>NC_053393.1:296247792-298757894 GCF_905171765.1 Bufo bufo
TTGAAATCTATCCCAAAAAGAAAATCTTACATTGAAGGTATTGATAGTGTGATTCAGAAAAACCTAAGACACGCGCTAGCGTGCTGATAGAAGTGTCATTCTGTGATTAAACCTATAACTGTCACACAGCGCAAAAAAAAAAACAGGTCTCACATCTCTATTCAACCAAATCTGCACAGTTTTAGCTGGTCAAGTTATTTGTAGTGACCGTAAAAGCAGACTTTTTGTTCTGGGTTGAAAAAGCATTCCCAAATTTGCCATTCTCAAAATTACTAGTTTGTGGTATTTGAGGCCTACTTGAAATCTATCCCAAAAAGAAAATCTTACATTGAAGGTATTGATAGTGTCATTCAGAAAAACCTAAGACACACGCTAGTGTGCTGATAGAAGTGTCATTCTGTGATTAAACCTATAACTGTCACACAGCGCAAAAAAAAAACAGGTCTCACATCTCTATTCAACCAAATCTGCACAGTTTTAGCTGGTCAAGTTATTTGTAGTGACCGTAAAAGCAGACTTTTTGTTCTGGGTTGAAAAAGCATTCCCAAATTTGCCATTCTGAAAATAACTAGTTTGTGGTATTTGAGGCCTACTTGAAATCTATCCCAAAAAGAAAATCTTACATTGAAGGTATTGATAGTGTGATTCAGAAAAACCTAAGACACACGCTAGCGTGCTGATAGAAGTGTCATTCTGTGATTAAACCTATAACTGTCGCACAGCGCAAAAAAAAACAGTTCTCACATCTCTATTCAACCAAATCTGCACAGTTTTAGCTGGTCAAGTTATTTGTAGTGACCGTAAAAGCAGACTTTTTGTTCTGGGTTGAAAAAGCATTCCCAAATTTGCCATTCTCAAAATTGTTGTGAACGGGAACAATGAGGAAAACATCTAATAAGGGACGCGGACGTGGACATGGTCGTGGTGGTGTTAGTGTACCCTCTGGTGCTGGGAGAGGACGTGGCCGTTCTGCCACAGCCACACGTCCTAGTGAACCAACTACCTCAGGTCCCAGTAGCCAGCAGAATTTACAGCGATATTTGGTGGGGCCCAATGCCGTTCTAAGGATGGTAAGGCCTGAGCAGGTGCAGGCATTAGTCAATTGGGTGGCCGACAGTGGATCCAGCACGTTCACATTATCTCCCACCCAGTCTTCTGCAGAAAGCGCACAGATGGCGCATGAAAACCAAGCCCATCCGTCTGTCACATCACCCCCATGCATATCAGGGAAACTGTCTGAGCCTCAAGTTATGCAGCAGTCTCTTATGCTGTTTGAAGACTCTGCTGCCAGGGTTTCCCAAGGGCATCCACCTAGCCCTTCCCCAGGGGTGGAAGAGATAGAATGCACTAACGCACAACCACTTATTTTTCCTGATGATGAGGACATGGGAATACCACCTCAGCACGTCTCTGATGATGATGAAACACAGGTGCCAACTGCTGCGTCTTTCTGTAGTGTGCAGACTGAACAGGAGGTCAGGGGTCAAGACTGGGTGGAAGACGATGCAGGGGACGATGAGGTCCTAGACCCCACATGGAATGAAGGTCGTGCCACTGACTTTCACAGTTCGGAGGAAGAGGCAGTGGTGAGACCGAGCCAACAGCGTAGCAAAAGAGGGAGCAGTGGGCAAAATCAGAACACCCGCCGCCAAGAGACTTCACCTGCTACTGACCGCCGCCATCTGGGACCGAGCACCCCAAAGGCAGCTTCAAGGAGTTCTTTGGCATGGCACTTCTTCAAACAATGTGCTGACGACAAGACCCGAGTGGTTTGCACGCTGTGCCATCAGAGCCTGAAGCGAGGCATTAACGTTCTGAACCTTAGCACAACCTGCATGACCAGGCACCTGCATGCAAAGCATGAACTGCAGTGGAGTAAACACCTTAAAAACAAGGAAGTCACTCAGGCTCCCCCTGCTGCCCCTTCTGCTGCTGCCGCCTCGGCCTCTTCTGCTGCTGCCTCGGCCTCTTCTGCTGCTGCTGCCGCCGCCTCGGCCTCTTTCTCTGCCTCTGGAGGAACGTTGGCACCTGCCGCCCAGCAAACATTGGATGTACCACCAACACCACCACCTGCGTCACCAAGCATCTCAACCATGTCACACGGCAGCGTTCAGCTCTCCATCTCACAAACATTTGAGAGAAAGCGTAAATTCCCACCTAGCCACCCTCGATCCCTGGCCCTGATTGCCAGCATTTCTAAACTACTGGCCTATGAAATGCTGTCATTTAGGCTGGTGGACACACACAGCTTCAAACAGCTCATGTCACTTGCTGTCCCACAGTATGTTGTTCCCAGCCGCCACTACTTCTTCAAGAGAGCCGTGCCTTCCCTGCACAACCAAGTGTCCGATAAAATCAAGTGTGGACTGCGCAACGCCATCTGTGGCAAGGTCCACCTAACCACAGATACGTGGACCAGTAAGCACGGCCAGGGACACTATATCTCCCTAACTGCACACTGGGTAAATGTAGTGGCGGCTGGGCCCCAGGCGGAGAGCTGTTTGGCGCACGTCCTTCCGCCGCCAAGGATCGCAGGGCAACATTCTTTGCCTCCTGTCTCCTCCTCCTCCTACTCAGCTTCCTCCTCCTCTTCTTCCACCTGCTCATCCAGTCAGCCACACACCTTCACCACCAACTTCAGCACAGCCCGGGGTAAACGTCAGCAGGCCGTTCTAAAACTCATATGTTTGGGGGACAGGCCCCACACCGCACAGGAGTTGTGGGGGGGTATAGAACAACAGACCGATGAGTGGTTGCTGCCGGTGAGCCTCAAGCCCGGCCTGGTGGTGTGCGATAATGGGCGAAATCTCGTTGCAGCTCTGGGACTAGCCGGTTTGACGCACATCCCTTGCCTGGCGCATGTGCTGAATTTGGTGGTGCAGAAGTTCATTCGCAACTACCCCGACATGTCAGAGCTGCTGCATAAAGTGCGGGCCGTCTGTTCGCGCTTCCGGCGTTCACACCCTGCCGCTGCTCGCCTGTCTGCGCTACAGCGTAACTTCGGCCTTCCCGCTCACCGCCTCATATGCGACTTACCCACCAGGTGGAACTCCACCTTGCATATGCTGGACAGACTGTGCGAGCAGCAGCAGGCCATAGTGGAGTTTCAGCTGCAGCACGCACGGGTCAGTCGCACTGCGGATCAGACACACTTCACCACCAATGACTGGGCCTCCATGCGAGACCTGTGTGCCCTGTTGCGCTGTTTCGAGTACTCCACCAACATGGCCAGTGGCGATGACGCCGTTATCAGCGTTACAATACCACTTCTATGTCTCCTTGAGAAAACACTTAGGGCGATGATGGAAGAGGAGGTGGCCCAGGAGGAAGAGGAGGAAGAGGGGTCATTTTTAGCACTTTCAGGCCAGTCTCTTCAAAGTGACTCAGAGGGAGGTTTTTTGCAATACCAGAGGCCAGGTACAAATGTGGCCAGACAGGGCCCACTACTGGAGGACGAGGAGTACGAGGATGAGGAGGAGGTGGAGGAGGATGAGGATGAAGCATGTTCACAGCGGGGTGGCACCCAAAGCAGCTCGGGCCCATCACTGGTGCGTGGCTGGGGGGAAACACAGGACGATGACGATACGCCTCCCACAGAGGACAGCTTGTCCTTACCTCTGGGCAGCCTGGCACACATGAGCGACTACATGCTGCAGTGCCTGCGCAACGACAGCAGAGTTGCCCACATTTTAACGTGTGCGGACTACTGGGTTGCCACCTTGCTGGATCCCCGGTACAAAGACAATGTGCCCACCTTACTTCCTACACTGGAGCGTGATAGAAAGATGCGCGAGTACAAACGCACGTTGGTAGACGCGCTACTGAGATCATTCCCAAATGTCACAGGGGAACAAGTGGAAGCCCAAGGCGAAGGCAGAGGAGGAGCAAGAGGTCGCCAACGCAGCTGTGTAGTGTACGGGGACTGTAATGCCCGTCACTACAAAAGTGTCACTTGGTGTGCTGTCGTCCCCCCTTATTTATGGGGAAGTTGGTATATGTCATCTTTATAAATTGTCATGTAATGTAATGTTGTGTATTTCCCTGTTACTGTGACACTTGCATGTACAGGCCTGCTAGGGGTGTCATTCCAGCTTCTAGTCACTAGAGGGAGCTAGAGAGCCCTAGTTTATATAAGGCCCAGTCAGGGAAGTGAAGGGAAGTCTAGTCTAAGTGTCTGTTTAAAGCTGCAGCCTGCAGTCTGAAGCTGGAGCTTAGACTATGTCAGAGACAAGTCCAGGCCTGAAGCCTGCGGACCAGGAGAGGGTATTACAGTCCCTGTAACCGGGTTCCGAATCCAAGTAGAAGGTTCCCCTCCTGAATATATATATATGCAGAAGCAGGAAGACCACCGTTCAGAAGTTTCTAGAGCCTGAGGAAGCTGAGAGGGAGACAGAGGCAAAGCGCAGAGAAGCAAGAGGTACTCAAGATAACAGAGGAGGTACTTTATAAAGCTAAAACCAAGGATATACGCCAGAGTTAAGGTATTGGGCCTTGGAGAAGATTTGCTATGTTCCAGGATCAGTCAGAGATAGAGTGCAAGCTCCTGTACTGCAAGTCCTGTGTGTTTAACACTCTGTAGTCACCTTGCTCAATCTTTATTGCCTGCATCAACCGTATTGAAAAATCGACTGTATGCAAAGGAAATGCGCTTCCGTTAATGTCTCTATGAAAACTACTAAAGTTGGAGTTCTGTTTTAACATCACGGTGTTCCTCATTTATTCCTGCTATCCGCAAACAGCGTGCCACCGTTTAATTGGCACTGGCGTCACGAACATTTTATACCATCACCTGCCCTTGCAGAGAGTCAGCCGTCTCAGGTTAGTGTCATTGCACTACTACACCCAGAAACTCTATTACACACAACTTGAGTACGCTGCACCTCTCTTTTGGCGTCACGAACAGGATCCGCACGCTTTATAGTGCAAGAAGCGTGAACTTTGTGCCTTATACAGTTGCCCTGTGACCAAAGTGACAAATTACCTGTTTATTTAAAGTGGACTTTGTGGACTGAAAATCCTACCCAAAGTGTGCCTAAAACCTCCAAAAAGCGCTGTGCAGTGTTGCGCTATCAAGAGGAAGAAAAACGCCACATTGGAGTGTGGTTTTGTGGACTTTTTACGATCTTGCTTGCTGTCAGTGAATAGACAGCGTTTCTTGCTAAAGATGGCCGCTGAGCTTGCTGAATTTACTGCTGCGTCACCTTCGTCCCGAAAAGGCGGGAAAAATTGGCGCCTTTCTGAGGAAATAGCGGGAAGGAGTTCAAGGTCAGGCGCCACTGCTTATCTGGACATTTGCATGTCTGCCAGCATGGACACCGCCTTCCATATACTGGAATACCTGGGGGGCGGCCTCCCAGTGCGAGGGGAGGAGCTGGCTGAGTTAATTGACGCGACCCTATCGCTCTCCAGAGAAGGATCGAGCATGTTGGAAAGTGAACAGAGCGCTGCTGCAACGTCCGCACCTGAGATTGCAAAGATGTCTGATATTGGTGTAGAGCCAGAGGAGGCTCCACCGGCCTACTCTCCGGGACCGGAGAAACCCGCCTGCCGCCCAAGGGAGAAAGAACCAGAGCCCTGCTATGGCTTGCGGAGAGACTTTTTTCAGCCCTCTTTCAAATGGTCCTCACTAATGGCGGAGATCCGGGAGGCCGCTATAAAGCGGAATACCAAGACCAAGATCTACTACGAAGAGTTGACTAAGACTATCCATGAAAGACACACCAACACCCAACCCCGCCTGGAAAGGAGAAAGGGAGTGGTGGTGTCCTTTGACAAAACCCGTGGCTACGGGTTCATCCAAGACTATCTGACTGGCAGAGACCTATATGTGAATAGAAGGTCTGTCAAGAGAGACTACCTCCCTTCCTATCAACACAGCCTCCGCGAGGGAGAGGAAGTGGAGTTCACCCCTGCCGAGAGCCTGAGAGGCCCTTATGCAACTGCCGTGACCCGTCCCAAGCGAGCACCTGAGGACTGGGAGGCAGAAGAAGAAGACTACTCTGGCTGCGAGCGAGAACCGGAACGCTCTCCAGAGCCGGCCCATCACGCCTTCCAGGAGCGGAGCTCCTTCATTGGGCCTAACGTCTTCTGGCAGCCAACCGTGTTGGAGAAATGGGTGAGCCCCTATCCTTCCCCCGAGCTGCCTCGTCGGGAGAAGAGCATACAAGATATGGAAAACTTGCAAGGACTTCATGCTACCTTGGAGAACATCCGGAAGGGTCGGAGACCCGATGCATCACCAGAACCTGCAGAGGCCGAGTCCGTGCCATCGGCGACAGCAGATGACCGCGACTCTGACACAGAGAGCATCGGTGAGCAGATTGTCCGGCTGGAGGAGAAGTTGCGGGAGCTGCGCAAGATCGCGACCGCCAGGATCCAGACGCCGCCAAAGAAGGACGAGGTAAGGGTGCCTGTCACCACCCGTAGACTACCTTCTGCTGCCACCGCTCCGCCAGTGCCCCAAAGAAGACCCCCTGTTGCTGTGAATTGCTGCACAGAGCCCACCGAACCGCTTGAGGCGGCGGTAACCGCTCCAATCCATCCCACCATCATCGTGCCGGGACCGGTACGGTCCACCCAAGGGTTTGCCCCTAGGCCCATGGGGCCAATACCTATTAGGGGCCCCTTTACTCTGCAGCTGCCCCCTAACACCGTTATGTGGGCCCATCCTCCTGTAGAGGACTACTACAGGCCGTACTTGCCAGCAGAGCCAAGTGGTTATGATATGCCACTGTGAATCAGCCTGCTAGGCCTTTGATTTATTTCACCTATGAAAAATGCTGTTAACCCTTTCAGGACAGGAGTCCTATGTTCCCTGGTCCTTTGTTGCGGCTGCCAGTTCATCCACGGCTCAGTGGTAGGTGTTGGCCACTGAAGTAATAAAGCCAACAAAGCCACGTTTGTTTCCAGGACCTCCTGCCTGCTTTTGCTACCCCACGCCAAGTTGTGCCTGTTCCTGAGTTGCACCTTTTACCCTTAACCCCCTTTTCAGGTTGATCAGGGGTATGACAGCACTTGTCTTTGCTGTCAGTTTATTGTGCAACTTGATACTAAGGAAACGTGCCCGGAGACAGACTCAAAAGGACCTGAGCCTCTGAGATTTTTTCTCTTTTAAAAGGAAATGTGCCCAGAGATGGACTCCACCGCATGAGAGCCTCTGTGATTTATAGGAAAATAACCTGGGTACGGACTCATGTTTGTTCTTTGAGCCTCCAAGAACTTTTATACTGTTTTATCTATTGTGCTGTTCTATTATGGACTTATTCATTGTCATGGACTATCCTGGTTATAATGTTACGCTGTGCCAGGTCAGCGCCCCAGTTCCATTCACTATCCTGAGAAGAAGAGAACGACGCCCCTTGTCACCAACTTTCACCTTTGCCAATTGGACCTGATATGAATGTAAATGCAGATGAATTACATGTATGTATGCCTGCATGTCTCTTTTTTCTGTTTCAGGTAGAGATTCCAGTTGGGCGAGCCCTGATGGAGTACGAGGGCGTCCTCAGATTAAAGCAGTGGGGTATGTAGTGTACGGGGACTGTAATGCCCGTCACTACAAAAGTGTCACTTGGTGTGCTGTCGTCCCCCCTTATTTATGGGGAAGTTGGTATATGTCATCTTTATAAATTGTCATGTAATGTAATGTTGTGTATTTCCCTGTTACTGTGACACTTGCATGTACAGGCCTTCTAGGGGTGTCATTCCAGCTTCTAGTCAGTAGAGGGAGCTAGAGAGCCCTAGTTTATATAAGGCCCAGTCAGGGAAGTGAAGGGAAGTCTAGTCTAAGTGTCTGTTTAAAGCTGCAGCCTGCAGTCTGAAGCTGGAGCTTAGACTATGTCAGAGACAAGTCCAGGCCTGAAGCCTGCGGACCAGGAGAGGGTATTACAGTCCCTGTAACCGGGTTCCGAATCCAAGTAGAAGGTTCCCCTCCTGAATATATATATATGCAGAAGCAGGAAGACCACCGTTCAGAAGTTTCTAGAGCCTGAGGAAGCTGAGAGGGAGACAGAGGCAAAGCGCAGAGAAGCAAGAGGTACTCAAGATAACAGAGGAGGTACTTTATAAAGCTAAAACCAAGGATATACGCCAGAGTTAAGGTATTGGGGCTTGGAGAAGATTTGCTATGTTCCAGGATCAGTCAGAGATAGAGTGCAAGCTCCTGTACTGCAAGTCCTGTGTGTTTAACACTCTGTAGTCACCTTGCTCAATCTGTATTGCCTGCATCAACCGTATTGAAAAATCGACTGTATGCAAAGGAACTGCGCTTCCGTTAATGTCTCTATGAAAACTACTAAAGTTGGAGTTCTGTTTTAACATCACGGTGTTCCTCATTTATTCCTGCTATCCGCAAACGGCGTGCCACCGTTTAATTGGCACTGGCGTCACGAACATTTTATACCATCACCTGCCCTTGCAGAGAGTCAGCCGTCTCAGGTTAGTGTCATTGCACTACTACACCCAGAAACTCTATTACACACAACTTGAGTACGCTGCAGCTGTGTCACGGCCAGCTCCTCTGAGGGCAGGGTTAGCATGGCAGAGATGTGGAAAAGTTTTGTCACCACGCCACAGCTAAGTGCACCACCACCTGATACGGAACGTGTTAGCAGGAGGCAACATTTCACTAACATGGTGGAACAGTACCTGTGCACACCCCTCCACGTACTGACTGATGGTTCGGCCCCATTCAACTTCTGGGTCTCCAAATTGTCCACGTGGCCAGAGCTAGCCTTTTATGCCTTGGAGGTGCTGGCCTGCCAGCGTTTTGTCTGAACGTGTATTCAGCACGGCAGGGGGCGTCATTACAGACAAACGCAGCCGCCTGTCTACAGCCAATGTGGACAAGCTGACGTTCATAAAAATGAACCAGGCATGGATCCCACAGGACCTGTCCATCCCTTGTGCAGATTAGATATTAACTACCCCCCCTTAACAATATATTATTCTACTCCAGGGCACTTCCTCATTCAATACTATTTTTAATTTCATTTTACCATTACATTGCAGGGCAACCCAAAGTTGAATGAACCTCTCCTCTGTCTGGGTGCCGGGGCCTAAATGTGTGACAGTGGCCTGTTCCAGTGGTGGGTGACGTGAAGCCTGATTCTCTGCTATGACATGAATACAGATTCTGCGCTGACATAAGGCCAGATTCTCTGTTACGGGACCTCTCTCCTCTGCCTGGGTGCCTGGGCCTAAATATGTGACAGTGGCCTGTTCCAGTGGTGGGTGACGTGAAGCCTGATTCTCTGCTATGACATGAATACAGATTCTGTGTTGACATAAGGCCAGATTCTCTGTTACGGGACCTCTCTCCTCTGACTGGGTGCCTGGGCCTAAATGTGTGACAGTGGCCTGTTCCAGTGGTGGGTGACGTGAAGCCTGATTCTCTGCTATGACATGAAGACAGATTCTGTGCTGACATCAGGCCAGATTCTCTGTTACGGGACCTCTCTCCTCTGCCTGGGTGCCTGAACCTAAATGTGTGACAGTGGCCTGTTCCAGTGGTGGGTGACGTGAAGCCTGATTCTCTGCTATGACATGAATACAGATTCTGCGCTGACATAAGGCCAGATTCTCTGTTACGGGACCGCTCTCCTCTGTCTGGGTGCCGGGGCCTAAATGTGTGACAGTGGCCTGTTCCAGTGGTGGGTGACGTGAAGCCTGATTCTCTGCTATGACATGAAGACAGATTCTGCGCTGACATAAGGCCAGATTCTCTGTTACGGGACCTCTCTCCTCTGCCTGGGTACCTGGGCCTAAATGTGTGACAGTGGCCTGTTCCAGTGGTGGGTGACGTGAAGCCTGATTCTCTGCTATGACATGAATACAGATTCTGCGCTGACATAAGGCCAGATTCTCTGTTACGGGACCTCTCTCCTCTGCCTGGGTGCCTGGGCCTAAATATGTGACAGTGGCCTGTTCCAGTGGTGGGTGACGTGAAGCCTGATTCTCTGCTATGACATGAATACAGATTCTGCGCTGACATAAGGCCAGATTCTCTGTTACGGGACCGCTCTCCTCTGTCTGGGTGCCGGGGCCTAAATGTGTGACAGTGGCCTGTTCCAGTGGTGGGTGACGTGAAGCCTGATTCTCTGCTATGACATGAAGACTGATTCTGCGCTGACATAAGGCCAGATTCTCTGTTACGGGACCTCTCTCCTCTGCCTGGGTGCCTGGGCCTAAATGTGTGACAGTGGCCTGTTCCAGTGGTGGGTGACATAAAGCCTGATTCTCTGCTATGACATGAAGACAGATTCTGTGCTGACATCAAGCCAGATTCTCTGTTACGGGACCTCTCTCCTCTGCCTGGGTGCCTGGGCCTAAATGTGTGACAGTGGCCTGTTCCAGTGGTGGGTGACGTGAAGCCTGATTCTCTGCTATGACATGAATACAGATTCTGCGCTGACATAAGGCCAGATTCTCTGTTACGGGACCGCTCTCCTCTGTCTGGGTGCCGGGGCCTAAATGTGTGACAGTGGCCTGTTCCAGTGGTGGGTGACATGAAGCCTGATTCTTTGCTATGACATGAAGACAGATTCTGCGCTGACATAAGGCCAGATTCTCTGTTACGGGACCACTCTCCTCTGTCTGGGTGCCGGGGCCTAAATGTGTGACAGTGGCCTGTTCCAGTGGTGGGTGACGTGAAGCCTGATTCTCTGCTATGACATGAAGACAGATTCTGTGCTGACATGAAGCCAGATTCTCTGCTATGGCATGAAGAGACTGATTCTGTGCTGACATGAAGACAGATTCTTTGCTATGACATGAAGAGACTGATTCTCTGCTGACGTGAAACCAGATTCTCTGCTATGGGACCTCTGTCCAATTAATTCGACATTTTATTTTAATTCATTTCCCTATCCACATTTGTTTGCAGGGGATTTACCTACATGTTGCTGCCTTTTGCAGCCCTCTAGCTCTTTCCTGGGCTGTTTTACAGCCTTTTTAGTGCCGAAAAGTTCGGGTCCCCATTGACTTCAATGGGGTTCGGGACGAAGTTCGGATCGGGTTCAGATCCCGAACCCGAACATTTCCGGGAAGTTCGGCCGAACTTCTCGAACCCGAACATCCAGGTGCTCGCTCAACTCTAGTCATACTAAGTAGCAGCGATTTCCGGTATTATCCGGAAATATGCAGTTTTGTGTAAGGGTTCCCCCTAGAGGTTGCAAATGCAGTAGGAGATAGATTAAATTAAAGTTTGTGGAAAAGTGTATATGGAAGTGACTGAGAGAAATTGAAGTAAGTTGGAGAAATGAAATGAGCAGCATTTTTTATTACAAGATGGAGGATTTTGAATCATACAGAGAACAAAGAAGTTGCCATGTGGCATCCCTTCCCCCACCAAATCTGCTGTAACATTCCAGAGAGAACTCCCTCCCATCTCACATCCCTCTCCTGTGCTCAGGAATTCAACTACCCTTCATATGGGGGTTGGGGGGGGAGGGGGGTTGGTAATTGGTAATGCATCTGCAGACTGTGAAGATACTAATGTGTGCTATCTATAGATCTCACAGACAGGGCTCCAGTATTGGTTTAGATCCAATGATGTTTGCAAAAATAACCTTTCCAAATTGTATGTTCCGATGGTTTAAAATGTGCCTGCAGTGATTATTCCCATGATGCCAATTGGAAGTGTCCAATCCTATCAATCTAAGGTTGCACCCATTCTATGTCCATTCAGATATGAGTGAAAGTGTAGGGATATCTGCATCAATATATGATGTATGACATCTACCACACCTAGTAGTAACATCAATTTTGCCATGATGAATAGAATTCCCAATTCAGAGAACTTACTTATGCTGCTTTATAGAAAATTAGATAAAATATGGAGAGTTTTCTCATATTATTTATGAGATTTGGAAAATTTAGTCCAATGTAGAGCTGGGGATTTAATGCATAGTGAAGATAATTGAGTCTGGGAGGAAGTGTTTAGGTCATCAGTCAGTCACATTGTCATCAGGACAGAGTGTGGAGAAAGTTTTCACTAGACTCCAGGAAAGTTGGGTGGATTTGTATTTTTGAGCTTACTTTAGCTATGCATGAGAAAATCATTGTGCTGCCTTTGTGGATGGTCTTAAGGATCATCTGGGGCCGTCTAGTGTTGGCTAGGCTTGAGAGAAGTTCATTTTGTCCCTTCATATTGTTAAAGTTAAATTGAACAAAGACCTAAGGCGGGCGTGGCTGCCTATCAGTCCTCCCCACAAGGGGGGAGGAAGACTTTGTATGTACTTGCCCACTTCCTTGCCCGTGGCTGGAGCTACAAATGTTCAGCCCCTTCAAATGAAACACCCATAGGGAATTAACAACCCAGAATCAAATACTGGATCCCTATTATTTATATAATCCTTAGGATCTAATTCCATTGCCATTGCCTCATAGCAAACATGTTCCATGATCTCTCATGGCTAAGGGTAGTATCACATGTGTAGGAGCATCTAGTAATGCAATTCCTACTCCTCTCACCAATTAATCACCGTCTTAAGGGTGTGCAAAATTAGATCCGATTACTCTGCTGCATCTGGAGGGGGGGGGGAGGCTGGGAGTAGTAAATACAAATACTTTTTCCCACCTCTGTAAATAAAAATAAAAAGTGCTTTCTGGGAGTAGTAAATAAAAATATAAAAATTCAAATTTACATGAATGTCTCCAATTAATAACCACATTTTTGAGTTTCTGGTAGATCATTTCAGGTTCCTGGAAGATGGATCATTTCGGACAGGATATGCTGTTCCTACTTAATCTGATGTTGTCAAGAAAGAACCACTCCGTCCAGCAATGGTAGTGCAGGAGACAGAGCTGAAGACACTCGCTGAGGTTGGTAAGATGGCTGAGGGTAAGACTACTAACATCCAGGTATGCCTTCGGTATCACTCATTATTATGGTCTAATCTAGTGAAGCAGAGATTTTGTTTGATCCATGGGTAAGCCCATCAATAATGAATGAGGAGTGTATGAAAGATGTTTGATGCCCTGATGCTGCCTGAGAAGGTAAAGGCTAAACTATTACCTGAAGTCTACGTTAAGTGGAAGTCTGTGTGATACAGGATGGCTTATGGCCAGTGGACTTCCAAAAAGTTTGTCTTTTTCAGATACAGGCTACAGAGGCTGAAAGGAAAAATCAAAGGATAAAGGTAGAAGTTATAATAGGACTCTGGAGAGTTGGTAATAAACTCTTCCTTCAGAGGGCACTCTAACTAAAGAGGATGGATTTAGAACATGGGCAAATCGAGAGAGAGAAGGTGTGATTGGGTTCTGTGGTGGATGGCTCCTGGGTTCAACAATGCTGCCACTAGGTTAGTTGAAGGTGAATGCTGTAATAATGATAGGAGAACTATGGGAGTTCCAGGAAGGCATATGCCAAGGTCATCTTACCCATTTCAGAGACTGCGGATTGACTACATTCAGAACAAAGGTGGAACAGTGTGAATATGTCTGTGTCTATATTGATCTCTTTCCAGGATATTTGGAGATTTGGCCTGTAGCAAAGGCTACAGCTAAACGATACTGACTGAGGTGAGAGTACCTATCCCTGGGGTTTTTCTCCCTCCGATATACATCTAACCGGAAGATAGGCCTAAGTCCTTATAAAGTACTCTTTGGGAATGCTCCTGGATTAGGTGTCTATTTCCCCAATAGTTCCAGATGCAGCATAGTAGTTTTCCAAATTATGTTGTCTGTTGCACAAATTATTGTCTAATGTGTATTTCCAAGTTTTAGTTGTTTCCTAGAATCCAGACTATATAGAAGCGATTCATTCTTTACAAACAGGAGATTGGATAGTGGTGAAACAAGAGACGGGGGGAAAGTCCTAGAGCTACAGTTTGAAGATCTACATCAAGTCCTGATAACCGCCGCCACTGCTGTCGAATTGCAAGGAGAAACTGATCGTATTGCAATCAAGTGCCAGGACTATAAGAGCCATAATGTTGTTTCATGCCTTATTGTTTGTTCCATATTGTACAAAGGGGAAATCACAGTCAAATCAAACTCCAACGGTGTTATATTATCAAGATGAGTCAGGAACAACTAAGTTGACTTTTGCAGTATAGTGGACTGTAAGACAGATGACAGATAGGACACTTGGTTTTGGTCTGAGAAGTACATCTGTGTGACTGGGACTGACCCAGTCTATGGTAATTGTGTTTAGATATGACCATACCAACTGTGGATATTGGAGATTAACAGAATGGAACACTAGTCTGAAGTGTTGGGAATATAAACCAGTGGAAACTACCTCTAGAGTCAGTAAAGCTAAAGGTTTGTCGCAAAGGATGACTGTCCTGAAGGGAACACCACCAAACAGTTGCAAACATGATGAATGTAATCCTCTGTTCCTGTCCATTAGAAATCCTATCCAACAGGATTCGGGGATATATGTGTTAGGAGCATGTGTAAGTGACAAAGATCCCCTAGGCAAATTTAGATTGTTGGTAAGGGAGAAACCTCAAAGTTCAGTTGCATCTGTGGCTCCTACAGTAGGTGAACCCGATTTTGTGTCAATCTCGCTGTATTTCTCGGCGAGATTGAGCACATACGAGCCCCATCGCGGGAGCCAGCGCCGAGCTGGCTTGCCGCGATGGAGAGCAAGCGCGTCATAGAAGCGACGGGAGATCCGACTTGGATTCCCGCCAATTCTACACGTGTGCGGCGTTTGTTATGAATCCTGAAGGGGAAGTCCCCGCCGGATTTTAAATAAAAATCCGGCCTGGGTCCCGCCCTCAGGAGCATACCGGGCCCTTAGGTCTGTTATGGGTTGTAAGGAGAGCCCCCCCTACGCCGAAAAAAACGGCGTAGGGGTCCCCCTACAATCCATACCAGACCCGTATCCAAAGCACGCTACCCGGCCAGCCAGGAAGGGAGTGGGGACGAGCGAGCGCCCCCCCCCCCCTCCTGAGCCGTACCAGGCTGCATGCCCTCAACATGGGGGGTTGGGTGCTCTGGGGCAGGGGGCGCACTGCGGCCCCCCCACCTCAGAGCACCCTGTCCCCATGTTGATGAGGACAGGGCCCCTTCCCGACAACCCTGGCCGTTGGTTGTCGGGGTATGCGGGCGGGAGGCTTATCGGAATCTGGGAGCCCCCTTTAATAAGGGGGCCCCCAGATACCGGCCCCCCACCCTAAGTGAATGAGTATGGGGTACATCGTACCCCTACCCATTCACCTGCAAGAAAAGTGGTAAAAACACAAATAAACCACACAGTGTATTAAAATATTTTATTTTTCTGCTCCGGAGGCCGCCCCCTGTCTTCTTTATTAGCTCTTTTACCAGGGGGGGGCTCTTCTTCTTCCGATATCCCGACGGGTCTTCTCCGCTATCCGGGGGGGTCTTCTCAACTCTCCGGGGTTCTCCTTCTGTCTTCTCCTTCTGTCTTGTTGTCTCCTTCTGTCTTCTGTCTCCGGGGGGGCTCTTCTTCTTCCGATATCCCGACGGGTCTTCTCCGCTATCCGGGGGGGTCTTCTCAACTCTCCGGGGTTCTCCTTCTGTCTTCTCCTTCTGTCTTGTTGTCTCGGCGCACCCCGATTCTTCGTCTTCTCTTCTTGTTTTCGCCTCTCTCTGTTGTTGACTCGGCGCACCCCGGTTCTTCGTCTCGCGAGACGAAGAATCGGGGTGCGCCGAGTCTCGCGAGACGAAGAATCGGGGTGCGCCGAGTCTCGCGAGACGAAGAACCGGGGTGCGCCGAGTCAACAACAGAGAGTGGCGAAAACAAGAAGAGAAGACGAAGAATCGGGGTGCGCCGAGACAACAAGACAGAAGGAGAAGACAGAAGGAGAACCCCGGAGAGTTGAGAAGACCCCCCCGGATAGCGGAGAAGACCCGTCGGGATATCGGAAGAAGAAGAGCCCCCCCGGAGACAGAAGACAGAAGGAGACAACAAGACAGAAGGAGAAGACAGAAGGAGAACCCCGGAGAGTTGAGAAGACCCCCCCGGATAGCGGAGAAGACCCGTCAGGATATCGGAAGAAGAAGAGCCCCCCCCCTGGTAAAAGAGCTAATAAAGAAGACAGGGGGCGGCCTCCGGAGCAGAAAAATAAAATATTTTAATACACTGTGTGGTTTATTTGTGTTTTTACCACTTTTCTTGCAGGTGAATGGGTAGGGGTACGATGTACCCCATACTCATTCACTTAGGGTGGGGGGCCGGTATCTGGGGGCCCCCTTATTAAAGGGGGCTCCCAGATTCCGATAAGCCTCCCGCCCGCATACCCCGACAACCAACGGCCAGGGTTGTCGGGAAGGGGCCCTGTCCTCATCAACATGGGGACAGGGTGCTCTGAGGTGGGGGGGCCGCAGTGCGCCCCCTGCCCCAGAGCACCCAACCCCCCATGTTGAGGGCATGCAGCCTGGTACGGCTCAGGAGGGGGGGGGGCGCTCGCTCGTCCCCACTCCCTTCCTGGCTGGCCGGGTAGCGTGCTTTGGATACGGGTCTGGTATGGATTGTAGGGGGACCCCTACGCCGTTTTTTTCGGCGTAGGGGGGGCTCTCCTTACAACCCATAACAGACCTAAGGGCCCGGTATGCTCCTGAGGGCGGGACCCAGGCCGGATTTTTATTTAAAATCCGGCGGGGACTTCCCCCTCAGGATTCATAACAAACGCCGCACACGTGTAGAATTGGCGGGAATCCAAGTCGGATCTCCCGTCGCTTCTATGACGCGCTTGCTGGGATGTGCTGTCGCTATCCCAGTGAGTGCGAGATCTCGGCACCACATCGCCGAGTATCAGCGCGACGCTGTCGTGCTGAAAACACAATCTCACAAACACCTACTGTACATCCTTACCTACAGTTGGCATTAAATATTTGGCCAATTTAAAAATAATATGACAAACTGGCCTTAGAGACAGAATTTTATATAGGAAAGCCCTTTGGTGTTTTCCCTCTAGGATATTGTTCTTACTTAATTCAGCTGAAGAAGACAAGTAGTGACTCTAACGTTTACTCTGACAGTTGGTTTATCAACCAAAATGATCAAAACGCAGATATCTGGTGATTGTGTGGAGATTTGAAACTCCGACCCAGGATGCAGGTGGAATGAAGTGGTCAATGTACCCTGATTAAGTCCTGATCGGGTACTGATGCCATTTGTTCTATTCTCACCTCCTGAGTGAGATCAAATCAGAAAACAATGTCCGGTCACGACTAAGGAGGTCACTGCCTACATCCTTTGACTCACGTTTATACATGGATGCCATAGGAATCTGTAGAAGAGTTTTTGACTAATTTAAAGCAAAAATTCAGATAGTTGCAGGATTTGAGTCATTATTTCCAATGATTAGTAAAAAATAAAATAAAAAAATTGGATTGGATTAACATCTCTATTGTCATCAACAGAGATTTGTGAATTATATATGTGATGCTGTTAAGGGAATGGTGGAACAACTGAGCTCTTTTCCAGTAATGACTCTACAGAACCGACTGGTCCTTGACAGAAGAAAAAGGAGGGGTCTACAGGAACTGCTGCATCTACATTCAACACTGCCCCGATGGAAGGATCACCAAGGATCTGAAGAAACTGATGGACCTTATCAAATTAACTGATGGGAAAAATTCTGAAATTAATATCATGGCCAGAATAATGTTTTGGGAACTGGTTCAGCGACTACAATGTTATTAGAATTTGGTTTTAACTGGCTGTCATATAGTTCTACATTTTAGGAAAATTTTTTTGAAAATGTATAATACATCCATGCCCACACTATGTATATGTGCTGTGCCCCTGTCAAAGACAAAGATTATTCCATCCTTAAGTAAATAAAACCTTGTTGATGGTTGCGGGGTAAATAGGACAAGGTGAAGGCATACCCGTTGAGGGGACCTGGTGAAGCAATAAGGAAAGTCCAGCTCTTCGCTGTTTAGGGAGTTGGGAGAGTATATCACTTTGCCTGTTCACCTCTGGTCTATTTCCCGCAAAAGGAGGGATTTGTGAGAGATGTGTATCTGGTCTGTAGTACACATTTTGTCCACAAGATGGCCGCAAGTCAGATGTTTTAAACCATGTGTGCATTCTTTTGTTTAAGGTAAATAAGGGAGGGGGAAAATGGGGAATACATTACAGTTTTCAAATCTACCTATGAACTCAGAGTTGAAGTTGTTGAAACCACTCCTATCAGGTTAAGGAGCGAATAGTCTCTTCTTAAGGAACACCCCTTTTGTGATGTCATGTCTGCTATTTAAGTCAATGTACTGTGAATAAAGGCTCTCTTCTACCATGGCTCAGGGAAGATGAGAAGATGCTTTCATGAAACCACCTAGTGTGTCTGGTCTCATTTATAAAGCAGTATGGTGTACACATACTTATTCTTCTAATTGATTTGGCACCACACAAAAAAGAAGGAGAAGCGCATGAAATGCGCTAACAGCCTGAAGTGAATATATATTTGCACAAAATGGCTGCATTTCCAATGGCTGTATTTCAAATCCCTGAATCAAACCCCTCTATGTAGAGGGAGTATCTCACACGGTCTGAACCAGTGTAAACCTGAAGGAAATATATCTTTACACAAAATGGCTGTATTTTTAATGGCTGTATTTCAAATGCCTGATTCAAACCCCTGTAGGTAGAGGGGGTATCTCACAGGGCCTAAATCACTGTAGGCCTGAAGTAAATATATATTTGCACAAAATGGATGTATTTAAAACGGCTGTATTTCAAATGCCTGATTCAAACCCCTGTATGTAAAGGGGGTATCTCACATGGTCTGAACCACTGTAGGCCTGATGTAAATATATCTTTGCCCAAAATGGCTGTATTTTAAATGCCTGATTTAAACCCCTATTTGTAGAGAGGGTATCTCACAGGGCCTGAACCACTGTACACCTGAAGTAAATATTTCTTTGCCCAAAATGGCTGTATTTCAAATGGCTGTATTTCAAATGCCTGATTCAAACCTATGTATGTAGATCGGGTATCTCACAGGGCCGGAACCACTGTAGGCCTGAAGTAAATATATCTTTGCACAAAATGGCTGTATTTCAAATGGCTGTATTTCAAATCCCTGAATCAAACCCCTGTATGTAGAGGGAGTATTTCACACGGTATGAACCACTGTAGGCCTGAAGTAAATATATCTTTGCCCAAAATGGCTGTATTTCAAATGCCTGATTTAATCCCCTGTATGTAGAGGTGGTATCTCACAGGGCCTGAACCAGTGTAGGCCTGAAATAAATATATCTTTGCACAAAATGGCTGTATTTCAAATTACTGTATTTCAAATGCCTGATTCAAACCCCTGTATGTAGAGGGTCATCTCATTGGGCCCAAACCACTGTAGGCCTGAAGTAAATATATCTTTGCCCAAAATGGCTGTATTTCAAATAGCTGTATTTCAAATGCCTGATTTAATCCCCTGTATGTAGAGGTGATATCTCACAGGGCCTGAACCAGTGTAGGCGTGAAGTAAATACAGGGTGGGCCATTTATATGGATACACCTTAATAAAATGGGAATGGTTGGTGATATTAACTTCCTGTTTGTGCACATTAGTATATGTGAGGGGGGAAACTTTTCAAGATGGGTGGTGACCATGGCGGCCATTTTGAAGTCGGCCATTTTGAATCCAACTTTTGTTTTTTTAATAGGAAGAGGGTCATGTGACACATCAAACTTATTGGGAATTTCACAAGAAAAACAATGGTGTGCTTGGTTTTAATGTAACTTTATTCTTTTATGAGTTATTTACAAGTTTCTCTTTGTTTACAACTATTGACATGTTGCCGAGGTTAACACGTGAGGAGCGGATAGAAATTGTGTTGATGTCTGGTAAACGCAGTAACCTGGTCATTGCAGCAGATTTCAATGCAAGACACCCTACGAGACCACCCATCTCCCATGCTACAGTTAGCAAACTGCTTGCTAAGTTTCGTGAAACTGGTTCAGTGTTGGATTTGCCAAAATGTGGACGCATGAAATCTGTCTCTAATGAAGAAACATCAGTGGCTGTCCTAGCTTCATTCAGCAAGAGCCCACAGCGTAGCACTCGCCGCATGTCACTGGAGAGTGGCATTAGTCGAACATCCCTTCGGCGGATATTAGCTACTCGCAAATGGCACCCTTACAAACTCCAGCTACTGCAGCATCTCAACGAGGATGACCCAGATCGGCGCACTGAATTTGCAGAATGGGCAAAACAAAAATTGGAACAGGACCCTCAGTTTACACAGACGATTTTATTCAGTGATGAGGCAAACTTTTATGTGAATGGTGAAGTTAACAAACAAAACCACCGCTATTGGTCTGACACTAACCCACATTGGATAGATCCCTCCAAGACTGTTGGAACAAAAAAAATGATGGTATGGTGTGGTATATGGGATACAAAGATAGTGGGGCCATTCTTCATCAATGGAAACCTCAAGGCCACTGGATATGCGAAATTGCTACATGATGATGTCTTTCCCTCTTTATGCACTGAAGCTGGCATGTTCCCTGAGTTTTTCCAGCAAGATGGTGCACCACCACATTATAGGTGTCTGGTCCGAGCATTGCTAGATGAACAGTTTCCTGGAAAGTGGATTGGTCGTCGTGGGCCAGTTGAATGGCCCCCAAGGTCTCCCGATCTGACCCCCTTAGACTTTTATCTTTGGGGTCATCTGAAGGCAATTGTCTATGCTGTGAAGATACGAGATGTGCAGCACCTAAAACTACAGATACTGGAAGCCTGTGCTAGCATTTCTCCTGCGGTGTTGCTATCAGTGTGTGAAGAGTGGGAGAAGAGGGTTGCATTGACAATCCAACACAATGGGCAGCCCATTGAACACATTTTCTAAGTGGTCAGAAACTTGTAAATAACTCATGAAAGAATAAAGTTACGTTAAAACCAAGCACGCCGTTGTTTTTCTTATGAAATTCCCAATAAGTTTGATGTGTCACATGACCCTCTTCCTATTGAAAAAACAAAAGTTAGATTCAAAATGGCCGACTTCAAAATGGCCGCCATGGTCACCATCCATCTTGAAAAGTTTCCCCCCTCACAAATACTAATGTGCCACAAACAGGAAGTTAATATCACCAACCATTCCCATTTTATTAAGGTGTATCCATATAAATGGCCCACCCTGTATTTCTTTGCACAAAATGGCTGTATTTCAAATGCCTGATTCCAACCCCTGTATATAGAGGGGGTATCTCACAGGGCCTGAACCACTGTAGGCCTGAAGTAAATATATCTTTGCACAAAATGGCTGTATTTCAAATGGCTGTATTTCAAATCTCTGAATCAAACCCCTGTATGTAGAGGGAGTATCTCACACGGTCTGAACCACTGTTGGCCTGAATTCAATATTTCTTTGACCAAAATGGCTGTATTTCAAATGGCTGTATTTCTAGTGCCTGATTCAAACCCCTCTATGTAGAGGAGTATCTCACACGGCCTGAACCAATGTAGGCCTGAATTCAATATTGGTGCACCAAATGGCTGTATTTAAAATCTCTGAATGTAACTCAAATGTATTAAGGGTGTATCTCATAATGACATCTGCATCAAAGGCTGCCAACAATTTTGTTTGTGCCCAAAAAAGTGTTTGTTTAACAACTGAATTTGACAGCAGTATATAAGCCTGTAATTTCACACGTGCTGATCCTGCAAAGCCTGAAAATAGTGTTTTTTGTTAAAAAAAGTGTGTTTTTCAAACCCAAGAATATGAAAGCTGTATATATATTAAACTTGAATTTATCACTTGCAGATCTGGAAAATACAGTTTTTTGAAAAAAATTGTGTGTTTTTCAAACCCCAGAAAATGATGGGTGTATTTCTACCTAAAATTGCACACTGACTAATACAGATGTTGTAGATTGCCCAAAAAAGTATTTTTTTGGTAACAGAATATGAAAGCTGTATATATTAAACTTGAATTTAACACTTGCAGATATGGAAAATACAGTTTTTTGAAGAAAAAAAAGTGTATTTTTCAAACCACAGAAAATGATGGGTGTATTTCTAGCTTAAATTGCACACTGACTAATCCAGATGTTGCAGATTGCCAAAAAAGTCTTTTTTTGGTAACAGAATATGAAATCTGTATACATTAAACTTAAATTTAACACTTGCAGATCTGGAAAATACTGTTTTTTAAAAAAAAAAAATATGTGTGTTTTTCAAACCACAGAAGATGATGGGTGTATTTCTAGTTTAATTTGCACACAGACTAATCCAGATGTTGTAGTTTGCAAAAAAAAATGGTGATTTGCAATTTCCCAAAAGCTCAGATGCAGTGCTGGTGCACTGAGCTTGCATAAAATGGCCGCCGCCGTCACCCACCTAACAGAATTATAAAAGTTTTTTGTTTTTTTTTGGTCAATGGCCTCAGGGCAGGGTAAAACGATTGTGTCCTGCACCCACACAACTATTTCTAGGTAGATCGCTGAGTTAGATTCTCTCCTATTCTCTCCCTGAACTTGTAACATCAGAGTGACGTGCAGCTCTACGTGACTCAAGCTTATATAGGGCCCTTGGTCAAATGCTGCTCTGGCCAATCACAGCCATGCCTACTAATGGCATGGCTGTGATGGCCTCTTGGGGCAAGTAGTATGACGCTTGATGATTGGCTGCTGTGCAGCCTTTCAAAAAGCGCCAAGAAAGCGCCAAACACCGAACCCGAACCCAAACTTTTACGGAAATGTTTGGGTTCGGGTCCGGGGTCCAAAAAACCGGGTTCGCTCAACCCTACCCGCAATTCTTGTCGTCGGTAGCACCTGTGCCATCCCAAGGTATGACTCGCTCCCAAACAGAAATAGTGTGGTGTTCAACAGGCAGGAAATGCTCAAACCCATATGCAATTATGCACATATATACAGGGGAGCAAATCCTGCACATGTGGCCCGTTGCTAATCGCATTCCCCCGAAAAAATGCATACGTTTGAGGATGCCTGCCATGGACCACAAGTACCACAAGAGACATCCTACACAAGATAGCAATTGTGTGGATGTAATAAACAGTATAACAATCTAATAACAAGGACAGGTGCACTCTGCGATCTTACTAAGCCCTCAAATTGGTGTTAAAATTGAGAGATTAACCAACATGTCCTACATGAGGACATGTCTGAGCCCGAGCACTGCGCCAAGGTTTCTCAAGCAGCTCGGGTCCTAACACTCACCTACCTGAGCCGTATGGGCAGTACCAGGAGCCAGTGGGTGAATTACAGGAGTGTGAGGACCGACTCACAGACCCCTCACCAGTCAACTCCAGCATCTACCATGCCAGCAATGGGAGGAGGGAGGAGTCTGCAAGTCCCACTCAAGACTGGCTGGTATGGCCCAGGCTTCACAGGTGCACCTAAATGTAGCATGTAGATGGAAAACAGGCACATTTAAATTGGAGTTTATACACCTCCATATACAAGCAAACTAACAGATATAGTGTGGTGTTCAACAGGCAGGAAATGCTCAAACCCATATGCAGTTATGTTCATACAGTCCTGATCAAAAATTTAAGACCACTTGAAAAATGGCAAAAAATCATATTTAGCATGGCTGGATCTTAACAAGGTTCTAAGTGGAGCTTCAACATGCAACAAAAAGAAATGGGAGTGAGACAAAACATTTTTTGAGCATTCAATTTAATGAAAACAACAAATAAACTGAAACAGGCTGTTTTTCAGCTGATCAAAAGTTTAGGAACACACCTCCAAAAAAAAAACGAAACCCCCCCCAAAACAGAAATCCAACTTCCAAACATGAACTCAGTAATGAGTAGCTCTGCCGTTATTGTTTATCACTTCCAAAATTTGTTTCGGCATGCTTGATGTAAGCGTTTCCATGAGGTGAGTGGGAAAATTTCTCCAAGTGGTGAAGACGGCCGCACAAAGGTCATCTACTGTCTGGAACTGTTGTCCATTTTTGTAAACTTCCCTTGCCATCCATCCCCAAAGGCTCTCAATTGAATTTAGATCAGGGGAACATGCAGGATGGGCCAAAAGAGTGATGTTATTCTCCTGGAAGAAGTCCCTTGTCCTGCGGGCATTGTGTACTGTATGTAGCGTTGTCCTGTTGAAAAACCCAGTCGTTACCACACAGACGAGGGCCCTCAGTCATGAGGAATGCTCTCTGCAACATCTGGACATAGCCAGCGGCCGTTTGACGCCCCTGCACTTCCTGAAGCTCCATTGTTATACTGAAGGAAAAAGCACACCAGATCACTATGGTGCCCCCTCCACTGTGGCGCATAGAAAACATCTCAGGTGGGATCTGCTTGTCATGCCAGTAACGTTGGAAACCATCAGGACCATCAAGGTAAAAGAAATTCTCATCAGAGATTAGAACTTTCTTCCACCTTTGAAATGTTTGGTGCTCTCTTGCAAAGTCCAAACGAGCAGTTCTGTGGCGTTCAAGGAGACAATGTCTTTGAAGACGTTTTTTGTTTTTGAAGCCCTTCAGTCTCAGATGCCGTCTGATGGTTATGGTGCTGCAGTCAGCACCAGTAAGGGCCTTAATTTAGGTCGAGGATCGTCCAGTGTCTTGACGGACAGCCAATTGGATCCTCCGGCTCAGTGCTGATGATTTTTTTTTGGTTCTTCCACTTGACTTTTTTGTTCCATAACCCTCAGGATCATTTAAGAAATTCCAAATGACTGTCTTGCTGCGTCCCACCTCAGCAGCGATGGAGCACTGTGAGAGACCCTGCTTATGCAGTTCAATAACCTGACCACGTTCAAAAAGGGAGAGTTTTTTTGCCTTTGCCATCACAACGTGTGACTACCTGACATAAAATGACAATGAATCCACATCTTTGCACAGATTTGGCCTTTTAAAGGCTTATGCAATGAGCAGGGATACTGGGTCAGTGGGAATGCTATGCAGTGGGTCAGTATAGATGTGTAATAGTTCGTGACGCCAATTGCAGCTTGCGCAGGTACTGTAGCAGGGCCCTTTAACCACCTGCCATCTGGGCCATTTGCCCCCTTCCTGACCAGGCCAAATTTTGCAAAACTGACATATCTCACTTTATGTGGTAATAACTTTGGAACGCCTTTATTTATCCAAGTCATTCAGAGATTGTTTTCTCGTGACACATTGTACTTCATGATAGTCATAAATTTGAGTCAAAATATTTCACCTTTATTTATGAAAAAATCCCAAATTTACCCAAAAATTTGAAAAATTCACAATTTTCTAAATTTCAATTTCTCTGCTTTTAAAACAGAAAGTGATACCTCATAAAATATTTATTATTTAACATTCCCCATATGTCTACTTTATGTTGGCATCATTTTGGAAATGTCATTTTATTTTTTTAGGACGTTAGAAGGCTTAGAAGTTTAGAAGCAATTCTTCAAATTTTTAAGAAAATTGCCAAAACCCACTTTTTAAGGACCAGTTCAGGTCTGAAGTCACTCTGTAGGGCCTACATAGTGGATACCCCCATAAATGACCCCATTGTAGAAACTACACCCCTCAAGGTATTCAAAACCGATTTTACAAACTTTGATAACCCTTTAGGCGTTCCACTAGAATCAAAGGAATATGGAGATCAAATTTTTGAATTTCACTTTTTTGGCAGATTTTCCATTTTAATCAATTTTTTTCTTTAACACATCGATGGTTAACAGCCAAACAAAACTCAATATTTATTACCCAGATTCTGCGGTTTACAGAAACACCCCACATGTGGTCATAAACTGCTGTATGGGCACACAGCAGGGCGCAGAAGAAAAGGAACTCCACATGGTTTTTAGATGCCATGTCCCATTTGAAGCCCCCTGATGCACCCTTACAGTAGAAACTCCCAAGAAGTGACCCCATTTTGGAAACTAGGGGATAAGGTGCCAGTTTTATTAGTACTATTTTTGGGTACATATGATTTTTTGATCATTCATTATAACACTTTATGGGGCAAGGTGACCAAAAAATTGGTTGTTTTAGCACAGTTTCTATTTATTTATTTTTACAGCGTTCACCTGAGGGGTTCAGTCAAGTGACATTTTTATAGAGCAGATTGTTACGGACGTGGCGATACCTAATATGTATACTTTTTCTCATTTATTAAAGTTTTACACAATAATAGCATTTTTGAAACAAAAAAATTATGTTTTAATGCATCCATGTTCTGAGAGCTATAGTTTTTTTTTATTTTTTGAGAGATTTTCTTATGTAGGGGCTAATTTTTTGCGGGATGAGGTGACGGTTTTATTGGTACTATTTTGTGGGACATACGCGTTTTTGATCACTTGTTGTTGCACCTTTTGTGATGCAAGGTGACAAAAATTGCTTGTTTTGACACAGTTTTTTTTTTTTTTACGGTGTTCACCCGAGGGGTTAGGTCATGTGATATTTTTATAGAGCTGGTTTTTACGGACGCGGCAATACCTTATATGTATACTTTTTTTTATTTGTTTCACTTTAACACAATAATAGCATTTTTGAAACCAAAAAAATTATGTTTTAGTGTCTCCATGTTCTAAGAGCTATAGTTTTTTTATTTTTTGAGAGATACCTAATATGTATACTTTTTAAATTTTTTCTATTTTTAACTTTTTTTTTTTCATTCCTTACTTGGGGACTTTTTTTTTTACATGTGAAACTTTTTTTTATTTTTTTATTTTCAACCTTTTATTTTAATTTTTTTTATTTTACACTTTTCGTCCCCCATAAGGTCATACAAGACCTCTGGGGGACATTTACTTCACTTTTTTTTTCACTGTTGATTTCTCCTGTAACTGGGGCTGACATAGTAGCCCCAGTTACAGGACAAATACACCCCTAGAGAGGCTGTACAGCAGCAATCCAGCGCTGTACAGCCTCACAGCAGGGCTGATCGAGGTCTCTGAGAGACCTCACACAGCCCCTGCACTCTCCAGTCCCGGCGGTCACATGACCGCCGGGCCGGAACAGGAAGCGCATAGCTGGGCACTGTCCCTGCCTTGTCTTAGGGTTGCCCTGCTGTCACTGACAGCGGGCAACCTGATCAGCAGCTGCACGATTAGCGTGCAGCTGCTATTTCTGAAAGGACGTTTTAAAACGTGCTTTCAGAAATAGACGTCCACCCATAGGACGTTTATATCCTATGGGCGGACGTAAAGCGGTTAAGATGTTATAGCTCACGTACCAGGTGAGGAATGCCAGAGGGGGATAATGTCTCTGTATAGCAGAAATGGTAGTGTCAACGGTGTCTCCTACCTGTAGTACGGCTGGACTCCTGTATCCTGGCTCACATGCAATAAATTTAAGTGTGGTTAGCAGGAGTAATTGAGGAATCATTGATATCCACACAGATAGTAGGGTCCAACTTCTGTTTACTTAGTGGTCTGTAGCTTTGATCCATACAATTACAGCAATAGTCTAGGATCCCAGCAGGTAGTGGCAATATGTGGCAGGAATTTATATATATTCTGCTTCTTATACATACGCCTAGTAGAATCTGGCAGGTATCTATCTTCTGCTCTGTCTTTAGTCTGCTTGGTTTGGGCCTGACTAGCTGATGAGGTACTTATCTTCTCTTTGTCTTTGGATCTGTACTTACAGGACTGCTCGCAGGGAATGGTGTCGTCTTCCTGGAGATCTATAGTTCTGTATATGGCTGCTTTCTTTGTCCACAGCTGAGGTAGAGGACTCAGGCTGGGAAGGTTGATCTTGGGCATCAGCCGAGGCTTGGATACTAGGTTGGGATCCCTGTTTCTGGGAGCTCCTACTAACACAGCCTACCCCAACTGGGGGCTGGCTCACACTCACTAGAACTCTTCTTCCTCCCCCTGAAGTAGGATGTGGGAACATTCCACTCCTCCTCAAAAAGGTGGGAGCTACCCTGGAATGGTCTATTCCAGCCTAGATACTAGCTATGACCTGCTGCATACTGCTGCCACCTGCTGGTGTACATTGAGAACTACAGCAAATATATAAAACAGGCATAGAAATACATATCATGGCAATGCAATGTTGGATTACACAAGATGACAATACACATGTACACCTAACATTATGAAGCAGGGTGAAAGAAGTTTAGTGACATACTTCAGGATGTTACACATGTGGTCCTAAAATTTGGATCAGCTGAAAAACAGCCTGTTTCAGTTTAATCATTATTTTCAATTAATTAAATGCTCAAATTTTTTTTTGTCTCACTCTCATTTCTTCTTGTTGCATGTTGAAGCTCTACTTAGAATTTTGTTAAGATCCAACAATGTAAAATAAGATTTTTTTGCCATTTTTCAAGTGGTCTTAAACTTTTGATCAGGACTGTATATACAGGGGAGCAAATCCTGCACTTGTGGCCTGTTGCTAATGGCGATCCCCAGCAAAAATGCATACAGTGGAGAATGCCAGCAGCGGACCACAAGTACCACAAGAGACATCCTACACAAGATAGCAATTGTGTGGATGTGATAAACAGTATAACAATCTAATAACAAGGACATGTGCACTCTGCGATCTTACTAAGCCCACAAACTGGTGTTAAAATTGAGAGATTAGCCAACATGTCCTACATGAGGACATGTCTGAGCCCGAGCACCGCGCATCCACACAATTGCTATCTTGTGTAGGATGTCTCTTGTGGTACTTATGGTCCACTGCAGGCATCCTCCACTGTATGCATTTTTGCTGGTGATCGCCATTAGCAACGGGCCACAAGTGGAGGATTTGCTCCCCTGTATATATGTGCTTAACTGCATATGGGTTTGAGCATTTCCTGCCTGTTGAAAACCACACTATATCTGTTAGTTTGCTTGTATAT
Organism: Bufo bufo; assembly: GCF_905171765.1. Taxonomy (NCBI): domain Eukaryota; kingdom Metazoa; phylum Chordata; class Amphibia; order Anura; family Bufonidae; genus Bufo; species Bufo bufo. The sequence goes on from NC_053393.1 coordinate 296,276,464, forward strand.
GGAGGTGTATAAACTCCAATTTAAATGTGCCTGTTTTCCATCTACATGCTACATTTAGGTGCACCTGTGAAGCCTGGGCCATACCAGCCAGTCTTGAGTGGGACTTGCAGACTCCTTCCTCCTCCCATTGCTGGCATGGTAGATGCAGGAGTTGACTGGTGAGGGGTCTGTGAGTTGGTCCTCATACTCCTGTAATTCACCCACTAGCCCCTGGTATTGCCCATACGGCTCAGGTAGGTGAGTGTTAGGACCCGAGCTGCTTGAGAAACCTTGGTGCGGTGCTCGGGCTCAGACATGTCCTCATGTAGGACATGTTGGCTAATCTCTCAATTTTAACACCAGTTTGAGGGCTTAGTAATATCTCAGAGTGCATCTGTCCTTGTTATTAGATTGTTATGACTCGCTCCCGGCCTCCATAACGTTCACCCAGTGTGCCGTCAGGTAAATGTAGCGTCCCTGGCCAAAAGCACTTGTCCATTTGTGTCGTTAAGTGGACCTTCCCAATAACTGCGTTGGACACGGCAAGGGTGATGTTACGGGACACATGTTGGTGTAAGGCGGGGACGGCACACCGGAAAAAATAGTGGCGACTAGGGACTGAGTAAAGAGGGACAGCCGCCGCCATCAGTCTGAGGAAAGCCTCAGTGTCCACAAGCCTAAATGGCAACATTTCCAGGGCCAGCAATTTGGAAAGGTGCACATTTAGTGCTTTGGCCTGTGGGTGGGTGGGTATTTGCACTTTCGTTCAAAGGCCTGGGGTATGGACATCTGTACGCTGCACTGGAACACAGAAGTAGTGTTGATCACGAATATTCAAATTTCGAATTTTTATCGCGAATATAGGTACTTCGAAAATTCACGAAAATTTCGAATATAGTTATATATATTCGTAATTTCGAATATTCTAATTTTTTCCGATTTTATTTTTCCGATTTTTTATTTTTTATTTTTTATCAGTACACATGATTCCTCACTGCTTCTAGCTTGTGGGCCAATAAGAAGGCTGCAATATACTTGACTTTAGGAGTAGTAGTGTTTGCGAATTTTGCTCTATATTCGTTTTTTTTTGAATATTCGCTATATTGCTATATATTCTTGTTTTAGAATATTACAAATATTCGAAAAAACTAAGTTATAGCAATATAGAGAATATTCAAAAAGAATCGAATAGAGCAATTTAGCTAATATAGTGCTATAATCTTCTTTGTCTAATAGTTGTAAGTTGAAAAATTTGCAATAAAAAATTCGAATCCGAAAATTCGAATTCCAAAAATTAGCATATTACACAATCATTACCTTTCCGATTTTTCAAGTAAAAAAAAATCGTGATTTTTCGAATTTGCGAATTTTTGACTAATATTCTACAAAATATTCGCGAAATATCGCGAATTCGAATATGACCCCTGCCGCTCATCACTACACAGAAGTGGATGTGCTAGCTGATGGTGCTTGCAAAGGTCCAGGTGCAGGGTGGGAGGCATCCAGGCCTGCGTTTTGGACAGGGGATTGGCCAGCACGTAACACAGGGGAAGAGGAGGCAGTGGTGTGACCCGCAGACACAGATTGTGGACCCAGGCGTTTGGCCGACCTATTACGGTGCTTTGATGCCATGTGGCGGATCATGCTGGTGCTAGTGAGGTTGCTAGTGTTCACGCCCCAGCTCATTTTGGTACTGCACATTTTGCAAATGACAATTCTTTTATCGTCCACACTTTCCTCAAAAAAGCGCCAGACTGCGGAACACCTACCCTTTAGCAAGGTAGAACAGTTGCGGGCCTGTTTGGTGTGGCCTGCCTTCTCCCTTTTGCCACCCCACTGCCTCCTCCAGCCTGTTGCAGTGCTGCGGATCCCTTCCCCTCTGTACTGCTGTTCTCGCTCGGCTTGCCACTTTCCCAGGTTGGGTCAGTGATTTAATCGTCCACCAGCTCCTCTTCCCCTTCCTCACTCTGGTTATCCTCCTGACTTGTTGACTTAACAAGAACCTCACTTATTAACAACTGTGTCTCATCCTCATCATCAACCTCTTGAGACACTAATTGCTGTTGACTTATTGACAACTGTGTCTCATCATTTTCCACCTTGTGAAACACTAATTGCCATTCCCCACCGTCATCTTCTTCTGACTGTGGATGCTCAAGAGTTTGGGAATCAGTGCATAAGATCTCCTCATGTCCCTCAAGCTGGCTTGGCGAGAGGCCCAAATCAAGGAATTGAGACAAAAAGAGGTCCTCGGAAGATCCGAGGGTGGGATCACTTGTTTTCCAAGACCCTCCATGGTGGGAAGAAAGAGGATCAGGTTGAGGATTCTGTTGACCAGACTCTTGTCTACTGAGACTGGACTTTGTGGAAGACAGGCAGGGCCGGATTAAGAGCATCATGGGCCTGGTGCTGAGGATTTTGCTGGGCCTTTTTATGGAACTGCACTCAGTGTCTTAATTACATATATATTTTATCGATACCATTAAAGTATTTTGTTCCTGCAACTACCCCTCATTTGGCGTCTATCTTGGCAACATAGAGGAGGACCACGGGAGGGGGACCCTGAGGGTGGGGGCATCCTCAGGGCACTATAGTGTCAGGAAAACCGCTTTGTTTTCCTGACACTATAGGGATCATTTAACATGACTATGAAGATTACTGTTTTCTAGCTGCTGTGGACTGTGGACAATAGCAGCTAGAAACAGTAATTTTCATAGTGCTGTTATGATTTATGGACACAGCTCTCAGCATGCTTAGCCAGCCTTCTATCTGGCTGTGCTTCTTGAGAGTCACAGTCCACAGGCTCAGAAACAGCCTGTGGACTGTGACTCTCAAGATGCAAAGCCAGATAGAAGGCTGGCTAAGCATGCTGAGAGCTGTGTCCATAAATCATAACAGCACTATGATTGCCCTCCCTTCCAACTGGATGAGTTTATCTGATACCTGCCCTGCTCCAGAAGCTCCTGCTGTCTCACGGGCTGGTGTGGCTGAGCGCTGTGGGCCGTGTGCTGGTAGAAACTGCTGAGCAGGTTGTACACAGCGCAGCGTGCAGGAGGGATAACCGCGGGCGCACTGAGGTCATATCCGGCGGGCCGGCATTACAGGAACCGCACCAGCTGCTCTGACGTCCTGCCGCCGGATATCCTGTGACGTATATCCGGCGGCAGGACGTCAGAGCAGCTGGTGTTGTTCCTGTAATGCCGCGGCCCGCCAGATATGACCTCAGTGCGCCCGCGGTTATCCCTCCTGCACGCTGCGCTGTGTACAATAGTGATGGGAAGTTCGGATCTTTCAGATGAATCGGATCTTCGGTTCACTTGCTGAGTCACTGACTGCTGAGCTGACTCGCAAGTGAACCGAAGACTCTAGGTGCCGATGCGCATGCGCAGATGCTATCCATTCGATTCACTTGCTGCTGCTGACTCAGTCGGCTCTTCAGCTCTCTAATGAGTGAGTCAGGATCAGGAAGAGTGATTGATTATAGTGATAGTGAATAGTGAAGGGAAGCTGAGGCTGACGCCGGACAGGAGGACTCAGGAGCCGTCACTGTGGTGTGCATTGTTGTCTGTTGTGCATTGTTACCCACAGTGACAACAGTCTGACACTGACAGTAGTACAACAAACCAAGTGAAGTGAAATGTGAATGCACGCACAGGGAAAACTATGTGCTGAATTGATGACAGTATTACAGTAACACAGTCACTGGCTGATAATAAAATAGTCCCCACTTAACGGAATCCATAAAGGAGACGTGAACCCACCCTTAGTTATATAGCTACTGAACGAGATGCCTTTAACATATATATCTCCTGAGAAGCCAATTTGATCCTAAAGGGTTAATTCAACCTGTAATCTAAACTCTGTGTCATCTGTCACTTCTCTTATCTCTCTGCTCCTGTCCCTTAATCTTATCACTGCTGCAACAAAATCACTGTGCCCCATAGCAGGAATCTAAATTGGGCCCCCATTCCCCTTTTATAGCCCCTCCTTTTGTTCCATGAACTATTCTTGCTGCTGCGTTTTATAATTTATGCCATCAGGGCCGGATTGGGATTGCAAAACAGCCCTGGCACACAAAAGAGGTATAATAGATGCAGTGTGTACAGGTATATAGTATATTCCCTAGTGTTCTGATATGTGAGGTACAGGGTATAATATATGCAGTGTGTACAGTATATACAGTAGTGTAATATGTGAGGTACGAGGTATAATAGATGCAGTGTGTACAGATATATAGTATATACAGCAGTGTATTGATACCTCGTACCTCACATATAAGTACACTGCTGTATATACTATATATCTGTACACACTGCATCTATTATACCTCGTACCTCACATATCAGTACACTGCTGTATATGCTATATATCTGTACACACTGCATCTATTATACCTCGTACCTCACATATCAGTACACTGCTGTATATACTATATATCTGTACACACTGCATCTATTATACCTCGTACCTCACATATCAGTACACTGCTGTATATACTATATATCTGTACATATTGCATCTATTATACCTTGTACCTCACATATCAGTGCACTGCGGTATATACTATATATCTGTACATATTGCATGTATAATACTGTGTAATATGTGTGTGTGTGTATGTGTATGTATATATATATATATATATATATTACACACAGAGCAGTGTATTGATGTGAGACATAGAAGGTATAATACTGTAGATGCAGTGTTTACAGAAATATGTGGTCAGTTATACATTATGGTCACTGTGTGTGTGAGGTACATGAGGTAGTGGTCACTGTACCTGTCTGAAGTATTATACATGAGTGAGCAATGAGTAAAACAGGGCATGGGGGAGGGGGGGGGTAAATGACAAGAAGTGGAGGACCTCCTCTTACCACTCCATTCCAGTCTGTATGGATCAATGCAGAGCTGCTTGTGAACTTCTAATACTTGCTGTTAGGGGTTGAAGGACCTGTGATGATGTCATCACAGGTCCTGGCAGATATACTTTTGAAACCTAGGAACTACACCATTTTTGGTGCAGTTCCTTTGCTAGATTCTGCAGGACCTGTGATGTTGAAGATGATGTCATCACAGGTCCTCGCAGATGCACTGTTCTAACCTGGGAACTACACTTTACACTGTGCAGTTCCCTTACAGGACCTGTGATGACATCATCAAAGGTCCTTTAGCTTTAGAAAGATAAACAGTCTACTCAGACGACTCAGAGCTGCTAGTGCTTGCCTTGCCTCAGCTCTGATTGGTTGGTGGGCGGGGAGGGGAGGGGCTGGCAGAAGCAGCTTCCGCTCTAGGATCATATTACGCTCCTCCCGAGTCCCTCCCTCAGGCTCCCTGCTGCCAGCGTGAGGTGAGCGTCTCTGCATTGTCTCTGTGCTATGTGACGCTGCGCTGTGTACAACAGAGGACTTTTAGCTCCCGACGGCCTTTTGGCTGGCAGATGGGCCTATTTTATGGTAGGGGCCTGGAGCTGCAGCTCCATCAGCCCCTACGTTAATCCGGCCCTGAAGACAGGGTGATGCTTAACCGACTGAAAGCATTATCTGCTGAAATCCAACCGACCACCTGGTCGCACTGGTGTGACTTCGATAATGGTGTCCTGCACCGCCCTGCAAACTGGGACATGAAGCTAGGTATCGTGGATGAGTGTGTTTCTTGTGTTCTGGTAGCAGGCACAGTTTTACTGCTCCCAGGGCCACGGCTTCTGCGTGCACCATCAGCAGCACGGCTATTTCCCCGTCCCTTACTGCTCGCCTTCTGCATATTAAATGGCACATATGCTTGCAAGTATGTCACATGTACAGTAGCTCAGGTTTTGTAAGTGTATGCGCAAATAAATTACACTGAATGTCACAGATATTTAGGATGCACAAACGTTATACAGGAGATGTAGCGCGGGTAATGTCACTGTCACCATCGGCGAAAAAATTACACTGAATGTCACAGATATTTAGGATGTGCAAACGTTATATAGGAGATGTAGTGCAGGTAATGTTGCTGTCACCAGCGGCTAAGAAAAAATTACACTGAATGTCACAGATATTTAGGATGCGCAAACGTTATACAGGAGACGTAGCACAGGTAATGTCGCTGTCAACAGCGGCCAAACAATTGTTAAGCTAATAATATATATTGCAGCCAGATAAAACAATAGTCCTTAAAAGGACTTTTGGGTCTCTAACACCTTTCAACACTAAACCCTGCCTAAAAAAAAAAAAAATCCTGTCCCTTCACTATCTGTCCCTTCTGCTGCAGCTCGCCCTGACTAAGACTGAGCCGAACCACGTTACGGCCAGCCAATCACTGTAATGCCAGTAACCAACATGGCTACGGCATTACAGTGAGTGCCAGTACCTCCCCAAATTTTTATTGGCTGCGTAGCAGCCAACAAACGTTCGGGGAGGAGACTCGAGCATCGAGTCAAAATGATGTTCGGCCGAGCATGCTCGCCCAACACTAAAAATAAACAAAAACTGCAAAGACACATTAACAATCACCAATGTTGACTTACTGCCTTTAAAACTAGGACTACAGGGCGACAAATACTGTGCATAGAGAAGAATGAACTTAATTTAGGAAAATAAAATTAAAAAAGGCCTTACTGCCAGAACATTCAACAGCTCTGAATAATATTTAACCTGTATTTCTGTTAGACAGTTTTTATAAATGAGGTCCAACAATGTTTACCTTCCCAAGCCATAGATAATGCATCAGGACTGGCCGCTTGGTAGCATCCATGGTGCAACTGGATGTTATGATGTTGCATTTTGACCTCATATGGTGTCCGAAGCCTTTTAAAGTTTTGTATATAACCCATAATATTGAATGTGAATGCAAAGAAGGTGGCCAGGATGGCAACAAACATTAGCTTGTAGCCTTAGCTTTAAAGGACATCTGTCATATTCAGACCCTAATTTGCATTTTCATATATATAGCTACTAATAACATGATATTCCAGAATCAGTTACTATTAGACTGACTTACCCCATATTTAATAAGATTCAGCCCTTAGCAACCAGTCTGCATAAAACTGCAATTTCACTATTCAGTTAAGATGGCCGCCACTGCCCTCACCCTGAGGCTAATCCCGCCTGCCCTCACTAGCCAGTAACAATAGCCCCCCAAAACTGTCAGTAACCAGAGCCCTCCCCCCTAAAGGGTTAAGCTCCTACAGCACAAAGGGGTGCTCTTACCACACGTTGCTTTCATTTACACACTGAGCAGATGGCAAATCTCCCTTCCCTGTTGTGATCTGCTTCAACTCTGCATTCTCCAGCTCTGCTGAGTGAGGGAGCGTCTGCCAAGCGCAGGGACAGGGATAAGTGCACACAGCCCAGGCACTGTTATCAGCTGCTGGGGAGGACCTGGCTTTAATCATTTACTTACAGTCACTGGCTGTCAGTAATCTGACCTTGCACGCAGCCTGCTTCTGCGTCCTCCGTCCTTCAACATGCCTAGCAACCTTATTTTAAGCACAGGCAAAAGTAGGCAGTACAGGGAACAAAACGGTGGAATAAAGGGGTAATTGAATACACAGTGAAAAGTTGAAATGGGGCCACCAAGGTGATATTAATTACCACAATCCAATACTCCAAAAAAAACAAAAAAGTTATCTTTAAAACTATAAATTATATTGTTTTCTTTACTTGTACTCACTTACTTTGGGCCATAAGAACTACATTTTTAAATTAATAAAAGGTGGAAAAAAACTTTTAGAACAGGGTTCCTTAAATTTCAATCTCCTTTAAATAATTATAATTTAAATGTAAATGCAGAACCCTAGCTATGCTCTTTTCCTTTACCATAAATTGGATTAAGTAAAATGTGTGGGTCATTTGAATAAGATGTTAATTCAAATCCCAATTTTGATAGTCCTGGGATTCCAAGTTAGTTCTTTGAAAAATTATACGTTGTGCACTCTTGACATTTTATGGTGGAAGGCAGAATTGCATTCTTAAAGAAACATTTAAAAACTTGCCCCTTAGTTTTTAATTATTTCAGCCTTGGAAAAGCCGTGGGAGTATAGATACCTTTTCAATCCACCGAGTCCCAGATCATCATTAATAAGTGAACTACAGCTCAATAGATGTTCTTATGGCACAACAGGAATAGCAATAGAGAGCGTAGGTATGAACTCACAAATCTTAAGACTTTGTTGCTGAGGGCAGCACTCTGGAGCAAGTCTCACATGGAAAGATATGAACCTGACAGAGTATGCACTAAAGATTAATTTTAATGACTTAATTAGTTACACTCAGAAGATTTAAATCACATTAATTTAACATAAATTAAAATATATATTTTACTTTAAAAATAAAACACATAGATTATTGCTGACATTCATAGTTTAGCACAATATTTCATACAGCAGTTAAAAAGATTCCTACAAAAAACTTTATAGCTGTGAATTAATGTATATTAATATTATTGTTATTATTATTAGGATTATTATAAATTATTATTATTAATTATTGTTATTAAACATGAGCAATTTTTTTGAAAAATTAGATTCGGCAACTTTCGCACTGTCAAGACATTTGATTATTTATGAATTAATTTGTCACAAATCACTTTAAGTCAGGTATATCCAGGCCACTCTGCCTTAAGGTAAGGCCACACGAGGCAACCATGCTGTGATGAAGAACTGCATAGCCAATTATCCCGCAGCTGCCTTTCATTTAATAATGAAGACTACACTGTGTAGTCCGTCTTCATTGTTAATGGCTGCTCGGCACCTTTAATGCACCTTTTAACAGGGGCTGTTGGTGGTATGGGGTTTGGCTGGCTAGATGGGGGTATAATATGCATATTATTGCTGTTCTTGCCTGAAATCCCCTGCAGGTTGACATTAAACACTTAATATTAAACAGCTCTGGCATACCCTCTTCTCCAACCCCAGCGCTCTCCTGCCTTATAGTTGGGAGACCTTTTCCTCCTTTTCTACATCATCTAATATTGATGAGAATGTCATCAGAAACATCCAGCTTCTCATCTCTCTGCATCTTGTTGACTTTTCTAGGACATAGGTACTTTGAAGGATTATTTGGAAGAAGTTAAGCCAGCAAAAGGTGAGTATGTGCAGGGTGCAGACTGAATGGTAAAGGTTGGCATGCTGGCAGTGCAATAATAAAGGCTTCCATCTTATTGGTATTGAATTACACATCTTAGTTTACAACAGATGTAAGAATAATTAAATGTAGGAATGAATAAATGAAACTGAAGCAGTCTAAGTCTCCTTGCACTCTCTGTCTCCAATATTCTTCTATTAATTGTTTTCAGCAACACTGTCCCTAGCGCATCAGCGTTTGCCATGTCTCTCCCTATGTTCAGCTCACAAGACAATGGCGGAGACCGCGGGATGAGGGTTTTATAGGGCTATGACATTACAGGGGATGGATAGCTGCAGATTGGCTGGCTGCATGGCATTATGAGTAATATTGATTTCTTGGACTTGTCTCCTCTACACTTAGTTTCACCTTGTAACACATGCAGACGCCATTTTTGAAAAACTACGTAGCGCAAGAAAATTCTGATTCCTTGCGAATAGAAATTTTCCTAAACTTCGGACTGAATTCCGCTTCAAATGTTTTGCTTCACTCAACACTAGTTTGTTTTTGAGTTTTAATTTTTATTCCCTATTTTCCTTGAGCCATAACTTTTTTATATTTCTGTTCACATAGCTGTATGAGGGCTTATTTTTTTGCGGGACGAGTTGTACTTTTTAATGCAATCATTAATTATGGCATAAAATGTAGTATGAAGCAGTAAAAAAAAATACAATTGGGGTGATATTGGAAAAAATAAACGCAATTCCTCCAACAATTTATGGCTTTTGTTCCCATGGCATTTTGTTTGCAACAAAACTGACCCATGCCCTTCATTCACTGTGTAAGTACGATTACAACAATACCCTATATGTATAGTTTTTTATGTATAAATAGTGTAAAAATAAACTTTCTTATTCTTATGTCTACTGAGCTATTTAGGGGCTCATTTTTTGAGGGACAATCCGTAGTTTTTATTGATAGTGTGCGTGACTTCTTGATCACATTTCATTACATTTTTTTGGGTAAGAGAAGCAATTTTAATTGTGTCGCGGTAATACCCATGATGTTTATATTTATTGTTATTTAGGTATTTATTTTTTTAATTATACGGAAAGGGGGGTGATTTAAACTTTTATATATTTTTTAATTTTTTTTATATTTAAAAAAAAAATGGGGTGATGATTTTGAAGCTCATATATGAGCCTATAAATAATGTTTTTGAATTTTTGATTTTGTTCTATCAGGGATTTTTAAAAAGACATTTACACTAGAAATTGCTAATTTCTTATCCTGACCTGCCATCTGGTGGACAAAATAAGACTTGCAGCAAGCACACTTTGAGCCTCGCCATCAAGTCTTACAGTGTTCAATGCAACTACAAATGCCTCCATTGCCTCCATTTTCTGCACGGGGCATCGGTAGGAAGACAGGAAGCGTGCTCTTCTGGGTTTTTGCACATTTAGACGCAGTGATCTTAATTGATCACGGCATCTAAAGCCTTTAATTACCATGATTGGCATTATTGCTGGTCACGGTAATTAGCCACAGGTCTCCGCTGCATGTGCACCATGTTTACACACTGCTCCAGTGCCGTACATGTACGCCGCTGGTAGCGTAAGGGTTAATGTAAATATACACACATACACAGCATTGAAAATACTACCATTTGAAAGTCAATGAAAAAGATTCTACTAATAGGTAAAATTGAATAAAAAAGATTATCTCATGACAATTGAATGAGTTTAAAGGGTAGGAGATTAGGAAACAGGCATCAAGTTTATTAGTCAACAGGAAAATATAACCTGTGCTAAAAAGAACACATTTTACAGTAGGTGTTTTTCTTCATTTTTGGTGCAATTTTGGGTCAATGGTAGTTTGATTTTACAAAAAGAAAAAATAACAAGTTTACTGGCGCTCTTACTTAAAAATTTGGTGTGTATGCTGCAAGGAAGGTCAGTGCCAATGACAATTAGAAGAAGTAAAAGAAGAATTCTGACTGCACCTAAGTGCCAGTCACTAGAAGCAGGGTTCTACCACATCTGCTGTCCTCTAAGTTGTAATAAGTATCTATATTTGACACCGTCACGCCTAACTGAACTTGTAGAGGAGAGTCCATGAATCCGTGATGTTGATGTGTAGTGGTGAATACTTGATAGTTCTCCGGATCCTACAGTCCAGTAGAAGCAGTCAGGCTGTGTAGCTGGAAAACGTGCCCCAGCCGGCAGCACGTTTCCTATTAAAAAAAAGCTTGCGCTCCTAATTACAGCGCCAGTGACGTCACCCTAGCTTACAGCTACAGGAGCTGTTGTAGACCAAAAATCCACTGCATTTCGAAAGGATCGCCTTCCTCTCCTCTACAAGTTCAGGTAGGCGTGACGGTGTCACATATAGATACGTTTTACAACTTAGAGGACAGCAGATGTGGTAGAATCTCGCTTCTAGTCACTGGCACTTAGGTGCAGTCAGAGAGTAAGCACAGAAATTATTCTTTTGATTTTACAAAAGACAGCCTGCTTTAGATCTGGCCATAGCACACCACAAAACATTGAACAAATAGTTAAATAGTGGCATAAAAGATCATAGATTACGGCAAAGTCCATATTTGCAGCTTACTTTGCAGCTTTTCATTTCTTTTCAAAAATAGTGACAAAAGAGTGAACAGGGATTAGCAGGAGGGCATGAGCCCTCCCATGGCCTGACATATTTACCACCACTTACACCAGAAGCTCATAGCTGGCACAGACGACTGGGAGATGTGCCAAATTATTTTGAAATTTATTTCAGGTCTAATTCTAATGAATATGTCTGAAGATTCTATTTCAGTACAAATACATAGTAACATAGTAGCAGCAGCTTGTGAAGCAGCAGCTGTGGCAGCAGCAGGAGGAATATGGTATGGAACATAATGGATAGGCAAACAGCAACAGTGGAATCATTGGGCCGGCAATAAATGGCTAGTATAGGCGCGGCAGACGCCGCATTTGTGTGAGGGAAGGCTCCAGCTGCGGCTGTATAAGGTATTGGCAGGTGGCTGCAGGGTTCATGGGTCCAGTTTGCAGCGGGGGATGCACTCATTTCTATGTTTGTACTTTTTCTACAGGGCGGCAGGTTTCATTGCTAACACGGCAAGGTATATATATATATATAAAAATAAAAAAAACATTTTTACTGGTTATCTGCCTGCTGGGGTAAATGCCTGCGATCTTGATAATCATTCTGTTGCATGATGAGAACTCCTGCTCTTAGGAATATTCGGCCCATGATATTGCACAGGGGGGATAGCATGATTCCCATGATCACCACACATATTCTTTTGTATCCCCCTTTTTGTTTTATAATAACGCCATCACCATACCCAGTAGTCCGTAATCCATCTGGACCCAACAGGGAGCGCATGTACATTTCACGCACGCACGCAAGTCCGTCACGTCTTCGGATACGATTTAAGTCCTGTCACGACTTCAGGCAAAACGCAGGTCCGTCACGCTGTCAGGACACGATTTAAGCCCTGTCACAACTTCAGGCAAACGCTAGTCCATCACGATTTCAGGACACAATTTAAGTCCTGTCACGTCTACAGGCTAACGCTGGTCCTTTACGATTTAAAGACTCGATTTAAGTCCTGTCACGACTACAGGCATAACGGAAATACCTCTTGAGTGCTGGACACGATTCAAGTCCTGTCACTACTACAGGCATTAACTCAACTCAGTCAAAAAAAAAAAAATTTTTAGTTCAGCTCACTAAATTTACATCCAAACCTTTAGTTCATGCTCCAACTTATCGTCATGTCGCACACATTTCCTCTAACAGCCAGGGTCACAGTACTCACTATGTTCTGGGGGACATTCGAAAATATTGTATTTTCATGTCATCACCAGGTACGGGCACACGGTTAAGGTACTACTTCACAGGTGATTAATTCCAGGGTGCACTAGTGCATGCGCATTCAGGGGTACATTCGGGAAAAATGTTTTTTTCAACCATCACAGGATCAAGGGAGCCAGGGTACGGTCGATTCGCCAAGAAGTCTTGATCTGATGTCGGATAGGGATCACTCCCATTCCTTTACATCCTGGACCATTCCCAAATTGGCAGCGGAACTCCTGAGGAGAGGTATCCCTTTCCCCGCATCTGCCAGGAAGGCCGAATTGTATCGCCTTCTTCAGTCGGATTCGGGCCCCAGTCAAGAGGCAGTCTCCATGAATTTCATTCAAACATCTATCACTCAGCTGCACGCAGCAATCAACAACATGTCTTCTTCCATGTCCAACTTCCAGGCCAGACTTGAGGTCATCGAAAGTAGGGCATCCACATCCACTGGCGACAGTCAGGGTCCAGTGGTTCCATCCACGTCCGCCGCCACAGGCATCAATGGCCCGCCCAATTTTCCCAACATATCCCCGTCTGACTTCATCCCCGCTAACCTAAGGAAAGACATCTTAGAGGGTAAGGACATTAACCTAGCCTCATTATTGATAGCCACTCACGAGGTGCCGGACAACAAAACAATTGCATGTGGCGAAGTGTCAGTAATACTAAAATCCAGGGACATCAGACTAAACAGAAAGCTCAGCATCACAGAATTTGTATTGGCTTTCAGCTTGTACAGAGACGTGATCTGCTCAGTGTCACCGATTCACAGAGAAGAGTTAGACCATTACCTTTACAAGGTGGTGGACCTAGGCCACAAGTATGGGGGCACGGCGTTTTATGAATACCACCGCTCTTTCTCCGCCAAAGCTGCAGCATTATTAGCCCAATTCCAGCATACTGTTGATTGGGCAGTAATGGATACTGAGTTATTCTGTCGACACTTCGCTGGGCTCAAAGCACCGGCATGCTTCAACTGTGGGTCCTATTCCCATTAGGCAGAATGGTGTTCAAACGCCAGCACGCGGGTAGACATTCCCATCCCTAAAATCTCCCCGGATCCATTTCAGTCTAAGACGGTCTCTGGGGTGGATAAGTTAGGTTGGCCCATTAGAAACTTAGGGAAGTCGCAAATGTAATAATTTCAATGCAGGGGGCTGATTTTATAATCAGTGCCGCCTATTGCATCTTTGCGCCAATTGCTTCAGGGCACCCCCCCGCGTCGCTTGCCCACAAAAAGGGCACAATCCCACATGACTAAGCGTGGTGAATATCGACACTCTTGCTGTTTACATGTTGGGTCATCCAGACACAGCATGGGTTGATTTTGTCATTTCCGGATGTTCATCAGGTTTCCACACAGGACAAGTTGCCACACCCCAGGCTCCCTTTGAATGTAGGAATTTACAATCTGCCATTAGCAACCCAGAAGTAGTATCTCAATTGATCCAGGCCGAATTAAGGAAGGCTTACCTCATTGGACCATTTGTCAAACCCCCGTTTGAATCCTTTAGGATCAACCCCATAGGGGTGGTCTCCGGGAAATTCTCAAATAAAAAAAGACTGATTTATGATTTGTCAGCTCCACATTCTTCATCCACACCCAGTCTCAACTCAGTCATCCCAGCCGAGGAATTCACAATGAAATATTCCTCCATAGACGAAGCCATTCAGGTCATTCTGTCCTTAGGTAAACAGGCATGGCTCTCCAAAGCTGACATCACGGATGCCTTTAAACTCCTCCCAATTTTACCTCAGTTATGGCAGTGGCATGGGATCAAATGGGAGGATTGTTATTACTTCGCTAACAAGTTAACGTTTGGTTCCAGATCTAGTCCATGGCTAGTTGATCAATTTGCCAAGTGCCTGCATTGGATCTTGGAGCACAAATTCAACGCATACCATGTCATACATTATCTGGACGACTTTTTGTTAATTGAACCCCCTTCCCAGTCTCCAGGTGACCTTAACACATTGATGCAGGTTTTCAGGGATCTCCATGTACCCGTTGCAGATAACAAAACAGACGGGCCCGGTACCAGGATAACCTTTTTAGGTATCGAATTAGACACAGCTACTTTTCAGGCCAGTCTGCCTGAGGATAAGTTGTTGAGAATCAGAGACTCGGTACACAGCCTGGTTCAGGAGGGGGGTCACATCCAAAGTTGAACTACAGAGTCACTTAGGGATGCTCAATTTTGCCATGAGAATCATCCCTCAGGGTAGATCGTTCATCTCTAGGCTCCTTCGATTGTTGCCTTATGCGACAGATCAAGACTCTCTCATTTATCTTGATCACCAGGCCATGGCGGATCTTATTATGTGGGACCAGTTTTTGATGCACTGGAACGGAGTCTCGTTATTTATACCAGCGGTCTCCAGTAACTCCCCCGTCATACATACAGACGCCTCTTCATCGGTGGGGTTTGTGGCGATATAGGGTGAACACTGGATGGCTAGTGCTTGGCCGGCAGAAGTAGCCAGCATCCCTGGGTTTTCCAGATTATCACTGCTTTTTGAGATTTACCCCATAGTCGCAGCTGGGCAGGCATGGGGTAGTTGTTGGGCAAACAAGACGGTACTATTCATTTCAGACAACACGGTCGTGGTGGATCTGGTCAACAAAGAGAGATCAGCATCCGGGGAGATCATGGCATTTTTAAGATGCTTCGTGTGGTTGGCGTTACAGCATCACTTTCATTATGAAGTTGCGCATATTGCCGGGAAGGCAAATTTGGCCGCAGATGCCTTGTTCAGACTTAACATGCAGTCTTTCTTCCAGGTTTCTCCAGACGCAGATCCATTCCCGACTCCAACACCAGCTCACAACCTCCTCTACATGGATTGAGGCAGCACTTGGAAGTGGCTAGGTCCCTTATTAATCTGTCACTGTCTAAAAATACACAGAGGAATTACAATACTGCCTGGGGACACTTTATCACTTTCCAAGGCTTGTTTCCGCAATCTGATTTAGACCATGTTTCATACATCTTAGCATTCATAGCATACTGCCACAAGACTCTGAAACTATCCCATAGCACGATCAAATTATATTTAACCGGCATCCAACATTTTTGGTACATTCTCTACCCCGATAGACCATCGTTATTTTTGGCACACCCCATTAAAGCCATCTTGAAGGGGATACTATGTACAACGGTGAGACCAAAGACGTCACGGGAACCGGTCACAGGGGAGATGTTTAAATCCCTGTCTCACATGTTAGACAACGAGCCTTTTGGGCACTACACCAGTCTACTCATCAAGACGGCTATATATCTCAGCTTCTACGGTTTCCTACGGCCAGGTGAATTCACATGCGCAGGTTCCTCCCCGATTTCCTTCAGAAGGAACATCTCGTGCAGGTCGGTCTCACATGTTAGACAACGAGCCTTTTGGGCACTACACCAGTCTACTCATCAAGACGGCTATATATCTCAGCTTCTACGGTTTCCTACGGCCAGGTGAATTCACATGCCCAGGTTCCTCCCCCGATTTCCTTCAGAAGGAACATCTCGTGCAGGTCGGTTTCCTGTTCTCACTCTCTTTACGTCATTCCAAAACAGCGCTGCCAGGGGAAACCGTACAAGTGAGATATTTTCCCACAGGGAATGCCTGGTGCCCGGTAGCGGTCCTGCAGGGTTGGTCAGACACCATCAAACAGGCCTCAGCACACTCTCCCCTATTTGCACATGGCTCCATTCCCCTTAGCATTCAAGTTTTCTTGAAACATGTACGGATCCTGCTGCCACACCTCCACTGCTAGTGTTAGGTGTCACTATCTGATAGCCGAACTGATCACAACTGCAAGCAATGGAAGATCTATTCTTTGGCATCAGCCCAAGGTGTGTGAAAATCCTAGAGGATCCATGCCTGATTCATTTTCACAAAATATACACCCTGTACAGAATTATTAGGCAAATGAGTATTTTGACCACATCATCCTCTTTATGCATGTTGTCTTACTCCAAGCTGTATAGGCTCGAAAGCCTACTACCAATTAAGCATATTAGGTGATGTGCATCTCTGTAATGAGAAGGGGTGTGGTCTAATGACATCAACACCCTATATCAGGTGTGCATAATTATTAGGCAACTTCCTTTCCTTTGGCAAAATGGGTCAAAAGAAGGACTTGACAGGCTCAGAAAAGTCAAACATAGTGAGATATCTTGCAGAGGGATGCAGCACTCTTAAAATTGTAAAGCTTCTGAAGCGTGATCATCGAACAATCAAGCGTTTCATTCAAAATAGTCAACAGGGTCGCAAGAAGCGTGTGGAAAAACCAAGGCGCAAAATAACTGCCCATGAACTGAGAAAAGTCAAGCGTGCAGCTGCCAAGATGCCACTTGCCACCAGTTTGGCCATATTTCAGAGCTGCAACATCACTGGAGTGCCCAAAAGCACAAGGTGTGCAATACTCAGAGACATGGCCAAGGTAAGAAAGGCTGAAAGACGACCACCACTGAACAAGACACACAAGCTGAAACGTCAAGACTGGGCCAAGAAATATCTCAAGACTGATTTTTCTAAGGTTTTATGGACTGATGAAATGAGAGTGAGTCTTGATGGGCCAGATGGATGGGCCCGTGGCTGGATTGGTAAAGGGCAGAGAGCTCCAGTCCGACTCAGACGCCAGCAAGGTGGAGGTGGAGTACTGGTTTGGGCTGGTATCATCAAAGATGAGCTTGTGGGGCCTTTTCGGGTTGAGGATGGAGTCAAGCTCAACTCCAAAGTCCTACTGCCAGTTTCTGGAAGACACCTTCTTCAAGCAGTGGTACAGGAAGAAGTCTGCATCCTTCAAGAAAAACATGATTTTCATGCAGGACAATGCTCCATCACACGCGTCCAAGTACTCCACAGCGTGGCTGGCAAGAAAGGGTATAAAAGAAGAAAATCTAATGACATGGCCTCCTTGTTCACCTGATCTGAACCCCATTGAGAACCTGTGGTCCATCATCAAATGTGAGATTTACAAGGAGGGAAAACAGTACACCTCTCTGAACAGTGTCTGGGAGGCTGTGGTTGCTGCTGCACGCAATGTTGATGGTGAACAGATCAAAACACTGACAGAATCCATGGATGGCAGGCTTTTGAGTGTCCTTGCAAAGAAAGGTGGCTATATTGGTCACTGATTTGTTTTTGTTTTGTTTTTGAATGTCAGAAATGTATATTTGTGAATGTTAAGATGTTATATTGGTTTCACTGGTAAAAATAAATAATTGAAATGGGTATATATTTGTTTTTTGTTAAGTTGCCTAATAATTATGCACAGTAATAGTCACCTGCACACACAGATATCCCCCTAAAATAGCTAAAACTAAAAACAAACTAAAAACTACTTCCAAAAATATTCAGCTTTGATATTAATGAGTTTTTTGGGTTCATTGAGAACATGGTTGTTGTTCAATAATAAAATTAATCCTCAAAAATACAACTTGCCTAATAATTCTGCACTCCCTGTATGCTGCCAGTGGCACTGGAAAATATGCTTATTGTACTGCTATTAACTGTAGAATAGTGTTGAGCGAGCATGCTCGGCTGAATACCTGTTCGGCTCGAGCATCGCTATGCTCGGCACATGGCGGTACTGGGCCAAATACTGCATGTGCTCGAGTGCCATGCTCGAGTTTCTTCCCGCACGTTTTGTGGCTGCTAAGCAGCCAATAAACGTGCAGGTAAGTACTGCCATCACTGTAATGCCAGTAGCCATGTTGGGTACTGGCATTACAGTGATTGGTTTGGCCGGAACGCATAATCCGATGATGCGGGTTCGGCTCATTACGAGTCAGGGAGAGCTGCAGTTAGGAAGGGACAGATAGTGTAGGGTGTTTGTGATCGCAATTTATTCAATTTTAAAACGTTTCAAAGACCCAAAAGTTCTTTTAAGAACAATAGTGTGTGGTGGCAGCAATTTACTCTTGCAAAGTAGTCCGATTTTTTTTCCATACTTTGCGATTATTTTTCTATAGAGGATGTCTGCAGTGATTTGTGACATCTGTTCAGCAATACCTTCTGTGTGTCAGGGGCAGAGATAGGAAGAATATTATTGAAAGCAATTATATTTTTTCCATAATTTATCCACATTTCTCCTATAAACGGTCCCTGCAGTGAATTGTCACATCTGTGCTGCAATAGCGCCTGTGTGTAGGGCCAAGATATTGGGAAAAATATTAGCGAAAACAATTATATTTTTTCCATAATTTATCTACATTTTTCCTATAAACGGACCCTGCAGTGAATTGTCACATCTGTGCTGCAATAGCGTCTGTGTGTCAAGGACAGATATTGGGAAAAATATTAGCGAAAACAATTATATTTTTTCCATAATTTATCCAACATTTTCTTATAAACGGTCCCTGCAGTGAATTGTCACATCTTTGGTGCAATAGCGTGTGTGTGTCAGGCCCAGATATTGGGAAAAATATTAGCGAAAACAATTATATTTTTTCCATAATTTATCCCCATTTTTCCTATAAACGGTCTCTGCAGTGAATTGTCACATCTGTGCTGCAATAGCGTGTGTGTGTGTCAGGCACAGATATTGGCAAAAATATTACTGACAACAAATATATTTTTCCCATAATTTATCCATAATATTCCTATAAACAGTCCCTGCAGTGAATTGTCACATCTGTGCTGCAATAGAGTGTGTGCCAGGGCCAGATATTTGGAAGAATATTAGCGAAAACAATTATAGTTTTTCCATAATTTATCTACATTTTTCCTATAAACGGTCAATGCAGTAGATTGTCACATCAGTGCTGCAATAGCATCTGTGTGTCAGGGCCAGATATTAGGAAAATATTAGCGAAAACAATTATATTTTTTCCATAATTAATCCACATTTTTCCTATAAACGGTCCCTAAAGTCAATTGTCACATCTGTGCTGCAATAGCGTGCATGTGTGTCAGGCCCAGATATTGGGAAAAATATTAGCAAAAACATCATGTATCCACATTTTTCCTATAAACGGTCCCTGCAGTGAATTGTCACATCTGTTCTGCAATAGCGTGTGTGTGTCAGGGCCAGATATTGGAAAAATATTAGCCAAAACAATTATATTTTTTCCATGATTTATGCACATTTTTCCTATAAACGGTCCCTTATAAAATATAACATTTAATATGAAGAAGGCGAGCAGTAAGGGACGGGGAAGTGACCATGATGCTGATGGTGCACGCAGAGGCGTGACCTTGGGCGTGTTGAAACTGTGCCTGCTGCCAGAGCACAAGAAAAACAATAGGGATGAGCGAACCCGAACTGTATAGTTCGGGTTCGTACCGAATTTTGGGGTGTCCGTGACACGGACCCGAACCCGAACATTTTCATAAAAGTCTGGGTTCGAGTTCGGTGTTCGGCGCTTTCTTGGCGCTTTTTAAAAGGCTGCAAAGCAGCCAATCAACAAGCATCATACTACTTGCCCCGAGAGGCCATCACAGCCTTGCCTACTATTGGCATGGCTGTGATTGGCCAGTGCAGCATGGGACCCAGTTCCTATATAAGCTTGGGTCACGTAGCGCTGCATGTCGCTCTGCTGATACAAATGTAGGGAGAAGTTGCAGCTGCGACGTTAGGGCGAGATTAGGCAGTGATTAACTCCTCCAAAAGACTTCATTCAGTGATCGATCTACAGCTGTGGATCATTGAACTGCTGCTATTCAATTGCTCAGTGTTTTCAGGCTGCCAAGAGCGTTTTTCAGTCACTTTTTTCTGGGGTGATCGGCGGCCATTTTGGGGCTTGTGGTGCGCCAGCACAAGCTGCCACCAAGTACATTTAACCATCAATAGTGTGGTTATTTTTTGCTATATCCTACATCAGGGTCAAGCTGTCATCAAGTGCATTTAACCATCAATAGTGTGGTTATTTTTTGGCCATATACTACATCAGGGGCAAGCTGAGCCTGTCCCCCAAGTGCATTTAACCATCAATAGTGTGGTTATTTTTTGCTATATCCTACATCAGGGTCAAGCTTTCATCAAGTGCATTTAACCATCAATAGTGTGGTTATTTTTTGGCCATATACTACATCAGGGGCAAGTTGAGCCTGTCACAAGTGCATTTAACCATCAATAGTGTGGTTATTTTTTGGCCATATACTACATCAGGGGCAAGTTGAGCCTGTCACCCAGCGCCTAAAAAATAGGCCTCACATTTATATTCATCCAAATCTGTCATTACTGTTTTAGCTGGTCAAGTTATTTTTAGTGTCCGTCAAAGCACAGTTTTTGTTCTGGGTTGAAAAACAATTCCCAATTTTGCAATTCTTAAAATTAGTGGTTTCTGCTGTATTAGGTCTATTTAAATCTATCCATAAAAGGGTAGATTAGATTCAAGGTGCTGATAGGGTCATTCTCAAGAACTTCACACACACGCTACAGTGCAGATCCAAGTCTAATTCTGTGATTAAACGTATACCTGTCACCAAGCGCCTAAAAAATAGGCCTCACATTTATATTCATCCAAATCTGTCATTACTGTTTTAGCTGGTCAAGTTATTTTTAGTGTCCGTCAAAGCACAGTTTTTGTTCTGGGTTGAAAAACAATTCCCAATTTTGCAATTCTCAAAATTAGTGGTTTCTGCTGTATCAGGCCTACTTTAAATCTATACCTAAAAGGGTAGATTAGATTCAAGGTGCTGATAGGGTCATTCTCAAGAACTTCACACACACGCTACAGTGCAGATCCAAGTCTAATTCTGTGATTAAACGTATACCTGTCACCCAGCGCCTAAAAAATAGGCCTCACATTTATATTCATCCAAATCTGTCATTACTGTTTTAGCTGGTCAAGTTATTTAATGTCCAACAAAGCACAGTTTTTGTTCTGGGTTGAAAAACAATTCCCAATTTTGCAATTCTCAAAATTAGTGGTTTCTGCTGTATCAGGCCTACTTTAAATCTATCCCTAAAAGGGTAGATTAGATTCATGGTGCTGATAGGGTCATTCTCAAGAACTTCACACACACACTACAGTGCAGATCCAAGTCTAATTCTGTGATTAAAAGTATACCTGTCACCCAGCGCCTAAAAAATAGGCCTCACATTTATATTCATCCAAATCTGTCATTACTGTTTTAGCTGGTCAAGTTATTTAGTGTCCTTCAAAGCACAGTTTTTGTTCTGGGTTGAAAAACAATTCCCAATTTTGCAATTCTCAAAATTAGTGGTTTCTGCTGTATCAGGCCTACTTTAAATCTATCCCTAAAAGGGTAGATTAGATTCAAGGTGCTGATAGGGTCATTCTCAAGAACTTCACACACACGCTACAGTGCAGATCCAAGTCTAATTCTGTGATTAAACGTATACCTGTCACCCAGCGCCTAAAAAATAGGCCTCACATTTATATTCATCCAAATCTGTCATTACTGTTTTAGCTGGTCAAGTTATTTAATGTCCAACAAAGCACAGTTTTTGTTCTGGGTTGAAAAACAATTCCCAATTTTGCAATTCTCAAAATTAGTGGTTTCTGCTGTATCAGGCCTACTTTAAATCTATCCCTAAAAGGGTACATTAGATTCAAGGTGCTGATAGGGTCCTTCTCAAGAACTTCACACACACGCTACAGTGCAGATCCAAGTCTAATTCTGTTATTAAACGTATACCTGTCACCCAGCGCCTAAATAATAGGCCTCAAATTTGTATTCAGCTAAATCAGTCATTACTGGTGTGCCTGTATTAGTGTAATACGGTACCTAAATAGCTAGCCAGATAGTTTTAGGTGTCTGTAAAAGAAGGCCTGATTTTGAATTCAATACATTGGCCCGAATAATATTTTTCTTATTGTGGTGAACGGAAACAATGAGGAAAACATCTAGTAAGGGACGCGGACGCGGACATGGTCGTCGTGGTGTTAGTGGACCCTCTGGTGCTGGGAGAGGAAGTGGCTGTTCTGCCACAGCCACACGTCCTAGTGTACCAACTACCTCAGGTCCCAGTAGCCGCCAGAATTTACAGGGATATTTGGTGTGGCCCAATGCCGTTCTAAGGATGGTAAGGCCTGAGCAGGTACAGGCATTAGTCAATTGGGTGGCCGACAGTGCATCCAGCACGTTCACATTATCTCCCACCCAGTCTTCTGCAGAAAGCGCACAGATGGCGCATGAAAACCAAGCCCATCAGTCTGTCACATCACCCCCATGCATATCAGGGAAACTGTCTGAGCCTCAAGTTATGCAGCAGTCTCTTATGCTGTTTGAAGACTCTGCTGGCAGGGTTTCCCAAGGGCATCCACCTAGCCCTTCCCCAGGGGTGGAAGAGATAGAATGCACTAACGCACAACCACTTATGTTTCCTGATGATGAGGACATGGGAATACCACCTCAGCACGTCTCTGATGATGACTAAACACAGGTGCCAACTGCTGCGTCTTTCTGCAGGGTGCAGACTGAACAGGAGGTCAGGGATCAAGACTGGGTGTAAGACGATTCAGGGGACGATGAGGTCCTAGACCCCACATGGAATGAAGGTCGTGCCACTGACTTTCACAGTTCGGAGGAAGAGGCAGTGGTGAGACCGAGTCAACAGCGTAGCAAAAGACAAAGAGGGAGCAGTGGGCAAAAGCAGAACACCCGCCGCCAAGAGACTCCGACTGCTACTGACTGCCGCCATCTGGGACGGAGCACCCCAAAGGCAGCTTCAAGGAGTTCCCTGGCATGGCACTTCTTCAAACAATGTGCTGACGACAAGACCCGAGTGCTTTGCACGCTGTGCCATCAGAGCCTGAAGCGAGGCATTAACGTTCTGAACCTTAGCACAACCTGCATGACCAGGCACCTGCATGCAAAGCATGAACTGCAGTGGAGTAAACACCTTAAAAACAAGGAACTCACTCAGGCTCCCCCTGCTACCTCTTCTGCTGCTGCCGCCTCGGCCTCTTCTGCTGCTGCCTCCGCCTCGGCCTCTTCCTCCGCCTCTGGAGGAACGTTGGCACCTGCCGCCCAGCAAACATGGGATGTACCACCAACACCACCACCTGCGTCACCAAGCATCTCAACAATGTCACATGGCAGTGTTCAGCTCTCCATCTCACAAACATTTGAGAGAAAGCGTAAATTCCCACCTAGCCACCCTCGATCCCTGGCCCTGAATGCCAGCATTTCTAAACTACTGGCCTATGAAATGCTGTCATTTAGGCTGGTGGACACAGACAGCTTCAAACAGCTCATGTCGCTTGCTGTCCCACAGTATGTTGTTCCCAGCCGGCCCTACTTCTCCAAGTGAGCCGTGCTTTCCCTGCACAACCAAGTATCCGATAAAATCAAGTGTGCACTGCGCAACGCCATCTGTGGCAAGGTCCACCTAACCACAGATACGTGGACCAGTAAGCACGGCCAGGGACGCTATATCTCCCTAACTGCACACTGGGTAAATGTAGTGGCGGCTGGGCCCCAGGCGGAGAGCTGTTTGGCGCACGTCCTTCCGCCGCCAAGGATCGCAGGGCAACATTCTTTGCCTCCTGTCTCCTCCTCCTCCTACTCAGCTTCCTCCTCCTCTTCTTCCACCTGCTCATCCAGTCAGCCACACACCTTCACCACCAACTTCAGCACAGCCCGGGGTAAACGTCAGCAGGCCGTTCTGAAACTCATATGTTTGGGGGACAGGCCCCACAGCGCACAGGAGTTGTGGGGGGGTATAGAACAACAGACCGACGAGTGGTTGCTGCCGGTGAGCCTCAAGCCCGGCCTGGTGGTGTGCGATAATGGGCGAAATCTTGTTGCAGCTCTGGGACTAGTCGGTTTGACGCACATCCCTTGCCTGGCGCATGTGCTGAATTTGGTGGTGCAGAAGTTCATTCACAACTATGCCGACATGTCAGAGCTGCTGCATAAAGTGCGGGCCGTCTGTTCGCGCTTCCGGCGTTCACATCCTGCGCTGCTCGCCTGTCTGCGCTACAGCGTAACTTCGGACTTCCCGCTCACCGCCTCATATGCGACGTGCCCACCAGGTGGAACTCCACCTTGCACATGCTGGACAGACTGTGCAAACAGCAGCAGGCCATAGTGGAGTTTCAGCTGCAGCACGCACGGGTCAGTCGCACTGCGGAACAGCACCACTTCACCACCAATGACTGGGCCTCCATGCGAGACCTGTGTGCCCTGTTGCGCTGTTTCGAGTACTCCACCAACATGGCCAGTGGCGATGACGCCGTTATCAGCGTTACAATACCACTTCTATGTCTCCTTGAGAAAACACTTAGGGCGATGATGAAAGAGGAGGTGGCCCAGGAGGAGGAGGAGGAAGAGGGGTCATTTTTAGCACTTTCAGGCCAGTCTCTTCGAAGTGACTCAGAGGGAGGTTTTTTGCAACAGCAGAGGCCAGGTACAAATGTGGCCAGACAGGGCCCACTACTGGAGGACGAGGAGGACGAGGAGGACGAGGATGAGGAGGAGGTGGAGGAGGATGAGGATGAAGCAGGTTCACAGCGGGCTGGCACCCAACGCAGCTCGGGCCCATCACTGGTGCGTGGCTGGGGGGAAACGCAGGACGATGACGATACGCCTCCCACAGAGGACAGCTTGTCCTTACCTCTGGGCAGCCTGGCACACATGAGCAACTACATGCTGCAGTGCCTGCGCAACGACAGCAGAGTTGCCCACATTTTAACGTGTGCGGACTACTGGGTTGCCACCCTGCTGGATCCACGGTACAAAGACAATGTGCCCACCTTACTTCATGCACTGGAGCGTGATAGTAAGATGCGCGAGTACAAGCGCACGTTGGTAGGCGCGCTACTGAGAGCATTCCCAAATGTCACAGGGGAACAAGTGGAAGCCCAAGGCGAAGGCAGAGGAGGAGCAAGAGGTCGCCAACGCAGCTGTGTCACGGCCAGCTCCTCTGAGGGCAGGGTGAGCATGGCAGAGATGTGGAAAAGTTTTGTCACCACGCCACAGCTAACTGCACCACCACCTGATACGGAACGTGTTAGCAGGAGGCAACATTTCAATAACATGGTGGAACAGTACGTGTGCACACCCCTCCACGTACTGACTGATGGTTCGGCCCCATTCAACTTCTGGGTCTCCAAATTGTCCACGTGGCCAGAGCTAGCCTTTTATGCCTTGGAGGTGCTGGCCTGCCCGGCGGCCAGCGTTTTATCTGAACGTGTATTCAGCACGGCAGGGGGCGTCATCACAGACAAACGCAGCCGCCTGTCTACAGCCAATGTGGACAAGCTGACGTTCATAAAAATGAACCAGACATGGATCCCACAGGACCTGTCCATCCCTTGTGCAGATTAGACATTAACTACCTCCCCTTAAAAATATATTATTGTACTCCAGGGCACTTCCTCATTCAATCCTATTTTTATTTTCATTTTACCATTATATTGCGGGGCAACCCAAAGTTGAATGAACCTCTCCTCTGTCTGGGTGCCGGGGCCTAAAAATATCTGACAGTGGCCTGTTCCAGTGGTGGGTGACATGAAGCCTGATTCTCTGCTATGACATGAAGACTGATTCTCTGCTGACATGAAGCCTGTATCTCTGTTACGGGACTTCTCTCCTCTGCCAGGGTGCCTGGGCCTAAATATGTGACAGTGGCCTGTTCCAGTGGTGGGTGACATAAAGCCTGATTCTCTGCTATGACATGAAGACTGATTCTCTGCTGACATGAAGCCTGAATCTCTGTTATGGGACCTCTCTCCTCTGCCTGGGTGCCTGGGCCTAAATATCTGACAATGGACTGTTCCAGTGGTGGGTGACGTGAAGCCTGATTCTCTGCTATAACATGAAGACTGATTCTCTGCTGACATGAAGCCTGAATCTCTGTTATGGGACCTCTCTCCTCTGCCTGGGTGCCTGGGCCTAAATATGTGATAGTGGCCTGTTCCAGTGGTGGGTGACGTGAAGCCTGATTCTCTGCTATGACATGAAGACTGATTCTCTGCTGACATGAAGCCTGAATCTCTGTTATGGGACCTCTCTCCTCTGTCTGGGTGCCGGGGCCTAAAAATATCTGACAGTGGCCTGTTCCAGTGGTGGGTGACGTGAAGCCTGATTCTCTGCTATGACATGAAGACTGATTCTCTGCTGACATGAAGCCAGATTCTCTGTTACGGGACCTCTCTCCTCTGCCTGGGTGCCTGGGCCTAAATATGTGACAATGGACTGTTCCAGTGTTGGGTGACGTAAAGCATGATTCTCTGCTAGGACATGCAGACTGATTCTCTGCTGACATGAAGCCAGATTCTCTGTTACAGGACCTCTCTCCTCTGCCTGGGTGCCTGGGCCTAAATATCTGACAATGGACTGTTCCAGTGTTGGGTGACGTAAAGCATGATTCTCTGCTATGACATGCAGACTGATTCTCTGCTGACATGAAGCCTGAATCTCTGTTATGGGACCTCTCTCCTCTGTCTGGGTTCCGGGGCCTAAAAATATCTGACAGTGGCCTGTTCCAGTGGTGGGTGACGTGAAGCTTGATTCTCTACTATGACATGAAGACTGATTCTCTGCTGACATGAAGCCAGATTCTCTGTTATGGGACCTCTCTCCTCTGCCTGGGTGCCTGGGCCTAAATATCTGACAATGGCCTGTTCCAGTGGTGGGTGACGTGAAGCCTGATTCTCTGCTATGACATGAAGACTGATTCTCTGCTGACATGAAGCCAGATTCTCTGTTACGGGACCTCTCTCCTCTGCCTGGGTGCCTGGGCCTAAATATCTGACAATGGACTGTTCCAGTGGTGGGTGACGTGAAGCCTGATTCTCTGCTATGACATGAAGACTGATTTTCTGCTGACATGAAGCCAGATTCTCTGTTACGGGACCTCTCTCCTCTGCCTGGGTCTAAATATCTGACAATGGACTGTTCCAGTGTTGGGTGATCTAATGCCTGATTCTCTGCTATGACATGCAGACTGATTCTCTGCTGACATGAAGCCAGATTCTCTGTTACGGTACCTCTCTCCTCTGCCTGGGTGCCTGGGCCTAAATATCTGACAATGGACTGTTCCAGTGTTGGGTGACGTAAAGCATGATTCTCTGCTATGACATGCAGACTGATTCTCTGCTGACATGAAGCCTGAATCTCTGTTATGGGACCTCTCTCCTCTGTCTGGGTTCCGGGGCCTAAAAATATCTGACAGTGGCCTGTTCCAGTGGTGGGTGACGTGAAGCCTGATTCTCTGCTATGACATGAAGACTGATTCTCTGCTGACATGAAGCCAGATTCTCTGTTATGGGACCTCTCTCCTCTGCCTGGGTGCCTGGGCCTAAATATCTGACAATGGCCTGTTCCAGTGGTGGGTGACGTGAAGCCTGATTCTCTGCTATGACATGAAGACTGATTCTCTGCTGACATGAAGCCAGATTCTCTGTTACGGGACCTCTCTCCTCTGCCTGGGTGCCTGGGCCTAAATATCTGACAATGGACTGTTCCAGTGGTGGGTGACGTGAAGCCTGATTCTCTGCTATGACATGAAGACTGATTTTCTGCTGACATGAAGCCAGATTCTCTGTTACGGGACCTCTCTCCTCTGCCTGGGTCTAAATATCTGACAATGGACTGTTCCAGTGTTGGGTGATCTAATGCCTGATTCTCTGCTATGACATGCAGACTGATTCTCTGCTGACATGAAGCCAGATTCTCTGTTACGGTACCTCTCTCCTCTGCCTGGGTGCCTGGGCCTAAATATCTGACAATGGACTGTTCCAGTGTTGGGTGACGTAAAGCATGATTCTCTGCTATGACATGCAGACTGATTCTCTGCTGACATGAAGCCAGATTCTCTGTTACGGGACCTCTCTCCTCTGCCTGGGTTCCGGGGCCTAAATATATGACAATGGACTGTTACAGTGGTGGGTGACGTGAAGCCAGATTCTCTGCTATGGCATGAAGAGACTGATTCTCTGCTGACGTGAAGCCAGATTCTCTGCTATGGGACCTCTCTCCAATTGATATTGGTTAATTTATATTTATTTTATTTTTATTTTAATTCATTTCCCTATCCGCATTTGTTTGCAGGGGATTTACCTACATGTTGCTGCCTTTTGCAGCCCTCTAGCTCTTTCCTGGGCTGATTTACAGCCTTTTTAGTGCCGAAAAGTTCGGGTCCACATTGACTTCAATGGGGTTCGAGTTCGGGACGAAGTTCGGGTCGGGTTCAGATACCGAACCCGAACATTTCCGGGAAGTTCGGCCGAACTTCTCGAACCCGAACATCCAGGTGTTCGCTCAACTCTAATTACAAGCTTAACAATACATGTGGAAATAACTTGTCACATTATAACCAAGCTATTATTAGGTTAGGATATCAAAATATGAACATAAGTTATATACATTACTTCTGTTCAGAGAAAACCTCATGATATCAAGATGGGCATGTCTAATCCTAGACATCAATATAGAATGCTAAATACATTCTGCCCCACCTAACCAACTACACATCACATGACTTCAAGATGGGCAAATCCTGTCAAGGATATAACTTAGAAGAGATAACTGTATCCTTCCACCCCATTCTGGACTATTTTCACATATATAACTTTGGTAAGACTATTAAGACAAATAACAGGGATCTAGGATCTTAAATGGAAAGGATTTGAAATAAATCTTTCCTGTGGGAATCCATCTCTTAGCTTGGCGAAGAATGTTCTATCAATATCAATATACACTGCTTAAAAAAATAAAGGGAACACAAAAATAACACATCCTAGATCTGAATTAATTAAATATTCTTCTGAAATACTTTGTTCTTTACATAGTTGAATGTGCTGACAACAAAATCACACAAAAATAAAAAAATGGAAATCAAATTTTTCAACCCATGGAGGTCTGGATTTGGAGTCACCCTCAAAATTAAAGTGGAAAAACACACTACAGGCTGATCCAACTTTGATGTAATGTCCTTAAAACAAGTCAAAATGAGGCTCAGTAGTGTGTGTGGCCTCTACGTGCCTGTATGACCTCCCTACAACGCCTGTGCATGCTCCTGATGAGGTGGCGGACGGTCTCCTGAGGGATCTCTTCCCAGACCTGGACTAAAGCATCTGCCAACTCCTGGACAGTCTGTGGTGCAACGTGATGTTGGTGGATAGAGCGAGACATGATGTCCCAGATGTGCTCAATTGGATTATGGTCTGAGGAACAGGCGGGCCAGTCCATAGCATCAATGCCATCGCCTTGCAGGAACTGCTGACACACTCCATTGTCTTGCATTAGGAGGAACCCAGGGCCAACCGCACCAGCATATGGTCTCACAAGGGGTCTGAGGATCTCATCTCAGTACCTAATGGCAGTCAGGCTACATCTGGCGAGCACATGGAGGGCTGTGCGGCCCTCCAAAGAAATGCCACCCACACCATTACTGACCCAATGCTAAACCGGTCATGCTGGAGGATGTTGCAGGCAACAGAACGTTCTCCACGGCGTCTCAAGACTCTGTCACGTCTGTCACATGTGATCAGTGTGAACCTGCTTTTATCTGTGAAGAGCACAGGGCGCCAGTGGCGAATTTGCCAATATTGGTGTTCTCTGGAAAATGCCAAACGTCCTGCACGGTGTTGGGCTGTAAGCACAACCCCCACCTGTGGACGTCGGGTCTTCATATCACCCTCATGGAGTCTGTTTCTGACCGTTTGAGCAGACACATGCACATTTGTGGCCTGCTGGAGGTCATTTTGCAGGGCTCTGGCAGTGCTCCTCCTGTTCCTCCTTGCACAAAGGCGGAGGTAGCGGTCCTGCTGCTGGGTTGTTGCCCTCCTACGGCCTCCTCCACGTCTCCTGATGTACTGGCCTGTCTCCTGGTAGCGCCTCCATGCTCTGGACACTACGCTGACAGACACAGCAAACCTTCTTGCCACAGCTCGCATTGATGTGCCATCTTGGATAAGCTGCACTACCTGAGCCACTTGTGTGGGTTGTAGACTCTGTCTCATGCTACCACTAGAGTGAAAGCACCGCCAGCATTCAAAAGTGACCAAAACATCAGCCAGGAAGCATAGGAACTGAGAAGTGATCTGTGGTCACCACCTGCAGAACCACTCCTTTATTGGGGGTGTCTTGCTAATTGCCTATAATTTCCACCTGTTGTCTATCCCATTTGCACAAGAGCATGTGAAATTGATTGTCACTCAGTGTTGCTTCCTAAGTGGACAGTTTGATTTCACAGAAATGTGATTGACTTGGAGTTACATTGTGTTGTTTAAGTGTTCCCCTTATTTTTTTGAGCAGTGTATATATATATATATATATATATATATATATATAAAAATAACAAAAAGGGCAGCACTCCAGAAAGGAAAAGAAGAAAAAATCTTTAAATACCCATATGGGACAAGCGACGTTTCGGCTCAATGTGTGAGCCTTTCTCAAGCAATGTGTACAGACAAAATACTGAGTATATATGCCAGTGAAAGTGAATACAATCAATGTGCACTACAGGTGTGCTCAATACATAACAATTTAAATAATCAAATACAAAATACAGTACATATAACGAAATTGCAATGGGTCACATGATAAAAATCAGTGCATGATCATATAGTGAGTAATTGATTAAAAAAATACATATAACATACAGTGAAATATGCAAATACATAAGGATACTTCATGATTGTCAATCATACTGTAAGTGGTGTCAGCTGTATATGCTGATAAAGTGCTAAGTGCTTACTGCGTAGGTCAGGCAGACGGAGGATGAAGGAGGATGTAGAACATAAACGGCTGTCATAATACATGCGGTTCGGCGTGCCTGTAATGTGACTGCGCATGTCACAATGACGTATGTGGCGTACTTCCGGGTTACGATGTGCTTGTGGTACCGCAACTGCGCATTGGCCTTCTGATGTCTCTTGCGCCATCTTGGATCAGGGCATCCTGCCTGCATTGCCAAAGACTTCTGTTGCTGACAGCCGATGTATAACAAATTGAGGTGAGGGCACATATTAGTGCTCCTATAACCTATATTAGTGGCTGAGTGAGTTCAGAAACGGGACGCAACGACATCAAAGCTGCAGCCCACATCCGTGATCCCAGATCAGTTGCGCACCCACACGTTAGTGTGAGGTCACACTGTATCTGTGATCAATGCCCACTCATTACCACCCCATAGGGGAGGGATCTCCTCCTATACACCTATTATGTAAACAACAGACTGTAGTCACAGAAGCACCAAAATGCATCTACAAGCACAAGAATGTACTGACAAAAAGAGACTATCCTTGTATAGGCTTGCCGTCCACACTTACAGCCTCATATCTCCTCACTCCATGCTCCGTGGCCCACCTACCGCAGACTAAAAAAAGAGAAAAAGAGAGAAAAAAAGAGAAAAAGAAAAAGAAAATAAGTATATTGTGTATACAAATAAGTCAAAAATAATAAAGAGAAACATGTTTTTTTGTCTTGTACAAGAATCTCACAATATACACAAATGAGGTCAACACCATGATGTACAGCATGGAGGCAAACCACAAGCCCTAACCCACCCCAATCCTATAGTCCACATTTAGGCCATAGGGTTTGAGGGAATTAAGGGTGTGAATCCACCTCAACTCCCGTCTGTTAAGAAGAATAGCCCTGTTGCCACCTCTTCTGGGCATAGGTATAAAATCAATAATACAACACCTGAGATCTCTTTCAGTGTGTTTGAGGTCCGTAAAGTGTTTAGACACTGGCAAGTCAAGCCGTTTTTTTCTTATGCTTAGACGGTGATTATTAAGCCGTGTCTTAAAATCAGTAGTCGTCTCGCCTACGTAAATTAAATTACATGGGCATATGAGTGCATAAATGATGTAACTAGAGTCACAAGTTAAATAATATCGTATCGGGTATGTCACCCCAGTTTGTGGGTGTACAAAATTTCTACTTTTTATAATATATTTGCAATTTACACATGATAAGCATGGGAAGCATCCTGTGCTATTTGTTGTCAATGTTGTCTGTCTCGATTTTTTTGTAGTCCCCACGTCAGCCTTGACTAACTGATCTTTGATACTTTTGGATCTGCGGTAGGACATTAGGGGTGGGGAATGGAATTCCTTTACGGCACTGTGGCATCCACCCAGTATACCCCAATGGCGTCGGATGATGTTCCCTATCGCTATACTCTGTTCCGAGTACATGGAAACAAAAGGAATTCTAGTTGGTTTTGTTTGACGTACTTAAAAAAGAACTGGTCAGGAAATTAGACAGGAATGATACTCTTTCTAATAAAGTACGTCAAACAAAACCAACTAGAATTCCTTTTGTTTCCATGTACTCGGAACAGAGTATAGCGATAGGGAACATCATCCGACGCCATTGGGGTATACTGGGTGGATGCCACAGTGCCGTAGAGGAATTCCATTCCCCACCCCTAATGTCCTACCGCAGATCCAAAAGTATCAAAGATCAGTTAGTCAAGGCTGACGTGGGGACTACAAAAAAATCGAGACAGACAACATTGACAACAAATTGCACAGGATGCTTCCCATGCTTATCATATGTAAATTGCAAATATATTGTAAAAGGTAGAAATTTTGTACACCCACAAACTGGGGTGACATACCCGATACGATATTATTTAACTTGTGACTCTAGTTACATCATTTATGCACTCATATGTTCATGTAATTTAATTTACGTAGGCGAGACGACTACTGATTTTAAGACACGGCTTAATAATCACCGTCTAAGCATAAGAAAAAAACGGCTTGACTTGCCAGTGTCTAAACACTTTACGGACCTCAAACACACTGAAAGAGATCTCAGGTGTTGTATTATTGATTTTATACCTATGCCCAGAAGAGGTGGCAACAGGGCTATTCTTCTTAACAGACGGGAGTTGAGGTGGATTCACACCCTTAATTCCCTCAAACCCTATGGTCTAAATGTGGACTATAGGATTGGGGTGGGTTAGGGCTTGTGGTTTGCCTCCATGCTGTACATCATGGTGTTGACCGCATTTGTGTATATTGTGAGATTCTTGTACAAGACAAAAAAACATGTTTCTCTTTATTATTTTTGACTTATTTCTATACACAATATACCTATTTTCTTTTTCTCTTATTTTCTCTCTTTTTCTCTTTTTTTAGTCTGCGGTAGGTGGGCCACGGAGCATGGAGTGAGGAGATATGAGGCTGTAAGTGTGGACAGCAAGCCTATACAAGGATAGTCTCTTTTTGTCAGTACATTCTTGTGCTTGTAGATGCATTTTGGTGCTTCTGTGACTACAGTCTGTTGTTTACATAATAGGTGTATAGGAGGAGATCCCTCCCCTATGGGGTGGTAATGAGTGGGCATTGATCACAGATACAGTGTGACCTCACACTAACGTGTGGGTGCGCAACTGATCTGGGATCACGGATGTGGGCTGCAGCTTTGATGTCGTTGCGTCCCGTTTCTGAACTCACTCAGCCACTAATATAGGTTATAGGAGCACTAATATGTGCCCTCACCTCAATTTGTTATACATCGGCTGTCACCAACAGAAGTCCCTGGCAATGCAGGCAGGATGCCCTGATCCAAGATGGCGCAAGAGACATCAGAAGGCCAATGCACAGTTGCGGTACCACAAGCACATCGTAACCCGGAAGTACGCCACATACGTCATTGTGACATGCGCAGTCACATTACAGGCACGCCGAACCGCATGTATTATGACAGCCGTTTATGTTCTACATCCTCCTTCACCCTCCGTCTGCCTGACCTACGCAGTAAGCACTTAGCACTTTATCAGCATATACAGCTGACACCACTTACAGTATGATTGACAATCATGAAGTATCCTTATGTATTTGCATATTTCACTGTATGTTATATGTATTTTTTTAATCAATTACTCACTATATGATCATGCACTGATTTTTATCATGTGACCCATTGCAATTTCGTTATATGTACTGTATTTTGTATTTGATTATTTCAATTGTTATGATTGAGCACACCTGGATTGCACATTGATTGTATTCACTTTCACTGGCATATATACTCAGTATTTTGTCTGTACACATTGCTTGAGAAAGGCTCACACATTGAGCCGAAACGTCGCTTGTCCCATATGGGTAATTAAAGATTTTTTCTTCTTTTACTTTCTGGAGTGCTGCCCTTTTTGTTATTTTTATCTATTTGGATTGGCTTTTATCCACACTGGGCCAGCTGCACCCGCATTTTTTCCATTGACGGTGCTGCCACTGAACTCTTTTGTTTTATATATATGTGGAGAATATTGATGTGACCTTTGAAGGATAACTGTCATATTTTTTTCTATTTGCTAGTTTATTAGAGCTAGGCATGTATACCTGACCTAGTCTGTCAATGATTTCCAAAAGATCTGTAATTACCTTATAATAACAGCTTTCATTAATGTCTCCTGTTCCTTTCCACTGCACCCTTAAAAGACCATTGCTATGGCTCATCTGTCTTCGGCTAGGAAGACAGAGGGGTGGTTCTTCACACTGCATGCCTGCATTAGGCTTCAGAGTGAGGAGGCGTGTCTCTCAGCATTCCAATCTGATTGGCTGGCGGGAAGCTGCTGGCTACAGCAAGTTTGTATGTGACCTGGGGGAGTGCAGTTTTGGCCTCAGAGAACTAGCAGAGGAGCCATCTTGAGAAGATCCTCATAATGTAGGATTCAAATCAGCCGTAACTAAGGGGAAAACTCAAGGAAAACAGTGGTAAGTGAAGAAACTAAAGATTGCTTTATGCATAATGCTGCAGCAGCAGTAACATATGCTAAAAAGTATTTTTTTGATGAAAATATGACAGTTCTCCTTTAAGAACCTAAAGAAAAATAAATTACAGAAAAATAAAGCCCCATATATCACAAAAAAAAAAGGCACAAATATTATTTGAGCTACCAAATGTAAAACAATGTTTCTGTTTGGAACCCACTTGTGCTAAAAAAAATTAATGTGTCTTGCCATAAAGGTAGTAAAATGCCCTGGTCTTGAAGTGGTTAAAATGACCGCTATTAAATACAATTTGCAGGGTTCCAGCTTAACTCATTGTTGCTTTGTTTTTGTGTTTTATTTTTCATTTTTCTATCTATTAATATATGAATGACTCAATCTCTTTTTATTAAAATCTTTTGGAAGGTTATTGAGGGATCAAGTGTATTTTACATCAGACTAAAGGCAGAGTATATTATAGCATTATGTTGAGATTGATTAATGTATTGATACTGTTGACCTGTGCTCCTATAAAATATTTAAATAAAAATGTCTAAAGTAGATTATGTGCCTTTTTTCTATGTTAGTAAAAAGCTGGGCACTCACACTTATCTGGAGTAGGTGGTATTTATTTAAACATAAAATACAGATAAAATACGTATTTCGGGACATTAGATGGTCCCTTCCACAGTCTGAGGAAGGGACCATCTAATGTCCCGAAACGCGTTTGGTATGGATCCTCCATTTGAAAATAAAGAAAATTGCAACCGATAAGATTTTCCTTAAGAAAATTTTAAAGTCCGTGATAAACTGTGTCCTGAAGCTACTGGCACAAGTATTGGCGCCAATTACAAAATTATCCACATACGACAGATGCTGGCAACGATTATATGGACTAACAGAAAATATTTGTTCGAGATATCACATTACAAACCAACATTTTCGACTTCCGCCTCTGACAAACTACATCGGAACTCACAGGAATAAACAGGAGCGGGGGGGCCTGGCCAGTATACCACGCGGGACACCGCAAAACACACACCGCATCCCGCCCGTGCAAAAGCCATACGATTCAGAGGAACGTTCTAGTGATTTGTTGGTTGTGACTCTCGATTTTTCAAACGTCCTTGCCAATTCGGCACTGAGTCTACTATTGTGTGGTTAAAGTTCCATGGTATTTAACTATGGACAATTCCATGTTGCAAGCATTGTGGAAACATAATAGATAAACTGACTTACCACATGTGGTATATGTTCAGGGTTGCGATTTTACAATAGTCGGATGGACGAACTATATGAAGTATTTCGATATTAGATCAGTGTAATTCGTCATATGGTGGACTGGTTTGGTCATACAATTGTCTCTCTGTTTTTGGTGGATTGATAGCCCTTTTAAGTCTGGCCAGACTACTATTAGATCATTTTTTTAAGTGCTTTTTTATGCAAATGCATGCATTTTAAAGTTTATGTCATTTGTCTGTATTTTATGTTGAAATAAATACCACCTACTCCAGATAAGCTTTTTACAAATCTTGTTGCTTATACTATAGATTGGGTGAATCTGTTTGCTGTGAGCACCCCTCTTTGGAATCAGACATGGTAGTGCTACCATTATACCTTTTTTCTATGTGTTTTCTTAAGAAAAGTAAAATTCGTCATAAATGAAAAGTATTACATAAATTTATTTTGGTAGATATTTATTGGTGAATATTTTATGAACTAAGTTATTTATTTCAATATTTTTTAACTCTGTGTTGATAGAAATAGACCATACTAACAAACACATAACTTTTCTATCTGTATGTCATGATTAGAGATGTCCCGAATAGTTCGCCGGCTAATAGTTCCCGGCGAACATAGCTTGTTCGCGTTCGCCGCGGCGGGCGAACAAATGCGATGTTCGGTCCGCCCCCTATTCGTCATCATTGAGTAAACTTTGAACCTCTACCTCACAGTCAGCAGACACATTCCAGCCAATCCTCCCTCCCAGACCCTCCCACCTCCTGGACAGCATCCATTTTAGATTAATTTGGAAGCTGAATTCTTAGTGAGACGAGAGACAGTGCTGCTGCGAATTTAATAAGGGAATCGATAGCTAGGCTAGTGTATTCAGTGTCCACTACAGTCCTGAAGGACTCATCTGATCTCTGCTGTAAGGACAGCACCCCAAAAAGCCC
Organism: Bufo bufo; assembly: GCF_905171765.1. NCBI lineage: Eukaryota > Metazoa > Chordata > Amphibia > Anura > Bufonidae > Bufo > Bufo bufo. Next base: position 296,314,129 of record NC_053393.1, read on the forward strand.
TTTTTAGGGCTAGAATATCTGCTTTTTTTTTTCTGTGTAATCTAATTGCAGTTGCCTGCCTGCCAGCTTGTGTGTCAGGTTCACAGCGTATACTGTGCCCACTTGCCCAGTGTCACCACTCATAACTGGTGTCACAATAGCTTGCATTTAAAAAATAAAAGTAAAATTTTTGACTGTAATAATGAGTCTGCTTTTTTTCTTCCTGTGTAATATAAATGCAGTTGCCTGCCTGCCTGCCAGCATGTGTGTCAGGCTGACAGGGTATACTGTGCCCACTTGCCCAGTGCCACCAGTCATATCTGGTTTCACAATAGCTTGCATTTAAAAAAAACAAAAAACTTTTTTGACTGTAATATAATAGCAGTCAGTTTCCTTCACGTGTGTGTGTTTCAGGCCCTGCCAGGGCACAGTGACACACCAGTGCAACTCATATCTGGTGTAACAGTAGTGTACATTTTAAAAATAATATAGAAATAATATAGAAATAAAAAAAACTTTTTGGACTGTGAAATTTTAGCAGTCAGTTTCCTTCACACGTGTGCGTTTCAGGGCCTGCCAGGGCACAGTGTCACACCAGTGCAACTCATATCTGGTGTAACAGTAGTGTACATTTTAAAAATAATATAGAAATAATATAGAAATAAAAAAAACTTTTTGGACTGTGAAATGTTAGCAGTCAGTTTCCTTCACACGTGTGCGTTTCAGGGCCTGCCAGGGCACAGTGTCACACCAGTGCAACTCATATCTGGTGTAACAGTAGTGTGCATTTAAAAAAAAAATTGAAATTTGACTGAAATAATAGCAGTCAGTTTCCTTCACATGTGTGCGTTTCAGGGCCTGCCAGGGCACAGTGTCACACCAGTGCAACTCATATCTGGTGTAACAGTAGTGTACATTTAAAAAAAAAAAACACTTTTTTTACTGTGAAATAATAGAAGTCTGTTTCCTTCACACGTGTGCGTTTCAGGGCCTGCCAGGGCACAGTGTCACACCAGTGCAACTCATATCTGGTGTAACAGTAGTGTACATAAAAAAAAAAAAAACTTTTTGGACTGTGAAATAATAGCAGTCAGTTTCCTTCTCACGTGTGCGTTTCACTGCCTGCCAGGGCACAGTGTCACACCAGTGCAACTCATATCTGGTGTAACAGTAGTGTACATTAAAAAAAAAAATAATAATTTTTGACTGTGAAATAATAGCAGTCAGTTTCCTTCACACGTGTGCGTTTCACTGCCTGCCAGGGCACAGTGTCACACCAGTGCAACTCATATCTGGTGTAACAGTAGTGTACATTGAAAAAAAATATATAATTTTTGACTGTGAAATAATAGCAGTCAGTTTCCTTCACACGTGTGCGTTTCAGGGCCTGCCAGGGCACAGTGTCACACCAGTGCAACTCATATCTGGTGTAACAGTAGTGTACATTTAAAAAAAAAATATATATAAAAAATGTTTTGACTGTGAAATAATAGCAGTCAGTTTCGTTCACACGTGTGCGTTTCAGGGCCTGCCAGGGCACAGTGTCACACCAGTGCAACTCATATCTGGTGTAACAGTAGTGTACATTTAAAAAAAAAAAACACTTTTTTTACTGTGAAATAATAGAAGTCTGTTTCCTTCACACGTGTGCGTTTCAGGGCCTGCCAGGGCACAGTGTCACACCAGTGCAACTCATATCTGGTGTAACAGTAGTGTACATAAAAAAAAAAAAAAAAACTTTTTTGACTGTGAAATAATAGCAGTCAGTTTCCTTCTCACGTGTGCGTTTCACTGCCTGCCAGGGCACAGTGTCACACCAGTGCAACTCATATCTGGTGTAACAGTAGTGTACATTAAAAAAAAAAATAATAATTTTTGACTGTGAAATAATAGCAGTCAGTTTCCTTCACACGTGTGCGTTTCAGGGCCTGCCAGGGCACAGTGTCACACCAGTGCAACTCATATCTGGTGTAACAGTAGTGTACATTTAAAAAAAAAAATATATATAAAAAATGTTTTGACTGTGAAATAATAGCAGTCAGTTTCGTTCACACGTGTGCGTTTCAGTGCCTGCCAGGGCACAGTGTCACACCAGTGCAACTCATATCTGGTGTAACAGTAGTGTACATTTAAAAAAAAAATTGAAATTTGACTGAAATAATAGCAGTCAGTTTCCTTCACACGTGTGCATTTCAGTGTCTGCCAGGGTTCAATTTCACACAAGTGTAACTCATATCTGGTGTAACAGTAGTGTACATCTAAAAAAAAAAACAAAAACTTTTTGGACTGTGAAATAATAGCAGTCAATTTCCTTCACACGTGTGCAATTCAGAGCCTGCCAGGGCACAGTGTCACACCAGTGCAACTCATATCTGGTGTAACAGTAATGTACATTTAAAAAAAACAACACTTTTTTGACTGTGAAATAATAGCAGTCAGTTTCCTTCACACGTGTGCGTTTCAGGGCCTGCCAGGGCCCAGTGTCACACCAGTGCAACTCATATCTGGTGTAACAGTAGTGTACATTTAAAAAAAACAATACTTTTTTGACTGTGAAATAATAGCAGTCAGTTTCCTTCACACGTGTGCGTTTCAGTGCCTGCCAGGGCACAGTGTCACACCAGTGCAACTCATATCTGGTGTAACAGTAGTGTACATTTAAAAAAAAAATAGAAATTTGACTGAAATAATAGCAGTCAGTTTCCTTCACACATGTGCGTTTCAGAGCCGGCCAGGGCACAGTGTCACACCAGTGCAACTCATATCTGGTGTAACAGTAGTGTACATTTAAAAAAAAAAACACTTTTTTGACTGTGAAATAATAGCAGTCAGTTTCCTTCACACGTGTGTGTTTAAGGGCCTGCCAGCGCACAGTGTCACACCAGTGCAACTCATATCTGGTGAAACAGTAGTGTACATTAAAAAAAAAAAAGCACTTTTTTTACTATGAAATAATAGCAGTCAGTTTCCTTCACACGTGTGCATTTCAGTGCCTGCCAGGGCCCAGTGTCACACAAGTGCAACTCATATCTGGTGTAACAGTAGTGTACATTAAGAAAAAACGACACTTTTCTGACTGTGAAATAATAGCAGTCAGTTTCCTTCACACGTGTGCGATTCAGGGCCTGCCAGTGCACAGTGTCACACCAGTGCAACTCATATCTGGTGTAACAGTAGTGTACATTTAAAAAAACAAAACACTTTTTTGACTGTGAAATAATAGCAGTCAGTTTCCTTCACACGTGTGCGTTTCAGGGCCTGCCAGGGCACAGTGTCACACCAGTGCAACTCATATCTCGTGTACAAGTAGTGTACATTTAAAAAAAAAAAACACTTTTTTGACTGTGAAATAATAGCAGTCAGTTTCCTTCACATGTGTGCGTTTCAGGGCCTGCCAGGGCATAGTGTCACACCAGTGCAACTCATATTTGGTGTAACAGTAGTGTACATTTAAAAAATAATATAGAAATTTGACTGAAATAATAGCAGTCAGTTTCCTTTACACGTGTGCGTTTCAGGGCAATCCAGGGCACAGTGTCACACCAGTGCAACTCATATCTGGTGTAACAGTACTGTACATTTAAAAAAAAATATTTTTTTTGACTGTGAAATAATAGCAGTCAGTTTCTTTCACACGTGTGCGTTTCAGGGCCTGCCAGGGCACAGTGTCACACCAGTGCAACTCATATCTGGTGTAACAGTAGTGTACATTTAAAAATAAAATAGAAATTTGACTGAAATAATAGCAGTCAGTTTCCTTCACACGTGTGCGTTTCAGGGCCTGCCAGGGCACAGTGTCACACCAGTGCAACTCATATCTGGTGTAGCAGTAGTGTACATTTAAAAAAAATATAGAAATTTGACTGAAATAATAGCAGTCAGTTTCCTTCACGCGTGTGCGTTTCAGGGCCTGCCAGGGCACAGTGTCACTCCAGTGCAACTCATATCTGGTGTAACAGTAGTGTACATAAAAATAAAAAGCACTTTTTTAACTATGAAATATTAGCAGTCAGTTTCCTTCACACGTGTGCATTTCAGGGCCTGCCAGGGCACAGTGCCACACCAGTGCAACTCATATCTGGTGTAACAGTAGTGTAAATTTAAAAAAAACAACACTTTTTTGACTGTGAAATAATAGCAGTCAGTTTCCTTCACATGTGTGCGTTTCAGGGCCTGCCAGGGCACAGTGTCACACCAGTGCAACTCATATCTGGTGTAACAGTAGTGTACATAAAAAAAAAGCACTTTTTTGACTATGAAATAATAGCAGTCAGTTTCCTTCACACGTGTGCATTTCAGTGCCTGCCAGGGCCCAGTGTCACACAAGTGCAACTCATATCTGGTGTAACAGTAGTGTACATTTAAAAAAAAACAGCACTTTTTTGACTGTGAAATAATAGCAGTCAGTTTCCGTCACACGTGTGCGTTTCAGGGCCTGCCAGGGCACAGTGTCACACCAGTGCAACTCATATCTGGTGTAACAGTAGTGTACATTTAAAAAATAATATAGAAATTATAGCAGTTTCCTTCACACGTGTGCGTTTCAGGGCCTTCCAGGGACAGTGTCACACCAGTGCAACTCATATCTGGTGTAACAGTAGTGTATATTTTAAAAAAAACAACACTTTTTTGACTGTGAAATAATAGCAGTCAGTTTCCTTTACACAAGTGCGTTTCAGTGCCTGCCAGGGCACAGTGTCACACCAGTGCAACTCATATCTGGTGTAACAGTAGTGTACATAAAAAAAACAAAAAAACTTTTTTGACTGTGAAATAATAGCAGTCAGTTTCCTTCTCACGTGTGCGTTTCATGGCCTGCCAGGGCACAGTGTCACACCAGTGCAACTCATATCTGGTGTAACAGTAGTGTACATTTTAAAAAAAAATATATAAAAAATTTTTGACTGTGAAAAAATAGCAGTCAATTTCCTTCACACATGTGCGTTTCAGGGCCTGCCAGGGCACAGTGTCACACCAGTGCAACTCATATCTGGTGTAACAGTAGTGTACATTTAAAAAAAAAATAGAAATTTGACTGAAATAATAGCAGTCAGTTTCCTTCACACGTGTGCGTTTTAGGGCCTGCCAGGGGACAGTGTCACTCCAGTGCAACTCATATCTGATGTAACAGTAGTGTACATAAAAAAAGCACTTTTTTGACTATGAAATAATAGCAGTCAGTTTCCTTCACACGTGTGCGTTTCCGGGCCTGCCAGGGCACAGTGTCACACCAGTGCAACTCATATCTGGTGTAACAGTAGTGTACATTTAAAAAAAAAAAACTTTTTTGACTGTAAAATAATAGCACTCAGTTTACTTCACACGTGTGCGTTTCAAGGCCTGACAAGGCACAGTGTCACACCAGTGCAACTCATATCTGGTGTAACAGTAGTGTAAATTTAAAAAAACAACACTTTTTTGACTGTGAAATAATAGCAGTCAGTTTCCTTCACACATGTGTGTTTCAGGGACTGCCAGGGCACAGTGCCACACCAGTGCAACTCATATCTGGTGTAACAGTAGTGAACATTTAAAAAAAAAATTGAAATTTGACTAAAATAATAACAGTCAGTTTCCTTCACACGTGTGCGTTTCAGGGCCTGCCAGGGCACAGTGTCACACCAGTGCAACTCATATCTGGTGTAACAGTAGTGTACATTTAAAAAAAAAAACACTTTTTTGACTGTGAAATAATAGCAGTCAGGTTCCTTCACATGTGTGCGTTTCAGGGCCTGCCAGGGCACAGTGTCACACCAGTGCAACTCATATCTGGTGTAACAGTAGTGTACATTAAAAAAAAAGCACTTTTTTGACTATGAAATAATAGCAGTCAGTTTCCTTCACACGTGTGCGTTTCAGGGCCTTTCAGGGTACAGTGTCACACCAGTGCAACTCATATCTGGTGTAACAGTAGTGTACATTTAAAAAAAAAAAAAACTTTTTTGACTGTGAAATAATAGCAGTCAGTTTCCTTCACACGTGTGCGTTTCAGGGCCTGCCAGGGCACAGTTTCACACCAGTGCAACTCATATCTGGTGTAACAGTAGTGTACATAAAAAAAAAAAGCACTTTTTTGACTATGAAATAATAGCAGTCAGTTTCCTTCACACGTGTGCGTTTCAGGGCCTTTCAGGGTACAGTGTCACACCAGTGCAACTCATATCTGGTGTAACAGTAGTGTACATTTAAAAAAAAAAAAAACTTTTTTGACTGTGAAATAATAGCAGTCAGTTTCCTTCACACGTGTGCGTTTCAGGGCCTGCCAGGGCACAGTTTCACACCAGTGCAACTCATATCTGGTGTAACAGTAGTGTACATAAAAAAAAAAAAAAAAACTTTTTTGACTGTGAAATAATAGAGGTCAGTTTCCTTCTCACGTGTGCGTTTGAGGGCCTGCCAGCGCACAGTGTCACACCAGTGCAACTCATATCTGGTGTAACAGTAGTGTACATTTAAAAAAAAAACATATAAAAAATGTTTTGACTGTGAAAGAATAGCAGTCAGTTTCCTTCACACGTGTGCGTTTCAGAGCCTGCCAGGGCACAGTGTCACACCAGTGCAACTCATATCTGGTGTAACAGTAGTGTACATTTAAAAAAAAAAAAGAAATTTGACTAAAATAATAGCAGTCAGTTTCCTTCACACGTATGCGTTTCAGGGCCTGCCAGGGCACAGTGTCACACCAATGCAACTCATATCTGGTGTAACAGTAGTGTACATCTAAAAAAAATAAAAAATAAAAATTTTGACTGTGAAATAATAGCAGTCAATTTCCTTCACACGTGTGCGTTATAGGGCCTGCCAGGGCACAGTGTCACAACAGTGCAACTCATATCTGGTGTAACAGTAGTGTACATTTAAAAAAACCAAAAAACTTTTTTGAATGTGAAATAATAGCAGTCAGTTTCCTTCTCACGTGTGCGTTTCAGGGCCTGCCAGGGCACAGTGTCACACCAGTGCAACTCATATCTGGTGTAACAGTAGTGTACATTTTAAAAAAATATATATAAAAAAATGTTTTGACTGTGAAATAATAGCAGTCAGTTTCCTTCACACGTGTGCGTTTCAGAGCCTGCCAGGGCACAGTGTCACACCAGTGCAACTCATATCTGGTGTAACAGTAGTGTACATTTAAAAAAAAAAAAGAAATTTGACTAAAATAATAGCAGTCAGTTTCCTTCACACGTATGCGTTTCAGGGCCTGCCAGGGCACAGTGTCACACCAATGCAACTCATATCTGGTGTAACAGTAGTGTACATCTAAAAAAAATAAAAAATAAAAATTTTGACTGTGAAATAATAGCAGTCAATTTCCTTCACACGTGTGCGTTATAGGGCCTGCCAGGGCACAGTGTCACACCAGTGCAACTCATATCTGGTGTAACAGTAGTGTACATTTAAAAAAAAACAAAAACTTTTTTGAATGTGAAATAATAGCAGTCAGTTTCCTTCTCACGTGTGCGTTTCAGGGCCTGCCAGGGCACAGTGTCACACCAGTGCAACTCATATCTGGTGTAACAGTAGTGTACATTTAAAAAAACAACAACACTTTTTTGACTGTGAAATAATAGCAGTCAGTTTCCTTCTCACGTGTGCGTTTCAGGGCCTGCCAGGGCACAGTGTCACACCAGTGCAACTCATATCTGGTGTAACAGTAGTGTACATTTAAAAAATAATATAGAAATTTGACTGAAATAATAGCAGTTTCCTTCACACGTGTGCGTTTCAGGGCCTTCCAGGGACAGTGTCACACCAGTGCAACTCATATCTGGTGTAACAGTAGTGTATATTTAAAAAAAAAAAACACTTTTTTGACTGTGAAATAATAACAGTCAGTTTCCTTCACACAAGTGCGTTTCAGTGCCTGCCAGGGCACAGTGTCACACCAGTGCAACTCATATCTGGTGTAACAGTAGTGTACATAAAAAAAACAAAAAAACTTTTTTGACTGTGAAATAATAGCAGTCAGTTTCCTTCTCACGTGTGCGTTTCATGGCCTGCCAGGGCACAGTGTCACACCAGTGCAACTCATATCTGGTGTAACAGTAGTGTACATTTAAAAAAAAAATAGAAATTTGACTGAAATAATAGCAGTCAGTTTCCTTCTCACGTGTGCGTTTCATGGCCTGCCAGGGCACAGTGTCACACCAGTGCAACTCATATCTGGTGTAACAGTAGTGTACATTTTAAAAAAAAATATATAAAAAATTTTTGACTGTGAAAAAATAGCAGTCAATTTCCTTCACACATGTGCGTTTCAGGGCCTGCCAGGGCACAGTGTCACACCAGTGCAACTCATATCTGGTGTAACAGTAGTGTACATTTAAAAAAAAAATAGAAATTTGACTGAAATAATAGCAGTCAGTTTCCTTCACACGTGTGCGTTTTAGGGCCTGCCAGGGGACAGTGTCACTCCAGTGCAACTCATATCTGATGTAACAGTAGTGTACATAAAAAAATCACTTTTTTGACTATGAAATAATAGCAGTCAGTTTCCTTCACACGTGTGCGTTTCCGGGCCTGCCAGGGCACAGTGTCACACCAGTGCAACTCATATCTGGTGTAACAGTAGTGTACATTTAAAAAAAAAAAACTTTTTTGACTGTAAAATAATAGCACTCAGTTTACTTCACACGTGTGCGTTTCAAGGCCTGACAAGGCACAGTGTCACACCAGTGCAACTCATATCTGGTGTAACAGTAGTGTAAATTTAAAAAAACAACACTTTTTTGACTGTGAAATAATAGCAGTCAGTTTCCTTCACACATGTGTGTTTCAGGGACTGCCAGGGCACAGTGCCACACCAGTGCAACTCATATCTGGTGTAACAGTAGTGAACATTTAAAAAAAAAATTGAAATTTGACTAAAATAATAACAGTCAGTTTCCTTCACACGTGTGCGTTTCAGGGCCTGCCAGGGCACAGTGTCACACCAGTGCAACTCATATCTGGTGTAACAGTAGTGTACATTTAAAAAAAAAAACACTTTTTTGACTGTGAAATAATAGCAGTCAGGTTCCTTCACATGTGTGCGTTTCAGGGCCTGCCAGGGCACAGTGTCACACCAGTGCAACTCATATCTGGTGTAACAGTAGTGTACATTAAAAAAAAAGCACTTTTTTGACTATGAAATAATAGCAGTCAGTTTCCTTCACACGTGTGCGTTTCAGGGCCTTTCAGGGTACAGTGTCACACCAGTGCAACTCATATCTGGTGTAACAGTAGTGTACATTTAAAAAAAAAAAAAACTTTTTTGACTGTGAAATAATAGCAGTCAGTTTCCTTCACACGTGTGCGTTTCAGGGCCTGCCAGGGCACAGTTTCACACCAGTGCAACTCATATCTGGTGTAACAGTAGTGTACATAAAAAAAAAAAGCACTTTTTTGACTATGAAATAATAGCAGTCAGTTTCCTTCACACGTGTGCGTTTCAGGGCCTTTCAGGGTACAGTGTCACACCAGTGCAACTCATATCTGGTGTAACAGTAGTGTACATTTAAAAAAAAAAAAAACTTTTTTGACTGTGAAATAATAGCAGTCAGTTTCCTTCACACGTGTGCGTTTCAGGGCCTGCCAGGGCACAGTTTCACACCAGTGCAACTCATATCTGGTGTAACAGTAGTGTACATAAAAAAAAAAAAAAAAACTTTTTTGACTGTGAAATAATAGAGGTCAGTTTCCTTCTCACGTGTGCGTTTGAGGGCCTGCCAGCGCACAGTGTCACACCAGTGCAACTCATATCTGGTGTAACAGTAGTGTACATTTAAAAAAAAAACATATAAAAAATGTTTTGACTGTGAAAGAATAGCAGTCAGTTTCCTTCACACGTGTGCGTTTCAGAGCCTGCCAGGGCACAGTGTCACACCAGTGCAACTCATATCTGGTGTAACAGTAGTGTACATTTTAAAAAAATATATATAAAAAAATGTTTTGACTGTGAAATAATAGCAGTCAGTTTCCTTCACACGTGTGCGTTTCAGAGCCTGCCAGGGCACAGTGTCACACCAGTGCAACTCATATCTGGTGTAACAGTAGTGTACATTTAAAAAAAAAAAAGAAATTTGACTAAAATAATAGCAGTCAGTTTCCTTCACACGTATGCGTTTCAGGGCCTGCCAGGGCACAGTGTCACACCAATGCAACTCATATCTGGTGTAACAGTAGTGTACATCTAAAAAAAATAAAAAATAAAAATTTTGACTGTGAAATAATAGCAGTCAATTTCCTTCACACGTGTGCGTTATAGGGCCTGCCAGGGCACAGTGTCACAACAGTGCAACTCATATCTGGTGTAACAGTAGTGTACATTTAAAAAAACCAAAAAACTTTTTTGAATGTGAAATAATAGCAGTCAGTTTCCTTCTCACGTGTGCGTTTCAGGGCCTGCCAGGGCACAGTGTCACACCAGTGCAACTCATATCTGGTGTAACAGTAGTGTACATTTTAAAAAAATATATATAAAAAAATGTTTTGACTGTGAAATAATAGCAGTCAGTTTCCTTCACACGTGTGCGTTTCAGAGCCTGCCAGGGCACAGTGTCACACCAGTGCAACTCATATCTGGTGTAACAGTAGTGTACATTTAAAAAAAAAAAAGAAATTTGACTAAAATAATAGCAGTCAGTTTCCTTCACACGTATGCGTTTCAGGGCCTGCCAGGGCACAGTGTCACACCAATGCAACTCATATCTGGTGTAACAGTAGTGTACATCTAAAAAAAATAAAAAATAAAAATTTTGACTGTGAAATAATAGCAGTCAATTTCCTTCACACGTGTGCGTTATAGGGCCTGCCAGGGCACAGTGTCACACCAGTGCAACTCATATCTGGTGTAACAGTAGTGTACATTTAAAAAAAACCAAAAACTTTTTTGAATGTGAAATAATAGCAGTCAGTTTCCTTCTCACGTGTGCGTTTCAGGGCCTGCCAGGGCACAGTGTCACACCAGTGCAACTCATATCTGGTGTAACAGTAGTGTACATTTAAAAAAACAACAACACTTTTTTGACTGTGAAATAATAGCAGTCAGTTTCCTTCTCACGTGTGCGTTTCAGGGCCTGCCAGGGCACAGTGTCACACCAGTGCAACTCATATCTGGTGTAACAGTAGTGTACATTTAAAAAATAATATAGAAATTTGACTGAAATAATAGCAGTTTCCTTCACACGTGTGCGTTTCAGGGCCTTCCAGGGACAGTGTCACACCAGTGCAACTCATATCTGGTGTAACAGTAGTGTATATTTAAAAAAAAAAAACACTTTTTTGACTGTGAAATAATAACAGTCAGTTTCCTTCACACAAGTGCGTTTCAGTGCCTGCCAGGGCACAGTGTCACACCAGTGCAACTCATATCTGGTGTAACAGTAGTGTACATAAAAAAAACAAAAAAACTTTTTTGACTGTGAAATAATAGCAGTCAGTTTCCTTCTCACGTGTGCGTTTCATGGCCTGCCAGGGCACAGTGTCACACCAGTGCAACTCATATCTGGTGTAACAGTAGTGTACATTTAAAAAAAAAATGGAAATTTGACTGAAATAATAGCAGTCAGTTTCCTTCACACGTGTGCATTTCAGTGTCTGCCAGTGTTCAGTGTCACACAAGTGCAACTCATATTTGGTGTAACAGTAGTGTACATCTAAAAAAAAAATAGAAATTTGACTGAAATAATAGCAGTCAGTTTCCTTCACACGTGTGCGTTTCAGGGCCAGCCAGGGCACAGTGTCACACCAGTGCAACTCATATCTGGTGTAACAGTAATGTACATTTAAAAAAAAACAACACTTTTTTGACTGTGAAATAATAGCAGTCAGTTTCCTTCACACGTGTGCGTTTCAGTGCCTGTGTCAGAAACCATAATGTCAGAAACCACCCTGATATAGTTTACTTTGCCCTCAAGTTTGCCCTCAGTCAAGATGGTGGATTATGTGTTTCCTGGTTGCCATCTCACTTCCTGTTCCTGTTCCTTTTTAAACTGGCCAGACCTTCCTGTCTTTGCTAGAGTATTGTGTTTGGCTTTTAGTCAGCAATCCTCTTGCTGGAACTCACTCCTCCGTGTGTTCTGTGCCCTAGTGGTTCTCCCTGCTACCTCCTGTTGCCGACCCGGACTGTCCTTGGACCTTCGTACCTGCTTGCCGCTTGACCTGACCTTCTGCTCGTCTACCTTTCCTGCCAGCTTGCCGCCTGCCCTGACTTCTGCTAATCCTGACCTCGGTTCTCGTCTACAGACTCTTCCTCATCTGTGCGGGGCACAACAACGTGGGTTCTGCTACATCCGTACTATATATACTCTGCTCCCAAGTCCTGGCCATCGGTTTCCAGTTCTGTTACACCAGTATCGTGACAGCCTGACAGGGCACAGTGTCACACCAGTGAAACTCATATCTGGTGTGACAGTACTGTACATAAAAAAAAAAAGTTTTTTGGACTGTAATAGATTGAATAGCAGTTAGTTGTCTGCAAGCGTGTGTGTCAGGCCTACAGCGTCTACTCTGCCAACTTCTGCCAGTGCACAGTGCCACTCATATCTGGTGTCACAGTAGCTTGCACGCATAGTACCACTAATCGGAAAAAAAATGACAGGCAGAGGCAGGCAACCCCGCAGGGACCGTCATGGTCGTGGTGCTGTGATTCCCTTTGGCCCTAGAATAATGCCCAGTGTTCAGAGGCCACGTACCCTGAACTCAAACATTTCTGAGGACATAGTTGACTGGCTAACACAGGACACCCAATCTTCTACAGCTTCCGCTCGGAACCTTGACGCACCATCCTCCTCCAGCTTAGCTTCGGGGCACCTCTCAAGTTACCACTCGCCCGCCTGCCACCACCACAAACACTAGCCACCACAGCCACTTCACTTGATCTGTCAGAGGAGTTATTTACACATCAGTTGGAAGAAATGAGTGATGCACAACCATTATTGCCAGAGGATGTAGATAACAGGGATATGTCTCAGTCAGGAAGCATTACACACATGGACGTACGGTGTGATGATTATGATGTTGTACCCGCTGCTGCTTCCTTTGCTGAGTTGTCAGATACAAGTAAAGCGGTTGATGATGACGATGTGTCCGTGGATGTCACATGGGTGCTCGCTAGAAGAGAAGAAGAACAGGGGGAAAGTTCAGATGGGGAGACAGAGAGGAGGAGGAGACGAGTTGGAAGCAGGGGGAGGTCGTCGCAAGGAGCTAGTGGCACAGTCAGACAGCATGCATCGGCACCCGGGGTCAGCCAGACAGCACGCCTGGCTGGGTCAGGAGTTGGCCGAGAGATCTTTGCACCATTCAGGGTATGTTTAATTGTGTTCCTTTGTGTTCCTTCCATCTTAAACCACAATCTCCTCTGTTGCATTGTGTTTGGGGCGTTGCTGCTATGAGACTCTGATGTATGCTCTTTCAGCTAGTATTCTTTTTCCCTGTATTTTTTTGCACTGATCTCCCGGCCTCTCCTTGGGTCCTGCTCCTCATCTGTGTGTCCCGCCTTGTGCTGCCTGTTTTATAATACATGTATGTACTGTTTATATATATTTACAATAAAGCTTTTTGGATTTTCATACATACGAAAGTAAAAAAAAAGTCACAGTATGAAATAATATATAGTGTAGGAATATAAGGCTGTATATTACTGAATAATTGTCCTACTAAAACTTAACTTTTATATCATTAACAATTAAAATAAGTCCCACAAATAAAGTGTTTAGATAGTGTTTAGATAGCTGCATATATAAGATAAGATAGGCTTATGCAAAAATAAACACTGGGTATATTAGCATAAGGAGTACGATTTTGGACTAGATAGTCCCCACTCACGGTTTGATGAATTTGCTGTTGTGGAGATGTGTCGTGCCACAGCAGAGTATACGTGTTTGTGGTAGAAGGGTCCACAGGAACAAAATGGTAGATATTCACTGCAGGTATCAAAGAAAAGTGATGTAGTCACCGGCTTTCCTTATGCAGGACGGGTAGGTAGCTGGGAGAACAGATGTCCCTAGCCAACTAGTGAGGCCCTGCCTAAAAGCGGAGAGGTCTCCCGCCTATATGCGGGGAATCACCCCCAAGGGAGCGACCCCACTTATCGATGGCTATCCCTGTTATCCTGGCCCTGAAAAATATTCTCCCAGTGTCAGCACAGCCAAAAGAGAGATGATCTGTTATCCCAACGCGTTTTCTCCGATGGAATATATCACCGGATTCATCAGGGGATGTCAAAATAAAGATACCAATAATGGATCAATGGCACAATCGCCGTTAGCTCGATAGCTCTCTTTAGATGGTGTCCAACTGAATAATGCAGTCCTTATGCTAATATACCCAGTGTTTATTTGTGCATAAGCCTATCTTATCTTATATATGCAGCTATCTAAACACTATCTAAACACTTTATTTGTGGGACTTATTTTAATTGTTAATGATATAAAAGTTAAGTTTTAGTAGGACAATTATTCAGTGATATACATACGAAAGTTAGTTTCATTATCTTTGGTGATTACAGTCAGACAGCATGCATCGGCACCCGGGGTCAGCCAGACAGCATGCCAATCAACGCATGCTGTTGTCACCACCAGAATGCCGTCATTGCAGAGCTCAGCAGTGTGGCATTTTTTTTGTGTGTCTGCCTCTGACAACAGCGATGCCATTTGCAACCTATGGCAAAAGAAACTGAGTCGTGGGAAGTCAAACACCCACCTGGGTACAACTGCTTTGCGAAAGGGACATGATCGCACATCACAAATGCCTATGGGATCAACACATGAGTACAAGCAGCACACAAACTCAAAGCCGCCATCCTCCTCCTGGTCCAGCATCTTCAGCCACGTCAACCACTGTTGTCCTCCTTGCCCCCTCTCAACCATCCGCCACTCCCTCTCTCGCCCTGAGCAGTTCCTGCTCATCTGCCCACAGTCAGGTGTCTGTCAAGGACATGTTTGAGCGTAAGAAGCCAATGTCACAAAGTCACCCCCTTGACCGCCATCTGACAGCTGGCTTGTCTGAACTCTTAGCCGGCCAGCTTTTACCATACAAGCTGCTGGAGTCTGAGGCCTTCAAAAAATTTGTAGCTATTGGGACACCGCAGTGGAAGGTACCCGGCCGAAATATCTGTGCACAAAAGGCAATCCCCAACCTGTACTCGATTGGGTAAACCTGCTGACGGCTGCCAAACATGGAATGCGTGGCTCTGCAGAGGAGTTGGTGACACCGCCTTGACTTGCAGGCAGGCCTGCTGCCACCTCCTCTACTCCTCCTACTCCATCCTCTTCCATAACCTCCTCGGCTGAGTCCTCTTCTGCTGCTGCGTCTTTCTCCACATCAACGGCACCCCCCAGCTCCCCAGGGGCTATTCCACATCTCGGATACGCCAGTGTCACGCCGTCTTGGGGTTGACTTGCCTGAAAGCAGAGAGTCACACCGGACCAGCACTCCTGTCCGCCCTGAACGCACAGGTGGATCAGTGGCTGACTCCGCACCAACTGGAGATCGGCAAAGTGGTGTGTGACAACGGCATTGAATTTGGGCAAGTTGACATATGTGCCGTGCATGGCACATGTGTGTAATCTGATCGTACAACGCTTTGTGCATAAGTACCCAGGCTTACAGGACGTCCTCAAGCAGGCCAGGAAGGTGTGTGGCCATTTCAGGTGTTCCTACACGGCCATGGCGCACTTTTCAGATATACAGCGGCGAAACAACATGCCAGTGAGGCGCTTGATTTGCGACAGCCCGACATGTTGGAATTCAACACTCCTAATGTTCGACCGCCTGCTCCAACAAGAAAAAGCCGTTAACGAGTATTTGTATGACCGGGGTGCTAGGACAGCCTCTGCAGAGCTGGGAATTTTTTTGCCACGTTACTGGACGCTCATGCGCAATGCCTGTAGGCTCATGCGTCCTTTTGAGGAGGTGACAAACCTAGTCAGTCACAACGAAGGCACCATCAGCGACATCATACTATTTGTTTTCTTCCTGGAGCGTGCCCTGTGAAGAGTGCTGGATCAGGCCGTAGATGAGCGTGAAGAGGAAGAGTTGTGGTCACCATCACCACCAGAAACAGCCTTATCAGCATCGCTTGCTGGACCTGCAACAACGCTGGAAGAGGATTGTGAGGAAGAGGAGTCAGAGGAGGAATGTGGCTTTGAGGAGGAGGAGGAAGACCAACCACAACAGGCATCCCAGGGTGCTCGTTGTCACCTATCTGGTACCCTACCCGTGGTGTTGTACGTGGCTGGGGGGAAGAACATACCTTCAGTGAGATCAGTGAGGACGAGGAACGGGATATGAGTAGCTCGGCATCCAACCTTGTGCAAATGGGGTCTTTCATGCTGTCGTGCCTGTTGATGGACCCTCATATAAAAAGGCTGAAGGAGAACGACCTGTACTGGGTGTTCACGCTACTAGACCCCCGTTATAAGCAGAAAGTGCCTGAAATGTTACCGAATTACCGCAAGTCGGAAAGGATGCAGCAGTTCCAATATACATAAAAAAATATGCTTTACACAGCGTATAAGGGTGATGTCACAGCTTAACGGGAATCTAACAGGGGAAGAGGTGAAAGTAATCCTCCTCCTCCCACGACCACGCCGGCAAGGACAGGATGCTTTACAGACGTGTTGTTGATGGAGGACATGCAGAGCTTTTTAAGTCCTACGCATCGCCACAGCCCTTTGGGGTCCACCCCTCTGAAAACCGACAGGTAGCAGAGTACCTCGCCTTAACTGCAGATATCGACACTCTGAGGAGCGATGAACCCCTTGACTACTGGGTGTGCAGGCTTGACTTGTGGCCTGAGCTATCCCAATTTGCGATAGAACTTCTGGCCTGCCCCGCTTCAAGTGTCCTGTCAGAAAGGACCTTCAGTGCAGCAGGAGGTATTGTCACTGAGAAGAGAAGTCGCCTAGGTCAAAAAAGTCTAGATTACCTCACCTTTATTAAGATGAATGAGGGATGGATCCCGAAGGGACTGACAGTGGGCGATACATTCAAGTAAAAAAGGCCTGATGAGATGAGCTGCCTTGGGCTAAAAATGGTCCACACGCTGCTGTATTTTATCTCTGAATGCCGGATGACTTGCGTGACATATCCGCCACCAACTAGGGTTAAAGCCGCAATGTTTTAGGGCACTTTCTGCCCACGGAAACAAACATAAATTTTTCTGGCCGCTGCTACAGCAGCGGCTGCAACAATACCTAGTTTTTCAGGCATGTGTACATGCCTAATTTTTCTGGCCTCTGGTGCTGCACTGTGGCTTCAAAAACCAAACAAAAAAAAAAGGCACATACATGTGTCAATTCCCCTTCGTGATCGTTACTTTGTCGTGGTGAAGGGGCTTGCGTATCACAATGAAGCGACCACCTCTATGAGTGTGTTGACAATGGCAATGTTGGCACACCCCAGATGATAAGGTCGTTACTTCATTGTAAACAGACCAAAAGCAATCGGCTGGATAATTTTGCATAGAAAAAAACATTAATTTTCTTTGTGATCATCTAAGGTGATCATTAAACCCTACTAGGCCAACAATGGACCCACACTGCAGAATCATTGTTTTCTGGGCCACTTAACTGTTACTGAATTACCTCAGCACGACCATACGCTTTGAAAAAACCCCAGCGCCTGCAATCTCCCAAACGTGCGCACAAACACAGTCATAACTACACCAAGATTGACGCATAGAGGTATAAAATTTATGTCATGAGTGTGTCAACTATTGACAACTCTTTGCGGTTGTCTAAAATCTATTCCATACACGTCCCCTGAAAGGGGACGCAACAGGGATTAAACTGATATGAATAGTACTACTTAACACACCACTCCTATCTGGTGGCACATTAGATTGTACGTGCAGTGCCCCAAATTTGAAGTAGGAGGACCGACCAAGCATCTTTTTCCATCTCCCGGTTCCTAAAATCGATGCCATATACAAGTCCCCTGATAGGGGACGTAACAGGGATTAAACTGATAAGAATAGAACTACTTAACACACCACTCCTATCTGGTGGCACATTAGATTGCACGCGCAGTGCCCCAAATTTTAAGTAGGAGGACCGACCAAGCATCTTTTTCCATCTCCCGGTTTCTAAAATCGATGCCATATACACGTCCCGGACGTAACAGGGATTAAACTGATAGGAATAGTACTACTTAACACACCTTATAATAACGCAGAGAGAGGCAACGCAGAGAGAGGAGTCTGAAGAAGAGGAGTCAGAGGAGGAAGGTGGCTTTGAGGAGGTGGAAGACCAAACACAGCAGGCGTCCCGGGGGGCTTGTTGTCACCTTTCGGGGACCCTTGGTGTTGTACGTGGCTGGGTGGAGGAAGAGACCTTCAGTGACATCAGTGAGGACAAGGATCGGGACATGGCTAGCTTGGTATCCAACCTTGTGCAAATGGGGAGTTTGCGGTTGTGCAAATGGACTGTTTGCGGTTGTTTGTGGTGAGTTAAACGGGGAGTTTGGTCTGTCACTGTGAAGCGGGCGTAACCTTTACACTACCTGATCGATACAACATCATACCTGATGTTTTAAAGCACGTTATTCCAAACAATTTAGGAATGTTAGGTGATTTATGCCCTTTATGGATTAAAACCAGACTCTGCGTCAACTATGTAATTTTCCATGGGAGTTTTGCCATGGATCCCCCTCCGGCATGCCACAGTCCAGGTGTTAGTCCCCTTGAAACAACTTTTCCATCACTATTGTGGCCAGAGTCCCTGTGGGTCTTAAAATTCGCCTGCCTAATGAAGTCTATGGCGGTTCGCCCGTTCGCAAACATTTGCGGAAATTCGCGTTCGCCGTTCGCGAACGGAAAATTTTATGTTCGCAACATCTCTAGTCATGATTAGTTATAGTGGCTCAGAATAATATATCTTACTTAAAGGGGTTTTCCAGGAGTTCATGAAATATAATTACTGAGAATACTTAAATATTACTTTATTATAAATATATTCCCAAATATCTGTCATTAGTTATAATGGACAGTGTTGCCTAGGGAGCAATCATCATGGAAAATAAAATGGCCTCCATCCTATTAGTAAACACAAAACCTGTCCTAATCACACAGAAGCACAAGTTACTTTGAACATTGAGCAAAGAGCTGTTTCTCTCTTCTATGTTTGTCAGGGATAATGATCCTGAATACAGCTGATAAGATCTTCAACTGAATCTCTGTAGGAATGGAGTTCATGAGAAGACATCTGAAGTACATAAAGGAGGGTGATGGTGTGAATAAGGCTACTTTCACACTGGCTTCAGCAGGGTCTGGCAGGCTGTTCTGGTGGGGGAGCAGCCTACCGTGTCGCCAGAAGTCCGCTCCGACCCCATTCACTTTTATAGGGGCGGGCTGGAGGTCCAGCCGCAGCACGGCAAGCAAACCGATAGGCGGCTGGACAAAAAACACAGCATGTTTGCCGTGCTACGGCCGGACCTCCGCCCCCCCCATTATACTCTACGGGGCCGGAGCGGACTTCTGGCGGCATGGTGGGCTAGCGTTAGCACGGATCCGGCAGGCTGTTCCCCCACCGGAACAGCCTGCTGAACCCTGCTGCCATCAATGTGAAAGTAGCCTTATTAGCAGCAGCACTTGTATGCAGCCAGCTACATTACCACAGCCTTGTCTGACTTCTCTTTTCTGGAATGCTGGAATATAGTTTTTTTTTTCCCCTATGGCTCAATAGGAACTTTACTATGGCAGGCCTGGAACCCTTCACAAGGTACCCAGCTGACATAGTAACCAAACAGCTCCAGCAAGCTGAACACGGGTAAGAGATTGTAACCAGGAGAAGACCACTTTTTGATAAATGACCCCTCAGATGAGACTGTGCGTTTGTCAGCTGAAGGTATCTGTGTTGGTTCAATGTTCATATGTGCCTGCATTGCTCAGATAAGTGATGTTTTTATATACAGTATACAAAGGACTCACTAGGACAGTGGTTGCGAAGCAATGGCACGAGTGCCAGAGGGGGCACACAGCTCTGTGTGGGCCGCATGTAGGGTTGCCACCTTTGTACTATTACTAATAAGCACTTCCATTGTAAAGTGCTCATTAGCACAGCTTTTGCCCCCCTCTTCTGCTTCTGTTAAAAAAGTAAATAAATAAATCTCACCTCATCCATTTGATCGCACCATGGGGAACACTCACTGGTGCAGAGGACCTGCATTCCAGCGTTATGACGCTTTGCAGCATTGACTAGAAGCAGCAGGGCCTGCGAAACATCACGCTGGAGCGCAGGTCTTGTCAGGTGCATCAAGTGAGCAGCGAGTGTTCACCACAGCACGATCAAATGGACAAGATGAGTTTTTTGTTTTTGTTTTTTGCACAAGAAGAGTAGGGAAGAGGGCATTAATAATACTATGTCCTCTAATGGGGGAATTATTAATATTGAGAGCCACTAATAGAAGAAAAATAACACTAGAGGGGACAATAATGAGGGCATTAATTTTACTGGGAGCCATGAATGAGGGCTTTATTAATACTGTGGCCACTGATGGGGCATTATTAATACTGGGGGCCACTAATGGGGCCCTTATTAATACTTGGGGCCACTAATGGGCCATTATTAATACTGGGGGTCACCAATTGGGGCTTTCTTTTTTAACTGGGGGCCACTAATAGGGCATTATTAATACTGGGGGTCACCAATCGGGGCCTTTGTAATACTGGGGGCCACTAAAAGGGGCCTTATTAATACTTAGAGACACTAATTGAGCCTTATTAATAATGGGGGCCACTAATGGGACATTTTTACTACTAGGGGACATTCATTTTACTGGGGCCTGTGTTAAACCACGCCCCCACAGCTTAACTTGGCCTGTATTTTTCAGGTCAAATTGCCATGTTGGCACTTTGGGATAAAAAAGTGGGTTTTGGGTTGCAGTTTGGGCACTCGGTACTCTAAAAGCAACAAGGGTGTTGTCATTATACCTAGGGGCTCTGCTCTCTCTGCAACTGCTGCACCCTCTCCACTCACTGACAGGGACAGGCAGTGAAAACATCAAAGTGGTTAGGATGATACACAAAACAAAATGTGGTTAGCAGTGTAGCAGTGAGGGCATACAGGTAGAGAAGAGGCAGAATGGTTTAAAAAATAAAACTCACTCTACCACTCTGCTGCTGCTGACATTCCAACATTGACTGGTCTCTATTTCAGAGTCCCTCTGAAATTTTACACAAATGTGTCAGTCAGTGATAGGACAAGCGTTTGAGCATTTTTGTCAACCATTCGATCACTTTTCTAAATAAATAATTAATTATCCATGGACAACCTCTTTAACCCCTTCATGACCAACACTGCTGCTAATGACAGATGGGTCCCTGTAATATCTGCTTAGTATTGCTGAAAGCTCTGATGCTAGCAGATTAGCTCCTTAGATACTGTGTTCGTTGTTGACCACCACATCTAAGAGGTTTGCAGAGGAGAAAATGCGAAACAAACTGTGGGGAGCTTTTTCTCCTTTTATCCCTTGGGAAAATGAAAAATATGGGGCTAAAGAAATATTTTATTGGAGTGTAGTGTCCAAAATAAGGTTACTTATTGGAAATTTCCACTATAGAGGTACCTCAGGGACTCTTCAAATGCCACATTGCACCAGAAAACCATTATAGCAAAATCTGCTCACTAAAATCAATGTGGCTCTTCTTCCTTTCTGAGCCTTGTGATGTGCCCATACAGCAGTTTACAACCACAGGTGTATGTTGTGTTTCTGTATTCATGATGAAATGGGTGAAAAAGTTTAGGGTCTCTTTTTCTCATGTTACGCTTTGTGAAAATTAAAAATCTGAGACTAATCACCAAGTCTTTTTTCTGGCAGTCAGCCAGCATCCCCAAGCAGTGCTGTGTCCTTGTCATCATCAGCTTCTTCTTCGTCTCCTGAGACTCCTCCTCTACCTTGTCCTCCACTCCTTCCAGAAACAACAATAACAGAATGTGCGGCCATGATAAGACTATTCTCGACCAGCAACTAGCTTGTGTGAAAACTGTACTCCCACCTGGCCAAGTTGCTGACAGTGCAGTTTCCTCTTTACCACTTAGGCTAGTTTCACACTAGCGCTTAGATCTCTCTGCATTCCGGCATTTCCACAAGCTTAAATGACACATTATCCAGCCCCACTAACTATAATAAGGACCAGCTGAGATCCAGCCACAAACCAGCAAATATAAAGAGATATGTTTGAAAGAAAACTGCTGCTAAAAAAAAAATGCTGGACCCTAAGCGCTAGTTTGAAACTAGCCTTAGTTGTGGTAAATGTGGTCCAGTTCTATGCCTTCACTAAAATTGTATCTTTCTGTAAAAGTGAATATTTATCCACAGGTTCAGTTATATTCTGTCGGATGTACTTCTGACTAGGCGTGCATAGAGGTGCAATTCCACATCTTCATAAAATAAAAAATTTCTGTAAAATTTACTATTAATAGCTGCAGTTTCGGACATATTACATCACCAATCCCCTATTGCCACTTCTATTACCCTTACTGCCATGACTACTACTACTAGTACCACCATTCTTAAACCGGTGCATACACATACCGCGTTGTCTGTTACATGTTGTGCTGCTATTGCTGCCACTACTATTGCGGCTACATGCCAATATGACCCTACCCCTTTCTACATTCACACTGTACTGTTACTGCTTCCAATTAAAAGGAAGAATTTTAGTTTAATTGATATTGTTGAATTCATAACAAGCCACTCATTCTTCTGACAATTAACACTTGCGCGTGTATAAATATGGACAGGCATTCTGCACCCACTAAAGTACAATTTTTTGACATTTGTGCAGAAACATCTACTCTTTCTTCTGATACTAACACATGTGTGTATAAAGCGGGGCAGGGATCTGCCCCTGTTGAGGCATAATTTTTGGAGGCTTGCTCCCAACAAGCCACTGTTTTTGCCCATAAAACCACGTGTTAGTGAGGAACAAATTTGTTGAAATTCTTTTTGGGTCCGATTTGCTGAATGTTTTAAAAAGTTTGATTTGGTCCAAATTGATTTTACCTGCAATAAATATGCTCAGATTGCTTTAAAAGTTGATATACAGTGCTGCCCATAATTATTCGTATCCCTGGCAAATTTTGTCTTAAAGTTACTTTTATTCAACCAGCAAGTAATTTTTTGACGGGAAATGACATAGATGTCTCCCAAAAGATAATAAGACGATGTACAAGAGGCATTATTATGGGGGAAAAAAAATATTTCTCAGCTTTTATTTACATTTGAGCAAAAATATACAAGATGTTCCGCACTGTGGAAAATCTCAGAGGACGTGGTCGGAAGCCAAAAGTGACACCTGTGCTGGCCAGGAGGATAGCTAGAGAGGTGAAAAAGAATCGAAGGATCACCACCAAGGCCATCCTGGTGAATCTGGGCTCTGCTAGTGGCAATGTCTCAAGACAGACAATCCAACGTACACTGCACACTGCTGGATTCCACGGATGCAGACCAGGCACACAAAAGCTTGCTTGGCCTTTGCAAAAGCTCATCTGGGCAAAGACAAAGACTTCTGATCTTCTGTGTTATGGTTAGAAACATAAATTTAATTGTTTGGTCACAATGATGTTTCCTTCATTTGGTGTAAAAAAGGAGAAGCCTTCAACCCAAAGAACACCATCCCCACTGTCAAACATGTTGGTGGTAACCTAATGCTTTGGGGGTGTTTTTCAGCCAATGGACCAGGGAACCTAATCACAGTAAACGGCACCATGAAAAAAGAGCAGTACATGAGGATTCTCAACGACAACATCTGGCAGTCTGCAGAGAAACTTTGCCTTGGGCACCAGTGGACATTTCAGCATGACAATGACCCAAAACACACAGCAAAGGTGGGGAAGAAATGGTTAGCAGACAACAACATTAACGTTTTGGAGTGGCCCAGCCAGAGTCCAGACTTGAATCCAATTGAGAATCTGTAGAGTGAGATAAAGATCAGGGTGATGGCAAGAAGACCCTCCAACCTGAAAGATTTGGAGCTCATTGCTAAAGATGAATGGGCAAAAATCTGGTCTGCAATTATAGGAAGTGTTTGATTGCTGTAATAGCCAATAAAGGCTTTTCTATTGATTATTGAGAAGGGTATGAATAATTTTGGACTGGACACTTTTTGCTCAAATATAAATAAAAACTGAGATTTTATTTTTATTTTTTAACAATAATGCCTCTTGTACATTGTCCTATTATCTTTTGGGAGACACCTATGTCATTTCCCGTCAAAACATTACTTGCTGGTTGAATAAAAGTAACTTTAAGTCAAAATTTGCCTGGGGTATGAATAATTATGGACAGCACTGTATAACAGTCTACTAGGTATAAAATGGTCTACTAGTACTTATAGGAGAGGTAGAGAGAGTCTCTCTTCTAGACTCATATTTATTTGGTGAGGCTTTTTAGAAGGATTATGAGTCTCAGAGACTCAAAGGTGTTATATACCAATTTTGGCTAAGGAGCATATTTAATTAGTCTGGAATAAATTTGGGTCTAAATTGTACTTTTCAAAAAGTTTGACGACTCATACCAAAAACTAAATCGGAAAACTCAGGATGAATTGCAAATTGATCAAATTGATTTGCTCATCTCTAATATTTATTGTTAGCTCAGCGGTCCGTGCCGGCGCTGCTGCCCCATAAACTATGGGCAAGGGCGTTGGGCTCCCTCTTTCCCTGCCACCATGCTGACAAGTGCGGGCAGCAGATAGCTTAACTATGGTATCTGTGTTCCATGCCAGAGTTTCCTTCCAGCTGGAGACTTGTACTGGTGTTTGAGCTTGCATAGGTGTGTCTCTCTTCACCTATGAAGCAGCATGTACACAGCCTCTGTCTCACCAGCCTATGGCTGGATTGCAGGAGGTATTTAAAGGTGCTTCCTACTACAGGAAGATGCCTGAGCAACCTCATGGTTTTAGCTTGTCTATCTTCAAGTGCTAAGGTGTCTCTCTTGCCTGCTTCGCGGTGTACCAGACCTTGCTTATTGAACTCCTGGACTTTGCTTCTGACCTCGGACTTTGTTTATGAACTTTGCCTGTTTGCCGCCTGGCCCTGACCTCGGATATTGTTTATGGGCTTTGTTTGTTTACCACCTGCCTCTGATCTCTGACTTCGCTTACTGACTTCCATTGATTGCCACCTGTCCAGACCCGGAACCTCCTGGCCACGCAAGTCCCCTCGGTGCTTGCACCGAGTACTCTGACCCCCTGGTCAGCTGCCACTGACTTGAGGACTGTTCTGGAGTAGCCCCTGGCAACTACCCTAACGGCCCAAGCCTATCCTCACCATCAGAGGCTCTAGGGAAGACCAGGTAGTGGCTTAGTTATGCCCCTCCAGAGTATACCCAGTCAGTGGCGCAGTGGGTCCACACCCTCTTGCATAACATTTATATTTATACATATGTCCTTGTTCATTGTATATTTATTTTCTCCTAATTTTTTTTCCACTAACTTTCTGGTGGTAGTGTCAAACTGTTCACTGCTTTTTTATAATAAAATTTCCCCTGGTGGTAGCCTCAAAACTATTTTCATACCAATTATTTTTTTTATCTATTGCTGTCCTTGTATCTCCACATAATACTTGCAAGATAGTTTCCTTTAAAAAAAAAAAAATAATAATATATATATATATATATATATATATATATATATATATATATATTATATATATATACTGAGTGTATTATACCAGTATTCCAGCAGTTTCTGGATAACTACCCTTTAGCAGAGTTGACCAAAGAAAATGTTCTTGCTTTCCTGAGAGGCTTTGGTTGAAGTAATATTTCTCCTTATGGATAGGGATGAGCGAACCCGTGGAAGTTTGGGTTTGCCAGGTTTGGACAAACTTCAGGTCAAAGTTCGGGTTTGGGACCCAAACTTGACCCCAAACCAGAATCCCATTAAAGTCAATGGGGACCCGAACTTCACTTTATTATTTTACGTTATAACATGGTTATAACGGAAAATAATAGCATTCTTAAGACAGAATACTAAATAAAATGGCCATTAAGGGGTTAAAAATAATAAAAAAACTCAACACATCCACTTGATCGCGCAGCCGGTATCCTCTTCTTTCTTCTTTCTGCCGGACCTGAAAAAAGGACCTGCGATTACGTCACCGCGCTCACCATGTGGTGAACGCGTGATGTCACCACAAGTCCTTCTATCTTCATTCAGCAAGACCTGTGATGACATCACCTCACTCACCACGTGGTGAGCGCGGTAAAGTCATCGCAGTTCCTTTTGCAGGTCCTGCAGAAAGAAGAGGATACCGGCTGCGCGATCAAGTGAATGAGGTGAGTTTTTTTTTTTTATTATTATTATTTTTAACCCCTTAATGGCCATTTTATTTAGCATTCTGTCTTAAGAATGCTATTATTTTCCGTTATAGCCATGGTATAATGGAAAATAATAAAATCACCCGAACACCAAACTTCAGTCAAAAAGTGCGGGTTCGGGTCTGGGTTCGCTCAACTCTACTTATGGAGTGTTCTGAGTATGCATGAGGAGTATCGTTGTAAGTCAGTCCATGCTCCTACGGGTTTATGGGAAATATATATGAAAATTAGCACATCTTAAACCTGCTGGCATCTGCTTAGGAATAGAGTTGAGCGAACACCTGGATGTTCGGGTTCGACGAGTTCGGCCGAACTTTCGAAAAATGTTCGGGTTCGGGATCCGAACTCGACCCGAACTTCATCCCGAACCCCATAGAAGTCAATGGGGACCCGAACTTTTGGGCACTAAAAAGGCTGTAAAACACACCCGGAAAGGGCTAGAGGGCTGCAAAAGGCAGCAAAATGTAGTTAAATCCCCTGCAAACAAATGTAGATAGGGAAATGATGAGTTAACATAAAATAAATAAAAATTAAACAATATTAATTGGAGTGAGGTCCCATAGCACAGAATCAGGCTTCAAGTCACCCACCAATGGAGAAGGTCACTTACTATTATTTTGACCACAGCACCCAGACAAAGGAGAGAGGTCCCACAGCAGAGAACCAGGCATCATATCACCCACCACAGGAGTAGGCCACCATTTAGTTACTTTGACCCCTACACCCAGACGGAGGAGAGAGGTTACACAGCAGAGAATCAGGCATTTAGATCACCCACCACAGGAGTAGGCCACCATTGAATCAGACCCCGGCAACCATGTCAGATGGCACAAGCATAAGCTTTATATCAATCAGCACAGGAGAAGGCGACTTTGACAGACTTTGACCCCTACACCCGGACGGAGGAGAGAGGTTTCAAAGCAGAGAATCAGGCATTTAGATCACCCACCACAGGAGTAGGCCCCAATTTAATGGGACCCCGGCAACCATGTCAGATGGCACAACCATCAGCTTCATATCAATCAGCACAGGAGAAGGCGACTTTGAAAGACTTTGACCCCTACACCCAGACGGAGGAGAGAGGTTTCACAGCAGAGAATCAGGCATTTAGATCACCCACCACAGGAGTAGGCCCCCATTGAATCAGACCCTGGCAACCATGTCAGATGGCACAACCATCAGCTTTATATCAATCAGCACAGGAGAAGGCGACTTTGAAAGACTTTGACCCCTACACCCAGATGGAGGAGAGAGGTTTCACAGCAGAGAATCAGGCATCATATCAACCACCACAGGAGAAGCCACCATTTAGTTACTTTGACCCCTGCACCCAGGAAGAGGAGAGAGGCACCACAGCACATATTCTGGCATCATATCAGCCACCACAGGAGAAGCCACCATTGAGTTACTTTGACCCCCGCACCCAGGAAGAGGAGAGAGGCACCACAGCACATATTCTGGCATCATATCAGCCACCACAGGAGAAGCCACCATTGAGTTACTTTGACCCCCGCACCCAGGAAGAGGAGAGAGGCACCACAGCACATATTCTGGCATCATATCAGCCACCACAGGAGAAGCCACCATTGAGTTACTTTGACCCCTGCACCCAGGAAGAGGAGAGAGGCCCCACAGCACATATTCTGGCATCATATCAGCCACCACAGGAGAAGCCACCATTTAGTTACTTTGACCCCTTCACCCAAACAGAGGAGAGAGGTTCCACATCAGAGAATCAGGCATCATATCAACCACCACAGGAGTAGGCCACAATTTAATGGGACCCCGGCAACCATGTCAGATGGCACAACCATCAGCTTCATATCAATCAGCACAGGAGAAGGCGACTTTGAAAGACTTTGACCCCTACACCCAGACGGAGGAGAGAGGTTTCACAGCAGAGAATCAGGCATTTAGATCACCCACCACAGGAGTAGGCCCCCATTGAATCAGACCCTGGCAACCATGTCAGATGGCACAACCATCAGCTTTATATCAATCAGCACAGGAGAAGCCACCATTGAGTTACTTTGACCCCTGCACCCAGGAAGAGGAGAGAGGCCCCACAGCACATATTCTGGCATCATATCAGCCACCACAGGAGAAGCCACCATTGAGTTACTTTGACCCCCGCACCCAGGAAGAGGAGAGAGGCACCACAGCACATATTCTGGCATCATATCAGCCACCACAGGAGAAGCCACCATTGAGTTACTTTGACCCCTGCACCCAGGAAGAGGAGAGAGGCCCCACAGCACATATTCTGGCATCATACTAACCACCACAGGAGAAGCCACCATTGAGTTACTTTGACCCCTGCACCCAGGAAGAGGAGAGAGGCCCCACAGCACATATTCTGGCATCATATCAGCCACCACAGGAGAAGCCACCATTGAGTTACTTTGACCCCCGCACCCAGGAAGAGGAGAGAGGCACCACAGCACATATTCTGGCATCATATCAGCCACCACAGGAGAAGCCACCATTGAGTTACTTTGACCCCCGCACCCAGGAAGAGGAGAGAGGCACCACAGCACATATTCAGGCATCATATCACACACCACAGGAGAAGGCCTCTTTCAGTGATTTAGGCCTTTGGACCCAGACAGAGGAGAGAGGCACCACAGCACATATTCTGGCATCATATCAGCCACCACAGGAGAAGCCACCATTGAGTTACTTTGACCCCTGCACCCAGGAAGAGGAGAGAGGCCCCACAGCACATATTCTGGCATCATATCAGCCACCACAGGAGAAGCCACCATTGAGTTACTTTGACCCCTGCACCCAGGAAGAGGAGAGAGGCCCCACAGCACATATTCTGGCATCATACTAACCACCACAGGAGAAGCCACCATTGAGTTACTTTGACCCCTGCACCCAGGAAGAGGAGAGAGGCCCCACAGCACATATTCTGGCATCATATCAGCCACCACAGGAGAAGCCACCATTGAGTTACTTTGACCCCTGCACCCAGGAAGAGGAGAGAGGCCCCACAGCACATATTCTGGCATCATACTAACCACCACAGGAGAAGCCACCATTGAGTTACTTTGACCCCTGCACCCAGGAAGAGGAGAGAGGCCCCACAGCACATATTCTGGCATCATATCAGCCACCACAGGAGAAGCCACCATTGAGTTACTTTGACCCCCGCACCCAGGAAGAGGAGAGAGGCACCACAGCACATATTCTGGCATCATATCAGCCACCACAGGAGAAGCCACCATTGAGTTACTTTGACCCCCGCACCCAGGAAGAGGAGAGAGGCACCACAGCACATATTCAGGCATCATATCACACACCACAGGAGAAGGCCTCTTTCAGTGATTTAGGCCTTTGGACCCAGACAGAGGAGAGAGGCACCACAGCACATATTCTGGCATCATATCAGCCACCACAGGAGAAGCCACCATTGAGTTACTTTGACCCCTGCACCCAGGAAGAGGAGAGAGGCCCCACAGCACATATTCTGGCATCATATCAGCCACCACAGGAGAAGCCACCATTTAGTTACTTTGACCCCTGCACCCAGGAAGAGGAGAGAGGCCCCACAGCACATATTCTGGCATCATATCAGCCACCACAGGAGAAGCCACCATTTAGTTACTTTGACCCCTTCACCCAAACAGAGGAGAGAGGTTCCACATCAGAGAATCAGGCATCATATCAACCACCACAGGAGTAGGCCACAATTTAGTTTATTTGACCCCTGCACCCAGGAAGAGGAGAGAGGCCCCACAGCACATATTCTGGCATCATATCACACACCACAGGAGAAGGCCTCTTTCAGTGATTTAGGCCTTTGGACCCAGACAGAGGAGAGAGGTCAGAGATTAGCTTCATATCCCCCAGCACAGCAGAAGACCGCTTTATTTGACTTAGGCCTCAGCACCCAGACAGAAGACAGAGGTAGCATGGCAGAGGTTATGGCTTCATGTCACCCGTTAGTTTAACCGGCCACTTTCATCTGGTTAGGCCCCGGCACCCAGACAGAGAAGAGTTTCATTCAACTGTGGGTTTCATAAAATTTGTATCAAATAAAGAAGTGGCCCGTAGCACAACAAGACATGTTTTAGGCAGTTAATAAGGACTACTCTGCACAAGGGAGGGACAGGTCCTGTGGGATCCAAGCCTGGTTCATCTTTATGAAGGTCAGCTTGTCCACGTTGGCTGTGGACAGGCGGCTGCGCTTGTCAGTAATGACGCCCCCTGCCGTGCTGAATACGCGTTCAGATAAAACGCTGGCCGCCGGGCAGGAAAGCACCTCCAAGGCATAACATGCTAACTCTGGCCACGTGGACAATTTCGAAACCCAGTAGTTGAATGGGGCCGAACCATCCGTCAGGATGTGGAGGGGTGTGCAGACATACTGTTCAACCATGTTAGTGAAATGCTGCCTCCTGCTAACACGTTCCGTATCAGGTGTCGGTGCAGATAGCTGTGGCGTGGAGACAAAACTTTTCCACATTTCTGCCATGCTAACCCTGCCCTCAGATGAGCTGGCCGTGACACAGCTGCGTTGGCGACCTCTTGCCACTCCTCTGCCTTCACCTTCCACCTGTTCCCCTGTGACATGTGGGAATGCTCTCAAGAGCGCCTCTATCAGCGTGCGCTTGTACTCGCGCATCTTACGGTCGCGCTCCAGTTCAGGAATTAAAGTGGGCACATTGTCTTTATACCGGGGATCCAGCAGGGTGGCCACCCAGTAGTCTGCACACGTTAAAACGTGGGCAACTCTGCTGTCGTTTCGCAGGCATTGGAGCATATATTCGCTCATGTGGGCCAGGCTACCCATGGGTAAGGACAAGCTGTCCTCTGTGGGAGGCGTATCGTCATCGTCCACCGTATCCCCCCAGCCACGCACCAGTGATGGGCCTGGGCTGCCACCCCGCTGTGAACTTGCGTCATCCTCGTCCCCCTCCACCTCCTCCTCCTCATCCTCCTCGTCCTCCAGTATAGTGCCTTGGCTGGCGACTTGTGAACCTGTCCTCTGCTGCTTAAACAAACCTCCCTCTGAGCCACTTCGAACAGACTGGCCCGAAAGTGTTAGAAACGAGCCCTCATCCTCCTCCTCCTCCTCCACCTGGGCCACCTCCTCTAACATCATTGCCCTAAGTGTTTTCTCAAGGAGACATAGAAGTGGTATTGTAACGCTGATAACAGTGTCATCGCCACTGGCCATGTTGGTGGAGTACTCGAAACAGCGCAGCAGGGCACACAGGTCTCGCATGGAGGCCCAATCATTGGTGGTGAAGTGGTGCTGTTCGGCAGTACGACTGACGCGAGCGTGCTGCAGCTGAAACTCTACTATGGCCTGCTGCTGCTCGCACAGTCTCTCCAGCATGTGCAAGGTGGAGTTCCACCGGGTGGGCACGTCGCATATGAGGCGGTGAGCGGGAAGGCCGAAGTTCCGCTGTAGCGCAGACAGGCGAGCAGCGGCAGGATGTGAACGGCGGAAGCACGCACAGACGGCCCGCACTTTATGCAGCAGCTCTGACATGTTGGGGTAGTGGTGAATGAACCTCTGCACCACCAAGTTCAGCACATGCGCCAGGCAAGGGATGTGCGTCAAACCGGCTAGTCCCAGAGCTGCCACGAGATTTCGCCCATTATCGCATACCACCAGGCCTGGCTTGAGGCCCACCGGCAGAAACCACTCGTCGGTCTGTTGTTCAATACCCCGCCACAACTCCTTTGCGCTGTGGGGCCTGTCCCCCAAACATATGAGTTTCAGAATGGCCTGCTGACGTTTACCCCGGGCTGTGCTGAAGTTGGTGGTGAAGGTGTGTGGCTGACCGGATGAGCTGGTGGAAGCAGTGGAGGAGGAAGCCGAGTAGGAGGAGGAGGCTACAGGAGGCAGAGAATGATGCCCTGCGATCCTAGGGGGCGGAAGGACGTGCGCCAAGGAACTGTCCGCCGGGGGCCCAGCCGCCACTACATTCATCCAGTGTGCAGTTAGTGAGATATAGCGTCCCTGGCCGTGCTTACTGGTCCACGTATCTGTGGTTAGGTGGACCTTGCCACAAATGGCGTTGCGCAGTGCACACTTGATTTTATCGGACACTTGCATGTGCAGGGAAGGCACGGCTGTCTTGGAGAAGTAGTGGCGGCTGGGAACCACATACTGCGGGACAGCCATGGCCATCAGCTGTTTGAAGCTGTCTGTGTCCACCAGCCGGAATGACAGCATTTCAAAGGCCAGCAGTTTAGAAATGCTGGCGTTCAGGCCAAGGGCTCGAGGGTGACTCGGGGGGAATTTGCGCTTCCTCTCTAAGGTTTGAGATATTGAGAGCTGAACGCTGCTGTGTGATATAGTGGAGACGCTAGTTGACGGTGGCGGTGGTGGTGGTGTCGGTGGCACATCCTCTGTTTGCTGCTCGGCAGGTGGCAACATTCCTCTCGAGGCGGAAGCCGAGGCAGCAGCGGTAGAGGGAGCAGGGGGAGCCTCAGCGAGTGCCTGGTTTTTAAGGTGTGTACCCCACTGCAGTTCATGCTTTGCATGTAGATGCCTGGTCATGCAGGTTGTGCTGAGGTTCAGAACGTTAATGCCTCGCCTCAGGCTCTGATGGCAGAGCGTGCAAGTCACTCGGGTCTTGTCGGTAGGACATTGTTTAAAGAAGTGCCATGCCAGGGAACTCTTTGAAGCTGCCTTTGTGGGGCTGGGTCCCTGTTGGCGATGTCCAGTAGCAGGCGAACTCTGGGGGCGGCGGCTCGTCTGCTTTGGCCCCCTGCTCCCTCTTTGGCTTCGCTGTTGTCTCGGTCTCACCACTACCTCTTCCTCTGAACTGTGAAAGTCATCGCCACGACCTTCAGTCCATGTGGGGTCTAAGACCTCATCGTCCTCTGCATCGTCTTCCACCCAGTCTCCCTCCCTGACCTCCTCCTGTTCAGTCTGCACACTGCAAAAAGACGCGGCAGTGGGCACCTGTGTTTCGTCATCATCAGAGAGTCGGTGACTCTGCTGTGGTGGTATTCCCATGTCCTCTTCATCTGGAGACATAAGTGGTTGTGCGTCAGTGCATGGTATGTCTTCCTCCACTGGGGAAGGGCTAGGTGGACGCCCCTGGGAAACCCTGGAAGCAGAGTCTTCAAACAGAAGAAGAGACTGCTGCATAACTTGTGGCTCAGACCGTTTCCCTGATATGCTTGGGGGTGATGTGACAGACTGATGGGCTTGGTTTTCAGGTGCCACCTGTGCGCTTTCCGCAGAAGACTGGGTGGAAGACCATGTGGTGAACGTGCTGGAAGCACTGTCGGCCACCCAATCGATTAATGCCTGTACCTGCTCAGGCCTTACCATCCTAAGAGCGGCATTGGGCCCCACGAGATATTGCGGTACATTCTGCCGGCTAGTTGAGGGAGTTCGTTCCCTACTGTGTGCGCCTGGGGCCGAACGGCCACGTCCTCTACCAGCAACAGAGGCTCCACGGACACCACCACGACCGCGTCCTCGTCCCTTAATAGTATTTTTCTTCATTGTTGCGATTCAACTCGCACCACAATGAAATATATTATTTTTTATAAGCAAAATCCCCTCACTGGAATACTTTCAGTCTTTTGACTGTATGGATTACAGATGGAATGACTGTTATATGTGAGTACCGCTTTCTTTGACAGATTCTAGTATGGGTACATATATGTTTTCCCAACCCCAGCACATTAGTTTGCTAATTCCAGATGTATGAAACGCAGGCCTAACTGTATCTAGTATATTGAACGCCAGATAAACTAACTTGGCCTTTTTTAAATAAAAAAAATTCCCTCACTGGAATACTTTCAGTCTTTTGACTGTATGGATTACAGATGGAATGACTGTTATATGTGAGTACCGCTTTCTTTGACAGATTCTAGTATGGGTACATATATGTTTTCCCAACCCCAGCACATTAGTTTGCTAATTCCAGATGTATGAAACGCAGGCCTAACTGTATCTAGTATATTGAACGCCAGATAAACTAACTTGGCCTTTTTTAAATAAAAAAAATCCCCTCACTGGAATACTTTCAGTCTTTTGACTGTATGGATTACAGATGGAATGACTGTTATATGTGAGTACCGCTTTCTTTGACAGATTCTAGTATGGGTACATATATGTTTTCCCAACCCCAGCACATTAGTTTGCTAATTCCAGATGTATGAAACGCAGGCCTAACTGTATCTAGTATATTGAACGCCAGATAAACTAACTTGGCCTTTTTTAAATAAAAAAAATCCCCTCACTGGAATACTTTCAGTCTTTTGACTGTATGGATTACAGATGGAATGACTGTTATATGTGAGTACCGCTTTCTTTGACAGATTCTAGTATGGGTACATATATGTTTTCCCAACCCCAGCACATTAGTTTGCTAATTCCAGATGTATGAAACGCAGGCCTAACTGTATCTAGTATATTGAACGCCAGATAAACTAACTTGGCCTTTTTTAAATAAAAAAAATCCCCTCACTGGAATACTTTCAGTCTTTTGACTGTATGGATTACAGATGGAATGACTGTTATATGTGAGTACCGCTTTCTTTGACAGATTCTAGTATGGGTACATATATGTTTTCCCAACCCCAGCACATTAGTTTGCTAATTCCAGATGTATGAAACGCAGGCCTAACTGTATCTAGTATATTGAACGCCAGATAAACTAACTTGGCCTTTTTTAAATAAAAAAAATCCCCTCACTGGAATACTTTCAGTCTTTTGACTGTATGGATTACAGATGGAATGACTGTTATATGTGAGTACCGCTTTCTTTGACAGATTCTAGTATGGGTACATATATGTTTTCCCAACCTCAGCACGTTAGTTTGCTAATTCCAGATGTATGAAACGCAGGCCTAACTGTATCTAGTATATTGAACGCCAGATAAACTAACTTGGCCTTTTTTAAATAAAAAAAAAATTCCCTCACTGGAATACTTTCAGTCTTTTGACTGTATGGATTACAGATGGAATGACTGTTATATGTGAGTACCGCTTTCTTTGACAGATTCTAGTATGGGTACATATATGTTTTCCCAACCCCAGCACATTAGTTTGCTAATTCCAGATGTATGAAACGCAGGCCTAACTGTATCTAGTATATTGAACGCCAGATAAACTAACTTGGCCTTTTTTAAATAAAAAAAATTCCCTCACTGGAATACTTTCAGTCTTTTGACTGTATGGATTACAGATGGAATGACTGTTATATGTGAGTACCGCTTTCTTTGACAGATTCTAGTATGGGTACATATATGTTTTCCCAACCCCAGCACATTAGTTTGCTAATTCCAGATGTATGAAACGCAGGCCTAACTGTATCTAGTATATTGAACGCCAGATAAACTAACTTGGCCTTTTTTAAATAAAAAAAATCCCCTCACTGGAATACTTTCAGTCTTTTGACTGTATGGATTACAGATGGAATGACTGTTATATGTGAGTACCGCTTTCTTTGACAGATTCTAGTATGGGTACATATATGTTTTCCCAACCCCAGCACATTAGTTTGCTAATTCCAGATGTATGAAACGCAGGCCTAACTGTATCTAGTATATTGAACGCCAGATAAACTAACTTGGCCTTTTTTAAATAAAAAAAATCCCCTCACTGGAATACTTTCAGTCTTTTGACTGTATGGATTACAGATGGAATGACTGTTATATGTGAGTACCGCTTTCTTTGACAGATTCTAGTATGGGTACATATATGTTTTCCCAACCCCAGCACATTAGTTTGCTAATTCCAGATGTATGAAACGCAGGCCTAACTGTATCTAGTATATTGAACGCCAGATAAACTAACTTGGCCTTTTTTAAATAAAAAAAATCCCCTCACTGGAATACTTTCAGTCTTTTGACTGTATGGATTACAGATGGAATGACTGTTATATGTGAGTACCGCTTTCTTTGACAGATTCTAGTATGGGTACATATATGTTTTCCCAACCCCAGCACATTAGTTTGCTAATTCCAGATGTATGAAACGCAGGCCTAACTGTATCTAGTATATTGAACGCCAGATAAACTAACTTGGCCTTTTTTAAATAAAAAAAATCCCCTCACTGGAATACTTTCAGTCTTTTGACTGTATGGATTACAGATGGAATGACTGTTATATGTGAGTACCGCTTTCTTTGACAGATTCTAGTATGGGTACATATATGTTTTCCCAACCCCAGCACGTTAGTTTGCTAATTCCAGATGTATGAAACGCAGGCCTAACTGTATCTAGTATATTGAACGCCAGATAAACTAACTTGGCCTTTTTTAAATAAAAAAAAAATTCCCTCACTGGAATACTTTCAGTCTTTTGACTGTATGGATTACAGATGGAATGACTGTTATATGTGAGTACCGCTTTCTTTGACAGATTCTAGTATGGGTACATATATGTTTTCCCAACCCCAGCACATTAGTTTGCTAATTCCAGATGTATGAAACGCAGGCCTAACTGTATCTAGTATATTGAACGCCAGATAAACTAACTTGGCCTTTTTTAAATAAAAAAAATTCCCTCACTGGAATACTTTCAGTCTTTTGACTGTATGGATTACAGATGGAATGACTGTTATATGTGAGTACCGCTTTCTTTGACAGATTCTAGTATGGGTACATATATGTTTTCCCAACCCCAGCACATTAGTTTGCTAATTCCAGATGTATGAAACGCAGGCCTAACTGTATCTAGTATATTGAACGCCAGATAAACTAACTTGGCCTTTTTTAAATAAAAAAAATTCCCTCACTGGAATACTTTCAGTCTTTTGACTGTATGGATTACAGATGGAATGACTGTTATATGTGAGTACCGCTTTCTTTGACAGATTCTAGTATGGGTACATATATGTTTTCCCAACCCCAGCACATTAGTTTGCTAATTCCAGATGTATGAAACGCAGGCCTAACTGTATCTAGTATATTGAACGCCAGATAAACTAACTTGGCCTTTTTTAAATAAAAAAAAAATTCCCTCACTGGAATACTTTATGGCTTTTCACTGTATGGATTACAGGTGGACTGGTATTAGTAGGGGTGACACAAGCACACCCAAGTCCCTGATGTAGGATTTCTATGGCACAGACCACTATTACAAATGATTAATGGACGTTGGGAGAGATTGTGCTGCAGCACTAGTCCCAAGATGGCCGCCGCCTATCAGCCCAGTAACATGTGCCACAAAATGGTCTGCACAACCTTTAAAAAAAATAGCCTTGGACTGTGCTGCTAAATCGCTATTGGTCTGAATCCCAGGTGTAGATGTCTGACTTGTTTGGAGCTTTGGAATGCACACTGTGGCAGCTTCTGCTGCAGCACTACAAGTCGCAAAATGGCGGCCGGCGGTCAGCCCAGGTACATGTGGATGGAAAAATCACTCTGGCCACTCTAAAAATAGCCAATCCCTATCAAAAAAGCAGCTCAGCTGCAGTTGTTCAGATGAATCACAGGTGGAGGAGAGAAATTTGCTTCCAGTTATTCAATTATCCCTGCCTATTCTCGCCCTAGCATCAGCTGCGTCTATCCCTGTTCTATTCACATCGGGAGTGAGCACGTCCCGACGTGCGCACAAGCTTATAAAGAGGCTGAGTCACATGCTGCACTTGGCCAATCACAGCCTTGCCAATAGTAGGCATGGCTGCGATGGCATCTTAGGGCAAGTAGTATGATGCATGTTGATTGGCTGCTTTGCAGCCTTTCAAAATGCGCCAAAATACATGCCGAACGACGAACCCGAACCCGAACTTTTACGAAAAAGTTCGGGTTCGGGTCCGTGTCACGAACACCCCAAAATTCGGTACGGACCCGAACTATGCTCGAACTGTTCGCTCAACACTACTTAGGAAAGCTAATTTGAATATACACTCACCTAAAGAATTATTAGTAACACCTGCTCTATTTCTCATTAATGCAATTATCTAGTCAACCAATCACATGGCAGTTGCTTCAATGCATTTAGGGGGGTGGTCCTGGTCAAGACAATCTCCTGAACTCCAAACTGAATGTCAGAATGGGAAAGAAAGGTGATTTAAGCAATTTTGAGTGTGGCATGGTTGTTGGTGCCAGACGGGCCGGTCTGAGTATTTCACAATCTGCTCAGTTACTGGGATTTTCACGCACAACCATTTCTAGGGTTTACAAATAATGGTGTGAAAAGGGAAAAACATCCAGTATGCGGCAGTCCTGTGGGCAAAAATGGCTTGTGGATGCTAGAGGTCAGAGGAGAATGGGCCGACTGATTCAAGCTGATAGAAGAGCAACGTTGACTGAAATAACAACTCGTTACAACCAAGGTATGCAGCAAAGTATTTGTGAAGCTACAACACGCACAACCTTGAGGCGGATGGGCTACAACAGCAGAAGACCCCACCGGGTACCACTCATCTCCACTACAAATAGGAAAAAGAGGCTACAATTTGCACGAGCTCACCAAAATTGGACTGTTGAAGACTGGAAAAATGTTGCCTGGTCTGATGAGTCTCGATTTCTGTTGAGACATTCAAATGGTAGAGTCCGAATTTGGCGTAAACAAAATGAGAACATGTATCCATCCTCTGATGGCTAGTTCCAGCAGGATAATGCACCATGTCACAAAGCCCACAGTCACCAGATCTCAACCCAATAGAGCATCTTTGGGATGTGGTGGAACGGGAGTTTCGTGCCCTGAATGTGCATCCCTCAAATCTCCATCAACTGCAAGATGCTATCCTATCAATATGGGCCAACATTTCTAAAGAATGCTATCAGCACCTTGTTGAATCAATGCCACGTAGAATTAAGGCAGTTCTGAAGGCAAAAGGGGGTCCAACAACGTATTAGTATGGTGTTCCTAATAATTCTTTAGGTGAGTGTATATATATATATACTGATACTCATTGTTCCATCCAGTACCTCTTCCCTTTCAAGCTGATGTCTAGTTACTATTTGATTAGAACTATCCGTCATAAGGCATGTAGGGATATGTAAATGGACTTCATCTGAAGCCTCTTGCAATGTGACTGGATGTTAATGAGACATGTTTTGTGTCCCCATCTACATATTGGTGGCTTGAGACAATAGATACATACAAGGTTTACATATTCCCTTTGGTTATGGTGGATCTAGGACCTTTTTTGCTGGTCATGTGACGGTCACGTGTGCCGATGACGCGCTACGCGTGTGATTTGATATGCGAGTGGTGATTGTCTGTATATGATGCAGTCATTGGATTGGGTGCGGCTGCATCCCTGACCCTGTTGACGGCGGCACGCCTACATCGGAACGTGATGACGTCACGGACATGCGCAACAGGCTTGTCGAGACGCCGACTTGAGTCAGAAACATGGCTGAGGTTATTGGATGGCATATATTGGGATATCAGGTGCACATTGTTTTTATTATTAATGATAGACAGTCTGATTGGAGCCCAGACCATTTTAAATGTCACACATGTGCTGATTTGATTGAGCCCTCAGTTGATTGGCTCTACTATGTCACAGGAGTGGCTAGTGTGGTGTATATATGATTGCCCTCTTTTTGTATTTGTATACTTGATAAAGGCTACTGCGTAGCCGAATTGTCGTACTCTTTGTGTGTGCACTCTTGGCTCCCATTAAACAGTCACACCGGACATGCTGCTGTGAATCTTTTTTGCTATCTACCACTGTGTCCGTGGGTGTGTCACCAGTTTTTCACTGGGCATGCGCTCCGTCGAATCAGGACACAGCGCTACATTACTGTTTAAGCCCTTCCATGCCGCGGTCCTTAGGGACCGCTGTCTGGAAGGGGCTAACCATCGGGCCGCTGTTCTGCCCTGGCAGTGGCCCAATGGTTGAAGGGTTAATGCCTCCCCTTCCCCCGCAGCACCCCTGCACCACCTTTCAAGATGGCAGAGTACGCAGCACCCTTCCAGGATGCGCACCATGTTATGAGCTGGCACAGTCAGTGGAGAAGGAGGGACTGCGACTGCCGCTGGCCACCAATGAGAACAGAGAGGAGTAGGAGGGAGGGACTGTGGCCACTGCGCCACAAATGAATATAGATAATGCTTGAATACAAACGTCGCCTGCGTGTGCCGGCCATATCCCATACCCGGCCCCCGGCCTCTATGACTGCGCGCTGCGATCCGCCACAATTAACCCCTCAGGACCTGAGAGGTTAATTGTGGCAGATCGCAGCGCGCAGTGATAGAGGCCAGGTATGGGATATAGCCGGCTCACGCAGACTACATTTGTATTCAAGCATTAACTATATTCATTGGTGGTGCAGTGGCCACAGTCCCTCCCATCTACTCTCCCTCTCCTCAGTATAAGGCTACTTTCACACTTGCGTTCAGAGCGGATCCGTCTGGTGTCTGCACAGACGGATCCACTCCTATACTGCAAACGCTTGCATCCGTTCAGAACGGATCCATCTGCATAACTGTTTTTTTCAGATCTGATTTTTCACTTAGTGAAAACTCAGATCCGACAGTATATTCTAACACAGAGGCGTTCCCATGGTGATGGGGACGCTTCAAGTTAGAATATACTAAAAGAACTGTGTACATGACTGCCCCCTGCTGCCTGGCAGCACCCGATCTCTTACAGGGGGCTGTGATCCGCACAATTAACCCCTCAGGTGCCGCACCTGAGGGGTTAATTGTGCATATCATGGCCCCCTGTAAGAGATCGGGTGCTGCCAGGCAGCAGGGGCAGACCCCACCTCCCTCCCTCCCCTGTATTTAACTCATTGGTGGCCAGTGCGGCCCCCCTCCCTCCCCTGTATTTAACTCATTGGTGGCCAGTGCGGCCCCCCTCCCTCCCCTGTATTTAACTCATTGGTGGCCAGTGCAGCCCCCCCTCCCTCCCCTGTATTTAACTCATTGGTGGCTAGTGCGGCCCCCCTCCCTTCCCTGTATTTAACTCATTGGTGGCCAGTGCGGCCGCCCCCCCCTCCCTCCCCTGTATTTAACTCATTGATGGCCAGTGCGGGCCCCCCTCCCTCCCTCCCCTGTATTTAACTCATTGTTGGCCAGTGCGGCCCCCCTTCCTCCCTCCCCTGTATTTAACTCATTGTTGGCCAGTGCGGCCCCCCTCCCTCCCTCCCCTGTATTCAACTCATTGGTGGCCAATGCGGCCCCTCTCCCTCCCCTGTATTTAACTCATTGGTGGCCAGTGCGGCCGGCCCCCCCTCCCTCCCCCCCTAATTAAAATGACCGACCATCATTGGTGGCAGCGGAGAGTTCCGATCGGAGTCCCAGTTTAATCGCTGGGGCTCCGATCGATTACCATGGCAGCCAAGACGCTACTGCAGTCCTGGCTGCCATGGTTACTTAGCAATTTTAGAAGCATTATACTTACCTGCGATGTCTGTGACCGGCCGGGTGCTCTTCCTACTGGTAAGTGAAAGGTCTGTGTGGCGCATTGCTTATAGCACAGACCTTTCACTTACCAGTAGGAGGAGCGCCCGGCCGGTCACAGACATCGCAGGTAAGTATAATGCTTCTAAAATTGCTAAGTAACCATGGCAGCCAGGACTGCAGTAGCGTCTTGGCTGCCATGGTAACCGATCAGAGCCCCAGCGATTAAACTGGGACTCCGACCGGAACTCTCCGCTGCCACCAATGATGGGGGGTCGGTCATTTTAATTGGGAGGGGGGAGAGCGGAGGCCGCACTGGCCACCAATGAGTTAAATACAGGGAAGGGAGGGGGGCCAGCCACACTGGCCACCAATGAGTTAAATACAGGGAAGGGAGAGGGGGCCGCACTGGCCACCAAAGAGTTAAATACAGGGGAGGGAGGGGGGGTCTGCCCCCTGCTGCCTGGCAGCACCCGATCTCTTACAGGGGGCCATGATACGCACAATTAACCCCTCAGGTGCGGCACCTGAGGGGTTAATTGTGCGGATCACAGCCCCCTGTAAGAGATCAGGTGCTGCCAGGCAGCAGGGGGCAGTCATGTACACAGTTCTTTTAGTATATTCTAACTTGAAGCGTCCCCATCACCATGGGAACGCCTCTGTGTTAGAATATACTGTCGGATCTGAGTTCCACGATCTAACTCAAATCTGATGGTATATTCTAACATAGAGGCGTTCCCATGGTGATGGGGACGCTTCAAGTTAAAATATACCATCGGATTGGAGAAAACTCCGATCTGATGGTATATTAATAGGGACTCCTGACTTTACATTAAAAGTCAATGGGGGACGGATCCGTTTGCAATTGAACCATATTGTGTCAACGTCAAATGGATCCGTCCCCATTGACTTGCATTGTAAGTCTGGACGGATCCGTTTGGCTCCGCACGGCCAGACGGACACCAAAACGCTGCAAGCTGCGTTTGGGTGTCCGCCTGCTGATCGGAACGGAGGCCAAACGGTGCCAAACTGATGCATTCTGAGCAGATCCACAACCACTCAGAATGCATTGGGGCTGTACGGATCCGTTCGGGGCTGCTTGTGAGAGCCTTCAAAAGGAACTCACAAGCGGAACCCCGAATGCAACTGTGAAAGTAGCCTAAATTGCATTCCCTTCCCCCCCTGCAGTGCACCACCCCCACAGTATTAAATCATTCAGTGGCCCCAGGGTCCCCCCCCTCCTCACCTATTGGTGGCAGTTGTGATTGGAGCACCAGCAGTGTAATCCTGGGGCTCTGATCGGTTACCATGGCAGCCAGGATGCTGCTGAAGCCTTGGCAGCCATGGTAAGCTCCCTGCTGCCGTGTGCACTATGCACAGGGCAGCAAGGAGAGCGTGAAGTCCTATTCACCCTAATAGATCTCTATTAGAGTAAATAGGACAAGGGTTCTAGCCCCTAAGGGGGCTAATAGTTAGTAAATAAAAAGTAAAAAGAAAAAAAGTTTACCCCCCAAAAAATATAGAAAATAATACATCGCAATATATATCGTTATCGCACATGCTTCAAATTATATTGCAATATAGATTTTAGGCCATATCGCCCAGCCCTAAGTTCAATACACTGCAGTACACTATATAGTGTACTGCAGTGTATTGTAAGCCATCAGACCCACTGGATCTTCAAGAACCAAGTGGGTCTGGGTCCAAGAAATAAAAAAAAAAGTGGAATAAAGTTAAAAAATAAAAAATAAATAAAAAACTTTCCTATATCCACACATAATTGGTTAAAAATCTATATCTAAAAAAAAAAAAAAACACTAAACATGTTTGGTATCGCCGTGTCCGTAATGTTACTTTTTCTGCTTGGTGAACACCATAAAAAAAAAAGAAAAACTATGATGGAATTTCAATTTTGCCCACCGCACTCCCCAAAAAAATGGTATAAAAATGGTATAAAAAGTGATCAAAAAAATCA
The DNA here is from genome assembly GCF_905171765.1 of Bufo bufo. Classification (NCBI taxonomy): domain Eukaryota; kingdom Metazoa; phylum Chordata; class Amphibia; order Anura; family Bufonidae; genus Bufo; species Bufo bufo. The sequence continues at coordinate 296,357,679 of NC_053393.1, forward strand.
TATGTATCCAAAATTAGCACCAATCAAACCGTGACCTCATCCCACATAAAATGAGCCCCTACGTAAGCCAATTGTCCAAACAAAATAAAAAATATGGCTTTCAGAAAATGGAGATGCAAAAACATGATTATAATTTTTTTACATACTTTTATTGAATAAAATAAAGTTAAAAAAGGCACATATTAGGTATCGTAATGTCCGTAACGACCTAATCTATAAAAATAGCATGTGATCCAACCCATCTGGTAAACACCATTAAAAAAAAAAGTGCCAAAAAAGCTATTTTTTATCACCTTCACATCACAAAAAGTGAAATACCAAGCAATCAAAAAGTCATATGTGCCCCATAATGGTAGAGACTATACCTAAGACAATTGTACAAAAAATAAACAAATATGGCTTTCAGAAAATGGAAACACAAAAACATTATTATTTTTTTTATTGCTTTTATTGTGTAAAATAAAAAGAAAAAATGCACATATTAGGCATCGCTGTTTCCGTAACATCTGCCAAAAAAGCCATTTTTTATCACCTTGCAACACAAAAAGTGTAATAGGAAGCGATCAAAAATGCATATGTGCCCTAAAATGGTACCAATCAAACCATCATTTCTTATAGCAAAAATGAGACCCTACCTAAGACAATCGCCCAAAAAAGAAAAAAAATATGACTTTCAGAAAATGGAAACACAAAAACATGATTTTTTTCAAAAACATTTTATTGTGTAAATCCCCCCCCCAAAAAATAGACTAATTTAGTATCGCTGCATCGTTATGACCTGCACTATAAAAATATAACATTATCTACTCTGTCAGGGGAACATTGTAAAAAAACTAATAATAAAAACCTGTGTCAGAACAGCCATTTTTTGGTCACCTTGCCTCATAAAAAGAGTAATATATATATATATATATATATATATATATATATATATATATACACAAACACACACAATACACAACTACCTCTAGCAAAAGATTTCTATACTGCAGTAATAACCCTAATAAAAACACGCCCTCCACACCGCTCACACCAGCGTGCCGACCAATCAGGACACGGTGCTCCACATGTCGCCTGCACTGCCCACACCTGCGCGCGCCGGCAAGCAGGTCAGAGCGCCACAATTTCTGTTTTTCAGTCCCAGCGGCCATTTCTGTTCGTCAGTCCCAGCCGCCATTTCTATTCGTCAGTCACAGTACAATTAGCTATATAGAGAGGAGACCCTGTCAGCAGTCTGACCTACCAGTCGCTACCAGCAGTCTCAGCACCAGCAGTTAGTGCCAGTCGTACAGCCACAGCAACCAGTCACATTGCCAGCAGTGTCAGCCATCAGTCAATGCCAGCCATCTCAACCATCAGTCAGTGAAACCAGCCACAGCCACCAGTCTCAGCCACCAGTAAGTGCCAGCAGTCTCAGCTACAGCAAGCACTCAGTGCCAGCAGTCTCAGCCACAGCCAATACTCAGTACCACCAGTCTCAGCCACAAGCCGCAGCCAGCAGTCTCAGCCACAGCCACCAGTCAGTGCCAGGGCATGCTCTCAATCAACTTCTGGGCCAATTCCTGACTGATAGCAACCCATTCTTTCATAATCACTTCTTGGAGTTTGTCAGAATTAGTGGGTTTTTGTTTGTCCACCCACCTCTTGAGGATTGACCACAAGTTTTCAATGGGATTAAGATCTGGGGAGTTTCCAGGCCATGGACCCAAAATGTCAATGTTTTGGTCCCCCAGCCACTTAGTTATCACTTTTGCCTTATGGCACGGTGCTCTATCGCGCTGGAAAATGCATTGTTCTTCACCAAACAGTTGTTGGATTTTTGGAAGAAGTTGCTGTTGGAGAGTGTTTTGGTACCATTCTTTTCTTCATAGCTGTGTTTTTGGGCAAAATTGTGAGTGAGCCCACTCCCTTGGATGAGAAGCAACCCCACACATGAATAGTCTCAGGATGCTTTACTGTTGGCATGACACAGGACTGAAGGTAGCGCTCACCTTTTCTTCTCCGGACAAGCCTTTTTCCAGATGCCCCAAACAATCGGAAAGAGGCTTCATCAGAGAATATGACTTTGCCCCAGTCCTCAGCAGTCCATTCACCATACTTTCTGCAGAAGATCAATCTGTCCCTGATGTTTTTTTGGGAGAGAAGTGGCTTCTTTGCTGCCCTTCTTGACACCAGGCCATCTTCCAAAAGTCTTCGCCTCACTGTGCGTGCAGCTGCCTGCTGCCATTCCTGAGCAAGCTCTGCACTGGTGGCACTCCGATCCCGCAGGTGAATCCTCTTTAGGAGACGATCCTGGCGCCTGCTGGACTTTCTTGGACGCCCTGAAGCCTTCTTAACAAGAATTGAACCTCTTTCCTTGAAGTTCTTGATGATCCTATAAATTGTTGATTGAGGTGTAATCTTAGTAGCCACAATATCCTTGCCTGTGAAGCCATTTTTATGCAACGCAATGATGGCTGCACGCGTTTCTTTGCAGGTCACCATGGTTAACAATGGAAGAACAATGATTTCAAGCATCACCCTCCTTTTAACATGTCAAGTCTGCCATTTTAACCCAATCAGCCTGACATAATGATCCCCAGCCTTGTGCTCGTCAACATTCTCACCTGAGTTAACAAGACGATTACTGAAATGATCTCAGCAGGTCCTTTAATGACAGCAATGAAATGCAGTGGAATGTTTTTTTGGGGATTAAGTTAATTTTCATGGCAAAAAAGGACTATGCAATTCATCTGATCACTCTTCATAACATTCTGGAGTATATGCAAATTGCTATTATAAAAACTTAAGCAGCAACTTTTCCAGTTTCCAATATTTATGTAATTGTCAAAACTTTTGGCCACGACTGTACATATTTTAACAAACAGGCACTTTTTTTAAGTAACTACTTTAAGCATTCAGAAAACATTATGATACCCAAATTTAGTGCAGCAGCTTCTAGTAGAGTACAATTGCAAAGCTGACTCTTGTAAACTACCCCTGAATAGGGTGACAGTGACAAATGACAGTCGCAATTGAGTTATGTGTCATAGCTAAGTTTCAATATCTAACAACAAAATTGCCAGTTACCCATTGCTGAGTTACCCATTCTTTGGCAATAGAATTTTATTATGACCTGCACAAAAAATAAATAAATAAAATAAAATAAACATATTTACACATTGCGATCTTATTATTTTTTATGTGGGTTAACTTTCCACTGCCATTTGTAGAATTCACTTATTATAGCATCTCAGGGTATAATTATCTATAATTGCTCAGGTGTTTAGATTCTATTTCTTGTGTCCTGCTGTTGTGACTAAGGTTGTAGTGTATGATATCACTCACTTCTCCCCAATGCAGGGATCAAAAGACAAATCTTGATTATAATGAATTAAATTGTTTGGTTCAAAAGAGGGACGAGTGGCAACCAGCCTAAGTGAAAGAGACGCTTAAAGATTATTAAAAAAAAATTGTTATAAGATTACATTTTGAAAATAAAATAAACAATCATTAAATTACAGGAAAGAGACAGTAACAAGAATGTGATTAATGACTGTTTACTATCAGAGATGGTTAGACAAAGTTGCCATCTCTAATAGTAGAGATGTCTCAATGAAGTAAAAGTTTATTATGGGTAATTAGTAGAGTTGAGCGAACACCTGGATGTTCGGGTTCGAGAAGTTTGGCCGAACTTCCCGGAAATGTTCGGGTTCGGGATCCGAACCCGACCCGAACTTCGTCCCGAACCCGAAACCCATTGAAGTCAATGGGGACCTGAACTTTTGGGCACTAAAAAGGCTGTAAAACAGCGCAGGAAAGAGCTAGAGGGCTGCAAAAGGCAGCAACATGTAGGTAAATCCCCTGCAAACAAATGTGGATAGGGAAATGAATTAAAATTAAAATTAAAAAAATAAAAATGAACCAATATCAATTGGACAGAGGTCCCATAGCAGAGAATCTGGCAACACGTCAGCAGAGAATCAGTCTCTTCATGCCATAGCAAAGAATCTGGCTTCATGTCAGCAGAGAATCAGTCTCTTCATGCCATAGCAGAGAATCTGGCTTCATGTCAGCGCAGAATCAGTCTTCATGTCATAGCAGAGAATTAGGCTTCACGTCACCCACCACTGGAACAGGCCACTGTCACACATTTAGGCCCCGGCACCCAGACAGAGGAGAGCGGTCCCGTAACAGAGAATCTGGCCTTATGTCAGCGCAGAATCTGTCTTCATGTCATAGCAGAGAATCAGGCTTCACGTCAGCCACCACTGGAACAGGCCACTGTCACACATTTAGGCCCAGGCACCCAGGCAGAGGAGAGAGGTCCCGTAACAGAGAATCTGGCCTTATGTCAGCGCAGAATCTGTATTCATGTCATAGCAGAGAATCAGGCTTCACGTCACCTACCACTGGAACAGGCCACTGTCACACATTTAGGCCCCGGCACCCAGACAGAGGAGAGCGGTCCCGTAACAGAGAATCTGGCCTTATGTCAGCGCAGAATCTGTCTTCATGTCATAGCAGAGAATCAGGCTTCACGTCAGCCACCACTGGAACAGGCCACTGTCACACATTTAGGCCCAGGCACCCAGGCAGAGGAGAGAGGTCCCGTAACAGAGAATCTGGCCTTATGTCAGCGCAGAATCTGTATTCATGTCATAGCAGAGAATCAGGCTTCACGTCACCCACCACTGGAACAGGCCACTGTCACACATTTAGGCCCCGGCACCCAGACAGAGGAGAGGTTCATTCAACTTTGGGTTGCCCCACAATATAATGGTAAAATGAAATAAAAAATAGTATTGAATGAGGAAGTGCCCTGGAGTAGAATAATATATTGTTAAGGGGAGGTAGTTAATATCTAATCTGCACAAGGGATGGACAGGTCCTGTGGGATCCATGCCTGGTTCATTTTTATGAACGTCAGCTTGTCCACCCACATTGGCTGTAGACAGGCGGCTGCGTTTGTCTGTAATGACGCCCCCTGCCGTGCTGAATACACGTTCAGACAAAACGCTGGCCGCCGGGCAGGCCAGCACCTCCAAGGCATAAAAGGCTAGCTCTGACCACGTGGACAATTTGGAGACCCAGAAGTTGAATGGGGCCAAACCATCAGTCAGTACGTGGAGGGGTGTGCACAGGTACTGTTCCACCATGTTAGTGAAATGTTGCCTCCTGCTAACACGTTCCGTATCAGGAGGTGGTGCAGTTAGCTATGGCGTGGTGACAAATGTTTTCCACATCTCTGCCATGCTAACCCTGCCCTCAGAGGAGCTGGCCGTGACACAGCTGCGTTGGCGACCTCTTGCTCCTCCTCTGCCTTCGCCTTGGGCTTCCACTGGTTCCCCTGTGACATTTGGGAATGCTCTCAGTAGCGCGTCTACCAACGTGCGCTTGTACTCGCGCATCTTCCTATCACGCTCCAGTGTAGGAAGTAAGGTGGGCACATTGTATTTGTACCGGGGATCCAGCAGGGTGGCAACCCAGTAGTCTGCACACGTTAAAATGTGGGCAACTCTGCTGTCATTGCGCAGGCACTGCAGCATGTAGTCGCTCATGTGTGACAAGCTGTCCTCTGTGGGAGGCGTATCGTCATCATCCTGTGTTTCCCCCCAGCCACGCACCAGTGACGGGCCCGAGCTGCTTTGGGTGCCACCCCGCTGTGAACATGCTTCATCCTCATCCTCATCCTCCTCCAGCTCCTCCTCATCCTCGTCCTCCTCGTCCTCCAGTAGTGGGCCCTGTCTGGCCACATTTGTACCTGGCCTCTGGTGTTGCAAAAAACCTCCCTCTGAGTCACTTTGAAGAGACTGGCCTGAAAGTGCTAAAAATGACCCCTCTTCCTCCTCTTCCTCCTGGGCTACCTCCTCTTCCATCATCGCCCTAAGTGTTTTCTCAAGGAGACATAGAAGTGGTATTGTAACGCTGATAACGGCGTAATCACGACTGACCATGTTGGTGGAGTACTCGAAACAGCGCAACAGGGCACACAGGTCTCGCATGGAGGCCCAGTCATTGGTGGTTAAGTAGGTCTGATCCGCAGTGCGACTGACCCGTGCGTGCTGCAGCTGAAACTCCACTATGGCCTGCTGCTGCTCTCACAGTCTGTCCAGCATATGCAAGGTGGAGTTCCACCTGGTGGGCACGTCGCATATGAGGCGGTGAGCGGGAAGGCCGAAGTTACGCTGTAGCGCAGACAGGCGAGCAGCGGCAGGGTGTGAACGCCGGAAGCGCGAACAGACGGCCCGCACTTTATGCAGCAGCTCTGACATGTCGGGGTAGTTGCGAATGAACTTCTGCACCACCAAATTCAGCACATGCGCCAGGCAAGGGATGTGCGTCAAACCGGCTAGTCCCAGAGCTGCAACGAGATTTCGCCCATTATCGCACACCACCAGGCCGGGCTTGAGGCTCACCGGCAGCAACCACTCGTCGGTCTGTTGTTATATACCCCGCCACAACTCCTGTGCGGTGTGGGGCCTGTCCCCCAAACATATGAGTTTCAGAATGGCCTGCTGACGTTTACCCCGTGCTGTGCTGAAGTTGGTGGTGAAGGTGTGTGGCTGACTGGATGAGCAGGTGGAAGAAGAGGAGGAGGAATCTGAGTAGGAGGAGGAGGAGACAGGAGGCAAAGAATGTTGCCCTGCGATCCTTGGCGGCGGAAGGACGTGCGCCAAATAGCTCTCCGCCTGGGGCCCAGCCGCCACTACATTTACCCAGTGTGCAGTTAGGGAGATATAGCGTCCCTGGCCGTGCTTACTGGTCCACGTATCTGTGGTTAGGTGGACCTTGCCACAGATGGCGTTGCGCAGTGCACACTTGATTTTATCGGACACTTGTTTGTGCAGGGAAGGCACGGCTCTCTTAGAGAAGTAGTGGCGGCTGGGAACAACATACTGTGGGACAGCAAGTGACATGAGCTGTTTGAAACTGTGTGTGTCCACCAGCCTAAATGACAGCATTTCATAGGCCAGTAGTTTAGAAATGCTGGCATTCAGGGCCAGGGATCGAGGGTGGCTAGGTGAGAATTTACGCTTTCTCTCAAATGTTTGTGAGATGGAGAGCTGAACGCTGCCGTGTGACATGGTTGAGATGCTTGGTGACGCATGTGGTGGTGTTGGTGGTACATCCCATGTTTGCTGGGCGGCAGGTGCCAACGTTCCTCCAGAGGCGGAGGAAGAGGCCGAGGCGGCGGCAGCAGCAGCAGAAGAGGCCGAGGCGGCAGCAGCAGAAGATGTAGCAGGGGGAGCCTGAGTGACTTCCTTGTTTTTAAGGTGTTTACTCCACTGCAGTTCATGCTTTGCATGCAGGTGCCTGGTCATGTAGGTTGTGCTAAGGTTCAGAACGTTAATGCCTCGCTTCAGGCTCTGATGGCACAGCGTGCAAACCACTCGGGTCTTGTCGTCAGCACATTGTTTGAAGAAGTGCCATGCCAGGGAACTCCTTGAAGCTGCCTTTGGGGTGCTCGGTCCCAGATGGCGGCGGTCAGTAGCAGGCGGAGTCTCTTGGCGGCGGGTGTTCTGATTTTTCCCACTGCTCCCTCTTTTGCTACGCTGTTGGCTCGGTCTCACCACTGCCTCTTCCTCCGAACTGTGAAAGTCAGTGGCACGACCTTCATTCCATGTGGGGTCTAGGACCTCATCGTCCCCTGCATCGTCTTCCACCCAGTCTTGATCCCTGACCTCCTGTTCAGTCTGCACACTACAGAAAGACGCAGCAGTTTGCACCTGTGTTTCGTCATCATCAGAGACGTGCTGAGGTGGTATTCCCATGTCCTCATCATCAGGAAAAATAAGTGGTTGTGCGTTAGTGCATTCTATCTCTTCCACCCCTGGGGAAGGGCTAGGTGGATGCCCTTGGGAAACCCTGGCAGCAGAGTCTTCAAACAGCATAAGAGACTGCTGCATAACTTGAGGCTCAGACAGTTTCCCTGATATGCATGGGGGTGATGTGACAGACCGATGGGCTTGGTTTTCATGCGCCATCTGTGCGATTTCTGCAGAAGACTGGGTGGGAGATAATGTAAACGTGCTGGATCCACTGTCGGCCACCCAATTGACTAATGCCTGTACCTGCTCAGGCCTTACCATCCTTAGAACGGAATTGGGCCCCACCAAATATCGCTGTAAATTCTGCTGGCTACTGGGACCTGAGGTAGTTGGTTCACTAGGACGTGTGGCTGTGGCAGAACGGCCACGTCCTCTCCCAGCACCAGAGGGTCCACTAACACCACCACGACCATGTCCATGTCCGCGTCCGCGTCCCTTATTAGATGTCTCCTCATTGTTCCCGTTCACCACAATTTTGAGAATGGCAAATTTGGGAATGCTTTTTCAACCCAGAACAAAAAGTCTGCTTTGACGGTCACTACAAATAACTTGACCAGGTAAAACTGTGCAGATTTGGTTGAATAAAGATGTGAGACCTGTTTTTTTTTACGCTGTGTGACAGTTATAGGTTTAATCACAGAATGACACTTCTATCAGCACGCTAGCGTGTGTCTTAGGTTTTTCTGAATGATACTATCAATAACTTCAATGTAAGATTTTCTTTTTGGGATAGATTTAAAGTAGGCCTGAAATACCACAAACTAGTTATTTTCAGAATGGCAAATTTGTGAATGCTTTTTCAACCCAGAACAAAAAGTCTGCTTTGACGGTCACTACAAATAACTTGACCAGCTAAAACTGTGCAGATTTGGTTGAATAGAGATATGAGACCTGTTTTTTTTTGCGCTGTGTGACAGTTATAGGTTTAATCACAGAATGACACTTCTATCAGCACGCTAGCGTGTGTCTTAGGTTTTTCTGAATGATACTATCAATAACTTCAATGTAAGATTTTCTTTTTGGGATAGATTTCAAGTAGGCCTGAAATACCATAAACTAGTTATTTTCAGAATGGCAAATTTGGGAATGCTTTTTCAACCCAGAACAAAAAGTCTGCTTTGACGGTCACTACAAATAACTTGACCAGCTAAAACTGTGCAGATTTGGTTGAATAGAGATATGAGACCTGTTTTTTTTTGCGCTGTGTGACAGTTATAGGTTTAATCACAGAATGACACTTCTATCAGCACGCTAGCGTGTGTCTTAGGTTTTTCTGAATGATACTATCAATAACTTCAATGTAAGATTTTCTTTTTGGGATAGATTTCAAGTAGGCCTGAAATACCACAAACTAGTTATTTTCAGAATGGCAAATTTGTGAATGCTTTTTCAACCCAGAACAAAAAGTCTGCTTTGACGGTCACTACAAATAACTTGACCAGCTAAAACTGTGCAGATTTGGTTGAATAGAGATGTGAGACCTGTTTTTTTTGCGCTGTGTGACAGTTATAGGTTTAATCACAGAATGACACTACTATCAGCACGCTAGCGTGTGTCTTAGGTTTTTCTGAATGATACTATCAATAACTTAAATGTTAGATTTTCTTTTTGGGATAGATTTCAAGTAGGCCTGAAATACCACAAACTAGTTATTTTCAGAATGGCAAATTTGGGAATGCTTTTTCAACCCAGAACAAAAAGTCTGCTTTGACGGTCACTACAAATAACTTGACCAGCTAAAACTGTGCAGATTTGGTTGAATAAAGATGTGAGACCTGTTTTTTTTTACGCTGTGTGACAGTTATAGGTTTAATCACAGAATGACACTTCTATCAGCACGCTAGCGTGTGTCTTAGGTTTTTCTGAATGATACTATCAATAACTTCAATGTAAGATTTTCTTTTTGGGATAGATTTCAAGTAGGCCTGAAATACCACAAACTAGTTATTTTCAGAATGGCAAATTTGGGAATGCTTTTTCAACCCAGAACAAAAAGTCTGCTTTGACGGTCACTACAAATAACTTGACCAGCTAAAACTGTGCAGATTTGGTTGAATAGAGATATGAGACCTGTTTTTTTTTGCGCTGTGTGACAGTTATAGGTTTAATCACAGAATGACACTTCTATCAGCACGCTAGCGTGTGTCTTAGGTTTTTCTGAATGATACTATCAATAACTTCAATGTAAGATTTTCTTTTTGGGATAGATTTCAAGTAGGCCTGAAATACCACAAACTAGTTATTTTCAGAATGGCAAATTTGGGAATGCTTTTTCAACCCAGAACAAAAAGTCTGCTTTGACGGTCACTACAAATAACTTGACCAGCTAAAACTGTGCAGATTTGGTTGAATAGAGATGTGAGACCTGTTTTTTTTTTGCGCTGTGTGACAGTTATAGGTTTAATCACAGAATGACACTTCTATCAGCACGCTAGCGTGTGTCTTAGGTTTTTCTGAATGATACTATCAATAACTTCAATGTAAGATTTTCTTTTTGGGATAGATTTAAAGTAGGCCTGAAATACCACAAACTAGTTATTTTCAGAATGGCAAATTTGGGAATGCTTTTTCAACCCAGAACAAAAAGTCTGCTTTGACGGTCACTACAAATAACCTGACCAGCTAAAACTGTGCAGATTTGGTTGAATAGAGATGTGAGACCTGTTTTTTTTTGCGCTGTGTGACAGTTATAGGTTTAATCACAGAATGACACTTCTATCAGCACGCTAGCGTGTGTCTTAGGTTTTTCTGAATGATACTATCAATAACTTCAATGTAAGATTTTCTTTTTGGGATAGATTTCAAGTAGGCCTGAAATACCACAAACTAGTTATTTTCAGAATGGCAAATTTGGGAATGCTTTTTCAACCCAGAACAAAAAGTCTGCTTTGACGGTCACTACAAATAACTTGACCAGCTAAAACTGTGCAGATTTGGTTGAATAGAGATATGAGACCTGTTTTTTTTTGCGCTGTGTGACAGTTATAGGTTTAATCACAGAATGACACTTCTATCAGCACGCTAGCGTGTGTCTTAGGTTTTTCTGAATGATACTATCAATAACTTCAATGTAAGATTTTCTTTTTGGGATAGATTTCAAGTAGGCCTGAAATACCACAAACTAGTTATTTTCAGAATGGCAAATTTGTGAATGCTTTTTCAACCCAGAACAAAAAGTCTGCTTTGACGGTCACTACAAATAACTTGACCAGCTAAAACTGTGCAGATTTGGTTGAATAGAGATGTGAGACCTGTTTTTTTTTGCGCTGTGTGACAGTTCTAGGTTTAATCACAGAATGACACTTCTATCAGCACGCTAGCGTGTGTCTTAGGTTTTTCTGAATGATACTATCAATAACTTCAATGTAAGATTTTCTTTTTGGGATAGATTTCAAGTAGGCCTGAAATACCACAAACTAGTTATTTTCAGAATGGCAAATTTGGGAATGCTTTTTCAACCCAGAACAAAAAGTCTGCTTTGACGGTCACTACAAATAACTTGACCAGCTAAAACTGTGCAGATTTGGTTGAATAGAGATGTGAGACCTGTTTTTTTTTTGCGCTGTGTGACAGTTATAGGTTTAATCACAGAATGAAACTTCTATCAGCACGCTAGCGTGTGTCTTAGGTTTTTCTGAATGATACTATCAATAACTTAAATGTTAGATTTTCTTTTTGGGATAGATTTCAAGTAGGCCTGAAATACCACAAACTAGTTATTTTCAGAATGGCAAATTTGGGAATGCTTTTTCAACCCAGAACAAAAAGTCTGCTTTGACGGTCACTACAAATAACTTGACCAGCTAAAACTGTGCAGATTTGGTTGAATAAAGATGTGAGACCTGTTTTTTTTTACGCTGTGTGACAGTTATAGGTTTAATCACAGAATGACACTTCCATCAGCACGCTAGCGTGTGTCTTAGGTTTTTCTGAATGATACTATCAATAACTTCAATGTAAGATTTTCTTTTTGGGATAGATTTTAAGTAGGCCTGAAATACCACAAACTAGTTATTTTCAGAATGGCAAATTTGGGAATGCTTTTTCAACCCAGAACAAAAAGTCTGCTTTGACGGTCACTACAAATAACTTGACCAGCTAAAACTGTGCAGATTTGGTTGAATAGAAATGTCAGGTCTATTTTTTAGGCGCTGGGTGACAGGCTCAACCTGCCCCTGATGTAATATATGGCCAAAAAATAACCAGACTGTTGATGGTTAAATGCACTTCGGTGACACAGGCTCAGCCTGCAGCTGATGCAGTATATGGCCAAAAAATAATCAGACTGTTGATGGTTAAATGCACTTGGGTGAAACAGGCTCAGCCTGCAGCTGATGTAGTATATGGCCAAAAAATAACCAGACTGTTGATGGTTAAATGCACTTCAGTGACACAGGCTCAGCCTGCAGCTGATGTAGGATATAGCACAAAATAACCACACTTTCGATGGTTAAATACACTTGGTGATAGCTCGTGCTGGCGCACCACAAGTCACAAAATGGCCGCCGATCACCCCAGAAAAAAAGTGATCTAAAAACGCTCTGGGCAGCCTCAAAAAAGTGAACAAGTCAATAATAGCACTTCAATGATCCACAGCTGCAGATCGATCACAGAATGAAGTCTTTTGGAGGAGTTAATCTGCCTAATCTCGCCCTAACGTCGCAGCTGCCACCTCTCCCTATACTGATCATAGCAGAGTGACGTGCGGCGCTACGTGACTCCAGCTTAAATAGAGGCTGGGTCAAATGGTGCACTGGCCAATCACAGCCATGCCAATAGTAGGCATGGCTGTGATGGCCTCTTGGGCCAAGTAGTATGACGCTTGTTGATTGGCTGCTTTGCAGCCTTTCAAAAAGCGCCAAGAAAGCGCCGAACACCGAACCCGAACCCGGACTTTTACGAAAATGTTCGGGTTCGGGTCCGTGTCACGGACACCCCAAAATTCGGTACGAACCCGAACTATACAGTTCGGGTTCGCTCATCCCTAGTAATTAGTTATTCCAGAATCATGTCCTTTCTACAGAAAATGTACCCAATTTGTGAGAATAAAGAATCTTATTAATGTATGGTCTTCTTGCATTGATGCCTTGCTACTGGACAATTCATGCCTAAATCAATTTTAGCTAAAGTGTGCTGTAATTCAATGTGCTAAATTTATTAATCCCTTTGTGACAACCAACATGCCTTTTTATGGTGGTTAATAAGGGGCCAGCACTATTTAAATGCGGTCTAGTCTAAGCACTGCTTGTGTCTCCCATGCAGCAGAGAGCAGGGGCTCAAGCTCATGTGTCAGAATTATTGAACATAAAAATATACGTATTGTAAAGGCCTATCTCAATATATGAAAATGAACATTAGGGATCTATCTTGTCTAGTTTTAAAAGGTAAAGGTGAGGTGAAACTCTCAAATAGTAACTGAGAGATTAGTGATCTGTGCAAAAGTGTTTACACAGTCTGTTTTTGTAAGAAGAAGGTTTCACAGGTATAATAATATGCATTTACTCAGATAAGGGAATATACTGAATTTTGAGTTATTCCCAGTAAGTAAAAAGAATATAAATTAGTATTCATTGTAATGTTTATATCAATCCTCATATAAATGGATTTTTTTTATTTTTTATATATATGTTCTAAAATTGGGTGTTTTATATAACTAAAAGTTTGATAAAGGGATATTCATTTAGTGTTAGAATTGAGGTGGGAATTCCAATGTAGTCTCAGAGTGCTATGTCAGAGACTGTTTCTCCGAAGATCTCTGAAAAGGGGATTGTAAATACAGATATCCATAAGCAATCAATGTCTTCATCAAGACAAAGGGCCAAGTATCACCTGAATCCTATTTTATCACAGTGACTAGGAAAGGTGCCACTGTAAGAGGGGGGCCCTGGAGGCTCATAGAGATGACTTAGTCAGGAGGACAATGTGCTTTGATCATAAGGGTATTCTTGATGGGGGGGTATGATTGGTGGCTACGTGCACATTCAGCATCAGCAGCAAGGAGTTGAAGGGGTTATCCAACCCCTAATGCCCTCCAAAATGCCCGGGGGAGGGGTATGACACAGGCAGGAGGAGTGATGTGTTTGCGGGCTCCTGCCCTGCACTCGTTCAGCTGTGCTCGCATACATATTGTGCCCTGTATCCACTGTCCTGTGCATGCTCTGCTAAAGCCTAACATTAACATAGCCCATCTATGCCCGGCTTTACCAAAGCAGATAGGCAGGAGCAGTGATGTGTGATGTGATCATATTTATTCTATGTATGTATGTGTGTGTCTGTCCCTGTATGTGTGTGTGTCTGTCCCTGTATGTGTGTGTGTGTGTGTCTGTCCCTGTGCGTCATCATTAGTGTTGAGCGCGAATATTCGAATAACGAATATTTTTATTTAATATCGCAACTTCGAGAATTCGCTAATATTTTGAATATAGTGCTATATATTCGCTATATTGAATATTCGTGAATTTTAAACATCTGAAAACATGATCCCTCACTGCTTCTTGCTTGTGGGCCAATGAGTCATTGGCCCACAAGCAAATTAAGCTGGAAGGAATAATTTTTTTCATATTGAAAATAAATTTACGAATATTCTAAATAACTAATATATTCGCTGTATTGCTATATATTCGTTTTTTAGAATATTTGTCATATTCTAAGACAAGAATATATAGCAATTTAGTGAATATTCATAAAATACAAACATAGAGCAATTTAACTAATATAGTGCTATAATCTTTTTTTAAGAGTCTTAATTTTTTAAACTATTAGACAAAGAAGATTATACCACTATATTAGCTAAATTGATCGATTGTACATTAGTTTTTTTCGAATATTCGTTATATTGCAAGAAGCAGGGTGAAATCATTCTTGTTATTCGAATTCCTGATTTTAAGCCGAAAATCGTGAACGTTATGAATGATCGCGTGAGGACGCGATCTTATGAGTGACGTAATCGTGTCATGTGTCATGTGCCCTGGTTTCGGTTTTGCTACCAGTGGAGTTTGGCAGTCTGCCTGTATTAAAATCGGTGATCGAAAATGTGGCAAATTCGATTTCAAAAAGAAGAAGAAGTTATTCTCACTGTAAGCAATATTGTATTACAACACTGTATTTAATTTCATAGTGCATGCATGGCAGAACAGTATTCAGCAACACTCAATCTACGTCTAAATTATTTATATGTAGATTGAGTGTTCAAATATCCGTGTAATACGGTGAGTGGTTTATTAACCCATGTGGTAACAGCAACATTTCAGCTCACTCCATGGAGCCTTTGTCAAGCCATTATACATAGTGCAAAGTCAAGTGCTTATATTTATAGCATACATAATTAGAAAAGTGATTACATAATTATACATCAATATCCATAAAAACAGTGTGCAAAAAATGTACATGATTTTATAACCAGTGAAAACAAACAATAGATCATAAAGTGCTATGTGCCAATATTATATACATAAAATTAATATGTTTACAGTACATATAGTATAGGACCCCTCATTAATCAATATTGCATCCCAGGTGTACATAATTGTGTAAATTAAAAACAAATAGCTAATTTAATCAAAAGTTCTCACATGCAGCTTGAGACGGCAGGACCTGGTTGGCGTCTGAGACTTCATATTGCTCAGGCATGGAGTATATCCTATCCCATAGAGAACATAGGCGCCCACAACCAAGATGGTTACCTAGCACTAAGTGTCAACTGAGGATGCTCCAGCCCATAACAGGGTGGATGCAGTCTGACGATCACATGACACGTCACATGACCGCCATTAACACACAAGAGCAGTATTCTGCAGTATTTCTTTTATAATTACTTAAGGAAGGGAGTCAAACAATAGTGTAAGTCGAGCTAGTGGCATCCCGCCATTGTCACCCCCTAGAGCTTGCGCCCATAACCTTATATATCAATAATTCAGGGGATGAACTCACTATGTATAATAGTCCACTTATCTTGAGGAGTCACATACTCATTCAGGGGACACGGAGTCCCCCCCCGGGGGTCACCTGTCCGGGGACAACGTGTCCTATTGGGGTTATGGGACGCCGCCGTCGCCGTAAACCGACTCCGCATCCCAGTTCCTATCCTGAAACACTCAATTGCAACAACCAATCATTTGCAAACTGTATAATGCCCTATGGGTGCAGTGAACACAGGTACATGGCCTCCAAAAGAGTGTCAATGTACACTGTGTCAAATACCCCAAACTATTACAAAATTGTGCATGGTCTAGTCATGATTGTGGCGTCGTATGTCTCAATATAGTTGCATGCATACAGCATTATAAAAAACTGAAAAATTACACTTGTCCATAGTCGCCTCTCTGGTCCTGCTGTCTTATAGCTTTCAAGAAAGTAATTCATTGTTGTAAGTATTTGTATATCCATCTGTATAAAAACAAAAAATAAAAAATAAATTAATAAAATAAATCAAATGGTTGAACATGTTTAAAGCCTATACGAGAGAGAGAGAGATCAGGAGACAGAATCCAACAGAACAAAGGAAGGGAAAGAAAGGGGAGGGGAGGAAAGAGAATAGGGAAAGAGGTGAGATATTCATGTTACCCTAAATTCCACATTGAGGCCTCTGGGCTTGAGAGTTTGTAACTCAAAGATCCAGTAAAGCTCTCTTCTTTTTAAACGTATGGTCCTATCTCCACCCCTTCTGGACAAAGGCATTTGGTCCAGTATTCTGAATTTCAAATCAACTAAATTCTGTTTCATTATAGTGTACCTATGTTGGTTCAGGCGTGTTTTGACGTCCCAAGTTGTTTCCCCAACATACCACAGGTTTCACGGACATGATAATCACATATGTAGAATCACACGTAAGGTATCTTGCAGAGGGATGCAGCACTCTTAAAATTGCAAAGCTTCTGAAGCGTGATCATCGAACAATCAAGCGTTTCATTCAAAATAGTCAACAGGGTCGCAAGAAGCGTGTGGAAAAACCAAGGCGCAAAATAACTGCCCATGAACTGAGAAAAGTCAAGCGTGCAGCTGCCAAGATGCCACTTGCCACCAGTTTGGCCATATTTCAGAGCTGCAACATCACTGGAGTGCCCAAAAGCACATGGTGTGCAATACTCAGAGACATGGCCAAGGTAAGAAAGGCTGAAAGACACACAAGCTGAAACGTCAAGACTGGGCCAAGAAATATCTCAAGACTGATTTTTCTAAGGTTTTATGGACTGATGAAATGAGAGTGAGTCTTGATGGGCCAGATGGATGGGCCCGTGGCTGGATTGGTAAAGGGCAGAGAGCTCCAGTCCGACTCAGACGCCAGCAAGGTGGAGGTGGAGTACTGGTTTGGGCTGGTACCATCAAAGATGAGCTTGTGGGGCCTTTTTGGGTTGAGGATGGAGTCAAGCTCAACTCCCAGTCCTACTGCCAGTTTCTGGAAGACACCTTCTTCAAGCAGTGGTACAGGAAGAAGTCTGCATCCTTCAAGAAAAACATGATTTTCATGCAGGACAATGCTCCATCACACGCGTCCAAGTACTCCACAGCGTGGCTGGCAAGAAAGGGTATAAAAGAAGAAAATCTAATGACATGGCCTCCTTGTTCACCTGATCTGAACCCCATTGAGAACCTGTGGTCCATCATCAAATGTGAGATTTACAAGGAGGGAAAACAGTACACCTCTCTGAACAGTGTCTGGGAGGCTGTGGTTGCTGCTGCACGCAATGTTGATGGTGAACAGATCAAAACACTGACAGAATCCATGGATGGCAGGCTTTTGAGTGTCCTTGCAAATAAAGGTGGCTATATTGGTCACTGATTTGTTTTTGTTTTGTTTTTGAATGTCAGAAATGTATATTTGTGAATGTTGAGATGTTATATTGGTTTCACTGGTAAAAATAAATAATTGAAATGGGTATATATTTGTTTTTTGTTAAGTTGCCTAATAATTATGCACAGTAATAGTCACCTGCACACACAGATATCCCCCTAAAATAGCTAAAACTAAAAACAAACTAAAAACTACTTCCAAAAATATTTAGCTTTGATATTAATGAGTTTTTTGGGTTCATTGAGAACATGGTTGTTGTTCAATAATAAAATTAATCCTCAAAAATACAACTTGCCTAATAATTCTGCACTCCCTGTACAAGGTTGAGTTCCATTGCATCGGGCAGTCACAAATAAGACGTCTGATGGGCAGGTTGTGTCGCCGCTGAATGTCAGCAAGGCGAGCCATGGCCGTGTAAGATTTTCTGAAATGGCCCGAGATTTTCCTGGCCTGCCGCAAGACATCCTGGACCCCAGGGTATTTAACAACGAATCGCTGCACGACCAAGTTTAAGACGTGTGCCATGCACGGCACGTGTGCAATGTTGCCCTGTTTCAGCGCGCTCAGCAGATTGGCACTGTTGTCGCACACCACATTACCAACTGTCAAATTGAGCGGTGTTAGCCACTGATCTGCCTGTGAACGCAAAGCTGAAAAGAGTGCAGGACCGGTGTGGCTCTTGGCTTCCAGGCACAACAGAAGCAGCACAGCATGGAAACGTCTAACCTGGCATGTCAAATACGTTCTGGGGATCTTGGTTGGCGCATTGGAAGTGACGGTAGCAGCGGAAAAGGAGGAGTCAGCTGAGGAGGAGAGGGAGGATGGAGTAGGAGGAGGAGAAGAAGAGGCAGGCCTGCATGCAATCCGTGGTGGTAAAACCAAATCTACACGGGTGCCACGGGTTACATGCTTGACGGCCGTCAGAAGGTTCACCCAGTGGGCAGTAAAAGTTATATACCTTCCCTGACCATGTTTGCCAGACCATGTGTCTGTGGTAAGATGTATCTTGGCACCAACACTGTGTGCCAGAGATACATTCACTTGCCGCTGAACGTGGCCATATAGTTCTGGGATGCCCTTCTGCGAGAAATATTTCCTTCCTGGGACCTTCCATTGTGGTGTTCCAATGGCCACAAATTTTCAAAAGGCCTTTGAGTCCACAAGTTTATATGGCAGTAGTTGGCGGACTATCAGTTCCGACAAGCCAGCGGTCAACCGTTGGGCAAGAGGGTTTTTACGCTCGAACATTTGGGCAACAGAAGCCTGCCTTTTCCCTGACAAACGTGAGGATGGCATGATGGAAGGTGGAGTGGAGGACAATTGGGAGGAGAGAGGAGAAGGAGAAGAGGCTGGACGGTGAGAGCCTGGAGTGTGGCTTTGTGGGTTCTGACGGCGTTGCTCTCACTGGGCTCGTTGATGTGAGGCCAGGTGCCTTCTTAAGGCGGTCGTCCCTATGTGAGTGTTGGGCTTACCGCGACTTATGCGTTGACGGCAAAGGCTGCAGATGGCAACACTATTGTCAGCAGCTGACACATTAAAAAAAGCCCACACTGCGGTAACGCAGTAAAAGCAGCTAAATTTCTTCAGTAGTGTATTCTTAGATAACACCCTGCTTCAATATGTCGTTTTGGTGGCAACTGGTCTATAATCACACCAGTTTTTTTATTTTTTTATTTCCTTTAAATTTTCTCACTTTGTGTAGCAGAGGTAACGCAGTGAAAGCGGTTACATTTCTGCAGCACCCAAATACACTATTTGAGTAGTATATTCTTAGATAACACCCCACTTCTATATGTTGTTTTGGGGGCCACTGGTCTTTCACACCAGTTATAAAAATGTTTTCCTTTAAATTTTCTCACTGAGTGTAGCAGAGGTAATGCAGTGAAAGCGGATAAATTTCTGCAGCACCGAAATACACTATTTGAGTAGTATATTCTTAGATAACACCCCTCTTCAATATGTTGTTTTGGGGGCCACTGGTCTATCACACCAGTTATAATACTTTTCTCTAATAGCGTTTGTCACTCTTTGTTGTTGTAGTATCGCTGCAGAACCGATCACCAGTCACAATGCTGCACTATACAAATCCACTATAATTTGCTTTCTATATTAGAAAGTATATTATAAGTGTATTACACTCCTATATACTGCAGTGCACACCAATCAATAGCACACCTATACCAGTCCTTAAAAGGATTTTTGTGGGCCTATTAGCTAGCGATTTGTGTCACTATTAACACTCTAACAGTCTGTCCCTGCTCCACACAGCAACCTCTCCCTACACTAACAAAAGGCAGAATGTAAAATGGCAGCCAGATCAGGTCTATTTATAAGGTAGGGGGTATGTCCATGTGCTGAAACATCTCAATTGGCTGCCCTGTACCACCTGATGGATGTGTCATGGGTCAAAATTCTTCACAATGTAAAAGAATATGGCACCGGCGAATATCGCCATATGTTCGCATGTTCGGCGAACCGCGAATGAGTAAAGTCCGTCGTGAAACAACGCTGGGTGAACCGTAAGGCCATCTCTATTAATACACCCTATAAATGGCTGTAGTATAATGTAACTTCACCGCAGAATGTTAAATAAGATGTTTTTTTTTTCCCTATTAATACATCACAAAAAAACTGTAGAACATTGTAAATTCACTGCAGAACGGCTAATAGGATATATGTATATTTTCTATTAATACACCCTGAAAATGGCTGTAGTACAATGTCACTTTCAGAATGGCAAATAAGACATATTTTTTGTCCTATTAATACACCCCCCAAAAAACTGTAGAACAATGTAAATTCACCGCAGAACGGCTAATAGGACGTACATATATTTCCTATTAATACACCCCGTGAATGGCTGTATAGAAATCTAACTTCACCACAGAATGGGAAATAAGACATATTTTTTTCCCTATAAATACACCCTCAAAGAAATGCAGAACAATGCAAATTCAACGCAGAAAGGCTAATAGGACATATATATATATTTGCTATTAAAACACCCCATAAATGGCTATAGTACAATGTAACTTCAAAGCAGAATGGCAAATAAGACATATTTTTTTCCTATTAATACACCCCCCAAAAATATGTAGAACAAATATAAATTCACAGGAGAACAGCTAATAGGACTTACGCATGTTTCCTATTAATTCAGCCCGTGAATGACTGTATAGCAATGTAAATTCACTGCAGAACGACTAATAGGAAATACATATATTTGCAATTAATACAACCGGTAAATGGCTGTAGCACAATGTAACTTTACCGCAGAACGGCAAATAAGAATTTTTTTTTTCCTATTAATACACCCCCCCAAAAAAATGTAAAACAAATGTAAATTCATAGCAGAATGGCTAATAGGACGTACATATATTTCCTATTAATACACCACATAAATGGCTGTATAACAATGTAAATTCACAGCAGAACGCTTAATAGGACGTACGTATGTTTCCTATTAATTCAGCAAGTAAATGGCTGTATGGCAATGTAAAACCTTGGTAACAGTGACCACAATTTAAATATATTCCAAATAAACTGTAGAAAACTAACTCGGACTGGTAAGGCAAAAAGACTTACGGTAAAATGGCAAATTTCCCTGGGTTAAGCATTGAAACCCCACATGGCTTACAAATAGTGTAAAAAAAGCAATAAATGACAAAAAGATGGCCTTTAAAAAAACTAATCTGAGGGGTCAGCTGTAGCCTTTAAAAAATATTTCTTATTAATACACCCGTAAATGGCTGTAGTACAATGTAACTTCACCGCAGAATGGCAAATAAAATGTATTTTTTTCCTATTAATGCAGCCCCAAAAAAATATAAAACAATGTAAATTTACCTCAGAACGGCTAATAGGACGTACGTATATTTCCTATTAATACAGCCCGTAAATGGCTGTATAGCAATGTAAATTCACCGAAGAACGCTTAATAGGACGTACATATATTTCCTAATAATACACCCCTAAATGGCTAAAGTACAATGTAACTTCACCACAGAACGGCAAATAAGATGTATTTTTTTTTTCCCTATAAATACACCCCCCAAAAAAGTAGAACAATGTAAATTCACCTCAGAATGACTAATAGGACGTACGTATGTTTCCTATTAATTCAGCAAGTAAATGGCTGTATGGCAATGTAAAACCTTGGTAACAGTGACCACAATTTAAATATATTCCAAATAAACTGTAAAAAACTAACTCGGACTGGTAAGGCAAAAAGACTTACGGTAAAATGGCAAATTTCCCTGGGTTAAGCATTGAAACCCCACATGGCTTACAAATAGTTTAAAAAGGGCAATAAATGACAAAAAGATGGCCTTTAAAAAAAACAAATCTGAGGGGTCAGCTGTAGCCTTTAAAAAATTTGTTTCCCTATTAATACACCCCCCAAAAAAAGTAGAACAATGTAAATTCACCTTAGAACGGCAAATTGGACATACGTATGTTTCCAATTAATACAGCACGTAAATGGCTGTATGGCAATGTAAATTCACCTCAGAACGGCTAATAGGACGTACATATATTTGCTATTAATACACCCCGTAAATTACTGTAGTACAATGTAACTTTACCGCAGAATGTTAAATAAGACGTTTTTTTTTTCTATTAATATATCCCAAAAAACTGTGGGACAATGTATATTCACCCCAGAACGACTAATAGGATGTACGAATATTTCCTTTTAATACACCATGTAAGTGGCTGTAGTTGTCACGCTTCGGTGTGGGAGGGAAACAACTAGAGTCCTATCTAACCCTATAGGACCCTGGTACTAATGGCAGAGACGAGACTACCTGTTCCTTCAAAAGAAAGGACGAACAGGAGTCTCCCTCAGGCCTAATACAAACAATTGGGAAATGCAACACACAGAACCCAAACAAAATACAAAAGGGAAAGGAAAAACTTAAATTCAAAGGAGCAATGGAAGCACCAGGAGCTCTGCCGAGATCCACACACCAGCAATTCACAACTGTAACTGAAGTTATAAACTGCACAGAACAATTAACCGCAGAACGGTTAATAGGACGTACGTATCTTTCCTATTAATACACCCCGTAAATGGCTGTAGTACAATATAACTTCACCACAGAGTGGCAAATAAGACTTTTTTTTTTTTCCTATTAATACACCCCCAAAAAAATGTAGAACAATATAAATTCACCTCAGAACGACTAATAGGACGTACGTATGTTTCCTATTAATACAGCATGTAAATGGCTGTATGGCAATGTAAATTCACCTCAGAACGGCTAATAGGATGTACGTATATTTGCTATTAATACACCCCGTAAATGGCTGTAGTACAATGTAACTTCACCGCAGAATGTTAAATAAGAAGTTTTTTTTTTCCTATTAATATATCCCCAAAAAACTGTAGAACAATGTAAATTCACCGTAGAACGGCTAATAGAATGTACAAATATTTTCTATTAATAAACCCTATAAATGGCTGTAGTTGTCATGCTTCGGTGTGGGAGGGAAACATCACACCGAGCATAAGAGGGAAGGGGGGAACACGGAATCTGGCCTGAGAACTAAGGAAGGAAGATGGACACCTCCTAGTAAAAGCCTAACCAAAATACTGACTATCAGTATGAACAGACCCCAGAGGTAGGTATGTTCATACACAGGAATACCTATAGGATCCTGGTACTAATGGCAGGGACGAGACTACATGTTCCTCCAAAAGGAAGGATGAACAGGAGTCTCCCTCAGGCTTAATACAAACAATAGGGAAATGCAACACACAGAACCCAAACAAAATACAAAAGGGAAAGGAAAGACTTAAAGGGTTTCTGTCACCCCACAAAACTCTTTTTTTTTTTTTGGATAGTTAGATTCCTCATAGCGCGATATAGGAGAATATAATAGTCTTACTTACTTTCATGCGGCCGATTCTTTATAAAACGAAGTTTTATAATATGTAAATGAGGGCTCTACCAGCAAGTAGGGCGTCTACTTGCTGGTAGCCGCAGCAGAAAACCGCCCCCTCGCCGTGTTGATTGACAGGGCCAGCCGTGATCTCCTCCTCTGGCCGGCCCTGTCAGTATTTCAAAAATCGCGCGCCTCTGGTTATTCGGCGCAGGCGCTCTGAGATAAGGAGGCTCGTCTCCTCAGCACTCCCTCAGTGCGCCTGCGCCGATGACGTCTTCTCTTTCGGTGATGTCATCGGCGCAGGCGCACTGAGGGAGTGCTGAGGAGACGAGCCTCCTCATCTCAGAGCGCCTGCACCGAATGACCAGAGGCGCGCGATTTTTGAATTACTGACAGGGCCGGCCGGAGGAGGAGATCACGGCTGGCCCTGTCAGTCAACACGGTGAGGGGGCGGTTTTCTGCTGCGGCTACCAGCAAGTAGCCGCCCTACTTGCTGGTAGAGCCCTGATTTACATATTATAAAACTTCGTTTTATAAAGAATCGGCCGCATGAAAGTAAGTAAGACTATTATATTCTCCTATATCGCGCTATGAGGAATCTAACTATCCAAAAAAAAAAAAAGAGTTTTGTGGGGTGACAGAAACCCTTTAACTTCAAAGAAGCAATGGAAGCACCAGGAACTCCGCCGAGATCCACACACCAGCAATCCACAACTGAAACTGAAGTTATAAACCGCAAAGAACAATTCACTGCAGAACAGCTAATAGGACGTACGTATATTTCCTATTAATACACCCCGTAATTGGCTGTAGTACAATGTAACTTCACCACAGAACGGCAAATAAGACACATTTTTTTCCTATTAATACACCAAAAAAAAGTGTAATGTAAATTCATTGCAGAATGGCTAATAGGACGTACGTATATTTCCTATTAATACACCCCGTAAATGGCTGTATCAAACAGCGATTGCACCCCAATAACAAGCAAGGTTTGCTGTAATTACTAAGCTATTATATAGTGCAAACCTAAAAGCAGCAGTATAACAGCAATTTGGATCCCCAGATAGTACAGCAAGGTGTAATATAATTACTCCTATTACCCAGGCTGTTCACTCCCCTATTGGACCCTGTTCTACTTTTATAGTGTGGATAGCCTTTCCCTACCTTTCCCTACCCCTCTCTTTCCCTACACTTTGAATAATATTTCCCTCAACTTCAAAATTTTCAGCACAATAAAGTATTTTCTAATACTGTCCCTAGCACCTGTCACATCTCTCCCCGCACTAAATACACTGGAAAATGGCTGAATCCAAGATGGCTGAGACTATTTATAGGGCTGTGACATTACAGGGGCTGGCTGCTGATTGGCTGCATGCATGGCATTGTGGGTGATCCCTCGTTCCCAGAGTTCTTTGCTCCATGTCCTAACATGTGCAGTAGTTATTTTAGGAAAAAAGACAATTCTTTACCATGAAGCGTGAGGAAATTCGACTTAGGTGCAAATCAAATTTTTCCTAAAATTCTGATTGAATTCCATTTCGTCAACTTCGATTCGCTCATCTCTAGTAAAGAACGCAATGGCAGGCAGGCCAGTGGCAAGATGGCATCATCAGCAAGGTCAGATATATTTATCGGCCTCAGCCAGAGAAATGTGAAAATCCTCACAGATCCATGTCAATGGTGGAGGACATCTTTGTCCATTTGGATGTCACAATGTCCCCCTGCCATGCTATAAGCCCTCTCTGAGATAAAACTGGAGGCTAAGCAAAAGGGAACAGAGAGAGCATACTTGACTAGTTTGGGCCACTATTATGGTTTACCCACCTGGGTATCTCATGTATATGCATATGGGTACCTCCTGTATTATAAATGGACAGATAGTATAACTTATACATCTATTTTCATATAGTAATATGGAGTATGCATAGACGTTTCGTGCGGAGATCATGCTGTAAGATAATAGCGCCCCCGCGTCCCTGTCACCATGTTGCTGCTGAGCCCTCTTCTGGATGGAAAAAGGAGGAGGAATGAAGGCATGCGGCAGTGAGCGGAGTAGAAAACAACTGAGTGGTGTCGCCATCTGTTCTAAGACAAATATAAGGGTGAGGAGATTGTTCATGCCGCTGTTGTGGCATCTTCACAGGGCTCCGCACCTGACATGGGATGAGCTGCCATTGCCTGACCTCTAAACAGCACGTTTCCAGCAGCTGAAGGGGGTCTGGTGCATGACAAAATCATACACAACTTTCCACTGTTCATACAAAAGCTCGAATATGTGCAATGTTGAATTCCAGTGCGTTGGAACATCACGGATTAAGTGGTTTAGCGGCAGACTATTCTGTATCTGCAAGTCCAGGAGAACGTTCCTCTACTTAAGAATGGCTGAAATGTGAGGACAGTCTCCTGGATATTACCAGCACCTTGTGCAAGCCAGCATACTCATTTAAAAATTATTGAACAGCTAGGTCAATGACATACACCATGTAGGGAGCGTATGTTATTTCCCCTATATTCAAGGCTGCCATGATGTTGCACCTATTGTCACTAAACACCTTGCCCAGTTGTAGTCGACAGATTGATAGCCAGTGGCTTGATGGACTTTAGCAACTGCTTATCTGTGTAGCTACTCTGACCCAGGCAGATCAGCTCCAACATGACATAGCAACACTTGACTTGACACATGTGATAGGACGGAGGGGGAAGTGGGAACGATTCGTTGGCCTTCTGCTAGTGGGTGATGGTAATGTCTCCATGGAGGAGGTAATGAATAAGTGCTTGGTATGGGAGCCAGGCTGACACAATCTTGGGGGGTCACAAGGACCGGACATTGTTGCTATGGGTGTTGCCTCACTTCTGCCTCAAAAAATGGGTCATGAAAGACATGTACTGCCCCTGCCCCTAACAACTGTTCCAGGTGTCCACTGTGGTGAGAACATTGCCATACAGTAAAGTACAACGCAGGGCTTTTTGGGTGAAATAAATGTGGCTAGGTACTTCCAACGAGGCTGAGCACACACCATCAGCTCCCTAAAGGCAGCACTCTCAACTAGATGGTGTAGCAGCGACTGCACCTCCAGCAACTTGGACACCCTTGCAGGATGTCTAAAGTTGTTTCCTGGCCACATATGCCATTATTGATAGCTGACGATGGAGCATGGAGTAGAAGTCTGAGCAGGAGAGGCAAAAAGTGATGATGATGATGATGATGATGTGGATGCAGCCTGGCTACTGCAAGGGAGACCAGGAGTAGGAGGAATTTAAATTGCAGTAGCTGGCTGACACTTTTGTTTGGCACAGGATGGGGTGATGCCGCTTCATGTGCTTCAATAGAGCTGTGATGCCTGTGTTTGTCTGCCCACGTCTTATTTTGTTCTTGCACAGCTTGCAAGGGGCAATACTTCTGTCTTGCAGTATTGCATAATTCTGCAGCATGGAGAGAAACTGCCAGACGGAAGATACTTGTGCAGAGCTAGAAGCAGTCAAGCTCAGCTTATCTTTGACATATTTTGGGCCTAAACCACCCCCAGTGTCAGCTGCATCACCAGAGCCCAAAGCAGATATGGCCCTTGCCGTTCTTTAAGAAGTACATGGCCTCTGTTCATTATTGCTGCCGCCATTTCCCTCCTCCTCTGATGTGGCGTCCTCCTCAGAATCCCGATTCGGCTTCCAGGTCCTTTCCAGCACACAATCGCCATCAGAGTCTATGTAAATCTTCAAGGTTGTACACTTTTTAGAAACGATAGGGCTAAATGCAAATGTGGTGGTGTATGCTTGTATGCTAGGAGTGATATGAAAGTAAGTGTGAAAGAAACAATTGTGGATGAAGGTTGTGAGGATGTTGAAACGTTGTGGGTGGAGTTACAGAGGGAAGAAAATAATGCAAAAATAACCCTTGGTGTGATCTATAGCCCCCCCCCCCCCCCCCCAAGATCACTAAGGAGATAAAAGATCAACTGTATGTTCAAATGGAACGGGCGGCACAGGCTGGCACAGTAGTGATAATGGGAGATTTTAACTATCCAAACATAGATTGGGAATATGGTTCTGCCTCTGCTGCAAAACCAAGAAAATTCCTCAGCTTTTTGCAGGATAATTTTATGGGCCAGTTTGCAGAAAATCCTACTAGAGATCCTACTCTTCTGGAACTAGTAATTTTTAACAATGCAGAGCAATGTCACTGTCCATGAAAACCTTGGTAACAGTGACCACAATTTAAATATATTCCAAATAAACTGTAAAAAGCAAACTCGGTCTGGTAGGGCAAAAAGACTTACGGTAATTTTAAAATAGCGAATTTCCCTGGGTTAAGCATTGCACTTCAGGACATAGACTGGGAGCAACTATTGTCACATAATGACACTAATGCTAAATGGGAGTGCTTTAAATCTACTTTGGATAAGTATATTGTTAAATACATTCCTAGAGGTAACAAATGCAAGCTAATAAAATTAAACCCCACATGGCTTACAAATACTGTAGTGTAAAAAGGGCAATAAATGACAAAAAAGATGGCCTTAAAGAAATACAAATCTGAGGAATCAGCTGTAGCCGTTAAAAAGTATAAAGAACTAAAAGAATTATGTAATGCGCTAATAAAATCAGCAAAAGTAAGACCAACCCCAAAACATTATTTAAATACATAAATGCAAAAAAAAACTAATTCAGAACATATAAGGCCCCTAAATGAAGGTAACAAGGTGTTGGTCACTGGTAGAGATGAGCAAATTTTTAAAAAATTTGATTCAGCCGGTTAGTCCAATTTTTTGAAAAAATTTGGTTCGATCAGAATTTATTTGCGGCAAGTCACGTTAAAAAACGGCTATTTCCTGCCTGCAGAGAGCTTTGGTGTAGAGTCTGCTGTCGTAGTGAAATAATATTGTGAGTCAGTATGACATGCAGATGACAGGCATCGCTCTTAGAATCACTGAAAACGTCACTTATTTGGGCAGTCAAGGGGACAAAACTGACCAAATAAGTATGAAATAAGTATGAACTATGAACTCAGCCTTACCGGTCAATGTTAGAGGCAAGAAGAAGCGCACTCCTTTTACACCATCATCAGCTGATTCCACATAGATGTCTACAGAACCTGTTCTATTAAACAATTACATAGTAGAGCCCCCCACAGAGGGGAGAGGGTGTCAGCAGTAAGTTTGTGTTAACGTCACTGATTATTTTGCCCTTCCTCTGATCCGTCAGAACAATAACCCCCAAAAAATGGATCCTGTCTTTGGAGCATCGGCCTTCACTCAGTCAGCATTTGGTCAGTAATCCATCAGTATTGCTAAAGCCCCCAAAAAAATAGGAGTGGATCCAAAACAGAGATGACACGTGAATGGAATATTTGCATGTCTTCTGTGTTTTGTACCCACTCCTGTTTTTGGCTAACAAATCATAAGCCAATTCTGATGGGACCATACAGGCCTTACAGCTACTACACAGACAGGATCCGTTGTGCATCAAATTTTTTCTTCCTTCTGATAGATCAGTAGAAGAGTCAAATAATTTAGGATGTCAGCCATGCCGAAAGGCAAAATAGTGGCCCAGTCATGAAGTAGGGAGGGTGGGAACAGCATGAGAAGTCAACAGAGTGGCCCTATGACATAGTGGTGAGGAGTAAGCAGCATGAGGAGGCCACAGAGTGGCACAATGACAGTGTGGAGGTGGCAGCAGCATCAAGAGGCCACATAGTGGCCCAATGACAAATTGTGGAGGTGCCGGCAGCAGCATCAGGAGGCCACAGAGTGGCAAGGTGACATAGTGTGGAGGTGGCAACATCATCAGGAGACGACAGAGTGGCAAGGTAACATAGTGTGGAGGAGGCAGCAGCATCAGAAGACCACACAGTGGCAAGGTGACATAGTGTAAAGGTATCAGCAGCATCAGACCACAGAGTTTCAAGGTGACAGAGTAGGGAGGTGGGTGGCAATACCAGTACCAGCTAAAGATGGTGGGTGAAAGAAGGAGCATTCGGCATCAAATGTGTGACATCAGGCAGGTGGCAGCATATGAATAGTAGCTGAGGCAGGTAGCCAGAAGAAACCAGTCTTTTTTGTCAAAGTGTTGGTGTGGCATCATGGATGATCTAGTCTGATGCGTCAGCCATTGGTGGGTGGAAATCCTGGCTGATCCTAGCCTGATTCATCTGGACAAAGATCAGTCTCTCCACAATTTGGGTGGACAGGTGAGTTCTTCTTAGGGTATCTATAGCCCCCGCCGCACTGAACACCCGCTCTGATGCCCCACTACTGGCCGGGCAGGACAGCTTTTCCAGTAAAAACTCGGCCAGTTGCGGCCATAAATCTAGTTTGGCTGCCCAGTAGTCCAGCGGATCTTCAATGTGGGGTGGCAGGGTGCTGTCCAAGTATGCCACCACCTGCTGGTTCAGGTTCTGTTCCAGGTCTAGATGCTGCTGCTGGCGAGTAGTTTCTTCACTAGGCGGGTGAAGAAAGCTGCTCATCAGCAACTCTAGACTAAGGCTGCTGCTGATGTAGCTGGTACTGCTCCTGCCACCCCACCCCTCTACAGCAGCCATGGCAGTGGAACGTGAGCATAGAGGGCCGCCCAGTCAGACCTGCGAGAGGATGGACGATGGTGCAGATAGGCAGCGGCCAACTGACTACATAGGATGTCTCTATTGTAGTTCAATTTGTCCTCCCTCTCAGCGGGTGTAAAAAAGGCCCCCATTTTAGACCAGTAGTGAGGGTCCAACAAGGTGGAGAGCCAGAAGTCATCCCTCTGCTAAATGGTGACAATTCAACTGTCCCGACCCAAGCAAGTTAATATTCATCGGGCCATTTGTGGAAGTGACTCGGAGGGACTCCCTGCCTCCATCTCCACTGCATACTGCCATGGTGTGTCTGGGTCCTCTGCCTCATCTTCCTCATCGCCCTGTAGCTCCTCTGGCTCCTCCTGCTCCTCCTCTCCTGTCACCTGTGTAGAAAAAACACCCATTTCGCTACACATTGCTTGTGCTCCAGTGTCCTCCTCCTCCTCCAGTTCAGCCCCCACATGGCTCATGTGGCCGTGAGATCTAGACGCCACGTCTCCAGTCCCCTGACCAGCCAGATTTACCAGAATCTGTTTCAAGATATGAAGCAGTGAAATGCCATTGTTCATCCCGTAGACCTGGAGACTGACAAATGACGTGGCCTATTCAAAGGGCCTGAGCAAATGGCAGGTGTCACGCATGAGCTGTCACTGGCTGACATCAAAGTTACACAGGGGAGTACTCCTGTCCGCTTGGATCATCAGGAAATCATTGATGGCCTTTCTCTGTTCGTACGGTCTGTCCTACATATGGAGGGTGGAATTCCAATGGGTGGAAACGTTGCATATCAGCCTATGTTGGGGGATCCTGTTCTGCCGCTGCAGCTCAAGGAAGGTGTGCTTTGCGGTGTACGAGTGGCTGAAGTGCATGCAAAGTTTCCTGGCCATTTTTAGGATGTCTTGCAGATGGGTGGAAGACTTCAGGAACTGCTTGACAACCAGATTGAACATGTGTGCCATGCAGTGCGCATGACTCAGCCTCCTTGACGCAGTGCAAACACCATGTTCTTGCCATTGTCAAGCACCATGGTTCTGACGAAAAAAGCCAGGATTTGATTTCTTGATGAAGGACACGGAGCAGTTCCTTCCCTGTGTGACTCAGTTTGCCCAGGCAAACAAGGTGCAGAACAGTGTGACACCACCTTGCCCTCCACATGTGTTATGCTGGGTGACACTGTGAATTGTCCCTGCAGTGGAGGCTGAGGACATGGTGGAGGATGAAAAGGCAAAGGCGGACATTGTCACAGGACCAATGGCGCGAGAACGTGGAGGCGGAAGCGGCGTCACCTGGCCAAGTTGCTGGTGTGACTGTGCAGGAACCACATTTACCCAGTGGGCCGTAAAGGACATGTATTGTCCCTGCCCGTAGTTACAGCTCCACTCGTTGGCGCTGCCGTGCACTTTGGCAGACACCGACAGGCTTTAGGACTGGCCCACCTTCTGTTCTACATGTGTGTGCAGGGCTGGTACTGCCTTTTTGGCAAAGAAATTATGAGTCCACTACTTTGAAAGGGGGGGACTGCAGCACCAGCAACTTGGACAGGAGCACGTTCAGCTTCTGCGCTGTTGGATGACTGCACGCATACTGTTATCTCTTGGCAATCGCTTCGGTGATCGATTGATGACGGAATGACTGATGAGGAGTAGGAGGGGGAGGAGCAGGAGCATCAGGACCAGCAGATGATGGAAAGGAAAGACACCTCCTTTCGGCTGAGGTGGTGGAGCCTTGACTGCCTGAAACCGGGTGTGTGCCACTGGGTTATGCAGCGGTTGCTGCGGCAGGCTGGACTACCACATCAGATCCACGGTTCTCTCAGTCCACCTTATGGTGATGCTGCATATGTTGACGCAGGGCACCCTGGCCACGCTTCACCTTCTGCCCACAGATTCTATATATGGCCATGTTCACCTCCTCCAGCGGATTAACAAAATACTTCCACACCGCCAAATAGGTGATTTTACCCCCAACACTATGCACTGACTGACTACTACCGCCGCTACCTCCGTGAAATGGTGCACCGCTACTTCCCAGGCATGTAGGCTCCTGCGAAGCAGATGGTCTACCCTGGGCACGTTTGGCTACCAAACTCCCACTGCTGCCACCCTGCAAACTCCCGGCCACGCTAGCGACTTGCTGGCTCAACTGCTGCCTCACGGGTAAGCTGCCACCCTCTTCTCCCGATGATGAAGCCCCTTCGTCACTCGGCTCCCAGGTGCGATCATATACATCATCATCATCGATTACTGTCTGCATGTCACTGATGTCCTCCTCAACCGCCTCTGGGTCAGGAGCCTGACCGCTCGCAACAACTTCTCCCACTCCACTCTCCTCATCACTACTTGCCCACCTAGTGGAGGAAACGGCGGATGTCTCCTCCACATCTTGGCTTGCCAGTAGCTGCTGACTGTCTTCTAGTAGCTCGTCCTCACTGTATAATGGAGCTGAGCCCACAGCATACATTACTTCTCTGGCTGAGGGAACAGAAAAGGACAGAGGCAGCTAGGGGCAGGTGAGGACACAGGGCCTGCTTCCGGGCAATGCCAACTAAGGGTTGTGTCTGATGTACCCACCTACTCTTGGCTGGGGGTGTCTGATGTCATTTGCGATAAAGTCAAAGATCGAGTCAACCATTCAAGAACAGCTGGGTTGATGGTTGAGACACGAACGCTAGATGACACTTGGAGCTCAGGCCTCTCAAAGTGACCCTTGCTGCATAGCCCCCTAGCGTGCTGCGACTTCTGCCTGCACCAGGAACATTTAGGCCTCTGCCACTCCCTTGTGCAGGGCTTGGCACTTCTCTGTCTGAAATAGTGTTAGATCAAATAAATAAATAAAAAGGAAATTAAAACACCCAAAAAAGTCTGAAATTTTTTCACTTGATCACACAACGGCTAATAAGCCCTCCCCCCCACACTAATACACACAAAAAAGGACTTTAGAACATATAACTGCACAGCTGAACGGCAAATAGGCCCTTATTTTTTTCCACTTATACACTCCACAAAAGGCTTTAGAACATATAACTGCACCGCTGAACGGCAAATATATTTTTATTTTGCCGCTAATACATGGCAAAAAAGGGCTTTAGAACATATAACTGCACCACTGAACAGCAAATAGGCCCTTATTTTTTCCACTTATACACGCCACTGAAGGCTTTAGAACATATAACTGCACAGCTGAATGGCAAATATATTTTGCTTTTGCCACTAATACACGACAAAAAGGGCTTTAGAACATATAATTCCACTGCTGAACGGCAAATGTACCGTATTTGTCGCCCTATAAGACGAACCTGCCCATAAGACGCACCTAGGTTTTAGAGGAGGAAAATAAAATATTTTGAACAAAAAGGTGTGCTTTTGGTGGGTTTTGAACTAATGGTGGTCTGTGGATGACACTATTATGGGGGATCTATTGAGGACACTGTAATCGGGGATCTGTTGTTGACACTGTTATGGGGGATCTGTGGGTGACACTGTTATGGGGGATCTGTGGGTGACACTGTTATGGGGATCTCTGGATGGCTCTTATTGGGGTCAATGGGTGGCACTGTTATGGGGATCTGTGGATGACACTGTTATGGGGGGGATCTGTGGATGACACATATATGTGTCATCCACAGATCCCCTCCATAACAGTGTCCCTGTAGTGTGAATGACCCCCAATACAGGGGGTCGCATCTGGTTTTATAATGACAGCGTGGCCCATGCAGTGACTGTATTCTACTACACGGGCCCCGCTGACTGTATATACCGTAATCTTATCTATAATTTTAGGCATTGTTAATATATACAAATTCAGGGTAATCAGCGCCTGTATTACTTACAACAAGTTCTCGGTAGCAGAGAGGAGGGAGGAGGCAGGCCGGGAGGACGGGCGCTGGCAGCGTGAGTCACTACGTCATGCGCCCAAGCCGGCTGCTTCATTCATAAAGTGGGCGGCGCAGGCGCGTGACGTAGTAACTCACGCTGCCAGCGCCCCTCCTCCCTCCTCTCTGCTACCGAGCGCTTGTTGTAAGAAATACAGGCGCTGATACCCAGAATTTGTATATATTAACAATGCCTACAATTATAGATAAGATTACGGTATATACAGTGAGTGGGGCCCGTGTAGTAGAATACAGTCACTGCACGGGCCCCGCTGTCATTATAAAACCAGATGCCAGCCCCAGCCCCTCCTCCCCCTCAGCTGATTTACCCGCGCGGCGTATCATTGACAGTTTGGCAAAATGCAGCATTCGCCCCATAAGACACACTGCTATTTTCCCCCCACTTATAGGGCGAAAAATAAGGTATTTTTATTTTGACACTAATACACAGCAAAAAGGGCTTTAGAACATATAACTGCATCGCTAAACAGCAAATAGGCCCTTTTTTTTCCCACTTATACATGCCACAGAAGGTTTTACAACATATAACTGCACTGCTGAATGGCAAATATATTTTTATTTTGCCACTAATACACAACAAAAATGGCTTTAGAACATATACAGTCAGGTCCATAAATATTGGGACATTGACACAATTCTAACATTTTTGGCTCTATACGCCACCACAATGGATTTGAAATGAAACAAACAAGATGTGCTTTAACTGCAGACTGTCAGCTTTAGTTGGAGGGTATTTACATTTAAATCAGGTCAGGTTTTAGGCTGGGGTTTAAAAACCCAGCCAGCAGCTCAGCTGAGTGTGGTATGTTCCTCCAAGTGAGAGTGGAGCTGTGAAAGCTCTGTGTTTTTGGGAGCTGCATGAGAGCCGCCTGCTGGGAGTCAGGCGCCCTAAAGCCTGCTGTGGACTGCCAGGTGATTTATGTTATTTTTGGGAGCTCTTGCTGTGTGAACTAACATCAGGACTCTGTAAAGCATTGTTTTTTCTTTTCTGTGTGAATAAACACTGGACTGTGGTCTTGCCTCTGTATTGTGTCTGCTTACCCTGCCTACCAGAGCAAATCCCTACAATTGGCGGAGGATGCGAGCAAGCGCAGTAAAGCTGGCGTGATCGCCAAAATACAGTCAGGTCCATAAATATTGGGACAGCAACACAATTAAACATTTTTGGCTCTATACACCACTACAAGACCTCGCTGGACGCACTTCCGTAATTTAACATGACATTGTCACTGAGGCTTAGGCCAAAGTCCGGTTAAAGCCATACCGGGTGCCCGAGGCTCGGCGAAAAGCCATCTCGGAGGAAGTGCAGCTCATGCTGCGGCTAGACGTCATTGAGGAATCTAAAAGTGAGTGGACCAGTCCTATAGTCTTGATTCCTAAGCCAGATGGGACGTTACGATTTTGTAACGATTTTAGAAAGTTGAACAAAATATCTAAATTCGATGCATATCCCATGCCTCGGGTAGATGAACTAATTGAGAAGCTAGGCCAAGCCAGGAATTTTTCTGTTTTTGACCTCACCAAAAGGTACAGGCAGGTACCCTTGACAGAAGCTGCCAAAGAGAAACTGCCTTCATCACACCAGAGGGGCTGTACCAATATAAGGTATTGCCCTTTGGCCTGCATGGCGCGCCTGGCTAATGGATATTGTACTTTGTACACAGGGCCGTCTTTAATATGGATTGGAACCTGGGCAAGAATTTACTTGGGCCCCCTGAATCCCGCCTTCACACACCCTAGCATGCAATCACGCCCTCCACCACAACACACACAAAAAATAATAATCCACACACCTCGTAGAATAAAACCGCGGATCCGCAAAAAACGGCCCATTGTAGACATGCCTATTCTTGTCTGCAAAACGGACAAGAATAGGACATGTTCTATTTTTTTGCCGGGGCCAAGGAACAGAGCAACAGATGCGGACCCAAACAACAGCCGTGTGCATGAGGCTTAAGCAAAATGCAGTCTCAGGAGTGGTCCACACCACACCTCTGCCTTGCAGCCTCACAGGAGTACAGGACCAGTATCTGTACACGTATGTATGGCATAATTGGGATGCACATCACACATGACTTGACACAGGTCTTTACCAGGCTGCAGGCCAGCAGACACATTATTATTGCCACATGTGTCACATGCCACTACTGACTGTACAGCCGTTCAGAGTTCAGACAGTTCACAGTTCCACTGCCTGCCGTGCACTCCAGCGACTTACAGATAGAGGCAGTGGCGTTGCTATGGCTGGTGTCACCCTTTGCTCAGGGGGGCCCTCATGGTGTGGTGTGGACTGGCCATTTTTACTAAGGAATATAGTTTAACCGTTTATGTGCAGAAGAGAAAAAAAGAAGTCACTAAGTCAGCTACAATCAAATATCTGCACATAGACCAAGACTCTTGGTCTATGTGCAGATATCTGATTGGAGCTGACTTAGTGACTTATTTTTTTCTCTTTTGCACATAAACGGTTAAACTATATTCCTTAGTAAAAATGACCAGTCCACACCACACCATGTGGGCCCCCCTGAGCAAAGATTAGTAAATGTGGCCGGCCGGCCCCAGGCCAGGCCACAGTTCAGCAGACAGAGAGAACCCCTTTGTCTCCCGTCTCTATAATAATCCCCCACTAATGGGGTTATTTAAATTACTGGTGGATTATTAGAGAGACGAGTCACGAGAGACATAAGGACTTCTCTCTGTCTGTCTGCTGAACTGTGGCCTGGGGCCACCACCGGCCACCTCTTTTTTTCTCTTTTGCACATAACTGGTTAAGCTATATTCCTTAGTGAAAATGACCAGTCCAGTCCACACCATGAGGGCCCCCCCTGAGCAAAGATTAGTAAATGTGACCGGTGGTGGGCCCGAGGTCACCGTTCAGCAGCAGACAGAGAGAACAACCCAACCCCTTATGTCTCTATAATAATCCCCCACTAATTTATGAATGTCAATTATTAATTCGGATTCGGTGACCTGACCGGTTTCTAATATAAAATAAAGTCAATATATATGCAGGGCCACTGCTTTTTGCTTTATCTTACCTCCTCCCCTCCTGGTGCGGCAGTGGCAGGTCTGGCTGTG
This sequence comes from Bufo bufo, assembly GCF_905171765.1. Taxonomy (NCBI): domain Eukaryota; kingdom Metazoa; phylum Chordata; class Amphibia; order Anura; family Bufonidae; genus Bufo; species Bufo bufo. The sequence goes on from NC_053393.1 coordinate 296,394,689, forward strand.
TAACTTAAGGTACTATTAGGTGAGTGAGTCACTGGTCTGGTTGTCTGGTCACGTGAGGCTGTGACTCACCACCCAATCCCTTTAGCTCCGGACCGGAGGCGGGGACTTAGTCAGTCACCAGGCTGCAGTGAGTCACACACCCCCTTTTACCACCTGACGGGCCCCGACGTGCTTGCTAAGCAGGCAGCAGCGCTTGTAAGTTCAAGTTGTTCTGAAGACTGCTGCGCTGCTGCATAGACAGTCACTGAATGGGAGTCGCGAGTCGGGACTCGGGAAACAGAGCTCCCTTGGGCCCCCAGGAGCAACTGGGCCCGGGGAAGCTGCCCCTTTTGCCCTGCGGCAAAGACGGCCCTGTTTGTAGACATCTGCGGTACGCCTCGGCTTACCTGGACGATATTATCATTCACAGTACCGACTGGGAAAGTCACCTGCCCAAAGTACAGGCCGTAGTGGACTCCCTTTGAAAGGTGGGACTAACAGCTAACCCAAAGAAATGTGCGATAGGGTTAGAGGAGACTAAATACCTTGGCTATGTCATTGGGCGAGAAGTCATCAAACCCCAAGTAAACAAAATAGAGGCGATACGGAATTGGCTCCGACCTGCCACCTCTAGACAAGTAAAGTCGTTCCTGGGAATGGTAGGCTATTATATGAGGTTTGTCCCCCATTTTGCCACTTTAGCGGCTCCATTGACAGGGCTCTTAAAGGGACAGAAGTCCGTGATAGTCCACTGGAATGACCAAGCGGAAGAGGCTTTCTCTACTTTGAAGTCGGCCCTGTGTGGGTCCCCGGTTTTGGTGATGCCCGACTTCAAGAGGGATTTTGTGGTACAGACTGATGCCTCCGAAGTAGGTCTCGGTGCGGTACTGTCTCAGGAAGACAACGGGGAGGAGCATCCCGTTGCCTTCCTCAGCCATAAGCTCACTCCAGTGGAGACCCGGTACAGTATAGTGGAGAGAGAGTGCCTGGCCATCAAGTGGCACTCGAGTCTCTCTGCTATTATCTGTTGGGGAGGAAGTTCTGTCTGGTGACTGACCACTCCCCTCTCAAGTGGATGAGCCAGGCCAAAGAGAGGTCACTAGGTGGTTCTTGTCTCTACAGAACTTTAAATTCTCTGTGGAACGTAGGGCAGGCAGATTACAGGGAAATGCAGATGCCCTGTCCCGGGTACACTGTCTGGCGTGTGTTCACCTCCTCAGGGTTGAACAAAGGGGGGAGGTATGTAGGAGGGTGCAAGGGTCCATCATTGACGGAAGGTACGTGTCACCGAGGTTCCTGGCCTCGGTGAGATAAGAACTGGTAATTTTGTGTGTCAGCGGCAGCTTGTGCTCGCTGACAATGTTTTACTTAGTGTGGCTGTAAAGCCAATCCGGGCCGGTTCTTATTGGGAGCAGCCAAAGAGCAGGGTGGGTGGCTGTTCCCCACGTCCAGGCCAGGTTTTGGGCTGGGGTTTAAAAACCCAGCCAGCAGCTCAGCTGGGTGTGGTATGTTCCTCCAAGTGAGAGTGGAGCTGTGAAAGCTCTGTGTTTTTGGGAGCTGCATGAGAGCCGCCTGCTGGGAGTCAGGCGCCCTAAAGCCTGCTGTGGTCTGCCAGGTGATTTATATTATTTTTGGGAGCTCTTGCTGTGTGAACTAACACCAGGACTCTGTAAAGCATTGTTTTTTTCTTTTCTGCCTTTTCTGAGTGAATAAACACTGGACTTTTGTTTTTTCAACTGTGGTCTTGCCTCTGTATTGCGTCTGCTTACCCTGCCTACCAGAGCAAATCCGTACAACTCCAAAAAAAGGCTTTAGAATATATAACTGCACTGCTGAATCGCAAATATATTTTTCTTTTGCCACTAATACACGACAAAAAGGGCTTTAGAACATAACTGCACCGCTGAATGGCAAATATATTTTACTTTTGCCACTAATACACGGCAAAAAGGGCTTTAGAACAAATAACTTTACCGCTGAACGGCAAATATATATTTTTTGACCACTAATACACAACAAAAAGGGCTGCAATTTACGCACTTCACCACACAACAGCTAATAAGCCCTTTTTTTCCCACTAATACAAGCCAAAAAAGCTTCAGAAAATATAACTGCGCCGCACAAGGGCAAATAAGATATGGAAATAACAAGAACGGTTTGCTGGAATTACAGAGCTGTATAATGGCAATTTGGGTGCCCAGTCATTGTAGCAAGGTGTAATAGGATTGTTCCTATTACCCAGGCTTTAAACTCCACTACTGAACCCTGTTTAACATAAATACTGTGAAATGATTCCTCCCTATCCTTTCCCTACACCTTGAATAATCTTTCCCTGCACTTGTAAATCGTTTTTTTTTTTTGCACAATGAAGTCTTTTCCTGCACTGTCCCTAGCGCCTGCTAACTTCTCTCCATGTACTAAGTACACTGGAAAATGGCAGAATCCAAGATGGCTGAGGCTATTTATAGGGCTGTGACATCACAGGGCTGGCTGGCTGCTAATTGGCTGCATGCATGGCATTATGGGTGATTGTGCCTTCCCAGAGTTCCTTGCTCCATGTCCTCACACATGCAGCAGCCATTTTTGGAAAAAATGCAATTTGTTACCACAAAGTGTGAGGAAATTCGGATTCGGTGCGAATCGAATTTTACTTGTCAACTTTGATTCGCTCATCTCTAGTCACTGGGGATAAAGAGAAGGCAGAGCTCCCAAATGGGATTTTTAGCTCTGTATATACAGTACAGACAAAAAGTTTGGACACACCTTCTCATTCAAAGAGTTTTCTTTATTTTCATGACTATGAAAATTGTAGATTCACACTGAAGGCATCAAAACTATGAATTAACACATGTGGAATTATATTCATAACAAACAAGTGTGAAACAACTGAAAATATGTCATAGTCTAGGTTCTTCAAAGTAGGCACCTTTTGCTTTGATTACTGCTTTGCACACTCTTGGCATTCTCTTGATGAGCTTCAAGAGGTAGTCCCCTGAAATGGTTTTCACTTCACAGGTGTGCCCTGTCAGGTTTAATAAGTGGGATTTATTGCCTTATAAATGGGGTTTGGACCATCAGTTGCATTGAGGAGAAGTCAGGTGGATACACAGCTGATAGTCCTACTGAATAGACTGTTAGAATTTGTATTATGGCAAGAAAAAAGCAGCTAAGTAAAGAAAAACGAGTGGCCATCATTACTTTAAGAAATGAAGGTCAGTCAGTCAGCCGAAAAATTGGGAAAACTTTGAAAGTAAGGGCTATTTGACCATGAAGGAGAGTGATGGGGTGCTGCGCCAGATGACCTGGCCTCCACAGTCACCAGACCTGAACCCAATCGAGATGGTTTGGGGTGAGATGGACCGCAGAGTGAAGGCAAAAGGGCCAACAAGTGCTAAGCATCTCTGGGAACCCCTTCAAGACTGTTTGAAGACCATTTCAGGGGACTACCTCTTGAAGCTCATCAAGAGAATGCCAAGAGTGTGCAAAGCAGTAATCAAAGCAAAAGGTGGCTACTTTGAAGAACCTAGAATATGACATATTTTCAGTTGTTTCACACTTGTTTGTTATGTATATAATTCCACATGTGTTAATTCATAGTTTTGATGCCTTCATAGTCATGAAAATAAAGAAAACTCTTTGAATGAGAAGGTGTATTCCGAACTTTTGGTCTGTACTGTACAAAAAAAGAGAGGGCATCGCATGAGGGTGGTGCCACTGGTGTAAATACCTCAAATAACATACTCAACTGGCTGACTGAAGATATGGTCCTTAATATGCTAAAATAATTAAAAGTGAACAAGGCCCTACGTCCAGATGGATTGCACCCTAGAGTTCTAAAGGAGCTCATTTCAGTTATTGCTTTGACTCTGTTCATAATATTTACAGATTCTTTCATGACAGACATTGTACCAAGAGACTGGTGCAAAGCGAATGTGGTGCCCATTTTCAGAAAGGGTGCTAGGTCTTCATCAGGAAATTATAGACCAGTAAGCTTAATATCCATAGTGGGAGAAATATTGGAGGGCCTTTAATGTGGCAACATACATGATTATGTAACTGACAATAATATAATAAATGATAGCCAACATGGTTCTACTAAGAACAGATGCTGTCAAACTGACCTGATTTGTTTTTTTTGAGGAGGTGAGTAGAGGCCTGGACAGAGGGAAGCTGTCAATATTGTGTTTTTGGACTTTGCAAAGGCATTTGATACTGTCTCACATGGACGACTAATGGGTAAATTGAGGTCTATTGGTTTAGAAAGTATAATTTGTAATTGGATTGAAAATTGGCTTCATGATCTTATTCAAAGAGTTGTGGTCAATGATTCCTACTCTGAATGGTTCCCGATTATAAGTGGTGTACCCCAAGGTTCGGTGCTGGGTCCGCTATTATTTAACTTATTCTATAATGACAGAGGATTGGATTAATAGTGGGGTTTCTATTTTTGCAGATGACACCAAACTTTGTTATACGGTACATTCTATGAAAGCTGTTAATAAGTTACAAGCTGATTTGGACAAACTTTTTGTTTGGCCTTCCATTTGGCAAATGAGGTTCAATATAGATAAATGTAAAGTTATGCACCCGGGGGCAAATAATCTGCATGCAGCATATGTCCTAGGGGGAGTAAAACTGGGAGAGTCCCTGGTTGAGAAGGATCTGGGTGTATTAGAAGATCATAGACTAAATAACAGCATGCAATGCTGCCTCTAAGGCCAACAAGAGTTTGTCTGGACCCGGGAGTTCCTAAGCCCAGAGAACAAAAGATTCAGTTATAAGAGTTAACAAGATTCTTTACAGTAAGGGCTGTGAAGCTCTGGAATAGCCTGCCAAAGGTTTAGATGACTTTTTAATTCAAAATAACATTGAGGCTTATGACATTGTATAGAAATCTTGTTCTACACACACTTTCCCTTTGGTCCAACCTCTTTTTAAAAAGAATATGGATATTGATCCAGGGATTTGTTCCGTGGATCAATATAGCAGGATTACAGGTTGGACTTGATGGACTTTTGTATTTTTCCAACCTTAACAACTATGTAACTAAGTATTACATTTGTGTTTAATATCACTGGTTCAACATTTACATTTCTGCACTATAAAATACACAGTGCGTTGCAGTAATGCATCCACGTACCACCAATATAATCATGCAGTGTTGGCAGTGAAATTTCTTTGAACTATGTATTTATTTTGTTTAATTTCACAGGTTCAACACTTAGGGCTCTTTCACACCTGCGTTCTTTTCTTCCGGCATAGAGTTCCGTCGTCGGGGCTCTATGCCGGAAGAATCCTGATCAGGATTATCCCCATGCATTCTGAATGGAGTGAAATCCGTTCAGGATGCATCAGGATGTCTTCAGTTCCAGAACGGAACGTTTTTTGGCCAGAGAAAATACCGCAGCATGCTGCACTTTTTGCTCCGGCCAAAAATCCTGAAGACTTGACGCAAGGCCGGATCCAGAATTAATGCCCATTGAAAGGCATTGATCCGGATCCGGACTTAAGCTAAACGTCGTTTCGGCGCATTGCCGGAGCCGACATTTAGCTTTCTATGAATGGTTACCATGGCTGCCGGGACGCTAAAGTCCTGGCAGCCATGGTAAAGTGTAGCGGGGAGCAGCATACTTACCGTCCGTGCGGCTCCCGGGGCGCTCCAGAGTGACGTCAGGGCACCCCAAGCGCATGGATCACGTGATCGCATTGGACACGTCATCCATGCGCATGGGGCGCTCTGACGTAATTCCGGAGCGCCCCGGGAGCCACACGGACTGTAAGTATACCGCTCCCCCGCTCCCCGCTCCTACTATGGCAACCAGGACTTTAATAGCGTCCTGGGTGCCATAGTAACACTGAAAGCATTTTGAAGACGGTTCCGTCTTCAAATGCTTTCAGTACACTTGCGTTTTTCCGGATCCGGAGTGTAATTCCGGCAAGTGGAGTACATGCCGGATCCGGACAACGCAAGTGTGAAAAAGGCCTTACATTTTTGTACTATAAAACACCCACTGCCATGCAATAATGCATCTGCTTACCACCCATATAATGATGCAGTGTTGGTGGTGAAATTTCTTTGAACTCAAGGTTAGTGGTAAACAAAATGGTATTATTGCCATAAATGCTTTTGTTATAAAGCAATAAGTTTAATAACACGGACGGAAATAATGCACTGTAATAAAGTTCAATAATGCTGTCTGTTTTTAATAACACTGGTGTAAAAATGGTGTTATTGCCTTAAAATGCTTTTTCCTATAGTGCAATGTGTTTGATAACACAGATCAATTTAATCGACTGAAAAAAATGTACAATTGAGTTTTTTTTTTTTTTAAAGCTGTCTCTCTATATAAAAAAAAAAAAAAAATTCTTGCAGGGGGTTGGTTTTGTAATGTAGGATTGCTAGGATGAATTGCAGCAGCAGCAAGCAGCTTTAAGCACAGTGTGACCAGCCTCCTGTGATGACCAACTCCCTCAAAGCTTTCTCTGATCATATTCACTATAATACCTGTATACACAATTATAACTTTCAATTATTTTCCTATACTTTCCCTATAGGGTCCCTATTACACTACAATAGTTGCTTGTGAGAACACCCATTCCAGGTCAGAAGCAGCTAATCATCCACCTGCATAATGACCCCTGATTGGCTTATAAGGCTGTATTTCAGCCTCTGAGCCAATCAGTGCAAGCCCTCCCCCTACTTCCTACCAGTGTCATGGGATCTTCCATCTTCTTCCTTTCTCATGGTTTTTCCTTGCCAAAATTAATAGTAAAATGGCATTGGGAACCATTTTTATGTGATTCATCAGAACTCACAAAAGCTTCAAGTTTGCTTGGCAGACAATCGAGAATGGATTTGCTCATCCTTAGAACAACAGTTTAAATGCTTAAAGGGGTTGGTCACTCTGTTAGCACCTTTTTAAAACTGGAAAGAAAGTAAGGAGATATTACACCTACTAATATATCTTCTTAAGCAGATCTGCCTGGTTTCATTGCTATTGGCAGCCAAGCCCCCTCCTGTCCTGCTCTCACAGCTGCCTGTCTCATCCATCCCTGCAGGTGCCATGGAGGAGCTACCTCGTGCATGCCTGAAGGAGAGTGCTGATGTCTGGGTCCTAAAGCACCCTGCTTGTATCAGAGTTGCTTTCCTTCTGTGACTGGCACTCCTGGCTGGCAGGGGCTTAGCAGGGACATTTGTTAAAAGCTGAAATAAAGAAACTTTTGCAGGAGGAAGGGAGACTGAGGGGAAGCTGTGATGGCTGATCTGACTGCAGGCTCTGCTCCCTCTGTTTCCCCTGTACTTAAAGGATCCTGCCAACATGTGAGGATGTAGCAGAGCCAGGGAAGAGCTGTGGACCACAAACTGTGAGCAATCCCAGTGACTGTCTTGTTTATGGCCCCTCTGCTCTGTGTTCTTGTCACAGACATGAAAAAAGAAAAGAGGGGAGAGGAGGCAGCGCCTCGTGTGTAGAACCTTACAAGTAGTATTATACAAATATACTGATTGTGCTTACCATATATGGTTGTGATAGTCACAACGCCTGTAAGTCGCCTTGCAGGATTTTTCCTGTCCAGCTTGCGGGAAGGATTCTGCGTCTGCTGCCCATGTCTGTGCCCTTTTCCGTGGCTCACGGTCAATGGGATAAGGAAGAATCAGTTGAGAGAAGAATTCAGACCATTCAAATCAGCGCTGATGCAGTGAAGAACTCCGTGCTACAATGTTACCATGAGCGGTAATCTTTTTATTCAAAAGTCGATGTGTTTCAGGGGCGAACTGCCCCCTTCATCAGGTTTTATTGTCCTGATGAAAGGGGCAGTTCGCCCCTGAAACGCGTCGACTTTTCAATATAAAGATTACCGCTCATGGTAACATTGTAGCACAGAGTTCTTCACTGCATCAGTGCCGATTTGAATGGTCTGAATTCTTCTCTCAACTGATTCTTCTTATCACAGACATGATATTATAGCTAGACCAACAGTTCAGGAGCTTTAACGCCTTGTGAGCTGTCAGTATGGCTAAGGTCAGTGATATCAGCAGCAGTCACTGGTCCCACCGTCTATGTGTGCCCTCTCCATCCTGAACTCTGTATATGGTGATATGTGACCCCCACCACTGCATATAGAGATCAGTGACCCCCTGTACACTGCATACAGTGAACCGTGCTAATAGTAGCCCACGAGTCCACTGCAGCCCCATTCACTTTAATGGGGACAGGTCAGAGATGCGGCCGCAGCATGGCAAACATGCCGAGAGGCGGCCGGACAAAAGATGCAGCGTGCTGGGCATCAGTAAATGTGAATGGGGCCAGAGCGGACTTCCGATGGCACTCGTGGGCTAACGTTAGCACAGATCTGGCAGGGGAACAGCCTGCTAGATAGTGTTGAGCGAGCATCACTATGCTCGGCAGATCCAAGTGCTCAGCTGAATATTTTGGGTGCCCAAGTACAATTTAATACAATGAAAGTCAATGGGAGACCCGAGCATCAAACCAGGCACTCCTGATCTAAAGAAAAGGAGGTTGTCTGGTTCATTAAAAAAAGGTTAGAAATTGATGGAAACCCCATCAAAATGGTTTGGAAACAGCATTAAGAGGATAGCTGGATGCATCTTAGACTCCTATTATGTACAACATACAATAGACAACCACACAAAGGCTATATGCCAAAAGCCAGATATGTTCAAGCTATAAATCTATCCATGAGACAGATAATAGCCAGCATACCTTACAATGGCAGCCCTGTGCACTATGAGATATTCCAAACCAGCTCTCATCTGACTGAGAACCAGTAAACCTCAAAGTTATTTTGCATCTGTTGGATGGCTTGGGTGGACCTGCGCACCTAGATCAATATCATTAGGGCGACAAAAAGTTTTCTGATTGTCCTAACATAATATTCAATTACCTTTCTATACAGTTTTGTCATTTAAAGACTAATTTGCATAAACATGGGCATATGGGAAAGACATGCAAATGAGCAGAATCTGCTTTGTTTTTTAGCTGTCATAAGACTATGAAAACCAATAGATGGCGTTATAGAGTTATGAACAACACCATCTATTGATTTTACAGTCTTATGACAAGAGTAGACTAAGGCCTCTTTCACACGGGCGTCATGTTTTTGGCCCGGATAAGATGTGGGTGTGTTGCGGGAAAATGTGCGATTTTTCCGCGCGAGTGCAAAACATTGTAATGCGTTTTGCACGTGCGTGAGAAAAATCTGCATGTTTGGTACCCGAACCCAGACTTCTTCACAGAAGTTCGAGTTTGGGTTAGGTGTTGTGTAGATTTTATTATTTTCCCTTATAACGTGCTATAAGGGAAAATAATAGCATTCTTAATACAGAATGCTTAGTACAATAGGGCTGGAGGGGTTAAAAATAGATAAATAAATAATTAAACTCACCTTAATCCACTTGCTCGCACAGCCTGGCTTCTCTTCTGTCTTCTTCTTTGAGGAATAGGACCTTTGATGACGTCACTGTGCTCATCACATAGTCCATCACATGATCTATCACAATGGTGATGGAACTTGTCACGGACCATGTGATGACCGCAGTGACTTCACCACAGGTCCTTTTCCTGTGTACAGCTAAGATGAAGACAGAAGAGAAGCCGGGCTGCGCGAGCAAGTGGATTAAGGTGAGTTAAATTTTATTTTTTTATTTTTTTAACCCCTCCAGCCCTATTGTACTATGCATTCTGTATTAAGAATGCTATTATTTTCCCTTATAACCATGTTATAAGGAAAAAGGGTTAATTACTCTTACCGGTAATTTGATTTTCCAATAGCCTCCCCAACGGCACTTAACAGGAGGGTGTCCCCGCCCCAGGACAGGAAACAACACGGAAGCTTGAAGCATAAAAGGCCTCCTCTTTTTACCTAAGTCAGTAAATAACAGAGTACACGGTAGAGATGCCAAACAAAAAAGATTTATATATTAATTCATATACAAACCACAAGACATTCAGAAAACATTGCATAAGGGAGGGAAATCCCAGTGCCGTTGGGGAGGCTATTGGAAAATCCAATTACCGGTAAGAGTAATTAACCCTTTTCCCGGCGCCTCCCCAACGGCACTCAACAGGAGGATTATCAGAGAAATAAATCTAGGGGGAGACCACTGCAGAAAGGATTCTGCGTCCAAAAGAGAGGTCCTGGTTATGGACCACATCCAATTTATAATGTTTGAAGAAAGTCATCGGATTTGCCCATGCTGCTGCTCTACAGATCTGTTCGATAGAGACGAAGGCAGATTCGGCCCAAGAAGCTGACACGGCTCTTGTTGTTGAATAGGCTTTAAGGCCTGCTGGAGGTTCTTGATTCTGTTGAGTATAACATAAGGATATAGTGTCCCTGATCCATCTGGCAATTGAGGCTTTGCTGGCTGCTTTACCTTTATTAGGTCCCTGGTACTGGACAAGGAGATGGTCTGAATTCCTGAATTTATCAGAACATTTTAGGTAGGCCAGAACGCATCATCTTACATCTAAGTTATGAAACTTTTGCTCTTGATCAGATGAAGGCTTGGCACAAAATAATGGTAAGGTAATTTCTAGGTTACAGTGGAAACTGGATATCACCTTCGGGAGAAAGGACGGGCAATGCTTCAGTATGATGCGATCGTTAAGAATCTGCAGATGAGGAGAACGGCAGGAGAAAGCCTGGATTTCCCCAATTCTTCTGGCTGTAGTAATTGCCAGAAGGAAGGTAGTCTTCAGAGTCAGGAGCTTCAGGGAGATTTCCTCAATGGGCTCAAAAGAAAGATTCATCAAGACAGAGAGGACTTAATTTAAGTCCCAAGGAGGGACAGAAGCACGGATAGTAGGAGAGTCTCTGATTGCCCCTTTAATGAAACGTTTGATTAAAGGGTGCTCCGATAACTTAGTGTCCAGGAAGACCCCTAGAGCTGTAATCTGGACTTTAAGAGTTGAAGGCTTGAGGCCTTTCTCCAGGCCTGATTGTAGAAAATCTAGTATCTTGGGGATATTATCTAAGGCTTCCTGGTGGATCTCATCTCCTGCAAACAGTAAAAAGGCTTTCCAAGCCCTGAGGTATATTTTAGAAGTTATTTTCTTTCTGCTTTTCAATAAGGTGGATATTACAGCGTCAGAGAGACCTTTGTTCTTCAGACTTAGCCGCTCAATTTCCAGGCAGTCAATCTCAGATGAGCGACCTCTGGATGAGGGACCGGGCTTTGGTGTAAGAGACCTGGACTCACAGGAAGGGTCCAGGATATTCTGGATGATAGACTCAGAAGCAGCGTGAACCATGCCCTTCTGGGCCAGTAAGGAGCAATCAAAATTATTTGTGCATTTTCTTCTACTACCTTCATTAAGGTCCTTGGAATCAGGCTGAAGGGAGGAAATGCGTACAGGAGTCCCTGAGGCCAAGGGCAAAACAGAGCGTCTAGAATATCCGGATGGTCCTGAGGAGATAGGGAACCGAACCGAGCCACTTTCCGATTGACCTTGTTTGCGAACAGGTCTATAACGGGCATGCCCCATTTTTCCGTGATCTGAAGAAATACCTTGGTGTTCAAGAACCATTCTTCCTCTTTCAGAGTCTGCCTGCTGGGGTAGTCTGCTATTAAATTGTTTCTCCCTTTTAGGTGAACCGCCGTAAGAGAAAGCAGGTGGCTTTCTGCCCATAGAAATATTTTTCTTGTTATTGATGCCAGAGCTTTGTTTCGGGTACCGCCCTGTTTGTTTAGATAGGCCACGGTGGTAGTATTGTCCGAAAGGACCTTTATGTGACCAAGAGGCCTTCTTTCCTGAAGTGCTAGAAGGACCTTGTGAACCGCTGTTAGTTCTCTTAAATTTGAAGAGGCGTCTGCCATAGAATGGTCCCAGATGCCCTGAACTACCAGATGTTGGGTATGACCTCCCCAGCCTCAACTGCTGGCGTCTGTAGTAATCACAAGCTGATCCTCCTGACGCCAAAAGACCCCTGTCTGAAGATTTTTCTTTATTTTCCACCAGGCCAGAGAGTACTTCACTTGGGGGGGAATAATGATTTTTCTGTCTAAGGAACTTTTCTCGCCGTTCCATGTATCCAGTAGGAAAGCCTGTAGAATTCTGGTGTGGCTTTGTGCCCACCTGACTGCAGGAATTGTTAGTGATCCCAACAAGGTCATGACGTCCCTGATAGATGTGGTTCTTAAATCGCAGAAATGACTGACTTTCTTATACAGGGCTGTCTGCTTTTCTTCGGGGAGAAAGGACATTAGTGAGCGAGAATCGAGAAGGACTCCTAAAACAAACTTTCGCTGAGAAGGAGTGAAATCCGATTTTTTAAAATTTATTACCCATCCCAGATCTGTGAAGGTAGCCTGGACCATCTTTAGATGGGAGATGAGACGGTCTTCCGAGTCTGCTGCAATCAAAAAATCGTCCAGGTATGGGACGATTAAGATACCTTTTAGATGTAGGTGAGCTGTTACTTCCGCAATAACTTTCGTAAAGATTCTTGGGGCCGATGCTAGGCCAAAGGGCAGAGCCTGAAACTGAAATTGACTGAGGTGGCCTCTTAAAAAGACTGCAATTCTTAGGAATTTTTGATGATCTTCGGATATGGGAACATGGTAGTAGGCATCTTGCAGGTCCATCGTTACCATGTAACAAAATTGAGGCAGAAGATTTTCTGTCGATCTGATGGTTTCCATCTTGAACCTTTTGTAGGTCAAGGATTTGTTTAGATTTTTCAGGTTTATAATTAGCCTGAAGGAACCTCCTGGTTTCTGGACCAAAAAGACTGGGGAATAAAATCCCTGTTGATGTTGGTGCTCTGGAACAGGAAGCAAGACTTCTTTTTGGATCAGGTTCATTAGTTTGGATTCCAGACACAGTTGTTCTTCTCTTCTGGGTAATGGATTGTTTATAATGAAATGCTCCGGTGGGTAAGAATCGAATTCCAGTCTGAAACTTTCTTGAATGGAGGCAAGTATCCAAGGGCAGGTTCCGATATTTTCCCAGCTTGGGGCAAAACTTCTCAGTCTTGCCCCTACCTGACCTTTGGCGTCATTGGGAGGATTTGGATGATTTATCTGGATTGAAAAGGAATCTTTTTCCTCTTCCTTTTGAAGCCTACCATCTTCCTGAGGATTCTCTTTTTTTTTGGTCCCCTCTGGGCTTGTTTTGGGAACGAAAGGACCGTCTCTGGTGGAAATATTTTGGCTCTGAAGGGAAACCTTTTTTCTTGTCGGACGCTTTTTCCAATATGTCGTCCAGGACAGATCCGAAAAGTCTATCCCCCTTGCAAGGGATTAAGCACAGGCGATTTTTTGAACCTGTATCACCTGACCAGGATCGGAACCATACAGCTCTGCGGGTGGCATTTGATATAGCTGCGGATCATTGCGGAAAGCTTTACCAAGTCAGCTGAGGCATCCACTAGGAAATTTGAGGATTGTTTGAGTACGGAGAGGGACGCCAAGATCTCTTCTCTGGGGGTGCCTGCGGCCAAAATGATCTTCTAGTTGAGACAACCACACCGATAAGGATCTTGCGGTACAGGTGGCTGAGATACTAGGCCTGAACATGGCTGTATTCGTCTCCCAGGCTCTTTTTAGCAGACTCTCGCACTTTTTATCCATCGGGTCACGTAATAGACCCATGTCTTCAAATGGTAGTGAGGATTTCTTTGAAATTCGAGCCACGGTCCCATCAATCTTGGAGGTTTTATCCCAAAGGCTGGAATCAGATTCAGCGAACGGGTATTTTCTTTTAAACGAACCCGAAACAGGCGTATGCTTTTCAGGGTCCTTCCACTTTCTGGATATGAGAGATTTAATATTATTGTGCACTGGAAAAACCCCGCCTTTTCCTCTCCCCCAGACCTTGGAACATCTGGTCCTGTAAGTAAACACTTTCCTTGGAATCTTTCAGGTTCATAGTAGTTCTTATGGTTTTAAAGAGACCCTGGGTGTCTTCTGGGAAAAATAACGGCCTGCCTGATTCGTCTTCTGAGGAGTCAGAATTATCACTGGAGGTAATCTCTCCCTCGTCTAACTCTGGCCCATAACAGGATGCGAGAGATCTACGGGAAGGCCTGGGGGGATGAAGGCAGCAGCCTGGATTCTACTGCTGCATTCACTTCTTCCTTTATAATATTGTGCATAGATTCCAGAATGGAAGGGGATTCTTCTGACACAATTTTCTCAGTGCACTTTGAGCATAATGATTTTTTGCCTTTAGAGACAAAGGATTTGCGGCAAATTGCACATTTTTTGCGGTTTGATTCTGACCTAGGTGCCTTGGCAATGGAGGTTTCTCTGCCCTAAGAGGAATCACAAGGAATTAAATGGAAATATGAGAGATTTCCTCCAGCACCAGGCACCCAGGGTGAAAAAAAGGTATAATCCAGACATAGAGACGAGGCTTACCGGGCTAAGGGCGACAGAGGCTGGATCCATTGGCTTGCGGGCAGCGTCTACCTTGATAGGGGCCGATATCCTAGACCTGGAACACCACAGGGAGGAAATCGCCAGGTTCCCGATCTTTATTTCAAATGCCGGCATCGCGTTATGTCAAGGCGCACGCCGCACGTGACGCCGAGCCAACGTCATCACGCTTGCGCCGCCACTCTGCCAATGGAACCTGGACATAGGGACACTCCGCCCCCCGCTGCCACTACTGAATCAATGCTCCGCTTCAGGGAGCAAGCGACTTGAGCCCAGGGTTGCCTTACCAGGGAAGGACTTACGCCGAGGATGGAGAAGGGAGGCAAATGGGTCCCCGAGGCCCCCTATCCCATGCGCGGTCCTCCCAGACTGGGGAAGAGACCAGACCACGCACCCATGCTAGGATCCTGGAACGTATCAGGAGGAGCTTCCGCGCGACCCGGGGACAGGAAACAACACTGACTTAGGTAAGGAGAGAAGGCCTTTTATGCTTCAAGCTTCCGTGTTGTTTCCTGTCCTGGGGCAGGGACACCCTCCTATTGAGTGCCGTTGGTGAGGCGCCGGGAAAATAATAAAGATCGGGTCCCCATCCCGATCGTCTCCTAGCAACCGTGCGTGAAAATTGCACCGCATCCGCACTTGCTTGCGGATGCTTGCGATTTTCACGCAGCCCCATTCACTTCTATGGGGCCTGCGTTGCGTGAAAAACGCACAAAGAGGAGCATGCTGCGATTTTCACGCAACGCACAAGTGATGCGTGAAAAATCACCGCTCATGTGCACAGCCCCATAGAAATGAATGGGTCCAGATTCAGTGCGGGTGCAATGCGCTCACCTCACGCATTGCACCCGCGCGGAAATCTTGCCCGTGTGAAAGGGGCCTAATAGTTTTGTCAGAAGACATTGAAACCAATAAATGGCGCTATTAAGTTATAAACAGTTCATAACTAGGGATGAGCGAACCCGAACTGTATAGTTCGGGTTCGTACCGAATTTTGGGGTGTCCGTGACACGGACCCGAACCCGAACATTTTCGTAAAAGTCCGGGTTCGGGTTCGGTGTTCGGCGCTTTCTTGGCGCTTTTTGAAAGGCTGCAAAGCAGCCAATCAACAAGCGTCATACTACTTGGCCCAAAGGGCCATCACAGCCATGCCTACTATTGGCATGGCTGTGATTGGCCAGTGCACCATGTGACCCAGCCTCTATTTAAGCTGGAGTCACGTAGCGCCGCACGTCACACTGCTATGATCAGTATAGGGAGAGGTTGCAGCTGCGACGTTAGGGCGAGATTAGGCAGATTAACTCCTCCAAAAGACTTCATTCTGTGATCGATCTGCAGCTGTGGATCATTGAAGTGCTATTATTGACTTGCTCACTTTTTTGAGGCTGCCCAGAGCGTTTTTAGATCACTTTTTTTCTGGGGTGATCGGCGGCCATTTTGTGACTTGTGGTGCGCCAGCACGAGCTATCACCAAGTGTATTTAACCATCGATAGTGTGGTTATTTTGTGCTATATCCTACATCAGCTGCAGGCTGAGCCTGTGTCACCGAAGTGCATTTAACCATCAACAGTCTGGTTATTTTTTGGCCATATACTACATCAGCTGCAGGCTGAGCCTGTGTCACACAAGTGCATTTAACCATCAACAGTCTGATTATTTTTTGGCCATATACTACATCAGCTGCAGGCTGAGCCTGTGTCACCGAAGTGTATTTAACCATGGAAAGTGTGGTTATTTTGTGCTATATCCTACATCAGCTGCAGGCTGAGCCTGTGTCACCCAAGTGCATTTAACCATCAACAGTCTGATTATTTTTTGGCCATATACTACATCTGGTGCAGGCTGAGCCTGTGTCACCCAAGTGCATTTAACCATTAACAGTCTGATTATTTTTTGGCCATATACTACATCTGGTGCAGGTTGAGCCTGTGTCACCCAAGTGCATTTAACCATCAACAGTGTGGTTATTTTTTGGCCATATATTACATCAGGGGCAAGTTGAGCCTGTCACCCAGCGCCTAAAAAATAGACCTGACATTTCTATTCAACCAAATCTGTACTGTTTTAGCTGGTCAAGTTATTTGTATTGACCGTAAAAGCACACTTTTTTTTTCTGGGTTGAAAAAGCATTCCCAAATTTGCCATTCTCAAAACAACTAGTTTCTGGTATTTGAGGCCTACTTGAAATCTATACCAAAAAGAAAATCTTACATTGAAGGTATTGATAGTGTCATTCAGAAAAACCTAAGACACACGCTAGCGTGCTGATAGAAGTGTGATGCTGTGATTAAACCTATACCTGTCACACAGCGCAAAAAAAAACAGGTCTCACATCTCTATTCAACCAAATCTGCAGTGTTTTATCTGGTCAAGTTATTTGTAGTGACCGTAAAAGCAGACTTTTTGTTCTGGGTTGAAAAAGCATTCCCAAATTTGCCATTCTCAAAATAACTAGTTTCTGGTATTTGAGGCCTACTTGAAATCTATCCCAAAAAGAAAATCTTACATTGAAGGTATTGATAGTGTCATTCAGAAAAACCTAAGACCCACGCTAGCGTGCTGATAGAAGTGTGATTCTGTGATTAAACCTATACCTGTCACACAGCGCAAAAAGAAAACAGGTCTCACATCTCTATTCAACCAAATCTGCAGTGTTTTAGCTGGTCAAGTTATTTGTAGTGACCGTAAAAGCAGACTTTTTGTTCTGGGTTGAAAAAGCATTCCCAAATTTGCCATTCTCAAAATAACTAGTTTCTGGTATTTGAGACCTACTTGAAATCTATCCCAAAAAGAAAATCTTACATTGAAGGTATTGATAGTGTCATTCAGAAAAACCTAAGACACACGCTAGCGTGCTGATAGAAGTGTGATTCTCTGACTAAACCTATACCTGTCACACAGCGCAAAAAAAAAACAGGTCTCACATCTCTATTCAACCAAATCTGCAGTGTTTTATCTGGTCAAGTTATATGTAGTGACCGTAAAAACAGACTTTTTGTTCTGGGTTGAAAAAGCATTCCCAAATTTGCCATTCTCAAAATAACTAGTTTCTGGTATTTGAGGCCTACTTGAAATCTATCCCAAAAAGAAAATCTTACATTGAAGGTATTGATAGTGTCATTCAGAAAAACCTAAGACACACGCTAGCGTGCTGATAGAAGTGTGATTCTGTGATTAAACCTATACCTGTCACACAGCGCAAAAAAAAACAGGTCTCACATCTCTATTCAACCAAATCTGCACTGTTTTAGCTGGTCAAGTTATTTGTAGTGACCGTAAAAGCAGACTTTTTGTTCTGGGTTGTAAAAGCATTCCCAAATTTGACATTCTCAAAATAACTAGTTTCTGGTATTTGAGGCCTACTTGAAATCTATCCCAAAAAGAAAATCTTACATTGAAGGTATTGATAGTGTCATTCAGAAAAACCTAAGACACACGCTAGCGTGCTGATAGAAGTGTGATTCTGTGATTAAACCTATACCTGTCACACAGCGCAAAAAAAAACAGGTCTCACATCTCTATTCAACCAAATCTGCAGTGTTTTATCTGGTCAAGTTATTTGTAGTGACCGTAAAAGCAGACTTTTTGTTCTGGGTTGAAAAAGCATTCCCAAGTTTGCCATTCTCAAAATAACTAGTTTCTGGTATTTGAGGCCTACTTGAAATCTATCCCAAAAAGAAAATCTTACATTGAAGGTATTTATAGTGTCATTCAGAAAAACCTAAGACACACGCTAGCGTGCTGATAGAAGTGTCATTCTGTGATTAAACCTATACCTGTCACACAGCGCAAAAAAAACCAGGTCTCACATCTCTATTCAACCAAATCTGCAGTGTTTTATCTGGTCAAGTTATTTGTAGTGACCGTAAAAGCAGACTTTTTGTTCTAGGTTGAAAAAGCATTCCCAAATTTGCCATTCTCAAAATAACTAGTTTCTGGTATTTGAGGCCTACTTGAAATCTATCCCAAAAAGAAAATCTTACATTAAAGGTATTGATAGTGTCATTCAGAAAAACCTAAGACACACGCTAGCGTGCTGATAGAAGTGTGATTCTGTGATTAAACCTATACCTGTCACACAGCGCAAAAAAAAACCAGGTCTCACATCTCTATTCAACCAAATCTGCAGTGTTTTAGCTGGTCAAGTTATTTGTAGTGACCGTAAAAGCAGACTTTTTGTTCTGGGTTGAAAAAGCATTCCCAAATTTGCCATTCTCAAAATAACTAGTTTCTGGTATTTGAGGCCTACTTGAAATCTATCCCAAAAAGAAAATCTTACATTGAAGGTATTGATAGTGTCATTCAGAAAAACCTAAGACACACGCTAGCGTGCTGATAGAAGAGTGATTCTGTGATTAAACCTATACCTGTCACACAGCGCAAAAAAAAACAGGTCTCACATCTCTATTTAACCAAATCTGCAGTGTTTTATCTGGTCAAGTTATTTGTAGTGACCGTAAAAGCAGACTTTTTGTTCTGGGTTGAAAAAGCATTCCCAAATTTGCCATTCTCAAAATAACTAGTTTCTGGTATTTGAGGCCTACTTGAAATCTATCCCAAAAGAAAATCTTACATTGAAGGTATTGATAGTGTCATTCAGAAAAACCTAAGACACACGCTAGCGTGCTGATAGAAGTGTGATTCTGTGATTAAACCTATACCTGTCACACAGCGCAAAAAAAAACAGGTCTCACATCTCTATTCAACCAAATCTGCACTGTTTTAGCTGGTCAAGTTATTTGTAGTGACCGTAAAAGCAGACTTTTTGTTCTGGGTTGAAAAAGCATTCCCAAATTTGCCATTCTCAAAATAACTAGTTTCTCGTATTTGAGGCCTACTTGAAATCTATCCCAAAAAGAAAATCTTACATTGAAGGTATTGATAGTGTCATTCAGAAAAACCTAAGACACACGCTAGCGTGCTGATAGAAGTGTGATTTTGTGATTAAACCTATACCTGTCACACAGCGCAAAAAAAAAACAGGTCTCACATCTCTATTCAACCAAATCTGCAGTGTTTTAGCTGGTCAAGTTATTTGTAGTGACCGTAAAAGCAGACTTTTTGTTCTGGGTTGAAAAAGCATTCCCAAATTTGCCATTCTCAAAATAACTAGTTTCTGGTATTTGAGGCCTACTTGAAATCTATCCCAAAAAGAAAATCTTACATTGAAGGTATTGATAGTGTCATTCAGAAAAACCTAAGACACACGCTAGCGTGCTGATAGAAGTGTGATTCTGTGATTAAACCTATACCTGTCACACAGCGCAAAAAAAAACAGGTCTCACATCTCTATTTAACCAAATCTGCAGTGTTTTATCTGGTCAAGTTATTTTTAGTGACCGTAAAAGCAGACTTTTTGTTCTGGGTTGAAAAAGCATTCCCAAGTTTGCCATTCTCAAAATAACTAGTTTCTGGTATTTGAGGCCTACTTGAAATCTATCCCAAAAAGAAAATCTTACATTGAAGGTATTGATAGTGTCATTCAGAAAAACCTAAGACACACGCTAGCGTGCTGATAGAAGTGTGATTCTGTGATTAAACCTATACCTGTCACACAGCGCAAAAAAAAACAGGTCTCACATCTCTATTCAACCAAATCTGCAGTGTTTTAGCTGGTCAAGTTATTTGTAGTGACCGTAAAAGCAGACTTTTTGTTCTGGGTTGAAAAAGCATTCCCAAATTTGCCATTCTCAAAATAACTAGTTTCTGGTATTTGAGGCCTACTTGAAATCTATCCCAAAAAGAAAATCTTACATTGAAGGTATTGATAGTGTCATTCAGAAAAACCTAAGACACACGCTAGCGTGCTGATAGAAGAGTGATTCTGTGATTAAACCTATACCTGTCACACAGCGCAAAAAAAAAACAGGTCTCACATCTCTATTAAACCAAATCTGCAGTGTTTTATCTGGTCAAGTTATTTGTAGTGACCGTAAAAGCAGACTTTTTGTTCTGGGTTAAAAAAGCATTCCCAAATTTGCCATTCTCAAAATAACTAGTTTCTGGTATTTGAGGCCTACTTGAAATCTATCCCAAAAGAAAATCTTACATTGAAGGTATTGATAGTGTCATTCAGAAAAACCTAAGACACACGCTAGCGTGCTGATAGAAGTGTGATTCTGTGATTAAACCTATACCTGTCACATAGCGCAAAAAAAAAAACAGGTCTCACATCTCTATTCAACCAAATCTGCACTGTTTTAGCTGGTCAAGTTATTTGTAGTGACCGTAAAAGCAGACTTTTTGTTCTGGGTTGAAAAAGCATTCCCAAATTTGCCATTCTCAAAATAACTAGTTTCTCGTATTTGAGGCCTACTTGAAATCTATCCCAAAAAGAAAATCTTACATTGAAGGTATTGATAGTGTCATTCAGAAAAACCTAAGACACACGCTAGCGTGCTGATAGAAGTGTGATTCTGTGATTAAACCTATACCTGTCACACAGCGCAAAAAAAAACAGGTCTCACATCTCTATTCAACCAAATCTGCACTGTTTTAGCTGGTCAAGTTATTTGTAGTGACCGTAAAAGCAGACTTTTTGTTCTGGGTTGAAAAAGCATTCCCAAATTTGCCATTCTCAAAATAACTAGTTTCTGGTATTTGAGGCCTACTTGAAATCTATCCCAAAAAGAAAATCTTACATTGAAGGTATTGATAGTGTCATTCAGAAAAACCTAAGACACACGCTAGCGTGCTGATAGAAGTGTGATTCTGTGATTAAACCTATACCTGTCACACAGCGCAAAAAAAAACAGGTCTCACATCTCTATTCAACCAAATCTGCAGTGTTTTATCTGGTCAAGTTATTTGTAGTGACCGTAAAAGCAGACTTTTTGTTCTGGGTTGAAAAAGCATTCCCAAATTTGCCATTCTCAAAATAACTAGTTTCTGGTATTTGAGGCCTACTTGAAATCTATCCCAAAAAGAAAATCTTACATTGAAGGTATTGATAGTGTCATTCAGAAAAACCTAAGACACACGCTAGCGTGCTGATAGAAGTGTGATTCTGTGATTAAACCTATACCTGTCACACAGCGCAAAAAAAAAACAGGTCTCACATCTCTATTCAACCAAATCTGCAGTGTTTTAGCTGGTCAAGTTATTTGTAGTGACCGTAAAAGCAGACTTTTTGTTCTGGGTTGAAAAAGCATTCCCAAATTTGCCATTCTCAAAATAACTAGTTTCTGGTATTTGAGGCCTACTTGAAATCTATCCCAAAAAGAAAATCTTACATTGAAGGTATTGATAGTGTCATTCAGAAAAACCTAAGACACACGCTAGCGTGCTGATAGAAGTGTGATTCTGTGATTAAACCTATACCTGTCACACAGCGCAAAAAAAAAACAGGTCTCACATCTCTATTCAACCAAATCTGCAGTGTTTTATCTGGTCAAGTTATTTGTAGTGACCGTAAAAGCAGACTTTTTGTTCTGGGTTAAAAAAGCATTCCCAAATTTGCCATTCTCAAAATAACTAGTTTCTGGTATTTGAGGCCTACTTGAAATCTATCCCAAAAGAAAATCTTACATTGAAGGTATTGATAGTGTCATTCAGAAAAACCTAAGACACACGCTAGCGTGCTGATAGAAGTGTGATTCTGTGATTAAACCTATACCTGTCACACAGCGCAAAAAAAAAACAGGTCTCACATCTCTATTCAACCAAATCTGCACTGTTTTAGCTGGTCAAGTTATTTGTAGTGACCGTAAAAGCAGACTTTTTGTTCTGGGTTGAAAAAGCATTCCCAAATTTGCCATTCTCAAAATAACTAGTTTCTCGTATTTGAGGCCTACTTGAAATCTATCCCAAAAAGAAAATCTTACATTGAAGGTATTGATAGTGTCATTCAGAAAAACCTAAGACACACGCTAGCGTGCTGATAGAAGTGTGATTCTGTGATTAAACCTATACCTGTCACACAGCGCAAAAAAAAAACAGGTCTCACATCTCTATTCAACCAAATCTGCAGTGTTTTAGCTGGTCAAGTTATTTGTAGTGACCGTAAAAGCAGACTTTTTGTTCTGGGTTGAAAAAGCATTCCCAAATTTGCCATTCTCAAAATAACTAGTTTCTGGTATTTGAGGCCTACTTGAAATCTATCCCAAAAAGAAAATCTTACATTGAAGGTATTGATAGTGTCATTCAGAAAAACCTAAGACACACGCTAGCGTGCTGATAGAAGTGTGATTCTGTGATTAAACCTATACCTGTCACACAGCGCAAAAAAAAACAGGTCTCACATCTCTATTCAACCAAATCTGCAGTGTTTTATCTGGTCAAGTTATTTGTAGTGACCGTAAAAGCAGACTTTTTGTTCTGGGTTAAAAAAGCATTCCCAAATTTGCCATTCTCAAAATAACTAGTTTCTGGTATTTGAGGCCTACTTGAAATCTATCCCAAAAGAAAATCTTACATTGAAGGTATTGATAGTGTCATTCAGAAAAACCTAAGACACACGCTAGCGTGCTGATAGAAGTGTGATTCTGTGATTAAACCTATACCTGTCACACAGCGCAAAAAAAAAACAGGTCTCACATCTCTATTCAACCAAATCTGCACTGTTTTAGCTGGTCAAGTTATTTGTAGTGACCGTAAAAGCAGACTTTTTGTTCTGGGTTGAAAAAGCATTCCCAAATTTGCCATTCTCAAAATAACTAGTTTCTGGTATTTGAGGCCTACTTGAAATCTATCCCAAAAAGAAAATCTTACATTGAAGGTATTGATAGTGTCATTCAGAAAAACCTAAGACACACGCTAGCGTGCTGATAGAAGTGTGATTCTGTGATTAAACCTATACCTGTCACACAGCGCAAAAAAAAAACAGGTCTCACATCTCTATTCAACCAAATCTGCAGTGTTTTAGCTGGTCAAGTTATTTGTAGTGACCGTAAAAGCAGACTTTTTGTTCTGGGTTGAAAAAGCATTCCCAAATTTGCCATTCTCAAAATAACTAGTTTCTGGTATTTGAGGCCTACTTGAAATCTATCCCAAAAAGAAAATCTTACATTGAAGGTATTGATAGTGTCATTCAGAAAAACCTAAGACACACGCTAGCGTGCTGATAGAAGTGTGATTCTGTGATTAAACCTATACCTGTCACACAGCGCAAAAAAAAACAGGTCTCACATCTCTATTCAACCAAATCTGCAGTGTTTTAGCTGGTCAAGTTATTTGTAGTGACCGTAAAAGCAGACTTTTTGTTCTGGGTTGAAAAAGCATTCCCAAATTTGCCATTCTCAAAATAACTAGTTTCTGGTATTTGAGGCCTACTTGAAATCTATCCCAAAAAGAAAATCTTACATTGAAGGTATTGATAGTGTCATTCAGAAAAACCTAAGACACACGCTAGCGTGCTGATAGAAGTGTGATTCTGTGATTAAACCTATACCTGTCACACAGCGCAAAAAAAAAACAGGTCTCACATCTCTATTCAACCAAATCTGCAGTGTTTTAGCTGGTCAAGTTATTTGTAGTGACCGTAAAAGCAGACTTTTTGTTCTGGGTTGAAAAAGCATTCCCAAATTTGCCATTCTCAAAATAACTAGTTTCTGGTATTTGAGGCCTACTTGAAATCTATCCCAAAAAGAAAATCTTACATTGAAGGTATTGATAGTGTCATTCAGAAAAACCTAAGACACACGCTAGCGTGCTGATAGAAGTGTGATTCTGTGATTAAACCTATACCTGTCACACAGCGCAAAAAAAAAACAGGTCTCACATCTCTATTCAACCAAATCTGCAGTGTTTTATCTGGTCAAGTTATTTGTAGTGACCGTAAAAGCAGACTTTTTGTTCTGGGTTGAAAAAGCATTCCCAAATTTGCCATTCTCAAAATAACTAGTTTCTGGTATTTGAGGCCTACTTGAAATCTATCCCAAAAAGAAAATCTTACATTGAAGGTATTGATAGTGTCATTCAGAAAAACCTTAGACACACGCTAGCGTGCTGATAGAAGTGTGATTCTGTGATTAAACCTATACCTGTCACACAGCGCAAAAAAAAAACAGGTCTCACATCTCTATTCAACCAAATCTGCACTGTTTTAGCTGGTCAAGTTATTTGTAGTGACCGTAAAAGCAGACTTTTTGTTCTGGGTTGAAAAAGCATTCCCAAATTTGCCATTCTCAAAATAACTAGTTTCTGGTATTTGAGGCCTACTTGAAATCTATCCCAAAAAGAAAATCTTACATTGAAGGTATTGATAGTGTCATTCAGAAAAACCTAAGACACACGCTAGCGTGCTGATAGAAGTGTGATTCTGTGATTAAACCTATACCTGTCACACAGCGCAAAAAAAAACAGGTCTCACATCTCTATTCAACCAAATCTGCAGTGTTTTAGCTGGTCAAGTTATTTGTAGTGACCGTAAAAGCAGACTTTTTGTTCTGGGTTGAAAAAGCATTCCCAAATTTGCCATTCTCAAAATAACTAGTTTCTGGTATTTGAGGCCTACTTGAAATCTATCCCAAAAAGAAAATCTTACATTGAAGGTATTGATAGTGTCATTCAGAAAAACCTAAGACACACGCTAGCGTGCTGATAGAAGTGTGATTCTGTGATTAAACCTATACCTGTCACACAGCGCAAAAAAAAAACAGGTCTCACATCTCTATTCAACCAAATCTGCAGTGTTTTATCTGGTCAAGTTATTTGTAGTGACCGTAAAAGCAGACTTTTTGTTCTGGGTTGAAAAAGCATTCCCAAATTTGCCATTCTCAAAATAACTAGTTTCTGGTATTTGAGGCCTACTTGAAATCTATCCCAAAAAGAAAATCTTACATTGAAGGTATTGATAGTGTCATTCAGAAAAACCTAAGACACACGCTAGCGTGCTGATAGAAGTGTGATTCTGTGATTAAACCTATACCTGTCACACAGCGCAAAAAAAAACAGGTCTCACATCTCTATTCAACCAAATCTGCAGTGTTTTAGCTGGTCAAGTTATTTGTAGTGACCGTAAAAGCAGACTTTTTGTTCTGGGTTGAAAAAGCATTCCCAAATTTGCCATTCTCAAAATAACTAGTTTCTGGTATTTGAGGCCTACTTGAAATCTATCCCAAAAAGAAAATCTTACATTGAAGGTATTGATAGTGTCATTCAGAAAAACCTAAGACACACGCTAGCGTGCTGATAGAAGTGTGATTCTGTGACTAAACCTATACCTGTCACACAGCGCAAAAAAAAAACAGGTCTCACATCTCTATTCAACCAAATCTGCAGTGTTTTATCTGGTCAAGTTATTTGTAGTGACCGTAAAAGCAGACTTTTTGTTCTGGGTTGAAAAAGCATTCCCAAATTTGCCATTCTCAAAATAACTAGTTTCTGGTATTTGAGGCCTACTTGAAATCTATCCCAAAAAGAAAATCTTACATTGAAGGTATTGATAGTGTCATTCAGAAAAACCTAAGACACACGCTAGCGTGCTGATAGAAGTGTGATTCTGTGATTAAACCTATACCTGTCACACAGCGCAAAAAAAAAACAGGTCTCACATCTCTATTCAACCAAATCTGCACTGTTTTAGCTGGTCAAGTTATTTGTAGTGACCGTAAAAGCAGACTTTTTGTTCTGGGTTGAAAAAGCATTCCCAAATTTGCCATTCTCAAAATAACTAGTTTCTGGTATTTGAGGCCTACTTGAAATCTATCCCAAAAAGAAAATCTTACATTGAAGGTATTGATAGTGTCATTCAGAAAAACCTAAGACACACGCTAGCGTGCTGATAGAAGTGTGATTCTGTGATTAAACCTATACCTGTCACACAGCGCAAAAAAAAAACAGGTCTCACATCTCTATTCAACCAAATCTGCAGTGTTTTAGCTGGTCAAGTTATTTGTAGTGACCGTAAAAGCAGACTTTTTGTTCTGGGTTGAAAAAGCATTCCCAAATTTGCCATTCTCAAAATAACTAGTTTCTGGTATTTGAGGCCTACTTGAAATCTATCCCAAAAAGAAAATCTTACATTGAAGGTATTGATAGTGTCATTCAGAAAAACCTAAGACACACGCTAGCGTGCTGATAGAAGTGTGATTCTGTGATTAAACCTATACCTGTCACACAGCGCAAAAAAAAACAGGTCTCACATCTCTATTCAACCAAATCTGCAGTGTTTTAGCTGGTCAAGTTATTTGTAGTGACCGTAAAAGCAGACTTTTTGTTCTGGGTTGAAAAAGCATTCCCAAATTTGCCATTCTCAAAATAACTAGTTTCTGGTATTTGAGGCCTACTTGAAATCTATCCCAAAAAGAAAATCTTACATTGAAGGTATTGATAGTGTCATTCAGAAAAACCTAAGACACACGCTAGCGTGCTGATAGAAGTGTGATTCTGTGATTAAACCTATACCTGTCACACAGCGCAAAAAAAAACAGGTCTCACATCTCTATTCAACCAAATCTGCAGTGTTTTAGCTGGTCAAGTTATTTGTAGTGACCGTAAAAGCAGACTTTTTGTTCTGGGTTGAAAAAGCATTCCCAAATTTGCCATTCTCAAAATAACTAGTTTCTGGTATTTGAGGCCTACTTGAAATCTATCCCAAAAAGAAAATCTTACATTGAAGGTATTGATAGTGTCATTCAGAAAAACCTAAGACACACGCTAGCATGCTGATAGAAGTGTGATTCTGTGATTAAACCTATACCTGTCACACAGCGCAAAAAAAAAACAGGTCTCACATCTCTATTCAACCAAATCTGCAGTGTTTTAGCTGGTCAAGTTATTTGTAGTGACCGTAAAAGCAGACTTTTTGTTCTGGGTTGAAAAAGCATTCCCAAATTTGCCATTCTCAAAATAACTAGTTTCTGGTATTTGAGGCCTACTTGAAATCTATCCCAAAAAGAAAATCTTACATTGAAGGTATTGATAGTGTCATTCAGAAAAACCTAAGACACACGCTAGCGTGCTGATAGAAGTGTGATTCTGTGATTAAACCTATACCTGTCACACAGCGCAAAAAAAAAACAGGTCTCACATCTCTATTCAACCAAATCTGCAGTGTTTTAGCTGGTCAAGTTATTTGTAGTGACCGTAAAAGCAGACTTTTTGTTCTGGGTTGAAAAAGCATTCCCAAATTTGCCATTCTCAAAATAACTAGTTTCTGGTATTTGAGGCCTACTTGAAATCTATCCCAAAAAGAAAATCTTACATTGAAGGTATTGATAGTGTCATTCAGAAAAACCTAAGACACACGCTAGCGTGCTGATAGAAGTGTGATTCTGTGATTAAACCTATACCTGTCACACAGCGCAAAAAAAAACAGGTCTCACATCTCTATTCAACCAAATCTGCAGTGTTTTAGCTGGTCAAGTTATTTGTAGTGACCGTAAAAGCAGACTTTTTGTTCTGGGTTGAAAAAGCATTCCCAAATTTGCCATTCTCAAAATAACTAGTTTCTGGTATTTGAGGCCTACTTGAAATCTATCCCAAAAAGAAAATCTTACATTGAAGGTATTGATAGTGTCATTCAGAAAAACCTAAGACACACGCTAGCGTGCTGATAGAAGTGTGATTCTGTGATTAAACCTATACCTGTCACACAGCGCAAAAAAAAACAGGTCTCACATCTCTATTCAACCAAATCTGCAGTGTTTTATCTGGTCAAGTTATTTGTAGTGACCGTAAAAGCAGACTTTTTGTTCTGGGTTGAAAAAGCATTCCCAAATTTGCCATTCTCAAAATAACTAGTTTCTGGTATTTGAGGCCTACTTGAAATCTATCCCAAAAAGAAAATCTTACATTGAAGGTATTGATAGTGTCATTCAGAAAAACCTAAGACACACGCTAGCGTGCTGATAGAAGTGTGATTCTGTGATTAAACCTATACCTGTCACACAGCGCAAAAAAAAACAGGTCTCACATCTCTATTCAACCAAATCTGCAGTGTTTTAGCTGGTCAAGTTATTTGTAGTGACCGTAAAAGCAGACTTTTTGTTCTGGGTTGAAAAAGCATTCCCAAATTTGCCATTCTCAAAATAACTAGTTTCTGGTATTTGAGGCCTACTTGAAATCTATCCCAAAAAGAAAATCTTACATTGAAGGTATTGATAGTGTCATTCAGAAAAACCTAAGACACACGCTAGCGTGCTGATAGAAGTGTGATTCTGTGATTAAACCTATACCTGTCACACAGCGCAAAAAAAAACAGGTCTCACATCTCTCTTCAACCAAATCTGCAGTGTTTTATCTGGTCTAGTTATTTGTAGTGACCGTAAAAGCAGACTTTTTGTTCTGGGTTGAAAAAGCATTCCCAAATTTGCCATTCTCAAAATAACTAGTTTCTGGTATTTGAGGCCTACTTGAAATCTATCCCAAAAAGAAAATCTTACATTGAAGGTATTGATAGTGTCATTCAGAAAAACCTAAGACACACGCTAGCGTGCTGATAGAAGTGTGATTCTGTGATTAAACCTATACCTGTCACACAGCGCAAAAAAAAAACAGGTCTCACATCTCTATTCAACCAAATCTGCAGTGTTTTATATGGTCAAGTTATTTGTAGTGACCGTAAAAGCAGACTTTTTGTTCTGGGTTGAAAAAGCATTCCCAAATTTGCCATTCTCAAAATAACTAGTTTCTGGTATTTGAGGCCTACTTGAAATCTATCCCAAAAAGAAAATCTTACATTGAAGGTATTGATAGTGTCATTCAGAAAAACCTAAGACACACGCTAGCGTGCTGATAGAAGTGTGATTCTGTGATTAAACCTATACCTGTCACACAGCGCAAAAAAAAACAGGTCTCACATCTCTATTCAACCAAATCTGCAGTGTTTTATCTGGTCAAGTTATTTGTAGTGACCGTAAAAGCAGACTTTTTGTTCTGGGTTGAAAAAGCATTCCCAAATTTGCCATTCTCAAAATAACTAGTTTCTGGTATTTGAGGCCTACTTGAAATCTATCCCAAAAAGAAAATCTTACATTGAAGGTATTGATAGTGTCATTCAGAAAAACCTAAGACACACGCTAGCGTGCTGATAGAAGTGTGATTCTGTGATTAAACCTATACCTGTCACACAGCGCAAAAAAAAACAGGTCTCACATCTCTATTCAACCAAATCTGCAGTGTTTTAGCTGGTCAAGTTATTTGTAGTGACCGTAAAAGCAGACTTTTTGTTCTGGGTTGAAAAAGCATTCCCAAATTTGCCATTCTCAAAATAACTAGTTTCTGGTATTTGAGGCCTACTTGAAATCTATCCCAAAAAGAAAATCTTACATTGAAGGTATTGATAGTGTCATTCAGAAAAACCTAAGACACACGCTAGCGTGCTGATAGAAGTGTGATTCTGTGATTAAACCTATACCTGTCACACAGCGCAAAAAAAAAACAGGTCTCACATCTCTCTTCAACCAAATCTGCAGTGTTTTATCTGGTCTAGTTATTTGTAGTGACCGTAAAAGCAGACTTTTTGTTCTGGGTTGAAAAAGCATTCCCAAATTTGCCATTCTCAAAATAACTAGTTTCTGGTATTTGAGGCCTACTTGAAATCTATCCCAAAAAGAAAATCTTACATTGAAGGTATTGATAGTGTCATTCAGAAAAACCTAAGACACACGCTAGCGTGCTGATAGAAGTGTGATTCTGTGATTAAACCTATACCTGTCACACAGCGCAAAAAAAAAACAGGTCTCACATCTCTATTCAACCAAATCTGCAGTGTTTTATCTGGTCAAGATATTTGTAGTGACCGTAAAAGCAGACTTTTTGTTCTGGGTTGAAAAAGCATTCCCAAATTTGCCATTCTCAAAATAACTAGTTTCTGGTATTTGAGGCCTACTTGAAATCTATCCCAAAAAGAAAATCTTACATTGAAGGTATTGATAGTGTCATTCAGAAAAACCTAAGACACACGCTAGCGTGCTGATAGAAGTGTGATTCTGTGATTAAACCTATACCTGTCACACAGCGCAAAAAAAAACAGGTCTCACATCTCTATTCAACCAAATCTGCAGTGTTTTAGCTGGTCAAGTTATTTGTAGTGACCGTAAAAGCAGACTTTTTGTTCTGGGTTGAAAAAGCATTCCCAAATTTGCCATTCTCAAAATAACTAGTTTCTGGTATTTGAGGCCTACTTGAAATCTATCCCAAAAAGAAAATCTTACATTGAAGGTATTGATAGTGTCATTCAGAAAAACCTAAGACACACGCTAGCGTGCTGATAGAAGTGTGATTCTGTGATTAAACCTATACCTGTCACACAGCGCAAAA
The DNA here is from genome assembly GCF_905171765.1 of Bufo bufo. NCBI lineage: Eukaryota > Metazoa > Chordata > Amphibia > Anura > Bufonidae > Bufo > Bufo bufo. The sequence continues at coordinate 296,425,273 of NC_053393.1, forward strand.
AAAAAACAGGTCTCACATCTCTATTCAACCAAATCTGCAGTGTTTTATCTGGTCAAGTTATTTGTAGTGACCGTAAAAGCAGACTTTTTGTTCTGGGTTGAAAAAGCATTCCCAAATTTGCCATTCTCAAAATAACTAGTTTCTGGTATTTGAGGCCTACTTGAAATCTATCCCAAAAAGAAAATCTTACATTGAAGGTATTGATAGTGTCATTCAGAAAAACCTAAGACACACGCTAGCGTGCTGATAGAAGTGTGATTCTGTGATTAAACCTATACCTGTCACACAGCGCAAAAAAAAACAGGTCTCACATCTCTATTCAACCAAATCTGCAGTGTTTTATCTGGTCAAGTTATTTGTAGTGACCGTAAAAGCAGACTTTTTGTTCTGGGTTGAAAAAGCATTCCCAAATTTGCCATTCTCAAAATAACTAGTTTCTGGTATTTGAGGCCTACTTGAAATCTATCCCAAAAAGAAAATCTTACATTGAAGGTATTGATAGTGTCATTCAGAAAAACCTAAGACACACGCTAGCGTGCTGATAGAAGTGTGATTCTGTGATTAAACCTATACCTGTCACACAGCGCAAAAAAAAAACAGGTCTCACATCTCTATTCAACCAAATCTGCAGTGTTTTATCTGGTCAAGTTATTTGTAGTGACCGTAAAAGCAGACTTTTTGTTCTGGGTTGAAAAAGCATTCCCAAATTTGCCATTCTCAAAATAACTAGTTTCTGGTATTTGAGGCCTACTTGAAATCTATCCCAAAAAGAAAATCTTACATTGAAGGTATTGATAGTGTCATTCAGAAAAACCTAAGACACACGCTAGCGTGCTGATAGAAGTGTGATTCTGTGATTAAACCTATACCTGTCACACAGCGCAAAAAAAAAACAGGTCTCACATCTCTATTCAACCAAATCTGCAGTGTTTTATCTGGTCAAGTTATTTGTAGTGACCGTAAAAGCAGACATTTTGTTCTGGGTTGAAAAAGCATTCCCAAATTTGCCATTCTCAAAATAACTAGTTTCTGGTATTTGAGGCCTACTTGAAATCTATCCCAAAAAGAAAATCTTACATTGAAGGTATTGATAGTGTCATTCAGAAAAACCTAAGACACACGCTAGCGTGCTGATAGAAGTGTGATTCTGTGATTAAACCTATACCTGTCACACAGCGCAAAAAAAAAACAGGTCTCACATCTCTATTCAACCAAATCTGCAGTGTTTTATCTGGTCAAGTTATTTGTAGTGACCGTAAAAGCAGACTTTTTGTTCTGGGTTGAAAAAGCATTCCCAAATTTGCCATTCTCAAAATAACTAGTTTCTGGTATTTGAGGCCTACTTGAAATCTATCCCAAAAAGAAAATCTTACATTGAAGGTATTGATAGTGTCATTCAGAAAAACCTAAGACACACGCTAGCGTGCTGATAGAAGTGTGATTCTGTGATTAAACCTATACCTGTCACAAAGCGCAAAAAAAAAAACAGGTCTCACATCTCTATTCAACCAAATCTGCAGTGTTTTATCTGGTCAAGTTATTTGTAGTGACCGTAAAAGCAGACTTTTTGTTCTGGGTTGAAAAAGCATTCCCAAATTTGCCATTCTCAAAATAACTAGTTTCTGGTATTTGAGGCCTACTTGAAATCTATCCCAAAAAGAAAATCTTACATTGAAGGTATTGATAGTGTCATTCAGAAAAACCTAAGACACACGCTAGCGTGCTGATAGAAGTGTGATTCTGTGATTAAACCTATACCTGTCACACAGCGCAAAAAAAACAGGTCTCACATCTCTATTCAACCAAATCTGCAGTGTTTTATTTGGTCAAGTTATTTGTAGTGACCGTAAAAGCAGACTTTTTGTTCTGGGTTGAAAAAGCATTCCCAAATTTGCCATTCTCAAAATAACTAGTTTCTGGTATTTGAGGCCTACTTGAAATCTATCCCAAAAAGAAAATCTTACATTGAAGGTATTGATAGTGTCATTCAGAAAAACCTAAGACACATGCTAGCGTGCTGATAGAAGTGTGATTCTGTGATTAAACCTATACCTGTCACACAGCGCAAAAAAAAACAGGTCTCACATCTCTATTCAACCAAATCTGCAGTGTTTTATCTGGTCAAGTTATTTGTAGTGACCGTAAAAGCAGACTTTTTGTTCTGGGTTGAAAAAGCATTCCCAAATTTGCCATTCTCAAAATAACTAGTTTCTGGTATTTGAGGCCTACTTGAAATCTATCCCAAAAAGAAAATCTTACATTGAAGGTATTGATAGTGTCATTCAGAAAAACCTAAGACACACGCTAGCGTGCAGATAGAAGTCTAATTCTGTGATTAAACCTATACCTGTCACACAGCGCAAAAAAAAAACAGGCCTCACATTTCTATTCAACCAAATCTGTACTGTTTTAGCTGGTCAAGTTATTTGTAGTGACCGTAAAAGCACACTTTTTGTTCTGGGTTGAAAAACTATTCCCAAATTTGCCATTCTCAAAATTGTGGTGAACGGGAACAATGAGGAAAACATCTAATAAGGGACGCGGACGTGGACATGGTCGTGGTGGTGTTAGTGGACCCTCTGGTGCTGAAAGAGCACGTGGCCGTTCTGCCACAGCCACACGTCCTAGTGAACCAACTACCTCAGGTCCCAGTAGCCAGCAGAATTTACAGCGATATTTGGTGGGGCCCAATGCCATTCTAAGGATGGTAAGGCCTGAGCAGGTACAGGCATTAGTCAATTGGGTGGCCGACAGTGGATCCAGCACGTTCACATTATCTCCCACCTAGTCTTCTGCAGAAAGCGCACAGATGGCGCATGAAAACCAAGCCCATCGGTCTGTCACATCACCCCCATGCATATCAGGGAAACTGTCTGAGCCTCAAGTTATGCAGCAGTCTCTTATGCTGTTTGAAGACTCTGCTGCCAGGGTTTCCCAAGGGCATCCACCTAGCCCTTCCCCAGGGGTGGAAGAGATAGAATGCACTAACGCACAACCACTTATTTTTCCTGATGATGAGGACATGAGAATACCACCTCAGCACGTCTCTGATGATGACGAAACACAGGTGCCAACTGCTGCGTCTTTCTGCAGTGTGCAGACTGAACAGGAGGTCAGAGATCAAGACTGGGTGGAAGACGATGCAGGGGACGATGAGGTCCTAGACCCCACATGGAATGAAGGTCGTTCCACTGACTTTCACAGTTCGGAGGAAGAGGCAGTGGTGAGACCGAGCCAACAGCGTAGCAAAAGAGGGAGCAGTGGGCAAAATCAGAACACCCGCCGCTAAGAGACTCCGCCTGCTACTGACCGCCGCCATCTGGGACCGAGCACCCCAAAGGCAGCTTCAAGGAGTTCCCTGGCATGGCACTTCTTCAAACAATGTGCTGACGACAAGACCCGAGTGGTTTGCACGCTGTGCCATCAGAGCCTGAAGCGAGGCATTAAAGTTCTGAACCTTAGCACAACCTGCATGACCAGGCACCTGCATGCAAAGCATGAACTGCAGTGGAGTAAACACCTTAAAAACAAGGAAGTCACTCAGGCTCCACCTGCTACCTCTTCTGCTGCTGCCGCCTCGGCCTCTTCTGCTGCTGCCGCCGCCTCGGCCTCTTCTGCTGCTGCTGCCGCCGCCTCGGACTCTTCCTCTGCCTCTGGAGGAATGTTGGCACCTGCCTCCCAGCAAACATGGGATGTACCACCAACACCACCACCTGCGTCACCAAGCATCTCAACCATGTCACACGGCAGCGTTCAGCTCTCCATTTCACAAACATTTGAGAGAAAGCGTAAATTCCCACCTAGCCACCCTCGATCCCTTTGCCTGAATGCCAGCATTTCTAAACTACTGGCCTATGAAATGCTGTCATTTAGGCTGGTGGACACACACAGCTTCAAACAGCTCATGTCACTTGCTGTCCCACAGTATGTTGTTCCCAGCCGCCACTACTTCTCCAAGAGAGCCGTGCCTTCCCTGCACAAACAAGGGTCCGATAAAATCAAGTGTGCACTGCGCAACGCCATCTGTGGCAAGGTCCACCTAACCACAGATACGTGGACCAGTAAGCACGGCCAGGGACGCTATATCTCCCTAACTGCACACTGGGTAAATGTAGTGGCGGCTGGGCCCCAGGCGGAGAGCCGTTTGGCGCACGTCCTTCCGCCGCCAAGGATCGCAGGGCAACATTCTTTGCCTCCTGTCTCCTCCTCCTCCTACTCAGCTTCCTCCTCCTCTTCTTCCACCTGCTCATCCAGTCAGCCACACACCTTCACCACCAACTTCAGCACAGCCCGGGGTAAACGTCAGCAGGCCATTCTGAAACTCATATGTTTGGGGGACAGGCCCCACACCGCACAGGAGTTGTGGCGGGGTATAGAACAACAGACCGACGAGTGGTTGCTGCCGGTGAGCCTCAAGCCTGGCCTGGTGGTGTGCGATAATGGGCGAAATCTCGTTGCAGCTCTGGGACTAGCCGGTTTGACGCACATCCCTTGCCTGGCGCATGTGCTGAATTTGGTGGTGCAGAAGTTCATTCGCAACTACCCCGACATGTCAGAGCTGCTGCATAAAGTGCGGGCCGTCTGTTCGCGCTTCCGGCGTTCACACCCTGCCGCTGCTCGCCTGTCTGCGCTACAGCGTAACTTCGGCCTTCCCGCTCACCGCCTCATATGCGACGTACCCACCAGGTGGAACTCCACCTTCCATATGCTGGACAGACTGTGCGAGCAGCAGCAGGCCATAGTGGAGTTTCTGCTGCAGCACGCACGGGTCAGTCGCACTGCGGATAAGACACACTTCACCACCAATGACTGGGCCTCCATGCGATACCTGTGTGTCCTGTTGCGTTGTTTCGAGTACTCCACCAACATGACCAGTGGCGATGACGCCGTTATCAGCGTTACAATACCACTTCTATGTCTCCTTGAGAAAACACTTAGGGCGATGATGGAAGAGGAGGTGGCCCAGGAGGAAGAGGAGGAAGAGGGGTCATTTTTAGCACTTTCAGACCAGTCTCTTCGAAGTGACTCAGGGGGAGGTTTTTTGCAACACCAGAGGCCAGGTACAAATGTGGCCAGACAGGGCCCACTACTGGAGGACGAGGAGGACGAGGATGAGGAGGAGGTGGAGGAGGATGAGGATGAAGCATGTTCACAGCGGGGTGGCACTCAAAGCAGCTCGGGCTCATCACTGGTACGTGGCTGGGGGGAAACACAGGACGATGACGATACAGCTTGTCCTTACCTCTGGGCAGCCTGGCACACATGAGCGACTACATGCTGCAGTGCCTGCGCAACGGCAGCAGAGTTGCCCACATTTTAACGTGTGCGGACTACTGGGTTGCCACCCTGCTGGATCCCCGGTACAAAGACAATGTGCCCACCTTACTTCCTACACTGGAGCGTGATAGGAAGATGCGCGAGTACAAGCGCACATTGGTAGACGCGCTACTGAGAGCATTCCCAAATGTCACAGGGGAACCAGTGTAAGCCCAAGGCGAAGGCAGAGGAGGAGCAAGAGGTCGCCAACGCAGCTGTGTCACGGCCAGCTCCTCTGAGGGCAGGGTTAGCATGGCAGAGATGTGGAAAAGTTTTGTCACCACGCCACAACTAACTGCACCACCACCTGATACGGAACGTGTTAGCAGGAGGCAACATTTCACTAACATGGTGGAACAGTACCTGTGCACACCCCTCAACGTACTGACTGATGGTTCGGCCCCATTCAACTTCTGGGTCTCCAAATTGTCCACGTGGCCAGAGCTAGCCTTTTATGCCTTGGAGGTGCTGGCCTGCCCGGCGGCCAGCGTTTTGTCTGAACGTGTATTAAGCACGGCAGGGGGCGTCATTATAGACAAACGCAGCCGCCTGTCTACAGCCAATGTGGACAAGCTGACGTTCATAAAAATGAACCAGGCATGGATCCCACAGGACCTGTCCATCCCTTGTGCATTAACTACCTCCCATTAACAATATATTATTGTACTCCAGGGCACTTCCTCATTCAATCCTATTTTTAATTTCATTTTACCATTATATTGCGGGGCAACCCAAAGTTGAATGAACCTCTCCTCTGTCTGGGTGCCGGGGCCTAAATGTGTGACAGTGGCCTGTTCCAGTGGTGGGTGACGTGAAGCCTGATTCTCTGCTATGACATGAAGACTTATTCTGTGCTGACATGAAGCCAGATTCTCTGTTACGGGACCTCTCTCCTCTGCCTGGGTGCCTGGGCCTAAATATGTGACAGTGGCCTGTTCCAGTGGTGGGTGACGTGAAGCCTGATTCTCTGCTATGACATGAAGACAGATTCTGCGCTGACATAAGGCCAGTTTCTCTGTTACGGGACCTCTCTCCTCTGCCTGGGTGCCTGGGCCTAAATATGTGACAGTGGCCTGTTCCAGTGGTGGGTGACGTGAAGCCTGATTCTCTGCTATGACATGAAGACAGATTCTGCGCTGACATAAGGCCAGATTCTCTGTTACGGGACCTCTCTCCTCTGCCTGGGTGCCTGGGCCTAAATGTGTGACAGTGGCCTGTTCCAGTGGTGGGTGACGTGAAGCCTGATTCTCTGCTATGACATGAAGACAGATTCTGCGCTGACATATGGCCAGATTCTCTGTTACGGGACCTCTCTCCTCTGCCTGGGCCTAAATCTGTGACAGTGGCCTGTTCCAGTGGTGGGTGACGTGAAGCCTGATTCTCTGCTATGACATGAAGACAGATTCTGCGCTGACATAAGGCCAGATTCTCTGTTACGGGACCTCTCTCCTCTGCCTTGGTGCCTGGGCCTAAATATGTGACAGTGGCCTGTTCCAGTGGTGAGTGACGTGAAGCCTGATTCTCTGCTATGACATGAAGACAAATTCTGCGCTGACATAAGGCCAGATTCTCTGTTACGGGACCTCTCTCCTCTGCCTGGGTGCCTGGGCCTAAATGTGTGACAGTGGCCTGTTTCAGTGGTGGGTGACGTGAAGCCTGATTCTCTGCTATGACATGAAGACAGATTCTGCGCTGACATAAGGCCAGTTTCTCTGTTACGGGACCTCTCTCCTCTGCCTGGGTGCCTGGGCCTAAATATGTGACAGTGGCCTGTTCCAGTGGTGGGTGACGTGAAGCCTGATTCTCTGCTATGACATGAAGACAGATTCTGCGCTGACATAAGGCCAGATTCTCTGTTACGGGACCTCTCTCCTCTGCCTGGGTGCCTGGGCCTAAATGTGTGACAGTGGCCTGTTCCAGTGGTGGGTGACGTGAAGCCTGATTCTCTGCTATGACATGAAGACAGATTCTGCGCTGACATATGGCCAGATTCTCTGTTACGGGACCTCTCTCCTCTGCCTGGGCCTAAATCTGTGACAGTGGCCTGTTCCAGTGGTGGGTGACGTGAAGCCTGATTCTCTGCTATGACATGAAGACAGATTCTGCGCTGACATAAGGCCAGATTCTCTGTTACGGGACCTCTCTCCTCTGCCTTGGTGCCTGGGCCTAAATATGTGACAGTGGCCTGTTCCAGTGGTGGGTGACGTGAAGCCTGATTCTCTGCTATGACATGAAGACAAATTCTGCGCTGACATAAGGCCAGATTCTCTGTTACGGGACCTCTCTCCTCTGCCTGGGTGCCTGGGCCTAAATGTGTGACAGTGGCCTGTTTCAGTGGTGGGTGACGTGAAGCCTGATTCTCTGCTATGACATGAAGACAGATTCTGCGCTGACATAAGGCCAGATTCTCTGTTACGGGACCTCTCTCCTCTGCCTGGGTGCCTGGCGCCTGGGCCTAAATATGTGACAGTGGCCTGTTCCAGTGGTGGGTGACGTGAAGCCTGATTCTCTGCTATGACATGAAGACAGATTCTGCACTGACATAAGGCCAGATTCTCTATTACGGGACCTCTCTCCTCTGCCTGGGTGCCTGGGCCTAAATGTGTGACAGTGGCCTGTTCCAGTGGTGGGTGACGTGAAGCCTGATTCTCTGCTATGACATGAAGACAGATTCTGCGCTGACATAAGGCCAGATTCTCTGTTACGGGACCTCTCTCCTCTGCCTTGGTGCCTGGGCCTAAATATGTGACAGTGGCCTGTTCCAGTGGTGGGTGAGGTGAAGCCTGATTCTCTGCTATGACATGAAGACAGATTCTGCGCTGACATAAGGCCAGATTCTCTGTTACGGGACCTCTCTCCTCTGCCTGGGTGCCTGGGCCTAAATGTGTGACAGTGGCCTGTTCCAGTGGTGGGTGACGTGAAGCCTGATTCTCTGCTATGACATGAAGACAGATTCTGCGCTGACATAAGGCCAGATTCTCTGTTACGGGACCTCTCTCCTCTGCCTGGGTGCCTGGGCGCCTGGGCCTAAATATGTGACAGTGGCCTGTTACAGTGGTGGGTGACGTGAAGCCTGATTCTCTGCTATGACATGAAGACAGATTCTGCGCTGACATAAGGCCAGATTCTCTATAACGGGACCTCTCTCCTCTGCCTGGGTGCCTGGGCCTAAATGTGTGACAGTGGCCTGTTCCAGTGGTGGGTGACGTGAAGCCTGATTCTCTGCTATGACATGAAGACAGATTCTGTGCTGACATAAGGCCAGATTCTCTGTTACGGGACCTCTCTCCTCTGCCTGGGTGCCTGGGCCTAAATGTGTGACAGTGGCCTGTTCCAGTGGTGGGTGACGTGAAGCCTGATTCTCTGCTATGACATGAAGACAGATTCTGTGCTGACATAAGGCCAGATTCTCTGTTACGGGACCTCTCTCCTCTGCCTGGGTGCCTGGGCCTAAATGTGTGACAGTGGCCTGTTCCAGTGGTGGGTGACTTGAAGCCTGATTCTCTGCTATGACATGAAGACAGATTCTGCGCTGACATAAGGCCAGATTCTCTGTTACGGGACCGCTCTCCTCTGTCTGGGTGCCGGGGCCTAAATATGTGACAGTGGCCTCTTCCAGTGGTGGGTGACATGAAGCCAGATTCTCTGCTATAGCATGAAGAGACTGATTCTCTGCTGACATGAAGCCAGATTCTTTGCTATGGCATGAAGAGACTGATTCTCTGCTGACGTGAAGCCAGATTCTCTGCTATGGGACCTCTGTCCAATTGATATTGGGCCATTTTTTTATTTTTTTATTTTTATTTTAATTCATTTCCCTATCCACATTTGTTTGCAGGGGATTTACCTACATGTTGCTGCCTTTTGCAGCCCTCTAGCTCTTTCCTGGGCTGTTTTAAAGCCTTTTTAGTGCCCAAAAGTTCTGGTCCCCATTGACTTCAATGGGGTTCGGGACGAAGTTCGGTTCGGGTTCGGATGCCGAACCCGAACATTTCCGGGAAGTTCGGCCGAACTTCTCGAACCCGAACATCCAGGTGTTCGCTCAACTCTATTCATAACTCAATAGCGCCATCTATTGGTTTCATAGTCTGCTGACAAGAATATTAGACTATGAGTCTTATGACAAGCTTATTAGTGTAGCCTTTTGCATGTAAAATTTGCAATAAAAATTTGTGATTAGAATATTCTCGATCTAAAGAAGGATGATATCTGACACTGGAAAAGCTTGGTAATAACTCATTGAAGATATCTGACACTGGGAAAGTTGGGTAATAACTCAGTGATGATATCTGACACTGGGAAAGCTGGGTAATAACTCAGTGTAGATCGCAAATATTCTAATCGCAAATTTTTATTGCTAATTTTCGATGCAAAAGGCTACACTAATAAGCTTGTCATAAGACTCATAGTCTAATATTCTTGTCAGCAGACTATGAAACCAATAGATGGCACTATTGAGTTATGAACAGAACCATCTATTGGTTTCATAGTCTTCTGACAAAGCTATTAGCCTACTCTTGTCATAAGACTGTGAAACCAATAGATGGTGTTGTTCATAACTTAATAGCGCCATCTATTGGTTTTCATAGTCTTATGACAGCTGAAAAACAAGGCAGATTCTGCTCATTTGCATGTCTTTTTCATATATCCCCATGTTTATGCAAATTATGTTACGACAATTAGAAAACTTTTTGTCGCCCTAATGATACTGATCTAGGTGTGCAGGTCCACCCAAGCCATCCAACAGATGCAAAATAACTTTGAGGTTTACTGGTTCTCAGTCAGATGAGAGCTGGTTTGGAATATCTCATAGTGCACAAGGCTGCCATTGTAAGGTATGCTGGCTGTTATCTGGCTCATGGATAGATGGATGGTTTGCACATACAGTACCTGGCTTTTGGAATATAGCCTTTGTGTGGTTGTCTATTGTATGTTATACATATTAAGAGTCTAAGATGCATCCAGTCACCCTCTTAATGCTGTTGCCAAACCATTTTGATGGGATTTCTATAAATTTCTAACCTTTTTTTTATGAACCAGACACTCTCTTCTGAGCAGGGGGTGCTTAGGGTTCTCCCATTGACTTCCATTGTGCTCAGTAGACCACACGAGCATACGAGCACTTTGCTGCTCGCTCAACACTACTTCCAGACCCTGCTAATGCCAGTGTAAAAGTAGCCTTAGTCGTGTCTTGATAGACAGGATGCTCCTCTCTATGTGAGCAGATCGACTTGTACAAATGTATTTATCAGAGCTCTTGTGCAACAAAGATCTGTACCTCCGCTCAACAGCCCCCTCATATCGCAGTCCATGCATCTAAAAAAAAATCTATGACAGCTCAGAGCATTCCTAGATTTCTGGCTTCATTTGAGTCAGAAAACTGCCATTGTCACGCTCCTTTTTAAAAGGTCACAAACACATAGTTTGCAATTTTTCAACACCACTTTTCAGAAACAAGGGTAATGATAAATCGCCCCCCTCTTTTCATTCTGTTCATGGCTTAAATCCAATGGTGCAACTATAAATTACTAGGCCCTACAGCAAATTAAAAGCTACATCCTCCCTCCCCCCCAGTAACATATGTATGATACATTAGTATCATATTCCTGTGTTCTGCTGAGACTGGGGCATACTTCCTATTGCTATGTCTGTACAGCAGTTATTCACTGATGACTGAGTTACTGATATTATTTGAGGGGCTCTTGTCCCTATGGAAACAAAGGTGGGCGGGGATGTCATGTGACTGCTCCTCTGAACATGCTTGCTGCAATGCATGCTGGGATTTTTACTTTCACTTTGCCGGTGCTCCTCCCACACAGCCGGTCTGAGGAGCTCCTCCAGGGAGGAATGTCATGGTGAACAGGTTAGATAAATGATGTATAGCCAGTACATGTCACATGATATAAATACTTCATGGTTTGGGCTATTGTCTAGGGCAGTTTGGATTTTTGATACTTGGGTGGACAACCTCTTCAATATTTCACATCCGTTGATAAACATATACTGTAAAATTTGTACCCACACCTTTGAAGAGTAAAAGTATTGCTGAACTGTGTTAACCCTTTGAATGTCGGTGTGATTGGTTGGTGAATGTCGGTACCTCTTACAAGAAACTATATCCTTTACAGAAACTATGCTATGGGTTACCGTTTGTGCTATGGGTTACCGTTTGACCCTGTTTTGGTGGCAATTCCACCTCATTGAACTGTTGAACTATGCCTATGTGCAGGGCCGCTGATAGGCCAGTACAGCTGGCCCAGTTGTACCGGGCCCGGCTGGCAGGGGGGCCCGGGCAGCCTCGACATAACCAATTAATGTTTTAAAAAAAAAAAAACCTCCACAGCCCTGACCGCTAGTCAAACGCCGTCGTACCCCCCCCCCCTGCTTTCTACGTTTTTTTTTTTTTTTAAATCGCCGCTCAGTACCTGCCTGCTTGCTCCGTTTGTATGCGGCAGCAGGTAGGGACTATTTCCTCTGTTTCGGGCGCGGAAGAGTATCTCTTCTCTTCTCTCTCCCGCGCCCGCTCCTCTGCTCTGCTCAGTCTGCTCTGCAGAATCAAGTCCCGGCCAGCTTGTCCTTCCCTGGCGCCGCGGAGTTATTCTTCTCCCTCCGCGGCGCCAGGGAAGAGAGTGAGAGAAGGAAAAGCACCACTGGCAGGCAGTGAAGAAAGGAAAAAAAATAAAAAAAATTGTGACACTCCGGGCAGCGAATCCAGGAATCCAGGGAGGCAGACAGCACAGCAGCCAGCGCTACTACTACAGTCTATCTACAGTGAAGGAGGAAGTGACTCTGTCCTGGGGCCAGGAATCAGGATAACAGGTATGAATGTACTTGTTTGGGGGGGGGTGGGGTCAAGATCTACTGTCTGCAGGCTCACTCTAATTATTATTTCAGGCCTGGCTACCCCACTGTAGTTGAGTTGTCTACAGTAAACTATCTTTAACGAGACCTGGCTTGTTGTTTTTTTTCCACCTTTATCATTTGTTTAATCTTCCTAATTTTTTCAAAATACCACTTCATTTATTCATTAATGTTTTTTTATTACATATTGATATTAAAGAGGTCTGTTCTCATCTGAAAACAGTATTTATTTTGGATAATAAAACTTATAACTGGCTGGAGAAAAATAAATATCACTTGTAGACAAATCTGCATGTTGTTTCAAGGCGGCGTCTGGGGAGGGGCCAAGGGCGGGGCCAGGGGTGTGGCTGAAGGAGGGATCAGGGGGTGGAGCTGAAGGGGGCCCCGTCATGTATGCTGTACGGGGCCCCATGATTTCTATCAGCGGCCCTGCCTATGTGTCTGTTGCTAGAACATGTCAGCATTGCTATAATGCTATGTTTATGCATGCTATTATATCTCCCAGCACTTGAGTGTGCCATGTAACTTGCACTCATGTTTTTAAGCCACTGTGAGATGCCAGCGAGGGAATGTAAATGTATGTGCTCTACTGTTGGTGAGAACACTGAAGCTGCCATCTATTAGTTATCGACAAAAATATTATCACAGTTGGATAATACAAGGGGTGATAAAATACCTTTTTGGTCATCTGTCCTCATAAACATTGTTGCTGTAAAGAGCTCTTGGAGACCACCTCCAGTAAGAGCTAGCTGGATAAGAGTTACATGGAAGGCATACTGTGAATGTGTGCTCAGTGGTTGTGAAGGAAGGTGCATACAGCTGGCAACTACAGGTGATGGCACAGGCCCAGCTCCTGAGTCCGTGCCATCAATGTGACATACTATTCTGGCACTGAGAGTTAACTACCTGCGCTCGGTAACAGTATGTCACTGAGTGGGGAATGGGTTAAGATTAGGGATGAGCGAACCCGAACTGTATAGTTTTGGGGTGTCCGTGACACGGACCCGAACCCGAACCCGAACATTTTCGTAAAAGTCCGGGTTCGGGTTCGGTGTTTGGCGCTTTCTTGGCGCTTTTTCAAAGGCTGCAAAGCAGCCAATCAACAAGCGTCATACTACTTGCCCCAAGAGGCCATCACAGCCTTGCCTACTATTGGCATGGCTGTGATTGGCCAGTGCAGCATGTGACCCAGCCTCTATATAAGCTTGGGTCACGTAGCGCTGCACGTCACTCTGCTGATACAAGTGTAGGGAGAGGTTGCAGCTGCGACGTTAGGGCGAGATTAGGCAGTGATTAACTCCTCCAAAAGACTTCATTCAGTGATCGATCTACAGCTGTGGATCATTGAACTGCTGCTATTCAATTGCTCAGTGCTTTTAGGGTGCCCAGAGCGTTTTTCAGTCACTTTTTTCTGGGGTGATCGGCGGCCATTTTGTGTCTTGCTTGTGCGCCAGCACAAGCTACCACCAAGTGCATTTAACCATCAATAGTGTGGTTATTTTTTGCTATATCCTACATCAGGGTCAAGCTTTCATCAAGTGCATTTAACCATCAATAGTGTGGTTATTTTTTGGCCATATACTACATCAGGGGCAAGCTGACCTTGTCACCCAAGTGCATTTAACCATCAATAGTGTGGTTATTTTTTGCTATATCCTACATCAGGGTCAAGCTTTCATCAAGTGCATTTAACCATCAATAGTGTGTTTATTTTTTGCTATATCCTACATCAGGGTCAAGCTTTCGTCAAGTGCATTTAACCATCAATAGTGTGGTTATTTTTTGGCCATATGCTACATCAGGGGCAAGCTGACCTTGTCACCCAAGTGCATTTAACCATCAATAGTGTGGTTATTTTTTGCTATATCCTACATCAGGGTCAAGCTTTCATCAAGTGCATTTAACTATCAATAGTGTGGTTATTTTTTGGCCATATACTACATCAGGGGCAAGTTGAGCCTGTCACAAAGTGCATTTAACCATCAATAGTGTGGTTATTTTTTGCTATATCCTACATCAGGGTCAAGCTTTCATCAAGTGCATTTAACTATCAATAGTGTGGTTATTTTTTGGCCATATACTACATCAGGGGCAAGTTGAGCCTGTCACAAAGTGCATTTAACCATCAATAGTGTGGTTATTTTTTGGCCATATACTACATCAGGGGCAAGTTGAGCCTGTCACCCAGCGCCTAAAAAATAGGCCTTACATTTATATTAATCCAAATCTGTCATTACTGCTTTAGCTGGTCAAGTTATTTTTAGCGACCGTCAAAGCACAGTTTTTGTTCTGGGTTGAAAAACAATTCCCAAATTTGCAATTCTCAAAATTAGTGGTTTCTGCTGTATCAGGCCTACTTTAAATCTATCCCTAAAAGGGTATATTAGATTCAAGGTGCTGATAGGGTAATTCTCAAAAAATTAACACACACGCTACAGTGCAGATCCAAGTCTAATTCTGTGATTAAACGTATACCTGTCACCAAGGGCCTAAATAAAAGGCCTCAAATTTATATTCAGCTAAATCTGTCATTACTGGTGTGCCTGTATTAGTGTAATACGGTACCTAAATAGATAGCCAGATAGACTTAGTGTTAGGTGTCTGTAAAAAAAGGCCTGAATTTAAATTCAATACATTGGCCCGAATAATATTTTTCTTATTGTGGTGAACGGTAACAATGAGGAAAACATCTAGTAAGGGACGCGGACGCGGACATGGTCGTGGTGGTGTTAGTGGACCCTCTGGTGCTGGGAGAGGACGTGCCCGTTCTGCCACAGCCACACGTCCTAGTGTACCAACTACCTCAGGTCCCAGTAGCCGCCAGAATTTACAGGGATATTTGGTGGGGCCCAATGCCGTTCTAAGGATGGTAAGGCCTGAGCAGGTACAGGCATTAGTCAATTGGGTGGCCGACAGTGCATCCAGCACGTTCACATTATCTCCCACCCAGTCTTCTGCAGAAAGCACACAGATGGCGCATGAAAACCAAGCCCATCAGTCTGTCACATCACCCCCATGCATATCAGGGAAACTGTCTGAGCCTCAAGTTATGCAGCAGTCTCTTATGCTGTTTGAAGACTCTGCTGGCAGAGTTTCCCAAGGGCATCCACCTAGCCCTTCCCCAGGGGTGGAAGAGATAGAATGCACTAACGCACAACCACTTATGTTTCCTGATGATGAGGACATGAGAATACCACCTCAGCACGTCTCTGATGATGACGAAACACAGGTGCCAACTGCTGCGTCTTTCTGCAGTGTGCAGACTGAACAGGAGGTCATGGATCAAGACTGGGTGGAAGACGATTCAGGTGACGATGAGGTCCTAGACCCCACATGGAATGAAGGTCGTGCCACTGATTTTCACAGTTCGGAGGAAGAGGCAGTGGTGAGACCGAGCCAACAGCGTAGCAAAAGACAAAGAGGGAGCAGTGGGCAAAGGCAGAACACCCGCAGCCAAGAGACTCCGCCTGCTACTGACCGCCGCCATCTGGGACCGAGCACCCCAAAGGCAGCTTCAAGGAGTTCCCTGGCATGGCACTTCTTCAAACAATGTGCTGACGACAAGACCCGAGTGGTTTGCACGCTGTGCCATCAGAGCCTGAAGCGAGGCATTAACGTTGTGAACCTTAGCACAACCTGCATGACCAGGCACCTGCATGCAAAGCATGAACTGCAGTGGAGTAAACACCTTAAAAACAAGGAAGTCACTCAGGCTCCCCCTGCTACCTCTTCTGCTGCTGCCGCCTCGGCCTCTTCTGCTGCTGCCGCCGCCTCGGCCTCTTCCTCCGCCTCTGGAGGAACATTGGCACCTGCCGCCCAGCAAACATGGGATGTACCACCAACACCACCACCTGCGTCACCAAGCATCTCAACCATGTCACACGGCAGCGTTCAGCTCTCCATCTCACAAACATTTGAGAGAAAGCGTAAATTCCCACCTAGCCACCCTCGATCCCTGGCCCTGAATGCCAGCATTTCTAAACTACTGGCCTATGAAATGCTGTTATTTAGGCTGGTGGACACAGACAGCTTCAAACAGCTCATGTCACTTGCTGTCCCACAGTATGTTGTTCCCAGCCGCCACTACTTCTCCAAGAGAGCCGTGCCTTCCCTGCACAACCAAGTATCCGATAAAATCAAGTGTGCACTGCGCAACGCCATCTGTGGCAAGGTCCACCTAACCACAGATACGTGGACCAGTAAGCACGGCCAGGGACGCTATATCTCCCTAACTGCACACTGGGTAAATGTAGTGGCGGCTGGGCCCCAGGCGGAGAGCTGTTTGGCGCACGTCCTTCCGCCGCCAAGGATCGCAGGGCAACATTCTTTGCCTCCTGTCTCCTCCTACTCAGCTTCCTCCTCCTCTTCTTCCACCTGCTCATCCAGTCAGCCACACACCTTCACCACCAACTTCAGCACAGCCCGGGGTAAACGTCAGCAGGCCGTTCTGAAACTCATATGTTTGGGGGACAGGCCCCACACCGCACAGGAGTTGTGGCGGGGTATAGAACAACAGACCGACGAGTGGTTGCTGCCGGTGAGCCTCAAGCCTGGCCTGGTGGTGTGCGATAATGGGCGAAATCTCGTTGCAGCTCTGGGACTAGCCGGTTTGACGCACATCCCTTGTCTGGCGCATGTGCTGAATTTGGTGGTGCAGAAGTTCATTCACAACTATGCCGACATGTCAGAGCTGCTGCATAAAGTGCGGGCCGTCTGTTCGCGCTTCCGGCGTTCACATCCTGCCGCTGCTCGCCTGTCTGCGCTACAGCGTAACTTCGGGCTTCCCGCTCACCGCCTCATATGCGATGTGCCCACCAGGTGGAACTACACCGTGCACATGCTGGACAGACTGTGCGAGCAGCAGCAGGCCATAGTGGAGTTTCAGCTGCAGCACGCACGGGTCAGTCGCACTGCGGAACAGCACCACTACACCACCAATGACTGGGCCTCCATGCGAGACCTGTGTGCACTGTTGCGCTGTTTCGAGTACTCCACCAACATGGCCAGTGGCGATGACGCCATTATCAGCGTTACAATACCACTTCTATGTCTCCTTGAGAAAACACTTAGGGCGATGATAGAAGAGGAGGTGGCCCAGGAGGAGGAGGAGGAAGAGGGGTAATTTTTAGCACTTTCAGGCCAGTCTCTTCGAAGTGACTCAGAGGGAGGTTTTTTGCAACAGCAGAGGCCAGGTACAAATGTGGCCAGACAGGGCCCACTACTGGAGGACAAGGAGGACGAGGATGAGGAGGAGGTGGAGGAGGATGAGGATGAAGCAGGTTCACAGCAGGCTGGCACCCAACGCAGCTCGGGTCCATCACTGATGCGTGGCTGGGGGGAAACGCAGGACGATGACGATACGCCTCCCACAGAGGACAGCTTGTCCTTACCTCTGGGCAGCCTGGCACACATGAGCGACTACATGCTGCAGTGCCTGCGCAACGACAGCAGAGATGCCCACATTTTAACGTGTGCGGACTACTGGGTTGCCACCCTGGTGGATCCACGGTACAAAGACAATGTGCCCACCTTACTTCATGCACTGGAGCGTGATAGTAAGATGCGCGAGTACAAGCGCACGTTGGTAGACGCGCTACTGATAGCATTCCCAAATGTCACAGGGGAACAAGTGGAAGCCCAAGGCGAAGGCAGAGGAGGAGCAAGAGGTCGCCAACGCAGCTGTGTCACGGCCAGCTCCTCTGAGGGCAGGGTTAGCATAGCAGAGATGTGGAAAAGTTTTGTCACCACGCCACAGCACCACCACCTGATACGGAACGTGTTAGCAGGAGGCAACATTTCAATAACATGGTGGAACAGTACCTGTGCACACCCCTCCACGTACTGACTGATGGTTCGGCCCCATTCAACTTCTGGGTCTCCAAATTGTCCACGTGGCCAGAGCTAGCCTTTTATGCCTTGGAGGTGCTGGCCTGCCCGGCGGCCAGCGTTTTGTCTGAACGTGTATTCAGCACGGCAGGGGGCGTCATTACAGACAAATGCAGCCGCCTGTCTACAGCCAATGTGGACAAGCTGACCTTCATAAAAATGAACCAGGCATGGATCCCACAGGACCTGTCCATCCCTTGTGCAGATTAGACATTAACTACCTCCCCTTAACAATATATTATTGTACTCCAGGGCACTTCCTCATTCAATCCTATTTTTATTTTCATTTTACCATTATATTGCCGGGCAACCCAAAGTTGAATGAACCTCTCCTCTGTCTGGGTGCCGGGGCCTAAAAATATCTGACAGTGGCCTGTTCCAGTGGTGGGTGACATGAAGCCTGATTCTCTGCTATGACATGAAGACTGATTCTCTGCTGACATGAAGCCTGAATCTCTGTTATGGGACCTCTCTCCTCTTCCTGGGTGCCTGGGCCTAAATATGTGACAGTGGCCTGTTCCAGTGGTGGGTGACGTGAAGCCTGATTCTCTACTATGACATGAAGACTGATTCTCTGCTGACATGAAGCCTGAATCTCTGTTATGGGACCTCTCTCCTCTGCCTGGGTGCCGGGGCCTAAAAATATCTGACAGTGGCCTGTTCCAGTGGTGGATGACGTGAAGCCTGATTCTCTGCTATGACATTCACACTGATTCTCTGCTGACATGAAGCCAGATTCTCTGTTACGGGACCTCTCTCCTCTGCCTGGGTGCCTGGGCCTAAATATCTGACAATGGACTGTTCCAGTGTTGGGTGACGTAAAGCCTGATTCTCTGCTATGACATGCAGACTGATTCTCTGCTGACATGAAGCCAGATTCTCTGTTACGGGACCTCTCTCCTCTGCCTGGGTGCCTGGGCCTAAATATCTGACAATGGACTGTTCCAGTGTTGGGTGACGTAAAGCATGATTCTCTGCTATGACATGCAGACTGATTCTCTGCTGACATGAAGCCAGATTCTCTGTTACGGGACCTCTCTCCTCTGCCTGGGTGCCTGGGCCTAAATATCCGACAATGGACTGTTCCAGTGTTGGGTGACGTAAAGCATGATTCTCTGCTAGGACATGCTGACTGATTCTCTGCTGACATGAAGCCAGATTCTCTGTTACGGGACCTCTCTCCTCTGCCTGGGTGCCTGGGCCTAAATATCCGACAATGGACTGTTCCAGTGTTGGGTGATGTAAAGCATGATTCTCTGCTAGGACATGCTGACTGATTCTCTGCTGACATGAAGCCAGATTCTCTGTTACGGGACCTCTCTCCTCTGCCTGGGTGCCTGGGCCTAAATATCTGACAATGGACTGTTCCAGTGTTGGGTGACGTAAAGCATGATTCTCTGCTAGGACATGCCGACTGATTCTCTGCTGACATGAAGCCAGATTCTCTGTTACGGGACCTCTCTCCTCTGCCTGGGTGCCGGGGCCTAAATATATGACAATGGACTGTTACAGTGGTGGGTGACGTGAAGCCAGATTCTCTGCTATGGCATGAAGAGACTGATTCTCTGTTGACGTGAAGCCAGATTCTCTGCTATGGGACCTCTGTCCAATTGATATTGGTTAATTTTTATTTATTTTATTTTTATTTTTATTCATTTCCCTATCCACATTTGTTTGCAGGGGATTTACCTACATGTTGCTGCCTTTTGCAGCCCTCTAGCTCTTTCCTGGGCTGTTTTACCACCTTTTTAGTGCCGAAAAGTTCGGGTCCCCATTGACTTCAATAGGGTTCGGGGTCGAGACGAAGTCCGGGTCGGGTTCGGATCCCGAACCCGAACATTTCCGGGAAGTTCGGCTGAACTTCTCGAACCCGAACATCCAGGTGTTCGCTCAACTCTAGTTAAGATCCAAATCCATACCTGAGCTAAATATTTTCTTCCTAACATTGCTGAATCCATATAAAGCTTAGCTTTCATTTTAATACTGTACTCAAGAGTCGTAAGAAAATCTTTGGAAAGAAAGTTGCCTGCTAAAATGAACAATAAAGGTAAACTGAATATTTTTCAAAATATTAGAGCCAATATATATGGATGACTTCTGTCATTGTTTTGGTCTTTTCAGTCTAGAGTACAGCATTAGAATATTCAACAATCATCTGTCATCTATCCTCTGATTCTTTTTTCCAATTTGTGCATATTCAAATGCTTGGCTTGTATGCTCTCTGTGTTCACTGATCCGTTTCCTTTGTCATCTCTAGTGTGACACTTTAGTTGTTTTATGCATTTTACTGAAAAAAAGACTGTGCAGTTAAGAAACAATAATAATGTACTCATGTGAAAATAAAACAGTCCCAAACTTTGCCACCTATTATATCACAAACAGTAATGATGAAGACTAATGTAATTGATAATTCAATAACTGTTTCAACATTATTTTAATAGGTGCAGTTTCTACATTCATTACCTTGCTTTGATGTATCTGTTTTATGAAATATCTGGAAATGGTATGGAATTGATGTGACATTAAGAATACTCACCTGTTTTCCTTACTTTATATTAGTTTTTTTAGTTTTTTACTTTATCCCTCATCTTTTCGTGCATCAACTTTCCTTTCTTGTACAACACCATGTGTTTAAAACATGTCTTCTAGCAGTAGGGGGCAACACCATAGAAATGACATTCAGGATATGAGATGGCTGCAGAAACTAATAAAGTTATTTGATGCTGATTACAAAAACAGTTACCAGTGTGATCTACGGTATGTCATTGTATGAGCTGTAGATATTGCTTCCTATTGTGAATGTAGTTGAGGAGCATCAGTTAAAAAAGAAAGAATTTATACATAAAACAGATTTTTATTGAAAAATTCTAATACCCCTAGTCCCATAGTCTTATAACATTAGTGAAATATTTGTAGAACACTTACTCGCATAAAACATTTGTATGTTACAGTTTACTTATATCTTTATATCTATACCTACAGTGGATATAAAAAGTCTACACACCCCTGTTAAAATGTCAGGTTTCTGTGATGTAAAAGAAATGAGACAAAAATAAATCATTTCAGAACTTTTTCCACCTTTAATGTGACCTATAAACTGTACCACTCATTTGAAAAACAAACTGAAATCTTTTAGGTGGAGGGAAGAAAACAAAAAAAAAACTAAAATAATGTGGTTGCATAAGTGTGCACACACTTAAACTAATACTTTGTTGAAGCACCTTTTGATTTTATTACAGCAGTCTTTTTGGGTATGAGTCTATCAGCATGGCACATTTTGATTTGGCAAGATTTGTCCACTCTTCTTTGCAAAAACACTTCAAATCTGTCAGATTGCGAGGGCATCTCCTGTGCACAGCCCTCTTCAGAACACCCAACAGATTTTTAATCGGATTCAGGTCTGGGCTCTGGCTGGGCCATTCCAAAACTTTAATCTTCTTCCGCTGAAGACATTCCTTTGATTTGGATGTATGCTTTGGGTTGTTTACTCCAGGTTTCCATAACAACTCAGCCATTTATCTTCAATAAAGTAGGTCAGCTTTAAGCTAGGGCTACAGGACGACAATAAGTTGCACGACACAGGGCACAACTACGCTGCTACATGCATCCATCTTGGATGGATTCTTTGTGACTGCCGTGTCGCATGTTGCAGTGCGACACCATAGCCTATCATGACTATGGCATTGGCTAGCCCGCTCAGGTCTTACCAACCCCACCTTATTAAATTTCCACCAATAATTAACAGCCGGACAACAGTTTAGATTTAATTGGCCACAGCAACGTTTTTTATTAAATAACACTGTAACGGTCACGTCCACACTCACACAGGGGGAAGGATAGTGACCACTGCGCTCCACCCTCACCCCTGGCCCTGCCTACTTGCCTCACGAGTCCTGATGACAGGGGACAATTGGATGACAGTCCCTAACTTAGGATACATGCAGGGAAGACAGACAAGACAAAATACGGAACATGAACGGACCGGGTCAGAACCAAGAGAGCTACGCAGTACAAAGGGTTAAGCAAAGAATGGTCAGGAGAAGCCGGGGTCAAATACCAGGAGAGTAGAGAAGTACAAGAGGAGTCCTAAGAGAGTAGTCAGGTGGGAGCCGAGGTCACAATACCAGGACGGATGCGCAGTACAGGAGGAGCAGGCAAAAGGATCGTCAGGGAACGGAATCAGGTGTGTATTCAGTAGTCCAACAAATAGCCAGGAACCTAGAAATTAACAGGCAACCTGTGGCTAGCAGGCTGCCTGTATTTATAGTGGGGAGTGAGGGTCATGTGACGTGGCCAGCGTCACATGACCGACAGACCAACCAGTTGAGCACTGAGTGATCAGCTCGGCGCGACTTAGGAGCAGGGAGCTACCCAGCAGTAAAGCCGCCCTGGGAATGAGGTCAAACACAGATCCTCATTCCCAAAGCTAAGCAACAGTTCTGCGGGCAATGGGGGACCGAGTGCACCTTCGGAACCCCGTTATAGTATCCCCCCTTTTACGAGGGGCCACCGAACAGGGTGTTCTAAATGAAATTTACGAACCAGTCTAGGAGTATGAACCTCCCTGGCAGGTACCCAAGATCTCTCTTCAAGTCAATACTCCTTCCAGTGAATCAGGTACTGCAAGGAGTTACGCACCTTCCTGACATCCACTATTTTAGACACAACATACTCGACAGCATCATTAACAAGAACCGGCAGAGGCGAGGCTTTCGATGGTACTATCGGTTCAAAATATTTTTTAAGTAGAGATTTATGGAACACATTATGAATGTGGAATGACTCGGGCAGCTCCAACCTAAATGATACCGGGTTAATCACCTCCGTGATCTTATATGGTCCAATAAAACGAGGAGCAAATTTTCTAGAAGCTACCTTGAGAGATAGATTCTTGGAGGACAACCATACTTTATCCCCAACCTGAAAGTTCACCCCTTTTGAACGTCTCCTATCGGCCTTGAGTTTTTGAGAACTTTGAGCCTTTTCTAGGTTCGATTGAACCCGGGCCCAAACTGTGCACAGTTCGGAGGAGAGTTTATCAGCTTCAGGGTTAGAGGAGGAGACGGACGACCCAGAATGAAAACGGGGATGAAAACCATGGTTACAAAAGAAAGGGGAGACCCCAGCAGAAGAATCGACACGGTTATTCAAAGCAAATTCAGCCAACGGAAGAAATTTGACCCATAATTGCTGGTCATCAGCAACATACAACCTCAGGAATTGTTCCACAGACTGATTAAGGCGTTCAGTCTGCCCATTACTCTCAGGATGGTAGGCGGAAGAAAAAGACAACGAAATTTTACATCTTTGACAGAAGGCCCTCCAGAATTTGGACACAAACTGCACACCCCTGTCCGAAACAATATTTTCCGGGATGCCATGTAAACGAACAATCTCTCTCACAAAAATAGACGCCAGGGTTTTAGCATTCGGAAGTTTAGACAGGGGAATGAAATGAACCATCTTGCTAAACCATCGACCACTACCCAAACCACAGTCTTACCCTCCGCCAGCGGTAGGTCAGTTATAAAGTCCATCGAGATATGGGACCAGAGTCTACTGGGAATGGGTAGGGGTCGTAGGTTACCAGCAGGGCGAGTCCTAGGTGTCTTAGACCTGGCACAAACCTCACAGGCTGACACGTAGGACTTGACATCCCTGGTCAGAGTGGGCCACCAATAATATCTAGAAACCAGATCCTTAGTGCCCTCAACACCCGGATGTCCACAAAAGGCAGAATCGTGACACTCACCCAACAGCTGGAGACGAAATTGTACGGGAACAAACAACTTATCTGTTGGGGTGGATGCCGGTGCCAGATGTTGTTCAGCCTTAATGCGAGCCGAGATATCCTGGGTTAGAGCCACTAAGAAGATGTTTGCTGGTAGGATGGATTCAGGCGGCGTCTAAGTGGGTTGAAAAGCATGGAAGCTCCGAGATAATGCGTCTGCCTTCAAATTTTTACTTCCCGGCCTGAACGTCATGGAGAAATCAAAACGGGTAAAAAACAGAGCCCATTGGGCTTGTCGGGGATTCAACCTCTTAGCGGACTCGGGAAACATTAGGTTTTTATGATCAGTGACAACAGTTACTCGATGCCTTGCCCCCTCCAAAAAATGTCTCCACTCCTCAAATGCCCATTTAATAGCCAGCAGCTCCCTATTCCCTATGTCGTAGTTTCTCTCCATGGGAGAGAACTTCCTAGAGAAGAAGGCACACGGTCTCAGGTTAGTAAGGCTAGCAGGACCTTGTGAAAGGACTGCTCCTGCGCCGTCCTCGGACGCATCCACCTCCACAATAAAGGGTCTCTCCTGATCAGGCTGGATCAGAATGGGAGCGCTACTAAATGCCTTTTTAAACGTTTCAAATGAAGAAATGGCCTTGGTAGACCAATTCTCCAAATCCGCCCCTTTCTTAGTAAGGTCGGTCAATGGCTTAGCAATTACAGAAAAATTCATGATAAATTTACGGTAGTAATTAGCGAAACCCAAAAACCGTTGTAAAGCCTTTAAGGATGAAGGCCTTACCCATTCCTTAATAGCTAAAACCTTACCAGGATCCATCTTAAAGGCGTGAGGAGTCAAAACATGCCCTAGAAACAGTATCTCCTGTACACCAAAGACACATTTCTCTTGCTTAGCGGATAGCTGGTTCTCCAACAACACCTCTAATACTTGTTTGACATGGGACACATGAGATTCGAAATCAGGAGAGAATATCAAAATGTCGTCAAGATAGACAATAATAAATTTACCTAAGAACTCCCTAAGAATATTGTTGATTAAGTTTTGGAACACAGCTGGGGCATTGCTGAGTCCAAAAGGCATCACTTGATATTCAAAGTGTCCTATCGGAGTATTGAACGCTGTCTTCCATTCGTCTCCCTCCTTGATTCGGATTAGATTGTATGCCCCTTTCAGGTCAATCTTGGAAAACCAGGTTGCCCCCAAAACCTGGTTAAATAAATCCGGAATCAATGGGAGAGAGTATCTATTTTGGACAGTGATTTTATTTAATCTCCGGTAATCAATACAAGGCCTAAGACCACCATCCTAAGACCACCAAGCATGAGTCACACTTAGGTCCCCATTTCACCAACTCTCCTTTGGACCAATCAATTGTGGGGTTATGTAAACGGAGCCAAGGCAACCCTAGTACCACCTCAACCGGTAGGTTCTCCAGGATTAGAAGAGAACATCTCTCAGAGTGGCACACACCCACGGACAGAGAAATTTCAGAGGTACATGACCTCACCGTACCACCAATCAGGGGAGTAGCATCAATAGCCATGACATGGATAGGTGTAGGTAAAGCAAACATTGGAATACCCAATTTACAAGCAAACTCAAAGTCAATAAAGCTGGCCGCTGAACAGGAGTCAATAAAGGCCTTACCCGGCCACTTATTAACCCCCAGAGATTTTAATGGGTACCAAAAGCTTACCTTTAGAAAAATCAGGGTGTACCTGGTCTTTAGGTTGTCTTGCCTTAGGAGACTTGTCAGAGAGGACCCTCTTAGGACACTTGTTGATCCAATGGCCAAGATCTCCACAGTAGAAGATTACCCCGGGTCATGCCAACCTGCATGGGATCCTCGGTGGAGACCTCAGTGTTGTCCCTGGAAAAGGCCTCTGGCTGGACCACCATCTGAGAACAGAACTGTCGTTCTTGTCGTCTCTCTCTAACTCGTCTGTCAAGTCGGACAACTAGGGTCATCATCTCCTCTAAGGTCTCAGGAATTTGGTAATTGACCAATAGATCTTTTAAATTATCAGATAGACCAGACCTAAACTGACTCTTCAGGGCTGGTTCATTCCATCCTGAGGGGACACACCACCGTCTGAATTGGGTGCAATACTCCTCCGCAGGGAGATGGCCCTGAACCAGTGCCCTAAGAGCTGTCTCGGCTACCAGGGCCCTGTCTGGTTCGTCATAGAGGATACCGAGGGCCTGAAAAAAAACCTCCACAGAAGTTAGATAACTGGCCCCAGGAGGTAACGAATATGCCCAGTCCTGGCGATCACCCTAGTAGAGAAATGATAATCCCCACGCGTTGGCTCTCGGGACCGGAGGACACGGGGCGCAAACGGAAGTAGAGTTTGCAATTCTCCTTAAAGGAGAGAAACCTCTTCCGGTCTCCAGAAAAGGGTTCTGGGAGCTTGATCTGGGGTTCAAAATGTGGACTGGAGGACAGAGGAGTGGAAGAACCTTGCCCTAACTCACAAGAACGGAGTTTCTTTCCTAGCTCCTGCACCCTCTGTGTCAAGTTAGAGACATAGTCAGTCAGGGTAGTAAGAGGATTCATGATACAGTGGTTATTGGGCCTGTTAATCTGTAACGGTCACGTCCACACTCAAACAGGGGGAAGGATAGTGACCACTGCGCTCCACCCTCACCCCTGGCCCTGCCTACTTGCCTCACGAGTCCTGATGACAGGGGACAACTGGACGACAGTCCCTAACTTAGGATACGTGCAGGGAAGACAGACAAGACAAAATACGGAACATGAACGGACCGGGTCAGAACCAAGAGAGCTACGCAGTACAAAGGGTTAAGCAAAGAATGGTCAGGAGAAGCCGGGGTCAAATACCAGGAGAGTAGAGAAGTACAAGAGGAGTCCTAAGAGAGTAGTCAGGTGGGAGCCGAGGTCACAATACCAGGACGGATGCGCAGTACAGGAGGA
The DNA here is from genome assembly GCF_905171765.1 of Bufo bufo. NCBI lineage: Eukaryota > Metazoa > Chordata > Amphibia > Anura > Bufonidae > Bufo > Bufo bufo. Next base: position 296,452,018 of record NC_053393.1, read on the forward strand.
GCAGGCAAAAGGATCGTCAGGGAACGGAATCAGGTGTGTATTCAGTAGTCCAACAAATAGCCAGGAACCTAGAAATTAACAGGCAACCTGTGGCTAGCAGGCTGCCTGTATCTATAGTGGGGAGTGAGGGTCATGTGACGTGGCCAGCGTCACATGACCGACAGACCAACCAGTTGAGCACTGAGTGATCAGCTCGGCGCTCAAGGCAGACTTAGGAGCAGGGAGCTACCCAGCAGTAAAGCCGCCCTGGGAATGAGGTCAAACACAGATCCTCATTCCCAAAGCTAAGCAACAGTTCTGCGGGCAATGGGGGACCGAGTGCACCTTCGGAACCCTGTTACAAACACATAAATAACCAATAAATATCCAACATAAATAACATTAAACTTTACCCAGCAGAAAACCTGAATAAATGATGAGGGAGGTCCTAGATGCCCCGAAAACACCACTGTACCCAAATCAAGTGGCAACTCCATCTTGCCCCCAGCTGATAAACGCCAGCTCAAAGGCACCAACTGATGGATGCCTAATTCCTCCACTCCAGCTCCACCCATGGGGCCCTCCCATTCTCAAGTACCACAATAATCACCAACTTCGAGGACCTCCCCATCGCCAACAACGCGCAACTTGACCCCTTAAAGGGGTTGTCCCACTTTGCTTTTTCAATCTTACGAGCAGTAAATGTCCTGATAACTTCCTGGTTTGGCTCCAGCAGTTGAGTGAAGGCCGGCCACGCCTCCTCATTACTCACCCTGAGAGTTCAGTCCTTGCGTGCTCGTTCATGTGGATGAGTCATTCTTCTGGAGCCTGCAGAGTATGTAAAGCCCATCCCCCTGCTGGGGAATCACTCAGTGACCACTGACCAATGCTAGTGAACTAATGTAGTAGTAACTTGTGGCTGTCCTCCATTCTAATACACTTTTACACATAAAACCTGTGTTACAAACCTATTCTGTGCAGCAAAAACAATAAATCACTACAGCCCAAATGCATGTTAGCTAGTAGCCATATGATCTGTGCTAGAAATAGATAGATATATTCACTGACTTATTACCCAGCTTTCCCGGTGAACAATATTATCACTGACTTATTACCCAGCTTTCCCGGTATCAGATATTATCACTGACTTATTACCCAGCTTTCCCGGTATCAGATATTATCACTGACTTATTACCCAGCTTTCCCGGTGTACAATATTATCACTGACTTATTACCCAGCTTTCCCGGTGTACAATATTATCACTGACTTATTACCCAGCTTTCCCGGTGTACAATATTATCACTGACTTATTACCCAGCTTTCCCGGTGTACAATATTATTGTACACCGGGAAAGCTGGGTAATAAGTCTGTAATAATATTGTACACATGGAAAGCTGGGTAATAAGTCAGTGATAATATCTGATACCGGGAAAGCTGGGTAATAAGTCAGTGATAATATTGTACACCGGGAAAGCTGGGTAATAAGTCAGTGATAATATCTGATACCGGGAAAGCTGGGTAATAAGTCAGTGATAATATCTGATACCGGGAAAGCTGGGTAATAAGTCTGTGATAATATCTGATACCGGGAAAGCTGGGTAATAAGTCTGTAATAATATTGTACACCGGGAAAGCTGGGTAATAGGTCAGTGATAATATCTGATACCGGGAAAGCTGGGTAATAAGTCTGTAATATTATTGTACACCGGGAAAGCTGGGTAATAAGTCTGTAATAATATTGTACACCTGGAAAGCTGGGTAATAAGTCAGTGATAATATCTGATACCGGGAAAGCTGGGTAATAAGTCAGTGATAATATTGTACACCGGGAAAGCTGGGTAATAAGTCAGTGATAATATCTGATACCGGGAAAGCTGGGTAATAAGTCAGTGATAATATCTGATACCGGGAAAGCTGGGTAATAAGTCAGTGATAATATCAGACACCGGGAAAGCTGGGTAATAGGTCAGTGATAATATCAGACACCGGGAAAGCTGGGTAATAAGTCTGTGATAATATTGTACACCGGGAAAGCTGGGTAATAAGTCTGTGATAATATCTGATACCGGGAAAGCTGGGTAATAAGTCTGTAATAATATTGTACACCGGGAAAGCTGGGTAATAAGTCAGTGATAATATCTGATACCGGGAAAGCTGGGTAATAAGTCTGTAATAATATTGTACACCGGGAAAGCTGGGTAATAAGTCAGTGATAATATCTGATACCGGGAAAGCTGGGTAATAAGTCAGTGATAATATCTGATACCGGGAAAGCTGGGTAATAAGTCAGTGATAATATCTGATACCGGGAAAGCTGGGTAATAAGTCTGTAATATTATTGTACACCGGGAAAGTAGGGTAATAAGTCAGTGATAATATTGTACACCGGGAAAGCTGGGTAATAAGTCTGTAATAATATTGTACACCGGGAAAGCTGGGTAATAAGTCAGTGATAATATCTGATACCAGGAAAGCTGGGTAATAAGTCAGTGATAATATTGTACACCGGGAAAGCTGGATAATAAGTCAGTGATAATATCTGATACCGGGAAAGCTGGGTAATAAGTCAGTGATAATATCTGATACCTGGAAAGCTGGGTAATAAGTCAGTGATAATATCTGATACCGGGAAAGCTGGGTAATAAGTCTGTAATAATATTGTACACCGGGAAAGCTGGGTAATAAGTCAGTGATAATATCTGATACCGGGAAAGCTGGGTAATAAGTCAGTGATAATATCTGATACCGGGAAAGCTGGGTAATAAGTCAGTGATAATATCTGATACCGGGAAAGCTGGGTAATAAGTCTATAATATTATTGTACACCGGGAAAGCTGGGTAATAAGTCAGTGATAATATTGTACACCGGGAAAGCTGGGTAATAAGTCAGTGATAATATCTGATACCGGGAAAGCTGGGTAATAAGTCAGTGATAATATCTGATACCGGGAAAGCTGGGTAATAAGTCTGTAATAATATTGTACACCGGGAAAGCTGGGTAATAAGTCTTATAGACTTATTACCCAGCTTTCCCGGTGTCTGATATTATCACTGACCTATTACCCAGCTTATGGGGGGGGGGGGCATCTGTGGATGGCACTTATGGGGGGGGCATCTGTGGATGGCACTTATGGGGGGGGCATCTGTGTATAGCACTTATGGGGGGGGCATCTGTGGATGGCACTTATGGGGGGGAGCATCTGTGGGTGGCACTTATGGGGTGGGGGGATCTGTGGATGGCACTTATGGGGTGGGGGGATCTGTGGATGGCACTTATGTGGTGGGAGGCATCTGTGGATTGCTGCCTGGACTCCTTCTGGGCACCAGAAAGCACGGCGTCCTCGGTTGCTATGACGCCGTGCGCTCCCTCCTGCTGCCGGAAAACATATGAACTGAGCTTTACTGAGAACATACAGGATTTATAGAGCAACTGCTCTGAGAGTAGTTCTATTACGTAATATAAACACACATACATATGTATATACAGGTATGCTGGTTCAGTGTCCAAGATACCCCATTTAAATAAACGCCAGGGCTTGAATGAACAAGGCTCCTATTCACTCGAGCCCTCCTCTGTCAATCCCTCTTATGTTTGGCTTATTCAAATAAAATAAAGTGATATATGCTTCTTATTCCGGGCGAGCCCAGACCCGCTGCTCATTAGTGGCTCACGTCTGGCTAGGGAGAGGGAGGTCGCATATCCTGATTTCCAGGAGGGCTATTAGAGAAGACGGGGAGGGGGGTTTAAATTGGCAGAGTGAGCGCATGGCGTCCTCTGTTGCTATGACGCCGTGCGCCACGTTCTTCCGCATTCTCAGCACAGTTTCAATTCCACCCTGAATTCCCAGGGACCACAAATCAATACCTACTGAATTAAGATGCACCCCATCCGTTCTCCAAAATTCTCCCACTCCCGCCTTGAATTCCAAATGCTGCACCGCAAATGCCCTATTCTTGACACAAATCTACTCACCACCCGATTTACTTTGATCCGAGCTTTATTAATTCGCTCGACCGACCTCGGCACAATATCCGACCAAACCGTGATCATCTTCGGAAATAAAGCCAACAATCTCAGTAAATCAAATTTAATATCGCAAATCAACTCCTGGAATGACCTAGCCCCAAAATCATTGCCCCCAATGTGCAATACTAAAATGTCTGGGGGTAGATCCAAGCTCACAAAGCGATTCACCTCCCACAAAACTTTACCCCACAACATACCTCTAATACCAAACCACTGCAACACTGCCACATCCCGCCCAAAACCCAGCTGGTGCCCATTTCATCTCACGTCCGCCCTTATCGCCCCCCAGAACACGAACGAATGTCCCAGGATCTATACCAACGCCACCTGTAAACCTAAAACAGTACCCAAAAACCAAACATTAATCCTTAGGCTAGGTTCACACCTGAGTGTTTTACAGCGCGTTCCTACCAATGTTTCCCTGTGGGCATGGTTCTCACCTGAGCGTTTTACAGCGCATACGAAAGCGCTGTAAAACGCCCTATGCCCCAAGAAGTACAGGAACTTCTTTGGGGCGTATTGTCACGCGTATTGTGGCAGTTTTTCATTGGATTAATCACACAAACGCGCATACTACGAGCATTTCCAAAATACAAAAACGCCCTAAAATACGCCTCAAAAATGCCAGATAAAAACGCCTGTAAAAAGCGCTTATCGGATACGCTCAGGTGTGAACCCAGCCTTAAAGATTAATAATTCACAATCGATCCAATGTCACATATGAACGAAATCTAATTGATTCCCAATGACCTATCCTTTTATTATATCATTGCTCAAACCAAAACGCGCTGCTTCCGTCGCTGCCCCAATCCTAAAGGAATGTCCCGAATAACCTTTCTTCCCAATCCCCAGGGCCTTCAAACACCTCTTAAAAACAGCAATAAATTTAAACCGTTACATAAATGATCCATCTTTGTGTCTAAGAAGAGATTCAGTGCTCTTTCCAATCACCTCCCCCCCCCCCCCCCCCCCCCCCTGCCCCATAGCCCTGCAAGCACTGCACCGGGCAAAGAAAACAACCCGTGATTTTAAACAAACTCAATTGCCTACCCTTTCCTGCCTGATCTGTTTTTGAGTTCCTGATTCGGAAGTTACACCATTGACCATTGCAGTATGCCCCAAAACCTACCCCCCCAGCAGTGTCCTAATATAATTCGAAATCAAAGCTGTTTCATACGTCACCCATAACTACCATTCTACCATTATATACACCTAAAAAAAAAAATCGCCCAAACTTCTAAATCCCCCTTAACTCTTTATCCAACCAAATAAAATGATGCGGTGCTGTAGCACCCGCAGTAGCAGCAGCCAAAAGTCTACAAAAAATGTGCCCCATCGGCATAATTCTACAAGCAAAGTTGAGTTTTCCCCAACAGTGACTGTAACTCTCTCAATCTAATCTTTGCCAGTCTCCTCACCCTACTAACTTCCTGCCGCAAAGTCAATAGCTTATCTTCTGGCAACCTACACTCCATTCTGACCATGTCAATCACAATTCTCAAAAAGCTCAACTCTGTTGTAGGCCCCACCGTCTTTTCCCCTGTAAGAGGCACTCCGAACAGTTCAAAAACCGACAGCACTGTATGCAACAATAATGAGCAAACCCTCAAACCCACTGGTCCAAGGCACAAAAAAAATCATCCAAATAATAAAAAATGGACGAACAACCTGACATGTAAACCACCGCCCATGCCAGGAACTAACTAAAAGCCTCAAAATAGGTGCAAGATGACGAGCACCCCATGGCCAAACATTAGTGTTGATAGAGCACCAAAGTGCTTGTGTGCTCGAGTAGAACACTTCGCGATGATACCGAGCACCCAATCACAATGGAAGTCAATGGGAGAACCCGAGCATTAAACCAGGCACCCCCTGCTCTGGGGTGTTGGGACTCTAGTTCAGCCATCCTACCCAACAGAAACTACCACAGGGTTCTCTAATGCCAACCTCGGATTCTTATGCACTACGGCACCCGGCTACGTGCCTGAGGGAATGACAAAACCCCACCTAAACCCCTTCTCCAACAACAACGCTGCCTTCTGGTTCGGGTACCCATTTAGAAACCCTACCCATCCGTTCCACCCGTACCAGTGTCCACCGCTTTTCCAAAGTTGTCCCCTCCCCTTTGTCTTCCCCCTTTGAAGCACCTATTAGCTCCATGTGAACCCCCACACGTGGTGCACTCGTGCTTACATTTGCACTTTGCTCCAAATTTGCAGTTTCCTTTGTTAACCCCTTAAGAACACATGACGTACCAGTACGGCATGTTTCCCAAGTCCTTAAGGACACATGAAGCACCAGTACGTCATGTGTTGTTCCGATCACTGCCGCCCGGCGGGCGGTGATCGGAACAAGGTGCCTGCTCAAATCATTAAGCAGGCACCTCGGCTAAATGCGTGGGGGGGTCCCTTGACCCCCCCTCCGTGTCGGCGATCGCAGCAAACCGCAGGTCAATTCAGACTTGCGGTTTGCTGCGTTTTCTGCAGTTTCTGATACCGCGCGGTCCCTGACCGCGGAGATCAGAAACTTTAACATGCCCAAAATATAGATTTTCACCCCCCCTGCACCCCTGAGTGATTTTAAGGCGGCGGGTGGTGCAGGGAGGGGTTGCGGGCGGTGCGGGAGGCGGGCGGTGCGGCAGGTGGGATTGCGATCCCCCGCCCGCCTCCTCTTGAATAATCATTGGTGGCCAGTGGGTATACCAGAGTGTCAGCACATTGCTGACACTCTGGTATAAACGGCTGACATCTGTTCTGTGATGTCAGCCGTTTAACCGTACGGACCGCGGTATGGAAGAGCAGAGGTTAACAGTCGGGAGCACCCTCCCACTCCCACAGCAGCCCCCTGTCACGAGGGTGTCAAGAGCCACGTCTGACTCCGTTATACACGGGGTTAGGAAGTCGCAGCGGGTGGCTGCGCGTTCGATGTACAAAGACAGTGCTGTTTCGTAATGGTAGCTTTCTGGGTTTGCTTTGCAATCCTTTTTGGCTCACTCAGGGATCCGTAGCTTCTCCACCTCAGCTGTTTCTTGTCCAGCAATCCCAACCTCCTTATATTCCCATCTCCCACTTCTCTGGTTGCCAGATATAGAGCTTCCTGCCTGGACTTCTATACTGACCCACTGGAGCTGAGTAGCTGTGTTCCCTGGTTGTTGTTCCAGAACGTTACCCTCCGGATCCCTGTTGGGCCTTGGTGGTCTGCTGTTGTCGCCCACCTGGGATTATATGTTTGTCTGTATTGTCTGTCCTCTCCTTGGTGTTTTCCTCTTAGTGTCAGTGGTGCGGACTAGTGATCCCACCGCCCCATTCACTACACAGGGCTCATCTTAAGGAAAGCCAGGGTTTAGGCACGTGATCGGCGTACGGGTGAGGAACCCGTCTAGGGACGTCAGGGCAGTCAGGTGCCAGCCGCAAGGGGAGTCAGGGGTCACCACCTTTCCCTCTCCCTTGGACAGGGCCTTCCCATTTCCCTCCCTTCGTGTGACGCCGGTCATTACACCCCCAGACAGGATGGGGTCACAGAGGGAGGGAGCCCCCCTCCTTACCCTTCCCTGTCTGCTCAGTTGTGGCCACAGCTGAGCAGACAGGGAAGGTTCCCTTGGCAACAGGACGCCTTCTCAGGCATCCTGCTGTCCATGGTGCTGAACAGATCTGTGCTAAAGGCATAGATCTGTTCAGACAAAGTGTAAGTAAAATACAGTACAATACACTATATAGTGTACTGTACTCTATTATACAGACATCAGACCCACTGGATCTTCAAGAACCAAGTAAGTCCGGGTCAAAAAAATGTAAAAAAAAAGTGAAAAAAGTAAAAAAATAAAACATTTTTTACTAAATAAAAATTTAAAACATAAAATACACTACACATATTAGGTATTGCCGCGTTCGCAACGACCTGATCTATAAAACGGTCATGTTACTTTCACCGCACGGTGAACGCCATAAAAATAAAAAAATAAAAACTATGAGGAAATTTTTATTTTGCCCACCTTACTTCCCAAAAAAGGTAATAAAAGTGATCAAAAAAGTCGCATGTATGCCAAAATAGTACCAATCAAACCGTCATCTCATCCCGCAAACATCATACCCTACCCAAGATAATCGCTCAAAAACTGAAAAAACTATGGCTCTTAGACTATGAAAACACTAAAACATGATTTTGTTGGTTTCAAAAATGAAATCATTGCGTAAAACTTACATAAATAAAAAAAAAGTATACATATTAGGTATCGCCGCATCCGTATCGACCGGCTCTATAAAAATATCACATGATCTAACCCCTCAGGTGACCACCGTAAAACAATAAAAATTAAAACCGTGCAAAAAAAGCCATTTTTTGTCATCTTACGTCACAAAAAGTGTAATAACAAGCGAACAAAAAGTCATATGCACCCCAAAATAGGGCCAATCAAACCGTCATCTGATCCCACAAAAAATAAGACCCTACCTAAGATAATCGCCCAAAAATTGAAAAAACTATGGCTCTCAGACTATGGAGACACTAAAACATGATTTTATTTGTTTCAAAAATGAAATCATTGTGTAAAACGTACATAAATAAAAAAAATGGTATACATATTAGGTGTCGCCACGTCCGTGACAACCTGCTCTATAAAATTACCACATGATCTAACCTGTCAGATGAATTTTGTAAATAACAAAAAAAAGCCCAAAAAACTATTTCTTGTTACCTTGCCTCACAAAAAGTGTAATATAGAGCAACCAAAAATCATATTTACCCTAAACTAGTACCAACAAAACTGCCACCCTATCCCGTAGTTTCTAAAATGGGGTCACTTTTTGGAGTTTCTACTCTAGGGGTGCATCAGGGGGGCTTCAAATGGGACATGGTGTCAAAAAAAACAGTCCAGCAAAATCTGCCTTCCAAAAACCGTATGGCATTCCTTTGCTTCTGCGCCCTGCCGTGTGCCTGTACAGCAGTTTACGACCACATATGGGGTGTTTCTGTAAACTACAGAATCAGGGCCATAAATAAGGAGTTTTGTTTGGCTGTTAACCCGTGCTTTGTTACTGGAAAAAAATGGTTTAAAATGGAAAATTTGCCAAAAAATCTAAATTCTGAAATTTTATCACCATTTGCCATTAACTCTGTTAACCATTTGTAACTGGAAAAAAAATATTTAAATGGAAAATCTGCCAAAAAAGTGAAATTTTGAAATTGTATCTCTATTTTCCATTAAACCTTGTGCAACACCTAAAGGGTTAACAAAATTAGTAAAATCAGTTTTGAATACCTTGTGGGGTATAGTTTCTTAGATGGGGTCACTTTTATGGAGTTTCTACTCTAGGTGTGCATCAGGGAGGCTTCAAATGGGACAGGATGTCAAAAAACCAGTCCAGCAAAATCTGGCTTTCAAAAACCATACGGCACACCTTTCCCTCTACGCTCTACTGTGTGCCCGTACAGTAGTTTATGGCCACATATGGGGTGTTTCCGCAAACTACAGAATCGGGGCAATAAATATAGCATTTTTTTGGGCTGTTAACCCTTGCTTTGTTACTGGAAAAAATGGATTAAAATGGAAAATTTGCCAAAAAATCAAAATTCTGAAATTTTATCACCATTTGCCATTAACTCTTGTGGGACACCTAAAGGGTTAACAACATTTGTAAAATCAGTTTTGAATACCTTAAGGGGTGTAGTTTCTAGAATGGGGTCATTTTTGGGTGGTTTCTATTATGTGAGCCTCACAAAGTGACTTCAGACCTGAACTGGTCCCTAAAAAGTGGGTTTTTGAAAATTTCAGAAAAATTTTAAGATTTGCTTCTAAACTTCTAAGCCTTGTAACATCCCCCAAAAATAAAATATCATTCACAAATTGATCCAAACATGAAGTAGACATATGGGGAATGTAAAATAATAACTATTTTTGTAGGTATTACTATGTATTATAGAAGTAGAGAAATTGAGTTGAGCGAACACCTGGATGTTCGGGTTCGAGAAGTTCGGCCGAACTTCCCGGAAATGTTCGGGTTCGGGATCCGAACCCGACCCAAACTTCGTCCCAAACCCGAACTCCATTGAAGTCAATGGGGACCCGAACTTTTCGGCACTAAAAAGGCTGTAAAACAGCCCAGGTAAGAGCTAGAGGGCTGCAAAAGGCAGCAACATGTAGGTAAATCCCCTGCAAACAAATGTGGATAGGGAAATTAATTAAAATAAAAATAAAATATATAAAAATAAACCAATATCAATTGGAGAGAGGTCCCATAACAGAGAATCTGGCTTCACGTCAGCAGAGAATCAGTCTTCATGCCATAGCAGAGAATCTGGCTTCACGTCACCCACCACTGTAACAGTCCATTGTCATATATTTAGGCCCCGGCACCCAGGCAGAGGAGAGAGGTCCCGTAACAGAGAATCTGGCTTCATGTCAGCACAGAATCAGTCTTCATGTCATAGCAGAGAATCAGGCTTCAAGTCACCCATCACTGGAACAGGCCACTGTCACATATTTAGGCCCCGGCACCCAGACAGAGGAGAGAGGTCCCGTAACAGAGAATCTGGCTTCATGTCAGCACAGAATCAGTCTTCATGTCATAGCAGAGAATCAGGCTTCACGTCACCCACCACTAGAACAGGCCACTGTCACATATTTAGGCCCAGGCACCCAGGCAGAGGAGAGAGGTCCCATAACAGAGATTCAGGCTTCATGTCAGCAGAGAATCAGTCTTCATATCATAGCAGATAATCAGGCTTCACGTCACCCACCACTGGAACAGGCCACTGTCACATATTTACGCCCCGGCACCCAGACAGAGGAGAGAGGTCACGTAACAGAGAATCTGGCTTTATGTCAGCACAGAAACAGTCTTCATGTCATAGCAGAGAATCAGGCTTCACATCACCCACCACTGGAACAGGCCACTGTCACATATTTAGGCCCAGGCACCCAGGCAGAGGAGAGAGGTCGCGTAACAGAGAATCTGGCTTCATGTCAGCACAGAATCAGTCTTCATGTCATAGCAGAGAATCAGGCTTCACCTCACCCACCACTGGAACAGGCCACTGTCACACATTTATGCCCCGGCACCCAGACAGAGGAGAGGTTCATTCAACTTTGGGTTGCCCCGCAATATAATGGTAAAATGAAAATAAAAATAGGATTGAATGAGGAAGTGCCCTGGAGTACAATAATATATGGTTAAGGGGAGGTAGTTAATGTCTAATCTGCACAAGGGATGGACAGGTCCTGTGGGATCCATGCCTGGTTCATTTTTATGAACGTCAGCTTTTCCACATTGGCTGTAGACAGGCGGCTGCGTTTGTCTGCAATGACGCCCCCTGCCGTGCTGAATACACGTTCAGACAAAACGCTGGCCGCCGGCCAGGCCAGCACCTCCAAGGCATAAAAGGCTAGCTCTGGCCACGTGGACAATTTGGAGACCCAGAAGTTGAATGGGGCCGAACCATCAGTCAGTACGTGGAGGGGTGTGCACAGGTACTGTTCCACCATGTTAGTGAAATGTTGCCTCCTGCTAACACGTTCCGTATCAGGTGGTGGTGCAGTTAGCTGTGGCGTGGTGACAAAACTTTTCCACATCTCTGCCATGCTAACCCTGCCCTCAGAGGAGCTGGCCGTGACACAGCTGCGTTGGCGACCTCTTGCTCCTCCTCTGCCTTCGCCTTGGGCTTCCACTGGTTCCCCTGTGACATTTGGGAATGCTCTCAGTAGCGCGTCTACCAACTCGCGCATCTTCCTATCACGCTCCAGTGTAGGAAGTAAGATGGGCACATTGTCTTTGTACCGGGATCCAGCAGGGTGGCAACCCAGTAGTCCGCACATGTTAAAATGTGGGCAACTAGGGGGGCGGAGCTAGCGCCTGAGGAAGATGGTGGTGTGTGTCTGAGCTCCGTCTGACTTACAGTGCTTTACCGCAGCTTACGCTAGCTACACCGATCAGACAATGGTCAAAATTGGCAACCCGAGACAGGGGGACACCCTGCATCAACAGAAGCCATCCGTTACCTCAGGGGACATGGATAAATTCATTAAAAAAGCGGCGGCAATACATGTCGCAAAAGAAACTAAAATGGCGCCCGCGGCTGCCCCTGAAGAAGATAACATGCTCTCAGAGGAAAAAGACAGCGACTCGGAAGAAGCGAGTGGACGTCAAAACTTACCCATCTCCAGGAAATACCTGAAATCGGTCCTCACCAAAGCTCTGGAGCCACTGGTTAGTGAAGTCTCTTCCATGAGACAAGATATTAAACACATCGGGGGTAGGGTGGAGGATCTGGAGACGGCGCATAATGTGGTGTTAGAGTTCCAGACGGCGGCTTCTAATAGCCTGCAAACGGTCCAAACACATCTTAACCACGTATACGCGGCTTTAGAAGATCAAGAGAACCGGGGCAGGAGGAACAATTTAAGGTTCCGAGGTCTGCCTGAATCAATAATCCCCTCAGAAATACCGGAGGCAATAAAGGCCCTATGTGAGCAACTACTAGGCCCTGATTATCCCAGCCCGACCATCGAAAGGGCTCACAGGGCCCTTAGGCCTAAGCCGAAACCCGCCGAACCTCCAAGGGACGTGATATGCCGGTTCCTAAACTTCCAGGACAAGGAAGCTATTCTAGAGTGCGCCAGAAAGAAATCCGAAGTCCTATTCAGGGATTACCGCATTCATGTGTACCAAGACCTGGCACCGCTCACGCTGAAAAAGCGCAAGGCTCTTAAACCACTTACAGAATGGCTTATCCAGAGGAAGATTACATACAGATAGACTTTTCCTTTTGGCATCTCATTCCTGTACAACGGGAGCAGAATCACAATTAGATCCCATGCGGACCTGGATCAAATGTTCCAACATCTGGAGATCCCTAACTTGGAAATTGAGAACTGGGACTTAATACAGGATGTCGCTTCCTTACCAGAGGTTCCTAGGCCGCAGCTCTTCGAACCCAGGAGAACCCCTAAATCCCAGCGCCAGAGAAAGAAAACCAACCCAATCACTCCTAGACGTCTATCCACTGACTCATTTTGATCCATCTGGAGACTAATGTGCTGTAGGATGGTTGTACGGGGGTCAATCCCCATGGAAGAGATTGAAGAATTATCTGGCTTCTCTTTCTTATAAGTATATTGCTCTTATTATTCACATATATTGTCTCCAGTTACTGGTAGCATTGCCCCCCATTGTATAATTTGTATAATTTGTATAATGGATTTATTTGGCCTAATCTGCCCAACCTTCTCTCCTCCCCCCTCTCCCCTCATACCACACCTCCTCCCCCCTTTCCCCCCCCCCTCCTCTCCCCCCCACCCCCCCTTTCCTACACCCGGTTTGATGCTACACTGGGCTTTAATAAGAAGTTACACTTAACTTAATTTAGTATTAAGTAACGGAAACACCTTCCTTCCCCAGTCTCGGACCAATATTCTTTGGAGCCCTCCATTGTTCGGGCCGGTAGTATTGGAGCAGGGGGTGTTCCGTTGGTTCACTTCCCTCCTCTGATATTCACCTGAGGCGTTTTTTGGTGGAACTCTGTATTTTAAGGGTATACCCATACTCCCCCCCACATATAGAGCAATGTCTCAGATATGTTGTTGTTTATGCCTTTTGTTCTTTTCTTGTTATTTTAGTTACCTTTTTCTTAATGTTAACACGTCACCTGATGATCTCGGACAGATGGCTTTGGCATGGGATGCACGTCAAAGGTTAGATATTTCCATGACTCTGGACCTAGATCCATTAAATCACAAGCTTACACTTGTTCATCTTCACATAACTAGCATGGTTTCTATCTCTCTTCGTATTCCAGATGGATGACCTCAAGATAGCATCTTATAATGTAAAAGGCTTTAACTCGCCAGCTAAGAGGGTTCAGATATTTGGAATACTGAAGAGAGAAGGGGTGAAGGTGATTTTTCTCCAAGAAACACACTTGAAGTTGGGCCATTTCCCCAACCTTTCACACTCATACTTCTCCCAATGGTACCATAGTGGCTCTAATTCCTCTAACTCAAAAGGTGTCAGCATTGGAATGCAGAGAGGGGTCCAATTCCAATATATAGACCAGGTTTTGGATCCTGAGGGTAGATTCATAATGCTGAAAGGAAAAATAGCTCAACATACCTATACTTTCATCAACGTTTATGCCCCTAATAGGAAACAAATCCCCTGGTTAAAAAACATTTTAGATGAAGTAAACAAATTCGGAGAGGGAACCTTGGTGATGGGGGGAGACTTCAACCTTGTAATAAATCCTCTCTTGGATTCTTCTTCGGGCAAATCCGTACATTCCCAGTCAGCTGTGAGAGCCCTGACTTCGAAGCTATGGAAAGCTCAACTTATTGATGTTTGGCGGACTTTCCATCCAGACACCAAGGATTACTCCTTTCATTCATCAGTTCATGACTCATATCAGCGTCTAGACTACATTTATGTCTCCAAAAATCACCTGCAATATTGCAAAGACACTAGCATAGGGAATATCTTGCTTTCCGACCACTCCCCTATTTATTTGTCCCTGACTCATCCAAAGAAAAACAATACCTCTAGTTCTTGGAGGTTAAACGAGCAATTGCTAGGTAATCTTGAGACTAGATCCAAAATTAAAAAAGTCCTGAAAGACTATTTTGACCTAAACGTCTCATCAGAAATATCTTCTCAGACCCTGTGGGATGCCCACAAAACAGTAGTAAGAGGTCAATGTATCAGCATTGGATCTTATCTTAAAAAATCAAGGAACAAACAGATAGACGAGCTTCATGCGAATATAACTAAACTTGAACAAACACATAAAATCTCCCTCCTCATGTCCCATCTAGAGGAATTAAATGGCTATAGACGTTCTCTTAAGGATCTTCTTAATTCCCTCTCAGCAAAGTATTACCTCAATTCTCAGCACAAGATTTTTGCCCACGGGAATAAGGCTACAAAATTTGTGATGAGCAGAGTCAAAAAGAGGAAATCAAACAATTTTGTCCACAAACTTTCAACCACAACAGGCTCACATATCTTTGACTCAGAACTAATTGCGTCAAAATTTAGAGACTTCTATGAATCCTTATACAACTTAGACACTCATACTCCCCCCCTTTCCTCCCCTGAATCCTCATCTCCTCTTCTCGAATACTTAGAAAACCTACATCTTCCTTCTCTGTCCGAGGAGAATAGAATAATGCTAGCCTCTCCTTTTACACCAAAAGAACTTCTGGAAGTCATACGTAGTTCCCCCAAAGGGAAAAGCCCAGGCCCGGATGGCCTCCCTATCTCATATTACTCATTATTTCATGACACTCTCATTCCCCATTTAATCCCACTGTTTAATCAGACCTTATCCGGCACCCCTCTTTCTAGCGACATGACCAAAGCCCATATTGTGTTAATTCCTAAAAAGGGTAAGGATCCAACACTGTGTCCTAGCTATAGGCCTATCTCTCTCCTTAACATTGACCTTAAACTACTAGCTAAACTGCTGGCAAACCGTCTAGCGTCAATCCTGCCATCTCTGATACACAGAGATCAAACTGGCTTTGTTAGGGGGAGAGAAGGCAAAGATAATACTGCTAGAGTCCTTAACATTCTCTTCAACGCGAAAAAGAAATCCTTGCCTCTAGTCCTTCTCAGCACAGATGCTGAGAAGGCTTTTGACAGGGTTAAATGGTCATTTATGAACACGATCCTCTCCTCGCAGAAATTCCCATCCCCTTCCCTTTCAGCCATAGACGCCATGTACTCAAAGGCTTCCGCCTCCATCTCGATCAATAATATTATCTCTTCCCCCTTCTTTATTAGAAATGGTACCAGACAGGGATGCCCCCTTTCCCCTCTTCTCTTTGTTTTAACCATGGAACCTCTGCTGCAAACCATTAGATCTGATAGAGACATCAGAGGTGTAAACCTGGGAGATCAAGAACATAAGACGGCGGCCTTTGCCGACGACTTAGTGATGATGATCAGTAACCCTGCAACTGCACTCCCCAAAGTCTATCACCATCTAGAGACATTTGGTAAGTTGTCCAATTTCAAGGTTAACCATAGTAAATCCCTAATCATACATACTGGTCTCTCCCTTAGTTTAGCAAAACGACTGGAACAAGGATCACCTTTCAATTGGTCAAGCCCTCAACTTACATATCTAGGGGTTAAGATCAGTAATGACCCTTTCCAACTGTTTGCTTTAAATTATTTACCACTCTTGAGTCATATCTCCACTTCCCTTAAAGATCTAGACTTACCAATCCTATCTTGGTTTGGTAGGAAAAACCTACTCACATCCCTGGTCTTACCTAAATTGACCTACTTAATTCAGGTTCTCCCTATCCTTATCCCCTCCTCATACTATACTTCCCTTCAGTCATTATTTAGGGCCTTCATCTGGTCGGGGAAGAAAGCTCGTCTCTCCTATAAAACCCTAAACAAACCGAAAAATCGGGGAGGAATCGCCCTCTCAGATCCGGAGTTATATGGGAAAGCTGTCCTGTTAGCTAGAGTAGTAGATTGGCTGAGAGTCCCTTCTCACAAATCTTGGGTCCATATAGAACAGTCATTAATTAACTCGTCCTTTAGAATGCTATTGTTAGGATATAAATCCATACCTCCCTTTCCCTCAGACATAACCCCTATAATTAGAGCTACTTATAACGCCTGGAAATGGTTCCAAACTACTTATCTTCATATTCCCTTCCCTTCGCCCCTCCTCCGGCTTGGCGATATTCTAAGAACTGCCCCCAAAGGACTACAAGACAGCCTACCCTCACACCTTAGAGATTCTGATATTAGTTTGAGAAGTCTACTTATCGACAACACTTCTCTATCATTAGATAAACTGAGAGAGAGCCTTGCAATCCCTTCATCTCGTATACTCAATAATCCTATTTACTTCATCAAGACATATATGTCCTTACACATCACAATGGGAGACTTATTAAGACCTCCAACATGGTTTGAAAGCCTGATAGATAGTCCAATCTGTCCAAAAAAAATCATTTCGCAGCTTTATAGTAGATTTGGATTCCATTTTCCAAATGTTTTACCATCATTTATTGGCTTATGGGAGAAAGACCTGGATAGATCCTTTACTAGTAAAGAAATTACTAACATACTACAATCTCCACATAAATCGTCTAGATGCGTTCGTATTCAGGAAAATGGGTACAAGATCATGACTAGATGGTACAAGACCCCTGATATAGTCTCCAGGTATTCATTATCTGGTTGCGATAAATGCTGGAGATGTCTGTCAGAAAGAGGCTCCTTCATCCACATATGGTGGAGATGCCCTAGACTCCTTAGATGGTGGGAGAAAATATTTCATATAACCAACCACATATGTGGAACAGATCTAGTTCCTTCCCCAGAAATAGCTCTCCTGAATGTATTCCCGTCCGGACAGAGGATCAATAACATGGTTCTTTTTAAGCACTTGATAGCAGCGGCCAGATTTCTCATCCCGAGACTATGGCTCTCTACAGAAACCCCCTCCATTGAACAATGGCTTCTAAAAGTTGACCAAATCCACAGATTTGAAGAAATCTCCTCTTGGGAATTAAGAAACTTTCAAGGTTTTACGAAAGTATGGAAGCAGTGGAAGGCGTTCAGGAGTCTCAACGACCTATCACAATTCTATCTTTAGTAACAGGATCTTTTTCTATAAGCTTTGAAGTCTTAAATTCTTCATTCTGATCCCTTTTGACCTAACTGTGCTTATTTCCTAAACCATATAAGCTAATCACATTATGCTCCCATGCCAATCCATTACTGAATATAATCCATCACTGAGCATAATCTCATCTGGCTTTGTAAAAGAAGACTTGTTGACAAGATATGTATACTTGTAATGAAAACAACACATTTGCCTGTCATTGTATACTGTGACGTTAATGTTACTGTATTATTTTATTTGCGAGGATGATTCCTCCATTTGTTATATTTTATTGACTTCAATAAAAAAATTTGAAAACTAAAAAAAAAAAAAAAAAAAAATGTGGGCAACTCTGCTGTCGTTGCGCAGGCACTGCAGCATGTAGTCGCTCATGTGTGCCAGGCTGCCCAGAGGTAAGGACAAGCTGTCCTTTGTGGGAGGCGTATCGTCATCGTCCTGTGTTTCCCCCCAGCCACGCACCAATGATGGGCCCGAGCTGCTTTGGGTGCCACCCCGCTGTTAACATGCTTCATCCTCATCCTCCTCCACCTCCTCCTCATCCTCGTCCTCCTCGTCCTCCAGTAGTGGGCCCTGTCTGGCCACATTTGTACCTGGCCTCTGGTGTTGAAAAAAACCTCCCTCTGAGTCACTTCGAAGAGACTGGCCTGAAAGTGCTAAAAATGACCCCTCTTCCTCCTCTTCCTCCTGGGCCACCTCCTCTTCCATCATCGCCCTAAGTGTTTTCTCAAGGAGACATAGAAGTGGTATTGTAACGCTGATAACGGCGTCATCGCCACTGGCCATGTTGGTGGAGTACTCGAAACAGCGCAACAGGGCACACAGGTCTCGCATGGAGGCCCAGTCATTGGTGGTGAAGTGGTGCTGTTCCGCAGTGCGACTGACCCGTGCGTGCTGCAGCTGAAACTCCACTATGGAATGCTGCTGCTCGCAGTCTGTCCAGCATGTGCAAGGTGGAGTTCCATCTGGTGGGCACATCGCATATGAGGCGGTGAGCGGGAAGGCCGAAGTTACACTGTAGCGCAGACAGGCGTGCAGCAGCAGGGTGTGAACCCCGGAAGCGCGAACAGACAGCCCGCACTTTATGCAGCAGCTCTGACATGTCGGGGTAGTTGCGAATGAACTTCTGCACCACCAAATTCAGCACATGCGCCAGGCAAGGGATGTGCATCAAACAGGCTAGTCCCAGAGCTGCAACGAGATTTCGCCCATTATCGCACACCACCAGGCCGGGCTTGAGGCTCACCGGCAGCAACCACTCGTCGGTCTGTTGTTCTATACCCCACCACAACTCCTGTGCGGTGTGGGGCCTGTCCCCCAAACATATGAGTTTCAGAACGGCCTGCTGACGTTTACCCCGGGCTGTGCTGAAGTTGGTGGTGAAGGTGTGTGGCTGACTGGATGAGCAGGTGGAAGAAGAGGAGGAGGAAGCTGAGTAGGAGGAGGAGGAGACAGGAGGCAAAGAATGTTGCCCTGCGATCCTTGGCGGCGGAAGGACGTACGCCAAACAGCTCTCCGCCTGGGGCCCAGCCGCCACTACATTTACCCAGTGTGCAGTTAGGGAGATATAGCGTCCCTGGCCATGCTTACTGGTCCACGTATCTGTGGTTAGGTGGACCTTGCCACAGATGGCGTTGCGCAGTGCACACTTGATTTTATCGGACACTTGGTTGTGCAGGGAAGGCACGGCTCTCTTGGAGAAGTAGTGCCGGCTGGGAACAACATACTGTGGGACAGCAAGCGACATGAGCTGTTTGAAGCTGTCTGTGTCCACCAGCCTAAATGACAGCATTTCATAGGCCAGTAGTTTAGAAATGCTGGCATTCAGGGCCAGGGATCGAGGGTGGCTAGGTGGGAATTTACGCTTTCTCTCAAATGTTTGTGAGATGGAGAGCTGAACGCTGCCGTGTGACATGGTTGAGATGCTTGGTGACGCAGGTGGTGGTGTTGGTGGTACATCCCATGTTTGCTGGGCGGCAGGTGCCAACGTTCCTCCAGAGGCAGAGGAAGAGGCCGAGGCGGCGGCAGCAGCAGCAGAAGAGGCCGAGGCGGCAGCAGCAGAAGAGGTAGCAGGGGGAGCCTGAGTGACTTCTTTGTTTTTAAGGTGTTTACTCCACTGCAGTTCATGCTTTGCATGCAGGTGCCTGGTCATGCAGGTTGTGCTAAGATTCACAACATTAATGCCTCGCTTCAGGCTCTGATGGCACAGCGTGCAAACCACTCGGGTCTTGTCGTCAGCACATTGTTTAAAAAAGTGCCATGCCAGGGAACTCCTTGAAGCTGCCTTTGGGGTGCTCGGTCCCAGATGGCGGCGGTCAGTAGCAGGCGGAGTCTCTTGGCGGCGGGTGTTCTGATTTTGCCCACTGCTCCCTCTTTGTCTTTTGCTACGCTGTTGGCTCGGTCTCACCACTGCCTCTTCCTCCGAACTGTGAAAGTCAGTGGCACGACCTTCATTCCATGTGGGGTCTAGGACCTCATCGTCCCCTGCATCGTCTTCCACCCAGTCTTGATTCCTGACCTCCTGTTCAGTCTGCACACTGCAGAAAGACGCAGAAGTTGGCACCTGTGTTTCGTCATCATCAGAGACGTGCTGAGGTGATATTCCCATGTCCTCATCATCAGGAAACATAAGTGGTTGTGCGTTAGTGCATTCTATCTCTTCCACCCCTGGGGAAGGGCTAGGTGGATGCCCTTGGGAAACCCTGGCAGCAGAGTCTTCAAACAGCATAAGAGACTGCTGCATAACTTGAGGCTCAGACAGTTTCCCTGATATGCATGGGGGTGATGTGACAGACTGATGGGCTTGGTTTTCATGCGCCATCTGTGCGCTTTCTGCAGAAGACTGGGTGGGAGATAATGTGAACGTGCTGGATGCACTGTCGGCCACCCAATTGACTAATGCCTGTACCTGTTCAGGCCTTACCATCCTTAGAACGGCATTGGGCCCCACCAAATATCCCTGTAAATTCTGGCGGCTACTGGGACATGAGGTAGTTGGTACACTAGGACGTGTGGCTGTGGCAGAACAGCCACGTCCTCTCCCAGCACCAGAGGGTCCACTAACACCACCACGACCATGTCCACGTCTGCGTCCCTTACTAGTTGTTTTCCTCATTGTTACCGTTCACCACAATAAGAAAAATATTATTCCGTCCAATGTATTGAATTAAAATTCAGGCCTTTTTTTACAGACACCTAACACTGTCTGGCTATCTATTTAGGTACCGTATTACACTAATACAGGCACACAAGTAATGACAGATTTGGTTGAATATAAATGTGAGGCCTATTTTTTACGCGCTGTGTGACAGATATACCTTTAATCACAGAATTAGACTTGTATCTGCACTGTAGCGTGTGTGTTAAGTTTTTCAGAATGACACTATCAGCACCTTCAATCTAAGCTATCCTTTTTGGGATAGATTTAAAGTAGGCCTGATATAGCAGAAACTACTAATTTTGAGAATGGCAAATTTGGGAATAGTTTTTCAACCCAGAACAAAAACTGTGCTTTTACGGTCACTACAAATAATTTGACCAGCTAAAACAGTACAGATTTGGTTGAATATAAATGTGAGGCCTATTTTTTATGCGCTGTGTGACAGATATACCTTTAATCACAGAATTAGACTTGTATCTGCACTGTAGCATGTGTGTTAAGTTTTTCAGAATGACACTATCAGCACCTTCAATCTAAGATATCCTTTTTGGGATAGATTTAAAGTAGGCCTGATATAGCAGAAACTACTAATTTTGAGAATGGCAAATTTGGGAATAGTTTTTCAACCCAGAACAAAAACTGTGCTTTTACGGTCACTAAATATAACTTGACCAGCTAAAACTGTACTGATTTGGAGGAATAGAAATGTCAGGCCTATTTTTTAGGCGCTGGGTGACATGCTCAACTTGCCCCTGATGTAGTATATGGCCAAACAATATCCACACTATTGATGGTTAAATGCACTTGGGTGACACAGGCTTAGCCTGCACCTAATGTAGTATATGGCCAAAAAATAACCACACTATTGATGGTTAAATGCACTTGATGAAAGCTTGACCCTGATGTAGGATATAGCAAAAAATAACCACACTATTGATGGTTAAATGCACTTTGGTGACACAGGCTCAGCCTGCACCTGATGTAGTATATGGCCAAAAAATAACCACACTATTGATTGTTAAATGCACTTGATGAAAGCTTGACCCTGATGTATTATATAGCAAAAAATAACCACACTATTGATGGTTAAATGCACTTTGGTGACACAGGCTTAGCCTGCACCTGATGTAGGATATAGCAAAAAATAACCACACTATTAATGGTTAAATGCACTTGGTGGTAGCTTGTGCTGGCGCACCACAAGCCACAAAATGGCCGCAGATCACCCCAGAAAAAAGTGATATAAAAACACTCTGGGCAGCCTAAAAAAAAGTGAGCAATTCAATATCATCACTTCAATGATCCACAGCTGGAGATCCATCACTGAATTAAGTCTTTTGGAGGAGTTAATCTGCCTAATCTCGCCCTAACGTCGCAGCAGCAACCTCTCCCTACGCTTGTATCAGCAGAGTGACGTGCAGCGCTACGTGACCCAAGCTTATATAGAGGCTGGGTCACATGCTGCACTGGCCAATCACAGCCATGCCAATAGTAGGCAAGGCTGTGATGTCCTCTTGGGGCAAGTAGTATGACGTTTGTTGATTGGCTGCTTTGCAGCCTTTCAAAAAGCGCCAAGAAAGCGCCGAACACCGAACCCGGACTTTTACGAAAATGTTCGGGTTCGGGTCCGTGTCACGGACACCCCAAAATTCGGTACGAACCCGAACTATACAGTTCGGGTTCGCTCATCCCTACTAGGGAGGAAGAAGAAGGGTGCTCACATGACCCTGAGAGGAAGTTGGCGGGAGGGCTTACCGTGATTGACTCTCAGGCCAACAGTAAGCCTGGATGAGCCAATTAGTGCTGCAGCAAGCAGGGAGGTGCCCTAGCAGAACGTTATTTGTGTGTTGGACTGTGAATGAGTATGGATGGGTCTTGAAGTGTCCGAAAAAAAGTTCTTAGGGAGTCAGGCACAGGCCGAAGTCAAATCAAGCAGGGAAAGCTGTTAGCCAGGGAGTGGTAAGTGAGGAGCTGAGGCTGGATGTGTCTCCTAGCACAACTGCAGCCATTGCAAACCTTAAAATAAGTTGCCTGCAAGGACACCTCTTTCATTCCCCCCCCCCATTTTTAAAAAGAAATACATTTTTGGGGGGTGGAAGTGGAATAAGTGAAAAACTGTACATGTGTTTTAACATTGATGTAGCATTTGAAATCTAAGTGAAAACACCTAAAATGGTAGTCTGAATGTAACTGTTAACCTATCTTTTTTTGTTTAAGTTTTAAAAATCAGCACACGCAGGTCTTAAAATACACAGCATAGTGGACAAAAACATCTGTGAGTGATAATATGATATAACCATAAATCTATGTATTTATATCGCCACAGAGTTCCAATGTATTATTATTATTTTTATTTTTTTTATTTTTTTTTGGGGGTAGGGATTTATTCAAATCAATATGTTTGTGATTATTGGGGTCATTTATCAAAGTGGCGTAAATTAGAAATGGCTTAGTTGCCCATAGCAACCAGATTCCACCTTTCATTTTTGACGGCTCCTTTGGAAAATTAAAGTTGGAATCTTATTGGTTGCTATGGGCAACTAAGCCAGTTCTAATTTACACCAGTTTGAAAAATGACCCTATATGTGTCTTGCATAATCCAGGGTAGAGCACAACTTTATCTGTGATTGATAATTTGATATTAGGGCTAAATACATTTATTTCTATCTCCACACAGTTCCAATTTTTTCGGTGGACTGTCGAATTTATTCAAACCAGTATATACGTGATTATGTGTCTTACAATACACAGAGTACCGCACAACATTATCTGTGATAGCGTGATATTAGACCTAAATCTGTTTATTTATATCTCCACACAGTTCAAATTTATATTGTCTGGGGTTGTTGAATTTATTAAAGCCAACATATGTGTGTATCTTACAATATGCAGGGTTGCACATTATATTTGAGTGATAACATAATATCAGGCCTAAATCCATGTGTTTCTGTCTCCAGGCATTTCAATGTTGGTGTGGTGGTGAGATAAGTCGAAAAAATGTCTTAGTTTGTCAACTTAATGTTTTACAGTAGAGATTTTTTTTTTTATATGAATATATAAATGAGCAAAAAACATTGGGGACAAATCTGTTAGTGTACTGCAGTATTTCCAAAGTCAACTGACAGTAGCGTCTTCAGTGTGTTTGTGTTAAGGGAAGGACATCGTATTGCACCTCCCTGTCTTTAAGATCCAGAAAGAAGATCCAAAAATGTCATGGTTTCAGAAGGTTTCAAAATAAAATATCCAGAGACAAAATGAGGGTAGTTGCGGCACCAGCTATCTGGCTAGAAGTAGTAGTAGTAGTAGTAGTAGTAGTAGGCCACAGTTGTCCCTGGCTTCAGGAAAAAAAAGAGGTTGTGGATTGGATGGCTCAGTTCTATTCTTAATTGCAGCAGGATGATATGGGGGTGACTTCAGAGTCGGACACTGCCTTAGAGACAGCGGTCACAGGCACAGCATTCCTCCTGCTCCTCCTCCTTGCAGCCCCAGAGAAGGCTTTCAGTGGATTCCTGTCTGTCTTCACTTTCCCATACTAGTGGGGTGTCGTCCTTTTTCCTAAGAAGTGCCAAGAAAACCCCACTACGCCCTAAATCAGCCATTAAATAGCGTCTCACTGATAATGACTTATGTGAGAGGAGTCACCATTTTGGCTGCTCTGAAAAGAAGGTTCAGGAGGAGGCTGGGGACCATATACATAAGTGTGTTGATGGTGGTGGTAATAGTGGTACCTGAGGCCGGCATTGGCAGTGGGAGCAGCACAAGTGGCAGTCTGTGCAAATGCAGAGCAGGGGATGGAGGCAAAGGAGCTCACCATGATTTCCCACTGTCTGATAAAAGCGGCAGGGACAGTGAGGACTGCGATGAAGATTGTGTGCTGGACAGGACCTGGGAGCCAGATCGGGGAGCTGAGGAGGAGGCAACATCAGTGGAGAAGGGTGTTGGTGGCAGTGGCAGCAATAAAGAGCAGAGGCAACGTACCTCCTAAACAACAATCAGGGCCACATCTGCTTAGGGATCTGGTGATGCTGCTGACACTGTGGGTGGTTTAGGATCAAAATGAGACAAAGCTAAGCCAAGCTGGGCTGCCAGTAGCTCTTTGCTCCCGTATGGTGTTTTTTTCTCCACAAGGCGGGCACACAAAACCACAGCCATGTACATGATGTGCAGGATTAAAATAAGCCATGGCCATTCAATAACAATGATAGGTATCAGAGGTCTTTTGCAGCACAGGAGGATGTATCACCGAATCTTTTGGGAAAATACAACTGGCCAGCATTCCCAATCAAAACAAGTCTGCCCTTATTATCATGGTCCTCTTTGTGGCAGACAACCCTCATCCCCAAGCAATACAGTATCTTTGTCATTATCATCATCATAACCTCCTACTTCTCCTGCTAAGACTCCTCCTTGTCCTACGCTTCATTGTGAGACTGTTTGGCAATGGCAAAACTTTTCTCCACCAGCAATTAGTTTGTGTACAAGATAAACCCACACCTAGCCACGTCGCTGGCATTGTATTAGTACCTTGTCCTCTCACGTGGAGGAGAACATGGTCCACTCCTTGCGATTCTCACTAGATGGCAAGCTGTACACGACGATGGACACCTGGAGCCGTTCTGATGAGCAGGGACAGTATCTGTCTTTCACAGCCCACAGGGGCAATGTTTTTTTGGGCAGTGGAGAGGCAGCACTCCAGTAACATGTCCAGGTTCCTTTGACCTCCCCTCCCCCTTAAGATTGTATTGATTTGGCACTTGCAGCACGCAGTTATTCGCCTCCTCCTTCATGGACATGCTCTCATCCACAACGGCAGCATGGTACAGAATTGCTCCCACTCTCTCTCCTTCCTATCACCTGTGTCAAGTCATGCATTTCCATGCGGTATTGGGCTGAACGGCTTGGGAGAGAGTAGCCACACAGGTAAGTAGTTGCTAAAGTACATCATGCAGCAAAAACCCTGCTCGCTGTCACCCTGCCCACTCCAACTGTGCAAGCTGGTCAGCGACAATGGCTGCAACCTGGGGCAAATAACACTTGCTCCCTGCCATGTACAATTTTGTCATGCACCAGACCGCCTCAGCAGGGACCATGTGTTGTTTCCAGGTCGAGCAGTGTCCTTCATCCTCCTCATATGTATTTTTGAAGAGACGCTAATGCTCATGCAACAGGTAACAACAGAGGAGGAAGAAGAACAGCTAACGCATCTTGCTGTCTGCCCTGTAGCTGTTGGGGACCCACAATAAGAAACCCCCATGGGGGAGAAGGAGGAGGTGCTGTCACTGGAGGAGCAAGAGGAGTCGGAGGTAGAGGGGCAAGAGGATAATGATGGTGACACCGGCCATGACACCAAATCGTTTCAATTAGGGGCGGAGTTGTAAAGAAATGGCTCTTCAGAAATTCTGTCCAAAATGGTGACCTGTTGACTTTGTTGCTTACGTGATGACAGGCATATAGTTGACGTTAATCAGTCTGGTGATTACTCTATAGACAAGATTTTAGACCCTCACTATCAAAGAAAAATAGGGGAATGTTTTCCTCCTTGCAAAGGGAGGACAAATTACGTTATAACCAGGAAACACTGTGTAGCCAGCTTTCGACGAGCATATGCCTCTGAAAAGGAGACCCCTTTCTACCTCCTCAGAGTCACCCAACTACCACTGCCACAAGCAGCAGAAGCCATTTCAGTCTCCTCAACATGATGGAGCAGTTTTCCCATATGCTGCGCCAGGCTGAGCCGAGAGCTCCCGCCTCAATGCCCAGGTTTAAGCCTACCTACTGTACACTTTGGCCTGTCTTTGGAATATACCCTGTTCCCTGACTCCATGGATTTCTAGGCAGGCAGACTGGAACAGTGGACTGAACTGGCACCGCATGCTTTCTTCTTTCTTGCCCAGCCACCAGTGTTATCTCAGAGAGGATTTTCAGTGCAACAGGGGGTGAGGCAACACCCAAATTGATCAAGTTGTCCTCCGCCAGTATCCAAGACATCACTTACATCAAAATGAACCAAGCCTGGCGTCAGGAGGATTTTCGCACTCCTCCGGCTGAGGCCGATGAATTGATCTGGTCTTGCTGACCGTGCCCCGTCTTGTCACTGTTGCTATCTGCTTGCATGCTGTCCTGCCGCCATCATGCCACTACTGCAGACTGCCTACCGTCATGTTTTGTACAGCTGCTGCTGCATCCATCATGCCACTACCATCTTTTTGCAGCTGCTGCCTACGTACCGTACCATCATCTTTCGTAAGGCTGCTGCTGCCTGCCAACAAGTACTATATGGCTGCTACTGCATCACGGCCTCAGCTGCTACTTGCAGCTAATCTCCTACTGCCACCTCTATTAATGATACACATCTGACACTACTACCACTACTTCTACTACTATTACTACTACTACCCATAGACAGCCAATCTACTGATTTGTATGTTCCATGCTTTGCTGCTTCTCCTGCAAAAAACTAATTGTGAGGGGGCAGTAAACTAGAATAAAACATAAATTTTTAATTTCATAGGAGATAAAAAAAGCCCCTACAGACAAACAAACATGTAAGACATACACACCCTCAGCCTGGTATCAGGGCCGACACCATATAAGGCTGGGATATCAACGTTGGTGCTAGTGGAGGGCTAGGCAGAATAAATGTGAAGGATAGAACAGGGTATTTTATAGTGTGTACACTGACCCTAATAAATCCCTACTTGTCCTAGTCCACCCTATTAATATATCCAAAGGATGGGGTCCAAAAAGCCCCGCAAGGGGTGGCCCAGACTGGAACTCTGATCCTACGCTGAAAGACCTGATAAGGCCCTAAACAGCTATGAAAAGACCATGTGTCCAATAGATAATACAAAATGGTAACAACACATTGATTAGGGCTGTTGGAAAAAATTCCCCAACCAGACCAAATCAAATAAACCAAGATTCTTCAGGGGACACGGGGCGTAATGATGATTGCCCCAGCTGGCGTATGGCCCAACAGCTAGGGAATAACTGTATGGTGGCTACAGTCAGTGTGTGGCTGAGCTTAAAACACAACAACAAAAGACAGAAGAAAACCACATAAGTATAATAACCAATCGGTCACCACCAATCATCCAACATAGGACGATGGGGGAATAGTAACTTACTGTTTGGTGGCTGCGGTCAGCGTATGGCTGTAGACCCAAGTGCAGAAAAGACCCAGGGTAATGGTGTCTGCAAGGGTAGGTAAACCGGCAGCATATGGGGCTGAACTGCCCCATTATAAAGGCAGAGGGGCCAGGTGAGACGCATCTCCAACAATCTCCATCAGCTGACAGGCATCTGCTGATGACGTCAGGGGATGCGCCTCAACCTGGCGGTCACGTGATCGGGAGAACAAAGATCACGTGACCGCGCATGCGCAAATAGGTCCGGCCCCATGTGTATCCTGGGGCCTAGGTGGAACGCAAGGCGGTGAAGAACATCCGCATCACGTGATCGGACATAAGGCGCCGACGTCACAGACAGCGGCGTCATACTACCAGTCACGTGATCGGAACAGGCTGGCTGCGCTCGCGCATTGATGCGCTTTCAGACAGCTAATGTCCAACAGCCCTGTTAGGGCTATGTCTGTTTAGTAGCACGTCTGACTATAACGCATATGACGCCATGCATATCACCTCCTCAGGATCGCAGGGCATCATATAGGGACGCCCCCTACTGGTCGCACTGGTAGAGACATGACCACAGGGAGAACTCAAGCCCAGTATAAGTTTAAATAAATGTAGGAGGAGGAAAAAAGCAGGAGAAAACTTCTCACTGGTCCTGGAAGACCATAACCCCAGATACCCTTCTCCAAATATATTGAGGGATATAACAGTATGTGTAAGGTATCCCTCTATGTAGACCAAAATTAAAGGGAAGTATTATTTGACAGGGAGAAAAACCACGGGACCGGCAAAGAACAATAATGGTCACAGAAAGCAACCAAAGTTCAATTGCTCGTTAAGGCCATAAGGGGTAACTGTATTCAAGGTAAATGTCCACCAACATTCTTTTTGAAGAATGTGTCTGTTCCAATCTCCAGCTCGCACAGGTTTATTAACATGTTCAATGACCATGAAGCTGATGGAAGAAACACGTCTATTATGGGAGGCCTGCACATGGCGCGCTACGGGAGTGTCCCTGCTATTTCGAATATCACTGATGTGCTCGCCCATGCGCTTGCGCAGTTCCCTGAAGGTCTTGCCGATGTAGCGCAGTCCACAAACGCAGGTTATTAGGTAGACCACGCCAGTAGTGCGGCAGTTTATGAAATCCCGCACATGGTAGACAGTATCATTGGGTTCACCGGTAAAAGTTTTTCCTTGTTTCAAGTAGCTACAGAAGCTACAGTGACCGCACCTATAGGAACCCGTCAAGGGCACATCCAGCCATGTGCGTGATCTCCCAGGAGGGGTAAAGTGGCTGTGTACCAAGCTATCCTTTAGATTATGATTCCTTCTAAAGGTCACAGAGACAGAGGGATTGAGAACCTCCGCCAAGTCTGGGTCCATCAGTAGGGTGTCCCAGTGACGTGCCAAAATCCCCCTAACTTAAGATGCCGCCACATCAAACATGCCTATGACCCGGACAATATCTTGTGATTCGTGTACCCTCTTAGTCGTGGGGTGGAGCAGTTCCGTACGTGTACGTGCTTTTGTTTTCTGGTAGGCCAGTCTGAGGGTCCTATCCGGATACCCCCTCTCCTGAAACCTACTCCTCAGGTCCCTGGCCTGGCACTTAAAATCAGTTGTTTCTGAACAATTACGTTTTACTCTCAAGTATTGCCCGGTAGGTATCCCTCAATTAAGAGGGACAGGATGACAGCTGTCGCACCTTAGGAGGGATTTAGTAGAGGTGGGTTTACGGTAGATGGACGTACTTAAACCGCCCTTTTCATCCTTAAAGATGACAACATCCAAAAAAGGAAGACGGTCCTTGACATTCAGCTCAGAGATAAGTCTGTCAAAATCGCTCTCTGGCCCGTCCACAGCAAAAAGATATTGTCAATGTAGCAGGACCAGAAAGCGATATAGTCCACAAACCACAGTGATGCTTCCCCAAAAACCACAGATTCTTCCCACCAGCCCAGGAGCAAGTTTGCATATGAAGGTGCACACAAACTGCCCATGGCAGTGCCCCTGAGCTGGTGGTAGATCCGATTATCAAAGAGAAAGAAATTGCTTGAGAGTATGAAGTCCAACAGTTCAAGAGTAAAAGCAATATGCAATATAAATTGCCGCCCCCTTGTTTTAAGGAAATTGTTGGTGGCCTCCAAGCCCCGATCGTGTGGGATGGAGGAATAGAGAGCCTCCACGTCAATGGAGGCCAAGAACCAAGGGATTTTCAGAACTTCAGAGATAATAAAGTATATCAGTTTTTAACTAACCCTCCCGTTACCCAGAACACTGACCTCTCATCCACAGATACAGAAGCTTCGGACACAGAGAAGGAAAGGTATCCCAAAAATAGGGGCCGCGGGCGTGGGTCTTACAGATCCAGGGGACGGGGCAATCGCCCAAGACATAACTGACAAAATCCCCCCCAGACCTTACTTACTCCTTCTTTGGGCTCCCCTTTTTTAGATCAGGGGGCGCACTACCCACTGAGAAGCCGGAACACCCAACAATAGATACCACAATAGATACCACACGTCCGTTTTCCACTGATAAACGGGACATAAATTCCGCCCCTTGTTGGCAATTGAGCTAAGGCTACTAAGACGCGGACTCTCTTTCGTTCCAACTAATAAGTTTGATATTTTCGTTGGACGAGAGATCTTCATCTTTTTGCCCGCAAACTTAAGTGGCACAAGTTCCATAAATTAAAAGATAAAAAGGAAAGCAGTGAATTGGGTATTCCTGTGGAAATCCTGTAGGAAGTCCATCTACTTTTTAATTTAGACCACTTACCATCCAACGCTGAAGGTTTGGGCCCCTTCACGTCCCTTAAGAATAAGAGCATAAAAATGCCCCCTATGGGTGATGTCTCCTGTGTTGATGTCTTTTTACAACACACTATCTCTGACCTGTCCACCCTGCGTGCGCTCCCACCCAGATTTAACTGCAGCAAAGAGGAGAGGTTAGCCATCAAAAGTCTTGAGACAGATAAGAGTATTGTAATAAAACCCTCGGACAAGGGTGGTAATGTAGTTGTGATGGATACGTCTTCATATAGAGAAATGTGTCTTGCTGTCCTGATGGATGAAACCGGTTATGAGATACTCCCCACCAATCCCACCAGTGGGTTACAGGGGACACTAAGACACATTTTACAGCAAGCTAAAACTGCCAATTTGATTAGTAGTGATGAATTTGATTTTCTCTACCCACGTCATCCAATAACAGCCACTTTTTATTGCCTACTGAAAGTCCACAAAGGGACCTCCCCCACTAAGGGACGACCGATCCTCTCGGGGGTTGGTAGCCTGTCACAAAATTGTGGGATTTATGTGGACGGGCCACTTTGTTTTGTCGTTGCCCTCCTATGTGAGGGACACAGGTGATTTTTTTGGGTAAACTCGAAGATATATGTGTTGAACCGCATTGGTTCTTGGCTCTATTGACGTGGAGGCTCTCTATTCCTCCATCCCACACTATCAGGGCTTGGAGGCCACCAACCATTTCCTTAAAACAAGGGGACAACAATTTATATTGCATAATGCTTTTACTCTTGAACTGTTGGACTTCATACTCTCAAGCAATTTCTTTCTCTTTGATAATCGGATCTACCACCAGCTCAGGGGCACTGCCATGGGCAGTTCATGCGCACCTTTATATGCAAACTTGCTCCTGGGCTGGTGGGAAGAATCTGTGGTTTTTGGGGAACCATCACTGTGGTTTGTGGACTATATCGCTCTCTGGTCCCGCTACATTGACAATATCTTTTTGCTGTGGAACGGGCCAGAGAGCGATTTTGACAGACTTATCTCTGAGCTGAATGTCAACAACTTCAATCTGAGATTCACCTTAGTTATTGTCAAGGACCGTCTTCCTTTTTTGGATGTTGTCATCTTTAAGGATGAAAAGGGCGGTTTAAGCACGTCCATCTACCGTAAACCCACCTCTACTAACTCCCTCCTAAGGTGGGACAGCTGTCACCCTGTCCCTCTTAAGAGAGTGATACCTAACGGGCAATACTTGAGAGTAAAACGTAATTGTTCAGAAACAACTGATTTTAAGTGCCAGGCCAGGGACCTGAGGAGTGCCAGGCCATAGGACCCTTAGACTGGCCTGCCAGAAAACAAAACCACGTACGGAACTGCTCCACCCCACGACTAAGAGGGTACACGAATCACAAGATATTGTCCGGGTCATAGGCACGTTTGATGTGGCGGCATCTCAAGTTAGGGGGATTTTGGCACGTCACTGGGACACCCTACTGATGGACCCAGACTTGACGGAGGTTCTCAATCCCTCTGTCTCTGTGACCTTTAGGAGGGGTCATAATCTTAAGGATAGGTTGGTACACAGCCACTTTACCCCTCCTGGGAGATCTCGCACATGGCTGGACGTGCCCTTGACGGGTTGCTATAGGTGTGGTCACTGTAGCTTCTGTAGCTACTTGAAACAACGAAAAACCCAATGATACTGTCTACCATGTGCGGGATTTCATAAACTGCTGCACTACTGGTGTGGTCTACCTAATAACCTGCAGTTGTGGACTGCGCTACATCGGCAAGACCTTCAGGGAACTGCGCAAGCGCATGGGCGAGCACATCAGTGATATTCGAAATAGCAGGGACACTCCCGTAGCGCGCCATGTGCAGGCCTCCCATAATGGACGTGTTTCTTCCATCAGCTTCATGGCCATTGAACATGTTAATAAACCTGTGCGAGGTGGAGATTGGAACAGACACATTCTTCAAAAAGAATGTTGGTGGACATTTACCTTGAATACAGTTACCCCTTATGACCTTAACGAGCAATTGAACTTTGGTTGCTTTCTGTGACCATTATTGTTCTTTGCCGGTCCTGTGGTTTTTCTCCCTGTCAAATAATACTTCCCTTTAATTTTGGTCTACATAGAGGGATACCTTACACATACTGTTATATCCCTCAATATATTTGGAGAAGGGTATCTGGGGTTATGGTCTTCCAGGACCAGTGAGAAGTTTTCTCCTCCTTTTTTCCTCCTCCCACATTTATTTAAACTTATACTGGGCTTGAGTTCTCCCTGTGGTCATGTCTCTACCAGTGCGACCAGTAGGGGGCGTCCCTATATGATGCCCTGCGATCCTGAGGAGGTGACATGCATGGCGTCATATGCGTTACATCAGACGTGCTACTAAACAGACATAGCCCTAACAGGGCTGTTGGACATTAGCTGTCTGCAAGCGCATCAATGCGCGAGCGCAGCCGGCCTGTTCCGATCACGTGACTGGTAGTATGACGCTGCTGTCTGTGAAGTCGGCGCCTTCCGTCCGATCACGTGATGCGGAAGTTCTTCACCGCCTTGCGTTCCACCTAGGCCCCAGGATACACATGGGGCCGGATCTATTTGCGCATGCACAGTCACGTGATCTTTGATCTCCCGATCACGTGACCGCCAGGTTGAGGCGCATCCCCTGACGTCATCAGCAGACGCCTGTCAGCTGATGGAGATTGTTGGAGATGCGTCTCACCTGGCCCCTCTGCCTTTATAAAGGGGCAGTTCAGCCCCATATGCTGCCGGTTTACCTACCCTTGCAGACACCATTACCCTGGGTCTTTTCTGCACTTGGGTCTACAGCCATACGCTGACCGCAGCCACCAAACAGTAAGGTACTATTCCCCCATCGTCCTATGTTGGATGATTGGTGGTGACCGATTGGTTATTATACTTATGTGGTTTTCTTCTGTCTTTTGTTTTTGTGTTTTAGGCTCAGCCACACACTGACTGTAGCCACCATACAGTTATTCCCTAGCTGTTGGGCCATATGCCAGCTGGGGCAATCATCATTACGCCCCGTGTCCCCTGAATAATCTTGGGGCCTATGTTGAGGAAACGCGTCGAGACACTTGAGTATTTTTTTGCTTAGGAATTTTGCTTAGGAATTTTTTCCAACAGCCCTAATCAATGTGTTGTTACCATTTTGTATTATCTATTGGACACATGGTCTTTTCTTCGCTGCTTAGGGCCTTATCAGGGCTTTCAGTGTAGGATCAGAGTTCCAGTCTGGGCCACCCCTTGCGGGGCTTTTTGGACCCCGTCCTTTGGATATATAAATAGGGTGGACTAGGACAAGTAGGGATTTATTAGGGTCAGTGTACACACTATAAAATACCCTGTTCTATCCTTCACATTTATTCTGCCTAGCCCACCACTAGCACCAACGTTGATATCCCAGCCTTATATGATGTCGGCCCTGATACCAGGCTGAGGGTGTGTATGTCTTACATGTTTGTTTGTCTGTAGGGGCTTTTTTTTTATCTCCTATGAAATTAAAAATTTATGTTTTATTCTAGTTTACTGACCCCTCACAATTAGTTTTTTGCATTCTTTGGAGCAGTATTCAGGTGGGCTCGACTGCCTATCCTGTTTGACCCTCTTCTTTTTTGCTGCTTCTCCTTCCCCCTACTATTGTGACCACGTGCCTCTTATTACCTTACCTTTTCCACATCCACACTGGACTGCTTCTGTTCCCAATAAAAAAATTTGAGGCTTGGTCACAACAAGCAGCTTTTTATTCTGACAATTAAAACTTGTGGCGTGTCATATTGGAAGGCATTATGACCCTGTCAACGAATAATTGTTGGTCACTTGGTCTTTCAGCAAACCACTGTTTTTAAACACACTGTTTGTTAATGCAGTCAAATGTGTTTATCCATAGCTATTTACGTCATTGTATCATTGTATTCGAGCGTTTAGGGGGACAAAATGAAAAAAATATTTAAAAAAAAATGGAAATATATAGCAAGTTTTCGTAAGTCCTAGGAGACTAGAGGGTGTTATATACAAATTTTAATGGCAATTAGAGAAACTTTGGTTTGGTTCAAAATGATTTGGTTTTGAACCAAACTTTTTGAAAAAATTAGTGAACCAGAACCAAATCTCAAGTGGTTTGCTTATTTCTACTTCTAATAATTGAATTCAGGTATTTAATTCAATCCTATTGCCGCAAGTTGTGTACAATCAAGTGCCTAGACATGCAGTCTACCATTACAAACATTTGTGAAAGAATGGTCATTGTAAAGAATGTGGTACTGTAAGAGGATGCCACCATTGTACGTCAGTTTTTAATATTGCTTTCTGTATATGCATGATCAACTGTCAGTGGTATTTTTGCAAAATGGAAGCATTTATGAACCACAGCATACGCGTACATGATGGCTATGGCAATACATTTTTCTAGTGCTACTATTAACTATTGAGGAAAACATCAGGTTGTATGCAATCTTTGGACTGCAGCTGTCATTCAACTTTTCTGGGGCCAACTACCTAAAATATAACTTTTAATCAAAAATAGCCGTCAGTGTAGCGCTGCATAGTGGTGCTCCAGTTACCTTGGTTTTTTCATTTCATTTTTGTGGACTGTGATCACGGACCTATTTCTATCATTGTGATGCAGTCGTTGTATTGTTAAACCACTGGTATGCAGTCGCTGAATTGTGGCAGCGACGTGTTCGTCTATACACTATTTGTCTCTTGATGAAACTTTTATTGGTCTCCTGATGAACCACATCTTTGAGGGGAAACGCGTCGAGACTGAGACTTAGAGCACTGATTTAATATCATCTGTGTAAATTGTGACTCTGCCCTTGATTGACCCAGGTATCCCCCTGGATCTTCAGATAGGACGCTATATTTTTGTATAGTAGTAATTTCAGGACCTAGACATCCATTTGGGTCGTTTTGAGATAAGGGCAATTTAAGGACAGGTATGTTAGGTACGGGGACGGATTGTTCCCACCATCAGGGTGCATCTCTGGGCTGAGATAAGCACAGGGACATCACAGGGACATACGTAGTGACCCATGTGTTTCTGGCCCTGCCATACCATCACACTTAGCCTTCCCCACCTGGTCCTTTTAATTGGCTTTTTCTGTCTGTGTGTGTTTTCTGTATGTCTATCAGTCCCCACGTGAGGGACACATATGTGTATTTTTTAGCTATTTTTGATTAACTTTTGTTGTAACTTTTGTACTTACATTTTATTTATTTTCAAATTGTTTTTATTATTTTCAAAAGGTTGCATACCAATGAGAGAATATAACAAGGTCTGAATAACACATATATCGATATGCTTATACAAAAACTTGTACAATAGTTATAAATACAATGTTACAATCATCGTATCGATTAATCGAAGAGAACATGAGAAAGAAAAAACAAAAATGGGAGAAGGGGGTTGTGGTGGGGGGGGCGGGGGTTGTGGTTTGAGGAAAGTCTGAGGGGAAGAGGATGTAGGGTAGTGCAGAGAAGTATGAGATCTAATTTCTTCACTTCCTACACTAGCATTAAGAAGTAGCTTATACGATCTAAAATGTCCAAAGGATTTATTCCATAAAACCTCTAAACTTTTCCCACGGTCCCCAGATGCCTGAGAATAGTTGAGGTGTTCTGGCGTCCAAATGTGCAATTTGTTCTAATCGATAGATCTGGTCACATTTCTGAAACCAGTGTTGTAAAGACGGAGGGTCTGGTTTTCGCCAGTATACAGCTATGAGGAGACGGTCAGATGCAATAAGAACCTTACACAAGGTTTGCACCTCTTTTGATTTTGAACAACTTAATTCCACCAATAGCCCAAAAAGACACATCTTAGGCGACGCCAGAACATTTACTTTGCAAACTTGGGAAAGTGTTTTACATATCTCTTGCCAGTAAGTTTTTACTTTATTACACGACCACCAAATATGACTCTGTGTCCCTATAGCACCCTCACATCTCCAGCAAGAAGGACTAACTTCTGGGAACATATTGTGCAAACGCTGTGGTGTATAGTATCATTGTGTAAGGACTTTGTAGCTATTTCCCTGCAATTTTACACACCTAGAGACTTTCACCGGAGCTATTAATACTTTTGGCAATTCCCATTCATCAAATTTTATTGCTAGTTCATCTTCCCATTTACTAATAAATTTGCATCTATCTGTGCTAGTAAAGGAGATAATCGTGGAATATAAATGTAAAATCTTCCTCTTAGGTTCTAATTTTTGCAAAGCCAATTTCTCAAATATTGTGTGGTCTGTGCCCCAAACAGAAGCCCTAGTCAATTTTTTTAAGATGTGGTAGCAATGTGTTATTTGGAAAGTAGTGAATGAGCCATAGCAGGGTGTGATTCTAGTTCTGATAGTGATGGCATATCAGCGTCCGGGCACAAGGACAGTATCGATGTCGTACTTTTATTGTCTACTTCTTTTAAAGTATTCCAGAAACATAAATTCGACTGACACAAAATGTCTCTTACTTGCATGAGTGTCGCATAATTAGGCATCAGCTTCGGTAACATATCCGATGCACACCAACGGGCTATTGTATGTTTAGTAATCGAGCTGTGTGTTGTAAGCATTTTGTTCACTCTTGCTAAATCAAGGAAAAGTAAAGACCTCAAAGGAAGGTGCGACATTGCTTCTCCCACCCTTATGTCTAGCCGACCTGGAGATGGGCGCAACCAGTCAAAACTTCTAGTACAGAGGATTGCGTTATGATAGTTGTATATGTCCGGTATTCCCAGACCTCCTCTCATGGGATGACGAATTACATATGACGAGGGCATTCTTGCTTTCTTTCCTCCCCATAAAAATTTAAGAAATATCTTCTGAAATTTTTTAAAGAAAGCTTGGGGGATGGGGATCGGTAAAGCTTGCAGATAATATAGCACTTTTAGGAGGAGTATTGTCTTTATAAGGGATCTACGGCCAAACCAGGAGACAAAGGGAATGTCCCAGCTGCTTATCAGGTCCTCTAGTTGTTGGAGGATAGATGAGAAGTTCTCACAAAATAACTGGTTAAACTCAGGGGTTAGTTCAATTCCCAAAAATTTTTATCGACTTTGACGTCCATTGGAAAGACGTGGTGTTTTGTAAAATAGTTTGTTCATGGGCGGGCAGGAATACATTTAGAACGATAGACTTTGAAAAGTTAACAGAAAAATTAGAAATCTCGTGAAATTGCTTTAAAACTGACATGATCGCTGGGAAAGCCTCTTTAGGATTGGTGACTATTAGTAGGACATCATCTGCAAATGCAGCTGTTGAGTGAACTGTCTTCCCCACGGTCATCCCAGTTATCTCTGGCTTTTGTCGGAATGCCTGTAACAGAGTTTCTATCGTCAATATAAACAATAAAGGGGATAATGGGCATCCTTGCCGAGTGCCATTTGTTATATTGAAGGCAGGGGAGAGAGTGCCATTCACCAAGACTCTTGCTGTTGGATGCTAAAACATCTCCATTACTCCATCAATAAATGATTGTGGAATACCAAATTTAGCTAGGGTTTGAGAAATGAATAGCCAGTCCACTCTGTCAAACGCTTTCTCTGCGTCCATACTGAGCAAAATCAGAGGTATAGATGTTCGCTTTGCTAATTGCATAAGATGGATCACTCTAATAATGTTGTTTTTCCCTTCTCTACCAGGTACGAAACCTACTTGTTCAGGGGAGATTAGATCTGGTAAGTACTTCTTCAATCTGTTTGCTAACATTTTGGCGTAAAGCTTAAGATCATTATTTAGCAGCAATATAGGTCTGTAGTTTGCACAGAGTGAGTGGTCTTTTTTAGGTTTGGGGATGATAGAAATCTGTGCTTGCAGCATGTCTTTAGGGAAGGCCCCCCTCTCCCTCGCTTCATTACAAGTTTCTAAAAAGATTGGGAGTAGAATCTCCTTGAAAGTAGAATAATATGAGACTGGGAACCCATCTGGGCCTGGGCTTTTATGTAATGGTGATTCTTTTAAAGCAGTTTGTAGTTCTGCTAATGAAAAAGGGGAACTTAGGGATAACGCCTGTTCTTTTTTTAAAGCTGGTAAATTTAGATCATCTAGCCAACGGTTAGTGGCTTGCCTCAAATGATCTCTTCTAGTTGGAGAAAGGGCCCCTTGTAGATTGTATAATTGACTATAGAAGTCACAAAATTGCTGAGCAATCAAGTTGGTTTTGCGTACTATGTTAGACTCTGACGTCTTAATATTGGATATATAAGAGGATATTTTCCTTTTTTAAATCTGGGACATAAGTACTTTAGTGGCCTTATTTCCGTGAGCGTAAAATTTATATCTTGTGGAGAGGAATAATTTTGCCGTATTGGCGTTCAGCAAATTTTTCATTTCCGAGCGGAAAGTCTCTAACTGTGCTAATATACACTCTTGTTGAGATTGCCTGTGACATTTCTCTAATTGCTCAATTTTCAAGTTTAGTTCCTCAATTTCTTTTTGCTTTTGCTTTTTTACATAGGCACCTAAAGCTATCAAGTGTCCTCGCATAACCGGCTTATGGGCTTCCCATAAAGTCGTGAACGGTATGTCACCAACGTTATTTAACTGAAAGTATTCTTGTAAAAGCTAGGATAATTTCGGGATATTGGAACTATTAAGTAGTGTCTCATTGAGCCTCCATCAGAATTCCGATTTCGGCATATTGGGTATCACCATAGACAGGAATACAGGAGCATGGTCAGAAAATAGAATATTACCAATATTCGAGGAGATACAGTATTGGAGGGATTGCACTTTGAGAAATATATAATCTAACCTCTGGTAGGTTTTGTGGGCCGCTGAGTAGAAAGAGTAGTCTTTATCATTTGGGTGCATAGACCGCCAAACATCTACAAAACCAGCCTGTGTTAATGTAGTATTAATTTTTTGTAGGGCGATATTGGATAGAGCAGAAGACCCTGTGGAGGAATCCAATCTAGGTATTAACGTAAGGTTTAAATCCCCATTCAGAATAACAATGCCCTCCTCAAAATCTTTCAGAACTGTCAAAGCTGCAATAAGCCATGGAACCTGAGACACATTTGGGGCATAAACATTACGAAAAGTGTACATTTGTGGACCTATTGTTCCTTTAACATATATATATCGACCATCTGTCAGCGTGGAGAAATGGACGAATGGCGTATTTTTATGGAATGCTATGCTTACCCCTTTGGATGCTGCTCTTGGCGAGGTGCTGTGGAACCACTGGTTATATAACATATGTGATAGTTTAGGGACATGATTGACGCGAAAATGCTTTTCTTGCAGACATGCTACTTGAACATTACGTTTATGTAAAAAGTGACATATTTGGCTCCTTTTTTGAGGAGCGTTAAAGCCCTTCACATTGTGCGAGCAGACTTGTAGACTAGCCATAGTTAAAGCAGATAGGTCCATATCTCCAAGACCTAGCTAGAGATCTCAATGTGTATATGGTGGAGGGAATAGGGGGTAGGAAAGACAAGGGAAGAGAGGGAGGGGAACAACTGATCCATTTCCACGGATCTAAACATGTAATCACATCAGTCATTGAAGGTAATGAGAACATACCTGATAAAAAGTATTGAAAGCAATTAACTCTTAAACCGGTCAGTTAACTCGGGGAGGGGAGCTATTCTGAGTGACCGGGCACCCTCCCGAGCTAGCTGTAATGGGTTATCAACAATCTGAGCATGTAACTTACAAAATGTAAAACATATAACTGCCACTAGGTGTCGTCACATGTTAAGGATATAATTCCTTAAGGTAGACCTAGCAAATCTGGAGAGTTTTAACTGTTTGTGGTAAAGGAGAAGACTAGTAGTGAAAAGCAAACAATGCTAACATGCTATGTGGGTGGACAAGTGTACATGGAAACCTGTCAGTTCACACATTAATATCAAAGTACATGATACTTGACCCTTCTTGCGCCGTTCAGTGGTCTGGCACTCCCGCGGCACTCTGCTCGGATCTGGTCAAAGCTTTAGCCTGATGTTGCATGCTTCTGTGGCGTTTGGGAGAGTTCACTTGCCATGTATCGTAGGCCGGTAGAGGTGGTAATGAAGGGATATTCTGTGCGGGGCACCATTCAGGAATATCCAGCTGAGGTATTCCAAGAGCGTCACACACTCTAGGCAAGTCTGCATGAGATCTGACTACTTGTTTTCTGTTAGGCGTATTGATCAGTAAACCAAAAGGATGTCGCCATCTATATGTAATCTTCTTCTGATTCAGAACTTCCAAGAGAGGTTTTAGTTGTCTCCGCTTTCTAAGCGTCATAGGAGATAAGTCCTGGTATAAGGCCACAAGAGCTCCTTCTATCTCTGCCGACCGAATCGCCCGCGCTGCGATTATAAGTTGTTCTTTGACTTGGAAGTGCACAAGTCGACAAATAACATCCCTAGGGGGATCTTGGGGTTTAGGCAGCGGCCGAAGTGCTCTATGCACCCTGTCCATCTCAAATTTGTCAGTCGGCAGATCAGGTAATAGGCACATGAAAAATCTCTGCACCTCTTGCACCAGTATTTCTGCACTGACGGACTCTGGGATCCCTTTCAGGTGTATGTTATTGCGCTGTGCTCTGTTGTCCTGGTCTTCAACCAGTGAGTAGAGATAGTTAACGTGCTCTTGAGTGTTGTCCAGGTTGCCTGCTACCCGACCATGAAAGTCCAGTGAGGCTTTCTGTGATGTTTCCAGATCGTCCATCCGGACATTGAGCTGATGCATATCTTTCTTTATGTCTGCTAGGTCGCTGCGGATGGGCTCCAGCGCTTCTGCTAGCAAAGATTTCATAAAGCTCCTAGATAGAGGTAAGTCTTCCTGAGACCTGAAGTCTTCTCTTTCACTGTCCTCCTCGGCTTCTGAGTCTCCATCAGTTCCCGCTGGGAGAGATGTCTGGCGCATGGCGGCCATCTTGGGATCATAACGGACCCCAGATTTTTTGATAAATTTGTCCAGATTCCCTTGGTTTAGAGCTTGTTTCATCTTCCCTGGGGTATCCTTAGACTTTTCTTTTATGGTCTTTCCCATTTTTATGCAGAAAAAGTGCTATTTGTAGCTCGGTTGAGTCCGGATTGCAGCAGAGCGCTCTAAAACGCCTGCATCCGGCTCTGCTGCCAGGCTCCGCCCCCCCTTTTGTACTTACATTTTGATATGTGATAGTGATTACTGTTGAGTGAATTAAAGTATTCTAAGGTGAATTAAAGTATCCAAAGGCACTTCGTGGTAACGATCCAATTTTTCCTGAAAATACTGTAAAAAAAAAAATAATAATTCTCACTTCATCCATTTGATCATGGAGAGGCTGTGGCAGACATCTTTATTGACATCACCGCTTCCGCCCATCATGATAACTTGGTGACGTCAACTCATCACACCAGTTTACGCGAGATTTGGTACATTTTGTTCAATCAAGATGGCTGCAATGGCCTATCCATGATCAAATGGATGAGGTGAGTATATACACTTTTTTTAACCCCTGATTAACAACTGAAAGGCCTCAATGTGACTCTCAGATGACGCGATCAGCGGCATCTGAGGGGGTTCAATGATGGGGGAACGGCGCGATCGCCATTCCCCATCATATCGCCTGCCACATAAAATAGAATGCGATTTTTGAAGACCAATTAAAACCTTTGATATGTGACTATGAATTTAGGGAGAGTTTAAAATCAGCCAGTAGTGCTACAAAATGTAACAGTGTAGCCCTATCCTAAAAGCACCTGTCTAATATTGTGTAGGTCTTGAGACATTAAATAATTTCTGACCTGTTAAGGCTGCTTTCACATCACCATTACTATGTATGTTCTTTTGCTCCATTATAGGAGCAGAAGAATAAAAATAACGAAAATGCCGGATTTGGCAAATAACTGTCTGGAATGGAACCTAACAGATCCTATGAATATAACGAGATACGTTAGGCTTCATTTCGGAAGAACTTTTTTGCTAGAGGAAATAAGTCCCGCGTTCTGGACTTTTCTCTCCGCTATTTTTGACTAATTCTGTCGCAGAAGCCCAAAACAGAGTTTCTGACGTAGATGTGAAAGCAGCCTAGGTCCTCTTAAGATATCCTGTGGCATATGGCAGCAAGATGTTGGCATACAATCGTATATCCTGTGTGTTGTAAAGTAGTCCTTTCATGGGTCTGTATTGTTTTTCCAGAATGTCATACAGATTCTCCATCAGACTGAAATCTAGGGAATTTGGAGTCCAAGTCAACACCTTGAGCTCTTTGTCATTTCCCTCAAACCATTCATGAATAATTTTTTCAGTGTGGCAGGGAGCATTATCCTGTTGAAAGCAACCACTACCATTAGGGAATACTGTTGTCATTAAGAGGTGTACATGGTCTGCAGCAATGTTTAGGTTGGTGGTATGTGTTAAAGTAACTTTCACATGAATGGAAGAACCAATGCTTCTTAGCAGGACATTGTCCAGATCCTCACACTACCTCTACCAGCTTGACTTTATCCCTAGTGCATCTTGGTGCCATGTCTTCCCCAAGTAAGCAATGCACATGCACCCAGCCATCTATATAAAAGAAAATGTGATTAATCAGACCAGTCCACCTTCTTCCACTGTTCCATGATTTAGTTCTCATCCTCACATGACTATTGTTTGCACTTTCAGTGGTAGACAGTGATAAGTATTCTTGGGCTATGTAGCTTCATACTCACCAAGCTGTATTGCATTGTGTGTTCCGATAGTAGCCAGTATTAAAATTCTCAGCAGTTTGTGCTACAGTAGATGTTATGTGGGTCAGACCAGATAGCTAGCCTTCCCTCCCCATGCACACCAATAAGCATTGATCACCCATGACCCTGTTGGCAGTTTACCGGTTTTCATTCCTTGGACCAGTTTTAGGTACTAACCACCTCATGCCAGGAACAACTCTTAAGACATTTTGCATTGAACATGTTCTGACCCAGTTGTCTAGCCATCTATATTCATGTCAGGGTCACTCAAATACTCTTTTATTGTTTATTTTATATCAAATATATTATTCACTAAAGAACATAGGAATCCACAGCAGCAATCTACTTAAAATGGGCAATATCATACAGTCCGGATCAAAAGTTTAAGACCACTTGAAAAATGGCAAAAAATCATATTTAGCATGGCTGGATCTTAACAAGGTTCCAAGTAGAGCTTCAACATGCAACAAGAAGAAATGGGAGTGAGACAAACATTTTTTGAGCATTCAATTTAATGAAAACAATGAATAAACTGAAACAGGCTGTTTTTCAGCTGATCAAAAGTTTAGGACCACACCTCAAAAAAAAAAACCTAAACCCCCCCAAAACAGAAATCCAACTTCCAAACATGAACTCAGTAATGAGTAGCTCCGCCGTTATTGTTTATCACTTCCAAAATTTGTTTCGGCATGCTTGATGCAAGCGTTTCCATGAGGTGAGTGGGAACATTTCTCCAAGAGGTGAA
The DNA here is from genome assembly GCF_905171765.1 of Bufo bufo. Classification (NCBI taxonomy): domain Eukaryota; kingdom Metazoa; phylum Chordata; class Amphibia; order Anura; family Bufonidae; genus Bufo; species Bufo bufo. Next base: position 296,496,139 of record NC_053393.1, read on the forward strand.
GATGGCCGCACAAAGGCCATCTACTGTCTGGAACTGTTGTCCATTTTTGGAAACTTCCCTTGCCATCCATCCCCAAAGGTTCTCAATTGGATTTAGATCAGGGGAACACGCAGGATGGGCCAAAAGAGTGATGTTATTCTCCTGGAAGAAGTTCCTTGTCCTGCGGGCAATGTGTACTGTAGCGTTGTCCTGTTGAAAAACCCAGTCGTTACCACACAGACGAGGAACCTCAGTCATGAGGAATGCTCTCTGCAACATCTGGACATAGCCAGCGGCCGTTTGAACTTCCTGAAGCTCCATTGTTCCACTGAAGGAAAAAGCACCCCAGACCATTATGGCCATTATGGCGCCCCCTCCACTGTGGCTCGTAGAAAACATCTCAGGTGGGATCTGCTTGTCATGCCAGTAACGTTGGAAACCATCAGGACCATCAAGGTTAAATTTTTTCTCATTAGAGAATAAAACTTTCTTCCACCTTTGAATGTCCCATGTTTGGTGTTAACTTACAAAGTCCAAATGAGCAGTTCTGTGGCGTTCAAGGAGACGAGGTCTTTGAAGACGTTTTTTGTTTGCCGTCTGATGGTTATGGGGCTGCAGTCAGCACCAGTAAGGGCCTTAATTTGGGTCAAGGATCGTCCAGTGTCTTGACGGACAGCGAATTGGATCCTCCGGCTCAGTGCTGATGAAATTTTTTTGGGTCTTCCACTTGACTTTTTTGTTCCATAACCCTCAGGATCATTTAAGAAATTCCAAATGACTGTCTTACTGCGTCCCACCTCAGCAGCGATGGCGCGATGTGAGAGACCCTGCTTATGCAGTTCAACAAACCGACCACTTTCAAAAAGGGAGAGTTTTTTTGGGATTTGCCATCACAACGTGTGACTACCTGACAGAAAATTATAATGAATCCACATCTTTGCACAGATTTGGCCTTTTAAAGGCATGTGGTCCTAAAATTTTGATCAGCTGAAAAACAGCCTGTTGTTTTCATTAAATTGAATGCTCAAAAAATGTTTTGTCTCACTCCCATTTCTTCTTGTTGCATGTTGAAGCTCTACTTGGAACCTTGTTAAGATCCAGCCATGCTAAATATGATTTTTTGCCATTTTTCAAGTGGTCTTAAACTTTTGATCAGGACTGTATTGGACAGGGAATGAACAGAGAAGTGGTCATGCATGGGTGTAATTTCTATGGAAACAGCCAAGTCTGCACATGCTGACAACTCGCCATCAATTCCGTGCCTGGACATGGTGGTTGCCTTATCAGGCAAAATAATGGTCAGGAACCCATATCTCTCCAACATTTATAGCATTTTTAGACCTAATGGATCCTATTGAAGCTTTAGCTTTAGAATTTATTGTCATCATTGTCATGTTCTTCTTAACCACCTCAGCCCCCAGTGATTAAACACCCTGAAAGACCAGGCCACTTTTTACACTTCTGACCTACACTACTTTCACCGTTTATTGCTCGGTCATGCAACTTACCACCCAAATGAATTTTACCTCCTTTTCTTCTCACTAATAGAGCTTTCATTTGGTGGTATTTCATTGCTGCTGACATTTTTACTTTTTTTGTTATTAATCGAAATTTAACGATTTTTTTGCAAAAAAATGACATTTTTCACTTTCAGTTGTAAAATTTTGCAAAAAAAACGACATCCATATATAAATTTTGCTCTAAATTTATTGTTCTACATGTCTTTGATTAAAAAAAAATGTTTGGGTAAAAAAAAAATGGTTTGGGTAAAAGTTATAGCGTTTACAAACTATGGTACAAAAATGTGAATTTCCGCTTTTTGAAGCAGCTCTGACTTTCTGAGCACCTGTCATGTTTCCTGAGGTTCTACAATGGCCAGACAGTACAAACACCCCACAAATGACCCCATTTCGGAAAATACACACCCTAAGGTATTCGCTGATGGGCATAGTGAGTTCATAGAACTTTTTATTTTTTGTCACAAGTTAGCGGAAAATGATGATTTTTTTCTTTTTTTTTTTTTTTCTTACAAAGTCTCATATTCCACTAACTTGTGACAAAAAATAAAAACTTCCATGAACTCACTATGCCCATCACGAAATACCTTGGGGTCTCTTCTTTCCAAAATGGGGTCACTTGTGGGGTAGTTATACTGCCCTGGCATTCTAGAGGCCCAAATGTGTGGTAAGGAGTTTGAAATCAAATTCTGTAAAAAATGACGAGTGAAATCTGAAAGGTGCTCTTTGGAATGTGGGCCCCTTTGCCCACCTAGGCTGCAAAAAAGTGTCACACATCTGGTATCTCCGTATTCAGTAGAAGTTGGGGAATGTGTTTTGGGGTGTCTTTTTACATATACCCATGCTGGGTGAGATAAATATCTTGGTCAAATGCCAACTTTGTATAAAAAAATGGGAAAAGTTGTCTTTTGCCAAGATATTTATCTCACCCAGCATGGGTATATGTAAAAAGACACCCCAAAACACATTCCCCACCTTCTCCTGAGTACGGAGATACCAGATGTGTGACACTTTTTTGCAGCCTAGATGGGCAAAGGGGCCCACATTCCAAAGAGCACCTTTCGAATTTCACTCGTCATTTTTTACAGAATTTGATTTCAAACTCCTTACCACACATTTGGGCCCCTAGAATGCCAGGGCAGTATAACTACCCCACAAGTGACCCCATTTTGGAAAGAAGAGACCCCAGGGTATTCGCTGATGGGCATAGTGAGTTCATGGAAGTTTTTTTTTTTTGTCACAAGTTAGTGGAATATGAGACTTTGTATGAAAAAAAAAAAAAAAAAAAAAAATCATCATTTTCCACTAACTTGTGACAAAAAATAAAAAATTCTAGGAACTCGCCATGCCCCTCACGGAATACCTTGGGGTGTCTTCTTTCCAAAATGGGGTCACTTGTGGGGTAGTTATACTGCCCTGGCATTTTCCAGGGGCCCTAATGTGTGGTAAGTAGGTAAATGACCAGTGGAATCCGAAAGGTGCTCTTTGGAATGTGGGCCCCTTTGCCCACCTAGGCTGCAAAAAAGTGTCACACATCTGGTATCGCCGTATTCAGGAGACGTTGGGGAATGTGTTTTGGGGTGTCTTTTTACATATACCCATGCTGGGTGAGATAAATATCTTGGTCAAATGCCAACTTTGTATAAAAAAATGGGAAAAGTTGTCTTTTGCCAAGATATTTCTCTCACCCAGCATGGGTATATGTAAAATGACACCCCAAAACACATTCTCCACCTTCTCCTGAGTACGGAGATACCAGATGTGTGACACTTTTTTGCAGCCTAGGTGGGCAAAGGGGCCCATATTCCAAAGAGCACCTTTCGGATTTCACTCGTCATTTTTTACAGAATTTGATTTCAAACTCCTTACCACACATTTGGGCCCCTAGAATGCCAGGGCAGTATAACTACCCCACAAGTGACCCCATTTTGGAAAGAAGAGACCCCAGGGTATTCGCTGATGGGCATAGTGAGTTCATGGAAGTTTTTATTTTTTGTCACAAGTTAGTGGAATATGAGACTTTGTATGAAAAAAAAAAAAAAAAAAAAAATCATCATTTTCCACTAACTTGTGACAAAAAATAAAAAATTCTAGGAACTCGCCATGCCCCTCACGGAATACCTTGGGGTGTCTTCTTTCCAAAATGGGGTCACTTGTGGGGTAGTTATACTGCCCTGGCATTTTCCAGGGGCCCTAATGTGTGGTAAGTAGGTAAATGACCAGTGAAATCCGAAAGGTGCTCTTTGGAATGTGGGCCCCTTTGCCCACCTAGGCTGCAAAAAAGTGTCACACATCTGGTATCGCCGTATTCAGGAGACGTTGGGGAATGTGTTTTGGGGTGTCTTTTTACATATACCCATGCTGGGTGAGAGAAATATCTTGGCAAAAGACAACTTTTTCCATTTTTTTATACAAAGTTGGCATTTGACCAAGATATTTATCTCACCCAGCATGGGTATATGTAAAATGACACCCCAAAACACATTCCCCAACTTCTCCTGAGTACGGCGATACCAGATGTGTGACACTTTTTTGCAGCCTAGATGCGCAAAGGGGCCCAAATTCCTTTTAGGAGGGCATTTTTAGACATTTGGATACCAGACTTCTTCTCACGCTTTGGGGCCCCTAGAATGCCAGGGCAGTATAAATACCCCACATGTGACCCCATTTTGGAAAGAAGACACCCCAAGGTATTCAATGAGGGGCATGGCGAGTTCATAGAAAATTTTTTTTTTTGGCACAAGTTAGCGGAAATTGATATTTTTTCTTTTTTTCTCACAAAGTCTCCCGTTCCGCTAACTTGGGACAAAAATTTCAATCTTTCATGGACTCAATATGCCCCTCACGGAATACCTGGGGGTGTCTTCTTTCCGAAATGGGGTCACATGTGGGGTATTTATACTGCCCTGGCATTCTAGGGGCCCTAAAGCGTGAGAAGAAGTCTGGAATATAAATGTCTAAAAAATTTTACGCATTTGGATTCCGTGAGGGGTATGGTGAGTTCATGTGAGATTTTATTTTTTGTCACAAGTTAGTGGAATATGTGACTTTGTAAGAAAAAAAATAAAATTCCGCTAACTTGGGCCAAAAAAAAGACTGAATGCAGCCTTACAGAGGGGGGGGGGGGGATCAATGACAGGGGGGTGATCAATGACAGGGGGGGTGATCAATGACAGGGGGGTGATCAGGGAGTCTATATGGGGTGATCACCCAACTGTCATTGATCACCCCCCTGTAAGGCTGCATTCAGACGTCCGTATGATTTTTACGGATCCGATCAGTCTATAAGTGGATCCGTAAAAATCATGCGGACATCTGAATGGAGCTTTACAGGGGGGTGATCAATGACAGAGGGGTAATCAATGACAGGGGGGTGATCAGGGAGTCTATATGGGGTGATCACCACAGTCATTGATCACTCCCCTGTAAGGCTGCATTCAGACGTCCGTATGATTTTTACGGATCCGATCAGTCTATCAGTGGAACCGTAAAAATCATGCGGACATCTGAATGGAGCTTTAGAGGGGGGTGATCAATGACATAGGGGTAATCAATGACAGGGGGGTGATCAGGGAGTCTATATGGGGTGATCACCACAGTCATTGATCACTCCCCTGTAAGGCTGCATTCAGACGTCCGTATGATTTTTACGGATCCGATCAGTCTATCAGTGGATCCGTAAAAATCATGCGGACATCTGAATGGAGCTTTACAGGGGGGTGATCAATGACAGAGGGGTAATCAATGACAGGGGGGTGATCAGGGAGTCTATATGGGGTGATCACCACAGTCATTGATCACTCCCCTGTAAGGCTGCATTCAGACGTCCGTATGATTTTTACGGATCCGATCAGTCTATCAGTGGATCCGTAAAAATCATGCGGACATCTGAATGGAGCTTTACAGGGGGGTGATCAATGACAGGGGGGTAATCAATGACAGGGGGGTGATCAGGGAGTCTATATGGGGTGATCACCACAGTCATTGATCACTCCCCTGTAAGGCTCCATTCAGACGTCCGTATGATTTTTACGGATCCGATCAGTCTATCAGTGGATCCGTAAAAATCATGCGGACATCTGAATGGAGCTTTACAGGGGGGTGATCAATGACAGAGGGGTAATCAATGACAGGGGGGTGATCAGGGAGTCTATATGGGGTGATCACCACAGTCATTGATCACTCCCCTGTAAGGCTGCATTCAGACGTCGGTATGATTTTTACGGATCCGATCAGTCTATCAGTGGATCCGTAAAAATCATGCGGACATCTGAATGGAGCTTTACAGGGGGGTGATCAATGACAGGGGGGTGATCAGGGAGTCTATATGGGGTGATCACCTCCGTCATTTATCACTCCCCTGTAAGGCTGCATTCAGACGTCCGTATGATTTTTACGGATCCGATCAGTCTATCAGTGGATCCGTAAAAATCATGCGGACATCTGAATGGAGCTTTACAGGGGGGTGATCAATGACAGGGGGGTAATCAATGACAGGGGGGTGATCAGGGAGTCTATATGGGGTGATCAGGGGTGATCAAGGGCTAATAAGGGGTTAATAAGTGACGGGGGGGGGGGTGTAGTGTAGTGGTGCTTGGTGCAACATATTACTGAGCTGCCTGTGTCCTCTGGTGGTCGATCCAAACAAAGGGGACCACCAGAGGACCAGGTAGCAGGTATATTAGACGCTGTTATCAAAACAGCGTCTAATATACCTGTTAGGGGTTAAAAAAATCACATCTCCAGCCTGCCAGCGAACGATCGCCGCTGGCAGGCTGGAGATCCACTCGCTTACCTTCCGATCCTGTGAACGCGCGCGCCTGTGTGCGCGCGTTCACAGGAAATCTCGCGTCTCGCGAGAGGACGCACCGGCGCGTCCACCCAGAACAACAGGACCGCCGCAAAGACGCAATCCTGCGTACGGCGGTCCTGAGGTGGTTAACCACTTCAGCCCCCAGTGCTTAAACACCCTGAAAGACCAGGCCACTTTTTACACTTCTGACCTACACTACTTTCACCATTTATTGCTCGGTCATGCAACTTACCACCCAAATGAATTTTACCTCCTTTTCTTCTCACTAATAGAGCTTTCATTTGGTGGTATTTCTTTGCTGCTGACATTTTTCCTTTTTTTGTTATTAATCGAAATTTAACGATTTTTTTGCAAAAAAATGACATTTTTCACTTTCAGTTGTCAAATTTTGCAAAAAAAAATACATCCATATATAAATTTTGCTCTAAATTTATTGTTCTACATGTCTTTGATTAAAAAAAAATGTTTGGGTAAAAAAAAAAAATGGTTTGGGTAAAAGTTATAGCGTTTACAAACTATGGTACAAAAATGTGAATTTCCGCTTTTTGAAGCAGCTCTGACTTTCTGAGCACCTGTCATGTTTCCTGAGGTTCTACAATGCCCAGACAGTACAAACACCCCACAAATGACCCCATTTCGGAAAGTACACACCCTAAGGTATTCGCTGATGGGCATAGTGAGTTCATAGAACTTTTTATTTTTTGTCACAAGTTAGCGGAAAATGATGATTTTTTTTTTTTTTTCTTACAAAGTCTCATATTCCACTAACTTGTGACAAACAATAAAAAGTTCTATGAACTCACTATGCCCATCAGCGAATACCTTGGGGTCTCTTCTTTCCAAAATGGGGTCACTTGTGGGGTAGTTATACTGCCCTGGCATTCTAGGGGCCCAAATGTGTGGTAAGGAGTTTGAAATCAAATTCTGTAAAAAATGACCTGTGAAATCCGAAAGGTGCTCTTTGGAATGTGGGCCCCTTTGCCCACCTAGGCTGCAAAAAAGTGTCACACATCTGGTATCTCCGTACTCAGGAGAAGTTGAGGAATGTGTTTTGGGGTGTCTTTTTACATATACCCATGCTGGGTGAGATAAATATCTTGGTCAAATGCCAACTTTGTATAAAAAAATGGGAAAAGTTGTCTTTTGCCAAGATATTTCTCTCACCCAGCATGGGTATATGTAAAATGACACCCCAAAACACATTCCCCACCTTCTCCTGAGTACGGAGATACCAGATGTGTGACACTTTTTTGCAGCCTAGGTGGGCAAAGGGGCCCATATTCCAAAGAGCACCTTTCGGATTTCACAGGTCATTTTTTACAGAATTTGATTTCAAACTCCTTACTACACATTTGGGCCCCTAGAATGCCAGGGCAGTATAACTACCCCACAAGTGACCCCATTTTGGAAAGAAGACACCCCAAGGTATTCCGTGAGGGGCATGGCGAGTTCCTAGAATTTTTTATTTTTTGTCACAAGTTAGTGGAAAATGATGATTTTTTTTTTTGATTTTTTTTCCATACAAAGTCTCATATTCCACTAACTTGTGACAAAAAATGAAAACTTCCATGAACTCACTATGCCCATCAGCGAATACCTTGGGGTCTCTTCTTTCCAAAATGGGGTCACTTGTGGGGTAGTTATACTGCCCTGGCATTCTAGGGGCCCAAATGTGTGGTAAGGAGTTTGAAATCAAATTCTGTAAAAAATGACCTGTAAAATCCGAAAGGTGCTCTTTGGAATGTGGGCCCCTTTGCCCACCTAGGCTGCAAAAAAGTGTCACACATCTGGTATCTCCGTACTCAGGAGAAGTTGAGGAATGTGTTTTGGGGTGTCTTTTTACATATACCCATGCTGGGTGAGATAAATATCTTGGTCAAATGCCAACTTTGTATAAAAAAATGGGAAAAGTTGTCTTTTGCCAAGATATTTCTCTCACCCAGCATGGGTATATGTAAAATGACACCCCAAAACACATTCCCCACCTTCTCCTGAGTACGGAGATACCAGATGTGTGACACTTTTTTGCAGCCTAGGTGGGCAAAGGGGCCCATATTCCAAAGAGCACCTTTCGGATTTCACAGGTCATTTTTTACAGAATTTGATTTCAAACTCCTTACTACACATTTGGGCCCCTAGAATGCCAGGGCAGTATAACTACCCCACAAGTGACCCCATTTTGGAAAGAAGACACCCCAAGGTATTCCGTGAGGGGCATGGCGAGTTCCTAGAATTTTTTATTTTTTGTCACAAGTTAGTGGAAAATGATGATTTTTATTTTTTATTTTTTTTCCATACAAAGTCTCATATTCCACTAACTTGTGACAAAAAATGAAAACTTCCATGAACTCACTATGCCCATCAGCGAATACCTTGGGGTCTCTTCTTTCCAAAATGGGGTCACTTGTGGGGTAGTTATACTGCCCTGGCATTCTAGGGGCCCAAATGTGTGGTAAGGAGTTTGAAATCAAATTCTGTAAAAAATGACCTGTGAAATCAGAAAGGTGCTCTTTGGAATGTGGGCCCCTTTGCCCACCTAGGCTGCAAAAAAGTGTCACACATCTGGTATCTCCGTACTCAGGAGAAGTTGAGGAATGTGTTTTGGGGTGTCTTTTTACATATACCCATGCTGGGTGAGATAAATATCTTGGTCAAATGCCAACTTTGTATAAAAAAATGGGAAAAGTTGTCTTTTGCCAAGATATTTCTCTCACCCAGCATGGGTATATGTAAAATGACACCCCAAAACACATTCCCCACCTTCTCCTGAGTACGGAGATACCAGATGTGTGACACTTTTTTGCAGCCTAGGTGGGCAAAGGGGCCCATATTCCAAAGAGCACCTTTCGGATTTCACAGGTCATTTTTTACAGAATTTGATTTCAAACTCCTTACTACACATTTGGGCCCCTAGAATGCCAGGGCAGTATAACTACCCCACAAGTGACCCCATTTTGGAAAGAAGAGACCCCAGGGTATTCGCTGATGGGCATAGTGAGTTCATGGAAGTTTTTATTTTTTGTCACAAGTTAGTGGAATATGAGACTTTGTATGAAAAAAAAAAAAAAAAAAAAAATCATCATTTTCCACTAACTTGTGACAAAAAATAAAAAATTCTAGGAACTCGCCATGCCCCTCACGGAATACCTTGGGGTGTCTTCTTTCCAAAATGGGGTCACTTGTGGGGTAGTTATACTGCCCTGGCATTTTCCAGGGGCCCTAATGTGTGGTAAGTAGGTAAATGACCAGTGGAATCCGAAAGGTGCTCTTTGGAATGTGGGCCCCTTTGCCCACCTAGGCTGCAAAAAAGTGTCACACATCTGGTATCGCCGTATTCAGGAGACGTTGGGGAATGTGTTTTGGGGTGTCTTTTTACATATACCCATGCTGGGTGAGATAAATATCTTGGTCAAATGCCAACTTTGTATAAAAAAATGGGAAAAGTTGTCTTTTGCCAAGATATTTCTCTCACCCAGCATGGGTATATGTAAAATGACACCCCAAAACACATTCTCCACCTTCTCCTGAGTACGGAGATACCAGATGTGTGACACTTTTTTGCAGCCTAGGTGGGCAAAGGGGCCCATATTCCAAAGAGCACCTTTCGGATTTCACTCGTCATTTTTTTCAGAATTTGATTTCAAACTCCTTACCACACATTTGGGCCCCTAGAATGCCAGGGCAGTATAACTACCCCACAAGTGACCCCATTTTGGAAAGAAGAGACCCCAGGGTATTCGCTGATGGGCATAGTGAGTTCATGGAAGTTTTTATTTTTTGTCACAAGTTAGTGGAATATGAGACTTTGTATGAAAAAAAAAAAAAAAAAAAAAATCATCATTTTCCACTAACTTGTGACAAAAAATAAAAAATTCTAGGAACTCGCCATGCCCCTCACGGAATACCTTGGGGTGTCTTCTTTCCAAAATGGGGTCACTTGTGGGGTAGTTATACTGCCCTGGCATTTTCCAGGGGCCCTAATGTGTGGTAAGTAGGTAAATGACCAGTGAAATCCGAAAGGTGCTCTTTGGAATGTGGGCCCCTTTGCCCACCTAGGCTGCAAAAAAGTGTCACACATCTGGTATCGCCGTATTCAGGAGACGTTGGGGAATGTGTTTTGGGGTGTCTTTTTACATATACCCATGCTGGGTGAGAGAAATATCTTGGCAAAAGACAACTTTTTCCATTTTTTTATACAAAGTTGGCATTTGACCAAGATATTTATCTCACCCAGCATGGGTATATGTAAAATGACACCCCAAAACACATTCCCCAACTTCTCCTGAGTACGGCGATACCAGATGTGTGACACTTTTTTGCAGCCTAGATGCGCAAAGGGGCCCAAATTCCTTTTAGGAGGGCATTTTTAGACATTTGGATACCAGACTTCTTCTCACGCTTTGGGGCCCCTAGAATGCCAGGGCAGTATAAATACCCCACATGTGACCCCATTTTGGAAAGAAGACACCCCAAGGTATTCAATGAGGGGCATGGCGAGTTCATAGAAAATTTTTTTTTTTGGCACAAGTTAGCGGAAATTGATATTTTTTCTTTTTTTCTCACAAAGTCTCCCGTTCCGCTAACTTGGGACAAAAATTTCAATCTTTCATGGACTCAATATGCCCCTCACGGAATACCTGGGGGTGTCTTCTTTCCGAAATGGGGTCACATGTGGGGTATTTATACTGCCCTGGCATTCTAGGGGCCCTAAAGCGTGAGAAGAAGTCTGGAATATAAATGTCTAAAAAATTTTACGCATTTGGATTCCGTGAGGGGTATGGTGAGTTCATGTGAGATTTTATTTTTTGTCACAAGTTAGTGGAATATGTGACTTTGTAAGAAAAAAAATAAAATTCCGCTAACTTGGGCCAAAAAAAAGACTGAATGCAGCCTTACAGAGGGGGGGGGGGGATCAATGACAGGGGGGTGATCAATGACAGGGGGGGTGATCAATGACAGGGGGGTGATCAGGGAGTCTATATGGGGTGATCACCCAACTGTCATTGATCACCCCCCTGTAAGGCTGCATTCAGACGTCCGTATGATTTTTACGGATCCGATCAGTCTATAAGTGGATCCGTAAAAATCATGCGGACATCTGAATGGAGCTTTACAGGGGGGTGATCAATGACAGAGGGGTAATCAATGACAGGGGGGTGATCAGGGAGTCTATATGGGGTGATCACCACAGTCATTGATCACTCCCCTGTAAGGCTGCATTCAGACGTCCGTATGATTTTTACGGATCCGATCAGTCTATCAGTGGATCCGTAAAAATCATGCGGACATCTGAATGGAGCTTTACAGGGGGGTGATCAATGACAGAGGGGTAATCAATGACAGGGGGGTGATCAGGGAGTCTATATGGGGTGATCACCACAGTCATTGATCACTCCCCTGTAAGGCTGCATTCAGACGTCCGTATGATTTTTACGGATCCGATCAGTCTATCAGTGGATCCGTAAAAATCATGCGGACATCTGAATGGAGCTTTACAGGGGGGTGATCAATGACAGAGGGGTAATCAATGACAGGGGGGTGATCAGGGAGTCTATATGGGGTGATCACCACAGTCATTGATCACTCCCCTGTAAGGCTGCATTCAGACGTCCGTATGATTTTTACGGATCCGATCAGTCTATCAGTGGATCCGTAAAAATCATGCGGACATCTGAATGGAGCTTTACAGGGGGGTGATCAATGACAGGGGGGTGATCAGGGAGTCTATATGGGGTGATCACCTCCGTCATTTATCACTCCCCTGTAAGGCTGCATTCAGACGTCCGTATGATTTTTACGGATCCGATCAGTCTATCAGTGGATCCGTAAAAATCATGCGGACATCTGAATGGAGCTTTACAGGGGGGTGATCAATGACAGGGGGGTAATCAATGACAGGGGGGTGATCAGGGAGTCTATATGGGGTGATCAGGGGTGATCAAGGGCTAATAAGGGGTTAATAAGTGACGGGGGGGGGGGGGGGTGTAGTGTAGTGGTGCTTGGTGCAACATATTACTGAGCTGCCTGTGTCCTCTGGTGGTCGATCCAAACAAAGGGGACCACCAGAGGACCAGGTAGCAGGTATATTAGACGCTGTTATCAAAACAGCGTCTAATATACCTGTTAGGGGTTAAAAAAATCACATCTCCAGCCTGCCAGCGAACGATCGCCGCTGGCAGGCTGGAGATCCACTCGCTTACCTTCCGATCCTGTGAACGCGCGCGCCTGTGTGCGCGCGTTCACAGGAAATCTCGCGTCTCGCAAGAGGACGCACCGGCGCGTCCACCCAGAACAACAGGACCGCCGCAAAGACGCAATCCTGCGTACGGCGGTCCTGAGGTGGTTAACCACTTCAGCCCCCAGTGCTTAAACACCCTGAAAGACCAGGCCACTTTTTACACTTCTGACCTACACTACTTTCACCATTTATTGCTCGGTCATGCAACTTACCACCCAAATGAATTTTACCTCCTTTTCTTCTCACTAATAGAGCTTTCATTTGGTGGTATTTCTTTGCTGCTGACATTTTTCCTTTTTTTGTTATTAATCGAAATTTAACGATTTTTTTTGCAAAAAAATGACATTTTTCACTTTCAGTTGTCAAATTTTGCAAAAAAAAATACATCCATATATAAATTTTGCTCTAAATTTATTGTTCCACATGTCTTTGATTAAAAAAAAATGTTTGGGTAAAAAAAAAAAATGGTTTGGGTAAAAGTTATAGCGTTTACAAACTATGGTACAAAAATGTGAATTTCCGCTTTTTGAAGCAGCTCTGACTTTCTGAGCACCTGTCATGTTTCCTGAGGTTCTACAATGCCCAGACAGTACAAACACCCCACAAATGACCCCATTTCGGAAAGTACACACCCTAAGGTATTCGCTGATGGGCATAGTGAGTTCATAGAACTTTTTATTTTTTGTCACAAGTTAGCGGAAAATGATGATTTTTTTTTTTTTTTTCTTACAAAGTCTCATATTCCACTAACTTGTGACAAACAATAAAAAGTTCTATGAACTCACTATGCCCATCAGCGAATACCTTGGGGTCTCTTCTTTCCAAAATGGGGTCACTTGTGGGGTAGTTATACTGCCCTGGCATTCTAGGGGCCCAAATGTGTGGTAAGGAGTTTGAAATCAAATTCTGTAAAAAATGACCTGTGAAATCCGAAAGGTGCTCTTTGGAATGTGGGCCCCTTTGCCCACCTAGGCTGCAAAAAAGTGTCACACATCTGGTATCTCCGTACTCAGGAGAAGTTGAGGAATGTGTTTTGGGGTGTCTTTTTACATATACCCATGCTGGGTGAGATAAATATCTTGGTCAAATGCCAACTTTGTATAAAAAAATGGGAAAAGTTGTCTTTTGCCAAGATATTTCTCTCACCCAGCATGGGTATATGTAAAATGACACCCCAAAACACATTCCCCACCTTCTCCTGAGTACGGAGATACCAGATGTGTGACACTTTTTTGCAGCCTAGGTGGGCAAAGGGGCCCATATTCCAAAGAGCACCTTTCGGATTTCACAGGTCATTTTTTACAGAATTTGATTTCAAACTCCTTACTACACATTTGGGCCCCTAGAATGCCAGGGCAGTATAACTACCCCACAAGTGACCCCATTTTGGAAAGAAGACACCCCAAGGTATTCCGTGAGGGGCATGGCGAGTTCCTAGAATTTTTTATTTTTTGTCACAAGTTAGTGGAAAATGATGATTTTTTTTTTTGATTTTTTTTCCATACAAAGTCTCATATTCCACTAACTTGTGACAAAAAATGAAAACTTCCATGAACTCACTATGCCCATCAGCGAATACCTTGGGGTCTCTTCTTTCCAAAATGGGGTCACTTGTGGGGTAGTTATACTGCCCTGGCATTCTAGGGGCCCAAATGTGTGGTAAGGAGTTTGAAATCAAATTCTGTAAAAAATGACCTGTAAAATCCGAAAGGTGCTCTTTGGAATGTGGGCCCCTTTGCCCACCTAGGCTGCAAAAAAGTGTCACACATCTGGTATCTCCGTACTCAGGAGAAGTTGAGGAATGTGTTTTGGGGTGTCTTTTTACATATACCCATGCTGGGTGAGATAAATATCTTGGTCAAATGCCAACTTTGTATAAAAAAATGGGAAAAGTTGTCTTTTGCCAAGATATTTCTCTCACCCAGCATGGGTATATGTAAAATGACACCCCAAAACACATTCCCCACCTTCTCCTGAGTACGGAGATACCAGATGTGTGACACTTTTTTGCAGCCTAGGTGGGCAAAGGGGCCCATATTCCAAAGAGCACCTTTCGGATTTCACAGGTCATTTTTTACAGAATTTGATTTCAAACTCCTTACTACACATTTGGGCCCCTAGAATGCCAGGGCAGTATAACTACCCCACAAGTGACCCCATTTTGGAAAGAAGACACCCCAAGGTATTCCGTGAGGGGCATGGCGAGTTCCTAGAATTTTTTATTTTTTGTCACAAGTTAGTGGAAAATGATGATTTTTTTTTTTGATTTTTTTTCCATACAAAGTCTCATATTCCACTAACTTGTGACAAAAAATGAAAACTTCCATGAACTCACTATGCCCATCAGCGAATACCTTGGGGTCTCTTCTTTCCAAAATGGGGTCACTTGTGGGGTAGTTATACTGCCCTGGCATTCTAGGGGCCCAAATGTGTGGTAAGGAGTTTGAAATCAAATTCTGTAAAAAATGACCTGTAAAATCCGAAAGGTGCTCTTTGGAATGTGGGCCCCTTTGCCCACCTAGGCTGCAAAAAAGTGTCACACATCTGGTATCTCCGTACTCAGGAGAAGTTGAGGAATGTGTTTTGGGGTGTCTTTTTACATATACCCATGCTGGGTGAGATAAATATCTTGGTCAAATGCCAACTTTGTATAAAAAAATGGGAAAAGTTGTCTTTTGCCAAGATATTTCTCTCACCCAGCATGGGTATATGTAAAATGACACCCCAAAACACATTCCCCACCTTCTCCTGAGTACGGAGATACCAGATGTGTGACACTTTTTTGCAGCCTAGGTGGGCAAAGGGGCCCATATTCCAAAGAGCACCTTTCGGATTTCACAGGTCATTTTTTACAGAATTTGATTTCAAACTCCTTACTACACATTTGGGCCCCTAGAATGCCAGGGCAGTATAACTACCCCACAAGTGACCCCATTTTGGAAAGAAGACACCCCAAGGTATTCCGTGAGGGGCATGGCGAGTTCCTAGAATTTTTTATTTTTTGTCACAAGTTAGTGGAAAATGATGATTTTTATTTTTTATTTTTTTTCCATACAAAGTCTCATATTCCACTAACTTGTGACAAAAAATGAAAACTTCCATGAACTCACTATGCCCATCAGCGAATACCTTGGGGTCTCTTCTTTCCAAAATGGGGTCACTTGTGGGGTAGTTATACTGCCCTGGCATTCTAGGGGCCCAAATGTGTGGTAAGGAGTTTGAAATCAAATTCTGTAAAAAATGACCTGTGAAATCCGAAAGGTGCTCTTTGGAATGTGGGCCCCTTTGCCCACCTAGGCTGCAAAAAAGTGTCACACATCTGGTATCTCCGTACTCAGGAGAAGTTGAGGAATGTGTTTTGGGGTGTCTTTTTACATATACCCATGCTGGGTGAGATAAATATCTTGGTCAAATGCCAACTTTGTATAAAAAAATGGGAAAAGTTGTCTTTTGCCAAGATATTTCTCTCACCCAGCATGGGTATATGTAAAATGACACCCCAAAACACATTCCCCACCTTCTCCTGAGTACGGAGATACCAGATGTGTGACACTTTTTTGCAGCCTAGGTGGGCAAAGGGGCCCATATTCCAAAGAGCACCTTTCGGATTTCACAGGTCATTTTTTACAGAATTTGATTTCAAACTCCTTACTACACATTTGGGCCCCTAGAATGCCAGGGCAGTATAACTACCCCACAAGTGACCCCATTTTGGAAAGAAGACACCCCAAGGTATTCCGTGAGGGGCATGGCGAGTTTCTAGAATTTTTTATTTTTTGTCACAAGTTAGTGGAAAATGATGATTTTTTTTATTTATTTTTTTTCCATAAAAAGTCTCATATTCCACTAACTTGTGACAAAAAATAAAAACTTCCATGAACTCACTATGCCCATCAGCGAATACCTTGGGGTCTCTTCTTTCCAAAATGGGGTCACTTGTGGGGTAGTTATACTGCCCTGGCATTCTAGGGGC
This sequence comes from Bufo bufo, assembly GCF_905171765.1. Taxonomy (NCBI): domain Eukaryota; kingdom Metazoa; phylum Chordata; class Amphibia; order Anura; family Bufonidae; genus Bufo; species Bufo bufo. The sequence goes on from NC_053393.1 coordinate 296,512,659, forward strand.
CCAAATGTGTGGTAAGGAGTTTGAAATCAAATTCTGTAAAAAATGACCTGTGAAATCCGAAAGGTGCTCTTTGGAATGTGGGCCCCTTTGCCCACCTAGGCTGCAAAAAAGTGTCACACATCTGGTATCTCCGTACTCAGGAGAAGTTGAGGAATGTGTTTTGGGGTGTCTTTTTACATATATCCATGCTGGGTGAGATAAATATCTTGGTCAAATGCCAACTTTGTATAAAAAAATGGGAAAAGTTGTCTTTTGCCAAGATATTTCTCTCACCCAGCATGGGTATATGTAAAATGACACCCCAAAACACATTCCCCACCTTCTCCTGAGTACGGAGATACCAGATGTGTGACACTTTTTTGCAGCCTAGGTGGGCAAAGGGGCCCATATTCCAAAGAGCACCTTTCGGATTTCACAGGTCATTTTTTACAGAATTTGATTTCAAACTCCTTACCACACATTTGGGCCCCTAGAATGCCAGGGCAGTATAACTACCCCACAAGTGACCCCATTTTGGAAAGAAGAGACCCCAAGGTATTCGCTGATGGGCATAGTGAGTTCATGGAAGTTTTAATTTTTTTTCACAAGTTAGTGGAATATGAGACTTTGTATGAAAAAAAAAAAAAAAAAATCATCATTTTCCACTAACTTGTGACAAAAAATAAAAAATTCTAGGAACTTTCCATGCCCCTCACGGAATACCTTGGGGTGTCTTCTTTCCAAAATGGGGTCACTTGTGGGGTAGTTATACTGCCCTGGCATTTTCCAGGGGCCCTAATGTGTGGTAAGTAGGTAAATGACCTGTGAAATCCTAAAGGTGCTCTTTGGAATGTGGGCCCCTTTGCCCACCTAGGCTGCAAAAAAGTGTCACACATCTGGTATCTCCGTACTCAGGAGAAGGTGGGGAATGTGTTTTGTGGTGTCATTTTACATATACCCATGCTGGGTGAGAGAAATATCTTGGCAAAAGACAACTTTTCCCATTTTTTTATACAAAGTTGGCATTTGACCACGATATTTATCTCACCCAGCATGGGTATATGTAAAAAGACACCCCAAAACACATTCCTCAACTTCTCCTGAGTACGGAGATACCAGATGTGTGACACTTTTTTGCAGCCTAGGTGGGCAAAGGGGCCCAAATTCCTTTTAGGAGGGCATTTTTAGACATTTGGATACCAGACTTCTTCTTACGCTTTGGGGCCCCTAAAATGCCAGGGCAGTATAAATACCCCACATGTGACCCCATTTTGGAAAGAAGACACCCCAAGGTATTCAATGAGGGGCATGGCGAGTTCATTGAAAAAAAAAAAAATTTGGCACAAATTAGCGGAAATTGATTTTTTTGATTTTGTTCTCACAAAGTCTCCCTTTCCGCTAACTTGGGACAAAAATTTCAATCTTTCATGGACTCAATATGCCCCTCAGCGAATACCTTGGGGTGTCTTCTTTCCAAAATGGTGTTATTTGTGGGGTGTTTGTACTGCCCTGGCATTTGAGGGTCTCCGCAATCATTACATGTATGCCCAGCATTAGGAGTTTCTGCTATTCTCCTTATATTGAGCATACTGGTAATGAGATTTTTTTTTTCCGTTCAGCCTCTGGGCTGAAAGAAAAAAATGAACGGCACAGATTTCTTCATTCGCATCGATCAATGTGGATGAAAAAATCTCTGCCAAAAAAAGAAAAAGGAGGGGAAAGGCGTCTGCCAGGACATAGGAGCTCCGCCCAACATCCATACCCACTTCAGCTCGTATGCCCTGGCAAACCAGATTTCTCCATTCACATCAATCGATGTGGATGAATAAATCATTGCCGGGATTTTTTTTTTTATATATACAAAGTGTTTGCCAAAGTATATGAACACCGCCACCTCCTCAGCTCATATGCCTCGGCAAACGTATCTTTTACTGCAGAGGAGAAATCTCGTCTTGCAGCGCCGCATACACCGACTTGCGTGTAATCTGACAGCAGCGCAATGCTTCTGTCCGAATGCACATCAGTGCTGCAGCTAGTCGATCGGTTGGTCCACCTGAAAGGTAAAAAAAACAAAACAAAAAAGAAAAAACCAGGCCGCAAAGCAATAACTTTATTAACTGTTGAACAGAACATAGAAACTTTTTTTAAACTTTTTTAACTGAACGTTTAACTTTTTAAATTACCGGTATTTTTTTTTTTGTTTAGTTTTTTTTACCTTTATAGAAAAAACCTCTCCTTCCCCATGGGACAATGTGCAAAGCGCAAATCGCCCAAAGATGTGGCGAAGTACGTTATGCACTTTATCCCAGGTGAAAGGAGAGGTTTGCAGCAGCTGTGAGTGAATGGGCCCTAATAGCCCTGTGTGCCTGTCCTGGTGAGATGTGATCCCTATGCTAGGTGTACCTGTGTGTGGTACTTCCGGAAACACTCTCCATAGCATAGGGCAGGGTGGTCAGCACAGTCAGGACAGAAATAGAGGGTGTCACGCCTTATTCCACTCCTGCTACAGACACGACATCTTTTTCGGGGTGACGGTTGGGTTGAGGTACCAGGAACGACACTGGGGAAATGTCGCTCGTGTAGACGGCTAACTACACTGGTGGATGGGGCCACGGAACCTCCTGGGTAAAGGAGGTTCTCGATGATCTCTTCCTGGAATTTGAGGAAGGATCCTGTTCTCCTAGCCTTACTGTAGAGAACAAAACTATTGTACAGCGCCAATTGAATCAAATATACAGAAACCTTCTTATACCAGCGTCTGGTTCTGCGGGAAACTAAATACGGAGACAACATCTGGTCATTGAAGTCCACCCCTCCCATGAGCGCATTATAGTCGTGGACACAGAGGGGCTTTTCAATGACACGGGTTGCTCGCTCAATTTGGATTGTTGTGTCTGCGTGAATGGAGGAGAGCATGTAAACATCACGCTTGTCTCTCCATTTCACCGCGAGCAGTTCTTCGTTACACAAGGCAGCCCTCTGCCCCCTTGCAAGACGGGTGGTTACAAGCCGTTGGGGGAAGCCCACGCGACTAGTTTGCGCGGTGCCACAGGCGCAAATTTGTTCTAGAAACAAATGCCTAAAGAGGGCCACACTTGTGTAGAAATTGTCCACATAAAGATGGTACCCCTTGCCGAATAAGGGTGACACCAAGTCCCAGACTGTCTTCCCACTGCTCCCGAGGTAGTCAGGGCAACCGACCGGCTCCAGGGTCTGATCTTTTCCCTCATAGATCCGAAATTTGTGGGTATAGCCTGTGGCCCTTTCACAGAGCTTATACAATTTGACCCCATACCGGGCACGCTTGCTTGGGATGTATTGTTTGAAGCCAAGGCGCCCGGTAAAATGTATTAGGGACTCGTCTACGCAGATGTTTTGCTCGGGGGTATACAAATCTGCAAATTTCAGGTTGAAATGGTCTATGAGGGGCCGAATTTTGTGGAGCCGGTCAAAAGCAGGGTGGCCTCTGGGACGGGAGGTGGTGTTGTCGCTAAAATGCAGAAAACGGAGGATGGTCTCAAATCGTGTCCTGGACATAGCAGCAGAGAACATGGGCATGTGATGAATTGGGTGCGTTGACCAATATGACCGCAATTCATGCTTTTTTGTCAGGCCCATGTTGAGGAGAAGGCCCAAAAAAATTTTAAGTTCGGGAACTTGGACTGGTTTCCACCGGAAAGGCTGGGCATAATAGCTTCCCTGGTTTGCGGTTATAAATTGTGTGGCATACTGGTTGGTCTCTGCCACGACTAAGTCCAAGAGCTCCGCAGTCAAGAACAGCTCAAAAAATCCCAGGGCCGAACCGATTTGAGCCGTCTCAACCCGAACTCCAGACTGGGCGGTGAACTACTGGTGCGGCTGAAGTTGGTGACTGCCAATCAGGATTTGCCAGCACCTCAGGGACTCTAGGGGCTCTACGGGCCTGTCTGTGCGGTGGCTGCGACGGGGTAACTAGTGCACGTGCCACCGTACCAGCTTCAACTGCCCTTCTGGTGCTCGCTACTTCACCAGGTTGTACGGCAGTGCTGGTACTAGGTCCAGGAAGGGCTGCGCTGCTGGTGTATGCCTCACCACGTGATCCGGCAGCGACAGCCCCACTCTGCTGCTCTTGAAGCGGATCCTGCGTAACCTGTGGTCTAGCGACATGGGGCCGGGTACGCCTGGTGCTGCCAGGGACCTCCACCTCCTCGTCCGAACTTTGGGTCAGAGAGCCACTGCTTTCCACAGGTTCATATTCTGACCCGCTAGATTCGTCAGATGAGGGTTCCCACTCCTCATCCGACTGGGTCAGAATCCTGTAGGCCTCTTCAGAAGAATACCCCCTGTTTGACATTTTGGACTACTAAATTTAGGGGTATTCCCTGAGACTACCCAAGAAAAAAAGCAAACCTGTCTTACAAAGGGGAGGCTAGCGAAGTACCAGAGGCTGCTGCGGTTGATAAAAAATATCAAAACTGATTTTTTTATCGCCGCAGTGCGTGTAAAATGAATGTGCAGTGATCAAAAAATATATATTTTTTGTCACTGCGGTGGGGCGGGCGTGGGTGAACGCACGTGTGGGCGACCGATCAGGCCTGATCGGGCAAACACTGCGTTTTGGGTGGAGGGCGAGCTAAGGTGACACTAATACTATTATAGATCTGACCGTGATCAGTTTTGATCACTTACAGATACTATAAAAGTACAAATGCTGATTAGCAATACGCTAAACAGCGAATAAAAGTGACTGCGGTGCGGTGGGGTGGGCGCTAACTGACGCTAACTACCTAACCAAGGGGCCTAAACTATCCCTAAAACCTAACAGCCAATACCAGTGAAAAAAAAAAAGTGAAAGTTTACACTGATCACTTTTTTTCCTTTCACTAGTGATTGACAGGGGCGATCAAAGGGGTGATCAAAGGGTTAATTGGGGTGCAGGGGGGTGATCTGGGGCTAAGGTGTAGTGTTTGGTGTACTCACAGTTCAGTCTGCTCCTGTGCTGGATCCAACCGACGAAAAGGACCAGCACAGGAGCAGACAAGCCATATAACAGATCATATTTACTAATATGATCTGTTATATGACTTTGGATTGGATTTTTTGAAAATCGCCAGCCTGCCAGCCAATGATCGTTGCTGGCAGGCTGGTGACGAAATACTTCTTTTAATTTTGCCGGCCCGCAATGCTCATGCGCGGGCCGGCTTTGAGCGAAATCTCGCGTCTCGCGAGATGACGCGTATATGCGTGACTCTGCGCAGCGCTGCCACCTCCGGAACGCAATCCTGCGTTAGGCGGTCCGGAGGTGGTTAAACAGGTATCTATATCCTGTCTCTTTAATGCTCAACCAAAATTTTAAACTAAAATAAAAAATTATTTTGATACTGTGAGCTAGTATTGTTAAGTATTGTGGACAGTAGCTGAAGAACAGGCCAGATGCATATACTCTATCTAGAGGTTCTTTGATTAATTGGGGTGATCCACCTTGCATAACAGGGTCAGCACACACAAGCTTTCGTTATTTTCTTCAATTACATCAAATTAGAATTATGGTATGCTTGGGGCTGCTACTGACTTCTAAAACATGAGCTACTCCTATGTGCTGTTTAAATAGAGCACTATGACATATTTCATTAGCAAATAAAGCCCTGTTTCAACTGCTAACCATACAAAGATCTATCCTTGAACCATTAATTATGCATTAACATAAACCATTTAAAGTCTGACCTAACAATTTTTGAGCTATCTGCATGCAAATTCTGTAACATAGCATTTTGTTCCCACAGACAAGTCTATGAGAGTGAAATAGTCGTTGAAATAATTACTTAAAGTGCAGTTTTATTTTATTTATTTTATACAACATAATCCAATTGCATTATACCTACACAAATGGGAAGTTCTTTATTTTAACAATACTATATATATATATTTTTAAATAAAGGCATGTTTTAAAGTCTACAAACAATATGCAGGTGTAACTTCTGGTATCAGCGCAATACCTATAAGACTGTACCCACAGGGGTGCATAACCTGTGGTTCAGGGGTTACATGCTGCTAGACATACCATTCTGTGCATCCCTCAACCAAATAGACACATTATTGATGACTGTGTAGTCATGCCTGGGTGCACCATATATTAAGAGAATTGGGTTCTTTTACATCTGTTTTCTACAGCAGAAAGGATCATATGAGATAGAAAGGTGGCTGTCTATGGATACAGCATTAGCATCCTGCTGGTAAAACTGGCTAAACCAGTGATTTACGAGCCAGATGGCAACCATAGCTGTAGCCCTTTTGAATATGTCAACACATGTCCAATACATTGAAACTACTGAATATGATTGTTGCACATTACTTATATGGTTACTACGACTCCTTGCTGTTGTTCCTTATTTACTTGGCCTCCCTTACCTCATGTATGACCATATAAACATAGCTAGTGATGCCTTATGCAGAGCTACACTGGGCTACTCATTAATATGGATATACAACACATGTTACACTAGTAGGACCGTGATTGGCTGGGGACACAGAAATGCTTGGTGTAGTCAATGGAATGCTGATATTGCACCCTTATAGGGTGCACTCACACTGAGCAGAATTTTCAGCAACAAAATCTGCAGGTGCAGATATCACAAAGTTTTGTAAACTTCACTCATCTCTAGCAATGGCGCTCGTAGGCAGAGACAACACAGCATGTCTCTAGTAGTCCATTTTGGATCCCTCTCAGAAGTTCTAAAAAAAACCTCTTTTTGGAAAAGTAATATTAGTTTGGGACTCTCCACCTTGGATGGGCACAAGCTATCAGTGCTCTGAAATGTGCAGTCAACTATCATACATGGAATGAGAGGGACTGTAGTACTGTGTTTCTCCGAAAATAAGACAAGGTCTTATATAATTTTTTTCTCCGAAAAAAGGGTTAGGGCTTATTATCGGGGTAGGGCTTATTTTGGGTCCATAAACAACAATCATACATTAATGCTTGGACAAAAAATCTAGATTTATTCAAATACAGTATAATCACAGTGGGTGGCACAGTACTACGGTATGAGACCAGTACAGTACTCTGGCAGGCAATGTCACACTTCTTTCTGGTACCGTACGTACACTGCCCCTGAGCCCCTAGGCAGCAATGTGTACGGTACGTTACCAGGGAGATCCGGTGCAAGAGATGACAGGGTGCTGATTGCTGGAGGAGGGGGAGGGAGCAGAACGCGCTCACCACCAATCAGCACCTCCAGCTCCAGGCAGCAGAGAGGAGAAGGACATCAGCACCTCCACACTGTCCCCCAGTAACTTGGTGAAAAATTCCCACACTGACGAGTGTGGCATTTTCCCACTACCACTGCTTGATGCCTGCCTGCGGCTGCATTTATAAACCCTTACAATGATAGTGGGTTTCTCACAGGTAGTCTCCCGAGTAGCAGATGGTGTACCCTTCCCACATTTAGCTCCAGATCTCCCACTCAGTGGCGTGCCTAGGATGTTTGGCACCGAGGCGGGTCCTTTCTCTGCCCCCCCAATACTTTAAAAAAATTGTACCCCCCTCACAGTAGTATTGCCCTCATTGTACAACCTTCACAGTAGTTTTATACAGATATGTGCCCCCTCACAGTAGTTATGCCCACATTGTGCCCCCTCACAGTAGTTATGCCCTCTCTGTGCCCCTTTCACAGTAATAATCCCTAATGTGCCCCCTTCACAGTAATAATGCTCACTGTGCCCCTTCATAGTAATAATGCCCATTTTGCCTACTTCACAGTAATAATGCCCATTGTACCCCCTTAATAGTAGTAATGCCCACTGTGCTAGTAATGCCTTCTGTGTCCCCTCCATAGTAGAAATCCCCATTGTGCCCCCCTTCACAGTAATAATGCCCACTGTGCCCCCTTAATTGTAGTAATGCCCTCTGGCTCTGTGCCCCTTCCATAGTAGAAATGCCCATTGTGCCCCTTTACATTAGTAATGCCTTCTGTGCCCCCTCCATAGTAGTAATGCCCTCTGTGCCCCCAGCTGTTTGAAGAGAGGGCAGCTCTCGTATAAGAGCTGCTTTCTCTGTTCTGTTCTCGCCGTAGCATTTGCAGTGATGAGCAGGTAAACAGAGCAGAGAAGGTAGCGCTCATAAAGCGGACAACCCCTTTAAAGACATACATGGAAAACATTACATGCAGCGCTACAGAACATACAAGGTCATACAGTGGCACATATGTACCTCTTACATCCAGTGACTTCTCTTCTCTGATGTAGATATTCTCTTTCCTCTTCTTCTCCTGTTAGACCAGACCACCATGGTGACTTCTTTCGGCCGTGCCTTGTCTCTGCAGAGTTTAACAATCAGACATCTTACTTTCCTACTTTTCCATCCTCCTCCTCACCTTCTCAACACCCCATCCTGCCACCCCAATACTGTGTCCACTGTGCTCCCCAATACTTTCCTGCAGAAACAGTCCCCTTGAAAATACTGGTACCACACAGATAGTGCTTTAGTACAAAACACCCCTTTATATTGTGCGCTAGTACAAAAAAGTCCCCCCTTCCTTTCAGATCAGACCCCCATATAAAATCCTAAATGAGACCCCCCCCATCTCAGACCAAACCCCCTTTAGACCTTTATGTCAGACCCCATATAAGACCCCAGTTTTAAACCTCAGAACTCCATGTAAGACCCCGACCCAATATCAGAACTCAGATAAGACCCCCATTAGACCTCCAGACCCCCATATAAGACCCCAATTAGACCTCCAGACCACCATATAAGACCTCCAGACCCACATATCAGACCTCAGACCAGACCCCCATATCAGACCTCCAGACCCCCCATTAGACCTCCAGACTCCCACTAGACCTCCAGACCCCCATATCTGACCCTGATCAGACCTCCAGACCCCCCAGTCAGACCTACAGACCCCCCAGTCAGACCTACAGACCCCCAGTCAGAACTCCAGACCCAGTCAGACCTCCAGACCCAGTCAGACCTCCAGACCCAGTCAGACCTCCAGACCCCCCAGTCAGACCTCCAGACCCCATTAGACCTCTCCAGACACCCATTAGACCTCCATATCAAACCTCAGATCAGACTGCAAAATAATAAAGTAACTTACCTCTCCTGCTGCCACTCTCCCTGTCCTGGTTGTCTTCTCTTCTCAGGGCCGGCGCTGCAGTCACCTGACCTCCTGCAGCGTCAGGTCAGAGTGTGCTCTGTATTTCCTGATGCTGCAGGCAGCCAGGACACAGCAGCGCGGGCCCTGAGCAGAGCAAGCAGGAGGAGGGGTAAGTACTGTACAGCGCTCACAGCGCTTCTCTCCCCCTCCTCCTGCAGACTAGTGAGCGCTTCCATTATGGAAGCGCTCACTAGCAGTGGCATAACTAGAGGTCTATGGGCCCCAGGGCAAACTTTGGATTGGGGCCCCCATTAACCCGCAACCCCATTACCCCGCCCCCTCCCTCTGTATATATATATCATTTGGCCCCCACCCAGACTGCAAATATTTCATTTGGCCCCCAACCAGACTGTATACATTTCATTTGATCCCCACCCAGACTGTATACATTTCATTTTGCCCCCACCCAGACTGTATATATTTCATTTGGCCCCCACCGAGGCTACCTGCACACATTGCAGATTAAGGCCTCATGCACACGACCATTTTTTTTTGCGTTCCACAAAAACGGTTTCCGTTGTTCCTTGATCCGTGTCCGTTTTTTCATCCATGGGTCTTCCTTGATTTTTGGAGGATCCACGGACATGAAAAGTGAAAAAAAAAACTAAGTCAAGTTTGCATTGAAAATTATAGGAAAAACGGACTCGGATCACGGACACGGATCACGGACGCGGATGACTATCTTGTGTGCATCTGTTGAAGGAAGTGTTATATTTAAATATATATGTATATATGCCCTGACATATATACATATATATTGGCCCTTGACTGTGGGCCCGTCCAGGTGGGACCAGGGGATATACATGGAGATGTATGTAGGCCTCCTTGACAGGCATACAGTACATTTCTATGTATATATATATATATATATATATATATATATATAATATGTATGGATGGGCTTATTGTCCCTTGTGTGTGTGTGTATGCATATTTGTGGATGTGCCCCAAACATCCATGAATGTGCATATACTTATAAATATAACTGTGTATATGTATATATATATATATATATATATATATATATATATATATATATGTGTGTATGGATGTGCCCCAAGCATCCATACACATATAGTATAGGAACAAGACGTGCCGCCCCCCCCCCCTCCTCATGCATCCCTGCAGGGGATGAGAAGGTCTCCAGATGGCTGGACAATTATGTCCAGCCTCTGGTGACCTCAAAAGGCATGGGATCAATAGAGATCCGATGCCTTTTGGTATTTAACTATCCCCAACCGTTGGGGATAGTTAACATAACAGAGAGAGGAACAAACGTCCCTCCCTCTGTTATCTGCACACCTCCGGCGCAATAATTATCGCACCGCATGGTATGCAGATGCGCTACAGGCGGAGGATCAAAGAAACCCTCCGCCTGGAAGCGCGCTCCGTACACAAGTGCCTCAGCGTAGCGCCGCCTGACTATTTAAATTTGGCGGCGCTCGCTCCCGAGGCAGCACGTCCGGACGTGCACGTGCGCGCCGCCGGCCAGAACACGTGGGCCGGCGCGGTGATATGACGCCACCGAGCCGGCCCACGTGTTCTGGCCGGCGGCGCGCACGTGCACGTCCGGACGTGCTGCCTCGGGAGCGAACGCCGCCAAATTTAAATAGTCAGGCGGCGCTACGCTGAGGCACTTGTGTACGGAGCCCCAGCCGGAGAGGATCATCCCTGGACAAACGAGCCCCCCTGGACAACGAGCATTAAGTATCTTTTACCCTACCCTATACCACCAACGACATACTCCCCTGCTAAGTGTATATATATATATATATATATATATATATATATATATATATGTGTGTATACTGTAACTATATATATATATATATATATATATATACTATCTATATACATACTCCCATGCTAAGTATATATATATATATATATATATACTATAGATATATATATATATATATATATATATATATATACTATCTATATACATACTCCCCTGCTAACTATCCATCTATATATATACTCCCCTGCTACTCCCCTGCTATATAAGTATATATATTCCCCCCCCTGCTACCCTAAGTATATATACCCCCCCTGTTACCCTAAGTCTACACCCTATTTCCCCCCATACAATCCTGTTAACCCTTGCAACGTACCCCCCCCTGGACCCTTGAAACACCCCTTATCCCTTTGGCCACCTTTACCTTCTCCTGCCCTGACTTCCCCCCTTTTTCTATCCCCTGTGTTCCCCTAGGACATCCCTCCTTGCCCGTGATAACCTCTGGTCATTCCCCATAGGGATAGTATGTTGTCAGGATTGGGTGGGTTGATGGTAAGGTGTGTGTATGTGTATTAGTGCAATTGTAGTTAGATTTTGGGGAGGACTTGGGGCTGCCTTAGTGTAGTCAGAACCGTATTAGTGTGTTGTAATAGTGTGTGCATTCATATTGCTGTGGGCCGCTGTAACTATATAAGTCTATACCCTTGATATAGAAATATATAGTTATAAACCTTTATATTCCTTATATATGTAAGTTGCCTCAGCAATAGTTGTAGTGAATTGTTGTACTGTATTATCAGTGTATTACATGTGTTATGTTCTGTAAGAATTAATAAATACGGTATTATTTATACCCTTTGTGTAGCGTGTACTTGTTAGCGGTAGCGAGTTAGTAAGGCGCATGCAGCTAGTTTAGTGAGTAGCGTAGGGCAATCAGTAGCGATTTGCTAAGTAAGGCATAAATAGGCGGAGCTATCATAAGACGACTCACGCCCATTTATGAATATTAATTTTCGATATTTGCATAAATATCAATAATTAATATCCCCTTTAACATTGGCGAGCCAGGCCCACTGCTAAGAATTTGTTTTCTGTGTTTGGTTTTGGTGAAAAGAATCGCTTACACTGTGAACTAGTCAGACAGGAGGGACGCGGTCAGTGGATTCTGAGCGTCCATTGCCTGATAGTTCGTACAGGTAAAGCGGTTCGTTCAATCAGAACCAGACACAGAGCAATCTCTACAGCAGAGAATCTAAAATCTTTTCAGATTTTTCTGTATTAATATTTTCTGATTCCCTTACACACCCACTGGAGAGAAGTCATCACCTACACCACTGAAGAGAGAACCGTCGTCATTAAAGTCGAACATAAGTCGTCTGGCTGGTCGGGAGAAGGCGTTCCGAATATTGAAGGACCTCCTCCACGCAGCAACACAGCACAACAAACGACACCAATGAAGATGGCCTCTCGTCAAAAAGTAAGTATGAACTTCGCCACACTCCAACACCTCAGCAAACATAGCACATACAACCCCATCATCCCCACCACGTACAAATCCACTGAGCTGCTATGGTCCACTTTATTGGACCAGGCATACGCTCATGACAAACTCTGCATTAATCGCAGCATGTTTAAAAAAAACAAAAAACGACTCCAAATGTTAGCCAAATTGGTTCACACCTTTGAGGATATCATTTGGAAGCCGGAACATCTGGAAACACTTAACAGCACGTCAAAGGCAGAGGAAGTTTCCAACACTGCAAACTTCCACTGCAATTGTTGTGTTGAGAACATTAAACAGTTACACACATTACAAACACAACTACAAGAGAAATCCCAGTGTACGGTCGAGAGGGGCAGGGAAATTTGCGTGTTAGAGTCTAGACTCTCGGACAAGGAGAGTTTCTACTCTGACATGGATAAGGAACTGCTCAGACTGTACACTGAGATAAATCAGTTCAGGAACAATGCGGTATCTACGGATACCATGATTGTTCAACTTCGAGAGGACCTGGCTGCGAAAACGCAAACCATTGCGGATTTACAGCAGGTCATCTCGAATTTGTCACGGCCTGGTGCTAACAGCATGTTGCCCACGAAACAGGTTTGTGTTTCAGGAACGGCACAGGGGGAGACAGCGGCGACGGCGCCAAGGTCACCCACGGATCAAACATCCGACGCAGTAGACACTAGGGGACAGGTGGAACGGACGCTACCTTTCACCCAAACACCCAGGGAGAACAGGTATAGCAACCGATTCCAGGAACAGGACAACGATTGGAGAGAGGAAAGTGGTTGGCCATTTACCACTTCCAATCCGCCAACGCGTCCGGAAAGACAGGAAGATTTTTATCCTAACCATTCCAGTATGGAAAGGATAAACTTCCTGTTACGGATCTGCAAGGAGATCCCAAAATATGATCCCAGTTTACATAGATCCGTTTACTTCATGTGATATCTTCGAGGGTCACTGTAACAAGTATTTAGTGGCTCACGAATATTGCATGGAGTTATTCAAGTTATGGTTACCTACACACCTAAACCAAAGGTATGAGGTAACGGGGAGGATGCAACCCATGAATGGACAGTTTTATGACAAGAAGGAACGTCTCTCCATACTCATGAGACTGGCAACGGGCCATTGGGACGTCACTCCGGATATCCTGTCCAAGTTCAAACCCACTATACATGACGAACCTCTGTCTATGTGTAGTCGGTTTGAAGCAATTTACAGAAGGGTTACGAAAGATCACGGTATCGGAATTCCACAGGGTATGATACGTATGTTTGTGGAAAAATTCCCATACCTTGACACTGCAATCCGGTTGAGTGCAGCTAGGGAGCCATCCCTTACGGATGCTGCTATGATTATTGAGCAGTGCAGACAGGATACACTGCTCAATAAGAAATCCGTCAAAGTGACGGAGCGTGCGCCTGTACACGATACATCTCAAGATGAACGGGTACAGCACACAAAAGATAACTCGGCTATTCGCCCCACAGCCCCGCCATTGGAAAGGATGGGAGGCATTCGATGCTTCCTATGTTTACAATACGGGCACATAAAGAGGAATTGTCCACAATGGTCACGTAACAACCGGACAAATCCTGAGTGAACAGGCAATAATAATGGTTTCAAGATGAAACCTAATTATGCCAAACCAGTAAGGGAATATCTGGGACATTCACAGGTCCAGACACCAAAACGTGTGGCTGTTGTGAATGACCCAGCGCGTTCGGTAATGAGTGTGGAATCCCTGGAATCCACACGAAGGGTCTATAGCAAGAACCCACAAGTGGCAGTATGTACCTCACAGGTACCTACTGGGAGTCTGGTAGAAATTGATTGAAGATCAGGGATCCCTAAAGATCTGGCGCCAGTATGTCCCATCATACTGGATTCTTCAGGGAGACCCCACATAAAGGCCAAAATCAAAAATCAGGACGCCGAAATCATGCTTGACACTGGTGCGGAAATTTCCATTACCAATGTCAAACATGATTTACATCCCAACAGCCCTCAGTGTGTGGTGATCGGATTTGATCACAAACAAGGGGGGGGTGAGGGCCCACAGAATAGAAGAAGTAATTGTCCAGATTACCAGTCACACGACCCTTAGGATCCCCATGTGGTATTACCCCGGTTCTGACAACATTATTGGAACCGACGTAATGACACAAAATGGGTGGATCCTAGATCTGGCAAATAGTATTGTATGGAAGGGTCCCAGACAATCCAAGGTGTTTGTCATCCAACGCCAGTTTCTGGGACCACCATTGCCAACAATAGATGACTCTACTGAAGTACTTGAACACAAATGGCCTGAGATCTCGCATAATCCAGACCTTGAGCCTATTGTGTATGAGTACCCCGATCTGTGGGCCCAGGGAAAAAACGATTGTGGCAGACTGATTGGTGTTCAGGTGGACATACAGGGTCCCGACCCTCCACCTCAACGCCAATACCGCTTTCCGCCAGAAGCCACCCATTCAATTTTGGACACCGTCCAAGAATTGAAAACTAGGGGGGTGGTCATAGAGGGCAATTCTAAATGCAACAATGCCCTCTGGCCAGTAAAGAAAAAGGACACCAATGCATGGAGGCTCACCATAGACCTCCGGGTCCTCAACAAATACACCCCAATGTCCGCTCCAGTGGTGGCACAGACTCCCGACATCATGGCCAGAATAAGCGGCAAAAGCCGCATATTCTCAACCATAGATGTTGCCAATGGGTTCTTCTCAATTGAACTCACTGAAAACTGTAGGTACAAATTTTCCTTTACAGTAGGGGACAAACAGTACATGTTCGGTGTACTCCCCCAGGGGTTCCACAGTAGTCCCACGTATTTTCACCAGGCATTGGCAGCCGTTCTGAGTGTATTCTCACGGCCAGAATGCCTTCTGCAATACGTGGATGACCTGCTCTTACACACAGAAACCATAGAAGAACACTTGGTTCTGTTAAAAGAGCTATTGGGACTCCTGGCCAAGTCAGGACTCAAGCTGAGTCCCCACAAGGCAAATTTGGCCAGAACAGAGGTGACTTTCCTTGGAGTCCAAATTTCTTTTGGAGCCAAAGGAATCGTGGCAGCCAGAGTGGAAGCCATGGTAAAGTTACCTAGACCGGGCACTCTACAGGATTTGAGAAAATTCCTGGGAGTTGCTAATTTTATGAGGGAGTTCATAGGGGATTTTGCTGCCAAAGCAAAACCCCTCTATGAACTCCTCAGAGGAGAAGACCCCTCAATCAAAGGTTGGTCTGATGCACAGGAAGAGGCCTTTTCTACTTTGAAAAGGGACCTCTCCTCTGCCCCTGTATTGGCCACTCCCCATCCTGAAGGGGAAATAGCCATACAGGCGCATGCAGGGACGGAGTCTATCTCAGCGGTCCTCCTACAGCAGATAGGGTATGACACTAGACCGCTGGGATACTTCTCCAGGTTACTTTCGCCTGTTGAACGAGGGTTCGATGAGTGTGCCAAACAACTGGCAGCCATACACTATGCCGTCAAAACCACTGAGCATATTGTAGGCTTCAGGCCCCTCACTTTACAGACTCCACACTCTCCATTGGCCCTCTTGCTCCGTGATACACTCCCTGGAGTCTCCCAACAGAGATTCGGGAGGTGGATTATGGATCTCAGTGGCCGGAGTCTGCAGGTGAACTACAAAGCCAAGTATGTTCTGTCCCAGTTATTGAACCTAACTGGCACCGAACATGACTGTGGCCAACCAGCGCATATTAACGCACCACAAATTTTCAGGACCGATAAACATCCAGAAGACAGAGTCATCTTTGTTGATGGCTCTCGATTTTTCATGGATGGGACCTATGTTACAGGTTTTGCTGTGCTGGATGAGACCACAGGTACCCAGAATCTTGTCAAATTACCAGGTCACATGTCGGCACAGCGGGCTGAACTGGAGGCGGTCAAGGAAGCCTTGCTTCTTCAACCCCCAGGGAAACGAACTATATATAGCGACAGTTCATATGTAGTTCGTTCTCTCACCCTGCACCTGGACACATGGAAAAGACGAGGATTTGTGGATAGCCAAAACAAACCTCTGGCTCATTTGTCGGTCCTGAAAGAACTTTGGGAATGGGGCATGGCACACACGGCGGAAGCAGCCATTATAAAAATCCCTGCGCATCAGAAAGGGGATGAGCCTTTGACGTTAGGTAACAACAAGGCAGATGAATTGGCCAAACTAGCGGCAGTGTCTGGGATCCTTCAGGAAACAGACACTGAGCCGTTACCGGCCTACCAGATTGCAGTTCGTACCAACCTGAGTAAAGGCCCTGTGTCATTTGAGGAGGAACAAGCAAAAGATCCTCTTCTAATGACACACCTCACATCTCCACAGCATCCCTGGTCAATACAGCAAGGGATCCTGTGTTACGATACCGGTACACAGCAACTTCCTCTTCCCGTGGTTCCACAGCATCTGCAAGCAGAGCTAACCAGATTGAACCACCAACTGTTTGGACACCTGGGCAGGGATAAACTCTTGTCTCTCCTGAGAGACAAATTATACTGGCCGGGAATGTCCAACACAGTAGAGGAAGTAACACAACAGTGCCTGGTTTGTGCTCAGGTTAACCCAAGGGCGTCAGCCCTGAAGCCGTTGTTGCAGCGAGTTCCTCCTGCAGATGGTCCATGGTCCGCACTACAAATAGATTTTATAGGACCTTTACCAACAGGAAGTCGTAACTATCGTTACGCACTGGTGGTAGTGGATGTCTTCTCTAAGTGGGTAGAAGCCATCCCCACGGTTAATGATTCGGCTACAACCACTGCCCGTGTTCTATGGGAACAGGTTCTGTCACGATGGGGTATCCCCAGATTGATAGAGTCGGACAGAGGGACCCATTTCACGGGTAAGGTAATGAAAGCACTTTGTGGTCTTTTAGATATAAAGCAAAGGTTTCATGTGCCTTACCACCCTCAGTCTGCGGGCATCGTGGAGCGGATGAACCGGACCATAAAAACACGACTTTCTAAAGCACTACTGGAGAAAGGTTCCTCATGGGTAACCTCTCTGCCAGCCGTGCTAATGGGAATCCGAGCTACCGAGGCTACCAGTACCGGTATCACCCCATTTGAACTAATGACCGGACGCAAAATGCCCCTATGCCTACCCAATGAACCCCTAGTGTCAGAACCAGTGAAGAACGCCATCGCCAGAGACCTGTTTCTCCAACAGGTACAACTAAACCTGAAGGAGTTATTGCCTCATGCAGCGATACGGCTACACAGACCGTATCTACAGGGGGAAACGCCAATGCCCTCTGTAGGAGAGCTAGTGATGGTGAAAATCTTCCGTCGGGCCGGCCCCTGGGATGCAAACTGGGAAGGACCCTATCAGGTCCTTGAAGTAATGGGTGACACCATGCTAAAGGTGCAAAGGCCGATGACGACCAAGAAAAAGTCACGTAGGCGACAGGGAGTTTTATGGATCCATATCGACCAGGCCAAGGCCACCCGAGCCTCCCCAATTCAATAACATGAACCCTCACAGAGTTGGGTGACCGGGGGAATATTGAATTAACAGATCACGGGAGGGAGACTCACCAAGGTTACGACTAGCCTGAAAAGATATAGAAATCCTCTGAACATGGCATATCCCCAACTTGTGGCACTGGTGGTAAGCATGATGATGGCAGGCTCAACCTCTTCGGGGGAGGGCCTGGGAGTTAATATAGATATGGCTGACATATCTATGAATAAACCCGGCCTTTTAATGGTGGAATGTTTGGAGGGCAAAATCCTGAAACCATACGAGAACTTTTCATTTACACCAGGACAGTGGTATCTGTATGGTTTCCAGAGGGAGAGTTTTGCCCAAGGTGTAATTCAACATTATACCCCTGTGGAGAATGTGTCTGCCATACAACATGATTTACATGCCCTCTGCCTCAAAGAATTCAGACATTTTCGGGACTCTGACCCTACTCCTATGAGATCCTTACGATGGGTGTCCAAGGACCCTCACTTACATCCTTACAAACAAGTGGAAGCCAACACTACCACAGTGTTGTGTACCAAGGAGGGGGTTCTGAGTCCCGAGGATGTCACGGGTGCAGAGTATAGTGGCTGGTATATCCTTAAAGCTACCTTCATAAGGAGGGATAGCCAAGATGGGCTGAGGGTAAGGACATATTTTGACAGACCCATTCCGGTAATGGGCACCCTAAAAGCTTATTGTATGTTAAGAGATTCCCAGATGATTATCACCAGGGAATCCAGTTATGTTCAGGGACATGTGTCCACAGATTACATACGAACCAGTATAGTGATGCTAAAGTTAAACTGCAGTAACTCTGGCCAGGCCCTATGGAATGACCAGAGTGGTCCGGTGAAACTGGAAGGCTTTTACCGAGCCACCGTTTTAAAAGTACGGACAGATGCCAAGGATCCCAGGTATGCTCAGTCAAAGGGATCTCCATCCATACGGTCTTTTATGATCACCATCATGAGAGACAATTGTGTTCAGGAGGTGACTGGATATTATTTCATCACCTATGCCCACTGGGAACAAGATACCCAGATGGTAACCTTGGACACTAATCCCTGGAGTTGGGATTTAGTGTGCAATGGGGTGGATACCCCTACAGTGGATGTATGGATGGACGGTACCCCTATGAATGAGGAATACCGGGGTAGGTATGTGTCTTCCGATTGGAAAGACCCCAGTGGCAGGGATATTAACTTTGACATCAATATAGATGGTTCGTTTAGATGGCCTTTTTGTGAGGCAGTAGATGAAGGGTGCTGGACATTTACACAATGGGTCTATCTGTCTAAATCCAAACCCGTAGGAAAACTAGTGCTACAGGTTGGAGAAAGTGACCAATGGTATCCGTTCAGAGGTAGAGGGCAAGTTTGTGTAACGGTGGTGAGGATCCCCTATGAAGCGACAGGTCTCCAACCTGTAAAAATGCATTTAGACTCTTGCACCGCCCCTATCCATCAATTGGCAGATCCTATAGCTCCTCAACTGTCATCCCCATGGAAGATCATCACGGGGACAAAATTCGTCCTATTTACTTGGAGAATTTCCGTAGATGACTTCCGAGTCGACCAGTGGGATCACAGATGTGGGGAATTTGTGAGGAACCAAATTGACATGATAAGAGGTTGGATAGAGGCGGGGCAAGAGGTAAGAAAGGACGATCTCATACATAGAAATCACAGGGGAAGAAGAGATCTGATAGCCATGGGACTAGGCGGAGGTGCATTGGGAGTGGGCGCCCTGAACACTATGGATATGGAAGTCCTGAGAGGTAAACTTGGGGATGTTGCACGACACGCCGGAGAAGGATTCGAGACCCAGCTTGATGTAAACCACGTCTTAGAGGGTTTGCAACATTCACACATAGATGCCACTACCTCTCTATCTTCTGCTTTACGAGAGAAGTTTAGAAGGTTAGTTGTGGGTCTCTTGGAAGAACAGGATAGAGCTCAGCTCACTCTGGCGTGTACGCAAGTCCAGAGTGAACTTAAACATATTGTATCATCATTGTACGGCGGCCACTTCCCATTTAACCTCCGCCAACGGGTAAGTCCTCTTATATCTCCTTTTGCAGCCAATCACACCAACTGGTGGGTAGTCCAGTGGCACGGCTGTAGGAATCTCACTTGCACTGCTTCATCATTGGCTCCTGTATCTGGCCATCTTAGACAGGGTTACAGTGCAATTAACTTAGGGATTGTCATAAATAACCAGACGGTGCTTCATCCACAGCTCCCCCCGGGCGTTCTAACCTATGAGAGAGGCCATCCTTATCTGTTAGACACAGAGGGATGTTGGAAGAAAGAGGATGCTATCCTCTGTCAAGGTAGTCAGGATCGGGTGTTAAGACACCAATGTTGGAGCACCGAGGGGTCCTGTGAGATGAAGGCCAGCCCAATACCCTCCTCCCTTAAATACTTGGGACAGGGGTATTGGTGCTGGTACCAAAGGCAAAACATGTCTTATACAATCTATGGAACTAACTGCACTGAGAGAGGAGAACTCCTCCCTGGAGCGTATTGCACCCTTAGTCCCGTCCTAGGTTTAGATGTCGCAGAGCTACAAGGAAGGACACCAATCACCCCGGAGAAAAGACTCGACATCCGCCCTGACGTACCCGTGAGACTCCAGAAGATTCCTCTTGGCTTTGGGCTAGAACTCAAACATCTCCTGCTGGACTTTAGCCAAGAAGATGAAATACTTAGGAATCTTTGAGAAACAGAGGAACAGGCCACTATCCAACTGACGCACGACAAGAATAAAATAACAGCAATCACTAACGCTTTGGACAAAGACTCCAAGGTCTCCTGGTGGAAAAGTCTGTTTGGCTACAGTCCAAAGGCAACATCCTTCTTCAACCTATTGATTCATCCGGTGATAGTTCTTCTGGTTCTGGTAATCGTCATGTACACGGGACTGTGTCTAATCTACAGGAGGGTCAAGAGACTTGCGGACCAACTAAACCAGAACCAGACAGAACTTCACGAAGTTAATCGTAGGAGGCTCAGGACTTAGCTCCAACAAAGTCCTGGAGCCAGAGATCGCATGGACATACTGTTTCCTATGAGGGTCGGGATGAAAATCCAAAAGCCATCCTGTGACCTCTTAGTATTGTGTGTGGGGGTGGGTGTATATAAATATTGTGTTGTAGTAGGTTTTTCCTATGAGGGTTCAGGGTGAACATCCAAAGCCATCCTGTGACCTCATAGCCTTATGTACATGTATATCACGTATTGTAGTAGATTTTTCGTAAGAAGGTTAGGGGTATAATCATAGGCCACCCTGTGACCTCATCATATTGTGTATAGATTTACATTGATTATTTGTATGTATGTGTCCTCATGTACCCATGGACACTCTAGGTGTAGATGTGCGACAGCCATACTACAATATGGTTGGACGCACACTTGCATCCTATAGTCATTTCCCCAGGGACACAAAGGTCTGTTAACTACCAGTGTCTTGGGAGGTATAGAGAGTAGGCCAGGTGGCATGAGTCTCTATGGGTACACACTGAATTGAATTGGGCTGTATTGGGAGGGATATGACATGTTTGTGTGAGTGGGGTAGAGTAGATTCCCTAGGGTCAGGCCCCTCATCTACTAAAGTATTTACCGCTTCAATATCGACAATGGTGACTTTTTGTAAGGGTTGGATTGAATGATGGTAATGCGGGGTTCTTTCCCGCAGGTAGAATTTAGATACTATGACATCACCTCCCCCCCAGAAAATCTGACCTGCCTTGTAAAAACCTATGTATCTGTCCATGGGAGAACCTCTCCAACAACTGAGTCTTCAATTAAGATGAAAATCATACTGTGTTAAAAGGTACGGCCGTCCGTACCCCATAAGGGGGTGCTACATGAATTACCGGCACTAACATTGGGGGTAACGGACGCCAGAAGAACAACACTGGCCAAGAGAGAGAACACGATCACCGAGTGGAGTGACCTAAATACGGCAAGGGTGAAGCCATTCCGGAGTCAGAAATAGACTACATAGGGAGTGGCTGACACCTGAGGAACATAATGTAAGATGCCGAGGAAGTTATCCAAAGAGAAGACTGTGTATTCGGTGGACGGAGACATTGGTGAATGGCAGGTCGGAGATGTTAGTCATGATAGGTGATGTCTAGGTACCTAAGGGTCATACTACTTCAGTCCTTCCTGAATTGTCACCTAGAGTGCGATTGAGAGGGGGTAAATACCTCCCAACCCTTCCCCCAAAATGTTATTGTCGTATTCCCGACAACAGGGGGATTGTTGAAGGAAGTGTTATATTTAAATATATATGTATATATGCCCTGACATATATACATATATATTGGCCCTTGACTGTGGGCCCGTCCAGGTGGGACCAGGGGATATACATGGAGATGTATGTAGGCCTTCTTGACAGGCATACATCTCTATATATATATATATATATATATATATATAATATGTATGGATGGGCTTATTGTCCCTTGTGTGTGTGTGTATGCATATTTGTGGATGTGCCCCAAACATCCATGAATGTGCATATACTTATAAATATAACTGTGTATATGTATATGTATATATATATATATGTGTATGGATGTGCCCCAAGCATCCATACACATATAGTATAGGAACAAGACGTCCCCCCCCCCCCCCCCCCCTCTCCTCATGCATCCCTGCAGGGGATGAGAAGGTCTCCAGATGGCTGGACAATTATGTCCAGCCTCTAGTGACCTCAAAAGGCATGGGATCAATAGAGATCCGATGCCTTTTGGTATTTAACTATCCCCAACCGTTGGGGATAGTTAACATAACAGAGAGAGGAACAAACATCCCTCCCTCTGTTATCTGCACACCTCCGGCGCGATAATTATCGCACCGCATGGTATGCAGATGCGCTACAGGCGGAGGATCAAAGAAACCCTCCGCCTGGAAGCGTGCTCCGGGATGCGCGGGCCGGCGCGGTGACGTCATATCACCGCGCCGGCCCACGTGTTCTGGCCGGCGGCGCGCACGTGCACGTCCGGACGTGCTGCCTCGGGAGCGAGCGCCGCCAAACTTAAATAGTCAGGCGGCGCTACGCTGAGGCACTTGTGTACGGAGCCCCAGCCGGAGAGGATCATCCCTGGACAAACGAGCCCCCCTGGACAACGAGCATTAAGTATCTTTTACCCTACCCTATACCACCAACGACATACTCCCCTGCTAAGTGTATATATATATATATATATATGTGTGTGTATACTGTAACTATATATATATATATATATATATATATATACTATCTATATACATACTCCCCTGCTAAGTATATATATATATATATATATATATACTATAGATATATATATATATATATATATACTATCTATATACATACTCCCCTGCTAACTATCCATCTATATATATACTCCCCCAGTTGTGCATATGCGGTGTGCCCTCCATGACTTCCATGGCTCCGTTTACAAGATAGGTGCGGGTCCCAGAGGTGGGACCTGCACCTATCAGACAAGCCTGCTTCCCCTATAGTTACGCCCCTGATAGGGGCTTATCCTAAAGATATGCCCCCATTGTCTGAGATGATACAATCCCTTTAATTATATGGCACTGTATTTATTTTATTTTTTATAATGTCCATAGATTTCCAAAAAGCTGCCATTATACAGTTGTGTTCAAAATAATAGCATTGTTTTTAAAAAAGTTAATAAAGCTCAAAATCCGTCTAATAGCTTTTAGTTCCATACACACAAATGCATTAGGAACACTACACATTCTATTCCAAATCAAAACATGAAGAAAAATATATCAAATTTGTGTTGTCCCTCTAAACAAATTGAAGAAAAGTGAATATTAGACTGTTCAAAAAAATAGCAGTGTTTGTATTCTTCTTCACAAACTCAAACATTCACTATATAAACTGAAAAAAAGATTTTGCTTTCCTTTGAATCACTTAACTAATATTTAGTTGTATGACCACTGTTTCTGAGAACTGCTGTACATCTGAGTTGCATGGAGTCAACCAACTTCTGGCAACTGTGAACAGGTATTCCAGCCCAGGATGATTGGACTACATTCCACAGTTCTTCTCTATTTCTTGGTTTTGCCTCAGAAACTGCATTTTTGATGTCACCCCACAAGTTTTCTATTGGATTAAGATCCGGGGATTGGGCTGACCACTCCATAACATCAATCTTGTTGGCCTGGAACCAAGATGTTGCACGTTTACTGTGTGTTTGGGGTCGTTGTCTTGTTGGAACACTCAATTCAAGGGCATTTCCTCTTCAGCATAAGAGAGCATGACCTCTTCAAGTATTCAAACTGATCCATGATCCCTGGTATGCGATAAATAGGCCCAACACCTTAGTATGAGAAACATCCCCATATCATGATGCTTGTGCCACCATTCACAGTGTACTGTGGCTTGAATTCAGTGTTTGGGGGTCGTCTGACAAACTGTCTCCGGCCACTAGATCCAAAAAGAACAATCTTATTTTCATCAGTCCACAAAATGTTTCTTTAGGCCAGTCAATGTGCTCTTTGGCCAATTGTAACCTCTTCAGCACATGTCTTTTTTTCAACAGTGGGACTTTGCAGGAGCTTCTTGCAGATAGCTTGGCTTCACATAGGCATCTTCTAATTGTAACATTACTCACAGGTAACTCCTTGCCATTTTGGCTATTCTTCTATCCATTTCAATGGTAGTTTTTTGCTTTCTTCCACGTCTTTCAGGTTTTGGTTGCCATTTGAAAGCATTTGCAATCATTTTAGCTGAGCTGCAATTCTTTATATGTTTTCCCCTCTCCAATCAACTTTTTAATCAAGGTCCGCTGTACTTCTGAACAATGTCTGGAATAACCCATTTTCCTCAGAATTTCAGAGAGAAATGCACTGTAACCAGCATGTACATTTGCTGCCTTCCTTCCTTAAATAAGGACAATAATTGCCACCTGTTTTTCAAAGAATGAATGACCTCACTAATTGAACTCCACACTGCTATTATTTTGAACATACCCCTTTCAATAAGTGATTGAATTACAGACAATCAGCAGCATGCATGTCATGACTGTTGGGTCTGTTGGATTTCTATTACTCTACTACACCTGCTAGTAAATTATTTGCCATGTAGAAATATCATTTCTACCAAAAAGAGTGATTGATCAGGTAAGTGATGTCTGACTGCTATTATTTTGAACACAACTGTATATATATATATATATATATATATATATATATATTAGGAAGTCGCAAGGGTCCTTCATTGACGGAAGGTACGTGTCACCGAGATTCGGTGAGATAAGAGTCGGTAATTTTAAGTGTCAGCGGCAGTTAGTGCCTGAAAGAGGTCAGTGAACTTTTCTGTGGCTGAGCATTCAGCCGGGTGTGAACTGACACCTAGGATTCCAGGTGAACACTGTTATTTTGCTGTGTGTGAACTGACAGCTAGGATTCCAGGTGAACACTCTGTTATTTTGCTGTGTGTGAACAAGCACCAAGACTGTTGTTGAGTGTGAATAAAACACTGAAGTTTGATCTACATCCTGGTTCCTTGCCTCTATACTGCATCCGCTAACCTGTCTACCAGAGAAAATCCCCAAATTTGGTGGAGGATGCGTGCATACGCAGTGAGGATGGCCCGAAGGCCGAAAAGTTTTTGTTTTTTCCCCCGGGCACAGGTGTATGTCTTTTATCAAACCGGCAAGGTTACGACCCGTATCCTCTGACAAAATGGAGGCGGTCGTGAAAGCCCCCGTGGAGGCTACCTTGCAGCAGCGGGAGGCAAACAAGCAGCAGCAGGAAACCAACTAGCTGCTATTACAGCATGTGATGGCATTACAAGCGGCAGGAGCATCCCAGAACGTCCACGATGTCCGCAGGTGGCCGTGCGGGAGAAGTTACCCCCAAGACCAATGGGCTGAGGTCATCACTCCGTTCCTGGTGTCTGGACTCCAGCAGGTGTTTTTTGACCTACCAGCTGACCAAGCGGCCGACTACCTGACTGTAAAAGGTGAGATTCTAGCAAGACTGGGGGCGAATGTATTGGTCCGGGCCCAGCGAGTGCGTCAGTGGGAATTTAACCCTGCTAAATCCGCCAAACCACTGTATTATGATCTGCTACACTGCAAAAATGGCTGCAGCCTGACGTACTGAGTCCCACTGCTATGCTGGACCGCCTGTTGGCAGATGTGTTCTGGAGGGCTTTGTCGTACCCTCTCCAGCACTGGATCAGCCAGCTGTCTCCTGGTAATGCCCTAGAGATGGTCGAACTGGTGGAGCGCTACAAGGCCACCGGAAATCTCCACCCTAGGCCCGGCCAGCAAAACCCGCCCGGGACGCACCCCCTGCAGACCCAGCCCCGGTGGTCTGCTGGTGGTGTCACGATCCTGGACACATAAGGGCTGACTGTCCTTATTGGGGTGAACTCATGGACATTAACTTTGGTTACCGACCCTCAATGTATGCCAGGAGGCTGTGTGCATCCGGTAACCCCAAGACAATTGACAATAGTCACCTGTGCCAGGTGCAAGTGGGAGATACCCTGGCAGTGGTACTGCTGGACTCAGGGAGCCTGGTGTCCCTGGTAAGAGCTGCCCTGGTGCAGCCCGCCAAGTATACTGGCCGAAAAGTAGGTGTAGTGTGCATCCATGGAGACTTAAAGGACTATCCTACCGCCCTGGTGTCACTATCCATGGTGGCCGTCACGTGGACTCATGAGGTGGCCGTCGCCACAAAGTTGCACTATGAACTAATAATTGGGAGAGACTTCCCCGGTTTCCCGGCACTATGGCTGAATACGAAAGTTACCGATACCTTGGAGACAGATGTGACTCTAGCAGAGTGGCCCGGCTCAGGGGGGAGACCAGAACCCTGGGAACCTGAGTCCGAAGGGCCAGCGGTAGGGGTGACCGCCACTTCGGTGGAAGAGGGGGAGACAACCCCACTAAGTGTGATGGTGGGAGACACAGAGGACTTGCCGCCGGGTCCGGAGTTGGCAGACCTCACCGTCTCCGGAGATAACTTTGGTACAGCACAGCACCAGGACCCGACTCGATCTTGAGCCTGGGAAAATGTGGTAGTAGTTGAGGGTGAGCCGCAACAACCGGGGGCCGAGTCTATTTTCCCCCGTTTTGTGGTTCAACAGGAGATGCTGTAACGGGTAAATCAACTTCGGGGTGAGCATATTGAACAGCTGTGGTGCCCAAGGCGTATCGCAAGCTCGTGTTGGAGTTAGCCCACCAACATGTTCTTGGGGGACACATGGGCCAGCAGAAAACGCAGGACCGGATTCTACAGTGGTTCTACACTGGCCTAGTGTGTTCAGAGAGGTGGAAGAGTATTGAAAGTCTTGCCCAACTTGCCAGATACCCAGCCCCCAGCCACATTTCCGTAGTCCCCTGGTCCCTCTTTTGATTATTGAGGTTCCATTCGAGCGGATCACTATGGATCTCATAGGCCCAGAGGGCACCAGCACATCGTAGTTGTCCTTAACTACGCCACTCGGTACCCGGAGGCGGTGCCGCTGCATCATACATTAGCCAAACTCATAGGTAAGGAGTTAATGGAGATGTTTTCTCGAGTGGGTCTGCCTAAGGAGGTTCTGACTGACCAAGGGACCCCGTTTATGTCCAAAGTCATGAGGGAACTCTGTAAGTTGCAAAGAAAAAGGGGGTCAGTCAGCACATCCCAAAGCACAGGGGCACGTTGCTATGGCTGAGAACAACTGTAAAGCAAAACATGCAATGTAACAGCTCTCTGCAATCCAAATAAAGTACAAAATTGCATAATAATTGCAAGTGCTATACTTAAAAATTAGAGATGCTTGGCAAATAACTTTTTACAAAATTTTTTCATCCCGTCTGCCTCACGTCAAGGCGATCTTTGTAAGACGGGTTCCTAACACTAAATTCTACCTGTCTGCCATGACAGCTACCATACAATTCAGGGAGTGTAGGTTCCACATGCATGCTGGGCCTGCTTTAATTTCTGTAATTTTTGGTGCCAAATTGGCCTCCATTATATCCAAGGAATGCAGGTACCAACATGCATGCCGGGCCTACTCCACACCACTCCTGGTGCCAAATGGCCACCAAAGAATGCAATGAGAGTCCACAACTATATCTCTCCTAGTGCCAAAAGGCTTCCAGTGAGTGAGGGGGAGCAGGCCAACCTATATACTCACACTAATTAAAATCAGCCTATGGGGCAGACGAACTCTGTAAGTTGCTCCACATAAAACAGCTACGGACGTCCGTGTATAATCCGCAAATGGATAGCCTGGTAGAGAGGTATAATCAAACACTAAAAAATATGTTAAAAAGAGAGTTGTCTAAGAATGGGAGGGACTGGGACCTTCTTCTGCCCTATCTCATGTTCGCAGTGCAAGAAGTGCCCCAGGCCTCTACTAGGGTCTCGGCCTTCGAACTGCTATATGGCAGACACCCTCGTGGTCTGTTGGACGTGGCAAAAGAGGCGTGGGAACAACAGCCCACACCACACAAAAGTGTTGTTGAGTACGTCACCCAGATGCAGGGATGGATGGAAATAGTGTTGCCTCTGGTTAAGGAGCATATGGAGGCAGCACAGCGAGCCCAGAGTAGGGTCTATAATAGGCAGGCTTGGGTCCGGAACTTTAACCCAGGTGATCGGGTGTTGAGAGGTAGATTACAAGGTACACCAGCCAGGGAGGCAGAAGCCGACGCAGGTGTACCATGTGAATCTGCTCAAACCCTGGAAAGATAGGGAAACCTGTACAGAAGAAAGCCCACGACCAAGGTTCCTAGGGGAAGCGGTTTCGCCCCTCTGTCTGAAGCAAGGGAAGCGGCTGCCACAGTGAAAATTGCTGACAGACTCTCCTCTAAACAGGCTCAGGAAGCCAGGGAGTTCCTTAGTCGGAACATGAATGTGTTCTTGGACCTCCCTGGACGCTCGTCCATAATCCGGCATGACATTGTGTAACATACCAGAGTATGTCACTAAACTCTTTCTCCCTGCTAAAACATGTCAGGTGCATATGTATTGCCATCTTGTGTAGTCTAACATTGCATTTTCCATTATATGTATTTTCTATGCCTGTTTCATATTATTGCTGTAATTTTCCATGTACACCAGCAGGTGGCAGCAATGTGTTTAGTTCAGTTTAGTATAGCTAGACTGGAATAGTTCATTCCAGTGTTTAGCTCCCCCTCTTCTAGGAGCAGAAGTGGGCTGGTCCCACGCCCTGCAGCAAGAGAGGGAAGAAACCATGTAATGTGAAATACCAGCTCGCTATATCTGCGGTTAGAATGTATCCGCGTGCTCGGTGTCCTGGTTTTTCAACCTCCTGGTTCAGGTACTTAGAAAATGGGTAAATTCAGACTCCAGCACTCACTTTTTTTCGAAGTATCAAGTTCTCCACTTTATTCAATAGTTGCACACGGACAGTACAGGGCTCAAGATCTCTCTTGGTACAGGCTGTTTGACGCGTTTCGAAAAGTCTTATTCGTAACAGTGGAGTGCATTTGGCGCTTTCAGGTTTAAATAGGAACTCAAGTGTGTTTGATTGACGCTATAGTTACTCCCACCTGTGACTATGCACTGGGTGGAGAAAGGAAATAGCATGGGGCGATCAAAGTTACTCCCCTTTGCACTACACTTGTTTCCAATAGTTATCACCTGGAGCGGCAAAATCATTCCAATCGAATGTCTGACATACATAAAGTTACATAACATTTCATTAAAAACAAAGTTGTTTCAGTATGTACAGATATCTCTTCCAACATATTAAAATTGCATAGCATGGAAAAATAAAACAAAAAAAGGAAGAGACTGACATGGAAAGAAAAGAAAACTCTGCTAGGAAAAAACACTGCGTTAAATCGGGATCCATTCACATTATATGTGCGTTATTTTTTGGTTTCTTTTTCGAGAAAAAATTGTTGAGAAACATACTTGTAATTGTATACATCAATAAGATTGATGCACAATATAAGTGCAAAACAGAAAGAGGAACAGGAGAAGGGCATAAATATGTTGAACCATTTGTCACCGTAAATAATCAGTAGAAGTGCATGATCTCCCTTCTTAGGTTAAGGCCCTTTGGATATCTTGTCTCCAATTTAAATATCCAATAGGCCTCTCTCAAATTAACTTGATGTTTTATGTCTCCTCCTCTAATAGATGTTTTTACCTGTTCTATGGCATATGTTTTGAAATATTTGGGGCTACGATTATGTCTATCAATGAAGTGTCTGGCAGCATTTGATATATTGGTATAAGAGGGATTATCTATATAATTCAGATGTTCTAAGATACGGTTTTTAAATTTCCTTATAGTGCATCCTATGTACATTTTGTTGCAGTATTCGCAGAGGATCACATAGACTACTGCTTTTGTATTGCAATTTATGTAGGACTTTATATTATAAGTCTGTGTCTGATCTGCATTGCAAAAGGTTTTTGTATTTTGTACGTAGTTGCAAGTTTGGCAACGCTGGCTGCCACAGCGTGTAAACCCCTTGTATGTCAGCCATGTGTCTGTTTTCAGACAAGATTCACGTGTAAACATGGACGGAGACAAGGAATTTCCTATTGTTTGTGGTCTTTTGGATACAATCCTGCAACCCTCATTGAGTACAGTATTGAGTATATTGTCCTCATGTAAAACTGGGAGATATTTTTTGACAATATTGCGTATTGAATTATATTGGCGACTATATGTCAATACTAGAGTAGGTTGTGGTTTTTTAATTTCATTTTTGTTATTTTCATTTGGTTCTTCTTTTGTACCTTTTAATTCCACAGTATTATTGTTAGTTCTTGCAGTATAATCTGCTTGTTTTTGTATCCTTTCATTTCTACATTTGTTTTTGCCATGTTTGCTTTTAGTAGTATTATTGTTTTTATTTTTCTTATTTTTGTTTTTGAAGAGCAATGATTCCCTAGTATTATTTTTGGCTATTTGTAATCCTCTTGAAATCATCCACTCAGGATATTTTCTTTCCAAGAGGCGCCTCCATATAATTTGGCATTCACGTTTGAAGGCCTCCAGTGTATTACAGTTTCTCCTAGCCCGTATAAATTCTCCGACTGGGATAGATTTAATAGTATGGTGGCAGTGATGACTGTCCGCCCTTAGAATTGTATTCCCCGCAATGTCTTTGCGGTACGTTTCTGTCTGTATGACCTTATTAGGAATACCTGTCAGTTTTAAATCCAAAAAATTCATCGTACTAGAATCCTCACTATATGTAAATTTGAGATTATAATTATTATTTTGAATATACTGTACGAACTTATGTATGGCAGGTACATCGCCACTCCAAATTATGAGCAGATCGTCGATGTACCTGCCATACCAGTTCAAACAGTGGGCAAAGGATTATTGACATTATATATATATTTTTGCTCCCAGTAAATCATGGTTAAATTGGCAAGAGCTGGGGAATATTTGGCCCCCATTGAAACACCTTTTGTTTGGAGGTAGAACACATTATCAAAAAAAAAATAATTGTGGCACATGAGGAAACCGGTTACATCCAGGACATAATCTATAAATTCATTTCCATAACCACTGTACTTGTGGAGATGATACTCCAATGCTTCAAGTGCAATGGGATGTGGGATAGAGGGGTATAATGCGACCACATCTACCGTCAACCATTTGTATTCAGAATTCCATTTTTTGTTATAAAATGATCGCAGGACTTCTGATGTGTCCTTGATGTAACCCGGTGTCCTCTTGACCATAGGTTGGATTATACAGTCCAACCAATTGCCTAATCTTTCAGTTAGAGACCCTATACCACTGACTATAGGTCGAAGCGGTGGTGGGTTTATTTTTTTGTGCATTTTGGGAACTGCATGCATGATTGGAGTAATGGGATATTTTACATTCATATAATCATACTGTTTTTGTGTGATATGTGCATGATTCAAACCTATTTTCAGGATGTTTGTATATTCTATTTGATATTTTGCAACGGGATTGGATGCAAGTTTAGCATATGTATCATCCTCTCTCAAAATTTTTATCATTTGTTCATAATATACATCCTTGTCTAAGACAAAAACGGATCCCCCTTTGTCTGCCATTTTTATTATTATTTTTGAGTTATCCGATAGCTCTTTGAGAGCTTGTTTCTGTTTTATGGAGACATTGTGGGATACGTTGGCGTCTTTGAGAGTATCATGCACCTGTTTCAGATCCTTCTCAACCAATTCCTGGAATAAATCCATGTTAGGAGTACGAGACATAAGTGGATAGAAAGAAGGATTTGAAGTTTTAAAGCTATACATATTAGGTGGATTAGATCCTTGTTCCTGTTCCCCCTGGAGATCCTCCAGGCACGTCAGAGTTAACTGCTCCTGGAATTCCATTCCAACATATTGATTGTACATAGTTGGAGTATCCGACATGTTTGGAGGATATCCAGGGGGAGGGACATCAAAAAAATGTCTGGCTACTGTTAGTTGTCTAATAAATCTATTTATATCCAACAATGTCATAAATAAATCAAAGTTTACACTAGGTACAAAATTTAAACCCAATCTTAGTACATTGATTTGTTCTTGTGTTAAAGTCTCTTTAGACAGATTAATTACATCATTGTTGCAGGTGTATATTTCATCAGCTTTTGGTACATAGATTACCTCCTCTTTTGTCGGGTTGCCATTGAATGTCCTTTTTCTGTGTTTGCGCCCCGCTCTCCGGATTCGTTTTTTGCCGGAGCTGATTGGTAATTTCTGTTTGGTTTATTTTTTTTGTAGTAAGAAGTTTTGGATCTCATTGTTTCGTCTGTTCTTTCTTGAATAAACTCTTGTGTGGAATCAAGGGATAAATCACTAAGTTCCATGGTATCCAATTCTGACGAAAAGTTCACTTTTGGTGAGTATCCCTGTCCTTTGTTTCTTTTGTTGGTTTTGTTCTTTTTTAGAATCGATTTGGGGGTGGTGGAGTAGGGGTTTTCCCTTCTACCCCATTCATAAATCTGGTCATGCTTGTAATCATATAAGTCCCTTTGGAATTTTTTGTGCTTCATTTCAATAATATGTTCTTCCATTTCTTTTATATTGGCACTTATATTTTTTTGTAGCATTTCATACTCCATTGTATTTTCTGGTCTGTTTAGTTTCAGTTTTAATGCATTTATATCCATTTGTAAATCCTGCAGTTTTTCCCCCTCATACCTGACAATCAGTGTCATGAGTTTTGTAGAACAGTCCGTCAGGATTTGATTCCATTCAAGTACAAATTGTTGTGAAAAAACAGTGGTTGGAATTTTCTTTATGCGTAATCCTCTCGGGATCATATTTTTTTCTAAATACTTGACCAATGTGGTATGGTCCCACCAGAGCCTGGTTTCCTGGTTAAGAACTCTTTCAAATAGATTTATATCCGTAGCATTGGACACTTCTTGCGATACATATTGATCAGTATCTGAGAAAACTTGGTTTGCCTTTGATCTCCGTTCCGGTGATGCGCAGAAGGCCATAGCAGAGTTTGCACTGGTCAACCTTACCAGATGGTATACAGATGGATGAACCCTTTTGTCCGTTAAATTGTGTTATTTTGTTGTGGAGACAACTTACTTCTTTACGGATCGGTGAGACACGGTAAGAAAAAGTCCTTTGTAAGGTTGAAATATGTAATGTGAAATACCAGCTCACTATATCTGCGGTTAGAATGTATCCGCGTGCTCGGTGTCCTGGTTTTTCAACCTCCTGGTTCAGGTACTTAGAAAATGGGTAAATTCAGACTCCAGCACTCACTTTTTTTCGAAGTATCAAGTTCTCCCCTTTATTCAATAGTTGCACACGGACAGTGCAGGGCTCAAGATCTCTCTTGGTACAGGCTGTTTGACGCGTTTCGAAAAGTCTTATTCGTAACAGTGGAGTGCATTTGGCGCTTTCAGGTTTAAATAGGAACTCAAGTGTGTTTGATTGACGCTATAGTTACTCCCACCTGTGACTATGCACTGGGTGGAGAAAGGAAATAGCATGGGGCGATCAAAGTTACTCCCCTTTGCACTACACTTGTTTCCAATAGTTATCACCTGGAGCGGCAAAATCATTCCAATCGAATGTCTGACATACATAAAGTTACATAACATTTCATTAAAAACAAAGTTGTTTCAGTATGTACAGATATCTCTTCCAACATATTAAAATTGCATAGCATGGAAAAATAAAACAAAAAAAGGAAGAGACTGACATGGAAAGAAAAGAAAACTCTGCTAGGAAAAAACACTGCGTTAAATCGGGATCCATTCACATTATATGTGCGTTATTTTTTGGTTTCTTTTTCGAGAAAAAATTGTTGAGAAACATACTTGTAATTGTATACATCAATAAGATTGATGCACAATATAAGTGCAAAACAGAAAGAGGAACAGGAGAAGGGCATAAATATGTTGAACCATTTGTCACCGTAAATAATCAGTAGAAGTGCATGATCTCCCTTCTTAGGTTAAGGCCCTTTGGATATCTTGTCTCCAATTTAAATATCCAATAGGCCTCTCTCAAATTAACTTGATGTTTTATGTCTCCTCCTCTAATAGATGTTTTTACCTGTTCTATGGCATATGTTTTGAAATATTTGGGGCTACGATTATGTCTATCAATGAAGTGTCTGGCAGCATTTGATATATTGGTATAAGAGGGATTATCTATATAATTCAGATGTTCTAAGATACGGTTTTTAAATTTCCTTATAGTGCATCCTATGTACATTTTGTTGCTGCAACAAAATGTACATAGGATGCACTATAAAGAAATTTAAAAACCGTATCTTAGAACATCTGAATTATATAGATAATCCCTCTTATACCAATATATCAAATGCTGCCAGACACTTCATTGATAGACATAATCGTAGCCCCAAATATTTCAAAACATATGCCATAGAACAGGTAAAAACATCTATTAGAGGAGGAGACATAAAACATCAAGTTAATTTGAGAGAGGCCTATTGGATATTTAAATTGGAGACAAGATATCCAAAGGGCCTTAACCTAAGAAGGGAGATCATGCACTTCTACTGATTATTTACGGTGACAAATGGTTCAACATATTTATGCCCTTCTCCTGTTCCTCTTTCTGTTTTGCACTTATATTGTGCATCAATCTTATTGATGTATACAATTACAAGTATGTTTCTCAACAATTTTTTCTCGAAAAAGAAACCAAAAAATAATGCACATATTATGTGAATGGATCCCGATTTAACGCAGTGTTTTTTCCTAGCAGAGTTTTCTTTTCTTTCCATGTCAGTCTCTTCTTTTTTTTGTTTTATTTTTCCATGCTATGCAATTTTAATATGTTGGAAGAGATATCTGTACATACTGAAACAACTTTGTTTTTAATGAAATGTTATGTAACTTTATGTATGTCAGACATTCGATTGGAATGATTTTGCCGCTCCAGGTGATAACTATTGGAAACAAGTGTAGTGCAAAGGGGAGTAACTTTGATCGCCCCATGCTATTTCCTTTCTCCACCCAGTGCATAGTCACAGGTGGGAGTAACTATAGCGTCAATCAAACACACTTGAGTTTCTATTTAAACCTGAAAGCGCCAAATGCACTCCACTGTTACGAATAAGACTTTTCGAAACGCATCAAACAGCCTGTACCAAGAGAGATCTTGAGCCCTGTACTGTCCGTGTGCAACTATTGAATAAAGTGGAGAACTTGATACTTCGAAAAAAAGTGAGTGCTGGAGTCTGAATTTACCCATTTTCTAAGTACCTGAACCAGGAGGTTGAAAAACCAGGACACCGAGCACGCGGATACATTCTAACCGCAGATATAGTGAGCTGGTATTTCACATTACATATTTCAACCTTACAAAGGACTTTTTCTTACCGTGTCTCACCGATCCGTAAAGAAGTAAGTTGTCTCCACAACAAAATAACACAATTTAACAGACAAAGGGGTTCGTCCATCTGTATACCATCTGGTAAGGTTGACCAGTGCAAACTCTGCTATGGCCTTCTGCGCATCACCGGAACGGAGATCAAAGGCAAACCAAGTTTTCTCAGATACTGATCAATATGTATCGCAAAAAGTGTCCAATGCTACGGATATAAATCTATTTGAAAGAGTTCTTTACCAGGAAACCAGGCTCTGGTGGGACCATACCACATTGGTCAAGTATTTAGAAAAAAATATGATCCCGAGAGGATTACGCATAAAGAAAATTCCAACCACTGTTTTTTCACAACAATTTGTACTTGAATGGAATCAAATCCTGACGGACTGTTCTACAAAACTCATGACACTGATTGTCAGGTATGAGGGGGAAAAACTGCAGGATTTACAAATGGATATAAATGCATTAAAACTGAAACTAAACAGACCAGAAAATACAATGGAGTATGAAATGCTACAAAAAAATATAAGTGCCAATATAAAAGAAATGGAAGAACATATTATTGAAATGAAGCACAAAAAATTCCAAAGGGACTTATATGATTACAAGCATGACCAGATTTATGAATGGGGTAGAAGGGAAAACCCCTACTCCACCACCCCCAAATCGATTCTAAAAAAGAACAAAACCAACAAAAGAAACAAAGGACAGGGATACTCACCAAAAGTGAACTTTTCGTCAGAATTGGATACCATGGAACTTAGTGATTTATCCCTTGATTCCACACAAGAGTTTATTCAAGAAAGAACAGACGAAACAATGAGATCCAAAACTTCTTACTACAAAAAAAATAAACCAAACAGAAATTACCAATCAGCTCCGGCAGAAAACGAATCCGGAGAGCGGGGCGCAAACACAGAAAAAGGACATTCAATGGCAACCCTACAAAAGAGGAGGTAATCTATGTACCAAAAGCTGATGAAATATACACCTGCAACAATGATGTAATTAATCTGTCTAAAGAGACTTTAACACAAGAACAAATCAATGTACTAAGATTGGGTTTAAATTTTGTACCTAGTGTAAACTTTGATTTATTTATGACATTGTTGGATATAAATAGATTTATTAGACAACTAACAGTAGCCAGACATTTTTTTGATGTCCCTCCCCCTGGATATCCTCCAAACATGTCGGATACTCCAACTATGTACAATCAATATGTTGGAATGGAATTCCAGGAGCAGTTAACTCTGACGTGCCTGGAGGATCTCCAGGGGGAACAGGAACAAGGATCTAATCCACCTAATATGTATAGCTTTAAAACTTCAAATCCTTCTTTCTATCCACTTATGTCTCGTACTCCTAACATGGATTTATTCCAGGAATTGGTTGAGAAGGATCTGAAACAGGTGCATGATACTCTCAAAGACGCCAACGTATCCCACAATGTCTCCATAAAACAGAAACAAGCTCTCAAAGAGCTATCGGATAACTCAAAAATAATAATAAAAATGGCAGACAAAGGGGGATCCGTTTTTGTCTTAGACAAGGATGTATATTATGAACAAATGATAAAAATTTTGAGAGAGGATGATACATATGCTAAACTTGCATCCAATCCCGTTGCAAAATATCAAATAGAATATACAAACATCCTGAAAATAGGTTTGAATCATGCACATATCACACAAAAACAGTATGATTATATGAATGTAAAATATCCCATTACTCCAATCATGCATGCAGTTCCCAAAATGCACAAAAAAATAAACCCACCACCGCTTCGACCTATAGTCAGTGGTATAGGGTCTCTAACTGAAAGATTAGGCAATTGGTTGGACTGTATAATCCAACCTATGGTCAAGAGGACACCGGGTTACATCAAGGACACATCAGAAGTCCTGCGATCATTTTATAACAAAAAATGGAATTCTGAATACAAATGGTTGACGGTAGATGTGGTCGCATTATACCCCTCTATCCCACATCCCATTGCACTTGAAGCATTGGAGTATCATCTCCACAAGTACAGTGGTTATGGAAATGAATTTATAGATTATGTCCTGGATGTAACCCGTTTCCTCATGTGCCACAATTATTATTTTTTTTGATAATGTGTTCTACCTCCAAACAAAAGGTGTTTCAATGGGGGCCAAATATTCCCCAGTTCTTGCCAATTTAACCATGATTTACTGGGAGCAAAAATATATATATAATGTCAATAATCCTTTGCCCACTGTTTGAACTGGTATGGCAGGTACATCGACGATCTGCTCATAATTTGGAGTGGCGATGTACCTGCCATACATAAGTTCGTACAGTATATTCAAAATAATAATTATAATCTCAAATTTACATATAGTGAGGATTCTAGTACGATGAATTTTTTGGATTTAAAACTGACAGGTATTCCTAATAAGGTCATACAGACAGAAACGTACCGCAAAGACATTGCGGGGAATACAATTCTAAGGGCGGACAGTCATCACTGCCACCATACTATTAAATCTATCCCAGTCGGAGAATTTATACGGGCTAGGAGAAACTGTAATACACTGGAGGCCTTCAAACGTGAATGCCAAATTATATGGAGGCGCCTCTTGGAAAGAAAATATCCTGAGTGGATGATTTCAAGAGGATTACAAATAGCCAAAAATAATACTAGGGAATCATTGCTCTTCAAAAACAAAAATAAGAAAAATAAAAACAATAATACTACTAAAAGCAAACATGGCAAAAACAAATGTAGAAATGAAAGGATACAAAAACAAGCAGATTATACTGCAAGAACTAACAATAATACTGTGGAATTAAAAGGTACAAAAGAAGAACCAAATGAAAATAACAAAAATGAAATTAAAAAAACACAACCTACTCTAGTATTGACATATAGTCGCCAATATAATTCAATACGCAATATTGTCAAAAAATATCTCCCAGTTTTACATGAGGACAATATACTCAATACTGTACTCAATGAGGGTTGCAGGATTGTATCCAAAAGACCACAAACAATAGGAAATTCCTTGTCTCCGTCCATGTTTACACGTGAATCTTGTCTGAAAACAGACACATGGCTGACATACAAGGGGTTTACACGCTGTGGCAGCCAGCGTTGCCGAACTTGCAACTACGTACAAAATACAAAAACCTTTTGCAATGCAGATCAGACACAGACTTATAATATAAAGTCCTACATAAATTGCAATACAAAAGCAGTAGTCTATGTGATCCTCTGCGAATACTGCAACAAAATGTACATAGGATGCACTATATGGAAATTTAAAAACCGTATCTTAGAACATCTGAATTATATAGATAATCCCTCTTATACCAATATATCAAATGCTGCCAGACACTTCATTGATAGACATAATCGTAGCCCCAAATATTTCAAAACATATGCCATAGAACAGGTAAAAACATCTATTAGAGGAGGAGACATAAAACATCAAGTTAATTTGAGAGAGGCCTATTGGATATTTAAATTGGAGACAAGATATCCAAAGGGCCTTAACCTAAGAAGGGAGATCATGCACTTCTACTGATTATTTACGGTGACAAATGGTTCAACATATTTATGCCCTTCTCCTGTTCCTCTTTCTGTTTTGCACTTATATTGTGCATCAATCTTATTGATGTATACAATTACAAGTATGTTTCTCAACAATTTTTTCTCGAAAAAGAAACCAAAAAATAACGCACATATAATGTGAATGGATCCCGATTTAACGCAGTGTTTTTTCCTAGCAGAGTTTTCTTTTCTTTCCATGTCAGTCTCTTCCTTTTTTTGTTTTATTTTTCCATGCTATGCAATTTTAATATGTTGGAAGTGATATCTGTACATACTGAAACAACTTTGTTTTTAATGAAATGTTATGTAACTTTATGTATGTCAGACATTCGATTGGAATGATTTTGCCGCTCCAGGTGATAACTATTGGAAACAAGTGTAGTGCAAAGGGGAGTAACTTTGATCGCCCCATGCTATTTCCTTTCTCCACCCAGTGCATAGTCACAGGTGGGAGTAACTATAGCGTCAATCAAACACACTTGAGTTCCTATTTAAACCTGAAAGCGCCAAATGCACTCCACTGTTACGAATAAGACTTTTCGAAACGCGTCAAACAGCCTGTACCAAGAGAGATCTTGAGCCCTGTACTGTCCGTGTGCAACTATTGAATAAAGTGGAGAACTTGATACTTCGAAAAAAAGTGAGTGCTGGAGTCTGAATTTACCCATTTTCTAGGGAAGAAACCAGTTAGATCCAGTGTGTACCAGCCACCCCGGCTAGTGGAAGGCTGTGTTAGTAGGAGCTCCCAGAAACAGGGATCCCAAGACAGGATGAAGTCTTGGTTGAGGCCAAGATCACTCTTCCCAGCCTGAGCCATCAGCCTCAGCTGGTTGACAAGAAAAGCAGCCATCTCCAGCCTCCAGGAAGAAGCATTCCCTGTGAAACAAGCTGTGAGTACAGATCCAGAGACCAGGAGAAGCCAAATTCCTCCTCAGATAGTCAGGCCCATATCAAGCAGAAGACAGACAGAGCAGAAGATAGATTCCTGCCATATTCTCCAGGCATATGATAAGAAGCAGAAGAGATATTGATCCTTGCCACATATTGCCAATACCTGCTGGGACCTAAAGGACTATTGCTGTAACTTGTATGGATTTATGCTGCACCCACTAAGTAAAGACAAGTTGGATAATATTTCCTGTCTGGATCTCATTCATTCCTCAATTACTCCTATTAACCACACTAATTTTATTGCAAGTGAGCCAGGATCCAGGAGTCCAGCCGTACCAAGGTAGGAGACACTGTTGACACTACACAGAGACATTATCCCCCTCTGACATTCCTCACCGGGTACGTGAGCTATAACATCTTAAAGGGCCGTGTTACAGTACCTGCGCAAGCTGCAATTGGCTTCACGAACTAAAAACTATTAATATTGCGCCAGTGTGCATCTGTCCCAATCCGGCTTACTGCAATTGTCACTGAGCCTCAGGCAAAAGTCCGGTTAAAACCATACCAGGTACCCGAAGCTCGGCGACAAGCCATCGCGGAGGAAGTGCAGATAATGCTCCAGCTAGGTGTCATAGAGGAATCAAAAAGTTAATGGGCCAGTCCGATAGTCTTAATACCCAAGCAGGATGGGATATTGCAGTTCTGTAACAATTTTCGCAAACTGAATCAGGTGTCCAAATTTGACGCGTATCCCATGCCCCGAGTAGATTTACTTATTGAGAAGTTAGGCCAAGCCCGATATTTTTCTGTGTTGGACCTCACTAAAGGGTACTGGCAGGTACCCTTGACGGAGGCTGCCAAGGAAAAAAACGGCTTTCATCAAGCCAGAGGGGCTGTATCGGTACAAGGTATTACCCTTTGGTCTACATGGCGCTCCCGCCACATTTCAAAGGCTAATGGACATTGTACTCCGTCCACATGGTCGGTACGCTTTGGTGTACCTGGACGATATCGTTGTCTATAGCACCGACTGGGAAAGTCACCTACCTAAAGTACAGGCTGTAGTTGATTCCCTTAGG
Organism: Bufo bufo; assembly: GCF_905171765.1. Classification (NCBI taxonomy): domain Eukaryota; kingdom Metazoa; phylum Chordata; class Amphibia; order Anura; family Bufonidae; genus Bufo; species Bufo bufo. The sequence goes on from NC_053393.1 coordinate 296,553,902, forward strand.
AAGGCTGGCTTAACCACTAACCCAAAAAAGTGTGTGACAGGGTTAGAATGGACCAAGTACCTGGGGTATGTAATTGGGTGTGGAATGATCAAACCTCAGGTGAACAAAATTGAGGCAATTAGGAATAGGCCCCGACCTGTCACTACTCAGCAAGTAAAGTCGTTCTTGGGTATGGTGGGGTACTATATGAGGTTTGTCCCCAATTTTGCTACAGTCGCCGCACCATTGACAGGCCTTTTGAAGGGACGCAAGTCATCGACGGTCCAGTGGAATGAGCAGGCGGAAAAGGCTTTTTCCGCTTTGAAGTCGGCCCTGTGTGGGTCCCTGGTATTGGTGACGCTCGACTTCAAGAGGGAGTTTGTGGTACAGATCGATGCCTCTGAAGTAGGCCTCGGAGCTGTACTCTCTCAGTTGTTTTCCGGAGCCGAAAGCTTACCCCAGCCGAGACTAGGTACAGTATAGTGGAGAGAGTGGGCACTCGAGTCTCTCCGCTATTATCTGTTGGGGAGAAAGTTCCATCTGGTGACCGACCACTCCCCTCTCAAGTGGATGAGCCAAGCCAAAGAGAGGAATGCTCGGGTCACCAGGTGGTTCTTGTCTTTACAAAACTTTAAGATTTCTGTGGAACATAGGGCAGGCAGGTTACAGGGAAACGCAGATGCCCTGTTCTGTGTACACTGTCTGGCAAGTGTTCACCCCCTCAGGGTTGAACAAAGGGGGAGGTATGTAGGAAGGCGCAAGGGTCCGTCATTGACGGCCTCGGTAAGGAAAGAGCCGGTAATTTTAAGTGTCAGCGGCAGTTAGTGCTGACTGACACTATTTGTTATTTAGTATGGCTGTAAAGCCGATTCGGGCTGTCTCTTACTAGGAGCGTATGTTAAGTGATTTTTGAAAATCGGTTTATAATATAGAGATTTGAAAGAAGCAGAAGAGTGGAAAAAGAGAGAACGGAGGAGAGGAGGGGAAAGGATTGGGTGAAGGGGACTAGGTGGGGGGGGGGGCACCAAGGGAATGGGGAAAGGATTGTGAAAGGATCTGTGTGTAGATCTAAAAAGAGCAAAAAAGAAGCAAATGGTATGTGAAGTGTAGGCGCCAAGGGATACCCTCGAATATGATGAAAAAAGAGACAAGATAGGACCAAGAAAAAAAGAGAGAGAGGTAGTTGACCTTATGGGGGCTGCTCACACCCAGTTGGACTGATAGTCCACAGCGACCTGACTTGCAGGTCGCAGCATATGAATATATAAGCAGAAAAGACTGTTGAATAGGTCAGTGGAGCGCCCGAGGTCAAAGAGAGAGAGGTAGTTGACCTTATGGGGGCTGCTCACACCCAGTTGGACTGATAGTCCACAGCGACCTGACTTGCAGGTCGCAGCATATGAATATATAAGCAGAAAAGACTGTTGAATAGGTCAGTGGAGCGCCCGAGGTCAAAGAAAAATAAGCTATACCAATTCAGATTCAATTGACTTGATTACAGATACAGTGGTACTATGAAACAGTGCAGATATCCAATTCGCCAGGCCAATGTACAAAGAGTATTGTGAAAAATAGTATAAAAAAATGTATATATATATATATATATATATATATATATATTGTAAAAAAGTCCAGCGGGAGCACCAACCAAGGAACGGGTGCAATGTCCACAAGGGCAGCGGCAATACCCCAATAATACAGCTTCAAGAAAATAGGACTGCACTCCAGATTAAAAGTGAAAATAGTGAGCTTTTATTCACCCATAATATGGCAACCTCGCGACGTTTCTGCTAACAAGAGCCTTCTTCCAGCATAGAAACAGTGAAAATGAGAACATATAAAAGCATATCTCAAGTGACTAACCAATCACAGTGTGATTACAATCATGAATAAATTGAATACATCTGATACATATACAAAAGATAAACAAAGTGCATGTGCATGAAGTGACATGTGCTAAGAGATCCGCAATAAAAGAACGATGTCCCTGTTCGTTGATCACATAGATATATAATATAAGTAATTTCCAAATACATGCATATAACATCTTTGATGAAGTGAATAAGTGTGTCAGAAGGAGATCATAGAAATCGCACCTCTAGATGAAATGGCGCCCGCATACACCATCATGCTTCATTGAGCGTCTCCATTCATTCACTGCGCATGTCCAGATCCGCGTCATCCTGTCTGTCATAGCGCTTTCATGTGACGCATGCGCTTCATCATAGTCACACTGAAGGCGCCATTTTGCTAAAGGGCAACAATGCCCTACAGTTTCATGAGTGTAACTCATGGATACCTTAAGTGTGCAAGGCGCTTTCCTATACAGCGTATTTAGCCGCGGTAGGTGCATCCTACATAATCCAGCATGTGGGGAAGGTTCCAGCTCTGGCGAGATGGATCAAACCCACTAGGTCGCATGTGTCAGAGGGGGACACACCAATGTACCCCGCTGGCACCGCCAACCTCATTGCCGGCAATAACGCAGCCATAAGGGGGATTCTCAAAGGAAAGCATAACACAAGAATACTAAAATTTCATATCTGGAAATACGCAGCAGGAAGACTTAGATGTTGTTGCTCAGCACCATCACCATCGAAGAGGGCCAGTTCAAGGATCCCCATCCAATCTTTTAAAATTCAAAATTGTTCTAAAAGGCAAAGAAAAATTAACAAATTAATTACAGATTAATGAATCTATTTCATATGGATTACAAATTTGTATTATCACCATTTCAAGGCACTTTTATACAAAACCGAGACAGAAGGACCGCCAATGCAAGGAAAATCTAGTTCAGCCCCAAATCCAGATCTCTCATCTGAATTCTACATTAAGCCCCCTAGGATGCAAGCTATCCAGAGCGTATATCCATCGCAATTCTCTCTTTTTCAAGATTGCCAAACGGTCGCCACCTCTCCTGGGCATCGCAACATGGTCAATTATCCAGCATCTTAGATCCCGTTCAGAGTGATGAAGGGATCCAAAATGTCTGGAAACTGGTAAATCAGTGCGTTTTTTTCCTAATTGAGTTTCTATGATTGTTTAGCAAATCACTGAAAAAACTAGTATAAAGGTATATGTTTCACCTTGAACAATTATTATATATCACTGACGTACAGGAACGCTATGAAAATCAGTTAAAACTAATACTTTATTGGTACACAAAAACTTGGGGAAGAAAGGAAACCTACAAACTATAACTAAAATTCTTGTGATCTACCCACAATTCTGAACAGGTGTCAGATGAGACCGCACAAAGCGGTACCACTCAGGTGTGGTTAGAATCACTAAAAAATCCACTATTGGTGCACTACTCGTGCCTGCACCACCAAGCCAATCGGCCGTAGTGAACTCGTGCAGCGCAGGTGTACACCTTGGCACGGCGAGGTGCTATGCTCAAAAGAACCCAGCTTGTAGGACCCTGGACTAAGTTTAACAAACTAATCCGTTGATAGACATCTGCCCATAGAGACCGACCTGCTAAGGCACCTGTTCGTGAATGAACCAGGTGTCCGAGTGTCGGTCCTACGAACACGAATCAAGGGACACTGCACTAGCTGGGTATGAGCAGAAAGATGCTTGATGGCGACTGCTCACAGACGACTACTGAAGTGTGAGCGCATGGCAAGCAACATATCCAAGCAACAGTTTGCCCCCACTAGCGCTCGACGCGTTTCGCCATAAATGGCTCGTCAGGAGCATATAGTGTGGGTGACGACAAACAGCAAAGTGAGCTGCTAGCCTCCGTGACAGAGGCTGCAGCTGTCAGCACTAAGTGGCCGTACGCGGCCGCGAGGACGCGCGCTATATAAGGAGGAAACCCCTCCCCTTCGCTGGATCCAGCCCCTGGAGCGGCCAATAGAGAGTCATTCAACCCGCCCCATCTACCCGCCCCCTCTATGAGGCGATCTCAGACGAATGTCAAAACATTCGTATATTCAAATGTAAGAGTGATCATACAGCGGCTTACATAAATATGACAGCATGGTGTTGAGGGACCCAGAATGAGAAACTTCTGATGGTAACTAGTGTGATGATTACAGTATTGACTTACTGTATTGTCAGCTATAGATCAAATACAAATACAGCAGGGGCGAAAAGGTCCTACAAAAGATCACATAGGGGGTGATATTAACAATGCCATAGCGGTTAACTGCACGAGGTGTTACATATAATGACTATACTTATATGACCACGCTAAATTCCACAGATAACTGCGGAGGGGCAGGCATCATGAATACAAGGCAATTCAATTTAGATCATACCCTTACTCATATGCCGACTGGTTCACTCCCCGCAGACCTATAAGGAACGTCATATGTATAGGGGGGCTCAAAGAAAACAAACAAAAGAATTGTACTCATTAAGTCCCTTTGGTTGGAGTGCATGCAGACGATAAATCCACTGTGTCTCCTTTTGCAGTAACCGCTTGTCAAAGTCACCTCCTCTTGGGGATCTTCTCACCACCTCAACGGCCTGAAATTTGATCGCCTCCACATTACCACCATGTAGGGTGGATATGTGCCTCGCGATAGGGGTATCAGCGCCCTTACGGATGTCATTCAGATGTTCTGCGATTCTTCTGCGGAATTCTCTGACAGTTTTGCCCACATACTGTTTTCTACACATACAAGTCGCCAAATATACCAACCCTTTGGTCTTACAATTCACAAAGGATCTGATAGTGAATGTCCGCTCAGTAATGCTGCAGGTAAATGCTGCACCCAGTTGAATAGCAGGACATGCCACACAGCCTCCACAACGGAAGGTCCCTTTAAGGTTGGTGCTCAGCCAAGTGGTGGTAGTGGGGGCCTGGAAAAAAACTGTGGACCAAACGATCCCTCAAGTTTTGTCCACGCCTATATGTGATGAGAGGTGTATCTCCTACCAGATGCCCAATATCGGGGTCAGATTTAAGAATCCCCCAATAACTGGTGAGCAGCTCTCTTACAGTATTGTGGGCCTCATCGTAAGTGGCTACGATGCGCAACTGTTCAGGATTTGATGATATCGGTTTAGGTGTTAACAGGGTGTCCCGATTCAGGGCCAAGGAGTGTTGGTAAGCCTTGGCTAAGACATGTTGCGGGTACTTCCTGCTTCTGAATCTTGACTGTAAGTCATTAGATGCAGTCCTGAAGTCAGACATCCTCGAACAATTGCGCCTCATCCTCAGGTATTGTCCTTTTGGTATTCCTCTCTACACAGGCAGGGGATGGCAACTGTCCCACCTGAGGAGACTATTGGTGGCAGTCTTCTTACGGTATAACTGTGTGCCAATATTGCCATCCCTGTCCCTAAAGATGGTGAGGTCGCGGAAAGTAATTTGTGACTCCTCGATCTCAGATGTAAAGAACAGGCCCATCGTATTGTTGTTCAGGTCCGTGACAAAGCTGTTAAATTCATCTACACTTCCTGACCATAGAATCAGCACATCATCGATGTAGCGTAACCATAAATTAATATGGTCAGCCCATCTCTGGTTGTTATCAGAGAACACAACTTCCCGTTCCCACCAGCCCAGGTAGAGGTTGGCGAAAGTAGCGGCACACGGGCTCCCCATCGCCACCCCCCTGAGCTGGTGGTATATACGGTGATCGAAGATGAAAACATTGTGTTGCAAAATAAATTTCATTAGTTCAAGAACAAATTTGTTATGCTGCCAGAGATGGATGCCACGTTGTAAAAGAAATGAGGCCACAACTCCACACCCCTTTTCATGAGGTATGGAGCTGTAAAGGGCCTCCACATCCAAACTCGCCAGCATAACGTTCTCACTAGAGTTGAGCGAACACCTGGATGTTCGGGTTCGAGAAGTTCGGCCGAACTTCCCGGAAATGTTCGGGTTCGGGATCCGAACCCGATCCGAACTTCGTCCCGAACCCCATTGAAGTCAATGGGGACCCGAACTTTTGGGCACTAAAAAGTCTGTAAAACAGCCCAGGAAAGAGCTAGAGGGCTGCAAAAGGCAGCAACATGTAGGTAAATCCCCTGCAAACAAATGTGGATAGGGAAATGAATTAAAATAAAAATAAAAAAAATAAAAATGAACCAATATCAATTGGACAGAGGTCCCATAGCAGAGAATCTGGCTTCACGTCAGCAGAGAATCAGTCTCTTCATGCCTTAGCAAAGAATCTGGCTTCATGTCAGCAGAGAATCAGTCTCTTCATGCCATAGCAGAGAATCTGGCTTCATGTCAGCGCAGAATCAGTCTTCATGTCATAGCAGAGAATCAGGCTTCACGTCACCCACCACTGGAACAGGCCACTGTCACACATTTAGGCCCCGGCACCCAGGCAGAGGAGAGAGGTCCCGTAACAGAGAATCTGTCCTGATGTCAGCACAGAATCTGTCTTCATGTCATAGCAGAGAATCAGGCTTCACGCCACCCACCACTGGAACAGGCCACTGTCACACATTTAGGCCCCGGCACCCAGACAGAGGAGAGCGGTCCCGTAACAGAGAATCTGGCCTTATGTCAGCGCAGAATCTGTCTTCATGTCATAGCAGAGAATCAGGCTTCACGTTACCCACCACTGGAACAGGCCACTGTCACACATTTAGGCCCAGGCACCCAGGCAGAGGAGAGAGGTCCCGTAACAGAGAATCTGGCCTTATGTCAGCGCAGAATCTGTCTTCATGTCAAAGCAGAGAATCAGGCTTCACGTCACCCACCACTGGAACAGGCCACTGTCACACATTTAGGCCCAGGCACCCAGGCAGAGGAGAGAGGTCCCGTAACAGAGAATCTGGCCTTATGTCAGCACAGAATCTGTCTTCATGTCATAGCAGAGAATCAGGCTTCACGCCACCCACCACTGGAACAGGCCACTGTCACACATTTAGGCCCAGGCACCCAGGCAGAGGAGAGAGGGACCGTAACAGAGAATCTGGCCTTATGTCAGCGCAGAATCTGTATTCATGTCATAGCAGAGAATCAGGCTTCAAGTCACCCACCACTGGAACAGGCCACTGTCACACATTTAGGCCCCGGCACCCAGACAGAGGAGAGCGGTCCCGTAACAGAGAATCTGGCCTTATCTCAGCGCAGAATCTGTCTTCATGTCATAGCAGAGAATCAGGCTTCACGTCACCCACCACTGGAACAGGCCACTGTCACACATTTAGGCCCCGGCACCCAGACAGAGGAGAGCGGTCCCGTAACAGAGAATCTGGCCTTATGTCAGCGCAGAATCTGTCTTCATATCATAGCAGAGAATCAGGCTTCACGTCACCCACCACTGGAACAGGCCACTGTCACACATTTAGGCCCAGGCCACAAGGCAGAGGAGAGAGGTCCCATAACAGAGAATCTGGCCTTATGTCAGCGCAGAATCTGTCTTCATGTCATAGCAGAGAATCAGGCTTCACGTCACCCACCACTGGAACAGGCCACTGTCACACATTTAGGCCCCGGCACCCAGACAGAGGAGAGCGGTCCCGTAACAGAGAATTTGGCCTTATGTCAGCGCAGAATCTGTCTTCATGTCATAGCAAAGAATCAGGCTTCACGTCACCCACCACTGGAACAGGCCACTGTCACACATTTAGGCCCAGGCACTTAGGCAGAGGAGAGAGGTCCCGTAACAGAGAATCTGGCCTTATGTCAGCACAGAATCTGTCTTCATGTCATAGCAGAGAATCAGGCTTCACGCCACCCACCACTGGAATAGGCCACTGTCACACATTTAGGCCCAGGCACCCAGGCAGAGGAGAGAGGTCCCATAACAGAGAATCTGGCCTTATGTCAGCGCAGAATCTGTATTCATGTCATAGCAGAGAATCAGGCTTCACGTCACCCACCACTGGAACAGGCCACTGTCACACATTTAGGCCCCGGCACCCAGACAGAGGAGAGCGGTCTCGTAACAGAGAATCTGGCATTATGTCAGCGCAGAATCTGTCTTCATGTCATAGCAGAGAATCAGGCTTCACGTCACCCACCACTGGAACAGGCCACTGTCACACATTTAGGCCCAGGCACCCAGGCAGAGGAGAGAGGTCCCGTAACAGAGAATCTGGCCTTATGTCAGCGCAGAATCTGTATTCATGTCATAGCAGAGAATCAGGCTTCACGTCACCCACCACTGGAACAGGCCACTGTCACACATTTAGGCCCCGGCACCCAGACAGAGGAGAGCGGTCCCGTAACAGAGAATCTGGCCCTATGTCAGCGCAGAATCTGTCTTCATGTCATAGCAGAGAATCAGGCTTCACGTCACCCACCACTGGAACAGGCCACTGTCACACATTTAGGCCCAGGCACCCAGGCAGAGGAGAGAGGTCCCGTAACAGAGAATCTGGCCTTATGTCAGCGCAGAATCTGTATTCATGTCATAGCAGAGAATCAGGCTTCACGTCACCCACCACTGGAACAGGCCACTGTCACACATTTAGGCCCCGGCACCCAGACAGAGGAGAGCGGTCCGGTAACAGAGAATCTGGCCTTATGTCAGCGCAGAATCTGTCTTCATGTCATAGCAGAGAATCAGGCTTCACGTCACCCACCACTGGAACAGGCCACTGTCACACATTTAGGCCCAGGCACCCAAGCAGAGGAGAGAGGTCCCGTAACAGAGAATCTGGCCTTATGTCAGCGCAGAATCTGTATTCATGTCATAGCAGAGAATCAGGCTTCACGTCACCCACCACTGGAACAGGCCACTGTCACACATTTAGGCCCAGGCACCCAGGCAGAGGAGAGAGGTCCCGTAACAGAGAATCTGGCCTTATGTCAGCGCAGAATCTGTATTCATGTCATAGCAGAGAATCAGGCTTCACGTCACCCACCACTGGAACAGGCCACTGTCAAACAGTTAGGCCCAGGCACCCAGGCAGAGGAGAGAGGTCCCGTAACAGAGAATCTGGCCTTATGTCAGCGCAGAATCTGTATTCATGTCATAGCAGAGAATCAGGCTTCACGTCACCCACCACTGGAACAGGCCACTGTCACACATTTAGGCCCAGGCACCCAGGCAGAGGAGAGAGGTCCCGTAACAGAGAATCTGGCCTTATGTCAGCGCAGAATCTGTCTTCATGTCATAGCAGAGAATCAGGCTTCACGTCACCCACCACTGGAACAGGCCACTGTCACATATTTAGGCCCAGCCACCCAGGCAGAGGAGAGAGGTCGCGTAACAGAGAATCTGGCTTCATGTCAGCACAGAATAAGTCTTCATGTCATAGCAGAGAATCAGGCTTCACGTCACCCACCACTGGAACAGGCCACTGTCACACAGTTAGGCCCCGGCACCCAGACAGAGGAGAGGTTCATTCAACTTTGGGTTGCAATATAATGGTAAAATGAAATTAAAAATAGTATTGAATGAGGAAGTGCCCTGGAGTAGAATAATATATTGTTGAGGGGAGGTAGTTAATATCTAATCTGCACAAGGGATGGACAGGTTCTGTGGGATCCATGCCTGGTTCATTTTTATGAACGTCAGCTTGTCCACATTGGCTGTAGACAGGCGGCTGCGTTTGTGTGTAACGACGCCCCCTGCCGTGCTGAATACACGTTCAGACAAAACGCTGGCCGCCGGGCAGGCCAGCACCTCCAAGGAATAAAAGGCTAGCTCTGGCCACGTGGACAATTTGGAGACCCAGAAGTTGAATGGGGCCGAACCATCAGTCAGTACGTGGAGGGGTGTGCACAGGTACTGTTCCACCATGTTAGTGAAATGTTGCCTCCTGCTAACACGTTCCGTATCAGGTGGTGGTGCAGTTAGCTGTGGGTGGGGACAAAACTTTTCCACATCTCTGCCATGCTAACCCTGCCCTCAGAGGAGCTGGCCGTGACACAGCTGCGTTGGCGACCTCTTGCTCCTCCTCTGCCTTCGCCTTGGGCTTCCACTGGTTCCCTAGTGACATTTGGGAATGCTCTCAGTAGCGCGTCTACCAACGTGCGCTTGTACTCGCGCATCTTCCTATCACGCTCCAGTGTAGGAAGTAAGGTGGGCACATTGTCTTTGTACCGGGGATCCAGCAGGGTGGCAACCCAGTATTCCGCACACGTTAAAATGTGGGCAACTCTGCTGTCGTTGCGCAGGCACTGCAGCATGTAGTCGCTCATGTGTGCCAGGCTGCCCAGAGGTAAGGACAAGCTGTCCTCTGTGGGAGGCGTATCGTCATCGTTCTGTGTTTCCCCCCAGCCACGCACCAGTGATGGGCCCGAGCTGCTTTGGGTGCCACCCCGCTGTGAACATGCTTCATCCTCATCCTCCTCCAGCTCCTCCTCATCCTCGTCCTCCTCATCCTCCAGTAGTGGGCCCTGTCTGGCCACATTTGTACCTGGCCTCTGGTGTTGCAAAAAACCTCCCTCTGAGTCACTTTGAAGAGACTGGCCTGAAAGTGCTAAAAATGACCCCTCTTCCTCCTCTTCCTCCTGGGCCATCTCCTCTTCCATCATCGCCCTAAGTGTTTTCTCAAGGAGACATAGAAGTGGTATTGTAACGCTGATAACGGCGTCATCGCCACTGGCCATGTTGGTGGAGTACTCGAAACAGCGCAACAGGGCACACAGGTCTCGCATGGAGGCCCAGTCATTGGTGGTGAAGTGTGTCTGATCCGCAGTGCGACTGACCCGTGCGTGCTGCAGCTGAAACTCCACTATGGCCTGCTGCTGCTCGCACAGTCTGTCCAGCATATGCAAGGTGGAGTTCCACCTGGTGGGTACGTCGCATATGAGGCGGTGAGCGGGAAGGCCGAAGTTACGCTGTAGCGCAGACAGGCGAGCAGCGGCAGGGTGTGAACGCCGGAACCGCGAACAGACGGCCCGCACTTTATGCAGCAGCTCTGACATGTCGGGGTAGTTGCGAATAAACTTCTGCCCCACCAAATTCAGCACATGCGCCAGGCAAGGGATGTGCGTCAAACCGGCTAGTCCCAGAGCTGCAATGAGATTTCGCCCATTATTGCACACCACCAGGCCGGGCTTGAGGCTCACCGGCAGCAACCACTCGTCGGTCTGTTGTTCTATACCCCGCCACAACTCCTGTGCGGTGTGGGGCCTGTCCCCCAAACATATGAGTTTCAGAATGGCCTGCTGACGTTTACCCCGTGCTGTGCTGAAGTTGGTGGTGAAGGTGTGTGGCTGACTGGATGAGCAGGTGGAAGAAGAGGAGGAGGAAGCTGAGTAGGAGGAGGAGGAGACAGGAGGCAAAGAATGTTGCCCTGCGATCCTTGGCGGCGGAAGGACGTGCGCCAAACAGCTCTCCGCCTGGGGCCCAGCCGCCACTACATTTACCCAGTGTGCAGTTAGGGAGATATAGCGTCCCTGGCCGTGCTTACTGGTCCACGTATCTGTGGTTAGGTGGACCTTGCACCTAAAATATAACTTTTAATCAAAATAAGCTAAAATAAACACATAATCCCTCACTAGGGGACTGATAGACAAACAGAAGACATATACAGACAAAAATAGAGCCTAAATAAGGACCAGGTAAGGGAGGGCCAATGTGGTGATATGGCAGGACCAGACACAAATGGGTCACTAAATGTATCCCTGTGATGTCCCTGTGTTGTACTTAGCCCGGAGATGAACCCTGATGGTGGGAACACTCCGTCCCCGTACCTAACCTAATTGTCCTTGAAAAGCCCTAATCTCAAAAAAGACCCATATAGATGTCCGGGTCCTGAGATATCTACTATACAAACAAATATAGTGTCTTATCAGACAATCCAGAAAGATGTCTGGATATTTAGAGACAGAGTCACAACTAATACAGATAGCTACAAAGTGGCGCTCTGAAACAATATGGTTCATCAGGAGACCAATGACATTGTGATAAATTATGATAAACACATGGAGTATAGATGAATAAGTTGCCCTAACGGTAGACCGACAACAATGGTTTTTCAGTCAAATGACCGCATCGGGAGATAATCCGTACCCACGGTCAAACCAACAAAAACAGAGAAAAACCAAAATAACTGGAGCACCGCCATGCGGCACCGCACTGTCTGAAATAAAGCAACAAGGCTAACATCACAAAAGAAGGACCATTGATGGTAATGAAATACTTATCCCTTCTAGTAGACTTTCAGCAGGCAGTAGACAGCAGCATGGGGTGCTCCAGGGGGCATTAAAGATGTGGCTCCAAATTGTGAACCTACAGTGTGGCCTGTTATACTATGGATGAGACCAGCCCCCCCCGATATGCACCAATCGTCAGGTGCCCTACCAATCATGTGACCCACCATTGAGTGTGCCTGCGTGATGTCACAGGAACTGGGTACACACTCTGCACAATGACACAGGGCAAAGACCCCCATAGAACACCCACCCCTAACCAGCTCAAACGAAGGTGGGTGGAGAAATCTGACAATAGTGTGAACCGCAGAGGGTATATAATAATACAGGCCATCGCTAATGGAACGCACGCCAAGGTAACAAATATGGCCGTGCGTTCCACCCCGAACTTCCGGTCGCCGCCTGATGACGGTAGTGCTCCGTCCGACGCGGCATTGGAAGAAGGGGCGGGACCCACCATTGTCTCCACGCCTCCCACCTCCCCCCAGCCAATACTGCAGTGTTTGCGTTCCACTGCGGCCGGCCGGAGGCGTGGCTATGCGTTCCACATGCCGATCGCATCGCAGCATACCAGGATAGCCTGTTTATGCAGATCGCTCAGGTAGAGAACCATATGTATGAATAGGGAGGGGGGGATGTGCAGATGGAAAGATGAATATGTGTGCAGAATTAACCCCAGTCGACTCAGACAGTTAGGTAAAAAGATGCTGAGGCATGATAGTAGGCAGATGTAGCCTGACCAATACAAGCACACTCAGACAGAAAAAAGGAAATCTAGACAAGCACTATTGCATGATATTTCATCCATATCCCCTTTGCAAAAGACAGACTATTAAATTCCAGGGGGACCAGATCATAAAGTGCCAAAGTGTGGAGAGTGGCCAGCCCACCATTAAATTAATGCTGAGCAATGAAAACACTGACGGGCGAGCCAGCCTCCCAGGGGTAGAGTTGGAATGTCACACTGTACGTCCACAGATAATCTGTACAAAGCTTCAGATGACAATGTCAAATATATAAAGCGATAATCCTAAATACGGATCCACCAGTTGTGGGGTGATCCTGGATAATGTAAAGTGACACTTCGCGTGTCGATAATCCGCTTACACCAATTGAGGAAGAAGTGGTGAAATCAAATAAGGACTGTAGGTAATATAAACTATAAAAAACAGGAAAAAGTGAGTCGTTCGTTGAGTCCCGCAGGAGATTGTGACCGGAACCGGAAGATCCAAGCCACTTCTTTTTGGAGTGGCGTGCGTTCCATTAGCGATGGCCTGTATTATTATATACCCTCTGCGGTTCACACTATTGTCAGATTTCTCCACCCACCTTCGTTTGAGCTGGTTAGGGGTGGGTGTTCTATGGGGGTCTTTGCCCTGTGTCATTGTGCAGAGTGTGTACCCAGTTCCTGTGACATCACGCAGGCACACTCAATGGTGGGTCACATGATTGGTAGGGCACCTGACGATTGGTGCATATCGGGGGGGGGCTGGTCTCATCCATAGTATAACAGGCCACACTGTAGGTTCACAATTTGGAGCCACATCTTTATTGCCCCCTGGAGCACCCCATGCTGCTGTCTACTGCCTGCTGAAAGTCTACTAGAAGGGATAAGTATTTCATTACCATCAATGGTCCTTCTTTTGTGATGTTAGCCTTGTTGCTTTATTTCAGACAGTGCGGTGCCGCATGGCGGTGCTCCAGTTATTTTGGTTTTTCTCTGTTTTTGTTGGTTTGACCGTGGGTACGGATTATCTCCCGATGCGGTCATTTGACTGAAAAACCATTGTTGTCGGTCTACCGTTAAGGCAACTTATTCATCTATACTCCATGTGTTTATCATAATTTATCACAATGTCATTGGTCTCCTGATGAACCATATTGTTGAGGGGAAACGCGTCGAGACCCGGTTTCAGAGCGCCACTTTGTAGCTATCTGTATTAGTTGTGACTCTGTCTCTAAATATCCAGACATCTTTCTGGATTGTCTGATAAGACACTATATTTGTTTGTATAGTAGATATCTCAGGACCCGGACATCTATATGGGTCTTTTTTGAGATTAGGGCTTTTCAAGGACAATTAGGTTAGGTACGGGGACGGAGTGTTCCCACCATCAGGGTTCATCTCCGGGCTAAGTACAACACAGGGACATCACAGGGATACATTTAGTGACCCATTTGTGTCTGGTCCTGCCATATCACCACATTGGCCCTCCCTTACCTGGTCCTTGTTTTGGCTCTATTTTTGTCTGTATATGTCTTCTGTTTGTCTATCAGTCCCCTAGTGAGGGATTATGTGTTTATTTTAGCTTATTTTGATTAAAAGTTATATTTTAGGTAGTTGGTTTCTGTGACAGATTTCTTACGTACAACTACCAATTCAGTATTTAGTTAGGTTTATACCTCCTTTATTCTCATGGCCAGCTTTTTGTCAGGGACATTGTTCACTGAGGAACTTATCAGAGAAGCAAAAGATATTTTTTCAGATAAGGAACTGCCAGGTATTTCTAACTCACTCACCTGCAAGCTCACATTCACCGATCTGTATGAGGAGTACAAAAATAATATAAAATCGTGGTGGGAAATCAGGTCCCTTGAGAGCTATCTGGAGCACAAGATCATACCACGAGGCCTTCGTATAGGGATTACCCCCGCCGAACGCATACGCTCTCCTACTCTTCTGCCTCAATGGGAACAGGAACTCACTAATAGTTCTTTAAGACTAATGAATATTCTGCTGTCCGAGGAACGTACCTATTTTGATACATCATCGGGCAAACTGAAAACCCTTGTTGAACTGGCTACATCCTTTAAGTCTGACCCTGAGTTCAATAGAAGAGAATCCTCCCTGCAGACAGCAGTTGAGAGGTTTCAGGGACAGATTAAAGAGAGAAAACATCGACAGTTCAACAAGGATCTAAGGGAGTTCCGGGAGAACAGGGCTTATCAGTTCGATAAACCCCAATATCTACCTGAAACTGATATCTCTTCTTCTGAACCGGAGTTCTCTGACTCTGAGGTACAGAACAGTAGAGGTAGATATAACAATAGACGCGGAAAGGGTGGAAGGGGTCGGGGACGCCAGAATAACAAAAAATGGCCAAAATCCAATGGTCCAAGAGGGAAAGAGGGCGAATATCCCTCACCCTCCGGGCTGTCCTCTTCTGCCTCCTTGCCACCACCCTTACCTGCCTCTCAGGGGGATTTTTTAGGGAGATGCGGCCCGTATCAATTGCGGGACCGATCCTAGTTCAACAACCCCCATATGATCAATTACAGATAGTTAACCTTTCATCCAGAGTTCTCAGTACGGTAGAGGAGTCTTTGCTTCGGCGGGGTCTTTCATTTGTCCCTACTACGAAATTTGATCCATTTACCTGGGTTAAGGATCTCCACTTGTTCTCCAGAAAGCTCAAATGGCATAAATTTATGAAAAATAATGATCGTAAGACCTGTGAACAGTTGGGCTTGCAGGAGAGTGAGTACGCAGACTTTAGGGTGTTATGTGACCTTCATCAAGAAGGGTCACGTACACCTGGCCTTGGCCCATTCACGGAACTTCGTCCTAAGAGTAAGAAGGCTCCCCCTCCGATGAATTATGACCATATCGAAATTTTTTTACAAATGGTTACTGAGGATATTGATAAACTGCCTCTTAATAGAACTTATTTCCATAATCTGTCTGGAGAAGAAACTGAAGCACTCCGTAACCTCGAGAGGGACTCCTCCATCGTAATGAAACCAGCCGATAAGGGAGGAAATCTCGTAGTTATGGGGCATGTACAATATAAAAAAATGTGCAGACAGTTACTTAACGATAAGAGTTGTTATCGTATATTACCGTCTAATCCTTCTGAAATTTTTCTTGGGGAGCTTACATCCATTCTCCAGGACGGATTACGGAGTAAGGTAATTAGCGACACCGAGTACCGCTTTTTGTTGCCAACTAAACCCCAGATTGCGACATTCTATGGGCTACCCAAAATCCACAAGGGGGTCTCCCCTCTCAAGAGCCGACCCATAGTGTCAGGGGTGGGGTCATTAATTCAGAATAGTGGGATCTACATTGATAATATCCTCAAGAGTTTTGTGTCCTCTCTTCCCTCCTATACAAGGGACACGATGGATTTTCTGCGCAAGATTGAAGCCTTGAATATCGAACCATCGTGGTCCCTTGGTAGTGTGGATGTAGAGTCACTCTATAGCTCGATCCCCCATGATAAGGGCTTAATGGCAACTGGAGCATTTCTTCGAACCAGGGCTGTTTGTCACAATTTGCACAATGACTTCGTGGTGACCCTTTTAGAGTTTGTGCTAACGCACAACTTTTTTCTGTTTGATGGGCAATTCTTCCACCAGCTCAGGGGGACTGCTAAGGGGAGCCCTTGCGCCCCTACCTATGCTAACCTCCTCCTGGGCTGGTGGGAGGACAAGGTGGTCTTCCCCGATTTATCGGAATGGTGGGGTGACAAGATCGTCTTCTGGACCAGGTACATCGACAATGTTTTTAATCTGGAATGGTAGTTCCGAAGAATTTGACCTATTCATCAAGGCCATTAACGTTAACGATTTGGGACTTTTGTTTACATCTGAATTTCATCCCGAGTCTCTCACGTTCCTTGATGTTACGATCACCAAAACCGGGGGCGGTCTTGTCACCTCAACATTCAGGAAGGCCACCGCCACTAATAGCTTGTTGCACTGGGAGAGTCATCACCCAGTGAGCTTGAAGAAGAATATACCACGCGGCCAATACCTTCGCATGCGAAGAAATTGCTCTGACCGTGATGGCTTTCACCATGAATCAAGAAAACTACAGCATAGATTTTCTTGTAGGGGTTACCCACAAGGTGTTCTTAAAACTGCCTTTCAGCATGCATCTTTGTGCGAGCGAGATACCCTTCTAATACCGAGGAAATCCGAAGGGAGGGATAATGTTATTAGGATCATCTCAACTTTTGATACGATGAGTCAGGATGTGAGAACCATTATTAACAAATATTGGCCCATCCTCCTCATGGATCCGGACTTATCAGATAAACTTTCCCCTAGCCCGAGTATCTCATTTAGAAGGGGTCGGTGCCTCCGTGACCGTCTAGTGCATAGTCACTATTCTGGACCCATCCCTAAAGGAACATGGCTGGACCGGAAGCCGCTTGGCACCTTTCGCTGCGGATCTTGCCTAGCCTGTAACAGTATAAATAACACCAAGTTTAATAGATGTACGGTTACGGGTAGGGTTTTTGATATCAGAGACTTTATTAACTGTCGCAGCAAGGGGATAGTGTATCTAGCTCAATGCACATGCCCTAAAGATTACATTGGAAAGACCTTTAGGGAATTTCGTAAACGCATACTGGAGCACCTTGGTGACATTAGGAATAAAAAGGACACACCGGGTGCTAATCATGTATGGGAAGTTCATGATGGGGACCCTAGATCCCTTAGGTTCTCTGCTCTGGAGTTGGTTCGACCGTCGCTGAGGAGGGGTGACTGGGACCGCAGGATCCTCCAAAAAGAAGCGGCTTGGATCTTCCGGTTCCGGTCACAATCTCCTGCGGGACTCAACGAACGACTCACTTTTTCCTGTTTTTTATAGTTTATATTACCTACAGTCCTTATTTGATTTCACCACTTCTTCCTCAATTGGCGTAAGCGGATTATCGACACGCGAAGTGTCACTTTACATTATCCAGGATCACCCCACAACTGGTGGATCCGTATTTAGGATTATCGCTTTATATATTTGACATTGTCATCTGAAGCTTTGTACAGATTATCTGTGGACGTACAGTGTGACATTCCAACTCTACCCCTGGGAGGCTGGCTCGCCCGTCAGTGTTTTCATTGCTCAGCATTAATTTAATGGTGGGCTGGCCACTCTCCATACTTTGGCACTTTATGATCTGGTCCCCCTGGAATTTAATAGTCTGCCTTTTGCAAAGGGGATATGGATGAAATATCATGCAATAGTGCTTGTCTAGATTTCCTTTTTTCTGTCTGAGTGTGCTTGTATTGGTCAGGCTACATCTGCCTACTATCATGCCTTAGCATCTTTTTACCTAACTGTCTGAGTCGACTGGGGTTAATTCTGCACACATATTCATCTTTCCATCTGCACATCCCCCCCTCCCTATTCATACATATGGTTCTCTACCTGAGCGATCTGCATAAACAGGCTATCCTGGTATGCTGCGATGCGATCGGCATGTGGAACGCATAGCCACGCCCCCCGGCCGGCCGCAGTGGAACGCAAACACTGCGGTATTGGCTGGGGGGAGGTGGGAGGCGTGGAGACAATGGTGGGTCCCGCCCCTTCTTCCAATGCCGCGTCGGACGGAGCACTACCGTCATCAGGCGGCGACCGGAAGTTCGGGGTGGAACGCACGGCCATATTTGTTACCTTGGCGTGCGTTCCATTAGCGATGGCCTGTATTATTATATACCCTCTGCGGTTCACACTATTGTCAG
Organism: Bufo bufo; assembly: GCF_905171765.1. Lineage (NCBI taxonomy): Eukaryota > Metazoa > Chordata > Amphibia > Anura > Bufonidae > Bufo > Bufo bufo. Next base: position 296,572,383 of record NC_053393.1, read on the forward strand.
ATTTCTCCACCCACCTTCGTTTGAGCTGGTTAGGGGTGGGTGTTCTATGGGGGTCTTTGCCCTGTGTCATTGTGCAGAGTGTGTACCCAGTTCCTGTGACATCACGCAGGCACACTCAATGGTGGGTCACATGATTGGTAGGGCACCTGACGATTGGTGCATATCGGGGGGGGGGGGGGGCTGGTCTCATCCATAGTATAACAGGCCACACTGTAGGTTCACAATTTGGAGCCACATCTTTAATGCCCCCTGGAGCACCCCATGCTGCTGTCTACTGCCTGCTGAAAGTCTACTAGAAGGGATAAGTATTTCATTACCATCAATGGTCCTTCTTTTGTGATGTTAGCCTTGTTGCTTTATTTCAGACAGTGCGGTGCTCCAGTTATTTTGGTTTTTCTCTGTTTTTGTTGGTTTGACCGTGGGTACGGATTATCTCCCGATGCGGTCATTTGACTGAAAAACCATTGTTGTCGGTCTACCGTTAAGGCAACTTATTCATCTATACTCCATGTGTTTATCATAATTTATCACAATGTCATTAGTCTCCTGATGAACCATATTGTTGAGGGGAAACGCGTCGAGACCCGGTTTCAGAGCGCCACTTTGTAGCTATCTGTATTAGTTGTGACTCTGTCTCTAAATATCCAGACATCTTTCTGGATTGTCTGATAAGACACTATATTTGTTTGTATAGTAGATATCTCAGGACCCGGACATCTATATGGGTCTTTTTTGAGATTAGGGCTTTTCAAGGACAATTAGGTTAGGTACGGGGACGGAGTGTTCCCACCATCAGGGTTCATCTCCGGGCTAAGTACAACACAGGGACATCACAGGGATACATTTAGTGACCCATTTGTGTCTGGTCCTGCCATATCACCACATTTGCCCTCCCTTACCTGGTCCTTGTTTAGGCTCTATTTTTGTCTGTATATGTCTTCTGTTTGTCTATCAGTCCACTAGTGAGGGATTATGTGTTTATTTTAGCTTATTTTGATTAAAAGTTATATTTTAGGTAGTTGGTTTCTGTGACAGATTTCTTACGTACAACTACCAATTCAGTATTTAGTTAGGTTTATACCTCCGTTAGGTGGACCTTGCCACAGATGGCGTTGCGCAGTGCACACTTGATTTTATCAGACACTTGTTTGTGCAGGGAAGGCACGGCTCTCTTGGAGAAGTAGTGGCGGCTGGGAACTACATACTGTGGGACAGCAAGTGACATGAGCTGTTTGAAGCTGTGTGTGTCCACCAGCCTAAATGACAGCATTTCATAGGCCAGTAGTTTAGAAATGCTGGCATTCAGGGCCAGGGATCGAGGGTGGCTAGGTGGGAATTTACGCTTTCTCTCAAATGTTTGTGAGATGGAGAGCTGAATGCTGCCGTGTAACATGGTTGAGATGCTTGGTGACGCAGGTGGTGGTGTTGGTGGTACATCCCATGTTTGCTGGGCGGCAGGTGCCAACGTTCCTCCAGAGGCGGAGGAAGAGGCCGAGGCGGCGGCAGCAGCAGAAGAGGCAGAGGCAGCAGCAGCAGAAGAGGTAGCAGGGGGAGCCTGAGTGACTTCTTTGTTTTTAAGGTGTTTACTCCACTGCAGTTCATGCTTTGCATGCAGGTGCCTGGTCATGCAGGTTGTGCTAAGGTTCAGAACGTTAATGCCTCGCTTCAGGCTCTGATGGCACAGCGTGCAAACCACTCGGGTCTTGTCGTCAGCACATTGTTTGAAGAAGTGCCATGCCAGGGAACTCCTTGAAGCTGCCTTTGGGGTGCTCGGTCCCAGATGGCGGCGGTCAGTAGCAGGCGGAGTCTCTTGGCGGCGGGTGTTCTGATTTTGCCCACTGCTCCCTCTTTTGCTACGCTGTTGGCTCGGTCTCACCACTGCCTCTTCCTCCGAACTGTGAAAGTCAGTGGCACGACCTTCATTCCATGTGGGGTCTAGGACCTCATCGTCCCCTGCATCGTCTTCCACCCAGTCTTGATCCCTGACCTCCTGTTCAGTCTGCACACTGCAGAAAGACGCAGCAGTTGGCACCTGTGTTTCGTCATCATCAGAGACGTGCTGAGGTGGTATTCCCATGTCCTCATCATCAGGAAAAATAAGTGGTTGTGCGTTAGTGCATTCTATCTCTTCCACCCCTGGGGAATGGCTAGGTGGATGCCCTTGGGAAACCCTGGCAGCAGAGTCTTCAAACAGCATAAGAGACTGCTGCATAACTTGAGGCTCAGACAGTTTCCCTGATATGCATGGGGGTGATGTGACAGACCGATGGGCTTGGTTTTCATGCGCCATCTGTGCGCTTTCTGCAGAAGACTGGGTGGGAGATAATGTGAACGTGCTGGATCCACTGTCGGCCATCCAATTGACTAATGCCTGCACCTGCTCAGGCCTTACCATCCTTAGAACGGCATTGGGCCCCACCAAATATCGCTGTAAATTCTGCTGGCTACTGGGACCTGAGGTAGTTGGTTCACTAGGACGTGTGGCTGTGGCAGAACGGCCACGTCCTCTCCCAGCACCAGAGGGTCCACTAACACCACCACGACCATGTCCACGTCCGCGTCCCTTATTAGATGTTTTCCTCATTGTTCCCGTTCACCACAATTTTGAGAATGGCAAATTTGGGAATGGTTTTTCAACCCAGAAAAAAAAGTGTGCTTTTACGGTCACTACAAATAACTTGACCAGCTAAAACAGTACAGATTTGCTTGAATAGAAATGTGAGACCTGTTTTTTTTTGCACTGTGTGACAGGTTAAGGTTTAATCACAGAATCAGACTTCTATCTGCACGGTAGCGTGTGTCTTAGGTTTTTCTAAATTACACTATCAGTACCTTCAATGTAAGATATCCTTTTTGGGATATATTTCAAGTAGGCCTCAAATACCAGAAACTAGTTATTTTGAGAATGGCAAATTTGGGAATAGTTTTTCAAACCAGAAAAAAAAGTGTGCTTTTCTGGTCACTACAAATAACTTGACCAGCTAAAACAGTACAGATTTGGTTAAATAGAGATGTGAGGCCTGTTTTTTTGAGCTGTGTGACAGGTATAGGTTTAATCACAGAATCAGATTTCTATCAGCATGCTAGCGTGTGTCTTAGGTTTTTCTGAATGACACTATCACTAGCTTCAATGTAAGATATTCTTTTTGGGATAGATTTCAAGTAGGCCTCAAATACCAGAAACTAGTTATTTTGAGAATGGCAAATTTGGGAATGGTTTTTCAACCAAGAAAAAAAAGTGTGCTTTTACGGTCACTACAAATAACTTGACCAGCTATAACAGTACAGATTTGGTTAAATAGAGATGTGAGGCCTGTTTTTTTTTGCGCTGTGTGACAGGTATAGGTTTAATCACAGAATCAGACTTCTATCTGCACGCTAGCGTGTGTCTTAGGTTTTTCTGAATGACACTATCACTAGCTTCAATGTAAGATATTCTTTTAGGGATAGATTTCAAGTAGGCCTCAAATACCAGAAACTAGTTATTTTGAGAATGGCAAATTTGGGAATGGTTTTTCAACCCAGAAAAAAAAGTGTGCTTTTACGGTCACTACAAATAACTTGACCAGCTAAAACAGTACAGATTTGGTTAAATAGAGATGTGAGGCCTGTTTTTTTTTGCGCTGTGTGACAGGTATAGGTTTAATCACAGAATCAGATTTCTATCAGCACGCTAGCGTGTGTCTTAGGTTTTTCTGAATGACACTATCAGTACCTTCAATGTAAGATATTCTTTTTGGGATAGATTTCAAGTAGGCCTCAAATACCAGAAACTAGTTATTTTATGAATGGCAAATTTGGGAATGGTTTTTCAACCCAGAAAAAAAAGTGTGCTTTTACGGTCACTACAAATAACTTGACCAGCTAAAACAGTACAGATTTGGTTAAATAGAGATGTGAGGCCTGTTTTTTTTTGCGCTGTGTGACAGGTATAGGTTTAATCACAGAATCAGACTTCTATCTGCACGCTAGCGTGTGTCTTAGGTTTTTCTGAATAACACTATCACTAGCTTCAATGTAAGATATTCTTTTTGGGATAGATTTCAAGTAGGCCTCAAATACCAGAAACTAGTTATTTTATGAATGGCAAATTTGGGAATGGTTTTTCAACCCAGAAAAAAAAGTGTGCTTTTACAGTCACTACAAATAACTTGACCAGCTAAAACAGTACAGATTTGGTTAAATAGAGATGTGAGGCCTGTTTTTTTTTGCGCTGTGTGACAGGTATAGGTTTAATCACAGAATCAGATTTCTATCAGCACGCTAGCGTGTGTCTTAGGTTTTTCTGAATGACACTATCAGTACCTTCAATGTAAGATATTCTTTTTGGGATAGATTTCAAGTAGGCCTCAAATACCAGAAACTAGTTATTTTGAGAATGGCAAATTTGGGAATGGTTTTTCAACCCAGAAAAAAAAGTGTGCTTTTACGGTCACTACAAATAACTTGACCAGCTAAAACAGTACAGATTTGGTTAAATAGAGATGTGAGGCCTGTTTTTTTTTGCGCTGTGTGACAGGTATAGGTTTAATCACAGAATCAGATTTCTATCAGCACGCTAGCGTGTGTCTTAGGTTTTTCTGAATGACACTATCAGTACCTTCAATGTAAGATATTCTTTTTGGGATAGATTTCAAGTAGGCCTCAAATACCAGAAACTAGTTATTTTGAGAATGGCAAATTTGGGAATGGTTTTTCAACCCAAAAAAAAAAGTGTGCTTTTACGGTCACTACAAAAACCTTGACCAGCTAAAACAGTACAGATTTGGTTAAATAGAGATGTGAGGCCTGTTTTTTTTTGCGCTGTGTGACAGGTATAGGTTTAATCACAGAATCAGACTTCTATCTGCACGCTAGCGTGTGTCTTAGGTTTTTCTGAATGACACTATCACTAGCTTCAATGTAAGATATTCTTTTTGGGATAGATTTCAAGTAGGCCTCAAATACCAGAAACTAGTTATTTTGAGAATGGCAAATTTGGGAATGGTTTTTCAACCCAGAAAAAAAAGTGTGCTTTTACGGTCACTACAAATAACTTGACCAGCTAAAACAGTACAGATTTGGTTAAATAGAGATGTGAGGCCTGTTTTTTTTTGCGCTGTGTGACAGGTATAGGTTTAATCACAGAATCAGACTTCTATCTGCACGCTAGCGTGTGTCTTAGGTTTTTCTGAATAACACTATCACTAGCTTCAATGTAAGATATTCTTTTTGGGATAGATTTCAAGTAGGCCTCAAATACCAGAAACTAGTTATTTTATGAATGGCAAATTTGGGAATGGTTTTTCAACCCAGAAAAAAAAGTGTGCTTTTACAGTCACTACAAATAACTTGACCAGCTAAAACAGTACAGATTTGGTTAAATAGAGATGTGAGGCCTGTTTTTTTTTGCGCTGTGTGACAGGTATAGGTTTAATCACAGAATCAGATTTCTATCAGCACGCTAGCGTGTGTCTTAGGTTTTTCTGAATGACACTATCAGTACCTTCAATGTAAGATATTCTTTTTGGGATAGATTTCAAGTAGGCCTCAAATACCAGAAACTAGTTATTTTGAGAATGGCAAATTTGGGAATGGTTTTTCAACCCAGAAAAAAAAGTGTGCTTTTACGGTCACTACAAATAACTTGACCAGCTAAAACAGTACAGATTTGGTTAAATAGAGATGTGAGGCCTGTTTTTTTTTTGCGCTGTGTGACAGGTATAGGTTTAATCACAGAATCAGACTTCTATCTGCACGCTAGCGTGTGTCTTAGGTTTTTCTGAATGACACTATCACTAGCTTCAATGTAAGATATTCTTTTTGGGATAGATTTCAAGTAGGTCTCAAATACCAGAAACTAGTTATTTTGAGAATGGCAAATTTGGGAATGGTTTTTCAACCCAGAAAAAAAAGTGTGCTTTTACGGTCACTACAAATAACTTGACCAGCTAAAACAGTACAGATTTGGTTAAATAGAGATGTGAGGCCTGTTTTTTTTTGCGCTGTGTGACAGGTATAGGTTTAATCACAGAATCAGATTTCTATCAGCACGCTAGCGTGTGTCTTAGGTTTTTCTGAATGACACTATCAGTACCTTCAATGTAAGATATTCTTTTTGGGATAGATTTCAAGTAGGCCTCAAATACCAGAAACTAGTTATTTTGAGAATGGCAAATTTGGGAATGGTTTTTCAACCCAGAAAAAAAAGTGTGCTTTTACGGTCACTACAAATAACTTGACCAGCTAAAACAGTACAGATTTGGTTAAATAGAGATGTGAGGCCTGTTTTTTTTTTGCGCTGTGTGACAGGTATAGGTTTAATCACAGAATCAGATTTCTATCAGCACGCTAGCTTGTGTCTTAGGCTTTTCTGAATGACACTACACTGCGTGCAGAATTATTAGGCAAATGAGTATTTTGACCACATCATCCTCTTTATGCATGTTGTCTTACTCCAAGCTGTATAGGCTCGAAAGCCTACTACCAATTAAGCATATTAGGTGATGTGCATCTCTGTAATGAGAAGGGGTGTGGTCTAATGACATCAACACCCTATATCAGGTGTGCATAATTATTAGGCAACTTCCTTTCCTTTGGCAAAATGGGTCAAAAGAAGGACTTGACAGGCTCAGAGAAGTCAAAAATAGTGAGATATCTTGCAGAGGGATGCAGCACTCTTAAAATTGCAAAGCTTCTGAAGCGTGATCATCGAACAATCAAGCGTTTCATTCAAAATAGTCAACAGGGTCGCAAGAAGCGTGTGGAAAAACCATGGCGCAAAATAACTGCCCATGAACCTGAGAAAAGTCAAGCGTGCAGCTGCCAAGATGCCACTTGCCACCAGTTTGGCCATATTTCAGAGCTGCAACATCACTGGAGTGCCCAAAAGCACAAGGTGTGCAATACTCAGAGACATGGCCAAGGTAAGAAAGGCTGAAAGACGACCACCACTGAACAAGACACACAAGCTGAAACGTCAAGACTGGGCCAAGAAATATCTCAAGACTGATTTTTCTAAAGTTTTATGGACTAATGAAATGAGAGTGAGTTTTGATGGGCCAGATGGATGGGCCCGTGGCTGGATTGGTAAAGGGCAGAGAGCTCCAGTCCGACTCAGACGCCAGCAAGGTGGAGGTGGAGTACTGGTTTGGGCTGGTATCATCAAAGATGAGCTTGTGGGGCCTTTTCGGGTTGAGGATGGAGTCAAGCTCAACTCCCAGTCCTACTGCCAGTTTCTGGAAGACACCTTCTTCAAGCAGTGGTACAGGAAGAAGTCTGCATCCTTCAAGAAAAACATGATTTTCATGCAGGACAATGCTCCATCACACGCGTCCAAGTACTCCACAGCGTGGCTGGCAAGAAAGGGTATAAAAGAAGAAAATCTAATGACATGGCCTCCTTGTTCACCTGATCTGAACCCCATTGAGAACCTGTGGTCCATCATCAAATGTGAGATTTACAAGGAGGGAAAACAGTACACCTCTCTGAACAGTGTCTGGGAGGCTGTGGTTGCTGCTGCACGCAATGTTGATGGTGAACAGATCAAAACACTGACAGAATCCATGGATGGCAGGCTTTTGAGTGTCCTTGCAAAGAAAGGTGGCTATATTGGTCACTGATTTGTTTTTGTTTTGTTTTTGAATGTCAGAAATGTATATTTGTGAATGTTGAGATGTTATATTGGTTTCACTGGTAAAAATAAATAATTGAAATGGGTATATATTTGTTTTTTGTTAAGTTGCCTAATAATTATGCACAGTAATAGTCACCTGCACACACAGATATCCCCCTAAAATAGCTAAAACTAAAAACAAACTAAAAACTACTTCCAAAAATATTCAGCTTTGATATTAATGAGTTTTTTGGGTTCATTGAGAACATGGTTGTTGTTCAATAATAAAATTAATCCTCAAAAATACAACTTGCCTAATAATTCTGCACTCCCTGTATCAGTACCTTCAATGTAAGATATTCTTTTTGGGATAGATTTCAAGTAGGCCTCAAATACCAGAAACTAGTTATTTTGAGAATGGCAAATTTGGGAATGGTTTTTCAACCCAGAAAAAAAAGTGTGCTTTTATGGTCACTACAAATAACTTGACCAGCTAAAACAGTACAGATTTGGTTAAATAGAGATGTGAGGCCTGTTTTTTTTTGCGCTGTGTGACAGGTATAGGTTTAATCACAGAATCAGATTTCTATCAGCACGCTAGTGTGTGTCTTAGGTTTTTCTGAATGACACTATCACTAGCTTCAATGTAAGATATTCTTTTTGGGATAGATTTCAAGTAGGCCTCAAATACCAGAAACTAGTTATTTTGAGAATGGCAAATTTGGGAATGGTTTTTCAACCCAGAAAAAAAAGTGTGCTTTTACGGTCACTACAAATAACTTGACCAGCTAAAACAGTACAGATTTGCTTAAATAGAGATGTGAGGCCTGTTTTTTTTTGCGCTGTGTGACAGGTATAGGTTTAATCACAGAATCAGACTTCTATCTGCACGCTAGCGTGTGTCTTAGGTTTTTCTGAATGACACTATCACTAGCTTCAATGTAAGATATTCTTTTTGGGATAGATTTCAAGTAGGCCTCAAATACCAGAAACTAGTTATTTTGAGAATGGCAAATTTGGGAATGGTTTTTCAACCCAGAAAAAAAAGTGTGCTTTTACGGTCACTACAAATAACTTGACCAGCTAAAACAGTACTGATTTGGTTAAATAGAGATGTGAGGCCTGTTTTTTTTTGCGCTGTGTGACAGGTATAGGTTTAATCACAGAATCAGATTTCTATCAGCACGCTAGCGTGTGTCTTAGGTTTTTCTGAATGACACTATCAGTACCTTCAATGTAAGATATTCTTTTTGGGATAGATTTCAAGTAGGCCTCAAATACCAGAAACTAGTTATTTTGAGAATGGCAAATTTGGGAATGGTTTTTCAACCCAGAAAAAAAAGGGTGCTTTTACGGTCACTACAAATAACTTGACCAGCTAAAACAGTACAGATTTGGTTAAATAGAGATGTGAGGCCTGTTTTTTTTTGCGCTGTGTGACAGGTATAGGTTTAATCACAGAATCAGACTTCTATCTGCACGCTAGCGTGTGTCTTAGGTTTTTCTGAATGACACTATCACTAGCTTCAATGTAAGATATTCTTTTTGGGATAGATTTCAAGTAGGCCTCAAATACCAGAAACTAGTTATTTTGAGAATGGCAAATTTGGGAATGGTTTTTCAACCCAGAAAAAAAAGTGTGCTTTTACGGTCACTACAAATAACTTGACCAGCTAAAACAGTACAGATTTGGTTGAATAGAAATGTCAGGTCTATTTTTTAGGCGCTGGATGACAGGCTCAACTTGCCCCTGATGTAATATATGGCCAAAAAATAACCACACTGTTGATGGTAAATGCACTTGGGTGACACAGGCTCAGCCAGCACCAGATGTAGTATATGGCCAAAAAATAATCAGACTGTCGATGGTTAAATGCACTTCGGTGACACAGGCTCAGCCTGCAGCTGATGTAGTATATGGCCAAAAAATTACCAGACTGTTGATGGTTAAATGCACTTCGGTGACACAGGCTCAGCCTGCAGCTGATGTAGGATATAGCACAAAATAACCACACTATCGATGGTTAAATACACTTGGTGATAGCTTGTGCTGGCGCACCACAAGTCACAAAATGGCCGCCGATCACCCCAGAAAAAAAGTGATCTAAAAACGCTCTGGGCAGCCTAAAAAAAGTGAGCAAGTCAATAATAGCACTTCATTGATCCACAGCTGCAGATCGATCACAGAATGAAGTCTTTTGGAGGATTTAATCTGCCTAATCTCGCCCTAACGTCGCAGCTGCAACCTCTCCCTATACTGATCATAGCAGAGTGACGTGCGGCGCTACGTGACTCCAGCTTAAATAGAGGCTGGGTCACATGCTGCACTGGCCAATCACAGCCATGCCAATAGTAGGCATGGCTGTGATGGCCTCTTGGGGCAAGTAGTATGATGCTTGTTGATTGGCTGCTTTGCAGCCTTTCAAAAAGCGCCAAGAAAGCGCCGAACACCGAACCCGGACTTTTACGAAAATGTTCGGGTTCGGGTCCGTGTCACGGACACCCCAAAATTCGGTACGAACCCGAACTATACAGTTCGGGTTCGCTCATCCCTAGTTCTCACCAATGTGAATCCCCTCTAGTTTCTTGATCACATTCATGGAATCACGTACATACGAGGATAGGGCCACCGCAAATGGTCGCAAAATCCTATCCACGTATGTACTGATCGGATGTGTCAAGCTCCCAGTCCCAGACACAATGGGACGCCCCTTCAGCGGTGAGAGGCCCTTATGTACCTTGGGCAACCCATAAAAGCATGGGATCTGGGGGTGTTTGGGGAACAGAAATTCAAATTCAGTTTGGCTGATCAAACCATGATCCTGTGCTATGTCCAAGAGATTCTTCAGTTTTTTCCTAAATAATTCAGTTGGATTGGTTTCTAGCACACAATAGCATAGGGTATCACTGAGAATACTGAGACACATGGTCCTATACTGGTCATAATTCATTATAACAATGTTCCCTCCCTTGTCAGATGGTTTAATGACAAGGGAGGTATCACGTTCCAGAGAGAGTAGTGCATCAATCTCTCTTCTCCGGAGATTTGACGCAGTCCCTCTAGTTTTATCAAGCATTCTCAGTTGATCAGTCACAACATTAAGAAAAATGTCAGGGGGTGTACCATCACCCAAGGGTTGATTTTTTGTAGAGGGCAACTTGAGGTCCGTAAAAGGACCCTCTCCCGGATCCCTATCTCCCTCCTCCATCAGGTCAACAAATAATTGGATGTCAGGCAGGTCCTGGATATCAATTCCAAGCTCACTGCATTGTCGCTGATTGTGTGTTGCAAAAAACTTTTTCCATTTAAGTCTCCTTATGAATAGGGTCAAATCCTTTACCCACTCAAAGGAGCTAAATAAACAAGTAGGAACAAATGATAGACCCTTACTGAGGAGTTCCACCTCAGTTTCTGTAAGGGTCCTATCCGATACATTAATAATTTGCAGCTTATCCGTAGACATAACCTCGGCTGTGGTGGCAGGAGGTTGGGGACAGTTTACACCCATCCTTTGATGGTGTGTTACCGTTTCTTTCTGTCCCTCAAACTGTATGAGGCCTGGTTTCCTAAACCCCCCCCCCCTCGTGATCGGGGACTCCTACCCCTTGCACCTCTGCCTCTAGGTCCTCTATTGGAAGGTTGAAAGATGGAATATTGACTATTCTGATAGGAGGTACCCTCTAATTCCGTTTCTCCCTCTGAAGATGACGGTTCTGTCTCAACCTCAAGGGTTCTAGCGGTCTTGGTCGCAAATTCCAAAATGCGCCCTTCTTTGAAATCCGCTTTATCCCTCAGGAATTGAGAATGTTTGCGCTCTTTTAACTGGGCCGTAAACCGTTCTACAGTCTGCTGAAGGAAGCCTTCCTTACGAGTGAAGTCAGAGCTGTTGGAGAATTTATTTACAGCAGTAATTTGTTCCTGCAGTTATTGTGTATTTTTAATCTGCAGGGCCTTTTCCTCCTCCAAGAGCAATCAGTCTAAGTGAGCTTTCAATCGCTTCCTTTTCCCACTTTTTCCGGAACTCTGGGGACTGAATTCTATTAGATGGGAGGAAGGGAATGCGCATGCCTCTCGGCACTATCTGATGTTGGATATAGGTTTCTAAAGTTTGTATTTCCCACCACCCTCTGACTTGATCTTTATATGTTTTGGTGAGTAATTTGAAGGAACCAGTAATGCTCAATGTACGATTGGTCGGGGGCAATTCTGCTTCTGAGAAGACAGCTTTAGCTTCCTCATCCCATTTATCACTGCAAATGCCTGCTGCCAAGAAGCCTGCCATCACTCAAAAGAGCTATATTGATAAGCAATTCACTGAAAAAACTGGTATAAAGGTATACGTTCCACCTTGAACAATTATTATATATCACTGACGTACAGGAACGCTATGAAAATCAGTTAAAACTAATACTTTATTGGTACACAAAAACTTGGGGAAGAAAGGAAACCTACAAACTATAACTAAAATTCTTGTGATCTACCCACAATTCTGAACAGGTGTCAGATGAGACCGCACAAAGCAGTACCACTCAGGTGTGGTTAGAATCACAAAAAAATCCACTATTGGTGCACTACTCGTGCCTGCACCACCAAGCCAATCGGCCGTAGTGAACTCGTGCAGCGCAGGTGTACACCTTGGCACGGCGAGGTGCTATGCTCAAAAGAACCCAGCTTGTAGGACCCTGGACTAAGTTTAACAAACTAATCCGTTGATAGACATCTGCCCATAGAGACCGACCTGCTAAGGCACCTGTTCGTGAATGAACCAACCGTCCGAGTGTCGGTCCTACGAACACGAATCAAGGGACACTGCACTAGCTGGGTATGAGCAGAAAGATGCTTGATGGCGACTGCTCACATACTACAGAGGGCTGGATTGACACAGACCACTACTGAAATGTGAGCGCATGGCAAGCAACATATCCAAGCAACAGTTTGCCCCCACTAGCCCTCGACGCGTTTCGCCATAAATGGCTCGTCAGGAGCATATAGTGTGGGTGACGACAAACAGCAGAGTGAGCTGCTAGCCTCCTTGACAGAGGCTGCAGCTGTCAGCACTAAGTGGCCGTACGCGGCCGCCAGGAAGCGCGCTATATAAGGAGGAAACCCCTCCCCTTCGCTGGATCCAGCCCCTGGAGCGGCCAATAGAGAGTCATCCAACCCGCCCCATCTACCCGCCCCCTCTATGAGGCGATCTCAGACGAATGTCAAAACATTCGTATATTCAAATGTAAGAGTGATCATACAGCGGCTTACATAAATATGACAGCATGGTGTTGAGGGACCCGGAATGAGAAACTTCTGATGGTAACTAGTGTGATGATTACAGTGTTGACTTACTGTATTGTCAGCTATAGATCAAATACAAATACAGCAGGGGCGAGAAGGTCCTACAAAAGATCACATAGGGGGTGATTTTAACAATGCCATAGCGGTTAACTGCACGAGGTGTTACATATAATGACTATACTTATATGACCACGCTAAATTCCACAGATAACTGCGGAGGGGCAGGCATCATGAATACAAGGCATATGCCGACTGGTTAACCCCCCGCAGACCTATAAGGAACGTCATATGTATAGGGGGGCTCAAAGAAAACAAACAAAAGAATTGTACTCATTAAGTCTCTTTGGTTGGAGTGCATGCAGACGATAAATCCACTGTGTCTCCTTTTGCAGTAACCGCTTGTCAAAGTCACCTCCTCTTGGGGATCTTCTCACCACCTCAACGGCCTGAAATTTGATCGCCTCCACATTACCACCATGTAGGGTGGATATGTGCCTCGCAATAGGGGTATCAGCGCCCTTACGGATGTCATTCAGATGTTCTGCGATTCTTCTGCGGAATTCTCTGACAGTTTTGCCCACATACTGTTTTCTACACATACAAGTCGTCAAATATACCAACCCTTTGGTCTTACAATTCACAAAGGATCTGATAGTGAATGTCTGCTCAGTAATGCTGCAGGTAAATGCTGCACCCAGTTGAATAGCAGGACATGCCACACAGCCTCCACAACGGAAGGTCCCTTTAAGGTTGGTGCCCCAAGTTTTTTGTGTACCAATAAAGTATTAGTTTTAACTGATTTTCATAGCGTTCCTGTACGTCAGTGATATATAATAATTGTTCAAGGTGGAACGTATACCTTTATACCAGTTTTTTCAGTGATTTGCTTATCAATATAGCTCTTTTGAGTGATGGCAGGCTTCTTGGCAGCAGGCATTTGCAGTGATAAATGGGATGAGGAAGCTAAAGCTGTCTTCTCAGAAGCAGAATTGCCCCCGACCAATCGCACATTGAGCATTACTGGTTCCTTCAAATTACTCACCAAAACATATAAAGATCAAGTCAGAGGGTGGTGGGAAATACAAACTTTAGAAACCTATATCCAACATCAGATAGTGCCGAGAGGCATGCGCATTCCCTTCCTCCCATCTAATAGAATTCAGTCCCCAGAGTTCCGGAAAAAGTGGGAAAAGGAAGCGATTGAAAGCTCACTTAGACTGATGGCATTGCTCTTGGAGGAGGAAAAGGCCCTGCAGATTAAAAATACACAATTACTGCAGGAACAAATTACTGCTGTAAATAAATTCTCCAACAGCTCTGACTTCACTCGTAAGGAAGGCTTCCTTCAGCAGACTGTAGAACGGTTTACGGCCCAGTTAAAAGAGCGCAAACATTCTCAATTCCTGAGGGATAAAGCGGATTTCAAAGAAGGGCGCATTTTGGAATTTGCGACCAAGACCGCTAGAACCCTTGAGGTTGAGACAGAACCGTCATCTTCAGAGGGAGAAACGGAATTAGAGGGTACCTCCTATCAGAATAGTCAATATTCCATCTTTCAACCTTCCAATAGAGGACCTAGAGGCAGAGGTGCAAGGGGTAGGAGTCCCCGATCACGAGGGGGGGGGGGGTTTAGGAAACCAGGCCTCATACAGTTTGAGGGACAGAAAGAAACGGTAACACACCATCAAAGGATGGGTGTAAACTGTCCCCAACCTCCTGCCACCACAGCCGAGGTTATGTCTACGGATAAGCTGCAAATTATTAATGTATCGGATAGGACCCTTACAGAAACTGAGGTGGAACTCCTCAGTAAGGGTCTATCATTTGTTCCTACTTGTTTATTTAGCTCCTTTGAGTGGGTAAAGGATTTGACCCTATTCATAAGGAGACTTAAATGGAAAAAGTTTTTTGCAACACACAATCAGCGACAATGCAGTGAGCTTGGAATTGATATCCAGGACCTGCCTGACATCCAATTATTTGTTGACCTGATGGAGGAGGGAGATAGGGATCCGGGAGAGGGTCCTTTTACGGACCTCAAGTTGCCCTCTACAAAAAATCAACCCTTGGGTGATGGTACACCCCCTGACATTTTTCTTAATGTTGTGACTGATCAACTGAGAATGCTTGATAAAACTAGAGGGACTGCGTCAAATCTCCGGAGAAGAGAGATTGATGCACTACTCTCTCTGGAAAGTGATACCTCCCTTGTCATTAAACCATCTGACAAGAGAGGGAACATTGTTATAATGAATCATGACCAGTATAGGACCATGTGTCTCAGTATTCTCAGTGATACCCTATGCTATCGTGTGCTAGAAACCAATCCAACTGAATTATTTAGGAAAAAACTGAAGAATCTCTTGGACATAGCACAGGATAATGGTTTGATCAGCCGAACTGAATTTGAATTTCTGTTCCCCAAACACCCCCAGATCCCATGCTTTTATGGGTTGCCCAAGGTACATAAGGGCCTCTCACCGCTGAAGGGGCGTCCCATTGTGTCTGGGACTGGGAGCTTGACACATCCGATCAGTACATACGTGGATAGGATTTTGCGACCATTTGCGGTGGCCCTATCCTCGTATGTACGTTATTCCATGGATGTGATCAAGAAACTAGAGGGGATTCACATTGGTGAGAACGTTATGCTGGCGAGTTTGGATGTGGAGGCCCTTTACAGCTCCATACCTCATGAAAAGGGGTGTGGAGTTGTGGCCTCATTTCTTTTACAACGTGGCATTCATCTCTGGCAGCATAACGAATTTGTTCTTGAACTAATGAAATTTATTTTGGAACACAATGTTTTCATCTTCGATCACCGTATATACCACCAGCTCAGGGGGGTGGCGATGGGGAGCCCGTGTGCCCCTACTTTCGCCAACCTCTACCTGGGCTGGTGGGAACGGGAAGTTGTTTTCTCTGATAACAACCAGAGATGGGCTGACCATATTAATTTATGGTTACGCTACATCGATGATGTGCTGATTCTATGGTCAGGAAGTGTAGATGAATTTAACAGCTTTGTCACGGACCTGAACAACAATACAATGGGCCTGTTCTTTACATCTGAGATCGAGGAGTCACAAATTACTTTCCTCGACCTCACCATCTTTAGGGACAGGGATGGCAATATTGGCACACGGTTATACCGTAAGAAGACTGCAACCAATAGTCTCCTCAGGTGGGACAGTTGCCATGCCCTGCCTTTGAAGAGAGGAATACCAAAAGGACAATACCTGAGGATGAGTCGCAATTGTTCGAGGATGTCTGACTTCAGGACTGCATCTAATGACTTACAGTCAAGATTCAGAAGCAGGAGGTACCCGCAACATGTGTTAGCCAAGGCTTACCAACACTCCTTGGCCCTGAACACCCTGTTAACACCTAAACCGATATCATCAAATCCTGAACAGTTGCGCATCGTAGCCACTTACGATGAGGCCCACAATACTGTAAGAGAGCTGCTCACCAGTTATTGGGGGATTCTTAAATCTGACCCTGATATTGGGCATCTGGTAGGAGATACACCTCTCATCACATATAGGCGTGGACGAAACTTGAGGGATCGTTTGGTCCACAGTTTTTTCCAGGCCCCCACTACCACCACTTTGCTGAGCACCAACCTTAAAGGGACCTTCCGTTGTGGAGGCTGTGTGGCATGTCCTGCTATTCAACTGGGTGCAGCATTTACCTGCAGCATTACTGAGCGGACATTCACTATCAGATCCTTTGTGAATTGTAAGACCAAAGGGTTGGTATATTTGGCGACTTGTATGTGTAGAAAACAGTATGTGGGCAAAACTGTCAGAGAATTCCGCAGAAGAATCGCAGAACATCTGAATGACATCCGTAAGGGCGCTGATACCCCTATCGCGAGGCACAAATCCACCCTACATGGTGGTAATGTGGAGGCGATCAAATTTCAGGCCGTTGAGGTGCTGAGAAGATCCCCAAGAGGAGGTGACTTTGACAAGCGGTTACTGCAAAAGGAGACACAGTGGATTTATCGTCTGCATGCACTCCAACCACAGGGACTTAATGAGTACAATTATTTTGTTTGTTTTCTTTGAGCCCCCCTATACATATGACGTTCCTTATAGGTCTGCGGGGGGTTAACCAGTCGGCATATGAGTAAGGATATGATCTAAATTGAATTGCCTTGTATTCATGATGCCTGCCCCTCCGCAGTTATCTGTGGAATTTAGCGTGGTCATATAAGTATAGTCATTATATGTAACACCTCGTGCAGTTAACCGCTATGGCATTGTTAATATCACCCCCTATGTGATCTTTTGTAGGAACTTCTCGCCCCTGCTGTATTTGTATTTGATCTATAGCTGACAATACAGTAAGTCAACACTGTAATCATCACACTAGTTACCATCAGAATTTTCTCATTCCGGGTCCCTCAACACCATGCTGTCATATTTATGTAAGCCGCTGTATGATCACTCTTACATTTGAATATACAAATGTTTTGACATTCGTCTGAGATCGCCTCATAGAGAGGGCGGGTAGATGGGGCGGGTTGGATGACGCAGCGTTTTCCGCTCCTCCTGCCTCTCTATTGGCCGCTCCAGGGGCTGGATCCAGCGAAGGGGAGGGGTTTCCTCCTTATATAGCGCTCGTCCTCGCGGCCGCGTACGGCCACTTAGTGCTGACAGCTGCAGCCTCTGTCACGGAGGCTAGCAGCTCACTTTGCTGTTTGTCGTCACCCACACTATATGCTCCTGACGAGCCATTTATGGCGAAACGCGTCGAGCGCTAGTGGGGGCAAACTGTTGCTTGGATATGTTGCTTGCCATGCGCTCACACTTCAGTAGTGGTCTGTGTCAATCCAGCCCTCTGTAGTATGTGAGCAGTCGCCATCAAGCATCTTTCTGCTCATACCCAGCTAGTGCAGTGTCCCTTGATTCGTGTTCGTAGGACCGACACTCGGACACCTGGTTCATTCATGAACAGGTGCCTTAGCAGGTCGGTCTCTATGGGCAGATGTCTATCAACGGATTAGTTTGTTAAACTTAGTCCAGGGTCCTACAAGCTGGGTTCTTTTGAGCATAGCACCTCGCCGTGCCACGGTGTACACCTGCGCTGCACGAGTTCACTATGGCCGATTGGCTTGGTGGTGCAGGCACGAGTAGTGCACCAATAGTGGATTTTTTTGTGATTCTAACCACACCTGAGTGGCACCGCTTTGTGCGGTCTCATCTGACACCTGTTCAGAATTGTGGGTAGATCACAAGAATTTTAGTTATAGTTTATAGGTTTCCTTTCTTCCCCAAGTTTTTATGTACCAATAAAGTATTAGTTTTAACTGATTTTCATAGCGTTCCTGTACGTCAGTGATCTATGATTGTTTAACCTCAATTTCAATTCCGTTGATGTTTCCCCTACGTATATTAAATTGCATGGACATGCTAGAACATAAATAACGTATGATGAAGAACATGTGAGATGGAATCTAATGGGGTATTCTTTTCCTGTAGATGGATGTGCAAAAGAGTTAGATTTACAAATATAGCGACAGTTGACGCAATTGAGACACGGGAAACATCCCAGTCCCGCCTGCGTCAATGGTCGCTGAATGATATTTCTTTTAGGACCAACATCTGCTTTAACCAGATGATCTCTTATGTTTTTGTTTTTTCGATAAGATAGCAAAGGAGGATTTTTAAATTCAGGGACATCTTTAATTCCTCTACTAAGAATATTCCAATTATTTTTTAAGATCTGTCCTATCTCTAAACTATAGTCAGAGTATGTAGACATAAACGGTATCCTTTGAATTTTTTTGATTAGTAAGTTGTACACATTCTATGTTAGTATGGAGGATTTTGCTTTTCTGTTCATTTAACAGTTTGCGAGGATAGCCACGTTCTCTGAATTTATCTGCCATCATATCCAAAATGCCAGCAACTCAGTGTGATCAGATACAATGCGTTTTGCCCTAAGGAATTGAGATTGGGGGAGATGTTTGATCAAACTACGTGGGTAAATGCTTTCAAATTGTAAAATTGTGTTTCTGTCCGTCGGTTTGACGAACAGACCCGTACTGATTAAACCATCGACCAATTTCACATTAGTATCAAGGAATGACAAATTAGTTTTGGAGTAGGATATAGTATACTGAAGATCGACATCCACACTATTGAGATAATCATGGAATTCAACCAACTGTGTTTCAGTACCAGTCCACAGGAGGAAGACGTCATCTATGTATCTCCACCACCTCAAAACATGTTGAAAGTGGTGGGATACATAGATAAGGTCCTCCTCCATGTGGCGCATATATATATTCGCGTACGTTGAGGCCACATTTGACCCCATCGCAACGCCGCATTTTTGATTAAAAAAGGTGTCTTGGAACAAAAAATTATTATTCTCAAGTACCAATTTCAGAAGAGATTTAATAAAACATTTTGTCTCCATAGAAATGCGTGAACCATCAAGATATTTATTGACCGCAGCAATACCTTTCTCGTGTCCTATTGATGTGTATAAAGATACTACATCAAAGGACACAAGAATTAGAGACTTTACATTACTAGTGTCAACTGTTCTCAGTTGTTCCAGAAAATCCCCTGTATCTTTGATATAGGACTTTCCAGCTGTCGAGAAATCCCTCAGCATCTTATCCAGGAAAATGGCTATTCTACTGAATACTGAGTCTGAGCCTGATACGATGGGGCGATCAGGGGGGTCCACAAGACTTTTCGTATCAGGCTCAGACTCAGTATTCAGTAGAATAGCCATTTTCCTGGATAAGATGCTGAGGGATTTCTCGACAGCTGGAAAGTCCTATATCAAAGATACAGGGGATTTTCTGGAACAACTGAGAACAGTTGACACTAGTAATGTAAAGTCTCTAATTCTTGTGTCCTTTGATGTAGTATCTTTATACACATCAATAGGACACGAGAAAGGTATTGCTGCGGTCAAGAAATATCTTGATGGTTCACGCATTTCTATGGAGACAAAATGTTTTATTAATTCTCTTCTGAAATTGATACTTGAGAATAATTATTTTTTGTTCCAAGACACCTTTTTTAATCAAAAACGCGGCGTTGCGATGGGGTCAAATGTGGCCCCAACGTACGCGAATATATATATGCTCCACATGGAGGAGGACCTTATCTATGTATCCCACCACTTTCAACATGTTTTGAAGTGGTGGAGATACATAGATGACATCTTCCTCCTGTGGACTGGTACTGAAACACAGTTGGTTGAATTCCATGATTATCTCAATAGTGTGGATGTCGATCTTCAGTATACTATATCCTACTCCAAAACTAATTTGTCATTCCTTGATACTAATGTGAAATTGGTCGATGGTTTAATCAGTACGGGTCTGTTCGTCAAACCAACGGACAGAAACACAATTTTACGATTTGAAAGCAATCACCCACCTAGTTTGATCAAACATCTCCCCCAATCTCAATTCCTGAGGGCAAAACGCATTGTATCTGATGACACTGAGTTGCCGGCCACATTGGATATGATGGCAGGTAAATTCAGAGAACGTGGCTATCCTCGCAAACTGTTAAATGAACAGAAAAGCAAAATCCTCCATACTAACATAGAATGTGTACAACTTACTCCTCAAAAAATTCAAAGGATACCGTTTATGTCTACATACTCTGACTATAGTTTAGAGATAGGACAGATCTTAAAAAATAATTGGAATATTCTTAGTAAAGGAATTAAAGATGTCCCTGAATTTAAAAATCCTCCTTTGCTATCTTATCGAAAAAACAAAAATATAAGAGATCATCTGGTTAAAGCAGATGTTGGTCCTAAAGGAAATATCATTCAGCGACCGTTGACGCAGGCGGGACTGGGATGTTTCCCGTGTCTCAATTGCGTCAACTGTCGCTATATTTGTAAATCTAAATCTTTTGCACATCCATCTACAGGAAAAGAATACCCCATTAGATTCCATCTCACATGTTCTTCATCATACGTTATTTATGTTCTAGCATGTCCATGCAATTTAATATACGTAGGGGAAACATCAACAGAATTGAAATTGAGGTTAAACAATCATTGAAACTCAATTAGGAAAAAACACACTGATTTACCGGTTTCCAGACATTTTGGATCCCTTCATCACTCTGAACGGGATCTAAGATGCTGGATAATTGACCATGTTGCGATGCCCAGGAGAGGTGGCGACCGTTTGGCAATCTTGAAAAAGAGAGAATTGCGATAGATATACGCTCTGGATAGCTTGCATCCTAGGGGGCTTAATGTAGAATTCAGATGAGAGATCTGGATTTGGGGCTGAACTAGATTTTCCTTGCATTGGCGGTCCTTCTGTCTCGGTTTTGTATAAAAGTGCCTTGAAATGGTGATAATACAAATTTGTAATCAATATGAAATAGATTAATTAATCTGTAATTAATTTGTTAATTTTTCTTTGCCTTTTAGAACAATTTAGAATTTTAAAAGATTGGATGGGGATCCTTGAACTGGCCCTCTTCGATGGTGATGGTGCTGAGCAACAATATCTAAGTCTTCCTGCTGCGTATTTCCAGATATGAAATTTTAGTATTCTTGTGTTATGCTTTCCTTTGAAAATCCCCCTTATGGCTGCGTTATTGCCGGCAATGAGGTTGGCGGTGCCAGTGGGGTACATTGGTGTGTCCCCCTCTGACACATGCGACCTAGTGGGTTTGATCCATCTCGGCAGAGCTGGAACCTTCCCCACATGCTGGATTATGTAGGATGCACCTACCACGGCTAAATACGCTGTATAGGAAAGCGCCTTGCACACTTAAGGTATCCATGAGTTACACTCATGAAACTGTAGGGCATTGTTGCCCTTTAGCAAAATGGCGCCTTCAGTGTGACTATGATGAAGCGCATGCGTCACATTAAAGCGCTATGACAGACAGGATGACGTGGATCTGGACATGCGCAGTGAATGAATAGAGACGCTCAATGAAGCATGATGGTGTATGCGGGCGCCATTTCATCTAGAGGTGTGATTTCTATGATCTCCTTCTGACACACTTATTCACTTCATCAAAGATGTTATATACATGTATTTGGAAATTACTTATATTATATATCTATGTGATCAACGAACAGGGACATCGTTCTTGTAATGCGGATCTCTTAGCACATGTCACTTCATGCACATGCACTTTGTTTATCTTTTGTATATGTATCAGATGTATTCAATTTATTCATGATTGTAATCACACTGTGATTGGTTAGTCACTTGAGATATGCCTTTATATGTTCTCATTTTCACTGTTTCTATGCTGGAAGAAGGCTCTTGTGAGCCGAAACGTCGCAAGGTTGCCATATTATGGGTGAATAAAAGCTCACTATTTTCACTTTTAATCTGGAGTGCAGTCCTATTTTCTTGAAGCTATATATATATATATATATATATATATCCATGAGGAAAATCTGGCAGCACTCCCTTCAGCGGTACCACAGGGTGCAAGCGGTGGTCCCTCGATTCAGTACGGAAGATAAAGAAGAAAATCCGCAGCACTCCTTGAAAAATAAAATGTGCTCTTTATTCACACATCTCTCACAGAACCTTTTTCAAGTCAAGTGAAACATAAAGTGCAATAGTGCCTATATAAGTATGTCATCAGGTTGTTACCAATTAATTCACAAATGACTGCTCCATATTTCTTATTGCTTGATTCATATTTTCATCCTTATCCACTATTCTCCTTACTGTAAGCATTTGGCTGAACGGTAAAGAATTCACCATCCTCCTTGGGTGCCCACTCGAAAAATGCAATAATGTGTTCTTATCAGTGGGTTTAATATTCAAATCCATATGTATTTGTTCATCCTCTATATATATCTGAGTATCGAGAAATTGCACTCGGTCGTACAAATATATTTGCATAGGTGGGCGCGGCGTTGGACCCCATCGCCGCACTCACCATCTGCAAATAGAACTTGACAGTTCTATTTGCAAATGGTGGGTGCGGCAATGGGGTCCAACGCCGCGCCCACCTATGCAAATATATTTGTACGTTCTTTTGAGGAACGTCTTGTCTATGTATCTCCCCACTTCAACCATGTTTTGACGTGGTGGAGATACATAGACAACATTTTCCTCATTTGGACTGGTTCTATGGAGACACTGATGGACTTTCATGAATTTTTGAACTCCATTGACCAGGAGATCCAATTTACATTAACGGCATCGGTCGACCGAGTGCAATTTCTCGATACTCAGATATATATAGAGGATGAACAAATACATATGGATTTGAATATTAAACCCACTGATAAGAACACATTATTGCATTTTTCGAGTGGGCAGCCAAGGAGGATGGTGAATTCTTTACCATTCAGCCAAATGATTAGAGTAAGGATAATAGTGGATAAGGATGAAAATATGAATCAAGCACTAAGAAATATGGAGCAGTCATTTGTGGATAGGGGTTACCCCAAAAGTTTGGTAAAAAGGCATGCTGAGAGAGCAAGAGGAATATCTAGGGAGGAATTGTTGACTATGAAACAAAAACAGGCCAGTGAAAGGTTACCATTTGTATCATCTTATAACGAGTTGAGCCCAAAGATTGAACAGATAGTGAGGCGACATTGGGCGGTGCTGAGCAGTGGTCATCCCACTATAGCAGCGTTAAAAAAAAAACAATGATGGCATATAAAAGTGCAGGGAATATTAGGGATAAGGTCGTGCATTCCAGACTGCCGGAAAAAGGTCAATTAAAGCAGACATTTTTGACAACGAGACGTACAGGGTCTTTCCCATGTCTGGGATGTGTGAATTGTAAACTGATGCATAAAGGGTCGGTATTCACGCACCCAGACACGGGAGAAACATTTAACACAAGATATTACCTTACATGTAATTCAACATGGGTGATATACGTGTTATGGTGCCCGTGCAAAATGCTCTATGTGGGTGAAACCACGTGCGATATGAAAACTAGGCTAAACAATCATAGACAGTCCATCAGAAATAAGAGAAAAGATTTACCGGTGTCTAAGCATTTTTGTGAAAAAAAAACAGGGAAAATAATCTGAGATTTATGATCTTGGATCATGTGAAACCGTTAGATAAAGGAGGAGATAGCTTGACTATTTAAAAAAAAAACTGAGCTCAGATGGATTTTTCGTTTGGACACTTTGAAACCCAAAGGGTTAATTGACGAATTTAGGGTAACAGGAGGAATGGTTAGTTAATATCCCTTCATAGGGCCCAGGCTTCGGTGTATCCATTTTGCTGTATAGGGTGGAGTTAATGGAATGTTAAGTGGAATATGCCCTAACGTGATCTTACTTTAGTTGCATTATTTGCAAGTAGAATTAGGCATTTTACCTATACTGGGAGGATCATTGTAATGAATAAGAAACAATAGAGTCAGGAAGATGAAGGATATTGTCATTGCCCAAAAGTTTGCCCTGATGTAAAATGGCGGAAGGAACAGGTGAAGTGACGCTGGCGACTGCGATGATGGGCGCGCAGGCACGTGATGCGCGTGGTGCGAGCCGAATCGCAGTAAACCGGACGTCATGACGTCTGGTCTCCGCCTACCAGTGACTCAAAGCGGTTATGTACCGCCTAACAGGAGGGGCAAGAGGCTGACACATGCGCACTGACGAGGAGTAGACGCGAAGGAACGGCGTGCATCTACAGAAGTTAACACGCCATCTCCTTCTACTCCATAAGAAACCCCCAGCAAGGTATTAGATGTTAAGGAGTTTTTATAGCACTATGTACTTTATTATATGCACTTTAATGTATCACTGATGTAAATTATAATCAA
Organism: Bufo bufo; assembly: GCF_905171765.1. NCBI lineage: Eukaryota > Metazoa > Chordata > Amphibia > Anura > Bufonidae > Bufo > Bufo bufo. The sequence goes on from NC_053393.1 coordinate 296,597,041, forward strand.
TATTGGGGTTGTGAGCACACAATGTATATGTAAGACACATGACACGTTGATGTTTATGTGAACGTGTGTTGTCTAGTAATGAATTGTAACATGTCCATAAAAGGGGAGTGCACTTTTTTGTATTGGTTGATGAATTAATTGGTAACAACCTGATGACATACTTAAATAGGCACTATTGCACTTTATGTTTCACCTGACTTGAAAAAGGTTCTGTGAGAGAACCGAAACGTTGTCAACTTTTGATATGTGTGAATAAAGAGCACATTTTATTTTTCAAGGAGTGCTGCGGATTTTCTTCTTTATATATATATATATATATATATAGGTGAAGGGAGCACCACTTGTGAAATCACATGAACAGTGAGCACCTACACTTATGGTCTGTCGACCGCTATGCGGTCTTTCAACCAGCAGAAATAGGAAGGATATCCCATATATTTGAAAGATGAGCATAAAAATCTTGTGTGCTACTCATGTCACTAGGGAAGGTTTGGCGCAAGATAACCTCAAGACACTTGACACAAAAGAAGACATCCCCTCGCCGAGATCGCCTGTAGTATGATAGTCTCCTCGTGTCCTCAGATAAGGATGATTCGCTGGATTGCTCATGTAATACGGTAAGATTTTAATATATATAAATAGGCTTGACGCGTTTCGGGGTATTGACAGTGACCCCTTCCTCAGGAGTAGAGTTGAGCGAACACCTGGATGTTCAGGTTCAAGAAGTTCGGCCGAACTTCCCGAAAATGTTCGGGATCCGAACTCGACCCGAACTTCGCCCCGAACCCCATTGAAGTCCCGGGGACCCGAACTTTTCGGCACTAAAAAGGCTGTACAATAGCCCAGGAAAGGGCTAGAGGGCTGCAAAAGGCAGCAAAATGTAGGTAAATCCCCTGCAAACAAATGTGGATAGGGAAATTAATAAAAAAATTAAAAAAATTAACCAATATTAATTGGAGAGAGGTCCCATAGCAGAGAATCAGGCTTCATGTCACCCACCACTGGAACAGGCCTTTGTCAGATATTTTTAGTCCCCAGCACCCAGACAGAGGAGAGAGGTCCCATAGCAGAGATTCAGGCTTCAAGTCATAGCAGAGAATCAGGCTTCATGTCACCCACCACTGGAACAGGCCATTGTCAGATATTTTTAGGCCCCGGCACCCAGACAGAGGAGAGAGGTCCCATAGCAGAGAATCAGGCTTCATGTCACCCACCACTGGAACAGGCCAATGTCAGATATTTTTAGGCCCCGGCACCCAGACAGAGGAGAGAGGCCCCATAGCAGAGATTCAGGCTTCATGTCATAGCAGAGAATCAGGCTTCATGTCACCCACCACTGGAACAGGCCACTGTCAGATATTTTTAGGCCCCGGCACCCAGACAGAGGAGAGAGGTCCCATAGCAGAGATTTAGGCTTCATGTCATAGCAGAGAATCAGGCTTCACGTCACCCACCACTGGAACAGGCCATTGTCAGATATTTTTAGGCCCCAGCACCCAGACAGAGGAGAGAGGTTCCATAGCAGAGAATCAGGCTTCATGTCATAGCAGAGAATCATGCTTCATGTCACCCACCACTGGAACAGGCCACTGTCAGATATTTTTAGGCCCCAGCACCCAGACAGAGGAGAGAGGCCCCATAGCAGAGATTCAGGCTTCATGTCATAGCAGAGAATCAGGCTTCACGTCACCCACCACTGGAACAGGCCACTGTCAGATATTTTTAGGTCCCGGCACCCAGACAGAGGAGAGAGGCCCCATAGCAGAGTTTCAGGCTTCATGTCATAGCAGAGAATCAGGCTTCACATCACCCACCACTGGAACAGGCCATTGTCAGATATTTTTAGGCCACGGCACCCAGACAGAGGAGAGGTTCATTCAACTTTGGGTTGCCCCGCAATATAATGGTAAAATTAAAAAAAGAGGATTGAATGAGGAAGTGCCCTGGAGTACAAGAATATATGGTTAAGGGGAGGTAGTTCTAAATGTCTAATCTGCACAAGGGATGGACAGGTCCTGTGGGATCCATGCCTGGTTCATTTTTATGAACGTCAGCTTGTCCACATTGGCTGTAGACAGGCGGCTGCGTTTGTCTGTAATGACGCCTCCTGCCATGCTGAATACACGTTCAGACAAACGCTGACCACCGGGCAGTCCAGCACCTCCAATGCATAAAAGGCTAGCTCTGGCCACGTGGACAATTTGGAGACCCAGAAGTTGAATGGGGCAGAACCATCAGTCAGTTTGTGAGGGGTGTGCACACATACTGTTCCACCATGTTAGTGAAATGTTGCCTCCTGCTAACACGTTCCGTATCAGGTGGTGGTGCAGTTAGCTGTGCCGTGGTGACAAAACTTTTCCACATCTCTGCCATGCTAACCCTGCCCACAGAGTAGCTGGTCGTGACACAGCTGCGTTGGCGACCTCTTGCTCCTCCTCTGCCTTCACCTTGGGCTTCCTCTGGTTCCCCTGTGACATTTGGGAATGCTCTCAGTAGCGCGTCTACCAACGTGCGCTTGTACTCGCGCATCTTCCTATCACGCTCCAGTGCAGGAAGTAAGGTGGGCACATTGTCTTTGTACCGGGGATCCAGCAGGGTGGCAACCCAGTAGTCCGCACACGTTAAAATGTGGGCAACTCTGCTGTCTTTGCACAGACACTGCAGCATGTAGTCTCTCATGTGTGCCAGGCTGCCCAGAGGTAAGGACAAGCTGTCCTCTGTGGGAGGCATATCGTCATCATCCTGCTTTTCCCCCCAGCCACGCACCAGTGATGGGCCCCAGCTGCGTTGGGTGCCACCCCACTATGAAAATGCTTTATCCTCCTCCTTCTCATCCTCGTCCTCCTCGTCCTCCAGTAGTGGGCCCTGTCTGGCCACATTTGTACCTGGCCTCTGCTGTTGCAAAAAACCTCCCTCTGAGTCACTTCTAAGAGACTGGCCTGAAAGTGCTAAAAATGACCCCACTTCCTCCTCCTCCTCATCCTGGGCCACCTCCTCTTCCATCATCGCCCTAAGTGTTTTCTCAAGGAGACATAGAAGTGGTATTGTAACGCTGATAACGGCGTCATCGCCAATGGCCATGTTGGTGGAGTACTTGAAACAGCGCAACAGGGCACACAGGTCTTGCATGGAGGCCCAGTCATTGGTGGTGAAGTGGTGCTGTTCCGCAGTGCGACTGACCCGTGCGTGCTGCAGCTGAAACTCCACTATGGCCTGCTGCTGCTCGCACAGTCTGTCCAGCATGTGCAAGGTGGAGTTCCACCTGGTGGGCACGTTGCATATGAGGCGGTGAGCGGGAAGGCCGAAGTTACGCTGTAGCGCAGACAGGCGAGCAGCGGCAGGATGTGAACGCCGGAAGCGCGCACAGACGGCCCGCACTTTATGCAGCAGCTCTGACATGTCGGGGTAGTTTTGAATGAACTTCTGCACCACCAAATTCAGCACATGCGCCAGGCAAGGGATGTGCGTCAAACCGGCTAGTCCGAGAGCTGCGACGAGATTTCGCCCATTATCGCACACCACCAGGCCGGGCTTGAGGCTCACCGGCAGCAACCACTCATCGGTCTGTTGTTCAATACCCCGCCACAACTCCTGCGCGGTGTGGGGCCTGTCCCCCAAACATATGAGTTTCAGAATGGCCTGCTGACGTTTACCCCGGGCTGTGCTGAAGTTGGTGGTGAAGGACTGTCGCTGACCGGATGAGGAGGTAGTAGAAGAGGAGGAAGAAGCCGAGTAGGAGGAGGAGGCTACAGGAGGCAAAGAATGTTGCCCTGCGAACCTTGGCGGCGGAAGGACGTGCGCCAAACAGCTCTTCGCCTGGGGCCCAGCGGCCACTACATTTACCCAGTGTGCAGTTAGGGAGATATAGTGTCCCTGGCCGTGCTTTCTGGTCCACTTATCTGTGGTTAGGTGGACCTTGCCACAGATGGTGTTGCGCAGTGCACACTTGATTTTATCGGACACTTGTTTGTGCAGGGAAGGCACGGCTCTCTTGGAAAAGTAGTGGCGGCTGGGAACAACATACTGTGGGACAGCAAGCGACATGAGCTGTTTGAAGCTGTCTGTGTCCAACCGGCCTGAATGACAGCATTTCATAGGCCAGTAGTTTAGAAATGCTGGCATTCAGGGCCAGGGATCGAGGGTGGCTAGGTGGGAATTTATGCTTTCTCTCAAATGTTTGAGATGGAGAGCTGAACGCTGCCGTGTGACATGGTGGAGATGCTTGGTGACAGAGGTGGTGGTGTTGGTGGTACATCCTCTGTTTGCTGGGCGGCAGGTGCCAACGTTCCTCCCGAGGCGGAGGAAGAGGCCGAGGCGGCAGCAGCTGAAGAGGTAGCAGGGGGAGCCTGAGTGAGTTCCTTGTTTTTAAGGTGTTTACTCCACTGCAGTTCATGCTTTGCATGGAGATGCCTGGTCATGCAGGTTGTGCTAAGGTTCAGAACGTTAATGCCTCGCTTCCGGCTCTGATAGCACAGCGTGCAAACCACTCGGGTCTTGTTGTCAGCACATTGTTTGAAGAACTGCCACGCCAAGTTACTCCTTGAAGCTGCCTTTGGGGTGCTCGTCCCAGGTGGCGGTGGCCAGTATCAGGCAAACTCTCTTGGTGGCGGGTGTTCTGCTTTTGCCCCCTGCTCCCTCTTTTGCTACGCTGTTAGCTTGGTCTCACCACTGCCTCTTCCTCTGAACTCAGAAAGTCAGTGGCACGACCTTCATTCCATGTAGGGTCTATGACCTCATCGTCCCCTGCATCGTCTTCCACCCAGTCTTCCTCCCTGACCTCCTGTTCAGTCTGCACACTGCAGAAAGACGCAGCAGTTGGCACCTGTGTTTCGTCATCATTAGAGACGTGCTGAGGTGGTATTCCCATGTCCTCATCATCAGGAAACATAAGTGGTTGTGCGTCAGTGCATTTTATATCTTCCACCGCTCGGGAAGGGCTAGGTGGATGCCTTTGGGAAACCCTGCCAGCAGAGTCTTCAAACAGCATAAGAGACTGCTGCATAACTTGAGGCTCAGACAGTTTCCCTGATATGCATGGGGGTGATGTGACAGACGGATGGGCTTGGTTTTCATGCGCCATCTGTGCGCTTTCTGCAGAAGACTGGGTGGGAGATAATGTGAACGTGCTGGATCCACTGTCGGCCACCCAATTGACTAATGCCTGTACCTGCTCAGGCCTTACCATCCTTAGAACGGCATTGGGCCCCACCAAATATCGCTGTAAATTCTGGCGGCTACTGGGACCTGAGGTAGTTGGTTCACTAGGACGTGTGGCTGTGGCAGATCTATTTAGGTACCGTATTACACTAATACAGGCACAGCTGTAACCACTGATTTAGCTGTTGTAATTGTAGGCCTAGTATTTAGGCCCTGGATGACAGGTATCCCTTTTACGGACAGAATTAGACTTGGAAATGCACGGTAGCGTGTGAAGTTATTGAGGATGACCCTATCAGCACCTTCAATGTAATATACTCTTTTATGGATAGATTTAAACTTGGCCTGATACAGCAGAAACCACAGATTTATGGAACTGCAAATTTGGGAATTGAAATTCAACCAAGAACAAAAACTGTGCTTTGACGGACACTAAATCACTTTACCAGCCACAGCAGTAACCACAGATTTAGCTGAATATAAATTGTAGGCCTAGTATTTAGGCCCTGGATGACAGGTATCCCTTTACGGACAGAATTACAGTTGGAGATGCACGGTAGCGTGTGAAGTTATTGAGAATGACAATTGTATTTCACCCCTCAATAAAATAGCAAGCACAGCCAAGCCCCTGATGTATGATATATATAAAAAAAAAACACTATTGATGGTTAAATGGACTTGGTGGCAGCTTGTGCTGGCGCACCACAAGACACAAAATGGCCGCTGATCACCCCAGAAAAAAGTGACAGAAAAACGCTCTGGGCAGCCTAAAAACAGTGAGCAATTAACTAGCAGAAGTTGAATCATACACAGCTGTAGATCGATCACTTCAGTAAGTGTTTTGATGAGTAAATCCCTGCCTAATCTGGCCCTAGTATTAGTTATACCAACACACAATAGAAATGCGTTTGCGGTATATATTCACACCCAAATATAGCTGAAATGTATTGTGAATAGGAATTTAAAACATAACATTTACTAAATCATTTAAAATAAATGCCACTTAGTGAGAAACATTGAAGACATACACCTCCACTATAGCATAGGTGAATAAAGGGTGGATCTTACCACGTTTGGTGGGTTCCACAGCCTGTGGAGGATGGTTCAGGTGATGGATGGACAACCGGAACCTGTGTGACCAAGGTGCTGAAGTCTATAGGCAATATGGCACTCCTATACAACCCTATTATGTCTTACCTACCTTGGTAAAGGTGGGGGGCTGTTTGAGCAGCTGCCTTGCACACATGGAGCACCCGCCCCGACAGGGGCGACCCCATACCGATCCTGTCCCTCAGTATGGGCCTTGTGCTATACTAAACCCTAATTACAAAGCCCTACATGCCATGTTTCGGTCCTAGACTCCAGACCTCATCAGGGGACTTCACAGAAGTATTCAGGGATAACTAGAAATAAATTAACAAACACACACTAAATATAGGTCACATATAAAACTGAGTTTCCAATGTTAATAAATTGGATTCAAACTCAGGTTACTTACTGAAAGAAGATCGTTTTAGCCTCTTACTTTCAATCCGGAACTATGGTGTATCGTATCCGAGCCTTAACATGAGAAGTGTCCCAAGCAAGTGCTGTGTCTCACCTCAAATAGTGGCGATTTGGGTGAGCAATTTGTGGTTATTACTCACCTCCTTATATTACCCCACTTCCTAGTGGGTGTACACCGCCCTGAATACCTAACTCACCTGTCCATAGCGGTCACAGCATGTGTGATTGCCTGTGGAACGCACGCCGCTCGCGTGCGTTCCACCGGACCGGAAGTTGGCATCACATGGTACGGGCTAACCGGAAGTGAGGTAAGGACCTACTTCCAAGCGTCGCCCGTTACATGGCAACAACTGAAACACAGCCCTAACGCCGCAAATGATAGCTTGCAAGCAATTTTCATTCTTGCTGAATCGCAATATGGATATTTACTGGCAGGACATCCAAATACATGCCCCGGCTCCGCCGCAATTGTAGCAGCAAGCCAAGGAGGGAATTATATTCTGCTACACATAGCAGTATTTTCTTAAGTGACATCTACCTGTTCATTAACCCCAACATGCCCAACATGCTCAAACTCTAGAGCATGTGCGCATATAGGGTAATATGAACAACCAGATATCAACACATATAATTAAACATGGCCCTCATTCTTGCATATAATATGAGACTATGTCACACCATGTATATGTGTGGCACAAAGTCATATAAAGCAGCTATAATTTTGTTGCTCGTTTAGACCAGAGGGGTGGACTGTCTTAAGGTAGAAAATCCACTTTGCTTCACATTGAAGGATTCTCCGTCTAATGCCCGGCTTGATTTTTTCAATACCCATGAAGGAAAGACAATCAGGTCTTCCATCATGTTCGGTATTCACATGTCTCGACACAGGTGTGTCTCTAGCATTTTTAATGTCGCCGACATGTTCTCCTATCCTCCTCCTTAATTCTCTGATTGTCTTTCCAACATACTCTTTCCCACAAATGCATGTCATTTTGTAGATTACTCCGATACTTCTGCAATTGATAAAATCACTTACAGTGTATGTTTTTCCCGTGTTATTGCTCCTAAAAGTTTTAGCCTTGGTCATAAAGGGGTACGCCACTAACCCTCCACATTTGTGGTTACCACTAATCCCTCTCTCAAGCCATGTTTTTTTGGATGCTGCTGGTATATGGTGGCTACGTACCACAAGGTCACGGATACTTCTACCGCGCCTGTAGGTGATGCCGGGGTGCTCCTTTATGACCTTGCAAATATCACGGTCCATCCGTAGTACGTGCCAGTGTCTCGAAATGATGTCTCTAACTGCAGATGAGCAGCCATTATACGTACTAATGAGACGGATCTCTCTGTCTTCCTTACTACCATCATTCATGGGAACCTCTTTTCGGGGGGTGAAAAGTGACACTCTATCACTACCTAAGGCATTCTGGTATGCTGGTGTCAATACACCTGCCGGGTAGCCCCGATCCAAAAATCGAGTTCTCAGATCTTTGGCCCGTGTGACAAAATCCAAGCGTTTGGAGCAATTCCTCCTTAATCTCAGGTATTGACCGCGCGGTATTCCCTTCCTGAGGGGGTATGGGTGACTACTTTCCCACCTTAGGAGAGAATTAGTGGAGGTGGGTTTACGATAGATTGTGGTCTCCAATCGACCACTCGGATTTATGCCCACGCAGATATCCAAAAATGGAAGTTGGGATGGGTGGCATTCTGATGTAAGGTGTAGGCCTATCTCGTTCTTATTTAATAGTTGGACCCAATCAGAGAAAGTCTCCATACTCCCTTTCCAGATGACAAACACGTCGTCTATGAAGCGTGCCCACTTTTGAACACACTGCAGTTCTACCATAGACTCATCTTTGAATACTATGGTATTCTCCCACCAGCCCAGGAACAGATTTGCATACGATGGGGCACAGGGGCTCCCTATCGCAGTGCCCCTGAGCTGGTGGTAGAATTGCCCATTAAATAGGAAATAATTCCTCGTCAATGAGAACTCAAGTAATTCAAGTACAAAATCACTGTGGGCCTGGAAGTGTCTTCCTCTTGTGGATAATAAATATGATGCTGCATACAAACCCCACTTGTGTGGGATAGAGGAGTATAGTGCCTCCACATCTACACTACCTAGTATGCAGCCCTCATCAAGATGGATCCCTTCCAGTTGCCTGAGGAGATCACCCGTGTCTTTAACATGGGAGGAGAGGGAGAGGACAAAAGGAGCCAGGATTCTATCTATGTATACTCCCAGGTTTTGACTAAGGCTGTCCACCCCCGATACTATTGGTCGCCCTGGGGCACACAGCCTTTGTGAACCTTCGGGAGGCTATAAAACGTAGCAATTTGTGGACACTGGGGATACAGGAAATCGTATTCTTCCTGATTGATTAGTTTAGCAAATTTTGCTTTATCTAAGATGCTTTTAAGTTCTTTTTTATAAACCACAGTAGGGTCCACATGAAGGATTTCATAGCAATCACGAGGAGCCAGTAAGTTCATACACATTGATTCATAGGCCTTTGTACTCAGGATGACGGTGTTACCACCTTTGTCCGATGGTTTAATAACAATGTTTTTGTTTTTGGACAAATTGTCCAATCCACACAGTTCATCCTGAGTACAATTGTTTGGTGCTGAGTACAAGTGAGTAGTCTCAAGGTCGGTGCTAACCAATTTGAGGAACACATCCACACAGTTGGTCTCACCTATGGGGGGCATCCTTTTACTCTTGTTCTTTAAGCATGAAAAGGGTCCCTCACCTGGAGCCGGTTCGTTAGCAGTGGTTAAACTTTGTAAAAGCTTCACGTCTGCTACCATGTCCACAGGGACTCCCATCTCTATGCTTTGTTTCCTCTCAAGATTGCAGAAGTGCTTGTACCACCGCAATTTCCGTGCAAAGAGATGCAAGTCCACTGTGGTCTAAACGAGCAACAAAATTATAGCTGCTTTATATGACTTTGTGCCACACATATACATGGTGTGACATATTCTCATATTATATGCAAGAATGAGGGCCATGTTTAATTATATGTGTTGATATCTGGTTGTTCATATTACCCTATATGCGCACATGCTCTAGAGTTTGAGCATGTTGGGCATGTTGGGGTTAATGAACAGGTAGATGTCACTTAAGAAAATACTGCTATGTGTAGCAGAATATAATTCCCTCCTTGGCTTGCTGCTACAATTGCGGCGGAGCCGGGGCATGTATTTGGATGTCCTGCCAGTAAATATCCATATTGCGATTCAGCAAGAATGAAAATTGCTTGCAAGCTATCATTTGCGGCGTTAGGGCTGTGTTTCAGTTGTTGCCATGTAACGGGCGACGCTTGGAAGCAGGTCCTTACCTCACTTCCGGTTAGCCTGTACCATGTGATGCCAACTTCCGGTCCGGTGGAACGCACGCGAGTGGCGTGCGTTCCACAGGCAATCACACATGCTGTGACTGCTATGGACAGGTGAGTTAGGTATTCAGGGGGGCGTATACCCACTAGGAAGTGGGGTAATATAAGGAGGTGAGTAATAACCACAAATTGCTCACCCAAATCGCCACTATTTGAGGTGAGACACAGCACTTGCTTGGGACACTTCTCATGTTAAGGCTCGGATACGATACACCATAGATCCGGATTGAAAGTAGGAGGCTAAAACGATCTTCTTTCAGTAAGTAACCTGAGTTTGAATCCAATTTATTAACATTGGAAACTCAGTTTTATATGTGACCTATATTTAGTGTGTGTTTGTTAATTTATTTCTAGTTATCTTCTGTGAAGTCCCCTGATGAGGTCTGGAGTCTAGGACCGAAACATGGCATGTAGGGCTTTGTAATTAGGGTTTAGTATAGCACAAGGCCCATACTGAGGGACAGGATCGGTATGGGGTCGCCCCTGTCGGGGCGGGTGCTCCATGTGTGCTAGGCAGCTGCTCAAACAGCCCCTCACCTTTACCTAGGTAGGAAAGACATAATAGGGTTGTATAGGAGTGCCATATTGCCTATAGACATCAGCACCTTTGTCACACAGGTTCCTGTTGTCCATCCATCACCTGAACCATCCTCCACAGGCTGTGGAACCCACCAAACGTGGTAAGATCCACCCTTTATTCACCTATGCTATAGTGGAGGTGTATGTCTTCAATGTTTCTCACTAAGTGGCATTTATTTTAAATGATTTAGTAAATGTTATGTTTTAAATTCCTATTCACAATACATTTCAGCTAATCTGGCCCTAACAGCAGCTGCAACCTCTCCCTACACTGATCAGAGCAGAGTGACGTGCGGCGCTACGTGACTCCAGCTTAAATAGAGGCTGGGTCACATGCTGCACTGGCCAATCACAGCCATGCCAATAGTAGGCATGGCTGTGATGGCCTCTTGGGGCAAGTAGTATGACGCTTGTTGATTGGCGGCTTTGCAGCCTTTCAAAAAGCGCCAAGAAAGCGCCGAACACCGAACCCGAACACCCCAAAATTCGGTACGAACCCGAACTATACAGTTTGGGTTCGCTCATCCCTACTCAGGAGCATTACATGTTACAATGAATCAACAGTATATATAGGTAAAAAACAGGTAATAATTTCCTTCACCTAAGGCATGCGCCTTCCGAACCAGGGACCCGGAACCGGAAGTATCCTTCCCCAATGGAGTCCAGAAATTGAACATGGCTTGGTTATTTTCAAAAGCAGTTCCTATAAACTCTGGTGTCCATCAGTGGACCTCTATGGACTTCGTATACAGGCTTTATGCCAGGAGCAAAAGGTCTTGTTCCTACCATAGGTATAATTCAAATATTCCTGTCGGACCGGTGTATTCACTTCCGGTTCTCCACCGGAAGTTGGGATTGGTTGGGATTGCGTTCCACCAGTGGAGCGCACGCTGAGGATTTTCCACCGGAAGTTGAGGATGTGTTCCAGTCGTAGAATGCATGTTGGAGGGATGGGTAATATGAAACTCTAATGGAGTTCCGGTATGATGTCAAAAGCCAAATATGCGTTTCACCTATGGAACACATCGGCACTAGTGGGACTTCCGGTCGTTGGTGCAAAAAGTGCAGCAGAGGCATAATTATGTTATATTATGAGAAGGTGAGCGTTATTAGAAAATGCCCCTCTTCCCAGAGAACAGTTCACAATACATAGCAAGTGGTAACATGCAATTTCACATAAAACAATATTTGTGCTGGTATAGATATAAAAACCTAATTAACTATTATTATTATTTATTATTAAAGCTCTATTCATTCCATAGCGCTGTACATATGAGAAGAGGTGTACATACATAATACAGTCAATTGCACTAATCATAAACAAGACGAGTTACAAACTGGTACAGAAGGAGAGAGGGCCCTGCCTGTGAGGGCTTACAATCTACATGGTATGGGAGAAGGACACAGTAGGTGCGGGTGAAGTTGGTCATGGCGGTATGGAGGCAGCAGGGTCACTGGTTGTAGGCTTGTCTGAAGAGGTGGGTTTTCAGGTTTCTTTTGAAGGATTCCACTGTAGGTGAGAGTCTGATATGTTGGGGTAGCGAGTTCCAGAGTATGGGGGATGCACGGGAGAAAACTATATAAATAAATACATAAAAATGAGTAAATCCCTAAGGCTGGGTTCACACGAGCGTGTCCGGATTAGTTCCGGATGCGTCCCGGTGTGTTGCGGCAAACCCGCGCGAGTAGGAATGCAATTGCAGTCAGTTTTGACTGCGATTGCGTTCCGATGTTCAGTTTTTATCGCGCGGGTGCAATGTGTTCTGCACGCGCGTGATAAAAAACCGACTGTGGTACCCAGACCCGAACTTCTTCACAGAAGTTCAGGTTTGAGTTAGTTGTAGTGTAGATTGTATTATTTTCCCTTATAACATGGTTATAAGGGAAAATAATAGCATTCTGAATACAGAATGCTAAGTAAAATAGCGCTGGAGGGGTTAAAAAAATAAAAAAATTAACTCACCTTCTCCTCTTGTTCGCGAAGTTCCCGGTATGATGAGTTGTGGGCTAAAGGACCTTTGGTGACGTCAGATCACATGCTCCAATCACATGGTACATCACCACGGTGATGGACCATGTGATTGGAGCATGTGATCTGACGTCACCAAAGGTCCTTTAGCCCACAACTCATCATTAAAGAAGTAAATAAGAGACCGGGAACTTCGCGATCAAGAGGAGAAGGTGAGTTAATTTGTTTATTTTTTTTAACCCCTCCAGCGCTATTTTACTAAGCATTCTGTATTCAGAATGCTATTATTTTCCCTTATAACCATGTTATAAGGGAAAATAATACAGTGAATAGACTGTCACCTAGCAACCATGCGTGAAAATCGCACCGCATCCGCACTTGCTTGCGGATGCTTGCGATTTTCACGCAACCCCATTCACTTCTATGGGGCCTGCGTTGCGTGAAAAACGCAGAATATAGAGCATGCTGCGATTTTCACGCAACGCACAAGTGATGCGTGAAAATCATTGCTCATCTGAACAGTCCCATTGAAATGAATGGGTCCGGATTCAGTGCGGGTGCAATGCGTTCACCTACCGCATTGCACCTGTGCGGAAATCTCGCCCGTGTGAACGCAGCCTAAATGGAAGTGTATATAAAATTAATCTGTAAGTAGATCAATATATAAATATGAATATAATTTTTTTTTAATTCTATGAATATGGACAATGAATTTCTTAATTTAATTAATAACTATGCATGTCATAATTGATAAATAAATAAATAAATAGCACAATTCAATTAGTGACTAGGCACATTATACTTAATAGCTGGATAAATAAATAAATAATTAATTAATTGATTAGTCAACTAGATAAAAGGGTAAGCCTAAGTGCCTCCTAATCATTGGTCAATACATATCCATTTGATACATAAATCAATACGTAAATAAATAAATAAATTAATTGATTGAGTTATATTATATGTATGGAGTTATATTTGTATCCGTATAACCAAGCTAATTTCCTGTGTCTCATCCATGGGTATTGATAGGGGAATAGGGGAAGGGGGAGGGGAGGAATATGTTTTAAATGTTATATACTAGCAGTTATGTACAGTAAACACTTCATTATACAGGATTGAAATATCAGGCTCATACCATTCCCGCACTCTATTGTTGCGGAACTGGTAGTGAGGAGAATTTATATCTAGTACCTTGGATACTTCCCCATTCCCCAGGGGGAGTCATAAATGAATATGAAAAGAGGATTTTTATTTATATTTTAACCTTTATCATTCTATTTTATTCTATGGAGAATACGCACAATCCTAATCCCTAACTCAAAGGCGAAAAAAAAATAAAAAATGTTTTTATTTGTATTATTACTTATTTATTTATTTATCTACGGGCCCCCATTCTGTTGGTGTCAATGATATTTTTCTGGGGATCACCGGGTTGCCCTTCCTCATTGCAATAGTTCCCCACATGCTGATACATATGGATTCTGTATCATTGATTTTCTTTTATTGGGGCAAATCTTATACTGTATATTCAATATTGGGTTGTGTTTGTTACTCAATGGGAGATGATATCCTTAGTAGTGACTATATTCCAAAGACTCATTGAGACCAAACGGAGCCAAAGTATTGAACCTAAAGATCCAATACCTCTCTCTCTTACAGAGCTGTGAATAGGATTGTGGGACTGAGTCTATGGGGGTCAATTTTAAGCCCGTGATATTGCCCCCATGGACTTCCGAGAAATGTTTGGAAACTCCATGTTTTAAGTATTCCTGTTGAATATTAGACCGGTGTTGATTGAGTCTTTCTCTCAAAGTTTGAGTAGTGCGACCTATGTACTGTAGACTACACGGACATTCTAACACGTAGATTACATATCTGGAGCCACAGTTCATACTGTATTTGAGTGGGATACTTTCTCCTGTGTTGGAAATAGTGACTGTATCCACATGATCGGAAATGGTAAGACAGCACATGCAGCGTCTAGAACCACACTTGAAAGATCCTTTCGGCTGGCCGGTCTGATTATCACTACAAGAATTTGAAGCCATGTTGGTGTATTTAGGGCAATACGGTGCAAGTAAATTCTTAAGAGTATTGACACGTCTAAAGGTCAACCTGAAGTGAATACACCGGTCCGACAGGAATATTTGAAATATACCTATGGTGGGAACAAAACCTTTTGGTGTCCACTGATGGACACCAGAGTTTATTAGGAACTGCTTTTGAAAATAACCAAGCCATGTTCAATTTCTGGACTCCATTGGGGAAGGAAACTTCCGGTTCCAGGTCCCTGGTTCGGAAAGCGGATGCATCAGGTGAAGGAAATCATTACCTGTTTTTTACCTATATATACTGTTGATTCATTGTAACATGTAATTCTCCTGAGGAAGGGGTCACTGTCAATACCCCGAAACGTGTCAAACTTATTTATATATATTAAAGTCTTACCGTATTACATGAGCAATCCAGCGGGTCATCCTTATCTGAGGACACGAGGAGACTACCATACTACAGGCGATCTCGGCAAGGGGGGGTCTTCTTTGGCGTCAAGTGTCTTGAGGTTATCTTGCGCCAAACCCCCCCTAGTGGTGACGTGAGTAGCACACGGTCGACAGACCATAAGTGTAGGTGCACACTGTTCATGTGATTTCACAAGTGGTGCTCCCTTCACCTATATATATATATATATATATATATATAAAATTTTATACTGTTTTTCAAAAGTGCAGGGTGGGTGGCTTCTTCCCGTGCTCCAGGCCGGGTTTTGGCTGGGACATAAAAACCCAGCCAGCAGTCTCTGCTGTGTGGATTTTACCCCCATCTGACAGTGAAGCTGTGGAGCCTCTGTGCTGAAGGCTGAAGACTGAAAGCAGGTGTGCAGGCCGCCTGAAAAAGGCCAGTGAATTTTTCTGTGGTTGAGCATTCAGCTGTGTGTGAACTGACACCAAGGATTCCAGGTGAACACTGTGTTATTTTGCTGTGTGTGAACTGACACCTAGGATTCCAGGTGAACACTGTGTTATTTTGCTGTGTGTGAACAAGCACCAAGACTGTTATGTTTTTACTGAGTGTGAATAAAACACTGAAGTTTGATTTACATCCTGGTTCCTTGCCTCTATACTGCGTCCGCTAACCTGTCTACCAGAGAAAATCCCCACAACATATATATGCTAAGCAGCATTGTGCAGCCTTCTGTTGCTGGCTGCCATGATGTGTTTTACAAGCTGCACATTATTTATATCTCTCAACATCACTTTTATTTTCTCTTCACTTATTATTTCTCTTATTTATGTATGTCCAAGCAGCCCATCAATACCCCCAAAACTTACTGGCACTACTGACTGCATGTGGCTTGCTCAGAAGATCCTATGTCTGCTCCAAGTCTCCCTAATCGTGGCACTGGCTGTGCGCGGGTCACTCGTTTGTCATGTGACCCACCACTGACGTCACTAGGGGGCAGAAATAACAGGGCGGTAGGTGGATACATCCTGTCTACAAACAAGCAGTATCCCGATCCCGCCCTAGACGGCAACAGTCAGGCAGTAACTTAAGTTAAGTGAGTGAGTGGGTCAGGGTATCTGTCCATTGTAGCAGCGGCGCAGGCGCAGCCAGTGTGAACACATACTAGCCGGCATCACACTTGTGCCCCCCCCCCCCGCATCTTATAAAGGGAAAAGCAGTGCGCGCTTCCATCTGTATTGATGGAAGCACTCATTGCTTCTGTTCTGGCACCTCCCCTGAGAGCCAGCACACGGGGCGTATCGCCACCCCGGGCACGCCTCTGCTCCCACTGCTTCCACCCTGCAGTCTCACGGGCACCCTTCCACCCTGGTGGCTCACAGGAACACTTCCACTCTGCTTGCTCACAGGCATGCTGCCAACCTTGCCCCCTGATGATGATGATGCCACCTCTTCACCTGGCTCCCATGTGTGATCAGCTACGTCATCTACATATGTTTGTGATTCACTTGTGTCCCCCTCACCTGTCTCTTGCGCATGTCCCTGACCTCTCGCAATATGTGCTCCTACCCGACTGCCATCATCGGTAGTTGCACGCCTAAAGGAGTCTTCAGCGGACCTCTTCTCCAGGCCTAGGCTGGCCTGTAACTGCTGACTGTCCTCAAAAGGCTCAGCATTGCTGAAAAGTGGAGTAGAGCTGGTGGCATACATTACTTGGCTAACAGGCGAAGTAACAAAAGCAAGAGGCAGGTTCAGGACAAGTGAGGTTATAGAGGCAGTTCCTGGGCCATGCCAACTAAGAGTGGTGTCAGAGGAACCCAATGATTCCTGGCTGTATGTATCTGTTGTCACCTCAGATGTTGACGAGTCAAACATTCCAGTACATCTGCATTGTTGGTCAAAACTCGACAGCTGGAGGACAGTGGCAGCTCTGGCCTGTTGCTGCTATCACTAGAGATGAGTAAATCAAAGTTGACATGGTAAAATTCGATCCAAATTTCAGAAAAATTCAATTTGTTCCAAAATCAAATTTCCTTGTGCTTTGTGGTAGCGAATAGTATTTTTTTTCTAAAATAGCTGCTGCACATGAAAGAGGAAGTAAGAAGCCCGGGAATGAGGGATCACCCATAATGCCATGCAGACATTCCAGCGAACTTAGTGCAGATAGAGACATACAGGCACTAGGGACAGTGATTAGGAAATTATTTATTCACAAAATATTACTATTGAGCAGTTCATGGACAGATAAGTGATAGTGTAGGGATACAATAGGAAGGCATTATCCACACTATACACTGCGTGCAGAATTATTAGGCAAATGAGTATTTTGACCACATCATCCTCTTTATGCATGTTGTCTTACTCCAAGCTGTATAGGCTCGAAAGCCTACTACCAATTAAGCATATTAGGTGATGTGCATCTCTGTAATGAGAAGGGGTGTGGTCTAATGACATCAACACCCTATATTAGGTGTGCATAATTATTAAGCAACTTCCTTTCCTTTGGCAAAATGGGTCAAAAGAAGGACTTGACAGGCTCAGAAAAGTCAAAAATAGTGAGATATCTTGCAGAGGGATGCAGCACTCTTAAAATTGCAAAGCTTCTGAAGCGTGATCATCGAACAATCAAGCGTTTCATTCAAAATAGTCAACAGGGTCGCAAGAAGCGTGTGGAAAAACCAAGGCGCAAAATAACTGCCCATGAACTGAGAAAAGTCAAGCGTGCAGCTGCCAAGATGCCACTTGCCACCAGTTTGGCCATATTTCAGAGCTGCAACATCACTGGAGTGCCCAAAAGCACAAGGTGTGCAATACTCAGAGACATGGCCAAGGTAAGAAAGGCTGAAAGACGATCACCACTGAACAAGACACACAAGCTAAAAACGTCAAGACTGGGCCAAGAAATATCTCAAGACTGATTTTTCTAAGGTTTTATGGACTGATGAAATGAGAGTGAGTCTTGATGGGCCAGATGGATGGGCCCGTGGCTGGATTGGTAAAGGGCAGAGAGCTCCAGTCCGACTCAGACGCCAGCAAGGTGGAGGTGGAGTACTGGTTTGGGCTGGTATCATCAAAGATGAGCTTGTGGGGCCTTTTCGGGTTGAGGATGGAGTCAAGCTCAACTCCCAGTCCTACTGCCAGTTTCTGGAAGACACCTTCTTCAAGCAGTGGTACAGGAAGAAGTCTGCATCCTTCAAGAAAAACATGATTTTCATGCAGGACAATGCTCCATCACACGTGTCCAAGTACTCCACAGCGTGGCTGGCAAGAAAGGGTATAAAAGAAGAAAATCTAATGACATGGCCTCCTTGTTCACCTGATCTGAACCCCATTGAGAACCTGTGGTCCATCATCAAATGTGAGATTTACAAGGAGGGAAAACAGTACACCTCTCTGAACAGTGTCTGGGAGGCTGTGGTTGCTGCTGCACACAATGTTGATGGTGAACAGATCAAAACACTGACAGAATCCATGGATGGCAGGCTTTTAAGTGTCCTTGCAAAGAAAGGTGGCTATATTGGTCACTGATTTGTTTTTGTTTTGTTTTTGAATGTCAGAAATGTATATTTGTGAATGTTGAGATGTTATATTGGTTTCACTGGTAAAAATAAATAATTGAAATGGGTATATATTTGTTTTTTGTTAAGTTTCCTAATAATTATGCACAGTAATAGTCACCTGCACACACAGATATCCCCCTAAAATAGCTAAAACTAAAAACAAACTAAAAACTACTTCCAAAAATATTCAGCTTTGATATTAATGAGTTTTTTGGGTTCATTGAGAGCATGGTTGTTGTTCAATAATAAAATTAATCCTCAAAAATACAACTTGCCTAATAATTCTGCACTCCCTGTAGGAAAGAGAGCAGGGACCAATTGAACAGTTTAAAGCATGGCTAATAAGAGATATTCTATTACACCTTGCTGCACTAATTGGGGTTAAAACGCATTCTAATACTACAGATTTTAGGTTGTTTGCATTATTTTGTGCATAAGTAATTCCATTAAACCTTGAATTTGTTATTGGGTTTAAACTGCGGTTTGATACAACAGATTTGGGGGGGGGGTTAACATTCTTTTATATACAATTCAATCTGTTAATCCTTGATTATATAATTGGGGTGAAATTGTGACTTGATACTACAGTTTTTAGGGTGTTCACATTCTGTTTTACATAATTAAATTATCCTTAATTGTGTAATTGGGGTGAGGTTGAAGTCAGATACTACAGATTTTGAGGTGTTCACGTTCTTTTATACATAATTCAATCCGTTAATCCTTAATTGTGAAATTGCGGTCTGATAATACAAATTTTGGGGTGTTTATTTTCATTTTTCCATAGGTAAATCAATTAATTCTTAATTGTGTAACTTGGGTGAAATTGGGGTCTGATAAGTAAATCCGCTAATCCTTAATCGTGTAATTGCGGTGAAATTGCAGCCTGATACTGCAGATTTTAGGGTGCCCATAGTAAAATTCCAGCTCACCTTTTGTAGATTCAATCAACCCCTGGTGCATACAACAGGTAAAAGAGTCCTTTGGTAGCAAAACAATAATAAATGAAGTTCCAGCACTGCAAAGTAATTGTTGTGTCGCTTGTCTCTTTATTTGTGGTAGCAAAATTACAGCATGTGGATCAAACCTCACACTCCAACACCAGATTTTAGGGTGTTCACGTTCTCTTATATATAAGTACATCCATTCATTCTTGTTTCTGGGGGTTAAATTGCGCTCTGACACGAATGCTATTTTACACTTACAGTTACCTTTACAGTACAGTATGTCCGACAGAACAGACAGGTGCCAGGCCCGTGTAAGGGAAAAGGCAGTGGCCAAAATGTTTCTGGAGCTGGCAGAAGTAGCAGCAGAAGAAGGAGGAGGGTAGCAACAGTAGCAGCAACAGGCCAGTGTCATCCAGCGGTCATGTTTTGACCAGCAACTCAGCTGTCCTTGAATGGTTGACTCGGTCTTCTACTTCATCACAAGTGACATCAGACAGCCCCAGCCAGGAGTTGGTGGGTTCTTCTGACACCAAGCTTAGTTGGCATGGCAAGAAAACAAGCTCTGTGCTCCCACCTTTCCTGAACCTCTGCCTCTTTCATTTGCTGTTCCTTCTGCTCGGGAAGTATTGTATGTCGTCAGCTCGGCTCTGTTTTCCAGTGAGGTAAAGCTTCTAGAGGACAGTCGGCAGCTACTGCCCATCCAAAATGTGGAGGAGAGATCTGCTGCTTTTTCCGGTAGGCGGGCAAGTAGCAATGATGAGATGGGAGATAAGAGATGGTGTTGCAAGCGGTCAGGCACATGTCACTGACACTGGTGAGGGTGACATTAGTGATGTGCAGAGAGTAGTGGATAATGATGTAGCCGAGTGAAGAGGTGACTTCATCAACATGATCAGGGGATGAGGGTGGCAGCTTGAGCTTGTGGCCTGCACTTCTTCTCCAGCAGTCAAGGCTCCACCACCTCAGAAGGAGGGAGCTGTGTTTTCTTTCCATCATCTTCTGGTCCCATCAGCTACTGCTCCTCCTTCTGGTCACTTTTTTCATCAGCAATCAATCACAGAGGCGATTGCAAATAGACTACAGTATGCATGCACTCATCCAACGGTGCAGAAGCTGAATGTGCTCCTGGCCAAGTTGCTGGTACTACAGCCCCTCCCTTTCCATGTGGTGGACCTTTCATAGAACTCATGGCTTGTGCCAAGCCAATGTGGAGAGTCCCAAACCATCATTACTTCTCCAAAGATGCTGTACTAGCCCTGCACACATATGTAGAACAGAAGGTGGGCCAGTCCTTGAGCCTGTCATTGTGTCTGCTAAAGTTCACCACAGTGGCGACGTGTGGAACTGTAACTACGGTGAAGGACAATATGTCCTTTATATCCCACTGGGTAAATGTGGTTCCTGCACAGCCACACCAGCAACTTGGCCAGGTGACGGCAGTGCCGCCTCTGCTTTCTCAAGCTGTGGGACCTGTGCCAATGTCTTCCTCTGCATCCTCATCCTTAACCATGTCCCCAGCCTCCAGTGCAGGCACAATTCGGAGTGCTCCTCCAGCACGGCGGTGTCACACTGTTCTGCACCTGGTTTGCCTGGGCGAACGGAGTCACACCGGGGAGGAACTGTTCCGCATCCTTCAAGAGGAAATCTAATCCTGGCTCTCTCCTCACAAACTGTAAATGGTCACCGACATTTGGAAGAACATTGTGTCAGTGCTGGATCAGGGAGGGCTGAACCATGCGCCCTGCATGCCATATGTAATTAACATTGTAAAGCAGTTTCTGAAGTCTTCCTCCCAACTGCAAGACATCCTGAAAATGGCCAGGAAATTGTGTATGCACTTCAGCCACTCTTACACTGCAAAACACTCCCTCCTTGAGCTGCAAAGGCAGAAGAGCATTTCCCAACATCGGCTGATCTGCGACGGTTCCACACCTAGGATCTCCACACTCCACATGTTTGACCAATTATATGAGCAGAGGAAGGCTGTAAACAATTTATTGATGATGCAGGCTGACAGGAGCACTCTTCTGTGTAACTAAAATGTTAGCCAGTGGCAGCTCATGCATGACACCTGCTGTTTGCTCAGGCCTTTATTTGTCAGTCGCCAGGACTATGAGATGAATGACATTATTCCACTCCTTCACATCCTGGAGCAAATGCTGATAAATCTAGCTGACCAGGGGACAGGAAATATTGCGCCTACATCTCATGGCCACATATGCCCTGTGGGGTCGCTGAACTGGCACAGGAGGAGGAGGACATTTATGCCCAAGCAATATATACAGAAATGGGTGTCTTTTCTGCACAGGTGACAGGAGAAGAGCAGAAGGAGCTAGACGGTGATGAGGAAGACCAGGCAGATGACCCAGACAAACTGTGACAGTATTCAGTGGAGATGGAGGCAGGGAGTCCCTTGCGCAAATGGCCAGATGCATGACGAGTTGCTTGCATAGTGACAGCAGTATTAACACCATTCGGCAAAGGGATGACTACTGGCTCTCCACCATGTTATACCCTAGCTACTGCTCAAAAGTCACAAGTAACGGTATAGTGAGGCGCCAATTTCACGTAACTAATTGTGGAGAGAGTAGATGTATAAATATAGAGAAGATGTAGAACAGCTCAAATGGCAAACATACCAGTAATCAAGTATGGAAGCTGTAATAAAACATGCTCAAAAGTGGGGGCCTTTTTTCGACCTTCTATGTGCACCATCGCCCATCCTCACGAAGATCTGATCCGGGGGCCCTCTGCACTCACATTTCACTGCCATGACTACTGGAGGGGGGTAGGTGGCAGGAGCAGCACCAGCTCCATCATCAGCAACTCTAGTCTGGAGTCTCTAATGAGCACTTTTCTTCACTCGCCTACTGAAGAAACTACCCACCAGCAGCAAGACATGGAGCAGAACTTGAACCAGCAGGTGGTTGCATACTTTGACTGCACCCTGCCACCCCACATCCAAGATCCACGGGACTACTGAACAGCCAAACTTGATCTGTGGCCGCAACTTGCCAAGTTTCCCCTGGACAAGCTTTCCTACTCGGCCAGTGGTGTGGCATCAGAGCCTGTGTTTAGTGCAGCACAGGTCATAGTTACCCTAAAGAGAACTCGCCTTTCCACCTCAAATGTGGAGAGACTTACCTTTGTACATATGAATTAGGCATGGATCTGCCAGGATTTCAACACGCCAGTGCCTGATGCATCAGACTAGATAATTCTGGGTGCCACACCCAAACTTTGTGAAAAGAGACCTGTTTCTTCTGGCCACCTGCTTCAGACACTATTCTGATGCTGCCACATCCTCCTTCTGTCACCCACCATCTTGTGCTGCTACTGCCACTGCTGTTGCCCCCCACCTACCCACTCTGTGACTGGGCCATTATGTTGACTCCTCATGTGGTTGCCACCTCACCACTCCGACTGGGCCATTATGTTGATGCCTCATGCAGTTGCCACCTCCCCACTTTATGACTGGGCTATTGTGTTGACTCCTCATGCGGTTGCCACCCTCCCCACTGTTAGCCCAGCGGTCCGTGCCAGTGCTGCGGACCCTAACCGAAGGCAGAAGTGCCGGGTTTCCTCTTTCACTCCTATGCACCGTGCTAAAAAGCACGGGCAGCAGGTAACTTAAATATGGTATCTGAGATCCATGCCAGAGTTTCCATCCTGCTGGAGACCTTTACTGGTTTTTGAGCTTGCATAGGTGCATAGGTGTGTCTCTTTTCACCTATGAAGCAGCACATAGACATCTTCTGTCTCCCCAGTCTATGCCTGGATTGCAGCAGGTGTTAAAAGGTGTTTCCTACCACAAGAAGATGCCTGAGCAACTCATGGTCCCTAGCTTGTCTAGCTCCAAGTGAAAAGGTGTTTTTCTTGTCTGCTTCACTGTGTACCGGACCCTGCTTTTTAAACTCCTAGACTTTGCCTGTTTACCGCCTGCCTCTGACCTCGGATTTAGTTTTTGGACTTTGCTTGCCGCCTGCCTCTGACCTTGGACTTCGCTTTCTGACTTTGCTTGATCGCTGCCTGTCCTGACCCGGAGCCTTCTGGCCACACACATCCCCTCGGTGCTTACACCAGGTACTCTGACCCCCCAATCAGCTGCCACTGACTCGAAGAATGCTCCGGAGTGGCACCTGGCAACTACCCGAACTGCTCAAGCCTATCCTCACCTTCAGAGGCTCTAGTGAAGACCAGGTAGTTGCTTAGTTATGCCCCTCCTGAGTGCAGCCAGTAAGTGGCGCAGTGGGTCCACACCCGCTTGCATAACAGTTTGCTCAGACCATGGACCCCGCTGATCTGAACCCTCCCAGTCTCACAGAGTTACATCAGGAGATGGTCCAACAGCGTGAGCATCAGGAGCAAATCCTGATTTACGTAATGTGAATATGTGTCTAAACAACCTGACATCTGCTAACCTAGCGTCATCTGGCTTCTCAGCCGCGGTTTATCCGGCTCCTGCACCGCCATCTTCCTTCGTACCAGGATCTGAACCTCATCTCTCAGCTCCTCCACGCTTCAATGGTGACCCTAAACAGTGCTGGGGGTTCATAAATCAATGCACCCTTCATTTTGAACTTTTGCCTCACCAGTTTGCTTCGGACCGAGCCAAAGTGGCTTTTCTTATGTCACATCTTACTGGGGAGGCACTGGCCTGGATCAATCCTCTCTGGGAAAGGAACGACCCAGTCCTAATGGATCTACAGGTAATGAAGCCGGTTGGCACTCGCTGAATGCACGCTGCACGGGAAACTTCAGTCTATATACAAAATCCCAGCAGCTGTGTCTTTTAAGGTATAATTTATTATACCTTCAAAGACACAGCTGCTGTGATTTTGTATATATAATGGATCTACAGGCCTTCCTAGAAGCCTTCCGCAGGGTGTTCGACGAACCCGGATGCTCCACCTCAGTCACATCCTCTCTACTGCGGTTTTGTCAAGGGAACCAATCCGTGGGCCAGTATGCAGTCCAATTCCGTACGCTGGCCTCTGAACTCGGCTGGAATAATGAGGCACTTGTGGCTACCTTTTGGGAGGGTCTCTGTGGGAGAATTAAAGATGATCCACCTTGGATGACATCATCTCCCTCGCTACTCTAATTGATTTGCGGTTCCAGGAACGTGCCAGCGAAGTGGCATGTGAGGGGAGACCTTTTCGTCTGGCGTATTCTCTTCAACAAGCTCCTAACCCTCAGTCTTCCATGTTCCTCAGTCTTCCAGTTCCTGCAGAAAGCCATAGTGGATCCATATCATATTCTAGTCCGAATACCTGCAGAAACCATTGATAGTTTCATCTGTCAATGGAAGGGCTCTATCTGAGTCCGTACAATTTTCTACTGAACCTGTGAAACTATAGTTGGGAGCTCTTCATACAGAAGAAATTTTATTCTTGATTCTTCGAAGTCTCTCCCATCCTCTCCTTTTGGGGTTACCATGGCTCCATGTCCATGAACCTGTTCGTGATTGGAAGTGTGGAGAGGTGCTTCGTTGGGGACAGTACTGCCTTGGAAAGTGTCTTTCTCCTGTTCAGCCTGCTTGGTCACGCTGGGTACCACCAAATCTTGAAAAACGACTGCAGCATACCATGCTTATACCTATGTATTGGATAAGAAGGAGGCTGAGACGTTACCCTTCACACAGGCCCTATGATTGTCCTATTGATCTGGTTCCTGGTTATTCACCTCCCCATGGTCACATTTATCCTCTGTCACCAGCAGAGACACAAGCCATGTCTGACTAGATCCAAAGAAAATCTTGACATAGGATTTATCCGGAAATCATCTTCTCCGGCTGGTGCTGGCTTCTTCTTTGTAAAGAAAAAAGACAGTTCTCTCCGGCCATGCATCGATTATAGGGGCCAAAATAAAATCACTATCAAGAACAAATACCCTCTTCCCCTTATTCCAGGGTTCTTTGACCACCTCAGAGGAGCTAAGATCTTCTCCAAATTAGATCTGCGTGATGCCTACAACTTGATCCAAATTTGTCAAGGGGACTAGTGGAAGACTGCCTTTAACACCTGTGACGGTCACTATGAATATCTGGTGATGCCCTTTGAACTAAGCAATGTCCCTGCAGTGTTCCAAGAATTTGTTAACAATATCTTCAGAGACTTGTTATACTCTTGTGTTGTGGTCTATCTCAATAATATCCTTGTTTTCTCTACAGATTTGGCTACTCACCAGAAGCAGGTTCGTCTGGTCCTACAAATGCTAAGAAAAAATTATCTGTATGCCAAGTTTAAAAAAAGTATCTTCGAACAATCCTCACTTCCATTTTTAGGGTACATAATGTCTGATACTGGACTGCAAATGGATCCTGAGAAGCTGTCTGCAATTTTGAAGTGGCCTCGCTCTTCTTGTTTAAAGGCAATTCAACGTTTCCTGGGGTTCGCCAACTACTACTGCCAATTTCTACCACACTTCTCTTCTATGACAGCCCCCATCTCTGCCTTGACTCATAAAGTGGTGAATCCACAAAATTGGTCTGCTGAGGCTGAATCAGTCTTTCAAGCCTTGAAGCAGGCCTTCTCTGCGGCTCCAGTACTCCATCGTCTTGATGCCACTAAGAAATTTTTCCTGGAGGTGGATGCATCACAAAAATCTCCTTCTGGTAAGCGTAACTACTCGATTGGGGACAGAGAGTTGTTGGCCATTAAGATGGCATTGGAGGAATGGCATTACCTTCTGGATGGAGCCAGTCATCCTATAGTGATCTATACTGTCCACAAGAACCTCACCTACCTACAGTCTGCAAAAAGAGTTAATCCTTGACAAGCTCGATGGTCCCTGTTCTTTGCTCGTTTCGATTTTGTTCTTTATTTTCGTGCTGCAGATAAGAACTTTAAAGCAGATGCTCTTTCAAGATCCTTTGATTCCACTGACCAGGAGGAGGAGGAACCCCAATTCATCATTGATCCCGCTAAAATCTCGGGCTGTCCTGTTAAGCTATCCAAAATCCCTCCTGGAAAGATCTTTGTTGCAGAGTCTCTAAAAAATCAAATCTTACTATGGGGTCATTCATCTAAAGTGGCAGGTCATGCTGGTAAGCGAAAGACCTTCAGGTTGATTGCACAGCGGTACTGAAGGCCATCCATTATAGCTGCCTGTCCATCCTGTGCACAAAATAAGACTTCTAAACAACGGCCAGCCTTCTGCTTCCTCTTCCTATTTCTGAGGTTCCCTGGCAGCAGATAGCTATGGACTTTATCACGGATCTACCCAATTCCTCCGGTTGATCCGTAATTTGAGTAGTGGTTGACCGCTTCTCTAAAGTGGCGCATTTTGTTCCTCTGCCTGGACCTCCTTCTGCTCCCCAACTGGCCAAGAAATTTATCGAACACATTTTTCGTCTCCATGGCTTCCCACTCCGTATTGTGTCCGATAGAGGTAAACAATTTACGTCAAAATTCTGGAGAGCTCTCTGCAAGCTATTAAATGTATCTCTGGACTTCTCATCAGCGTATCATCCTCAGTCCAATGGTCTGATAGCCCACGGTGGAGCGTGTCTGTCAACCAAATTCTTACTAACTTTTTGCGCCACTTCACTAACAGTCTGTCACGGACTATGGTGTGTTTTGTGACACTTTCCTTCACTTGCGGTTGCCCATGGCAACGTGTGGTGTTGTGTGCATGTGGTGGCAGTGTCTCGGCCTTCTGGCTGTTTCCCAGGACATGGTTGCCTTGCATGCCGTTGCCGGCGGTAACAGGTGGAGTGTGATGTTTGTGTGTACACTTCTCCTTTAAGTGGCTTTCTTCCCTTGCCTGGGTTTGGAAGGGTTAATTCCCTTCCTAGTGAGTGAACACTGGGTGTGTCTGTGTGTGGGTGTGGCTACTTGGGCTATTTAGCTCCTGCTGGATGCTAGTAGCTGAGGGGTACTCCAGCCATGGTGTTTGCTGGAGTCATCCTCCTGGTATCCTTATACCATCTTCCAGTGAGGGCCACCCTTGTGGTCATAAAAATATTATGTCACGATGTTACTTTATGTGTGTGTGGTGTCTATTCTTACTGCAGCTATGGATCTGGGTTCCTGTGTGTTTTTGTGTGTGTGCTGTGTCCTTTCTATGTTTGGTGTGGACGTCAGCATTTGAGCACGGGATCCAGTCAGTGTGTCTGTGGCAGGTAGGGGTGGAAGTGGTTTTACTCACCTGCCATATCCATAGGCTGTTTATGTTTCCCCTTCCTTGCAGTTTGGCCAGTTTAGACGCCTGTTCGTCCGTGTCAAGGAGGAACAGGTTGTCTTACCCAGCTCATAGTTCAGGGATCCCTTGAGGGCTAGTAGGGACCCGAGGTTCCTGAGTATGAGTCCTCCTACCTTCAGGGTTGGCTCATACAGCTAGGAGTCAGGGTCAGATTTAGGGATACATTAGAGGTGACCTGCTCCCTAATTCTGTTGTCCTGGTCAAGCAGCCTCCTTATTACTGACACCGCACAGCTGAGGGTTTCCACCACCCTCAGCCGTGACAGTATGACCACAATGGCTTCTTGCTGGGTGACCTTCGAAAGAGGGTGCAGCATGTATTGCCAGCTGTTTCGGCATACATGCGCGTTCTCCGGATGGAGAGCGTTTTGGGGTTCATCGTTAACAGCGCGGTTGGTGGCTTATTCCCCGCCACCTTGCCTTCCGTGTCCGTGTTGGTGATCCCTGGTCCCTCTCCATGTTCCTATCCCTGGTCGTCTGCTGGCAGCATTCCGTTGGTGTTCCGGCGGTGTGCTGGTTTGGAGTGGTTGTTGGCAGCGACTGGAGTGGGAACATGAGTGGAGAGTGGACGCAGTGTCAGTGCGGTCTCTCCGAGCTGTTTCTTTGTTGGTCTCTGGTTCCTGTGTGTTGCTCCAGAGGCTGGCAGCCGGCTCCTGGTTCCTGTGTGTTGCTCCAGGGGCTGGCAGCAGTCCTGGGGAGACTCGCATGCGCTGACTCTGATTCTGCTACCTTTTTCCCGTCTCCCTTCCCTGTTTTGGGTCCCTCACTAGTTTTCCCCTTTTTTTTTTTGGTGGGAGTGTCACGGCCTATGGTGTGTTTTGTGACACTTTCCTTCACTTGCGGTTGCCCGTGGCAAGGTGTGGTGTTGTGTGCATGTGGTGGCAGTGTCTCGGCCTTCTGGCTGTTTCCCAGGACATGGTTGCCTCGCATGCCGTTGCCGGC
This sequence comes from Bufo bufo, assembly GCF_905171765.1. NCBI lineage: Eukaryota > Metazoa > Chordata > Amphibia > Anura > Bufonidae > Bufo > Bufo bufo. The sequence continues at coordinate 296,625,772 of NC_053393.1, forward strand.
GGTAACAGGTGGAGTGTGATGTTTGTGTGTACACTTCCCCTTTAAGTGGCTTTCTTCCTTTGCCTGGGTGTGTCTGTGTGTGGCTACTTGGGCTATTTAGCTCCTGCTGGATGTTTTGGTCCCCGAGCCACTTAGTTATCACTTTTGCCTTATGGCACGGTGCTCCATCGTGCTGGAAAATGCATTGTTCTTCACCAAACTGTTGTTGGATTGTTGGAAGAAGTTGCTGTTGGAGGGTGTTTTGGTACCATTCTTTATTCATGGCTGTGTTTTTGGGCAAAATTGTGAGTGAGCCCACTCCCTTGCATGAGAAGCAACCCCACACATGAATGGTCTCAGGATGCTTTACTGTTGGCATGACACAGGACTGATGGTAGCGCTCACCTTTTCTTCTCCGGACAAGCCTTTTTCCAGCTGCCCCAAGCAATCGGAAAGAGGCTTTATCGGAGAATATGACTTTGCCCCAGTCCTCAGCAGTCCATTCACCATACTTTCTGCAGAAGATCAATCTGTCCCTGATGTTTTTTTTGGAGAGAAGTGGCTTCTTTGCTGGCCTTCTTGACACCAGGCCATCTTCCAAAAGTCTTCGCCTCACTGTGCGTGCAGATGCGCTCACACCTGCCTGCTGCCATTCCTGAGCAAGCTCTGCACTGGTGGCACTCCGATCTCACAGCTGAATCCTCTTTAGGAGACGATCCTGGCGCTTGCTGGACTTTCTTGGACGCCCTGAAGCCTTCTTAACAAGAATTGAACCTCTTTCCTTGAAGTTCTCGATGATCCTATAAATTGTTGATTGAGGTGCAATCTTAGTAGCCACAATATCCTTGCCTGTGAAGCCACTTTTATGCAATGCAATGATGGCTGCACGCGTTTCTTTGCAGGTCACCATGGTTAACAATGGAAGAACAATGATTTCAAGCATCACCCTCCTTTTAACATTCAAGTCTGCCATTTTAACCCAATCAGCCTGACATAATGATCTCCAGCCTTGTGCTCGTCAACATTCTCACCTGAGTAAACAAGACGATTACTGAAATGATCTCAGCAGGTCCTTTAATGACAGCAATGAAATGCAGTGGAAAGGTTTTTTGGGACTAAGTTAATTTTCATGGCAAAGAAGGACTATGCAATTCATTTGATCACTCTTTATAACATTCTGGAGTATATGCAAATTGCTATTATAAAAACTTAAGCAGCAACTTTTCCAATTTTCCAATATGTTCACACCAGTTATTTGGTAATTTTTGGCCCTGTAACTGACCAAATAAGTGAGGTGTGAAGTGATTCTAATAGTGATGCCTGTCACCTGCCTGTGATACTGACGCAAAGTAACTGTTTCACTACCACAGCAGACAACCTATGCATGTTTCTGCAATGCACAGTATTGTACACCAATATACAGTGGTCCCTCAAGATACAATATTAATTGGTTCCAGGACGACCATTGCATGTTGAAACCATTGTAACTTGAGTAATCGGTTCCAATGCCCCAAAATGTTATCCAAGATAAGAGAAAATGAAGATTTAAGAAAAATAAGCAGATAACTAAGACAGATAAAACAAGTCCTTACATATAACAGACAGGAATAGCTGCTAACTAGCAACTAATTCAGCTATTTTACCAGAGAAGTGGCCTTGATTGGTTGGATCTCATTCAGAGGCATTGTACGGTATGTTGAGTCTAGTTTCAACTTACGATGGGTCAGAAAAGACCATTGTATGTTGAAAATATTGTATCCTGAAGCCACTGTATCTTAAGGGATCACTGTACAGGCTCTCTGCAGCCGAGAAATAGCAGATTTTTAACGCTCTTGGTCACAAATAAATTCAGATCAAATCAAATTTTTGGAAAAATTCGGCGAAGCGTACGAATTTTTGAAAAATTCATTAAACTTTAAATATTTCTTAATAAATTCTGTTTTACATTATAAAATTATGACAAAATAGTAAATTTGTTCTGATCTTCTAAAAAAAATCAATAATTTACTGGAATTCATACAAAAGACATACAGATGGAATTATAAAAAGTCCACAAATTGCTTTAAGAGGTGTTCTGTTTTGTTCCGTCCTAATACATGTCTATGGGGGCACATAACGGTTCCATTTGTTTTCCGTTATACATGATAGAAAAAAAATTGTCCAGTCTGTGCCTGCTTCGCTAAGCTAAAAGCTGACATGCAGGACTTTTAGCTTATCGAAGCAGGCACAGGCAGAACTGGCTCCATTCAGCTAACACTGAACTATTAATTTTCAGCGTTAAAATAAAAATGTCATTTTTAAAATAAATAATAATCTAATTTAATGAATATGAAAGTAAACAAATGGTAAATAAATGCTTTATTAAAATTAGACATAGATACACTGACTGGAAGACATTTTTTATCTGTTTCTCCATGTAGAATTAATTGTGGGATTTTACTAGTTTATGACGTAAAGTCATGATTTTATGAAAGACACGGAGGCGAGTATTGCTTAACTCTTTCTTTACTGAAACAACAGCAGCAAAGAAGATAATCAGAAAACATTTCTCCAATGAGGATATAAGCCCCTCCCCTTAGTCCCACATATAGGGACCTCCTTCATATCTCCACTTCCTCTTTCTTTGGTAACGGAACTGCAAACCGAAACTGGAACGCCAAGATTGAAGAAGAAGAAAACCGGCGTGACTTCAACCGATGCCAGAAAACGGAACGATCCCCAACCGAAATCCTGGTAAGATGCGACAACACTGGGGAACGATCATCCACAGATTGCTGAGACCTGGAATCAACCTAGGAAGAAAGTAAACATCAATAGCAAGGAGCCGAGGATGAACTCCAAACAGTAGTACAGATACATTAAAATGTCAGGGTTAACGGAAAAGTCAACAATCTATATAGCATCAAGAAATAGCGCAAAAAGTGCAACGGGGAGGGTGAAAAAAAGGGGTGGGACAATACTCGCCTCCGTGTCTTTCATAAAATCATGACTTTACGTCATAAACTAGTAAAATCCCACAATTTTAGATCAAGACACGGAGGCTCATATTGCTAGTTCAAAGCCGATTCACAATAGATGAAAACACATGCGGATCCGGTCTGAAATAGAACTCCCTGAAAGTAGAAGCTCGAGACCAGTCTGCCAGTCTCATGACGTCCACCAACTTAGCCCCCGTCAGGGTTAGGGACGTGGCCGAAGCTCCTCGAACCGAATGAGCTGTGAAAATGGAGGTGTCAATGCCAGACAGGGATAGGATCCATTTCACCCAACGCGACAAGGTGACACTGGTGACCGGAAGGTGAGGACAGCGAAACAAAATGAACAATTGCGAATGAGACGCAGGACGCAAAGGCGAAGTCCGAGCCTCGTATTCTTTAAGGCATGCCACCGGACAAGGGACCGAAGACTCCGGAAAAGCCGGATAATCCACTGACCTAATACTGTTTTTTGTATTGGAGATATTAAAGGTCACGCCTTCCGGGGTGAACGAGCGAGCGTCGTAGTCCAACGCCCGCAGGTCCGACACTCTTTTACAGGAGACAAGACAAAATAGGGTAACTAACTTGCCTGACAGCTGGCGTAAGGACAGCTCCTGATTGACCGGCCAGGCCGACAGAAAAGATAAAACTGTAGAAACGTCCCAAGAACTCGAGAAACAAGGACGGGGAGGATGGGTGAGGCGCGATCCCCTAAGCAGGCGACAAACGAGGGGATGGCGCCCAGCCGGGAAGCCCTCGAACCCCCTATGGCCCGACGAGATGGCAGACCTAAAAACGTTAATAGTACGATAGGCCTTACCGTCCTTGTACAAGGAAGAAAGAAAAAGGATAATATTATTTACCGAAGCCGTAACGGGATCCAGGTTCCTAAACAGGCACCAATCAGCCCATGACTGCCATGCAGACCTATAAGCTCTTCTGGACCCGGGGCCCCATGCGCTCTCCAGAAGGAATCTAGCCGTCTCCGAAACATCCGAGAGTTGACTGGGATTCCCGAAATCCTGCAAGCCAGCAGGCGCAAAGAGTCGGAGACGACTAGAGGGTGCGGTTGACCCAACGGCCCCTGCAACAGGGTCGCCGATTGAGGCAATAACAGGGGCCTGTCCACCAACAACTCCAGGAGTTGCAGGAACCAAGACTGCACCATGGCCAGAACCTGTGGTATCAGGGAAAAAGGTGGAAAAGCGTACGTCAGATTCTCCGCCCAACGTTGTAGGAACGCATCCACCGCTTCCGCGGATGGGTCCGGCCTCCAACTGAAGTATCTGTCACAAATATTTAGACAGCACTCCTTTGTAAATGATTAATTAAATAATTTTATTTCATGTTATTTCAGCCGGAGTAGGTGGTTTGTCAGTAGCAACGTTTCAGGCGTAATAATCGCCCTTCATCAGGCACTCTGAGGACCACGTTAGGGATACAGCCGGCTGTATCCCTAACGTGGTCCTCAGAGTGCCTGATGAAGGGCGATTATTACGCCTGAAACGTTGCTACTGACAAACCACCTACTCCGGCTGAAATAACATGAAATAAAATTATTTAATTAATCATTTACAAAGGAGTGCTGTCTAAATATTTGTGACACTTACAAGTTCTGGAGGTGGAGCTTTAGAACACAACCCGGACGTGCACCCACCCTCGCCATTCTATGAATAGAGTGCTGTGGCCAATTTTTTATAAAAGAACTGAAGTATCTGGGCAGCTGGGCATTCCATCGAGACGCAAAGAGGTCGATGGAGAACGGACCCCAAAGGGATAACACAGAGTCGAAGGTTCCCTCGTCCAATTTCCAGTCGCTGGAATCGGACATGAAGCGAGAACTCCAATCGGCTTGAGTATTGTGGAGCCCCGGCAGATATTCCGCCACCACCGACACATTGTTTGAAAGGCAGAAGTCTCAAAACTCCTTGGCCAGATGTGTTAACATCCTGGATCGGGTACCTCCCATGGAGTTGATGCATCGAACGGCTGAAACGTTGTCCATCCGTAGACGAACACACGCCCTGGCCTTCCCCCGGGTGAAGCTGCGGATCGCAAAAGATCCCGCCAGGAGCTCCAGTGCATTGATGTGCAGACTTGATTCGGATGCCGCCCAAGGACCTCCGGTGGATACCCCCTCGCAATGGGCACCCCATCCCAGGAGGCTGGCATCAGACTCCACGACAAGGTCCGGCTGAGGGCCGAAAATGGCCCTGCCATTCCAGGCCGAGAGGTTGGCAATCCACCAAACCAACTCGTCTCAAGTGTCCGAGTCCAAAAGAATCAGGTCCGCATAAGTTGCCCCCGCCTGCAGGTGGGCAATCTTTAGGCGTTGCAAGGCCCGATAATGCAGTGGGGCGGAAAAATCGCCTGAATGGAGGATGACAAAAGACCTATCACCCTGGCCAGTTGGCGAAGAGACACCTGAGGCAAAGACAATGTGTGACGTAATTCCTTGCGAATTGCGCGCACCTTCACTGGGGGAAGGCTGAGAGTCAAGGCCTCTGAGTCCACCAGGAAACCCAGGAACTCCATGGTCCTGGACGGGACCAGGCAGGATTTCTCCCGATTGATAATGAAGCCCAAGTTGGTGAGGAGGGACATCGTCAAGCGCAGGTGATCCTGAATGGTGGAGTAATCCCTGGCCATGATCAAAATGTCATCCAGATAGACTATGAGCCTCACCCCCCGGCTGCGGAGCCAGGCCATGACAGGGCGCAGTAGCTTGGTGAAGCACCACGGAGCGGACGACAGGCCAAAGGGAAGACACGTGAAGCGCCACAGGGTGTCTCGCCAACGGAACTGTAATAGGTCCCTTGAGGATGGGGCAATCGGTACTGTGAGGTATGCATCCTTCAGGTCTAGTTTCACTAGCCAGTCGTGTGGGAGGAGCATATCCCGGAGGAGGTGGATGCCCTCCTTGAAGTGACAGTATCTTACAAAGGAATTTAAGGCCTTTAGATTTATTACTGGCCTGAACTGACCCCCTTTTTTCTCTACGAGAAACATGTTGCTGATCACCCCCAGCGGGACCTGGGAAGCAGGCTTTATGGCCCCCTTTAGGAGCAATCCATTTAATTTCTCGTCTATGAGGGATTGGTCAGAGCCGTCCGAGTGAGCGGCGGAGTCACAATGGAATACGGGGCCGACACCAGTTCTATGTAATAACCCCGGATCGTGGATAAAACCCACGGATCCGAGGTGATTGAGGCCCACACATGGGAAAAGGACCGGAGTCTGCCCCCCACACCCAGATCTGAAAAAGGGAGAAGAACCGGTTGACTTACCAAAGGGACGGCGAAGGTTCGGCTGTCCTCGATAGGATCTACCCCGTCCAAAGGAGCCTCGCGACAGGAAGAAGGATGGAGGTTGCCTTGGGTCCTGACCGGAGGACCGGAAGAATGATCATGAGGGGCCTCGTCCCGAGCATCGGGACTGAAAAGACGAGCGGCCGGCCAGACGGCCCCTTGTACTGCCGGCCCTGGAGGAAACCCAGCTATTGAAAACCTTGCGCATAGAGGTTTGCGCCTTATCAAGGGCAGTAAATGTCCCTACAAATTTCCCCAGCTCCTTAATAAAGGGGTCACCGAATAGGAGCCCCTGGGCATCTTTGCCCGACTCAGTGAGGGCCATGTTGGCCAATTTAGGCTCCATTTTTATTAGGATGGCCTTCCTGCGCTCAATGGCAATAGAGGTTTTGGCATTGCCAGCCAAGCATATGGCCTTTTGGACCCAGCCTCTAAGCTCATCGGGGTCCACCAGACGGCCTTCCGCCTTTGCCGATTCCGCCAAATCAAAGATTTTGGCCAGCGGACCCATAGTGTCCAATAATCTGTCCTGGCAAGCCCAAAGGGCTGAGTCCAGGCCTCTATGGGGGCTAAATCCTGATTTGGACAAAAATTGTACGACCTTAGGGTCGACCGAAGGTGTTTCACACACCTTGTTTGGTATTACCGGACGAGGGCATTTGGCATTTGTAACTGGCCTCCTTACTAAGGGGCTTGCAGGTCATGGACTCTATGTAGCTAGCGACATGGGGGGCCGGCAGCCACTCAGATGACCTGGGGTGATGGAGAGAGTCCGGGTCAAATAAAGGGGAACCGGATGGATCCGTAAGGGATGCCTGCGCATCGGTCGTCGAAGACGACTTAGCCGCAGTCGGGCGGGAAACCGGTTCAGGTTGCCCCTCATCCAAATCAAACTCTTCTCCCTCAGAGTTCACTGGGGAATGCAAATTAACCTCCTCCTCAGACTCCTGAAAGTCAGATTCTGGTTCCGGCTGGGATCTAGCCGTTTTCCAATTCCGGGCACATTCTGCCTGGCGCGGACAGGCTCTTTTGCGTGACCGGAGCGTGCTGTCAGATGATGGAACTAGGCCATCAAGGAGTTTCTGGAGGTATTGGGTAGTGATACCGTGGTATCGTGAGTCATGGTCACTGTCTGGGCACAGAGGACCTGGGACAGGGAGCTGGTGAGGGCTGAGGAAACGGAGCCCATTGCGGACAAAATGGCGTCCGAAATGGACTGCTGTAAAGCCCTAGTCTGGGCATCTGCCGAGGGAGGAATAGCTTCCAAAGAGGAAGCACCGCTTGGGGCACATCGGCAGCAGGGTTAGCCTCCAGAGTGGGGCTGCCTAGAAGCAACGCAGAGGTGGCTGGAAAAAGGGACATGTTGCAACTTAACCCTAGCGGCGTTAAGGCAGGAACGGGGTAACTGAGAAAAACTGTCACAGTATATAGAAGAAAAAACCTGTGAAGGTAATAAGCAACTGCGGTCCCTAGAAGCTAAACTAGCTACCCAGACAGGAGCACGGCAAGTACGAGGTGGCCGTTGACTGCAGGCACTATGGCGTCCGAAATCTCGCAAGATCTCGGACGCCGAAGGTGGCCGGAGCGCAGAGAGAGCGCGCCCGAGATCCCGCGATAGCGAGACTTCGAGCGCAATCCAAGATGGCTGCCAAACTCTCGCAATACTAGGATCGGAAGACAAGGAGAAGAAGATGAAGGAAAGATGGCGCCCGGGAACAGCGACAGCAGGAAGAAACGCGGGACCCGCAGTGGGACAAGGTAAGACCCGGGCACCGGAGAGACCACTCTGACTCAAACCGGAGGGATAAAACTTTCCTCCCAGGAAGGGTAGAAGGTAAAGGGCAGGAAAAACTTCGGATAAGAGATCACGGAACAAAAAGGGAACGATAAGAAGGAAAATGAGGTGAAAAACAACCCAATAAAAGTTCAATCCCCAAAGGGAGGAACGACAGTCTAAATTTAACAATTATAAGTTACATAAACAAACAAAATCCCATATAATCAGACAAATTCCCACCCACAGCCCCGGAGGACTGTGGTGGGGTACTTAACTGAACAGCAGCAGCAAAGAAAGAGGTAGTAGAGATATGAAGGAGGTCCCTATATGTGTGACTAAGGGGAGGGGCTTATATCCTCATTGGAGAAATGTTTTCTGATTATCTTCTTTGCTGCTGTTGTTTCAGTAAATAAAGAGTTAAGCAATATGAGCCTCCGTGTCTTGATATAAAATTTATAATTTTCTGTACAATGCTTCAGGAGCTTCCTGTATGCACAAACTATTATTAATGTACTGTAGTTAAGCCCACATTGCTGTCAAATATTGATGCCACGTGGTGAGATTCTGAGACCCCATTATGCGTAATCCACTGCACACTAGTGATGAGCGGAAGGTGCCATATTTGATTTTGTGATATTTCGCGAATATTCGATTGAATATTTTTCATAGAGAAACATAGAAACATAGAATGTGTCGGCAGATAAGAATCATTTGGCCTATCTAGTCTGCCCAATATACTGAATACTATGGATAGCCCCTTGCCCTATCTTATATGAAGGATGGCCTTATGCCTATCCCATGCATGCTTAAACTCCTTCACTGTATTTGCAGCTACCACTTCTGCAGGAAGGCTATTCCATGCATCCACTACTCTCTCAGTAAAGTAATACTTCCTGATATTACTTTTAAACCTTTGCCCCTCTAATTTAAAACTATGTCCCCTTGTAGAAGTTTTTCTTCTTTTAAATATTCTCTCCTCTTTCACCTTGTTGATTCCCTTTATGTATTTAAAAGTTTCTATCATATCCCCTCTGTCTCGTCTTTCTTCCAAGCTATACATGTTAAGGTCCTTTAATCTTTCCTGGTAAGTTTTATCCTGCAATCCATGTACCAGTTTAGTAGCTCTTCTCTGAACTCTCTCCAAAGTATCAATATCCTTCTGGAGATATGGTCTCTAGTACTGAGCACAATACTCCAAATTAGGTCTCACTAGTGCTCTGTAGAGCGGCATGAGCACCTCCCTCTTTCTACTGGTAATTCCTCTCCCTATACACCCAAGCATTCTGCTAGCATTTCCTGCTGCTCTATGACATTGTCTGCCTACCTTTAAGTCTTCTGAAATAATGACCCCTCAATCCCTTTCCTCAGATATTGAGGTTAGGACTGTATCACTGATTTTATATTCTGCTCTTGGGTTTTTACGCCCCAGGTGCATTATCTTGCACTTATCAACATTAAATTTTAGTTGCCAGATTTTTGACCATTCCTCTAGTTTTCCTAAATCCTTTTCCATTTGGTGTATCCTTCCAGGAACATCAACCCTGTTACAAATCTTTGTGTCATCAGCAAAAAGACACACCTTACCATCGAGGCCTTCTGCAATTTCACTGATAAAGATATTAAACAATATGGGTCCCAGAACAGATCCCTGAGGTACCCGACTGGTAACAAGACCATGGTCTGAATATACTCCATTGATTACAACCCTCTGTTGTCTGTCCCTCAGCCACTGCCTAATCCATTCAACAATATGGGAGTCCAAGCCCAAAGACTGTAATTTATTGATAAGCCTTCTATGTGGGACAGTATCAAAAGCCTTAATAAAGTCTAGATAAGCGATGTCTACTGCACCTCCGCCATCTATTATTTTAGTCACCCAACCAAAAAAATCAATAAGATTATTTTGACATGATCTCCCTGAAGTAAACCCATGCTGTTTTTCATGTTTCAATCCATGGGATTTTAGATGTTCCACCAGGGGCGTAACTAGAAGTGACTGGGCCCCACAGCAAATATTTGTAAGGGCCCCTCCAGCGCGCTTCGCACCTCCCTCCTCCTGTGTAAACCCCACTCCTTTGGCACAGTGTAGCGGTATACTGTATATTGTGTGGCACAGTGTAGCGGTATACTGTATATTGTGGGGCACAGTGTAGCGGTATACTGTATATTGTGTGGCACAGGGGATGCTATATGTGTATAACATAAACATATTTCATATGAAAACTTACAGTTACTTGACCCTTGGGGATCTCGGACACCACTTCAACACTTGGCCGGAGGCTCGGCGGAGCTGATGTTGTGCTTTATCCTAATGAGAAAGATTTCATAATAAGGATTTGGAGAAGGGGCAGAGGGATAGCAGAGCAGGGGGAGGCTGGTGCTGCTACTAGGGGGTCATACCATGGGGGAGTAATAAAGCCCACTATAATTCCCCCCCCAGTAGTAATAATTCTCCTTATAATGTGACAGTGCAAAAATACCCCTTTGTAATGCCCCCAGTTGAGCTAATGTCCCCATAGTGCCCCCATAATGTCCCAATATAAAATACCCCTATATAGTGCCCCCAGTAAATTCCCCCATAGTGCTCCTCTCCCCCCTTCCTGCTAGTGCCCCCCATAATGTACCAGTATAAAATGCCCCATATATAGTACCCCAGTAGATTCCCCTCAGTGTCCGGCCTCTGATAGGCTGCCGGCCTAGTGTCCCCCATAATGCCCCCCAATAATGTGCCAGTAAGTGTCCCCATAGATGCCCCCCTCCATCATGTTCCAGTATCAAGTGCCTCTCTCCTCCCCCCCACATGTCCCAGTATCATAGTGCCATCTCCCTTCCCCAATGTGCCAGTATCAAGTGCCTCTCTCCTTCCCACCCCCCATGTGCCAGTATCATAGTGCCAAACCCCCCCATGTGCCAGTATCAACTGCCTCTCTCTTCCCCCCCATGTCCCAGTATCATAGTGCCATCTCCCTCCCCCAAAAAAGTGCCAGTATCAAGTGCCTCTTCCCCCCAATGTGCCAGTATCATAGTGTCAAACCCACCCATGTGTCAGTTTCAGGTGCCAACCCCCCCCCCCCACATGCCAGTATCAAGTGCCTCTCTCCTCCCCCCCATGTCCCAGTATCATAGTGCCATCTCCCCCCCACAAAAGAAGTGCCAGTATCATAGTGCCTCTCTCCCTCCCCCCCATGTGCCAGTATCAGGTGCCAACCCCTCTCCCCCCCCCATGTGCCAGTATCAGGTGCCTCTCCCCCCCCAGGTGCCAGTATCAGGTGCCAACCCCACTCCCCCCCATGTGCCAGTATCAGGTACCTCTCTCCCCCCATGTGCCAGTATCAGGTGCCAATTCCCCGTCCCCCCAAGGTGTCAGTATCAAGTGCCTCTCTCCTCCCCCCCATGTCCCAGTATCATAGTGCCATCTCCCCCCCACAAAAAAAGTGCCAGTATCAATTGCCTCTCTCCCCCCCCCCCCATGTGCCAGTATCAGGTGCCTCTCCCCCCCCCCATGTGCCAGTATCAGGTGCCAACCCCCTCTCCCCCCCAGGTGCCAGTATCAGGTGCCAACCCCTCTCCCCCCCCATGTGCCAGTATCAGGTGCCTCTCTCCACCCCCCCATGTGCCAGTATCAGGTGCCAACCCCCCCAGGTGCCAGTATCAAGTGCCCTTCCCCCCGCTCCACCCATGGCAGTAACAGTCGGGTATTAAAAAAAAATAATAAACACTTCTACTTACCTCCATGTCAGCGATGCAATGCAGCCTCTTCCTGTGTCCCGCCCTGTATGTCCATATATGGAGTCAGTGCTTGTATTTCAGAAAAGTTTCTGCTGGGATTCGAACCCACGACCTTCTGTATCAGAGGCAAAGCACCTAACCACAAGACCATAAGAGCTGCCTTGCTGCTGACTGAAAAAATATGAGACTTCTACTGTTATAGCTGGCTAAGTGTACATCTATACACATGACAGCTGCTCATATATAGAGATATAGCAGAGCTGAGTGTGCTGGGACAGCTGTCATATAGAGATATAGCAGTGCTGGGTGTGTTGGGGCAGCTGTCATGTGTATAGATGTACACTTAGCCAGCTATAACAGTAGAAGTCTCATATTTTTTCAATCAGTTGCAATGTCTCCTTTATCGCTGTGTGGGTAAATGCTTTGCCTCTGATACATTGGAGGTTGTGGGATCGAATCTCAGACACATCAGGAGACTTTAGGATACAGTAAGATTAGATCACATTAGCGAGGGGGCCTGGTTAGCCGCCGCTGCTGCTGTGAATGGGCCCTGAACATTAAGACAAGAATCAATATTTAACTAACTTGAAAATAAACTGTCACACACGCTGCCGGGGCGCCGGGCCCCGAAGCAGCTGCTTCCCCGGTAGTTACGCCACTGCCTGGCTGCCTGTGTGTAGTGTCTGTGTGTTAATAAAATAAAAAATAAAAATAAAAAATGAATTTGGTCCGGACGGGCCCCCACTGCTATGGTTGTTATGGCGATCCCTACGCCACTGTGTTCCACAATCCTCTCCTTAAGTATGGTTTCCATTAATTTCCTTACTATTGATGTCAGGCTTACTGGCCTATAGTTGCCCGATTCCTCCCTACTACCTTTCTTGTGAATGGGCACAACATTTGCAAATTTCCAATCTTCTGGGACGACTCCTGTTGCCAGTGATTGGTTAAATACATCTGTTAATGGTTTTGCTAGTTCACCGCTGAGCTCTTTTAATAGCTTTGGGTGTATCCCATCAGGCTTCTGTGACTTATTTGTATTAATTTTAGACAGCTGATTTAGAACCTCTTCCTCTGTAAAGACACATGCATCAAAAGATTCATTAGTCTTCTTTCCTAACTGAGGTCCTTTTCCTTCATTTTCCTTTGTAAAAAATGAACAGAAGTATTCATTGAGGCAGTCAGCTAGTTCTTTATCTTCTTCCATATACCTTCCTTCTTTTGTTTTTAATTCCTTGTTTTAGTTTACTTTTTTCATTTATGTATCCGAAGAATGCCTTATCGCTTTTTTCCCTGACTGAACTAATTTCTCTTCTGCCTGTGCTTTAGAAGCTCTTAGAACTTGTTTGGCCTCTCTCTGCCTAATCTTATAAATTTGCCTGTCATCCTCGTTTTTTTTTTTTATAATTCCTAAAAGCTATCTTTTTGTTTTTAATGATTTTGGCCACTTCTGCTGAGTACCACAGTGGCCTCTTCCTTTTTTTGCTTTTACTGACAAGCCTAATGCAATTTTCTGTTGCCTTCAATAGTGCCACTTTTAAGTAGTCCCATTTCTCCTGGACTCCAATGAAACTGTTCCAATCTGATAGGGACTTGTATTACACTAATTTAATTTTAGAAAAGTCAGTTTTTCTAAAATCTAAAACTTTTGTTTTTCTGTGGTGTGACTCAGTCACTGTACTTATAGTAAACCACACTGAATGGTGATCACTAGATCCCAAGCTTTCCCCTACAGTAATATCAGATACCAAATTCCCATTTGTGAATATTAAATCTAAAATGGCCTCCTTCCGGGTTGTCTCCTCAACTACTTGCTGTAGAGATAATCCCAGTGGGGAATTTAGAATATCTGTACTCCTGGCAGAACTAGCTATTTTGGTTTTCCAGTTTACATCAGGAAGATTGAACTCTCCCATAATGATAACTTCCCCCTTCAATGTCATTTTAGCTATTTCCTCAACTAGTAGATCATCTAATTCTTTGACTTGGCTAGGTGGTTTATATATCACACCTACACGAGTTACCTTATGATTATCAAGCTGCAAGCTAACCCAAACTGACTCTAAATTGTTCTCGCTAACTTGTATCAAATTAGATTGTATGCTATCTTTCACATACAGGGTCACCCCTCCCCCTTCTTGCCTTCTCTGTCTTTCCTGTATAGAGAATGCTGGTATTGTTATATCCCAGTCATTACTCCCATTGAACCACGTCTCAGTAACAGCCACTACATCTATATTCTCAGATGCCATTATAGCCTCAAGCTCATTGATCTTATTCCCTTAACTGTGAGCATTTGTAGACAAGAATCTGAGCTTGGCTTGTCATTTCTTAACCTTTTTGCTACTGGCATCTTCTGGCATTGTTCCGGGGGGCAGTTGGACCCCTGGATTATCACTCTTTTGCCCCCCTTTCCTAGTTTAAATGCTCCTTAGCAAATACTTGGAACTGTTTACCGAAAACATTTGTTCCCTTGAGAGAAAGATGCAAACCATCTTTCTTGTACAGTTCTTTTCCATTCCAACAAGAGCTAACATGAGACACAAAGCCAAACCCTTGGTTCAGACACCATTCACCAAGCCATACATTGAATTCCTTAATGCACATCTTCCTGTCATGCTGAAGGTTATGCACAGGCAAAACTGCAGAGAATGAAACAGTTGATGCAACCTCCCGTATATCCTTTCCAAGTGTGTGAAAAGCTTCTTTCACCTTTGAAACCTCATTGCAAGCCAGATCATTTGTCCCAAGATGGACAATAACATCCACTTCCCTTTCCTGCTTTGCTTGCCTAACAATATTAACCACCTCAGCCCCCATAGCTTAAACACCCTTAATGACCAGGCCACTTTTTACACTTCTGACCTACAGTACTTTCACCGTTTATTGCTCGGTCATGCAACTTACCACCCAAATGAATTTTACCTCCTTTTCTTCTCACTAATAGAGCTTTCATTTGGTGGTATTTCATTGCTGCTGACATTTTTACTTTTTTTGTTATTTATCGAAATTTAACGATTTTTTTGCAAAAAAATGACATTTTTCACTTTCAGTTGTAAAATTTTGCAAAAAAAAAAGACATTCATATATAAATTTTTCTCTAAATTTATTGTTCTACATGTCTTTGAAAAAAAAAATGGTTTGGGTAAAAGTTATAGCATTTACAAACTATGGTACAAAAATGTGAATTTCCGCTTTTTAAAGCAGCTCTGACTTTCTGAGCACCTGTCATGTTTCCTGAGGTTCTACAATGGCCAGACAGTACAAACACCCCACAAATGACCCCATTTCTGAAAGTAGACACCCTAAGGTATTCGCTGATGGGCATAGTGAGTTCATTGAACATTTTATTTTTTGTCACAAGTTAGTGGGAAATGATGATTTTTTTATTTTATTTTTTTTATTACAAAGTCTCATATTCCACTAACTTGTGACAAAAAATAAAAACTTCTATTAACTCACTATGCCCATCAGCGAATACCTTGGGGTGTCTTCTTTCCAAAATGGGGTCACTTGTGGGGTAGTTATACTGCCCTGGCATTCTAGGGGCCCAATGTGTGGTAAGTAGTTTTAAATCAAAATCTGTAAAAAATGGCCAGTGAAATCCGAAAGGTGCTCTTTGGAATGTGGGCCCCTTTGCCCACCTAGGCTGGAAAAAAGTGTCACACATCTGGTATCTCCATACTCAGGAGAAGTTGGGCATTGTGTTTTGGGGTGTCATTTTACATATACCCATGCTGGGTGAGATAAATATCTTGGTCAAATGCCAACTTTGTATAAAAAAATGGGAAAAGTTGTCTTTTGCCAAGATATTTCTCTCACCCAGCATGGGTATATGTAAAATGATGCCCCAAAACACATTGCCCAACTTCTCCTGAGTACGGAGATACCACATGTGTGACACTTTTTTGCAGCCTAGGTGGGCAAAGGGGCCCACATTCCAAAGAGCACCTTTCGGATTTCACCGGCCATTTTTTACACATTTTGATTTCAAACTACTTACCACACATTTGGGCCCCTAGAATGCCAGGGCAGTATAACTACTCCACAAGTGACCCCATTTTGGAAAGAAGACACCCCAAGGTATTCCGTGAGGGGCATGGCGAGTTCCTAGAATTTTTTATTTTTTGTCACAAGTTAGCGGAAAATGATGATTTTTTTTATTTATTTATTTTTCTTACAAAGTCTCATATTCCACTAACTTGTGCCAAAAAAAATAAAACTTCCATGAACTCACTATGCCCATCAGCGAATACCTTGGGGTGTCTTCTTTCCAAAATGGGGTCACTTGTGGGGTAGTTATACTGCCCTGGCATTCTAGGGGCCCAAATGTGTGGTAAGTATTTTGAAATCAAAATCTGTAAAAAATGGCCGGTGAAATCCGAAAGGTGCTCTTTGGAATGTGGGCCCCTTTGCCCACCTAGGCTGCAAAAACGTGTCACACATGTGGTATCTCCGTACTCAGGAGAAGTTGGGCAATGTGTTTTGGGGTGTCATTTTACATATACCCATGCTGGGTGAGAGAAATATCTCGGCAAAAGACAACTTTTCCCATTTTTTTATACAAAGTTGGCATTTGACCAAGATATTTATCTCACCCAGCATGGGTATATGTAAAATGACACCCCAGAACACATTCCCCAACTTCTCCTGAGTACGGCGATACCACATGTGTGACACTTTTTTGCAGTCTAGATGCGCAAAGGTGCCCAAATTCCTTTTAGGAGGGCATTTTCAGACATTTGGATCCCAGACTTCCTCTCACACTTTAGGGCCCCTAAAAAGCCAGGGCAGTATAAATACCCCACATGTGACCCCATTTTGGAAAGAAGACACCCCAAGGTATTCAATGAGGGGCATGGCGAGTTCATAGAAAAAAAAAAAATTTGGCACAAGTTAGCGGAAATAGATTTTTTGGGGTTTTTTCACACAAAGTCTCCCTTTCCGCTAACTTGAGATAAAAATTTCAATCTTTCATGGACTCAATATGCCCCTCAGCGAATACCTTGGGGTGTCTTCTTTCCAAAATGGTGTTATTTGTGGGGTGTTTGTACTGCCCTGGCATTTGAGGGTCTCCGCAGTCATTACATGTATGGCCAGCATTAGGAATTTCTGCTATTCTCCTTATATTGAGCATACGGGTAATGAGATTTTATTTTTCCGTTCAGCCTCTGGGCTGAAAGAAAAAAATGAACGCCACAGATTTCTTCATTCGCATCGATCAATGTGGATGAAAAAATCTCTGCCAAAAAAAAAAAAAGGAGGGGAAAGGCGTCTGCCAGGACAAATAGGAGCTCCGCCCAACATCCATACCCACTTAGCCCGTATGCCCTGGCAAACCAGATTTATCCATTCACATCAATCGATGTGGATGAATAAATCATTGCCGGGATTTTTTATTTTTTTTATATATACAAAGTGTTTGCCAAAGCATATGAACACCGCCATCTCCTCAGCTCATATGCCTCGGCAAACGTATCTTTTACTGCAGAGGAGAAATCTCGTCTTGCAGCGCCGCATACACCGACTTGTGTGTAATCTGACAGCAGCGCCATGCTTCTGTCAGAATGCACATCAGTGCTGCAGCTAGTCGATCGGTTGGTCCACCTGGAAGGTAAAAAAAACAAAACAAAAAAGAAAAAACCAGGCCGCAACGCAATAAATTTTATTAACTTTATGATAACTTTTGAACAGAACATCTAAACTTTTTATTAACTTTTTGAACTGAAGTTAACTTTTTTGCTTACTGGTGTTTTTTTTTTTTTTTTTTTTACCTTTTATATGACAAACTTCTCCTTCCCCATGGGACAATGTGCAAAGCGCAAATCGCCCAAAGATGTGGCGAAGTACATTATGCACTTTATCCCAGGTGAAAGGAGAGGTTTGCAGCAGCTGTGAGTAAAAGGGCCCTAATAGCCCTGTGTGCCTGTCCTGTGAGATGCAATCCCTATGCTAAGTGTACCTGTGTGTGGTACTTCCGGAAACACTCTCCAAAGCATAGGGCAGGGTGGTCAGGACAGTCAGGACAGAAATAGCGGGTGTCACGCCTTATTCCACTCCTGCTACAGACACAACATCTTTTTTGGGGTGACGGTTGGGTTGAGGTACCAGGAACGACACTGGGGAAATGTCGCTCGTGTAGACGGCTAACTACACTGGTGGATGGGGCCACGGAACCTTCTGGATACAGGAGGTTCTCGATGATCTCTTCCTGAAATTTGAAGAAGGATCCCGTTCTCCCAGCCTTACTGTAGAGAACAAAACTATTATATGCAGCCAATTTAATTAAATATACAGACACCTTCTTATACCAGCGTCTGGTGCGTCGGGAAACTAAATACGGAGACAACATCTGGTCATTGAAGTCCACCCCTCCCATGAGCAAATTATAGTCATGGACACAGAGGGTCTTTTCAATGACACGGGTTGCTCGCTCAATTTGTATTGTCGTGTCTGCGTGAATGGAGGAGAGCATGTAAACGTCACGCTTGTCTCTCCATTTCACCGCGAGCAGTTCTTCGTTACACAAGGCAGCCCTCTCCCCCCTTGCAAGACGGGTGGTAACGAGCCGTTGGGGGAAGCCCACGCGACTAGTTCGCGCGGTGCCACAGCAGCCAATCTGTTCTAGGATCAAATGCCTGAAGAGGGCCAACCTTGTGTAGAAATTGTCCACATAAAGATGTTACCCCTTGCCAAATAAGGGTGACACCAAGTCCCAGATTGTCTTCCCACTGCTCCCCAGGTAGTCAGGGCAACTGACCGGCTCTAGGGTCTGATCTTTTCCCTCATAGATCCGAAATTTGTGGGTATAACCTGTGGCCCTTTCACAGAGCTTATACAATTTGACCCCATACCGGGCGCGCTTGCTTGGAATGTATTGTTTGAAGCCAAGGCGCCCGGTAAAATGTATTAGGGACTCGTCTACGCAGATGTTTTGCTCTGGGGTATACAAATCTGCAAATTTCTGGTTGAAGTGGCCTATGAGGGGCCGAATTTTGTGGAGCCGGTCAAAAGCTGGGTGGCCTCTGGGACGGGAGGTGGTGTTGTCGCTAAAGTGCAGGAAACGCAGGATGGCCTCAAATCGTGCCCTGGACATAGCAGCAGAGAACATGGACATGTGATGAATCGGGTTCGTGGACCAATATGACCGCAATTCATGCTTTTTGGTTAGACCCATGTTGAGGAGAAGGCCCAGAAAAATTTTAATTTCGGAAACTTGGACTGGTTTCCACCGGAAAGGCTGGGCATAATAGCTTCCCGGGTTGGCGGATATAAATTGTGTGGCATACCGGTTTGTCTCTGCCACGACTAAGTCCAAGAGCTCTGCAGTCAAAAACAGCTCAAAAAATCCCAGGGCCGAACCGATCTGAGCTGTCTCAACCCGAACTCAAGACTGGGCGGTGAAAGGGGGAACTAATGGTGCGGCTGAAGTTGGTGACTGCCAATCAGGATTTGCCAGCACCTCAGGGTCTCTACGGGCCTGTCTGTGCGGTGGCTGCGACGGGGTAACTACTGCACGTGCCACCGTACCAGCTTCTACTGCCCTTCTGGTGCTCGCCACTTCACCATGTTGTACGGCAGTGCTGGTACTAGGTCCAGGGAGGGCTGCGCTGCTGGTGTATGCCTCACCACGTGATCCGACAGCGCCAGCCCCACTCTGCTGCTCTTGAAGCGGATCCTGCGCAACCTGTGGTCTAGCGACACGGGGCCGGGTACGCCTGGTTCTATCAGCGACCTCAACCTCCTCGTCCGAACTTTGGGTCAGAGTGCCACTGCTTTCTACAGGTTCATATTCTGACCCGCTAGATTCGTCAGATGAGGGTTCCCATTCCTCATCCGACTGGGTCAGAATCCTGTAGGCCTCTTCAGAAGAATACCCCCCTGTTTGACATTTGGACTACTAAATTTAGGGGTATTCCCTGAGACTACCCAAGAAAAAAAGCAAGCCTGTCTTACAAAGGGGAGGCTAGCGAAGTACCGGAGGCTGCTGCGGTTGATAAAAAATATCAAAACAGATTTTTTTATCGCCGCAGCGCTTGGAAAGTGCAGTGATAAAAAAAAAATATATTTTTTGTCACTGCGGCGGGGCGGGTGTGGGTGATCGCACATGTGGGCGACCGATCAGGCCTGATCGGGCAAACACTGCATTTTGGGTGGAGGGCGAGCTAAGGTGACACTAATACAATTATAGATCTGACTGTGATCAGTTTTGATCACTTACAGATACTATAAAAGTACAGAAGCTGATTAGCGATACGCTAATCAGCAAATCAGTGACTGTGGTGCGGTGGGCTGGGCGCTAACTGACGCTAAACTACCTAACCAAGGGGCCTAAACTATCCTAAAACCTAACAGTCAATACCAGTGAAAAAAAAAAGTGACAGTTTACACTGATCACTTTTTTCCTTTCACTAGGTGATTGACAAGGGGTGATCAAGGGGTGATCAAGGGGTTAATTCGGGTAATGGGGGTGATCTGGGGCTAAGGTGAAGTGTTTGGTGCTACTCAATGTGATGTCTGCTCCTCTGCTGGAACCAACCGACGAAAAGGACCAGCAGAGGAGCAGACAAGCCATTTAACACATCATATTTACTAATATGATGTGTTATCTGGCTTTTCATTCTTTTTTTTGAAAATCGCCAGCCTGCCAGCCAGCCAGCCAATGATCATGGCTGGCAGGCTGATGACGAACATGTCCTCTAACTTTTGCCGGCCCGCGATGCGCATGCGCGGGCCGGCTTTGAGCGAAATCTCGCGTCTCGCGTATATTGCTGCCTCCGGAACGCAATCCTGCGTTAGGCGGTCCGGAGGCGGTTAAAGATCCGTCGTCTATCCCTGCTAGCGGTAGCACCAGGGAGACATCTCACAACACCATTCTCCTCAAACTTCACACCTCTTATGATGGAATCGCCACCAACAGCTGCTTACTATCAGTCCTCACCTTCTCCTTTTTGTCTTTGGCTGCAGTCTTGCATACTTTAGGCATGGGAGATGATTGTTTCTCACCCACTGTGCTTGAGCCATCCTCCATGTTGCTCTTGCACTCAAAGTGCTGCAAATGAATTATTGAGAGCCACAGACTGTGGGACATGTCTTCTATCCACAACTCTCAGTCTACCAGAACCTGCAGTAACCCATCTTCCATTTCTAGTGGGCCTCTGTGGCAGTGGCATTGCAACGTTCTCAGCCTGAGTTTGTTTAACGGTTAATTTACAAATCTCATATTTCAAAAAGGCGATTTCCTGTTGCATTATGGAGAGCTGTCTACAGATCAGACAGTATCCAAACCTCCGAAGAGGGAAACCTGAAATAAAAGCACAACAATTCCTGCACAGAACCAGGTCTGCCATTGTAAAGAGGGGAAAGATTTTAAACAAACAAATCTTACTTGTTTAGATTGTATCCACCTCCAGATTACCTCCTGAGTATCGTCTGAATATCTCCAATGCACTATTAAAAATCAGCACTTGGAAAATTGAGCAAGCTATAATTAGGCAAGCTAATACTATGTTGCTATATATATTCTATTTATCGCGATTAATATGCAATTTAATTATTTGCGTATTGTGATTTTTTTAACTGTATAAGGCAACTTTCCTATTGGTTTGCTAATAGTATGTGTATTTTACGAATATTCACTATATTGCTATATATTCTTGTTTTAGAATATGACGAATATTCTAAAAAAACGAAGTTATAGCAATATAGCGAATATTCGTAAAATACATACAGTACAGACCAAAAGTTTGGACGCACCTTCTCATTCAAAGAGTTTTCTTTATTTTCATGACTATAAAGGCATCAAAACAATGAATTAACACATGTGGAATTATATACATAACAAACAAGTGTGAAACAACTGAAAATATGTCATATTCTAGGTTCTTCAAAGTAGCCACCTTTTGCTTTGATTACTGCTTTGCACACTCTTGGCATTCTCTTGATGAGCTTCAAGAGGTAGTCCCCTGAAATGGTCTTCAAACAGTCTTGAAGGAGTTCCCAGAGATGCTTAGCACTTGTTGGCCCTTTTGCCTTCACTCTGCGGTGCAGCTCACCCCAAACCATCTCGATTGGGTTCAGGTCCGGTGACTGTGGAGGCCAGGTCATCTGGCGCAGCACCCCATCACTCTCCTTCATGGTCAAATAGCCCTTACTTTCAAAGTTTTCCCAATTTTTCGGCTGACTGACTGAACTTCATTTCTTAAAGTAATGATGGCCACTCGTTTTTCTTTACTTAGCTGCTTTTTTCTTGCCATAATACAAATTCCAACAGTCTATTCAGTAGGACTATCAGCTGTGTATCCACCTGACTTCTCCTCAACGCAACTGATGGTCCCAACCCCATTTATAAGGCAAAAAATCCCACTTATTAAACCTGACAGGGCACACCTGTGAAGTGAAAACTATTTCAGGGGACTACCTCTTGAAGCTCATCAAGAGAATGCCAAGAGTGTGCAAAGCAGTAATCAAAGCAAAAGGTGGCTACTTTGAAGAACCTAGAATATTACATATTTTCAGTTGTTTCACACTTGTTTGTTATGTATATAATTCCACATGTGTTAATTAATAGTTTTGATGCCTTCAGTTTGAATCTACAATTTTCATAGTCATGAAAATAAAGAAAACTCTTTGAATGAGAAGGTGTGTCCAAACTTTTGGTCTGTACTGTATATAGACTGTAATTTAACAAATATAGTGCTATAATTAGTTTTTTATAGTCTAATTAATGTACACTATTAAAAAATATATATATAGCCCTATATTAGCTAAATTGCAGTCTATATGTGTTGATTTTTACGAATATTCGCTATATTGCTATAACTTAGATTTTTAGAATATGATGAATATTCTAAAAAATGAAGTTATAGCAATATAGCAAATATATTCGTTATTTAGAATATTCGTCCTTTTTTTTTTCCAATGGGCACTGTTATTCCACTTTGGCATACTCCTCCCGACAAGCCTCCCCGTCACCATGGGAACGCCTGTGGGTTAGAATATACCATCGGATCTGAGTTTTCACGAGATCAGGGAAAACTCAGATCCGATGGTATTTTCTAACCCACAGGCGTTCCCATGGTGACCGGGACGCTTGTCGGGGAGGAGTATGCTGAAGTTGATTAAATAACGAATTCCAATAAAAAGAATATATGGCGATATTCAGCCAATCTCTAATAGTTTGATAAACAAAAATTTGGCTAGATGGGCTTAGATGATTACCTTGGTCAGGCAGGCCAAGCAGGAAGAAGCACCAGTACGGCAACGGCCGGGTGCAATAATCGAAATCGCTCTCCCTAATTTAAATTAAGCGGGTAACGTAAACGTGCGTGAAAAAGCGTCTGATGTAATTTACAGTATTAGAACCGCCCAGTGACTGTGACCAGTGTGAACTACCCTTCATCAAGCATTCATCACTAGTTGAACTTTACAAGTAAATGAATATAATGTCTACTGGAAGTACGTCAAAGTTCAGACACATATTTGAGATAGATGAAGACAACATCATATTAAGGCCTCATGCACACGACAGTATTTTTTCACGGTCCGCAAAACGGGGTTCTGTTGTTCCGTGATCCGTTTCCGTTTTTGTTTCCGTGTGCCTTCCTTGATTTTTGGAGGATCACCAGACATGAAAAGTGAAAAAAAAATCTAAGTCAAGTTTGCCTTGCAAATGATAGGAAAAAAACGGACACGGATCACGGACGCGGATGACAATCTTGTGTGCCTCCGTGTTATTTCACTGACCCATTGACTTGAATGGGTCCACGAACCGTTGTCCATGAAAAAAATAGGACAGGTCATATTTTTTTGACGGACTGGAAACACGGATCACGGACGCGGATGACAAACTGTGCATTATCCGAGTTTTCAACGGACCCATTGAAAGTCAATGGGTCCGCAGAAAATCACGGAAAACGGAACAACGGACACGGAACACAACAACGGTCGTGTGCATGAGGCCTAACTGTAAGTAATATTCTCTTAAAGCATATATGTTGTTTTTGTAAATATTGCATGCAGCACAATGATTGTTCTGTATATAACAAATTCTGAAATATTTGTAGATGTGATTATTATCTATATTGATACGATTTATTTATTTTTGTCTGAAAGTCAATTCAACACATTTTAACTGGTTACAGTATATATTGCTAATTGGTGAAATTAGCATTCTTGTTTCGTCGGTGCACGATATTAGTAGCATGTATGTATGGTCCATGTAAAAACTCTATCACATGCACATAGCACATCAATTTTCCTGCCACTAAATATATAACACACACTATATAACACACACACACAATATAGATATATATATATATAGATTCTATTTTATGACCAAGAGCTTTCTTAGTCTGAATGTAAGGTTTTACCGGTTCATTTTGCATTACACAGGGTGCACCGCGGCGAGGTGAACCAGCTATACATACGGTAACGTGCCTTAACAAGACAGGTACATCTCCGCTTACTTGGACAATATCTGATTTGTCAGAGCCCACACACATAGAATCTCAATAGAATCAGGATTCTTAACAGTAACATGAAAATAAAAATTTGGCTTTCAACGTTTTTTAGTTTTTTTGCCGGATATAGGTTTAATATGTGGTATACAAAAAAAAAATATTAATATATGATTTCATCTTCATCCATCAGCAATTTCTTCTTCGGGGATATGACCGGACCGTGAAAAGAAAGAACAAAATGGAGATAGTACTGTCTCTTCAATCAGAGTTATATGCCAAATATAGAGTGCGACATGAAATACCAGCCATCCAAAAAAAAATGGTGTGACATCAAGCGGCTAAACTACGATCAAGTAGTAGAGTACAGTTCAAGATTATGCCCAGGTACAATGCTTACATGAATTTGGTCCCTCTCTCTACAACAATCTGTAATGTATAAATACAGTAATGCTGCTAATTCGTACAGATGTAGTAGGGTTAACCTCCGGCAAGGGTTTACTCACATTGGGCCTTTGTGGGGAACAGGCACACAAAATACAGTGACCAATCAATATGCAGTAAGATATAACACAATCCCACATAAACAGTAAAATCTCTCCTCTCTATCCTTGAGATAATTGGATAAAGGGGCCAGACATAGTTCCATGCGGTCGATGACTAAGACCATTGTGTTTGCTAAATGTATCACAGGCAATATCCAATGTGTTTGTGGATTGTGTCACAGGCAATATCCATTGTGTTTGTGGATTGTGTCACAGGCAATATCCATTGTGTTCGCTAATGTCCATTGTGTTCACTAACTGCGTCACAGGCAGATAAGGTGGTTTTTGTACATTTAAAGGGCGAAATAGGGTTAACTAAATGAACAGCAGATGAAATACAAGAGTCTGGGCATTCATAAAACAGGGGTTTAGTCACATTTTTTTTTACAAATGATTACTTAATACCGGCTTTGACATGTACAAAATCATCCGGTTACGTCATACATCTCTCCCTCCCTGTGATTGTATACATATATAGAGTTATACACACAGCGCAGGACCCATGTATGATGTCACCGGATGATTTCATACATTTCACACACACATAAATATATACGTCTCGTTGTTTATACACTCACCTAAAGAATTATTAGGAACACCATACTAATACGGTGTTGGACCCCCTTTTGCCTTCAGAACTGCCTTAATTCTATGTGGCATTGATTCTACAAGGTGCTGATCGCATTCTTTAGAAATGTTGGCCCATATTGATAGGATAGCATCTTGCAGTTGATGGAGATTTGAGGGATGCACATCCAGGGCACGAAGCTCCCGTTCCACCACATCCCAAAGATGCTGTATTGGGTTGAGATCTGGTGACTGTGGGGGCCATTTTAGTACAGTGAACTCATTGTCATGTTCAAGAAACCAATTTGAAATGATTCGAGCTTTGTGACATGGTGCATTATCCTGCTGGAAGTAGCCATCAGAGGATGGGTAGCCCGTGGCATTTAAACGATGGCCAATTTGCACTAAGGGGCCTAAAGTGTGCCCAGAAAACATCCCCCACACCATTACACCACCACCACCACCATCCTGCACAGTGGTAAGAAGGCATGATGGATACATGTTCTCATTCTGTTTACGCCAAATTCGGACTCTATCATTTAAATATCTCAACAGAAATCAAGACTCATCAGACCAGGCAACATTTTTCCAGTCTTCAACAGTCCAATTTTGGTGAGCTCGTGCAAATTGTAGCCTCTTTTTCCTATTTGTAGTGGAGATGAGTGGTACCCGGTGGGGTCTTCTGCTGTTGTAGCCCCCCTTTCTTTCCCATTCTGACATTCAGTTTGGAGTTCAGGAGATTGTCTTGACCAGGACCACAACCCTACATGCATTGAAGCAACTGCCATGTGAATGGTTGACTAGATAATCGCATTAATGAGAAATAGAACAGGTGTTCCTAATAATTCTTTAGGTGAGTGTATATACATCAACAGCAAACATCTTTCAGTTTTCCGGTAAAAGGACCCGTCCATTACATACATCCCCCTCGTAATTTGCATGGGATTACAGAGTATATATACAGTACAGACCAAAAGTTTGGACACACCTTCTCATTCAAAGAGTTTTCTTTATTTTTATGACTATGAAGGCATCAAAACTATGAATTAACACATGTGGAATTATATACATAACAAACAAGTGTGAAACAACTGAAAATATGTAATATTCTAGGTTCTTCAAAGTAGCCACCTTTTGCTTTGATTACTGCTTTGCACACTCTTGGCATTATCTTGATGAGCTTCAAGAGGTAGTCCCCTGAAATGGTCTTCAAACAGTCTTGAAGGAGTTCCCAGAGATGCTTAGCACTTGTTGGCCCTTTTGCCTTCACTCTGCGGTCCAGCTGACCCCAAACCATCTCGATTGGGTTCAGGTCCGGTGACTGTGGAGGCCAGGTCATCTGGCGCAGCACCCCATCACTCTCCTTCATGGTCAAATAGCCCTTACTTTCAAAGTTTTCCCAATTTTTCAGCTGACTGACTGACCTTCATTTTTTAAAGTAATGATGGCCACTCGTTTTTCTTTACTTAGCTGCTTTTTTCTTGCCATAATACAAATTCTAACAGTCTATTCAGTAAGACTATCAGCTGTGTATCCACCTGACTTCTCCTCAACGCCACTGATGGTCCCAACCCCATTTATAAGGCAAGAAACCCCACTTGTTAAACCTGACAGGGCACACCTGTGAAGTGAAAACCATTTCAGGGGACTACCTCTTGAAGCTCATCAAGAGAATGCCAAGAGTGTGCAGAGCAGTAATCAAAGCAAAAGGTGGCTACTTTGAAGAACCTAGAATATGACATATTTTCAGTTGTTTCACACTTGTTTGTTATGTATATAATTACACATGTGTTAATTCATAGTTTTGATGCCTTCAGTGTGAATCTACAATTTTCATAGTCATGAAAATAAAGAAAACTCTTTGAATGAGAAGGTGTGTCCAAACTTTTGGTCTGTACTGTATATATATATATATATATATATATATATATGTGTACACACACACCAGTAAATTCACCTCATAAACCAATAATTTAATGCTATATGAGAGGTTAAGATTGTAATAGGGGAAGGTATGGGAGATCAGACATTAGTGATGTAAACTGTTAATTTTACATGGAAGACTAACAATAACCGCTAAATAGACCTGCGATAAACTGTGGATAAATAGAATTTAACAATCAAGTCCGCTCACCAGTCACCACCTATCGGCAAGTGAGTTTAAGCCCCCTTCTAATAAGTGACTGTGACAACTAAGTCAACAGGGAGGGAGGGCGGGCAGGCTGCAGATCATGAATATGTGGCTTGGCAGACAGTGTAAGGCTGGCAGCCACCAAAAGTAACTTAAAAAAACATAACACCATCAAATAACCCCGTATCTAATTGCAGAAGTGTTGTTTAGTTCCCCAAATCGTCAATAACTCAGCCACAATACCCTATAGCAGTGGTCCCCAACCTTTTTTGCACCAAGGACCAGTTTCATGCAAGACAATTTTCCCAGGGACCGAGTTGGGTGAAAGGGGGTGGGGGTTCTGGGGCGGGGCTTATGGGGTGGGCGGGGCTTAGGTGGTGCTAGTCAGCGCTAACTGATTCACGCGCATAACAAAACACAAGGTGCATATTAAAATATATAACACTATATAACGACTATATAAACTGACTAGGGTCTCTGCTGCACTGGTCTCTACTGCACCTGTATAAGATGCACCTAGGTTTTAGAGTAGAATAATAAGAAAAAAATATTTTTCATTACACCTCAGGTCAGACCAACAATCAGACCCCCAATGTTAATCAGACCTCAGATCAGACCCCCAATGCCTCAGATCAACCCACCAACCTTTAGCCATCTTTCAGCCCCCATGTCAGCCATCAGCCCCCCATGTCAGCCATCAGCCCCCCATGTCAGCCATCAGCCCCTCATGTCAGCCATAGGACCCCCATGTCAGCCATAAGCCCCCATGTTAGCCATCTGCCCCTCATGTCAGCCATAAGCCCCTCATGTCAGCCCCCCATGTCAGCCATCATCCCTTATATCAGCCATCAGCCCCTTATGTCAGCCATCAGCCCCTTATGTCAGCCATCAGCCCCTTATGTCAGCCATCAGCCCCCCATTTCAGCCATCAGCCCATTATGTCAGCCATCAGCCCTTATGTCAACTATCAGCCCCCTATGTCAGCCATAAGCCCCTTATGTCAGCCATCAGCCCCACATGTCAGACATAAGCCCCCATGTCAGCCATAAGCCCCCCATGTCAGCCATAAGCCCTTATGTCAGCCATAAGCCCCCCATGTCAGCCATCAGCCCTTATGTCAGCCCCCAGTGCAAATAAAAAAATAATAATAATAATAATAAAAAATTACCTCTCCTGCTCCTGGTCACCATCGCGATCCTCTTCATTCTGCTGTCGGCTGTGTATCGCACCGCGATCCTTCACCGCTTCCTGGTCCTCCTGTACTAATAAAGCGCTTCCATAATGGAAGCGCTTCATTAGTACCGCGTTAAAGACGGCCCTAATCGCCGTGGCCCGGCAAACAATCTTCCAGGGCCCGGTCCTGGGCCGCGGCCCTGCGGTTAGGGACCGCTGCAATATAACACATCCTCCTAACAAATCCCTGTGTTAGCTCATCGTACCTTGTAACTTCGACTAGTTCTATCCATCTATAACACTTGTTTTTGCATATTATAAAACCACAAATTGAGGAAAATACACCAGGTGTATAACCGCATAATCGCAAGCAGATCAATAAATCTCAGAATTTCTTGATCTATTACTTTGTTATGAATTTGGAGTTTTTGGTCTAAATTCTTAACATTGTGTGATTATTTACAGGGCTTCCCGTTCCATCGACAAAATGACGAAGACGCAAAAGGCCTGTTCTGAACGTGGTGCAGGTGTCGATGCACGAAGAGTCGGAGGAAGAGTCGGAGGGAGAGCAGACCGGACACTCTGCAACTGTCTTGGCCACTTCCCCCCTGATGTCTGCAGTTCCCCCCCTTATGTCTGCAGTTCCCCCCCTTATGTCTGCAGTTCCCCCCCCTGATGTCTGCAGTTCCCCCTCTGATGTCTGCAGTTCCAACCCTGATGTCTGCAGTTCCACCTCTGATGTCTGCAGTTCCCCCCCTGATGTATGCAGTTCCCCCTCTGATGTCTGCACTTCCCCCCCTGATGAGTCGGAGGAGCAGTCGGAGGGAGAGCAGGCAGGACCCTCTGCAAATGCCTGGGCCACTTTCCCCCCCTGATGTCTGCAGTTCCCCACCTGATGTCTGCAGTTCCCCCCAAGGTCTGCACTCCCCCCCTGATGTCTGCACTTCAATCCCTGATGTCTGCACTTGCCCCCATGATGTTTGCACAATGGTGGAAGTCGAGGCGGAGGATGCTGGACCTTCTCATCCACCAGAATCTAACCACCCAGGTCAAGAAGAAGAGGAGGAGGGAGAGGTGGTCTACACCCCCCACCAGGAGGGTAATTATGTGCACACATCAAAATAATTCTGTATTCATAAGATGTTCACATGATCCCCCCACCCCCCTTTCAACTCTGGAGCAAAAATGCACATGTGTAAGAAATCT
Organism: Bufo bufo; assembly: GCF_905171765.1. Taxonomy (NCBI): domain Eukaryota; kingdom Metazoa; phylum Chordata; class Amphibia; order Anura; family Bufonidae; genus Bufo; species Bufo bufo. The sequence goes on from NC_053393.1 coordinate 296,655,626, forward strand.
AAACTATAGCCGACCTTAGTTAACATGGCTGACTGTTTACCTGAGCAGCCTTTGCACCCCGGTTAGCAAGCAACTACGGCTGGCGCCCGGGGGTTTGTTGTTACATAATAGCACGTCCCTGTGCGTCCAGTCACTTCCCGCTGCGGCTTACTAGTAAATTGGCAGGTTGGTAAATGTTTATAAGTCCCTACAATGAGGGTGTCAACATAAACTACCTTACTATAAAGAAACAGAAATGCACCAGTCCATTAGGAGCACAACCATTGTTTAGGTCCACATCCGAGCCGCAGTTTTTACAGCTTTGATATGGACCCATTCAATTCCATGGTGCCGAAAAAGATGCGGTCTAAAATCCGTGTGATGTCCCCATCCGTAGCTCCGTTATGTGGTGCCTAGAAAAAATATTACCAGTCCTATTGTTGTTCGTTTTATGCACAAGAATATGCAGTTATTGAAATGGCTGTCTGGGCAGTTACGCTAATTGCATAATGCACAGGGAAGACTTAAGGGTTTTTCAGATTAACGCGCAATGCAAAACACACAATGGTCGTGTGCAGATAGCCTAAGGACCCTTGCACACAATCATATGCCCTCCGAGACATACAGTCCATGAGCATGCCATATGTCCCGGAGCGGCATACAACGTGCACACGGGAGCGCACAGCATCATAGGTTACTATGCCAATAATGTATATTAACCATAGGTTACTATTGATGCTGTGCGCATCGACCACCTGCGGGTCGATTGTCCTGCATTAATATGAACACAGGACTATAGTCCCAGGGGCGGACGATGTGGAGAGTATCATAGTAAACTCTGCTGCTGTGCGCTCCCATGTGCAGGATGTAGTATGCCGCTCCGGAACATATGGCATGCTCATGGACCGTATGTGTCGAAGGGCATACGGTCGTGTGCAAGTGGCGTAAGTGTCTAAAGTAGCTAATAAATATAAACTACCTTAAAAAAATAACATTAAACTGTATCTGAACTATTTCTAATCCAAAAAACACTATAATGACCATAAACATGTGTGACTTCTGGATTTTGATGTAAATCTTAAGTGTTTATACACCTACTCCACACAATGCACTAATTGTCTGCTAAACGAAATTGCATTAATATTTTCTTTTAAACATACAGTATCTATAAATGCCATCAACGAATGACCAAGTACCAGAAGGAGCATGAAAAGGATCAATTGGATCTCCATAAGCTGCTGTGGCGGGTTTCAAAGAAGGTTCGGAGGATGGAGAAGAGAACCGTCAAATAATGAAAGATATAGTTGCTTTCCATGAAAAATTTTAAAAATAAGCCAGAAAGGACAGTTATTGTTAAAATGTTGGAAATTGTTATTGTTAAAATGTTATTAAACATATTTATCTGCCACAGACTTGATGTGCCCAATCTTGAAAGTTCTAGCAGTCGGAGGAACGCGTCGTGTCGTGTGTAGCTAATTTTGTACTTCTTTTTCTTGGTGTTTAAAAAAAATATTATTTATTTAACCCCTTAGGGATGCATGACGTACCGGTACGGCATGTTTCCTGAGTCCTTAAGGACCCATGACCTACTGGTACGTCATGTGTTGTTCCGATCACCGCCGCCCGGCGGGCGGCGATCGGAACACAATGCCTGCTCAAATTATTGAGAAGGCACCACGGCTAAATGCGCGGGGGGGTCCCGTGACCCCCCCGTGTCTGCGATCATCGCAAACCGCAGGTCAATTCAGACCTGCGGTTTGCGGCTTTTTATTGTGCGGGCGGCAGTAGTCGGCGGTGCCATCGGGTCCCCATGGGGCTGTGGGGAGGACCCGATGGCATGGAAGGCAGCACGATGCCTAAGGAAGAGCCCCTGGATCTCACAGGCCGGAAGCTGTATGAGTAATACACACAGTATTACTCATACAGCCAATGCATTCCAATACAGAAGTATTGGAATGCATTGTAAAGGATTAGACCCCCAAAAGTTCAAGTCTCAAAGTGGGACAAAAAATAAAGTAAAAAAAAAGTTGAATAAATAAAGTTTTTCCCCCAAAAAATTAAAAGTTTCAAGTAAAAATAAACAAAAACGTCATTTTCCCCAAATAAAGTTAAGAAAAAATTGGTAAAAAATAAGGGGAAAAAAAAAAGTATACATATTAGGTATCACCGCATCCGTATCGACCGTCTCTATAAACATAGCACATGACCTAACCCCTCAGATGAACACCGTAAAAAATAAAAACTGTGCTAAATAAACCATTTTTTTGTCACCTTACATCACAAAAAGTACAACAGCAAGCGACCAAAAAGGCTTTTGCCCACCAAAATAGTAACAATCTAACAGTCACCTCATCCCGCAAAAAATGAGCCCCTACCTGAGACAATCGCCCAAAAAATTAAAAAAAACTATGGCTCAAAATATGGAGACACCAAAACATACATAAGGCCTCATGCACACGACCGTTGTGTGCATCCGTGGCCGTTGTGCCGTATTCAGTTTTTTTTTCGCGGACCCATTGACTTTCAATGGGTCAGTGGAAAAATCGGAAAATGCACCGTTTTGCAGCCGCATCTGTGATCCGTGTTTCCTGTCCGTCAAAAAAATATGACCTGTCCTATTTTTTTGACGGACAACGGTTCACGGACCCATTCAAGTCAATGGGTCCGTGAAAGAACACGGATGCACACAAGATTGGCATCCGCGTCCGTGATCCGTGGCCGTAGGTTACTTTCATACAGACGGATCCGAAGATCCGTCTGCATAAAAGCTTTTTCAGAGATGAGTTTTCACTTTGTGAAAACTCATATCCGACAGTATATTCTAACACAGAGGCGTTCCCATAGTGATGGGGACGCTTCTAGTTAGAATATACTACGAACTGTGTACATGACTGCCCCCTGCTGCCTGGCAGCACCTGATCCCAGTGTGCGGCCTCCCCGGCCCCCCCTCCCTCCCTTTATTATATTATCATTGGTGGCCAGTGTGTGGCCCCCCCGACCCCCCTCCCTCCCTCTATTGTATTATCATTGGTGGCCAGTGTGCGCCCCCCCCGGCCCCCCCTCTATTGTATTAATATCATTGGTGGCCAGTGTGCGGCCTCAAGTGTGTCCCCCCCCAATCATTGGTGGCAGCGGAGATTCCGATCGGAGTCCCAGTTTAATCGCTCTGGGGCTTCGATCGGTAACCATGGCAACCAGGACGCTACTGCAGGCACACACTGGCCACCAATGATATTCAAACTGGGGAGGGAGAGGGGTCTGCCCCCTGCTGCCTGGCAGCCCCTGATCTCTTACAGGGGGCTATGATATGCACAATTAACTCCTCAGGTGCAGCACCTGAGGGGTTTATTGTGCGGATCACAGCCCTCTGTAAGAGATCGGGTGCTGCCAGGCTGCAGGGGGCAGTCATGTACACAGTTTGTAGTATATTCTAACTAGAAGCGTCCCCATCACTATGGGAACGCCTCTGTGTTCGAATATACTGTCGGATATCAGTTTCACGATCTAACTCATTTCCGACAGTATATTCTAACATAGAGGCGTTCCCATGGTGATGGGGACGCTTCAAGGTAAAATATACCATCGGATTGGAGAAAACTCCAATCCAATGGAATAATATGGACTCCAGACTTTACATTGAAAGTCAATGGGGGACGGATCCGTTTGAAATTGCATCATATTGTGTCAACGTCAAACGGATCCGTCCCCATTGACTTGCATTGTAATTCAGGTCCGTTTGGCTCCGCACGGCCAGGCGGACACCAAAACGACTTTTTTTTCATGTCCGTGGATCCTCCAAAAATCAAGGAAGACCCATGGACGAAAAAACGGTCACGGATCACGAACCAACGGAACCGTTTTGCGGACCGTGAAAAAATACAGTCTTGTGCATGAGGCCTAAATAAAAAAAAGTATACATATTTGGTATCGTCGCGTTCGTATCGACCGGCTCTATAAAAATGTCACATGACCTAACCCCTCAGATGAACACCGTAAAAAAATTAAAATAAAAACTGTGCTAAATAAACCATTTTTTGTCACCTTACTTTACAAAAAGTGTAATAGCAAGCGATCAAAAAGTCACACGCACCCCAAAATAGTGCCAATAAAACCGTCATCTCATCCCGCAAAAATCATACCCTACCCAAGGTAATCGCCCAAAAACTGATAACAATATGGCTCTCAGACCATGGAAACACTAAAACATGATTTTTTTGGCTTCAAAAAGAAATCATTGTGTAAAACTTACATAAATAAAAAAAAAGTATACTCATCCGTGACAACCTCGTCTATAAAAATATCACATGATCTAACCTGTCAGATGAATGTTGTAAATAACAAAAAGTAAAAACGGTGCCAAAACAGCTATTTCTTGTTATCTTGCCTCACAAAAAGTCTAATATAGAGCAACCAAAAATCATATGTACCCTAAACTAGTACCAACAATACTGCCACCCTATCCCGTAGTTTCTAAAATGGGGCAATTTTTTTTTGAGTTTCTACTCTAGGGGTGCATCAGGGGGGCTTCAAATAGGACATGGTGTCAAAAAAACCAGTCCAGCAAAATCTGACTTCCAAAAACCGTATGGCATTCCTTTCCTTCTGCGCCCTGCCGTGTGCCCGTACAGTAGTTTACGACCACATATGGGGTGTTTCTGTAAACTACAGAATCAGGGCCATAAATATTGAGTTTGGTTTGGCTGTTAATCCTTGCTTTGTAACTGGAAAAAAATTATTAAAATGGAAAATCTGCCAAAAAAGTGAAATTTAGAAATTGTATCTCTATTTTCCATTAATTCTTGTGGAACACCTAAAGTTTTAACAAAGTTTGTAAAATCAGTTTTGAATACCTTGTGGGGTGTAGTTTCTTAGATGTGGTCACTTTTATGGAGTTTCTACTCTAGGGGTGCATCAGGGGGGCTTCAAATGGGACATGGTGTCAGAAAAACCAGTCCAGCAAAATCTGCCTTCCAAAAACCGTATGGCATTCCTTTCCTTCTGCGCCCTGCCGTGTGCCCGTACAGTAGTTTATGACCACATATGGGGTGTTTCTGTACCTTGAGCGGTGTAGTTTATAGAATGGGGTCATTTTTGGGTGGTTTCTATTATGTAAGCCTCGCAAAGGGACTTCAGACCTGAACTGGTCCCTAAAAATTGGGTTTTTGAAAATTTCTGAAAATTTTCAAGATTTGCTTCTAAACTTCTAAACCTTGTAACATCCCCAAAATTTTTTATATCATTCCCAAAATGATCCAAACATGAAGTAGACATATGGGGAATGTAAAGTAATAACTATTTTTGGAGGTATTACTATGTATTATAGAAGTAGAGAAATTGAAACTTGGAAATTCGCATATTTTTTAAAATTTTTGGTAAATTTTGTATTTTTTATGCAAAAATTTTTTACTTTTTTGACTCAATTTTAGCAGTGTCATGAAGTACAATATGTGACGAAAAAACAATCTCAGAACGGCCTGGGTAAGTAAAAGCGTTTTAAAGTTATCAGCACTTAAAGTGGCACTGGTCAGATTTGCAAAAAAAGGTGAAATAGGGCTGAGTCCTTAAGGGGTTAAACAAAAATTTTAGAACGTCAAATAGTGTAATTTTTTTCATGTTAGCCCATTCCTGCTGCACGCTTACAACATGATGCTGTCAGAGGTGTCTTGGTTTATTTTTGGTGTTGTCCTAGTCTGGTAGGGGCCCATTCCTGGGAACAAATTCCTGCTGCACATGTCGAACATGCTGCTGGCTGTCGTGCTGAGTTAGTTAGGGTCCATTCACACGTCCGTTGTTTCTTTCCTGATCTGTTCCGTTTTTTGCGGAACAGATCTGGACCAGATCTGGACCCATTCATTTTCAATGGGTCCTGAAAAAAAATCAGACATTGAGCTGTCTGTTTTTTTTCAGGACCCATTGAAAATGAATGGGTCCAGATCTGGTCCAGATCTGTTCCGCAAAAAAACGGAACAGATCAGGAAAGAAACAACGGACGTGTGAATGGACCCTTAGGCCGAGCTATGTATAGCCCTTATACTGGACCCTTAACATCTACCTGCTGCTGATGCTGAAGTCTGTCCTGACCCTGATGACTCATGTGTGGGCCTTATACTCCACCGTTACCGATACTTGCTGTTGTAGGTCCTGACGCTGCTGAGTTATGTGTGGGGCGTATACTACAGTGTTACCATGTATCTAATGCTGTCTGTTCTGCTGTCTGTCCTGACCCTGGAATAAAGGGGCCTTACAACAAATTTATAAAATTACACTGTAACATTACATAAAATTTTTAAAAAAGCACACGTTATGAAACTGAAAAAATTTATTTCTTACAAAAATAAGAAAGCAAGTCTCTAGGGCAACTTTTTTAACTCCAATAATATTTGGTCCATTTTTTGGAGCTGGAGAAGGTGTTTTTCCTCCATTTGCCGAAACTTCAGATTGAAACGATGCTGCAAGTTTTTTTAGCTCCACAACATCATTAATAAATTCTTTTTTGCTGGCCTCCAAATGCTTTATGGCCTTGTTCACTACTGGAAAAAATAAATAAAAAATTAATTAAAATTAGGGTTACTTACAAGACAATTAGTGCATTGTGTGTAGTATGTGTTCAAACACTGCCTATTTACATCTAAATACAATAAATATAGATATTTACGTTAATTATATTTTGGTTTTCTTAGTGATAGATAGTTCTGATAGAGTATAATGTTATTTATTTTGTTAGTTAATAGTTTTTCTGTAGTTTACAGAGTATGTCACACTTTTTTTTTTTATTTCCTATTACACTAGTTTCTGTTGTCCCCTCATTGTTGCCACTTTTAACCACTTCACGGCCGGCCATTAAGAGTAAGCCTCATCGTGGAACCACTGCGGGAATCAGAGGACGTGATGACGTGATTGCGCACCGTCGCACTCTCCCTCCTCCCTCAACGCTGAGGGCTTCCCGATCTACCTCCACCGCCATGGAGTGAGTGTCTGAATGACGATACTGAGAGCCAGGGCTGGGACAAGGCCATTTGGTGCCCAGGGCGAAGATGGCAAACTGCGCCCCCCCCCCCCCCCCGTTTTTAAGAAAGAATCAATGTTGTTTCAAAACAAGAATATACTTAAAGCAATAGAACAAAGGACTGTGGGACTTTGAAAGTCACAGACACTATAAAGTTCCCCCCCATCATCATGTGCCAGTATAAAGTCCCCCCCATCATCATGTGCCAGTTTTGTAATAAGCCCCCCCAATGTGCCAGTAACACTATTGTAAAAAAAAACAAAAAAAAAAACACTTATACTTACCTAAGTGTCAGCGATGCGATGCAGCCTCTTCCTGTGTCCCACGCTGTAATGTAAGGCTCAGGCGGCACGATGACGTCATTGCGCCGGCCTCTGATAGGCTGCCGGCCTAGTGCCTGCAGCCAGGGGCGTACATAAAAATCACTGGGCCCCATAGCAGGAATCTAAATTGGGCCCCCATTCCCCTTTTATAGCCCCTCCCTTTGTTCCATGAACTATTCTTGCTGCTGCGTTTTATAATTTATGCCATCAGGGCCGGAATGGGATTACAAAACAGCCCTGGCACACAAAAGAGGTATAATAGATGCAGATGTATATTATATACAGCAGTGTACAGTTATGTGAGGTACGCGGTATAATAGATGCAGTGTGTACAGGTATATAGTATATTCCCTAGTGTTCTGATATGTGAGGTACAGGGTATAATAGATGCAGTGTGTACAGGTATATAGTATATACAGCAGTGTACTGATATGTGAGGTACGGGGTATAATATATGCAGTGTATACAGTATATACAGTAGTGTAATATGTGAGGTACGAGGTATAATAGATGCAGTGTGTACAGGTATATAGTAAATACAGCAGTGTATTGACACCTCGTACCTCACATATCAGTACACTGCTGTATATACTATATCTGTACACACTGCATCTATTATACCTCGTACCTCACATATATAGTATATACAGAAGTGTACTGATATCTGTACACACAGCATCTATTATACCTCATACCTCACATATCAGTGCACTGCGGTATATACTATATATCTGTACATATTGCATGTATAATACTGTGTAATATATGCAGTGTGTGTGCATGTATGTGTGTGTATATATATATATATATATATACAGAGCAGTGTATTGATGTGACACATAGAAGGTATAATACTGTAGATGCAGTGTTTATAGAAATATGTGGTCAGTTATGCATTATAGTCACTGTGAGGTACATGAGGTAGTGGTAACTGTCTGAAGTAGTATACATGAGTGAGCAATGAGTAAAAACAGGGCATGGAGGGGGGGGGGGTAAATGATGAAAAGTGGAGGACCTCCTCTTACCTCTCCATTCCAGTCTGTATGGATCAATACAGAGCTGCTTGTGAACTTTTAATACTTGCTGTTAGGGGTTGAAGGACCTGTGATGATGTCATCACAGGTCCTGGCAGATGTACCTTTGAAACCTAGGAACTACACCATTTTTGGTGCAGTTCCTTTGCTAGATTCTGCAGGACCTGTGATGTTGAAGATGATGTCATCACAGGTCCTGGCAGATGCACTGTTCTAACCTGGGAACTACACTTTACACTGTGCAGTTCCCTTACAGGACCTGTGATGACATCATCAAAGGTCCTTTAGCTTTAGAAAGGTAAACAGGAGTAATTAGGGGGCGGGGCCTCTCCTCCACTTCGGTGCCTGCCTGCAGCCTATCAGAGGAAAGGGAAGGGACACGCCTCTCCCTCCCCTGCACCTCCGGTGGCACAGACAGTTTACAATGGAGATGAGCGCAATGGAAGCGCTCATCTCCCTGTGCCCGGCGGCGGCTGCTCACTTGGGGGGGGGGTCATTTTAGTTGGGGGGGCACATGGGGGGGCACAGCATGATGTAGGGGGGGCCGCCGCCGTGGCCCCCTCTGGCCCCCCCCTGGCGACGCCACTGCTGCTGGCACTTCAACTGCGCCCCCCTCCTGTCCGCAAATGGTAGCGCCCAGGGCACCCGCTCCTTCGGCCCCTGCCTTGTACCGGCCCTGCTGAGAGCCTGAATCTGCGCTGACCCCGCACCGACCCTCTCCTGTGACAAATCACTCACAGACATTGGACCTCTTGTTTGCTGCGAGAGGTGTAGGAGCAGATGTCCCGAACGCTGTCTCTCCCTCCTGAGCTGTACTTGGTGGTGTCCGATCCATGCGCTGCGTCCCCTGTATGCCGCCTGGTGGGACTGGAAGGTCTGCTTTCCGGCTGGTTTCCTGTGCCCGTGTTGGATCTGCTGGGGTCTCTGGGCTCCCTATCTGTCTCCGGTGTTTCATCTTTCTGCTCATTTCTGTTTGGACGGGGTGTGAAGACCGGCGGTTCATCTCCATAGCCTTCCTGGATTGATGCTGGGATCCGGATCGGGCTGCGAATATCTTGGTTGGGTGAGATCTAACCTGATTTCCCCCCATGGACATTGTGTTCTTCTTTGTGATTTCTGGCTTCCCTCACCTCCTCATCTAACTACAGCTAACTTTACAGGTCCCCCTTTTTCTAACCCCTCACTACCGAGTTTTTTTTTCAAATAACAACTTATACTAACTTTCTGTTATTGTTTTTTTGGAAATTGAGCCAAAAGAAAAGGAGAGAAAGAAGGAAAAAAAAATAAAAATAAAAAAGAGTAAGCCTCAGTGGGATGTAACTTGATGCAGAGGGACAGTCTATTACAGACCAACAGACACCCTGTCCCCAGGCATAAACGTTTGTGAACCAGGGTGCAAATGCAACTCAGCTAAACAGGCAGCCATGTTAACTAAGGGTTGCTATTTTTCAGATTCATTACACATATGCATTACAGCTCCGGAGATGCAGGATGGTGGGGGGATCGTGGGATGCTTGTGAATATGTTATGTATACCAAATTATAGTAATGTGTGCACATATTTACCCTCCCGGTGGGGGGTGTAGACCACCTCTTCCTCCTCTTCTGGAGCTGGTGGGGCGGAATCAGGTGGCTGGGAAGGTCCGGCCTCCTCCTCAGTCGCCTAAAAGCCAAACAAGTGGAGTGTTATATCAAAAGATGTCATTTATTATAAAATATAAAAAATGGAGAACAACAGGATGTTATACAGTTACACGGAGAAGCACAGGGTAAGTCACATCAAAAAACACCACCATGGAACTGCGCAAAGTGAAGCACAGATGGGCACGACCAAAAAGATAAAGCTAAGGCTCTGGGAAACCAAGTGAGTGTAACATATAATGGTCTCCCTAATAGGGGTATAGTACACAAGGTACCACAGACCAAATAAGGTAAACCCAAAGCCTTTAGCTAACATACACGGAATGATAAGGCATCACATTCAGCCAAAGACAGTAATATAATGAATGAAAATCACTAGGCTGGGCTCAAAAATAACTGGCGTGCGCCTAAGTGCAAGGGACCCAATGTGGATATATACAGGGGTACCCCGCACACAGAGTGGAACCGTGCTAGTACCAGGACGTACCTGAAGACATGGTGGTGGGATGAATGACAAGCCCTGGGCGCGAGACCTCTTCTCCTCAGTCGCCTCTGTCTCGCCAACATCTTGGGGGGGAAGTGGCCTCCACATTTTCTTCCTCCTCCTCCATGGGCGCCTCCACATTTTCTCCCTCCTCCTCCATGGGCACCTCCACATTTTCTCCCTCCTCCTTCATGGGCACCTCCTTTTTTTTTTTTTTTTTGTGGTGGCGAACGGAGGGAACGGGTGTCCTGTAATAATGACACAAAGTTAAGAATTTATACAAACAACTCATAAATCATAACAAAGGTAAAGATCAAGAAATTCCTATATGGAGGATTCTGCATGGGATTATGAATTATACCAATAGTGGATTTACCTTATTTTTTATTTTTTTTTAAAGTGTTATAGATGGGTAAAACTAGTCAAAGTTACAAGGTAGGATGAGGTAACATGGGATTTGTTAGGAAGGTGTCCTATAGGGTATTGTAACTCGGTAATGGACGTTTAGGGAAGCCAAACAACAGTTCGGAAATTAGAGAAGGGGTTATTGGATGGTGTTATGTTGGGTATAGAATTTTTTGTGGCTGCCAGCATTAGACTGTCTGCCAAGCCGCATTTTGAAGATCTGCTGCCAATCCGCCCTCCCTCCTTGTTGATTTAGTTATCACAGTAACTTTATAATTAGAAGGATGCTTAAAGTCTCCCCTTTAACTGTCACTTTGACGGTGAACGCCCCTTTAACAGTGACTTTGATGTTGACCGGCCCTTTAACAGTCACTTTCACGGTAAACGCCCCTTTAACTGTGAACTCCACAGCGCCGTCAGTTGGCAGTTAGGATTTAAGTGAAAGGCTGGCAGGCCCTTATTGGATAATACAGGTCATTTTTTGGGAATATCTCGGGAACGGTACGTCGTAGAGAGCCGAAACCCCACAAGATTTCTTTCCAGGTAGCAAGGGATGTGTATACCAAGTTTCGTTGAAATCGATGTTTGCGTTTTTGAGTTTTTGCGGAACATACATACACACATAAATCCTTTTATATACACTGCTCAAAAAAATAAAGGGAACACTTAAACAACACAATGTAACTCCAAGTCAATCACACTTCTGTGAAATCAAACTGTCCACTTAGGAAGCAACACTGAGTGACAATCAATTTCACATGCTGTTGTGCAAATGGGATAGACAACAGGTGGAAATTATAGGCAATTAGCAAGACACCCACAATAAAGGAGTGGTTCTGCAGGTGGTGATCACAGACCACTTCTCAGTTCCTATGCTTCCTGGCTGATGTTTTGGTCACTTTTGAATGCTGGCGGTGCTTTCACTCTAGTGGTAGCATGAGACGGAGTCTACAACCCACACAAGTGTCTCAGGTAGTGCATCTTATCCAGGATGGCACATCAATGCGAGCTGTGGCAAGAAGGTTTGCTGTGTCTGACAGCGTAGTGTCCAGAGCATGGAGGCGCTACCAGGAGACAGGCCAGTACATCAGGAGACGTGGAGGAGGCCGTAGGAGAGCAACAACCCAGCAGCAGGACCGCTACCTCCGCCTTTGTGCAAGGAGGAGCACTGCCAGAGCCCTGCAAAATGACCTCCAGCAGGCCACAAATGTGCATGTGTCTGCTCAAACGGTCAGAAACAGACTCCATGAGGGTGATATGAGGGCCCGACGTCCACAGGTGGGGGTTGTGCTTACAGCCCAACACCGTGCAGGACGTTTGGCATTTGCCAGAGAACACCAAGATTGGCAAATTCGCCACTGGCATCCTGTGCTCTTCACAGATGAAAGCAGGTTCACACTGAGCACATGTGACAGACGTGACAGAGTCTTGAGACGCCGTGGAGAACGTTCTGCTGCCTGCAACATCCTCCAGCATGACCGCTTTGGCATTGGGTCAGTAATGGTGTGGGGTGGCATTTCTTTGGAGGGCCGCACAGCCCTCCATGTGCTCGCCAGAGGTAGCCTGACTGCCATTGGGTACCGAGATGAGATCCTCAGACCCCTTGTGAGACCATATGCTATAGGGTTCCTCCTAATGCAAGACAATGCTAGACCTCATATGGCTGGATATGTTTAGAAAGACCAGCACTCCGTTTTGCTGACCGGCATAAGGTTTGCCTTTATCAAATACAGGTGATGATAGCTCAATACAACACATGTAATGCACCATTTAAATACACCTTGTGAAATGCCCGCCCCTCATCATGTGAGCGGTCATGTGGCTGTAATTGAAGGCATACGCCCCCAGCCACATGACCAGTCACCTGATCACGGCGTCATGTTGCTATGTAATTCAGTATAAACAAAACTCAATCAATGGAAAGAAAATAGGATACGGCAGAGTATGTATCTACATTCATACATTACTACAGCGTCTGAGTTATCAATGATCAATTATAGAACCAAATACAAACAAACATATTATAATATACATATATTCTTTAAGTGAAACTGCTCAGTGAATATTCTTTATTGAGGCCTTTGGGGGCAAGCATCTCGAGCCGATGGATCCAATATGCTTCACGCTGGTGGAGCATCTGGATACGATTTCCTCCACGTCTTGGTAGGGTCACTTCCTCTATAATTTGAAAACGTAATTGTGAGATATGATGTTTTTTCTCAATAAAGTGTTGAGGGGTAGGTAACAAGATATTCTCTTTCCTGATTGTGGATTTGTGTTTTCCCACTCTATCTTTGATACGCATTGTTGTTTCTCCAACATAGCACAACCCACACAGACATTTTAGTAAGTAGATAACAAAGCTACTGTCACAATTAAAGTGACCCCGTACTGGAATTTGTTGTCCTGTGTGTGGGTGTGATATGTTGGAGCCCTTAATGACATTAGAACAATGAACACAGTTCAGACAGGGAAATGTTCCCTTTCTGACTGTGGAGAAAGTGAGCTGTCGCAATGACGTCCTGTCACTACCTATGTCGGCCCGGATGATCTTATCTCTAATATTGTTATTACGTTTATAACACATCATAGGGAACTCCCTATATTCCTGAATTGTAGGGTATGATCTTTGTAAAATATGCCAGTGTTTATTGGCAATTGCTCTTACTCGATCCATCCAAGGGTGGTATTTAACAATGAGTGGTATTCTCTGTGTTTTTATCATCTTTTTTTGTGTTATTGTGGGATTTTCTACCTTGTGCCTTTGTTCATCTAACAGCTTAGATGGATAACCTCTGTTGACAAATTTTTGTGTCATTTCCTGCATCCTCAAACTACGTGTATCAGGATCCGTTACAATGTTGGCCACTCTTTTAAACTGTGAAAAGGGGAGTGATTTTTTTACAGCTGCAGGATGATTGCTGTGAAATGCTAACAGGCTATTTCTATCAGTCTCTTTGACATATAAATCAGTTATAATCCTGTTATTAGTTCCCCTAATTACCCATGTGTCAAGGAAAGAAACACGGTGTGAATCTTGATGCAGTGTAAATTTTAGTTCAGGTCTTATACTGTTAATGTGATCTATAAAAGACACAAGGGTCTCAGTGCCACACCGCCATACGCAAAAAATATCGTCGATAAAACGTTTCCAAAATATACAATGGTTTTGATATAGCACATTTGGGTAGATATACTCTCTCTCAAAATGTGCCATATAACAATTTGCGTAAGGCGGTGCGGCATTGGACCCCATCGCGGTCCCACACCGCTGCTGGAAAAATGTGTCTTGAAATAAGAAGTAGTTACGCTGTAAAACAATAGAAAGTAGAGACAGGAAAAAATCCTTTTCAGCCTGTGTGTATGTGCTCTCATCTAATAATGCTTGAACGGCCAACAGGCCTTTTTCATGAGTGATACTTGTATATAGGCTACATACATCCAGGGTGACTAGGATACAATCCTGCGACAGCTCAATCTCACTTATTGTCTCCAAGAAATGTTGTGTATCCCTTAAGTATGAGGGAGCTTTTTTAGTAAGAGGGGTCAACACTTTATCCAGGAAAATTGCAGGGGGAGAAAGGATTGAATCTGTGGCTGCAACTATTGGGCGTCCTGGGGGCCGCTCCAAGGATTTATGCACCTTGGGAAGTGTATAGAATACGGGTGTTACAGGGTGTTGGTTGATTAAAAATTCTGCTAATTTCTTATCAATAATATTCTGTTTTAAATAATTATCAACCAAGACCTGTAATTCCCGTTTTATTGCCCAAACCGGATCTCCCTGCAATATTTCATAAACAGTTTGATCAGACAGTTGTCCCAATATTTCCTTAATATAGTAATCCTTGTCTAAAATGACAAGGGCTCCCCCTTTATCCGCAGGTTTGAAGATCAGAGAGTGATCATCAGTCAGATGATTAACTATCTGTTTCTCCTCAGCGGATAAATTGTGATTTATATAATGATCTCCTTTTTTATATTGCGTAATTAACATGGATATATCGCGCTGTACCAGTTGTATATATGTCTCACTCGGATGATATATTTTCGGAGGCATGTATTGGCTCTTCAGCCTTAAACCGAATTGCTGCAAATTTAACATCGATTGTGCATTCTCAATCGGAGTAATATCATGTGAGACTATATTAGAAAAATGACTTTTGAGTCTTATATTACGGAAAAAACGGTTTAGATCCATGTCCAGTCCAAATGTGTCCAAACTAGCTGTCAGACTAAAGGAGAGTCCCTTTTCAAGGAGTCCAATTTGGAGTGGAGAAAGATTCTTGGAGGACAAATTTAATACTAAGGTATGTGGGGTACCTGTGACCGGGTTAGACGTGGAGCCTCGGCATCCCCTGGATGTATGTAGCCTATATACAAGTATCACTCATGAAAAAGGCCTATTGGCCGTCCGTGCATTATTGGATGAGAGCACATACACACAGGCTGAAAAGGATTTTTTTCTGTCTCTACTTTCTATTGTTTTACGGCGTAACTACTTCTTATTTCAAGACACATTTTTCCAGCAGCGGTGTGGGATTGCGATGGGGTCCAATGCCGCACCGCCTTATGCAAATTGTTATATGGCACATTTTGAGAGAGAGTATATCTACCCAAATGTGCTATATCAAAACCATTGTATATTTTGGAAACGTTTTATCGACGATATTTTTTGCGTATGGCGGTGTGGCACTGAGACCCTTGTGTCTTTTATAGATCACATTAACAGTATAAGACCTGAACTAAAATTTACACTGCATCAAGATTCACACCGTGTTTCTTTCCTTGACACATGGGTAATTAGGGGAACTAATAACAGGATTATAACTGATTTATATGTCAAAGGGACTGATAGAAATAGCCTGTTAGCATTTCACAGCAATCATCCTGCAGCTGTAAAAAAATCACTCCCCTTTTCACAGTTTAAAAGAGTGGCCAACATTGTAACGGATCCTGATACACGTAGTTTGAGGATGCAGGAAATGACACAAAAATTTGTCAACAGAGGTTATCCATCTAAGCTGTTAGATGAACAAGGGCACAAGGTAGAAAATCCCACAATAACACAAAAAAAGATGATAAAAACACAGAGAATACCACTCATTGTTAAATATCACCCCTGGATGGATCGAGTAAGAGCAATTGCCAATAAACATTGGCATATTTTACAAAGATCATACCCTACAATTCAGGAATATAGGGAGTTCCCTATGACGTGTTATAAACGTAATAACAATATAAGAGATAAGATCATCCGGGCCGACATAGGTAGTGACAGGACGTCATTGCGACAGCTCACTTTCTCCACAGTCAGGAAGGGAACATTTCCCTGTCTGAACTGTGTTCATTGTTCTAATGTCATTAACGACCCAACATATCATACACACACAGGACAACAAATTCCAGTACGGGGTCACTTTACCTGTGACAGTAGCTTTGTTATCTACTTACTAAAATGTCCGTGTGGGTTATGCTATGTTGGAGAAACAACAATGCGTATCAAAGATAGAGTGGGAAAACACAAATCCACAATCAGGAAAGAGAATATCTTGTTACCTATCCCTCAACACTTTATTGAGAAAAAACATCATATCTCACAATTACGTTTCCAAATTATAGAGGAAGTGACCCTACCACGACGTGGAGGAAACCGTATCCAGATGCTCCTCCAGCGTGAGGCATATTGGATCCACCGGCTCGAGACGCTTGCCCCTAAAGGCCTCAATAAAGAATATTCATTGAGTAGTTTTATTTAAAGAATATATGTATAATATGTTTGTATTTGGTTCTATGATTGATCATTGATTACTCAGACGCTGTAGTATGGTATGATTATAGATACATACTCTGCCGTATCCTATTTTCTTTCCATTGATTGAGTTTTGTTTATACTGAGTTACATAGCAACATGACGCCGTGATCAGGTGACTGGTCATGTGGCTGGGGGCGTATGCCTTCAATTACAGCCACATGACCGCTGA
The DNA here is from genome assembly GCF_905171765.1 of Bufo bufo. Lineage (NCBI taxonomy): Eukaryota > Metazoa > Chordata > Amphibia > Anura > Bufonidae > Bufo > Bufo bufo. Next base: position 296,672,481 of record NC_053393.1, read on the forward strand.
CATGATGAGGGGCGGGCATTTCAAAAGGTGTATTTAAATGGTGCATTACATGTGTTGTGTTGAGCTATCATCACCTGTATTTGATAAAGGCAAACCTGATGCCGATCAGCAAAACAGAGTGCTGGTCTTTCTAAACATATTACTAGAGGGATCCGACCTACTGACCGCGCACCCGGACCTTACCAGAGCGCAGTGCCGTCCAATTGTTTGTTTCTCATATGGCTGGAGTCTGTCAGCAGTTCCTGCAAGACAAAGTCATTGATGGTATGGACTGGCCCGCCCGTTCCCCAGACCTGAATCCAATTGAGCACATCTGGGACATCATGTCTCGCTCTATCCACCAACGTCACGTTGCACCACAGACTGTCCAGGAGTTGGCAGATGCTTTAGTCCAGGTCTGGGAGGAGATCCCTCAGGAGACCGTCCGCCACCTCATCAGGAGCATGCACAGGCGTTGTAGGGAGGTCATACAGGCACGTGGAGGCCACACACACTACTGAGCCTCATTTTGACTTGTTTTAAGGACATTACATCAAAGTTGGATCAGCCTGTAGTGTGTTTTCCACTTTAATTTTGAGTGTGACTCCAAATCCAGACCTCCATGGGTTGAAAAATTTGATTTCCATTCTTTTATTCTTTTTTTGTTTTTTTTGTGATTTTGTTGTCAGCACATTCAATTATGTAAAGAACAAGGTATTTCAGAAGAATATTTAATTAATTCAGATCTAGGATGTGTTATTTTTGTGTTCCCTTTATTTTTTTGAGCAGTGTATATATATATATATATATATATATATATATATATAGGTCCAGAAAAAAGAGCGGCACTCCAATGGATAAAAGCAAGTGAACCCTTTATTCACCCAAGTGGTGCAACGTTTCGGCTCTGGTCACGAGCCTTCCTCAAGCAATGACACAACTCAAATGGCAGTGATTATATAAGAAAATACAAATCATGTGATCACAACCCAGTGGGTGTGTTTAACAAATCATAACAATGGTATACAGTGAATACACATGGTATCATATAGTGCAGAAAAATATACTGATCATCATTAGAGAAAGACATGATCTTGCGTGCTAAATATATGAAATATATATGGATCAAGTGCATAAAGCTTAATCAAATAATGTATCCACATTTATTATACATAAGTGTAAGGAGGGGGAGGAGCAAGGAAGTGGTATCGCAAACATACCCATCCAGCAAGGAGGCTCATTCAGCGCCGCAGAGTCGGCGTTGTAGATGTCATTCTGCACAGGCGTGGCACCGCACCAATAGCAAGTATTCAGCAAGCAGGAAGCGCTATGTGTCATCAAAGTTGGCCGACACACCTACGTCACTTCGGGCGTCATTCCAATAAGACACAATGTATTATCCCATGCGCATGCTCAGTAAAAAGTTAGGCTAAAGGCGCCATCTTTGTGACTGGAGACCTGCCCATAAACAATCACTCTGCATACCGCATCCAACCAAGAACAGAAAACAGGAATAGGGGGTTTGAAGAGGGCACAAGGAACCCCAAGATTCAGGGTGCCTACATGTCCCGCCCCGGCAGAAAATCCACCGCAACCACGATAACCGCAGTACCTGCAGGGGTATCGCCGGGGATTCCAAGCTCCCATCCAGCCCGAGAGGGATCTCCTCAAATTGGTGCACAGATGCTGCAAAGTGTATATGGTTCAACTCCCAATCTCAAAGAAATTAAAAATATATGGAGAAAAAGGGTTTTATAAAGTGTCAGCAAAACTATAATGCCATCACGCGGTGCCTGCCATGCCTGGCAACAACAGAACTGAACAAAACATGAAATACATGATATAATAGAATGAACCCCTTCCGTGGTATGTTGCGTACACTCCGACCATATGTTCCATACCCCAAGGTGCTGGGTGTAAGTGATCTAAAAAAGAGAAAGAAAAAAAGGTTAGAGTAGGAATATGATGAGTTGTATAACTCTCTGAGTATGTACACAATTTGACGAAACGACATCCAGCAAGACAAAGGGGGCAAACCAACCCTCACAGAGTATCCCCAAAGTTGTAATCAACGTTTAGACCCTTAGGTTTAAAGCTGTCCAGCTTGTGGATCCAGCTGAGTTCTCTGCGCTTGAGTATCCTGGATCTGTCCCCACCTCGCCGAGGCTGGGGTATGTGATCCAGGATCCAGCACCTCAAATCACCTTCTTTGTGTGTGGCCTCAGTGAAATGTTTTGACACTGGCAAATCCAGCCGTTTTTTACGTATACTAAGGCGGTGATTATTGAGGCGAGTCTTCAATTCAGTTGTTGTCTCGCCCACATAAAGCAAATTACATGGGCAAGACAACACATAGATGACATGGTTAGAGTTACAGGTTAAATGAAATAAAATACTGTAGGACACGCCAGTATTAGGATGTATAAAATACCTTCCCTTGCGGATGTATCTGCAATTAACGCAGTTCAGGCAGGGAAAACAACCTAAGCCAGACTGAGTCAATTTGGTTTGTTTCAAAGATCCCTTGGGACCAATGTCGGCCTTGACCAACTGGTCGCGCAGGTTTCGGGATCGACGATACGATGACAATGGTGGACATGAGAATTCAGGGATGTCTTTGAAGCATGTACCCAATAGACCCCAGTGCTTATTAAGTTTCTTATTTATTGAGGGGCTGAGTTCAGTGTATACTGAAACGAACGGAATCCTGGCCTTGTTCTGGACAGTTCCCTGTTTCGTCAGTAGCTCAGTCCTGTCAAACGCGCGCACCCTGTCCATGTGTTCTTTCAATAATCGTTTGGGATAACCCCTATCCTGAAACTTAGTAGCCATGGAATTCAGGGTCGCATCAAGTTTGCTCTCGTCTGACACAACGCGTTTAACGCGGAGAAATTGGGAGAAGGGCAGCGACCGGATCATTCTCCGAGGGTGCGAGCTGTTGTAACACAAAACCGTGTTGGTATCAGTAGGTTTTGTGTACAGCTCGGTATGCAACACACCCTCATTGAACATCACTCGTGTGTCCAAAAACTGGATCTCAGTTCGAGAATAGACGAGGGTGAACTGTAGGTCAGAATCATGGCTATTTAGAAAGCCATGAAAGTCAGCCAAGTCAGTCTCAGAACCTGTCCATATGAGGAAGATGTCGTCGATGTATCTCCACCACCTCAGCACATGGCTGAAGTGGTGGGACAGATAGACGACATCTTCCTCATAGCACCGCATAAAAATATTTGCATACGTGGGGGCCACGTGAGACCCCATGGCCACACCACGTTCTTGCAAATAAAATACGTCCCTGAAGAGAAAATAATTGTACTGTAACACAATCCTAAGCAGATCAATAATGAATTCAGAGGCATGAGGAGTATAAGCTGATGTCCTCAGCATTTTCTCCACAGCCCTGAGGCCCCTTTCATGTACAATTGATGTGTATAATGAAGTCACATCAAATGATGCAAGTAACACTGAGGACACCTGTGCTAAATCAACACTCTGTAGTTTAGTCAAGAAATCTGATGTATCTTGTATGTAGGAGGATCCCCCTATGGAAAATTCCCGCAGAACTTTGTCTAAGAAGACAGCTATGCCGCTAAAGATAGAGTCGGAACCCGAGACGATGGGTCGTCCCGGGGGATCGATGAGGGTCTTGTGAATCTTGGGCAGCACATAAATCACCGGAGTGACTGGATGTGCTACCTCAAGAAAATCACTAAGACCCCCATCGATAATACCAGCGGTCATGGCTTCCCTGAGACATCGGCGGATGATATCCGCTATCATAAATTTGGGGTCAGAATCCAAGATCCTATATACCTGTGGGTCACTCAGTTGTCGCATGATTTCCTGTACATATTTGGTGGTGTCCATTTCCACGACCGCTCCCCCCTTGTCAGCTGGTTTGAGAGTGAGGGTGGGGTCGGATCTAAGGGACTCCAAGGCTTCAATCTCAGTGGTAGTCAGATTGGGGTATCTGAAATCCCGGTTTCTTTTTTAGATCACTTACACCCAGCACCTTGGGGTATGGAACATATGGTCGGAGTGTACGCAACATACCACGGAAGGGGTTCATTCTATTATATTATGTATTTCATGTTTTGTTCAGTTCTGTTGTTGCCAAGCATGGCAGGCACCGCGTGATGGCATTATAGTTTTGCTGACACTTTATAAAACCCTTTTTCTCCATATATTTTTAATTTCTTTGAGATTGGGAGTTGAACCATATACACTTTGCAGCATCTGTGCACCAATTTGAGGAGATCCCTCTCGGGCTGGATGGGAGCTTGGAATCCCCGGTGATACCCCTGCAGGTACTGCGGTTATCGTGGCTGCGGTGGATTTTCTGCCGGGGCGGGACATGTAGGCACCCTGAATCTTGGGGTTCCTTGTGCCCTCTTCAAACCCCCTATGCCTGTTTTCTGTTCTTGGTTGGATGCGGTATGCAGAGTGATTGTTTATGGGCAGGTCTCCAGTCACAAAGATGGCGCCTTTAGCCTAACTTTTTACTGAGCATGCGCATGGGATAATACATTGTGTCTTATTGGAATGACGCCCGAAGTGACGTAGGTGTGTCGGCCAACTTTGATGATGCATAGCGCTTCCTGCTTGCTGAATACTTGCTATTGGTGCGGTGCCACGCCTGCACAGAATGACATCTACAATGCCGACTCTACAGCGCTGAATGAGCCTCCTTGCTGGATGGGTATGTTTGCGATACCACTTCCTTGCTCCTCCCCCTCCTTACACTTATGTATAATAAATGTGGATACATTATTTGATTAAGCTTTATGCACTTGATCCATATATATTTCATATATTTAGCACACCAGATCATGTCTTTCTCTAATGATGATCAGTATATTTTTCTGCACTATATGATACCATGTGTATTCACTGTATACCATTGTTATGATTTGTTAAACACACCCACTGGGTTGGGATCACATGATTTGTATTTTCTTATATAATCACTGCCATTTGAGTTGTGTCTTTGCTTGAGGAAGGCTCGTGACCAGAGCCGAAACGTTGCACCACTTGGGTGAATAAAGGGTTCACTTGCTTTTATCCATTGGAGTGCCGCTCTTTTTTCTGGACCTATTTATTGGGGATATCAGTCTATTCCCCTTGGGACGCGCACCCGCATCTCTTCTCTGCAGCCAGTGCCGCCATTTTTCTTGATATATATATATATATATATATATATATATATATATATATATATATATAAAATCTTTAATCCCTTGCAAATTATGTGGGGTATGTATGTAATGGTCGGGGACTTTGACCGGAATACTGAATGATGTTTTCAGTTTATGTAGATACAAACACAAATACCTATATATACAGGGTGGGCCATTTATATGGATACACCTTAATAAAATGGGAATGGTTGGTGATATTAACTTCCTGTTTGTGGCACATTAGTATATGTGAGGGGGGAAACTTTTCAAGATGGGTGGTGACCATGGCGGCCATTTTAAAGTCGGACATTTTGAATCCAACTTTTGTTTTTTCAATAGGAAGAGGGTCATGTGACACATCAAACTTATTGGGAATTTCACAAGAAAAACAATGGCATGCTTGGTTTTAACGTAACTTTATTTTTTTCATGAGTTATTTGCAAGTTTCTGACCACTTATAAAATGTGTTCAATGTGCTGCCCATTGTGTTGGATTGTCAATGTAACCCTCTTCTCCCACTCTTCACACACTGATAGCAACACTGCACGAGAAATGCTAGCACAGGCTTCCAGTATCTGTAGTTTCAGGTGCTGCACATCTCGTATCTTCACAGCATAGACAATTGCCTTCAGATGACCCCAAAGATAAAAGTCTAAGGGGGTCAGATCGGGAGACCTTGGGGGCCATTCAACTGGCCCACGATGACCAATCCACTTTCCAGGAAACTGTTCATCTAGGAATGCTCAGACCTGACACCCATAATGTGGTGGTGCACCATCTTGCTGGAAAAACTCAGGGAACGTGCCAGCTTCAGTACATAAAGAGGGAAACACATCATCATGTAGCAATTTCACATATCCAGTGGCCTTGAGGTTTCCATTGATGAAGAATGGCCCCACTATCTTTGTACCCCATATACCACACCATACCTTCAATTTTTTTGTTCCAACAGTCTTGGAGGGATCTATCCAATGTGGGTTAGTGTCAGACCAATAGCGGTGGTTTTGTTTGTTAACTTCACCATTCACATAAAAGTTTGCCTCATCACTGAACAAAATCTTCTGCGTAAACTGAGGGTCCTGTTCCAATTTTTGTTTTGCCCATTCTGCAAATTCAGTGCGCCGATCTGGGTCATCCTCGTTGAGATGCTGCAGTAGCTGGAGTTTGCAAGGGTGCCATTTGTGAGTAGCTAATATCCGCCGAAGGGATGTTCGACTAATGCCACTCTCCAGTGACATGCGGCGAGTGCTACGCTGTGGGCTCTTGCTGAATGAAGCTAGGACAGCCACTGATGTTTCTTCATTAGAGACATATTTCATGCGTCCAAATTTTGGCAAATCCAACACTGAACCAGTTTCACGAAACTTAGCAAGCAGTTTGCTAACTGTAGCATGGGAGATGGGTGGTCTCGTAGGGTGTCTTGCATTGAAATCTGCTGCAATGACCCGGTTACTGTGTTTACCAGACATCAACACAATTTCTATCCGATCCTCACGTGTTAACCTCGGCGACATGTCAATGGCTGTAAACAAAGAGAAACTTGTAAATAACTCATGAAAGAATAAAGTTACGTTAAAACCAAACACACCATTGTTTTTCGTGTGAAATTCCCAATAAGTTTGATGTGTCACATGACCCTCTTCCTATTGAAAAACCAAAAGTTGGATTCAAAATGGCTGACTTTAAAATGGCCACCATGGTCACCACCCATCTTGAAAATTTTCCTCCCTCACATATACTAATGTGCCACAAACAGGAAGTTAATATCACCAACCATTCCCATTTTATTAAGGTGTATCCATATAAATGGCCCACCCTGTATTTATGTGTGTGTGAAACGCATTTATTATACCACATAGCTAATGTAAGAGGTGAGTTTCATCTCCATTTAGAGGCTATAAGAATCCTAGCTGAGGCCAGCAAGGAGGAAATCAGTTTCTTTGCATGGCTAGGGAGTGGTATCGAATCCAACAGGTTCAGTAGGCAGAGTTGTGGAGTTGGTTGAACTTTGGTCCTACAAATCTCACTTATCGAAGAGCATATAGTATTCCAAAAGGAAGCTATATTACAACATTGCCACCATATGTGTATGAATGTTCGGGTTCTTGTTTACAACGCCAGCATAGGTGACTGACATCTGGGTAAATTTTATGTAAGACCTCCGGGGTATAGTACCATCTTGTGAGAATCTTATAATAATTCTCCTGAAGGCGGACGCATGTGGAGATCTTTGGAGTGAGTGCTAGACACTTGTTGAGGGAAGTTTTTGACAGTGTGTGTTGTAAGTCACATTCCCATTTTGTCATAAACGATAAACTATCTGGCTTGTTATGTTCAAGTAATTCGGCATCAATAGTAGTTATCTTTTTAGTTGGTTCTTGCAACTGAAATACTTTTGAGTCAAATTGAGTCGGAGTTGTATCTTTTACTGGAAGTAATGTTTTCATGAAATTTTTGAGATGTGTCAAATGAAGGTAGGACAGAGAGGGCACTTGGATGGATTGTTCCCAATTTTCTAGTAAATAACCCTGCATATCCAGCAGGTCAATGATTGGGGTGGTGAGATGTCTGAGGGAACCTGGGAGGGTCTGGAGGAATTCAGGTGGTGCGTCCCATAATATATCTCTTATTTGTAATAAAGGAGATATAGGGATAGAAATCAAAAAGTGTTTTAGGTGGTGGTTCCAAATACTAACCGTGTTTCTTGTTAGGAGGCTAAAAAGTTTTGTATGGGGCAAAAATGTGTTCGATAGTAGGAGGGATCTTAATGGGATGCGGTTAATTGCTTGTTCAGCTTGTATATGCAGGCGGGATTCTGAGTGGCGAAGCCAATCTAAACACCGTACTCCTTGTATAGCTATGTTGTAACTACATAAATCCAGCACTCCCATCCCGCCCTGCAGAGAAGGTAATGTGGTATAGTGTTTTTTAAGTCTAGGTTTTTATTATATGCCACAGGAATTTAGAGAAGATGGTCTGCAATTGCGTGAAGAAGGCTCGTGGGAGGGGTATTGGTAAAGTCTGTAGGTAATACAGAATCTTAGGTAATAGTATCGTTTTGATTAAAGAGCGTCTACCGAACCAAGATGAGAATTGGATGTCCCACGTATTAATGGTTTGGTTTATAGCTTTGGGAAGTTCCTGAAAGTTTGTTTTGTATAAATCTTTTGGGTCCGCTGTTAACCAAATCCCAAGGAATTTCAGAGAGAAGTTGGACCATTGGTAAGGAGTAAGAAATTGCAGTCTGTTTTGAGTTTGTAGGTCTAGAGTCACATTAATAACTTGAGATTTGGTTGGGTTTATCAGGAAGTTAGAAATTTTCCCAAAATGGTCAAATATATTCTGTATAGCGGGGAATGCTGTGTCTGGATTTGTTATTATTACCAAGAGATCATCCGCAAATGCGGCAAGATGGTGTTGCAGATCAATACCTTTTTTTTCCATCATCTTGTCTAATCGCCTGAAATAAGCATTCTACTGTGAGAACAAATAGTAGAGGTGACAAGGGGCAACCTTGTCAGGTCCCGTTATTGATCTGCAGGGGGGGGGATAATGTACTATTTATCAGCACTCTGGCTGTAGGTTTATTATACATTGCCATAATGGTAGAGATAAATTGATCCGGTATTCCAAATTTGTTGAGAGCCCTTTTCATGAATACCCAATCAATGCAGTCAAACGCCTTTTCGGCGTCAGTGCCTAGTAAAACTAACGGCACTCGATGGCTACTAGCGTAGTTTATGATATGGATCAGTCTATTGGTGTTTATTCTGCCCTCTTTCCCGGCCACAAATCCAACCTGCTCATTACGGATAAGGAGGGGCAAGATCGGTTTTAACCGAAGAGCTATGAGTTTGGCAAACATTTTGAGATCAGTGTTAAGAAGTGATATAGGTCTGTAGTTGGCACAGAGGGAGTTGTCTTTGCTCTCTTTAGGAATAATTGTGATATGTGCCATCAACATCTGGGACGGCAAAGGCTCTCCTTTTAATGCCCCGTTGCATAGGTTAAGAAACCTAGGCAATAGGGTAGTACGGAAAGTACGATAGTATATCAACGATAATCCATCCGAGCCCGGACTCTTATGGGGGAAGTGTTTTTTTAGTACCTCATTTAATTCATGGATTGTGAATGGTTTCAGTAAAAGCTTGGACTGTTCTGCAGAGAGAGAGGGCAGACTGAGAGTAGCCAACCAGTTATCTATTGCCGCAATCTTATCGTCTACATTTGTCAATGAAGGGGGAGGGGTGATATTATATAGACTTTCATGAAAGTCCTTGAATCGGGAGGCTATCTCTTCTGTATTTCTTAAAGGGTGTGAGGAGGGTGACCGGATCGTATGGATATAGGATTTGGTTTTCCGTTTTTTTAATCTGTGATAGCATGAACTTTGAGGTTTTGTCGCCATGAGCATAATATTTATATTTAGCAGAGAGAAATAGCTTAGCTGTACGGGCATTTAGAATGTTCTTAAGGGTAGATCTCAACATTGTGAGTTGGCTTAGGGTCTCATCTGATATTTGTGTCTTATCAATATTTTCAAGTTTCTAGATTTGTCTAGACAAAGCCAATATTTGTTGTTCTTTTTGTTTTTTAATGTAAGATCCAAGTCCTATTAGGTGACCCCTAACTACCGTTTTATGCGCTTCCCAGATAGATCCATATTTCACGTCAGGGGTATCATTGAGCTTGAAGTATTCCTCAAGCAGCTCAGTTATTTTCATAGTATGGTCTGGAGAGTCGAGCAAAGACTCATTCAGCCGCCAGTTAGACATGGGTTTGGTGAGCTGTCTGAGGATCATCTCCAAAGACACCAGTGCGTGATCTGAAAGCAGCAGGGAACCTATTTGTGCTTTTTTGCAGGAGGATAATAACTGAATGGGTAAGAACAGGTAATCTAGGCGCTGATACGATCGTTGAGCCACTGAGAAAAAAGTATAATCTTTAGTATTGGGGTGTAAAGCTCTCCAGCCATCCATGAGTCCGAGCGATTCTAATATGGATCTGACTTTCGCTAGGGCTATTCTGGATGTGGAGGATAAACCGGTTGAGGAGTCTAGTTGTGGATATAGTGCCAGGTTTAAATCACCTCCCACGAAAACCGCCCCTTCTGTTTCTAAGATATTCTAAGTTTGGAGGGGAAAAAAGGTGGGGGGGGAGGGAGGGTAGGATAAGAGATAGGCATGTTTGGGAAAAAAAATCATGGAAGGGGAGAGATAAAGATAAGAAATAAATCTATGAATTAGGTCAGAGTACAGAAAAATGAGATGAGGGATAGACTTAATATCAACTATGACGGTAACCAGTAAGAACAATTCTTCATCTTTAGAATTGTCCCTTAACCCTGTGGGGACTACAGGTGAAGATCTACTTGTGGACCAGGAATCGAGGTTCCCTCAAGTGGATGAAGAGCAGGAATCGGGTAATCCTCCTATGGAGAATCAATCCGGATCCAGGGAAAGAGTCACCTTCATCATTCTTCTTTTGAGGCGCTGGGATCTGGAGGAAGCACTCGGGATCCAAGGTTCCAACACGGGTATAGCTGGTAAGTCCGTTAAGTTTTTAATGATGTACCAATCCGGTATATCCAGCGGGTCTATTTCCAGAGTGTTGTGGACCTGGGGTAGGTCAGAGGGAGATCTGATCACTAGCTTGAGCCCCGGGTTGTTGATCAATAAACCAAATGGATGGAGCCAGCGATAGGTGATAGATTTCTGCTGCAATATTCCCAGAAGAGGTTTCAGCGCTCTTCTTTTCTGTAATGTCATTGGTGAAAGATCTTGGTATAAAGAAACGGTAGTACCGAAACAAGCAAGTGGGTGTTTTTCTCTCGCCGCTTTGAGCAATTTTTCATTGGTACTAAAACTGACCAGTTTGCAGATTATGTCCCGTGGAGGTTCTTGTGGCTTGGGAGGCGGGCGAAGAGCCCTGTGAGCACGATCCATAGTTAGCTCGTCTGTGGTCTCGGGGCCTAGTAGTTTCTGGAACAGCTCTTTCAATGCCGACATGATAGAGTCAGACAGTACAGTCTCTGGAATGCCTTTAATTCGGAGGTTGTGTCTCCGTCCCCTGTTATCTTGGTCTTCGACTAGGCTATACAGATGGTTAATATGGGCTTGTGCATGTTCAAAACTGTGGGAGGCCGTGGTGTTGAAAGCCATTGACTCTTCATAATTAGCCTCAAGCGCCTCCACACGCTCTCTGAGTTGTTTCTGGTCACTTTTAATATCTTGCAAGTCCTGTTTTAAAGGAGCTAATGCAACCCCTAAAGCCTCTCTTATATAAGATCTGGAGACTGGGAGATTTTCTCCAGTGTGTAGGGACTCTGCTTCGCTTTTCCTACCTCCGCCCGAATCTGCAGACACGTCTGCCTGTCGGTCTTGCGCTGCTGACTCTCTCTTTCCAAATCCAAGATGGCGCGGGGTCTCTCAGTGCTTTTCTTAAAGAATTTCTCCATCTCTCCATGGACTGGGTTTGATCCCCGCAGGCCAGGGGTATCTCTGGACTTGTCTCATCCGATTTTCCCCATTATCTCTTCTCTTGATGTGCTGATTAGGCTCGTTAGCACAGTGTCTGCAGCAGAGCTCACACAAGCATGTGCGTCTCACTCTGCAGCCATACTCCGCCCTCCTATATTCATGTTTTAGAATATGACGAATATTCTAAAAAACGAAGTTATAGCAATATAGCGAATATATTTGTTATTTAGAATATTCGGCAATTTTTTTTTTATATGAAAAAATTATTCCTTCCAGCTTAATTTGTTTGTGGGCCAATGACTCATTAGCCCACAATCAAGAAGCAGTGAGGGATCATGTTTTCAGATGTTCAAAATTCATGAATATTCGATATATATAGCGAATATATAGCACTATATTCAAAATATTTGCAAATTCTCGATATTCGCTAAAAATATTCGTTATTCGAATATTCGCGCTAAAAACTACTGCACACCAGATAACATTCACTTTGGGGGAGATTTATCATCCCATACACCAGAGCGCTGGCGTTAACATGACACAGTCCCTTGGTTTGCACATCTTTAAACAAACACCATTTGTGCAAAACTTTTTGCACAAATTACATTTTACAGCCATCCTTGTGATTCTCCAAAAAATGGGTAATGGTATGTACATACTGTATGTGTACTTTCCTACACAAGGTAATGCTTTATCTGTGAATTGTGTTTAGTTATTATCCATATATACGCTACTTATCTTTATATGCGGTTGAAAAAAAGATAAGATATTGATAGGTCTAGACAAAAAAAAAAAAAACACTTATTTTTTCAAATAAAGTTAATAATATACTGTTAATCTTTAGACATTTAGAACTCATCTGACTTTATGATAATCCATATATTTTGCTATGGGAAACTGTCAATTACTGTGTAATGTCAATTACTCGTTTTCATCATGACAATCTCGTGGGTTCTGACATCATCTCGAATAACAACTTCTAGGATCAGTGAAAAATATACAGCTGGCACCCACCGCGTATGGAGCAGCCAGGTCCATACATTACCAGAATACATAGATTGGCTGAAGGGGTTAAGACATGCTTTAAATTGTGAATTTTTCACAGCATTTTTTTTGTTAAACACAAATATGCTATATAAAGAACGTGTGCATTTTGGAAAAAACACCACACTAAACTGTATGTAGTGTGTTTATATTTCACTATAGTCATTAAATTAACCTCCAGCTTAAAAAATAAATAAATAACAGCCGTTAAAATTAAAATGGCATAATATGATCTTTCAATTTAAACAAAACACAGATTTTATCAAATATAAAAATGTGTTCCTAAAATATATAACATAGCACACCATAAAATTTTATGGGACAGAAAAATTAAACTAAATTTATGAATTATGTGCTGATCTTAATAAATCCTCTCAATGTCAGTTGTGCTTTGTAGCAAAAATCAACACTAATGATAAAGATATTTATATCCTTAAGTGAATAATCTATCAAGTAAACAGAATAAACTGGGATGATAAAAGCATTAATTTCTGAAAGCTCTTTTTCCCTTTCAATCAATTAATTGTACTTAAAGTTATATGCTGTTATGTCAAATGTTTATTAATGTTAACATTGAAGTGTGGAGAGCATTAAGGGGATTATACTTAATTCTTCTGAATGCTAAGCTTTATTACAAACATGGCTGTGATAGAGAATCCTAGAAGTGATTAATTCAGAGTACTTTTTTCTTTTACTTTTTCAATTGTGAATGTTCTTTTCTTTGAAATTATTATTGGACATCTGTTCCATCTGATATCCTGTGCTAAACTATCTTTTATGAGGTTGAAGGTTTTTTTTTCTCCTCACAGTGGCAGTGCGTCCAAGACCCTCAGCTCATATTACAAAAATGACTCTTGTAATTTTGCACTCTTTATATATTAGATCAGATAGGTAAGATGGTGACAGTAAGTTGGAACATATGTTTCTTTCTGTAGAAATTGACAGTGTTTAATTATTTCCTGTATAATAACAGTTTCAATTTCCTGTTCACCGTTTTATCAGGTCAATCATCTGATAGCATCTTTGGGAGGGAGCAGAGTTTTGATTTCTGAAGATAGCTATTAACGTAATGATTACAAACATATTTTACACACAAAAGTGACCCCTGATTATAATTCTAAATCTTTGCACCGTGCTGTGTTTGTTAAGCACACATTTTCTTCAGTGCAATACATCAAACTCCATTTTATTAAAATATCAGACTTTCAAACAGGAATATTATCAGGGTGATAAAAACAATCTTGCTGCCAAAATTAGACTACATAGCTGTTCATATCTTCAACTAAGATTACTTAGTGTATTATTTACTGTATCTGTAACTGATTATATTGAAATTAAATACTGTAGTAACCAAATACAGTACCAATATTCCATGTGTAAATATTTGTAGACTAGAGAACTAAACAGCCAAATCCACTAACCATACATTCTTTTGTTTAGTAGCTAATCTATCATGCAACTAAAATAACCATAATCTATGTTAATCCCTTCCCAAACAGTGCAGTACATGTATGGCACTGGCAAGGAACTTTAAAAATGGCTCCTACTTGTGAGCGTAGCGGGTACCATAGCCGCCGAGTGCCTGCTGTTTTAAACAGCAGACACCTGGGTCTAATGTCTGCAACCAGTGGTAAAATGCCAATTGCAGACTTTTAACCCTTCAGATTCCGAGGTCAAACATGACAATAATATCTGGACTCGCAAAAACCTGGAAGCTCGCACTCCTGGGTATGCTTCAGTTTTCCTCGGCAAGGAATGGTGGAGCTTGATGCAGTGTGCAGCAGCCTCTGTCCTTCTGAATGGCAAGAGGCTGCTGCACATTAGTTCCTATGGAGCCCCTGCCTATGGCAGGGCTCCATAGAAATTCAGTGCATTTCTCATACACTACAAAGCTAATGCATTGGAGTCTATGAGAGAAGCAATCTGATGATTGCTTGTTATCTCATATAGTTCCCTGGGAACTATAAAAAAAAGTGTATAAAAATGCTTTTAAAAATAAAAACAATTAAAAGATTCAAATCACTTCTGTCATGTTCAGGGGTCAGGAAATCCCCTGAACATATCACAAGTATACACAGAGCAGACAACAAGATCCAGAGAAAGCCAAAACAAATGTTTTATTAAACAACAAACAATTAGAACAATCCAGGTCAGGAAGGAAATGCAAGTAAAGACTCATGCACAGGCACTGGCCGTGTGCACTCTGTATTGGGGTTTGGATCCATTGACTTGAATGGGTCCGCGATCCCCAAGTTACGGCTAAAGAGAGAATATGTTCAATCTTGTTACGTTGTGGAGGAACAGACCCAAAAGCCCATAGAAGTGCTCCACAATAGATAGATGAAGTCCTATCTTCGGTTGTATCTTGCAGATTAGACAGATTAGAACATAAAGACAATAATGAATAACCAGGCTGACTACACCAGTTAGGTTAGATTAACAAAGACACAGTTCAGGAGAGCAAGCACCCTGCACTCGAAATTCCTGGAGACAGACTGTACCCCCAGGCATATTGCACAAAGGTCTAAATAGCACGGTGATCTGAAGCATCTGACCACCTGATAATCAAACAAGCTTAGGGAAGCATTAACCCAAACTAGCCACAGGGAGTATACAATTCACACTCTATAGGAGACCGCAGCCAGCACAAGCAACCAGCATACAGAGGAACATCAACAGATTTATTCAAGAGTGCATGCAACCAGCCTACATGGCAATACAGTGTTATAGTGAACCACACTGCGATACAGACACAAGGAGCAAAATATTCAAAGGACACAGTTCACACACAAAGAAGGTCTCAGCCAGCATGGACCACACAAGCAACCAGCATACACAGGAATGTCAACCGTAGCCAGTACACAAGAGCACATACAGTCAGCCTACTCGACAACGAGTGTCACAGTGAACCACACTGCGATACAGAAACAAGGAGCAGAATATTCACACAACACATTTCACACACTAAGAAGGCCACTGAGCTAGTGTGAAAACACCCATACTTAAAATATAAAAATATTTATCCCATACGGCAAACAGTGAAACAGAAAAAAGTAAAAATGGCTGATTCACAATTTTTGGGTTGCTTCACCTCCCACAAAAAATAATAAAAAATTTATCAAAAAGTCATACTCACTCCAAAATTTCTTAAAGCATTAAAACACAAGAAAAACTATACATATGTGGTATCGCCATAATCGTAATGAACTGGAAAATAAAAATAACAAGTTATTTTTACCGTTTAGGGAGGCAGTTATAACAAAACCCATAGAACTGTTGTGGAATTTCACCCCATTTGAAACTTTTTTCCAGATCCCCACTACATCATATGCAATATTAAATGGTGGAGTTAGAAACTTGTCCCGCAAACTTGTCCCGCAAAAAACAAGCCCTCACAAAGCTATGTGAATGGAAAATTAAAAAAGGAAAAAAAGGAAAATGCAAAAACGGAAAAACCTCTGGGGCTGAAAGGGTTAAATTACTTGACAGGACATATGTCATAATTGGTTCCCAGTGCACCATCTGCCATTCATAACACTGGTGGTTTCTTATAAGGAAGATATGCCTCTAATTCTAGTTATTTTTACGAAAGTAAATACTATTATTTATATGCGGCAGAAGAGTAAGGCCATTTTCACTAAGCTTGTTTAATTCCAGATGGGTAAGGCTACTTTCACACTAGCGTTAATATTTTCCGGTATTGAGATCCGCCATAGGGTCTCAATACCGGAAAAAAACACTCATTGTCAATGGGGACAAAACGTAATTGAACAGAACGGAATGCTCCAAAATGCATTCCATTCTGTTCTCATACCGGAGAGCAAACCGCAGCATACTGCGGTTTGCTTTCCGTCCTGGGATGTGGAACAAGAAGGATCCGTCATGACCCACAATGCAAGTCAATGGGGACGGATCCGTTTTCACTGACACAATAGAAAACTGATCTCTCCCCCATTGACTTTCAATGGGGTTCATGATGGATCCGTCTTGGCAATGTTAAAGATAATACAACCGGATCCGTTCATAATGAATGCAGATGGTTGTATTATCAGTAACCGAAGTGTTTTTGCTGAACCCTGCCGGATCTAGTAAAAACACTAGTGTGAAAGTAGCCTCATCTGGATAATAACATATAGCTATATCAATTTATAGCAAATTAAGCCCAATCACTGTGTCAAAGCTATTAGCTAGGCTTAGAACAGTCATAAAGCCTATGAAACCTTTTGGTAAAAGCAGCACTATGGGATATGTGTCTGTCTCTGCTTTCTCCATAAATCTATTTTTCTATAATACAGCAGTATTGTGGCGGCTAATCCTCAGTGCCCTGTCAGGGGTTACCTTATTGGTGTTATTACACTACAAAAAACATGAGATGACAATGTTGCTATACAAGGACTGCAAGATTTCCAGATAAACTGCTGTCACAGGAAAAAAAGAAGAAGAATCCTTTAGATCTGTGGACACAATATGCAATCCTGTAGAAGAGGATGTACTGAGAATACAATAGAATTCACAGAGATATAACTAAGTTATTCTCATACCTGCCTGGTCTGTTGTATCTGCTTTTATCAGGCGCTGGTGGTAATATACTTTACTCTCACATTGTTTGACCTCATAAATCCATAAGAAGTTCTGTCTTTTTTAATATCTGCCTGTCATTTAAAGCCCAGATGTAAATCCATTAGCGAATGAACTTTAGTTTATTTTATTTTCTTTTTTATCACTTTTCTTTGCCTAGTTCCAGCTTTTTATTCCACGCAAATGTTCTTTTATTGTTTAGTCTCAGACTTTCCACACACTCTCAAGGACATATGAGTTTTGCTGATTGATGATGATCATTATAACACAGCCATTTGGGCTGAGGGAGAATAAAACTGCAAAGTACAAGCATGTTATACAAAGACATGAAAGTAAAGAGACGTATTTCCCTCTGGTTAATGATGTACCGTACCTAATATGTGCTTTGTCCATGTTTTGTCTTGTCCTAAATCTTATGAGCCATCTAAAGATCATGACACGTATCTTCATGACACACACACCTTGAGTGTGTATTTAAAGACCCCAGACTACAAAATAATGCAGGCCCATATATTTGTATAATATACCGTATTTTTCGCCCTATAAGACGCACCGGCCCATAAGACGCACCTAGGTTTTTGAGGAGGAAAATAAGAAAAAAAATATTTTGAACCAAAAGGTGTGCTTTTGGTGGGTTTTGAACTAATTGTGGTCTGTGGATGGCACTGTTATGGGGATCTGTGGATGGCGCACTGTTATGGGGGATCTGTGGGTGACGCACTGTTATGGGGGATCTGTGGGTGACACTTATGGGGGATCTGTGGGTGACACTTATGGGGGATCTGTGGGTGACACTTATGGGGGATCTGTGGGTGACGCACTGTTATGGGGGATCTGTGGGTGACACATATGGGGGATCTGTGGGTGACACTTATGGGGGATCTGTGGGTGACACTTATGGGGGATCTGTGGGTGACACTTATGGGGGATCTGTGGGTAGCTCTTATTGGGCTCTCTGGATGGCACTGTTATGGGGATCTGTGTATGACACAGTTATGGGGAGGATCTGTGGATGACACATATATAGCATCTTATGCTATGTGTCATCCACAGATCCCCTCCATAAGTGTCCCTGTAGTGAATGACCCTCAATACACGCTGGGGGCCGGCATCTGCTTTTATAATGACAGCGGGGCCCGTGCAGTGACTGTATTCTACTACACGGGCCCCGCTCACTGTATAATCCTATGTCTAATAGTTAATTGTATGTAATCACATAAGGAGCGCTGTGTATCACCGGTACTTACAACTACAAGCGCTCGCCTGCTCGGTAGGTAGCAGAGAGGAGGGAGGAGGCAGGCCGGGAGGACGGACGCTGGCAGCGTGAGTCATACGTCATGCGCCCACGCCGCCTGCTTCATTCATAAAGTGGGCGGCGCAGGCGCATGACGTATGACTCACGCTGCCAGCGTCCGTCCTCCCGGCCTGCCTCCTCCCTCCTCTCTGCTACCTACCGAGCGGCGAGCGCTTGTAGTTGTAAGTACCGGTAATACACAGCGCTCCTTATGTGATTACATACAATTACAATTAACTATTAGACATAGGATTATACAGTGATCGGGGCCCGTGTAGTAGAATACAGTCACTGCACGGGCCCCGCTGTTATTATAAATGCAGATGCCGGCCCCCAGTCCCGCCTCCCTCACAGCTGATACACCCGCCGCACGGCATCGCGGCGGGTGTATCATTGAAAACTCAGCAAAATCAGCAGCATTCGCCGTATAAGACGCACTGCTATTTTCCCCCCACTTTTAGGGGGGGGGAAGTGCGTCTTATACGGCGAAAAATACGGTACATATATATACACACTTCGATCCGAATTTCAGGAAAAAATAGGTTTGCCACAAAGCCGAATTTCCTCGGGCTTCGTGGTAACTAATCAATTTTAGTGGTAAAAAATAAAATAAAAATCGTACTTACCTCATCCATTTGAGCACGAAGATGCTGCCACGGCCATCTTGCTTGAAGATCCCATGCAAAATCTCATGCATGGTGACATATGATGTCCCCACGCCAGCCAATGTGATAGACGTCATTACGCACAGTGCAAGATTTTGTGATGGATCTTCATGCAAGATGACCTTGGCGGCCTCTTCGTGTTCAAATGGATGAGTTAAGTACTTTTTTTATTTTTTTATTGCAAACACTAAAATGCCTTAATATGGATCTCAGATGCCGTGATCAGCAATGAATGTGGCATCTGACGGGTTCAATTACAAGGGTGGCTCAATCGCCGTTCCCTGTCATTGCACCCACTATTTACAAAGTAATTGATCACAAAGCACTTTTTTTGCAAAATTCGGCGAAGCAGCCAAATTGAATTTTAGAGAATTTCTCTAATATTATATACACTACTCAAAAAAATAAAGGGAACACAAAAATAACACATCCTAGATCTGAATTAATTAAATATTCTTCTGAAATACTTTGTTCTTTACATAGTTGAATGTGCTGACAACAAAATCACACAAAAAAAAAAGTATGGAAATCAAATTTTTAACCCATGGAGGTCTGGATTTGGAGTCACACCTCAAAATTAAAGTGGAAAAACACACTACAGGCTGATCCAACTTTGATGTAATGTCCTTAAAAGAAGTCAAAAATGAGGCTCAGTAGTGTGGGTGGCCTCCACGTGCCAGTATGACCTCCCTACAACGCCTGTGCATGCTCCTGATGAGGTGGCGGACGGTCTCCTGAGGATCTCCTCCCAGACCTGGACTAAAGCATCTGCCAACTCCTGGACAGTCTGTGGTGCAACGTGACGTTGGTGGATAGAGCGAGACGTGATGTCCCAGATGTGCTCAATTGGATTCAGGTCTGGGGAACGGGCGGGCCAGTCCATAGCATCAATGCCTTCGTCTTGCAGGAACTGCTGACACACTCCAGCCACATGAGGTCTAGCATTGTCTTGCATTAGGAGGAACCCAGGGCCAACCGCACCAGCATATGGTCTCACAAGGGGTCTGAGGATTCTCATCTCGGTACCTAATGGCAGTCAGGCTACCTCTGGCGAGCACATGGAGGGCTGTGCGGCCCTCCAAAGAAATGCCACCCCACACCATTAATGACCCAATGCCAAACCGGTCATGTTGGAGGATGTTGCAGGCAGCAGAACGTTCTCCACGGCGTCTCAAGACTCTGTCACATGTGCTCAGTGTGAACCTGCTTTCATCTGTGAAGAGCACAGGGCGCCAGTGGCGAATTTGCCAATCTTGGTGTTTTCTGGCAAATGCCAAACGTCCTGCACGGTGATGGGCTGTAAGCACAACCCCCACCTGTGGACGTTGGGCCCTCATATCACCCTCATGGAGTCTGTTTCTGACCGTTTGAGCAGACACATGCACAGTTTGTGGCCTGCTGGAGGGCATTTTGCAGGGCTCTGGCAGTGCTCCTCCTGTTCCTCCTTGCACAAAGGCGGAGTTAGCGGTCCTGCTGCTGGGTTGTTGCCCTCCTACGGCCTCCTCCACGTCTCCTGATGTACTGGCCTGTCTCCTGGGTAGCGCCTCCATGCTCTGGACACTACGCTGACAGACACAGCAAACCTTCTTGCCACAGCTCGCATTGATGTGCCATCCTGGATAAGCTGCACTAACCTGAGCCACTTGTGTGGGTTGTAGACTCCGTCTCATGCTACCACTAGAGTGAAAGCACCGCCAGCATTCAAAAGTGACCAAAACATCAGCCAGGAAGCATAGGAACTGAGAAGTGGTCAGGTCACCACCTGCAGAACCACTCCTTTATTGGGGGTGTCTTGCTAATTGCCTATAATTTCCACCTGTTGTCTATCCCATTTGCACAACAGCATGTGAAATTGATTGTCACTCAGTGTGCTTTCCTAAGTGGGACAGTTTGATTTCACAGAAGTGTGATTGACTTGGAGTTACATTGTGTTGTTTAAGTGTTCCCTTTATTTTTTTGAGCAGTGTATATAAACACACATATATAAGCTGCTTTTCTAGCTTTTAAGACAATAACGGCTAAAATACTTCATTACATACTTGTATTCCAGCATCTGTTGTATATTGCATTAAATATTTGGCTTCATTGAATATTTGTTTCGTTTTTCATTAGGCACATTTATTTAGAAAATTATTAAGAACCTTGGGACTCTCCTGTAATGCATTTTGCACGATTTAGCAATAATACCATCTAAAAAGTAAAAATTCACAGTGAGATGAAAAAACTGTTAAAAAAATATTATATTCTCCTTGTGCATGCTTGGTTGAGTGTTGGGAAAGTTAACCTGCACTAATACAAGTCTTATTAGAGAATGATGACATTCATCAGAAAAGTCTCTCCCTCATAGAGCACTGCATAGGTAATTAAAAAACGATATGGAGTAAACACACTTCTATATACAGTGGGGGGGAAATAATTATTTGACCCCTCACTGATTTTGTAAGTTTTGTCCAATGACAAAGAAATGAAAAGTCTCAGAACAGTATCATTTCAATGGTAGGTTTATTGTAACAGTGGCAGATAGCACATCAAAAGGAAAATCGAAAAAATAACTTTAAATAAAAGATAGCAACTGATTTGCATTTCATTGAGTGAAATAAGTATTTGAACCCTCTAACAAAAAAAGACTTTATACTTGGTGGAAAAACCCTTGTTTGCAAGGACAGAGGTCAAACGTTTCTTGTAATTGATGACCAAGTTTGCGCACATTTTAGGAGGAATGTTGGTCCACTCCTCTTTGCAGATCATCTCTAAATCCCTAAGGTTTCGAGGCTGTCTCTGTGCAACTCTGAGCTTATGCTCCCTCCATAGGTTTTCGATTGGATTAAGGTCCGGAGACTGACTAGGCCACTCCATGACCTTATGTGCTTCTTCTTGAGCCACTCCTTTGTTGCCTTTGCTGTATGTTTTGGGTCATTGTCGTGCTGGAACACCCATCCACGACCCATTTTCAGTTTCCTGCAGAGGGAAGGAGGTTGTCGCTCAGATTTCACGTTACATGGCTCCGTCCATTTTCCCCGTTTATGCGAATAAGTTGTCCTGTGCCCTTAGCAGAAAAACACCCCCAAAGCAAAATGTTTCCACCCCCATGCTTGACGGTGGGGACGGTGTTTTGGGGGTCATAGGCAGCATTTTTCTTCCTCCAAACACAGCGAGTTGAGTTAATGCCAAAGAGCTCTATTTTGGTCTCATCAGACCACAGCACCTTCTCCCAGTCACTCTCTGAATCATTCAGGTGTTCATTGGCAAACTTCAGACGGGCCTGCACATGTGCCTTCCTGAGCAGGGGGACCTTGCGAGCCCTGCAGGATTTTAATCCATTGCGGGTGTAATGTGTTTCCAATGGTTTTCTTGGTGACTGTGGTCCCTGCTAATTTGAGGTCATTAACTAACTCCTCCCGTGTAGTTCTAGGATGCTTTTTCACCTTTCTCAGAACCATTGACACCCCACGAGGTGAGATCTTGCGTGGAGCCCCAGAGCGAGGTCGATTGATGGTCATTTTGTGCTCCTTCCATTTTCGAACAATCGCACCAACAGTTGTCACCTTCTCTCCCAGCTTCTTGCTAATGGTTTTGTAGCCCATTCCAGCCTTGTGCAGGTCTACAATTTTGTCTCTGACATCCTTGGACAGCTCTTTGGTCTTTCCCATGTTGGAGAGTTGGAGTCTGCTTGATTGATTGATTCTGTGGACAGGTGTCTTTTATACAGGTGACTAGTTAAGACAGGTTTCCTTAATGAGGGTGACTAATTGAGTAGAAGTGTCTAACCACTCTGTGGGAGCCAGAACTCTTAATGGTTGGTAGGGGTTCAAATACTTATTTCACTCAATGAAATGCAAATCAGTTGCTATCTTTTATTTAAAGTTTTTTTTTTTCGATTTTCCTTTTGATGTGCTATCTGCCACTTGTTACAATAAACCTACCATTGAAATGATACTGTTCTGAGACTTTTCATTTCTTTGTCATTGGACAAACTTACAAAATCAGTGAGGGGTCAAATAATTATTTCCCCCACTGTATGTAGGCATTTGAGAATCAATGACTCCATAGTTATCTGACCATTTACAGCACAATTCACATGAGAAAGCTACACTTTAGTGTACTAAACATGGAGTGTGTAAGGACTTCATATTTCAAAGGGTGAGTCACCAACATCTGATCCTGGGTGCCCGACTGGCAGGCACCACTGCTTAAAAGCTTTTGGAAGGGGCTGGAGTGCCGTCCCCTGTTCTTAAGCCTAAGGCCCCTTTCACACGGGCGAGTATTCCGCGCGGATGCGATGAGTGAGTTGAACGCATTGCACCCGCACTTGAATCCTGACCCATTCATTTCTATGGGGCTGTGCACACGAGCGGTGATTTTCACGCATCACTTGTGTGAAAATCGCCAGCATGCTCCTCTTTGTGCGTTTTTTACATAACTCAGGCCCCATAGAAATGAATGGGGTTGCGTGAAAATCGCAAGCATCCGCAAGCAAGTGCGGATGGGGTGCGATTTTCACGCACGGTTGCTAGGTGACGATCGGGATGGGGACCCGATCATATTATTTCCCCTTATAACATGGTTATAAGGGAAAATAATAGCATTCTGAATACAGAATGCTTAGTACAATAGGGCTGGAGGGGTTAAAAAAAAAAAATTAAACTCACCTTAATCCCACTTGCTCGCGCAGCCCGGCTTCTATTCTGTCTTCTTTTTTGCTGTGTGCAGGGAAAAGGACCTGTGGTGACGTCACTCCGGTCATCACTTGGTCCGTCACATGAATCTTTACCATGTGATGGATCATGAGATGGACCATGTGATGACCAGAGTGACATTACCACAGGTCCTTTTTTCTGCACCAGCAAAAAAGAAGACAGAAGAGAAGCCGGGCTGCGCGAGCAAGTGCGATTAGGTGAGTTTAATTATTTTTTATTTTTTTTAACCCCTCCAGCGCTATTGTACTAGCATTCAGTATTAAGAATGCTATTATTTTCCCTTATAACCATGTTATAAGGGAAAATAATACACATCTACCCCAGCACCTAACCCAAACCCACACTTCTGTGAAGAAAGTTCGGGTTTGGGTACCAAACATGCCGATTTTTCTCACGCGAGTGCAAAACGCATTACAATGTTTTGCACTCGCACGGAAAAATTGTGCATGTTCCCGCAACGCACCAGCCACCTTTTCCCCGCAACGCCCGTGTGAAAGAGGCTTAATATGTGATCAGTCACATCACTATTCTGCCATTCAGTCTCATTCAAGTGAATGGGATAGAGCTACTTTACAGTGAGAGCAGTGAGACTATGGAACTCTCTGCCTGAGGAGGTGGTGATTGGTGAGTTACAATAAAGGAATTCAAGAGGGCTTGGATGTATTTCTGGAGTGTATTAATATTACAGGATATAGCTACTAGAGAGGGGTCGTTGATCCAGGGAGATATTCTGATTGCCTGATTGGAGTCGGGAAGGAATTTTTTATTCCCTAAAGTGAGGTAAAATTGCTTCTACCTCACAGTTTTTTTTTGCCTTCCTCTGGATCAACTTGCAGGATAACAGCCGAACTGGATGGACAAATGTCTTTTTCTGCCTTATGTACTATGTTACTATGTTACAATACTATAGGTAAATCCGTTACATAATGTATGGTGCTGTGATTCCTATACTCTGAAGAGGCACCAGCACTCATTTTAACCATTGCAACCCCTTCAAACAGCGCATCCCCCCCGCCCAATATTTTTAATGCTCCATGTTAACTAGGATGAAACCCAGTTTGGTACTTAAAGAAGGATATCACGTCTTCTGACATACCTGCTTATTAGCTACTTGTTATTCCTCCCATGTAATACCAATTTTGGATCATCTGTTCTATGACTCTATGGTGTGCCATTCCTTTATTATTCCTACTAGAAGTTTAAAACTGAATTGCTGAATTGCTAGAAGTCTGCAGTAAGGGTACAGGTGGCATTAACCAGTTGGGGGAGGGTTTACATGGGGAATGCATGAGGTTATTAACACAAGCATGTCAGAAGATGTGACAGGTACTTTAAGGTGCAGATTGTCAGGGCCAGGCATGATAAAATTTCACTGCCTGGCCCAGTCCAAAGTGGAGTAGGGTGCGGCAGTTGTAGAGAGAGCAGAGCCTCTAGGAGTAATGGCAATGCCTCAATTGCTCCTAGAGGCTTATTTGCATATATTAAAACTTCATTTTTCTCAGCTATGTGGGCATATATGAACATGGGACCAACACAGATGCCTTCAGCCAGGTGTATTGCTATGTTAAAACATTCTGGGCCTAGGAACCAGATATTTTTTCCCAGGCTCCAAATGTACTGCCTGCCAGATAGATACAACTGTATTGCTATCCTCAGGATGGCAATACAATTGGATCTAATGCACGGGAAGAGCTGAAGGACCTGTGACTAGAGATGAGCGAACTTCGGTTTTAAGTTCGGCGTCTAAAGTTCGGCTTCCGTTAGCGGAGGATCCCGTATGGATTCCGAATTCCGTTGTGGTCCGTGGTAGCGGAATCAATAATGGCCATTATTGATTCCGCTACCACGGACCACAACGGAATTCGGAATCCATATCGGGATCCTCCGCTAACCGGAAGCCGAACTTTAGACGCCGAACTTAAAACAGAAGTTCGCTCATCTCTACCTGTGACGACATCACAGTCCATGTGATCAGTGCTGAAGGCAGTGGTTGAGGACCTGTGATGATGTCATGTCATGTGAAGAGTGCAGGAGAGGATGGCGCTCAGCAGTGAAGAGAAGTTCTGGGGATGAAGCTGTGGTGAGGTGTGTGTCAGAGGTAGGTGAAGGGATAGATTCGCAGTGTGAGAAGCAGTATAATGCTGTGAGTTGTGGTTATTTAACTGGGACTGTATGTTAGTATTGAAGTGAGGGATGTTATTTGCGTGGGACTAAATGCTAGAGGGGGCTGAGGGAGGGAGGGAGGATGTTATTTACATGGGAATCATGGTTGAAGGTGGCTGGGGGAGGGAGTGGTGGTATTGACATGGGACTGAATGTTGAGGGGGTGATGTTTTTTTACATGGAATCTGCATGTTGGAAGCAGCTGGGGGATGGTGAGGTTAATTACACGGGGCTGTATGTTGAAGGCTGCTGGAGAGATGGTGTGAAGTATCTACATGGGATTTCTACGGGCCAAGGAAAATAGTGTTAATTACATGGGACTGTATGGTGGAGCGGCTGAGGAATTATAATTTCTAAGGAAACTAAAGGGAGGAATATAACTACAGGGGGCACTGCAGAGGGCATTATAAATACTGGGGGCACTTCAGGAAGAGCATTATAATGGTAGGGCGCAATATAAATACTTGGGGCACTGTAGGAGGATTATAAATCCACATTATAGGCATTCTTATTACTACTGGGGACTCTATAGGAGTGACCTATAGATCCACCTTATTTCTATGAAGAGCACTATGGGGGTCTTATTATTACTGAGGGGTCTGTAAAGAGCATTGCCACCACTGGGGGAACAATAGCAAGCCTTATTTCTACTGGAGGGCTCTTCTACTAATAATTGCACTCTTAGGGAGCATTATTATTGTTGTGGGCACTGTAGGGGGCAGTATTACTAATGAGTAGAGATGTCACGAACTATTCGCCGCGGCGGGCGAACATATGCGATGTTCGGTCCGCCCCCTATACGTCATCATTGAGCAAACTTTGATCCTGTACCTCACAGTCAGCAGACACATTCCAGCCAATCAGCAGCAGACCCTCCCTCCCAGACCCTCCCACCTCCTATCAAAAAGCAAGGACAGTATCCATCTTAGATTAATTCTGAAGCTGCAGTGTTAGTGAGAGTAGGGAGAGTGCTGCTGCTGCTGCTGAATTAATAGGGAAATCGTTAGCTAGGCCAGTGTTCTGTGTCCACTCCAGTCCTCAAAGACTCATCTGATCTGCTGTAAGGACAGCATCCTGACAGCACCCCAAAAAAGCCCTTTTTAGGGCTAGTACATCAGTTTTATTTTTTTTCCCTCTGTAATATAATTGCAGTTGCCTGCCAGTGTGTGTCAGGCCTGCAGAGTGTACTGTGCCCACTGCCAGTGCCCACCACTCATAACTGGTGGCAAAGTAGCTTGCAGATAAAAAAGGAATACAATTTTTTCTCTGTAATATAATTGCAGTTGCCTGCCAGTGTGTGTCAGGCCCACAGAGTGTACTGTGCCCACTGCCAGTGCCCACCACTCATATCTGGTGGCACAGTAGCTTGCAGATAAAAAAGAAATACAATTTTTTCTCTGTAATATAATTGCAGTTGCCTGCCAGTGTGTGTCAGGCCCACAGAGTGTACTGTGCCCACTGACAGTTCCCACCACTCATATCTGGTGGCACAGTAGCTTGCAAATAAAAAAAGGAATACAATTTTTTCTCTGTAATATAATTGCAGTTACCTGCCAGTGTGTGTCAGGCCTACAGAGTGCACTGTGCCCACTGCCAGTGCCTACCAATCATATCTGGTGGCACAGTAGCTTGCAGATAAAAAAGGAATACAATTTTTTCTCTGTAATATAATTGCAGTTGCCTGCCAGTGTGTGTCAGGCCTACAGCTAAAACTAAACAACCATGTCGAAAGACACATCTTGTGGTCGTGAAAAAGATGTTAGTCTCTTTGAGAAGGGTCAAATCATTGGCATGCATCAAGCAGAGAAAACATCTAAGGAAATTGCATAAACTACTAAAATTCGGTTAAGAACTGTCCAACGCATTATTAAAAACTGGAAGGATAGTGGTGACTAGAGTTGAGCGAACACCTGGATGTTCGGGTTCGAGAAGTTCGGCCGAACTTCCCGGAAATGTTCGGGATCCGAACCCAACCCGAACTTCGTCCCGAACCTAAACCCCATTGAAGTCAATGGGGACCCGAACTTTTCGGCACTAAAAAGGCTGTAAAACAGCCCAGGAAAGGGCTAGAGGGCTGCAAAAGGCAGCAAAATGTAGTTAAATCCCCTGCAAACAAATGTGGATAGGGAAATGAATTAAAATAAAAATAAAATAAATAAAAATTAACCAATATCAATTGGAGAGAGGTCCCATAACAGAGAATCAGGTTTCATGTCAGCAGAGAATCAGGCTTCACGTCACCCAAAACTGGAACAGTCCATTGTCAGATATTTAGGCCCCGGCACCCAGACAGAGGAGAGAGGTCCCATAGCAGAGAATCTGGCTTCATGTCAGCAGAGAATCAGTCTTCATGTCATAGCAGAGAATCAGGCTTCACGTCACCCACCACTGGAACAGTCCATTGTCAGATATTTAGACCCAGGCACCCAGGCAGAGGAGAGAGGTCCCATAGCAGAGAATCTGGCTTCATGTCAGCAGAGAATCAGTCTTCATGTCATAGCAGAGAATCATGCTTCATGTCACCCAACATTGGAACAGTCCATTGCCATATAATTTAGGCCCCGGCACCCAGACAGAGGAGAGAGGTCCCATAACATAGAATCTGGCTTCATGTCAGCGACTCAGCAGAGAATCAGAATCAGTCTTCATGTCATAGCAGAGAATCAGGCTTCATGTCACCCACCACTGGAACAGGCCACTGTCAGATATTTTTAGGCCCCGGCACCCAGACAGAGGAGAGGTTCATTCAACTTTGGGTTGCCCGCAATATAATGGTAAAATGAAAATAAAAATAGGATTGAATGAGGAAGTGCCCTGGAGTACAATAATATATAGTTAAGGGGAGGTAGTTAATGTCTAATCTGCACAAGGGATGGACAGGTCCTGTGGGATCCATGCCTGGTTCATTTTTATGAACGTCAGCTTGTCCACATTGGCTGTAGACAGGCGGCTGCGTTTGTCTGTAATGACGCCCCCTGCCGTGCTGAGTACACGTTCAGACAAAACGCTGGCCGCCGGGCAGGCCAGCACCTCCAAGGCATAAAAGGCTAGCTCTGGCCACGTGGACAATAAGGAGACCCAGAAATTGAATGGGGCCGAACCATCAGTCAGTACATGGAGCGGTGTGCACAGGTACTGTTCCACCATGTTAGTGAAATGTTGCCCCCTGCTAACACGTTCCGTATCAGGTGGTGTTGCAGTTATCTGTGGCGTGGTGACAAAGCTTTTCCACATCTCTGCCATGCTAACCCTGCCCTCAGAGGAGCTGGCCGTGACACAGCTGCGTTGGCGACCTCTTGCTCCTCCTCTGCCTTCGCCTTGGGCTTCCACTTGTTCCCCTGTGACATTTGGGAATGCTCTCAGTAGCGCATCTACCAACGTGCGCTTGTACTCGCGCATCTTCCTATCACGCTCCAGTGCAGGAAGTAAGGTGGGCACATTGTCTTTGTACCATGGATCCAGCAGGATGGCAACCCAGTAGTCCGCACACGTTAAAATGTGGGCAACTCTGCTGTCATTGCGCAGGCACTGCAGCATGTAGTCGCTCATGTGTGCCAGGCTGCACAGAGGTAAGGACAAGCTGTCCTCTGTGGGAGGCGTATCGTCATCGTCCTGCGTTTCCCCCCAGCCACGCACCAGTGATGGGCCCGAGCTGCGTTGGGTGCCACCCCGCTGTGAACATGCTTCATCCTCATCCTTCTCCACCTCCTCCTTATCCTCGTCCTCCAGTAGTGGGCCCTGTCTGGCCACATTTGTACCTGGCCTCTGCTGTTGCAAAAAACCTCCCTCTGAGTCACTTAGAAGAGACTGGCCTAAAAGTGCTAAAAATTACCCCTCTTCCTCCTCCTCCTCCTGGGCCACCTCCTCTTCCATCATCGCCCTAAGTGTTTTCTCAAGGAGACATAGAAGTGGTATTGTAACGCTGAAAACGGCGTCATCGCCACTGGCCATGTTGGTGGAGTACTCGAAACAGCGCAACAGGGCACACAGGTCTCGCATGGAGGCCCAGTCATTGGTGGTGAAGTGGTGCTGTTCCGCAGTGCGACTCACCCGTGCGTGGTGCAGCTGAAACTCCACTATGGCCTGCTGCTGCTCGCACAGTCTGTCCAGCATGTGCAAGGTGGAGTTCCACCTGGTGGGCACGTCGCATATGAGGCGGTGAGCGGGAAGGCCGAAGTTACGCTGTAGCGCAGACAGGCGAGCAGTGGCAGGATGTGAACGCCAGAAGCGCGAACAGACGGCCCGCACTTTATGCAGCAGCTCTGACATGTCGGGGTAGTTGCGAATAAACTTCTGCACCACCAAATTCAGCACATGCGCCAGGCAAGGGATGTGCGTCAAATCGGCTAGTCCCAGAGCTGCAACGAGATTTCGCCCATTATCGCACACCACCAGGCCGGGCTTCAGGCTCACCGGCAGCAACCACTCGTCGGTCTGTTGTTCTATACCCCGCCACAACTCCTGTGCGGTGTGGGGCCTGTCCCCCAAACATATGAGTTTCAGAATGGCCTGCTGACGTTTACCCCGGGCTGTGCTGAAGTTGGTGGTGAAGGTGTGTGGCTGACTGGATGAGAAGGTGGAAGAAGAGGAGGAGGAAGCTGAGTAGGAGGAGGAGGAGACAGGAGGCAAAGAATGTTGCCCTGCTATCTTCGGCGGCGGAAGGACGTACGCCAAACAGCTCTCCGCCTGGGGCCCAGCCGCCACTACATTTACCCAGTGTGCAGTTAGGGAGATACAGTGGGGGAAATAATTATTTGACCCCTCACTGATTTTGTAAGTTTGTCCAATGACAAAGAAATGAAAAGTCTCAGAACAGTATCATTTCAATGGTAGGTTTATTGTAACAGTGGCAGATAGCACATCAAAAGGAAAATCGAAAAAATAACTTTAAATAAAAGATAGCAACTGATTTGCATTTCATTGAGTGAAATAAGTATTTGAACCCTCTAACAAAAAAAGACTTTATACTTGGTGGAAAAACCCTTGTTTGCAAGGACAGAGGTCAAACGTTTCTTGTAATTGATGACCAAGTTTGCGCACATTTTAGGAGGAATGTTGGTCCACTCCTCTTTGCAGATCATCTCTAAATCCCTAAGGTTTCGAGGCTGTCTCTGTGCAACTCTGAGCTTATGCTCCCTCCATAGGTTTTCGATTGGATTAAGGTCCGGAGACTGACTAGGCCACTCCATGACCTTAATGTGCTTCTTCTTGAGCCACTCCTTTGTTGCCTTTGCTGTATGTTTTGGGTCATTGTCGTGCTGGAACACCCATCCACGACCCATTTTCAGTTTCCTGGCAGAGGGAAGGAGGTTGTCGCTCAGGATTTCACGATACATGGCTCCGTCCATTTTCCCGTTTATGCGAATAAGTTGTCCTGTGCCCTTAGCAGAAAAACACCCCCAAAGCAAAATGTTTCCACCCCCATGCTTGATGGTGGGGACGGTGTTTTGGGGGTCATAGGCAGCATTTTTCTTCCTCCAAACACAGCGAGTTGAGTTAATGCCAAAGAGCTCTATTTTGGTCTCATCAGACCACAGCACCTTCTCCCAGTCACTCTCTGAATCATTCAGGTGTTCATTGGCAAACTTCAGACGGGCCTGCACATGTGCCTTCCTGAGCAGGGGGACCTTGCGAGCCCTGCAGGATTTTAATCCATTGCGGTGTAATGTGTTTCCAATGGTTTTCTTGGTGACTGTGGTCCCTGCTAATTTGAGGTCATTAACTAACTCCTCCCGTGTAGTTCTAGGATGCTTTTTCACCTTTCTCAGAACCATTGACACCCCACGAGGTGAGATCTTGCGTGGAGCCCCAGAGCGAGGTCGATTGATGGTCATTTTGTGCTCCTTCCATTTTCGAACAATCGCACCAACAGTTGTCACCTTCTCTCCCAGCTTCTTGCTAATGGTTTTGTAGCCCATTCCAGCCTTGTGCAGGTCTACAATTTTGTCTCTGACATCCTTGGACAGCTCTTTGGTCTTTCCCATGTTGGAGAGTTTGGAGTCTGCTTGATTGATTGATTCTGTGGACAGGTGTCTTTTATACAGGTGACTAGTTAAGACAGGTGTCCTTAATGAGGGTGACTAATTGAGTAGAAGTGTCTAACCACTCTGTGGGAGCCAGAACTCTTAATGGTTGGTAGGGGTTCAAATACTTATTTCACTCAATGAAATGCAAATCAGTTGCTATCTTTTATTTAAAGTTTTTTTTTTCGATTTTCCTTTTGATGTGCTATCTGCCACTGTTACAATAAACCTACCATTGAAATGATACTGTTCTGAGACTTTTCATTTCTTTGTCATTGGACAAACTTACAAAATCAGTGAGGGGTCAAATAATTATTTCCCCCACTGTATAGCGTCCCTGGCCGTGCTTACTGGTCCACGTATCTGTGGTTAGGTGGACCTTGCCACAGATGGCGTTGCACAGTGCACACTTGATTTTATCAGATACTTGGTTGTGCAGGGAAGGCACGGCTCTCTTGGAGAAGTAGTGGCGGCTGGGAACAACATACTTTGGGACAGCAAGCGACATAAGCTGTTTGAAGCTGTCTGTGTCCACCAGCCTAAATTACAGCATTTCATAGGCAAGTAGTTTAGAAATGCTGGCATTCAAGGCCAGGGATCGAGGGTGGCTAGGTGGGAATTTACGCTTTCTCTCAAATGTTTGTGAGATGGAGAGCTGAACGCTGCCGTGTGACATGGTTGAGATGCTTGGTGACGCAGGTGGTGGTGTTGGTGGTACATCCCATGTTTGCTGGGCGGCAGGTGCCAACGTTCCTCCAGAGGCGGAGGAAGAGGCCGAGGCGGCGGCGGCAGCAGCAGAAGAGGCCGAGGCGGCAGCAGCAGAAGAGGTAGCAGGGGGAGCCTGAGTGACTTCCTTGTTTTTAAGGTGTTTACTCCACTGCAGTTCATGCTTTGCATGCAGGTGCCTGGTCATGCAGGTTGTGCTAAGGTTCAGAACGTTAATGCCTCGCTTCAGGCTCTGATGGCACAGCGTGCAAACCACTCTGGTCTTGTCGTCAGCACATTGTTTGAAGAAGTGCCATGCCAGGGAACTCCTTGAAGCTGCCTTTGGGGTGCGCGGTCCCAGATGGCGGCGGTCAGTAGCAGGCGGAGTCTCTTGGCGGTGGGTGTTCTGCTTTTGCCCACTGCTCCCTCTATGTCTTTTGCTACGCTGTTGGCTCGGTCTCACCACTGCCTCTTCCTCCGAACTGTGAAAGTCAGTGGCACGACCTTCATTCCATTTGGGGTCTAGGACCTCATCGTCCCCTGAATCGTCTTCCACCCAGTCTTAATCCCTGACCTTCTGTTCAGTCGGCACACTGCAGAAAGACGCATCAGTTGGCACCTGTGTTTCGTCATCATCAGAGACGTGCTGAGGTGGTATTCCCATGTCCTCATCATCAGAAAACATAAGTGGTTGTGCGTTAGTGCATTCTATCTCTTCCACCCCTGGGGAAGGGCTAGGTGGATGCCCTTGGGAAACCCTGCCAGCAGAGTCTTCAAACAGCATAAGAGACTGCTGCATAACTTGAGGCTCAGACAGTTTCTCTGATATGCATGGGGGTGATGTGACAGACTGATGGGCTTGATTTTTATGCGCCATCTGTGTGCTTTCTGCAGAAGACTGGGTGGGAGATAATGTGAACGTGCTGGATGCACTGTCGGCCACCCAATTGACTAATGCCTGTACCTGCTCAGGCCTTACCATCCTTAGAACGGCATTGGGCCCAACCAAATATCCCTGTAAATTCTGGCGGCTACTGGGACCTGAGGTAGTTGGTACACTAGGACGTGTGGCTGTGGCAGAACGGCCACGTCCTCTCCCAGCACCAGAGGGTACACTAACACCACCACGACCATGTCCGCGTCCGCGTCCCTTACTAGATGTTTTCCTCATTGTTACTGTTCACCACAATAAGAAAAATATTATTTGGCCCAATGTATTGAATTCAAATTCAGGCCTTTTTTTACAGACACCTAACACTATCTGGCTATCCATTTAGGTACCATATTACACTAATACAGGCACACCAGTAATGACAGATTTAGCTGAATATAAATTTGAGGCCTATTATTTAGGCACTGGGTGACAGGTATACGTTTAATCACAGAATTAGACTTGGATCTGCACTGTAGCGTGTGTGTGAAGTTATTGAGAATTACCCTATCAGCACCTTGAATCTAATATACCCTTTTAGGGATAGATTTAAAGTAGGCCTGATACAGCAGAAACCACTAATTTAGAGAATTGCAAAATTGGGAATTGTATTTCAACCCAGAACAAAAACTGTGCTTTGACGGACACTAAATAACTTGACCAGCTAAAGCAGTAATGACAGATTTGGATGAATATAAATGTGAGGCCTATTTTTTAGGCGCTGGGTGACAGGTATACGTTTAATCACAGAATTAGACTTGGATTTGCACTGTAGCGTGTGTGTGAAATTATTGAGAATTACCCTATCAGCAGCTTGAATCTAGTATACCCTTTTAGGGATAGATTTAACCCCTTAAGGACACAGCCTTTTTACACCTTAGGACCAGGCCATTTTTTGCAAATCTGACCAGAGTCCCTTTAAGTGCTGATAACTTTAAAACGCTTTGACTTATCCAGGCCGTTCTGAGATTGTTTTTTCGTCACATATTGTACTTCATGACACTGGTAAAAGGAAGTCAAAAAAATTTTTTTTTTTGCACCAAAAAATACCTTTTTTTGCATCAAAAATTTTGAAAAATTTGCAAATTTCAAAGTTTCAGTTTCTCTACTTCTGTAATACATAGTAATACCCCCAAAAATTGTGATGACTTTACATTCCCCATATGTCTACTTCATGTTTGAATTGTTTTGGGAATGATATTTTATTTTTTGGGGATGTTATAAGGCTTAGAAGTTTAGAAGCAAATCTTGAAATTTTTCAGAAATTTACAAAAACGAAATTTTTAGGGACCAGTTCAGGTCTCAAGTCACTTTGCGAGGCTTACATAATAGAAACCACCCAAAAATGACCCCATCTAAGAAACTACACCCCTCAAGGTATTCAAAACTGATTTTGCATACGTTGTTAACCCTTTAGGTGTTGCACAAGAGTTATTGGCAAATGGGGAGGAAATTTGAGAATTTCATTTTTTTGTCTAATTTTTCATTTTAACCCATTTTTTCCACTAACAAATCAAGGGTTAACAGCCAAACAAGACTGTATCTTTATTGCCCTGACTCTGCCATTTACAGAAACACCCAATATGTTGCCGTAAACTACTGTACGGCCACACAGCGGGGCGTAGAGTGAAAGGTGCGCCGTATGGTTTTTGGAAGGCTGATTTTTATGGACTGGTTTATTTACACCATGTCCCATTTGAAGCCCCCTGATGCACCCCTAGAGGAGAAACTCCCTAAAAGTGACCCCATCTAAGAAACTACACCCCTCAAGGTATTCAAAACTGATTTTACATACATCGTTAACCCTTTAGGTGTTGCACAAGAGTTATTGGCAAATGGCGATGAAATTTGAGAATTTCATTTTTTTGCCTAATTTTCCATTTTAACCCATTTTTTCCACTAACAAAGCAAGGGTTAACAGCCAAACAAAACTGAATCTTTATTGCCCTGACTCTGCTGTTTACAGAAACACCCCATATGTGGCCGTAAACTACTGTACGGGCACACAGCGGGGCGTAGAGTGAAAGGTGCGCCGTTTGGTTTTTGGAGGGCTGATTTTGCTGGACTGTTTTTTTTGGCACCATGTCCCATTTGAAGCCCCCCTGATGCACCCCTAGAGTAGAAACTCCATAAAAGTGACCCCATCTAAGAAACTAAACCCCTCAAGGTATTCAAAACTGATTTTACAAACTTTGTTACCCTTTAGGTGTTGCACAAGATTTAATGGAAAATAGAGATACAATTTCAAAATTTCACTTTTTTGGCAGATTTTCCATTTTAATATATTTTTTCCAGTTACAAAGCAAGGGTTAACAGCCAAACAAAACTCATTATTTATGGCCCTGATTCTGTAGTTTACAGAAACACCCCATATGTGGTCGTAAACTGCTGTACGGGCACACGGCAGGGCGCAGAAGGAAAGGAACGCCATACGGTTTTTGGAAGGCAGATTTTGCTGGACAGTTTTTTTTTACACCATGTCCCAATTGAAGCTCCACTGATGCACCCCTAGAGTAGAAACTCCAAAAAAGTGACCCCATTTTAGAAACTACGGGATAGGGTGGCAGTTTTGTTGGTACTAGTTTAGGGTACATATGATTTTTGGTTGCTCTATATTACACTTTTTGTGCGGCAAGGTAACAAGAAATAGATTTTTTGGCACGTTTTTATTTTTTGTTATTTACAACATTCATCTGACAGGTTAGATCATGTGGTAATTTTATAGAGCAGGTTGTCACGGACGCGGCGATACCTAATATGTATACAATTTTTTTTATTTATGTAAGTTTTACACAATGATTTCATTTTTAAAACAAAAAAAATGTTTTAGTGTCTCCATAGTCTAAGGCCTCATGCACACGACCGTTGTGTGCACCCGTGGCCGTTGTGCCGTTTTCCGTTTTTTTTCGCGGACCCATTGACTTTCAATGGGTCCGTGGAAAAATCGGAAAATGCACCGTTTTGCAGCCGCATCCGTGATCCGTGTTTCCTGGCCGTGAAAAAAATATGACCTGTCCTATTTTTTTCACGGCCAACGGTTCACGGACCCATTCAAGTCAATGGGTCCGTGAAAGAACACGGATGCACACAAGATTGGCATCCGTGTCCGTGATCCGTGGCCGTAGTTTAGTTTTTATACAGACGGATCCGAAGATCCGTCTGCATAAAAGCTTTTTCAAAGCTGAGTTTTCACTTCGTGAAAACTCAGAACCGACAGTATATTCTAACACAGAAGCGTTCCCATGGTGATGGGGACGCTTCTAGTTAGAATACACTACAAACTGTGTACAAGACTGCCCCCTGCTGCCTGGCAGCACCCGATCTCTTACAGGGGGCCGTGATCAGCACAATTAACCCCTTCAGGTGCGGCACCTGAAAGGGTTAATTGTACTATCATATCCCCCTGTAAGAGATCAGGGCTGCCAGGCAGCAGGGGGCAGACCCTCCCCCCCCCTCCCCAGTTTGAATATCATTGGTGGCCAGTGCGCCCCCCCCCCCCTCCCTCTATTGTAATAATTCGTTGGTGGCACAGTGTGCGCCCCCCCCCCCCTTCCTCCCTCTATTGTAATAAATCGTTGGTGGCACAGTGTGCGCCCCCCATTGCCCCCCCCCCCCCTCTATAGCATTAACAACGTTGGTGGCCAGTGTGCAGCCTCCCATCTCCCCCCCCCCTCCCCCCCATCATCATTGGTGGCAGCGGAGTTCCGATCGGAGTCCCAGTTTATTCGCTGGGGCTCCGATCGGTAACCATGGCAACCAGGACGCTACTACAGTCCTCGTTGCCATGGTTACTTAGCAATAGTACAATAGTAGAAGATTAATACTTACCTGCTGCTGCGATGTTCGTGTCCGGCCGGGAGCTCCACCTACTGGTAAGTGACAGTGACAGGTCTGTGCGGCGCATTGCTAAATGAACCGTCACTTACCAGTAGGAGGAGCTCCCGGCCGGACACGAACATCACAGCTCCCAGGTAAGTATGAATCTTGTACTATTGCTAGTAACCCGCTGCCACCAATGATCGGGGGGGGGGGGGGGGGGGGGGCGCAAGATGGGAGGCCGCACACTGGCCACCAATGTTGAAAATGCTATAGAGGGAGGGGGGCCAATGATTGCCACCAACGATTTATTACAATAGAGGGAGGAAGGGGGGGGGGCGCACACTGTGCCACCAACGAATTATTACAATAGAGGGAGGAAGGGGGGGGGGGAGGGGGGGGGGGGGCACACTGTGCCACCAACGAATTATTACAATAGAGGGAGGAAGGGGGGGGCGCACACTGTGCCACCAACGATTTATTACAATGGAGGAAGGGGGGGGGGGCGCACTGGCCACCAATGATATTCAAACTGGGGAGGGGGGGGGGGGGGGGTCTGCCCCCTGCTGCCTGGCAGCCCTGATCTCTTACAGGGGGATATGATAGTACAATTAACCCCTTCAGGTGCGGCACCTGAGGGGTTAATTGTGCTGATCACGGCCCCCTGTAAGAGATCGGATGCTGCTAGGCAGCAGGGGGCAGTCATGTACACAGTTTGTAGTATATTCTAACTAGAAGCGTCCCCATCACCATGGGAACGCCTCTGTGTTAGAATATACTGTCGGAAATGAGGTTTCACGATCTAACTCATATCCGACAGTATATTCTAACATAGAGGCGTTCCCATGGTGATGGGGACGCTTCAAGTTAAAATATACCATCGGATTGGAGAAAACTCCGATCTGATGGTATAAAAGGGACTCCGGACTTTACATTGAAAGTCAATGGGGACGGATCCGTTTGAAATGGCACCATATTGTGTCAACGTCAAACGGATCCGTCCCCATTGACTTGCATTGTAATTCAGGACGGATCCGTTTGGCTCCGCACGGCCAGGCGGACACCAAAATGACTTTTTTTTCATGTCCGTGGATCCGCCAAAAATCAAGGAAGACCCACGGACGAAAAAACGGTCACGGATCACGGACCTACGGACCCTGTTTTTGCGGACCGTGAAAAAAAACGTTCGTGTGCATGAGGCCTTACTGTAGAGAACAAAACTATTGTACATAGCCAATTGAATTAGGTATACAGACACCTTCTTATACCAGCGTCTGGTCCTGCGGGGGAGTAAATAAGGAGCCAACATCTGGTCATTGAAGTCCACCCCTCCCATGAGCAAATTATAGTCGTGGACCGAGAGGGGCTTTTCAATGACACTGGTTGCCGTTCAATTTGGATTGTCGTGTCTGCGTGAATGGAGGAGAGCATGTAAACGTCACGCTTGTCTCTCCATTTCACCGCAAGCAGTTCTTCGTTACACAAGGCAGCCCTCTCCACCCTTGCAAGACAGGTGGTAACGAGCCATTGGGGGAAGCCCCGGCGACTAGGTCACGCGGTGCCACAGCAGCCAATCTGTTCTAGAAACAAATGCCTGAAGAGGGGCACACTTGTGTAGAAATTGTCCACATAAAGGTGGTACCCCTTGCCAAATAAGGGTGACACAAAGTCCCATACTGTCTTCCCACTGCTCCCCAGGTAGTCAGGGCAACCGACCGGCTCCAGGGTCTGATCTTTACCCTCATAGACACGAAATTTGTGCGTATAGCCTGTGGTCCTTTCACAGAGCTTATACAATTTGACCCCATACCGGGCACGCTTGCTTGGGATGTATTGTTTGAAGCCAAGGCGCCCGGTAAAATGTATCAGGGACTCGTCTATGCAGATGTTTTGCTCAGGGGTATACAAATCTGCAAATTTGGTGTTAAAGTGGTCTATGAGGGGCCGAATTTTGT
Source organism: Bufo bufo (assembly GCF_905171765.1). Classification (NCBI taxonomy): domain Eukaryota; kingdom Metazoa; phylum Chordata; class Amphibia; order Anura; family Bufonidae; genus Bufo; species Bufo bufo. The sequence goes on from NC_053393.1 coordinate 296,711,990, forward strand.
GGAGCCGGTCAAAAGCTGGGTGGCCTCTGGGACGAGAGGAGCTATTATCACTAAAGTGCAGGAAACGCAGTATGGTCTCAAATCGTGTCCTGGACATGGCAGCAGAGAACATGGGCATGTGATGAATTGGGTTTGTGGACCAATATGACCACAATTCATGCTTTTTTGTCAGGCCCATGTTGAGGAGAAGGCCCAGAAAAGTTTAAAATTCGGAAACTTCGACGGGTTTCCACCAGAAAGACAGGGCATTAAAGCTTCACGGGTTGGCGGCTATAAATTGAGTGGCATACCGGTTTGTTTTTGCCACGACTAAGTCTAAGAGCTCCGCAGTGAAGAACAGCTAAAAAAAAAACAGTGCCGATCCGATCTAAGCTGTCTAAACCCGAACTCCACGGTGAAAGGGGGAACAACTGATGCGGCTGAAGATGGGGGCTGCCAATCAGGGTTTGCCAGCACCTCAGGGACTCTAGGGGCTCTACGGGCCTGTCTGTGCGGTGGCTGCGACGGGGAAACTACTGCACGTGCCACCGTACCAACTTCAACTGCCCTTCTGGTGCTCGCCACTTCACCATGTTCTACGGCAGTGCTGGTACTAGGTCCAGGATGGGCTGCGCTGCTGGTGTATGCCTCACCACGTAATCCGACAGCGCCAGCCCCACTCTGCTGCCCTTCAAGCAGATCCTGCGCAACCTGTGGTCTAGCAACACGGGGCCGGGTACGCCTGGTGGTATCAGGGACCTCAACCTAATCGTCCGAACTTTGGGTCAGACTGCCACTGCTTTCTACAGGTTCGTATTCTGACCCGCTGGATTCGTCAGATGAGGGTTCCCATTCCTCATCCGACTGGGTCAGAAGCCTGTAGGCCTCTTCAGAAGAATACCCCTTCCTTGCCATTTGGTCAACTAAATTTAGGGGGTATTCCCTGAGACTACCCAAGAAAAAAAGCAAGCCTGTCTTACAAATGGGAGGCTAGCGAAGTACAGGAAGCCGCTGCGATTGATAAAAAATATCAAAACAGATTTTTTTTATCACCGCAGCGCTTGTGTAGTGAATGTGCAGTGCTAAAATAAAAGAAAAAATTTGGTCACTGCAGCGGGGCGGGCGTGGGTGAACGCACGTGTGGGCGACCGATCAGGCCTGATTGGGCAAACACTGCGTTTTGGGTGGAGGGCGAGCTAAGGTGACACTAATACTATTATAGATCTGACTGTGATCAGTTCTGATCACTTACAGATACTATAAAAGTACCAATGCTGATTAGCGATAAGCTAATCAGCGAATCAGTGACTGCGGTGCGGTGCGGTGGGCTGGGCGCTAACTGAAGCTAACTACCAAAGGGGCCTAAACTAATCTAAACCTAACAGTCAATACTGGTGAAAAAAAAAAAAACAAGTGACAGTTTACACTGATCACTTTTTTCCCTTTCACTAGTGATTGACAGGGGTGATTAAGGGGTTAATTGTGGTGATGGGGGGGTGATCTGAGGTTAAATGTATAGTGTTTGGTGTACTCCTAGTGATATGTGCTCTCTGCTGGGACCAACCGACGAAAAGGACCCAGCAGAAAGCACAGAAGCCATTTAACACATTATATTTATAAATATAATGTGTTAAATGGCTTGTGATTAGATTTTTTAAAAGTCACCAACCTGCCAGCGATGATCATTGGCTGGCAGGCCGGTGACAAACTTCTCCTGTAACTTTTGCCGGCCCGCACTGCGCATGCACGGGCCGGCTATGCGCGTAATCTCGCATCTCGCGAGAGGACGCGCCGATGCGTCCAGGAAGAATAACCCGGCCGCCCACAGGAAGCATTCCTGCGTTAGGCGGTCGGGAGGTGGTTAAGGTGAAAATGAGACCGGTCCTTAAGGCCCCTTTCACACGGGTGAGTTTTCCGTGCGGGTGCAATGCGTGAGTTGAACGCATTGCACCCGCACTGAATCCGGACCCATTTATTTCTATGGGGCTGTGCACATGAGCGGTGATTTTCAAGCATCACTTGTGCGTTGCGTGAAAATCACAGCAAGCTCTATTTTGTGCGTTTTTCACGCAACGCAGGCCCCATAGAAGTGAATGGGGCTGCGTGAAAATCGCAAGCATCCGCAAGCAAGTGCGGATGCGGTGCGATTTTCACGCACGGTTGCTAGGAGACTATCAGGATGGGGACCTGATCATTATTATTTCCCCTTATAACATGGTTAAAATAGGGCTGGAGGGGTTAAAAAAATAAAAAATTATTTAAATCACCTTAATCCACTTGATCGCGCAGCCCGGCTTCTCTTCTTTCTTCAGGACCTGGGTAAAGGACCTGTGATGATGTCACTGCGCTCATCACATGGTCCATCACATGATCCATCACCATGGTAAAAGATCATGTGATGGACCATGTGATGAGTGCAGTGATGTCATCACAGGTCCTTTACCCAGGTCCTGAAGAAAGAAGACAGAAGAGAAGCCGGGCTGCGTGAACAACTGGATTAAGGTGAGTTAAATTTTTATTTTATTTTTTTAACCACTCCAGCCCTATTGTACTAAGCATTCTGTATTAAGAATGCTATTATTTTCCCTTATAACCATGTTATAAGGGAAAATAATACAATCTACAGAACACTTAACCCAAACCCGAACTTCTGTGAAGAAGTTCTGGTTTGGGTACCAAGCATGGCGATTTTTCTCACTCACGTGCAAAACGCATTACAATGTTTTGCACTCGTGCGGAAAAATCGTGCATTTTCCTGCAACGCACCGTCATCTTATCCGGGCAAAAAATATGACGCCCGTGTGAAAAAGGCCTAAGGGGTTAAAGGTTTAATAATAATTGCAAAAAATGTAAAAAAAATTTTTTTGTTACCAACAGTAATGAAGACATTGAAGGCTAAAGTGGCAAAAATGCTGAAGGAGCAACGCCAGGATGTGCGGGCCATTCAGGAGCGGATGAAGGCCATGGAGGAGAGGCACTGCCAGGCCATGAAGGGGGTGCAGGTGAGGCTCCTGCTATTACAAAAGTTGCCTTAAATTAATTATATATTTTTTCTAAAAAGTTATATAAATAGTTTATACAGTTATAACGTGTATTTTGGTTTTTGTAATATTGCTCTTTTTTTGTGTAACGTGGTAGTATAAGGCTTCATTTACACGTCCGTAACGTGTTTTGCAGATCCACAAATCCGCAAAACACATACACCTGCAATGTGCGATCCACAATTTGCGGACCACACATCACCGGCACTAATAGAACATGCCTATCCTTGTCCCCAATTGCCGACAAGAATACAACATTTTCAATTTTTTGCGGAAACAGTAATGCGGGCCTGGAAGTGCAGGTCCGCATTTCCGGAGTCGGGCCACACGATGCGGAACGAAATTGCTGACGTGTGAATGGACCATAAGTCCTACACATAGCTCGGCTTAAATCAGCCAGAACTGATAGTAGCCGGTAAATACATGTCAAATACATATGTTTCTTGGTCCTTTCACACATCCGTTATGGTTTTATGGATACGCAAACTGTGGATCTGAAAAACACGGACAACGTCCATGTGCATTCCGTATATTGCGGACCGCACATGGCCACAACCATAATATAAATGCCTATTGTTAGTAAATGTTCTATTTTTTTTTGTATCAACAATTTTTATTGTTTTTAAATAATAATAATTAGCTTGCAATGGCAGTAAGGTAGTACAGATATAAAGGTACAAAATAAAAAGTATATGGTATCAAATCATACCAGTACAGCATGACAGTGAAAGTCAAAGTTCAAAGTCCATAAATTAACACAAAGAAAAGGGGGTAACGAGGAATTAACAAAACATCTGGGTATAAACCAGGCTGGGTACATGTTATAGCTAGTAGGATGCAACAACATATAATGATAGAGATCCAAAATTTTGTCTTATACTTGGAATAAAGGGTGAGAAGGTGGCTGGGGAGAAGGGAGTAGGGAAGATAAATCTCATGGGAAGGCTCTATATTCCTTCCAAGGAGACCATATATCTAAGAAGGTAGCTCGAGTACGGGTTTCCCAATGGGAGAGCTCTTCTAGTCTATATATTTGATCTACCTTTTGGGTCCACATAGCTTCTTCTGGAACGTCAGTAGAAAGCCATGCAGCAGCTACTAAAATTCTGGCTGCAGCTAAAAGAATAAGGAGTAAAGACCTGACTTTCTTGTTGGTCCTGTCAAGCCCCAAACTAAGGAGGATCAGTTCTGGGGAACAGTGAAGAGAAGTACCGCAGATTTTATTACATTTGTTTACTATAGAACACCACCAAAGTGCCTTTGGAGGTTTTGCATCTCCAGCAAATATTGGAAACGTTCGGGAAATATTGCACAATATTTTCTGGTGTTTTGTACCACCTCATCATGATTTTGTACCCATTTTCTTGGATTCGGACGCATCTCGAGATTTTGTGAATTATAGAAAACATCACTTTAATCTCAGTGGGAGTCAGGGAACGGTTGAGATCCTTTTCCCAGACACCCACTATTGCTGGTTTGACAGCAGTTACGGGGGACTTCATCTTTTTATACATGGATGAAATTAATCTCTGAGGACGACTGTTTGGACCCAATTAATTCATCAAACCAAGGGGATATAGGTGGCACAGGAGGAGAGTTGTTTATAGAAGATACTTCAGATACAATAAATTTGTGTGTGAAGGAGAGAGACAAAGACTCTTTTAGGTTTTTAAAGAGAAGCGGAAGAGGAGGAACATTACCTTTCTCGTTTAGAATTTCAGAGATGAGCAAATTAGAATGCCTGATCAGAGGGTTACATGACTCTTTTAGATCTAAAGGTGCTAAGTCAATCACATCCTTAAGAGTCAGGAGTGGTGAAGGAGCAGTAAGTATATTATTATGAGAGGTGAACCAATCCCATACTTCCAGCGAGCACCTTATCATAGGATTTTGAATTTGGTGAGATGGGGGAAAGAGTTTCCCAGCAAGCAAAATAGCCCTGGGAGTGGAGGGAAGAAAGTTACTTTCCATATGAACCCAAAATTTATGGGGGGGAGCTCTAATCCAATCCACTACTCTGGCTAGATGTATGGCCTTCATATATAATTCAGGATCAGGGAGATTGATACCTCCTAACTGCTTTGGTTTGGTAAGAGTATTGAATGAAATTCTAGGCCGACATCCCTTCCAGATAAATTTGCGGACTGCTTTGTTAAACCTGTTAAAGAAGGACTTCAGGATTTTGATAGGGAGAGCCTGCATGACATATGTTAATTTGGGCAAAATCAAGGCTGATACCATGTTCTTTCTGCCGAACCATGACAGGTATGGGAGGTCCAATGAGTCCATCTGGGCAATAACCGAGTGTAAAAGTGGGATGAAATTGAATTTATATAAGTCTGTAGTATTAGGAGAGATTTTCACACCTAGGTAAGTTAACAGTTGTGTGGAACAATTAACCACCTCCGGACCGCCTAACGCAGATTTGCGTTCCGGAGGTGGCAGCCCTGCGCAGAGTCACGCATATACGCGTCATCTCGCGCGAGCCGAGACTTCCTGTGAACGCGCGCACACAGGCGCGCGCGCTCACAGGAACGGAAGGTAAGAGAGTTGATCTCCAGCCTGCCAGCGGCGATCGTTCGCTGGCAGGCTGGAGATGTGTTTTTTTTAACCCCTAACAGGTATATTAGACGCTGTTTTGATAACAGCGTCTAATATACCTGCTACCTGGTCCTCTGGTGGTCCTCTTTGTTTGGATCGACCACCAGAGGACACAGGTAGCTCAGTAAAGTAGCACCAAGCACCACTACACTACACTACACCCCCCCCGTCACTTATTAACCCCTGATCACCCCTGATCACCCCATATAGACTTCCTGATCACCCCCCTGTCATTGATTACACCCCTGTCATTGATCAACCCCCTGTAAAGCTCCATTCAGATGTCCGCATGATTTTTACGGATCCACTGATAGATGGATCGGATCCACAAAACGCATACGGACGTCTGAATGAAGCCTTACAGGGGCGTGATCAATGACTGTGGTTATCACCCCATATAGACTCCCTGATCACCCCCCTGTCATTGATTACACCCCTGTCATTGATCAACCCCCTGTAAAGCTCCATTCAGATGTCCGCATGATTTTTACGGATCCACTGATAGATGGATCGGATCCGCAAAACGCATACGGACGTCTGAATGAAGCCTTACAGGGGCGTGATCAATGACTGTGGTTATCACCCCATATAGACTCCCTGATCACCCCCCTGTCATTGATCACCCCCCCCTGTCATGCTGCATTCAGATGTCCGTATGATTTTTACGGATCCACGGATACATGGATCGGATCCGCAAAACACATACGGACATCTGAATGGAGCCTTACAGGGGGGTGATCAATGACAGGGGGGTGATCACCCCATATAGACTCTCTGATCCCCCCCCTGTCATTGATCACCACCCCTGTCATTGATCACCACCCCTGTCATTGATCACCCCCCTGTAATTGATCACCCCTCTGTAAGGCTCCATTCAGACATTTTTTTGGCCCAAGTTAGCGGAATTATTTTTTTTTTTTCTTACAAAGTCTCATATTCCACTAACTTGTGTCAAAAAATAAAATCTCACATGAACTCACCATACCCCTCACGGAATCCAAAAGCGTAAAAATTTTTAGACATTTATATTCCAGACTTCTTCTCACGCTTTAGGGCCCCTAGAATGCCAGGGCAGTATAAATACCCCACCTGTGACCCCATTTCGGAAAGAAGACACCCCCAGGTATTCCGTGAGGGGCATATTGAGTCCATGAAAGATTGAAATTTTTGTCCCAAGTTAGCGGAACGGGAGACTTTGTGAGAAAAAAATAGAAAATATCAATTTCCGCTAACTTGTGCAAAAAAAAAAAAAATTTCTATGAACTCGCCATGCCCCTCATTGAATACCTTGGGGTGTCTTCTTTCCAAAATGGGGTCACATGTGGGGTATTTATACTGCCCTGGCATTCTAGGGGCCCCAAAGCGTGAGAAGAAGTCTGGTATCCAAATGTCTAAAAATGCCCTCCTAAAAGGAATTTGGGCACCTTTGCGCATCTAGGCTGCAAAAAAGTGTCACACATCTGGTATCGCCGTACTCAGGAGAAGTTGGGGAATGTGTTTTGGGGTGTCATTTTACATATACCCATGCTGGGTGAGAGAAATATCTTGGTCAAATGCCAACTTTGTATAAAAAAATGGGAAAAGTTGTCTTTTGCCAAGATATTTCTCTCACCCAGCATGGGTATATGTAAAATGACACCCCAAAACACATTCCCCAACTTCTCCTGAATACGGCGATACCACATGTGTGACACTTTTTTGCAGCCTAAGTGGGCAAAGGGGCCCATATTCCAAAGAGCACCTTTAGGATTTCACAGGTCATTTACCTACTTACCACACATTAGGGCCCCTGGAAAATGCCAGGGCAGTATAACTACCCCACAAGTGACCCCATTTTGGAAAGAAGACACCCCAAGGTATTCCGTGAGGGGCATGGCGAGTTCCTAGAATTTATTTTTTTTTGTCACAAGTTAGTGGAAAATGATGATTTTTTTATTTATTTTTTCATACAAAGTCTCATATTCCACTAACTTGTGACAAAAAATAAAAAGTTCTATGAACTCACTATGCCCATCAGCAAATACCTTGGGGTCTCTTCTTTCCAAAATGGGGTCACTTGTGGGGTAGTTATACTGCCCTGGCATTCTATGGGCCCAAATGTGTGGTAAGGAGTTTGAAATCAAATTCTGTAAAAAATGACCAGTGAAATCCGAAAGGTGCTCTTTGGAATATGGGCCCCTTTGCCCACCTAGGCTGCAAAAAAGTGTCACACATCTGGTATCTCCGTACTCAGGAGAAGTTGGGGAATGTGTTTTGGGGTGTAATTTTACATATACCCATGCTGGGTGAGAGAAATATCTTGGCAAAAGACAACTTTTCCCATTTTTTTATACAAAGTTGGCATTTGACCAAGATATTTATCTCACCCAGCATGGGTATATGTAAAAAGACACCCCAAAACACATTCCTCAACTTCTCCTGAATACAGAGATACCAGATGTGTGACACTTTTTTGCAGCCTAGGAGGGCAAAGGGGCCCATATTCCAAAGAGCACCTTTCGGATTTCACTGGTCATTTTTTACAGAATTTGATTTCAAACTCCTTACCACACATTTGGGCCCCTAGAATGCCAGGGCAGTATAACTACCCCACAAGTGACCCCATTTTGGAAAGAAGAGACCCCAAGGTATTTCGTGATGGGCATAGTGAGTTCATAGAACTTTTTATTTTTTGTCACAAGTTAGTGGAATATGAGACTTTGTAAGAAAAAAAAAAAAAAAAATCATCATTTTCCGCTAACTTGTGACAAAAAATAAAAAGTTCTATGAACTCACTATGCCCATCAGCGAATACCTTAGGGTGTGTACTTTCCGAAATGGGGTCATTTGTGGAGTGTTTGTACTGTCTGAGCATTGTAGAACCTCAGGAAACATGACAGGTGCTTAGAAAGTCAGAGCTGCTTCAAAAAGCGGAAATTCACATTTTTGTACCATAGTTTTTAAACGCTATAACTTTTACCTAAACCATTTTTTTTTACCCAAACATTTTTTTTTTATCAAAGACATGTAGAACAATACATTTAGAGCAAAATTTATATATGGATCTCGTTTTTTTTGCAAAATTTTACAACTGAAAGTGAAAAATGTCATTTTTTTGCAAAAAAATCGTTAAATTTCGATTAATAACAAAAAAAGTAAAAATGTCAGCAGCAATGAAATACCACCAAATGAAAGCTCTATTAGTGAGAAGAAAAGGAGGTAAAATTCATTTGGGTGGTAAGTTGCATGACCGAGCAATAAACGGTGAAAGTAGTGTAGGTCAGAAGTGTAAAAAGTGGCCTGGTCTTTCAGGGTGTTTAAGCACTGGGGGCTGAGGTGGTTAAAAGGAGAGTGGAGCTTGAGAGACCTAATTGTTGAGGGTGTGAAGCCACTGTGTAGGAGTTGTGATTTAGCAGGGTTTACTTTAAAGTTAGAAAGTGATCCAAATAAATCTAATAAGGATAATATAGAAGGGAGAGATTTTTCGGGTTAGTTGTGCAGATTAGGAGATCATCAGCGAAGGCGGCCAGTTTAATTTCCTGTTCGCCAACCCTGAGTCCTACTATATCTGTTTGTTGCCTCAGGGCCTGTAAAAGCGTCTCCATAACTAGTACGAAAATAAGCGGGGAAAGGGGGCAGCCCTGGCGTGTGCCATTTTGTATACGAAAACTAGGGGATAAAGTGCCATTAACTAATACTGATGCTGAGGAGGAGTGGTACGTAGCCTTGATCGCATCCGAGAATTGGTCAGGGATGTTGAATTTGGCAAGCGTAAGACTGATATACAACCAATCTATTCTGTCAAACGCCTTCTCAGCATCAGTACCTAGCAGGACTATAGGTATCTTTCTGAGGGAGGAGAAGTACAAGGCATTCAGATTCTTCATAACATTATCCTTCTCCTCTCTTCCTTTAACAAAGCCTACCTGGTCAGGATGTATTAGGGAGGGGAGTAATTTTTGCAGTCTAGTAGCCAGCATTTTAGCCAGTAATTTAAGGTCGGTGTTAAGCAGGGATATAGGACGGTAATTTGAGCATAGTGAGTGGTCTTTGCCCGGTTTGGGGATGATTGTAATTGCAGCTCTGGACATATCGGGTGATACAGGGGTATTGTGTAAAGCATTATTACAAATTGGGAGAAGATGGGGGAATAAAATGTCAGAGAAAGCTCTGTAATATGACAAAGGTAAGCCATCTGGGCCAGGGCTTTTCCCAACTGGAGAGGAATTTAGCGCCTCTTGAATATCTGATATGGTAAATGGGGCAGCCAGCTGGTCATTTTGACTTTCTGAGAGAGCTGGGAGATGGAGTGTACTAAGAAAGGAGGAGATATTTTGTACTTTATCCAATCCAGGGTTAGGAAGGAGAGATGGGGGAAGATTATAAAGGGATTCGTAATATAGCTTGAACTGGTCTGGGATTTCTTCTGTTTTGAACAACATGGAGCCCGATGGAGAGGCTATTTTATGCACAAAACTTGTCATTTTTCTACGCTTAATTCTCTGAATTTGGAATTTTGTTGCTTTATCGCCATGGGCGAATATTCTTTGTTGAGAACTTAAGAAGAACTTCACAGAGCGTTCATTTAGCAAGTTTTTTAGCTCTGTTTTGAGTAAAAGTAATTCAGATAAGTGGAGTTGTAACAGGGAAATTTTATGGGTCTTCTCAAGTACATTAATCTTGAGGAGAAGGGAGTTTATTTTTTTATCTGACTCTTTCCTCAGATAAGAGCAAAGGCTTATCAGTTGGCCTCTTATATATGCTTTATGAGCATCCCATATGGTATTAGGGGAGATGTCAGAAGTGCGGTTAATATGGAAGTATTCTTTTAGAAGGGACATTATTCTTTTTTTATGAGTGGCATTATCCAAGATGGACTCATTGAACCTCCAGCCAGTTTTCTTACCCAATCCCTGAGGAGGACGGATGGAGCAGAAGATTAGTGAATGATCTGATAGCGTCATGGACCCTATTTCCGCTGAAGTACAAAGTTGCAGATGCTCTTTCGAAATCAATATGTAGTCAATTCTGCTATATGAGTTGTTGGCTGCAGAGAAAAAAGAATAGTCAAAGCTGTTAGGATTGAGGCTTCTCCAAACATCAATGAGACCAAGATTAAACATTCTAGCCAGAGTAGCTCGGATTGCCTTAGAGGGAAGAGCAGATTTTTTTGAAGATGTATCTAATAAGGGGTTAAAAGGCATATTCAAATCACCTGCTAGTATTAGGATACCCTCACTCTGCTCCTCAAATAGGGACAGAAGGCCTGCGATCCATCTAGTTTGGTCTCTATTAGGGGCGTAAGCATTAACAAAGGTGTATAATGTTTGTCCAATTTTCCCTTTTAATATGATGTAGCGACCTTCAGGGTCTTGAATATGGCTTAAATAAGTGAATGGGGTACTTCGCCTGAAACCAATACTGACCCCTCTAGATGCCGCTCCATCTGCGCCACAATGATACCAAGTGGGGTACCTAGAGAACGAAAGATCTGGGAAATTATTTTGCTTGAAGTGAGTTTCCTGTAGGAAAACCACTGTACTTTTTTCCTTCCAGAGGAGAGAACAAATTTGGCTGCGTTTAGAGGGAGATCTCAACCCTTTCACATTATATGAGACTACTATTAGTTCAGACATGTCCTGGCTACAGTAGGATAAAAAGCATATCTATATATAGTGAGCATGTTAAAAGCAGAAGACCCAGCATTATACCATAATAACATAGGAACAGATACTTGGGACCACAATGAGTGGTATAACATCAACATAAGAAGTCGCATGTACAGCAACTACTAAATAGTAGGGGGAGAGTGAAACAAGTTCACATGTAACCTGTATCAAGGAGGGAACAGGCATGAATAATAAAATACTATATCTTAAGAGATATTATTTTAGATCAAGGTTTTAAGAAGTAGGTGGCAGCAAAGCAAAAACAAAAGAATATTTAGGGGCACATTAGGGGATGACGAAGGGTGGAAGACAGACAGGACAATAGGAGAATAAAAGCAAAAAACATACATATAAGAGAAACTCATATATATCTTTGTCTGATGTTCACCGGGAAATTTAGAGTGAAGCATAAGATTAGATATAAGGTTCTATCATATCTAAGGTGAGCAGATGAAGAAAAGACACCAGGATCTCAGGAACCATCTTGGGTGAAGTGAGTCTTCTTTGGTGTTGTTAAGTCTTTGGACTTCTTGGATCTCAATTTCTTTGGCGTTGCTGTGAGCTCCCAGGACTGGAGGACAGGTAAAGCTGGTAAAGCTGTAATATCTTGTACTTTGTCCCAGTCTGGGATGTTTAGAGGGGGAGAGTCCAGAACTGTGTAAGCTTCTGATAAATCGGAAAAGGAGGATATCATGATCCTTTTTCCAGCTACTAAGAAAGAGAGCCCAAATGGGAAAGACCATCTGTATAAAATCTTCTTTTCTTTAAGTAGTGCAGTAAGAGGCCTTAAAAACCACCTTTTCTGCAGAGTAGATGGGGATAAGTCCTGGTATACTTGTATCGGTGCCTCCTCCAGGAGGATCAAGGGTGCGATTCTGGCTGCTTTTAATATCGCTTCCTTATCCTGGTAGTTCAAAAATCGACAGATAACGTCTCTAGGAGGGTCATTATCCTTTGGACGAGGGCGTAGAGCTCTGTGAGCCCTTTCAATTACCAGCATGGCTGGATCAAAGTCTCCTAGTAAGGAAGCAACAATCTTTGTGATAGCATTTGGGATGTCGAAGGCAGACACCGACTCTGGGATCCCTCTAAACCTGAGATTGTTTCGTCTTCCTCGGTTTTCCTGGTCTTCCAGGGATGAATATAGCTGGTTTATGTGAAATTGACAAGCAGACAGGGAATGTGTAACTGCAGCGCTGTGATCTAATGTCGCAGCCTGCGTAGCCTCCAGCATATCCACTCTGTGGCCTATCTGCTGAATGTCTTGAGCCACCTCTTGTAACTTGGAATATATAGGGTGCATTGCCTCCTCTAATGCTTGTTTAATAAAGCGGCGTGAAACTGTGAGGTTGCGGGACTCACCCTCTTCTCCTGTGTCGTCCTCTCCTTCAGAAAGGCTTGAGGTGCGGCCTCGTGGAGCGCTGCAGGGAGCCGCGACCATCTTGGTTTCTTTGGCCGGGCCGGCTGCTTGCTGCTTTTTCAGATATTTTGTCATGTCCTAGACTGCAGGAGATGGTTTAGCTTGTGGAGCGAGGTCTCCTTGTTTCTGGCCACCGTACTTGACCATTTTAAGATCTCTGTGCAAAAGATTGCCGTTCCCTCAGCAGGTTGAAAGCAGGAGCTCTAGCCGGACGCTTCCATTCAGCTCAGGCGCTATCTCCGCCCCCCCAAATGTTCTATTTTTTACCGGAGCCACGGTGTGGACTCATTCATTTTCACATTTCTGCAAAATTGCGGAATGTATGCGGACCCATTTTACGTTAACCCGATGTAGTTGGACACCTTTCGGGTCTAGGCGTTCCCTGAGGCTGGATCCGGAGGACAGCTGTCGATGGGTTGGCTGCAAGAATGATCTCCCATCAGAAGTGACCAACACATCTTCAAACCGCCATCTTCTTTCAGACGCTGTTGGATTGGTACCCGCAACTGTTTCTCTGTGAGTGGAAATTCCTCTGCCAGTGCCCGCAAAGCAGAATGCAGCATTTCTTGCAGCAAGGCCTGGAACTGCTGCTTTCTGACAGCATTCTGTGATGGTGGTAACATTTCCGCCATTTTTTGTTTGTACAGGGGGTCTAAGTACGTTGACCAGTTTGGTGATCTCATCAAATGGCCGCAGAAGTCTGCATGCATTGCGCATGAGCAGCCACTAGCGAGGTGAAAAAAAAGCAAGCTCCCCAGAACCTGTCCTGCTGCAGAGTTCGTACAGGTAGTTATTAACTGCACGTTTCTGCTGGAGCAGCCTATCAAGCATATACAAGGTGAAGTTCCATCGCATCGGGCAGTCACAAATCAGACGTCTGACGGGCAGGTTGTGTCGATGCTGATGTCAGCAAGGCGAGCCATGGCTGTGTAAGATCTTCTGAATGGCCAGAGATTTTCCTGGCCTGCCGCAGGGTATTTGGCAACAATCGCTGCACGCCTAAGTTCAGGACGTGTGCCATGCACGGCACGTGTTGTCATTTTGCCCTGGGTCAACGCGCTCAGCAGATTGGCACCGTTTGTCTCACACCACTTTACCAACTGTCAAATTGAGCTGGGGTTTGCCACTGATCTGGATCTGCCTGTGAACGCAAAGCTGAAAGAGTGCAGGCCGGTGTGGCTCTTGGCTTCCAGGCACAACAGACGCAGCACTGCATGGCAACATCACACCTGGCACGTCGAATAGGTTCTGGGGATCTTCGGGGGTGCAGTGGAAAAGACAGTAGCAGCGGAAAAGGAGGAGTCAGCTGAGGAGGGGAGGGAGGATGGAGTAAGAGGAGATGAAGAGGCAGGCCTGCATGCAATCCGTGGCGGGTAAGCACCAAATCTACACTGGTGCCACGGATGGCATGCTTGATGGCCATCAGAAGGTTCACCCAGTGGGGCAGTAACAGTTATGTACTTTCTCTGCACGTGTCTGTGGTCAGATGGATCTTGGCACCGACACTGTGTCAGAGATACATTCACTTGCTGCTGAATGTGGCCATATTGCTCTGGGATGCCCTTCGGGGAGAAATATCCTTCCTTGGACCTTCCTTTGCGGTGTTCCAATGGCCACAAATTTTCTAAAGGCCTCCGAGTCCACCATTTATATGGCAGTAGTTGGCGGGCTAGCAGGTCCGACAAGCCAGCGGTCAATCGTTGGGCAAGAGGTTATCCGGCGTCATCATATTTTTACTCTCGAACATTTTGGCCAAGGAAGCTGCCTTTTGCCAGATAAACGTGAGGAAGGAGGACAATTGGGAGGAGAGAGGAGAAGAGACTGGACGGTGAGCGCCTGGAGTGTGGCTTTGTGGGTTTCTGACGGCATTGATCCCACTGGCTTGGTGATGGAGGCCAGTCTTCCCTAGGTGAGTGTTTGCTTACCGCGACTTATGCGTTGACAGCAAAGGCTGCAGATGGCAACACTATTGTCAGCAGCGGGCACATAAAAAAAAGCTCACACAGCGAGCCATGTGCCGGCGTCCTGGGAGCACCAGATGTGACCGTGCATGGTAGATGGCTCGCTCCTGATAGATTTGCAGTCTGCTTTTTGCCTCCTGGCAATGTTAGTTCTGCCTGCTTCTACTCCCTCTCTGCTGCTTCGTCTCTCCCTCTGAACTCCCCTCCTCTTCCTCTCTTTTGGGCACCCATGTGACATTCATCGACACGTCATCAATCGACATCACCTTCCCCACCACTGACATTAGAGATCTCGGAGTAGGCAGCAACAGCAGAGACCAACCTCCTTGGGCTGATCTGGGTACTGTTGTCAGACTGCTGATTGGGCGGCTTGTTTCTATCCTCCTCTTCCTGATCCGATGCCAAGAATGGCTTCGCATTGGAAATGTCTTGTAATGGATCGAAAATAATTCCTGTGACCCGTGTGCACACAGCAGAGAGTGAAAAGGGTCAGATAGAGAGGATAAGGAGGGTGCAGAAGCGGAAGGCTTGAGTGAGCCACTCAACCAAATCTGGTGCGTCCTTTGACTTAATCGAACGCACCTTCTGCAACTTCCACTTATGCTCTGGCCTGGTGCTCCTGCCCGACCCCTAGCACCTCTGCGGAAGGGCCTGCCTCTTCCTTTGCCTGTCATTTTTTAAATGACCCTGAGACAAAAGTCTCAATAGAAGCACAGTATTTGTGAAAAGAAGGTATATAACACCCCGCTTCAATCAGCTGTTTTGGTGGCGACTGGTAATCACTCCAGTTCTATATTTTTTTCCAGTACCGTTTGTCAATGTGTGTAGCAGAGGAAACGCAGCAAAACAGCAAACAAATGCTGCAGTACCTAAATACACTATAAAAAACGTATATTGGTATATAACACCCCCACTTCAATCAGTCGTTTTGTAGGGCGACTGGTATATCAAACCAGTTATAATACTTTTTTTCCAGTACCGTTGTCACTTAGTGTAGCAGAGGGAATGCATCAAAACAGAAAACAAATGCTGCAGTACCCAAATAAACTATAAAGAAAGTATGGAGGTAATATAGAACGAACAAAAACAGCGGCACTCACCTGTGTGTAGTCAAAAATCAGCAACTTTATTGATCCAATGTACATCAGGCAGGGGGCGGACAATTCAGAACTACGCATTGATCAGCGGCGGCCGTTTCGCGCTACATGCGCTTCTTCTGGCTGTGCGTCTATGCGTGCTTGCGCATTGCCTCCTTTTAAATGCTGACGCAGGCCGCTGTCATGGAAATTAACAAGTCGGGCTGCGTCAGCATGAAGGAGATGACTGAAACGGGATACATATAAAAACAATGTAAAAACAATGTAGGTGTGATAACCAAGGAGCATACACATATTAAGCAACAAAAAACTCTACATACTGGGACATTTCGAAAATGGGCTTAGATCGTTCCTGTCATTAAGTCCCAATTCCCCTAGGGCTTGTGTACGCAATATTCATTTAGCCTCTCTCTGCAGGAGGAGGCGGTGTCTGTCTCCCCCCTGCAGAGGGGTGGACACTATTTCCAGGCCAGAGAAAGAAATACAACTCGTATCACCATCATGAGCACTTCTAATGTGCTCTATAAACCTAGGACACCCTTTCCCTGTCTTGATGGAATTAAAGTGTTCCCTCACCCGTTCAAAGCGACATCTGATAGTTTTATAGTTTCCATGACAGCGGCCTGCGTCAGCATTTAAAAGGAGCAATGCGCAAGCACGCATTGACGCACAGCCAGAAGAAGCGCATGTAGCGCGAAACGGCCGCCGCTGATCAATGCGTGTTCTGAATTGTCCGCCCCCTGCCTGATGTAACATTAGATCAATAAAGTTGCTGATTTTTTTGACTACACACGGGTGAGTGCCGCTGTTTTGTCCGTTCTATTTACCTCCATTTCGCATCTTACCTGCACAGCTGAGCACCGCCGACCGTGTGTGTCCTCTCCAGCCTCGCACAGCGCTTGATTCTCTGTGCGCTCAGCCGGAGTAGTGGAGCCGCCCCCCACTTCATTTGTTACAATTGTTCAGGACTTTCCCTTTGGGGCTTGAGCACACTACGTACTGCCGGCTTATTAGCACAAAAGATACAATTTTCGCAATTATTGAAAGAGTATGGCTACAGAGGCATCCAGCCAATCCCTACTTGAAGGCAGACAAGGGGCGGAAGATTTCTTTACACAGTGTAATGCCAAGGACGCCCTGCAAAATTTGAGCACTCGCGCGATTGAAATCAAAGTAGCGCAACTAGCAGATAAAGAGATACGTCTTTTCTGGACAGTTAAATCACTCAAATCCTATAAGGAGAGTGGAAGAGTGCCCAGGGGCTTGAGGATATACAAAATTCCTGCACAATATGAGCATGATGATGTTTTTTTGAAAGAGTGGCAATCACTACACATGGGCTTTTCTCTGCAAATATAGAAATGGTACTAAAAAGAGATATAAAAGAATATGATATCGTTAAAAGTGACTCGATAAAGCACGGACAGAGTTGTAATCCAGATTATCTGAAAATCTTCTGGATGCTTTCGAGAAGAAGCTAGTAAAAAGCTAACTGTCATACAAGCAGAGTGTCAAGGGAAAGAAAAAGAGACAAATTTGTAAGAGACAAACAGGATACGAATCCGGCACCATTTTCAATTGGAATACAGGTAAAAGATTTAATAAAAGACAACAAAAGAAAAAAAACTATCGAAGCCAAAACAATGATTACTGGACAACAGACTCCGACTCCAGCGTTTCGGATGACCCTGGCCACACATCAGCTGACCTTGTAAGGGAGACATGTGACCCTTTGGGAAAAGGACCAGAAGAGGAGGGAGGAAGACCAACAAAAACAACAGGGGTCAGGAAGTCAGGAAGGGAGAATAAACAAGTCTCTTGGAGAAAGTAGACAGCCTCCCACCTCCTGAAGAAAGCTTGGTGATCAACCTAACTGACCGCCTGTTACCACCTGGTTGTATAAAGATTCTGAACAAAGGACTTGGTTACAGTTTAACTGAAAGGGTTCGATCCTGTAACCTTCGAAGTCGATTTATTTAAAGCAACCCGTAAATTGTACCTACATAAGCTATTCAGAGACACCCCACAGAAATTACCTACCACCCTGGGAGAGTTGCCACTCCAGTCGGATCCTGGGGCCTTCCAAGTGTCTAATAAATTTAATGATGATGAACGAGCCTGTCTTGAATTTCTAACTGGAATGGATGTCACTGAGAGATCTTCAACCGATGTCTCCATGGATCCATTCATTGGTGGAGTTAAATCCACCTTTTGCCCACCCATGCCCGCTGGGAGTAGCATTGATATCTTCCAAATCAAGTTATGAGGGATACCAGAGCGGTGATATACTCCACTGCTCAACCTAACATCAGCATAGAGGAACAGAAAGCCTTACAGTGGCTCCGTTCCCAGGAAGATATAATAGTGAAACCAGCGGACAAGGGGGGCAATGTTGTTCTCATGTCCAGAATTTTACGTCACGAAGCCCTTAGACAAATGGGTGATACCTGTGTCTATGAAGGATATGGGGGATCCCCTACCAGTACCCAGCAGCTGTTGCAATCCCTCGTCAAAAAATACGTGGAGGTGGGTTTTTTACCCAAAAATATGTTGGACAAACTTGTCCCGTTATCTCCGGCCAAGCCATCTTGGTATTTTCTTCCAAAGGTCCATAAGTCACTGAGCCACACCCCGGGGCGTCCCATCGTCGCGGGGATTGGCTCAGTGACTGAGCCTTTATCCAAGTATGTGGATTGGCTTCTGAGACCAGTACTCAGCAGCGCCCCCGCCTATCTCAGGGATACCAATGACTTTTTATTGGCCCTGAAAGAAATCTGTTGGCAGAAAGATTACCAACTGGTATCCCTCGATGTGGAGAGCCTCTACACCCGCATCCCTCATGATGCCGGTGTTGAGGCGATCCTGGACATCGTGGTGAACCTAGGTAAAAGCCCTATATATTGCGAGTTTGTTGGGGAGGTGCTGAAGTTCATTTTAACGAACAACGTATTCCAGTTCGGTGACGAGTGGTTCAGGCAGAAGCTGGGTACGGCTATGGGGACCCCCGTCTCCTGCACTTTTGCTAACATGTACCTTGCCTGAACTAGAGACAGATATGTATAATTATGTCAACAATCCTTTCCTCTCTAAATTGAAAACGTATCTACGTTTTGTAGATGATGTATTTATAGTCTGGAAGGTACAGAAGAGGAGTGCAATGAATTTGTTGACTATTTGAATAAAAATGACATGGGTATGACCTTCACTATGAATTTCGGAGGAAATAGGTTGGAATTCCTGGATGTGGCTGTCATGGTGGAAGGCGATGAGTTGGTCACGGAGGGCTTTCGTAAGCCCACGGCGACCAACTCCTTGCTCCACCACGACAGCTTCCATCCACGGAGCGTTAAAAAAGCCGTACCATACGGACAGTTTATTAGACTGAGACGCATTAACAGCAAAGATAGTGGTTACCATAGACAGGCTGATGACCTTAAACAGCGCTTAGTAAAAAGGGGTTACCCTGAAGAAGCACTAAGCAAGACATGGAAAGAGTGGAGGAAAATTTCTCACAGGATTGTCTTTTGAAGAGTGCAACCAGAAAAAAGATAGGAGTGTTGATCAGATCAAGGGTGCTAGATTTGCGTTCTCCTTCAAATACAGTCCCATGGCTGATCGCATCCGATCGGTCATATTTAAGAATTGGGATGTTTTGAGGAGGGACGCAACTCTGAATGAGCTGACAGGACAGAGACCCCTTATCTCCTTTAGAAGGAGTCACACTGTCAAGACAAACTCGTCAGGAGTAGGCTCCAAAAAGATAAGAGCAAGAACTGGCTTAAAAGTAACCTTCCGAAAGGCAACTACAGGTGTGGAATTGTTCACTGTGCACTAATAATTCGCAGAAAAAGAGTATTGAATTTGCTGGTATCCGGCATACAGTCAATACCTTCATTAACTGTCGGAGTACTTACTTAGTATATTTATTATTGTGCACATGTGGACGTTTTTACATCGGTAAAACTATCAGATGTCTCTTTGAACGAGTGAGGGAACACTTTAATTCCATCAAGACAGGGAAAGGGTGTCCTAGGTTTATAGAGCACATTAGAAGTGCTCATGATGGTGATACGAGTTGTATTTCTTTCTCTGGCCTGGAAATCGTGTCCACCCCTCTGCAGGGGGGAGACAGACACCGCCTCCTCCTGCAGAGAGAGGCTAAATGGATATTGCGTACACAAGCCCTAGGGGAATTGGGACTTAATGACAGGAACGATCTAAGCCCATTTTTGTAATGTCCCAGTATGTAGAGTTTTTTGTTGCTTAATATGTGTATGCTCCTTGGTTATCACACCTACATTGTTTTTACATTGTTTTTATATGTATCCCGTTTCAGTCATCTCCTTCATGCTGACGCAGCCCGACTTGTTAATTTCCATGACAGCGGCCTGCGTCAGAATTTAAAAGGAGCAATGTGCAAGCACGCATTGACGCACAGCCAGAAGAAGCGCATGTAGCGCGAAAACGGCCGCCGCTGATCAATGCGTGTTCTGAATTGTCCGCCCCCTCCCTGATGTAACATTGGATCAATAAAGTTGCTGATTTTTTGACTACATACGGGTGAGTGCCGCTGTTTTTGTTCCGTTCTATATTACCTCCATTTCGCATCTTACCTGCACAGCTGAGCACCGCCGACCGTGTGTGTCCTCTCCAGCCACGCACAGCGCTTGATTCATGTGCGCTCAGCCGGAGTAGTGGTGCCGCCCCCCACTTCATTTGTTATAAAGAAAGTATATTGGTATATAACACCACTGTAACGGTCACGTACACACACACACAGGGGGGGAGGATAGTGACCACTGCGCTCCACCCTCACCCCTGGCCCTGCCTACTTGCCTCACGAGTCCAAATGACAGGGGACAACTGGGCGGCAGTCCCTAACTTAGTATACGTGCGGGAAGGACAGACAAGACAAATAACAGATAGTGAACGGACCGGGTCAAAACCAAGAAGACAACGCAGTACAGAGGGATAAGCAAATAAAGGTCAGGAGAAGCCAGGGTAATAAATACCAGGAGAGTCGAGAAGTACCAAAGGAGTCCGCAAAGAATAGTCAGGTGGAAGCCGAGTTCAATATACCAGGAAGGATGTGCAGTACAGGAGGAGCAGGCAAAGGATCGTCAGGGAACAGGATCAGGTAAGTACACAGGTATCCAACAACTGCCAGGAACCTAAATTAACAGGCAACCTGTGGCCAGCAGGATGCCTGTATTTATAGTGGGGAGTGAGGGTCATGTGACGCTGGCCAGCGTCACATGACCGACAGACCAACCAGTCGAGCACCGAGTGATCAGCTCGGCGCTAAAGGCAGACCTAGGAGCAGGGAGCCTCCCAGCTAGCAAAGCACAGATCTTCGCTCCCGAAGCTAAGCAGCAGGTCTGCGGCTGATGGGAGACCGAGTGTGCCTTTGGCACCCCGTTACAATACCCCCCCCTTTTACCCTCGTAAAAGATTTCATTTAGAACACCCTGAAAGGCCATTGCCTGAAGTCTTGAGTCCGGTGGCCCTCGGCCACCGGACTCAAGACTTCAGGCAATGGCCTTTCAGGGTGTTCTAAATGAAATCTTTGAACAAGTCTAGGAGCATGAACCTCCCTGGCAGGTACCCAAGATCTCTCTTCAGGTCATACCCCTTCCAGTGAATCAGGTACTGCAAGGAATTACGCACCTTCCTGACATCCACTATTTTAGACACCACATACTCGACAGCATCATTAACAAGAATCGGCAGAGGCGAGGTTTTCGATGGTACTACCGGTTCAAAATATTTTTTAAGTAGAGATTTTATGGAACACATTATGAATGTGGAATGACTCGGGCAGCTCCAACCTAAATGATACCGGGTAATCACCTCCGTGATCTTATATGGTCCAATAAAACGAGGAGCAAACTTTTTAGAATCTACCTTAATAGAGAGATTCTTGGAGGACAACCATACCTTTTCCCCAACCTGAAAATCACCCGCCTTGAACGTCTCCTATCGGCCTTGAGTTTCTGAGAACTTTGAGCCTTTTCTAAGTTCGATTGAACCGGGCCTAAACTGTGCACAGTTCAGAGGAGAGCCTATCCGCCTCAGGGTTAGAGGAGGAGACGGATGACCCAGAATGAAAACGGGGATGGAAACCATGGTTACAAAAGAAAGGTGAAACCCCAGCAGAAGAATTGACATGGTTATTCAAAGCAAATTCAGCCAATGGAAGAAATTTCACACATATTTGCTGGTCATCAGCAACATACAACCTCAAAAATTGTTACACAGACTGATTAAGGCGTTCAGTCTGCCCATTACTCTCAGGGTGGTAGGCAGAGGAAAAAGACAATTAAATTTTACATTTTTGACAGAAGGCCCTCCAGAATTTGGACACAAACTGCACACCCCTGTCAGAAACAATATTTTCCGGGATACCATGCAATCGAACAATTTCTTTCACAAAAATAGACGCCAGGGTTTTGGGATTCGGGAGTTTAGACAGGGGAATGAAATCGACCATCTTGCTAAACCAGACTACAGTCTTACCCTCCGCCGGCGGTAGGTCAGTTATAAAGTCCATCGAGATATGGGACCAGGGTCTACTGGGAATGGGTAGGGGTCGTAGTTTACCAGCAGGGCGAGTCCTAGGTGTCTTGGACCTGGCACAAACCTCACAGGCTGACACGTAGGACTTTACATCCCTAGTTAGAGTGGGCCACCAATAAGATCTAGAAACCAGATCCTTAGTGCCCTCAACACACGGATGTCCACAAAAGGCAGAATCGTGACACTCACCCAATGGCTGGAGATGAAATTGTACGGGAACAAACAACTTATCTTTTGGGGTGTATACCGGTGCCAGATGTTGTTCAGACCTAATTCAAGCCGAGATATCCTGGGTTAGAGCTGCTATGAAGATTTTTGCTGGTAGGATGGATTTAGGTGGTAATCAGTAGGTTGAAAAGCATGGAAGCTCCGAGATAATGCGTCCGCCTTCACATTTTTACTTCCCGGCCTGAACGTAATGGAAAAATCAAAATGAGTAAAAAAAACAGAGCCCATCTGGCTTGATGGGATTCAACCTCTTAGCAGACTCGAGAAACATCAGGTTTTTATGGTCAGTGACAACAGTTACACAATGCCTTGCCCCCTCCAGAAAATGCCTCCACTCCTCAAATGCCCATTTAATGGCCAGCAGCTCCCTATTCCCTATGTCGTAGTTTCTCTCAGTGGGAGAGAATTTCCTGGAGAAGAAGGCACATGGTCTCAGGTTAGTGAGACTAGCAGGACCTTGTGAAAGGACTGCTCCTGCGGCGTCCTCGAACGCATCCACCCCCACAATAAAAGGTCTCTCCTGATCAGGCTGGATCAGAATGGGAGCCCTACTGAATGCCTTTTTTAATTTTTCAAATGAAGAAATTGCCTCAGTAGACCAATTCTCCAAATCCGCCCCTTTCTTAGTAAGGTCGGTCAACAGTTTAGCAATTATGCAAAAATTCATGATAAATTTACGATAGTAATTGGTGAAACCTAAGAACCGCTGTAAGGCCTTTAAGGATGAATGTCTTACCCATTCCTTAATTGCTAGTACCTTACCAGGATCCATCTTGAAGGTGCGAGGAGTCAGAACATGCCCTAGAAACAGTATCTCCTGTACACCAAAGACACATTTCTCTTGCTTAGCGGATAGCTGATTCTCCCTCAACACCTCTAATACTTGTTTAACATGAGACACATGGGATTCGAAGTCAGGAGAGAATATCAAAATTTCGTCAAGATAGACAATAACAAATTTACCTAAGAACTCCCTAAGAATGTCATTCATGAAGTTTTGGAACACAGCTGGGGCATTGCTGAGTCCAAAAGGCATCACCTGATATTCAAAGTGTCCTGCCGGAGTATTGAACGCCGTCTTCCATTCGTCTCCCTCCTTGATTCGGATTAGATTGTATGCCCCTTTCAGGTCAATCTTGGAAAACCAGGTTGCCCCCAGAACCTGGTTAAATAAATCCGGAATCAATGGGAGGGAGTATCTATTCTGGACAGTGATTTTATTTAACCTCCGGTAATCGATACATGGCCTAAGACCACCATCTTTTTTCTTAACGAAGAAAAACCCTGCCCCCATAGGAGAGACAGAAGGTCTAATATGCCATTTACCAAGGCTCTCCTTAATATAATCAACCATGGCCTTGCGTTCGGGCTTAGAAAGATTATAAATTTGCCCCTTAGGAAACTTGCCCCCCTCTACTAGCTCTATGGTACAATCATAAGGTCTATGGGGGGGTAGAACCTCCAGGGTTGGTGATGAGAATACATCAGAATATTCCCTAACAACAGTGGGTAAAGTACCAGACTTTACTGAGACCCCAGCCTGTACCATGGACAAGCACGAGTCACACTTAGGCCCCCATCTCACCAACTCCCCCTTGGACCAATCTATAGTGGGGTTATGTAGTCATCACCAACCTCCGGGGTTGGTGATGATAATACATCAGAATATTCCCTAACAACAGTGGGTAAAGTATCAGACTTTACTGAGACCCCAGCCTGTACCATGGACAAGCACGAGTCACACTTAGGCCCCCCATCTCACCAACTCCCCCTTGGACCAATCTATAGTGGGGTTATGTAGTCGGAGCCAAGGCAACCCTAGTACCACCTCAGCCGGTAGGTTCTCCAGGACTAAAAGGGAACATCTCTCTGAGTGGCACACACCCACAGTTAGAGAAATCTCCGAGGTACATGAGTACCACCAATAAGAGGAGTAGCATCAATAGCCATGACATGGATAGGAGTTGGTAAAGCAAACATTGGAATACCCAATTTTACAGCATACTCAGAGTCAATAAAGCTGGCCGCTGAGCCAGAATCAATAAAGGCCTTACCTGGCCATTTATCTACTCCCAGAGAAATCCTAATGGGTACCAAAAGCTTACATTTAGAAAAATCAGGGTGTACCTGGTCTTTAGGTTGCCTTGCCTTAGGAGACTTGACAGAGAGGACCTTCTCAGGACACTGGTTGATCCAATGGTCAGGATCTCCACAGTAAAAGCATTCTCCACGTCTGCGGCAAAGATTCCCTCAGGTTATGCCAACCTGC
This sequence comes from Bufo bufo, assembly GCF_905171765.1. Taxonomy (NCBI): domain Eukaryota; kingdom Metazoa; phylum Chordata; class Amphibia; order Anura; family Bufonidae; genus Bufo; species Bufo bufo. The sequence continues at coordinate 296,736,810 of NC_053393.1, forward strand.
ATGGGTTCCTGGGTGGAGACCTTAGCATTGTCTCTGGGATAGGCCTCTGGCTGGACCACTACCTGGGAAGAAAACTATTGTTCCTGTCGTCTCTCTCTAACCCGTCGGTCAAGTCGGACAACAAGGGTCATCATCTCCTCTAAGTTCTCTGGAAGTTGATAACTGACCAGAAGATCCTTTAAGTTATCAGACAGACCTGACCTGAACTGACTCTTCAGGGCTGGTTCGTTCCATCCTGAGGGGACACACCACCTTCTGAATTGGGTGCAATAATCCTCCGCAGGTAGATTGCCCTGAACCAGTGCCTTTAGAGCCGTCTCGGCTACTAGAGCCCTGTCTGGTTCATCATAGAGGGTACCCAGGGCCTGAAAGAACCCCTCCACAGAAGTTAAACAACTGGCGTCAGCAGGTAAAGAGAACGCCCAGTCCTGGGGATCATCCTGTAGTCGGGAAATGATAATGCCCACGCGTTGACTCTCGGGGCCAGAGGACACGGAGCGCAAACGAAAGTAAAGTCTGCAACTCTCCTTAAAAGAGAGAAACTTCTTCCGGTCTCCAGAAAAGGGCTCTGGGAGCTTAATCTGGGGCTCAAAATGCGGACTGGAGGCCTGAGGAGTGAAAGAACCTTGCCCTAACTCAAAAGAAATGAGTTTTTCCCCTAGCTCCTGCACCATCTGAGTCAGATTAGAGACATGGTCAGTCAGGGTCACCAGATGATTCATTATACAGTGGTTATTGGGCCTGTTAATCTGTAACGGTCACGTACACACACACACACACACACAGGGGGGAGGATAGTGACCACTGCGCTCCACCCTCACCCCTGGCCCTGCCTACTTGCCTCACAAGTCCTAATGACAGGGGACAACTGGACGGCAGTCCATAACTTAGTATACGTGCGGGAAGGACAGACAAGACAAATAACGGATAGTGAACAGACCGGTTCAAAACCAAGAGGACAACGCAGTACAGAGGGATAAGCAAAGAAAGGTCAGGAGAAGCCGGGGTCATAAATACCAGGAGAGTCGAGAAGTACCAAAGGAGTCCGCAAAGAATAGTCAGGTGGAAGCCGAGGTCAATATACCAGGAAGGATGCGCAGTACAGAAGGAGCAGGCAAAGGATCGTCAGGGAACAGGATCAGGTAAGTACACAGGTATCCAACAACTGCCAGGAACCTAAATTAACAGGCAACCTGTGGCCAGCAGGCTGCCTGTATTTATAGTGGGGAGTGAGGGTCATGTGACGAGGCCAGCGTAACATGACCGACAGAACGACCAGTCGAGCACCGAGTGATCAGCTCTGTGCTCAAGGCAGACCTAGGAGCAGGGAGCCTCCCAGCTAGCAAAGCCGCCCTGGGAACGAGGTCAAACACAGATCCTCGCTCCCGAAGCTAAGCAGCAGGTCTGCGGCTGATGGGAGACAGAGTGTGCCTTCGGCACCCCATTACAACCACGCTTCTATCAGTCGTTTTGGGGGGCGACTGGCATATCATACCAGTTATAATAATTTTTTTCCAGTACAGTTTGTCACTGTGTGTAGCAGAGGGAATGCAGCAAAACAGCAAACAAGTGCTGCAGTACCCAAATACACTATAAAGAAAGTATATTGGTATATAACACCCCGCTTCTATCAACTCTTTTGGGGGGTGACTGGTATATCACACCAGTTATAATATTTTTTTTCAAGTACCGTTTGTCACTGTGTGTAGCAGAGGGAATGCAGCAAAACAGAAAACAAATGCTGCAGTACCCAAATACCCAAATACACAATAAAGGAAGTACATTGGTATATAACACCACGTTTGTTTTGGGGGGTGACTAGTATATCACACCAGTTATAATAATTTTTTCCAGTACCCTTTGTCACTGTGTGTAGCAGAGAGAACGCAGCAAAACAGCAAACAAATGCTGCAGTACCCAAATGCACTATATAGAAAGAATATTGGTATATAACACCCCGCTTCTATCATCTCTTTTGGGGGGTGACTGGTATATCACACCAGTTATAATAATTTTTTTTCAAGTACAGTTTGTCACTGTGTGTAGCAAAGGGAATGCAGCAAAACAGCAAACAAATGCTGCAGTACCCAAATGCACTATAAAGGAAGTATATTGGTATATAACACCCCGCTTCAATCAGTCGTTTTGGGGGGCAACTGGTATATCACACCAGTTATAATAATTTTTTGGAATTGCATTTGTCACTCTTTGTAGTTGTAGTATCGCTGCAGAACAGCTCATCAGTCACCACCACTGCTGCACAATACAAATCCACTATAATATGCTTTCTATGTTAGAAAGTATATTATAATTGTATTACACCCCTCTTTACTGCACACCTATCAATAGTACACTTAAACCAGTCCTTAAAAGGACATTTCTGGACCTATTAGCTAGCGAATAGTCTGCCCCTGCTCCACACAGCAACTTCTCCCTACACTGACAAAAGACAGAATGTAAAATGGCGGCCAGATCAGGTCTATTTATAAGGTAAAGGGTATGTCCATGTGCTGAAACTTTTCAATTGGCTGTCCTGTACCACCTGATGTATGTGTCATCATGGGTCAAAGTTATTCACAACTTAAAAGAATATGATGGGCGTGAATATCGTCATATGTTCGCATGTTCGGCGAATAGCGAACAAGCGAAGTTCGCCGCGAACCGCAAGGCCACCTCTATTGGTGAATTTCAACCGAAAATGTGACAGACAAATTAGTGAAATTTGTTTACCTGTCTACTAGGTAGAGCAGGGGTATATCACAGCCAAGAATTGGTGAATTTTACCCGAAAATATAACAGACAAATTAGTGAAATGACATAAAATAAAATACGTACAAATAAAAAAAAAATTATCTTGATGTATGAGGTGAAGGTCCATATGGAGTAGGAGGTTGAGGAGGCGGTGGACATAGTGGTGTAGGTGGAAGCGGCAGTGGAGGAGGACAAGGTAGCCAACACTGGTTTTTGGTTTTAATTTAGATTTATTTTAAAATAAAGGTCTGAGGTGCTGGTGTTGCCCCAGCCCAAAAGAGTGGGAAATATAAAAAATACAACAATGAGCAATTGCGCTGTAGTATAACAATGGCTGGTTAGTGCCGGTATACATGTCTATTCTGCACAAGGTACGGACAAGTCCTGTAGAATCCATGCTTGGTTTATGTCCGTGAAAACGCCCCCTGCCTTGCCAAACACACGTTCAGATAATACACTGGCTGCAGGGAAGGCCAGCACCTCCAAGGCGAAAATGGCAAGCTCAGGCATTGTGCCCAATTTGGAGACCCATAAGTTGAAGGGGGCAGACCCGTCATTCAGTACGTGTAGGCATGTGCACACATACTGCTCCACCATGTTGCTGAAATTCTGCCTCCTGCTAAGACGTTCCATATCAGCTGGTGGTGCTGGTTGTTGTGGCATGCTGACAAAGCTTTTTTCACATTTCGGCTATGCTAATCCTGCCTTCTGAGGTGCTGGTGTTGCCCCAGCTGCGTTGGCGACCTCTTCCTCCTCCTCTGCCTTCGCCTTGTGCTTCCACTGTGCCCCCGCTGTCAGGTGGGAATGCCACCAGCAGCGCGTTTACCAGCGTCCGCTTGTACTCGCACATCTTACGATCATGCTCCAGTGACGGAATTAAGGACAATAGGTTGTCCTTGTAACGGGGATCCAGCAGCGTGGCCACCCAGTAATCAGCACAAGTTAGAATGTGGGCAACTCAGCGGTCGTTGCGGAGACACGACATCATGTAATCGCTCATGTGTGCCAGGCTGCCCAGAGGCAACGACAAGCTGTCCTCTGTGGAAGGTGTATCGTCTGTGTCCTCTGTATTCCCCCAGCCATGCACCAGTGATGGCCATGAGCTGGTTTGGGTGCCACCCTGCTGTGAACACGGTTCCTCCTCTATCATCTCCTCCTCCTCATCCTCCAGAGCTGTGCCCTGGCTGGACAATTGTGTATCTGGCATTTGTTGGTGCAGGAACCCACCCTCGGAGCCACTTGTGAATGACTGGCCGGAAACCCTATTAAATGATCCCTCTTCATCCTCCTCCTCATCCTCTTCTGCCAAATCCTCTTCCATCATCGCCAGAAGCGTTTTTTCAAGGAAGCATAGAAGTGGGATAGTAACGTTGAGAACGACGTTATCGGCACTGGCCATGTTGGTGGAGTACTCGAAACAGCGCAACAAGTTGTTTCAAGGGGACTAACACCTGGACTGTGGCATGCCGGAGGGGGATCTATGGCAAAACTCCCATGGAAAATTACGTAGTTGACGCAGAGTGTGGTAAGTAAAATTTGCAATGCGATTAATATAACCTGTATTAATCGCATTAGGTTTACAACTTAGATCTAAATTCCTAATGATTGTATTGCTAGCATATAACGAAGATTGAGAATATAGTGCTATATTCGTCAATTCTAGCAATTCTAGCAATACAACATAAAGTAACACAGTACTGTGTGTTAAGTAGTACTATTCCTATCAGTTTAATCCCTGTTACGTTCACTAGTATTATTATTATTGTAAAGTGTGTTAAGTAGTACAATTCCTATCAGTTTAATCCCTGTTACGTCCCCTATCAGGGGACGTGAATATGGAATAGATTTTAGGAACCGGGAGATTGAAAAAGATGCTTGGTCGGTCCTCCTACTTCAAATTTGGGGCACTGCACGTGCAATCTAATGTGCCACCAGATATGAGTGGTGTGTTAAGAAGTACTATTCTTATCAGTTTAATCCCTGTTACGTCCCCTATCAGGGGACATGTATATGGAATCGATTTTAGGAACCGGGAGATGGAAAAAGATGCTTGGTCGGTCCTCCTACTTCAAATTTGGGGCACTGCGTGTGCAATCTAATGTGCCACCAGATATGAGTGGTGTGTTAAGTAGTACTATTCTTATCAGTTTAATCCCTGTTACGTCCCCTATCAGGGGACGTGTATGTGGAATTGATTTTAGGAACCGGGAGATGGAAAAAGATGCTTGGTCGGTCCTCCTACTTCAAATTTGGGGCACTGCGCATGCAATCTAATGTGCCACCAGATATGAGTGGTGTGTTAAGTAGTACTATTCCTATCAGTTTAATCCCTGTTACGTCCCCTATCAGGGGACATGTATGGAATAGATTTTAGACAACCGCAAAGAGTTGTTAATAGTTGACACACTCATAACATAAATTTTATACCTCTATGCGTCAATCTTGGTGTAGTTATGACTGTGCTCGTGCGCACGTTTGGGAGATTGCAGGCGATGGGGTTTTTTCAAAGCCTATGGTCGTGCTGAGGTAGTTCAGTGACAGTTAAGTGACCCAGGCCAGAAAACAATGATTCTGCAGTGTGAGCCCATTGTTGGCCTAGTAGGCTTTAATGATCACCTTAGATGATCACAAAGAAAATTAATGTTTTTTCTATGCAAAATTATCCAGCCGATCGCTTTGGTCTGTTCACAATGAAGCAACGACCTTATCATCTGGGGTGTGCCAACATTGCCATTGCCAACACACTCATAGAGGTGGTCGCTTCATTGTGATACGCAAGCCCCTTCACCACAACAAGGTAACGATCACGAAGGGGAATTGACACATTTATGTGCCTTTTTTTTTTTGGTTTTTGAAGCCACAGTGCATCACCAGAGGCCAGAAAAATTAGGCATGTATACATGCCTGAAAAATTAGGTATTGTTGCAGCCACTGCTGTAGCAGCGGCCAGAAAAATTGATGTTTGTTTCCCAGGCAGAAAGTGCCCTAAAACATTGCGGCTTGAACCCTAGTTGGTGGCGAATAAGTCACGCAAGTCATCCGGCATTCAGAGATAAAATACAGCAGCGTGTGGACCATTTTTAGCCCAAGGCAGCTCATCTCATCAGGCCTTTTTTAGTCGAATGTATAGCCCACTGTCAGTCCCTTCGGGATCCATCCCTCATTCAGCTTAATAAAGGTGAGGTAATCTAGACTTTTTTGACCTAGGCGACTTCTCTTCTCAGTGACAATACCTCCTGCTGCACTGAAGGTCCTTTCTGACAGGACACTTGAAGCGGGGCAGGCCAGAAGTTCTATCGCAAATTGGGATAGCTCAGGCCACAGGTCAAGCCTGCACACCCAGTAGTCAAGGGGTTCATCGCTCCTCAAAGTGTCGATATCTGCATTTAAGGCGAGGTAGTCTGCTACCTGTCGGTCGAGTCGTTCTCTGAGGGTGGACTCCGAAGGTCTGTGGCGATGCGTAGGACTTAAAAAGCTCTGCATGTCCTCCATCAACAACACGTTTGTAAAGCGTCCTGTCCTTGCCGGCGTGGTCGTGGGAGGAGGAGGATTACTTTCACCTCTTCCCCTGTTAGATTCCCGTTGTGCTGTGACATCACCCTTATACGCTGTGTAAAGCATACTTTTTAATTTATTTTGGAACTGCTGCATTCTTTCCGACTTGCGGTAATTCGGTAACATTTCAGGCACTTTCTGCTTATACCGGGGGTCTAGTAGCGTGGACACCCAGTATAGGTCGTTCTCCTTCAGCCTTTTTATACGAGGGTCCTTAAACAGGCACGAAAGCATGAAAGACCCCATTTGCACAAGGTTGGATGCCGAGCTACTCATGTCCTGTTCCTCGTCCTCAGTCATCTCACTGAAGGTATGTTCTTCCCTCCAGCCACGTACAACACCACATGTACCAGATAGGTAACAACGAGCTCCCTGGGATGCCTGTTGTGGTTGGTCTTCCTCCTCCTCCTCAAAGCCACATTCCTCCTCTGACTATTCTTCCTCACAATCCTCTTCCAGCGTTGCCGCAGGTCCAGCAAGCGATGCTGATGAGGCTGTTTCTGGTGGTTATGGTGACCACAACTCTTCCTCTTCACGCTCATCTACAGCCTGATCCAGCACTCTTCGCAGGGCATGCTCCAGGAAGAAAACAAATGGGACGATGTCGCTGATGGTGCCTTCAGTGCGACTGACTAGGTTTGTCACCTCCTGAAAAGGACGCATGAGCCTACAGGCATTGCGCATGAGCGTCCAGTAATGTGGCCAAAAAATTCCCAGCTCCGCAGAGGCTGTCCCAGCACCCCGGTCAGGGCTGTCTTTACCGCAGGGCAAAAGGGGCAGCTGCCCCAGGCCCAGTTGCTTCTTGGGGGCCCAAGCAGCATTTTACTTGGATTTTACTTGGGCCCCCTATATTTTGTTGCCGCCGCCACCCGCCGGCCATGTAACATAACAAAGTCACGGTCCGGACTATAGAAAGAGACTGAGTGAGGAGGGGGCGGGGCCCGCGGCCGCTCTGCTGCCTGGCCTGCCTGTCTCTTTAACAGAGCAGACCAGTGGCTGCTGGAGCATGACGCAGCTGCCGCACAGGCAGAGAGAAGAAGGAGGCGGAGCCCCAGCCGGCAGCCACAACAGACACAGCCTGAGCCAGCCAAGCAACTAACAGAACCTACAGGTATTTGGTAGCCCTGGGGGGGGGCTCATATAGGACGGGGGGGCTCATATAGGACGGGGGGGGGCTCATATAGGTGAGGGGGGGGGCTCATATAGGATAGGGGGGGGGCTCATATAGGACAGGGGGGCTGATATAGGACAGGGGGGGCTGATATAGGACAGGGGGGGCTGATATAGGACAGGGGGGCTCATATAGGACAGGGGGAGGCTCATATAGGACAGGGGAGGGGGGCTCATATAGGACAGGGGGGGCTCATATAGGACAGGGGAGGGGGGCTCATATAGGACAGGGGAAGGGGGCTCATATAGGACAGGGGGGGGGGCTCATATAGGACAGGGGGGGGCTCATATAGGACAGGGGGACAGTGTGTGCTTTCCTGCTACTACATCAACCCCCCCCCCCCCCCCCCAGGGATCTTGGGGGCCATTAAGGGTTGGACTTTAACTCCTTGCTGCTGATGTTAAGTGTGCCAGTGTGTGTGTCCGTCACTGTGTGTGTGACTGTCCGTCCCTGTGTGTGTGTGTCCGTCCCTGTGTGTGTGTGTCCGTCCCTGTGTGTGTGTGTCTGTCCGTCCCTGTGTGTGTGTGTGTCTGTCCCTTTGTGTGTGTCCGTCCCTGTGTGTGTGTGTCTGTCCCTTTGTGTGTGTGTGTCTGTCCCTTTGTGTGTGTGTCTGTCCCTTTGTGTGTGTGTGTGTCTGTCCCTGTGTGTGTGTGTCCGTCCCTCTGTGTGTGTGTCCGTCCCTGTGTGTGTGTGTCCGTCCCTGTGTGTGTGTGTGTCTGTCCCTTTGTGTGTGTGTGTGTGTCCGTCCCTGTGTGTGTGTGTCCGTCCCTGTGTGTGTCCATCCATGTGTGTGTGTGTGTGTCCGTCCCTGTGTGTGTGTGTCTCTCCCTGTGTGTATCACCATGCCCACAGTGTTCCTATGTCTTGACGCAGCTGCTTCAAAACGTTCTGTGCGGGACAAGAGGAAGAAGATGGAAGAGGAGGCAGCGCCACCAGCATGGAGTCCGTGCGATAGACACAGGGAGGCACACTAAGGACGAAGGTAACACTTCCACTTGATCTACACTAGTGTTATCTGTGGTTTTACATAGGACTGCAGGTAACACTACTACATTATTTAGCACCAGTGTTATCTGTGGTTTTACATAGGACTGCAGGTAACACTACCACAAGGTTAGCTCGCACAGGGCGCCTGAACACCTAAGGCCGGCCCTGGCTGCGCACCCCAGCGCCAAGGGATGACGTCACTGATGTAATATGCCTCTTATATGTGGAGAGCGGTGATGTCACAGATGTAATATATCACCTATATATGGACAGCGGTGATGTCACTGATGTAATATATTACTTATAAGTGATATATTACATCAGTGACATCACCACTCTCCACACATAAGTAATATATTACATCAGTGACATCACTGCTGTCCACATATACCGGTAAGTAATATATTACATCAGTGACATCACCGCTCATCACATATATGTGGAGAGCGGTGATGTCACTGATGTAATATATCGCCTATATGTGGACAGCGGTAATGTCACTGATGTAAAATATCACTTATATGTGGAGAGTGTTCATGTCACTGATGCAATACAGCGCTCCAGATGGCGAGCAAAATGGTCGCCAATGTGCCTTAAAATTTGCAGATGGCGACAAGACTTGTCATAGACTACAGGCCTGAGGTATATTTGGTAGTGAAATCCCAGCGCAGGCAGGCGTGATGATGTCATCACGCCCGCCTGTGCCAGGACGCAGTGAGGTGTGCGTGTCTGCGTTGCACCATCCCTCGCCGTACCAGCAGCTAGTGAGCGCCAGTGAAAGGAAACAGGTGAGTATAAGATTTTTTTGCTTTTTTTTAAGGTGTGGGAAGGCGGGATCCAGGGGGCCCAAGTAAATTCTTGCCCAGAGTCCAATCAATATTAAAGACGGCCCTGACCCCGGTCATACAAATACTCGTTGATGGCTTTTTCTTGTTGGAGCAGGCGGTCGAACATTAGGAGTGTTGAATTCCAATGTGTCGGGCTGTCGCAAATCAAGCTCCTCACTGGCATGTTGTTTCGCCGCTGAATATCGGAAAAGTGTGCCATGGCCGTGTAGGAACGCCTGAATTGGCCACACACCTTCCTGGCCTGCTTCAGGATGTCCTGTAAGCCTGGGTACTTATGCACAAAGCGTTGTACGATCAGATCACACACATGTTCCATGCACGGCACATGTGTCAACGTGCCCAAATTCAATGCCGCCAACAAATTGCTTTCGTTGTCACTCACCACTTTGCCGATCTCCAGTTGGTGCGAAGTCAGCCACTGATCTACCTGTGCGTTCAGGGCGAACAGGAGTGCTGGTCCAGTGTGACTCTCTGCTTTCAGGCAAGTCAACCCCAAGACGGCATGACACTGCCGTATCCGGGATGTGGAATAGCACCTGGGGAGCTGGGGGAGTGCCATTGATGTGGAGCAAGACGCAGCAGCAGAAGAGGACTCAGCCGAGGAGGTTATGGAAGAGGATGGAGTAGGAAGAGTAGAGGAGGTGGCAGCAGGCCTGCCTGCAAGTCGTGGCGGTGTCACCAACTTCTCTGCAGAGCCACGCATTCCATGCTTGGCAGCCGTCAGCAGGTTTACCCAATGCGCAGTGTAGGTGATATACCTGCCCTTACCGTGCTTTGCAGACCAGGTATCAGTGGTCAGATGGACCCTTGCCCCAACACTGTGTGCCAGACATGCCATTACTTCCTTTTGCACATTTGAGTACAGGTTGGGGATTGCCTTTTGTGCAAAGAAATTTCAGCCGGGTAACTTCCACTGCGGTGTCCCAATAGCTACAAATTTTTGGAACGCCTCAGACTCCACCAGCTTGTATGGTAAAAGCTGACGTGCTAAGAGTTCAGACAAACCAGCTGTCAGACGCCGGGCAAGGGGGTGACTTTGTGATATTGGCTTCTTACGCTCAAACATGTCCTTGACAGACACCTGACTGTGGGCAGATGAGCAGGAACTGCTCAAGGCGAGAGATGGAGTGGCGGATGGTTGAGAGGGGGCAAGGAGGACAGCATTGGTTGACGTGGCTGAAGATGCTGGACCAGGAGGAGGATGGCGGCTTTGAGTTTGTGTGCTGCTTGTACTCATGTGTTGATCCCATAGGCGTTTGTGATGTGTGATCATGTGCCTTCGCAAAGCAGTTGTACCTAGGTGGGTGTTGGACTTCCCACGACTCAGTTTCTTTTGGCACAGGTTGCAATTGGCATCGCTGTTGTCAGAGGCAGACACACAAAAAAATGTCACACTGCTGAGCTCTGAAATGACGGCATTCTGGTGGTGGCAACAGCATGCGTTGATTGGCATGCTGTCTGGCTGACCCCGGGTGCCGATGCATGCTGTCTGACTGTGCCACTATCTCCTTGCGACGACCTCCCCCTGCTTCCAACTCGTCTCCTCCACCTCTCTGTCTCCCCATCAGAACTTTCCCCCTGTTCTTCTTCTCTTGGAGCGGGCACCCACATGACATCCACGGACACATCGTCATCATCAACAGCTTCACTTGTATCTGACAACTCAGCAAAGGAAGCAGCAGCGGGTACAACATCATCATCATCACACCGTACGTCCATGTGTGTAATGCTGCTTGACTGAGACATATCCCTGTTATCTACATTCTCTGGCAATAATGGTTGCGCATCACTCATTTCTTCCAACAGATGTGTAAATAACTCCTCTGACAGATCAAGTGAAGCGGCTGTGGTACTAGTGTTGGTGGTGGCGGCAGGCGGGCGAGTGGTAACTTGAGAGGTCCCCGAAGCTGAGCTGGAGGAGGATGGTGCATCAAGGTTCCGAGCGGAAGCTGTAGAAGATTGGGTGTCCTGTGTTAGCCAGCCAGTCAACTATGTCCTCAGAACTTTTCGAGTTTAGGGTACGTGGCCTCTGAACACTGGGCAGTATTCTAGGGCCAAAGGGAATCACAGCACCACGACCACGATGGCCCCTGCGGGGTGGCCTCCCTGCCTGTCTTTTTCTTTAGATTCGTTAAGTTGTACTATGCGTGCAAGCTACTGTGACACCAGATATGAGTTGCGCTGGTGACACTATGCACTTGCAGCTGGGCCTTAAACACACAAACACGTGTGTGCAACTGACTGCTATTTATTCACAGTCAAAATTGTTGTTTTTATTTAAATGTAATCGAATGTGACACCAGATATGAATGGCGCTGAAGTGACACTATGCGCTTGCAGCTGGGCCTTAAACACACAAACACGTGTGTGCAACTGACTGCTATTTATTCACAGTCAAAATTGTTGTTTTTAATTAAATGGAATCGAATGTGACACCAGATATGAATGGCGCTGAAGTGACACTATGGACTTGCAGCTGGGCCTTAAACACACAAACACGTGTGTGCAACTGACTGCTATTTATTCACAGTCAAAATTGTTGTTTTCATTTAAATGGAATCGAATGTGACACCAGATATGAATGGTGCTGAAGTGACACTATGCGCTTGAAGCTGGGCCTTAAACACACAAACACGTGTGTAACTGACTGCTATTTATTCACAGTCAAAATTGTTGTTTTTCTTTAAATGGAATCGAATGTGACACCAGATATGTGTTGCGCTGGTGACACTGTGCACTTGCAGGGCGTGAAACACGCTGACTGCTATTATATTACAGTCAAAAAAGTTTTGTTTTTTTTTAAATGCAAGCTACTGTGACACCAGTTATGAGTGGTGGCACTGGGCAAGTGGGCACAGTATACGCTGTGAGCCTGACACACACGCTGGCAGGCAGGCAACTGCAATTAGATTACACAGGAAAAAAAAAAAAAAAAACAGACTGATGTTCTAGCCCTAAAAAGGGCTTTTTGGGGTGCTGTCCTTACAGCAGAGATCAGATGAGTCTTTCAGGACTGTAGTGGACACTGAATACACTGGCCTAGCTATCGATTTCCCTATTAAATCAGCAGCAGCTACACTGTCCCTCCTCTCACTAAGAATGCAGCTTCCGAATGAATCTAAAATGGATGCTGTCCAGGAGGTGGGAGGGTCTGGGAGGGAGGGTCTGCTGCTGATTGGCTGGAATGTGTCTGCTGACTGTGAGGTACAGGGTCATTAGGAACCCAACTCTAAGTTGAAATCGCAATGCGATTAATATAACCTGTATTAATCACATTGCGATTACAACTTAGATCTGAGTTCCTAATGGTTGTATTGCTAGAATTGACGAATATTACGAATATAGCACTATATTCTCAATCTTCGTTATATTCTAGCAATACAACAACCATTAGGAATCCAGCTCTAAGTTGAATTCGCAATGCGATTAATATAACCTGTATTAATCGCATTGCGATTACAACTTAGTCAAATTTGTGACACTGCAGCATCCGAATTAATCTAAAATGGATGCTGTCCAGGAGGTGGGAGGGTCTGGGAGGGAGGGTATGATGCTAATTGGCTGGAATGTGTCTGCTGACTGTGAGGTACAGGGTCAAAGTTTACACAATGATGACGAATAGGGGGCGGACCAAACATCGCATATGTTCGCCCGCCGCGGCGAACACCAACAAGCGATGTTCGCCGGGAACTATAGTTCGGGATATCTCTACTTGTGTCTTGTCGTCAGCACATTGTCTGAAGAACTGCCACACCAGGGAACTCCTTGGAGCTGGCTTTGGTGTGCTTGGTCCCTTGCTGCGTTGCGAAGTAGCAGACGTACTATCTAGGGGATGGCCGCTCCGCTTTTGCACCCTGCTCCCTCTTCTGCTGTGTTGGTGGCTCTGTGCGACCACCGCCTCTTCCTAGCTGCAGTTGCTAACTCTGATCTTTCAGCAGGAGACTGGGTGGGAGACAATCTGAAGGAACTGGAGGCACTGTCAGCAATCCAATCTACTATCGCCTGTACTTGTTCTGGCCTCACCATTCGTAGAGCAAAATTAGGCCCGACCAAATAACACTGAAGGTTCTGTCGCCTACTCGCACCTGAGGAAGGTGTTTTACTTGTGCGTTTAGCTGGCACAGATCCACCACGTCCTCTCCCTGCAACAGGAGCTTTACCAGCAGCACCACGACCGGGGCCACGTCCCTTATTTGGCGCTCTCCTCATTCTCTGCAAATTTAGTATTTTTCCCAAAATGAGTGGTTTTTTTAATAACAGAAGATAACAGCAGTATCTAACGCGTGTATTTCACACTGACAGATGCAGCAAGGGCTGTAAAATTTAGTATTTTGCCCAAAAAGAGTGTTTTTAAAACCCATAAAATTATTGAAGTATTTCAAGCCTAAATTGCACACTGACAAATGCTGCATAGGCTCCAGATATAGAGTATTGCCAAAAATGGGTGCTTTTTTAAACCCAGAAAATTATTGCTGTATTTCAAGCTTGTATTTAACAATGACAGATGCAGCAAACGCCGTAAAATTAGGATTTCGCCCAAAATAAGTGCTTTTTAATAACAGAATATGACAGCAGTATTGTAACGGGGTTCCGAAGGTGCACTCGGTCTCCCATTAGCCGCAGACCTGCTGCTTAGCTTCTGGAGCGAGGATCTGTGTTTGACCTCGTTCCCAGGGAGGCTTTGCTAGCTGGGAGGCCCCCTGCTCCTAAGTCTGCCTTGAGCGCCGAGCTGATCACTCAGTGCTCGACTGGTTGGTCTGTCGATCATGTGACGCTGGCCACGTCGCATGACCCTCACTCCCCACTATAAATACAGGCAGCCTGCTGGCCACAGGTTGCCTGTTAATTTAGGTTCCACCTGTGACTTTGTCTTCCTGGCGTACTTTACCTCCTGCTGAATTCCTGACGATCCTCTGCCTGCTCCTTGTGTACTTTGCTGCTCTCCTGGTATTCTGACCCCGGCCTCCTGCTGACGATCCTCTGCTGACTCCTTTGGTACTTCACGACTCTCCTGGTATTTATGACCCCGGCTTCTACTGACAATTCTCTGCTTGCTCCATTCGTACTTTGTAGCTTTCCAGGTATTGACTCGGTCCGTTCACGTTCTGTTGTTTGTCTGTCTGTCATCCCTGCACTTATTTCAAGCTAGGGATTGCCGTCCAGTTGTCCCCTGTCATTAGGACTCGCGAGGCAAGTAGGCAGGGCCAGGGGTAAGGGTGGAGCGCAGTGGTCACTTCCCGTATTCCTGTGTGTGTGTGTACGTGACCGTTACAAGTATCTAACGCTTGTATTTCACACTGACAGATGCAGCAAGGGCTGTAAAATTTTGTATTTTGCCCAAAAGGGGTGTTTTTTAAAACCCAGAAATTTATTGCAGTTTTTCAAGCTTAGATTGCACACTGACAAATGTTACATAGGACCCAGATGTAGAGTATTGCCAAAGATGGGTGCTTTTTTTAAACCCATAAAATTATTGCTGTATTTCAAGCTTGTATTTAACAATGACAGATGCAGCAAATGCCGCAAAATTAGATTTTGCCCAAAATGGGTGTTTTGTTAACAGAATATGACAGCAGTATATAATGCTTGTATTTCACACTGACAGATGCAGCAAGGGCTGTAAAATTTAGTATTTTGCCCAAAAAGGGTGTTTTTTAAAACACAGAAAATTATTGCAGTATTTCAAGCCTAAATTGCATACTGACAAATGCTATCAACAAAATGAGAACCGGTACTATATAGTATCCATTGAAATAGTTTCTTTATTATTAAAAATGACATAAAAGACATAAACCAATACATAAATATAGAGACCATTCAGAGTGCCATCAAAGGCAGTCCACATGTAAATCACTGTAACAGCAATGGATAATAGCTATAACATCCAGCTATATTACTTTGGAAGGGCTATGTATCAACCGTCAGGTCAGCATAGAATATCCAAGCTGGCTCTGGCTGTGTAAACAGCTCCCTGACTCCAAAGACACATACAGCTGGGGCATAGGCAGGGTGTAAACAGTATGATTATATTGAGGCCGACATCCTATACAGTGCATCACAATGCTACTATGTGTGTAGTCAGGCCGATCAAAGTCTCATCTCTTACCCTATATCCAGTGCGGTATAAGTGTGGGCTGGCTTCGTTTGGCGTGCTCCTCGACGCACGTTTCACTTTTAATGCTTCATCAGGAGGGGCTAGTTTTTTAATGAATCCTGAGGTCTTTTAATATGGTACTTGACCAATGGCGCAGTCGCTTTAGTGTCATGTGACTCCACTGACGTAAACTTCTTTTCCGGCGCGGCATGCGATGGCTAGATTGGGGAGTGTAATGGGGCTTCCGCCCTTCCGTCTGCGCGACTCAAGGTGAGGGCAGAAAACGTCTGACGTCACCCGAATCTCGCCTGACGGGACGGCGAAAGTCCTCCCATCTGCAATCCATGACGCGCACTGAAGTATAGGTCTAGGTTTCTTATATATATAGAAGAAAGGGGGAAGGGGGGGGAGGGGGAAGGAAGGAGGGAAAGTTAAACTTCATCTCTTCTTGATTGAATATGTATATATATATTTTTGTTTGTTGTTCATCTTCACCATATAATAATATATCAATGGTGGAGATAGCATATATATTTAGTAGGTATTTTGTATTGGAGACTTTGATCGCCCCAATGACATCCACAAGCAGCCACATATGATATCGCTATATCAGCATACAGTCTATATGGCTATTACATGCTCTATATATATAGAAAGTTCAGAGGTGCATATTTGCAATTACATAAGTGAAATATCAAGTACATATGGAGTAAATACAACAATTCAACATAAAGTGTCCTGTGCATATGTATCCTATATAATATAGTGTATATATCATCAAGTTTTATTTGATATATATCGTTCAGTGCAATGAAAATGAAGAACAAACAAAGAAAAAATTGAATGATATACTGGATGGAGCAGAAGAAAGACAGATCATCCCATCGAAAATAAAGCCTCTGCTGATAATACCATCTCCTAGAGTGCCAACATTCTATATGACACCGAAGGTGCATAAAAATACCACAGACCCGCCTGGCCGACCTATAATATCAGGTAATGGAGGGCTGTGTGAGAAAATTGGTCAATTTATTGACTATCACCTCAAAATGTTGGTTAACACTTTGCCATCCTATATACAGGACACCACGGCAGCATTAAACAGACTTAACAACATGCAAGTGGAAGAAAATATGATTTTAGTTACAGCGGACGTGGAAGCGCTGTACTCTAACATAAAGCACGAAGATGGCTTAAAAGCAGTGGCAGAATACCTTAAAGGTAATAACATGGAAGGGGAATTTAATGAGCTTATCCTCACTTTACTGAAATTCATTTTGGATCACAATTTTTTCCTTTTTAATGATGATTTTTTCTTGCAAATACAAGGTGTGGCGATGGGGGCGACATGTGCCCCATCATATGCCAACCTCTTTTTAGGAGCCTGGGAGAGAGAAATATTTATGAACGATATGATACCCCACATCAATAAGGTGTACAATTGGATGCGCTTTATTGATGACGTCTTTTTTCTATGGGAGGGTACCCAAGATGAACTCAAAAAACTGATCAATACTCTCAACAACAATGATCGTAATATATTTCTAACCTTCCAGATGGGAAAAGAGGTCACCTTTCTAGACTTAAAGATACGGATTAATGATGATGGCATCTTGGAAACCGATGTTCATAGAAAAGAAACCGCGGTCAATTCATTATTACATGCCGAATCATCCCACCTTAAAGCCACCATTAATGGAATACCCACTGGGCAATTTGCAAGAATTAAAAGGATTTGCTTCAGTGAGGGTAAGCATAAGGAACGAAGTCGAGAAATGATGGAGAGATTTAAAGCCAGGGGATACAGCAACAGGCAAATAAACAGAGGAGCGGGTAAAATAAAGAAAAAAACTCGGGAACAATTGTTATGCCCCAATGTGATTAAAACGGATGATCTATCATTTGACACCAGATTTTTGAATGAATACAACAGTCAATGGTGGCAAATAAAAGATATTCTAAAAAGACACTGGAACATTTTACAAACAGATGTTGTGCTCAATAAATGTATTTCAAAAGAACCCCTTATTACAGCCAAGAGAGCTAGGAATTTTAAAGATTTGTTGGTGCATAGTCACTACATAAGTAAAACTGGCAGTGACAACAATGACAGACTAAAAGGGAAAGCATGCAAAAATATGATTAAAACCACTGAATTCACTGGCCTAAACCACAGTAAAAGATATAAAATCAGAGAATACATATCTTGCTCCTCAAAAGAGGTGATATATCATGCCAGATGTCCCTGTAATAAAATATATATAGGGCTAACATCCAGAGAATTGAGAGTACGCATCAGGGAGCACATAAGGGACATAGAGAAGAGTAAGGAGGAAGAAGATCTGACCAATTTAAAAACAATACCCAAACACTTTAAACTATATCACCAAAGCGATGAAAAATTGCTAAAATTCACAGGTATAGACCAGGTACATATGGGAATACGGGGGGGAGACCTCAACAAAAGTCTAGCTCAAATAGAGAGTAAATGGATTTTCAGATTGGGCACTATGGCACCTAGGGGACTAAATGAAACCCTTGGATTCAGTTCCTTCCTATAATTGTAGGAGGTTTTAGATAAGTTTTAAATGTTTAAGTTTAGATATAACAATATTTTAACATTATTTTATTGTAATGATTGTAGAACTTACCTGCTTATATTGGAGTGATCGATGGCCGTAGTCATGGTGTGGGTCCACTGGAGTAACCTGGAAAGAAGAAAAGGAGAGAAAAAAAGAAAAGAAGGATATGTATATGTATATATATATATATATATATATATATATATATATATAAAATGTAAAAATATATATAGAGAATAGGAAAGATTGGATATTCAACAAATATATTAAATTATCTGAGGTACCATTTTAATATATGAAACTTATATTGAAAATAATAATGAATTGTTTGATATACATGCACAGGATATCTTATATATTAACTAGTTATGTACATTTTATATATAGATTAGATATGTACATGCTTTTAGACTGTCACTAGCACATGACACTTTATTTAGTAGTATTAATAATAATAGATAGATGTATCTAAGATACACTACACTGACACATATCACTTTAATACGATTATAATATTATTACACTGAACGATATATATCAAATAAAACTTGATGATATATACACTATATTATATAGGATACATATGCACAGGACACTTTATGTTGAATTGTTGTATTTACTCCATATGTACTTGATATTTCACTTATGTAATTGCAAATATGCACCTCTGAACTTTCTATATATATAGAGCATGTAATAACCATATAGACTGTATGCTGATATAGCGATATCATATGTGGCTGCTTGTGGATGTCATTGGGGCGATCAAAGTCTCCAATACAAAATACCTACTAAATATATATGCTATCTCCACCATTGATATATTAATATATGGTGAAGATGAACAACAAACAAAAATATATATATACATATTCAATCAAGAAGAGATGAAGTTTAACTTTCTCTCCTTCCTTCCCCCTCCCCCCCCCTTCCCCCTTTCTTCTATATATATAAGAAACCTAGACCTATACTTCAGTGCGCGTCATGGATTGCAGATGGGAGGACTTTCGCCGTCCCGTCAGGCGAGATTCGGGTGACGTCAGACGTTTTCTGCCCTCACCTTGAGTCGCGCAGACGGAAGGGCAGAAGCCCCATTACACTTCCCAATCTAGCCATCGCATGCCGCGCCGGAAAAGAAGTTTACGTCAGTGGAGTCACATGACACTAAAGCGACTGCGCAATTGGTCAAGTACCATATTAAAAGACCTCAGGATTCATTAAAAAACTAGCCCCTCCTGATAAGGCATTAAAAGCGAAACGTGCGTCGAGGAGCACGCCAAACGAAGCCAGCCCACACTTATACCGCACTGGATATAGGGTAAGAGATGAGACTTTGATCGGCCTGACTACACACATAGTAGCATTGTGATGCACTGTATAGGATGTCGGCCTCAATATAATCATACTGTTTACACCCTGCCTATGCCCCAGCTGTATGTGTCTTTGGAGTCAGGGAGCTGTTTACACAGCCAGAGCCAGCTTGGATATTCTATGCTGACCTGACGGTTGATACATAGCCCTTCCAAAGTAATATAGCTGGATGTTATAGCTATTATCCATTGCTGTTACAGTGATTTAAATGTGGACTGCCTTTGATGGCACTCTGAATGGTCTCTATATTTATGTATTGGTTTATGTCTTTTATGTCATTTTTTTAATATTAAAGAAACTATTTCAATGGATACTATATAGTACCGGTTCTCATTTTGTTGATATATATTTAGGTGGTACATCCCTGTTATGTAACAGGCTGTGTCGATCTAGTTGAATTATACTGACAAATGCTGCATAGGGCCCAGATGTAGAATATTGCCAAAAATGGGTGCTTTTTTAAACCCAGAAAATTAGTGCAGTATTTTAAGCATGTATTTAACAATAGCAAATGCTACAAAGGCCACAGATGTAAGGTATTGCCAAAAATGGGTGCAGGGAAATGTAGTGTCCATGTGTCACACAAAAATGTAAGGTAGGACAGCACCACTTACTTGAATACACTCAAGCAACTTTGCGGCGGTGCTCGTGGCGCCAGGTCTCGGCCTCAGAGACCCCCAATGTACCAGCAAAAAATGAAGAAGGTCACGGCACTCCAGAAGCAGATTCAATGTGTTTTAATCCACCAGATATTTAGCAGCAACGTTTCGACAACAGTCTTTATCAAGCTACATACAAGTTTACAAGTGACTCACATTACATATATATAAGGGTACTAATTCATACCAATACATCAGTGGGTGTGCTTCCACCAATAGACCCACCTCCTCTCAGGTACAAACAATCATATAATCAATCTAATCTCTCCACCACAGTGTAAATTAAAATAGGGCTTACCCAGCGTTCATACTCGGGCTGTTGATCCGTAGTGTGTCCATGGTGAGCGGCGTCTTCCGCATGCAACTGCGGCTGCGCGAATGTTAGAACGAGATTCCCATACCTCACATGATCGGCAATACAGTCATATGATCAATGACGCTGCTCCCGGTCACCTGACTGGTGACGCGTCTAAGCGTCTAGTCACTGCCATGGTAACCCCAGGTCCTGCAGTGAAAGTATACAAATCTCATCCCGCAACTCTCTTCATCCAGCATTATAACAAATCCGTGCAACTGCATATCTAGACGTCGGTCACCACGGTCACCACGGGCACATCAACCGGGGG
This sequence comes from Bufo bufo, assembly GCF_905171765.1. Taxonomy (NCBI): domain Eukaryota; kingdom Metazoa; phylum Chordata; class Amphibia; order Anura; family Bufonidae; genus Bufo; species Bufo bufo. The sequence continues at coordinate 296,757,454 of NC_053393.1, forward strand.
ATGATGTTGCTTAAGGGAAATATAATTTCACTTCACAGTGCCGTAGGAGCCGGTCTTCAGCAGGATATACACCACCTTAATCATATCCATATAGCGGTTCAATATCAGACTGGTAATGCGACTAACGGAAATAGCATAATGACACATATACGCATAAAGGGGAACCCCTTCATAGAAATTCGGAGCTGCTCAGTACATGAGTTCAGAAAATGAGTGCAGAAATGGTGTGTAGGGGAAATCTCATGGGTCACAAGGAGTAGAGCAATCACATCCCTACACCCATTAAAAAATGAATGTCCAGGGATGTCTTAGTGTGCTATACTCTACAATATGTTAAGAGTGTATTCGGACAACTAATATTGGCGAACAACGATTGACTCCCTCAATAAAAAAAGAGACAACCGATGTGTGCCAATGCCTGGTCTGGGCCCCATCACAAAGTGGGAGACCCCTACCACGCTAATATCCAATGCCTCCTGTTGAGTACATTTTTAATGATATCACCCTACACCACCACAACTAAATAAAACCCATATACCCAGATCAGCTCCCCAAGTAGTTAATCAGGGATAGGAAACCAATCTTCATGCATGTCATTTACTCCCGTCCCGCATATCCAGTCTGAACAATCAGAACCTGCCGCACATCCGTGCGTTGAAAAAATGAACCTGCTGGACTGCTCCCAGGTCACTGCTCCCATAGCAACATGATCCATCCTTCGCCCATTTCCCGCATGGCAGCCTTATCTATAAGTGATAAAAAGAGGGGGTGGGGGGAGAGAGAAAAAGAATAAAGAGAAAAGGAGAATAAAATCAGTTAATAATCTCGATATAATATCGGATACTGGCACTTAATATATAAGAAAAAACCCTTTGTTTTCACATCCTGAATAGTGATTCAAAAGAGGGAGCCCACCTTGAACTCCCGATTGAGTCCCTTGGGCTCAATGGTGTCCAATTCAAAGATCCATCTGAGTTCCAGGCGTTTTAATAGCCGTTCCCGATCACCACCTCTCCGTGGTGCGGGGACGCCATCAATAATCCTAAACCTCAATTGTGCAACGTTGTGTCTGCATCTATAAAAATGTTCCGGGACTGGAAGTTCACCTTCCAAATTTTCAGACGCACCCTCCATCCTTGTGAACAATTTCCGGATGGAGTACCTATGCTGGTTAATCCTCAATTTGCAGGCCTGTGTGGTCTCACCCACATAGATGAGACCACACGGGAGCAGCGTCATTGATCATATGACTGTATTGCCGATCATGTGAGGTATGGGAATCTCGTTCTAACATTCGCGCAGCCGCAGTTGCATGCGGAAGACGCCGCTCACCATGGACACACTACGGATCAACAGCCCGAGTATGAACGCTGGGTAAGCCCTATTTTAATTTACACTGTGGTGGAGAGATTAGATTGATTATATGATTGTTTGTACCTGAGAGGAGGTGGGTCTATTGGTGGAAGCACACCCACTGATGTATTGGTATGAATTAGTACCCCTATATATATGTAATGTGAGTCACTTGTAAACTTGTATGTAGCTTGATAAAGACTGTTGTCGAAACGTTGCTGCTGAATATCTGGTGGATTAAAACACATTGAATCTGCTTCTGGAGTGCCGTGACCTTCTTCATTTTTTGCTGGTACATTGGGGGTCTCTGAGGCCGAGACCTGACACCACGAGCACCGCCGCAAAGTTGCTTGAGTGTATTCAAGTAAGTGGTGCTGTCCTACCTTACATTTTTGTGTGATCTGCATGGGCCTGAGGACTTGCACACTGTCCATGGATTGAAAAAATAGTTTTTTCTATATATATTTTTCATGGATTTGAGCGGCATTAGCATAATGGCTACACCAAACAGCTCTGTTTATTCAAGTGAACAAATTACTCACATCCTGAGTGGCGATGAGGGGGAGGGAGCCTTTCTGAACCAACCGACTGCTGATTCCATCAAACGCAGGCTGGTAAATGAGAGAAAACAGCTCATCAACACAGAATTGCATCTCCTAACCCTAAGAGAATACTATAGGGTAAGTCGCATACCCCGGGGTCTGAGGACTCACCTCAGGCCAATTCTGTTCCCTGAGAATCAAGAATTTCTTGATAAATTCATGGAGATAGCAAATCGATTTTCCATGGACATTATGCTATTAAACATGGAATTCCTACAAAAGGACACGATGAGGATCAGCACAAGGGTCCAGGAACAGGAGGAGCGACTTAAATCGATCACTAATATTCAGGATTTCGATAAATTTCTTGAACAGATTAAAGGGGATTTGCACAAATACCGTTTAAACATTGAGGAGACCAAAAGACAAAAGTGGTCTAGAGATGAGGAGGATTATGCCAAGGGCAATATCTATAAGAGGGCACAGCCCGAGATCAACAAATTCAGATCACAGAAGACCCGCAGGTTCCAAAGACCAAGAGGACGACGTACAGATCTCACGGACACGGATTCTTCCACAGAACGTGGCAACGAGACTGATTTTTTAGGATCGGGACTACCAAAGGACACAGAAGAAGACGGAGGGGTGGACGCAAACACTGCCAATATAGAAGGAACTTTCAGGAATGCTCGCTCAACACGATCAACCAAACCACCAGTGGGAACCAAAACTCCTGTACTACAGCAGGGGAGGAGGGGTGCACAGAAGTTGACACAATGAATGGGACTCAATTGGTGGTAAATATTTCCTCTTATGATCTAACTGAGTTGGAACTAAGAGTTTTGAATAAGGGACTTTCTTTTTGCCCTACTTCTACGGTTGATTGGTTCCAAGATGAAATTGATTTATTGCATTTCTTTAGGCGTATCAAGCTGAGAGTTTTTTTCAATGATCAGACTCAGAGACCTAGGGATGGATTTCCTCCTTCGGCCTCTGAGGATACTGAACACAGTATTTTAACCTTGACTGGCTTGGGGTTACACATTAAAAGTGATTTTCAACCCCCGGTATATCATAAGGCAATAGATACTTTTATATCCCTGGTCCGGTCGGACGTTACCAAGTTGAGACGACAGAATGATGATGTCTCAAAGTCTAACCTGACCAAGGAAGAAAAAGCTGCATTGACCTCCCTTAGCCGGCGCAAAGAATTAACGATCAAAGCAGCCGACAAGGGAGGGGCAATTGTAGTAATGAACACTACTAAGTACGTTGCTGAAATAGAGAAACAACTGCAAGACACAGAAGTATATAGACAGGTCAATGGTGACCCGAAATTTGGAGTGATGAAGAAAATAAAAATACTGGTAGATAACGCTTATGCTAACAACATCATTGATGTAAAACTCCACAGTTATTTGATAGAAAAACATCCAGTTACACCAACCCTGTATGTCTTACCAAAGATCCACAAGGATCTATGTAATCCACCTGGACGCCCCATAGTGGCGGGCATAGATTCGGTTTTTGCCCCTGCGGCTATGTTCATCGACAAATTCCTGAGGACGTCGGCTACAGGAGCAAAGTCGTATGTGAGGGATACGACTGAGTTTCTCAGCAGGGTCCAGCAGTTGACATTCGGTGCGGGTGACAGACTGGTGTCATTTGATGTCACCAGTCTGTACACTTGCATTGAACACGAAAAGGGGTTGGAGGCCGTTCAGTGGGCCTTGCGTCACACTGATTACCCCGTGGAACTATGTGAATTTGTCAGCTCACTGTTGGAGATCCTGTTGACTAACAACTATTTCAGTTTTGACGATAGGTTCTACATTCAAAATCGTGGGACCGCCATGGGGTCTAATATGGCCCCGACATATGCCAATATCTATATGACATATGTGGAGGAGATGTCTATATACCCATCCACCCTGTTCCAATTTGTGACCGGGTGGATGAGGTATATAGACGACATCTTCCTCATATGGACAGGGACGGACGTTGAATTAGGTCAGTTTCATGACTATATCAACAGTGTCCATATGCAACTGAAATTTACTTGGGTGGACTCGCCACACTCTATGCAATTTCTAGACACATTAGTCTATGTGACTGAGAGGGGTCTCCAAACAGACATTTTTGTTAAACCAACGGACAAAAATAATATGTTGCGCTTTGATAGTGCCCATCCTAAAAACATGTTGAGTTCTCTCCCATATAGCCAACTTCTTAGGGTTAGACGTATCATCTCGGATGACAAAAAAGTAGATGACAGATTGCAGGCAATGAGCTCTAAGTTCATAGCCAGACAATACCCTAGGAGACTGGTTAGGAGACATCTTGACAAAGTCAGGCAACACACACGGACTCAATTGTTGACCACGACCAGAACGAAAAAGGAGAACAAAAGATTACCTTTTGTGTCCACGCATTCGGTTCTGAGTAATCAAATAGCGGGAACCCTCAGACGAAATTGGCAAATCCTGACACGCTCTTTCCCAGACATTGTGGAGTTCCAGACACCACCGCTCATGTCCTATAGGAGATCTAAGAATCTGGGCGATCAGTTAGTACATTCTTTTCTGCAGAGGCCTGTTAAGTCATGCATCTCCAGAAAGGGGTGCTACCCTTGCCTCAATTGTTGCAACTGCAATAATATACTGAAGGGACAAACCTTTTTCCATCCACATACTGGGAAGAAGTATGATATAAAAGGTTTTTACACGTGTTCCTCTGAATTTGTGATCTATATACTGCAGTGCCCGTGTGGTCTCATCTATGTGGGTGAGACCACACAGGCCTGCAAATTGAGGATTAACCAGCATAGGTACTCCATCCGGAAATTGTTCACAAGGATGGAGGGTGCGTCTGAAAATTTGGAAGGTGAACTTCCAGTCCCGGAACATTTTTATAGATGCAGACACAACGTTGCACAATTGAGGTTTAGGATTATTGATGGCGTCCCCGCACCACGGAGAGGTGGTGATCGGGAACGGCTATTAAAACGCCTGGAACTCAGATGGATCTTTGAATTGGACACCATTGAGCCCAAGGGACTCAATCGGGAGTTCAAGGTGGGCTCCCTCTTTTGAATCACTATTCAGGATGTGAAAACAAAGGGTTTTTTCTTATATATTAAGTGCCAGTATCCGATATTATATCGAGATTATTAACTGATTTTATTCTCCTTTTCTCTTTATTCTTTTTCTCTCTCCCCCACCTCCTTTTTTTATCACTTATAGATAAGGCTGCCATGCGGGAAATGGGCGAAGGATGGATCATGTTGCTATGGGAGCAGTGACCTGGGAGCAGTCCAGCAGGTTCATTTTTTTAACGCACGGATGTGCGGCAGGTTCTGATTGTTCAGACTGGATATGCGGGACGGGAGTAAATGACATGCATGAAGATTGGTTTCCTATCCCTGATTAACTACTTGGGGAGCTGATCTGGGTATATGGGTTTTATTTAGTTGTGGTGGTGTAGGGTGATATCATTAAAAATGTACTCAACAGGAGGCATTGGATATTAGCGTGGTAGGGGTCTCCCACTTTGTGATGGGGCCCAGACCAGGCATTGGCACACATCGGTTGTCTCTCTTTTTATTGAGGGAGTCAATCGTTGTTCGCCAATATCCGTTGTCCGAATGCACTCTTAACATATTGTAGAGTATAGCACACTAAGACATCCCTGGACATTCATTTTTTAATGGGTGTAGGGATGTGATTGCTCTACTCCCTGTGACCCATGAGATTTCCCCTACACACCATTTCTGCACTCATTTTCTGAACTCATGTACTGAGCAGCTCCGAATTTCTATGAAGGGGTTCCCCTTTATGCGTATATGTGTCATTATGCTATTTCCGTTAGTCGCATTACCAGTCTGATATTGAACCGCTATATGGATATGATTAAGGTGGTGTATATCCTGCTGAAGACCGGCTCCTACGGCACTGTGAAGTGAAATTATATTTCCCTTAAGCAACATCATCCCCCGGTTGATGTGCCCGTGGTGACCGTGGTGACCGACGTCTAGATATGCAGTTGCACGGATTTGTTATAATGCTGGATGAAGAGAGTTGCGGGATGAGATTTGTATACTTTCACTGCAGGACCTGGGGTTACCATGGCAGTGACTAGACGCTTAGACGCGTCACCAGTCAGGTGATCGGGAGCAGCGTCATTGATCATATGACTGTATTGCCGATCATGTGAGGTATGGGAATCTCGTTCTAACATTCGCGCAGCCGCAGTTGCATGCGGAAGACGCCGCTCACCATGGACACACTACGGATCAACAGCCCGAGTATGAACGCTGGGTAAGCCCTATTTTAATTTACACTGTGGTGGAGAGATTAAATTGATTATATGATTGTTTGTACCTGAGAGGAGGTGGGTCTATTGGTGGAAGCACACCCACTGATGTATTGGTATGAATTAGTACCCCTATATATATGTAATGTGAGTCACTTGTAAACTTGTATGTAGCTTGATAAAGACTGTTGTCGAAACGTTGCTGCTGAATATCTGGTGGATTAAAACACATTGAATCTGCTTCTGGAGTGCCGTGACCTTCTTCATTTTTTGCGTGTCCATGTGTCAGTCATTAAGTGGACCTTCCCAACAACTGCATTGGTCAGGGCACGGGTGATGTTACGGTACACATGCTTGTGTACGGCTGGGACTGCGCACCATGAAAAATATTGGCTGCTGGGGACAGAGTACCGCATGACAGCAGCCGCCATCAGGCTGCAGAAAGCCTCAGTGTCCACAAGCCTAAATGGTAACATTGCCAGGGCCAGCACGTAACACAGGGGAAGAGGAGGCAGTGGTGTGACCTGCAGACACTGGTTGTGGACCCAGGCATTTGGCATACCTATTAGGGTGCTTTGATGCTGTGGTGGTGAGGTTACTAGTGTTCGTGCCCCTGCTCATTTTGGTACAACACAGGTTGCAAATGACAATTTTTTTATTGTCTGCACTTTCCTCAAAAAAACGCCAGACTGCAGAACACCTACCCCTTGACAAGAGAGATTGCCACAAGTGGGTGCTCTGGGGAACATTTGCGGGCCTCTTTGGTGTGGCCCGCCTTCTCCCTTTTGCCACCCTACTGCTTCTTCCAGCACGTTGCAGTGCTGCAGATCCCTCCCCCTCTGTACTGCTGTCCTCGCTCGGCTTGCCACCTTCCCAGGTTGGGTCAGTGACCTCATCGTCCAGCACCTCCTGTTCCACTTTCTCACTCTGTTCATCCTCCTGACTTGTTGACCTAACAACAACCTCAGTTATTGACAACTGTGTCTCATCCTCATCATGAACCTCTTGTCACGATAGGTAGGTAAGCGGGGAAATAACTAAACACAGGAAAACAAACAGAACAAATGACTAGGCCCAAAAGCTAGGGAGAGTCACCTCCTAGCAATCCCTAAAAGTTTTCCCTAAACTGCTGTGCCCATGTGCATACCCTAATGGTGTATATGCACGTGCCCTCGTGCCTATACCTATAAACCCTGGGCAAACCCTAAGCTGTAGGGAAAAGGGAAGAGGCAACCTGCTTCTTCAAACCCGGAGGAAGCAAGCGTCTCCCTAGAGGCCTAGAAAAAAGACACAAATGGGAAATAACAGAGAGGACTTATCTAGAGCAGAGCTGGAGCAGACGATCCACCACACATCCAGAGCTCACAGGAAAGAGCTATAACCCACACAGGCCACTGGGCAAAGGAGGGATAAATAGCCTCACTAACAATCAAACTCAGTACACCAGAGGGAAGGTGGATCTAGCTCAAACCCAAAACAAAACAAACAGAAAAGTCAGACATGTGCAGCCAGTCTGACAGACTACCGCACATTCACAGGGCAAGGCAACTGTGTCTCATCATCATCATCTAAATGCCGTTCCCCACCGTCATCTTATTCTGACTGTGGATGCTCGAGAGTTTGGGAATAAGGGCACAAGATCTCCTTATGTCCTTCTTCAAGCTGACTTGGCGAGAGGCCCAAATTAAGGAATGACAATGAAAAAACTCCTCAGAATATCCGAGTGTGGGATCACTTGTTTGACAAGACTCTCTATGGTGGGTGGAAGAAGTATCAGGGTGAGGATTCTGTTGACCAGACTCTTGGCTGGACTTTGTGGAAGACAGGGTGGTGCTTAACCGACTGGAAGCATTATCTACTGCAATCCAACCGACCACCTGCTCGCACTGGTCTGACTTTGAGACTAATGTGCTGCGCTGCCCTGCAAACTGGGACATGAAGCTAGGTATTGTGGATGAGTGTGTTTCTTGTGCTGTGGCAGCAGGCACAGTTTCACCGCACTCAGGGCCACGGCCTCTGCATGCACCATCAGCAGCATGGCCACTTCCCCGTCCCTTACTGCTCACCTTGCGCATAACAAATAGTATATATGCTTGCAAGTATGTCACATGTACAGTAGCGCAGGTTTTGTAAGTGTATGCGCAAATAAAGTACATAGAATGTTACAGATATTTTTTGGATGCAGACACGTTAAACAGGAGGTATAGCGCAAGTAATGTCGCTGTCACCACTGCCAAATAAATAATTACACTGAATTAATGTCACTGATATTTAGGTTGCACAAACGTTATACAGGACGTATAGTGCAAGTAATGTCGCTGTCACCACCGCCTAATAAAAAATTACACTTAATGAATGTCACTGATATTTAGGATGCGCACACGTTAAACAGGAGGTATAGCGCAAGTAATGTCGCTGTCACTACTAGTGTTTTGGGGCGAATTTCAGCACTTCCAGAATTCGCTAATATTTAGAATATAGTGCTATATATTCATGTGACCATCTATTAGTTTTTTTTTACCACAGTACATATCAGATGATCATCCCTCACTTCTTCTAGCTTGTGGGCCAATGAGAAAGCTTTGTCACAGCTTAACAACATCCCTAGCAACCAATAGAAAAGTTGCCTACCCCACGCCGGTATTTCGCACGCATTACGCAAATAATACATTGTCGATTTTCGCAATCAAGAATATAATCGCAAATTCACGAATATATGACGAATATTCTACAAAATATTTGCAAAATATTGCAAATTCGAATATTGCCCCTGCCGCTCATCACTAGTAAAATAAAAAATTACACTAAATGAATGTCACTGATATTTAGGATGCGCATACGTTAAACAGGAGGTATAGCGCAAATAATGTCGCTGTCACCACCGCCTAATAAAAAATACACTGAATGAATGTCACTGATATTTCGGATGCACAAACGTTATACAGGGAGTGCAGAATTATTAGGCAAGTTGTATTTTTGAGGATTAATTTTATTATTGAACAACAACCATGTTCTCAATGAACCCAAAAAACTCATTAATATCAAAGCTGAATATTTTTGGAAGTAGTTTTTAGTTTGTTTTTAGTTTTAGCTATTTTAGGGGGATATCTGTGTGTGCAGGTGACTATTACTGTGCATAATTATTAGGCAACTTAACAAAAAACAAATATATACCCATTTCAATTATTAATTTTTACCAGTGAAACCAATATAACATCTCAACATTCACAAATATACATTTCTGACATTCAAAAACAAAACAAAAACAAATCAGTGACCAATATAGCCACCTTTCTTTGCAAGGACACTCAAAAGCCTGCCATCCATGGATTCTGTCAGTGTTTTGATCTGTTCACCATCAACATTGCGTGCAGCAGCAACCACAGCCTCCCAGACACTGTTCAGAGAGGTGTACTGTTTTCCCTCCTTGTAAATCTCACATTTGATGATGGACCACAGGTTCTCAATGGGGTTCAGATCAGGTGAACAAGGAGGCCATGTCATTAGATTTTCTTTTTTTATACCCTTTCTTGCCAGCCACGCTGTGGAGTACTTGGACGCGTGTGATGGAGCATTGTCCTGCCTGAAAATCATGTTTTTATTGAAGGATGCAGACTTCTTCCTGTACCACTGCTTGAAGAAGGTGTCTTCCAGAAACTGGCAGTAGGACTGGGAGTTGAGCTTGACTCCATCCTCAACCCGAAAAGGCCCCACAAGCTCATCTTTGATGATACCAGCCCAAACCAGTACTCCACCTCCACCTTGCTGGCGTCTGAGTCGGACTGGAGCTCTCTGCCCTTTACCAATCCAGCCACGGGCCCATCCATCTGGCCCATCAAGACTCACTCTCATTTCATCAGTCCATAAAACCTTAGAAAAATCAGTCTTGAGATATTTCTTGGCCCAGTCTTGACGTTTCAGCTTGTGTGTCTTGTTCAGTGGTGGTCGTCTTTCAGCCTTTCTTACCTTGCCCATGTCTCTGAGTATTGCACACCTTGTGCTTTTGGGCACTCCAGTCATGTTGCAGCTCTGAAATATGGCCAAACTGGTGGCAAGTGGCATCTTGGCAGCTGCACGCTTGACTTTTCTCAGTTCATGGGCAGTTATTTTGCGCCTTGGTTTTTCCACACGCTTCTTGCGACCCTGTTGACTATTTTGAATGAAACGCTTGATTGTTCGATGATCACGCTTCAGAAGCTTTGCAATTTTAAGAGTACTGCATCCCTCTGCAAGATATCTCACTATTTTTGACTTTTCTGAGCCTGTCAAGTCCTTCTTTTGACCCATTTTGCCGAAGGAAAGGAAGTTGCCTAATAATTATGCACACCTAATATAGGGTGTTGATGTCATTAGACCACACCCCTTCTCATTACAGAGATGCACATCACCAAATATGCTTAATTGGTAGTAGGCTTTCGAGCCTATACAGCTTGGAGTAAGACAACATGCATAAAGAGGATGATGTGGTCAAAATACTCATTTGCCTAATAATTCTGCACGCAGTGTACAGGACGTATAGTGCAAATAATGTAGCTGACACCAACGGCTAATAAAAAATTACACTGAATTAATGTCACTGATATTTAGGATGGGCAAACATTGTGGCACAGATAATGTCGCTGTCTGCAGCGGCCAAACAATTGCAAGCTATTTAGCGCAGGTTGCGCTAAAAATATATATTGCATCCAGAAGCAACTATAGTCCTTAAAAGGACTTTTGGGTCTCTAACAAGCATACATGGTAAAATATTCATATTTCACTCCCTACACTATCGCTCTCTTCTGCTCTTCAGCTCTCCCTGACTAAGAATGAGACGAACACGAGTCATCGGGTGCTATATAGCACCCAATGACGCAAGGTGACCAGAAAATGGCAGTTTTTTTTTTTGTTTGTTTTTTATTATGGCGTTCACCTGACGGGGTGGATCTTGTGATATTTTTATTGAGCCAGGCGATACAGATGCGGCCCTACCTAATACTACTACCTAATTCTACTTTTCTTTTTTCCCCTATTTTTTTTAAATGAATTTTGGAAAAATAACACTTTTTAAACTTGAAACTTTACATTTGTTATGTGTAAAACTTTATTTTTTTACTTTATTTTTTCCCCCCACTCTGGGACTTCAACTTTTGGGGGTCTGATCCCCTGTACAATGCATTACAATACATTTGTATTGTAATGCATTGACAGTAGGTTTATTACTCACTGTTATACACTTACAGCCTTCCTGCCTGTGAGATTTAGGGGGCTGGATCTCACAGGCTAAGAGGGAAGGCAGCCATAATGCCTAAGGAAGGCAGTGCAGGGGACCCGATGGCAGCTCCCTCCCTCCCTATACATCACACGTGCCACGGTCAGCACTGACCGCGGCACATCTAAGGTTAATACGCCGGCATCAGTTTTTTCACCGATGCCGGCGCATACTGCAGCTGATCGGGCGGGCGTAGCTCCTGCTCCTGCCCAATCAGAATGCCGTAGAACTATGGAGCTGGGATTTTGGACACAGTAGCCAGCGCCATACATGTACAGCCTAGTACTGCACAGGTTAAGCACTGCATATTGTGTTACAAATATCTGGCCACAAATCTGTACATACAACAACACAAAAAGCCAACTGGCTTTTGTTTACATTTTTATTTTTTGGGCAGACACAGCATCAACACATCCTACCACAACCAGAGCTTCACACAGAAAGGTGTTTCTTCTTTTTGTGCAGAAGGACTTAGCTGAATACTGCCCCCTGACTGGCTGATCAGGCTGTCTGTCAGCCTCTGACCCAATAAGAGCAAGCCCCCCCCCCCCCCCCCCCAGGGTCTCTAATGTATCTTCTTCCTTCCTGTCGTTTTTCCTTTCAATTTCAATGGTGCTGTGCAACATTTTCACACAATCCCCCTAAAATGAATTGCTAGAACTTCAGACTGGTTTGACAAATGATTTCCTGTGAATTCACAATGAATCTGATTTGTTTATAATTAATTCATTTATCTCTAATCTGCTTGTGTAATCTTTTTATGTGCTTACCCTAAGACAAGAAAACTGAATGTGACTTGAACATGCACTTTACTATACCTATGCAATTTAGTATTTAGTTTTGCATTTATTTTTCCAGCAAAGCTTTTCATGACACTGTTCCTGAGTCTGACAGAGGAGTATGATCTACATGTCTCTGATTTCACCTCTCCATTAGTAAATATAATCCGAGTGATTAATTATTTACATATCCTTTCCAATCATTTACAATGTAATAATATAGGTCATAATAGCATTTTGCAAGGGTATTTGAAGTAGTTGAAGTCAAAATCACAAGAAATATTAAGAAAAAATACCATTAAAATATTTTTACATCAACTGTTACATAGATAATAGATATATAATTGTTAAAACAATTGTTTCTTGTATAAACATCTAGGTGATAAAATAGTAAATATGCTATACATATTTATGAAGTTAAAATAGAATTGCATCTCTGACAAGCTTTAAAAAAGTCAATCATGACTTAGGCCTCTTTCACACTTGAGTTGTTGGGACCCGGCATGCACTTCCTGCCGGATCCGTAACAACGCAAGTGTACTGAAAGCATTTGAAGACGGAGCCGTCTTCAAAATGCTATCAGTGTTATTATGGCACCCAGGACGCTATTAAAGTCCTGGTTGCCATAGTAGGAGCGGGGAGCGGGGGAGCGGTATACTTACAGTCCGTGCGGCTCCCGGGGCGCTCCAGAATGACGTCAGAGCGCCCCATGCGCATGGATGACGTGATCCATGTGATCACGTGATCCATGCGCTTAGGGCGCCCTGACGTCACTCTGGAGCGCCCGGGGAGCCGCACGTACGGTAAGTATACTGCTCCCCCGCTCCCCGCTACACTTTACCATGGCTGCCAGGACTTTAGCGTCCCGGCAGCCATGGTAACCACTCTGAAAAAGCTAAATGTCGGCTCCGGCAATGCGCCGAAACGACGTTTAGCTTAAGGGCGGATCCGGATCAATGCCTTTCAATGGGCATTAATCCCGGATCCGGCCTTGCGGCAAGTCTTCAGGATTTTTGGACGGAGCAAAAAGCGCAGCATGCTGCGGTATTTTCTCCGGCCAAAAAACGTTCCGTACCGGAACTGAAGACATCCTGATGCATCCTGAACGGATTTCTCTCCATTCAGAATGCATTAGGATAATCCTGATCAGGATTCTTCCGGCATAGAGCCCCGACGACGGAACTCTATGCCGGAAGAAAAGAACGCAGGTGTGAAAGAGCCCTTATATGACTGTATGACCTGAAAGTACGATTAAGCTTGGATTAAAGCACATTTTGCCCCATAAGAAAGGACATAAGGACATTAAGAATTTAGAATAATAGAAAAAAAGTAAAAAATTAAGTATTGGTGTTAAGCAAAGCATTTAAAGGGGAATTCGGTCCAAAGTTTAGAAAAACTTTGATTCTCAACAAATCCGAATTTCCTTGCGCTTCGTGGTAGCGAATCAGTTTTTCCTAAAATAGCGGCTGCACATGTTACAAAGTGACAGTAGGAAGCCCAGAAAAGTGAGATCACCCATAATGCTGTGCTGCTGACTAATCCGCAGATAGACATCCCGTGTGATGTTACGGCCTCTTAAACCCTCATTCTGCATTGTCTCTGCCATTGTCCTGTGAGCTGAGCACAGGGAGAGACGTTGCAAACGCTCATGCGCTAGGGAAAGTGTTGCTGAAAATGATTAATAGAAGAATATTGGAGAGAGAGAGTGCAGGCAGACTGTAGGGAGAGTGTGGGGAGGTGCAGGGAGACTTATTCTGCATCAGTTTTATTTATTCCTATGTTTACTTATTCCTACATCATCCATAAACTAAGACATGTAATTGAATACTAAATAAAAAGGAAGCCTTTATTATTCTACTGCCAGTGTGCAAACCAATGCCATCCAGTCTGCACCCCTTAAGGGGGCCAGGTCTTAATGATAACCACCCTCTTTTGCTGGCTTTACTTCTTCCAAATCATCTTTCAAAGTCTCCATGTCCTAGAAAAGTCAACAAGATGCAGAGAGAGGAAAAGCTGGATGTTCCTGATGACATATTCTCATTGATATTAGAATATGTGGAAAAGGAGGAAAATCAGATGGCAGAAGAAGGGTTCCCACCTGTGGTGCAGGAGATCACTGAGGCTGGAAAAGTCGGTATGCCAGAGCTGATTAATATTCTATGTTTACTGTCAAATAACATGCAGGAGATTGCAGGCTAGAACAGCAATAATAAGCATATTGTTCCCCCAACCTAACCAGACAAACCCCATACCAGCAACAACCCCTGTTAAAAGTTGCCACAAGTTCAGTTACAATAAAAAATGACCATACAATGCCATCTTTACTATTAAATGAAAGGCAGTGGGGGTTTATTAGCTGCACAGTTCTTCACCGCAGCATGGCAGTAACCAGCCCGAAGCACGGCAACATCATGTGGCCATAACCTAAGGCAGAGTGGTCTGGGTATAACTGATTTATAGACGATTCATGACACATTAATTCAAAATTAATCAAATTACTTGGCTAACTTCTGTGAAGTTGCCGAATCAAATTTTTCAAAACTTCACTCATCTCTATTGAGTATCAGCAAGTCTTCTACCTGATGTAAGTTTATTGCTTAAATATAAAATTCATTCAAGGGTAGTGTCAGCACTCAGAAAAGTACCTTGACCCAAATTAGGAGAGAGCAACAACTGAGGTCACTGTTAAAGGGGCGGGCACTGTGGAGGTCACCGTTAACCCCTTAAGGACATAGGACGTACCGGTACGGCATGGGTCCCGAATCCTTAAGGACCCATGACGTACCGGTACGTCATGGCTTTAATTCGCGATTCCGGCGCCGCGGGGGTTAATCGGAACGGGATGCCGGCTGAAATCATTCAGCCGGCATCCCGTAACAACGTAATACACCCCCCCCCCGTATCGACGATCGCAGAAAACCGCAGGTCAATTCTGACCTGCGGTTTGCTGCGCTTTTAGCCGATTCTGATCGGGGATCAAACTTTAAAATGCCCGAAATAAAGTTTTATGCACCCCTGAATGATATTATGTGGGGGGTGGTGCAGGGGGGGTGTCGCAGGCGGTGTGGAAGGTGCGGGAGGCGGGCGGTGCGGCAGGCGGGATCGCGATCCCCCGACCGCCTCCCCTTGAATAATCGTTGGTGTACAGTGGTATACCAGGGTGCCAGCACATTGCTGACACCCTGGTATAAACGGCTGACGTTGGTGATGCGATGTCAGCCGTTTAACCCTTTCCATACAGTGGTCCGTACGGACCGCTGTATGGAAAAGGTTAACAGCTCAGGGAGCTCCCTCCCTATCCCATCAGGGGGCTGCTGTGCCTTTGCAGCCCCCCGATGGGAGAGGGAGAGAGCCCCCAGACAGCCCCCCAACAGCCCCGTCCTTACCCTTCCCCGTCTGCGAAGTTCTGACCAGTACTGACCAGTACTGAGCAGACGGGGAAGGTTCCCATGGCAACAGGACGCCGACTCAGGCATCCTGCTGTCCATGGTGCTGAACAGATCTGTGCTAAAGGCAGAGATCTGTTCAGACAAAGTGTAAGTAAAATAAAGTACAGTACAATATATATTGTACTGTACTGTATTATACAGACATCAGACCCACTGGATCTTCAAGAACCAAGTGGGTCTGGGTCAAAAAAAAGTTTAAAAAAAGTGAAAAAAGTTAAGATAAAAAAAACACATTTATCACTGAATAAAAAAATAAAATAAAAATACACTACACATATTAGGTATTTCCGTCCGTAACGACCTGATCTATAAAACGGTTGTAACTTTCCCCGCACGATGAACGCCATAAAAATAAAAAAATTAAAACTATGAGAAAATTGAAATTTTGCCCACCTCACTTCCCAAAAAAGGTAATAAAAGTGATCAAAAAAGTCGCATGTACGCCAAAATAGTACCAATCAAACCGTCATCTCATCCCGCAAAAAATCATACCCTTCCCAAGATAATCGCCCAAAAACTGAAAAAACTATGGCTCTTAGACTATGGAAACACTAAAACATGATTTTTTTTGTTTCAAAAATGAAATCATTGTGTAAAACTTAAATAAATAAATAAAAAGTATACATATTAGGTATCGACGCGTCCGTATCGACCGGCTCTATAAAAATATCACATGACCTAACCCCTCAGGTGACCACCTTATCAAAATAAAAATAAAAACGGTGTAAAAAAAGCAATTTTTTGTCATCTTACGTCACAAAAAGTGTAATAGCAAGCGATCAAAAAGTCATATGCACCCCAAAATAGTACCAATCAAACCATCATCTCATCCAAAAAATTAGACCCTACTTAACCACCTCAGCCCCCATAGCTTAAACACCCTTAATGACCAGGCCACTTTTTACACTTCTGCACTACACTACTTTCACCGTTTATTGCTCGGTCATGCAACTTACTACCCAAATGAATTTTACCTCCTTTTCTTCTCACTAATAGAGCTTTCATTTGGTGGTAATTATTTTCTGCTGACATTTTAACTTTTTTTGTTATTAATCTAAATTTAAACATTTTTCAATTTCAGTTGTAAAATTTTGCAAAAAAAATGACATCCATATATAAATTTTTCTCTAAATTTATTGTTCTAAATGTCTTTGATAAAAAAAAAAATGTTTTGGTAAAAAAAAAATTGGTTTGGGTAAAAGTTATAGCGTTTACAAACTATGGTACAAAAATGTGAATTTCCGCTTTTTGAAGCAGCTCTGACTTTCTGAGCACCTGTCATGTTTCCTGAGGTTCTACAATGGCCAGACAGTACAAACACCCCACAAATGACCCCATTTCGGAAAGTAGACACCCTAAGGTATTCGCTGATGGGCATAGTGAGTTCATAAAACTTTTTATTTTTTGTCACAAGTTAGCGGAAAATGATGATTTTTTATTTGATTTTTTTTTTCTTACAAAGTCTCATATTTCACTAACTTGTGACAAAAAATAAAAATTTCCATTAACTCACTATGCCCATCACGAAATACCTTGGGGTGTCTTCTTTCCAAAATGGCGTCACTTGTGGGGTAGTTATACTGCCCTGGCATTTTAGGGGCCCAAATACGTGCAAAGTAGTTTGAAATCAAAATCTGTAAAAAATGGCCGGTGAAATCCGACAGGTGCTCTTTGGAATGTGGGCCCCTTTGCCCACCTAGGCTGCAAAAAAGTGTCACACATGTAATATTGCCGTACTCAGGAGAAGTTGGGCAATGTTTTTTGGGGTGTCATTTTACATATACCCATGCTGATGAGAGAAATATCTTGGCAAAAGACAACTTTTCCCTTTTTTTTTTACAAAGTTGGCATTTGACCAAGATATTTATCAGGAGAAGTTGGGCAATGTGTTTTGGGGTGTCAATTTACATATACCCATGCTAGGTGAGATAAATATCTCGGTCAAATGCCAACTTTGTATAAAAAAAATGGGAAAAGTTGTCTTTTGCCAAGATATTTCTCTCACCCAGCATGGGTATATGTAAAAAGACTCCCCAAAACACATTGCCCAACTTCTCCTGAGTACGGTGATACCAGATGTGTGACACTTTTTTGAAGCCTAGGTGGGCAAAGGGGCCCACATTCCAAAGAGCACGTTTCGATTTCACCGGCCATTTTTTACAGATTTAGATTTCAAACCACTTCTCACGCATTCGGGCCCCTAAAATGCCAGGGCAGTATAACTACCCCACAAGTGACCCATTTTGGAAAGAAGACACCCCAAGGTATTTCGTGATGGGCATAGTGAGTTCATGAAAGTTTTTATTTTTTGTCACAAGTTAGTGGAATATGAGACTTTGTAAGAAAAAAAAAAAAAATCATCATTTTCCGCTAACTTGTGACAAAAAATAAAAAATTCTAGGAACTCGCCATGCCCCTCACGGAATACCTTGGGGTGTCTTATTTCCAAAATAAGGTCACTTGTGGGGTAGTTATACTGCCCTGGCATTCAAGGGGCCCTAATGTGTGGTAAGTAGTTTGAAATCAAAATGTGTAAAAAATGACCTGTGAAATCCGACAGGTGCTCTTTGGAATGTGGGCCCCTTTGCCCACCTAGGCTGCAAAAAAGTGTCACACATGTGGTATCGCCGTACTCAGGAGAAGTTGGGCAATGTGTTTTGGGGTGTCTTTTTACATATACTCATGCTGGGTGAGAGAAATATCTCGGCAAAAAACAACTTTTCCCATTTTTTATACAAAGTTGGCATTTGACCAAGATATTAATCTCACCCAGCATGGGTATATGTAAAATGACACCCCAAAACACATTGCCCAACTTCTCCTGAGTACGGCAATACCAGATGTGTGACACTTTTTTAGAGCCTAGATGCGCAAAGGGGCCCACATTCCTTTTATGAGGGCATTTATAAACATTTGGATCCCAGACTTCTTCTCACACTTTAGGGCCCCTAAAATGCCAGGGCAGTATAAATACCCCACATGTGACCCCATTTTGGAAAGAAGACACCCCAAGGTATTCAATGAGGGGCATGGCGAGTTCATAGAATTTTTTTTTTTTTTGCCACAAGTTAGCGGAAATTGATTTATTTATTTTTTTTCTCACAAAGTCTCCCTTTCCGCTAACTTGAGACAAAAATTTCAATCTTTCATGGACTCAATATTCCCCTCATGGAATATCTTGGGGTGTCTTCTTTATGAAATGGGGTCACATGTGGGGTATTTATACTGCCCTGGCATTCTAGGGGCCCTAAAGCGTGAGAAGAAGTCTGGAATATAAATGTCTAAAACATTTTACGCATTTGAATTCCGTGAGGGGTATGGTGAGTTCATGTGAGATTTTATTTTTTGACACAAGTTAGTGGAATATGAGACTTTGTAAGAAAAAAAAAAAAAATTCCGCTAACTTGGCCCAAAAAAATGTCTGAATGGAGCCTTACAGGGGGGTGATCAATGACAGGGGGGTGATCAGGGAGTCTATATGGGGTGATCACCCCCCTATAAGGCTCCATTCAGATGTCCGTATGTGTTTTGCGGATCCGATCCATGTATCCGTGGATCCGTAAAAAACATACGGACGTCTGAATGGAGCCTTACCGGGGGGTGATCAATGACAGGGGGGTGATCAATGACAGGGGGGTGATCAGGGAGTCTATATAGGGTGATCACCCCCCTGTCATTGATCACCCCCCTATAAGGCTCTATTCAGATGTCCGTATGTGTTTTGCGGATCCGATCCATGTATCCGTGGATCCGTAAAAAAACATGCGGACGTCTGAATGGAGCCTTACAGGGGGTGATTAATGACAGGGGGGTGATCAATGACAGGGGGGTGATCAAGGAGTCTATATGGGGTGATCACCCCCCTGTCATTGATCACCCCCCTATAAGGCTCCATTCAGATGTCCGTATGTGTTTTGTGGATCCGATCCATGTATCCGTGGATCCGTAAAAAACATACGGACATCTGAATGGAGTCTTACAGGGGGGTGATCAATGACAGGGGGGTGATCAATGACAGGGGGTGATCAGGGAGTCTATATGGGGTGATATGGGGTGATCAGGGGTTAATAAGGGTTTAATAAGTGACAGGGAGGGGGTGTAGTGTAGTGGTGTTTGGTGCTACTTATTACTGAGCTGCCTGTGTCCTCTGGTGGTCGATCCAAACAAAAGGGACCACCAGAGGACCAGGTAGCAGGTATATTAGACGCTGTTATCAAAACAGCGTCTAATATACCTGTTAGGGGTTAAATTAAATCGCATCTCCAGCCTGCCAGCGAACGATCGCCGCTGGCAGTCTGGAGATCCACTCGCTTACCTTCCGATCCTGTGAACGCACGCGACTGTGTGCGCGCGTTCACAGGAAATCTCGCGTTTCGCGAGATGACACATATATGCGTGACTGTGCGCAGGGCTGCCGCCTCCGGAACGCGATCCTGCGTTAGGCGGTCCGGAGGCGATTAAGATAATCGCCCAAAAACTGAAAAAACTATGGCTCTTAGACTATGGAGACACCAAAACATTTTTTGGGGTTTTAAAAATGAAATCATTGTGTAAAACTTACATAAATAAAAAAAATTGTATACATATTAGGTATCGCCATGTCCGTGACAACCTGCTCTATAAAATTACTACATGATCTAACCTGTCAGATGAATGTTGTAAATAACAAAAAAAAAACGTGCTAAAAAATCAATTTCTTGTTACCTTGCCGCACAAAAAAGTGTAATATAGAGCAACCAAAAATCATATGTACCCTAAACTAGTACCAACAAAACTGCCACCCTATCCCGTAGTTTCCAAAATGGGGTCACTTTTTTGGAGTTTCTACTCTAGGGGTGCATCAAGGGGGCTTCAAATGGGACATGGTGTCAAAAAACCAGTCCTGCAAAATCTGCCTTCCAAAAACCGTATGGCATTCCTTTCCTTCTGCGCCCTGCCGTGTGCCCGTACAGCAGTTTATGACCACATATGGGGTGTTTCTGTAAACTACAGAATCAGGGCCATAAATAATGAGTTTTGTTTGGCTGTTATCCCTTGCTTTGTAACTGGAAAAAAATTATTAAAATGGAAAATCTGCCAAAAAAGTGAAATTTTGAAATTGTATCTCTATTTTCCATTAAATCTTGTGCAACACCTAAAGGGTTAACAAAGTTTGTAAAATCAGTTTTGAATACCTTGAGGGGTGTAGTTTCTTAGATGGGGTCACTTTTATGGAGTTTATGCTCTAGGGGTGCATCAGGGGGGCTTCAAATGGGACATGGTGTCAAAAAACCAGTCCAGCAAAATCTGGCTTCCAAAAACCATACGGCGCACCTTTCCCTCTACGCCCTACTGTGTGCCCGTACAGTAGTTTACGGCCACATATGGGGTGTTTCTGTAAACGGCAGAGTCAGGGCAATAAAGATACAGTCTTGTTTGGCTGTTAACCCTTGCTTTGTTAGTGGAAAAAATGGGTTAAAATGGAAAATTAGGCAAAACAATTAAATTCTCAAATTTCATCTCCATTTGCCAATAACTCTTGTGCAACACCTAAAGGGTTAACGAAGTTTGTAAAATCAGTTTTGAATACCTTGAGGGGTGTAGTTTATAGAATGGGGTAATTTTTTGACTTCAGACCTGTAGTGGTCCCTAAAAATTGGGTTTTTGTAAATTTCAGAAAAATTTCAAGATTTGCTTCTAAACTTCTAAGCTTTGTAACATCCCCAAAAAATAAAATATCATTCCCAAAATGATGGTAAATATAGTATTTTTGTATGCAAAAAAATTAACTTTTTTGACCCAATTTTAGCAGTGTCATGAAGTACAATATGTGACAAAAAAAAATAATCCGGGCTGTACCTCCCCTGCCCTAACCCCTCCTCTAACTAGTGTAACTGACACCACTAGTGTAACTGACACCCGGCTCAGTCGCCGGGACCGCGCTTGTACTGGCGGCGCATGCGCCGTTGGTCTCAGTAGCAGCGCGATCCCGTCTATCGCGCGGACTGAAGCGCCTATCCTGTAAGTGAATTGTGCATGCGCCGTCCGTCCCCGATGCCTCCCTGTCTTCTATTCAGGCGCGCGCCTGAAGAACAGAAGACAGGGAGGCATCGGGGACGGACGGCGCATGTGCAATTCACTTACAGGATCGCGCTTCAGTCCGCGTGATAGATGGGATCGCGCTGCTACTGAGACCAACGGCGCATGCGCCGCCAGTACAAGCGTGGTCCCGGCGACTGAGCCGGGTGTCAGTTACACTAGTTAGAGGAGGGGTTAGGGCAGGGGAGGTACAGCCCGGAGTGAGGGAAGGGCTACCCCCTTGACTTCCACCGTGACTGCAGGAGCTGGAGACAAGGACTTTATAAGTCGTTTTTTTCATCAATATACATCCCAGGAAAGCGGCACAAGAATGCATTGAAACAGAATGAGCATAATCTATAAGGTACTGGTAATAGTTTATTAGGTGAAATCCTGGTGAAAGGTTCGCTTTAAGGTGAAATAGGGCTGAGTCCTTAAGGGGTTAAAGAGGCTTTCACTGTGGATGTTACTGTTAAGGGGGCAGGCTGCTGTGGAGGTCATTGTTAAAGGGGCGTCCACTGTGGAGGTCACTGTTAAGGGGGCAGGGACCACTATTAAAGGGGCAACTGGTGTGGAGGTCACTGTTAAGGCAGCAGGTTACTGTGAGGTCACTGTTAAGGGAGCGGGGTACTGTGGAGGTCACTGTTAAGGGGCAGGCCCCTGAGCAGGTCACTGTCAAGGGAGTGGGGTGCTGTGAAACTCACTGTTAAAGGGGCAGGCTGCTGTGAAGGTCAAAGTTAAGGGGATGGGCTGCTGTGGAGGTCCCATTTTAAAGTGGTGGGGCACTGTGGGGGGGTCAGTGTTAAGCGGTGGGGGACTGTGGAGTTCACTGTTAAAGGGGTGGGGTGCTGTAGAGGTCACTGTTATGGGGGATACTGTCGATATCTTTTAACGACACACACAAACATTAAATGAAATATTTAATATACCCATGCGATGCCGGGTCCTTCTGCTAGTACACTTGATAAAATAAACCTCACAAAACAGTAAATTATTTAAACATATTTGGTATCCATAACTGCAACAACATATGCATAAAATAATACTATGTAGATCGATAAACAGTGCAAAAAGTCAGAACTATTTTCTTTATTGTATTTTCCGATAAATTATATATAAATTAAAATCTAACAGTATGTACCATATGTCACAAAATAATGCCTAAAAAACACCTTACCTTATGTTGCATCGTTGTAAAGTAAAAAAAAAAAAAAAAAAGTTTGGCCATTGGATTTTGGGGATTGTGAGAAGGCAAAAAGAAAAAATGTCATTTGCATATTTTAAAAGTTTATTTTTCTCCACCACCGGGCCACCTATAGCAGAAAGAAATGTATTGTTTTTGTCATCCTGATCAACCCTACCAGGCTATATGCCTGGTAGGGTAGCGTTAATTCCAGTGACAGAGGCTCTTTAATTGGGAGCAGCAGCACAGAGTTTATGTGAAAAGTATAGAGTAATAGTGGCATATGACTACAATAGTAGCAGCAGTGGTAAGAGTATAACAATGAACAGACAAGGCAGTAGAAATATGTTTGGCTGTTTAGGGCTAGTAGTAATAGTAGTGACTGTGTAGTGGTAATGAAAGTGGCAGTAGGGGATTAGCTGCAGAGAGTAGCAGCTGTGGCAGTGGTAGCAGCAGCAACAGCAGTGATATTGTACAGTACATGATAGTAGACAGGAGGGCAGTGGCAGTAGCATGATGGCGGGAGTGGCTGCAGCAGTAGGCATACAGTACAGAACATAATGGTATGCAGACAGCAACAGTGACATGACGGCAGAAGTGGCTGCATCATTAGTTATATGGTACAGAACATGACGGTACGCATACAGTGGTAGTGGCATGGTAGTGACAGGAGAACCATATATACAGTAAGGAACACGTGCTTGCAGAGGTCATGGACAAAGTGCCTGTGTGTGCCGGCGTCTCCTCGTGTTTGGGAGTAATTGCAGAGTCCAAATGCTAGCTGTGTTTGTGAAGTTGTGGTTAATGTCGTAGACCACATAAAAAAGAGCGCTCTTTAGAAAATATAAAAATAGAATTCAAATTTTTTTGCACAATATTTTAGTGTCTATGGACGCCAATGTCACATATTAATTATATATAGGAGTATTTTTAGAATTTTTATACGTAATTTTGGAGTAATTGTTGGATGAATTGCACTATATACGGATCGATGCACATATCTTAAACGTTACTTATCAAGTGTCCCACGAAGAATATCTGGGATATCCACCATAGGGATCCAATTGCATCTTGGTCCCTATTGTTGAGTATCTGATATTCTCTGGACAACCATTTATCTATATTATATACCTACCTACGTGTATAAATAAATCATTTAATACCATAGGAACCTACGCACGAATGTGTTGGATGTATTTTTCCTAATGAGGTGTGCACAACCACTATATATTTTATTTATCCAAGCCATTCTGAGATAGTTTTTTTGTGATGCATCATACTTCATGTTAGCGGTGAATTTGAGTCAATATGTTTTTTCTTTATGTATAAAAAAATCCAAAAATTTATGTAAATGTGTAGAAATTAGCAAGTTTCTAAATTTGAATTTCTTTGCTTTTGAGGCAGATAGTGATGCCTCAAAAATAGTAATTAATTAAATTTTGCAGCATAACATTTTTATTTATTTATTATTAAAAATAAGTTACATTTTCCACTGCCATATTTTAACATCCATAACAATTGTATTTTTCCTCCAACATAGTTGTTTATGATTACTTCAAGTTATTGCTGCTAAAAGTGGTTTACAAGCTATTGATTCATGGGGTGTACTTAGTTTTGACACACATAGCTTTTACATTTTGGCTTCATTTTTGTTGAATAAATAATGAAACAGTGGAATCTGTTGTGTGTTGTTCATCTGAGGTTTCATTTACCTAATTTTTAAAACCATCTAAGATTTATTTTATTATGTCATGATATGTAAAACCATAAAATTCACATGATGCAAAAGGATCTGGTCTCTGCCATGGGTAGTGATTGGATGTGTCGATATCAAACCGGATGTTTACACTAAGGTGAGCCCAACAGAGCTTGACAGACCTGGAAGAGAAGGAGCAGGGAGATAGCGCCGGATAGCAGGTAACTATCCCAGCCAAGTGGGGGGATTTGCTAACCCCCACATTCATGCTCAATCCCTTTAAGGACCCATTGCAGCATTTCAATTGGGTCTGGATTTCAACTATGCCATTGCATCACATTGTCATTAAGCCACAATGGTGTTGTTTAGAAGTCACAAATTATGGCACACACTTTTTCAGCTTCTTGGCACTTTTCCAAAGTGCCAAGGAAAAGGGGAGCGCTAAGTGGAAGGGGAGGGGGTTTCATGTGTCCAGCCACATTTGGTATAACTTTTGCCAGAAATGGGGGAAGTTATAACTAAAGTCTACGCCAACCTGTAGATGACGTAAACTTCAGTTTCTGGCACACGGCAGGGCAGAGATGCACCTGATTCTTTAAGAGGCCTCTTAATTAATTTGACGCTAGAGATTAAATTTGATTCGCAACGTAGCCGAATTTCCTAGCTCTTCGTGGTATCGAATCACATTTTCCCTAAAATGTCTGCTGCACGTGTGAGGACATGGAGAAAGGAACTCTGGGAAGGCGGGATCACTCATAATGCCATGCATGCAGCCAATCAGCAGCCAGCCCTGTGATGTCACAGCCCTATAAATAGCGGCAGCCATCTTAGATTCTGCCAATTACCAGTGTACTTAGTGCAGGGAAAGATGTCTGAAAGCGCTAGGGACAGTGATAGGAAAGACTTGATTGTGGTGAAAAAAACGATTGATAAGTGCAGGGAAAGGATAGGGAGGAATCATTCCACAGCATTTGTGTAGAACAGGGTTCAGTAGGGGAGGTTACAGATTGGGTAATAGGAACAATCCTATTACACCTTGGTGAACTGACTGGGAACCCAGATTGCCATTATATAGCTCTGTCATTCCAGCAAACCATTCTTGTTATTGGGGTGCAAGTGCTGTTTGATACAGCCATTAAAGACTTGATTGTGGTGAAAAAATGATTGATAAGTGCAGGGAAAGCATAGGGAGGAATCATTGCACAGCATTTATGTAAAACAGGGTTCAGTAGGGGAGGTTACAAATTGGGTAATAGGAACAATCCTGTTATACCTTGCTGCACTGACTGGGGATCCAAATTGCCATTATGCAGCTCTGTCATTCCAGCAAACCATTCTTGTTATTGGGGTACAAGTGCTGTTTGATACAGCCATTAATAGGGTTTATTACAAGGAAATACTTCTACAGTACATCTTATTTGCCCTTGTGCGGTGCAGTTATATTTTGAAAAGCCCTTTTTGCCGTTTATTAGTGGCAAAAGAAAAATATATTTGCCCTTGTGCAGTGCAGTCATATATTCTACAGCCCTGTTTGCCGTGGATTAGTGGCAAAATTAAAATATATTCGCCGTTCAGAGTTGCACTTATCTGTTGAAAAGCCTTTAGTGTTGTGTAAAAGTAGAAAAAATTAGGGTCTAATTGCCGTTCAGCGGTGCAGTGATATATAATACAGCTCTGTTTGCCGTGTATTAGTGGCAAAATAAAAATATATTCGCTGCCCAACAATGCACTTATCTGTTGAAAAGCCCTTTGTGTAGTGTAAAAGTAGAAAAAATTAGGACCTAATTCTCGTTCAGCTGTGCAGTGATATATTTTGCAGCCCTGTTTGCCGTGTATTAGTGGAGAAATAAAAATAAATTTGCCATTCAGCGTTGAACTTACATGTTGAAAAGGCTTGTGTAGTGTAAAAGTGGAAAAAAATAAGGGCCTATTTGCTGTTCAGCGGTCCAGTTATATGTGGTGAAGCCCTTTTTACATTATGGATCGAACTATGCAGTGGTGAAATTTTGTATGTTAAACAGGCTTTTTTTGCGAAAATTGATGGGTGATTGTAGACTTTGTTCTGTATGAACCGAATTCCATTATCCTTTCATTGGTGAATTTTTTTTATTTAAAACATGTTTTTTTGGGGAAAATTGATGGGTGATTGTAGACCACCTTTTGCCGTATGGACCAAATTACATAGTGGTGAAATTTTTTAAGTGAAACAGGCTTTTTTGGGAAAATAAATGGGTGCTTACGTCGCCAGCAGATTTTGCCTTTACCATCTATTCACAATTAAATCAAGCAGCTTCAGTAAGTTGAACACATTCATGTGTTTTTATCTGCTCCGTCTGCATTCGATCTCCACAGCACACAAGACATGACAGGAGAGCTTCTGCTTTGGAGTCCAAGTCCAGTTTCTTAAGATCAGGAGTTCCATCAGAACTGTGCATAAAATTCTTGCTCCCTGTGCAAGGCCATAACAAAAGGACTCCATAGGCAAAAGAAAAAATATATTTGATTTGTCGTTCAACATTGCACTTACACTCACCTAAAGAATTATTAGGAACACCTGTTCTATTTTTCATTAATGCAATTATCTAGTCAACCAATCACATGGCAGTTGCTTCAATGCATTTAGGGGGGTGGTCCTGGTCAAGACAATCTCCTGAACTCCAAACTGAATGTCAGAATGGGAAAGAAAGGTGATTTAAGCAATTTTGAGCGTGGCATGGTTGTTGGTGCCAGACGGGCCAGTCTGAGTATTTCACAATCTGCTCAGTTACTGGGATTTTCACGCACAACCATTTCTAGGATTTACAAAGAATGGTGTGAAAAGGGAAAAACATCCCGTATGCGGCAGTCCTGTGGGCAAAAATGCCTTGTGGATGCTAGAGGTCAGAGGAGAATGGGCCGACTGATTCAAGCTGATAGAAAAGCAACGTTGACTGAAATAACCACTCGTTAGTTGTGTCGCTCCGCCAGTGCTGGGAGATTATGTCTGGCCTATTAGACACCTAGCTTTCTCACAATCTACCAACGCTGGAGGAGCGACAATTAGTTGTGTCGCTCCGCCAGTGCTGGGAGATTATGTCTGGCCTATTAGACACCTAGCTTTCTCACAATCTACCAACGCTGGAGGAGCGACAATTAGTTGTGTCGCTCCGCCAGTGCTGGGAGAATATGTCTGTGAGAAAGCTAGGTGTCTAATAGTCCAGACATAATCTCCCAGCACTGGCGGAGCGACACAATTAATTGTCGCTCCTCCAGCGTTGGTAGATTGTGAGAAAGCTAGGTGTCTAATAGGCCAATCTACCAACGCTGGAGGAGCGATAATTAGTTGTGTCGCTCCGCCAGTGCTGGGAGATTTTAATTTTATTAAAATTAAAAATATCTATCTTTATTTAAAAAAAATTAAACAGTCCTTGGATTTTTAAACAAAAAAAATAAGATTTATTATAAATAACAATAAAATAAATAAAATAAATAATTACAAATTAAGGAAATGGTGGGGGGTGGAGGGAAGTGATTGGTTTGGGTCCACTCTGTCCTGTTGTTCTTCTGCCACTGTGGACAACAAAGTGTGTGTTGATGCAAGTGGCACAGAGGGAGTATGAAGAGTGGATTGGGCAGGAGAAGGAGTTTCCTGAGCAACAGTAGAGGGAGTGGTGAAAGAGGTAGGAGCATAGTAAGAAGGAGGAGAAGAAAAGTTTTGAGAAAAGAGCTCGGGGGTTTGGGATGGGGGTGGGTTGTGGGAATGGGGAGGGGAGGGTGGGAATGGGGAGGGGAGGGTGGGAATGCTGAGCCTGTTGCAGCTGTAAACTTGGATAGGTGTGGGATGGGGGATAGGTGAAGGATGGGGGATAGGTGTAGGATGGGGGATAGGGCAGGGGTGGGGGAATGGTTGTGGGGCGGTGTGCCAGTTGCCACAAAACGCTGTCCATCTGTCTTCTGGCCTCATACTGCTGGTCGGGTGATAAGCGTTCCAGCGCAGGTAACAACGACACAATATAGTGATGCATCTGACTCATTTGTGTCAACACCGCCCCCTCCTGAAGACGACGCAAATTATCCTCCACAGATGCAACCCTATTTGTGATCCCCGCCAAGGACTCATACATGAGCCTTGTGAGGTCTTCGCAGTTAGCCTGGCGGCTCCTACCTGACCTCTGGCGACGCATGAGGGCCTCAAAAAGTGGTGCCATTGTTGCCATAGTTGTGTCGCCAGAGGTCACAAGTAGGGGACCATGGTGTTCCTGACCAGCAGTAGGAGCAGGGCGAGAGGGACCCGCGGCGGCTTGCTCTTCAGGGACCACCTCCTGAGGAACTTCGGGCGCAAGAGTGCTGCTTGATGTTCTGTGAAGCAAAGAAAAAAATAAATTTAGCATTTTTTATGGATGGGAGAAACAGTGGGATAGAGGTGAGCAAAGAGACTTCAGAAGCGACATAGGAGGTTACATTCCAAAAAATAGAGAAACATACTGTACATAGATAGAGGCCATGAATTAAATGAATTTTCAAGGAAGTGTCTATGTACAGTATAGCCTTTTTTTTTGGAAAACAACTTCAAATGAAAAATCGGAAGCACACATCGCTCCTCTCTACTCCACTAAATACAATGTGGATGTCCAAGACAAAGTGCCAAATGACAGTCTGTCTGGGCCATACACCTAGTTTGATTTTTTTTTTTTTTAGAGACACCTTATATCTTACCTTCGCATCTCAAGGGTCCTTCGTAGGAACCCCAAGGCGGCAGAATAGCGGTATTCACGCCTTGAGGTTCCTCCAGACCCACTCGGGCACCGAAGTTCCTCATTAAAGGCCTTCTTGTAGCGGTCCCTGATTGAGCGCCACCGAACCATGATCGTATCTCCTAGAAAGAAAGAAATCAAATTAGGATGTATATTCAAAATAAGTGGTTTCATCAAAGTTGGTTTACAATTTACTTGAAACAGCCACAATAAGAAAAAAAATATTTTAAAAAAAACTTAAGTGGCGGTTATAAAAAAATTAGACTGTAAAACCACTTTTGATTAATATTTTTTTTACGTCTGCTCTCTACAAATAATTTATACTTACGGCATTGGCCCTGTTGCCTTTCTCGGAGGTCATCCCAGTTGGGCAGAATGGCCGCACATATCTCGTTCCAGAGGAGCCGTGTTAGATGATGGTCTGCATGGCGGCGGTCGGTGTGGTCCCACAACGGTGTACGCTCCTCCACCATATGGATGAGGAGGACATTGTCGATATAAAATCGTTCAACGTCCTCCTCATGCCTTCTGGTGGAGGTTTGAGAGCCCTAAAAGAAGAAGAAATATAGAATAAAAATTACGTTTAATATTCGATAAATTTCTTTTTAATAAAAACCATAACTTTACAATACTCACACGACCACGACTGCCGCGTGCTCCATGGCGTCCTCTGGAAGATTGTTGATGACCTCTCTCACTGGCAACAGGACGAGATGGCTAAAAAAAAAAAAATAATAAAAAAAATATAAATATATATATATATATATATACTCAACAAATGACGAGGCAGCACTCCCAGCTTTTGGTGACAGGGTGACGACCCCAAAACTTTACTCCCAGCAACGTTTCGGACTACTCAATGAGGCCTTTGTCAAGCTTGACAAAGGCCTCATTGAGTAGGCTGAAACGTTGCTGGGAATAAAGTTTTGGGGTCGTCACCCTGTCACCAAAAGCTGGAAGTGCTGCCTCGTCATTTGTTGAGTACGTATCGTGGAGGAGAAGCCTGCCTCTGTGAGGAATTACACCCAGTGCACGTGGTCTGACTGTGCTGCTGCGGTATTTGTGATTTTATATATATATATATATATATATATATATATATAGACCAAGGATGCTTGGTGATTAAAGCTTCTTTTACTTCTTCACTACTCGGATGTGCTGCGGAGTTCATTTATTATATATATATATATATATATATATATATATATATATAAAACAGGCATAAAAAACCTTGAAAAGTATAAAAAAAATATTAACCAACCGTTTCTCCTCCACCCCCAACTTCCTCCTCCCCTGTTCCTCTGGCTCTGGCTTGACCGGGAGAACTCTCCTCCATAGAGTCTGACTGATAAACAAAAAAATTTTTTATTATTTGAATAATATCACAATATACAGTTTGGAATGCTAAGGAACTTTACATACCACATCCTGGAGGTGTCGTGATCGGGGAGGAGAGCTCCCGGCCTCGCTCGAAGTTGAAGATGTGCCTTTAAAAAAAAAAAAAGTTGAATATTTGAACTTTAAATAAAATAACAGACATACCGACGAAAAAAAAAACTTACTGGTCATAATAATTTGCTGCCTGGCTGCGTTTTTGGCTGGCTGGCTGGCTTGCTTGCTTGTTGGCTGGCTGGCTGGCTTGTTGGCTAGCTGGCTGGCTGGCTTGTTGGCTAGCTAGCTGGCTTGTTGGCTAGCTGGCTGGCTGGCTGGCTTGTTGGCTAGCTGGCTGGCTGGCTTGTTGGCTAGCTGGCTGGCTGGCTTGTTGGCTAGCTGGCTGGCTGGCTGGCTTTTTGGCTGGCTGGCTGGCTGATTTTTTTTTTTTTGATCAGTCAAAAAAAAATATATTTAAGACAGGTGGTCATATTGTTGAACGAAAACATACTACTCATAACATGCACTGTGTAGTTATAATCCCTGCAACCCCTATGCTACAGTACATAGGGGTATGCAGTTAATATAAGTACATAGTGGATGCTAGGAGTAGCAGCAGACAGGACTACTACTCCTAACATGCACTGTGTAGTTATATTACCTGCATACCCCTATGCTACAGTACATAGGGGTATGCAGTTAATATAAGTACATAGTGGATTCTAGGAGTAGCAGCAGACAGGACTACTACTACTCCTAACATGCACTGTGTAGTTATAATCCCTACAACCCCTATGCTACAGTACATAGGGGTATGCAGTTAATATAAGTACATAGTGGATGCTAGGAGTAGCAGCAGACAGGACTACTACTCCTAACATACACTGGGTACTGACAGCTCCTCAACTTCTCTGGCTTGCACCCGACTCCCTCGCAGGCAGGATCCAGACAGGATGGCGCAAAACTTGCTCCTCCTCTATCCGACGCAGGCGCAGACAGGATATCCGGATCAGTCGTTGCGTCGTTCCCCGGAACATTTAACCCTTTAAGGACACAGCCTTATTACACCTTAGGACCAGGCCATTTTTTGCAAATCTGACCAGTGTCACTTTAAGTGCTGATAACTTTAAAACGCTTTGACTTATCCAGGCCGTTCTGAGATCTTTTTTTCGTCACATATTGTACTTCATGACAGTGGTAAAAAGAAGTAAAAAATTATTTTTTTTTGCAGCAAAAAATACCTTAATTTAACCAAAAATTTTGAAAAATTAGCAAATTTCAAAGTTTCAGTTTCTATACTTCTGTAATACATAGTAATACCCCCAAAAATTGTGATGACTTTACATTCCCCATATGTCTACTTCATGTTTGAATTATTTTGGGAATGATATTTTATTTTTTGGGGATGTTATAAGGCTTAGAAGTTTAGAAGCAAATCTTGAAATTTTTCAGAAATTTACAAAAACTAAATTTTTAGGGACCAGTTTAGGTCTGAAGTCACTTTGCGAGGCTTACATAATAGAAACCACCCAAAAATGACTCCATCTAAGAAACTACACCCCTCAAGGTATTCAAAACTGATTTTACATACGTTGTTAACCCTTTAGGTGTTGCACAAGAGTTATTGGCAAATGGGGATGAAATTTGAGAATTAAATTTTTTTGTCTAATTTTTCATTTTAACCCATTTTTTCCACTAACAAATCAAGGGTTAACAGCCAAACAAGACTGTATCTTTATTGCCCTGACTCTGCCATTTACAGAAACACCCAATATGTGGCCGTAAACTACTGTACGGCCACACAGCGGGGCGTAGAGGGAAAGGTGCGCCGTTTGGTTTTTGGAAGGCTGATTTTTATGGACTGGTTTATTTACACCATGTCCCATTTGAAGCCCCCTGATGCACCCCTAGAGTAGAAACTCCCTAAAAGTGACCCCATCTAAGAAACTACACCCCTCAAGGTATTCAAAACTGATTTTACATACGTCGTTAACCCTTTAGGTGTTGCATAGGAGTTATTGGCAAATGGGGATGAAATTTGAAAATTTCATATTTTTGCCTTATTTTCCATTTTAACCCATGTTTTCCACTAACAAAGCAAGGGTTAACAGCCAAACAAGACTGTATCTTTATTGCCCTGACTCTGCCGTTTACATAAACACCCAATATGTGGTCGTACACTACTGTACGGCCACACAGCGGGGCGTAGAGTGAAAGGTGCGCCGTTTGGTTTTTGGAGGGCTGATTTTTATGGACCGGTTTATTTACACCGTGTCCTGTTTCAACCCCTCTGATGCACCCCTGGAGTAGAAACTCCCTAAAAGTTACCCCATTTTGGAAACTGCGGGATAAGGAGCATTTTTTTGGGGACTATTTTTAGGGTAAATATGATTTTTGGTTACTCTATATTACATTTTTATGGGGCAAGGTTACCAAAAATTGAAATTCTGAAATTTTATCTCCATTTGCCATTAACTGTTGAGGAACACCTAAAGGGCTAATAAAGTTTGTATAATCAGTTTTGAATACCTTGAGGGGTGTAGTTTCTTAGATGGGGTCACTTTTAGGGAGTTTTTACTCTAAGGGGCATCAGGGGGGCTTCAAAAGGGACATGGTGTCAATAAAAAAGGCCATCAAAATCGGCCTTCCAGAAACCATGTCGGTCCTTTCCTTTTGTGGCCTCCCTTTTACTGATACAGCAGTTTACGACCACAAATGTGGCGTTTCTGCAAACTGCAGTATCAGGGTAATAAATATTAAGTTTTGTTTGGTTGTTAACCCTTGTTTTGTTACCGGAAAAAACGGATTGAAATGGAAAAGTGCCAAAAATAGCGGTTTTGGCACCGTTTTTTTTTTTTTTTAACCGTGTTAATCTGGGGGGTTAGGTCATGGGATATTTTTATAGAGGAGATTCTTACGGACGCGGCAATACCTAATAAGTCTACTTTTTTTTTTACAATTATTTAGGTTTTTGACTATATTATCTTTTTTGATACAAATTTTTTTTTGGGGTATCTCTAAAGTCTAAGGGTCATTTTTTTAATTTTTTTTATCCAATTATCTCATGTGGGGGCTCATTTTTTGCGGGATGAGCAGACGGTTTTATTGGCACTATTTTGTGGGCCATATGACTTTTTTATCGCTTGCTATTAAACTTTTTGTTATGTAAGGTGACAAAAAATTTTTTTTTTTTTTTTTTTTTACCGTGTTAATCTGGGGGGTTGGGTCATGGGGTATTTTTATAGAAAAGATTCTTACGGACGCGGCGATACCTAATAAGTCTACTTTTTTTTACAATTATTTAGGTTTTAGACTATATTATCCTTTTTGATACCAAAATTTTTTTTTTGTATCTCTAAAGTCTAAGTCATTTTTTATTTTATCCGATTATCTTATGTGGGAGCTCATTTTTTGCGGGATGAGAAGACGGTTTTATTGGCACTATTTTTGGGGCTATATGACTTTTTGATCGCTTGCTATTAAACTTTTTATTATGTAAGGGGACAAAAAAAAACCTTTTTTTGCACCTTTTTTTTTTTTCTGAACCGTGTTAATCTGGGAGGTTAGGTCATGGGGTATTTTTATAGAGGAGATTATTACCGACGCGGCAATACCTAATATGTCTACTTTTAATAAATTATTTTAGTTTTTTTGGGTGTCTCAAGTCTGAGAGCCAGTTTTTTTTATCCGATGTCAGTGCTAAATTGGGATATAAATTTAGTACTCCATGGAAGTGTGATATTCCCTGAAGCAACTGTCAATGCAGAGGCCCGGATGATCGGGGCACGTGTCGCACTGAGTAGTCGTGTCCTTCCGTATCCCCCTCCTGCGACACACTCTGCACTTTTTTGGGGTTTGTCACTTCTTTCCAGTATGGGGGACCACACGTGGAAAGTGTTGGCCAGGGACGATCCGGGCACCTACAGTTCCCGAGGTACTCCGGTCTGCTCTTTCCCGGTCTGAAAAGATCAGGGCCATGAGGACTGCCTCATAGAACTGGAGGAATGTCCCTGTGCTGCCAGCGCTTGGGGATAGTACAAAAGAGTTGTACATGGCAACCTGTACCAAGTAGACCGCAACTTTTTTGTACCATGCCAGGGTTTTGCGCATGGCGTTATATGGCTTGAGGACTTGATCCGAGAGATCAACTCCTCCCATATACCGATTGTAGTCGACGATACAATCGGGCTTGAGGACCGTTGCCGCGGTACCTCGCACAGGGACAGGGGTGATGCCGTTACCATGAATAGTGGACAGCATAAGGACATCCCTCTTGTCCTTATACCTGACCAGCAACAGGTTAACAGTGGTAAGGGCACGGGTCTCACCCCTGGGGATAGGTACCTGGAGGGGGAGGGCAGGGAGGCCGCGTTGATTTTTCTGCACGGTCCCACGAGCGGACGTGGATCTGGCGGCAAGGGACTGGAACAAGGGGATAATGGTATAAAAGTTATCCACATAAAGGTGGTAACCCTTATCCAGCAGTGGGTACATAAGGTCCCACACAAATTTCCCGGTAACACCCAGAGTGGGGGGACATTCTGGGGGTTGAATCCGGGAATCTCGCCCCTCGTATACACAAAATTTGTAAGTGTACCCTGAGGGGGACATGTTGCATTATCGGAATAATGAAGACATTTCCGGATGGCCTCAAACCGGGAGCGTGTCATGGCCGTACTGTAAAGTGGGGTCTGGTATAGGACGTCTCCACTCCAGTACAGCCTGACACTGGGTTTCTTGACCAGCTCCATATGCAGCACGAGGCCCCAAAATGTCCTCATTTCGGCTGCACTGACCGGCGTCCAGCCACCGGGCCTGGCCAAAAAGGAGCCCGGGTGTTGAGCGACGAACTGTTGGGCGTACAGATTCTTCTGCTCCACCATCAGATTTACCAGTGGGTCACTGAAAAAATGACAAAAAAAGTCATATTCAGTGTAGCCCACTGTGGAAATCTGGATTCCTGATTGGCCTACAAAATCAGGAATCACGGGCTCGTATCGCTCTGGGCTACACCAGACTAGTTCACCGGCAGGGTGCTCCGGTGGATTTAACTGGTGGGCCTGGAAACCAGTACGAGCCCCAGAGCTGCTCGTACTAGTGTGGGCCACAGGGTCCCTAACATGGCGGTCCCTTTTCTCCGCCTGGCGGCGTCTCCGCCGCCTTGGGGGCTCATCATCATCGCTAGATGATGAGGAGGACGCGGATGACAACAGGAATGTGGGGTCATCCTCATCCTCACTGGGACTCTCGGAGTCGGAGGCAAGCTGGGCGTATGTCTCCTCGGCCGAGAACGTCCGGCGGGCCATAGGGGAGTGTGTGTCTGCGTGTATATGTGCGTGTGTGTAACTCTTTATTTTGTGTGCGTGTGTGTGGGGGCACGGGTGTTCGCGGACTTAACCCTAAAACTAACAGAAGAAAATAAAAATAAACTAACTAAAAAAAGGGCAAAAAATGTGGGGAAAAAAATTCAAAACCGCTGATCAACCGTCAGAAGTTGATTAGCGGTGGGGTGTGCGATGCGCTAACAGTGGCCGGACACTAAGTGCCGGCCACAGTCAGCGTACACCAAAAAAATAAATAAATAAATAAATGCACCCCAAAAAAGGTGGGGGGGGGGTAAGTGGCAGCACCCCTGGGGGGTCTAGGGTCACACAGCTGTGCTGTGGACCCCAGACACCCTAACTTAGGGTGATGCAATCAAAGTTCAGAAACTAACTTACCCTTTTTTTTCCCTGCCTAAACCAAACTTTCCCTGTGCTGTCCCTATGTACCTGATGGGGGGTGCTGGGGCACAGATCGGGTCCTGGGGGCCGAGATCGGGTCCTGGGGGTGCTGGCAGTGATGGCGGACACACGTGCAGGCAGCTCCTCTCTCCTCCGGCTCCGGAACACAAAAGGAGGAGGAGAGGAGCACCTGCCTCTTTTGAATCTGCCGCCGGACCACCCACAGACCAATCAGAAAGCGATCCTGAGTGGTGATGTCACCATCACCACTCAGGATCGCTGGATGGTGATTGGTGGAGTGAAATCACACCACCATCACCATCCTGTTCCGGGTTATCGGGTCTTCAGAGACCCGAATAACCCGGAAACGCAGAAAACCGCAGGTCTGAATTGACCTGCGGTTTTCTGCAATCGCATACATGGGGGGGTCACCAGACCCCCCGGCGCATTTGCCCCAAGGGCCTGCTCAATGATTTGATCAGGCACAGGGTTCCGATCACCGCCCGCCGCGCGGCGGTGATCGAAAATACACAGGGCGTACATGTACGCCCTGTGTCCTTAAGTACCAGGGCACAAGGGCGTACCTGTACGCCCTGTGTCCTTAAGGGGTTAAAGTCGGATCCGTCCTTAATACAATTCAATGGGAATTAAGGACGGATCCGGCGTTACGGCAAATGATACGGCTTTTGAGACGGAGAAGAAAATTATGCATGCTACGGTTTTTCATTTAGACGGAAACGTCGAAAAGACTGAAGCGGAGCAATCCTGATGCATCCTGAAGGACGGACTCTCCATTCAGAATGCATGGGGATAAAACTTATCAGTTATTTTCCGGATTTGAGCCCCTAGGACGGAACTCAACGCCGGAAAAGAAAAACGCAAGTGTGAAAGTACCCTTATTCTTACAGTCTATTACAGTTTTTATCTGATACGATTTTACTGTGGATATTCTATTGCGGATGAATTGTTTATTGGATGGACTATAGTCTTTATATATTTTTCACAATTTTTTGTTATATTTTATCCAACTCATACACCTATTGTGGTCTTCAACTGCTGTACTAATCTGTGGGATGAATTCAAATTTTTTGCACAATATTTTTGTGTCTATGGACGCCAATGTCACGTATAAATTATATATAGGAGTATTTTTAGAATTTTTATACGTAATTTTGTAGTAATTGTTGGATGAATTGCACTATATACGGATCGATGCACATATCTTAAACGTTACTTATCAAGTGTTCCACGGAGAATATCTGGGATATCCACCATAGGGATCCAATTGCATCTTGGTCCCTATTGTTGAGTATCTGATATTCTCTGGACAACCATTTATCTATATTATATACCTACCTACGTGTATAAATAAATCATTTAATACCATAGGAACCTACGCACAAATGTGTTGGATGTATTTTTCCTAATGAGGTGTGCAGAACCATTATATATTTTATATCTATTTTCTGTCTTATAGACTGGGTGAGTCTATATTGGTTGGGGCACCCATTCCATACACAAATACCTGGTGAGCCATCACAAATTGCAATTGTCTTGGATAAATAACAGCATTCCAAAGTTATAACCATATAAAGTGACAAATACCAGGTTTGAAAAATGGAGCTACAGTTTTTGATCCTAACTGGCTTTAGGTTTTAACCAATTTGTTTGGTTGCTAGACTTGGAATACAGCTTTGTATCTTTTGTGAATGAAGTATTAAACATTTAATTTAAGAAGTAGAACATGAAATGATAATTTTAATAATATTAATTGTCTGTTTAATGCATAGAAATGAAACTTTTCACTTATAAAACAATACAGTGATACCATTTTCCTAAATGAATTGCCAATAGCAATATTATTACTAGTGATGAGCTAAGTTCTGAAAAATGAGAAATTTTTATTGTTACAAATTCATTCATCACAAACAGCTATAAATCAGGTATACCCGTACGTCACAGTAGCTGAGGGAATGTATAGAGCCGGCTGCTGCACTGAGCCCGTTCCATACACGGCAGGTGCCGGCTGTATCATACAGCAGATGAGGGTGAATAGGACAAGGGATCAAAAGATCCAAGGTTCTAGTCCCCTAAGGGGGTTTAAAGTTGTCATAGTAAAAGTAAAAATATATATATATAAATTGAAAGTTTAAATCACCCCCTTTCCCAATTTTACATATAGAAAATAGAACATATAGAACAATTAGGCATTGTCTCATTTGAAAATGTCCAAACTATTAAAATCTTAATAAAAATTTCATGTGCGCTGATCGCTGTAATGGAAAAAATAAAAATAAAAACACGTGATTTGCCGTGATCAAAAAGTCGTACATACCACAAAAATGGTGCCAGTAAAATCTAAATTTCATCCTTCAAAAAATAAGTCCTCATACAGCTCCATAGGCCAAAATATAAAAAAAGTTATAAAAAAAGTCTAGTATTGCCGTATTCGTACTGAGCTGCAGAATAAAGACATTATGACATTTTCAGTGCACAGTGAACATCATGATGTCAAAACCACAAAAACCATGGCAAAATTGTATTTTTTTTTTAACTTAGGCTACTTTCACACCTGCGTTCGGGTGTCCGCTCGTGAGCTCCGTTTAAAGGGGCTCACAAGCGGCCCTGAACGCAGCCGTCCAGCCCTAATGCATTCTCAGTGGAGGCGGATCCGCTGAGAATGCATCAGTCTGCCAGCGTTCAGCCTCCGCTCCGCTCAGCGAGCGGACACCTGAACGCTGCTTGCAGCTTTCGGGTGTCCGCCTGGCCGCGCGGAGGCAAGCGGATCCGTCCAGACTTAGAATGTAAGTCAATAAGAACGGATCCGTTTGAAGAGTACACTATATGGCTCAATCTTCAAACGGATCCGCCCCCCCATTGACTTTCAATGTAAAGTCTGGACGGATCTGCTCAGGCTACTTTCACACTTGGAAATTTTTCTAAGTTATAATGCAGACGGATCCGTTCTGAACGGATGCAAACGTCTGCATTATAGGAGCGGATCCGTCTGATGAAACATCAGACGGACCCGCTCCGAAC
Organism: Bufo bufo; assembly: GCF_905171765.1. NCBI lineage: Eukaryota > Metazoa > Chordata > Amphibia > Anura > Bufonidae > Bufo > Bufo bufo. The sequence continues at coordinate 296,796,941 of NC_053393.1, forward strand.
GCTAGTGTGAAAGTAGCCTAAACCCCACAAAGAATTTTTTCAAAATTTCCAATAAAAGACATGGTAAATTGAATGGTGCTCTTAAATAGTACAACTTATCCCCCAAAATAAGCCCTCATATGGATATATAAATAGAAAATTGCAAAAAAATGCTAAACCAAAAATGGGCCCCATACTATATGCTCTGAAAACAATACCAACAATGAAGAACCTTCAAAGACGGACTAAAAATAAATATAACAATGTACACATTAAAATTGTAAATGTTCTGTTCAACTGAAAGAACAGAATTTTTTTTTTTTTTCATGAATGAGAGGAATGGATTCCATATCCCAGGTGTAGAATCAAAAGTATACAAATTTATACTATGAACTAAATGGTATTTCGCTTTAAACATGTATTTCGGTTAATACCAGATGGGCCGAACCTGAAGATGGATCAAACATGGCCTCAGGATTATTACCATAAGGGGCAGAATTCTGAAAACTAGTAGATGGCATATAATATGTTAGCCAAACAGGGGCTGTTGCTGGTATGGGCTTGGATGGTTACATGCGTGGCAAAATAACCAAATTGCTGTTGTGGCCTGCATTCTCCTGAAAATGCCCCTGTCACGCTGGACAGGATACAAGATACAACAGAAATCCATAAACAAGTGTCTAGGCCAGAAACTGGGGATAAAGGTCACCTCCTAACAAATCCCTACCAGCTCTCCCTAGACTTCTGTGCCAACCTTCAGACCCTAGAGGTGGAAATAAACGTGCCCCCGTGCCTAAGGCTGAAGATTCCCTAAAATCCCTAAGATGGTGACAGGGGGAAAGAGACAGCTTACTTCCTCAGACCTGGAGGAGGCAGGTGTCTCTCTAACAGCCTAGACAGAACACACACAAGAAAAAAAAATAAAACTTATCTTGTTACAGAGCAGATACAGCAAATCCTTCTTTCCTTCCTTCCTTCCTTCCTTCCTTCCACTGAGCAAGATAGAAGCTATAACCCACACAGGACACTGGGAAGGCGTGTAATTTAACTCATACAAACGACCCCACCCAGTGCACCTGAAGGGAGGCGGATACAGCTCAACTCCAAAACAAAAACAAAAAACTACACACGTGCTGCTAACCTGGCAGACCTCCGCACATAACCTGAGCAGGGCATGACAGTACCACCCCCCTTTCTACGGGTGACCTCCAGACACCCCAGCCCAACTTTATCCGGGTGGGATCTGTGAAAAGCCCTCACCAGTCGGCTGGCACTAAAATCCACATCCGGAACCCACATCCTCTCCTCAGGGCCATATCCCCTCCAGTGTACCAGATACTGAAGGGAACCCCGAAGAACCTGTGAGTCGAGAACCCAAGAGATCTCGAACTCTAAATTTCCATCAACCAGAACAGGGGGAGGAGGCAATGGCGATGGTTCCACCGGTTTCACATATTTCTTAAGTAAAGACCTGTGGAACACATCGTGGATCCTTCAGATCTGCGGAAGATCCAGACGAAACGCTACTGGATTGATCACCGCAGATATTTTGTAAGGTCCAATAAATCTTGGACCCAGTTTACAAGATGGTACTTTAAGTTTAATATTTTTAGTAGATAACCACACTAGATCACCCACACACAGGTCCGGACCAGTCATACGTCTCTTGTCAGCCATTCGCTTGTACCTCTCACCCATCCTCTCCAAATTGAATCTTCCGCCAGATAGAGGACAAGGCAGAAGAAAATCTCTCCTCCTCTGGCATCCCAGAGGAATTAGTGTCAGAAAAGGTACCAAACTGAAGATGAAAACCGTATGCGCCAAAATATGGCGACTTACCCGTGGACTCAAAGCAAACTCTGCTAGTGATAAGAATGAGGACCAGTCCTCCTGGTTTTCAGCCACAAAGCACCTCAAGTAGGTCTCAAGGTTTTGATTAGTACGCTCTGTCTGTCCATTCGACTGCGGATGAAAAGCCGAAGAGAACGAAAGTTGGATACCAAGACGAGAGCAGAACGCCCTCCAAAATCTGGAAACAAACTGCGTGCCCCTTATCAGAAAACACATCCGAGGGAATGGCATGTAATTTAACGATGTTATCCACAAAAACCTGAGCAAGAGTCTTAGCATTGGGCAGACTAGCTAACGATACAAAGTGAGCCATTTTACTGAAACGGTCAACAACCACCAAAATCACAGTTTTCCCAGAGGAACTCGGCAGATCAGTAATAAAGTCTATAGACAAGTGCATCCAAGGACAAGATGGAATAGACAAAGGAAGAAGTGAACCAGAAGGTCGAGTGTGAGCAACCTTTGCCCATGCACAGGTCTCACAAGCTGCTACGTAATCCTCAACACTCTTACGTAACCCGGGCCACCAGAACCTCCGGGAAATCAGATCAAAGGTGGACTTGCCACCAGGATGTCTCGCAAGGACAGTATCGTGATGTTCCTTGAATACCTTGTATCACAATCCAGCAGGAACAAACAACCTACCTGGGGACAAGAATCCGGAGCCTCCTCCTGGGCTCCCAATACCTCCATCTCCAATACGGGGTACAGAGCGGAAACAACCACCACATCAGCCAAAATCAGAGCAGGATCCTCTGAATCACCTCCCCCAGGAAAACTACGAGACAATGCATCCGCCTTGATGTTTTTAACCCCTGGGCGAAAAGTAACCACAAAGTTGAACCTAGTAAAGAACAGTGACCATCTGGCCTGTCTAGGATTCAGACGCTTGGCAGTTTGCAGGTAAGCCAAGTTCTTATGATTAGTATATACCGTAACAGGATGAGACACCCCCTCCAACCAGTGACGCCATTCCTCAAAGGCCAATTTGATGGCCATCAATTCCCTATCTCCTACATCATGATTCCTCTCAGCGACCGAGAGCTTCTTGGAAAAAAAAGCACACGGACGCCACTTGCCAGGAGATGAACCCTGCGACAACACTGCTCCAACCCCCACCTCTGATGCATCCACCTCCACCACGAATGGCTGAGACACATCGGGCTGCATCAGAATGGGAGCAGACGCAAAACATTCCTTAATAGCCGAAAAGGCCTGCAATGCCTCATCTGACCAGACAGAGAAGTTGACACCTTTCTTAGTCATATCGGTCAGTAGTTCAAGATAAATTTTCTATAATAATTGGTAAACCCCAAAAACTGCATCAAAGCTTTCTGATTCTCCGGTCAGTCCCATTCCAGAACCGCCCGTACCTTTTCGGGGTCCTTACGAAAACCAGAGTCAGAAAGCAGGTAACCCAGAAACAGAAGCTCCTGAACAGTAAACACACATTTCTCCAATTTAGCATACAATTTATTCTCCCGAAGGATCGACAAAACCTGTCTCATGTGATCCTGATGAGTCTTCAGATCAGGAGAGTAAATTAGAATGTCATCCAAGTAAATTACAATGAACCTTCCCACAAAATGATGAAAAATGTCATTGACAAATCGCTAAAACACTGCTGGCGCGTTAGTTAACCCAAAAGGCATAACCAGATTCTCGAAGAGACCCTCGTGTGTGTGGAAGGCCATTTTCCACTCATCCCCCTCTTTGATTCTGATCAGATTGTAGGCCCCTCTTAAATCTAACTTGGAGAACACCTTGGCTCCAACAATTTGATCAAAAAGGTCAGAGATCAAGGGAAGGGGATACGGATCACGGACCGTAATGCGGTTCAATTCCCAGAAATCCAAACAGGGTCTAAGCGAGCCATCCTTTTTCTTAACAAAGAATAACCCAACTGTGACCGGAGATTTAGATGGCCTAATATGACCCTTTGCCAAACTCTCGGCAATATACTTCCGCATGACCTCTCTTTCGGGTTGAGAAAGATTGTATAGCCGAGACTTTGGCAACTTAGCCCTTGGGATGAGATTAACCGGGCAATCATATTCACTATGAGGAGGCAATTCCTGAGCCCCACCTTCTGAAAATATATCTGCAAAATCTGAGAGATACTGGGGTAAAACCGTAGTAGACACCCCAGAGATAGAGGCACTAAGACAATTGTCCGAACAAAATTCACTCCAACCAATGATCTGCCTTGCCTGCCAATCTAAAGTAGGGTTATGTTTTATCAACCACAGTAACCCTAAGACCATAGGAGCGGGCAAGTCCTTCATGACAAAACATGTGAATCACCCTCCCTTAACTGAATACCATGAGCAATATGAGTGAGACTCCTTTGAGAAAGAGGGGAAGAATCGATTGCGAACACCGGAATCTCTCTTTCTAAGGTGCAAGTACTTAGACCCAGATTTTGAAGAAAAAGTTAATCAATAAGGTTCACCCCAGCACCACAATCAAGGAATACTTCAAAATGTAATTTTCTTGAGTCTAGCGCCACCATAGCTGGAAGGAGAAAATGAGTCAAGGATGTTTTTTGTTTGCTTTATGTAAACCTCTTTGTGGTTCTTTATCATCAACACGCGATTTAACAAAAGGACAAGCATAAACAAAATGACCACTTTCTCCGCAGTAATAACATAGCTTATGCAACCTCCTAAAGTTCCTATTACCAGAACAGAACAACACCTGACCCAGCTGCATGGGTTCCTCCCCTACCCCAGAATTACATGTCATAATACTCTGGGGAACTGGTGGGACGAAACCACTCACAGAAGTGATCCCTCGCGTGGAGGGGACCTTACACCTCTCTCTAATGCGTCTATCTAACCATACTGCCAAAGACACAGCATTCTCCAATGTATCCGGGTACTCATGAAAAGCAAGGGCATCTTTTAATCTCTCAGACAACCCCTGACAAAACTGACTATGAAGCGCGGGGTCATTCCACCCAGACTCTGTAGCCCATCTCCTAAACTCAACACAATACACCTGTGCAGAATGTTCTCCTTGTAATAAAGTATGCAACTTAGATTCTGCCATCAAGACCCGATCTGGGTCATCATAAATTAATCCCAAGGCTTTAAAAAATTCATCCACCGACCGGAGGGCCAGAGAATCGGTCGGCAGAGAAAAGGCCCAGGACTGCATGTCCCCTTTATGCAGGGAAATGATTATCCCTACTCTCTGACTCTCATTACCAGATGAAGATGGCCGCAGCTGAAAATACAACTTGCATGACTCTCTAAAGCAGATAAAATCAACCAGAAAGAACCAGGAAGAGCAACCTTAGGTTCAAGGCTGGACTGACTCCCACCAGCGGAGCCATGAAGCAGAAAATTCTTACAAAGTGAAACTGCATTGCAGAGGTCAGCTACCTCCCAAGTTAACTCCTGTATGCGATCAACCAACAAATCAATTGACTCCATCTCAAAGCTGCTGAGAAATGGCAGTCTAGGTTTGGGCAGGTTATAATATCACGCTGGACAGGATACAAGATACAACAGGAATCCACAAACAAGTGTCTAGGCCAGAAGCTGGGGATAAAGGTCACCTCCTAACTAGAGTTGAGCGAACACCTGGATGTTCGGGTTCGAGAAGTTCGGCCGAACTTCCCGGAAATGTTCGGGTTCGGGATCCGAACCCGACCCGAACTTCGTCCCGAACCCGAACCCCATTGAAGTCAATGGGGACCCGAACTTTTCGGCACTAAAAAGGCTGTAAAACAGCCCAGGAAAGAGCTAGAGGGCTGCAAAAGGCATCAACATGTAGGTAAATCCCCTGCAAACAAATGTGGATAGGGAAATGAATTAAAATAAAAATAAAAAAAATTAAAATTAACCAATATCAATTGGACAGAGGTCCCATAGCAGAGAATCTGGCTTCACGTCAGCAGAGAATCAGTCTCTTCATGCCATAGCAGAGAATCTGGCTTCATGTCAGCAGAGAATCAGTCTTCATGTCATAGCAGAGAATTAGGCTTCACGTCACCCACCACTGGAACAGGCCACTGTCACATATTTAGGCCCAGGCACCCAGGCAGAGGAGAGAGGTCCCGTAACAGAGAATCTGGCTTCATGTCAGCAGAGAATCAGTCTTCATGTCATAGCAGAGAATCAGGCTTCACGTCACCCACCACTGGAACAGGCCACTGTCACATATTTAGGCCCAGGCACCCAGACAGAGGAGAGGGGTCCCGTAACAGAGAATCTGGCTTCATGTCAGCAGAGAATCAGTCTTCATGTCATAGCATAAAATCAGGCTTCATGTCACCCACCACTGGAACAGGCCACTGTCACATATTTAGGCCCCGGCACCCAGACAGAGGAGAGAGGTCCCGTAACAGAGAATCTGGCTTCATGTCAGGAGAGAATCAGTCTTCATGTCATAGCAGAGAATCAGGCTTTACATCACCCACCACTGGTACAGGCCACTGTCACATATTTAGGCCCAGGCACCCAGGCAGAGGAGAGAGGTCCCGTAACAGAGAATCTGACTTCATGTCAGCACAGAATCAGTCTTCATGTCATAGCAGAGAATCAGGCTTCACGTCACCCACCACTGGAACAGGCCACTGTCACATATTTAGCCCAGGCACCCAGGCAGAGGAGAGAGGTCCCGTAACAGAGAATCTGGCTTCATGTCAGCAGAGAATCAGTCTTCGTGTCATAGCAGAGAATCAGGCTTCACGTCACCCACCACTGGAACAGGCCACTGTCACATATTTAGGCCCAGGCACCCAGGCAGAGGAGAGAGGTCCCGTAACAGAGAATCTGGCTTCATGTCAGCACAGAATCAGTCTTCATGTCATAGCAGAGAATTAGGCTTCACGTCACCCACCACTGGAACAGGCCACTGTCACATATTTAGGCCCAGGCACCAAGGCAGAGGAGAGAGGTCCCGTAACAGAGAATCTGGCTTCATGTCAGCAGAGAATCGGTCTTCATGTCATAGCAGAGAATCAGGCTTCACGTCACCCACCACTGGAACAGGCCACTGTCACATATTTAGGCCCAGGCACCTAGGCAGAGGAGAGAGGTCCCGTAACAGAGAATCTGGCTTCATGTCAGCACAGAATCAGTCTTCATGTTATAGCAGAGAATCAGGCTTCACGTCACCCACCACTGGAACAGGCCACTGTCACATATTTAGGCCCGGCACCCAGACAGAGGAGAGGTTCATTCAACTTTGGGTTGCCCCGCAATATAATGGTAAAATGAAAATAAAAATAGGATTGAATGAGGAAGTGCCCTGGAGTACAATAATATATTGTTAAGGGGAGGTAGTTAATGTCTAATCTGCACAAGGGATGGACAGGTCCTGTGGGATCCATGCCTGGTTCATTTTTACGAAAGTCAGCTTGTCCACATTGGCTGTAGACAGGCAGCTGCGTTTGTCTGTAATGACGCCCCCTGCCGTGCTGAATACACGTTCAGACAAAACGCTGGCCGCTGGGCAGGCCAGCACCTCCAAGGCATAAAAGGCTAGCTCTGGCCACGTGGACAATTTGGAGACCCAGAAGTTGAATGGGGCCGAAACATCAGTCAGTACGTGGAGGGGTGTGCACAGGTACTGTTCCACCATGTTATTGAAATGTTGCCTCCTGCTAACACGTTCCGTATCAGGTGGTGGTGCAGTTAGCTGTGGCGTGGTGACAAAACTTTTCCACATCTCTACCATGCTAACCCTGCCCTCAGAGGAGCTGGCCGTGACACAGCTGCGTTGGCGACCTCTTGCTCCTCCTCTGCCTTGGGCTTCCACTGGTTCCCCTGTGACATTTGGGAATGCTCTCAGTAGCGCGTCTACCAACGTGCGCTTGTACTCGCGCATCTTCCTATCACGCTCCAGTGTAGGAAGTAAGGTGGGCACATTGTCTTTGTACCGGGGATCCAGCAGGGTGGCAACCCAGTAGTCCGCACACGTTAAAATGTGGGCAACTCTGCTGTCGTTGCACAGGCACTGCAGCATGTAGTCGCTCATGTGTGCCAGGCTGCCCAGAGGTAAGGACAAGCTGTCCTCTGTGGGAGGCGTATCGTCATCGTCCTGTGTTTCCCCCCAGCCACGCACTAGTGATGGGCCCGAGCTGCGTTGGGTGCCAGCCCGCTGTGAACCTGCTACATCCTCATCCTCCTCCACCTCCACCTCCTCCTCATCCTCGTCCTCCTCGTCCTCTAGTAGTGGGCCCTGTCTGGCCACATTTGTACCTGGCCTCTGCTGTTGCAAAAAACCTCCCTCTGAGTCACTTCGAAGAGACTGGCCTGAAAGTGCTAAAAATTACCCCTCTTCCTCCTCTTCCTCCTGGGCCACCTCCTCTTCCATCATCGCCCTAAGTGTTTTCTCAAGGAGACATAGAAGTGGTATTGTAACGCTGATAACGGCGTCATCGCCACTGGCCATGTTGGTGGAGTACTCAAAACAGTGCAACAGGGCACACAGGTCTCGCATGGAGGCCCAGTTATTGGTGGTGAAGTGGGGCTGATCCGCAGTGCGACTGACCCGTGCGTGCTGCAGCTGAAACTCCACTATGGCCTGCTGCTGCTCGCACAGTCTGTCCAGCATGTGCAAGGTGGAGTTCCACCTGGTGGGCATGTCGCATATGAGGCGCTGAGCGGGAAGGCCGAAGTTACGCTGTAGCACAGACAAGCGAGCAGCGGCAGGGTGTGAACGCCGGAAGTGCGAACAGACGGCCAGCACTTTATGCAGCAGCTCTGACATGTCAGGGTAGTTGCGAATGAACTTCTGCACCACCAAATTCAGCACATGCGCCAGGCAAGGGATGTGCGTCAAACCGGATAGTCCCAGAGCTGCAACGAGATTTCGCCCATTATCGCACACCACCAGGCCAGGCTTGAGGCTCACCGGCAGCAACCACTCGTCGGTCTGTTTTTTTCATACCACGCCACAACTCCTGTGCGGTGTGGGGCCTGTCCCCCAAACATATGAGTTTCAGAACGGCCTGCTAACGTTTACCCCAGGCTGTGCTGAAGTTGGTGGTGAAGGTGTGTGGCTGACTGGATGAGCAGGTGTAAGAAGAGGAGGAGGAAGCTGAGTAGGAGGAGGAGGAGACAGGAGCCAAAGAATGTTGCCCTGTGATCCTTGGCGGCGGAAGGACGTGCGCCAAACAGCTCTCCGCCTGGGGCCCAGCCGCCACTACATTTACCCAGTGTGCAGTTAGGGAGATATAGCGTCCCTGGCCGTGCTTACTGGTCTACATATCTGTGGTTAGGTGGACCTTGCCACAGATGGCGTTGCGCAGTGCACACTTGATTTTATCGGATACTTGGTAGTGCAGGGAAGGCACGGCTCTCTTGGAGAAGTAGTGCCGGCTGGGAACAACATACTGTGGGACAGCAAGCGACATGAGCTGTTTGAAGCTGTCTGTGTCCACCAGCCTAAATGACAGCATTTCATAGGCCAGTAGTTTAGAAATGCTGGCATTCAGGGCCAGGGATCGAGGGTGGCTAGGTGGGAATTTACGCTTTCTCTCAAATGTTTGTGAGATGGAGAGCTGAACGCTGCCGTGTGACATGGTTGAGATGCTTGGTGACGCAGGTGGTGGTGTTGGTGGTACATCCCATGTTTGCTGGGCGGCAAGTGTCAACGTCCCTCCAGAGGCGGAGGAAGAGACCGAGGCGGCGGCAGCAGCAGAAGAGGCCGAGGCGGCAGCAGCAGAAGAGGTAGCAGGGGGAGCCTGAGTGACTTCCTTGTTTTTAAGGTGTTTACTCCACTGCAGTTCATGCTTTGCATGCAGGTGCCTGGTCATGCAGGTTGTGCTAAGGTTCAGAACGTTAATGCCTCGCTTCAGGCTCTGATGGCACAGTGTGCAAACCACTCGGGTCTTGTCGTCAGCACATTGTTTGAAGAAGTGCCATGCCAGGGAACTCCTTGAAGCTGCCTTTGGGGTGCTCTGTCCCAGATGGCGGCGGTCGGTAGCAGGCGGAGTCTCTTGGCGGCGGGTGTTCTGATTTTGCCCACTGCTCCCTCTTTTGCTACGCTGTTGGCTCGGTCTCACCACTGCCTCTTCCTCTGAACTGTGAAAGTCAGTGGCATGACCTTCATTCCATGTGGGGTCTAGGACCTCATCGTCCCCTGCATCGTCTTCCACCCAGTCTTGATCCCTGACCTCCTGTTCAGTCTGCACACTGCAGAAAGACGCAGCAGTTGGCACCTGTGTTTCGTCATCATCAGAGACGTGCTGAGGTGGTATTCCCATGTCCTCATCATCAGGAAACATAAGTGGTTGTGCGTTAGTGCATTCTATCTCTTCCACCCCTGGGGAAGGGCTAGGTGGATGCCCTTGGGAAACCCTGCCAGCAGAGTCTTCAAACAGCATAAGAGACTGCTGCATAACTTGAGGCTCAGACAGTTTCCCTGATATGCATGGGGGTGATGTGACAGACTGATGGGCTTGGTTTTCATGCGCCATCTGTGCGCTTTCTGCAGAAGACTGGGTGGGAGATAATGTGAATGTGCTGGATGCACTGTCGGTCACCCAATTGACTAATGCCTGTATCTGCTCAGGCCTTACCATCCTTAGAACGGCATTGGGCCCCACCAAATATCCCTGTAAATTCTGGCGGCTACTGGGACCTGAGGTAGTTGGTACACTAGGACGTGTGGCTGTGGCAGAACGGCCACATCCTCTCCCAGCACCAGAGGGTCCACTAACACCACCACGACCATGTCCACGTCCGCGTCCCTTACTAGATGTTTTCCTCATTGTTACCGTTCACCACAATAAGAAAAATATTATTCGGGCCAATGTATTGAATTAAAATTCAGGCCTTTTTTTACAGACACCTAACACTATCTGGCTATCTATTTAGGTACCGTATTACACTAATACAGGCACACCAGTAATGACAGATTTAGCTGAATATAAATGTGAGGCCTATTTTTAGGCGCTGGGTGACAGGTATACGTTTAATCACAGAATTAGACTTGGATCTGCACTGTAGCGTGTGTGTTAAGTTTTTGAGAATGACCCTATCAGCACCTTGAATCTAATATACCCTTTTAGGGATAGATTTAAAGTAGTCCTGATACAGCAGAAACCACTAATTTTGAGAATTGCAAATTTGGGAATTGTTTTTTAAGCTAGAACAAAAACTGTGCTTTGACGGTCACAAACAATAACTTGACCAGCTAAAACAGTACAGATTTGGATAAATATAAATGTGAGGCCTATTTTTTAGGCGCTGGGTGACAGGCTCAACTTGCCCCTGATGTAGTATATGTCCAAAAAATAACCACACTATTGATGGTTAAATGCACTTGATGAAAGCTTGACCCTGATGTAGGATATAGCAAAAAATAACCACACTATTGATGGTTAAATGCACTTGGGTGACACAAGCTCAGCTTGCCCCTGATGTAGTATATGGCCAAAAAATAACCACACTATTGATGGTTAAATGCACTTGATGAAAGCTTGACCCTGATGTAGGATATAGCAAAAAATAACCACACTATTGATGGTTAAATGTACTTGGTGGTAGCTTGTGCTGGCGCACCACAAGCCACAAAATGGCCGCCGATCACCCCAGAAAAAAGTGATATAAAAACGCTCTGGGCAGCCTAAAAATAGTGAGCAATTGAATATCAGCACTTCAATGATCCACAGCTGTAGATCGATCACTGAATGAAGTCTTTTGGAGGAGTTAATCTGCCTAATCTCGCCCTAACGTCGCAGCTGCAACCTCTCCCTACGCTTGTATCAGCAGAGTGACGTGCAGCGCTACGTGACCCAAGCTTATATAGAGGCTGGGTCACATGTTGCACTGGCCAATCACAGCCATGCCAATAGAAGGCATGGCTGTGATGGCCTCTTGGGGCAAGTAGTATGATGCTTGTTGATTGGCTGCTTTGCAGCCTTTCAAAAAGCGCCAAGAAAGCGCCGAACACCGAACCCGGACTTTTACGAAAATGTTCGGGTTCGGGTCCGTGTCACCCCAAAATTCGCTCATCCCTACTCCTAACAAATCCCTACCAGCTCTCCCTAGATTTCTGTGCCCACGTTCAGATCCTAGAGGTGGGAATAAACGTGCCCCCGTGCCTAAGGCTGAAGATTCCCTAAAATCCCTAAGATGGTGACAGGGGGAAAGAGACAGCTTGCTTTCCCAGGCCTGGAGGAGGCAGGCATCTCTCTAACAGCCTAGACAGAACACACACAAGAAAACAAAACCAACTTATTTTGTCACAGAGCAGATACAGCAAATCCTTCTTTCCTTCCTTCCTTCCTTCCTTCCACTGAGCAAAATAGAAGCTATAATCCACACAGGACACTGGGAAGGGGCGTAATTTAAACTCATACAAACGACCCCACCCAGTGCACCTGAAGGGAGGCGGATACAGCTCAACTCCAAAACAAAAACAAAAAACTGCACACGTGCTGCTAACCTGGCAGACCTCCGCACATAACCTGAGCAGGGCATGACAGCCCCTTTGTATGAGAATTACATAAAGGGGCTACATGGGGCCAATAGTTGGCTACTGTTTACATTTTACTTTATAATAAAGTTATACTTACTTTTAATACTTACATCCTGAATCTACATACAGTATGAAGAGTACCTCATGGTGCAGCAGGTGATCAGCAATTGGATCCAACTAACTGATAAAATAGTTGAGAAAAACAGTCATGGGGCATTCCCGGAGTGAAACAAGAAGAAAACCAGATGCATGTTCAGCATCTGCATCGTTAGATGAGTGCGAACACACTGATGTATTTTTGCAATCACCATGGTTATCAATTACTGAACAGGTAAACAAGTAACAAGGATAAGGAGGAACATCAGGAGCTGTAGACAACATTGAAGTTGATGGGAAGGAACGAAAGATTCCTGAGTCCTGACTGCTGGAGAAGGGGTGCCGGCCTGAGGGAGATGCAGCAGTTCCTTTTGAGAGCCCAGGGAACTGTCTGTTGGCCATAGTATACAGTAACTTTACCAGTGATGTAATGGATTAACTATGAATATTGCAGCAGTTGATCAAGATGCAAGTGGTGATATATTAAACTGACCTTTAATCATGAGGCACAGTAATTCTATATATCATATAAAGATTAACAGGGAATGTGTCATCCGTTAAACAGGATTCACATGAAAATATATTAGACTGCCATTTAATACTGAGGCACAGTAGTTCTATATATAAACTTACAGAGTAATTGATATTGTGAACAAGATGCATACCTCGATTACACTCAATCTGCACTGTCCCTGAAGTCTCCTTATGCTCTCCCTATGCTCTCCCTACAGTGTCTAAAAACTCTCCTTATGATCTCTCTACTCTGTCCCTGCACTCTACCTACAATATTCTACAATGGAAAGCTTTCTGCAACACTGTACCTAGCATGTTAGAGCTTGTCTCCCTAAGCTCAGCTCACAGTGAAATGGTTGAGACGGAGGGATGGCTATCTGCTAAATGGCGAGCTTCATTGCATTATGCGCCATATCATGTTCCTGGGCTTCTTACTTTCACTTTGTAATACATGCAGCAACCATTTTAGAATAAATCCGATTCATTACCACAAAGCACAAGGAAATCCAGCTTCACGGAGAATCAATTTTTTCGGATCGAATTCCGCTTTGGATGCTTTGACTCCCTCAACAATAATTATTACATTAAGTTTGTAAATACTGTACATTTAAGTAAAATAATTAGATTAACCCCTTAATGCCCAGCACCGTACATGTACGGCGCAACCGGACATGACTTAACCAAGCACTAAACATGATTTTTTTATTGTTTCAAAAATGCTTTTATTGTGTTAAATGTAAAGAAAAAGAAAAAAGTAGACATATTAGGTATCGTCGCATCCTTAACAACCTGCTCTATAAAAATACCACATGACCTAACCACTCAGGTGAACATTGCAAAAATAAAAACTGTTTAAAAAAAAGCTATTTTTGTCACCTTAAATCACGAAAAGTGTAATAGCAAGTGATCAAAAAGTCATTCGCACTCTAAAATAGTACTAATCAAACCGTAATCTCATACCGAAAAAAATGAGCCCCTAAACAAGACAGTTGCCTAAAAAATAAAAAAAAACTATGGCTTTCCGAATATGGAGACACAAAAAAATTATTTTGTTCAAAATGCTTTATTATGTAGAACTGAAACAAACAACCAAAAAAGTTGTCATATTCGGTGTTGTCCCATCCGCAACAACCTGCTCTATAAAAATACCACATGATCTAACCTGTCAGATGAACATTGTAAATAACAAAAATTTAAAATGGTGCCAAAACTATTTTTTGTTATTTTGCCTCACAAAAAAGTGCATTATAGAGCAACCAAAAATCATATGTACCTTAAAATAGTGCCAACAAATGGCCTCCCAATGTTATACTACCTTTCATTCAAAGAAATTCTATTGCCCCACCTACTTAATTCCTTTAATGAAGCACTTTCAGGTAAACCTTTTCTTCCGCAGTCTGTCAACGCCCACATCACTCTGATTCCCAAACCACAAAAGGACCCTAATCTTTGCTCCAGCTACAGACCTATATCTTTGTTAAACTTAGATATAAAAATGTACGCTAAGATATTAGCCAATAGGATTAAACCCCTTTTGAAAGATCTCATTCATCCGGACCAAACAGGTTTCATTCCTGGGCGAGAGGGTAAAGATAACACATATAAAGTCATAAACTCTATTGCATTGGCTAAAAAGACTGGGAACCCCTTTGTGGTTTTGGGAACAGACGCTTAAAAAGTGTTTGACAGAGTGGCTTGGCCCTTCATTAAAAACACACTTTTTAAGCTAGGATTCCCGGACCCTTTTGTTGAGGCTATATTTGCATTATATGCTTCCCCAAGCACCAATATTAAAGTCAACGATATTCTATCCAAACCTATCCAGATAAATAATGGGACAAGGCAAGGTTGCCCCCTATCACCTCTACTCTTCATTCTCACAATTGAACCTCTTTTACAATTCATCAGACAAAATAAAGAGATAAAAGGTCTGACTTGCGGCAACCTGGAGATCAAACAAGCGGCATATGCGGATGATCTACTTTTAATGATCTCCAACCCAACCAAAGCCTTCCCGGCTATCATTAAAACCTTTTCCACCTTCGGCTTTATCTCAAACTTCAAGATAAATCTGTCCAAATCAGTAGCGATGAATATTAATCTCCCACCCAAGTTTTTACAGAAACTCAAGGAAAACTCCCCCTTTGAATGGTCACAAACATACATAAAATTCCTGGGAATTAATATCACGCCAGATTTAAACAAACTTTATGAAACCAACTTTCCTCTTCTGCTAAAATCCATACCCGAAACATTAAACTCTTGGTCCCCCTCTTTCATTTCTTGGATAGGCAGACGCAACATATTTAACTTTCTAATAGTTCCCAAAATTACATATTTATTGCAAGTTCTCCCGGTAAAATTGCCAAGCAGTTTCTTCAATTCTTTTAGGAAGATCTGTTCCTCTTACGTCTGGGGAAAAACGAAACCCAAAATCTCAAATAGGTTCCTGCTACTTCCCTTCTTAAAGGGGGGTATTGGTTTCCCTTCCATCAAAAGATATCATCGGGCGGTGCATATGAATAGAATCATTGACTTATTGAGAAAACCAATACATTAACTCTGGATTCCTTTAGAAGAAAAACTGGTGGGTTGTCCTATCAGACCCTTATTATTATCGGAACCTGATAGGTTAATCCAACCAATTCCAAGAGATTTTTTAGCGTCAGCTACATTGTCTATTTGGAAAAATTCAAACGTAAGAGGAACTTGCCTGTCGTACCCCTCCCCACTTTTAACTATTAGTGACTGCCTTAGTGTCAACAATGACAGCTCCCTTATCCTTCCCTCCCAAATACGTAATTCTAATCTTCTGTCCCAGGAATTACTGGACAAGGAAGGCACCTTTCTTGATCTCACCTCCGTAGCAGCGAAATTTAAGTTAAAAAACTTTAATCAGTTGCAATTATCATGCCTGAAAGCTGTCATTAACCCCATTCTAGCAAAAATTCAAGTTACCCTCCCACTAACATGGTTTGAAAAACTTGTCTCACAATCGCTGTATCCAGCTAAGATTATCTCCATTGTGTCTAAAAACCTAATATCATTGGAAATATCTTCCCCACCCTACTTCATAAGGGAATGGGAGAAAGATTTAGATGTAAATTCTCCAATAAAGAAACCCAGATTATCTTAGGTACTCGTAAGAGTATTTCCAGATGTGTAACCATACAAGAGAACGCCTACAAAGTCCTCACTAGGTGGTACTTAACTCCAGTAAGACTGAGTCTGATGTATGAAGGTACTTCGAACAGATGCTGGAGATGTCTTTCTGGAAAAGGATCCTTTTTACACATATGGTGGTCATGTCCCAAAAGTAAAATATTTTGGGACTTGGTCTTTAAGATAATAAGAGATATCCTTGCATTAGGAGAAGATCTGCTTCCTAGCTGTCCTGGAATAGCTCTTCTGACTCTGATTCCTAACCCTTTAACGAATCTGAAACTATCCCTCCTGAGAGTTTTGTTGGCAGCGGCTAGGATACTAATTGCTTCTAATTGGAAATCAACCAAGACTCCATCAATCTCTCATTGGAGAGGAAAAGTTGAAGCATTAGCAAGACTAGAAGAATTATCTCATTGGAAACTTCGGTCCCACCATAAATATACAAAAATATGGCATCCCTGGACAGCTGGGAGAGATATCGTGATCCCTTACCAACGTAAAGAATTGGTTATCTTGAGCTTTGAACCACCCAAGACCACTAAAGATCGCGGATAAAATCACTACTAAAGAGGTTTTTAATTATACTTATTATCTGCCATTGCCGCACAATCTGTCGCCTGGCCTCCTCTGTACTGTACCTAGCTTCTTCGGGTCTGTCAGTCAGTAATCTCACCGGTACAAGGATTTAGATGTTCATCTTACTGTCAATCGAATCTACCCCTTCCCCCCTCCCTCTTTCCTTCCCCCCCACCATTTTCTGTGTTCTCAACAGTTTTTCATTGTTGGATTACTTAGTCTATTTGAATTTGCTTCCAATATGTACAGTCGTGGCCAAAAGTTTTGAGAATTACATAAATATTGGAAATTTGAAAAGTTGCTGCTTAAGTTTTTATAATAGCAATTTGCATATACTCCAGAATGTTATGAAGAGTGATCAGATGAATTGCATAGTCCTTCTTTGCCATGAAAATTAACTTAATCCCAAAAAAAACTTTTCACTGCATTTCATTGCTGTCATTAAAGGACCTGCTGAGATCATTTCAGTAATCGTCTTGTTAACTCAAATGAGAATGTTGACGAGCACAAGGCTGGAGATCATTATGTCAGACTGATTGGGTTAAAATGGCAGACTTGACATTTTAAAAGGAGGGTGATGCTTGAAATCATTGTTTTTCCATTGTTAACCATGGTGACCTGCAAAGAAACGCGTGCAGCCATCATTGCGTTGCATAAAAATGGCTTCACAGGCAAGGATATTGTGGCTACTAAGATTGCACCTCAATCAACAATTTATAGGATCATCAAGAACTTCAAGGAAAGAGGTTCAATTCTTGTTAAGAAGGCTCCAGGGCGTCCAAGAAAGTCCAGCAAGCGCCAGGATCGTCTCCTAAAGAGTATTCAGCTGCGGGATCGGAGTGCCACCAGTGCAGAGCTTGCTCAGGAATGGCAGCAGGCAGGTGTGAGCGCATCTGCACGCACAGTGAGGAGAAGACTTTTGGAAGATGGCCTGGTGTCAAGAAGGGCAGCAAAGAAGCCACTTCTCTCAAAAAAAAAAAAAAATCAGGGACAGATTGATCTTCTGCAGAAAGTATGGTGAATGGACTGCTGAGGACTGGGGCAAAGTCATATTCTCCGATGAAGCCTCTTTTCGATTGTTTGAGGCATCTGGAAAAAGGCTTGCCCGGAGAAGAAAAGGTGAGCGCTACCATCAGTCCTGTGTCATGCCAACAGTAAAGCATCCTGAAACCATTCATGTGTGGGGTTGCTTCTCATCCAAGGGAGTGGGCTCACTCACAATTTTGCCCAAAAACACAGCCATGAATAAAGAATGGTACCAAAACATCCTCCAACAGCAACTTCTTCCAACAATCCAACAACAGTTTGGTGAAGAACAATGCATTTTCCAGCACGATGGAGCACCGTGCCATGAGGCAAAAGTGATAACTAAGTGGCTTGGGGACCAAAACGTTGACATTTTGGGTCCATGGCCTGGAACCTCCCCAGATCTTAATCCCATTGAGAACTTGTGGTCAATCCTCAAGAGGCGGGTGGAAAAACAAAAACCCACTAATTCTGACAAACTCCAAGAAGTGATTATGAAAGAATGGGTTGCTATCAGTCAGGAATTGGCCCATAAGTTGATTGAGAGCATGCCCAGTCGAATTGCAGAGGTCCTGAAAAAGAAGGGCCAACACTGCAAATACTGACTCTTTGCATAAATGTCATGTAATTGTCGAAAAAAGCCTTTGAAACGTATGAAGTGCGTGTAATTATATTTCACTACATCACAGAAAAAACTGAAACAAAGATCTAAAAGCAGTTTAGCAGCAAACTTTGTGAAAACGAATATTTGTGTCATTCTCAAAACTTTTGGCCACGACTGTACTGAACAGCGTTTAGCTTATATGAGAAAGACAGGTTGATTCTACAGGCCAAAAAAGCATGTTAATTTGAGGGACTCTGCACGCTCACACAATGTAAGAGGATACCCTGGTCAGGGGATGGTTTCTCCCTGTCCATTTATTAAAGCCCTGCTCATGTGTGCGGGTAGTTTCTCTCAATTAGGATATAGGCCTTTGTCCTCCTATTGTAATAATTATTGCATCATATCTCTCTCTTTGCTTATAATCATTTATTGAGCATGATACATATTTGGTTTGTATACCATTGTCTGTATTACTTCACTACATGTTATAAAATCAATAAAAAGATTTTTAAAAGAAAAGAATAAATTAGCAGCATGAAAAAAAATAAAAATAATTGTGCCAACAAAACTGCCACCTTATCCCGTAGTTTTCAAAATGGGGTAATTTTTTTGGAGTTTCTACTCTGGGGTGCATCAGTTTTTTTTTAAATGTGACATGGCAGCTTAGAATTGTCCCAGTGAAATCTGCCTTCCAAAAAACATATGGCGTTCCGTTCCTTCTGCGCCCTGCCGTGTGTCCGTACAGCAGTTTACGATCACATATGGGGTGTTTTTGTAAACTACAGAATCAGGGAAATAAACATTGTGTTTTGTTTGGCTGTTAACCCTTGCTTTGTTAGTGGAAACATTTTTTATTGAAATGGAAAATCTGGCAAAAAAGTGAAATTCTGAAATTTTATCTCCATTTTCCATTAATTCTTGTGGAACACCTAAAGGGTTACCAAAGTTTGTAAAATCTATTTTGAATACCTTGAGGGGGTGCAGTTTCTAAAATGGGTCATTTTTAGGTGGATTCTATTATGTAGTGACTTCAGACCTGAACTGGTCCTTAAAAAGTGAGTTTTGGAAATTTTCTGAAAATTTCAAGATTTGCTTCTAAACTTCTAAACCTTCTAACGTTCCCACCCAAAAAAATGGCACTCACAAAATTATCCAAACATGAAATAGACATATGGGGAATGTAAAATAGTAACTATTTTTGGAGTTATTACTATCTATTCTAAAAGTAGAGAAATTGAAATTTGAAAATGAAGTACAATATGTGATGAGAAAACAGTCTCAGAATGGCCTGGATACGTAAAAGTGTTTTAAAGTTATTACCCCATAAAGTGACACATGTCAGATTTGCTAAAAATGGTCTGGGTAGAAAGGTGAAAATGGCTTGGTCCTGAAAGGATTAAACTCCACTATTACTACATTATCAACACAAATCTTTTGTTTTGATGATAAAAGGCAGCACTGAAATGTCTAAAAGCTAGAATAAAGATTAGTTGTAAAGTGTTATTCATTTACATAAAGGTTTTAAGAAAAACAAAAAGAAAAATGTAATTTATGTCAGGTCAGACATTTACCAATAGACAGAAAATCTACTTGTAGATTATATGGACAAGGCGGAAAATCATAATGAGGTCATTATTATGGGGGACTTCAACTACCCAAATATAGACTGGGAAACTGAAACCTGTACATCTCGTAAAGGAAACAGGCTCTTGGCAATAACCATAGACAATTACCTTTCCCAACTGGTTCAGGACCCGACTAGAGGGACGGCCACACTGGACTTACTATTAACCAATAGACCTGACAAAACAACAGATGTGTAGGTTGGGGGACACCTGGAAAATAGTGACCATAAAGTAATAACCTTCCAATTGTCATTCAAAAGAGTGTTTCTTCAGAGAGGAGCAAAAATACCAAACTTCATAGAAGCTAAATGTATCTAATAAGAGAGGCCATAGGCCTAACTGGGACAAAGTCCTAAAAAAATTGCAGCCACAAAATAGGATATTTTTAAAAGCATCCTAAAATCTAATCCTGAGAAGTACATACTTTATGAGAATAAAATTTTAAGGAGAAGGAAAAAACAATGTGGATAAATAGAAATGTAAAGAAAGCAATAAATGACAAAAATAAAGCATTTAAATCACTGTTTCAGGAGGGTATCAAGGAAGATAATTATCTTAAGATTATTAAGTAATGTCATAGCCAGACCCTTATTTCTGATATTTTAGGACTCTGTACTGTCAGGGAGTGTTCCACAGGATTGGCACATAGCAAATGTGCTGCCAATATTAAAAAAGGGTCCAAAAACTGAGCCTGGAACCTATAAGCCGGTAAGTTTAACATCTGTCATGGGTAAACTGTTTGACGGTTTTCTAAGAGATGCTATCTAGGAGTACCTCAATAAAAATAATTGGCATGGCATCATGAGGGATCGGTCATGTCAAACTAATTTAATCCGTTTCTATGAGGAGGTATATTCTAGACTTGACCGCGGAGAATCAATCAATAGATGTCGTATATCTGGACTTTTCCAAAGCATTTGACACTGTACTACTTAAGAGACCCACAGGGGTCAGTATTGGGCCCTATTCTCTTTAATATATTTATTAATGATCTTGTAGAATGCTTGCATAGTAAAATACATTTTTTTGCAGATGACACTAAACTGTGTAAAATAATTAACTTGGAAGAGGACAGTATACTGCTATAGATGGATCTGGATAGAGTGGAGGCATGGGCAGATACGTGGCAGATGAAGTTTAGCACTGACAAATGTAAGGTTATGCACATAGGAAGGTATAATGCAAGTCCTTAGTATATACTAAATGGTAAAGCCCTGGGTAACACTGACATGGAAAATGACCTAGGAATGTTAGTGAACAGCAAACTAAACTGTAGAAACCAGTGTAAGGCAGCTGCTGCCAAGGCCAATAAGATAATGGGTTGCATAGATGCCCATGATGAGAACATAGTCCTGCCACTTTACAAATCACTAGTCGAACCAAACATGGAGTATTGTGTACAGTTCTGGGCTCCTGTGAACAAGGCAGACATAGCAGAGCTGGAGAGGGTTCAGAGGAGGGCAAATAAAGTAATACCTGGAATGGGTGGACTACAGTACCCTGAAAGATTATCAAAATTAGGGTTATTCGCTTTAGAAAAAGACGACTCAGTGTAGATCTAATAATTATATATACAGTTGCAAGAAAAAGTATGTGAACCCTTTGGAATAATATGGATTTCTGCGCAAATTGGTCATAAAATGTGATCTGATCTTCATCTAAGTCACAACAATAGAACATCACAGTCTGCTTAAACTAATAACACACAAAGAATACAATTTTACTATGTTTTTATTGAACACACCATGTAAACATTTGCAGTGCAGGTAGAAAAAGTATGTGAATCCCTAGACTAATGACATCTCCAAGAGCTAATTGGAGTGAGGTGTCAGCCATCTGGAGTCCAATCAATGAGATGAGATTGGAGGTGTTGGTTACAGCTGACCTGCCCTATGAAAAACACACACACCAGTTCTGGGTTTGCTTTTCACAAGAAACATTGCCTGATGTGAATGATGCCTCGCACAAAAGAGCTCTCAGAAGTTCTACGATTAAGAATTGTTGACTTGCATAAAGCCGGAAAGGGTTATAAAAGTATCTCCAAAAGCCTTGCTGTTCATCAGCCCACAGTAAGGCAAATTGTCTATAAATGGAGAAAGTTCAGCACTGCTGCTACTCTCCCTAGGAGTGGCCGTCCTGTAAATATGACTGCAAGAGCACAGTGCAGACTGCTCAATGAGGTGAAGAAGAATCCTAGAGTGTCAGCTAAAGACTTACAAAAGTCTCTGGCATATGCTAACATCCCTGTTAGCGAATCTACGATACGTAAAACACTAAACAAGAATGGATTTCATGGGAGGATACCACAGAGGAAGCCACTGCTGTCCAAAAAAAACATTTCTGCACGTTTACAGTTTGCACAAGAGCACCTGGATGTTCCACAGCAGTACTGGCAAAATATTCTGTGGACAGATGAAACCAAAGTTGAGTTGTTTGGAAGAAACACACAACACTATGTGTGGAGAAAAAGAGGCACAGCACACCAACATCAAAACCTCATGCCAACTGTGAAGTATGGTGGTGGGGGCATCATGGTTTGGGGCTGCTTTGCTGCATCAGGGCCTGGACAGATTTCTATCATCGAAGGAAAAATTAATTCCCAAGTTTATCAAGACATTCTGCAGGAGAACTTAAGGCCATCTGTCCACCAGCTAAAGCTCAACAGAAGATGGGTATTGCAACATAACAACGACCCAAAGCATAGAAGTAAATCAACAACAGAATGGCTTAAACAGAAGAAAATACGCCTTCTGTGGTGGCCCAGTCAGAGTCCTGACCTCAACCCGATTGAGATGCTGTGGCATGACCTCAAGAAAGCGATTCACACCAGACATCCCAAGAATATTGCTGAACTGAAACAGTTCTGTAAAGAGGAATGGTCAAGAATTACTCCTGACCGTTGTGCACGTCTGATCTGCAACTACAGGAAACATTTGGTTTAAGTTATTGCTGCAAAAGGAGGTTCAACCAGTTATTAAATCCAAGGGTTCACATTCTTTTTCCACCTGCACTGTGAATGTTTACATGGTGTGTTCAATAAAAAAATGGTAACATTTAATTCTTTGTGTGTTGTTAGTTTAAGCAGACTGTGATTGTCTATTGTTGTGACTTAGATAAAGATCAGATCACATTTTATGACTAATTAGTGCAGAAATCCATATCATTCCAAAGGGTTCACATACTTTTTCTTGCAACTGTAAATATATCAGGGGTCAGTACAGAGATCTATCCCATCATCCATTTATCTTCAAGACTGTGACTGTGACGAGGGGACATCCTCTATGTTTGGAGGAAAGAAGGTTTGTACACAAACATAGAAGAGGATACTTTACGGTAAGAGCAGTGAGACTATGGAACTCTCTGCCTGAGGAGGTGGTGATGGTGAGTTCACTAAAAGAGTTCAAGAGGGGCCTGGATGTATTTCTGGAGTGTAATAATATTACAGGTTATAGCTACTAGAGATGGGTCATTGATCCAGGGAGTTATTCTGATTGTCTGATTGGAGTTGGGAAGGAATTTTATTCCCCTAAAGTGGGGAAAATTGGCTTCTACCTCACAGTTTTTTTTTTTTTTTGTTTTTTTTTTGCCTTTCTGTGGACTACTTTGCAGGATAACAGGATGAACTGAATGGACAGATATCTTTTTTTTTGCCTTATAAACTATGTTACTATGTAAAGTTCCATTTTTTTTCTAATGAAGTCTAAATTGACAATTATATCTATCTATCTATATATATATATATATATATATATATACACTCACCTAAAGAATTATTAGGAACACCATACTAATACGGTGTTGGACCCCCTTTTGCCTTCAGAACTGCCTTAATTCTACGTGGCATTGATTCAACAAGGTGCTGATAGCATTCTTTAGAAATGTTGGCCCATATTGATAGGATAGCATCTTGCAGTTGATGGAGATTTGAGGGATGCACATCCAGGGCACGAAGCTCCCGTTCCACCACATCCCAAAGATGCTCTATTGGGTTGAGATCTGGTGACTGTGGGGGCCATTTTAGTACAGTGAACTCATTGTCATGTTCAAGAAACCAATTTGAAATGATTCGAGCTTTGTGACATGGTGCATTATCCTGCTGGAAGTAGCCATCAGAGGATGGATACATGTTCTCATTCTGTTTACGCCAAATTCGGACTCTACCATTTGAATGTCTCAACAGAAATGGAGACTCATCAGACCAGGCAACATTTTTCCAGTCTTCAACAGTCCAATTTTGGTGAGCTCGTGCAAATTGTAGCCTCTTTTTCCTATTTGTAGTGGATATGAGTGGTACCCGGTGGGGTCTTCTGCTGTTGTTGCCCATCCGCCTCAAGGTTGTGCGTGTTGTGGCTTCACAAATGCTTTGCTGCATACCTCGGTTGTAACGAGTGGTTATTTCAGTCAACGTTGCATTTCTATCAGCTTGAATCAGTCGGCCCATTCTCCTCTGACCTCTAGCATCCACAAGGCATTTTTGCCCACAGGACTGCCGCATACTGGATGTTTTTCCCTTTTCACACCATTCTTTGTAAATCCTAGAAATGGTTGTGCGTGAAAATCCCAGTAATTGAGCAGATTGTGAAATACTCAGACCGGCCCGTCTGGCACCAACAACCATGCCACGCTCAAAATTGCTTAAATCACCTTTCTTTCCCATTCTGACATTCAGTTTGGAGTACAGGAGATTGTCTTGACCAGGACCACATCCCTAAATGCATTGAAGCAACTGCCATGTGATTGGTTGACTAGATAATTGCATTAATGAGAAATAGAACAGGTGTTCCTAATAATTCTTTAGGTGAGTGTATATATATATATGAATTTGTATGTTGTCTGTTCTTTATGCACAGCTAAACGACTGGACCAATCTGCAGTGAATTTGGCACATGGGTACATTGGGTGTCCAGGAAGGTTTTGCATCGGGTCTCAGCTCTCTAGGATGTGTTGTTCTTGAGATATTCCCCAAAAATGCTAATATGGCACCATCAAATGACCTGCATTTGCCAATAAAAGCCTGCAGGTCTGTCACTCATATCCTAACTGCTATACACATGGTCACATGAGCCTTATCAGCCAATTGAAGCTCGCAGGTCTTGACATACACACAGTTTTACATCAGGTTTCCATAACATCCCAGCCATTTTTATTCACTGCTATAGGTCACCTTTAAAAGGGCAAGGTGCTGTGGATGACACTGTTAAGGGGGCGGGGCTCTGTGGTGGTCAATGTTAAGGGAGAAGAGTGTTGTGGAGGTCACTGTTAAGGGGTGGGGTGCTGTAAATGTCACATTGTAATGAGCCAGGGCACAGTAGGGGGCCACTTAAGGGGGCGCGGGGCTGTGGAGGTCAATGTTAAGGGGACGGAGCCCTGTGGAGGTCACTGTTAAGGGGTAGATCACTGTGGAGGGTCACTGTTAAGGGGGGGCGCTGTGGAGGTCTTTGTTAAAGGGGCAGAGCGCCTTGGGGGACACTGTTAAGGGGGTGGGATGCTTTAGAGGTCAATGTTAAGGGGTAGACCACTGTGGAGGTTAAAAGTTAAGGGGGTGAGCCACTGTGGAGGTCACTGTTAAGTGGGTGGGGTGCTGTGGAATTCACTTACCACACACACAAACATTAAATGAAATAGTCGAAATATACCCATGTGAAGTCAGGCCACTGGGTATATAGTATTATATAAATGGCAAAATAAAAAAAAACAACAAAAACATTGGTTTTATACTGTATATACAGTATCATATTTATGATTGATGTATCTCAATTTGATAGATTGACTTTTCAGCCATTCACCTCTACTTTTAAGAGGTATCTACATAAAATGGTTTCACATGGTTCACAGCATTTTTGCAGCTTTTGTAAATTACCTCTGTGGAAAGATAGTGCATCATTTTGAATGGGACTTTATCAAATAATATTCACAAAAATAGGTCCGCCAATTAAATCCTAAGTTTTTGTGATTAGTTTTGGGTGAATGGCCCAGTGCCATTTTACTGTGAATATTAGTGAGAAAAACAATGAAGGAGGAAGAAGATGAAGGATCCATGATACTAGGAGGAAAAGTGTGGGGAGGGCATGCCCTCATTGGCTCAGAGGCTGAAAAATAGCTGCATTAGCCAATCAGTGGAGCAGTAGGAAGGGTGATACTTATGCCGAATGAGAAGAATTGCCATACTATGTTTATCCTCTGACCTGGAAGGATATGTCCGTCAGTTTCTGACAATAAACAATTGCAGACACAAACCACTAATGTAGTGTGATTGGACACTATAGGGAGAGAACAGAGATATATAATTGCATAAATGTTTAGGTATTTTATCAGGGAAAGCTTTAGGGAGAGCTTTGAGGGGGTGAGGGGCTGGTCACACTGTGTTTATTACAGATACTTCTGGCTGCTCAGCCTGGCAGCTAGTTCTGCATTACAAAACCTTCTGCAAGAAACTAAAACTTATTATTTTCTGTATAAGAACAGACAGAGACAGCTTAAAAGAACCCTCAAGATTATCCAGTTATATGCTTATAGCCAGGATAGCACCCCAACAGCATTCTGATGCAAACGATGCGTAAATGCAAATCTTTTCTTCTAAAACCATTTCACTGCACCATACCCGTGTTATTAAATGCGTTGAATTATAGCAAAAGAATTTTACGGCACTAAAGCCATTTTTATTAAACACATAGTGTTTACATTCATGTTACTGGATACATTACTCCATCAGACTTATTCAAAGGCATTTTACTAGAAAAATTGCAGTAATATCTGTTCTATTGAACACATAGTTAACCACTTCCCATCTGGGCCCTTTGCCCCCTTCCTGACCAGGCCAAATTTTGCAAAACTGACATATCTCACTTTATGTGGTAATAACTTTGGAACGCCTTTATTTATCCAAGTCATTCAGAGATTGTTTTCTCGTGACACATTGTACTTCATGATAGTCATAAATTTGAGTCAAAATATTTCACCTTTATTTATGAAAAAATCCCAAATTTACCCAAAAATTAAAAAAATTCGCAATTTTCTAAATTTAAATTTCTCTGCTTTTAAAACAGAAAGTAATACCTCATAAAATATTTATTATTTAACATTCCCCATATGTCTACTTTATGTTGGCATCATTTTGGAATTTATTTTATTTTTTTAGGACGTTAGAAGGCTTAGAAGTTTAGAAGGAATTCTTCAAATTTTTAAGAAAATTGCCAAAATCCACTTTATAAGGACCAGTTCAGGTCTGAAGTCACTTTGTGGGGCCTACATAGTGGATACCCCCATAAATGACCCCATTGTAGAAACTACACCCCTCAAGGTATTCAAAACCGATTTTACAAACTTTGTTAACCCTTTAGGCGTTCCACAAGAATTAAAGGAAAATGGAGATCAAATTTTTAAATTTCACTTTTTGGGCAGATTTTCCATTTTAATCAATTTTTTTCTTTAACACATCGATGGTTAACAGCCAAACAAAACTCAATATTTATTACCCATATTCTGCGGTTTACAGAAACACCCCACATGTGGTCATAAACTGCTGTATGGGCACACGGCAGGGCGCAGAAGAAAAGGAACTCCACATGGTTTTTAGATGCCATGTCCCATTTGAAGCCCCCTGATGCACCCTTACAGTAGAAACTCCCAAGAAGTGACCCCATTTTGGAAACTAGGGGATAAGGTGCCAGTTTTATTAGTACTATTTTTGGGTACATATGATTTTTTGATCATTCATTATAACACTTTATGGGGCAAGGTGACCAAAAATTTGGTTGTTTTAGCACAGTTTCTATTTATTTATTTTTACAGCGTTCACCTGAGGGGTTCAGTCAAGTGACATTTTTATAGAGCAGATTGTTACGGACGTGGCGATACCTAATATGTATACTTTTTCTCATTTATTAAAGTTTTACACAATAATAGCATTTTTGAAACAAAAAAATTATGTTGTAATGTGTCCATGTTCTGAGAGCTATAGTTTTTTTATTTTTTGAGAGATTTTCTTATGTAGGGGCTCATTTTTTGCGGGATGAGGTGACGGTTTTATTGGTACTATTTTGTGGGACATACGCATTTTTGATCACTTGGTGTTGTACCTTTTGTGATGCAAGGTGACAAAAATTGCTTGTTTTGACAGTTTTTTTTTTTTTTCTTTACGGTGTTCACCCGAAGGGTTAGGTCATGTGATACTTTTATAGAGCTGGTTTTTACGGACGCGGCGATACCTAATATGTCTATTTTATTTTATTTTTTCTATTTTTAATTTTTTTTTTTTATTCCTTACTTGGGAACTTTTTTTTTTTTACATGTCAAACTTTATTTTATTTTTTCAACCCTTTATTTTTTTATTTTTTTTTACACTTTTCGTCCCCCATAAGGTCATACAAGACCTCTGGGGGACATTTGCTTCACTTTTTCTTTTTTTTTTCACTGTTGATTTCTCCTGTAACTGGGGCTGACATAGTAGCCCCAGTTACAGAAGAAATGCACCCCTATAGAGGCTGTACAGCAGCAATCCTGCGCTGTACAGCCTCAGAGCAGGGCTGATCGAGGTCTCTGAGAGACCTCACACAGCCCCTGCACTCTCCGGTCACGGCGGTCACATGACCGCCGGGCCGGAACAGGAAGCGCACAGCGCTTCCTTCTCTGCAGACACAGCGCTCGGTGAGCGCTGTGTCTGCAGCGATCGTGAAGGCAGGGACACCTGGGAACTGTCCCTGCCTTGTCTTAGGGTTGCCCTGCTGTCACTGACAGCGGGCAACCCGATCAGCAGCTGCACGATTAGCGTGCAGCTGCTATTTCTGACAGGACGTTCTAAAACGTGCTGTCAGAAATAGACGTCCACCCATAGGACGTTTATAGTCTATGGGCGGACGTGAGGCGGTTAAAAAACATGGCATTTTTTATCCATATTAGTAGACACATTCATGCATCAGACCATTTAGATAAAATACATTTTACTAGAAAAAATCCAGCTATACCCATGCTATTGAAAGCATAGTTCAAAAAACATTTTACAGAAAACATTGCATTGTTTAGAGGACGCATTACTGCATCAGACCATGTAGTTCAAACATATACTGTATTACTACAAACATTTTGTTGTTTTACCTGTGAGATTGAATGCATAGTTCAAACAAATTTTACAGCAATTATTGTATTTAGAGATGAGCGAATCAAAATTGATGAAGTGGAATTCTATCCGAATTTCAGGAAAAATTTCATTAGTCCAGAAGTCGAATATCTTTGTGCTTCGTGGTAACAAATCATATTTTTCTAAAATGGCTGCTGCACATGTTAGAAAAAGGAAGTAAGAAGCCCGGGAACAAAGAATTACCCATAATGCCATGCAGATAGCCAATCAGCAGCTAGCCAGCCCATGTGATGTCACAGCCCTATAAAAAGTCTCCTCCTCTGCTGTCTCCGTCATTTTACAGTGAACTTATGCAGGGAGAGACGTTACAGGCACTAGGGACAGTGATTTTGAAAGACTATATTCACCCAAAAATAATTTTGAGCAGTTTAGGAACAGATTATTCATAGTGTAGGGATATAATAGGGAGGCATTATCCACACTTTTAGGAGAGAGCAGGGAACAATTGAACAGTGTAAAGACTGGCTAATAGGAGCTATTCTATTACTCCTTGTTGCACTAACTGGGGTTAAAAAGTGATCTAATACTACAGATTTTAGATTTTTTGCATTCTTTGATACATCAGTGTCACGGCGGACAGGATACAAGATACACAGGATATAAACAAACAAGTGTCTAGGCAAGAAGCTGGGGATAGAGGTCACATCCTGACAAATAGAGATGTCGCGAACATAAAATTTTCAGTTCGCGAACGGCGAACTCGAATTTTCACAAATGTTTACGAACGGGCGAATCGCCATAGACTTCAATAGGCAGGCAAATTTTAAAACCCACAGGAACTCTTTCTGGCCACAATAGTGATGGAAAAGTTGTTTCAAGGGGACTAACACCTGGACTGTGGCATGCCGGAGGGGGATCCATGGCAAAACTCCCATGGAAAATTACGTAGTTGACGCAGAGTCGGGTTTTAATCCATAAAGGGCATAAATCACCTAACATTCCTAAATTGTTTGGAATAACGTGCTTTAAAACATCCAGTGTGTGTATACGATCAGGTATGATGTTGTATCGATCAGGTAGTGCAAGGGTTACGCCCGCTTCACAGTGACAGACCAAACTCTGACAGACCAAACTCCCCGTTTAACGCACCGCAAACAACCGCAAACAGTCCATTTGCACAACCGCAAACTCCCCATTTGCGCGAGGTTGGATACCAAGCTAGCCATGTCCCGTTCCTTGTCCTCACTGACGTCATTGAAGGTCTCTTCCTCCACCCAGCCACGTACAACACAAAGGGTCCCCGAAAGGTGACAACAAGCTCCCTGGGACGCCTGCTGTGGTTGGTCTTCCACCTCCTCAAAGCCACCTTCCTCCTCTGACTCCTCTTCTTCAGACTCCTCTTTCTGTGTTGCCGCAGGTCCAGCAATCGACGACGACAAGGCTGCTTCTGGTGGTGATGGTGACCACAACTCTTCCTCTTCATGCTCATCTACGGCCAGATCCAGCACTCTTCGCAGGGCACGCTCCAGAAAAAACGCATATGGGATGAGGTCGATGATGTTGCCTTGGGTTTAACTGACCAGGTTTGTCACCTCCGCAAAAGGACGCATGAGCCTACAGCCATTGTGCATGAGCGTTCAGTAACGTGGCCAAAAAATACCCAGCTCCGCAGAGGCTGTCCTCTTTATTTTAAATAAAAAAAATCTGTTCTTACCAGTTTAATCTCTGTTTTGTCCCCTATCAGGGGCCGGTGTATGGAACAGATTTTAGGAACCGGGAGATGGAAAAAGATGGTTGGTCGGTCCTCTTACTTCCAATTTGGGGCACTGCACGTGCGCCGTGCAATGTATTGTGCCACCCTATATGAGTGGTGTGTTAAGTAGTACTATTCCTATCAGTTTAATCCCTGTTACGTCCCCTATCAGGGGCCGGTGTATGGAATCGATTTTAGGAACCGGGAGATGGAAAAAGATGGTTGGTCGGTCCTCTTACTTCCAATTTGGGGGACTGTGCATGCGTCGTGCAATGTACTGTGCAATCCCAATATGAGTGGTACGTTAAAGGGTTTCTGTCACCCCACTAAAGTGATTATTTTTTTTTTGGGCTAGTTAAATTAGTTATATAGCGATATCTGAAAATATAATAGTGTTCCTTACTTTGATCCAGCAGTTTAGTCAAAAAACGAAGTTTTATCATATGCAAATTCCGTCTCTACCAGCAAGTAGGGCGTCTACTTGCTGGTAGCTGCTGCAGAAATCCGCCCCCTCCTCTTGTTGATTGACAGGGCCAGCCGGGATCTCCTCCTCCGGCCAGCCCTGTCGGCATTTCAAAAATCGCGCGCCCGTGTTGAATCTGCGCAGGCGCTCTGAGATGAGGAAGCTCGTCTCCTCAGAGCTCCCTCAGTGCGCCTGCGCCGATGACATCATCGAAATAGAAGACGTCATCGGCGCAGGCGCACTGAGGGAGTTCTGAGGAGACGAGCCTCCTCATCTCAGAGCGCCTGCGCAGATTCAACACGGACGCGCGATTTTTGAAATGCCGACAGGGCTGGCCGGAGGAGGAGATCCCGGCTGGCCCTGTCAATCAATAAGAGGAGGGGGCGGATTTCTGCAGCAGCTACCAGCAAGTAGACGCCCTACTTGCTAGTAGAGACGGAATTTGCATATGATAAAACTTCGTTTTTTGACTAAACTGCTGGATCAAAGTAAGGAACACTATTATATTTTCAGATATCGCTATATAACTAATTTAACTAGCCCAAAAAAAAAAAATCACTTTAGTGGGGTGACAGAAACCCTTTAAGTAGTGCTATTCCTATCAGTTTAATCCCTGTTACGTCCCCTATCAGGGGCCGGTGTATGGAATAGATTTTAGGAACCTGGAGATGGAAAAAGATGCTTGGTTGGTCCTGCTACTTCCAATTTGGGGCACTGAGCATATGCCTTGCAATGTACTGTGCCACCAGATATGAGTGGTGTGTTAAGTAGTACTATTCCTTTCAGTTTAATCCCTGTTATGTCCCCTATCAGGGGCCGGTCTATGGAATAGATTTTAGGAACCTGGAGATGGAAAAAGATGCAAGGGTGGTCCTCCTACTTCCAATTTGGGTCACTGCGCATGCGCCGTGCAATGTACTGTGCCACCAGATATGTGTGGTGTGTTAAGTAGTACTATTCCTATCAGTTTAATCCCTGTTACGTCCCCTATCAGGGGACGTGTATGGAATAGATTTTAGACAACCGCAAAGAGTTGTCAATAGTTGACACACTCATGACATAAATTTTATTCCTCTATGCGTCAATCTTGGTGTAGTGATGACTGTGCTCGTGCGCACGTTTGGGAGATTGCAGGCGATGTTTTTTTTCAAAGCCTATGTTCGTGCTGAGGTAGTTCAGTGACAGTTAAGTGACCCAGAAAACAATGATTCTGCAGTGTGGGCCCATTGTTGGCCTAGTAGGCTTTAATGATCACCTTAGATGATCACAAAGAAAATTAATGTTTTTTCTATGCAAAATTATCCAGCCGATCACTTTTGGTCTGTTCACAATTAAGCAACGACCTTATCATCTGGGGTGTGCCAACATTGCATTGCCAACACACTCATAGAGGTGGTCGCTTCATTGTGATATGCAAGTCCCTTCACCACAACAAGGTAACGATCACGAAGGGGAATTGACACATGTATGTGCCTTTTTTTTTTGTTTTGTTTTTGCAGCCACAGTGCAGTACCAGAGGCCAGAAAAATTAGGCATGTACACATGCCTGAAAAATTAGGTATTGTTGCAGCCGCTGCTGTTGAAAAATTGATGTTTTCCAGGCAGAAAGTGCACTAAAACATTGCGGCTTGAACCCTAGTCGGTGGCGGATAAGTCACGCAAGTCATCCGGCATGCAGAGATAAAATACAGCAGCGTGTGGACCATTTTTAGCCCAAGGCAGCTCATCTCATCAGGCCTTTTTTAGTCAAATGTATCGCCCACTGTCAGTCCCTTCAGGATCCATGCCTCATTCATGTTAATAAAGGTGAGGTAATCTAGACTTTTTTGACCTAGGCGACTTCTCTTCTCAGTGACAATACCTCCTGCTGCACTGAAGGTCCTTTCTGACAGGACACTTGAAGCGGGGCAGGCCAGAAGTTCTATCACAAATTGGGATAGCTCAGGCCACAGGTCAAGCCTTAACACGCAGTAGTCAAGGGGTTCATCGCTCCTCAGAGTGTCAATATCTGCAGTTAACGCAAGGTAGTCTGCTACCTGTCGGTCGAGTCGTTCTCTGAGGGTGGACCCCGAAGGGCTGTGGCGATGCGTAGGACTTAAAAGCCCTGCATGTACTCCATCAACAACAGGTCTGTAAAGCGTCCTGTCTTTGCCGGGTTAGATTCCCGTTGTGCTGTGACATCACCCTTATACGCTGTGTAAAGCATACTTTTTAATTTATTTTGGAACTGCTGCATCCTTTCCGACTTCCGGTAATTCGGTAACATTTCAGGCACTTTCTGCTTATACCGGGGGTCTAGTAGCGTGGCCACCCAGTACAGGTCGTTCTCCATCAGTCTTTTTATACGAGGGTACCTCAACAGGCACGACAGCATGAAAGACCCCATTTGCACAAGGTTGGATGCCGAGCTACTCATGTCCCATTCCTCGTCCTCACTGATCTCACTGAAGGTCTGCTCTTCCCCCCAGCCACGTACAACACCACGGGTACCAGATAGGTGACAACGAGCACCCTGGGATGCCTGCTGTGGTTGGTCTTCCTCCTCCTCCTCAAAGCCACATTCCTCCTCTGACTCCTCTTCCCCACAATCCTCTTCCAGCGTTGCCGCAGGTCCAGCAAGTGATGCTGATAAGGCTGTTTCTGGTGGTGATGGTGACCACAACTCTTCCTCTTCCTCTTCACGCTCATCTACGGCCTGATCCAGCACTCTTCGCAGGGCACGCTCCAGGAAGAAAACAAATGGGATGATGTCGCTGATGGTGCCTTCAGTGCGACCGACTAGGTTTGTCACCTCGTCAAAAGGACGCATGAGCCTACAGGCATTGCACATGAGCGTCCAGTAACGTGGCAAAAAAATTCCCAGCTCCGCAGAGGCTGTCCTAGCACCCTAGTCATAAAAATACTCATTGACGGTTTTTCTTGTTGGAGCAGGCGGTCGAACATTAGGAGTGTTGAATCCCAACGTGTCGGGCTGTCGCAAATCAAGCGCCTCACTGGCATTTTGTTTCGCCGCTGGATATCTGAAAAGTGCGCCATGGCCGTGTAGGAACGCCTGAAATGGCCACACACCTTCCTGGCCTGCTTGAGGACGTCCTGTAAGCCTCGGAACTTATGCACAAAGCGTTGTACAATTATATTCAACACATGTGCTATGCACGGCACATGTGTCAACTTGCCCAAATTCAATGCCGCCAACAAATTACTTCCGTTGTCACACACCACTTTGCCGATCTCCAGTTGGTGCGGAGTCAGCCACTGATCCACCTGTGCGTTCAGGGCAGACAGGAGTGCTGGTCCGGTGTGACTCTCTGCTTTCAGGCAAGTCAACCCCAAGACGGCGTGACACTGTCGTATCCGGGATGTGGAATAGCCTCTGGGGAGCTGAGGGGGGGGTTCAGTTGATGTGGAGCAAGACGCAGCAGCAGAGGAGGACTCAGCCGAGGAGGTTATCGAAGAGGATGGAGTAGGAGGAGTAGAGGAGGTGGCAGCAGGCCTGCCTGCAAGTTGTGGCGGTGTCAGCCGTCAGCAGGTTTACCCAATGTGCAGTGTAGGTGATATACCTGCCCTGACCGTGCTTTGCAGACCAGGTATCAGTGGTCAGATGGACCCTTGCCCCAATACTGTGTGCCAGACATTTGCACAATAGAGTACAGGTTGGGGATGGCCTTTTGTGAAAAGAAATTTTGACCGGGTACCTTCCACTGCGGTGTCCCAATAGCTATACATTTTTTGAAGGCCTCAGACTCCACCAGCTTGTATGGTTTAAGCTGGCGGGCTAAGCGTTCCGACAAGCCAGCTGTCAGACGCCGGGCAAGGGGGTGACTCTGTGACATTGGCTTCTTACGCTCAAACATTTCCTTGACAGACACCTGACTGTGGGCAGATGAGCAGGAACTGCTCAAGGCAAGAGACGGAGTGGCGGATGGTTGAGAGGGGGCAAGGAGGACAGCAGTGGTTGACGTGGCTGAAGATGCTGGACCAGGAGGAGGATGGCGGCTTTGAGCTTGTGTGCTGCTTGTACTCGTCATCATGTGTTGATCCCATAGGTGTTTGTGATGTGCGATCATGTGCCTTCGCAAAGCAGTTGTACCTAGGTGGGTGTTGGATTTCCCACGACTCCGTTTCTTTTGGCACAGGTTGCAAATGGCATCGCTGTTATCAGAGGCAGACACACAAAAAAAAATGCCACACTGCTGAGCTTTGCAATGACGGCATTCTGATGGTGGCAACAGCATGCGTTGATTGGCGTGCTGTCTGGCTGACCCCGGGTGCCGATACATGCTGTCTGACTGTGCCACTAGCTCCTTGCGACGACCTCCCCCTGCTTCCAACTCGTCTCCTCCTCCTCTCTGTCTCCCCATCTGAACTTTCCCCCTGTTCTTCTTCTCTTCGAGTGGGCACCCACGTGACATCCACGGACACATCGTCATCATCGACCGCTTCACTTGTATCTGACAACTCAACAAAGGAAGCAGCAGCAGGTACAATATCATCATCATCACACCGTACGTCCATGTGTGTAATGCTGCCTGACTGAGACATATCCCTGTTATCTACATCCTCATTATCGTTATCTACATCCTCATTGCCATGGTTGCGCATCACTCATTTCTTCCAACTGATGTGTAAATAACTCCCTTGACAGATCAAGTGAAGCGGCTGTGGTGCTAGTGTTGGTGGTGGCGGCAGGCGGGCGAGTGGTAACTTGAGAGGTGCCCAAAGCTGAGCTGGAGGAGGATGGTACGTCAAGGTTACGAGCGGAAGCTGTAGAAGATTGGTTGTCCTGTGTTAGCCAGCCAGTCAACTATGTCCTCAGAACTTTTCGAGTTCAGGGTACGTGGCCTCTGAACACTGGGCATTATTCTAGGGCCAAAGGGAATCACAGCACCACGACCACGACGGCCCCTGCAAGGTGGCCTGCCTCTGACTGTCATTTTTTTTGGGATTAGTTGGACTATGCGTGCAAGCTACTGTGACACCAGATATGACTGGCACTGTTTAGTGGTAGTAGTTGGCACAGTGCACGCTGTAGGCCTGACACACACGCTTGCAGGCAACTAACTGCTATTATATTACAGTCAAAATTTTATTTCTTTTTTTAAATGTAATCTACTGTGACACCAGATATGAGTAGCACTGGTGACACTGTGGACTGGTAGGGCCTGACACACACTCTTGCAGGCAACTGACTGCTATTATATTACAGTCAAAATTTTATTTGTATTTTTTAAATGTAATCTACTGTGACACCAGATATGAGTTGCACTGTTGACACTGTGCGCTTGCAGGGCCTGAAACACACACGCTTGCAGGCAACTGACTGCTATTATATTACAGTCAAAATTGCTGTTTTTCTTTTAATGTAATCTACTGTGACACCAGATATGAGTTGCACTGGTGACACTGTGCACTTGCAGGGCCTGAAACACACACGCTTAAAGGGCAACTGACTGCTATTATATTACAGTCCAAATTTAATTTTTATTTTTTTATGTAATCTACTGTGACACCCGATATGAGTTGCACTGGTGACACTGTGCACTGGCAGGGCCTGACACACACGCTGGCAGGCAACTGCAATTAGATTACAGAGGAAAAAAAATAATAAGCAGACTGATGCACTAGCCCTAAAAAGGGCTTTTTGGGTTGTTGTCAGGACGCTGTCCTTACAGCAGAGATCAGATGAGTCTTTCAGGACTGGAGTGGACACTGAATACACTGGCCTAGCTATCGATTTCCCTATTAAATCAGCAGCAGTGTCCCTCCTTTCACTAAGACTGCAGCTTCCGAATGAATCTAAAATGGATGCTGTCCAGGAGGTGGGAGGGTCTGGGAGGGAGGGTATGCTGATGATTGGCTGGAATGTGTCTGCGAGCTATGTTCGCCAGGAACTATTCGCCGGCGAATAGTTTGGGACATCTCTACTGACAAATGCCTACCAGCTCTCCCTAGACTTCTATGCCCACGTTCAGACCCTGAAGGTGGGAAAAAACATGTCCCCATGCTTAGGCTGAAGATTCCCTAGAATCCCTAAGATGGTGAAAGGGGGAAAGAGGCAGCCTGCTCCCTCAGGACGTGGAGGGGGCAGGCGTCTCTCTAACAGCCTAGACAGACAACCACAAGAAAACAAAACCAACTTATCTTTTACTGAGCAGGAACAGCAAATCCTTCCTTCCTTCCTTCCTTTGAGCCAGACAGAAGCTATAACCCGCACAGGACACTGGGAGTGGGCGTAATTCAAACTCAAACCAACGACCACACCCAGTGCACCTGAAGGGAGACGGATATACAGTACAGACCAAAAGTTTGGACACACCTTCTCATTCAAAGAGTTTTCTTTATTTTCATGATTATGAAGGCATCAAAACTATGAATTAACACATGTGGAATTATATACATAACAAACAAGTGTGAAACAACTGAAAATATGTCATATTCTAGGTTCTTCAAAGTAGCCACAGTAGCAACCTTTTGCTTTGATTACTGCTTTGGTATTCTCTTGATGAGCTTCAAGAGGTAGTCCCCTGAAATGGTCTTCCAACAGTCTTGAAGGAGTTCCCAGAGATGCTTAGCACTTGTTGGCCCTTTTGCCTTCACTCTGTGGTCCAGCTCACCCCAAACCATCTCGATTGGGTTCAGGTCCGGTGACTGTGGAGGCCAGGTCATCTGGCGCAGCACCCCATCACTCTCCTTCATGGTCAAATAGCCCTTACTTTCAAAGTTTTCGGCTGACTGACTGACCTTCATTTCTTAAAGTAATGATGGTCATTCGTTTGTCTTTACTTAGCTGCTTTTTTCTTGCCATAATACAAATTCTAACAGTCTATTCAGTAGGACTATCAGCTGTGTATCCACCTGACTTCTACTCAACGCAACTGATGGCCCCAACTCCATTTATAAGACAATAAATCCCACTTATTAAACCTGACAGGGCACACCTGTGAAGTGAAAACCATTTCAGGAGACTACCTCTTGAAGCTCAAGAGAATGCCAAGAGTGTGCAAAGCAGTAATCAAAGCAAAAGGTGGCTACTTTGAAGAACCTAGAATATGACATATTTTCAGTTGTTTCACACTTGTTTGTTATGTATATAATTCCACATGTGTTAATTCATAGTTTTGATGCCTTCATAGTCATGGAAATAAAGAAAACTCTTTGAATGAGAAGGTGTGTCCAAACTTTTGGTCTGTACTGTAGCTCAACTCCAAAACAAAAACCAAAAGGCTACACATGTGCTGCTAACCAGGCAGACCTCTGCACATAGCCTGAGCAGGACATGACAGTACCCCCCCTTCTACGGGTGACCTCCGGACACCCTTGTCCAACTTTATCCGGGTGGGATCTGTGAAAAGCCCTCACCAGTCAGCTGGCACTAACATCCACAGCCGGAACCCACATCCTCTCCTCAGGGACGTATTCCCTACAGTGTACCAGATACTGAAGGGAACCCCGAAGAACTCTTGAGTCGAGAACCCTGAAGATCTCAAACTCTAAATTTCCATCAACCAGAACAGGCGGAGTAGGCAATGGCGATGGTTCAACCGATTTCACATATTTCTTCAGTAAAGACTTGTGGAACACATCATGGATCCTCCAAGTCTGCGGAAGATCCAGACGAAACGCTACTGGATTGACCACCGCAGATATTTTGTAAGGTCCAATAAATCTTAGACCCAGTTTCCAAGATGGTACTCTCAGTTTAATATTTTTAGTAGATAACCACACTAGATCACCTACACACAGGTAGAGATGTCGCGAACATAAAATTTTCCGTTCGCGAACGGCGAACTCAAATTTCTGCAAATGTTCGCGAATGGGCGAACCGGGCGAACAACCATAGACTTCAATAAGCAGGCGAATTTTAAAACCCACAGGGACTCTTTCTAGCCACAGTAGTGATGGAAAAGTTGTTTCAAGGGCACTAACACCTGGACTGTGGCATGCCGGAGGGGGATCCATGGCAAAACTCCCATGGAAAATTACATAGTTGACGCAGAGTTGGATTTTAATCCATAAAGGGGATAAATCACCTAACAATCCCAAGTTTTTTTGAACAACGTGGTTTAAAACATCCAGTGTGTGTATACGATCAGGTATGATGTTGTATCGATCAAGTAGTGTAAGGGTGACGCCCGCTTCATAGACATTGACAGACCAAACTCCCCTTTTAATGCACCGCAAACAACCGCAAACAGTCCATTTGCCCAACTGCAAACTTCCCATTTGCACAAGGTTGGATACCAAGCTAGCCATGTCCCATCGATGTCATTGAAGGTTTCTTCCTCCACCCAGCCACGTACAACACCAAGGGTCCCCGAAAGGTGAATTCAATTGATTTTTCCAACAGGGAGATGGTTAAAAAAACGCTGGCTCCCTCCCCTTTGTTTGAATCCACGCCACGGTCACTGCGTCTGCACCGTGCAATTTACTGTCACACCCGATATGAGTGGTATTTTCTGTAGTTCTCTCTTCTCATTAGTTTAATCCCTGTTACGTCCCCAATCTGGGGTCCATTTATTAAATAGATTTTTCGAACGGGGAGATGGTTAAAAAAACGCTGGCTCCCTCCTCTTTGTTTGAATCCACGCCACGGTCACTGCGTCAGCGCCGTGCAATTTACTGTCACACCCGTGAGTGACACCCTGTAACGGTATGAGTGGAGACCTAGCCAGTGGCCACAATACAGTCTGTGTGGGCCTGACACACACTGGCTTGCAACTGTGATTATATCACAGAAAAATATTAAATAGAATTTTTTTTATCTGCAAGGTATTTGTGAGTGAGTGACACCCTGTAACGGTATGAGTGGAGGCCTAGCCACTAGCCAGTGGCCACAATACAGTCTGTGTGGGCCTGACACACACGGGCTTGCAAATGTGATTATATCACAGAAAAATATAAAAAAAAAGATTTTTTTTATCTGCGAGGTATTTGTGAGTGAGTGACACCCTGTAATGGTATAAGTGGAGGCCTAGACACTAGCCAGTGGCCACAATACAGTCTGTGTGGGCCTGACACACACAGGCTTGCAAATGTGATTAGATCACAGAAAAATATTAAATATAATTTTTTTTTATCTGCAAGGTATTTGTGAGTGAGTGACACCCTGTAACGGTATAAGTGGAGGCCTAGCCACTAGCCAGTGGCCACAATACAGTCTGTGTGGGCCTGACACACACGGGCTTGCAAATGTGATTAGATCACAGAAAAATATTAAATAGAATTTTTTTTTATCTGCAAGGTATTTTCTGTCACACCCTGTATAAATGGTGTGCACACAGTACTGTCTGTGAATGAGCCTGCAGCCTCTCACACACGGGCAGGCAACTGCAATATACATATATATATATAAAAAATTAAAAGAAAGCAGACTGATGTACTAGCCCTGAAAAGGGCTTTTTGGGGTGCTGTCAGGACGCTGTCCTTACAGCAGATGAGTCTGTGGACACAGAACACTGCCCTAGCTAACGCTTTCCCTATTGAATCAGCAGCAGCAGCACTGTCCCTCCTCTCACTGAGAATGCAGATTCCGAATGAATCTAAAATGGATGCTGTCCAGGAGGTGGGAGGGTCTGCTGCTGATTGGCTGGAATGTGTCTGCTGACTGTGAGGTACAGGGTCAAAGTTTACTCAATGATGATGTATAGGGGGCGGACCAAACATCACATATGTTCGCCCTCCGCGGCGAACGAGAACAAGCTATGTTCGCCGGGAACTATTCGCCGGCGAACTATTCGGGCCATCTCTACACACAGATCCGGACCAGTCATACGTCTTTTGTCAGCCATTCGCTTATACCTCTCACCCATCTTCTCCAAATTCACTTGGATCCTCCACCAGATAGAAGACAAGGCAGAATACAAGCAATTCCTCCTCATATTTAAATCCTCACTCGCTGATGCAAAACAGGCCTACTTCTCATCTCTCATATCTTCCCTGTCACACAGCCCTAAACAACTTTTTAGCACTTTTAACTCCCTTCTCCGTCCCCCAGCGCCCCCACCCTCTCCTCTCTTCTCAGCTGAGGACTTTGCCAAATATTTCAAACAAAGGATAGTCAACATCAGGGAAAGCTTCACTACACAGTCCCCACAGACCCTCTACACAACTGCTCGGTCCTCTTCTCCCAAAACCTGCTTCTCCAGCATTACAGAAGAAAAACTCTCCACTCTACTCTCCAAATCTCATCTGACCACCTGTGCACTTGACCCAATCCCATCCCACCTCATCCCTAACCTCACTACAGTGTTTATCCAAACCCTAACTCATCTCTTCAACCTATCACTAAACTCTGGTGTCTTCCCCTCTGCTTTTAAACATGCTACCATTACACCCATCTTCAAAAAGCCTTCACTTGACCCATCTTTCTTGTCCAGTTATCGCCCCATATCACTTCTTCCGTATGCCTCAAAGCTACTTGAACAACATGTCCATTCAGAACTGTCCTCCCACCTCTCCAACTGCTCCCTCTTTGACCGCCTACAATCTGGCTTCCGACCCCACCACTCAACCGAGACTGCCCTTACCAAAGTCACTAATGACCTACTGACAGCCAAAACCAAGAAACAATACTCTGTCTTCCTTCTCCTTGACCTGTCCTCTGCCTTTGACACTGTTGACCACTCCCTTCTGTTGCAAACTCTCTCATCTCTTGGCATCACCAACCTGGCCCTCTTCTGGATCACATCATACCTCACAGACCGGACGTTTAGCGTCTCCCACTCTAGCACCACCTCCTCGTCTCATTCCCTCTCTGTTGGTGTCCCGCAAGGCAAGGCTGCACATTCTCCCCGGTCAACAAAGTCTGCTGCCTTGGAGTGACCTTGGATTCTGCACTTTCCTTCCGACCGCAAATCCAAGCTCTTTCCACCACCTGCCGCCTCCAACTCAAAAACATCTCCCGCATCTGTGCTTTCCTTACCTTTAAATCTGCAAAAATTATTGTACATGCCCTCATTATCTCCCGCCTAGACTACTGCAACATTCTCCTCTGTGGCCTTCCATCTAGCACTCTCGCACCCCTCCAATCTATCCTCAACTCTGCTGCCCGACTAATCCACCTCTCACCCTTTTACTCCTCTGCCTCTCCCCTCTGCCAATCCCTTCACTGGCTCCCCATTGCCCAGCGAATTCACTTCAAAGTACTAACAATTACATACAAGGCCGTCCAAAACCTGTCCCCTCCCTACATCTCTGAGCTACTTTCCTGATACATCCCCACACGCACTCTCCGATCCTCACAAGACCTCCTTCTCTCCTTTCCTCTTATCGCCTCTTCCCACAATCGACTCCAAGATTTCTCCCGTGCATTCCCCATACTCTGGAACTCGCTACCCCAACATATCAGACTCTCACCTACATTGGAATCCTTCAAAAGAAATCTGAAAACCCACCTCTTCAGACAAGCCTATAACCAGTGACCCTGCTGCCTCTATACCGCCATGACCAACTTAACTCGCACCTACTGTGTCTTTCTCCCATACCATGTAGATTTTAAGCCCTCACGGGCAGGGCCCTCTCTCTTTCTGTACCAGTTTGTAACTTGTCTTGTTTATGATTAGTGCAATTGTCTGTATTATGTATGTGCACCGCTTATCATATGTACAGCGCTATGGAATGAATGGCGCTTTAATAATAAATAATAATAATAATAATAAAATCTCTCCTCCTCTGGCATCCCAGAGGAACTAGTCCCAGAAAATGTAGCAAACTGAGGATGAAAACCGTATGCGCCAAAAAATGGCGACTTACCTGTGGACTCCTGCCTACGGTTATTCAAACCAAACTCTGCTAGGGACAAGAATGAGGACCAGTCCTCCTGATTCTCAGCCACAAAGCACCTCAAGTAGGTCTCCAGGTTTTGATTAGTACGCTCTGTCTGTCCATTCGACTGCTGATGAAAAGCCAAAGAGAATGAAAGTTGAATGCCAAGCCGAGAGCAGAAAGCCCTCCAAAACCTGGAGACAAACTGCGTGCCCCTATCAGAAACCACATCCGAGGGAATGCCATGCAATTTCACGATATTATCAACAAAAATCTGAGCAAGAGTCTTGGCATTGGGCAGACTGGCTAACGATACAAAGTGAGCCATTTTACTAAAATGGTCAACAACCACCAAAATTACTGTTTACCCGGAGGAACTCGGCAGATCAGTAATAAAGTCCATAGACAAGTGCGTCCAAGGACGAGACGGAATAGACAAAGGAAGAAGTGAACCAGCAGGTCGAGTATGAGCAACCTTTGACCATGCACAGGTTTCACAAGCTGCTACGTAATCCTCAACACTCTTACGTAACCCGGGCCACCAGAACCTCCGGGACACAAGATCAAAGGTGGACTTACCACCAGGATGTCTTTCAAGGACAGTATTGTGATGTTCCTTGAATACCTTGTATCGCAGTTCATCAGGAACAAAAACCTCCCTGGGGGACAAGAACCAGGAGCCCCCTCCTGGGCTCCCAACACCTCCATCTCCAATTCGGGATACAGAGCGGAGACCCCCACCCCATCATCCAAAATTGGAGCAGGATCCTCTGAATCACATCCCCCAGGAAATCTGCGAGACAACGCATCAGCCTTGACGTTTTTAAACCCCGGGCGAAAAGTAACCATAAAATTTAACCTGGTAAAGAACAGTGACCATCTGGCCTGTCTAGGATTCAGACGCTTGGCAGATTGCAGGTAAGCCAAATTCTTATGATCCGTATATACTGTAACGGGATGAGACACCCCCTCCAACCAGTGACGCCATTCCTCAAAGGCCAATTTGATGGCCAGCAATTCCTCTCAGCGACCGAGAGCTTCTTGGAAAAAAAAGCACACGGAACCCATTTGCCAGGAGATGAACCCTGCGACAGCACTGCTCCAACCCCCACTTCTGATGCATCAACCTCCACCACGAATGGCTGAGACACATCGGGCTGCACCAGAATGGGAGCAGACGCAAAACATTCCTTAATAGCCGAAAAGGCCTGCAATGCCTCATCCGACCAGACAGAGACATCGGCGCCCTTCTTGGTCATATCGGTTAGAGGTTTCACAATGGTAGAATAGTTCAAGATAAATTTTCTATAATAATTAGTAAACCCCAAAAACCGCATCAAAGCTTTCTGATTCTCCGGTAGGTCCCATTCCAGAACCGCCCGGACCTTTTCGGGATCCATACGAAAACCAGA
The DNA here is from genome assembly GCF_905171765.1 of Bufo bufo. Lineage (NCBI taxonomy): Eukaryota > Metazoa > Chordata > Amphibia > Anura > Bufonidae > Bufo > Bufo bufo. The sequence continues at coordinate 296,841,283 of NC_053393.1, forward strand.
GTCAGAAAGCAGATATCCCAGAAACGGAAGCTCCTGCACAGAAAGCACACATTTCTCCAATTTGGCATATAATTTATTCTCCCGAAGGATCGTCAACACCTGTCTCACGTGATCCTGATTGGTCTTCAGATAAGGAGAGTAAATTAGAATGTCATCCAAGTAAACTACCACGAACCTCCCCACAAAATGATGGAAAATGTCATTGACGAATTGCTGAAATACCGCTGGCGCGTTAGTTAACCCAAAAGGCATAACCAAATTCTCAAAATGACCCTCGTGCGTGTTGAAGGACGTTTTCCACTCATCATCTTCCTTGATTCTGATCAGATTGTAGGCCCCTCTTAAATCCAACTTGGAGAACACCTTGGCTCCAACAATCTGATCAAAAAGATCGGAGATCAAAGGAAGGGGATACAGATCATGGACCGTAATACGGTTCAATTCCCAGAAATCCAAACAAGGTCTCAGTGATCCATCCTTTTTCATTACAAAGAATAAACCCACTGCCACCGGAGACTTAGATGGCCTAATATGACCTTTTGCCAAACTCTCGGCAATATATTTCCGCATGACCTCTCTTTCAGGTTGAGAAAGATTGTAAAGCCGAGACTTTGGCAACTTAGCCCCTGGGATGAGATTAACTGGACAATCATAGTCACGATGAGGAGGCAATTCCTGAGCCCCACCCTCCGAAAGACATCCGCAAATTCTGAGAGATACTGAGGTAAAGCTGTAGTAGACACACCAGAGATAGATGTGCCAAGACAATTGTCCGAACAAAATTCACTCCAACCATTGATCTGTCTTGCTTGCCATTCTATAATTGGGTTATGTTTTGTCATCCACGGTAACCCTAAGACTATAGGAGCGGGCAAGTCCTTCATGACAAAACAAGACATGATCTCGACATGTGAATCACCCACTCTTAACAGAATACCATGAGCAATATGAGTGAGACTCCTTTGAGAAAGAGGGGAAGAATCAATTGCGAAAACAGGAATCTCTCTTTCTAAAGTGCAAGTACTTAGACCCAGATTTTGAAGAAAAAGAAAATCAATAAGGTTTACCCCAGCACCACAGTCAATGAATACTTCAACAAAAAAATTTCTTGAGTCTAGCGCCACCATAGCTGGAAGGAGAAAACAAGCTTTTTTCTCTTTAAGTAAACCTCTTTGTGATTCTTACTCATCAACATGCGGTTTAACAAAAGGACAAGCAAAAGTAAAATGACCACTTTTTCCACAGTAATAACATAGTCTATGCAACCTCCTAAAGTTCCTACTACCAGAACGGATAGATACATGACCCAGCTGCATGGGTTCCTCCCCTACCCCAGAGTTACATTTCATATCACCCTGGGGAGCAGGTGAGATGAAACCACTCACAGAAGGGATCCCTTGCGCGGAGGGAACCTTACACCTCTCTCTAATACGTCTATCTAACCGTACTGCCAAAGGCATAGCATTCTCCAATGTATCAGGGTACTCATGAAAAGCTAGGGCATCTTTCAATCTCTCAGATAACCCCTGACAAAACTGAATACGTAACGTCATTCCACTCTGACTCCGTAGCCCATATCCTAAACTCAACGCCTCAACGCCTCTGCAGTATGTTCACCTTGTAATAATTTACGCAATTTAGATTCCGCCATCGAGACCCGATCTGGATCATCATAAATTAATCCCAAGGCTTTAAAAATTCATCCACCGACCGGAGGGCCAGAGATCCGGACGGCAGAGAAAAGGCCCAGGATTGCGCGTCCCCTTTAAGCAGGGAAATGATTATCCCTACCCTCTGACTCTCATCACCAGACGAAGATGGACGCAGCCGAAAATACAACTTGCATAACTCTTTAAAAAGGATAAAGTCATCCACACCCCCTGGAAATCTATCAGGGAGAGCGACTTTAGGCTCCACATAAATTTGACTTCCTCCTATTGCCCCTGATGCCAGAACATTCTGACACCGTGTGACCGAATTACGCAGATCCGCAACCTCTAGGGATAATCCCTGCATGCGATCAACTAGCGCATCAATTGACTCCATCTCAAAACAGCTGAGAAATGGCAGTCAAAGTATGGGCGGGTTATAATGTCACGGTGGACAGGATACAAGATACACAGGATATAAACAATCAAGTGTCTAGGCAAGAAGCTGGGGATAGAGGTCACCTCCTGACAAATCCCTACCAGCTCTCCCTAGACTTCTATGCGCACAATCAGACCCTGAAGGTGGAGAAAAAACGTGTCCCCGTGCCTTCGGCTGAAGATTCCCTAGAATCCCTAAGATCGTGAAAGGGGGAAAGAGGCAGCCTGCTCCCTCTGGACCTGGAGGGGGCAGGCGTCTCTCTAACAGCCTAGACAGACAACCACAAGAAAACAAAACCAACTTATCTTTTACTGAGCAGGAACAGCAAATCCTTCCTTCCTTCCTTTGAGCCAGACAGAAGTTATAACCCGCACAGGACACTGGGAGTGGGCGTAATTCAAACTCAAACTAACGACCACACCCAGTGCACCTGAAGGGAGACGGATATACAGTACAGACCAAAAGTTTGGACACACCTTCTCATTCAAAGAGTTTTCTTTATTTTCATGACTATGAAGGCATCAAAACTATGAATTAACACATGTGGAATTATATACATAACAAACAAGTGTGAAACAACTGAAAATATGTCATTTTCTAGGTTCTTCAAAGTAGCCACAGTAGCAACCTTTTGCTTTGATTACTGCTTTGGTATTCTCTTGATGAGCTTCAAGAGGTAGTCCCCTGAAATGGTCTTTCAACAGTCTTGAAGGAGTTCCCAGAGATGCTTAGCACTTGTTGGCCCTTTTGCCTTCACTCTGTGGTCCAGCTCACCCCAAACCACCTCGATTGGGTTCATCCACCCATCCACCGCCTCATCAACCTCCTACTCCTAGATCCAGATTGTTATTTTAAGTCATTTCCCTATCCACATTTGTTTTCAGAACAGTTGTCATGCTCTCAAGCACATTTTGATGCCTTTTGCAGCCCTCTAGCCCTTTCCAGGACTATTTTAGAGCCACTTTAGTTCCCAAAAGTTCGGGTCCACATTGACTTCAATGGGGTTCGGGTTCAGGGTCAAGTTCGGGTCCCGAAGCCGAACTTTTTTTTCAAGTTCGGCTGAACCTGCTGAACCCGAACATCCAGGTGTCCGCTTAACTCTACTGGAGACCATATCTCCAGAAGGATATTGATACTTTGGAGAGAGTTCAGAGAAGAGCTACTAAACTGGTACATGGATTGCAGGATAAAACTTAACAGGAAAGATTAAAGGACCTTAACATGTATAGCTTGGAAGAAAGACGAGACAGAGGGGATATGATAGAAACTTTTAAATACATAAAGGGAATCAACTCGGTAAAGGAGGAGAGCATATTTAAAAGAAGAAAAACTACCACAAGAGGACACAGTTTTAAATTAGAGGGGCAAAGGTTTAAAAGTAATATAAGGAAGTATTACTTTACTGAGAGAGTAGTGGATGCATGGAATAGCCTTCCTGCAGAAGTGGTAGCTGCAAATACAGTGAAGGGGTTTAAGCATGCATGGGATAGGCATAAGGCTATCCTTCATATAAGAAAAGGGCCAGGGACTATTCATAGGATTCAGAGATATTGGGCAGACTAGATGGGCCAAATGGTTCTTATCTGCCGACACATTCTATGTTTCTATGTTTCTATAAGGTGTTTGATTTACCAGCTTCCAACAAATACTCATTATTGGGTTTTATATACCTGTTTCCTCAAAATACTGATAGAGGGGATTGAAATACCGGCTTCCACCAAATATTGATTGAGGCCTGTGATACACCGGCTTCCACCAAATATTGATTAAGGGGGTTTGATTTACCAGCTTCCAGCAAATACTCATTATTGGCTTCTATATAACTGTTTCCACAAAATACTAATACAGGGTATTGATATACCGGCTTACACCAAATATTGATAGAGGCCTGCGATACACCAGCTTCCACAAATACTGCTCTTCTATAGGGAATTTGTCACAGGGTCATATTGAAAATTACAGGCAGAGGAAGAGGCAGGCCATTCCGCAGGGGTGGTAGGAGTCGGGCAGGTGCACCAGGCCGGAGCCTAAGTGGGAAATTGGAGAAGGCGCATGCGATTACATCAAAGGAAGCACCAGAGTTGGTTGAGTGGCTCACTCAGCCTTCTGCTTCTGCATCCTCCTCATCCTCTGTATTAGCACCCTCCTCACTCTCTGCTTTGTGCACCCCGAAAGACACCACCACCACCACCATAGCCCCTAAACTCGAGTCAAAGGAATTATTTTCCCATCCATTCCCAGACCTTACCGATGAGCAGCCATTCTTGGCATCGGATGAAGAAAAGGAGGTACAAACGGCTGCCACCCAGTGGTTTGCCGAAAGTACCAAGATCAGCCCAAGGAGGGTGGTCCCCATTGTTGCTGCCTACTCCGAGAGCTCTAATGTCAGTGGTAGTAAAGGTGACGATGATGACGTGACGATGGATGTCACGTGGGTGTTCACAAGAGAGGAAGAGGAGGGGAGTTCAGAGGGAGAGACGGAGCAGCAGATAGGAAGGAGAAGGAGGAGAAGCAGGCAGAACTCGCAGTGCACAGGAGGCAAGAAGCAGACTGCAAATGTATCTGGAGTGAGCCATCCATCATGCAGTCACATGTTGCGGTCCCAGGACGCCGGCTCATGGCTCCGCAGTGTGGGCTTTTTTTTAACATGTCAGCTGCTGACAATAGTGTTGCCATCTGCAGCCTGTGCTGTCAAAGCATAAGTCGCGGTAAGCCCAACACACCTAGGGGCGACTGCCTTAAAGGGGTTATCCCATCATAATGATCACTGTTAAATCTGTTAATGATTTGACAGTGATAATTTTTGTAAATATATTTGATTAACCCATTCCCACCGTTTAGGAGAAAATTCATCCCAACTTACCCCATTGTTGTCATTCAGTCTCCCCTGGTCACGGCCACCGCTCTTCTCCGGAATCCCGGTTGCCGCGCTTGCGCAGAAGACTCCTTCTTTTCTCCCGGCCGGGCCGCTCGCTGTCTTGAACGCGCACGCCGCCGCGCATGCGCGATGGTGACTTCTTCCTGGCCAGAATAGTACAGAGCCGCGAACGCGCACGCCCGGCTCTGTACTATACTGGCCAGGAATAGGTCACCATGGCGCATGCGCGGCGGCGTGTGCTTTCAGTCCAGCGCTGGCAGCAGGTAAGTATGAAAATGCAAAGTGGGATAACCCCTTTAAGAAGGCACCTGGCCTCCCATCACCGAGCCTAGTGGGAGCAACACTGTCAGAACCCACAAAGCCACACTCCCGGCGCTCCACGTCCTGCCTCTTCTCCTACTCCTCCTCTCATTTGTCCTCCACTTTAGCTTCAACCGTGCCGTTGTCACGTTCATCTTTCAAATGGCAGGCTTTCGTGACCCAAATGTTCAAACGTAAAAAGTTGATGACGCAGGATAACCCTCTTGCCCAACGGCTTGTCGGAATTTCTAGCCCACCAACTACTGCCATATAAACTATTGGACTCGGAGGCCTTTAGAAAATTTGTGGTCATTGGCACACCGCAATGGAAGGTCACTGGAAGGAAATATTTCTCCCAGAAGGGCATCCCAGAGCTATATGGCCATGTTCAGCGGCAAGTGAATGTATCTCTGGCACACAGTGTCGGTGCCAAGATACATCTGACCACAGAGACGTGGTCTAGCAAACACGGGCAGGGAAGGTACATAACTTTCACTGCCCACTGGGTGAACCTTCTGATGGCTGTCAAGCATGCAACCCGTGTCACTCGTGTGGATTTGGTGCTACCGCCACGGATTGCATGCAGGCCTGCCTCTTCTTCTCCTACTTCATCCTCTCTCTCCTCCTCGGCTGACTCCTCCTTTTCCACTGCTACCGCCTCTTCCGATGCACCCCCCCCCCCAGCTCCCCAGAATCTATTTGACATGCAAGGTGAGATGTTGCCATGCTCTTCTGCGGCTGTTGTTCCTGGAAGCCAAGAGCCACACTGTTCCTGCACTCCTTTCAGCTCTGCAGTCACAAGCCGATCAGTGGTTAACTCTGCTCAATTTGAGAGTTGGTAATGTGTGTGCGACAACGCTGCCAATCTTCTGAGCGCGCTGAAACAGGACAAAATGACACACGTGCTGTGCATGGCACACGTCCTGAACTTAGTCGTGCAGTGATTTGTTGCCAAATACCTCGGGGTCCAGGACATCTTGCGGCAGGCCAGCAAAATCTCTGGCCATTTCAGAAGATCTTACACGGCCATGGCTCGCCTTGCTGACGTTCAGCGGCGACATCACTTGCCCATCAGACGTCTGATTTGTAACTGCCCCACGCACTGGAACTCCACCTTGTATATGCTTGATAGGCACCTCCAGCAGAAACGTGCCGTGAACGACTACCTGTACGAACTCTGGGGCAGGACAGGTTCTGGGGAACTTTTTTTCTCACCGAGCCAGTGGCTGCTCATGCGCGACGCATGCAGACTTCTGTGGCCATTTGATGAGATCACCAAACTGATCAGTCGCAGCCAGGGCGACTGGAGCGTGCATTGCATAGTGTCATTGCTCAAGTTGTCGAGGAATAGGAGCAGGAAAATGAGGAAGTTGCAATGCTGAATGAATTCCCAGGGGTGGCTACTCCATCTGAGACAAGTCAGCAGGAGTCTGAAGTGGAGTCAGAGGAGGATAGTGCCTGGGGGGAGGAGGAGGATGAGGAGGAGCAAGAAGAGCAGGCTTTAAACTTTTCTGGGATTCCTGGTGTTGTCCGTGGCTTGGGGGAAGAGACCGAGGACGACATTGTCCTGGGCGATGAGCAGGAGACAGGCCCCTCCACCGCTTCCATTTTAGTGCAAATGGGGGCCTTCATGCTACAGTGTTTTAAGAGGGACACCCGTATAAAAATCATAAAGGGCAAGGACCAGTACTGGGTGGCAACGTACTTAGACCCCCGGTACAAACACAAAATGGCGGACATGTTACTAGCATCACATTAATGCCTCATTTAGCATATAGCATAGGAGGTGGTACACATGCGCTATTTAGTGCAGTTTTTTGCTAAAGTAGCAAGGATTAGATCAAAGCATAGCAGTTGGATGTGTGATTCATTTCTTTTCTTTTTTGTATATGTATTTGTACTGGCCTGCAGTAAAATTGATATCTAATGACCGTCTAATATACCTCCAACCACATAATCACATGTTCTTTTCTGTATGTTGAATGAATAATTTTTTGGGGCCTGTACTCCACTGGCCTAAAGTAAAATTGTTATGCAATGACCGTCTAATATACCTCCAGCCACATAATCACTTGATGTTTTCTGTACGGTGAATGCCTAATGTTTGGGGCCTGTACTCCAATGGCCTGCAGTAAAATTGATATTCAATGAACGTCTAATATTCCTCCAGCCACATAATCACTTGTTCTTTTCTGTATGGTGAATGAATAATTTTTGGGGCCTGTAATCTAACTGGCCAACAGTAAAATTGTGACCGCCTAATGTACCTCCAGCCACATTATCAATTGTTCTTTTCTGTACAGTGAATTAATAATTTTTGGGGCCTGTAGTCCACTGGCATGCAGTAAAATTTATATCCATTGACCGTCTAATATACCTCCAGCCACATAATGACTTGATGTTTTCTGTACGGTGAATGCATAATGTTTGGGGCCTGTACTCCACTGGCCTGCATTAAAATTGATATCCAATGACCGTCTAATATACCTCCAGCTACATAATCACTTGATCTTTAGTGATAAGCGGCAGGTGCCATATTCACATTTGAGATATTTCATGAATATTTTGTGAAATATTCGTTATATTCGTGCATTGTTTTTTTTATTGCAAGAAGTCATCATTGAAATATTCGTGTTTGCATGCACATATATGGGCGTGGCTTAGTCTTGCGAGCCTTGTCAAAAATTCGGTTCAGAAGAAGACTGGAAAAATTGGTCGGAAGTAATTTTACAGATGTCGAGTTAGATCTCCTGATAACCATAAGTAATTCAACATCACAGCACTGTATTACATATAACATGCTTGTTATTTAAATGTATTTATATGCAGATAAAGTGTTCCTAAATATTAGTGATATCAAAAATTATTACTAATATTTTTCGCATTACATATAAATTCACATTTTATCTGATTGGAGTAGATATTAATGATTTGGAGCAATAAGTATTGTTGAGTAGATATTAATGATTTGGGGCAATAAGTATTGTTGTGACTCACAACAATACTTATTGCCTCAAATCATTCATATCTACTCAAACAAGAAAAAATTAGAATTTGTATGTATTTCGAAAAATATTAGTAAAAATTTTCGATATCACGAATATTTAGGAACACTTCATCTGACATCACACCACTATGTCTGTAGCATGTATGTATGGATAGCAGACAAATATCTCATATGCACATTGTACATACATTTTCCTGCCTCACACTATATACCCCACACTATATCCCACACATTATATACAACCAGCCCCCCCCCACAACACACACCCATACACAGTCTAAAGATTCTAATTTGTGTCCTGTTGGTGAGGAGAAGTAATGTTTGACCGCCAGTATTAGCTGGTTCATTTAGCGTTACCCAGGGTGCACCACGGGGAGGTGAACCAGCTGTACACCCCATACCGTACCGTCACTTCACTAGACAGGTACACCTCTCCTCAGATGGCCAAAATCCAATTGCTCATACCCCACACACTTACAATTTAAATACAATCAGATGTTATAACGGTAACCTTACATCTAATATTTCCCTTTCAAACACTATTTTTTTTCTTTCTTGTGTTGAGATGATGACATTAAAGGGGTTCTCCGGGCTTTTTCTATTGATGACCTATCCTCAGGAAAGATCATCAATATCAGATCGGCGGGGGTCCGAGAATCGGCACCCCCACCGATCAACTGTTTGAGGAGATGGCGCGCGCAAGATTTTTGCCCTAAATGGGTGGTTTATTTAATACCAGAATAGCACAGCAGTATGTAAAAGGTGTATCTCATAATGACATATGCAGCAAAGGCTGCAAAATTGAGATTTTTGCCCTAAATTGGTGTTTTTTAAAACCCAGAAAATTATAGCTGTATTTCTAGCTTAAATTGCACACTGACTAATGCTGCAGAGGCCCCAGATGGAGGGTATTGCAAAAAATGGGTGTCTTTTAAAACCCAGAAAATGATTGAAGTATTTCAAGCTTGTTTTTAACAATAACAGATGCCTTCTCAAACAGCTGATCAGTGGGGGTCCCGGGTGTCGGACCCCTGCCGATCAGAAGCTGATGATCTATCCAGAGGATAGATCATCAGTTAAAACAAAGTGCAGAACCCCTTTATATTGCACACTTACTAATGCGGAAGAGGCCCAAGATGAAGGGTATTGCCAAAAATGGGTGATTTTTAAAACCCATAAAATTATAGAAGTATTTCAAGCTTGTTTTTAACAATCACAGATGCAGCAAAGGCTGCAATATTAAGTACTTTGCCCCAAAATGGGTGTTTTTTATAACAGAATATGACAGCAGTATATAACGCTTCAATTTAACACGTACAGATAAAGCAAGGGCTGTAAAATTAAGTATTTTGCCCAAAAAGGGTGTTTTTTAAAACCCAGAAAATTAAAGCTGTATTTCTAGCTTAAATTGCACACTGACTAATGCTGCAGAGGCCCCAGATGGAGGATATTGCCAAAACATGGGTGTTTTTTTTAAAAAAAACAGAAAATTATTGAAGTATTTCAAGCTTGTTTTTAAACAATCACAGATGCAGCAAAGGCTGCAATATTAAGTACTTTGCCCAAAATGGGTGTTTTTTGAATAACACAATATGACAGCAGTATATAACGCTTGAATTTCAAACGTACAGATGCAGACAAGGGCGCAAATTAAGTATTTTGCCCAAAATTGGTGTTTTTTTTTAATACCAGGATAGCACAGCAGTATCTAAAGCATGTATCGCACACTGACAGATGCAGAAGAGGCCGCAAATTAAGTATTTTGCCCTAAATGGGTGTTTTCTAAAACCCAGAAAATTATAGCTGTGTTTCTAGCTTAAATTGCACACTGACTAATGCGGCAGAGGCCCCAGATGGAGGGTATTGCAAAAAATGGGTGTTTTTTAAAACCCAGAAAATTATTGAAGTATTTCAAGCTTGTTTTAACAATAACAGATGCAGCAAATATTGCAATATGAAGTACTTTGGCAAAAAGGGTGTTTTTTTAATAACAGAATATGACAGATAATGCCACAAATTAAGTATTTCATCCCAAAATGGGTGTTTTGAATAACAGAAAATGACAGCAGTATATAATGCTTGAATTTCACACGTACAGATGCAGCAAGGGCTGTAAAATTAAGTATTTTTCCTAAAAAGGGTGTTTTTTAAAACCCAGAAAATTATAGTTGTATTTTTAGCTTAAATTGCACACTGACTAATGCAACAGAGGCCCCAGATGGAGGGTATTGCCAAAAATGGGTGTTTTTTTAAAACCCAGAAAATTATTGAAGAATTTCAAGCTTGTTTTTAACAATCACAGATGCAGCAAAGGCTGCAATATTAAGTATTTTGCCCAAAATGGGTGTTATTTTTAATAACAGAATATGACAGCAGTATATAACGCTTGAATTTTACACGTACAGATGCAGCAAGGGCTGTAAAATGTGGTATTTTGTTCAAAAAAGGGTGTTTTTTAAAACCCATAAAATTATTGCTGTATTTATAGCTTAAATTGCACACTGACAAATGCTGCAAAGGCACCAGATGTAGGATATTGCCAAAAATGAGTGTTTTTTGAAACCCAGATTATTATTGAAGTATTTCAAGCTTTTTTGATTGTCACAAAAGCACATATGCTGTGCTGGTGCACTGAGCTTGCATAAAATGGCCGCCGTCGCCCAGCTAACTAACAGACGAATAAAAGTTCTTTTTCTTTGTCATAGGACTCAGGTCAGGGTAAAAAGATTGTGCACTGCACCCACAAAACTAAATCAATGTAGATTGCTGAGTTAACAAGCTCTTCAGATTAAAGATTCTTTTCTATCCCCTCCCTCAAAGCAGCAGCATCCTATCCCTACACTAAGCACAGCAGAGTGACGTGCAGCGCTACGTGACTCCAGCTTATATAGAGGCTGGGTCACATACTGCACTGGCCAATCACAGCCATGCCATTAGTAGGCATGGCTGTGATGGCTTCTAAGGGCACAGAGTTAAACGCTTGTTGATTTGCTGCTCTGCAGACTTTCAAAAAGCGCCAAAAAATCACCGAACCCCAAACCCGAACCCAAACTTTTACTAAAATGTTCAGGTTTGGGTCTGGGGTCCAAAAATCCTAAAGTTCGGTACGAACCCGAACTTTACAGTTCGGGTTCGCTCAACCCTACTTATAAACTGAAATAAATAAAAAATAATGTCTTTGGTGAATGAAGCGTAAAACCGCATGATTGTATGTCATTAAAATGATTTTGAACATATATATAACTATATAAATCTTGACAATATACGATGAATAGAGCAAATGCGCAAATATTAAACATGCACACCAGTTTACAACTATTATAATACTCAATACATGTCATAGTCCGAGGGCAAATAAGTAGTCTATTCTGGTTGTCCTCAGCATGATCTGGACAGACAGCATCAACAGTTAATTGTTAACACTGTACTATAATGCAGACACATAACTTGGCAGGATTAGGCCGGACAGTAGCAGGTAAACAGTAACACAACAGTATAAGGCCTACAAATTGAAGGCCCAAACTCTGCAGAATTATGACAGACAGAAGCATATAATTGGAAACTCTGTAGTATAAGGGCCACACATTGCTCGCCTCAACTCTGCAGGATCAGGACAGACCAAAGCAGGTAAATGGTAACACCATAGTATAAGGTCTACACATAGCTCGCCTAACTCAGCAGGACAGGCAGCAGCATCAGAAATTCAAGGTAATGGTTTAGTATAAGGCCTAGTCAAATTACAGCATGATCAGGACAGGCAGCAACAGGTAAATGATAACGGTCTAGTATAAGGCCTACACAGAGCTCGGCCTAACTCATCAAGACAGACACCAGCAGCAGCATGTAATGATGTAGTATAAGGCCTACACTTATCTCAGCATGTCCTGGACAGGCAGTAGCAGGCATATGATAACGGTCTAGTATAAGGCCTACACAGAGCTCGGCCCAACTCAGCAAGACAGACAGCAACAACAACAGGTAATGGTGTAGTGTAAGGCCTAGACATATCTCAGCATGATCATGACAGAAAGCAGCAGCAGGTATATGATAACGGTGTAGTATAAGGCCTACACAGAGATCGCCCAAACTCTGCAATACAGACAGCAGCAGGTTCTAAGTTTGCAGCAGGAATGTGTTCCCAGGAATGGCCCCCTCACCACACCGGAGTAACAACAAAACTAAACGAAGACACCTCTGACCGCAGCAGGTTCTAAGTTTGCAGCAGGAATGTGTTCCCAGGAATGCCCCCCCCCCCCCACACCAGACCGGAGCAACACCAAAACTAAAACGAAGACACCTCTGACCGCAGCAGGTTCTAAGTTTGCAACAGAAATGTGTTTCCAGGAATGGCCCCCCACCACCAGACCAGGGCAACACCAAAACTAAACAAAGACACCTCTGACCGCAGCAGGTTCTAAGTTTGCAGCAGGAATGCGTTCTCAGTAATGGCCCCCCCACCAGACCGGGGCAACACCAAAAATAAAATAAAAAAATGTAACAACAGCAGGTTCATTGTGTACAGCAGTAACGTGATAACATGGAAAGTGAATGCTTTTAGTTGAAATTATTTTAGGAAAAGTTATTTTACATTTTGAACAAACTATATAAATGAGTAACAAATAAGCTATACAGGCCATCCGCACCCTTCTGTTCTCAGTTTTCATATCAGGCACATCTAGTCTCAACGTGTGCTGATTCCTCTGAGCCAGAGGGCAGCAGGAGTGGCAAGGTTTTGGCAGCGGCTATGTCGTCCTCCTTTTGTCTGTGAAGCAGCATGGTTACCGCTGACCCATACACAAGCAGTGCCACAGACATGCTGGGCTCCAGCCATCGACAGCACCCAGCCGTTCTCTGCCCGTCAGAGCACAGAAGCCAGTGAGGAACTTGCTTGCCTTGGGCCGGGTGTGGAAGTGTCCCCGACTCTGCCGCCGGGGTCATTTCCCCTTCCCCTCGGTCATGACTCTGTCATGTTTGCCCGCTACTGGCATGATCCTCGGCAGCTGCCTCCAGTGCGCAACCTGGTTCATCTATCACAAGTGATGCTGCAGAATAAGCCTTTAGCTGCGAGGCTTCGCTACACACGGGGAGTAGTGTCACACAGCCCGGGGCAGACATCACCAGGAAGGGGCTGACAGGCACAGGGGAGCACCTACACTGTCATCCAGCACAGCAGAGTTTGGAGTCTGTTCTGAAGGCACCATGTGTTCTGGAGTGACATTGAACAGCCGGTAAACTTACCCCACATAACGAATGCAGCTGTGCTTCATTTATGTCGACTTGACATAGAAATTCTTATTCATTTAACTTCTAGAAAAATGTACACTAATCATGTCCTCTATAATGCAGATCTCAGGAGGGAGAGAATAATGCAGGACTTCCCGGGAGAGAAGGGGTAGATAGATATACAGGGTGGGCCATTTATATGGATACACCTTAATAAAATGCGAATGGTTGGTGATATTAACTTCCTGTTTGTGTCACATTAGTATATGTGAGGGGGGAAACTTTTCAAGATGGGTGGTGACCATGGCGGCCATTTGGAAGTCGGCCATTTTGAATACAACTTTAGTTTTTTCAATAGGAAGAGGGTCACGTGACACATGAAACTTATTGGGAATTTCACAAGAAAAACAATGGTGTGCTTGGTTTTAACATAACTTTATTCTTTCATGAGTTATTTACAAGTTTCTGACCACTTATAAAATGTGTTCAATGTGCTGCCCATTGTGTTGGATTGTCAATTCAACCCTCTTCTCCCACTCTTCACACACTGATAGCAACACCGCAGGAGAAATGCTAGCACAGGCTTCCAGTATCCGTAGTTTCAGGTGCTGCACATCTCGTATCTTCACAGCATAGACAATTGCCTTCAGATGACCCCAAAGATAAAAGTCTAAGGGGGTCAGATCGGGAGACCTTGGGGGCCATTCAGCTGGCTCACAACGACTAATCCACTTTTCAGGAAACTGTTCATCTAGGAATGCTCGGACATGACACCCATATTTTACACACTCCATTACTTTCACTGCAACAGACCCCAGGGAATGACGACTTGAGGTAGGAAACTGTGGACCACTACATCTCCTATTTGCACTACCACTCCTGTCCTCCACACCGGCTCCCAAGAGGCCCCCTGTACATGTAATGGGCACCACAATCCCACGTTTCCTTGTATTAAGCACCTGGAACTGACCCAGGCAAAGACATGGCTGTGTAATGAAGGTGCTAACTGTGTTTGGATGCTGAAGACTGAAACTGTGGCAGCTGCTTGTGCTTGTTGGTGGATCAAATGATTCTCTCTACTTCTGGGCTGTCAGGAGCCTGTTTTCTGTGTGTACCCTCATGTAACCACTGCTCCCAATACTGAACAACTAGGTAAGAATGGCCTAGATGGCAGGCAATTTGTAAATAAACAAAAAACAAAAATTTTTTTTGCTTCTCTCAATCTAATGATGAGCCCACTCTTAAAGTCTGTGAACCTGCCAAATTGTCCTCAACATTCCCTCACCAAGAGGTAAACTACCAGCAGACCTGAAAGCCTTTTTTGCAGGCCAGTGAGAGAAGCAGTTTTACATCCTCTTCTGGCAAAACCCGGTATCTTATAAGAGCATAGATATAACCATTTACATAACTGCATGTCAAGTTTTGCAGGATGCAACATTTTGTCAGTTAGTGTACTTAGTTTACTGCTGCTGTGAGACAAGATATTACAGTTGGGTAAAAAAGTATTTAGTCAGCTATCAATTGTACAATTTCTCCCACTTAAAAAGATGAGAGAGACCCGTAATTTTCATCATAGGTACACTTTAACTATGAGAGACAGAATGGGGGGAAAGAATACAGGAAATCACTTTGTAGGATTTCTAAAGAATTAATTGGTAAATTCCTTGGTAAAATAAGTATTTGGTCACCTACAAACAAGCAAGATTTCTGGCTCTCACAGACCTGTAACTTCTTCTTTAAGAGGCTCCTCTGTCCTCCACTCGTTACCTGTATTAATGGCACCTGTTTGAACTTGTTATCAGTATAAAAGACACCTGTCCACAACCTCAAACAGTCACACTCCAAACTCCACTATGGCCAAGACCAAAGAAATCAATTGTTGGATCAATTATTAGAAAATGGAAGACATACAAGACCACTGATAATCTCCCTTGATCTAGGGCTCCACGCAAGATGTCACCCCGTCGGGTCAAAATTATCACAAGAACGGTGAGCAAAAACCCCAGAACCACACGGGGGGACCTAGTGAATGACCTGCAGAGAGCTGGGACCAAAGTAACAAAGGCTACCATCAGTAACACACTACGCCGCCAGGGACTCAAATCCTGCAGTGCCAGACGTGTCCCCCTGCTTAAGCCAGTACATGTCTAGGCCCGTCTGAGGTTTAATAGAGAGCATTTGGATGATCCAGAAGAGGTTTGGGAGATTGTCATATGGTCAGATGAAACCAGAGTAAAAACTCAATTCGTCGTGTTTGAAGGAGAAAGAATGCTGAGTTGCATCTAAAGAACACCATACCTACTGTGAAGCATCATGCTTTGGGGCTGTTTTTCTGCAAAGGGACTAGGACGACTGATCTGTGTAAAGAAAAGAATGAATGGGGCCATGTATCGTGAGATTTTGAGTGAAAACCTCCTTCCATCAGCAAGGGCATTGAAGATGAAATGTGGCTGGGTCTTTCAGCATGACAATGATCCCACACACACCGCCCGGGCAACGAAGGAAAGGCTTCGCAAGAAGCATTCCTAGGTCCTGGAGTGGCCTAGCCCGTCTCCAGATCTCAACCTCATAGAAAACCTTTGGAGGGAGTTGAAAGTCCGTATTGCTTAGCGACAGCCTCAAAACATCACTGCTCTAGAGGAGATCTTTTAATATCTCTGTCAATGCCACCAAAGGGTATATAACAAAGTATTGAGGTAAACTTTTGTTATTGACCAAATACCCTTTTTCCACCATAATTTGCAAATAAATTCTTTAAAAATCAGACAATGTGACTTTCTGGATTTTTTTTTCTCATTATGTCTCTCATAGTTGAGGTATACCTATGATGAAAATTACAGGCCTCTCATCTTTTTAAGTAGGAGAACTTGCACAATTGGTGGCTGATTAAAAACTTTTTAGCCCCACTGTATCTGCTAGTTTAGTAGTAGATTGTAGAATTTGGCTAACAGATTGATAGATCTATTGTTCTCTTGATAGACCTAAATAAAGATGCCCACAGAAGGTCAAACACATATAATGTTTGATGTTCTGATTCAGTCACTTATCCCCTTCCCTCTCTGGCCTAGATAATGGTCAGGATGAGAAAGTTAAACAAGACTGTTATCTGAGCTTAAAGAGGACCTTTCACTGATTATTACACTATGAACTAACTATACAGACATGTAGAGCGGCGCCCGGGGATCTCACTGCACTTACTATTATCCCTGGGCGCCGCTCCGTTCTCCTGCTATGTCCTCCGGTATCTCCGTTCCCTAAGTTATGGTAGGCGGAGTCTGCCCTTGTTCTTCTGTAGCGCTGGCCAATCGCATTGCAGAGCTCACAGCCTGGGAGAAAATAACCTCCCAGGCTGTGAGCTCTGCGCTGCGATTGGCCAGCGCTAGAGCAGAACAAGGGCAGACTCCGCCTACCATAACTTAGTGACTGGAATCTCTGCCTACTATAACTTAGTGAGCGGAGATACCAGAGGGCATAGCAGGAGAACGGAGCGGCGCCCGGGGATAATAGTAAGTGCAGTGAGATCCCCGGGCGCCGCTCTACATGTCTGTATAGTTAGTTCATAGTGTAATAATCGGTGAAAGGTCCTCTTTAAAGTTCAAACAAAGGAGGAACTTAAAAGCCAGGGAAGGCAGTAGAATTCATTAACTCATTGGACGCACAGCCTGAGGAAGCGCATGTAGCGCGAAATGGCCTCTGCTGTTCAATGCGTGCTTTAAAATTGTCCGCCCCTGCCACATTTTATTATGGAAATAAAAGCTGCCGCTATTTCAACACATGGGTGAGTGCCGCTGTCTATCTTCTCTTCTACATTGGTTCCATGTGCACCTTACCTGCTACGTTCAGCTGAGCACCACTGATCGTGTGTGTCCTCCCCAGCCATGTATACCGCATTGACTGTGAGTGCTTTCTGTTTGTGTGGCTGTGCCGCCCCCTACCTTACTTATTTGGAGAATTCATTAAGTGACTTCAAAATTTTTTATCCAGTTAACCATCCACCCATTTTTGTAATAATATAATACAATAATACAAGACATAGAATATTTACATACAGGCTCTGATTTGATTCAACTTTATTGTCATTACACATGTATAATACAGGGTAACGAAATACAGTTTGCATCTAATCAGAAGTGCAAAGAGCAGTAAGTGCAATAAAAAGCAAGTTATATACAGATAAGGATAGTGTAGAAAGTAGGAATAGTTATGTACAGATAAATTAATTATACAGGTGTTTATATTGCTACATAGAGAGCAAATATACAGATGTACTATGGACAAATATACAGATGTACTGATGTATGCATATACAGTATACAGATATGCAGATGTGCTGATGTATACATATACAGTATACAGATACACAGATGAACTGTTTCTTTATTGCTATACAGACGGCAAATGTACTATGAACAAGTATACAGATGTGCTACGTATTGTAGGAAGGCGAAAGGGGCCATCATTGATGGAAGGTATGTGTCAACGAGATTCCTGGCCTCGGTGAGGTAAGAGCCGGTAGTTCTAAGTGTCAGCGGCAGCTAGTGCTGGTTGACAGTTTGTTGTTAGTGTGGCTGTAAAGCCGATCAGGGCCGGCTCTTACTGGGAGTAGCCAAAGTGCTGGGTGGGTGGCTTCTCCCCACGCTCAAGGCGGGTCTTTATTAGCCTATATAAAACCCAGCCAGCAGTCTCAGCTGGGTGTGGATTATCCTCCATCTGACAGTGGAGCACTGTCAGTCTCTGTGTGTTTTGGAACTGAGAATTTGTCCCGTGCTAAAGGGCTGAGATGCCTGCTGCGAAACAGGCCATAAAGCCTGCTGTGGACTGCGGGTGGAAAAACTGCTGACCAGGTGAAGGCTTTTGTTCTGTGGACTTTTTATAGTGTGAACAAACACCAAGACTGCAAACCGTTACTTTTTGTTTTTCCCTATGTGTGAAAAAAACAGTGAACTGTTTAAGTTAAAGTCTTTGTGGTTGCCTCTATACTGCGTCCGCTAGCCTGTCTACCAGAGCAAATCCCCACAATTTGTGGAGGATGAAGGCAAATGCAGTGAGGCAGGCCTGAAGGCCAAATTTTTTTTTTTGTTTTCCCGGGCACAAGTGCATGTCCTATATTAAGCCAGCAAGGTTACCATCCGTGTCCCCTGACAAAATGGAGGTGGTTGTGAAAGCCCTCGTGGAGGCTAAATTGCAGCAGCAGGAGGCTAACTTGCAGCAGCAGGAAACTAACCAGCTGCTATTACAACATGTGATGGCATTGCAAGTGGCAGGAGCTGTCCGTGCGGCGATCCCTAAGATGACCCCCTTGGATGACATCAAGACATATCTGGCGGTGTTCGAAAAGGTGGCCGTGAGGGAGAAGTTACCCCGAGACCAGTGGGCTGAGGTCGTCGCTCCTTTCCTGGTGTCTGGACCCTAACAAGTGTTTTTTGATCTCCCCGATGATCAAGCGGACGACTACCCAACCGTAAAAGGTGAGATCCTGACGAGACTGGGGGTGAATGTATTGGTCCGGGCCCAGCGGGTGCATCAGTGGGAATTTAACCCAGCTGAACCCACCAGATCACAATATTATGACCTGTTACACTGGTTGCAAAAAATGGCTACAGCCTGACATACTGACTCCCACTGCTATGCTGGACCGTCTGTTGGTGGATGTATTCTGGAGGGCTTTGCCGTACCCTTTCCAGCACTGGATTGGCCAGGTATCTCCTGGTAATGCTTTAGAGATGGTCGACCTGGTGGAGCGCTACGAGGCCACCAGAAATCTGCAGGGGGGTTCTCCACCCCAGACCCGGCGGCTGGTGCCAGCCAAACCCGCCCGAGATGTACCCCCTGCAGGCCCAGCCCCAGTGGTCTGCTAGCGGTGTCACGAGCCTGGACACATAAGGGCCGACTGTCCCCATCGGGGTGAACCCATGGATACCAACTATGGCTACCGCCACTCATTGTATGCCAGGAAGCTGTGCACCACAGATACCTCAGAGACTGTAGACAATAGCCACCTGTGCCAGGTGGAAGTGGGGGACACTCGGACGGTGGCACTGCTGGATTCAAGGAGCCTGTTGTCCCTGGTAAGAGCTGCCCTGGTTCGGCCTGTCGAGTATATTGGCCGAAAGGTCGGCGTTGTGTGCATTCATGGGGACTTAAAAGACTATCCCAGTGCACTGGTCTCTCTGTCAATGGTGGCCGGCAGGTGGACTCATGAGGTGGCCGTCGCCACAAAATTACTGTATGAACTAATAATTGGGAGAGACTTTCCTGGTTTCCTGGCACTGTGGCCGGATACGAAAGTTACTGATACCTGTGAAACAGATGTAACACTAGCCGACTAGCAGAGACCAGAACCTTGGGAGCCTGAGTCCGAAGGGCAAGCGGTAGGGGCGACCACCACTTCAGTGGAAGAGGGGGAGACAACCCGCTAAGTGTGATGGTGGGAGACATGGAGGACTTGCTGCCGGGTCCTGAGCTGGCAGACCTCAATGTCTCCAGGGATAATTTTGGTACTGCACAACATCTGGACCCAACCCTATCCTGAGCCTGGGAAAATCTGTTAATAATAGATGGGGAACCACAACAACCGGGGGCAGAGACAGTGTTTCTCCGTTTTGTGGTTCATCAAGATATGTTCTTTTGGGTAAACCAGCTGCGAGGTGAATGCATTGAACAGTTGGTGGTGCCCCAGGTTTATCGCAAACTCGTGTTAGAGTTAGCCCACCAGCATGTTCTCGGGGGTCATCTGGGAATGCAGAAAACACAGGACCAGATACTACAACGGATTTACTGGCCCGGTGTGTTCAGAGAGGTAGAAGAATATTGTAAGTCTTGCCCAACCTGCCAGATAACGAGCCCCCAGCCACATTTCCGTAGTTCCCTGGTACCCCTCACAATTATCGAGGTCCCGTTCGAGCGAATCGCTATGGATCTCGTAGGCCCGGTACCGAAGTCCGCTAGAGGGCACCAACAAATCTTGGTCGTCCTCGACTACGCCACTCGGTACCCGGAGGCAGTGCCACTGCGTCATACATCAGCCAAACTCATAGCTAAGGAGTTAATGGAGATGTTTTCTCGAGTGGGTCTGCCTAAGGAGGTTCTGACTAACCAAGGGGCCCCGTTTATGTCCAAGGTCATGAGGGAACTCTGTAAGTTGCTCCACATAAAACAGCTATGGACGTCCGTGTATCATCTGCAAACGGATGGCCTGGTAGAGAGGTTTAATCAAACATTAAAAAATATGTTAAAAAGAGTGGTGTCTAAGGATGGGAGGGACTGGAACTTTCTTCTGCCCTATCTCATGTTCGCAGTGCGAGATGTGCCCCAGGCCTCTATTGGATTCTCACCCTTCGAACTGCTATATGGCAGACACCCTCGATGTCTGTTGGACATAGCCAAAGAAGCATGGAAACAGCAACCCACACCGCACAAAAGTGTTACTGAGTACATCACTCAGATGCAAGGACAGATGGAGACAGTGTTGCCTCTGGTCAGGGAACATATAGAGGCAGAGCAGCAAGCCCAGAGTAGGGTCTATAATCGGCAGGCTCAGGTCCAGAACTTTAACCCCGGTGATCAGGTTTTGGTTCTAGTACCAACCATAGACAGTTCCTAGCTAGGTGGCAGGGGCCCTATGAGGTACTCGAGAAGGTTGGAGAGGTAAATTACAAGGTACACAAGCCGGGGTGGCAAAAGCTGGAGCAGGTGTACCATGTGAATTTACTAAAACCATGGAAAAATAGGGAGTCCTCTACTGAAGACAGCCCATGGCCAGGTTTTCTAGGAGAAGAGGTTCAGGCCCCTGTGGCAACTGCAAGAGAAGCAGTTGCCACAGTAAAAAACGCTGACAGACTCTTCTCTAAACAGGCTTAGGAAGCCAGGGAGTTCATTAGTCGGAACACGGATGTGTTCTCGGACCTCCCTGGACGCACTTCCATAATCCAGCATGACATTGCCACTGAGCCTAAGGCAAAAGTCCAGTTAAAACCATACCGGGTACCCGAGGCTCGACGACAAGCCATCTCGGAGGAAGTGAAGTTAATGCTTCAACTAGTCATAATTGAGGAGTCCAAAAGTGAATGGGCCAGTCCGATAGTCTTAATACCCAAGCCGGACGGGACGTTACAGTTCAGAAACGATTTTTGCAAACTAAACAAAATCTCCAAGTTTGATGCTTATCTTATGTCCCAGGTAGGTGAGCTTATCGAGCGGTTAGGACTGTAGTGGACTCCCTTAGGAAGGCTGGACTGATTAATGACCCAAAGAAATGCGTGATAGGGTTAGAGGAGACTAAGTACCTGGGGAACGTCATTGGACGTGGAGTTATAAAACCCCAAGTGAATAAAATAGAGGTGATTCGAAATTGGCCCCGACCTGTCACCACTAGGCAAGCAAAGTAATTCTTGGGAATGGTGGGCTATTATATGAGGTTCGTTCCCCATTTTGACACTTTAGCGGCTCCGTTGACAGTGTTTTTGAAGGGACGGAAGTCTGTGATGGTCCGCTGGAATGACCAGGGGGAAGAGGCTTTTTCCGCATTGAAGTCGGTCCTGTGTGGGTCACCGGTTTTGGTGACACCCGACTTCAAGAGGGAGTTTGTGGTACAGACCGATGCCTCTGAAGTAGGCCTCGGAGCTGGACTCTCTCAGAAAAACAATGGGGAGGAACATCCCATTGTTTTCCTGAGCCGCAAACTCAGCCCAGCCGAGACAAGGTACAGTATAGCCTCTCTGCTATTATCTGTTGGGGAGAAAGTTCCGTCTGGTGACCAACCACTCCCCTCTCAAGTGGATGAGCCATGCCAAAGAGAGGAATGCTCGAGTCACCAGATGGTTCTTGTCATTACAGAACTTCAAGTTCTCAGTGGAACACAGGGCAGGCCGCTTGCAGGGAAATGAGCATGTCCTGTCCTGGGTACACTGTCTGGCGGGTGTTCACCCCCTCAGGGTTGAATAAAAGGGGGAGGTATGTACGAAGGTGCAAGGGTCCATAGTTGACGGAATGTATGTGTCACCAAGGTTCCTGGCTTCGGTGGAGTAAGAGCCAGTTTTCCTGTGTCAGCAGCAGTTGCTGTTTGACACCTAGCTATTTAGTATAGCTGATCCGGGCCGACTCTTACTGGGAATAGTCAAAATGCTGGGTGGGTGACTACTCCCCATGTTCCAGGCCGGATCTTGGCAGGCTTATGAAAAACAGTCAGCACTGTCAGGTGGTGTGAATTATCTTCCTCTGACAGTGGAGGTCTGGAGATCTCTGTGCTGAGGTCTGAAGACCGTGTGTCAGGCGAACAGGCCGCCTTAAACCCTGCAAGTGGACTTTCTGAGGCTGAACATTCAGCCGGGTGTGAACTGACACCCAGGATACCAGGTGAACTTTATTTTGTTTTTCTGTGTGTGAACATGCACCAAGCCTGAAAAGTAACAGTTGTGTTATGTTATAAGTGTGAATAAACACTCAAGAGTGATTTACAACCTGGTCCTTTGCCTCTATACTGTGTCCGCTAACCTGTCTACCAGAGCAAATTCCCACAATATATATACAGTTGTGTTCAAAATAATAGCCTTAATCCTTCTAATAGCTTTCATTTCCATACACACAAAGGCATTAGGAACACTACACATTCTATTCAAAATCGAAGCATGAAGAAAAATATATCAAATTTGTGTTGTTCCTCTAAACAAATTGAAGAAATGTGAATATTAGACTGTTTAAAAAAAAATAGCAGTGTTTGTATTCTTATTCACAAACTCAAACATTCACTATATAAACTAAAAAATGTTTGAAGATTTAGCTTTCCTTTGAATCACTTAACTAATATTTAGTTGTATGACCACTGTTTCTGAGAACTGCTGTACATCTGTGTTGCATGGAGTCAACCAACTTCTGGCACCTGTGAACAGGTATTCCAGCCCAGGATGATTGGACTACAATCCACAGTTCTTCTCTATTTCTTGGTTTTATGTCACCCCACTAGTTTTCTTTTGGATTAAGATCCGGGGATTGGGCTGACCACTCCATAAATTCAATCTTGTTGGTCTGGAACCAAGTTGTTGCACGTTTACTGGTGTGTTTGGGGTCGTTGTCTTGTTGGAACACCCATTTCAAGGGCATTTCCTCTTCAGCATAAGGCAGCATGACCTCCTCAAGTATTCTGATGTATTCAAACTGATCCATGATCTCTGGTATGCGATAAATAGGCCCAATACTGTAGTATGAGAAACATCCCCATATCATGATGCATGCGCCACTATGCTTCACTGTCTTCACAGTGTACTGTGGCTTGAATTCAGTGTTTGGGGGTCATCTAAGAAACTGTCTCCGGCCACTAGACCCAAAAAGAACAATCTTACTTTCATCAGTCCACAAAATGTCTCTTTAGGCCAGTCAATGTGCTCTTTGGCAAATTGTAACCTCTTCAGCACATGTGTTTTTTTCAACAGTGGGACTTTGCGGGGCTTCTTGCAGATAGTTCGGCTTCACATAGGCAGCTTCTAATTGTAACAGTACTCACAGGTAACTTTAGACCTTCTTTGTTCTTCCTGGAGCTGATTGTTGGCTGAGTCCTTGCCATTTTGGCTATTCTTCTATCTATTTGGATGGTAGTTTTTCGCTTTCTTCATCTTTCAGTTCTTGGTTGCCATTTTAAAGTATTTGCGATCATTTTAGCTAGGTAGCCTATCATTTTCTGCACTTCTTTATATGTTTTCCCCTCTCCAATCAACTTTTTAATCAAGGTATGCTGGTTCTTTTTTTATTTTTTTTTATTTATATTTTTATTATAAGTTTTCAAATATAACAATAGGTAACAGGGATACCAAGGTTTCGGCTCGCAGGCCATATTGGAAAAGTATGGATACAGAGTAGATAAATGGTAGATACAGCAATGTAGCGCCTTTCACGGTTTGGTACACAGATCAATCACTATCCATCTTTGGAGTGGTATAGATCAAGGAGGCACATGTAGTGGAAAGTAGTCAAGAGGCTGTCATCAGAGCATTAAAGACTATAACATGGAAATAGTATGTCTTTCACTCTAGAGCCCTAGTGTGTTAGATGATTTGCTAAATGATTACGTTGTGGGGGATCTATACTTGGACCACAAGGACCATTTTTTGAGGAAAGTTACATGGGTACGTGTTTCCCAGGATGACAATTCTTCGAACCTATGGATCTGATCCACTTTTTGAATCCATTGTTCTAGAGATGGGGCTACAGGTTGTAACCAGTGTTTCGGGATCTGTAGTCTAGCTGCGAGCAGCATCTGTGTGAATACAAATGGGGGTTTTGCATCTCCCATGCCATGGAAAAAAGATATAAGGGCAATTTGGGGAGAGGGAGGGATTGAGGTGCCACAAATTTCGTTTACAACCGAGAAGACCTCGCCCCACCATTTAAGGATAAGGGGGCAGGTCCATCAGATGTGGAGAAAAGTTCCCTTCTCCCCAAGGCACCTCCAGCAAGTGTCAGAAGCAGACATGGCATATCTTGATGTTTTATCTGGCGTATTGTACCATCTAGTAAGGATTTTATATCCATTTTCCTCGATTCTGACACAGCGGGAGGCCTCATGAGGAGAATCCAGCAGTTTGGGTAGAGATTCATAGGGGATTACAATGTTCAAGTCTTGTTCCCATTGCGTCACAAAGGAAGGTTTAGCTATCATGGGGGGTAACCGCAGTTTACTGTAGATTTGTGAGACGAGTTTTCTGGGTGGTGAGTGTAAGGATATCTGGGATTCCAGCCAGACCCGCGGGCGAAGGAGATCCCTATATTTAATGTGTTGTTTTAAGTAGGCTCTGATGTAAGTGACTAAAAAAAAAATCCCGCGGATGAGGGTTTAGCAAAACATTTGTAGCTTTTAAATCCATCCACTCTCCAGTTGGGAGGGCGAGAGAAATCACAAAGGTAGCTGAGGATAAAAGTCCTGTTGAGGTTGCACTTCTTAGGACAGGGGGGGCTGTGTTTAAAACATCAGACACTGATAGCGTTGGGGAGGGAAATGGGATATGGCAATGTGTGGAGGATGTCCACTTCCATGTCTCAAGCGTGGCTTTAAGAATTGGGTAGTGGGACATAGAGCCGGGAAGAAACAATTTATGGCCTAGGAGAAGTGCTCTGGCTGGTCTGTTCAGTATCTCTAGTTCTACCTGTACCGCTAAAGAAGGTGGAGAAGAGCGTAACCATGCAACAGCACGTGAGAGGAGAATGGCCTTTCCGTACAGTTCAGGATTTGGTAAGCCTATTCCCCCTGCATGTCTGGGCTTAGTGAGAAGAGCAGATGACAATCTTGCTTTCCTTCCATTCCAGATGAAGGACCTGAATTTTTGCATGATAGAGTTATAGTAGCTTTTGGGGACTGGGATGGGGAGGGTTTGCTGCAAGTAGGTAAGTCGGGGGAGTATTAAGGAGGAGAGAAGGTTTTTGCGACCGAACCAGGACAATGTCGGGCTAGATCGGGCCAGATTATCTATTGCGTCAAAAAGTGATTGCTTTAAGGGTGTATAATTAAGGGAAAAGAGTTCAGTTATTTCAGAACTGATCTTTACCCCTAAGTATTTAATGTTGGGAGAGGACCAATTAAATGGGGAATCTACTATCAATTGGTGTCTAGTTGTCTGTGATATGCCTGAGCAGAGGACCAATGACTTGCTGGAGTTAATTTTGAAGTCTGACAAAATGCTATATGTGTTTAAATGGGTCTGGATTCGAGGTAGTGAGACCTTCGGATTGATCGTCATTATCAAGACGTCATCTGCAAAGGCGGCTAATTTCTGTTCCCTGCCTCCCAAACATAGACCCTTTACCTCCTGGTCCAATCTTATAGATGCTAGTAGCGGCTCTATAAATAGGAGAGGTGATAGGGGGCAACCCTGGCGTGTCCCATTTCTAATAGAAAATGGGGGAGATATGGTACCATTGATTAGGACAGATGCAGTTGCTTGTTTATACATCGAAAAGGTCGCCTGGATGAAAGGGTCAGGTATGCCAAATATCGACAGAACGTGTTTTAAGTATGACCAGTTGACCCTGTCGAATGCTTTTTCTGCATCTGTGCTAAGTAAAAGCAGGGGAGAGGAAATCCGTTTGGCATGGCAGAGGGTATTGATCACCCTAGTGGTGTTATCTTTGCCTTCTCTGTTGCGGATGAAGCCTGCCTGATCTCCATGGATTAGTTGGGGGAGGAGAGTAGCTAATCTGTTAGCTAACATCTTGGCCAGGAGTTTGAGGTCTATGTTTAGGAGGGAGATGGGTCTATAGCTGGGGCACAATTTAGCATCTTTCCCTTCTTTAGGAATAAGAGTGATGTTGGCCGCTGTCATATCTCTGGAGAGAGGGATTCCCTGAAGAGTCTGATTACAAACTTCTAAGAGATGAGGGAATAAGAGTTCATGAAATGCTTTGTAGTAGGCTAACGGGAGACAGTCGGGGCCTGGGCTCTTTCCTGATGGCATTTGGTTCATTGGTTTTTTGAGCTCATTTAGGGAAAAGGGGGCTTCTAGGGCTAACTTTTGTGCTGGGGAGATGTTTGGTAGTTTAGCGGCTTCTAAAAAGGTTGATGTAGCAGAAGCATGGGTTTCCAAATCTACATTAGGGGGAAGATTGTAGAGGTCGTTGTAGTAGGAGCGAAAATGGGCAGCAATCTGGGTAGAGGAGAAGATGGTGGTCCCATCTTGCGAGGATAATTGATGGACATAGTTTGCAGATCTCCTCCCTTTAATCCTGCTCATGACAAATTTGGTGGCCCTATCTCCATGGGCAAAGAATTTATGTTGGGAGTTCATATAGAATTTGGCTGCTCTGGAAGTTAGCAGGGATTTGAGTTTGGCTCTATATCTCGACAGCTCTTGGAATTTTGGGTCGGAAGGCTTAATTTTGTGCTGAGATTCCAGCCTCTGGATATTTTTTAGAGCTTCATCGATTTCTTTTTCTCTAACTTTCTTTAAATGCGTGCCTATGCTAATGAAGTGACCCCTAATTACTGGTTTATGGGCGTCCCAGAGAGTATTTTTCTGAAGTTCCGGGTTCTTATTAAGGGAAAAGTACTCTGTGATATGGTTAGATATTGCCTCAATTGAGTCCTGATATCCCAGGAGAGACTCATTTAGGCGCCAATTGAAGCACGATGGGGTTTCGTGGGGAGCTAGAACTGATATAAAGATGGGGGAATGGTCCGATAAATGTATAGAGCCTATAGATGACTCTTTACATAGATGTATGTGTTCTTTAGAGATAAACAGGTAGTCTATTCTGTGATAGGAGCCATGCATAGAGGAATAAAATGTGAAATCTGAGGTGTTGGGATGGTGAGATCGCCACACATCTACCAGGTGTGATTCCCATAAGAGGTTCCTAATTGTTCTTAAGGACTTGTTAGAGTGGGATGATTTGTTTGAGGATATATCTAGTTGCGGTAGTAGAGCAACGTTGAAGTCGCCACCTGCAATTACTATACCCTCTTTGAAGGATTCTATGATAGGGAAAATGTCAGAGAACCAGTGGGACTGGCTAGAATTGGGGGCATATAGGTTGATTAAGGTGTAAGTCTGCGGTCCAATAGTACCTTTAAGTAGGATATACCTTCCCTCCGGGTCAAGTATTTGACTGATAAATTTGAAAGGGATTTTCCTTTGTAGCCCTATGCTAACTCCGCTAGAAGCTGAAGAACCTCCCCCACAATGATACCAGTTGGAGTAATGGGAGAAGCGCATATCAGGGTAATGGTTAAAGCGGAAATGTGTCTCTTGTAGAAATATCACCCCAGCCCCGGCTTTTCTCAGAATGGCAAAGATTTGGCTCCGTTTTGATGGGGAGTGAAAACCCTTGACATTATAAGAAGCTACCAAGAGGTCAGCCATTGGTGAGGGTGTGTGTGGAATTACCTTATAGCTGGTGTGATCTTTCCCAAGAGAGCATGTCAGGCTTGTGGGGGTCCACTGTTCGGTGTATCAGAGAAGATGTGGAAGAAAGGAGTTCAATCCATGTCAATGGTGGAGGCAAAAACCTTGGTCGAGGAATAGGGATAGAAAAGGGAAGGGGAAACAAGACATAACGGGTTAAACAAACAATATATAAGAGAACAGACATAGTAAGGTATGTCGTATTGATGGAGGGGTTTAAGTGGTCAATAGACCGGTTAGGAGACCGTATAACGCCCAGGTATGGGCCGTGTTTTGGCAAGAAAAGGAAGAAAAGACTTTTCCTTTCAGGGAAAAGTCACATTAGGAAATGCAATGGTGAGACTCTGACTTTAAGTGACACAGAGCTGGGGATTCTATGTAACATTATAAACCAATACAATTAGGTAAGGGCTCCATACGTCCATCTATTGCTCTTGTGAGAGGCTTCTAGGGGTAAGATGCTGGCCTCTTTTCTTGGAGCGGGAAGACATCGGTGTACGGAGGACTTCAAAAGGGACCACACTGGGAATATCAGGCAGGATGCTTAGGTCTTGAAAGAGTTCCCAGTTTTCAATTGGCATTGGAGGCACTTTTAATAGATCATACACTGCTGTTAGATCTGTGAAGGAAGAAACATTAACCCTTTTGCCTGCGTATGAAAAGGTTAGTCCAAATGGGTAGGACCAGCGATACAGCACTTTGTTGGACCGAAGCCAGTCCGTCAGGGGCTTGAGGGATCTACGCTTCTTCAAGGTTGATGGGGCTAAATCTTGGAATATCTCGACCCTGGAATCTTCATAAACCAAATCCGGGTGATTGCGTGCAGAGTCCAGGACGGCTGTCTTCACTTGAAAGTTGAGAAATTTGCAAATGATATCTCTGGGTGGTTCTGTTGGCTTTGGCTTGGGCCTCAGGGCTCTATGCGCCCGTTCTATAATGATTTCTTGCGGGTGATCGGGGCCCAATAGCGATCCGCAGATTTCTATAATGGCGGCTGACACTTCACCAGGGGGGACGGATTCTGGCACACCTCTAAATCTCAGGTTATTTCGGCGCCCCCTATTCTCCTGATCCTCTAGTGAGTTGTGGAGGTCGTTTAAGTATGAGGCGTAGCGTCGGAAGGAGTCTGACACCGAAGCCTGGTAGTTTAATATCGCTGCTTGGTGTGTTTCCAAGGACTCTACACGTTCCCCTATTTGTCTCACCTCGTGCCTGCATGCAGATAGTTCCGTCAGGATCGGCTCCATTACTCTATTTAGAACACGGTCGAGGTACTTTCTTGTGATCGGAAGCTCTGTAGTGGGGTGTGAGCCTTCTGAGTCGCTTTCCCCTTCCGACAGTGCAGGTGCGCGCTTCAGAGCTTTAGGCCGCGGCGTCGGCGCCATCTTAGGTTCTCTGGCCGCGATCGTGGCAGCAGCCTTTTTGAGAAATTTCTCCATATCTCCGCTCGATGTTTGGTTCTTAGAGGGAGCAGGTGGGTCACCGTGTCTGGCATTCCTGATCTTGACCATTTTTGCTATTGAAAGCTGATTTTAGCTGGCGTTAGGGACGAGTCTCCTCACAGAGCAGAGAGCTATGCGACCATCTCCGTCCGGCGCTATCTCTGCCCCTTGTATGCTGTTTTTCTGAACAATGTCTGGAACGACCTATTTTCTTCAGAATTTCAGAGAGAAATGCACTGTAACCAGCATATACAACATTTGTTGCCTTCCTTCCTTCCTTAAATAAGGGCAATAATTGCCACCTGTTTTCAAAGAATGAATGACCTCAATCAATGAACTCCACACTGCTATTATTTTGAACATGCCCCTTTCAATTAGTGATTGAATTACATAGAATCAGCAGCATGCATGTCATGACTGTTGGTCTGTTCGATTTCTATTACTCTACTACACCTGCTAGTAAATTATTTGCCATGTAGAAATATCATTTCTACCAAAAACTGTGAATGATCAGGTTTGTGATGTCTGACTGCTATTATTTTGAACACAACTGTATATATACACTATGTGTATACTATGTATATATATTTTTTTGCACGCTTTTACCACATATAAATGCAGAAGTGAAATGCATATATACTGTATTTTTCTTTCTGTACTGAAATAGGCCACTAAACCCTTTCGCCACAAATAACTACAACTGTGAAGTGCATATATATTTTTCTTTCTGTAATGAAATAGGCCACTAAACACTTGCTGGAATGACAGAGCTGTATAATGGCTATTTGGAGCCCCAAATAATCTTTCCCTGCACTTGTAAATTGCTTGTCTAGCACTGTCCCTAGCGCCTTTTAATGTCTCTCCCTGCACTAAGATGATGTGAAATGATTCCTCCCTATCCTTTCCCTGCACTTATAAATCGTTTTTTCAGTTTTTTTTTTTCACAATGATGTTTTTCCAATTGCTGTCCCTAGCACCTTCTCATGTCTGTCCCTGCACTCAGAACACTGAAAAATGTCTGACTCTAATATGGCCGCGATATTTATAGGGCTGTGACATCACAGGGCTGGCTGCTGATTGGCTGCATCATACATATCAGTCTGTGTGATCCCGCCGTCCCATACTTCCTTTTTCCATGTCCTCACACGTGCAGCAGCCATTTTAGGAAAATTGCGAATCGTTACCACGAAGCGCAAGGAAATTTGCATTCGTTGTGAAAGGTATAGCAGTGGTACATCACACCAAAAAATTGCTGAATTTCACCAGAAAATGTAACTGGCAATTTTTTTTTTTACTGGTCTACTAGGTATAGCAGTGATACTTCACACCCAAAAATTGTTGAATTTCAACTGAAAATGTAAATGACAATTATTTTTTTTAACCTGTCTACTAGGTATAGCAGTGATACTATACACCCAAAAATTGGTGAATTTTACCAGAAAATGTAACTGACATTTTTTTAACGGTCTACTAGGTGTAGCAGTGGTACTATACACACAAAAATTGGTGAATTTCACCCAAAAATGTAACTGACAAAGTAATGAAATGATATCAAATAAAATGTGTGCAAATAAAATAAAATAAATTAGATTTATGAAGTGGAGTTCCATTTGGAGTAGGAGTTTGAGGAGGCGGTGGACGTAGCGGTGTAGGTGGAAGCGCCGGTGGAGGAGGACGAGGTAGCCAACACAGGTTTTTGGTTTTAATTTTATTTTTTTAAATTAGGGTACACTCTAAAAGAGTGTAAAATATACAAAATACAAGAAAGAGCAATTGTGCTGCAGTATAACAATGGCTGGTTAGTGCCGGTATACATGTCTATTCTGCACAAGGTATCCAAGTCATGAGGGATCCATGCCTGGTTCATTTTAATGAACGTGAGCTTGTCCACATTGGCTGTGGACAGGCGGCTGCGCTTGTCTGTGATGACGCCCCCTGCCGTGCTAAACACACGTTCAGATAATACACTGGCTGCAGGGCAGGCCAGCACCTCCAAGGCATAAAGGGCAAGCTCAGGCCATGTGCGCAATTTGGAGATCCAGAAGTTGAAGGGGGCAGACCCGTCATTCAGTACGTGTAGGCGTGTGCACACATACTGCTCCACCATGTTGCTGAAATGCTGCCTCCTGCTAAGACGTTCCATATCAGCTGGTGGTGCTGGTTGTGGTGGCATGCTGACAAAGCTTTTCCACATTTCTTCCATGCTAACCCTGCCTTCTGAGGAGCTGGCGGTGACCCAGGTGCGTTGGCAACCTCTTCCTCGTCCTCTACCTTCGCCTTGTGCTTCCACTGTGCCCCCACTGTCAGGTGGGAATGCCACCAGCAGCGCATCTACCAGCGTGCGGTTGTACTCGCGCATTTTACGATCACGTTCCAGTGACGGAATTAAGGATGGTACGTTGTCCTTGTAATGGGGATCCAGCAGCGTGGCCACCCAGTAATCAGCACAAGCTAGAATGTGGGCAACTAGGCAGTCGTTGCAGAGACACTGCAGCATGTAATCGCTCATGTGTGCCAGGCTGCCCAGTGGCAACGAAAAGCTGTCCTCTGTGGGGGGTGTATCATCTGTGTCCTCTGTATCTCCCCATCCACGCATCAGTGATGGCCATGAGCTGGTCTGGATGCCACCCTGCTCTGAACATGGTTCCTCCTCCTCCATCTCCTCCTACTCATCCTCCACCTCATCATCCTCCAGAACTGTGCCCTGGCTGGACAATTGTGTACATTGGGTTTGTGGATGCAGGAACCCACCCTCGGAGCCACTTGGGAATGACTGGCCGGAAACCCTACGAAATTATCCTTCTTCCTCCTCCTTCTGCTGTGCGACATCCTCTTCCATCATCGCCAGGAGCGTTTTTTCAAGGAGGCATAGAAGTGGGATAGTAACGCTGAGAATGGCGTTATCGGCACTGGCCATGTTGTTGGAGTACTTGAAACAGCGCAACAAGGAACACAGGTCTCGCATGGAGGCCCAGTCATTGGTGGTGAAGTGGTGCTGTTCCGCTGAGCGACTCACCCGTGCGTGCTGCAGCTGAAACCTTGTGGGCATGTCGGATATGAGGCGGTGAGTGGGAAGGCCAAAATTACGCTGCAGCACTGACAGGCGAGCAGCAGCAGGGTAAGAACGGCGAAAGCGCGCACAGACGGCCCGCACTTTATGCAGCAGCTCTGACATATGGGGGTAATTTTTAAGGAATCTCTGCACCACCAAATTCAGCACATGCGCCAGGCAAGGCATGTGCTTCAAACCGGCTAGTCCCAGAGCTGCAACGAGATTTCGCCCATTATCGCACACCACCAGGCCGGGCTTGAGGCTCACTGGCACAAACCACTCATCGGTCTGTTGTTCAAAGAACTTGTATAAAATGGCCGCCACCACCCCCCTAACTAACAGACGGATAAAAGTTATTTCTCTGTGTCACTGGACTCAGGGCAGGGTAAAATGAATCTGCACTGCACCCACAAAACTAAATCTAGGTAGATCACTGAGTTAACAAGCACTTCTGATTAAAGATTCTTTCCTATTATCTCCCTCACAGCAGCAGCATCCTCTCCCTACACTAAGCACAGCAGAGTGACGTGCAGCGCTACGTGACTCCAGCTTATATAGAGGCTGGGTCACATGCTGCACTGACCAATCACAGCCATGCCATTAGTAGGCATGGTTTTGATGGCTTCTAAGGTCAGACAGTTAACCGCTTGTTGATTGGCTGCTCTGCAGCCTTTCAAAAAGCGCCAAGAAAGCGCCGAACACCGAACCCAAACTTTTACTGAAATGTTCGGGTTGGGGTTCGGGGTCCAAAAATCCTAAAGTTCAGTACGAATACGAACTTTACAGTTCGGTTTCGCTCAACCCTAATTATAAGCACTTTATTTATTTTAATCTTGTGAGAATATGTGAAACGGAAGGGGTTGTGGACAATGGCATACCGTCTTAGCCTTTTGTTAATTTTGTCATTAAGAACCAATACAATGTCACAAAGGCTTGCTTTGTGGCATACAAGGATTTATTCCAGAAGACTGGCGTACATGGTAACTGAAACTTAAGCCAGCTCCATGGATGCAACACATTTATTAAGCAGTGTAAGACATTTAGGGGATGTCTGTTACCCTAATTCTACCTGAAATGATAAGGAGACTGCTTCTGAAAAGTAATCTGTGCAGGCCAATGTTGCACTGGCAGTCATTGCCCTCTGCTGCCCTGCTCTCCCCTGCAGGCATAGATGCCAGACTCTCACCTTGCCCCCCACTGTCCTGCTCTCCTGCCGGCGGTTCTCATAGCCACCAACATCCTTGATATATGCAGGCTGCGGCCTGTGCAACTGCTGTTAGTCCTCCTGGCTTGTACTATAGGTGGAGTGTGCATGCTCTCAACCTCCCATTGGCCATTGCATGGAAGTCCAAATGTTTCCTCAGCCAATAGCTGGCTGTCCCTGGGTATTTAAGGTACAATGCACCCTCCCTAGTGGCAGGGTGACGGAGCTTTAGGTTTCCAACAGATGGAGTTAACACTCCTGTTTTCTGAGAATTCTGAGTTGTGTTATCTAATCTAAGTAAACACCTTCAATTGCTTTTCAATGGCTTTTGTCTCAAGATAACGCAATAAGTTAAGAAATTTGAGTTAAGAGCTGGAGTGCTAACCCTGCTGCATCTGTATCCTCTAACCAACAAAGGTGTATTCTTTGTCTAGTTACCCAGGTATCATACTCCAGCCTGACTGTGACTTCTAGCCTCCTGCCCAGACTTTAGCCTGTTTCTTGGGCTGCCCTACTGACACCTGCCATGACCTCTGACTTTTCTCACAGATACGCTTGTACACTACCTGCCCTGATTTAAGCCCGTCTCCAGACTGCGCACATTACTTGACCTATAGGTGCTTTGTACCAGTGTTTCTGACTCCCACTGGTCAGCTGCCAACCACACCAGAACTATCTCAAGAGGTAGCAGCCTGGTAGCTCCACCGCAGTTACAGCCAAGAAGTGGTGCATTTTTTTAGGCTAAGTGGTCAGTGCAAAACTGCAGGATTTTAGATTTTTTTATATATATATATATATATATATATATATATATATATATATAGATAGATAGTGACTTATTTTATAATATTAAAGATAATAAATTCATGCAAACATTAGGTCATGACCCATTCCTTTTAATGTGAATTTTGGTTTCCTTGTCTCCATTCTTTGACATTGTGTGGCAAAACAGGGAGAATGTATTAGAATGGTGTCATGAGTTGCTTTAAGGGTATCCCCTATGATCAGACCCTAAGGCTTTATTTTATCTCCGTGACCCTAACTATAGAAGCTTTGTGACCTGTGACATTGCTCAATTGTAGTTTAATGAATCCTGTTAAAATTAAAAAGATGTATTTTATTTACCTTAACACCTTCTCGTTCAACATTTTCCGTGGTGACCTTTTCGTATTGGATTTCAGACGTTAATAGCTTATAGCAACGTAGATTGCTTTTTCTAATAAATAATGAAGGGACTTCTGGCGATGTTTTAAAGGAAGCAGGTTTAAACTGACATAGGAGAAGAGCAGAGCATTAGAGGATGATTATTTCTTTTAAAATCTTAGTTTTTTTCATGATTTTATTTAAGCTTTGTATTTTCTGTGTCATTAAAAGCATCCATATAGAATGTTAAAAGAGAGAGACACAGAATATACACCCATATATGTGGAATATATATTTTACAGGTGATTAGGACAATGTAAAACAGAGCTTAAAAAAACATATGATTTCATTAAATAAGATATTTTTTAAACTTTTTCTAGAAGCAAAACAATTATGTTGTTATTGTTATTATTATTATTATTATTATTATTATGTTATTTTATTCAGGAGCATCCACTTAATATTCAGTGGCTTGATCACATATATTGTGTTTGCTGTAAAAATGAATGGTTGCTGATGGATAGATAGACAGACAGAGATTTGTAATAGATCAAATTTATAATTATACTACTTGTTTAAGTGGTATAATACTGTGTATACTCTTTATTTCATTTAGTCATTTCTTTTGTTTGGCTCACCATTGATGGCACTAAGAGCTTTATTTACCACCCATGCTGCCCTTGCCACTGAGACTAAATACACCCACAGTCAAATGTGTGTTAACAATATCATTAAAGAGTTGTCTGATGAGACATTTCCCCAAAGTGGTACAAATACTAATAAGAAAATATATATAAATAAGAATATATAGTATGTACCTACGTCATCCAACACACAGTAAGAAAAGTATGATGCTAAGTATATTAAATATTTTAAAGAGTTAGGCTACATTGACAACTCTTTTAAAAGCAAATAAATTCATATATTTGATACATAATAGCAGTATAAAGGCTCATGCGCACAAGCATGTGTGCCCCATGCCCGTGCTGCGGACCGCAAATAGCCAAGTGCACGCCGTGGATGCGAATACATTCTGCACCACAAAAAAATTGAACATGTTCTATTTTTTGGCAGTGCGGAGGCACGGACCAAAATCCTAATGAATCACTTTGGTTGTGCTTCCATGGGCTTCCGCTCTGTGTCTCAGCTCCCCACCTCTCCATATCTTGCAGACCCATTTAAGTGCAGACGGCCGATGCCCGTATATTGTGGACCTGCTGTTTGCAGGCAGCAATACAGGCACCACAGCCATACGTGGATGCTTTCCTGTGCGGTCTATTCTGCAAATAGAAATCTTTCCCATTCATCTGAATGGGGCTTGCAGGAATCCTTGTGCTTGCAGTCAAATATACCATATTCAGATGAATGGAACTGATTTTTATTTGCAGAAATTTTCTGCAACAAAATCTGTCATATGTGAAGGCAACCTAAATATGTGTATGCAAAGGTGCACAAGGAAGGTTGTGATCTCAAGGCTGGCAAATCTGTGTACTACATTTAACATTTCAAAAATTAACCCATTTAACAGGGAGCAGGAGTCTGCTGGGCAGCTGCATTAGAGATAAAAAGATCAGTACACAACATTTTCTGTCTTGCAAATCCCTTTCCCAGACACAGATAAGTGCATTATATATGTGTCCGCTATCCTCGTGGTTACATGCTCACTCCACATTGTCATCTACTGCACCGAAGCATAGCAATAGTTTGTATGCCAACCTCTAAGTGATATTTTTAAAGTTATTGATCACCATAATTCTTCATGCATTTATTGCCATGCTCTGTAAATATTAATGCACAGTGTGAGCTGTTGACGAAAAAACAAGAAACAGCCGTTCAAAATTAAAGATTATTATTATTTAAAGAACAAGATAGTGTGATGCATTGGACACCATATCAGGAGGACGCACAATCAGATAACAACACCTTATACCTAACAACTCATGTTCAAACACAAATCCTGGAGTCTTCTGACCAACCATAAACTTGCACATAGTTATCGTCTTCACTTTCCTTATCTGAGATGAGCCAAGGTAAGCTGGGCACAGTTCTTCTCTTGTTTGTGAGAATAATTTTGTCAGCGTAGCGAAAATATGTGTTTAATATGTCTTTAAGCATAACTTGATATGAGGCCTCAGGCGCATGAACGTAATTGCTCTCCGTGTCCATTCAGTTTTTTTTGCGGACCGTATATGGAACCATTCATTTCAATAAGTCCGCAAAAAAAAAACGAAGTTACTCCGTGTGCATTCCGTTTCCGTATTTCCGTAACGTAAAAAAATAGAGCATGTCCTATTATTGTCCGCATTATGGACAAGGATAGTGCTGTTCTATTAGGGGCCAACTGTTCCGTTCCGCAAAATAAGGAATGCACACAGATGTCATCCGTATTTTTTGCGAATCTGTTTTTTGCGGACCTCAAAATACATACAGTCATGTGCATGAGGCCTAAAAGATGGAGTCTCAGGCAAGTCAGATTTCTTTCACAGAGTGGTGTTCCATTATCTACTTGTATTAACAAAAAAAGTTCCACCTCGAATACTTTACCTGAATTCTCTATTGAAATGGTGGAACAGGAGCTTTATAAATATGAATGTCATTCCGAACACTATGAGGGTCATTTACTAACAGAAACATGACATTTTCTCTCGTATTTCTGTCGCAGATTGCGACACAAAGGTTATTTGCACCACAATCTGCGACTTTTCTCTGCTCACACTCTATCCAAAAAAGGGGAAAAGGGGAGGGCCATTAGGCCTGTCTCATTTATCATTTTCTACGCCAGTTTTAAGTTTAGAAAATGTTCTACATCTACGCCAGCAAGGGAGCTGTTACCTTTAGACAGGCGGAGGATACACCAAAGTTATATTGAGGCTGGGGCCTCCATCAGTTCCAACTGTGTCATATAAATACAGTATATGGCAGCATGCAGAGGACTAGTCCGCAAAACTGTCATACATTTATGGTCCTACTTCTCTGGCAATTGGAGGGTTATGCTGCAGGGTAAGGCCAGGTATGGCTGTAGCTAACATCCTAGCGTCTGGCTGCCAACACACTGGGCATCTGAACCTGCGACTCATAGTCAGTGGTGTAACTAGAAATGACTGGGCCCACAGCAAATTTTTGAATGGGCCCCTACGCCCCCCCTCCATGAAACTTCTTCACAACCCCCTCCTCCAAACACCCAATCCTGTGGCTAAGTAAAAATCGTTCTCTCAGATCAGGCCCGGCAGCCGCTCCGACCATTTATTACAGTGTCATTGTATTGTATAATACTGTTGAGGCCCTGACAATAAAATCTTCTAGTCCTCCATCTAGGTGGGCCCCTTCTGAGTTAGGACCCCAAGGCAGCTGCTTCCCCTGCTTCACCTATAGCTACGCCCCTGCTCATATTATCACCTTCTGGACAACAACATTTAAAGAGGACCTCTTATGCGATTTTATTAAAGGAGATATATACCTGTACTTGTGGGGTACCCACCGCGGATGCTGCCACCCTGCTTGATTTTTTAAAATATGCCTCCTATGCCTCGCTGTGCCCTTCCAGCCCCTCCCGCTCAGTAGGCTAATACTGAGCATAGGAGCAATGAGGAGGAGACTGAGTCTTTCTCTGTGGGCGTCTCCTTCTCCCTGGCTGTAGCGCTGTCCAATCGCAGCGCAAAGCGTCACAGCCAGGGAGAAAAAAAACTTCCTGGCTGTGATGCTCTGCGCTGCGATTGCACAGCGCTACAGTCAGGGAGGTTTTTTCTCCCTGACTGTGACGCTCTGTCCTGCGATTGGACAGCGCTACAGCCAGGAAGAAGGAGATGCCCACGGAGAAAGACTCAGTCTCCTCCTCATTGCTCCGATGCTTAGTATTAGCATAATGAGTGGGAGAAATCCGGCGGGGCACAGCTGGGCATAGGAGGCATATTTTAAAAAATCAAGCAGGGTGGCAGCATTAGCGGGGGTACCCCACAAGTACAGGTATATATCTCCCTTAATAAAATCGCATGAAAGGTCCTCTTTAAATGATTGGCTAATGGCGTGCCTACACTGCTTCTGGATAGTTGCTAGCAAACCCTTTGATGTCAGTGATGGAAGCAAGGACAGAAGACATCATCTGCATCTTTTCTGCAGTCCTGTGTATATACAGGGTGGGCCATTTATATGGATACACCTTAATAAAATGGGAATGGTTGGTGATATTAACTTCCTGTTTGTGGCACATTAGTATATGTGAGGGGGGAAACTTTTCAAGATGGGTGGTGACCATGGCGGCCATTTTGAAGTCGGCTATTTTGAATCCAACTTTTATTTTTTCAATAGGAAGAGGGTCATGTGACACATCAAACTTATTGGGAATTTCACACGAAAAACAATGGTGTGCTTGGTTTTAACGTAACTTTATTCTTTCATGAGTTATTTACAAGTTTCTCTTTGTTTACAGCCATTGACATGTCGCCGAGGTTAACACGTGAGGAACAGATAGAAATTGTGTTGATGTCTGGTGAACGCAGTAACCAGGTCATTGCAGCAGATTTCAATGCAAGACACCCTACGAGACCACCCATCTCCCATGCTACAGTTAGCCAACTGCTTGCTAAGTTTCGTGAAACTGGTTGTGTTGGATTTGCCAAAATGTGGACGCATGAAATCTGTCTCTAATGAAGAAACATCAGTGGCTGTCCTAGCTTCATTCAGCAAGAGCCCACAGCGTAGCACTCGCCGCATGTCACTGGAAAGTGGCATTAGTCGAACATCCCTTCGGCGGTTATTAGCTACTCACAAATGGCACCCTTACAAACTCCAACTACTGCAGCATCTCAACGAGGATGACCCAGAACGACGCACTGAATTTTCAGAATGGGCAAAACAAAAATTGGAACAGGACCCTCAGTTTACGCAGAAGATTTTGTTCAGTGATGAGGCAAACTTTTATGTGAATGGTGAAGTTAACAAACAAAACCACCGCTATTGGTCTGACACTAACCCACATTGGATAGATCCCTCCAAGACTGTTGGAACAAAAAAATTGATGGTATGGTGTGGTATATAGGATACAAATATAGTGGGGCCATTCTTCATCAATGGAAACCTCAAGGCCACTGGATATGCGAAATTGATACATGATGATGTGTTTCCCTCTTTATGCACTGAAGCTGGCACGTTCCCTGAGTTTTTCCAGCAAGATGGTGCACCACCACATTATGGGTGTCAGGTCCGAGCATTTCTAGATGAACAGTTTCCTGGAAAGTGGATTGGTCGTCGTGGGCCAGTTGAATGGCCCCCAAGGTCTCCCGATCTGACCCTCTTAGACTTTTATCTTTGGGGTCATCTGAAGGCAATTGTCTATGCTGTGAAGATAAGAGATGTGCAGCACCTTCAAACTACGGATACTGGAAGCCTGTGCTAGCATTTCTCCTGTGGTGTTGCTATCAGTGTGTGAAGAGTGGGAGAAGAGGGTTGCATTGACAATCCAACACAATGGGCAGCACATTGAACACATTTTATAAGTGGTCAGAAACTTGTAAATAACTCATGAAAGAATAAAGTTACGTTAAAACC
Organism: Bufo bufo; assembly: GCF_905171765.1. Taxonomy (NCBI): domain Eukaryota; kingdom Metazoa; phylum Chordata; class Amphibia; order Anura; family Bufonidae; genus Bufo; species Bufo bufo. The sequence goes on from NC_053393.1 coordinate 296,882,049, forward strand.
AAGCACACCATTGTTTTTCTTGTGAAATTCCCAATAAGTTTGATGTGTCACATGACCCGCTTCCTATTGAAAAAACAAAAGTTGGATTCAAAATGGCCAACTTCAAAATGGCCTCCATGGTCACCACCCATCTTGAAAAGTTTCCCCCCTCACATATACTAATGTGCCACAAACAGGAAGTTAATATCACCAACCATTCCCATTTTATTAAAGTGTATCCATATAAATGACCCACGCTGTATATACACAGGACTGCAGAAAAGATGCAGATGATGTCTTCTGTCCTTACTTCCATCACTGACATCAAAGGGTTTGCTAGCAACTACCCAGAAGCAGTGTTGGCACGCCATTAGCCAATCATTTAAAGAGGACCTTTCATGCGATTTTATTAAGGGAGATATATACCTGTACTTGTGGGGTACCCCTGCTAATGCTCTGAGCCACTGACCGCGTCTCTTGCCTGATAACTGACAGTATAACCGACCTCTAGCCTCAAACACCATCAGGAAGAGTCGCGTTACCTGTCTGAATTATCAGGTCCTAGACGCTCAGACCGCGTCTCTCTTGCCTGATAATTCACAGCATAACGGACCTCTAGCCTCAAAACCAAGCAGTGGGCCTGGCTAGCCAATGTAAAGGGGGAATATATATCACCAATATTTATGCAAATATCAATAATTAATATTCATAAATGGGAGGAGCCGTCTACTGATGACTCCGCCCATTTATACCTTTATATAACAATAATATAATACTTTGCCTTTACCTTACGCTAATCACTAAGCTAGCTGCATGCGCCTTACTAAACTAACTATTGCTAACAACCACACATTAAACAGATAGTTATATATAAAACACAGTATTTATTATTACCAACAATACACTACGCACGCAATACACTAACAATACAGTACTACTATAAATACAGCACTAAACTACACTACACGGTTCCCAATTCCACCCACAAACTAACTATACAATGCAATAATACACTTACATACACACAAATATCAGTTACCCACCCGCCTGGCTACTCACTATCCCTACGGGGTACAAGGGGTTTAATCACACGATTGTGGCACTGCAGGAATTAATGCAGGCCACAGACACAAATAGGGGTGAGGTAACCACACTATTGATGGTTAAATGGACTTGGTGGCAGTTTGCCCCTGATGTAGGATATAGCAAACAATAACCACACTATTGATGGTTAAATGGACTTGGTGGCAGCTTGTGCTGGCGCACCACAAGCCACAAAATGGCCGCCGATCACCCCAGAAAAAAGTGACTGAAAAACGCTCTGGGCAGCCTAAAAACAGTGAGCAATTGAATATCAGCAGTTCAATGATCCACAGCTGTAGATCGATCACTGTCTTAAGTGTTTTGGAGGAGTTAATCACTGCCTAATCTCGCCCTAACATCGCAGCTGCAACCTCTCCCTACACTTGTAACAGCAGAGTGACGTGTAGCGCTACGTGACCCAAGCTTATATAGAGGCTGGGTCACATGCTGCACTGGCCAATCACAGCCATGCCAATAGTAGGCATGGCTGTGATGGCCTCTTGGGGAAAGTAGTATGACGCTTGTTGATTGGCTGCTTTGCAGCCTTTCTAAAAGCGCCAAGAAAGCGCCAAACACCGAACCCGAACCCGGACTTTTACGAAAATACAGTTCGGGTTCGCTCATCCCTAGTAGTCCCCTGAAATGGTTTTCACTTCACAGGTGTGCCCTGTCAGGTTTAATAAGTGGGATTTATTGCCTTATAAATGGGGTTGGGACCATCAGTTGCGTTGAGGAGAAGTCAGGTGGATACACAGCTGATAGTCCTACTGAATAGACTGTTAGAATTTGTATTATGGCAAGAAAAAAGCAGCTAAGTAAAGAAAAATGAGTGGCCATCATTACTTTAAGAAATGAAGGTCAGTCAGTCAGCCGAAAAATTGGGAAAACTTTGAAAGTAAGGGCTATTTGACCATGAAGAAGAGTGATGGGGTGCTGCGCCAGATGACCTGGCCTCCACAGTCACCGGACCTGAACCCAATCAAGATGGTTTGGGGTGAGCTGGACCACAGAGTGAAGGCAAAAGGGCCAACAAGTGCTAAGCATCTCTGGGAACTCCTTCAAGACTGTTGGAAGACCATTTCAGGGGACTACCTCTTGAAGCTCATCAAGAGAATGCCAAGAGTGTGCAAAGCAGTAATCAAAGCAAAAGGTGGCTACTTTGAAGAACCTAGAATACGACATATTTTCAGTTGTTTCACACTTGTTTGTTATGTACACTGCTCAAAAAAAAAAAGGGAACACTTAAACAACACAATGTAACTCCAAGTCAATCACACTTCTGTGAAATCAAACTGTCCATTTAGGAAGCAACACTGAGTGACAATCAATTTCACATGCTTTTGTGCAAATGGGATAGACAACAGGTGGAAATTATAGGCAATTAGCAAGACACCCCCAATAAAGGATTGGTTCTGCAGGTGGTGACAACAGACCACTTCTCAGTTCCTATGCTTCCTGGCTGATGTTTTGGTCACTTTTGAATGCTGGCGGTGCTTTCACTCTAGTGGTAGCATGAGACGGAGTCTACAACCTACACAAGTGGCTCAGGTAGTGCAGCTTATCCAGGATGGCACATCAATGCGAGCTGTGGCAAGAAGGTTTGCTGTGTCTGTCAGCGTAGTGTCCAGAGCAGGGAGGCGCTACCAGGAGACAGGCCAGTACATCAGGAGACGTGGAGAAGGCCGTAGGAGGGCAACAACCCAGCAGCAGGACCGCTAACTCCGCCTTTGTGCAAGGAGGAACAGGAGGAGCACTGCCAGAGCCCTGCAAAATGACCTCCAGCAGGCCACAAATGTGCATGTGTCTGCTCAAACGGTCAGAAACAGACTCCATGAGGGTGATATGAGGGCCCGACGTCCACAGGTGGGGGTTGTGCTTACAGTCCAACACCGTGCAGGACGTTTGGCATTTGCCAGAGAACACCAAGATTGGCAAATTCGCCACTGGCGCCCTGTGCTCTTCACAGATGAAAGCAGGTTAACACTGAGCACATGTGACAGACGTGACCGAGTCTGGAGACGCCGTGGAGAACATTCTGCTGCCTGCAACATCCTCCAGCATGACCGGTTTGGCATTGGGTCAGTAATGGTGTGGGGTGGCATTTCTTTGGAGGGCCGTACAGCCCTCCATGTGCTCGCCAGAGGTAGCCTGACTGCCATTAGGTACCGAGATGAGATCCTCAGACCCCTTGTGAGACCATATGCTGGTGCGGTTGGCCCTGGGTTCCTCCTAATGCATGACAACGCTAGACCTCATGTGGCTGGAGTGTGTCAGCAGTTCCTGCAAGATGAAGGCATTGATGCTATGGACTGGCCCGCCCATTCCCCAGACCTGAATCCAATTGAGCACATCTGGGACATCATGTCTCGCTCTATCCACCAATGTCACGTTGCACCACAGACTGTCCAGGAGTTGGCAGATGCTTTAGTCCAGGTCTGGGAGGAGATCCCTCAGGAGACCGTCCGCCACCTCATCAGGAGCATGCACAGGCATTGTAGGGAGGTCATACAGGCATGTGGAGGCCACATACACTACTGAGCCTCATTTTGACTTGTTTTAAGGACATTACATCAAAGTTGGATCAGCCTGTAGTGTGTTTTTCCACTTTAATTTTGAGTGTGACTCCAAATCCAGACCTCCATGGGTTGAAAAATTTGATTTCCATTTTTTTTATTTTTGTGTGATTTTGTCAGCACATTCAACTATGTAAAGAACAAAGTATTTCAGAAGAATATTTAATTAATTCAGATCTAGGATGTGTTATTTTTGTGTTCCCTTTATTTTTTTGAGCAGTGTATATATATATATATATATATATATATATATAAAAATTATAATTGTTTTTGTTTTGTTTTGTTTTGTATTTCAAAAATAGCAATATGAGTGTTGTGTTTTTGCATAAACAGAACACACAAAAATCCACACCAAAAAAGGCATAAAACCATACAAAAAACTCACTGAAACTGAGATACACTGACGAGCCAAAGGGTAACAATGTTTGAAACTTTTGACTTTCAGGCTTACTATCTTACCATCAACTGCAGCTTTGTACATGAGACTTCCATCATTTGATAGAAAATAATCTTGGATATCTCATACATAAATTTGACTTGCAACTATTTAGCATACGATTAGTTATGCAGATTCTTGTCATGTAAATACATTGATACTGCTTTGCTCCTAAAATTCTAAATTTTTATTTTTATTATTTTGTTAGTATTTTGTAAATCCACCTTTGGTTTTCAACTTTGCCTGAATTCTCCTGGGCATGCTTTCGATCAGATTCAAGCATGTCTCAACTGAAACCAGTTCCCAGGTCTCTTTTATACGTTCCCAATGTTGGTGCATACTGGTTGTAACGGATCTCCTGGAACCCCGACTGGGTACCTCCATTGATGGATGCTCGTAGTGCTTCCCGGGGGCTCCAAGCCCTCCACTGGACACTGTAAGCACTGCAGACCGCAAAAAACGCCACCGCTTGGTTGGGGTCTTGCCATCTCCTACCCACCCCGGACCTATGACAAGGCTCTAGGCTCCAGTGGGTGAACCTCTCTTCCTTCAGAGAACGATGCAGGAACAAGGAACAGGAACAGCTCTTACAAGAGCTAGGGATTATAGCCAGGGGAGTATACAGAGGATAGCAATCCCCACACACATGAGACGAGGCTCTATGTTGAAGGTAAAACAGGAACTCTTTAATGACCACACAAGCATTGCCTTTTATACACATTTTCCAACAAGGTTACCACCCACGTGGACCTTGTTGTGAAATGAGGACATAAACATAGCAGCCAATCATTTACAGTTTTACAGTTTAAACACAAAAACTATACATTCAACAAATACAATGGCATTGCCTGTGACGCAATCAATAACACAATAGTATTATCTGTGACACAATGAACCAACACAATGGGTATTGCCTGTGATATATTTAATAAACACAATGGACTCTGCCTGTGATATATTTAGCAAACACAATGGACTGAATCACTCACAGGCAGAAAACACACATTTTCCCAACCACAGAAAACACCCCAAAACACCACATATCCCCATAAAAGTCACATCCCCTGATAGCCTCGATCTGGGTGAACAAACTATCTACAAATCACCCAGATTGGTTCAGGGGTTCAGGAGTTTCCTGGAAGTCTTATTTTTGCCCCAGCGTGCACATAGTCCCATGCCCCAAATAGTTCCAGTAAAAAGTCCAAGGGGCAGAAACAGCACCTTTGAAATCCAATATTCCCAAATAGTGTCACAGGGTCCATAGCCACAGCGCAAGAGGCTGGCAAGCAGGCCTCTCAAACACGCAGTGACGAAAGTGCTTACGTCACACTGGTCAACTCACTTGAGTATGAATACAGCTTTTTTTTTTTATCTCTCCCCACAAGTGTTTGATTGGGTTGAGGTCTGGGGACTGTGGGGGCCGATCTAGCAGCTCTACTTCATTGTTATTGAACCATTTCATTGCCAATCTTGATGCATGCTTCGAGTCATTGTCCTGCTGGAACACTATGTTGTCCTTTTCATACCCATTTTACTTGAGTGTAGGAAATAACTCGTCTTGTAGGATACTCAAATATAGCTCAGAATTGAGACCACCATTGATCCTGGCAAAGTATCCAACACGTCTGGCTGTTAAACAACCCCATAACATCAGACTTCCTCCACTGAACTTGACAGTTCCTTCAATTTCTCAATCTGTTAGCCCCTTTTTCCCTTGTTTTTTCCAGACCCATTTGCACCCATCAGAGCCTAGTCTATTGACTTTCATCTCATCATTCCAAATTGCCCATTTTCCACTCTCCACTGTTCATACTTTTATGCAAACTCGAGCCGAGGCTTCTTATGACGATATTGAAGTCGAGGCTTCTTTACCTTTTTCTGGGCCACCATTTCAGACTTGTGTTATGCGCATTGCACAGTGCTTGCATGGACGCCTGTGATCTCACTATCGCAAAATATACGTGACACCTCCACTGCCATGTTTGTCGCACCAGAACTGATAGACCTTGTGATGAGCCAACTTGTTGACTTCAATATTTTGCCTGGACATCCACCTCTTGGCTTTGGAATGGATGAATGGACTTCATTTCATATTCTTCCAACTGTCATGGCACTCAAATGATGCTTGATGTTTGGCAATTTTCTTGTTCGAGATTTTTTGCAGATTTCCTGCACACAAATCTGCAGCATGTGCAGGCACCCTAAGCGTGGTACTAAATAACGCTGAATGGAGTAGTGGCACACTTTTCCGAACAGCCGCTTAGTCTGTTTCAGGGGGGCTCCATAGGTGGCTTTCCCCAGCCAATGGCTGAGGGGCCCTGGGTATTCCAGTTATAACAAGTTATATCCTATCCACAGGATAGGGAAAACTATCAGATTGGTAGGAGGTCCTACTGCTGGGACCTGATCTACTCTCAATAAATACTACAAGAAAATTTAGACTGGCACATTCTTATTCATAGTCATAAGTGCATATCCATAAAGCAAACATGGTTGATAAAAAAATAATGGCTGAACACTAGGGATGAGCGAACCCGAACTGTATAGTTCGGGTTCGTACCGAATTTTGGGGTGTCCGTGACACGGACCCGAACCCGAACATTTTCGTAAAAGTCTGTGTTCGGGTTCGGCGTTCGGCGCTTTCTTGGCGCTTTTTGAAAGGCTGCAAAGCAGCCAATCAACAAGCGTCATACTACTTGCCCCAAGAGGCCATCACAGCCTTGCCTACTATTGGCATGGCTGTGATTGGCCAGTGCAGCATGTGACCCAGCCTCTATATAAGCTTGGGTCACGTTGCGCTGCACGTCACTCTGCTGATTGAAGCATAGGGAGAGGTTGCAGCTGCGACGTTAGGGCGAGATTAGGCAGTGATTAACTCCTCCAAAAGACTTTATTCTGTGATCGATCTGCAGCTGTGGATCATTGAAGTGCTAGTATTGACTTGCTCACTTTTTTGAGGCTGCCCAGAGCGTTTTTAGATCACTTTTTTTCTGGGGTGATCGGCGGCCATCTTGTGACTTGTGGTGCGCCAGCACAAGCTATCACCAAGTGTATTTAACCATCAATAGTGTGGTTATTTTGTGCTATATCCTACATCAGCTGCAGGCTGAGCCTGTGTCACCGAAGTGCATTTAACCATCAACAGTCTGGTTATTTTTTGGCCATATACTACATCAGCTGCAGGCTGAGCCTGTGTCACCGAAGTGCATTTAACCATCAACAGTCTGATTATTTTTTGCCCATATACTAAATCTGGTGCAGGCTGAGCCTGTGTCACCCAAGTGCATTTAACCATCAACAGTGTGGTTATTTTTTGGCCATATACTACATCAGGGGCAAGTTGAGCCTGTCACCCAGCGCCTAAAAAATAGACCTGACATTTCTATTCAACCAAATCTGTACTGTTTTAGCTGGTCAAGTTATTTGTAGTGACCGTAAAAGCACACTTTTTGTTCTGGGTTGAAAAACTATTCCCAAATTTGCCATTCTCAAAATAACTAGTTTCTGGTATATGAGGCCTACTTGAAATCTATCCCAAAAAGGATATCTTACATTGAAGGTACTGATAGTGTCATTCAGAAAAACCTAAGACACACGCTACCGTGCAGATAGAAGTCTGATTCTGTGATTAAACCTTAACCTGTCACACAGTGCAAAAAAAAAACAGGTCTCACATTTCTATTCAAGCAAATCTGTACTGTTTTAGCTGGTCAAGGTATTTGTAGCGACCGTAAAAGCACATTTTTTTTTTCTGGTTTGCAAAACTATTCCCAAATTTGCCATTCTCAAAATAACTAGTTTCTGGTATTTGAGGCGTACTTGAAATCTATCCCAAAAAGGATATCTTACATTGAAGGTACTGATAGTGTCATTCAGAAAAACCTAAGACACACGCTACCGTGCAGATAGAAGTCTGATTCTGAGATTAAACCTTAACCTGTCACACAGTGCAAAAAAAAACTAGTTATATCCCCTCTGTCTCTTCTAAGACACACGCTACCGTGCAGATAGAAGTCTGATTCTGTGATTAAAACTTAACCTGTCACACACTGCAAAAAAAAAACAGGTCTCACATTTCTATTCAAGCAAATCTGTACTGTTTTAGCTGGTCAAGTTATTTGTAGCAACCGTAAAAGCCCTTTTTTTTTCTGGGTTGAAAAACTATTCCCAAATTTGCCATTCTCAAAATAACTAGTTTCTGGTATTTGAGGCCTACTTGAAATCTATCCCAAAAAGGATATCTTACATTGAAGGTACTGATAGTGTCATTCAGAAAAACCTAAGACACACACTACCGTGCAGATAGAAGTCTGATTCTGAGATTAAACCTTAACCTGTCACACAGTGCAAAAAAAAACAGGTCTCACATTTCTATTCAAGCAAATCTGTACTGTTTTAGCTGGTCAAGTTATTTGTAGTGACCGTAAAAGCACACTTTTTTTTCTGGGTTGAAAAACTATTCCCAAATTTGCCATTCTCAAAATAACTAGTTTCTGGTATTTGAGACCTACTTGAAATCTATCCCAAAAAGGATATCTTACATTGAAGGTACTGATAGTGTCATTCAGAAAAACCTAAGACACACGCTACCGTGCAGATAGAAGTCTGATTCTGTGATTAAACCTTAACCTGTCACACAGTGCAAAAAAAAAAACAGGTCTCACATTTCTATTCAAGCAAATCTGTACTGTTTTAGCTGGTCAAGTTATTTGTAGCGACCGTAAAAGCCCTTTTTTTTTTCTGGGTTAAAAAACTATTCCCAAATTTGCCATTCTCAAAATAACTCGTTTCTGGTATTTGAGGCCTACTTGAAATCTATCCCAAAAAGGATATCTTACATTGAAGGTACTGATAGTGTCATTCAGAAAAACCTAAGACACACGCTACCGTGCAGATAGAAGTCTGATTCTGAGATTAAACCTTAACCTGTCACACAGTGCAAAAAAAAACAGGTCTCACATTTCTATTCAAGCAAATCTGTACTGTTTTAGCTGGTCAAGTTATTTGTAGTGACCGTAAAAGCACATTTTTTTTTCTGGGTTGAAAAACTATTCCCAAATTTGCCATTCTCAAAATTGTGGTGAACGGGAACAATGAGGAAAACATCTAATAAGGGACGCGGACGTGGACATGGTCGTGGTGGTGTTAGTGGACCCTCTGGTGCTGGGAGAGGACGTGGCCGTTCTGCCACAGCCACACGTCCTAGTGTACCAACTACCTCAGGTCTCAGTAGCCGCCAGAATTTACAGGGATATTTGGTGGGGCCCAATGCCGTTCTAAGGATGGTAAGGCCTGAGCAGGTACAGGCATTAGTCAATTGGGTGGCCGACAGTGCATCCAGCACGTTCACATTATCTCCCACCCAGTCTTCTGCAGAAAGCGCACAGATGGCGCATGAAAACCAAGCCCATCAGTCTGTCACATCACCCCCATGCATATCAGGGAAACTGTCTGAGCCTCAAGTTATGCAGCAGTCTCTTATGCTGTTTGAAGACTCTGCTGCCAGGGTTTCCCAAGGGCATCCACCTAGCTCTTCACCAGGCGTGGAAGAGATAGAATGCACTAACGCACAACCACTTATGTTTCCTGATGATGAGGACATGGGAATACCACCTCAGCACGTCTCTGATGATGACGAAACACAGGTGCCAACTGCTGCGTCTTTCTGCAGTGTGCAGACTGAACAGGAGGTCAGGGATCAAGACTGGGTGGAAGACGATGCAGGGGATGATGAGGTCCTAGACCCCACATGGAATGAAGGTCGTGCCACTGACTTTCACAGTTCGGAGGAAGAGGCAGTGGTGAGACCGAGCCAACAGCGTAGCAAAAGAGGGAGCAGTGGGCAAAATCAGAACACCCGCCGCCAAGAGACTCCGCCTGCTACTGACCGCCGCCATCTGGGACCGAGCACCCCAAAGGCAGCTTCAAGGAGTTCCCTGGCATGGCACTTCTTCAAACAATGTGTTGACGACAAGACCCGAGTGGTTTGCACGCTGTGCCATCAGAGCCTGAAGCGAGGCATTAACGTTCTGAACCTTAGCACAACCTGCATGACCAGGCACCTGCATGCAAAGCATGAACTGCAGTGGAGTAAACACCTTAAAAACAAGGAAGTCACTCAGGCTCCCCCTGCTGCCTCTTCTGCTGCTGCCGCCTCGGCCTCTTCTGCTGCTGCCGCCGCCTCGGCCTCTTCTGCTGCTGCTGCCGCCGCCTCGGCCTCTTCCTCTGCCTCTGGAGGAACGTTGGCACCTGCTGCCCAGCAAACATGGGATGTACCACCAACACCACCACCTGCGTCACCAAGCATCTCAACCATGTCACACGGCAGCGTTCAGCTCTCCATCTCACAAACATTTGAAAGAAAGCGTAAATTCCCACCTAGCCACCCTCGATCCCTGGCCCTGAATGCCAGCATTTCTAAACTACTGGCCTATGAAATGCTGTCATTTAGGCTGGTGGACACACACAGCTTCAAACAGCTCATGTCACTTGCTGTCCCACAGTATGTTGTTCCCAGCCGCCACTACTTCTCCAAGAGTGCCGTGCCTTCCCTGCACAAACAAGTGTCCGATAAAATCAAGTGTGCACTGCGCAACGCCATCTGTGGCAAGGTCCACCTAACCACAGATACGTGGACCAGTAAGCACGGCCAGGGACGCTATATCGCCCTAACTGCACACTGGGTAAATGTAGTGGCGGCTGGGCCCCAGGCGGAGAGCTGTTTGGCGCACGTCCTTCCACCGCCAAGGATCGCAGGGCAACATTCTTTGCCTCCTGTCTCCTCCTCCTCCTACTCAGCTTCCTCCTCCTCTTCTTCCACCTGCTCATCCAGTCAGCCACACACCTTCACCACCAACTTCAGCACAGCACGGGGTAAACGTCAGCAGGCCATTCTGAAACTCATATGTTTGGGGGACAGGCCCCACACCGCACAGGAGTTGTGGCGGGGTATAGAACAACAGACCGACGAGTGGTTGCTGCCGGTGAGCCTCAAGCCCGGCCTGGTGGTGTGCGATAATGGGCGAAATCTCGTTGCAGCTCTGGGACTAGCCGGTTTGACGCACATCCCTTGCCTGGCGCATGTGCTGAATTTGGTGGTGCAGAAGTTCATTCGCAACTACCCCGACATGTCAGAGCTGCTGCATAAAGTGCGGGCCGTCTGTTCGCGCTTCCGGCGTTCACACCCTGCTGCTGCTCGCCTGTCTGCGCTACAGCGTAACTTCGGCCTTCCCGCTCACCGCCTCATATGCGACGTACCCACCAGGTGGAACTCCACCTTGCATATGTTGGACAGACTGTGCGAGCAGCAGCAGGCCATAGTGGAGTTTCAGCTGCAGCACGCACGGGTCAGTCGCACTGTGGATCAGACACACTTCACCACCAATGACTGGGCCTCCATGCGAGACCTGTGTGCCCTGTTGCGCTGTTTCGAGTACTCCACCAACATGGCCAGTGGCGATGACGCCGTTATCAGCGTTACAATACCACTTCTATGTCTCCTTGAGAAAACACTTAGGGCGATGATGGAAGAGGAGGTGGCCCAGGAGGAAGAGGAGCAAGAGGGGTCATTTTTAGCACTTTCAGGCCAGTCTCTTCGAAGTGACTCAGAGGGAGGTTTTTTGCAACACCAGAGGCCAGGTACAAATGTGGCCAGACAGGGCCCACTACTGGAGGACGAGGAGGACGAGGATGAGGAGGAAGGTGGAGTAGGATGAGGATGAAGCATGTTCACAGCGGGGTGGCACCCAAAGCAGCTCGGGCCCATCACTGGTGCGTGGCTGGGGGGAAACACAGGATGATCACGATACGCCTCCCACAGAGGACAGCTTGTCCTTACCTCTGGGAAGCCTGGCACACATGAGCGACTACATGCTGCAGTGCCTGCGCAACGACAGCAGAGTTGCCCACATTTTAACGTGTGCAGACTACTGGGTTGCCACCCTGCTGGATCCCCGGTACAAAGACAATGTGCCCACCTTACTTCCTACACTGGAGCGTGATAGGAAGATGCGCGAGTACAAGCGCACATTGGTAGACGCGCTACTGAGAGCATTCCCAAATGTCACAGGGGAACCAGTGGAAGCCCAAGGCGAAGGCAGAGGAGGAGCAAGAGGTCGCCAACGCAGCTGTGCCACGCCCAGCTCCTCTGAGGGCAGGGTTAGCATGGCAGAGATGTGGAAAAGTTTTGTCAACACGCCACAGCTAAGTGCACCACCACCTGATACGGAACGTGTTAGCAGGAGGCAACATTTCACTAACATGGTGGAACAGTACCTGTGCACACCCCTCCACGTACTGACTGATGGTTCGGCCCCATTCAACTTCTGGGTCTCCAAATTGTCCACGTGGCCAGAGCTAGCCTTTTATGCCTTGGAGGTGCTGGCCTGCCCGGCGGCCAGCGTTTTGTCTGAACGTGTATTCAGCATGGCAGGGGGCGTCATTACAGACAAACGCAGCCACCTGTCTACAGCCAATGTGGACAAGCTGACGTTCATAAAAATGAACCAGGCATGAATCCCACAGGACCTGTCCATCCCTTGTGCATATTAGATATTAACTACCTCCCCTTAACAATATATTATTCTACTCCAGGGCACTTCCTCATTCAATACTATTTTTAATTTCATTTTACCATTATATTGCGGGGCAACCCAAAGTTGAATGAACCTCTCCTCTGTCTGGGTGCCGGGGCCTAAATGTGTGACAGTGGCCTGTTCCAGTGGTGGGTGACGTGAAGCCTGATTCTCTGCTATGACATGAAGACTTATTCTGTGCTGACATGAAGCCAGATTCTCTGTTACGCGACCTCTCTCCTCTGCCTGGGTGCCTGGGCCTAAATGTGTGACAGTGGCCTGTTCCAGTGGTGGGTGACGTGATGCCTGATTCTCTGCTATGACATGAAGACAGATTCTGTGCTGACATAAGGCCAGATTCTCTGTTACAGGACCTCTCTCCTCTGTCTGGGTGCCTGGGCCTAAATGTGTGACAGTGGCCTGTTCCAGTGGTGGGTGACGTGATGACTGATTCTCTGCTATGACATGAAGACAGATTCTGTGCTGACATAAGGCCAGATTCTCTGTTACAGGACCTCTCTCCTCTGTCTGGGTGCCTGGGCCTAAATGTGTGACAGTGGCCTGTTCCAGTGGTGGGTGACGTGAAGCCTGATTCTCTGCTATGACATGAAGACTGATTCTGCGCTGACATAAGGCCAGATTCTCTGTTACGGGACCTCTCTCCTCTGCCTGGGTGCCTGGGCCTAAATGTGTGACAGTGGCCTGTTCCAGTGGTGGGTGACGTGATGCCTGATTCTCTGCTATGACTTGAAGACAGATTCTGTGCTGACATAAGGCCAGATTCTCTGTTACAGGACCTCTCTCCTCTGTCTGGGTGCCTGGGCCTAAATGTGTGACAGTGGCCTGTTCCAGTGGTGGGTGACGTGAAGCCTGATTCTCTGCTATGACATGAAGACTGATTCTGCGCTGACATAAGGCAAGATTCTCTGTTACGGGACCTCTCTCCTCTGCCTGGGTGCCTGGGCCTAAATATGTGACAGTGGCCTGTTCCAGTGGTGGGTGACGTGAAGCCTGATTCTCTGCTATGACATGAAGACTGATTCTGCGCTGACATAAGGCCAGATTCTCTGTTACGGGACCTCTCTCCTCTGCCTGGGTGCCTGGGCCTAAATATGTGACAGTGGCCTGTTCCAGTGGTGGGTGACGTGAAGCCTGATTCTCTGCTATGACATGAAGACAGATTCTGCGCTGACATAAGGCCAGATTCTCTGTTACGGGACCTCTCTCCTCTGCCTGGGTGCCTGGGCCTAAATGTGTGACAGTGGCCTGTTACAGTGGTGGGTGACGTGATGCCTGATTCTCTGCTATGACATGAAGACAGATTCTGTGCTGACATAAGGCCAGATTCTCTGTTACAGGACCTCTCTCCTCTGTCTGGGTGCCTGGGCCTAAATGTGTGACAGTGGCCTGTTCCAGTGGTGGGTGACGTGAAGCCTGATTCTCTGCTATGACATGAAGACAGATTCTGTGCTGACATAAGGCCAGATTCTCTGTTACAGGACCTCTCTCCTCTGCCCGGGTGCCTGGGCCTAAATGTGTGACAGTGGCCTGTTCCAGTGGTGGGTGAAGTGAAGCCTGATTCTCTGCTATGACATGAAGACTGATTCTGCGCTGACATAAGGCTAGATTCTCTGTTACGGGACCTCTCTCCTCTGCCTGGGTGCCTGGGCCTAAATGTGTGACAGTGGCCTGTTCCAGTGGTGGGTGACGTGAAGCCTGATTCTCTTCTATGACATGAAGACTGATTCTGCGCTGACATAAGGCCAGATTCTCTGTTACGGGACCTCTCTCCTCTGCCTGGGTGCCTGGGCCTAAATGTGTGACAGTGGCCTTTTCCAGTCGTGGGTGAAGTGATGCCTGATTCTCTGCTATGACATGAAGACAGATTCTGTGCTGACATAAGGCCAGATTCTCTGTTACAGGACCTCTCTCCTCTGTCTGGGTGCCGGGGCCTAAATGTGTGACAGTGGCCTGTTCCAGTGGTGGGTGATGTGATGCCTGATTCTCTGCTATGACATGAAGACAGATTCTGTGCTGACATAAAGCCAGATTCTCTGTTACAGGACCTCTCTCCTCTGTCTGGGTGCCTGGGCCTAAATGTGTGACAGTGGTCTGTTCCAGTGGTGGGTGACGTGAAGCCTGATTCTCTGCTATGACATGAAGACTGATTCTGCGCTGACATAAGGCCAGATTCTCTGTTACGGGACCTCTTTCCTCTGCCTGGGTGCCTGGGCCTAAATATGTGACAGTGGCCTGTTCCAGTGGTGGGTGACGTGAAGCCTGATTCTCTGCTATGACATGAAGACTGATTCTGCGCTGACATAAGGCCAGATTCTCTGTTACGGGACCTTTCTCCTCTGCCTGGGTGCCTGGGCCTAAATGTGTGACAGTGGCCTGTTCCAGTGGTGGGTGACGTGAAGCCTGATTCTCTGCTATGACATGAAGACTGATTCTGCGCTGACATAAGGCCAGATTCTCTGTTACGGGACCTCTCTCCTCTGCCTGGGTGCCTGGGCCTAAATGTGTGACAGTGGCCTATTCCAGTGGTGGGTGACGTGAAGCCTGATTCTCTGCTATGACATGAAGACTGATTCTGCGCTGACATAAGGCCAGATTCTCTGTTACGGGACCTCTCTCCTCTGCCTGGGTGCCTGGGCCTAAATGTGTGACAGTGGCCTGTTCCAGTGGTGGGTGACGTGATGCCTGATTCTCTGCTATGACATGAAGACAGATTCTGTGCTGACCTAAGGCCAGATTCTCTGTTACAGGACCTCTCTCCTCTGTCTGGGTGCCTGGGCCTAAATGTGTGACAGTGGCCTGTTCCAGTGGTGGGTGACGTGAAGCCTGATTCTCTGCTATGACATGAAGACTGATTCTGCGCTGACATAAGGCCAGATTCTCTGTTACGGGACCTCTCTCCTCTGCCTGGGTGCCTGGGCCTAAATATGTGACAGTGGCCTGTTCCAGTGGTGGGTGACGTGAAGCCTGATTTACTGCTATGACATGAAGACTGATTCTGCGCTGACATAAGGCCAGATTCTCTGTTACGGGACCTCTCTCCTCTTCCTGGGTGCCTGGGCCTAAATGTGTGACAGTGGCCTGTTCCAGTGGTGGGTAACGTGAAGCCTGATTCTCTGCTATGACATGAAGACTGATTCTGCGCTGACATAAGGCCAGATTCTCTGTTACGGGACCTCTCTCCTCTGTCTGGGTGCCTGGGCCTAAATATGTGACAGTGGCCTGTTCCAGTGGTGGGTGACGTAAAGCCTGATTCTCTGCTATGACATGAAGACTGATTCTGCGCTGACATAAGGCCAGATTCTCTGTTACGGGACCTCTCTCCTCTGCCTGGGTGCCTGGGCCTAAATGTGTGACAGTGGCCTGTTCCAGTGGTGGGTGACGTGATGCCTGATTCTCTGCTATGACATGAAGACAGATTCTGTGCTGACATAAGGCCAGATTCTCTGTTACAGGACCTCTCTCCTCTGTCTGGGTGCCGGGGCCTAAATGTGTGACAGTGGCCTGTTCTAGTGGTGGGTGACGTGATGCCTGATTCTCTGCTATGACATGAAGACAGATTCTGTGCTGACATAAGGCCAGATTCTCTGTTACAGGACCTCTCTCCTCTGTCTGGGTGCCGGGGCCTAAATGTGTGACAGTGGCCTGTTCCAGTGGTGGGTGACGTGATGCCTGATTCTCTGATATGACATGAAGACAGATTCTGTGCTGACATAAGGCCAGATTCTCTGTTACAGGACCTCTCTCCTCTGTCTGGGTGCCTGGGCCTAAATGTGTGACAGTGGCCTGTTCCAGTGGTGGGTGACGTGAAGCCTGATTCTCTGCTATGACATGAAGACTGATTCTGCGCTGACATAAGGCCAGATTCTCTGTTATGGGACCTCTCTCCTCTGCCTGGGTGCCTGGGCCTAAATGTGTGACAGTGGCCTGTTCCAGTGGTGGGTGACGTGAAGCCTGATTCTCTGCTATGACATGAAGACTGATTCTGCGCTGACATAAGGCCAGATTCTCTGTTACGGGACCTCTCTCCTCTGCCTGGGTGCCTGGGCCTAAATGTGTGACAGTGGCCTGTTCCAGTGGTGGGTGACGTGAAGCCTGATTCTCTGCTATGACATGAAGACTGATTCTGCGCTGACGTAAGGCCAGATTCTCTGTTACGGGACCGCTCTCCTCTGTCTGGGTGCCGGGGCCTAAATGTGTGACAGTGGCCTGTTCCAGTGGTGGGTGACGTGAAGCCTGATTCTCTGCTATGGCATGAAGAGACTGATTCTGTGCTGATATGAAGCCAGATTCTTTGCTATGGCATGAAGAGACTGATTCTCTGCTGACGTGAAGCCAGATTCTCTGCTATGGGACCTCTGTCCAATTGATATTGGGTCATTTTTATTTTTTTAATTTTTATTTTAATTCATTTCCCTATCCACATTTGTTTGCAGGGGATTTACCTACATGTTGCTGCCTTTTGCAGCCCTCTAGCTCTTTCCTGGGCTGTTTTACAGCCTTTTTAGTGCCCAAAAGTTTGGGTCCCCATTGACTTCAATGGGGTTCGGGTTCGGGACGAAGTTCGGGTCGGGTTCGGATCCCGAACCCGAACATTTCCGTGAAGTTCGGCCGAACTTCTCGAACCCGAACATCCAGGTGTTCGCTCAACTCTACTGAACACGCATATAAGCAGTAAAGCTGAGAAATGGGGATCATTCTAAATTCAAGTGGTATTATTGTCACGCCTTGCCCTGTGAATGTGCGGAGTTCTGTCAGACTGGCTGCACATGTCTGACTCCTTGGTTTGGTTTGATTTGGGTTTCTCTCAGGTGTACTGGGTTTCATTGTTAGTGAGGCTATTTATCCCTCCTTCCCCCAGTGGACTGTGTGGGTTATAGTTCTTTCCTGGGAGCTCTTGATTTGTGGTGGATCGTCTGCTCCAGCTCTGGGGAGACGCTTGCTTCCTCCTGGTTTGAACAATCAGGTAGCCTCTTCCCTTTTCCCTGCTGCTTAGGGTTTGCCCAGGGTGTTTAGGTTTTAGGCACGAGGGCATGTGCATATCCACCCTTAGGGTATGCACATGGGCACAGCAGTTTAGGGAAAGCTTTTGGGGATCGCTAGGAGGTGACCCTTTTCTCCCTAGCTTTTCGGCCTAGTCTTTTTTCTGTTTGTTTTCCCGTGTTTGGTTATTTCCCCACTTACCTACCTTGTTGTGACAATTATGCCTACTATAAATGGATCAATGGAAGCTCTTAGTGCACATTTTGATCAAACTTGTGTCGGGCCCATCTACCATTTATGTAGGTATAACACCACTTGAATTTAGAATGATCCCCATTTCTCAGCTTTGCTGCTTAGGCTACTTTCACACTGGCATTTTGGCTTTCTGTTTGTGAGATCCGTTCAGGGCTCTCAAAAGCGGTCCAAAGCGGATCAGTATTGCCTTAATGCATTCTAAATGGAAAAGTATCTGCTCAGAATGCATCAGTTTACCTCAGTTCCGTCTCCATTCCGCTTTGGAGGCGGACACCAAAGCGCTGCTTGAAACTGAGCCAAACACACAATTTAAGTCAATAGGGACGGATCCGTTTTCTATGACCAATCTGGCACAATAGAAAACAGATCCGTTCTCCATTGACTTTCAATGGTATTCAAGACGGATCCGTTTTGGCTATGTTAAAGATAATACAAACGTATCCGTTCTGAACGGATGCAAACGTTTGTATTATCTGTACGGATCTGTCTGTGCAGATCCATGACGGATCCGCACCAAATGCGAGTGTCAAAGTAGCTGTATATGTGTGTGCAGCCATTATTTTGTTATCAACCATGTTTGCTTTATGGATATGCACCTATGACTATGAATAAGAATGTGCCAGTCAAATTTTCTTGTAGTATTTTTTAAGGGTAGCGCCTGGGGCTTCTGAGCAAAGTATAAATGTTGCTGGTTCCTACACTGCCCTGAAAATGTGGACTTGGATAAGTCCAAGAGAGGCGGTATATTAGTGATAGGGACAGATCTGTGGAAGCCACCTTGATGCTTGGTAGATGGGCCCGACACAAGTTTCATCAAAATCCACATTAAATTCACACCAAAACCGCAGCATTTTTGTCCTCCCAAATCCCGGCATATTTGACAGGTAGCGGCTGGATCTCCACCAGACGCCATCATAGTCAATGGGGACGGCAGGCATTTTGGTAACATCCAGCAATGACGGATCCAGAGAGCTCCGGAAGGCTGTTCTCTGCCAGAACAGCCTGCCAGAACTACGAACGGAAGTGTGAAACTAGCCTATGGGGAAATCCACTATATACACAATTGACATGCTGTGGATTTTAAATTCTGCACATAAAAATATATGGAGGGAGTAATTTACTAAGCTTGTCATTAGAAAAGTCATAAGACCCATATTTGTGGCTTAACATAGAAACATAGAAACATAGAATGTGTCGGCAGATAAGAACCATTTGGCCCATCTAGTCTGCCCAATATATCTGAATCCTATTAATAGTCCCTGGCCCTATCTTATATGAAGGATAGCCTTATGCCTATCCCATGCATGCTTAAACTCCTTCACTGTATTTGCAGCTACCACTTCTGCAGGAAGGCTATTCTATGCATCCACTACTCTCTCAGTAAAGTAATACTTCCTTATATTACTTTTAAACCTTTGCCCCTCTAATTTAAAACTGTGTCCTCTTGTGGTAGTTTTTCTTCTTTTAAATATGCTCTCCTCCTTTACCGAGTTGATTCCCTTTATGTATTTAAAAGTTTCTATCATATCCCCTCTGTCTCTTCTTTCTTCCAAGCTATACATATTAAGGTCCTTTAACCTTTCCTGGTAAGTTTTATCCTGCAATCCATGTACTAGTTTAGTAGCTCTTCTCTGAACTCTCTCTAGAGTATCTATATTCTTCTGGAGATATGGCCTCCAGTACTGCGCACAATACTCCAAGTGAGGTCTCACCAGTGTTCTGTGCAGCGGCATAAGCACTTCACTCTTTCTACTGCTTATACCTCTCCCTATACATCCAAGCATTCTTCTGGCATTTCGTGCTGCCCTATTACATTGTCTTCCCACCTTTAAGTCTTCTGACATAATTACTCCTAAATCCCTTTCCTCAGATACTGAGGTCAGGACTGTGTCAAATATTCTATATTCTGCCCTTGGGTTTTTACGCCCCAGGTGCATTATCTTGCACTTATCCACATTAAATTTCAGTTGCCAGAGTTCTGACCATTCTTCTAGTTTTCCTAAATCCTTTTCCATTTGGCGTTTCCCTCCAGGAACATCAACCCTGTTACATATCTTTGTGTCATCAGCAAAAAGACAAACCTTACCATCGAGGCCTTTTGCAATATCACTTATGAAGATATTAAACAAAATTGGTCCCAGTACAGATCCCTGTGGAACCCCACTGGTAACATGACCTTGTTTTGAATGTTCTCCATTGACTACAACCCTCTGCTGTCTGTAACTCAGCCACTGCCTAATCCACTCAACAATATGGGAGTCCATGCTCAATGACTGCAGTTTATTGATAAGTCTTCTATGTGGGACAGTGTCAAAAGCCTTACTAAAATCTAGATATGCGATGTCTACTGCACCTCCACCGTCTATTATTTTAGTCACCCAGTCAAAAAAATCTATAAGATTTGTTTGACATGATCTCCCTGAAGTAAACCCATGTTGTTTTTCATCTTGCAATCCATGGGATTTTAGATGTTCCACAATCCTATCCTTTAATAGGGTTTCCATTAATTTGCCTACTATTGATGTCAGACTCACTGGTCTATAGTTGCTCGATTCCTCCCTACTACCTTTCTTGTGAATGGGCACGACATTTGCCAATTTCCAATCTTCCGGGACGACTCCTGTTACTAATGATTGGTTAAATAAATCTGTACGGCTTTTTAAAATCCCAGTACAATATTGGTGTTTTTACACCGTCCTCAGCCACTAAACGATATCCGAAATCTACTTCATACTCCAGACACACTGCCTACTAGAAAATGAACCTAATTTATGACAAAGCCTGTGTCTCATCCAGTGGCGTGCCCGGAGGGGGGGGGAGTTACATAATCATACAAACAATTAAGGCTACATTCACATTAGCGTTAGCAGGGTCAGGAACAGCCTGCTGAATCTGTACTAACACTAGCCCATGTGTGCCGCCGGAAGTCCACTCCAGCCCCATTATCTATAATGGGGACGGGCGGGAGATGCGGCCACAGCACGGCAAAGATCCCGAGAGGCGGCCGGACAAAAACTGCAGCATGTTTGCCGTGCAGCAGTCGGACCTCTGGCCTGTCCCCATAATAGTGAATGGGGCCGGAGCGGACTTCCAGTGGCACACATGGGCTAGCGTTAGTACGGATCTGGTAGGCTGTTCTCCTGCCGGAACAGCCTGCTGGACCCTGCTAACCCTAATGTGAAAGTAGTCTTGCATGATGGAGACTTTAAAATCCACATGGCAGATCAATTTCTGCATGGAAAAGATATACATGGAAAGATATACACTCACCTAAAGAATTATTAGGAACACCATACTAATACGGTGTTGGACCCCCTTTTGCCTTCAGAACTGCCTTAATTCTACGTGACATTAATTCAACAAGGTGCTGATAGCATTCTTTAGAAATGTTGGCCCATATTGATAGGATAGCATCTTGCAGTTGATGGAGATTTGAGGGATGCACATCCAGGGCACGAAGCTCCCGTTCCACCACATCCCAAAGATGCTCTATTGGGTTGAGATCTGGTGACTGTGGGGGCCATTTTAGTACAGTAAACTCATTGTCATGTTCAAGAAACCAATTTGAAATGATTAATTGCATTAATGAGAAAAAGAACAGGTGTTCCTAATAATTCTTTAGGTGAGTGTATATATATAATATATTTGTCAGATTTCTTTTTTTTTGCTGGTACTACATTAGGCTGCGTTTTTTTCTGCACGAAAATATGCGGTGAAAAACCACAGATAATTGGTATTGTGTGCAGTTACTCTAAGGGCTCATGCACACGAATGGCCCAGGCCTGTATTGCATTCAATGGGTCCGCAATCCGCAAGATGGTTTCCTCCTCTCTGTCCCGGAGACAACCGAGGAGCAATCCAATTATCTCTCACGACAAAGGGAAATCGCCAATACACATGTGCAGACAACAGGACAGACATCACCATTTAAACACACAATGGGACAATGGCACAATAGAAACACACCCAGCATATTCCTCCCAAGCTGACAAGATACACTTATTATAAATTGTTACAACTTTGTGAGTTTACATTGTCCATACATATAACTAACATCAATTTAAACAGTATAACTTGGGGACAAACCTATCCAAAATTCACTTGAATAGGTTCAGGGGTTTAAAAGTTAGTATGGGCCATAATCCTGAGGCAAGAGGCCAGCAGCCAGGCCCCTCCAAAACCCAGTGGCGAGGTTGGTTTCGCCACATCATCAATATCAGATAAGCAGGGGGCAGTGCACACGTGCTGTCTTCCTTCTCTCTTCCTGTTCGCTGCTATGTTTATGGCGAGCAGGAAGAGAGAAGGGAGACAGCATGAGTTCACTGCACGCACCTTCCCTTTATACAGCTGATAGATGGGGGTGCCAGGTGTCGCAACCCCAACAATCTGATATTGATGACTAGGGATAAGCGAACTTGTGTTTCAAGTTCGGCGTACAAGGTTTGGGTTCGGGTTCAGCGTACAAGGTTCTAAGAATTCAGTTATGGATTCCGCTACCACGGACCATAACTTATGATGGAATAACTCCATGATGGAATTCTTAGATAACCTTGTATGCTGAACTTGAAACACAAGTTCGCTCATCCCTATTGATGACCTAGACTGAGGATAGGTCATCAATATTAAAAGCCCAGGAAACCCCCTTAAGGTGTTTTAGACTCCACAAACACCTGCAGTTTTTGGTGTGTTGTTTTGTAACTAGTATTTTGGTCATTAAGTGGGATTTTGTATTTCTGATGCAGAATGCCGTAGCTTTGCCACTTTTTTCAGACAATTTTATATCGGTTTAAATATAGGTGAAAAAAAAAATCCTGAATAAATAACATTTATTTTTTTAAAACATCACAAAAAAACACGCAAAAACCATAGCAAAAAAGCAGGTTCCCTAAAAAAAAAAATATAATAATAATTGAGTATATTCTAGAGGTTTTTACAGTAAAATAAACACCAGAGACAAATTCATGTGTGTAAGGACACTTACAATTTGAAAACGTGCTTACAATGGTAGTAAACCCAGTGATCAGAATAATTGACAGTGCTTTTTTTTCCCCCTTTTTCAGCACACAAATGCTAAATCTATTAGAAAGAAAAGTGTTACTGCCCTTTCCAGATTACCCATGGTAATTTTTTTTTAACATATTGTGCTTTGTTCCCAGGAAATGGCAATAAATAATGTGCACTTAGTTGCACCATTGGTCATTTTCAGTCCTATCACAGCAGCCTCCCCCCATTCCAGGAAGATAAATGTGATTTAAATTAATAGCCGGTCCTAAATAACTCCTCAGCTGGTAAACGATGCATTTATCAGGCACAGACAGGCAGTGTCCTTTGATTCATGGTCCCTTTTTTACACTGTGAAGGGTGCATACAAAAATTGTTATTTCTTTTTAATAAAGTGTAGCAGTCAGTCTTCAGCTATTTATCAGGGAGGGTGGCATTCTGACAAACAGAAATATTGTAGCCGCAGATGAATGAGTAGGATAAAGCACACATTTCTCAACAAAAATAATCACTGCCCAAATAATCTCATAAAAGTCAGCTTTTAAGAGTCATGAAACAAAATACGTCCAAGTAAGAGATACAGCTATGATTTGGTGTTTAACTAAAGGCAAAACTGAGAAATCTATTATACACTACAATATATCTTAGTGTATCAGGAAAATATACATTTTCATCTACAGTTTTCCCGATGCTATAGGAATAGTTGGATTTTTCTATTTACATTTTTTTAGCCTCAAAGATTAGATCAAATTGTATTTAGATATTACCATGAAATACTGTGTCAAATATATAACATGTTTTTCTTAAAGAGCCAGTGCAAGAAAATGTTAAAGGAATTGTCTAAAGAAGACAAAGGCTTTTATTATTCCCCATTAGGTCTTCATACACAAATTTGGTTTTACATTTATTTATTTTTTGCCGCTAAGAAACGGTGGTAAAAATGTATGCATTTTTAACGTCACATTTTTAATTGTGTTTTTTTAATTGCATTTTTATCTTCATACATTTGAAACACGTTTTAAGCCATTTTCCCCCCTCAAGTATGCCATGCCATTGACACATACAGTATAATGCACCCCATCTGAAAAAAAAAAAATAAATGCTGCTATTAAATGTGTGTCCAGCATTTAATAATTCCCATATACTTAAAGCTAATATCCGGAGCTGGCTTTTTGCTGCAAAAACACATTTGAAAAAAGAAAAACATCAAAGAATGCAAATGTTGGCAAAAACACTATCAAGCCCTGGCCTTCAGAATTCTGCCTTCAGAAAGTCGCAAAAGAGGGCTTTTGCTAGTTTTTTCGCTCCGTTGCACAAAAAAATTTACTTTTTGTGCTTTTGCACTGCTCACTCCAATTTTGAAATGTGGACGTGGTTAGTAGTGTTGAGCGAAGTGAAGCTATTGAAGCAGAATTAGGTCCAAAGTTTAGGATTCTAAATTAAACTGAATTTCCTTGTTCTTTGTGGTAACAAATCATTTTTCCTAAAATGGCAACTGCACGTGTTAGGAAGTGAAAGTAAGTGTAGAGGAGACAAGCCTGGGAACGCAAGATCACCCCTAATGCCATGCAGTCAGCCAGATAGAAAGTAGCCACCCCACAGTGATGTCACAGCTAGGCAGAGCCCTATAAAACCCTGATCCCAAGTAGTCACTGCCATTTTCCTATGAGCAAAGCATAGGGAGAGACTTAACAAAATGCTCATGCACTAGGGAAAGTTATGCTGCAAAGTACAAACTGTTAGGCCCCTTTCACACGGGCGAGTTTTCCACGCGGGTGCAAGGTGTGAGGTGAACGCATTGCACCCGCACTGAATCCGGACCCATTCATTTCTATGGGGCTGTGCACACAAGCAGTGATTTTCACGCATCACTTGTGCATTGCATGAAAATTGCAGCAGGCTCTATTTTGTGCGTTTTTCACGCAATGCACTCCCCATAGAAGTGAATGGGGCTGCGTGAAAATTGCAAGCATCCACAAGCAAGTGCGGATGCGGTGCAATTTTCACGCACGGTTGCTAGGAGATGATCGGGATGGGGACCCGATCATTATTATTTTCCCTTATAACATGGCTATAAGGGAAAATATTAGCATTCTTAAAACAGAATGCATAGTACAATAGGGCTGGAGGGGTTAAAAAAAAATATATATAATAATTTAACTCTCCTTAATCCACTTGTTCGTGCAGCCCAGCTTCTCTTCTGTCTTCATCTGTGAGGAAAAGGACCTGTGGTGACGTCACTGTGCTCATCACATAGTCTATGACATTATCCATCACCATGTTATAAGGGAAAATAATACAATCTACACAACACCTAACCCAAACCCAACTTTTGTGAAGAAGTTCGGGTTTGGTTACCAAACATGCCGATTTTTCTCATGCGTGTGCAAAATGCATTAAAATGTTTTGCACTCGGGCGGAAAAATCGTGCATTTTCACGAGACGCACCCGCATCTTATCCGGACCAAAAACATGATGCCCGTGTGAAAGAGGCCTTAATAGAGAGTGCAGGGAGACTGCAGGGAGATTGTGTCACCATGTGCATCACTGTGCAGTGCACCGACATTCCTAGTTAATCCGTTCTATTAGCGAATCAGTTACCGTGCATCAGTATTAAAGGCAGGTATATTCTAATATATTGCCGTGTGCATCACTGTGCAGTGAACCGACATTTCTAGTTAATCCGATCTGTTAAAGAAACAGTTAGGCCCTTTGCACATGGGCGTCACTGATTTTGTCCGGTTGCGTTGCGGGTAGAGTTGAGCGGACACCTGGATGTTCGGGTTCGATGGGTTCGGCCGAACTTCACAAAAAAGTTCGAGTTCGGAACCCTAACTTGACCCCGAACCCCATTGAAGTCAATGGGGACCCGAACTTTGAGCACTAAAATGGCTGTAAAAATGTAATGGAAAGGGCTAGAGGGCTGCAAATGGCATCAAAATGGGGTTAAGAGCATGGCAAGTGGTCTGCAAACAAATGTGCCTGGGAAAATGACTTTAAATAACAGTAAATATAATAATAATAAAATATGTAAAAATAAAAAATAATAATCTTGATCTAGGAGGATGAGGTCGTCCATATCGAGGAGGAGGTTGAGGAGGTGGTGGATGTGGCGGTGTAGGTGGAAACGGCGGTGGAGGAGGACGAGGTAGCCAACACTGGTTTTTGTTTTTATTTTTTTTTATTATTTTTATTAGGGTACACCCCAAAAGAGTGGGAAATATCAAAAATACAACAATGAGCAATTGCGCTATAGTATAACAATGGCTGGGTAAGGCCGGTATGCATATCTATTCTGCACAAGGTACGGACAAGTCCTGTGGGATCCATGCCTGGTTCATTTTAATGAACGTGAGCTTGTCCACATTGGCTGTGGACAGGCGGCTGTGCTTGTCTGTGATAACGCCCCATGCCGTGCTAAACACACGTTCAGATAATACACTGGCTGCAGGGCAGGCCAGCACCTCCAAGGCGTAAAGCGCTAACTCAGGCCATGTGCCCAATTTGGAGACCCAGACGTTGAAGGGGGCAGACCCGTCATTCAAAACATGTAGGCGTGTGCACACATACTGCTCCACCATGTTGGTGAAATGCTGCCTTCTGCTAAGAAGTTCCATATCAGCTGGTGGTGCTGGTTGTTGTGGCGTGCTAAAAAAGCTTTTCCACATTTCGGACATGCTAACCCTACCTTCTGAGGTGCTGGCGGTGACCCAGGTGCGTTGGCAACCTCTTCCTCCTCCTCTGCCTTCGCCTTGTGCTTCCACTGTGCCCCCGCGGTCAGGTGGGAATGCCATCAGCAGTGCATCTACCAGCATGCGCTTGTACTCATGCATCTTACGATCACGCTCCAGTGACGAAATTAAGGATGGTACGTTGTCCTTGTAACAGGGATCCAGCAGCGTGGCTACCCAGTAATCAACACAAGTTAGAAAGTAGGCAACTCAGCGGTCGTTACGGAGACACTGCAGCATGCAATCGCTCATGTGTGCCAGGCTGCCAGGAGGCAACGAAAAGCTGTCCTCTGTGGGAGGTGTATCGTCTGTGTCCTCTGTATCCCCCCAGCCACGCACCAGTGATGGCCAAAAGCTGGTCTGGGTGCCACCCTGTTGTGAATAAGGTTCCTCCTCCTCCATCTCCTCCTCCTCATCCTCCACCTCGTCAATTGTGTAGCTGGCGTTTGTGAGTGCAGGAACCCAGCACTCAGTTGTGAATGACTGGCCGGAAACCCTACAAAATGTTCCCTCTTCCTCCTCCTCCTCCTGTGCCACATCCTCTTCCATTATCGCCAGCAGCGTTTTTTCAAGGAGGCATAGAAGTGGGATAGTAACGCTGAGAAAAACAATATCGGAACTGGCAATGTAAGTGGAGTACTCGAAACAATGCAATAAGGAACACAGGTCTCGCATGGAGGCCCAGTCATTGGTGCTGAAGTGGTGCTGTTCCGCAGAGCGACTCACCCGTGCATGCTGCAGCTGAAACTCCACTATCGCCTGCTGCTGCTCGCACAGTCTGGACACGTCGCATATGATTCGGTGAGCGTGAAGGCCGAAGTTACGCTGCAGCACCGACAGGCGAGCACCAACAGGGTGAGAACGTCGAAAGCGCGCACAGACGGCCCGCACTTTATGCAGCAGCTCTGACATATCGGGGTTGTCACGGGGTTCCGAAGGTGCATTCGGTCCCCCATTGCCCGCAGAACTGTTGCTTAGCTTTGGGAGTGAGGATTTGTGCTTGACCTCATTCCCAGGGCGGCTTTGCTGGCTGGGTGGTTCCCTGCTCCTAGTCTGCCTTGAGCGCCGAGCTGATCACTCGGTGCTCGACTGGTTGGCCTGTCGGTCGTGTGACGCTGGCCACGTCACATGACCGTCACTCCCCACTATAAATACAGGCAGCCTGCTGGCCACAGGTTGCCTGTTAATTTCTAGGTTCCTGGCTATTTGTTGGACTACTGAATATTTACCTGATCCTGTTCCCTGACGATCCTCTGCCTGCTCCTCCTGTACTGCGCATCCATCCTGGTATTGTGACCTCGGCTCCCACCTGACTACTCTCTTAGGACTCCTCTTGTACTTCTCTACTCTCCTGGCATTTGACCCCGGCTTCTCCTGACCATTCTTTGCTTAATCCGTTGTACTGCGTAGCTCTCTTGGTTCTGACCCGGTCCGTTCATGTTCCGTATTTTGTATTGTGTGTCTTCCCTGCACATATCCTAAGTTAGGGACTGCCGTCCAGTTGTCCCCTGTCATCAGGACTCGTGAGACAAGTAGGCAGGGCCAGGGGTGAGGGTGGAGCGCAGTGGTCACTACCCTTCCCCCTGTGTGTGTGTGGACGTGACCATTACAGATTAACAGGCCCAACAACCACTGTATCATGAATCCTCTTATTACCCTGACTAACCATGTCTCTAACTTGACACAGATGGTGCAGGAGCTAGGAGGGAAACTCTGTTCTTTTGAGTTAGGTCAAGGTTCTTCCACTCCTCTGCCCCCCAGTCCACATGTTGAACCCCAGATCAAGCTCCCAGAACCCTTTTCTGGAGACCGGAGGAGGTTTCTCTCCTTTAAGGAGAGTTGCAAACTCTACTTCCGTTTGCGCCCCGTGTCCTCCGGTCCGAGAGCCAACGCGTGGGGATTATTATTTCTCTACTACAGGGTGATCCCCAGGACTGGGCATTCTCCTTACCTCCTGGGGCCAGTTGTCTGACTTCCGTGGAGGGTTTTTTTCAGGCCCTGGGTACCCTCTATGACGAACCAGACAGGTCCCTGGTAGCCGAGACGGCTCTTAGGGCACTGGTTCAGGGCCATCTCCCTGCGGAGGAGTATTGCACCCAATTCAGACGGTGGTGTGTCCCCTCTGGATGGAATGAACCAGCCCTGAAGAGTCAGTTTAGGTCTGGTCTGTCTGATATTTTAAAAGATCTATTAGTCAGTTATCAAGTTCCAGAGACCTTAGAGGAGATGATGACCCTAGTTGTCCGACTTGACCGACGAGTTAGAGAGAGACGACAGGAACGACAGTTCTGTTCTCAGATGGTGGTCCAGCCAGAGGCCTTTTCCAGGGACAACACTGAGGTCTCCACCGAGGATCCCATACAGGTTGGCATGACCCGGGGTAATCTTCGTCGCAGACGCGGAGAGTGCTTCTACTGTGGAGATCCTGGCCATTGGATCAACAAGTGTCCTAAGAGGGTCCTCTCTGACAAGTCTCCTAAGGCAAGACAACCTAAAGACCAGGTACACCCTGATTTTTCTAAATATAAGCTTTTGGTACCCATAACAATTTCTCTGGGGGTTAATAAGTGGCCAGGTAAGGCCTTTATTGATTCCGGTTCAGCGGCCAGCTTTATTGACTTAGAATTTGCTAGTAAATTGGGTATTCCAATGTTTGCTTTACCTACACCTATCCATGTCATGGCTATTGATGCTACTCCCCTGATTGGTGGTACGGTGAG
Source organism: Bufo bufo (assembly GCF_905171765.1). NCBI lineage: Eukaryota > Metazoa > Chordata > Amphibia > Anura > Bufonidae > Bufo > Bufo bufo. The sequence goes on from NC_053393.1 coordinate 296,911,401, forward strand.
GTCATGTACCTCTGAAATTTCTCTGACCGTGGGTGTGTGCCACTCTGAGAGATGTTCTCTTTTTGTCTTGGAGAACCTACCGGTTGAGGTGGTACTAGGGTTGCCTTGGCTCCGTTTACATAACCCCACAATTGATTAGTTCAAAGGAGAGTTGGTGAAATGGGGACCTAAGTGTGACTCATGCTTGTCCGTGGTCCAGGCTGGGGTTTCAGTAAGGTCTAATACATTACCTTCAGTTATTAAAGAATATTCTGATGTATTCTCATCCCCTATTCCAGAGGTTCTACCGCCCCATAGACCGTATGATTGGGCCATAGAGCTAATAGAGGGTGTCTAATTTCCTAAAGGGAGAATTTATAATCTTTCAGGGCCCGAACGCAAGGCTATGGAATATTATATTAAGGAGAGCCTTGCTAATGGGCATATTAGACCTTCATTCTCTCCTATGGGAGCAGGGTTTTTCTTTGTTAAAAAGAGGGATGGTGGCCTTGTATTGATTACCGGAGACTAAATAAGATCACTGTCCAAAATAGATACTCTCTCCCATTGATTCCGGATTTATTTAACCAGGTTCTGGGGGCAACCTGGTTTTCCAAGATTGACCTGAAAGGTGCATACAATCTAATCCGAATCAAGGAGGGAGACGAATGTAAGACAGCGTTCAATACTCCGATAGGACACTTTGAATATCAGGTGATGCCTTTTGGACTCAGCAATGCCCCAGCTGTGTTCCAAAACTTAATGAACGATATTCTTAGAGAGTTTTTAGGTAAATTTATTATTGTCTATCTTGACGACATTTTGATATTCTCTCCTGATTTCGAATCTCCTGTGTCTCATGTCAAACAAGTATTAGAGGTGTTGAGGGAGAACCAGCTATCCGCTAAGCAAGAGAAATGTGTCTTTGGTGTACAGGAGATACTGTTTCTAGGGCATGTTTTGACTCCTCACGCCTTTAAGATGGATCCTGGTAAGGTTTTAGCAATTAAGGAATGGGTAAGGCCTTCACCCTTAAAGGCTTTACAACGGTTTTTGGGTTTCGCTAATTACTATCGTAAATTTATCATGAATTTTTCTGTAATTGCTAAGCCATTGACCGACCTTACTAAGAAAGGGGCGGATTTGGAGAATTGGTCTACCAAGGCCATATCTTCATTTGAAACATTAAAAAAGGCATTTAGTAGCGCTCCCATTCTGATCCAGCCTGATCAGGAGAGACCCTATATTTTGGAGGTAGATGCGTCCGAGGACGGCGCAGGAGCAGTTCTTTCACAGGGTCCTGCTAGCCTCACTAACCTGAGACCGTGTGCCTTCTTCTCCAGGAAATTCTCTCCCACAGAGAGAAACTACGACATTGGGAATAGGGAGCTGCTGGCTATTAAATGGGCATTTGAGGAGTGGAGGCATTTTTTGGAGGGGGCAAGACATCGAGTAACTGTTGTCACTGATCATAAAAACCTAATGTTTCTTGAGTCGGCTAAGAGGTTGAATCCCCGACAAGCCCGATGGGCTCTGTTTTTTACCCGTTTTGATTTCTCCATTACGTTCAGGCCGGGAAGTGAAAATGTGAAAACAGACGCATTATCCCGGAGCTTCCATGCCTTTCAACCCACTGAGACTCTGCCTGAATCCATCCTACCAGCAAACATCTTCTTAGCAGCTCTAACCCAGGATATCTCGGCTCGCATTAAGGCTGAACAACATCTGGCACCTGCATACACCCCAACAGATAAGTTGTTTTTTCCCGTACAATTTCGTCTCCAGCTGTTGGGGGAGTGTCACGATTCTGCCTTTTGTGGACATCCGGGTGTTGAGGGCGAGGGCACTAAGGATCTGGTTTCTAGATCCTATTGGTGGCCCACTCTGACCAGAGATGTCAAGTCCTATGTGTCAGCCTGTGAGGTTTGTGCCAGGTCCAAGACACCTAGGACTCGCCCTGCTGGTAACCTACGACCCCTACCCATTCCCAGTAGACCCTGGTCCCATATCTCGATGGACTTTATAACTGACCTACCGCTGGCGGAGGGTAAGACTGTGGTTTGGGTAGTGGTCGATAGGTTTAGCAAGATGGTTCATTTCATTCCCCTGTCTAAACTTCCAAATGCTAAAACCCTGGCGTCTATTTTTGTGAGAGAGATTGTTCGTTTACATGGCATCCCGGAAAACATTGTTTCTGATAGGGGTGTGCAGTTTGTGTCCAAATTCTGGAAGGCCTTCTGTCAAAGATGTAAAATTTAATTGTCTTTTTCTTCCGTCTACCATCCTGAGAGTAATGGGCAGACTGAACGCCTTAATCAGTCTGTGGAACAATTCTTGAGGTTGTATGTTGCTGATGACCAGCAATTATGGGTCAAATTCCTTCCGTTGGCTGAATTTGCTTTGAATAACCGTGTCAATTCTTCTGCTGGGGTCTCCCCTTTCTTTTGTAACCATGGTTTTCATCCCCGTTTTCATTCTGGGTCATCCGTCTCCTCCTCTAACCCTGAAGCGGATAAACTCTCCTCCGAACTGTGCACAGTTTGGGCCCGGGTTCAATCGAACCTAGAAAAGGCTAAAAGTTCTCAAAAACTCAAGGCCGATAGGAGACATTCAAGGGGGGTGAACTTTCAGGTTGGGGATAAAGTATGATTGTCCTCCAAGAATCTATCTCTCAAGGTAACTTCTAAAAAATTTGCTCATCGTTTTATTGGACCATATAAGATCACGGAGGTGATTAACCCAGTATCTTTCAGGTTGGAGCTGCCCGAGTCATTCCACATTCATAATGTGTTCCATAAATCTCTGCTTAAAAAATATTTTGAACCGGTAGTACCATCGAAAGCCTCGCCTCCGCCGATTCTTGTTAATGATGCTGTCGAGTATGTGGTGTCTAAAATAGTGGATGTCAGGAGGGTGCGTAATGCCTTGCAGTACCTGATTCACTGGAAGGGGTATGGACCTGAAGAGAGATCTTGGGTACCTGCTAGGGAGGTTCATGCTCCTAGACTTGTTCGTAAATTTCATTTAGAACACCCTGAAAAGCCATCGCCTGAAGTCTTGGGTCCAGTGGCCCCTCGTAAAAGGGCGGGTACTGTCACGGGGTTCCGAAGGTGCACTCGGTCCCCCATTGCCCGCAGAACTGTTGCTTAGCTTTGGGAGTGAGGATTTGTGCTTGACCTCATTCCCAGGGTGGCTTTGCTGGCTGGGTGGTTCCCTGCTCCTAGTCTGCCTTGAGCGCCGAGCTGATCACTCGGTGCTCGACTGGTTGGCCTGTCGGTCATGTGACGCTGGCCACGTCACATGACCCTCACTCCCCACTATAAATACAGGCAGCCTGCTGGCCACAGGTTGCCTGTTAATTTCTAGGTTCCTGGCTATTTGTTGGACTACTGAATATTTACCTGATCCTGTTCCCTGACGATCCTCTGCCTGCTCCTCCTGTACTGCGCATCCATCCTGGTATTGTGACCTCGGCTCCCACCTGACTACTCTCTTAGGACTCCTCTTGTACTTCGCTACTCTCCTGGTATTTGACCCCGGCTTCTCCTGACCATTCTTTGCTTAATCCGTTGTACTGCGTAGCTCTCTTGGTTCTGACCCGGTCCGTTCATGTTCCGTATTTTGTCTTGTCTGTCTTCCCTGCACATATTATAAGTTAGGGACTGCCGTCCACTTGTCCCCTGTCATCAGGACTCGTGAGGCAAGTAGGCAGGGCCAGGGGTGAGGGTGGAGCGCAGTGGTCACTACCCTTCCCCCTGTGTGTGTGTGGACGTGACCATTACAGGGGTAATTTTTAAGGGATCTCTGCACCACCAAATTCATCACATGCGCCAGGAAAGGGATGTGCGTCAAACCGGCTAGTCCCAGAGCTGCTACGAGATTTCGCCCATTATCGCACACCAGCAGGCCGGGCTTGAGGCTCACTGTCACCAACCACTAATCGGTCTGTTGTTCAAGGTCCTTCCACAGCTCCTGCGCAGTGTGTTTTTTTTTTCCCCCAACAGATAAGTTTTAAAACTGCCTGCTGTCGTTTACCCCTGGCTGTGCTGAAGTTGGTGGTGAAGGTGTTATGCTGACCGGATGAGGAGGCGATAGAAGATGAGGAATTGGAGTAGGAGGAGGAAGCAACAGGAGGCAAACTGAAGAGCCCTGCAATCCTCGGTGGTGGAAGGACATGCGGCAAACTGCTATCCGCCTCAGGCTTAGCCTCCACTGCATTTAGCCAGTGTGCTGTTATGGAGATATAACGTCCCTGACCGTGCTTACTGGTCCACATATCCGTAGTGAGGTGCACCTTGCCACAGATGGTGTTGCGCAGTGCACACCTGCTTTTGTCCCCCACTTGGTTGTGCAGGGAAGGGATGGCTCGCCTGGAAAAGTAGTGGCGGTTAGGCATAACATACTGTGGGACAGCCACCACCATAAGGCCTTTAAAATTCTCAGTCTCCACCAGACGAAATGACAGCATTTCAAAGGACAGTCATTTTTAAATGCTGGCATTCAGGGCCAGGGATCGTGGGTGGGTAGGGGGGTACATCCTCTTCCGCTGCAGTGTTTGGGAGATGGAGAGCTGAACGCTTTTGTGGGACATTGTGGAGATGCTTGGTGACCCAGATGGTGGTGTTGCTGGCAGATCCCCTGTTGGCGGGGTGGCAGGTGGCACTGTCACTCCAGAGGTGGATGAAGAGGCCAAGACTGCAGAAGAAGAGTAAGCAGGAGGAGCCAGAGACCTTTCTTGGTTTTTGAGGTGTCTACTCCACTGCAGCTCATGCTTTGCACTTAGATTCCTGGTCATGCAGGTTGTGCTCAGGTTGAGAACATTTATGCTTCGCTTCAGGCTCTGATTGCACAGCGTGCAAACCACTCGTGTCTTGTCGTCAGCACTTTGTCTGAAGAACTGCCACGCCAGGGAACTCCTTGGAGCTGGCTTTGGTGTGCTTGGTCCCTTGCTGTGGTGAACAGTAGCAGGTGTACTGTCTAGGAGACGGCCGCTCCGCTTTTGCACCCTGATCCCTCTTCTGATGTGCAGGTGGCTCTGTACGACCACCACCTCTTCCTCTGAACTACACAGGTCACTCACATGACCTTGATTCCATGTGGGGTTAAGGACCTCATCGTCCTCCACATCATCTTCCACCCAGTCTTCACCCCTGCCCTCCTTGTTGGTCTGCACACTTTCAAAAGCCCCAGCAGTTGGCACCTGTGTTTCGTCATCATCCGAGACGTGCTGCAATGGTCCTCCCATGTACTCATCTTGAAACATAAGTGGTTGGTTGTGCATCGGTGCACTCAATCTCTTCCACTTCTGGGGCAGGGCTAGGTGGATGACCCTGGGAAACCCTGCTAACAAAGCCATCAAGAAGCAGAAAAGACTGCTGCATGACTTGAGGCTCAGACTGCTTGGCTGATTTGCAAGGGGGTGAGGTGAAAGACTAATGAACGTGGGCTGCAGGTGCCAACTCTGATCTTTCAGCAGGAGACTGGATGGGAGAAAATGTGAAGAAACTAGAGGCACTGTCAGCAACAGATTCTACTATCGCCTGTACTTGTTCTGGCCTCACCATTCATAGAGCCGCATTAGGCCCGACCAAATACCGCTGCAGGTTCTCGCCTACTCACACCTGAGGAAGGGGTTTCACTTGTGCGTGTAGCTGTCACAAGTTTCCCTGCAACAGGAGCTCCACCAGCAGCACCACGACCTGGGCCACGCTCTCCTCATATTTCTCAAATTTAGGATCTTGCCCTAAATGGGTGGTTAATTAATAGCAGAATAGAACCACTGTATCTAAAGTGTGTATCTCGCATGTACAGATGCAGACTAGGCCAAAATTAAAGATTTTTCCCAAAAGTGGTGTTTTATTAATAGCAGAATAGAACCACAGTATGTAAAGGGTGTATCTCACACGTACAGATGTAGACTAAGCCGCAATTAAAGATTTTTGCCCAAAATTAGTGTTTTTCTAATAGCAGAATAGAACCACAGTATCTAAAGTGTGTAGTGTATCTCATACGTACAGATGTACACTAGGCTGCAATTTATTTATTTTTGTCCAAAATGGCTGTTTTTCAAATAACAGAATAGAACCACAGTATCTAAAGTGTGTATCTCACATGTACAGATGTAGACTAGGCCGAAATTAAAGATTTTTGCCCAAATGGGTGTTTTATTAATAGCAGAATAGAACCACAGTATCTAAAGGGTGTATCTCACAATGACATATGCAGCAAAGGCTGCAAAATTAAGTTTTTTGTCCAAAATGGATGTTTTTTTAAATAACAGAATATGACAGCAGTATATAACGCTTGAATTTCAGATGTGCAGATGCAGCAAGGGCTGTAAAATTTTGTATTTTGCACAAAAAGGGTGTTTTTGCAAAACCCCAGAAAATTATAGCTGTAATTGCACACTGACTAAAGTGGCAGAGGCCCAAAATGAAGGTTATTGCCAAAAATGGGTGTTTTTTCAAAGCCAGAGAATTATTGAAGTATTTCAAACTTGTTTTTAACAATCACAGATGCAGCAAGGGCTGCAAAATTAGCTGTATTTCTAGCTTAAATTGCAAAGGCACCAGATGTAGGATATTGCTAAAAAAAGGGTGTGTTTTTTTAAAACCAGATTATCATTGCAGTATTTCAAGCTTGGATTTGAATGTCACAAAAGCACAGATGCAGTGCTGGTGCACTGAGCTTGTATAAAATGGCCGCCGCCGCCCACCTAACTAACAGACGGATAAAAGTTATTTTTCTCTCTCACTGGGCTCAGGGCAGGGTAAAAAGATTGTGCACTGCACCCACACAACTAAATCTATGTAGTTTGCTGAGTTCAATTGGAGTTTTGATAACAGATGCTGTCCTATTCTCTCCCTCACAGCAGCAGCATCCTCTCCCTACACTAATTACAGCAGAGTGACATGCAGCGCTACGTGACTCCAGCTTATATAGAGGCTGGGTCACATGCTGCACTGGCGAATTACAGCCATGCCATTAGTAGGCATGGCTGTGATGGCTTCTAAGGTCAGACAGTTAAACACTTGTTGATTGGCTGCTCTGAAAGAAATACGGATGACGTTCGTGTGCATTCTGTATTTTGCGGAACGGAAAAGCTGGCCCCTAATAGAATAGTTCTATCCTTGTCCATAATGCGGACAATAATAGGACATGTTCTATTTTTTTGTGGTACGGAAATACGGAGACACGGAAACGGAATGTACACAGAGTAACTTCAAGGTTTTTTTTTTGGGGACCCATTGAAATGAATGGTTCCGTATATCCTCCCCAAAAAAAAACAGAATGGACACGGAAAGAAAATATGTTCGTGTGCATGAGGCTTAAAGCTGCAAAAATAAACCCAAATTACACTTAACAAAAATATAAACACAACACTTTTGATTTTGCTCCCATTTTGCATGAGCTGAACTCAAAGATCTGAAACATTTTCTACATGCACAAAAAAAACATTACTCTCATATATTGTTCACAATATCCTTTGCCGAGATAATCCATCCCACCTCAAGGTGCTGATTAGACAGCATGAATATTGCACAGGTGTGCCTTAGACTTCACACAATAAAAGACCACTCTGAAATGTGCAGTTTGTTCACACAGCACAATGCCACAGATGTTGCAACGTTTGGGGGAGCATGCATTTGGCATGCTGACTGCAGGAATGTCTACCAGAACTGTTGCCCATGCAAGCTAATCATACAGCTGCTGTGACAGGGGCCCACTGTCAGTGATAGCACGGCACCCCAGAGAGAAGGCAGGGACCGTTCCTGTGTGTCCCTGCCTTCTAGATGGCTGAACAACCATAGTGATAGCTCCCATAGTGAAGCACCATCATCCAAATCGGTATAAAGGAATTTATTATACTCACATGCTGTAATTAAAGTCTATGCAGTTTAAAACAAATCACAGCTCAATGCTCCTGCCCGACCCGGGTTTCGCTCCTGATGTGAGTATAATAAATACTTTTATACCAATTTGGATGATGGTGTATCACTAAGGGAGCTATTCCTAATGCCTTATAGGAAGCAGTAGGAAAGAGGAAATACGGAGGAATAACAAGACGGTATATTTAGGTGAAATGCCTATATCCCACCTGCGCTTGTGAGTAAAGCAATGAATATTGCATGTTGAAGTTACCTGCAATACTTCACTATGTGCGGTTTCTGATATCTCACAGGAACAAGGGTGGGAGAAAGGTATTTTAAACCTGGTGGTTTGCCTGCTTTTAAAGAATTGGAGGATTATTTTTGAAGAAGTTACCTTACTTTGAAATTTGTGCGGTCCTGCAGCAATAATAATTACCAAAATGATGCCAACATAAAGTAGACATATAGAGAATGTTAATTAATAAGTAATCTGTCACTATCTGTCTTAAAATCAGAGAATTCAAATTTAGAAAACAGTGAATTTTTAAAAATTTTCGTTAACTTTTGGATTTTTTATAAATAAAGGTAAAACATATTGACAAATCTACCATTAACATAATTAGGGATGAGCGAATCGACTTCGGATGAAACATCCAAAGTTGGCTCGCATAAAACTTTGTTTCAATACTGTATGGAGCGAGCACGCCATACAGTATTAGGCCTCATGCACACGACCGTTCCGGTTTTTGCGGTCCACAAAAAAGGAAGCCGCAATTTACGGAACGGACGGCCCATTTTAGAAATGCCTATTTTTGTCCTCAAAACGGACAAGAATAGGACATGTTCAGTTTTTTTTTGCCGGGTTACGGAACAGAGTGACGGATGTAGACCGCACACGGAGTGCTGTTCGCATCTTTTGCAGCCCCATTGAAGTGAATGGGTCCGCACCCGAGCCGCAAAAACTGCTCGGATGCAGACCAGAGAAACAGTCATGTGCATGAGGCCTTAGAATGTATTGGCTCCGATAAGATGAAGTTATTACTTTGTGAAGTCTGTAAGGGGGCAAATAGCCCGGTCTGGAAGTGGTTAAACTTATTGGGATTGCTACAAAACTCGGCATGCAGTTATGTAAATTGTAACAGGTGTGGTTTGATTAGACACTGGGTCTTGCCACAAGAAGGTGTAAAAATGTTTGTGCAGGATCTACAGGCCCAGCTGCAATATCTGTGGCCAAATGTGCCACAGGATACCATACAGAATCTGCATGCTCCCATGCCCTACCATATCTTATCTGGCATCAGATTAGAGGTGGCCCAACAGGGTACTAAAGCCTCCTTTCAGTTGTAAAGTTTTCCCCAATAAATGTATCATTTTGGTCTAATATTGATTGCAATTACTTACATATCATTACATTCACACATACAAAGTGTCATTTGATTCCAACAACTCGTACTTGGTGCATTACTTATTTGTTTTTCTTGTCAATCAATGTATTTTACCCTGCTTTATTGCTTGAGCTTATGTGTACCTTATGTGCACCTTGAGTATTATAGATAAGCAAATTTCATGTTATGAAATTCGTTCACACTTCGTTTGGTGGTAAAAGCAGAATTGCGTTATGGATTCCGTTACCACGGGCCATAACACAATTCTATGACGGAATTCATAACGGAATGCCTTTAGATGCATTCCGTTATTCATTCCATTATAATAGAAGTCTATGGTCTGCATAACGGATCTGTCCCGTTTCCGTTATGCAGGAGAGGACTCCCTTGCATAAGGGAAACAAAACGGATCCGTTTTCCAGCCCATAGACTTCTTTTATGATGGAATGAATAATGGAATGCATCTAAAGGCATTCCGTTATTCATTCCATCATAGAATTGCGTTATGGTCCGAGCGCTGTGTATACATATCAGGAAGCACTATGCACTTTTTGTCCCGGCCCGGTGGTCATGTGTCAGGTCTTCTACAGACCTCGATCAGCCCTGCAGTGAGGCTGTACAGCGTTGTATTCTGCTGCACAGCCTCTCTGGGGGCTGTATTTTGCCTCGTAACTGTGGCTACTATGTTGGCCCCAGTTACAGGAGAAATCAATGGTGAAAAAAAAAAAAAAGTGAAGTTAATTGTCCCCCAGAGGTCTTGTATGACCTTATGCGGGACGCAAAGTGTAAAATAAATAAAATTAAAAAAAAAAAAGTTTCACATGTAAAAAAAAAAATAATATATAGAAAAAATAAAATAAAATAGACATATTTGGCATTGCCGCGTCCGTAATGACCAGCTCTATAAATATATCACATGATAAACACTATTAAAAAAAAACAGTGTCAAAAAAGCTATTTTTGTCACCTTACATCACAAAAAGGGCAACTCCAAGTGTTCAAAAAGACGTACGTCCCACAAAATGGTACCAATAAAACCGTCACCTTATCCTGCAAAAAATGAGCCCCTACATAAAAAAATAGTTTCAAAAATAAAAAAATATAGCTCTCAGAACATGCAGACATTAAAACATATTTATTTTTGTTTCAAAAATGCTATTATTGTGTTAAAGTGAAATAAATAAAAAAGTATACATATTAGGTATTGCCGCATCCGTAACAACCAGCTCTATAAAAATATCACATGACCTAACCCCTCAGGTCAACACTGTAAAAAAGATAAAATAAAAACAGTGCCAAAAAAGCTATTTTTTTGTCACCTTACATCACAAAAATTACAACACCAAGCGATCAAAAAGGTGTATGCCCCCAAAATAGTACCAATCAAACAGTCACCGCATCCCGCAAAAAATTAGACCCTACATAAGACAATCGGTCAAAAAATATATATAACTGTCAGACAATGGAGACACTAAAATATGTTTTTTTTCCTTCAAAACTGCTATTATTGTGTTAAAGTGAAATAAATAAAAAAAATTGACATATTAGGTATCACCTCATCTGAAAAAAACAGCTCTATAAAAATATCATATCACCTATTCCCTCAGGTGAACACTGTAAAAAAAATATAAATAAAAACTGGAATTTTTTTTCTTTTTTTGTCACCTAACATCACATTAAGTGCAACACCAAGCAATCAAAAAGGTGTATGCCCCCCAAAATAGTAGCAATCAAACCGTCACCTCATCCCACAAACAATGAGATCCTATCTTAGACAATCGGTCAAAAAAAAAAAAAGCTATAGCTCTCAGACTATGGAGACATTAAAACATAATTTTTTCGGTTTCAAAAATGCTATTATTGTGTAAAACTTAAATATAGAGGAAAAATATACATATTAGGGATTGCCATCCGTAACGATCTGCTCTATAAAAAAATTTTGGTCACCTTGCCCCATAAAGTGAAATAATAAATAATCAAAAAATCATATGTACCCAAAAATGGTACCAATAAAAACGTCAACTCTTCCTGCAAAAAACAAGCCCCTGCACCAAACGATCGGCAGAAAAAAAAAAAATATGGCGTTCAGAAAATGGCGACACAAAAGCATAATTATTATTTTTAAATGCTTTATTATGAAAAACTGTAACAAACAAGCAAAGAAAGTAGACATATTTTATATAATTGCATCTGTAACTACTTGGCATATAAAATAGCACATAATCTACCCTGTCAGATGAATGTTATAAAAAATGAAAACATTTTAAAATTAATATAGAGCAATTAAAAATTATTTATACCCCAAAATATTGCCATTAAAACTGGCACCGTATCCCCTTTTTCCAAAATGGGATCACTTTTTGGGAGATTCTACTGTAAGGGTGCATCAAGGGTGCTTCAAATGGGACATGGCATCTAAAAACCAGTTTAGGTAAATCTGCCTTCCAAAAACCATATAGCGCTCCTTTTGTTCTACTCCCTGCCCTGTGCCCTTACATCAGTTTACAACCACATGTGGGGGGTTTCTGTAAACTGCAGAATCAGGGTAATAAATATTGAGTTTTGTTTGGTTGTTAACCCTCGATGTGTTAAAGAAAAAAATGGATTAAAATGGAAAATCTGCCAAAAAAAGTGAAATTTTTAAATGTCATCTCCATTTTCCTTTAATTCTTGTGGAACACCTAAAAGGTTAACAAAGTTTGTAAAATCTGTTTTGAGTAACTTGAGGGACGGAGTTTCTACAATGGGGTAATTTATGGGGGTATCCACTATGTAAGCTCCACAAACTGACTTCAGACCTGAACTGGTTCTTAAAAAGTGGGTTTTGGAAATTTTCTTAAAAATGTTAAGAATTGCTTCTAAAATTCTAAGCTTTCTAACATCCTAAAAAAAAAAATAGGACATTTCCAAAATGATGCTAACATAAAGTAAACATATGGGGAATGTTAAGTAATAAATATTTTATGAGGTATCACTTTCTGTTTTAAAAGAAGAGAAATTGAAATTCTGAAAATTGAAAATTTTTTGGTACATTTTTGATTATGTTATAAATAAAGGTGAAATATATCGACTCAAATTTACCACTGTCATGAAGTACAATGCGTCATGAGAAAACAATCTCAGAATGGCTTGGATAAGTAAAAGCGTTCCAAAGTTATTATCACATAACATGACATATGTTAGATTTGCAAAATTAGGCTCTGTCAGGAAGGGGGAAATGACCCGGATGTGAAGTGGTTACTGTCTTCTGGGTTTCCTATTGGTATCTCCATTGATACGCTATTTGATTTTGATTCCATCTATATGGATGGAATATGAAAATGTAATTAAAATAGTTATTAAGAACAATGTCAAAATTTTCATGATGATGCATGTTACATAATTTTATCATTGTAAGTTCACATACGGCAGACTTGGAGAAATGTCTGGCTGAAAATTGTATGCAACTGATTAGGGTTATTTCTGTAGCATACACTCGAATTTCTGCAAGCTCCTTTCAGATAAGTGGATCATTCACAGAAGTTTCTGCAACAAATCTTCTGCATGTGATTACACTCAAAAAAGCATTTTAGCTACAGATAAATATATATATATATATATATTGTGGGAGATTAGCTGGTGGGGATCACCTTTTCTGAAAACAGACAGTCCGTATGCAGGCAGTTTCTTTGAAAGTCTGGCTGGTTGCCAGGTTTATTTAGCCCAAAAGGTTTGCACAGCAGAAAACAAACAAAACAGAAAGTAAATCCTTGCCGTCCGGCGCTAAGCTATACAGTTATGTCCTGACTATACGGTGCGGGGCTGCTCCCCGACACCGCCAACACAAATGGTAAAGCAAACCTTTAGTTTCTCTTGCATCCAAACATAGCTCTCCCTTCAGCCACACAGGTTACAATCCTGAGACTCAGCACATGAGAGACCTGTTGTGCTCTCTTCCTGTTTATTTAAAGTCCACCTGGAGGTGAACTCCAGTGGACCACAATCTCTGGACCGGAACCAAGCCTGCCTTAGAGGCTGGAAAAAACCCGGGTCGGATTCCGGTTCAGTCCCTCACAACAGAGCGCATGCGAGGTGAAACATACCTATCATCCACCACCTCGCCTCGCATACCGTCACATATCCCCCCCCTCTGCTCTAGCCCCCGCGGCTGAGCAACTGTCCCCAGCATACAATGCATGCGGGAGAGGGCATCTGCATTGTTTTGGAGCTTGCCCGGCCTATGCTCTACTGAAAACTTAAAGGGCTGTAAGGCCAGAAACCACCTTGTCACGCGGCTATTTTTTTCCCTGTTGTCACACATCCACTTTAGGGGTGCATGGTCGGTGACGAGCTTAAACGACCTTCCCAGTAAGTAATATTTCAGCGAGTCTAGGGCCCATTTAATAGCGAGACATTCCTTCTCGACAATGGCATAGTTCTTTTCATGCTTGTTCAGCTTTCGGCTCAGGTATACCACTGGGTGCTCCTCACCGTCTCTGGTTTGGGATAGGACAGCCCCTAGGCCCACCTCAGAGGCGTCCGTCTGTACCACAAACTCCTTTGAGAAGTCCGGGGTTACCAACACCGGTAGTACACAAAGGGCCCGCTTTAACTTCTGGAAGGCCTCCTCGGCTTCAGGATTCCATTTAACCATGGCCGACCCCCTGCCCTTTGTCAGGTCGGTCAGAGGGACGGCAATGGTGGCAAAGTCGGGTATAAACCGCCGGTAATACCCCGTAATGCCAATAAAGGCCCGAACTTGTTTTTTGTTTATCGGTTGGGGCCATTTTTGAATGGCCTCAACCTTATTGGTCTGGGGCTTGACCAGTCCCCGGCCAATAACGTAGCCAAGGTATTTGGCTTCCTCCAGGCCTATGGCACACTTTTTTGGGTTGGCCGTGAGACCTGCTTCCTTAAGTGAATCTACCACTGCTTGTACCCGAAGCAGGTGCGATTCCCAATCTGGGCTGTGGATGACCACATCGTCCAAGTAAGCAGCTGCATACGGGCGATGTGGGCTCAAAGTTTTATCCATCATTCGCTGGAATGATGCAGGAGCTCCATGCAGACCAAAAGGCATCCGCTTATACTGAAACGAGCCTTCAGGAGTGGAAAAGGCAGTTTTCTCCTTGGCCGATTCAGTTAGGGGTATCTGCCAGTAGCCTTTCGTCAGGTCTAGGGTCGTTATGTAGCGGGCTTGTCCCAACCTGTCCACGAGTTCGTCGACCCGAGGCATCGGGTAGGCATCGAACTTGGAGACACTGTTGAGTTTCCTAAAGTCGTTACAAAACCTAACAGTGCCATCGGGTTTTGGGACCAGCACTATGGGGCTCGACCAATCACTGTGGGACTCTTCTATCACGTCCAATTCTAGCATCATTTTTATTTCCTTTGCGACTGCCTCTCGCCTGGCCTCCGGTATTCTATATGCCTTTACATTTACGCGAACCCCAGGTTCTGTCACTATGTCATGCCGAATCACGTTGGTTCGTCCGGGTAAGGGGGAGAAAAAGTCTCTATTTTTGTACAAAAACGCCCTAACGTCACTTTGTTGCACCAGGGATAGGGATTCCGTTATGGGGACGTCAGGGATCACCGGTCGCCGGACTGTTGCAGCCGGAGATGTGGCCAATAAAGTCTCTCTGTCCTTCCAGGGTTTTAAGAGATTTACATGATAAATCTGTTGTGGCTTCCGTTTCCCAGGTTGGTAGACTTTGTAGTTGACCTCTCCTACTTTTTCAACCACCTCAAAGGGACCCTGCCACTTAGCCAGGAACTTGCTTTCAACCGTGGGAACCAGTACCAACACTCGGTCCCCGGGGCTGAAAGTACGGACCTTGGCACCCCGATTATAGACCCTCCTCTGGGCCTCCTGGGCTCGCTCCATATGTTCACGAACCAGGGGCAAGACAGCTGCGATTCGATCCTGCATCAAGGAGACATGCTCTATGACGCTTCGATACGGGGTGGCCTCTCCTTCCCACGTTTCTTTGGCGACATCTAGCAGCCCCCTGGGATGTCTACCATACAAGAGCTCAAAGGGGGAATACCCTGTGGACCCCTGCGGAACCTCGCGTATGGCAAACATGAGATATGGTAGCAAAAAATCCCAATTTTTTCCATCTCTGTCAACCACCTTTTTCAGCATACTTTTCAGCGTTTTATTAAATCGCTCCACAAGTCCATCCGTTTGGGGGTGGTAGACCGAGGTGCGGAGATGGGAAATTTTATATACTTTACACAGTTCCTTGGTGACCCTGGACATAAATGGGGTGCCTTGATCGGTTAAGATCTGCTTTGGGATCCCCACTCGACTAAACACCTGGACCAACTCCTTGGCAATAGTCTTAGCGGAGGTGTTACGCAAGGGGATGGCCTCAGGGTAGCGTGTTGCGTAGTCCAGGATTACCAGAATATGCTGGTGACCCCGGGCAGACTTCACCACTGGCCCCACCAGGTCCATGCCAATCCGTTCAAAAGGGACCTCAATTATTGGTAGAGCGACCAGGGGACTGCGAAAGTGGGGCGCCGGTGCTGACAATTGGCACTCGGGGCACGACTCACAGTACTGCCTGACATCTGCATGCAACCCAGGCCAGAAAAATCTCTGGGCGATTCTCTCCCTGGTCTTTTCAACACCGAGATGTCCCCCCATCACGTGACTATGTGCCAGGTCTAGTACGACCCTGCGGAAGGGTTTGGGAACCAGTAGCTGTTCGACCTCGTCTTCTCCACGTTTTATCACCTGATACAGTAAATTGTTGTTGAGGGCCATGTAGGGGAAGGACACCCCCCAGTTAGGGACCACCGGTTCCCCATCCACCATCTTAACATTTTCCCTAGCTCTAATGAGGGTGACATCTCGCAGTTGTTCGGTACAGAAATCCTCTCTCCTGACTTCTAAATCTGGCATAACATTTGGACTACTCTCACTGTCAGGGTCAGAGACATTCCCCTGTTCATTACCCTCGAACTGAGGGCTAGCTTCCCGGTCCTCCGACTCCCCAGCCAAGACAGGGAAAGGAAGAGGATCTCCCGCTTCCTCAACAACGTCCCCTTCCCTTTGGAAAAAAGGATCTGGCGAGAGCTCCCGTGCCTCCCCAGCAGGGGGAGCTCTATCTACCAGTCTCCCCTTGCCTTCCCATAAGCTCCAAAAATGGGGAAAATCTCTCCCCACTAACGCTTCGTGAAGCAGTGACGGCACCACCCCGACTGAATGTGTCACACTGCCCCAAGGGGTATCAACCTCAACCACTGCTGTCTGGTAGTCCCGTGTGTCCCCATGAATACAAATGACCCCGATAGTACTGGGGTGTAGTTTGGAGGGGTTTACACAATCCTTCCTGATTAGTGTCACCACACTACCCGAGTCTAGCAGGGCTGTGAGTGGTTTTCCATCCACAGAGATAGCACACATTTGTCTCTCGTTGTCACTCGAACATGCTGCAGTACACGCGACCTGTGCAAAAAGAGAAATGTGTCTTTTCCTGTAAGCATAGTCACACTGCATAGGCTCATCGCTTAACGGACAGTTTGCAGCAATATGCCCAAATGCATGGCACCGATAACACTGTATGTGCTCTACCCCGAGTCCTTTTAAGGGTCCCAAAGACCTTCCTGGCTTCTTTGGCCAGTCTCCCGGTCTAGGACCCACAGTCTCATTAGCTGCAAAATCAGTCTTAACATTACCCCTGCTTTTGAACCCTGGAACAGTCTTACCAGATCCTGGGGGTGATCTTGCGTCCCAAGACGCTCCACGGTGGGGCATAGACGGATTCAACAAGTCCTCAGAAGCAAGGTACCTCTCCACTAGGTCCACCAACTGGGTTGCAGTGTTGGGGTCCCCCTGTCCGACCCACTTCTTCAATGTCGCAGGGAGCGCACGCAGGTACCGGTCCATTACTACACGCTCCACGATCTGAGGGCCGGTCAAGGTCTCTGGCTGCAACCACTTCCGGGTGAGATGGATCAGGTCAAACATTTGAGAACGGGGTGGCTTGCCGCTGGAGTAAGTCCACTGATGCACACGCTGGGCTCGGACTGCCATGGTGACACCCAAGCGTGCAAGTATCTCCGTCTTCAGTGTCTCATAGTCCTGGGCCTTTTCCGGTTCGAGATCAAAGTACGCCTTTTGAGGTTCCCCGGTCAAAAACGGGGCCACTAGACCCGCCCACTGTTCTTTTGGCCACTCCTCGCGGACAGCAACTCTCTCAAAAGTCGCAAGGTAGGCCTCAACATCATCAGTAGGTGTCATCTTCTGTAGGTGATACGAGGCACGTACCAATTTTGGTTCCCCTGGCGCAGGAGGTGCGAACCCTTTTTTCAGCTCCACAAGAGCCTCTGCGAACTGCCGGTTCATCTCCTGTTGGGCCGCCTGTTGTGCTGCAGCGGCCTCTGCGACTTGGCGGTTGGATTCCCGCTGAGCTGCATTGGCCTGTAGCAGGGCCTTTAACATTTCCTCCATTTTCAGAAAATGCCCGCATCCTCCACCACGTGTGGGAGATTAGCTGGTGGGGATCACCTTTTCTGAAAACAGACAGTCCGTATGCAGGCAGTTTCTTTGAAAGTCTGGCTGGTTGCCAGGTTTATTTAGCCCAAAAGGTTTGCACAGCAGAAAACAAACAAAACAGAAAGTAAATCCTTGCCGTCCGGCGCTAAGCTATACAGTTATGTCCTGACTATACGGTGCGGGGCTGCTCCCCGACACCGCCAACACAAATGGTAAAGCAAACCTTTAGTTTCTCTTGCATCCAAACATAGCTCTCCCTTCAGCCACACAGGTTACAATCCTGAGACTCAGCACATGAGAGACCTGTTGTGCTCTCTTCCTGTTTATTTAAAGTCCACCTGGAGGTGAACTCCAGTGGACCACAATCTCTGGACCGGAACCAAGCCTGCCTTAGAGGCTGGAAAAAACCCGGGTCGGATTCCGGTTCAGTCCCTCACAACAGAGCGCATGCGAGGTGAAACATACCTATCATCCACCACCTCGCCTCGCATACCGTCACAATATATATATATATATATTATTATTTTATTTATTTTTTCTAAGAAAATTAAATGAATAGTAATCAGTCTAATGGAAGGTGTCAGGCAGATCAACAGAAAAGATTGTTTGTAATTAAATTATTACTTGACTGATGCCTTTGGCAAGTGACACAAAGGCAATTCAAAACTTAATAGAAAAATGTAATTAGCATTTTAATACATAAATGCGACTGTTTGTGGAAATACACATAGATTGCATATATTTAATGTCCAATATTAAGGTGCTATTTTACACTTAAAAATAAAGGGGGTCATTTATGAACAGATATACGCTACTTTTGTGGAGCATACCTGACGCAGATTCTGTCGCACACCATGTTGCGGAAGAATATGTGACTTCTTCCCCTCTCATGCCAGGTCTAAAAAAGTGGGTGGGGATGGGAACGGGTCTACAGGCCCCTCTTATTCATCATTTTCTACATCTGGTTTAGGCATAAACAATGGTCTAAATGTAAGACAGCAAGGAAGCTGGGTTACATTTAGACTGCAGGTGGATACGCCAAAGTTATGTATAGGCCAGCGCCTCTACATAACGTCAGCAATTCACAGCCAGTGCAGGGGCTTATTAAGACTGGCTTCTAAAACACTGTATTAATAAATGTGCCCCAAAATGTCATATTTTTAAGACTATAAAACATGCTTCACCATAAAATGAGAACCTCGCCCCCCAGTTAGACTTCAGAAAATAAGAAACAAATGTGTTATACTTCCCTGGCGGTTTAATGAAGTGAAGTGGTCAGTTGCATTAACTTTGGTGGTCTAGGGTAGAGAGAGTTAAAAGGGGGGTTATCTCCTGTTAACCTTAGTGTGTCATCTGCTGACAATTGAAACAAATAGCAAGGGCGCATGTGGTCACCTCATAAAATGCATTTATCCAGGTAAATGTTTCTCCCGTCATGTGCTATTCCAAAAATTTATTTGTGATTTTTTTATTTTTTTATTCTCCCATGACCCGAGAAATGAGCAAGTAAAGCATGTCTGTATTTGAAATTTTGGGTATGAGACTGGGAAATAAATGTTCTATGTTTTGAGATTTAGAAATAGCTAGATAAGGGGTCTAATAATCTGGTAATTTCCAACAATGCAGAGCTTGGTAATAGTGACCACAATATAATTATATTTCCCCCAAACTATAAAAAGAAAACTCTGGCTGGGAGGGCAAAAATACTTAATTTTAAACAGGTCAATTTCACAGGGTTGAGGGCAGCTCTTCAGGGTATAGAATGTAAGCTTTAATTGTCACAATACAGAGGATAAATGAGATTTAAATCCACATTGGGTACTTATACTGCAAATTTTATTCCTGGAGGTAACAAGTATAAACGGTTAAAATTAAACCCCACATGGCTTACAGCTACTGTAAAAAGGGCAATAAATGACAAAAAGTAATTTAAAAATACAGGGTCAGCTGTAGCCTTTGAAAGGGCTTAATAAAATCTGCAAAAAAAAAACAACAAAATGAATAGCAGATGGCTAAAGAGAGAAAAAAATAATAAACCTCCCAAAATTATTTACATATATAAATGCTAGGGAGATTGTAGGAAGAGTATAGGTGCTAATAGAACAGTTCCCCCCTTGGTTAATAGATAAGCAAATATATTACACCTTGATGCACTAATTGGGGTTAAAAAGTAGTCTAATACTACTGCTATTATGGTGTCCACATTGTTTTATACATACGTAATTCTATAACGCCTTGATTCTGTTATTAAGGTGAAATAGCGCTCTAAATATTTTACACGTATTAGGTTTTACACATTGTGTTATAGATAATTAAGCCTTGATTCTTTAATTGGGGTGAAATAGCGGTCTGATACCACTGCTAAATGGGTGTCCATGTTGTTTTTTACATAACTAATTCCATTAGGCCTTGTTTCTGTAATTGGGATGAAATAGCTGTCTAATACTACTGATTTTGGTGTATCCACATTCTTTTTTACATAAGTAATTCCAATAGGATCCAATTTTTGGGGATTGTTCTTGTGATGAATCAGAAGAAAGGAAAAACAAACAGTAACGTCCACACAAGCTTACTGCTGACACCCTCTCCACTCTGTCATGGGCCCACTACTTGCATCAGAGTGTAACAGAACTGGTTCTCTAGCAATCTATGTGGAATAACCAGATGGTGTAAAAGGAGACTTATCTTTCACTCTATAGTAGAATCTTGGGCCATTGCATGGTAAAGTCCATTATACCTGACACTAACATTGTGTAACGGGGTTCCGAAGGTGCACTCGGTCTCCCATCAGCCGCAGACCTGCTGCTTAGCTTCGGGAGCGAGGATCTGTGTTTGACCTCGTTCCCAGGGCGGCTTTGCTAGATGGGAGGCTCCCTGCTCCTAGGTCTGCCTTGAGCGCCGAGCTGATCACTCGGTGCTCGACTGGTTGGTCTGTCGGTCATGTGACACTGGCCACGTCACATGACCCTCACTCCCCACTATAAATACAGGCAGCATGCTGGCCACTGGTTGTCTGTTAATTTAGGTTCCTGGCAGTTGTTGGATACCTGTGTACTTACCTGATCCTGTTCCCTGATGATCCTTTGCCTGCTCCTCCTGTACTGCGCATCCTTCCTGGTATATTGACCTCGGCTTCCACCTGACTATTCTTTGCGGACTCCTTTGGTACTTCTCGACTCTCCTGGTATTTATGACCCCGACTTCTCCTGACCTTTCTTTGCTTATCTCTCTGTACTGCGTTGTCCTCTTGGTTTTGACCCGGTCCGTTCACATCCGTTATTTGTCTTGTCTGTCCTTCCCGCACAAATCCTAAGTTAGGGACTGCCGTCCAGTTGTCTCCTGTCATCAGGACTCGTGAGGCAAGTAGGCAGGGCCAGGGGTGAGGGTGGAGCGCAGTGGTCACTATCCTCCCCCTGTGTGTGTGTGTACGTGACCGTTACAGATTAACAGGCCAAATAACCACTGTATAATAAATCCTCTGGTGACCCTGACTGACCATGTCTCTAATCTGACGCAGATGGTGCAGGAGCTAGGGGAAAAACTCTGTTCTTTTGAATTAGGGCAAGGTTCTTCCACTCCTCAGGCCTCCAGTCCGCATTTTGAGCCCCAGATTAAGCTCCCAGAACCCTTTTCTGGAGACCGGAAGAAGTTTCTCTCTTTTAAGGAGAGTTGCAAACTTTACTTCCGTTTGCGCCCCGTGTCCTCTGACCTCGAGAGTCAACGCGTGGGCATTATCATTTCCCGACTACAGGGTGATCCCCAGGACTGGGCGTTCTCTTTACCTGCTGGCGCCAGTTGTTTAAGTTCTGTGGAGGGGTTCTTTCAGGCACTGGGTTCCCTCTATGATGAACCAGACAGGGCTCTAGTAGCCGAGACGGCTCTAAAGGCACTGGTTCAGGGCAATCTACCTGCGGAGGATTATTGCACCCAATTCAGAAAGTGGTGTGTCCCCTCAGGATGGAACGAACCAGCCCTGAAGAGTCAGTTCAGGTCAGGTCTGTCTGACAATTTAAAGGATCTTCTGGTCAGTTATCAACTTCCAGAGACCTTAGAGGAGATGATGACCCTTGTTGTCCGACTTGACCGACGGGTTAGAGAGAGACGACAGGAACAACAGTTCTCTTCCCAGATGGTGGTCCAGCCAGAGGCCTATCCCAGAGACAATGCTGAGGTCTCCACCGAGGAACCCATGCAGGTTGGCATGACCCGAGGGAATCTTCGCCGCAGACGTGGAGAATGCTTTTACTGTGGAGATCCTGACCATTGGATCAACCAGTGTCCTAAGAAGGTCCTCTCTGTCAAGTCTCCTAAGGCAAGGCAACCTAAAGACTAGGTACACCCTGATTTTTCTAAATGTAAGCTTTTGGTACCCATTACGATTTCTCTGGGGGTAGATAAATGGCCGGGTAAGGCCTTTATTGATTCTGGCTCAGCGGCCAGCTTTATTGACTCTGAGTACGCTGTAAGATTGGGTATTCTAATGTTTGCTTTACCAACTCCTATCCATGTCATGGCTATTGATGCTACTCCTCTTATTGGTGGTACGGTGAGCTCATGTACCTCGGAGATTTCTCTAACCGTGGGTGTGTGCCACTCAGAGAGATGTTCCCTTTTAGTCTTGGAGAACCTACCGGCTGAGGTGGTACTAGGGTTGCCTTGGCTCCGACTACATAACCCCACTATAGATTGGTCCAAGGGGGAGTTGGTGAAATGGGGGCCTAAGTGTGACTTGTGCTTGTCCGTGGTACAGGCTGGGGTCTCAGTAAAGTCTGATACTTTACCCACTGTTGTTAGGGAATATTCTGATGTATTCTCATCACCAACCCTGGAGGTTCTACCCCCCATAGACCTTATGATTGTACTATAGAGCTAGTAGAGGGGGCCAAGTTTCTTAAGGGGCGAATTTATAATCTTTCTAAGCCCGAACGCAAGGCCATGGATGATTATATTAAGGAGAGCCTTGGTAAAGGGCATATTAGACCTTCTGTCTCTCCTATGGGGGCGGGGTTTTTATTTGTTAAGAAAAAAGATGGTGGTCTTAGGCCATGTATCGATTACCGGAGATTAAATAAGATCACTGTCCAGAATAGATACTCCCTCCCATTGATTCCGGATTTATTTAACCAGGTTCTGGGGGCAACCTGGTTTTCCAAGATTGACCTGAAAGGGGCATACAATCTAATCCGAATCAAGGAGGGAGACGAATGGAAGACGGCGTTCAATACTCCGGCAGGACACTTTGAATATCAGGTGATGCCTTTTGGACTCAGCAATGCCCCAGCTGTGTTCCAAAACTTCATGAATGACATTCTTAGGGAGTTCTTAGGTAAATTTGTTATTGTCTATCTTGAGGACATTTTGATATTCTCTCCTGACTTCGAATCTCATGTGTCTCATGTTAAACAAGTATTAGAGGTGTTAAGGGAGAATCAGCTATCCGCTAAGCAAGAGAAATGTGTCTTTGGTGTACAGGAGATTCTGTTTCTAGGGCATGTTCTGACTCCTCACGCCTCCAAGATGGATCCTGGTAAGGTACTAGCAATTAAGGAATGGGTAAGACCTTCACCCTTAAAGGCCTTACAACGTTTCTTAGGTTTCGCCAATTACTATCGTAAATTTATTATGAATTTTTCCGTAATTGCTAAACCGTTGACCGACCTTACCAAGAAAGGGGCGGATTTGGAGAATTGGTCTACTGAGGCCATTTCTTCATTTGAAAAATTAAAGAAGACATTCAGTAGCGCTCCCATTCTGATCCAGCCTGATCAGGAGAGACCTTTTATTGTGGAGGTAGATGCGTCCGAGGACGGCGCAGGAGCAGTCCTTTCACAAGGTCCTGCTAGCCTCACTAACCTGAGACCATGTGCCTTCTTCTCCAGGAAATTCTCTCCCACGGAGAGAAACTACGACATAGGGAATAGGGAGCTGCTGGCCATTAAATGGGCATTTGAGGAGTGGAGGCATTTTCTGGAGGGGGCAAGGCATTGTGTAACTGTTGTCACTGACCATAAAAGCCTGATGTTTCTCGAGTCTGCTAAGAGGTTGAATCCCCGTCAAGCCAGATGGGCTCTGTTTTTTACTCGTTTAGATTTTTCCATTACGTTCAGGCCGGGAAGTTAAAATGTGAAGGCGGACGCATTATCTCGGAGCTTCCATGCTTTTCAACCTACTGAGGTACCACCCGAATCCACCAAAAATCTTCATAGCAGCTCTAACCCAGGATATCTCGGCTCGCATTAGGTCTGAACAACATCTGGCACCGGTATCCACCCCAACAGATAAGTTGTTTGTTCCCATACAATTTTGTCTCCAGCTGTTGGGTGAGTCTCACGATTCTGCCTTTTGTGGACATCCGGGTGTTGAGGGCACTAAGGATCTGGTTTCTATATCTTATTGGTGGCACACTCTAACTAGGGATGTCAAGTCCTACGTGTCAGCCTGCAAGGTTTGTGCCAGGTCCAAGACACCTAGAACTTGCCCTGCTGGTATCCTACGACCCCTACCCATTCCCAGTAGACCCTGGTCCCATATCTCGATGGACTTTATAACTGACTTACTGCCGGCGGAGGGTAAGACTGTAGTTTGGGTAGTGGTCGATAGGTTTAGCAAGATGGTCCATTTCATTCCCCTGTCTAAACTCCCGAATACCAAAAACCTGGCGTCTATTTTTGTGAAAGAAATTGTTCAATTGCATGGTATCCCGGAAAATATTGTTTCTGACAGGGGTGTGCGGTTTGTGTCCAAATTCTGGAGGGCCTTCTGTCAAAAATTTCAAATTTCATTGTCTTTTTCCTCTGCCTACCACCCTGAGAGTAATGGGCAGACTGAACGCCTAAATCAGTCTGTGGAACAATTCTTGAGGTTGTATGTTGCTGATGACCAGCAATTATGGGTGAAATTTCTTCCATTGGCTGAATTTTCTTTGAATAACCATGTCAATTCTTCTGCTGGGGTTTCAACTTTCTTTTGTGACCATGGTTTCCATCCCCGTTTTCATTCTGGGTCATCCGTCTCCTCCTCTAACCCTGAGGCGGATAGGCTCTCCTCTGAACTGTGCACAGTTTGGGCCCGGGTTCAATCGAACTTAGAAAAGGCTCAAAGTTCTCAGAAACTCAAGGCCGATAGGAGACGTTCAAGGGGGGTGAATTTTCAGGTTGGGATAAGGTATGGTTGTCCTCCAAGAATCTCTCTCTTAATGTAGATTCTAAGAAATTTGCTCCTCATTTTATTGGACCATATAAGATCACGGAGGTGATTAACCCGGTATCATTTAGGTTGGAGCTGCCCGAGTCATTCCACATTCATAATGTGTTCCATAAATCTCTACTTAAAAAATATTTTGAAACGGTAGTACCATCGAAAGCCTCGCCTCTGCCGGTTCTTGTTAATGATGCTGTCGAGTATGTGGTGTCTAAAATAGTGGATGTCAGGAACGTGCGTAATTCCTTGCAGTACCTGATTCACTGGAAGGGGTATGGACCTGAAGAGAGATCTTGGGTACCTGCCAGGGAGGTTTATGCTCCTAGACTTGTTCGAAAATTTCATTTAGAACACTCTAAAAGGCCATCGCCTGAAGTCTTGGGTCCGGTGGCCCCTCGTAAAAGGGGGGGTTCTGTAACGGGGTTCCGAAGGTGCACTCGGTCTTCCATCAGCCGCAGACCTGCTGCTTAGCTTCGGGAGCGAGGATCTGTGTTTGACCTCGTTCCCAGGGTGGCTTTGGTAGCTGGGAGGCTCCCTGCTCCTAGGGCTGCCTTGAGCGCCGAGCTGATCAGTCGGTGCTCGACTGGTTGGTCTGTCGGTCATGTGACGCTGGCCACGTCACATGACCCTCACTCCCCACTATAAATACAGGCAGCCTGCTGGCCACAGATTGCCTGTTAATTTAGGTTCCTGGCAGTTGTTGGATACCTGTGTACTTACCTGATCCTGTTCCCTGACGACCCTTTGCCTGCTCCAGTTGTCCCCTGTCATCAGGACTCGTGAGGCAAGTAGGCAGGGCCAGGGGTGAGGGTGGAGCGCAGTGGTAACTATCCTCCCCCCTGTGTGTGTATGTACGTGACCGTTACACATTGACTTGTAAGGCTGAGTTCACACTTAAGTTATTTGGTCAATTTTTGACCAGTAACTGACCAAATAAATGAAGTGTGAACTCATTCTAAGAGTGACGCCTCTCACCTGCCTGTCACACTGATGCACAGTAGCTGTTTCACTAACACAGCGGACTAGCTATGCATGTTTCTGCAATGCACAGTGACGTACACCGATACACACGCTCCCTGCAGCCGGTAAATAGCTGATTTATAACGTGCTTCGTCACAAATTAATTTGGATTTTTTGGGAAAATTTGGCGAAGTGTCCTAATCAAATTTTTTAAAATGGGTTTACCAAAGACAGAAGTTGTCAGACTAACCTAATTAGTTTTTATGAGGAGGTGAGTAGAAGCCTGGATAGAGGGACTGCTGTGGATGTATTGTTTTAGAATTTTGCAAAGGCTTTTGATACTTTTTCTTAGATATGTAATAGGCAAAATAAGGGCTTTAGTATAGGGCTGAAGGACTGTGTCCAGAGAGTTGTGATCAATGATTCTTATTCTGAATGGCCCCCGGTTATAAGTGGTGTACCTCAAGGTTCAGTACCCTAAGGTCGGTTACCACATACATAATCATGCATTTAGGATGCATTTTTTGGCTGCCACTTTTGTTTGAAGGGTACATTTTCCAGGTTCTTTAGCTCTCTGATTAACTTTAAATAATAACATCTGTGGTAAAACATAGTCTGCAAGCAGCTACTCAACTCTATATCTCATGCAGTCTACAATTTTGCAGATGCTTTGTAGTACTGTGCAGTGTATGGAAGGTGTCCATAAACTAAACATCTATATTAGGCGTATTGCTGGTGCCGATTGCGGCGCAAAGGTTGTGTGACCAGTCTGCAACTTTTTCCCGCTCACGCAAGGTCTAAAAAAAGTGGGCATGGGGTGGGAGGGGAAAGGGGATGGGTCGGCAGACCCATCTCATTCATAATTTTCTACGCCTGTTTTTGGAAATAACCTCAGGAACTAGGACATCACTTAGACACACTGGACCTGGCAAGATGGACTTCAGGAACTTTGACACTGTTCAGACACAGCAGACATGGCAAGACGGACTTCAGGAACAAGGACAATGTTTAGACATAGCAGACTTGACAAGACAGACTTCTGGAACTAGGAAATTCTTCAGACATAGCAGACTTGGCAAGATGGACTTCAGGAATTTGGACACTGTTCAGACATAGCAGATACTGGTATTTGGACACACAAACAAAGGGAAGCTCCATACATTCTAGGACAGATCAAATCAAAACATGGTACAACAGACAAGAAAGACATGAATGCAAGACCAAGGCACGTCATCACACTCAAGAGTCAAATTCAAAACTGACACAGAACTCAGGAACTAATAAAACAGATTAACCCCACAAGAACAGACTGGGGAGAGATGGAAGTCACGGTGGAACAATTCCAGTATGCACGGAACAGTGGCAATGGTGCACTGCCATACTGAGATATGGCTATAGATACCCACCCACAAGTGTCTGTCAACCAGCCCACACGACATACAATGGCGCACAGTGAATAGATGTGTAACAATGCAGTTGGAAAATTGCACTTGGAATCCATTGCTATTGAATGTACCAAAAGCTACATGCTGCACTTTGTGAAAAGAGACTGTTATGTGTTCACTTCCGACCTGATTCTTCAAGCTACATTTCCACTGCACCAATCCCCAGGGAGAAATAGCTTGTGGGAGTACACCATGACACAACACTTAATCAGGGCCACTACCACTACCATCCTCTGCTTCGTCTCGTCAGGGGCTCGCTGCAGATGTCTCTGGTAAAAAGTAATTACAGACATAAGCCAGCTATCTAGGTGTTATAGGTACAGTATAGGGACATATTTAGTTAGGTAGATTGAACTAATAGGTAGAAAAGTCAGGGTTTTATCATGGTCTGTGTTTCATAATGAGGGCAAGTACTGTCAGCAAGTGAAAAGTTCATGTATGAACTGAAAATTCTGCAATCATTAAAATCCTGCACCAACCTATTTTTTTTCTTTACATGAACAGCCTTCCTTATAAAATAAATAAATACATTTCTACAGTTCATAACAGTTTTATAGGCTTTTTCCCAGCACCAGCTGAAAACATTTTGCTACCAACACTGTGCAATAGCCCCCTTTTTTCTAAAAAAAAGGTTACATTTTGCTACCATGTGTGTTTTAGTGTGTAAATACTGTGTTTATACAAGGGGGCATATACTGTAATAGCTCCTCATTTAATTACTGAAAAAAATGGCAATTTTGCTACCATGTATAAGCAGTTTATAGCATTTTACTAGTGTGTTTGCAGCAGGGCATGTTTAATTGCCCCTTACTAAGTTACAGAAAAAGTATCAATTTGGCCACCATTTACAATTGGGTATTTTGGCGCATTTCAATGCATCAATATTCTGGTATCATTTAACACATTTATTGCATCAATAAATGGTGCAGTTTTAGTTAATGCATTGTACTGCATTAATATACCAGTTTCATTCAACACATTGTATTACCATTGTAAATTGTCAATACCAGTGTGCAGTGTATTTGTAGACAATGTGGGAAATTTACTTCCCTGTTTTTAACCATTTCAGGCCTGGAGGTTTTTTTTGTTTTTCCATTTTCGTTTTTCCCTCCCTGCCTTTCCAGGGCCATACATTATTTATTATTTTTTTTCTGTTCACACTATTTAATATTGCAAATGATATAGTGGGGAGCTGGAAAAAAAAACACAATTCTAAAACAGTTTTATGGGTTTTGTTTTTACAGTGTTCCCTATGTGGTAAAACTGAACTGCTACTTTCATTCTCCGGGTCAGTATGATTATGACGATAACATGTATGTATAGTTTTTCTTGTGTTTTAATATTAAAAATAAAAAAAAACGTGGAATTTTTTTTTTTTCTTTTCATCGTCATATTCTGACCCCTATACATTTTTTGTAGTTATGTGTATGGAGCTGTGTGAGAGATCATTAAAAAGTTAAAAAACAAGTTAAAGAAGTGCTTTTCATAATAAAAATAAATAAAAGTTTCAAGTAAAAAAAACACTTTCCAATAATAAATATAAAGTTGTAAAACAGAAAAAAAAAATCAAAACAGACACGTTGGGTATCGCAACATCAGTTTCGATCGGCTCTACAAAAATATCACATGATCCACCCAGTCAGGTGAACGCAGTAAAAAAAGTGTCAATATAGCCAATTTTTTTGTCACCTAGCCTCACAAAAAGTGTAATACCAAATGATCAAAAAGTCGTATGTACCCCAAAATGGTACCAATCAAACTGTCACCTCATCCCGCAAAAAAAAGCCCCTACATAAGACAATAGGCCAGAATATTAAAAAAATATTTCAGAAAATGGGAACACAAAAAGAAGATTTTTTTTCTTTAAAAAAAATGTTTTTACTGTGTAAAACTTAGAAAAAAGCGTAACCACCTACCATCCGCCCATTGACTATAAACGTCCGGGAGGTGGATCTCTATCTCTGAATGGAACTTTCTGAACGTCCATTCAGAGATCGCAGCTGTACACTAATCGTGCAGCTGCAGAGCGGTTTGCCCGCTTTCAATGACAGCAGGGCAACCCAGAGAGATGGCAGGGACAGTTCCCAGGTGTCCCTGCCTTCTAGATCGCTGTATACACATAAATAAAATACACATATTTGGTATTGCCGCGTCTGTTACGGTTGGCTCTATAAAAATATCACATGATCCACCCATGTCCGATAAACACCATAAAAAAAAAACGGTGTCAAAAAAGCCATTTTTGTCACCTTACATCACAAAAAGTGCAACACCAAGTGATCAAAAAGGCATATGTTCCACAAAATGGTACCAATAAAACCGTCACCTCATCCCGCAAAAAATTAGCCCCTAAAAAAGAAAATAATTTAAAAAATAAAAAATAAACTATAGCTCTCAGAACATAGACACATTAAAACATAATTTTTTTGTTTCAAAAATGATATTATTGTGTTAAAGTGAAATAAATAAAAAGAGTATACATATTAGGTATTGCCGCGTCCGTAACAACCAGCTCTATAAAAATATCACATGACATAACCCCTCAGGTGACCAAAAAATAAAAAAATAAAAACTGTGCCAAAAAAGCAATTTACATCACATAAAGTGCAACACCAAGCAATCAAAAAGGCAGATGCCCCCCAAAAATAGTACCAATCAAACTGTCACCTCATCCCGCAAAAAATGAGTCTCTAACTAAGACAATCGGTCAAAAAATAAAAAAGCTATGGCTCTTAGACTATGGTTTTTGTTTCAAAAATGCTATTATTGTGTAAAACTTAAATAAATGAGAAAAAGTATACATATTAGGTATCACCATGTCCGTAATGATCTGCTCTATAAAAATTTCACATGACCTAACCCCTCAGGTGAATGCTGTAAAAATAAATAAATAAAAACTGTGCTAAAACAACCAATTTTTTGGTCACCTTGCCGCATAAAGTGTTATAATGAATGATCAAAAAATCATATGTACCCAAAAAAATGGTACCAATAAAAACATCAACTCTTCCTGCACAAGAAGATCGGCAGAAAAAATAAAAAAAATATGGTGCTCAGAAAATGGAGACACAAAAACATAATTTATTTTCAAAAATGATTTATTATGTAAAACTGAAACAAACAAAGAAAGTAGACATATTTGATTTCATTGCATCCATAACAACCTGCTTTATAAAAATATCACATTATCTAACCTGTCAGATGAATGTTGTAAAAAATAAAAACAGTGCCAAAACAGAAATTTTTTGGTTACCTTGCCTCACAAAAAAAAACTTAATATAGTGCAATTAAAAATTATATGTACCCCAAAATAGTAGCAATAATACTGGCACCTTATCCCCTAGTTTCCAAAATGGGGTCACTTTTTGGGAGTTTCTACTGTAAGGGTGCATCAGGCTTCAAATGGGACATGGCATCTAAAAACCAGTTCAGCAAAATCTGCCTTTCAAAAACCATGTGGCGCTCCTTTTTCTTCTGTGCCCTGCCGTGTGCCATTAAATCAGTTTCCGACCATATGTGGGGTGTTTCTGTAAACCGCAGAATCAGGGTAATAAATATTGAGTTTTGTTTGGCTGTTAACCCTCAATGTGTTAAAGAAGAAAATAGATTAAAATGGAAAATCTGACAAAAAAGTGAAATTTAAAAATTTGATCTCCATTTTCCTTTAATTCTTGTGGAACACCTAAAGGTTTAACAAAGTTTGTAAAATCAGTTTTAATTAACTTGAGGGGTTTAGTTTCTACAATGCGGTCATTTATGGGGGTATCCACTATGTAAGCCCCACAAAGTGACTTCAGACCTGAACTGGTACTTAACCACCTCAGCTCCGCTAGCTTAAACACCCTTACTGACCAGACCACTTTTTATAATTCTGCACTACACTACTTTCACGGTTTATTGCTCGGTCATGCAACTTACCACCCAAATAAATTTTACCTCCTTTTCTTCTCACTAATAGAGCTTTCATTTGGTGGTATTTCATTGCTGCTGACATTTTTACTTTTTTGTTATTAATCCAAATTTACAGATTTTTTTGCAAAAAAATGAAATTTTTCACTTTCAGTTGTAAATTTTTATAAATAAAACTACATTTCTATTTAAATTTTTCTCTAAATTTATTGTTCTACATGTCTTTGATAAAAAAAAAATGTTTGGGTAAAAAAAAAAAAGGTTTGGGTAAAAGTTATAGCGTTTACAAACTATGGTACAAAAAAGTGAATTTCCGCTTTTTGAAGCAGCTCTGACTTTCTGAGCACCTGTCATGTTTCCTGAGGTTCTACAATGCCCAGACAGTAGAAAAACCCCACAAATGACCCCATTTCGGAAAGTGGACACCCTAAGGTATTCGCTGATGGGCATAGTGAGTTCATAGAACTTTTTTTTGTCACAAGTTAGCGGAAAATGATGATTTTATTTTTATATACAAAGTCTCATATTCCACTAACTTGTGACAAAAAATAAAAACTTCCATGAACTCACTATGCCCATCACGAAATACCTTGGGGTGTCTTCTTTCCGAAATGGGGTCACTTGTGGGGTAGTTATACTGCCCTGGCATTTTAGGGGCCCTAATGCGTGAGAAGTAGTTTGAAATCAAAATGTGTAAAAAATGCCCAGTGAAATCCTAAAGGTGCTCTTTGGAATGTGGGCCCCTTTGCCCACCTAGGCTGCAAAAAAGTGTCACACATGTGGTATCGCCGTACTCAGGAGAAGTTTGGCAATGTGTTTGGGGTGTCTTTTTACATATACCCATGCTGGGTGAGAGAAATATCTCGGCAAATGACAACTTTTCCCATTTTTTTTATACAAAGTTGGCATTTGACCGAGATATTTATCTCACCCAGCATGGGTATATGTAAAATGACACCCCAAAACACATTTCCCAACTTCTCCTGAGTACGGCGATACCACATGTGTCACACTTTTTTGCAGCCTAGGTGGGCAAAGGGGCCCACATTCCAAAGAGCACCTTTAGGATTTCACAGGGCATTTTTTACACATTTTGATTTCAAACTACTTCTCACGCATTAGGGCCCCTAAAATGCAAGGGCAGTATAACTACCCCACAAGTGACCCCATTTTGGAAAGAAGACACCCCAAGGTATTTCATAATGGGCATAGTGAGTTCATGGAAGTTTTTATTTTTTGTCACAAGTTAGTGGAATATGAGACTTTGTAAGAAAAAAAAAAAAAAATCATAATTTTCCGCTAACTTGTGACAAAAAATAAAAATTCGAGGAACTCGCCATGCCCCTCACGGAATACCTTGGGGTGTCTTCTTTCCAAAATGGGGTCACTTATGCGGTATTTATACTGCCCTGGCATTTTAGGGGACCTAATGCGTGAGAAGTAGTTTGAAATCAAAATGTGTAAAAAATGCCAAGTGAAATCCTAAAGGTGCTCTTTGGAATGTGGGCCCCTTTGCCTACCTAGGCTGCAAAAAAGTGTCACACATGTGGTATCGTCGTACTCAGGAGAAGTTGGGCAATGTGTTTTGGGGTGTCTTTTTACATATACCCATGCTGGATGAGAGAAATATCTCGGCAAAAGACAACTTTTCCCATTTTTTTATACAAAGTTGGCATTTGACCGAGATATTTATCTCACCCAGCATGGGTATATGTAAAATGACACCCCAAAACACATTGCCCAACTTCTCCTGAGTACGGCGATACCACATGTGTGACACTTTTTTGCAGCCTAGATGCGCAAAGGGGCCCAAATTCCTTTTAGGAGGGCATTTTTAGACATTTGGATCCCAGACTTCTTCTCACGCTTTAGGGCCCCTAAAATGCCAGGGCAGTATAAATACCCCACATGTGACCCCATTTTGGAAAGAAGACACCCCAAGGTATTCAATGAGGGGCATGGCGAGTTCATAGAAGATTTTTTTTTTTTGGCACAAGTTAGCGGAAATTGATATATAT
Source organism: Bufo bufo (assembly GCF_905171765.1). NCBI lineage: Eukaryota > Metazoa > Chordata > Amphibia > Anura > Bufonidae > Bufo > Bufo bufo. The sequence goes on from NC_053393.1 coordinate 296,944,656, forward strand.
ATTTTTTTCTCACAAAGTCTCCATTTCCGCAAACTTGGGACAAAAAGTTCAATCTTTCATGGACTCAATATGCCACTCAGCGAATACCTTGGGGTGTCTTCTTTCCGAAATGGGGTCACATGTGGGGTATTTATACTGCCCTGGCATTTTAGGGGCCCTAAAGTGTGAGAAGAAGTCTGGAATATAAATGTCAAAAATTTTTTACGCATTTGGATTCCATGAGGGGTATGGTGAGTTCATGTGAGATTTTATTTTTTGTCACAAGTTAGTGGAATATGAGACTTTGTAAGAAAAAAAAAAAGAGTCTATTTCCGCTAGCTTGTGCCAAAAAAAATGTCTGAATGGAGCCTTACAGGGGGGTGATCAATGACAGGGGGGTGATCAGGGAGTCTATATGTGGTGATCACCCCACCTGTAAGGCTCCATTCAGACATCTGTATGTGTTTTGGGGATCCGATCCATGGATCTGTGGATCCGCAAAAACATATACGGTCCTCTGAATGGAGCCTTACAGGGGGGTGATCAGGGAGTCTATGTGGGGTGATCACCCCCCTGTCATTGATCACCCCCCTGTAAGGCTCCATTCATACGTCCGTATGTGTTTTGCGGATCCGATCCATGGAACCGTGGATCCGTAAAACACATACAGACGTCTGAATGGAGCCTTACAGGGGGTGATCAATGACAGGGGGGTGATCACCCCACATAGACTCCCTGATCACCCCCCTGTTATTGATCACCCCCCTGTAAGGCTCCATTCAGACGTCCGTATGTGTTTTGCGGATCCGATCCATGGATCCGTGGATCTGTAAAACACATACGGACGTCTGAATGGAGCCTTATAGGGGGGTGATCAATGACAAGGGGGTGATCAATGACAGGGGGATGATCAGGGAGTCTATATGGGGTGATCAGGGGTTAATAAGGGGTTAATAAGTGACAAGGGGGGTGTAGTGTAGTGTGGTGCTTGGTGCTACTTATTACAGAGCTGCCTGTGTCCTCTGGTGGTCGATCCAAACAAAGGGACCACCAGAGGACCAGGTAGCAGGTATATTAGACGCTGTTATCAAAACAGCGTCTAATATACCTGTTAGGGGTTAAAAAATGATCGCCACTGGCAGGCTGTAGATCCACTCGCTTACCTGCAGTTCCTGTGAACGCACGCGCCTGTGTGCGCGCGTTCACAGGAAATCTTGCGTCTTGCGAGATGACACATATATGCGTGACTCTGCCTGAGTGTGCCGCCTCCGGAACGCGATCCTGCGTTAGGCGGTCCGGAGGCGGTTAATAAGTGGGTTTTGGTAATTTTCTTTAAAAATTTAAGAATTCTAAAATTCTAAGCCTTCTAACGTCCTAAAAAAAAATAATAATTACATTTCCAAAATGATGCTAACATAAAGTAGACATATGGGTAATGTTAAGTAATAAATATTTTATGATGGATCACTTTCTATTTTAAAAGCAGAGAAATAGAAATTTAGAAAATTTGGAATCTATCTAAATTTTAGATAAAAGCGTTCCAAAGCTATCACCACATAAAGTGACATATGTCAGATTTGCAAAATCAGGCCTGGTCAGGAAGGGGGCTAATGGCCCGGATGTGAAGTGGTTAAAAAAATATAGACATATTAAGTATAGCTTCATCCATAATGACCTGTTATATAAAAATATCACAGGATCTACCCCCTCAGGCGAATGCCATAAAAAAAAAAAAAAACTGTGCCAAAACAGCCAATATTGAACATTCAAAAACTCATATTTGCCCACATTCAAAAACACCAACTCATCCCACAAAAAATTAGTCCCTAGACAAAAAAATAGAGAAAATGGAGACACAAAAACATGATTTTCCCCCCAAAAATGCTTTATGTAAAACAGCCAGACAGAAAACAGCCATAATACTTTCATCCTCTAACAAATTTACATTTCCTTTCCATGCACCATTTCTATGTTCTTTTCCCACCATACATTCCATACGACAAAGTAAAGCCATATGATCAGAAAAAGCAGCCATCTGTAGTGCAAACTCCCTACATTCTAATCCAGTATTAAAGAAAAGGAAATCTATCCTAGAGCTGATGTTACCTCTATTAAGGCCGAATGCACACGGCCATGGAACATCCCGGATAGAGATGTCGCGAACATAAAAAATTTACGCAAATGTTCGCGAATGGGCGAATCGGGCAAACTACCATAGACTTCAATAGACAGGCGAATTTTAAAACCCACAAGGACTCTTTCTGGCCACAATACTGTAGTGATGGAAAAGTTGTTTCAAGGGGACTAACACCTGGACTGTGCCATGCCAGAGAGGGATCCATGGCAAAACTCCCATGTAAAATTACGTAGTTGACGCAGAGTGTGGTAAATTGAATTTGCAATGCGATTAATATAACCTGTATTAATCGCATTGCGATTACAACTTAGATCTGAGTTCCTAATGGTTGTATTGCTAGAACTGACAAATATAACAAATATAGCACTATATTCTCAATCTTCGTTATATTCTAGCAATACAACCATTAGGAACCCAGCTCTAAGTTGTAATCTCAATGCGATTAATACAGGTTATATTAATCGCATTACGATTACAACTTAGATCTGAGTTCCTAATGGTTGTATTGCTAGAATTGACGAATATAACGAATATAGCACTATATTCTCAATCTTCGTTATATTCTAGCAATACAACCATTAGGAACCCAGCTCTAAGTTGAATTCGCAATGCGATTAATATAACCTGTATTAATCGCATTGTGATTACAACTTAGTCAAATTTGTGACACTGCAGCTTCAGAATGAATCTAAGATGGATGCTGTCCTTGCTTTTTGATAAGAGGTGGGAGGGTCTGGGAGGGAGGGTATGCTGATTGGCTGGAATGTGTCTGCTGACTGTGAGGTACAGGGTCAAAGTTTGCTCAATGATGATGTATAGGGGCAAACGCGAACAAGCTATGTTCGCTGGGAACTGTTCGCCGGCGAATAGTTCGGGACATCTCTAATCCCGGACTGGCATCCTGCTGAGAGCAGGAGCGCATGGCGTCACTAGTTGCTTTGACGCCGTGCACTTCATGCTGCCACTGCACCACAGTGATACACATCTATGCAAGTGAATTCCTGTAGTGCAGAGGCGGCAAGAAGAGGACGGCATCATAGCAACCAATGACGCCGTGCGCTCCTGCTCTCAGCAGGATGTCAGGCCGGGATACCACAGACCGCTCACGGCCGTGTTCCACGGCCGTGTGCATTCAGCCTTATACGTAGCTGATGGAGATTTTCCCAAACACACATCGGCATCAAATTTGGTTCAGTTTGTTCCCAGTGATATTTTTCTTTTCCCACCCAATCTCACAATTAAAGTCCCCCAACATTATTGTCGGCATTCTTCCTGTCAAATACACTTTAAATTTCTCAAACAATTCAAGTCTTTCATCCTTTCTCACAGATACATAAACATTCACAATCCTCATTTTCCATACTCCATACGTCACCACCGCAGTTATACATCTACCTACATCCACCCACAGTGTAGCTATCAAAACTACGTTTTTTGTTATTAAGTAGGATCCCTACACCATCATTTCTATTGGATAGTGAACCGGACCAGACCGATGCACCATTTGTCCAGTCATTTCCACATGAGTGGTCACTAATACCACATTCTTGATGGGCTATAATGTCTGCCCCCTGTTTTTTGAGGAAGTCAAAAACAGCTATCTGTCTTGCCTTTGATCTCAATAATCTTATATTTAAGGATAGCACATTAAATGAAGTTTTGGCTTCCATATATAAATTTTTTGTAACACATAATTACAGGAACCCCAAATTTTTCTCATCCTACATCTCTGGGAGGAGGTTAGCTTGATGTCAAGATACCTGCCCATATTGGGTCTAAAAAAGGAGCATGATCCGGAATTTGGGATGTTGGATACACCCCCGATCTAATTGGCCTTGCTTCTTCTCTGCCTACTGAAGGAATCAGTCTGTCGTTTCGGGGTTCCACCGCTTTCTTCTTCTGCCTCTCTTGGAAGGGCTGAAGAAAAATCACCCTGTCCTTCGCCTTCTTCTGCTGCAGCTCCAGTACATATAACCGGGGTTCTAACAGGAGATCCAGTGAGGGAAGCATCCCCCTCACCTTCAATCTCTCCCGTTAGACCAGCCATAGTCTCAGGTATTTCCAGAAGCATATCTTCTGCTGGAGAAACCTCCATCCCACCTTCCTCTTCTGCATGTATCAGGCTCTTCCACTTGAGGCTTGGGGTTCACTGCACCCACCCCAGTGGGTCTCACAGGATCTCTCCTGAGGACATCCACATACGAACGGCCCCCAGGTTTTCAAGGGCATTTACAAAAGACATGACCTTCTCCACCACAGGCATTGCATACCGGTAAATTTGTGCATGAAGCAGCCAGGTGTCCTGACTTACCACACTTGTTACACAAAAGAGAAGATACAGTACATCTTTCCTGGGTATGACCATACTGTCTGCAGCGCAGACAATACGTTGGAGCCCCAGTAAAAAAGAGGAGGCCGGCGTCTATCCAGATTGCAAACCTTTGGGGGGGGGTATCGCATACCACCCGGCCAATCTACATCCTTGGAAAAACGCACATAGTCCACATAGTCAGTCCACAACCCTTCAGAGTTTTTAATTTGATGAGAGAATTTTACATATGAACAAAATTTACGCAAGAACATTTCAATATATTCTCTTCTCACATGGGGGTTATACATTAATACAACTAGGTGCACATCATCCTCATTATATAGGACAATAAAGGTTAGTCCATCCAGGGTTAGATTATTCTTGGCTTTTAAGAGCAAATAGAAATTCTGACATGCAGCAGAAGTCAGGAGTGATGTTCTAATGTCAGCTGAACATAATTATATTAGTGCCATCTCACTGCTTGCCACCGTTATTGAGAAAAAATAACTTTTATAATATGCAAATGAGCCTCTAGGAGCAGGGGAGTGTTGCTCATGCTCCTAGAGGCTCTGTTCTCCCACCTCTGGCCAAGCCCTGCTATGCTTGATTGACAGGACCAGACAGTGCTGGTCTCCTCTTGCTGGCCCTGTCTGCCATGGAAATCTTGCACCTGCGCCATCCTGTTTAGTATTTGGCGCAGGTGCAGTGAGTGAAGCCATCAGCCGGCGAGCATCCTTCACTCACTACGCCTGCGCCAAATACTGAACGGTACGGCGCAGGCGCAAGATTTCCACGGCGGACGGGGCTGGCAAGAGTATGCAAAAGGAGGCAACGGCAGCATCTTCAGTGGATTCTTTATTGGATGAGCCTCACAGAATGTGTACCATAAAAATAGACAGCAACGTTTCGGCTTGATAAAGGCTACCATGTAGCCAAAATGTTGCTGTCTGTTTTTATGGTAAACATTCTGTGAAGCTCATCCAATAAAGAATTCAATGAAGATGCTGCTGTTGCCTCCTTTTGCATACTGTTCGTTGAACTGCTGAGGATCTTTGGCCGTGGCTTGGCTGTTGCATTCCAGTGTGATCACAAGGTCCGTGAGTGCTGCTCTACAATTGTTATTTACACTACAGGGCTGGCAAGTGGAGACCAGTGCTGCCTGGCCCTGTCAATCAAGTGTAGCAGGGCGTGGCCAAAGATGGGAGAACAGAGCCTCTAGGAGCAGGAGCAACACCCCCCTGCTCCTAAAGCTCATTTGCATATTATAAAAGTTATTATTTCTCAATAACGGTAGTACGCAGTGAGATGGCACTTATATAGTTATGTTCAGTTGACAGTAGTACATCACTAATGTCAGCCAGGTTAATAACCATTGTCCTGCTGACAGAAACCCCTAAAATACAATTGATTCTAGGCATTCACAAATTTCTGTTTTGTCAAAGTAAAAGAAAAATTAATAAAAACATTTTTTTTCAAATTTTCTGTTTCTCTGACAGAACAGAAATATGGAAAACAGAATGTTGATAGGAACTTGGCCTTAAATCTTCAAATATCTTTAAAATCTTTAGATACCACAGAATGTTCCACACAGCCGTGCTGAAGCTGTTTGACACCCATTGAATGTCTAAAAAGCAACCAACCTTTGCCAAAAGAACTCTCAAAGGAGCAGCAATTTAACTCAGGTGTGTTTTGGGGAGAGTGGCTATAAACAGCGTATATGTTTTTCAGGTCTCTGAGATAACATGAATTTAGAGACCATGAAACTTTCACACAACTCATCTGTTAGATAATTAAGGACTCATTCTCAAGATCTTTGATCTGTTGTTCTGTTATTTTTCAAATGTCCATTAATTCCCCCATTTCTCTGTTCTTATTGTATATATATTGCTGTTTCTTCATATATTCTTGTAGTTTGCCTGATGAAGGGACTGGTGATGTCGAAAGCTCGCTATTTACCATCATTACTTCTATTTTTGTTAGCCATTAAAAGGTATCAAACCTGCAATACTCTTATTTTGTTTCTCTTAATGAGAGCACTAAACTAGCTCCCCTAAAGCACGCTGACCACATCATAGTTTATGAAACATTTATGATTGTGACTATATTGTACTGTGCTCACATAGATGATGTGAGCACAGTCCAAGAGATGCACAATCAGATAGGATGTCACCTTGTCAGAGATCATTGTGATGCAGTCATTTTTTTCAGGGGCATACAAGGCATGTTTTTGTATCTTAACAAATTCTAATTTTTATATATCTTTTACATTACAGCTCTGTTAAAAATCTGGAGAATAATGTTGCAGTGGAGTAATCTGATAAAGATGACAATAATGCAAATCAAATTGAACAAGAAGTACAGAGGTACTGTGGCGAAACCAACCTCGCCACTGGGTTTTGGAGGGGCCTGGCTACTAGCCTCTTGCCCCAGGATTATGGGCCCTCTCATCAGCCAGGCCTCATTTGTTCACAAAGGACTTGGACTAACTTGAACCCTGGTCTAATTCGTGCCATTTTGGGATGTTAAGTGTCTATGTGTATTGAAAAGGGTGGGACATTGTATACGTTGAGTAGGGAGGTCTATTCCATTGTCTCTCTGTGTGTATTGGCGATGTCCTTTGTCCTGAGAGATAATTGAATTACTTCTCGGTTGTCTCCAGGACAGAGGATATTGTGTATTCGCCTGCCTGTGATGATTGCATCAACCCAGTGTGAGGTAATTCTATCACGGGCAGAGGGGAGGATTTTGTGTGGGAGTGTCTGAGTGTATTGTACGTGGTTATTGGCTGTTTTTACAAAACCTTGTGGGTGGTAACCTTGTTGGAAGATGTGTATAAAATGCTTGTGTGTTAAAATAAAGAGAGTTCCTGCTTTTATACCTTCATGAAGTTTTGGATCATGTTTGGGGAATGGGATAACTACTACACTCTTGGGGATTGCTATATCACAATACTCCCCTGAGTATAAGCTCTTGTAAGAGCTTGTTCATGGTTCCTGCTCTCTGCATTTCGGAGAGGTTCACCCATTGGAGCCTGGAGCCTTGTCGTAGGTCCAGGGTGGGTAGGAGACGGCGAGACCTCCACCAAGCTTTGGCGGTTCGTGAGGTCTGCAGTGCTGACGGTGTCAAGTGGAGTGCTTGGAGTCCTCTGGAAGCACTAGGAGCAACTATCGACGGAGGTACCCGGTCGGGGTGCTAGGCGTTCCGTTACAGGTACCCACTGTCATGCCATTCCAGCTGAGAAGCTGAAGACACTCCCAAGACCAGAGGCCTCCCAGCAGCACACAGATTCACACTGAAGGCGGGAGCACCTTCAGCCTTTTAGGACAGAAATACTCAGGGGCATTGGTGTTACACTTAGAGGCTCTGTTTTCTCTGCAACTACTATAACCCCTCCACCTTGATTGAAAGGGCTAGGCTTCATGACATTTTCACTACTTGATCCTGTGATTGAAAGTGTGCTGCAGCCTGAATCACCAGCTTTACTAGCTTGTCCATGGAACTATTGCCTTGCATCCTCCAAACCACTTATACCTAGGGCATCTCCACTACCATCAGGTAGAGGAACCCAAAGTCTGAGTGTGCCCCGAGGGATGAAAGGGTGTGCCCTCCTATCACTGCACAGTCCAGGGAGCACTAGAGTATGACTACTCATGCATATTTGTCTATTGCACCACTTAGTAAGTTTTCCCCCTAGTGCACTAATTGCATATTGTACAATATAGTAAGCTAACCCCCTAGTGCACCACAATAAGTTAACACTCAAACTCTTAACTCAAATTTCTTAACTGATCTTGATATCCCAAAACAAAGCCATTGAAAAGTAATTGAACATGTCGGCTTAACACAAGTAGTTTTAGTTAACCTGTTTGGTTAAGCATGTGTGTTAACTCTACTACATCTTCAACCTGTTTAAGTCAGAAATACTCAGGGGCATTGCTGTTACACTTAGAGGCTCTGTTTTCTCTACAACTGCCAGAACCTCTCCACCTTGATTGTCAGGGCTAGGCTTGATGACATTTTCACTGCTTGATCCTGTAAATCAAAGTGTGCAACAGTTGCAGAGAAAGCAGAGTTGTAATGGCAACACTCAGTTCCTCTTAAAGGTTAATTTGCATATTTAGTACCCTGAGGTAGGGCACTACCATGTCAACACCTAGCTACCGTATCTAATGTCTAGCAGAGAATGCCATTTCCAGGTCCTCTCATACTGTGACATGTAATGTGCCTGGTTTTTCAGCAGGTGGAATATGCCCTGGTAGAGCCTTAGACTAGAATGGAACTAACCATTCCATTCTTTCCCCCCTTTGAGCAGGAAGGGACCAGTTCTGCTTCCCACCAAAGGAGGGTTTGCTGAGGAAGTAGTTAGTTGGAGTTAGGCTAAGAAAGTGAACGGACAACATGGCTCAGTGAGGGAGAATTTTACCCTCCTGCAGCAGAAGAATTTCAGGGAAAGCAGCTCGGAGATCACCGAGACTCATTGAATTGAAAAGATTGAGTATTATGAGGGGGTCAACAGCAAAGGAACCAAATTCAACTGTACCAGAACCTCTAGAAAGTCCAGTAACCAACCTGAAGCCTTAGATTGGCACAGTAGAGAGAGCGGCATTTAGATGATCTGCAACTAAATTGCATCCTGCTGGAACCAAGTAAGAAGAATTGCACTAAAACCTTTGAAACCGATTGTATTGTCAAGTTTAAGTTATTCAAGTAAACACAATTGGAACGTTTCCAAGTCTGGTATAAATAAAGACTAAAGCTTTACCCACAAACAAGGAGACCTCACACAGCTCTGCAGGTGGAAATATAAAAAGTTATATAAATCTATATAAATTTGTTCTTGCTGTAATTGAATAGTCCCACATAATAAAGGTAACATCATTTTTGCCACACTTTACCTGTAAAACAATGTAGAAATTGTGCTTTTTTTCCCAATGTCCCCCTATTAATTTAGTTTCAAGTTTCCAAATACATGTTATGAAAAATGAAATAGTGCCATTAGAAAGTTCAGATTGTTCTGCAAAAAAAAAAAAAAGCTATCATACAGCTACGTAAAGTGGAAAAAGTTATGACATTGTAATTAGCTGACAATTTGTCTTTGCTTATTTTTATCCTGCAAATCCACACTGTTGTACAGTACCAGCAAAGTGGATGAGAATTTCAGAATTCTCATCCACATGTTGCTTAAAAAAAAGCAACAGAAAAGTTGTGGTATTGCAAATTTGAAATATTCAGTATGTCAGTTTATATTGTGGATTTTACTAGTGATGAGCGAGCATTCTCAGCCGAGTATCGGTTTGGCTCAAGCATCGCTATGCTCAGCTCGTGGCGGTACTCGGCCAAATACCACGTGTGCTCGTCGCATTGCTCGAGTCTCCGCCCCCCACGTTTGGCGCCTCCTGAAGCATCCAATCAGCGTTTAGGTAAGTAATTCCCTCCAGTGTAATGCCATAGCCATGTTAGCTATAAGCATTACACTGGTTGGCTGGCCGGAACACGTGGTATTAGTTTATATAGGAGCCGACGTCCCACGCTCGGATCATTCAGCGTCAGGGAGAGCCGACAGTAGGCAGAGACATATAGCGGTTTGCTGAAATGACAAAGATTGAACTCCCAAAAAGCTCTTAAAAGACAAAAAAGTCCTCTTCATGACTAAAGTGTGTGTTTGACAGCAGTGCAGCTTTTTTTTATTAACAAGGGTTAAATTCAGCAGTATTAGGGACTGGCGTCTGCAGGAAGGGACAGATAGTGCAGGGCTGGAAAATCGCTGTGTTCAGTACCAAAAGGCTTTCAAAAGAAAGAAATATTACATATCAGTGAGATCTACAGTATACCATCAGAAAGCAGTGTGTTTAGGAGAAATTCTAAAAAGGGGCTTATTCACTAGAGCAGGGCTGGCCAACCTGTGGCTCTCCAGCTGTTGTAAAACTTCAACTCCCACCATGCTTTGCTGTAGGCTGATAACTGTAGGCAGTCTGGGCATGCTGGGAGTTGTAGTTTGGCAACAGCTGGAGAGCCTCAGGTTGGCCATCCCTGCACTAGAGTGTGCCTGCTAGTGAGATATACACTGCTCCATAATATAAATTTATTTTTCTGGGGAAATTAACCTAATTTGTGCCACATCTGTGTGCGCGCTCAATCCACAAACGTCATATACAGTATTACAGCCTAGAATCATTTCTATTTGGGACACATTTCACTAGTTTGGGTCACATCTGTGTCTGCATTTAGGCAACAACCATATATACAGTAATTCAGCAGAGAATTCTTTATATTTTGGACAAAAATCCCTAGTGTGGGTTTCATCTGTGTGTGAATTTAGGCTGCAACCGTTATGTACAGTAAATCAGCATAGATTTATTTCTATTTGGGACAAATTTCACTAGTTTTGGTCACATCTGTGCGTGAATTTAGGCAGCAACCATATATACAGTTATTTACCAGAGAATGATTTCTATTTGTGACAAATTTCACTAGTTTGGGTGACTTCTGTGCGTGAATTTTGACTGCAACCATATATACAGGATTCAGCAGAGAATTTTTTCTATTTAGGACAAATATACTGTCCATGTACTGTGGATTCTGTGCATAATCTAGTGTTCATATTCTGTTCATTAATGGGGCATATACTGAGTAAAATTTAAAATGTGTGTGTCTAGTGACAAAATAAATAATCTGTTTAAAATCTAGTGTCCATAGCGCGTGGCTCTCTGTTTCAATTACAGTAAAACATGTGAAAACAGTGTATTTTTGTGAGAAGTAAAATATTTGTGCCACATCTACTGTGTGTGCATTTCATACATGTTACTAACATATACTGTACTTCATCCGCAGATGGTGTATGGTAGTCTGTGACATTATCAGATCTACATCCCCTGTGTAAAGTGTGCACATCCAAAATACCTGTTTTAAATGATTGGCGCGTACATGTACATATTCTACAATACTGTAGGCGTTAGATACTTTTAAGCATATATAACATTTCATATTAAGAAGGCGGCCAGTATGGGACGTGAAAGTCGCCATGATGCTGATGGTTCACGCACAGGCTGTGGCCCTGGGCTCAATGAAACAGAGTAAAATAATGTAGATGAGAGCCTTTCAGATGCGCTAACTCTCTAAAACAGTGAACGCGATGGCAAACCTTTTAGAGACTGATTGCCCAAACTGCAACCACAAACACATTTATTTATCGCAAAGTGCCCACATGATCATTTACCCTGAATACTACAGTCCAGTATAGCATATCTTCCATGTTCCTTATTATTGAGCTATAGTGGCCTGCCTACAGTCAATGTGCTGCCTGTGCTATTCATGGCGTACCCAACGCTAATGAATGGAAGGAAAATTGTAAGGTATATTGGTGCACCATAGACTTTTTCAAGAGTAAGGGTGACCACAGAGATGGCTCTGAGTGTCGCCCCTGGCACCTGTGCAAGGGTTTTGCTGACCCTATAAAACATTATGAGCGAGGGCAGCCTAAAAAGCATGTCGATATACAGTTGCAAGAAAAAGTATGTGAACCCTTTGGAATGATATGGATTTCTGCACAAATTGGTCATAAAATGTGACCTGATCTTCATCTAAGTCACAACAATAGACAATCACAGTCTGCTTAAACTAATAACACACAAATAATTAAATGTTGCCATGTTTTTATTGAACACACCATGTAAACAATCACAGTGCAGGTGGAAAAAGTATGTGAACCCTTGGATTTAATAACTGGTTGAACCTCCTTTGGCAGCAATAACGTCAACCAAATGTTTCCTGTAGTTGCAGATCAGACGTGCACAACGGTCAGGAGTAATTCTTGACCATTCCTCTTTACAGAACTGTTTCAATTCCGCAATATTCATGGGATGTCTGGTGTGAATCACTTTCTTAATGTCATGCCACAGCATCTCAATCCGGTTGAAGTCAGGACTGGGCCACTCCAGAAGGCGTATTTTCTTCTGTTTAAGCCATTCTGTTGTTGATTTACTTATATGCTTTGGGTCGTTGTCCTGTTGCAACACCCATCTTCTGTTGAGCTTCAGCTGGTAGACAGATGGCCTTAAGTTCTCCTGCAAAATGTCTTGATAAACTTGGGAATTCATTTTTCCAATGATAGCAATCCGTCCAGGCCCTGACGCAGCAAAGCAGCCCCAAACCATGATGCCCCCACCACCATACTTCACAGTTGGGATGAGGTTTTGATCTTGGTGTGCTGTGCCTCTTTTTCTCCACACATAGTGTTGTGTGTTTCTTCCAAACAACTCAACTTTGGTTTTATCTGTCCACAGAATATTTTGCCAGTACTGCTGTGGAACATCCAGGTGCTCTTGTGCAAACTGTAAACATGCAGCAATGTTTTTTTGGGACAGCAGTGGCTTCTCTGTGGTATTCTACTATGAAATCCATTCTTGTTTAGTGTTTTACGTATCGTAGATTCGCTAACAGGAATGTTAGCATATTCCAGAGACTTTTGTAAGTCTTTAGCTGACACTCTAGGATTCTTCTTCACCTCATTCACCTCAGTCTGAGCTGTGCTCTTGCAGTCATCTTTACAGGACGGCCACTCCTAGGGAGAGTAGCAGCAGTGCTGAACTTTCTCCATTTATAGACAATTTGTCTTACCATGGACTGATGAACAGCAAGGCTTTTGGAGATACTTTTATAACCCTTTCCAGCTTTATGCAAGTCAACAATTCTTAATCGTAGGTCTTCTGAGAGCTCTTTTGTGCTTGGCATCATTCACATCAGACAATACTTCTTGTGAAAAGCAAACCCAGAACTGGTGTGTGTTTTTTATAGGGCAGGGCAGCTGTAACCAACACCTCCAATTAGCTCTTGGAGAGGTCATTAGTCTAGGCGTTCACATACTTTTTCCACCTGCACTGTGAATGTTTACATGGTGTGTTCAATAAAAACATGGTAACATTTAATTCTTTGTGTGTTATTAGTTTAAGAAGACTGTGATTATCTATTGTTGTGACTTAGATGAAGATCAGATCACATTTTATGACCAATTTGTGCAGAAATCCATATCATTCCAAAGGGTTCACATACTTTTTATTGCAACTGTAATGGAGGAGGAGGCGGAGGAAAAGGACGAGAAAAGGAAGATTGAACCACATAACCTTTTTGGTGGTGGCAGAGGTGCATGTGAATACAGTGTATTCAGTACTTTAAAAACAACATATTTAAAGTGCCTTGTTGTTCACCCGCTTTCCTCTGGTGGAGTAGAGAAGTCAGGGGCAATCCAGGCCTTGTTAATTTTTTTAATAGTCGACCTGTCAGCATTTTCAGTTGACAGACGGATGCGCTTATCAGTTATTATGCCCCCAGCAACATTATATACCCACTCTGACAAAACGCTGGCGGCAGGGCATCCCAGCACCTCTGAGGGATAGAGTGCAAGTTTGTGCCACATGTCCAGCTTGGACACCCAATAGTTGTAAGGAACAGAGGGATCCCCGAGGACACTGACACGATCTGCTATGTACTCCTTCACAATCTTCCACAGTGTTTCCCTCCTTGTGACACTAGGCCGCACATCAGGGTGAGGGTGCTGGCGGGGTGTCATGAAACTGTCCCAGGCCTTGTAGAGTGTTGCCCTGCCTCTGTTGGAACTGCAGTGTGTCCCCCTCATCTCCCATCCTGGGTTGGCCAAGGAACTATGTACTCTGCCACCAGCGTTGTCAGCTGTAAATATTTCTGCAATGACATTCTGTTCTGTTATTATTATAGTTTTTTGTTTGTATTAAAGTTGGTATTATAATTGTTATTATGGTTTATGGTTGCAAAATATGTTATGGTTATTTGGTTATTTATGAATTTTTAAAAAGTTCATGCCTTTGGTTTAACTTCACTCTTGTTTGTTAGGTTTTTAGTTATATTAGTGTATAAGTTTGGGATGTTTGTTGTGCATGGTACATATATGCTGTATGATTGCCATGTGTGTGAGCTTGCCGAGCTAAAAACCTGCCAACAACTTATGGCGATTATCAGACAGAGCCAACCCCGTCCCTTATACCCTGCCCCAGCTCTGCGGCGTTGTGCTTTTTGTCACCCAAGAAAATTAATTTTAGCTAAGCCTGTTGTCACTTCCCCATGAGAATTCAGAGTTTGCAGTGGAGGAGGAGGTGGAGGCGGATGAGAAGAAGGGGGGTTGCTGACACTAATGTAGGTGGTGGCAGAAATCCTGATGGCAGTAGTTCAATCCTTGGCATCGGTGCCACCTGTGCCATCCCAGTGTCTGACTCGCTAACGGCCTACACAAGTTCACCCAGTGTGCCGTAATGGAAATGTAGCGTCCCTGGCCAAAAGCACTTGTCCATGTGTCCGTCTTTAAGTGGATTAAACTGCATTGGTCAGGGCACAAGTGATGTTTCGGGACACACACACTATTGCTGGTGTAATGCGGGGACTGCACACCGTGAAAAATAGTGGAGGCTGGAGACTGAGTAACGAAGGACGGCCGCCGCCATGAGGCTGAGGAAAGCCTCAGTTTCCACAGGCCTAGATGTTAATATTTCCATGCCTACAAATTTTTAAAGGTGCACATTCAGTGCTATAGCCTGTGGGTCGGTGGCGGGGTATTGGCGCTTATGATCAAAGGCCTGGGGACATCTGTACGCTGTGCTTGGACACAGAAAGGGGTGTGCTAGCAGATGGTGCTTGCAAAGGCCAAGCTGCAGGGAGGGAGTCATCCAGGTCTGCGTCTAGGACAGAGGATTGGCCAGCACGTACAGGGGCGGACTGACAACTCATGGGGCCCCTGGGCAATAAGAGATTATGGGGCCCCTGTGTACCCACCCACCCTCAAGCCACACCCACCCATAGCCCCACCCACATTGCACCGTGCCAGCTCCAGGCTCATGTGGGCCTTGGGCGATAAAGTCTCAGTGGGCCCCCTATACAGTGATAACTCTGAGTACAGAAAAAATTGTAGATGTCCCCTGCAGTCCTGTGTAACACCACAGATAACACAGTGATGGCTATCGGAGTACAGAAAATGTAGTAGTGTTACCTGCAGTCCTATGTAAAACTACAGATAACACTAGTGCTGATAAATGTGATAGTGTTACCTACGTCCTCAGTGTGCCTCCCTATTAGTGTTGAGCAAACTTGTGTTTTAAGTTCGGCGTCTAAAGTTCGGGTTCGGGTTATCGAAGTATCCCGTTATGGATTCTAAATTCCGTTATGGTCCGTGGTAGCGGAATCCATAACGGGATACTTCGATAACCCGAACTTTAGACGCCGAACTTAAATCACAAGTTCGCTCAACACTACTCCCTATGTCTGCCCCGCACAGAATGTCTTTGTTGCAGCTGCGTCAAGACACAGGAACACTGTGGGCAATGGTGATGGTGACACACAGGGAGACACAGACACACAGAGACACACACACGGAGACACACACACACACGGAGACACACACACAGGGAGACACTCACACGGAGACACACACACAGGGACTGACTCTCACAGAGTACGGCCCCGACAGCTCGTCTGTACACAGATCCCAGAAATCACAGAGAACATCTGGCTGAAAGAAAGAACCGAGCAGCTTCATGTGGATCTCACCCTGGAAAAGCTTATGTTATATGGAGACAGTCAGCAGGTTGTATGCAGGGCTCTCTGTGTGCTGACACACTGTAACACAAGTGCTGTATTGGAGGCACCAAGGTACAGAAGGGCTGGGACCACCACTAGGTTGAGGTAACGGGCAGGAGGACACACACAGGAGCAGGACTAGCCTCAGGGTCATGTGGCCCCTTATGTAAGTCCATTACACAGTATAGAAAAAATACTCCCAGGAGGTCTGTGATCAGAGAACTTCCTTTAACCGCCTCCTGGTGTTAATAAGGAATAGGAGGTAATTAAAGAGCAGAGAGCTGGTAGTGAAGGGGTTAATGACAGAAAATGTCGGAGACTACACACATACCTCCACCTGCATTTCTGTACATGGCATGTATGGGGAGGCAGACTGGAGTTGTTAGAAAGAGGCCCCGCCCATTAGACTACCAGTCTCCACCTCCTTGGGTGACATCACACCTACCAGCAGCGACTCTATTCTAGTCACTATCCAACCAGTACAGCAGCACATGATCATGTGATCCTCTTGACTTCGCCCATATAGCATCACAGGGTCGCAACGTCATCACAGGTCCTTTACCCCCTCCAGTTGCACAGCCTGTGAGCCTGACTCCTCCCACACAGGATCACATGATCTTGAAATTATCACAGGTCCTTTACCTCCTCCCGCTGAACAGCCTGGAGACTGACTCCGCCCATGCAGGATCACATGATCGTGACATCATGAAAGATCTTTTAGCCTCCTCCAACTAGAAAAAGCCTCTATGGGCTCCTGGGAGGTATAGGTCACGTGACGAGAGAACGCGAAATAGGCGGTGAAAAATAGCTCTTTAGCACAGCTGCGGCGGGCCCCTATCCTGGCCGGGCCCTCGGACCACGTCGGAAGTGCCCGACCGGTCAGTCCGCCCCTGACAACGTAAAACAGGGATGGAAGAGGAGGCAGTGGTGTGACCCACAGACTCTGATTGTGGACCCAGGGGTTCTTCCCACAGATTAGGGTGCTGTGATGCCATGTGGTGGATCATTCTGGTGGGGTTGAGGTTGCTACTGTTCCCACCCCTACTCATTTAGCCTCCAGTGTACAATCTTTCCCCATTATGTTCCCGTGTTTGAGTGTTTATTGTTATGTTTTTAGTTAGTTTATTAATAGTATTTAAAATATGTTACGGTTATTGTTATTTATGAAATGTTGAGTTCTTATTTAGGTATAGCACAGTTACAGTTAGCAAATTCCAATTCTTTTATCATCCCCACCTTCCTCAATAAAGCCCCAGACTGCGGAACACCTACCCCTTGTCAAGGGAGATTTGCACAAGTTGCGGGCCTGTTTATTGTGGCCCGTCTTCTCCCTTTTGCCACCACACAGCCTCTTCCAGCCTGTTGCGGTGCTGTGGATCCCTCCCCCTCTGTCCTGCTGTCCTCGCATGTCTTTCCACCTTCCCAGGTTGGGTCAGTTATGTCATCGTCCCCATCTCCAAATCCACTTCCTCACTCTAGTCATCCTCCTGAATTGTGTTGACCTAACAAGACCCTACTTATTGACAACTGTGTCTCATCCCCATCATCCACCAAGTGAAACACTAATTGCCATTCCCACCCGTCATCTTCTTCTGACTTTGGAGGCTTAAGAGTTTGGGGATCAGTGCATAAGATATATTCATGTCCCTTTTCAGGGAGGGTCAGCTCACCTGCAAGGACCTCACCTACAATTTTTTGGGGGGTCAGCTGACATGGTATATTATTTTCTATGTTTCAGACTTGGAAGGAAACTCAATTTGGTTTCCTTCAGTGGTGAATCTTCCACGCATGTGTTTTTTACAGGATTCTGGTTTTTATATAGTGGCACAGGGGTAAATATTTCAATGTTTTTTTTTTTTTATATATATCAGGCTTGACTCCATTTTCTCCTCTCTCCTTTGCAGATGCCTTTTCAGGAGATATTAGACCCTTTCACATTTGGGACCTGGAGGAATTACAATTGTATTCCTTTTTTTTCATTGTATGTGCCAATTTCCCTAGATCTTTCTTTGGGGTAGACAATAGAATTCCAAGATAGTCAGATAGCAGCTTGTAATTGTGGTACAGTTCCATAATGTGAAGAGGCAACAAATGCTGACAAATGCGCTAAATCTGCTATGTGACGTTCTCTGGAACCCAAAGGAATATTACGATTAGAAATTGGTCATTCTTTCTTGGTAGCCTATGCTGACTGGGTCAACAGGGTGGGCCCCTGAGCAAGGTGGACCTCTGTGATGCACCCCCTGCACAAGTGGCACATAACACATTAGACTTACTGCACTACATACAGTACAGACCAAAAGTTTGGACACACCTTCTCATTCAGAGTTTTCTTTATTTTCATGACTATGAAGGCATCAAAACTATGAATTAACACATGTGGAATTATATACATAACAAACAAGTGTGAACAACTGGAAATATGTCATATTCTAGGTTCTTCAAAGTAGCCACCTTTTGCTTTGATTACTGCTTTGCACGCTCTTGGCATTCTCTTGATGAGCTTCAAGAGGTAGTCCCCTGAAATGGTTTTCACTTCACAGGTGTGCCCTGTCAGGTTTAATAAGTGGGATTTCTTGCCTTATAAATGGGGTGAACTTACAGTTTTCCCATATTCATGCGGCCTTACACCCAGGGCTGTGACCCTTTTCCCTGTCAGTCGGGTATCTGTGAGGGTGGTTGTTCATGACCCCACCATATGGGGCGTCCTACCCTCCTCTACCTTTGTGTTATATTCTAATGGAGAGTGGTACATCAGCATGTCAATAGGCAGTGATGTAATGGAAAGCAGTTACAGTGATATGGTACAGATTGCTATCCCATATTATGTGAAGTAGCCAAAAGCAGTCTGGAGTAAAGTATCTTCAATATTCTGAACATGATTATGGGCTCTTCCCTGAGCTGTTCTTAACAGCATTTAGAAAGCATTAAGAAAATTGCTTTACTGCAGCCATATGGGCCATAGACAATGGTCTGGATAGGATCATATTGACTTCTATAGGAGACTTTTCTAGGTATGATCTGTGACTTGTGCAGAGGTCATCATCATACAAGGAAGTATCGTCTATTGTGAATGGTGGACCCTGTGGTCATATCATTATAGGCAGGATTAGAATGACAGATAAACAGATAACTGTAGTAAAGTCAATTGCATAGACCAAGAAGTGACACCTATCATTAGACTTAGTGGCCAGTGAGAAAACTGCAGGACTGTTTGGTTTTTGTTTAAATATAGATATTGAGGTCAAAAATTAAAAATAGCATCACCAAAAATTATTTAAAAATGTTAAGCATAAAAACAGGATTTTAAGAATAGATCATTTTCTGATGACACATTCCCTTTAATGTTCACAAAAAACTTCCAAGTTGGAGTCAAATTTCTCAGATGTGTAAAAGAGAAATAAAATGTGTTGAGCATGAAAGACATTCCTTCACAACAGTGCATTGGATCTCCCTCATTCTACTCTCTACTCGCTGTTCTGTATTATGGTTTAATGATTTACTTTTGTTCTATACAATAAGTAGAGTTGATCAAACTCATTAAGATTTGGTTCAGTTCTAATTTGCAAGTTTGGTTTGGACCCTAATCGATTAGGGCCAAGCCAAATTGTCTCCAATTGCACTGGAAATTGGTAAATAACACCCTGTAAAGTCCTAGGACTTTACAATTTACTTTTAAGGAAAACATTATCTTTTTCCATTCATTTTTTATGAATTTTTGATTTTTCTCTACGCCCTCCCTAAGCTCTTGAACAAAATGACAGCAATAGTAAATTATGTCTGAGTGATACTGACATACTTTACATAGCTATGGGTAAAAGCATGTTTGATGGGATTAGCGAACAGCGTATTTAAGGTAAGGGCTAGAAGGCGACACTGGCTCTGCGACACCTATCATGGCCAGGATCACTGAGTAGCGGTGATCCCATAGAAATAAATTGGATCACCACGACAAACACAAGAAATCTAGCTGTGTTGGATTTTTTGTGACTGCCGCTGCGATCCCATTCAATTCTATGGGATCACCACAACTCAGCCATCCTGGCCACGACAGGTAGTGATGAGCGGCATAGGCAATATTCAAATTCAAAATATTTAACAAATTTTTGGGCCGAATATTTGCCATAAATTTGCAAATTCGAGAATTCGTCATCTCCAGTCATTATTTACTTGATTGCAAAATCATATTAGCAATAAATTTGCAATTAGAATATTCAACACTATTCGTGAATACAAATATATAGCACTATATTCTAAATAGTTGTGAATTCTCGAAGTGCCGATATTTGCGATTAAAATTTGCGATGCGAATATTCGCGCTCAACACTAACTATATGTGACGCAAGACCAGTGTTCGCTGTCTAGCCCTTTCCTAACCTCTTTATGACCCATTCTCTAACGTGACAGGTGTCAGAAGATCTAAGAGACTGGCTATATGTGATGTGATCTGACAGCCGCTTTGGTTTCAATAGTTTCAGTGTGGTTGCTGGTAATGACCACACCTCTTGTCTCAGGTGTAGCTTAGTAGTTATTCCAACTCCCCTATTTAGTCTGGCTTAACCCATCATGCTATGCGGTTGATAGCTTCAGTTTGGTATTGGAAGTGCTGGTGAGTTGTCCTGTTCTGAGTTATTGCTTGTCCATTTACTTCAGAAGTTAAGTGTTACTTCCCTTTTATATTTTGTTGTTTCCCCTTTGTCTTTTGTTACTAGGCCTCAGGGAGATGCTTGTTCCTTCATATTCCAGGACAATTCAGGATTTACAGGGTCATAGGTTCCAGTGAATGAACATTCCTACCCCCAAGGTCCGTTCATATGGATAGGAGCCAGGAATAGGATTAGGGTTTCCATAGGTGGTGTCCGTTTCTCATTCCCTAGCTTTGAGGCCTAGTTCCTTTGTCCTTCCCTCCTGTTGTTGGTGTGGTGTTCCCTCCCACATCATTAACATCAGTACCGAGCTTCTTTTCACTTTAAAGGGGTTGTATCATTTCATCTCGACCCACACCTTTCAGATAATGGGTGCATATCCTAGCAATATGCCCCCATTGTCAGAGATGGTACAACCCCTTTAATGCCCAGGATGATTATGGGCTAATAACATATGGAATGCTTTTACTTATCAAAGCCATTCTGAGCTATTGTGTTTTGGTGACACATTGAACTTCATGTTAATGGTAAATTTGAGTCAATATGTGACAGCTCATAAAATAGATTTTACTTAGCATTCCCCATATGTATACCTTATGTTAGCATCATTTGGTAAATGTAATTTTATTTTTTAAGACGTTAGAAAGCTTAGAATTTAAGAAGCTAATTTCCAAAACCCACTTTTTAAATGGCCAATTCAGTTATGAAGTGACTTTGAGGGGCTTACATTATTGACATCATCTATAAATGACTATATTTTAGAAACTACACCACTAAAGTTATTCAAAACTGATTTTACAAACTTTGTAAACCCTTTAGGTGTTCTACAAGAATTAAATGAAGGTGACATTTTTAAATTTTACTTTTTTTGCAGATTTTCCATTTTAACCTATTTGTCCTGTAACACAGCAATGGTTAACAGCTAAACCAAAATATTTATAACTCTCATTATAAAGTTTACAGAAACATCCCATATGTGGTCATAAACTGCTGTATGGGCACTCTGCAGGGCTTGAAAAGGAAGGAGCACCATATGGCTTTTGGGGGGCATATTTTGCTGGAATCATTTTTTAAGCTATCCTGCATTTGAAGACATCCCGAGGTATCTCTACAGTGGAATCTCCCAAAAAGTGACCCTATTTTTGAAACTCCACCAAGCAATATTTCAAGGGATGCAGTGAGCACCTTTGCTTAAAAGGCATTTCATAGAATTTAGATAAACTTTTACAAAAAATATTGCTATAGCTCCAGATTTTTCATTTTTACAAGGAGTAACATGATGTAATGCACCCCACAATTTATTACCCATTTTCTCCTGAATATGGAAACACCCCATATGTGGTCATAAACTGTTGTTTGGACACACAGCAGAGCTCATAAGAGAAAGAGCAGCATGTGTATTTGAGGCTTACTGTTGTGATTTACTCATCTTGGGGGTCATTTATCAACCTAAAATACACCTAGGCATATTTTAGGCGCAGATTGTGGTGCAATGGTTAGTTGCGCTGCAATCTGTGACTTTTCCCCGCTCACGCCAGATCTAAAAAAGTGGGCGTGGCGTGGGTGAGAAAAGGCAGGCCTGTCTCATTCATCATTTTCTACACCTGTTTTAGGCGTAGAAAATGGTCTAAATATATGCCAGCTAGAAAGCTGGCTTAGATTTAGAAGAGGCGCTAGATGCACTGAAGTTATGGAGAGGCCGGCGCCTTTTCATAACTTTGGCGATCCACCACCATTCTAGGGGCTCTATTAAGACCAGCGTCTAAAATACCAGTCTTAATAAATGACCCCCCTTGTGCTGACAAATGTAGAGCCTGGGATGAAATAATAAATGGAAACCACAAGAAGTGACACTATATCGGAAACTGCACCCCTTAAGTATTTATTAAAGGGTGGAGTGAGCACCCTTTAATTAATTTTGTAGAAATTAATAAAAATTCCAAGTTTTTCACAGATGTGGCATTTCACTGCCCAACTCGTGCTATTTGAGACACACCACACCCTTTAATTTGTTAGGCAAGTTCTATTGGTATTGAACTCCCATAAATCTGGACGTAAACTGCAGTTTTGGTACGCTGCAGCGTTTAGAAAGGAAAGACCATCTTTTGGCTCTTGCAGTATAGATTTTTATGAATTGATTTATGGGCACAATTCTGCTATTGTACTGGGGTTACCAGTACAGCCATTTTCTGAGAACCATACATTTATTTTTCTCTTGATGGACCTGTGTGAGGGCTTTTTTTTTTGTGGGGTGGGTTGTTATCCTCTTTGTCACTTTTTATTTTGCTTACTAAACTGCTTTCTGGGTTTTGTAATTGCGGTATGCATTATGCGGGAAAAACAACATATCTTTATTCTGCTGATCAGTATGACATATCAATTTTATATAGTTTTTTTTATGTTTTACCACTTTTATACAAAGCATTTTTGAAAACAAAATCATGTTTTGCAACGCCACTTTCTGAAAACCATATATATATATTTTTTTTTTTCTGGCATCTCTCTTTTGTGGGAGGTTGTTATTTGCGGGATGAGGTGATGTTTGTGAGGCAATGTGATCTAGTGAGGCTGTTTTGTAAACTAAAGTATGGGCACACAGCAGGGTTCAGAAGGGTAAGGACACCATATGGCTTTTGGAGGGCAGATTTTACTGGAATAATCAACAGGTGCCATGTCACATTTACAGACACCCTGAGGTACCCCTACAGTTGAAGGCCCCAAAATGTTTTTTTTTTTTTTTTTTTATGGTATTCACCTGAGGGTGTAGGCCATGTGATATTTTTATTGAGCCGGTCATTACAGATGCGGAAACATTTTTATTTTTTTTAGATTTTGTGTACTTTTTTCACTTTTTTACTTTCATTTTTGTCCCATTATAGGACTTTTAGTTTTGGGAGTCTGATTCCCTTTACAATGCATTACAATGCAATACTGCAGCCTACTACTAATACTACTACTTCTGGCTGGATGGCTGGTGCTACTACTACCCACATTCTGGTTCTACGAGAACAAGGCCTGGCCCTGTGTCTTTGGAACCCTTCCATATTGCTGACATACTGTATACAATGGTTTACAAATCATTTTTTTGGAACTTAAAAGACAGAGAGGCACAGACACTGCTATTGACAGTTTATTTAGGAAATTATGCAGTATTTGTTCATCTACCAGATTTGGGCCTAATGTCTTATGTGGGTTCAAATATGCAGATAAGAAACAAAAAAAATATCTAGTGTAAAACACAAGTTGTCAACCTACTATTAGATTATTATGGGCTGTGAATGAGGGTGAATGGGTTTTGCAAGTTTCTGACATAAAAATGATCTTAGATACTGTCAAAAGTCACAATCAAGCTTCTATTCTGCTGCCAGAGACATTGAAGGGAAAAGATAGAATTAGAAAGAAAAAAAAATGTCTAGAAGAGGGAAAGGCAGGGAAAGCTGTCAGCCAGGGAGTGAGAAGTGAGGAGCTGAGGCTGGGTATGCCTCCTAGCATTGCAGCTGCTGCAGAACCTCAAAAGCAGATATCTGCAAGGAGATTTTTTTTTTTCACATTTTAAGAGAAATACATTTTTGGAGGGTTGGGGGGTCATAAGCTCAAGACTGTACAATACGTGTTTGAGCACCCACAGGAAAGAATTTAAAATCTCAGTGAAAACACTTGAAATACTAGTCTGAACTCTGTGTCAGCCATCTCCACATAGTTAAATTTTTAGTTTAACTTTAGGAAAATAGCATGTGTGTGTGTTTCAATATGCAGAGTAGTGGAGGATGACATAAGTGAGTGATAACGTGACATACTAGGCAGAAATCCATGTTGTTTCATCTCCACACAATTCTAATTAAATTTTTGTTTGGTCAAAGTGTTGAAAACCAGCATATACATGTCTTACTATACGCAGGGTAGTGGAGAATAATATCTCTTAGTGATAACATGACATACAGGACAATAATCTGTGTTGTTTCATCCCCACATTGTTCAAATTTAAATTATTTTGGGTTGAAGTTTTGAAAACCAGCATATGCATGTCTGACAATACATAGTGGAGGATAATGATAACATGACACACTAGGCCAAGATTTGTGTATGTGCATTGCCACTCAGTTCAAATTATATATTTTTTGCAAGTTTGTAAAAACAGCATGTACGTATCTTACAATATGCAGCTTAGTGTATGGTACGTGTGAGTGATAACATGAAAAACTAGTTAAAAGTCAGTGTTGTTTCATCTCCACACAGTTATAATTTAACTATTTTTTGGTTGAAGCATTGAAAAGAGTATATACGCGTCCTACCATATGTAGGGTAGTGGAGGATAATATGTGTGGAGGGGGAGATAATTGCATAGTAGTTTTTCAACTTGTCTTTTACATTGGAGAATTTTTTCCCTGAATCTGCATATTTTAACAATCAAAACACATTGTGCCTAAATCTGATAGTGGTGCCGATACTGCAGTATTTCCAAAGTCAACTGTCGTTAGCAGTTTGTTTGTGGAAAGGGAAGGACATAGTACTGCACCTCCCTGTCTTTAAGTTCCTTTAAACCAAATTTGCAAACCATTCCATCATTTTGCATGACTGTGTACATTTAGGCCCAAAAATGTCAGGGATATGGAAGGATATGGAACAAAAGACCAAGATCCAGAATGTGGGTAGCAGCAGTACCAGCTATCTGGCCACAAGTAGTAGTAGTAGTAGTAGTAGTAGTAGTAGTAGTAGTAGTAGTGGTGACACCCAAATGGACTAAGTTGTCCTGTGACAGTGTCCAAAACATCACTTAAAAAAAAAAAATTAACAAAGCCGGATTCGGGGGGAATTTTCACACTCCTCCAGCTGAGGCTGATGAATAGAACTGGCCTTGCTGACAGTGCCCTTCTTGATACTGTGGCTGTCTGTCTGTCTGCTGTACTGCCTCCATCATGCTGTTGCCACCATCATGCCACTTCTGTGGCCTGCCTACCATTATGTTCTGTAAGGCTGCTGCCTCCATCATGCTGCTGCCACCATCATGCCACTGCGTTTGCCCGCAATCATCATGTTCTGTATGGCTGCTGCACCTTCCCACATCTTGTCACTGCCACCTTCATGCCACTGCTGCTGTCTGCCTACCATCATTTTATGTCAAGCTGCTGCTGCCTGCCTACCATCATCTTCTGTAAAGCTGTTGCCTCTAATATGTTGCTGCCTGCCTGCCAACCTTGTACCATATGGCTACTGCTGCTGCTGCCACCTTAGCTACTGCCCCTGTACTGCCACCACTATTAACACTACGCATCTACCATTACTACCACTACTACTATTATTAATACTACCCATAGAAAGCTGACCTACTGTCTTGAATGGTCCACGCTATGCTGCTTCTGATGCCTCTTCTATTGCAGCCACCCTACTCTTTCCACATTCACACTGCACTGCTGCTGTTCCCAATTAAAAGGAATTCAAATGTGTATTTATCCATAGCAGTGTCACTCACACAGGATTTACTAATACTGTCATTGTGTTGCAGAGCTTTGGTAGGGGGAGAGAAAATCGAATATTCATAAAAAATTAATGCAGGGAGATAAGTTTTCCCCCAAAAATTGGATTTTAGGAGACTAGAGTGTGTTATATACCAATTTTCAGGCAATTTGAGCCACTTTGTTTCGTCCCAAATTGATTCGGTTCCAAACTGAGATTTCTGAAAATTTTTGAATAGAACCGAATCTCAACAGGTTTGCTTATCTCTAATTGCTATGTTTCACACAAAAAAAAAACAATCTTTAACTGTCTGAAGATGTACTGACACAGATTTCGGACTAGTATTTCATGTGCTTTCAGTCAAAGATTTAAAACACCTCCCTCTGTATTCTAAGGATCACGTTGCACACTTGCATTGTTATATTTCACAGAACAAAAAAAATATATAACAACTGTCTGTTGTGCTGTCAGGTCTATTGGTTAATACTAAGTCCAGTATGGCCGTCCCTCTAGTCGGATCCTGAACCAGTTGAGAAAGGTAATTGTCTTTGGTTATTGCCAAGAACCTATTTCCTTTATGAGATGTACAGGTTTCAGTTTCCCAGTCTATATCTGGGTAGTTGAAGTCCCCCATAATAACCACCTCATTATGATTTGCCGAGTTGTCTATCTCATTTAGTAGTAGATTTTCTGTGGACTCTGGTATATTAGGTGGTTTATAATAAACTCCTATTAGTATTTTATAATTGTTTTTGCCTCCATGTATTTCTACCCACAGTGACTCCACATGTTCATGTCCCTCACTCATATCTTCTCGGACTGTGGGCTTTAGACATGATTTTACATAAAGGCAGATCCCTTCCCCTCTCCGGTTTTGGCAATCCTTTCTAAACAGACTGTAATCCTATACATTAACTGCCCAGTCATAGCTATCATCCAGCCATGTCTCAGTTATTCCTACTATGTCATTGTCCTCCTCACACATCACTAATTCCAGTTCCCTAGATTTATTAGTCAGGCTTCTGGCATTAGTATACATACAATTAAGAGACTATTATTTCACATTTTCACTCAGAATTGAAACGCTACCCTCTGTATTGTAAAACACACTTGTATTGCTAAATTTTGTCTGGAGATGCCCTGACACAGATTTAGGTCTAGCATTTCATGTGTAAATGACTGTTCACTGGGGAAATTATATATGTTTATTGTTAGGACACCAATACAAAACACTAAATGAACTGTTTTCCCCCCCAAAATAGCTATAAATCCTAAAAAAAAGACAGTAGTGTCATTAAAGTACATTGAGGATGATGGAAAATAATTAAGTAAATAATTAACGCCTTTAGGACCCTGACATTTTTCATGTTACCGACCTTGGCTATTTGTACAAATCTGACATGTGTCACTTTATGAGGTAACAACTTTGAAATTATTTTACTTATACAAGCCATTCTGAGAATGTTTTCTCATGACACATTGTACTTCATGTTAGTGGCAAATTTTATGTTCATTTATTAAAAACATCCAACATTTACCAGAAATTTTTGAAACTTTGCAATTTTCTAAATTTGAATTTCTCAGTTTTTAATACACATAGTGATACATTATAAAATAGTTTTTAGCATTCACTATATGTCTATTCTATGTTGGCATTATTTTGTAAATGTAATTTTATAGAACTTACAATTTTAGAATTTCACTTTTTTTCAGATTTTCCATTTTTATCAATTTTTTCCTGTAACACCGCAAGGGTTAACAACATCAAAACAAAAAATCAATATTTATTCCTCTGATAAATAATGTTTTTGTATTGCCATTTTCTGAGAGTCATGTTTTTATATTTTTGGTGGTGGTCTTTTTTGAGGGCTCATTATGCAGGATGATTTGATGTTTTTCATTTGTACTATTTTGGGGCATATAGTACTTTTTGATCACTCAATATTACACTTTTTTGAGGCAAGGTAATCAATAAATGGCTGTCCTTTTTTACAGAATTCACATGATAGCATAGATCATGTGATATTTTTTATAGAGACAGCTGTTATGGATGCAAAAATACCTAATAAGTCTGTATTTTTATTTTTTGGACTAGCAGATGGCTTGAGGGGGGAAATGGGGTGCTTTTTAACTTGACATTTAAAATTGTTATTGTTTTATGTTTGTAAGACACAACTTTTTAATTTAGTTTTTATTTTTGTCCAACCATGGGACTTTAACTTTTAGGGGTTTGATCCCTTTTCTAACACACTACAATATATGCAGTTTTAACATTGACAGCCTGTGGGCTGGTCCTCATAAGCTTCCATTGCCAGCAGCCCTTAGGCATTTCTAAGGCCTTGGGATGCCATAGCACCCATCAGCATTCTGCAACTGCATCACGTGAGCCGATGGGGTGGGAGAGAGAGCCCCTTCCCTCTGTAAACCCCTTAGATGTGGCAGTCAGCATTTACAGCAACATCTAAGGGGTTAACAGTTTAGCATTGGAGTTTTCAGCTATGTTGGCAGTTAATAACGACAGGGTGCCTGACACTGATCGGGCAAGCACAGCTCCTGTGCCTGCCTGACCAGTGCACCATACATGTATAGCAAAATCAGGAATTAACTTCCCACTGAAATGTACATGTATGGCAAAGGTCGGGCAGAGGTTAAACAATTGCCATCTGAAAGAGAGACATGATAGAGGAGTCATTTTCTTGATCACTAAGTGCTTTGACAAACACTAATTTGGTCTGGGGGTTTTTGCTACAAGAAATATGCCATATGCATTTTTCTCCATAGCGCACTTGATTTTTTATATTGCTTTTTTGGTGGCTTCTTTTGTTCAGGGATTTTTCCCTATAGAGAGATGTATGCAAAAAATATCAGAAAAATTCCAAACACATCAACAGCATGTGTTTAAAAATAAATAAATAAATAAACTGAGAGAAAATCAACACAAATTAGAAAATAAGTGGCACTAGACAAAAAACTGTTGTCCTCTATGAATTTTATATTTCCTATAGATTTTCAGCTAACATCTACAGTATACCTCATGGTTTAGTCTCAAAAACTGTATCTAAAACCACATGTGCAAAAAAGTCAGTAAAACTGCAAAAATACAAATCAATGCCACAAAATACCTACATTATGTGTGTTTTCACCCTAACCCTAGGCTATGTTAACATCACATTTGTGTCCCACTTTTAACATATACACATAACGTATACGTTAAGCAAATGCCTCCGGCAAATTTCCTCCATCATCTCAGGGTTTCATTGTAAAGATAAAATGTTTCCGTCAACATATAAATATTTTGCTGGACTCTGCAGAATGGAAAATCATAGTGTACTACACTTTAGCTTTTTTCCCCCCAACGTATATGTTAAATGTGGGACAAAAACACAATGTGACAGCCCCTTTGTCCATATACAATACCATGCACAATACGGTGTACATTATTCTGATTATCAATGACATACACGCTTTATGTATATAATACTGTATTTATCTTGATACATTTCCATCATTTAAGCAGTTTTAAATACACGTGTAGAGGCAGACTTAGAAAATAAATGTTTCTCCTGTCAAATATAAGCTTTTAGAATCTGAAATTGCATTTGTCCTTGGTTATCAAAAAGACCATCACCATGTTGTCAGAATATATTAGGCATCTAATTCAGTTTTGCTTAAAAAAAAAATGCAGACGCAGTCCCCTTGTGTACAGGGCAACACTTAAGTCTCATACACAGGTAACAGTCAATCCATTAACCTTTGCTTTTTCTTAACCTGTGTGTCGTATGCATCACAATTGTCCTTCTTTTTAATACCTTTTCCTTAATAGTAGCTCAACCAGAACTGAAAAGGGCAGAGCAGCTTCTCATGACATTGACTGGGCTGCTACAATAATAAGCTTTCCTTTTTTCTTATCCTCTCCACCCCCACCCTCCACTTCACTACAGTGTCAGCAACCATTTTTTGGAAGGTAATCTAAAAAGAGCTGTAGAAGCAGGGGTCATGTTAAACTGTAACGCAAATGTTATTCCTCGATTATCTAGCTGGGGTAAATGTCAACTGCTTCAGGCAAAAGCAATTGGAAGAATAGAGTGTGTGAATCTAACAAAGAAGAAAAGACAGAAAAAGCGAGGTTGTGACTGGGTTTGGCTGAAAGGCTGTGAATATGAAATAAGGAAATTCAGCCTATCGAGTTTTCGTTTTCCTTCCCTGTGGTCATGCCGCATCAGCTAGATCATACCATGATAGCTTTCACTCTTGACTCTTTCATTATGCCTGCCATATTAAACCCCTGTAACAAGGTCACTAGGTGGTGCTATGCAAAGTTATATGCTGAATACTACATTATACAAATCTGACCAGACATTATTATTATTAACCCATTCCAAACAGAGCCAGTTTTCACATTTCCTAACGAGCCTAATTTTCCAAATCTGACTTTGGAATGTTTTTACTTATCCAAGTGATTCTGAAACAGTTTTTTTTTTTTTTTTGGGACACATTGTACTTCATGTTGGTGGTAAATTTAGGTTGTTATGTTTAACCTTTATTTATTGAAAAAAATCCAACATTTACAGAAAATTTTAAATTCTCTAAATTTTAATTGCTCTGCTGACACTCTGGTTGTTTTTTTAAAATACCGCTCTTATGTCACAGCCAGAAAAAAGGTGAACTGTTTTTATCCCTGGCTGTGACGCTCTCCGCTGCAATTGGACCTACGGCACAGCCAGGGAGAAGGAGACGCCCATTGAGATACCCTGGCGTCTCCTCCTCCCTGTACGGATGCTCAGGATTAACATACTGCAGGGGGGCACAACGGCGCATACAAGTGGTATTTTAAAAAACAACCAGGGTGTCACTTTTCGGGCAGATTCTCCATTTTAATCCGTTATTTCCTGTAACATAGCAAGGTTTAATGGCCCAAAAAATCTCAATATCTATTACCCTGATTCTGCAGCTTACAGAAACACCCCATATGTGGTCGTAAACTGCTGTAAGAGCACACGGCAGGGTGCAGAAGGAACGGAGCGCCAGATGGTTTTTGCAGGGCAGATTTTGCTGGACTGATTTTTAGACACCATGTCCCATTTGAAGCCTTCCTGATGCACCATACAGTAGAAACTACCAAAAAGTGACCCTTTTTGAAACCATGGGATAAAGTGACAGTTTTATTGTCTTATGTAGGTGCTCATTTTTTGTGGGATGAGATGACAATTTGATTGGTACTATTTTGGGGAACATATGACTTTTTGATCGCTTGGTATTACACTTTTTGTGATGCAAGGTGATAAAAAATGGCTTTTTTGGCAAAGTTTTAATTTTTTTATTTTTTTACGGCGTTCACCAAACAGGTTGGATCACGTGATTATTTTTTTTTAGAGCAGGTTGTTATGGATGCAGCAATACTATTTATATATTTTTTTATTTTATTACAGTTTTACACAATTAAAGCATTTAAAAAAAAAAAAAAAATCATGTTTCTGTATCTCCATTTTCTGAAAGCCATATATATTTTTTCTTTTTTTGGGTAATTGTCTTATGTAGGGACACATTTTTTGCGTGACGAGATGATGGTTTAATTGGTACAATTTTGGGTTACATATGACTTTTTTGATCACTTTTTATACCATTTTTGGGAAGTAAGGTGGGCAAAATTGCACTATCATCATAGTTTTTCTTTTTTTATGACACTCACAATACTGTCAGGTCAGGTCAGATCAGACCGTTACAGATGCAGCGATAGTAAACATGTTTATTTTTTTTTTATTTTTTTATTTTTTATCAATTATATGTGTGGATATAGGAAGAAGTAAGTTTATATATTTTTTTTTTCCTTTTACACTTTTTTGCCCTAGACCCACTTGGTTCTTGATGATCCAGTGGGTCTAATGGCACTTCATTTCATTTAGCAGGAGCCTTATCAGGCTCAGATATACCATGGAAAGCCGGATGTCGGTGAAGGCGTCTGGTTGCCATGGTAACCATCGGGATGCTGTTACAGCAGCACAATGGGGGAGGGAGCTCCCTCCCCCTGGTAACCCATCAAGCATTGGGTCGCTGCCATGGCACAGCAGCGTCCTGATGGGAGAGGGAGGGAACTCTCTTCCTCTGTTAACCCCTTCCATACAGCAGTCCCTATAGAGCATGGCATGGAAGGTGTTAAACGGCCGACATTGGTGCCAGCATGGACTGTGGGGATCAGAACATTTTATCGGCATTTCAATTCTCTAATTAGCTAGTCTGTACAGACTAGCCAATCAGAGTGAACACTGGCCCGGGCTGCTCTCATTGGTCCCGGGCTGGTTAGCTGAGATGCCTGGCTGTGTGTCTGCAGACATAGTGACAGCTTGCTGCCATGACAAACCTGTCATGGTGGCTTAAGGCAGTGCAATTCATGACGTACAGGCACGTCATGGTGGCTTAAGGGGTTAAGGCAGATTGTGATACTTCACAAAATAATAATTAGTTGACTTTCACCATATTTATTTATTTATTCTACTCAATTATATAGAGCTGATATATTCAATAGCACTTTACAGACATTATTATTGATTACTGTCTCCAATGGAGCTCACAATCTAAGTTCCTTATTAACATGTCTTTGGAGTGTGGGAGGAAACCAGACTACCCCGGGGGAAACCCACACAAACATGGGGAGAACATACAAACTCCATGCAGATGTTGTCAGGTCGAATTCGTACATAGGACCCTAGCACTACATATTTCTACTTTATATTGGAATCATTTTTTATATGTCATTTTATTTTTTTAGAATGTCAAAAGACTTCAAATTTTAGAAGCAGTTATTATTTTTAAATATAATTTCCCAAATATAATTTCCCATTTTACATTCCCTGTAGATTTTCAGCTTACATCTATAACTGATGTCTTAGTCTCAAAAACTGTACCAAAAACCTCATGTGCAAAAATGCCACTAAAACTGCAAAAATACAAATTATTGCCACAAGATGCCTACAGTATGTGTGTTTTCATCCTCATACAGCTAACCTTTAGGCTGTGTTGACATCATATTTTTGTCCCACTTTTAACATATACACATAACGTATACATTAAACAAATGCCTTTGACGTTACCTTCCAAAAAATGGTTGCTGACACTTTGCTTACTGTCTCCAATGAAGCTCACAATCTAAGTTCCTTATTAATACATCTTTGGAGTGTGGAAGGAAACTGGAGTACCTTGCTGCACTACTTGGGGTTAAAAAGTGTTCTAATACTAAAGATTTTAGGCTGATTGCATTCTTTGATACATAAGCACCCGATGACACGGGTTCGGCTCATTGAGAGTTAGGGAGAGCTGCGCTTAGGAAGGGACAGATAGTGTAGGGAGTTTGTGATTGTTATTCAATTTGTTAAACGTTTCAAAGACCCAAAAGTCCTTTTAAGGACTATTGTGTGTGGTGGCAGCAATTTAATCTTGCAAAGTAGTCTTCGATTTTTTTTTCCATACTTTGCAATTCTTTTTTTTATAGAGGGTGTCTGCAATGACTTGTGACATCAGTTCAGCAATACCTTCTGTGTGCCAGGGGCAGAGATAGGAAGAATATTATTGAAAACAATTATATTTTTTCCATAATTTATCCATAATTTTCCTATAAACAGTACCTGCAGTGAATTGTCACATCTGTGCTGCAATAGCGTCTGTGTGTGTGTCAGGCCCAGATATTGGGAAAAATAGTAGCAAAAACAATTGTATTTTTTCCATAATTTATCCACATTTTTCCTATAAAAGGTCCCTGCATTGAATTGTCACATATGTGCTGCAATAGCATCTGTGTGTCAGGCCCAGATATTGGGAAAAATATTACTGACAACAAATATATTTTTTCTATAATTTATCCGCACTTTGCCTATAAACGATGTCTGCAGTGAATTGTCTCATCTGCTGATGTGATGCTGATGGTGCACACAGAGGCCGTGGCCCAGGGCGCATTGAAACTGTCCCTGCTGCCAGAGCACAAAGAAAAACAAGCATCCAAGATACCTAGCTTCATGTTCTAGTTTGCAGGGCGGCACAGGCACCACTCTTGAAGTCAGCCCAGTGCGAGCAGGTGGTCGGGTGGATTGCAGCAGATAGTGCTTCCAGTCGGTTAAACACCAGCCTGTTTTCCACCAAGTCCAGTCTCAGTAGCCAGGAGTCTGGTCCACACAATCCTCACCCTGATCCTCTTTCCTCCCACCATTTACAGTCTGGCCAAACAAGTGATCCCACACTCGCATATTCCGAGGACCTCTTTTCATCGCCTTGGCCCTCTCGCCAAGCATGCTTAAAGAGGGACCTGAGATCTTGTGCCCTGATTCCCAACCTCTTGAGCATCCAGAGTCACAAGAACATGACGCTGAGTAGTGTTGAGCGAGCACCAAAGTGCTCGTGTGCTCGGGATGGACACATCGGTTTGCTTGTGTGTTCTACCGAGCACCCGAGCACAATGAAAGTCAATGGGAGAACCCCAGACACCCCCTGCTCAGAAGAGAAGAGGGTGTCTGGATTACAAAAAAAGGTTCGAAATTGATGGAAACCCATCAAAATGGTTTCATAACAGCATTAAGAGCATAGCTGGATGCGTCTTAGACTCCTATTATGTACGACATACAATAAACAACCACACAAAGGCTATATGGCAAAGGCCAGGTATGTGCAAGCCATCAATCTATCCATAAGACAGATAACAGCCAACATACCTCACAATGGCAGCCTTGTGCACTATAAGATATTCCAAACCAGCTCTCATATGACTGAGAACCAGTAAACCTCAAAGTTATTTTGCATCCGTTGGATGGCTTGGGTGGACCTGCGCACCTAGATCAATATCATTAGGGCGACAAAAAGTTTTCTGATTGTCCTAACATAATATTCAATAACCTTTCTATACAGTTTTGTTGTGTAAACACTCATTTGCATAAACCTGGGCATATGGGAAAGACATGCAAATGAGCAGAATCTGCCTTGTTTTTCAGCTGTCAAAAGACTATGAAAACCAATAGATGGCACTATTTAGTTATGAACAGTGCCATCTATTGAATTCACAGTTTTATGACAAGAGTAGACTAATAGTTTTGTCAAAAGACTATTAAACCAATAGATGGCTCTGTTCATAACTCAATAGCGCCATCTATTGGTTTCATAGTCTTCTGACAAGAATATTAGACTATGAGTCTTATGACAAGCTTATTAGTGTAGCCTTTTGCATGGAAAATTTGCAATAAAAATTTGCTTTTAGAATATTTGCAATATACCCTGAGTTATTACCCAGCTTTTCCAGTGTCATATATCTTCACTGAGTTATTACCCAACTTTCCCAGTGTCAGATATATTCACTGAGTTATTACCCAACTTTCCCAGTGTCAGATTTTATCACTGAGTTATACCCAGCTTTCCCAGTGTCAGATATATTCACTGAGTTATTACCCAACTTTCCCAGTGTCAGATTTTATCACTGAGTTATACCCAGCTTTCCCAGTGTCAGATTTTATCACTGAGTTATTACCCAGCTTTCCCAGTGTCAGATATCATCCTAGTGTAGATCGCGAATATTCTTTTTATATCCACTGTATTACAGAAACCTGACATTTTAACAGGGGTGTGTAGACTTTTTATATTCACTGTATATATAAATAGAGGGCAAGGCAGCACTCCGGCCTTCAGTGAAAAAAAGTGTATCTTTATTAAACCCAATGCAACGTTTCAGCTCATCTCTATGGAGCCTTTGTCAAGCAGTGATAACAGTGCTCACAATCAGTGTATATATAAAGAGGTAAGTATCAAAATACAAGTCATTATCATTAATTGTTCAATCAATCATAAACCTAATTTACACTTAATAAAATCATATAAATCAAATCAGCATGTATTACGTGATCATAGTGTCAAATTAAGTGAACAAATGTAATCTAAAATCATAACTTCCAATTACATAATGCAGTGTAAATATAAAAATTCATAATTGCTGGTCATCAACACTAATTATAGATTAGGGGCTGAATGTTGAATTTAGGGTGATGTAGCTCCATTAACTCTGATATGTTTTATCTTACCTGTATTTTGGGGAAAGACCAGTGCTCTCTGTAATACATTTTTTTTATTTTTATTTTTATACTTTTTGGAGTTTTTGAAAAAGCATCTGAACTTCATGAAGACACCACCCAGTATAAAATCCCCATGTGCGTTTGTTGAGTTTTATGTTTTTTTTCCATGATGCACTTTTTTCAATTTACTGCGTTTATGGAACTGATCTAAAGTATTAGGTAATTCCCTATGTATGTCCCCATTTGCCTTTGCCCCAGGTGGGAGAGACACTTGACGGGGCCGCTCTCCTCCATAGGGGCTCCTTTGGGGGAGCACTCCATGTTATATGGAGCCCTCACCCATCCGGGCAAATTTGGTAGACATCATATTTATGAGGCCATTACCGGTCCTCTTTAAGAGATACTTAGAGATTAGAGATGTCGCGAATATAAAATTTTCCATTTGCGAATGGCGAACGCGAATTTCCGCAAATGTTCGTGAACAGGCGAACCGGGCGAACCGGGCGAACCGCCATAGACTTCAATAGGCAGGCGAATTTTAAAACCCACAGGGACTCTTTCTGGCCACAATAGTGATGGAAAAGTTGTTTCAAGGGGACTAACACCTGGACTGTGGCATGCCGGAGGGGGATCCATGGCAAAACTCCCATGGAAAATTACATAGTTGACGCAGAGTCTGGTTTTAATCCATAAAGGGCATAAATCACCTAACATTCCTAAATTGTTTGGAATAACATGCTTTAAAACATCAGGTATGATGTTGTATCGATCAGTATAAACTCAAGATGGTGGCTCACTTCAGGCAGGGTTCTGGATTGGGTGCTACTAGCCCAGTATAGAGGAACACCCACCCTCTAGTAATAAATAATAGCAAAAACCAAAGTTAGGGCGAGCACTCAACACTTGGACCACAATAATAGTGTGAATAAAATTTAATTAAATCACAATTATAACACGTGTATTGTATACAATAAAAACTGCAATTGACTTATAAAATCTACAAGATAAAATGAATAATACTAGATTCCACTCAATGGAGTTGCTGTGTATAATCAGTCCCTTATATTCCAAAACGCTGAAATACAAATGTATCTGGATCATATAACTTGTTAATAATGTTGTGCTTCAGTGTCCAATGCGCACACTCAAGTTATTATTGAGGTTTCAAGTTCTTGCGCACTAATCCGGTGTTGGTATAATCTGGCAATTCTCATATGGGCCGTGCGGCTTCTACTCATATAGTAGTAGTACGCACCTGAATGTCCTTGAGTCCGAGTTGTGTAAAGTAAAGTTATAGCGCTTATTCCGGTATCATGCCCATCACATAAAATTCACAAACGGAGTCTTCCTACCTTCTCATTGATATGTCCCGTAGGCGCCTCTATGGACGTGAGAGGTAGGTAAGCAGCGTGGAACACTTCCGGCGTCTCGCTTGTAGCTCCTATAGTTTGCTGGTCCCGAGTCTCGCGGGATTTCGGGCGTGATTTGCGTCCGGACAGTGGAGAGCAATGAATATCAGATTCTATACTCTGCGTCCTGAATATCCGAATGTTCGTATGTTACGATATTCTTAGCATGGCCATGCATAAGGTGCGGAGGTGCTTCTTTCACAGGTGTGCAGTTCAGACGCGTTTCGGGAACTCCCTTTCCTTCGTCAGTGGTGCAGCAGCACATGTGTACCTCCACCTTTTATCTCCTAGATGAGCACCAAATCCTGGATCACTGGATTCACTTCAAACATTGAAAATTGCATGCGTTTTTTATATGCGTTTTCGGTGCGGTTATTTTATATATATTCGTTTTTCATAATATAGATTCCTTCTTGCATTCTATACAACTTATGTGAACCAAAATTATTATTACAGATTGCATATATGAATTATTGTTGTTTTACTAAATCTCCAACATAAAATAATGCACGTGAATAAGAATCCCCCTTGTTTTATAGATATATACAATTTTGACCTTGTAAGTCATTTATATCTCCATTAAAGTGCGGCTTATCAGTACAAATGTAAAATTCAATATAAATATGAATAAAAATAAATAAAAATGAAGATATAAAATTGGTCTAATTTGTATATCTGCATCAATATAAAATTATAGTGCCGATATATACCTTTCATAATACAAATATGCAATTCTAAAAATTATCAATTATATAAAATATGTGAAAGTAAGATAAATGAGAGGAAAACTCCAAATGCACAATCTGGTTTGTTTCGAGATATACAGCTGTTGGGGTCCTGACTGTATTAGATTTGCTCGTGGTATATACGACTGTTGTATCGATCAGGTAGTGTAAGGGTTACGCCCGCTTCACAGTGACAGACCAAAATCCCCATTTAACGCACCGCAAACAACAACAAACAGTCCATTTGCACAACCGCAAACTCCCCATTTGCACAAGGTTGGATACCAAGGATACCTCCACCCAGCCACGTACAACACCAAGGGTCCCCAAAAGGTGACAACAAGCCCCCTGGGATGCCTGCTGTGGTTGGTCTTCCACCTCCTCAAAGCCACCTTCCTCCTCTGACTCCTCTTCTTCAGACTCCTCTCTCTGCATTGCCTCACTCTTCGTTATTATAAGGTGTGTTAAGTAGTAGTATTCCTATCAGTTTAATCCCTGTTACGTCCCCTATCAGGGGACGTGTATATGGCATCGATTTTAGGAACCGGGAGATGGAAAAAGATGCTTGGTCGGTCCTCCTACTTCAAATTTGGGGCACTGCGCGTGTAATCTAATATGCCACCAGATAGGAGTGGTGTGTTAAGTAGTTCTATTCTTATCAGTTTAATCCCTGTTACGTCCCCTATCAGGGGATGTGTATATGGCATCGATTTTAGGAACCGGGAGATGGAAAAAAATGTTTGGTCGGTCCTCCTACTTCAAATTTGGGGCACTGCGCATGCAATCTAATGTGCCACCAGATAGGAGTGGTGTGTTAAGTAGTTCTATTCTTATCAGTTTAATCCCTGTTACATCCCCTATCAGGGCACGTGTATGGAATAGAATTTAGACAACCTCAAAGAGTTGTCAATAGTTGACACACTCATGACATAAATTTTATACCTCTATGCGTTAATCTTGGTGTAGTTATGACTGTGCTCTATGGTCGTGCTGAGGTAGTTCAGTGACAGTTAAGTGACCCAGAAAACAATGATTCTGCAGTGTGGGCCCATTGTTGGCCTAGTAGGCTTTAATGATCACCTTAGATGATCACAAAGAAAATTAATGTTTTTTCTATGCAAAATTATCCAGCCGATCGCTTTTGGTCTGTTCACAATGGCTTTTGGTTTTTGAAGCCACAGTGCAGCACCAGAGGCCAGAAAAATTAGGCATGTACAGATGCCTGAAAAATTAGGTATTGTTGCAGCCGCTGCTGTAGCAGTGGCCAGAAAAATTTATGTTTGTTTCCCAGGCAGAAAGTGCCCTAAAACATCGCGGCTTGAACCCTAGTTGGTGGCGGTAAAATACAGCAGCGTGTGGACCATTTTTAGCCCAAGGCAGCTCATCTCATTAGGCCTTTTTGAGTCGAATGTATCGCCCACTGTCAGTCCCTTCGGGATCCATCCCTCATTCATCTTAATAAAGGTGAGGTAATCTAGACTTTTTTGACCTAGGCGACTTCTCTTCTCAATGACAATACCTCCTGCTGCACTGAAGGTCCTTTCTGGCAGGACACTTGAAGCGGGGCAGGCCAGAAGTTCTATCGCAAATTGGGATAGCTCAGGCCACAGTTCAAGCCTGCCCACCCAGTCGTCAAGGGGTTCATCGCTCCTCAGAGTGTCGATATCTGCAGTTAAGGCGAGGTAGTCTGCTACCTGTCGGTCGAGTCGTTCTCTGACGGTGGAACCCGAAGGGCTGTGGCGATGCGTAGGACTTAAAAAGCTCTGCATGTCCTCCATCAACAACACGTCTGTAAAGCGTCCTGTCCTTGCCGGTGTGGTCATGGGAGGAGGAGGATTACTTTCACCTCTTTCCCTGTTAGATTCCCGTTGTGCTGTGACATCCCCCTTATACGCTGTGTAAAGCATACTTTTTAATTTATTTTGGAACTGCTGCATCCTTTCCGACTTGCGGTAATTCGGTAACATTTCAGGCACTTTCTGCTTATACCGGGGGTCTAGTAGCGTGGCCACCCAGTACAGGTCATTCTCCTTCAGCCTTTTTATACGAGGGTCCCTCAACAGGCACGACAGCATGAAAGACCCCATTTGCACAAGGTTGGATGCCGAGCTACTCATGTCCCGTTCCTCGTCCTCACTGATCTCACTGAAGGTATGTTCTTCCCCCCAGCCATGTACAAAACCACGGGTACCAGATAGGTGACAACGAGCACCCTGGGATGCCTGTTGTGGTTGGTCTTCCTCCTCCTCCTCAAATCCACATTCCTCCTCTGACTCCTCTTCCAGCGTTGCCGCAGGTCCAGCAAGCTATGCTGATAAGGCTGTTTCTGGTGGTGATGGTGACCACAACTCTTCCTCTTCACGCTCATCTACGGCCTGATCCAGCACTCTTCGCAGGGCACGCTCCAGGAAGAAAACAAATAAGATGATGTCGCTGATGGTGCCTTCGGTGCGACTGACTAGGTTTGTCACCTCCTCAAAAGGACGCATGAGCCTACAGGCATTGCGCATGAGCGTCCAGTAACGTGGCAAAAAAATTCCCAGCTCCGCAGAGGCTGTCCTAGCACCCTGGTCATACAAATACTCGTTAATGGCTTTTTCTTGTTGGAGCAGGCAGTCGAACATTAGGAGTGTTGAATTCCAACGTGTCAGGCTGTCGCAAATCAAGCGCCTCACTGGCATGTTGTTTTGCCGCTGGATATATGAAAAGTGCGCCATTTCCGTGTAGGAACACCTGAAATGGCCACACACCTTCCTGGCCTGCTTCAGGACGTCCTGTAAGCCTGGGTACTTATGCACAAAGCGTTGTACGATCAGATTACACACATGTGCCATGCACGGCACATGTGTCAACTTGCCCAAATTCAATGCCGCCAACAAATTGCTTCCATTGTCACACACCACTTTGCCGTTCTCAAGTTGGTGTGGAGTCAGTCACTGATCCACCTGTGCGTTCAGGGCGGACAGGAGTGCTGGTCCGGTGTGACTCTCTGCTTTTAGGCAAGTCAACCCCAAGACTGTGTGACACTGCCGTATCCGGGATGTGGAATAGCCCCTGGGGAGCTGGGGGGGTGCCGTTGATGTGGAGAAAGACGCAGCAGCAGAAGAGGACTCAGCCGAAGGGGTTATGGAAGAGGATGGAGTAGGAGGAGTAGAGGAGTTGGCAGCAGGCCTGCCTGTAAGTCGTGGCGGTGTCACCAACTCCTCTGCAGAGCCACGCTTTCCATGCTTGGCAGCCGTCAGCAGGTTTACCCAATGCGCAGTGTAGGTGATATACCTGCCCTGATCGTGCTTTGCAGACCAGGTATTAGTGGTCAGATGGACCCTTGCCCCAACACTGTGTGCCAGACATGCCATTACTTCCTTTTGCACATTCGAGTACAGGTTGGGGATTGCCTTTTGTGCAAAGAAATTTCGACCGGGTACCTTCCACTGCGGTGTCCCAATAGCTAAAAATTTTTGGAACGCCTCAGACTCCACCAGCTTGTATGGTAAAAGCTGGCGGGCTAAGAGTTCAGACAAGCCAGCTGTCCGATGCCGGGCAAGGGGGTGACTTTGTGACATTGGCTTCTTACGCTCAAACATGTCCTTGACAGACACCTGACTGTGGGCAGATGAGCAGGAACTGCTCAAAGCGAGAGACGGAGTGGCGGATGGTTGAGAGGGGGCAAGGAGGACAGCAGTGCTTGACGTGGCTGAAGATGCTGGACCAGGAGGAGGATGGCGGCTTTGAGTTTGTGTCCTGCTTGTAGTCATGTGTTGATCCCATAGGCGTTTGTGATATGCAATCATGTGCCTTCGCAAAGCAGTTGTACCTAGGTGGGTGTTGGACTTCCCACGACTCAGTTTCTTTTGGCACAGGTTGCAATTGGCATCGCTGTTGTCAGAGGCAGACACACACAAAAAAATACCACACTGCTGAGCTCTGCAATGACAGCATTCTGATGGTGGCAACAGCATGCGTTGATTGTCGTGCTGTCTGGCTGACCCCGGGGGCCGATGCATGCTGTCTGACTGTGCCTCTAGCTCCTTGCCACGACCTCCACCTGCTTCCAACTCGTCTCCTCCTCCTCTCTGTCTCCCCATCAGAACTTTCCCCCTGTTTTTCTTCTCTTCGAGCGGGCACCCACGTGACATCCACGGACACATCGTCATCATCAACCGCTTCACTTGTATCTGACAACTCAGCAAAGGAAGCAGCAGCGGGTACAACATCATCATCATCACACCGTACGTCCATGTGTGTAATGCTGCCTGACTGAGACATATCCCTGTTATCTACATCCTCTGGCAATAATGGTTGCGCATCACTCATTTCTTCCAACTGATGTGTAAATAACTCCTCTGACAGATCAAGTGAAGCGGCTGTGGTGCTATTGTTGGTGGCAGCAGGCGGGCGAGTGGTAACTTGAGAGGTGCCCGAAGCTAAGCTGGAGGAGGATGGTGCGTCAAGGTTCCGAGCGGAAGCTGTAGAAGCCAGTCAACTATGTCCTCAGAACTTTTCGAGTTCAGGGTACGTGGCCTCTGAACACTGGGCATTATTCTAGGGCCAAAGGGAATCACAGCACCACGACCACGACGGCCCCTGCGGGGTGGCCTGCCTCTGCCTGTCATTTTTTTTTAGATTAGTTACGTTGTACTATGCGTGCAAGCTACTGTGACACCAGATATGAGTGGCACTGTGCACTGGACGAAGTTGGCAGAGTAGATGCTGTAGGCCTGACACACACGCTTGCAGATAACTAACTGCTATTCAATCTATTACAGTCAAAATAGTATTTTTTTTTTTTTATGTACACTACTGTTACACCAGATATGAGTTGCACTGGTGTGACATTG
The DNA here is from genome assembly GCF_905171765.1 of Bufo bufo. NCBI lineage: Eukaryota > Metazoa > Chordata > Amphibia > Anura > Bufonidae > Bufo > Bufo bufo. The sequence goes on from NC_053393.1 coordinate 296,987,793, forward strand.
TGCCCTGGCAGGGCCTGAAACGCACACATGTGAAGGAAACTGACTGATATTATTTCACAGTCAAAAAAGTGTTTGTTTTTTTAAATGTGCACCACTATTACACCAGATATGAGTTGCACTGGTGTGACACTGTGCCCTGGCAGGCCCTGAAACGCACACGTGTGAAGGAAACTGACTGCTATTATTTCACAGTCAAAAATTATTATTATTTTTTTTAATGTACACTACTGTTACACCAGATATGAGTTGCACTGGTGTGACACTGTGCCCTGGCAGGCCCTGAAATGCACACGTGTGAAGGAAACTGACTGCTATTATTTCACAGTCAAAAAAGTTTTTTTTTTTTAAATGTGCACTACTGTTACACCAGATATGAGTTGCACTGGTGTGACACTGTGCCCTGGCAGGCCCTGAAATGCACACGCGTGCAGGCAACTGACTGCTATTATATTACAGTCAAAAAAGTTTTTGTTTTTTTTAAATGCAAGCTACTGTGACACATAAAATGAGTGGAGGCACTGGGCAAGTGGGCACAGTATACGCTGTGAGCCTGACACACACGCTGGCAGGCAGGCAACTGCAATTAGATTACACAGGGGAAAAAAAAGCAGACTGATGTTCTAGCCCTAAAAAGGGCTTTTTGGGGTGCTGTCCTTACAGCAGAGATCAGATGAGTCTTTCAGGATTGCAGTGGACACTGAATACACTAGCCTAGCTATCGATTTCCCTATTAAATCAGCAGCAGCTACACAGTCCCTCCTCTCACTAAGAATGCAGCTTCCAAATGAATCTAAAATGGATGCTGTCCAGGAGGTCGTAGGGTCTGGGAGGGAGGGTCTGCTGCTGATTGGCTGGAATGTGTCTGCTGACTGTGAGGTACAGGGTCAAAGTTTACTCAATGATGACGAATAGGGGGCGGACCGAACATCGCATATGTTCGCCCGCCGCGGCGAACCCGAACAAGCTATGTTTGCCGGGAACTATTCGCCGGTGAACTATTCGGGACATCTCTATTAGAGATGTGGTGGTTGGGGACCTGTGACATTGATAATGCCAGCTGTATCCTTACCGCGATGGGGAGGACACAATTCCCAGTTTTTACTGGGGCTTGATCTTTCCCTGTTGATACATCTCTTATCTCGGTCGATAATAATGGATAGTTCAGGTTTTCACCTGCTATCAAACTCCGTGGATTTTGTTTACTCTGTCTTCATGGTTACTATTGATGAAACATTACGATCCGCCCCAACATGCGCAGTGAGCAGCTTATGGGTGGCGAGTCCCATTACAACTATGGGCAGAGACACTGTATCACTCTCTTGACGCATGCACGAGAGTGGTCGATGTTCTTGCGCTACTTGCTGTTAGCGCAAGCGCACGGAGCCTTATGAATCGCTGTATCCCTCACATGGCTGGTATTATTATTGGTGAGCGCTTCATGAAGTTTAAATAGACACACATATGCACTTCATTTGCACAGGTGCACTTTATAATCTATAATTAGTGTTGATGATCCACAATTATGAATTTTTATATTTACACTGCATTATATAATTGGAAGTTACAATTTTATATTGCTCACTTAAGTTGACACTATGATCATGTAATATACGCTGATTCGATTTATATAATTTTTATAAGTGTAAATTAGGTTTATAGTTGATTTAACAATTAATGATAATTGCTTGTATTTTGATACTTACCTCTATATATACACTAATTGTAAGCACTGTTATCACTGCTTGGCACCATAGAGATGAGCTGAAACGTTGCATTGGGTTTAATAAAGATCCACTTATTTTCACTGAAGACCGGAGTGCTGCCTTGCCATCTATTTTTCTCTGTTGACTGTAGATTTATTTATATATATATATATATATATATATATATATACAGTACAGACCAAAAGTTTGGACACACCTTCTCATTCAAAGAGTTTTCTTTATTTTCATGACTATGAAGGCATCAAAACTATGAATTAACACATGTGGAATTATATACATAACAAACAAGTGTGAAACAACTGAAAATATGTCATATTCTAGGTTCTTCAAAGTAGCCACCTTTTGCTTTGATTACTGGTTTGCACACTTTTGGCATTCTCTTGATGAGCTTCAAGAGGTAGTTCCCTGAAATGGTCTTCCAACAGTCTTGAAGGAGTTCCCAGAGATGCTTAGCACTTGTTGGCCCTTTTGCCTTCACTCTGCGGTGCAGCTCACCCCAAACCATCTCGATTGGGTTCAGGTCCGGTGACTGTGGAGGCCAGGTCATCTGGCGCAGCACCCCATCACTCTCCTTCATGGTCAAATAGCCCTTACTTTCAAAGTTTTCCCAATTTTTCGGCTGACTGACTGACCTTCATTTCTTAAAGTAATGATGGCCACTCGTTTTTCTTTACTTAGCTGCTTTTTTCTTGCCATAATACAAATTCTAACCGTCTATTCAGTAGGACTATCAGCTGTGTATCCACCTGACTTCTCCTCAACGCAACTGATGGTCCCAACCCCATTTATAAGGCAAAAAATCCCACTTATTAAACCTGACAGGGCACACCTGTGAAGTGAAAACCATTTCAGGGGACTACCTCTTGAAGCTCATCAAGAGAATGCCAAGAGTGTGCAAAGCAGTAATCAAAGCAAAAGGTGGCTACTTTGAAGAACCTAGAATATTACATATTTTCAGTTGTTTCACACTTGTTTGTTATGTATATAATTCCACATGTTCATAGTTCATAGTTTTGATGCCTTCAGTGTGAATCTACAATTTTCATAGTCATGAAAATAAAGAAAACTCTTTGAATGAGAAGGTGTGTCCAAACTTTTGGTCTGTACTGTATATATATATTTTCTTTTTACTTATATGCTGCCAGTAATGTCACCCAATCACGGGTGGCCCCCCAGCTGTTGAATCCTCCTGCAGGCGCATGCCAGCGCACCTGCAGGGGGGAGATGCCGCTGGGATAACTGGACAAATATGTCCAGTTGCAGGCACATCAAAATACAGAGGGTCCAAGAGATCCTCCTCCTTTTGCTAAACTGAGATGTTTGGCATAACAAGGACAGGGGAACAAAGAGATCCTCTGTCCTTGTGTGCCGAGTACCTCTGGTGCTGTAATCAGAATCAACCCCTGGAAAACAAGCATTAACCGCTCAACTGGCTGGCTGAGTATTATTAACCCCTTCAGAGTCCCTGCTTTGTCCAATACCCCTGCATTAACCCCTGCACTGCCACCACATACCCCTGCATTAACACTGTATATCCCCATAACCCCGACATTGCCATCCATAACCTATCCCACTGCTCATGCCACTAACCCTTGAACTGCTGCATTCATAATCCATCCCCTGCCTATAACCCCTGTTAGCCCACTGCTATACACTAGTGTTGAGCGCGAATATTCGAATTACAAATTTTAACCGTGAATATCGGCACTTTGAGAATTCGGGAATATTTCAAATATAGTGCTATATATTTGTTTTTCGAATATTTGTCATTTTTTCCATCTGAACACATGATTTCTCCCTGCTTCTTGCTTGTGGGCTAATGAGTCATTGACCCACAAGCAACTTAAGCAGGGAGGAATCATGACTTAAGATGGAAAAAAATGACGAATATTCTAAAAAACAAATATATAGCACTATATTCTATAGTGCTATATATTCGTTTTTTGAGCCACGCCTGTATTGATAGCATAATATTTGCATATTACGCAATCATTACCTTGCCAATTTTTGAGTAAAAAAAAAAGAATGTAGAATATCCGACGAATATTCTACAAAGTATTCGCAAAATATTGCAAATTCTAATATGACCCCTGCCGCTCATCATTACTATACACCCTGTGACCCCTGTATTGCCTTGTTACCCTTGTATTGAGTTATCCCTTTTAGGGACAGTTTATATTCAGGTGGGAGAGTGCTGCTGTTATCAAATGTATGTGTATAGTTAGCTACATTTTGGGTGGAGTAATTAGTGGGGATTGTGTATTTTGCGTAGTGTGGTGAGGGTTGTTATAGTTTTTGTAGTGTGCTGTGGAGTGTGACTGTATTATACACTGCTCAAAAAAATAAAGGGAACACTTAAACAACACAATGTAACTCCAAGTCAATCACACTTCTGTGAAATCAAACTGTCCACTTAGGAAGCAACACTGAGTGACAATCAATTTCACATGCTGTTGTGCAAATGGGATAGACAACAGGTGGAAATTATAGGCAATTAGCAAGACACCCCCAATAAAGGAGTGGTTCTGCAGGTGGTGACAACAGAGCACTTCTCAGTTCCTATGCTTCCTGGCTGATGTTTTGGTCACTTTTGAATGCTAGCGGTGCTTTCATGCACGGGATGGAGTCTACAACCCACACAAGTGGCTCAGGTAGTGCAGCTTATCCAGGATGGCACATCAATGCGAGCTGCGGCAAAAAGGTTTGCTGTGTCTGTCAGCGTAGTGTCCAGAGCATGGAAGCACTCCCAGGAGACAGGCCAGTACACCAGGAGACGTGGAGGAGGCCGTAGGAGGGCAACAACCCAGCAGCAGGACCGCTACCTCCGCTTTTGTGCACGGAGGAACAGGAGGAGCACTGCCAGAGCCCTGCAAAATGACCTCCAGCAGGCCACAAATGTGCATGTGTCTGCTCAAACAGTCAGAAACAGACTCCATGAGGGTGATATGAGTGCCCGACGTCCACAGGTGGGGGTTGTGCTTACAGCCCAACACCGTGCAGGACGTTTGGCATTTGCCAGAGAACACCAAGATTGGCAAATTCGCCACTGGTGCCCTGTGCTCTTCACAGATGAAAGCAGGTTCACATTGAGCACATGTGACAGACGTGACAGAGTCTGGAGACGCCGTGGAGAACGTTCTGCTGCCTGCAACATCCTCCTGCATGACCGGTTTGGCATTGGGTCAGTAATGGTGTGGGGTGGCATTTCTTTGGAGGGCCGCACAGCCCTCCATGTGCTCGCCAGAGGTAGCCTGACTGCCATTAGGTACCGAGATGAGATCCTCAGACCCCTTGTGAGACCATATGCTGGTGCGGATTGCCCTGGGTTCCTCCTAATGCAAGACAATGCTAGACCTCATGTGGCTGGAGTGTGTCAGCAGTTCCTGCAAGACAAAGGCATTGATGCTATGGACTAGCCCGCCCGTTCCCCAGACCTGAATCCAATTCAGCACATCTGGGACATCATGTCTCACTCTATCCACCAACGTCACATTGCACCACAGACTGTCCAGGAGTTGGCAGATGCTTTAGTCCAGGTCTGGGAGTAGATCCCTCAGGAGAACGTCCGCCACCTCATCAGGAGCATGCACAGGCGTTGTAGGGAGGTCATACAGGCACGTGGAGGCCACACACACTACTGAGCCTCATTTTGACTTGTTTTAAGGACATTACATCAAAGTTGGATCAGCCTGTAGTGTGTTTTTCCATTTTAATTTTGAGTGTGACTCCAAATCCAGACCTCCATGGGTTGAAAAATTTGATTTCCATTTTTTTATTTTTGTTTGATTTTGTTGTCAGCACATTCAACTATGTAAAGAACAAAGTATTTCAAAAGAATATTTAATTAATTCAGATCTAGGATGTGTTATTTTTGTGTTCCCTTTATTTTTTTGAGCAGTGTATATATATATATATATATATATATATATACTAGCTGAAGAACCTGGCTTCACTCGGGTATATTTAATCTATTTTATTTAATGTTTGTGTGTGTCATTAAAAGATATCAACATTATACACTATAACAGTGACATCTACAGCACCCTGCCCCCAAAACAGTGACCTCCACAGACCCCCACCCCTTAACACTGACCCCCCCACAGTGCCCAGTCCCTTAAAATTGGACCTTTATAGCAGCCCACCCCCTTAACTTTGACCGTTACAGCAGCCTTCCCTTTTAACAGTGACTTTCACAGCATACCACCCCCTGGGGACAGAGTACCGCGGGACAGCCACCATCATCAGGCCGCGGAAAGCCTCAGTGTCCAAAAGCCTAAATGGCAACTTTTTCAGGGCTAGCAATTTGGAAAGGTGCTCATTTAGTGCTATGGTCTGTGGGTGGGTGGCTGGGTATTTGCGCTTTCGTTCAAAGGCCTGTGATATAGACATCTGTACACTGCGCTGGGACACAGAAGTTGATGTGCTAGATGATGGTGCTTGCGAAGGTCCAGGTTCAGGGCGGGAGGCATCCGAGCCTGCATCTTGGACAGGGGATTGGCCAGCACGTAACACAGGAGAAGAGGAGGCAGTGATGTAAACCACAGATGCTGGTTGTGGACCCAGATGTTTGGCCCACCTATTAAGGTGCTTTGATGCCATGTGGTGGATTATGCTGGTGGTGGTGAGGTTGCTAGTGTTCACGCCCCTATTCATTTTTTTTAGGCACAGGTTGCAAATAACAATTCTTTTATCGTCCGCACTTTCCTCATAAAAGTGCCAGACGGCGGGACACCTACCCCTTGGCAAGGGAGATTGCCACAAGTGGGTGCTCCGGGCAACAGTTACGGGCCTGTTTGGTGTGGCACGCCTTCTCCCTCCTGCCACTCCACTGCCTCTTCCAGCCTGTTGCGGTGCTAAGGATCCCTCCCCCTCTGTACTGCTGTCCTCGGCTTGCCACCTTCCCAGGTTGGGTCAGTGACTTCATCATCCAGCACCTCCTCTTCCACTTCCTCACTCTGTTCATCATCCTGACTTGTTGACTATGGTTGAGCGAACCCGAACTGTAAAGTTCGGGTTCGTACCGAACTTTAGGATTTTTGGAACCCGAACCCGAACATTTCAGTAAGAGATCGGGTTAGGGTTCAGTGTTCGGCTATTTTATGGCGGTTTTTGAAAGGCCGAAGAGCAGCCAATCAACAAGCGTTTAACTCTGTGCCCTTAGAAGCCATCACAGCCATGCCTACTAATGGCATGGCTGTGATTGGCCAGTGCAGCATGTGACCCAGCCTCTATGTAAGCTGGAGTCACATAGCGCTGCACGTCACTCTGCGGTTACTAGTGTTGGTAGAGGATGCTGCTGCTGTGATTTAGAGAATAGGAAACAATCTTTAATCAGAAGTGCTTGTTAACTCAGCGATCTACCTTGATTTAGTTTTGTGGGGGCAGTGCACAATCTTTTTACCCTGCCCTGAGCCCAGTGACACAGAAAAATTACTTTTATCCGTCTGTTAGTTAGGTGGGCGGCGGCGGCCATTTTATGCAAGCTAAGTGCACCAGCACAGCATATATGCTTTTGTGACATTCAAAGCCAAGCTTGAAATACTGCAATAATAATCTGGGTTTAAAAAAAACACTCATTTTTGGCAATATCCTACATCTGGTGCCTTTGCAGCATTTGTCAGTGTGCAATTTAAGCTACAAATACAGCTATAACTTTCTGGGTTTAAAAAAAAAAAAAACTTTTTGGGCAAAATACTAAATTTTACAGCCCTTGCTGCATCTGTACATGTGAAATTCAAGCGTTATATACTGCTGTCATATTCTGTTATTAAAAAAAACAACCTTTTTGGGCAAAATACTAAATTTTACAGCCCTTGCTGGATCTGTACGTGTGAAATTCAAGCGTTATATACTGCTGTCATATTCTGTTATTAAAAAAACACCCATTTTGGGCAAAATACTTAATTTGCAGCCTTTGCTGCATCTGTCATTGTGAGATACACCCTTTAGATACTGTTGTTCTATTCTGCTATTAAAAAAAACACCTATTTAGGGCAACAATTTTAATTTTGCAGCCTTTGCTGCATCTGTCATTGTGAGATACACCCTTTAAATACTGTTGTTGCACAGAGCCACCAGCACAGCAGAAGAGGGAGCAGGGTGCAAAAGCGGAGCGGCCATCCCCTAGACAGTACGCCTGCTACTGCCCACCGCAGCAAGTGACTAAGCACACCAAAGCCAGCTCCAAGGAGTTCCCTGGCGTGGCAGTTCTTCAGAAAATGTGCTGACAAAAGACACGAGTGGTTTGCACGCTGTGCAATCAGAGCCTGAAGCGAGGCATAAACGTTCTCAACTAGGGATGAGCGAACCCGAACTGTATATTTCGGGTTCGTACCGAATTTTGGGGTGTCCGTGACACGGACCCGAACATTTTCGTAAAAGTCTGGGTTCGGGTTCGGTGTTCGGCGCTTTCTTGGCGCTTTTTGAAAGGCTGCAAAGCAGCCAATCAACAAGCATCATACTACTTGCCCCGAGAGGCCATCACAGCCATGCCTACTATTGGCATGGCTGTGATTGGCCAGTGCAGCATGTGACCCAGCCTCTATATAAGCTTGGGTCACGTAGCGCTGCACGTCACTCTGCTGATACAAGCATAGGGAGAGGTTGCAGCTGCGACATTAGGGCGAGATTAAGCAGATTAACTCCTCCAAAAGACTTCATTCAGTGATAGATCTACAGCTGTGGATCATTGAAGTGCTGATATTCAATTGCTCAGTGTTTTCAGGCTGCCAAGAGCGTTTTTAGATCACTTTTTTCTGGGGTGATTGGTGGCCATTTTGTGGCTTGTGGTGCGCCAGCACAAGCTACCACCAAGTACATTTAACCATCAATAGTGTGGTTATTTGCTATATCCTACATCAGGGTCAAGCTTTCATCAAGTGCATTTAACCATCAATAGTGTGGTTATTTTTTGGCCATATACTACATAGGGGGCAAGCTGACCTTGTCACCCAAGTGCATTTAACCATCAATAGTGTGGTTATTTTTTGCTATAGCCTACATCAGGGTCAAGCTGTCATCAAGTGTATTTAACCATCAATAGTGTGGTTATTTTTTGGCCATATACTACATCAGGGGCAAGCTGAGCTTGTGTCACCCAAGTGCATTTAACCATCAATGGTGTGGTTATTTTTTGCTATATCCTACATCAGGGTCAAGCTTTCATCAAGTGCATTTAACCATCAATAGTGTGGTTATTTTTTGGACATATACTACATCAGGGGCAAGTTGAGCCTGTCACCCAGCGCCTAAAAAATAGGCCTCACATTTATATTCATCCAAAACTGTACTGTTTTAGCTGGTAAAGTTATTTTTTGTGACCGTCAAAGCACAGTTTTTCTTCTGGGTTGAAAGACAATTCCCAAATTTGCAATTCTCTAAATTAGTGGTTTCTGCTGTATATCAGGCCTACTTTAAATCTATCCCTAAAAGGGTATATTAGATTCAAGGTGCTGATAGGGTCATTCTCAAAAACTTAACACACACGCTACAGTGCAGATCCAAGTCTAATTCTGTGATTAAACGTATACCTGTCACCCAGCACCTAAAAAATAGGCCTCACATTTATATTCAACCAAATCTGTACTGTTTTAGCTGGTCAAGTTATTGTTTGTGACCGTCAAAGCACAGTTTTTGTTCTGGGTTGAAAAACAATTCCCAAATTTGCAATTCTCAAAATTAGTGGTTTCTGCTGTATCAGGCCTACTTTAAATCTATCCCTAAAAGGGTATATTAGATTCAAGGTGCTGATAGGGTCATTCTCAAAAACTTAACACACACGCTACAGTTCAGATCCAAGTCTAATTCTGTGATTAAACGTAAACCTGTCACCCAGCGCCTAAAAAATAGGCCTCACATTTATATACAACCAAATCTGTACTGTTTTAGTTGGTCAAGTTATTGTTTGTGACTGTCAAAGCACAGTTTTTGTTCTGGGTTGAAAAACAATTCCCAAATTTGCAATTCTCAAAATTAGTGGTTTCTGCTGTATCAGGCCTACTTTAAATCTATCCCTAAAAGGGTATATTAGATTTAAGGAGCTGATAGGGTCATTCTCAAAAACTTAACACACACGCTACAGTGCAGATCCAAGTCTAATTCTGTGATAAAACGTATACCTGTCACCCAGCGCCTAAAAAATAGGCCTCACATTTATATTCATCCAAATCTGTACTGTTTCAGCTGGTCAAGTTATTGTTTGTGACCGTCAAAGCACATTTTTTGTTCTGGGTTAAAAAACAATTCCCAAATTTGCAATTCTCAAAATTAGTGGTTTCTGCTGTATCAGGCCTACTTTAAATCTATCCCTAAAAGGGTATATTAGATTCAAGGTGCTGATAGGGTCATTCTCAAAAACTTAACACACACGCTACAGTGCAGATCCAAGTCTAATTATGTGATTAAACGTATACCTGTCACCCAGCGCCTAAAAAATAGGCCTCCAATTTATATTCAGCTAAATCTGTCATTACTGGTGTGCCTGTATTAGTGTAATACGGTACCTAAATAGATAGCCAGATAGTGTTAGGTGTCTGTAAAAAAAGGCCTGAATTTTTATTCAATACATTGGCCTGAATAATATTTTTCTTATTGTGGTGAACGGTAACAATGAGGAAAACATCTAGTAAGGGACGCGGACGTGGACATGGTCGTGGTGGTGTTAGTGGACCCTCTAGTGCTGGGAGAGGACGTGGCCGTTCTGCCACAGCCACACATCCAAGTGTACCAACTACCTCAGGTCCCAGTAGCCGCCAGAATTTACAGGGATATTTGGTGGGGCCCAATGTGGTTCTAAGGATGGTAATTCCTGAGCAGGTACAGGCATTAGTCAATTGGGTGGCCGACAGTGCATCCAGCACGTTCACATTATCTCCCATCCAGTCTTCTGCAGAAAGCGCACAGATGGCGCATGAAAACCAAGCCCATCAGTCTGTCACATCATCCCCATGCATTTCAGGCAAACTGTCTGAGCCTCAAGTTATGCAGCAGTCTCTTATGCTGTTTGAAGACTCTGCTGGCAGGGTTTCCCAAGGGCATCCACCTAGCCCTTCCCCAGGGGTGGAAGAGATAGAATGCACTAACGCACAACCACTTATGTTTCCTGATGATGAGGACATGGGAATACCACCTCAGCACGTCTCTGATGATGACGAAACACAGGTGCCAACTGCTGCGTCTTTCTGCAGTGTGCAGACTGAACAGGAGGTCAGGGATCAAGACTGGGTGGAAGACGATGCAGGGGACGATGAGGTCCTAGACCCCACATGGAATGAAGGTCGTGCCACTGACTTTCACAGTTCAGAGGAAGAGGCAGTGGTGAGACCGAGCCAACAGCATAGCAAAAGATTGAGCAGTGGGCAAAATCAGAACACCCGCCGCCAAGAGACTCCGCCTGCTACTGACCGCCGCCATCTGGGACCGAGCACCCCAAAGGCAGCTTCAAGGAGTTCCCTGGCATGGCACTTCTTCAAACAATGTGCTGACGACAAGACCCGAGTGGTTTGCACGCTGTGCCATCAGAGCCTGAAGCGAGGCATTAACATTCTGAACCTTAGCACAACCTGCATGACCAGGCACCTGCATGCAAAGCATGAACTGCAGTGGAGTAAACACCTTAAAAACAAGAAAGTCACTCAGGCTCCCCCTGCTACCTCTTCTGCTGCTGCCGCCTCGTCCTCTTCTGCTGCTGCCGCTGCCTCGGCCTCTTCCTCCGCCTCTGGAGGGACGTTGGCACTTGCCGCCCAGCAAACATGGGATGTACAACCAACACCACCACCTGCGTCACCAAGCATCTCAACCATGTCACACGGCAGCGTTCAGCTCTCCATCTCACAAACATTTGAGAGAAAGCGTAAATTCCCACCTAGCCACCCTCGATCCCTGGCCCTGAATGCCAGCATTTCTAAACTACTGGCCTATGAAATGCTGTCATTTAGGCTGGTGGACACAGACAGCTTCAAACAGCTCATGTCGCTTGCTGTCACAGTATGTTGTTCCCAGCCGGCACTACTTCTCCAAGAGAGCCGTGCCTTCCCTGCACAACCAAGTATCCGATAAAATCAAGTGTGCACTGCACAACGCCATCTGTGGCAAGGTCCACCTAACCACAGATACGTGGACCAGTAAGCACGGCCAGGGACGCTATATCTCCCTAACTGCACACTGGGTAAATGTAGTGGCGGCTGGGCCCCAGGCGGAGAGCTGTTTGGCGCACGTCCTTCTGCCGCCAAGGATCGCAGGGCAACATTCTTTGCCTCCTGTCTCCTCCTCCTCCTACTCAGCTTCCTCCATCTCTTCTTCCACCTGCTCATCCAGTCAGTCACACACAGGGGCGTAGCTATAGGGGGTGCAGAGGTAGCAGTCGCTACCGGGCCCAGGAGCCTGAGGGGGCCCAAAGACCCTTGTGCCACATAAGACACTCGCATTATAGAAAGTGCATACTGGTCAATTTACACCTCTGGCTGGGGGGAAGGAGTTAGGTTAAGAATTTGGCATTAGGGTGTGCCCTTTCAATGTTTGCCTCAGGCAGCAGGAAGAATATGTGCTCCCCTGCCCCTTGCCAACAAGCACTGAGGGACGGGGGCCCAAGCGGAACTCTTGCACCAGGGCCCATGAGCTTTTAGCTACGCCCCTGGTCACACACCTTCACCACCAACTTCAGCACAGCCCGGGGTAAACGTCAGCAGGCCGTTCTGAAACTCATATGTTTGGGGGACAGGCCCCACACCGCACAGGAGTTGTGGGGGGGGGGGGGTATAGAACAACAGACCGACGAGTGGTTGCTGCCGGTGAGCCTCAAGCCCGGCCTGGTGGTGTGCGATAATGGGCGAAATCTCGTTGCAGCTCTGGGACTAGCCGGTTTGACGCACATCCCTTGCCTGGCGCATGTGCTGAATTTGGTGGTGCAGAAGTTCATTCGCAACTACCCAGACATGTCAGAGCTGCTGTATAAAGTGCGGGCCGTCTGTTTGCTCTTCCGGCGTTCACACCCTGCCGCTGCTCGCCTGTCTGCGCTACAGCGTAACTTCGGCCTTCCCGCTCACCGCCTCATATGCGACGTGCCCACCAGGTGGAACTCCACCTTGCACATGCTGGACAGACTGTGCGAGCAGCAGGAGGCCATAGTGGAGTTTCAGCTTCAGCACGCACAGGTCAGTCGCACTGCGGATCAGCCCCACTTCACCACCAATGACTGGGCCTCCATGTGAGACCTGTGTGCCCTGTTGCGCTGTTTCGAGTACTCCACCAACATGGCCAGTGGCGATGACGCCGTTATCAGCGTGACAATACCACTTCTATGTCTCCTTGAGAAAACACTTAGGGCGATGATGGAAGACGAGGTGGCCCAGGAGGAAGAGGAGGAAGAGGGGTAATTTTTAGCACTTTCAGGCCAGTCTCTTCGAAGTGACTCAGAGGGAGGTTTTTTGCAACAGCAGAGGCCAGGTACAAATGTGGCCAGACAGGGCCCACCACTGGAGGACGAGGAGGACGAGGATGAGGAGGAGGTGGAGGAGGATGAGGATGAAGCAGGTTCACAGCGGGCTGGCATCCAACGCAGCTCGGGCCCATCACTGGTGCGTGGCTGGGGGGAAACACAGGACGATGACGATACGCCTCCCACAGAGGACAGCTTGTCCTTACCTCTGGGCAGCCTGGCACACATGAGCGACTACATGCTGCAGTGCCTGCGCAACTACAGCAGAGTTGCCCACATTTTAACGTGTGCGGACTACTGGGTTGCCACCCTGCTGGATCCCCGGTACAAAGACAATGTGCCCACCTTACTTCCTACACTGGAGCGTGATAGGTAGATGCGCGAGTACAAGCGCACGTTGGAAGACGCGCTACTGAGAGCATTCCCAAATGTCACAGAAGAACCAGTGAAAGCCCAAGGCGAAGGCAGAGGAGGAGCAAGAGTTCGCCAACGCATCTGTATCACGGCCAGCTTCTCTGAGGGCAGGGTTAGCATGGCAGAGATGTGGAAAAGTTTTGTCACCACGCCACAGCTAACTGCACCGCCACATGATACAGAACGTGTTAGCAGGAGGCAACATTTCAATAACATGGTGGAACAGTACCTGTGCACACCCCTCAACTTACTGACTGATGGTTCGGCCCCATTCAACTTCTGGGTCTCCAAATTGTCCACGTGGCCAGAGCTAGCCTTTTATGGCTTGGAGGTGCTGGCCTGCCCGGCGGCCAGCGTTTTGTCTGAACGTGTATTCAGCGCGGCAGGGGGCGTCATACAGACAAACGCAGCGGCCTGTCTATAGCCAATGTGGACAAGCTGACGTTCATAAAAATGAACCAGGCATGGATCCCACAGGACCTGTCCATCCCTTGTGCAGATTAGACATTAACTACCTCCCCTTAACAATATATTATTGTACTCCAGGGCACTTCCTCATTCAATCCTATTTTTATTTTCATTTTACCATTATATTGCGGGGCAACCCAAAGTTGAATGAACCTCTCCTCTGTCTGGGTCTTGGGGCCTAAATATGTGACAGTGGCCTGTTCCAGTGGTGGGTGACGTGAAGCCTGATTCTCTGCTATAACATGAAGACTGATTCTCTGCTGACATGAAGCCAGATTCTCTGTTACGGGACCTCTCTCCTCTGCCTGGGTGCCTGGGCCTAAATATGTGACAGTGGCCTGTTCCAGTGGTGGGTGACGTGAAGCCTGATTCTCTGCTATAACATGAAGACTGATTCTCTGCTGACATGAAGCCTGAATCTCTGTTATGGGACCTCTCTCCTCTGCCTGGGTGCCTGGGCCTAAATATGTGACAGTGGCCTGTTCTAGTGGTGGGTGACGTGAAGCCTGATTCTCTGCTATAACATGAAGACTGATTCTCTGCTGACATGAAGCCTGAATCTCTGTTATGGGACCTCTCTCCTCTGCCTGGGTGCCTGGGCCTAAATATGTGACAGTGGCCTGTTCCAGTGGTGGGTGACGTGAAGCCTGATTCTCTGCTATGACATGAAGACTGATTCTCTGCTGACATGAAGCCAGATTTTCTGTTAAGGGACCTCTCTCCTCTGTCTGGGTCTTGGGGACTAATATGTGACAGTGGCCTGTTCCAGTGGTGGGTGACGTGAAGCCTGATTCTCTGCTATAACATGAAGACTGATTCTCTGCTGACATGAAGCCAGATTCTCTGTTACGGGACCTCTCTCCTCTGCCTGGGTGCCTGGGCCTAAATATGTGACAGTGGCCTGTTCCAGTGGTGGGTGACGTGAAGCTGATTCTCTGCTATAACATGAAGACTGATTCTCTGCTGACATGAAGCCTGAATCTCTGTTATGGGACCTCTCTCCTCTGCCTGGGTGCCTGGGCCTAAATATGTGACAGTGGCCTGTTTCAGTGGTGGGTGACGTGAAGCCTGATTCTCTGATATGACATGAAGACTGATTCTCTGCTGACATGAAGCCTGAATCTCTGTTATGGGACCTCTCTCCTCTGCCTGGGTGCCTGGGCCTAAATATGTGACAGTGGCCTGTTCCAGTGGTGGGTGACGTGAAGTCTGATTCTCTGCTATAACATGAAGACTGATTCTCTGCTGACATGAAGCCTGAATCTCTGTTATGGGACCTCTCTCCTCTGCCTGGGTGCCTGGGCCTAAATATCTGACAGTGGCCTGTTCCAGTGGTGGGTGACATGAAGCCTGATTCTCTGCTATGACATGAAGACTGATTCTCTGCTGACATGAAGCCTGAATCTCTGTTATGGGACCTCTCTCCTCTGCCTGGGTGCCTGTGCCTAAATATGTGACAATGGACTGTTCCAGTGGTGGGTGACGTGAAGCCTGATTCTCTGCTATGACATGAAGACTGATTCTCTGCTGACATGAAGCCTGGATCTCTGTTATGGGACCTCTCTCCTCTGTCTGGGTGCCGGGGCCTAAAAATATCTGACAGTGGCCTGTTCCAGTGGTGGGTGATGTGAAGCCTGATTCTCTGCTATGACATGAAGACTGATTCTCTGCTGACATGAAGCCAGATTCTCTTGACGGTGGTATTGGTTATTAACTGTCCGACCCCTAACCATACTCCACTTCTTTCCCTCCAAACCCCGTATCCAACCCTCACGCATACCTCATCTCTAACATGCCCGAAATGACACACGGACACCAGGCTTGGAATAAATCGGCCACAGCAGCCGTCTTTTATTAACATATAAACATAACATAATAATAAATAACAATTCTCCCCCCCCCCGAGGGGCGGTCCTTGAAGCCCCCAAACAACCGCAAATACCCCAGTGGGTGAGCCATCTTGCTTCCAGCCGTTGCCCTCCAGCTCAGAAGCACCACTGAATGGCCCCTTTTAAATCCGTCACCACTGGGAGTCCAGCCCCAACCATGGAGCCCTCCCAGCATCCTCCTCTGTGAATCAGACCAACTTCAAGGACCTCCCCCCGCCACAGCCACCGTGACACCAAAACTACCCCCAACTGCCCCATTCCCCCTTTAACCTCCACCCCAACCCCTTAAATAAAGGGAGGGTGGGCGGGAGCTCTTTTCAGGATCTAACAAAATGGCCCCCGGTCTCCCCTCAGCTACCCTATTTAACCCCTTAACCACACCCCTACACTTAAACCACTTAATCCCCCGCTTCCACAGATTCCTCCTCCCATCTCCTCTAAACACCACCTAACCTACTAACTGGGGTCTCCCTAAACCAAACCTCCGTCTTGATGCCCTCCCATAAGGCTGCGCCCCCAGTCCGGCCATGACTTGACGGTGGTATTGGTTATCAACCGTCCAACCCCTAACCATACTCCACTCCTTTCCCTCCAAACCCCGTCTCCAACCCTCACCCATACCTCATCTCTAACATGCCCGAAATGACACACGGACACCAGGCTTGGAATAAATCGGCCACAGCAGCCGTCATTTATTAACATATAAACATAACATAATAATAAATAACAATTCTCCCCCCCCAGGGGCGGTCCTTGAAGCCCCCAAACAACCGCAAATACCCCAGTGGGTGAGCCATCTTGCTTCCAGCCGTTGCCCTCCAGCTCAGAAGCACCACTGAATGGCCCCTTTTAAATCCGTCACCACTGGGAGTCCAGCCCCAACCATGGAGCCCTCCCAGCATCCTCCTCTGTGAATCAGACCAACTTCAAGGACCTCCCCCCGCCACAGCCACCGTGACACCAAAACTACCCCCAACTGCCCCATTCCCCCTTTAACCTCCACCCCAACCCCTTAAATAAAGGGAGGGTGGGCAGGAGCTCTTTTCAGGATCTAACAAAATGGCCCCCGGTCTCCCCTCAGCTACCTTATTTAACCCCTTAACCACACCCCTACACTTAAACCACTTAATCCCCCCTTCCACAGATTCCTCCTCCCATCCCCTCTAAACTCCACCTAACCTACTAACTGGGGTCGCCCTAAACCAAACCCCCGTCATGATGCCATCCCCTAAGGCTGCGCCCCCAGTCCGGCCATGACTTGACGGTGGTATTGGTTATCAACCGTCCGACCCCTAACCATACTCCACTCCTTTCCCTCCAAACCCCGTATCCAACCCTCACCCATACCTCATCTCTAACATGCCCGAAATGACACACGGACACCAGGTTTGGAATAAATCGGCCACAGCAGCCGTCTTTTATTAACATATAAACATAACATAATAATAAATAACAATTCTTCCCCCCCCCGAGGGGCGGTCCTTGAAGCCCCCAAACAACCGCAAATACCACAGTGGGTGAGCCATCTTGCTTCCAGCCGTTGCCCTCCAGCTCAGAAGCACCACTGAATGGCCCCTTTTAAATCCGTCACCACTGGGAGTTCAGCCCCAACCATGGAGCCCTCCCAGCATCCTCCTCTGTGAATCAGACCAATTTCAAGGACCTCCCCCCGCCACCAACGCACAGACTTGACCGCCTTAAGTCTGCGCGTTCCTCCACAAACGCAAGGCTACTTCAATCCCCTCCTGGATTGCAAGGCTCCACATGTCCAAGCCAACCGCATTCAAATGCACACCGTCTGCCCGCCAAAAACCCCCTACACCCTTCTTTAGCTCCATATGCCTCACTGCCACCGCCCCATTCCTGGCCATGAACCGACCCATTGCCCGGTTCACCTTAACCCGTGCCCTGTTCAAACCTACCACCGAACGTGCATCCCTCCACACCATCCTAGGAACAATATCCGACCAGACCGTCACCATCCGCGGGAACAGGGCCCACAACCGCAGCAAGTCGAATTTGATCCCTTGCAGCAACTCGCGGAACGGCCGCGCCACCAGGTCATTTCCTCCCACATGCAGAACCAAAAATTCGGGTGCCCTGTCCTGCCTCACGAACCTGTGAATCTCCGGCAACACCCCGGCCCAAACCATACCTCTCCGCCCTAGCCATCTCACCACCGCCACGGACCTCTAGAACCCCAGCTGCTGACCATCCGGACGAACCGCTGCATGGACAGCCCCCCAAAAGACATAAGAATGTCCGAGGATCCAAACTAGGGCCGGCACTGCATCTGCAACGAAAAAAAAACCCAAGAACAAACAATAATACATTGCATAAACACCATCCACCTATCCTACCCCATCACCCGCCGGCCGCTCCCCTATAGACTGTGCAATCGAATGTACGATCTAAACCGCACAGACTCCCACCGACCAATCCTTTTTATAATCTCGTCGCCCAACCCCCACCTCGCCGCCTCCGTTGCCGCCCCAATTCTAAAAGAATGACTCGAGTAGCCCTCAGGCCCCAAGCCCAACCGAACCAGACATTTCGAAAAGACCGCCGCAAACTGGAAACGCGACAAAAAAGAATCATCCTCATGCACTAACAACGGCAACATCCCACTTCTCCTGCCGCCCCAGTAATCCCGTAAACTCCCCACCAGGCACATGGCCCAATCCGGGACCCCAAACAATACTACTCTCCGCCCCCGACCTTCCGCATCCGTTTTGGACCGGCGAATAACAAACTCCAGCCTGTCTTGGAATAGCTCCACATCCGCCCTCTGCAACCCCCCAGCCTTACGCACTGACAGACTCACCAACTCACCCACCTGTAACGCCCCAAAAAACGCCAAGGAAAAAGCCAACCGGAACAACCGCGCCTCTGAGGCGGAACAACACACTCCCCCCAACTGTTCCCCCAGCTTCAACAACAACCCGAAGGACACAGGTCTCCTGTTATCTCCCCCCGTACACGCCCTTCGCCATCCCTTCAACGCCCGCATTACCAAAAATGACTTGGTCACATCCGGCCGCTGCCTACACTTAAAACCGAACTCCAATACAGCCATGCAGCTATTCATCTTTGCCACAGACCAGCCCTCTTCTCTACAGTGACCCACAAACAACAACATTGGGACCTCCAACTCCCCCTCCCCAACACCCAACTTACTGCACCAATCCTCCCAGTACTGCCACGATTTCAGATACAACTCCCACGTCCTAGGTGCCAGCGATGCCTGAATAAGACTTGCTACCGTTCTTCCAGTACCTCCCATAGACAACTCGGGCATTCCCTCCCAAACTCCTCCGCGTCTGGAGCCAACTGCCGGAAACGGTCCTACTGTGAACGAGAAAGAGCGTCAGCTATGCCATTGTCCACTCCCGGCACATGAACCGCCACCACCCACGCATTGTTCAACAAACACTCCAACACCAAACGTTGCAACAACCGCACTACCAACCCCGACGAAGCTGACAACCCATTTATCGCCTGCACCACCCCCAGGTTATCACAGTGAAACCTTACCTTCCTATCTCGGAACACTTCCCCCCACAACACCACCGCCGCCACAATAGGAAACAGTTCCAGCAAAGCCACGTTCTTTACCCAACCTCGTTCCACCCAACTGTCAGGCCACCGACCCGCACACCACTGCCCCCGGCAATAAACCCCAAAGCCCTTGCTACCCGCTGCATCCGAAAATAACTCAAAATCGAAAGAATTCACCACATCACCCATAAATAACGAGCGACCGTTATAACACTCCAAGAAGGAACTCCACACCCTCAAGTCCGCTCTCAACTCCTTTCCTAAACGCACATAGTGATGTGGTGAAACCACCCCACCCGTCGCCATAGCCAACCTCCTACAGAACACCCTCCCATAGGCATGATCCGGCATTCAAAATTGAGTTTTCCGAGCAGCGACTGAAGCTCCCTCAACTGCAGTTTTTTCAAGCGAGACGCCCTCGCCACCTCCCCCTTTAAATCCTCTAACTTATCTAAGGGCAACCTACATTCCATCCTAACCGTGTCAATCACTATCCCTAAAAAACTCAATTCCGTAACCGGCCCTACCGTCTTATCCGTAGCCAACGGGACCCCAAAAACCCCAAACAACCATTCCAAGGTATGCAACAGCAAGGCGCACACCCTAGAACCCGACAGACCAATACATAAGAAATCGTCCAGGTAATGAATGATGGACTCACACCGCGACGAGTCCGCCACTGCCCATTCTAAAAATGAGCTGAACGCCTCAAAATACGCGCAGGACAGGGAACAGTCCATAGGCAGGCACCTGTCCACAAAAAACTCCCCCCCCCAATAACATCCCAACAAGTGTAAACAGTCTGGGTGCACTGGCAGCAACCTAAACGCAGCCTCGATGTCAGTCTTTGCTAATAGCGCCCCCCTCCCAAACCTCTTAACCCACTGCACTGCCGCATCAAATGAGGTATAAACCACCGAACATAAGGCGGGGTCTATACCGTCATTGACCGACGAGCCTTTTGGAAAAGACAGATGTTGAATAAGCCGAAACTTATTCATCTCCTTCTTCTGAACCACCTCCAACAGTGACACCCGCAAATTTGGCAACGGTGGAGCCGAAAAGGGGCCCGCCATCCTGCCTAGACTGACCTCCTTGCTAAGTTTCTCCGCCACCACCTCCGGATGTTCCAACGCTGACCTCAAATTTTTCCTACCAAAACCGCATCACACTGAACAAACGGGATCCGAAAACCAACTGAAAAACCTTCCCGCAACAAAGCTGCCGCCTCCCTATCCGGATACCTGTCTAGAAACGGGCCCATCTTTCCCAGACGTACCGGGGTCTCCCCCTTTGCTATTGAAATCCCCCCCCTCTGTCTGTTACCCCTAAAGCACCGCGCTGCACCGTGAGCGCCTCCGCACACCGAGCACTCGTGTTTAAATTTACACTTTGCTCCGAATTTACATGTTCCGTCATTAAATGCGAAACACAGCCCCTTTGCTGAAGCTGACGCAACATTAGGCTGCCCACTACCTCCTGCCTCCCCCCGAAAGGACTGACCCTGTCTCACCGGCGTGGTAACCTTCAACCACAAAGCTATATCCTTGTGATCCCACTTAATTTCGGGCCGCACTGCCTTTCGCTGCCGGTGCTGTTCATCGTACCGCAGCCACGCTATCCCCCCATACACCCTGTACGCCTCCCCAACTGCATCCAAATAACAGAACAACGCCGAACAGCACTCCGGCGCCTTCTCCCCGATTACGCTTGCTAATATCGCGAACGCCTGCAGCCAGTTTGCAAACGTCCGCGGTATCAGGCGGTACCTACGCTTCTCTTCCTCCTCCTTCTTACCCTCATCCCGTCTCGCCCTATCCAAGTTAAATTTGTCTAGAGGAAGCAAAGAAAAAATCTCTACATACTCCCCCCTCCAAATCTTCTCCCTTACCTCTTGCTTCAAATGCGCCCCCAATGGGCCCTCAAAGCACACATAAACCTCTCCCCTTGCCCTATCGTCCATCCGAACCGTCTCCTCCTCTGCCGCGCCCCCCGCTTGCGTCTGCACCGACGCCATCGCAGCCCCCCAACTCACACCGCCCCCCCCAACCGCACTCGCTCCCCCAGAGGGCCCGGACACCCCCCACGCTGGTAACGGAGATGCCCCCCCCATACCCCAACCTGCAAGTAAACCTGCCAGCCCCCCCAACAATTGCCCCAAACCCCTGCTAACATCTAATGGGGGCCCCCCAACACCCCCAGCCCCCCCAGCAAACTGCGCTAGCGTTCCCCAAGAGGCCTCACCTGGATGCCTGGGTGCTGTGTCCCCACCAGCCGTAGATCCGGACTCCAGCTGATCCCTCCTCCGCGATGCCGCCTCATCTTCTAGTCCCCTAGCCAGGTCCAGGCTAGAGACGTTAGGCCCTCCATCTTCCTGGGCTGCAAGGGAGTGGGCGGGGCTTCCTCTTCTGTGTCCAGTGATCACTGAAGACAGGGGCCTGCTGCCGGACACCCCAACGACTGCAGCAGCCCCGTTCCTCCCGCCGACTTGACCACGCTGAGGGGTCTCAGCCTCCGATCCAGGGCTGGAGACCCCCGTTCCAGGTCCCTCTTCCACGCTGTCCGTCACCGCAGGACGAGGTGACCGGGCCCGGCCACCTTGCAGGCCCCGCCTACTGGTCGGATTCCTCCCACGCCGGGGAGGACTGGAGGAAGCGTTCCCCGCCGACCCCCGGCGTGGAGGGTCCCTTGAGGGGCTCCGTTTGTGGCGCTGAGCCTTGGAAGGGGGCTGGGCAGACTTAGAAGCCTGCGGGCTATAGCGCGCCGGCGGCCTGGCCCACCGCGGCCTCAGCCGCCCCCTGGAGCATCTGCTGTACCTGCGCCTGGATCCAGTCGGCGCCACAGACCTCCGCTGCTGCCCTCAAACGAGCGATGGTCTCCTCCAGCTGCTCCATTTCGATCACCAGCTCACAGCTAAGGTACCAGCTCTTTTCAGGATCTAACAAAATGGCCCCCGGTCTCCCCTCAGCTACCCTATTTAACCCCTTAACCATACCCCTACACTTAAACCACCCAATCCCCCGCTTCCACAGATTCCTTCTCCCATCCCCTCTAAACTCCACCTAACCTACTAACTGGGGTCTCCCTAAACCAAACCCCCGTCATGATGCCCTCCCCTAAGGCTGCGCCCCCACACCGGCCATGACTGTTACGGGACCTCTCTCCTCTGCCTGGGTGCCTGGGCCTAAATATGTGACAGTGGCCTGTTCCAGTGGTGGGTGACGTGAAGCCTGATTTTCTGCTATGACATGAAGACTGATTCTCTGCTGACATGAAGCCAGATTCTCTGCTATGGCATGAAGAGACTGATTCTCTGCTGATGTTAAGCCAGATTCTCTGCTATGGGACCTCTGTCCAATTGATATTGGTTAATTTAAATTTTTTTATTTTTATTTTAATTCATTTCCCTATCCACATTTGTTTGCAGGGGATTTACCTACATGTTGCTGCCTTATGCAGCCCTCTAGCTCTTTCCTGGGCTGTTTTACAGACTTTTTAGTGCCGAAAAGTTTGGGTCCCCATTGACTTCAATGGGATTCGGGACGAAGTTCGGGTCGGGTTCGGATCCCGAACCCGAACATTTCCGGGAAGTTCGGCCGAACTTCTCGAACCCGAACATCCAGGTGTTCGCTCAACTCTATTCTCAGCCTAAGCACAACCTGCATGACCAGGCATCTATGTGCAAAGCATGAGCTGCAGTGAAGTAGACACCTCAAAAACAAAGAAAGGTCTCTGGCTTCTCCTGATTCCTCTTCTGCTTCAGTCTCGGCCTCTTCATCCACCTCTGGAGTGACAGTGCCACCTGCCACGCCGCAAACAGAGGATCTGCCAGCAACACCACAACCTGGGTCACCAAGCATCTCCACAATGTCCCAGTGAAGCATTCAGCCAAACACTGGAGCGGAAGAGGAAGTACCCCCCTACCCACCCGCGATCCCTGGCCCTGAATGCCAGCAATTCAAAATTACTGTCCTTTGAAATGCTGTCATTCCGTCTGGTGGAGACGGAGAGTTATAAAAGCCTTATGGCAGTGGCTGTCCCACATTATGTCGTGCCCAGCCGCCACTCCTTTTCCAGGCGTGCCATCCCTTCCCTGCACAACCGTGGGGGACAAAATCTGGTGTGCACTGTGCAACGCCATCTGTGGCAAGGTCCATCTAACTACGGATACATGGACCAGTAAGCACGGTCAGGGACGTTATATCTCCATAACAGCACACTTGGTGAATGCAGTGGCGGCTGGGCCTGAGGCGGATAGCAGTTTGGCGCATGTCCTTCCACCACCGAGGATTGCAGGGCGCTTCAGTTTGCCTCCTGTTGCTTCCTCATCCTCTACCGGCTCATCGTCTGGTCAGCATAACACCTTCACCACCAACTTCAGCACAGCCAGGGGTAAACGGCAGCAGGCAGTTTTAAAACTTATCTCTTTGGGGGACAAACCCTACACCCCGCAGGAGCTGTAGACTGGCCTTGAACAACAGACCGATGAGTGGTTAGTGCCAGTGAGCCTCAAGCCCGGCCTGCTGGTGTGCGATAATGGGCGAAATCTCATAGCAGCTCTGGGACTAGCCGATTTGACGCACATCCCTTGCCTGGCGCATGTGCTGATTTTGGTGGTGCAGGGATTCCTTAAAAATTACCCCAATATGTCAGAGCTGCTGCATAAAGTGCGGGCTATCTGTGTGCGCTTTCAGCTTTCTCACCCTGCTGCTGCTCGCCTGTCACCGCTGCAGCGTAACTTCTGCTTTCCCGCTGACCGCCGCATATGCGACGTGCCCACAAGGTGGAACTCCACCTTGCACATGCTGGCCAGACTGTGCGAGCAGCAGCAGGCAATAGTGGAGTTTCAGCTGCAGCATGCACGGGTGAGTCGCTCTTCAGAACAGCACCTGTAGTGTACGGGGACTGTAATGCCCGTCACTACAAAAGTGTCACTTGGTGTGCTGTCGTCCCTCCTTAATTATGGGGAAGTTGGTATATGTCATTTTTATAAATTGTCATGTAATGCAATGCTATGAATTTCCCTGTTACTATGAAACTTGAATGTACAGGCTTGCTAGGGGTGTCATTCCAGCTTCTAGTCACTAGAGGGAGCTAGAGAGCCCTAGTTTATATAAGGCCCAGTTAGGGAAGAAAGGGGGGTCTAGTCTAAGTGTCTGTCTAAAGCTGCAGCCTGTAGTCTGAAGCTGGAGCTTAGACTATGTCAGAGACAAGTCCAGGCCTGAAGCCTGCGGACCAGGAGAGGGTATTGCAGTCCCTGTAACCGGGTTCCGAATCCAAGGAGAAGGTTCCCCTCCTGAATATATATATATGCAGAAGCAGGAAGACCACTGTTCAGAAACTTCTAGAGTCTGAGGAAAGAGGGAGAGAGACAGAGGCAAAATCCAGAAAAGCAAGAGGTACTCAAGATAACAGAGGAGGTACTTTATAAAGCTAAAACCGAAGATATACGCCAGAGTTAAGGTATCGGGCCTTGGAGAAGATTTGCTATGTTCCAGGATCAGTCAGAGATAGAGTGCAAGCTCCTGTACTGCAAGTCCTGTGTGTTTAACACTCTGTAGTCACCTTGCTCAATCTGTATTGCCTGCATCGACCGTATTGAAAAATCAACTGTATGCAAAGGAACTGTGCTTCCGTTAATGTCTCTATGAAAACTACTAAAGTTGGAGTTCTGTTTTAACATCACGGTGTTCCTCATTTATTCCTGCTATCAGCAAACGGCGTGCCACCGTTTAATTGGCACTGGCGTCACAAACATTTTCTACCATCACCTGCCCTTGCAGAGAGTCAGCCGTCTCAGGTTAGTGTCATTGCACTACTACACCCAGAAACTCTATTACACACAACTTGAGTACGCTGCACACCACTTCACTACCAATGACTGGGCCTCCATTCAAGACCTGTGTTCCTTGTTGCGCTGTTTCGAGTTCTCCACCAACATGGCCAGTGCCGATATCGCCGTTCTCAGCGCTACTATCCCACTTCTATGCCTCCTTGAAAAAACGCTGCTAGCGATGATGGAAGAGGATGTGGCACAGGAGGAGGAGGAGGAAGAGGGATTTTTTCATAGGGTTTCCGGCCAGTCATTCACAAGTGGCTCCGAGGGTGGGTTCCTGCACCCACAAACACCAGGTACATAATTGTCCAGCCAGGGCACAGGTCTGGCGAATGACAAGGTGGAGGATTCGGAGGAGGAGATGGAGGAGAAGGAACCATGTTCACAGCAGGGTGGCACCCAAACTAGCTCATGGCCATCACTGGTGCATGGCTGGGGGGATACAGAGGACACAGACGATACACCTCTTACAGAGGACAGCATTTCGTTGCCTCTGGGCAGCCTGGCACAAATGAGCGATTACATGCTGCAGTATCTCCGCAACCACCGCAGAGTTGGCCACATTCTAACTTGTGCTGATTACTGGGTGGCCACGCTGCTGGATCCTCATTACAAGGACAACATACTGTCCTTAATTCCATCACTGGAGCGTGATCGTAAGTTCCGCGAGTACAAGCGCACGCTGTTAGACGCGCTGCTGGTGGCATTCCCACCTGACAGTGGGGGCACAGTGGAAGCACAAGGCGAAGGCAGAGGAAGAGGAAGAGGTCACCAACGCAGCTGGGGCACCACCAGCACCTCAGAAGGCAGGGTTAGCGTGGCCAAAATGTGGAAATGCTTTGTCAGCACGCCACAACAACCAGCACCACCAGCTGAAATGGAACATCTTAGCAGGAGGCAGCATTTCAGCAACATGGTGGAGCAGTATGTGTGCACAAACCTACACGTACTGAATGACGGGTCTGCCCCCTTCAACTTCTGGGTCTCCAAATTGGGCACATGTCCTGAGCTTGCCCTTTATGCCTTGGAGGTGCTGGCCTGCCCTGCAAGCAGTGTATTGTCTGAGCGTGCTTTTAGCACGGCAGGGGGCATTATCACAGCCAAGCGCAGCCGCCTGTCCACAGCCAATGTGGACAAGCTCACGTTCATTAAAATGAACCAGGTATGGATCCCACAGGACTTGTCCGTACCTTGTGCAGAATAGACATGTATACCGGCCTTAACCAGCCATTCTTATACTACAGCACAATTTCTTATGATTGTATTTTGGATATTTCACACTCTTTTGGAGCGTACCCTAATTAAAAAAATAAAAATAACAGTGTTGGCTACCTCGTCCTCCTCCACCGCTGCTTCCACCTACACTGCTAAGTCCACAGCCTCCTCAAACTCCTACTCCATATGGACCTCCACCTCATAAATCAAGTTTATTTATTTTTTATTTGTACGTATTTAATTTTATTTTATGTCATTTCACTAATTTGTCTGTTACCTTTTCGGGTCAAATTCACCACTTTTTGGTTGTGATATACCCCGGCTGTACCTAGTAGACAGGTAAAAACATTTCACTAATTTGTCCGATTTTCTGGTGAAATTCACCAATTCTTGGGTGAATTATATCCTTGCTCTACCTAGTAGACAGGTAACATTTCATAAATTTTTCTGTTATATATTCGGGTGAAATTCACTGCTTTTTGGGTGTGATATACCCCTGCTCTACCTAGTAGACAGGTGAAAACATTTCACTAATTCGTCTGTTACATTTTCTGGTGAAATTCACCAATTTTTGGCTGTGATATACCCCTGCTCTACCTAGTAGATGTCATGCCCTGCTCTGACTATGTGCGGAGGGCGGCCAGAATAGCAGCATGTGTTTAGTTTTTTGTTTTGTTTTGGAGTCGTGCTGGATCCGCCTCCCTTCAGGTGCACTGGGTGGGGTCATTGGTTTAAATCTCACTCAATCCCAGTGTTCTGTGCGGGTTATAGAAATCAGTCTGGCCTTGGAAGCAAGGAAGGAAGGATTGTATGTTCCAGCTCAGATAAGATAAGTTTGGTTTCTGTTTTTGTTGTTTGCTGTCTAGGCCATTTGTGTGTCGTCTGTCCCTATTCCCCTTTCACCATCTCAGGGATTCTAGGGTATATTCAGCCCAGGCACGAGGACACATTATTCCTACCTTCAAGGTCTAAATGTGGGCTTAGCAGTGTAGGGAGAGAAGTCAGGGATGTGCTAGGAGGTGACCTTTCCCCAGCTTCTCGCCTAGGAACTTGTTTGTTGGTTTATCTGTGTATCTGAGATCCCGTCCGCTGTGACATTATAACCCGCCCATACTTTGACTGTCATTGCTCAGCGGTTTTGTGATGGCGTCAATTGATGCGTTAGTTGACCGCATGCAGGCGCTATCCCTAGAGGTTGCGGAGCTACGTAATTCGGTCACACGGTGTCAGAATACTCTGGCATCAGGTGCAGGTCAAATTTGTGGGAAACCGAAAGTCGCTCTTCCTGATAGATTTGCAGGGGGTACGGATGACTTTATCCGTTTTAGAGAGTCATGCAAATTGTATTTTCGGCTGCGTACATCGTCGTCAGGTGATGAAAGTCAGAGGATAGGTATAATCATTTCCCTGCTTAAAGGGGACGCACAATCCTGGGCCTTTTCTCTGCCGCCCGGTTCTCGGGCCCTCCGGTCAGTGGAAGAATTTTTTAAGGCCCTGGGATTAATCTACGATGACCCAGATCGGGTCTCAATGGCGGAATCGAAATTACGTAATTTATTACAGGGTGAACATACTGCAGAGGCTTACTGTGTTGAGTTTAGGAGATGGGCTACCGAGTCAGAGTGGAATGATCCCGCGTTACGTAGTCAGTTTTGTCAGGGGTTGTCTGAGAGATTGAAAGATGCCCTTGCTTTTCATGAGTACCCAGATTCTTTGGAGAATGCAATGTCTTTGGCAGTACGGTTAGATAGACGTATTAGAGAAAGGTGTAGGGCTCCCTCCACGCAAGGGATCCCTTCTGTGAGTGGTTTCGTCTCTACTGCCTCCCAGGGTGATGTTACAGGTAACTCTGGGGTAGGGGAGGAACCCATGCAGCTGGGTCAGGTTTCTTTCCATTCTGGTAGTAGAGACTTTAGGAAATAGCACAAACTATGTTACTACTGTGGGAAAAGTGGTCATTTTATTTTTGCTTGTCCTTTTGTTAAACCGCATGTGGAAGAGAAAAAGAAAAAAAAAAACTTTCCTGACTCTTGGTAGCGTGAATGGTGTCGTAGAGCAGGCAGGTATGCAAGCTCCCTGTAATACCCGTTTTCTCCTTCCAGCTATGGTGGCGCTAGACTCAAGAGAATTTTTTGTTGAAGTATTCCTTGACTGTGGTGCTGGGGTAAACCTTATTGACTTTCTTTTTCTTCAAAATCTGGGTCTAAGTACTTGCACTTTAGAAAGAGAGATTCCGGTTTTTGCAATTGATTCTTCCCCTCTTTCTCAAAGGAGTCTCACTCATATTGCTCATGGTATTTACTTAAAGTTGGGTGATTCACATGTTGAAATTATGTCTTGTTTTGTCATGAAGAATTTGCCGGCTCCTATAGTTTTGGGGTTACCATGGTTGATTAAACATAACCCAATTATAGATTGGCAAGCGAGACAAATTATTGGTTGGAGTGAGTTTTGTTCGGACAATTGTCTTGGCACATCTATCTCTGGTGTGTCCACTACGGCTTTACCTCAGTATCTCTCAGATTTTGCGGATGTATTTTCGGAGGGTGGGGCTCAGGAATTGCCCCCTCATCGTGACTATGATTGTCCAGTTAATCTCATCCCAGGGGCTAAGTTGCCTAAGTCTCGGCTTTACAATCTTTCTCAACCCGAAAGAGAGGTCATGCGAAAGTATGTCGCCGAGAGTTTGGCAAAAGGTCATATTAGGCCATCTAAGTCTCCGGTGGAAGTAGGCTTGTTCTTTGTAAAAAAGAAGGATGGATCGCTGAGACCTTGTTTGGATTTCCGGGAATTGAACCGTATTACGGTCCGGGATCCATATCCCCTGCCTTTGATCTCTGACCTTTTTGATCAGATTGTTGGAGCCAAGGTGTTCTCCAAGTTGGATTTGAGAGGGGCCTAAAATCTGATCAGAATCAAGGAGGGGGATGAGTGGAAAACGGCCTTCAATACGCACTAGGGTCATTTCGAGAATCTGATTATGCCTTTTGGGTTGACGAACGCGCCAGCGGTATTTCAGCGATTCGTCAATGACATTTTCCATCATTTGGTGGGGAGGTTCGTGGTGGTTTACTTGGATGACATTTTAGTTTACTCTCATGATCTGAAGACCCATCAGGATCATGTGAGACAGGTTTTGACGATCCTTCGGGAGAATAAATTGTATGTCAAATTGGAGAAATGTGTGTTTTCGGTGCAGGAGCTTCCGTTTTTGGGATATCTGCTTTCTGACTCTGGTTTTTGTATGGACCCCGAAAAGGTCCGGGCAGTTCTGGAATGGGACCGATCAGAGAATCAGAAAGCTTTGATGCGATTTTTGGGGTTTACTAATTATTATAGAAAATTTATTTTGAATTATTCTACCATTGTAAGACCTCTCGCTGATATGACTAAGAAGGGCGCCGACATCTCTGTCTGGTCGGATGAGGCATTGCAGGCCTTTTCGGCTATTAAGGACTGTTTTGCGTCTGCTCCCATTCTGGTGCAGCCCGATGTGTCTCAGCCATTCGTGGTGGAGGTTGATGCATCAGAAGTGGGGGTTGGAGCGGTGCTGTCGCAGGGTTCATCTCCTAGCAAATGGGTCCCGTGTGCTTTTTTCTCTAAGAAGCTCTCGGTCGCCGAGAAGAATTATGATGTTGGAGATAGAGAGTTGCTGGCTATCAAGTTGGCCTTTGAGGAATGGCGTCACTGGTTGGAGGGGGCGTCTCACCCCGTTACAGTATATACAGATCATAAGAATTTGGCTTACCTGCAATCTGCCAAGCGTCTGAACCCTAGACAGGCCAGATGGTCACTGTTTTTTACCAGGTTCAATTTTGTGGTTACCTTTCGCCCGGGGGTTGAGAACGTCAAGGCAGATGCCTTGTCTCGCAGCTTTCCTAGGGGAGGTGATTCAGAGGATCCTGCTCCGATTTTGGCTGATGGGGTGGTGGTCTCTGCTCTGTACCCCGACTTGGAGATGGAGGTGTTGGGAGCCCAGGAGGGAGCTCCTGGTTCTTGTCCCCCAGGGAGGTTGTTTGTTCCTGAAGGTCTGCGATACAAGGTATTCAAAGAACATCACGATACTGTCCTTGCTGGACATCCTGGTGGTAAGTCCACCTGTGACCTGGTGTCCCGGAGGTTCTGGTGGCCAGGGTTACGTAAGAGCATTGAGGATTACGTGGCAGCTTGTGAAACCTGTGCTCGGTCAAAGGTTGCTCATACTCGACCGGCTGGTTCACTTCTTCCATTGTCTATTCCGTTTCGTCCTTGGACGCACTTGTCTATGGACTTTATTACGGATCTGCCGAGTTCCTCCGGGAGAACAGTAATTTTGGTGGTAGTTGACCGTTTCAGTAAAATGGCTCACTTTATATCATTAACTAGTCTGCCTAACGCCAAGACTCTTGCGCAGATTTTTGTTAATAATATTGTGAAATTGCATGGTATTCCTTCGGATGTGGTTTCTGATAGGGGCACGCAGTTTGTCTCCAGGTTTTGGAGGGCGTTATGTTCTCGGCTTGGCATTCAACTTTCGTTCTCTTCGTCTTTTCATCCGCAGTCGAATGGACAGACAGAGCGTACTAATCAAAACCTGGAGACCTACTTGAGGTGCTTTGTGGCTGAGAATCAGGAGGACTGGCTGTCATTCTTGTCCCTAGCAGAATTTGCTTTGAATAACCATAGGCAGGAGTCCACGGGTAAGTCGCCATTTTTTTGGCGCATACGGTTTTCATCCTCAGTTTGGTACCTTTTCTGGGACTGGTTCCTCTGGAAAGCCAGAGGAGGAGAGATTTTCTTCTGCCTTGTCTTCTATCTGGCGGAGGATCCAAGGTAATTTGGAGAAGATGGGTAAGAGGTATAAGCGAATGGCTGACAAGAGACGTGTGACTGGTCTGGACCAGTGTGTGGGTGATCTGGTGTGGTTGTCCACTAAAAATATTAAATTGAGAGCGCCATCTTGGAAACTGGGTCCAAGATTTATTGGCCCGTACAAAATATCTGCGGTGATCAATCCAGTAGTGTTTCGGCTGGATCTTCCGCAGACTTGGAGGATCCATGATGTGTTCCACAGGTCTTTACTGAAAAAATCCGTGAAACCGGTGGAACCATCGCCATT
Organism: Bufo bufo; assembly: GCF_905171765.1. NCBI lineage: Eukaryota > Metazoa > Chordata > Amphibia > Anura > Bufonidae > Bufo > Bufo bufo. The sequence goes on from NC_053393.1 coordinate 297,019,429, forward strand.
GCCTCCTCCTCTTGTTCTGTTCGATGGAAATTTGGAGTTCGAGATCTCCAGGGTTCTCGACTCTAGAGTTCTTTGGGGTTCCCTTCAGTACCTGGTACACTGGAGGGGATACGGCCCTGAGGAGAGGATGTGGGTTCCGGCGCTGGATGTCAGTGCCAGCTGACTGGTGAGGGATTTTCATAGATCCCATCCGGATAAGGTTGGTCCGGGGTGTCCGGAGGTCACCCGTAGAAGGGAAGGTACTGTCATGCCCTGCTCTGACTATGTGCGGAGGTCAGCCAGAATAGCAGCACGTGTTTAGTTTTTTGTTTTGTTTTGGAGTCGTGCTGGATCCGCCTCCCTTCAGGTGCACTGGGTGGGGTCATTGGTTTAAATCTCACTCAATCCCAGTGTTTTGTGCGAGTTATAGAAATCAGTCTGGCCTTGGAAGCAAGGAAGGAAGGATTGTCTGTTCCAGCTCAGATAAGATAAGTTTGGTTTCTGTTTTTGTTGTTTGCTGTCTAGGCCGTTTGTGTGTCATCTGTCCCTATTCCCCTTTCACCATCTCAGGGATTCTAGGGTATATTCAGCCCAGGCACGAGGACACATTATTCCTACCTTCAAGGTCTGAATGTGGGCTTAGCAGTGTAGGAAGAGAAGACAGGGATGTGCTAGGAGGTGACCTTTCCCCAGGTTCTCGCCTAGGAACTTGTTTGTTGGTTTATCTGTGTATCTGAGATCCTGTTCGCCGTGACAGTAGACAGGTAACATTTCACTAATTTGTCTGTTACATATTCGGAGGAAATTCACCAATTTTTGGGTGTGATATACCCCTGCTCTACCTAGTAGACAGGTAAAAACATTTCACTAATTTGTCTGTTACATATTCGGGTGAAATTCACCAATTTTTGGCTGTGATATACCCCTGCTCTACCTAGTAGACAGGTTAATAAATTTCACAAATTTTTCTGTTACATTCTTGGGTGACATTTTACAATTTTTGCCGTGAATAAACCCCTGCTCTGCATAGGTGACAGGGACTGAAGTTTTTTAAAATCATCTGTTCCCTTGGTGGGTGACATTAACCCATTTCTGTCGATGAAAAACCCCTTCTCTGCATAGGTGACAGGGAATTAAATTTGTAAAACTTGTCTTTAATTGGCCCTTTCATTCGATCCTTCTGCTTTAATAACTTGTCCCACATTTCAGCTCAATCACATTGCAGCCATTGACCTTCCTTGGATTTGGTATCCCATTCTCACGCTCACTCTCTGGCGTGGAACCCTGATTCGCTGTTAACCGTGATCAACATGGTAGGCTCAGAAAAGAACATTGAAAGTTGATAGAGAAGATATCCAAATAGATTGTGGATGTCAATGGGACGTGCGATCAGGCAGAAGTTATCTAGAGTCAACAAAGCGGCAGCATGGCCTCTCCTGTCTAACGTTTCCAAATCCAAAATACCCCAGTGACATTCCCTATAATTTTTTATTAATCATTCCAATAACAGGGCATCTTAAGAGTCCTGTATTGTTATTTATCGTCACTACCTCCCCGAGTCAGGAGTGGGTAATTGCCGCGCGCCCCCTCCTTTCCTTTAATTCTTTAGTTTTAATAGCTTCTCCCACATTTCCGCTTGATCACAATTACATTTCATCCATTGATCTCCCTTGGATGTGGTCTCTCTTTCTCACACTCCCTCTCTGGCGTGGAACCCTGATCACTAACCGTGATCAACATGGTATGCGCAGAAAAGAACATCGAAAGTTGATAGAGCAGATATCCAATTGGATCGTGAACATCATGGGGACGTGCAACATGGTGGGGAAGTATGTTTTCACATGCCTACACAAACTGACTGATGGGTCTGCCCTCTGCAACTTCTGGGTCTCCAAATTGGGCACATGGCCTGAGCTTGCCCATTATGCCTTGGATGTGCTGGCCTGCCATGCAGCCAGTGTATTGTCTGAACGTGTGTTTAGCACGACTGGAGGGGCTTATCACAGGTTATATTTCCCAATGTTTTGGGGTGTACCCTAATTAAAAAAAATATAAATAAATTTAAAACCAAAAAGCAGTGTAGGCTACCTCCTCCTCCTCCACCGCTGCTTCCACCTACACCGCCACATCCACCGCCTCCTCAACCTCCTACTCCATATGGACCTCGTCCTCCTAGATCAAGATTATATATATTTTTTATGCATTTTATGTTATTTAAAGTCATTTTCTTATCCACATTTGTTTGCAGAGCACTTGCCATGCTCTTAACACATTTTGATGCCATTTAAAGCTCTCTAGCCCTTTCCTTGACATTTTTACAGCCATTTTAGTGCTCAAAAGTTTGGGTTATCATTGACTTCAATGGGGTTCGGGGTCAAGTTTGGGTCCCGAACTTGATCTTTTTTGTGAAGTTCGGCCGAGCCCGTCGAACCCGAACATCCAGGTGTCCGCTCAACTCTATTGTTGACCTAACAACAACCTCAGTTATTGACAGCCTCAGGTGTCTTATCCTCATCATGAACCTTTTGAGACACAAATTGCGGTTGACTTATTGGTAACTGTGTCTTATCATCATCCACCTTGTGAAACACAAATTGCCGTTCCCTACCGTCATCTTCTTCTGACTGTGGATGCTCCAGAGTTTGGGAATCAGGGAACAAGATTTTGTCATGTCCCTCTTCAAGCGGGTTTGGCGAGAGGCCCAAATCAAGGAATGGAGATGAAAACAGCTCCTCGGAATATCAGAATGTGGGATCACTTGTTTGCCAAGACTCTCCATGGTGGGTGGAAGGAGAATCAGGGTAAGGATTCTGTTGACCAGACTCTTGGCTACTGAGACTGAACTTTGTGGAAGACAGGGTGGCGCTTAACCAACTAGAAGCATTATCTGCAAACTGGGACATGAAGCTAGGTATCGTGGATGTTTCTTGTGCTCTGTCAGCAGGCACAATTTCACTACGCCCAGGACCACGGCCTCTGCATGCACCATCAGCATCACAGCCACTTCCCCGTCCCTTACTGCTCGCCTTGCGCATATTAAATGGTATATATGCTTGCCAGTATGTCACACGTAATAAAAAATTACACTAAATGAATGCAAATTTTATTTAGGATGAGCACACGTTAAACAGGAGGTATAGCACAAGTAATGTCGCTGTCACCACCGCCTAATAAAAAAATTACACTGAATGAATATCACTGATATTTAGGATGCACAAACGTTATACAGGAGGTATAGCGCAAGCAATGTCGCTGTCACCAGAGGCTAATCAAAAATTACACTGAATTAATGTCACTGATATTTAGGATGGGCAAACGTTATACAGGAGATGTAGCGCAGCTAATGTCGCTGCCACCAGCAGCAAAAAACATTTGACTGAATATCACTGAAATTTCGGATAAGCAAACGGTATACAGGAGATGTAGCGCAGGTAATGTAACAATCCTCAGCGGACACCATGTACAGAGAAAGAATGCAGGATGTCACAAATATTTTTAGGCTGCGCACAGGCTTTTTCACGGTGTTCACCTGAGGGGATAAGTAATGTGATATTTTTATACATCAGGTTCTTACGGACGTGGTGATACCTAATATCTATCCTTTTTTTTTGTTTGTTTAAAACAATAATATCATTTTGAAACCAAAAAAAATCATTTTTGTGTCTCCATAGTCTGAGAGCCATAGTTTTTTTTATATTCTGGGCGATTGTCTTTTACGGTGCTCATCTGAGAGGTTAGGTCCTGTGATATTTTTATAGAGCAGGTTCTTACAGACACAGCGATACCTAATATGTATACTTTTTTATTTACTTAAGTCTTACACAATAACAGCATTTTTGAAACCCAAAAATTTTTGGGTGTCTCCATATTCTGAGAGCTATAGTATTTTTTATTTTTTGGGCGATTGTCTTAGGTTTTTTGGGCGATTGTTTTGTGCAGGATGAGGTGACTGTTATAGTGGTACTATTTTGGGGGGCATACACCTTTTTGAACGGTTGGTGTTGCACTTTTAGTGATGTAAGGTGACAAAAAGTTTTTATTTTATTTTTTTGATTGTGTTCATCTTAGGGTTTAGGTCATGTGATATTTTTATAGAGCCAGTCATTATGGACGCAGCAATACCTACTCCATGTTATAAAAGCTATAGTTTTTATTAATTTTTTTTAGAGCATTTCTTATGTAGAGGCTAATTTTCTGTGGAATGAGGTGACTGCTTTATTGGTACCATTTTGTGGGACATACGCCTTTTTTATCACTTGGTGTTGCACTTTTTGTGATGTAAGGTGATAAAAATGGCTTTTCTTGACACAGTTTTTATTTTTTATTTTTAATGGTGTTTATCAGACAGGGTGGATCATGTGATTATTTATAGAGCCGGCCGTCACGGACACAGCAATACCAAATATCCCTATTTTTATTTTTTTTTCCTATTTTAAATTTTTTTTTTAAATTACTTAATTGGGGATTTTATTTTTTTCCGTGAAACTTTTTTTATTTTTATAAAACACTTTCTTTTTTTTACACTTTGTGTCCCCCATAAGGTCATACAGGACCTCTGGGGGACATTTGAGTTCATTTTTTTTTTTCCCTATTGAATTCTCCTATAACTGGGGCTGACATAGTAGCCCCAGTTACAGGGGAAATACACTCCCAGATAGGCTGTACAGCAGAATACAGCGCTGTACAGCCTCAGTGCAGGGCTGAGTGAGGTCTGTGAAAGACCCGACAGCTCCTGCACTCTCGTGGCCCCGGCGGTCACATGACCACCAGGCTGGGACAGGAAGCGCATAGCGCTTTCTGCTCTGTATACACAGAGCTCGATGAGGCAAGGACACCTGGAAACTGTCCCTGCCTTCTCTCTGGGTTGCCCTGTTGTCACTGACAGCGGGCAACCCGCTCTGCATCTGCACAATTAGCGTGCAGCTGCAATCTCTGAATGGACATTCCAGAACATCTATTCAGAGTTAAAAATCCACCCATAGAAAGTTTATATCCTATGGGTGGATATGAGGTGGTTAATGGAATAGTACAAACTAGATAGTTTGGTTCGGACCCAAATCAGTTTAGGCCGAATAAAAGTTGCTCCAATTGCCCTAAAAAGTTAATATATAACCCACTCTAGCCTCCTAGGACTCATCATTATTAGGAAAACTTGTTATCTCTTTTTGTTTATTTTTTTATGAATTTTTCCAATGCTCCTCCAAGTTCTGGAATGCAATGACCACAATAGTAAATCTGAGAGACACTGACATATAATGCGTTTGATGGCATTAACATGCAGTGACATTTTTCAATAATAACATTACAAATCAAAAGTGATGATTTGTTTCACCTCATTTATCAACAGGCGCACACCACTTTTAAAATGTGACTTTTTAAAATATAAACAAGAATATCCACCTATTTGCGACATTTTAATGCCAATAGTACTAAAATGCAGCTTATTTAAACCAAAATGCACCAGTCGTCCAACCCTGTCAGAATGCACTTGCAACTTTTGAAACATATTTGTGACTTTTGAAACATAGTTTTGACATTTCCATTGGTAAATTGCAATGTTTCTCTTAGACTTGGGACATTTTCGTTATTGGTTTGTTTTTGTTGAATGTCAATTTAGTGACAAAAACCCTGTTGTTTAGCTCATTTATATTAGATAAAAATAAATGCATACTCTTTTGCATACCTATCACTTTTTCCCATGAAGTTGGTTTTCTTTTCATAAATGTGGCTTTTTGACAAAACCACCACATAAGCAGGCTTAATTGTCCACAACAATTTGAGCCATTTGTGACGAAAAGAGGATGATAAATGATGCGTAATGTGCGCCATTTTGATAGCCCCACCCACCTTGACATTTTATAACTAATAATTTCTGGCATGATGTATTCTTTATGCAAGAGACAAGACACTAGCAGGATTCATGTATGGGTGTAGTAACATGGCTACAGGAGGTGTAGTGGGCATAGCTCCAGCAGACTGAACAGTGTGGGGACAGGGTCAGTCTGTGACTCATCACTATGCAGTGCAGTTAGGCTTGTTTATAAATAAAGCTAGTTAGTGAAGAACACAGAAGGTGCTGGATGTAAACATTCCTGCCAGGATAGTCTGATGCCCAAACAGGGGGAAAGAAAGCACAGACATAAAAAGAAGGTATTGGGGGCATATTTACAGTGGGATGCGAAAGTTTGGGCAACCTTGTTAATCGTCATGATTTTCCTGTATAAATCGTTGGTTGTTACGATAAAAAATGTCAGTTAACTATATCATATAGGAGACACACACAGTGATATTTGAGAAGTGAAATGAAGTTTATTGGATTTACAGAATGTGTGCTATAATTGTTTAAACAAAATTAGGCAGGTTCATAAATTTGGGCACCACAAAAAAGAAATGAAATCTATATTTAGTTGATTCTCCTTTTGCAGAAATTACAGCCTCTAAACGCTTCCTGTAGGTTCCAATGAGAGTCTGGATTCTGGTTGAAGGTATTTTGGACCATTCCTCTTTACAAAACATCTTTATTTTATTCAGGTTTGATGGCTTCCGAGCATGGACAGCTCTCTTTAAGTCACACCACAGATTTTCAATTATATTCAGGTCTGGGGACTGAGATGGCCATTCCAGAACATTGTACTTGTTCCTCTGCATAAATGCCTTAGTGGATTTTGAGCAATGTTTAGGGTCGTTGTCTTGTTGAAATATCCAGCCCCGGCGCAGCTTCAGCTTTGTCACTGATTCCTGGACATTGGTCTCCAGAATCTGCTGATACTGAGTGGAATCCATGCGTCCCTCAACTTTGACAAGATTCCCAGTCCCTGCACTGGTCACACAGCCCCACAGCATGATGGAACCACCACCATATTTTACTGTAGGTAGCAGGTGTTTTTCTTGGAATGCTGTGTTCTTTTTCCTCCATGCATAACGCCCCTTGTTATGGCCAAATAACTCAATTTTAGTTTCATCAGTCCACAGCACCTTATACCAAAATGAAGCTGGCTGTCCAAATGTGCCTTAGCCCACCTCAAGCGGCACTTTTTGTGCTGTGGGCGGAGAAAAGGCTTCCTCTGCATCACTCTCGCATAAAGCATCTCCTTGTGTAAAGTGCGCCAAATGGTTGAACGATGCACAGTGACTCTATCTGCAGCAAGATGATGTTGTAGGTCTTTGGTGCTGGTCTGTGGGTTGACTCTGACTGTTCTCACCATTCGTCGCTTCTTTCTATCCGAGATTTTTCTTGGTCTGCCACTTCGAGCCTTAACTTGAACTGAGCCTGTGGTCTTCCATTTCTTCAATATCTTCCCAACTGTGGAAACAGACAGCTGAAATCTCTGAGACAGCTTTCTGTATCCTTCCCCTAAACCATGATGGTTAACAATCTTATCTTCAGGTCATTTGAGAGTTGTTTTGAGACCCCCATGTTGCTACTCTTTAGAGAAAATTAAAAGAGGAAGGAAACTTACAATTGACCCCCCTAAATACTCTTTCTCATAATTGGATTCACCTGTGTATGTAGATCAGGGGTCACTGAGCTTACCAAGCCAATTTGAGTTCCAATAATTAGTTCTAAAGGTTTTGGAATCAATAAAATGACAACAGTGCCCAAATTTATGCACCTGCCTAATTTTGTTTAAACAATTATAGCACACTTTCTGTAAATCCAATAAACTTCATTTCACTTCTCAAATATCACTGTGTGTGTCTCCTATATGATATAGTTAACTGACATTTTTTTATCGTAACAACTAAACAATTTATACAGGAAAATCATGACAATTAACAAGGTTGCCCAAACTTTCGCATCCCACTGTATATGCATTGTGAGGACTGTTACGAGCAGGTCAAAAGAGTTTTGAATTTCGGGACCAGTGAACCTCTTTAAAATATATCCTTATTGATTCTGGTTATTTGGTATATCTATTGTTGCAACCAGGGGCAGACTGGGAACTTAAAGCAGCCCTGGAAAAAAATAAAAAAAATAAAAGTGGCCCTATGTTGTAGACAGGTACAGATTGACAGATGGCGGGATAATACAATTGGAAAGGGCCAACAAGTGTGTGTGGGGGGGGGGGGGCAGCAACAGCACAGTAAAGCATAAAATACTGTCCCAGCAGAACCAGATGTCACAGTGTAGCACAAAATACTGCACCAGCAGAACCAAATGCATAGTATAGCAAAAAAATACTGCTGTTCCCCTTGCAGTATTCAACTTTATTACCATTCTAAGTTCAGAAGGGCACCTGTGGCCATCAGCCAGGTGCATAAGTACCTGATACTCCTAGGATTAATTAATGCTGAGAGCATTGGATCCTTATTTAGTTAGCTTGCAGTGGTGAGGAAGGCTCAGATGATCCTCTAGGCAGTGGCCCACCAGAAAATTTCTTAGTAAGGCCTATGGCCGTTCCACCCATAGTTGCAGAAATGGGAACATTCCAGCATCAACAGTAGAGAATTCCTTGTGGACAATCTTGTGTACAGAAATATGCTATCATGAAACAGCCTGTGGATTTGGCTTCATAGGTGGAACACAGCAGTTGTAGACAGCAGTCTGTGTTCTGATAATAATTGATAAAGGCGATGACAGGAAATTTGGATTTCTCATAGTCTGCTGACTATTATCAGTTTGTAGCAGGTTGTGCTCCCTATACCAACTATAAATTAAGGAATAACTATTTGTGCAAGCCCCTGATATATTTCTAATTTTAAGCCAAGTGAATCCATAACTATTCCATCCAGTAATCTGACTGCCTGGTTGATGTAAATGTGATTCTCACACTAAAATAAGCCTAGGAAAGATCACAGTGTCATATAACTCGGTTGCAAGAAAAAAACTGGAAGACAGACATCTGCAGTTTGCAGATGTTTAAACTCACCTTTGACTCAAATGCCTGGGAGCATTACAATAAAATTAAAAAGAGCAGCTGTATGAAAGACAGGAGAAATTTGTTGTCTAATAAAATTAATATTGCATATGTTGCACTCACAATCCTTTGGTGTTTTATTATGTCATGAAAAATGTCCACACAAAAGCACAAACAGTTTTTTCAGGAATAGACCCCTTCTCATTACATCATTAATTAGAAAGAAAATCAAGTGATTCAGAGGAAAAGGTTTCAGTACTTTAGCAATGCCTGATTAGTACCAGCTAGTGGTCATTAGAGATGGTCTTGCGGTTCGCCCGGCGGTCGTTTCGCGGCGAACTTTGCGTGTTTGCGATTTGCCGAACATGCGTACATATGGAGAAATTCGCGCCCGCCATATTCTTTTACATTGTGAAGAACTTTGACCTATGACACATCCATCAGGTGGTACAGGACAGCCAATTGAGACATTTCTGCAAATGGACATACCCCCTATCCTATAAATAAACTTGATCTGGCCGCCATTTTACATTCAGTGTAGGTTGCTGTGTGGAGCACGGACAGGCTGTTAGGGCCACCAAACACTAGCTAATAGGGCCACAAAAGTCATTTTAAGCACTAGTATAGGTGTGCTATCGATATGTGTGATACACAGAGGGGTGCGATATACTTATAATATACTTTTATAATGAGTCAAAAACACATAGATCTATATAGTGATCACCTGGAAATCAGGGGGCGAGGGGCTTACTAGGGCCATTTTTATATAGGGTAAGGTTCCGGACGGGGTCGCTCTTATCAGGGCGGGTGGTCTGTGGTTAGGCTATCAGAGCCAGAATAGCACCCCCCTGTAGGGCAATATCAGGGACAGTTCTTTGCCAACCCTGTCCTTCAATACCACATCATCATCTAGCCCAGGCATGGATGTTTTTTTACTTTCCCTCCTGGATTCATCGATGTGCACTGGAACCCCCCCAGATTGTGGTAGGACATATGGTTTCTGATTTGGTGCCGCCGAGCACCTGATTTAGTGCCGCCGAGCACTTGTTATTGCCTACCACATCTATGCTTTTTGGTTAACTTTAATAATTTCATTTATTTTCATTTTGAGGGATATCTTTTCCATTCACAAGTCTGCAAAATGGGTCTGCATCCGTTCCGCAATTTTGCTGAACGGGTGCAGACCCATTCATTTTTAATAGGGCCGGAATATGCTGTCCGCATCCGCGGATCCGCACTTCCGCATCTGTGCTTCCTTTTCCGAAAAAAAATAGAACATATCCTATTCTTGTCCACAATTGCAGACAAGATTAGGCATTTTCTATTATAGTGCATTTTTTATTACATACATGTGAATGGACCCTCATAGTAAAATTATTAAAGGTTAAGTTTTATCTTCATGTATATTCTAATGGATTGCCTTCCTTGTACAATGTTATAATATACTTTCTATGTTAGAAAGTATATTATAGTGCATTTGTATTGTGCGGCAGTTGTGTGCGAGTTCTGCTGCGATACTGCAGGTATATAGAGGAACAAGCGTTATTGGAACAAATAATTTCTACTGGTGTGATATACCAGTCGTCCCCCAAAAAAACTGATTGAAGCGGGGTGTTATATACCAATATACTTTCTTTATAGTGCATTTGGATACTGTATCGTGCATTTGCGCATGCACGTACGCGAAAATTATATTGCCGATATTTCGCATTGAAAACAAAAATGAATGGAGATTGCAAATTCGAATAATACATCTGGTATGTCACTGTCCATGTTGTGGGACTATTTGTGCACTTCTAGTAATTATTTATTGGCTGCAAATATGAGCTGAAGATTTTTCAGGTTCGCCTGCCATTAAAATGAATGGGACCCGCCGTAAACTTGCGGTTCGCGAACATTTGATTGGGATCGCGTTTGCGATCCGCCCCGGCATATGTTTGTCCATCACTAGTTGTCATCAGATCATCTTTGCAAAATGCATCATACTGATGAACAAGTTAAGCAATTCTGTCTAAAGGTAGCTATACTCATTAGGCTGAAATTGATGAAACACATAATTTCAACCAAGGCAATCATTCAATAAATTGTATTCAATAACTCAGCAGCTACGCTAAAGTTTTAATTACATGCAATTACAAAACTATTCAGATCCAGGTGCTGGTTTGAAAACTATAGAATATTTTTTGTGGAACAACCCCTTTAACCACTTAAGGACCACAGGTTTATACCCCCCTAGTGACCAGGCCCTTTTTTCCAAATCGGCACTCCACAACTTTAGTGGTTTATTGCTCGGTCTTGCAACTTACCACCCAAATGAATTTTACCTCCTTTTCTTCTCACTAATAGAGCTTTCATTTGGTGGTATTTCATTGCTGCTGACATTTTTACTTTTTTTGTTATTAATCAAAATTTAACGTTTTTTTTGCAAAAAAATTAAATTTTTCACTTTCAGTTGTAAAATTTTGCAAAAAAAACGACATCCATATATAAATTTTTCTCTAAATTTATTGTTCTACATGTCTGATAAAAAAAAAAATGTTTGGGTAAAAAAAAAATGGTTTGGGTAAAAGTTATAGCATTTACAAACTATGGTACAAAAATGTGAATTTCCGCTTTTTTAAGCAGCTCTGACTTTCTGAGCACCTGTCATGTTTCCTGAGGTTCTACAATGGCCAGACAGTACAAACACCCCCCAAATGACCCCATTTCGGAAAGTAGACACCCTAAGGTATTCGCTGATGGGCATAGTGAGTTCATAGAACTTTTTATTTTTTGTCAAAAGTTAGCGGAAAATGATGATTTTTTTTATTATTTTTTTTTCTTACAAAGTCTCATATTCCACTAACTTGTGACAAAAAATAAAAACTTCCATGAACTCACTATGCCCATCATGAAATACCTTGGGGTGTCTTCTTTCCAAAATGGGGTCACTTGTGGGGTAGTTATACTGCCCTGGCATTTTAGGGGCCCAAATGCGTGCGAAGTAGTTTGAAATCAAAATCTGTAAAAAATGGCCGGTGAAATCCGAAAGATGCTCTTTGGCATGTGGGCCCCTTTGCCCACCTAGGCTGCAAAAAAGTGTCACACATGTGGTATTTCCGTACTCAGGAGAAGTTGGGCAATGTGTTTTGGGGTGTCATTTTACATATACCCATGCTGGGTGAGAGAAATATCTTGGCAAAAGACAACTTTTCCCATTATTTTATACAAAGTTGGCATTTGACCAAGATATTTAACTCACCCAGCATGGGTATATGTAAAATGACACCCCAAAACACATTGCCCAACTTCTCCTGAGTACGGTGATACCAGATGTGTGACACTTTTTTGCAGCCTAGGTGGGAAAAGGGGCCCACATTCCAAAGAGCACCTTTTGGATTTCACCGGCCATTTTTTACAGATTTTGATTTCAAACCACTTCTCACGCATTCGGGCCCCTAAAATGCCAGGGCAGTATAACTACCCCACAAGTGACCCCATTTTGGAAAGAAGACACCCCAAGGTATTTCGTGATGGGCATAGTGAGTTCATGGAAGTTTTTATTTTTTCTCACAAGTTAGTGGAATATGAGACTTTGTAGGAAAAAAAAAAAAAATCATAATTTTCCGCTAACTTGTGACAAAAAAAAAATAATTCTAGGAACTCGCCATGCCCCTCACGGAATACCTTGGGGTGTCTTCTTTTCAAAATGGGGTCACTTGTGGGGTAGTTATACTACCCTGGCATTCTAGGGGCCCTAATGTGTGGTAAGTAGGTAAATGACCTGTGAAATCCTAAAGGTGCTTTTTGGAATGTGGGCCCCTTTGCCCACCTAGGCTGCAAAAAAGTGTCATACATGTGGTATCGCCGTATTCAGGAGAAGTTGGGCAATGTGTTTTGGGGTGTCTTTTTACATATACTCATGCTGGGTGAGAGAAATATCTCGGCAAAAGACAACTTTTTCCCATTTTTTATACAAAGTTGGCATTTGACCTATTTATCTCACCCAGCATGGGTATATGTAAAATGACACCCCAAAACACATTGCCCAACTTCTCCTGAGTACGGCGATACCAGATGTGTGACGCTTTTTTGCAGCCTAGATGCGCAAAGGGGCCCACATTCCTTTTATGAGGGCATTTTTTGACATTTGGATCCCAGACTTCTTCTCACGCTTTAGGGCCCCTAAAATGCCAGGGCAGTATAAATACCCCACATGTGACCCCATTTTGGAAAGAAGACACCCCAAGGTATTCAATGAGGGGCATGGCGAGTTCATAGAATTTTTTTTTTTTTGGCACAAGATAGCGGAAATTGATATATATATTTTTTTTCTCACAAAGTCTCCCTTTCCGCTAACTTGGGACAAAAATTTCAATCTTTCATGGACTCAATATGCCCCTCACGGAATACCTTGGGGTGTCTTCTTTCTGAAATGGGGTCACATGTGGGGTATTTATACTGCCCTGGCATTCTAGGGGCTCTAAAGCGTGAGAAGAAGTCTGGAATATAAATGTCAAAAAAAATTTACGCATTTGGATTCCGTGAGGGGTATGGTGAGTTCATGTGAGATTTTATTTTTTGACACAAGTTAGTGGAATATGAGACTTTGTAAGAAAAAAAAAAAAAAATTTCCGCCAAAAAAAGTGTGAATGGAGCCTTATAGGGGGGTGATCAGAGAGTCTATATGGGGTGATCACCCCCCTATAAGGCTCCATTCAGATGTCCGTATGTGTTTTGCGGATCCGATCCATGTATCCGTGGATCCGTAAAAAACATACGGACATCTGAATGGAGCCTTACAGGGGAGTGATCAATGACAGGGGGGTGATCAGGGAGTCTATATGGGGTGATCAGGGGTGATCAGTGGTTCATAAGGGGTTAATAAGTGACAGGGGGGGGTGTAGTATAGTGGTGTTTGGTGCTACTTTACTGAGCTGCCTGTGTCCTCTGGTGGTCGATCCAAACAAAAGGGACCACCAGAGGACCAGGTAGCAGGTATATTAGACGCTGTTATCAAAACAGCATCTAATATACCTGTTAGGGGTTAAAAAAATCACATCTCCAGCCTGCCAGCGAACGATCGCCGCTTGCAGGCTGGAGATTTACTCGCTTACCTTCCGATCCTGTGAACGCGCGCGCCTGTGTGCGCGCGTTCACAGGAAATCTCGGCTCACGCGAGATGACGCCAATCGGCGTTAGTGTGACCTGGGAGCGCCGCCGCGATGACGCCTTTCGGCATTAGCGTAGCGGGAAGTGGTTAAAGGTCATCTATCAGCAGGTTTGTACCTATGAAATTGGCTGACCTGCTGCATATTCACTTGGCTGCAGAAGGCATCTGTGTTGGTCCCATGTTCATACAGTATGTGCCTGCATTACTGAGAAAAACAATGTTTTAATATATGTAATATATAGGTACAAAACTGCTGACTCCTGTGATGTTCAGAAGCTATGTAGAAGCAGTTGTTTTATCAGGCTCACAATCTCAGCCTGCTCTGACATGACCCCACTTCCTCTCAGCCCTCATCTGAGTCTCTCTTACCTGCAGGGGCGTAGCTATAGGGGTGAAGAGGTAGCAGTCGCTACCGGGCCAAGGAGCCTGAGGGGCCCAAAGACCTTTTCGGTGCATAAGAAGACACCGGTATTATAGAAAGTGCATGTTGGTCAAGTTACACCTCTGGCTGGAGGGAAGGGGTAAGGTCAAAAATTTGTTATGGGGAGGGGGGGGTAGTGTGCCATTTCAATTTTTGCCTCAGGCAGCAGAAACGCTATGTGCTTCCCTGCCCCTGGCCACAAAGCACTGAGGGAAGGGGGCCCAAGCTTTTGAACTCTTGCATTGGGGCCCATGAGCCTTTAGCTACGCCCCTGCTTACCAGGGATGCATCTTGCCTGACAACATGCAGTGGACTGCAATATAGGTGGAAGTGACACTGCTTGTGGTCATGGCTTTTTTTCAGGTGTATGCAGGTGCAGTAAGCCTTACACAGGCATATTTTTTAAATTAAAGGATTTAGAAATGTGCTAGTTGCACCATTCTCTATTAAATGAAATTAACCTGTGCGAAAGTACAGTGACTCTTTAAATGAATAAGGTAAAATTTTTAATGAATCTTTTTTTTCCACAAATTTATATATCATTCTGCTCAGCTTCCCCTGCTCTATAACATGCTGCCTGCAGACTGCACTGCAATTCATGGTGGTCTTTAACATACTGTACAAAAAACAAATTCTGGAATAGCAGTGTAACAACACATGAAAAGCTTCCAAATTACAACATGTTGGTAAGGCTGATTAGTCAGCCTGCATTTGTGGGAGGGGCGGAGGCTCTTCATATACGAGCCACAGCCTCACTCACAGGCGTGGCTTCTCAGGTGCACAGCTGCCGCTGGGTGTCATTAGCAAACTAGCTTCTCTGGTCGTAGGAGTCTTTGCAGCATGGAGCTTGTTATTTTGCTCTCTGCTACCGTAGCATGCACACGCCATACTACGTAAGTAGCTTGAGCCGGGGCCGTCTCCTGGCCAGTCGGAACCAACTTTGCTAGCGAACGGGACGCTTCGCCTCAGAAATCTGCTACCTCCGGTTTGTTCGTTGGGGCTAAATACTTCTATTTCTTTTCAACTTTGTTTGTTGGTAATAGGAGTTAGTTCCTATAAATCTTACAAGTTTCACTTCACTTTTTTCGTCTCGTATGAAAAGTTACTTCAGCCGGTTTGCTGTAAAGGAAGAATTACCCGGGCTGCACGTGACGTCATGTTTGGAGATCGGATGCAGCTGTTATTGTTTAGGCCTCTTGCTGTAGCTGTTCCTTGCCACGGGTCTCCCCCTCCCCCCGCTACCACCATCTTTAGACTTCACGTATTTCACTGCTCTATGTACTTAATGGTTTTACTCAATAATCTCACCGGGGCAGTCTGCACCCACCGCTCTGGTACCTCTCTCCCGACAAACATAACTGTGTGCTTTTCAGCTTTATGTTCCCTTCCTCGGTGGTCTGTTACATTCCATAGGCCTACTTTTCTGTTAAATCCTGGTTCATAATCACTCAGACTGGTCTCCTTTTACTTCTGGTTTGTATTCACTCAGATTGGTCTCATGCCCCAGTTCACCAAACAGCTCCTCAGCGGAGGTCAGTGGGCCAATAGGAGTAAGTTTCCTGCTATGTTTTCACAAGCTGTTCATTTGTTTGTCACGATAAGAGACTTCTCTTAGCGAACTTGCAATGCCTCAGGCTCTTGTTTTTCTCCCATCTCTGTTTCAATTTCATGTTTACGTTTTATGGTTCGCGGTGCTTAGTGTTTTATGTTTGCACGTGCTTCGGATTACTAATGTCTATATTTTCAATGCCTGTTGGCAGTTATGTTCTTTAGGCCACCTTCTAGCCAATCCAATCATTCAAGTCGCTGCATATCCCGTCAGGTCCGGCTTACGTTTTAATTACTTATCGTCACCGCAACGTCATCCCTCTGGCTTCGGGGGCCTCTGGCTTCGGGGGCCCTATGACTGATCCGGCCTCATGGCTCCGGGGGCCCCATTACCGTTTTTCATGTTTTGTTTGTTAGGGGTACAACATGGTTGTAGGCTGGTTAGTGTCCCAGGTTTTCTGTTGGAGGGGGTCATGATTATGCGAGTCCCCAAGGCATTCTGGGGCTGCATAAGTGGTATAAAAAAAAAAAAAAAAAAAAACATAAGAGGCTCTTCGCTTATAGGACGTCACCATTGGCACCGACACTTGTAGTTTGCACGGCCATCTGATACTTTTTTCTGCCATAAGAGCATCACAAGCATGGCTCCTGCCATAAGAGACTCGCACGCATGGCTCCTCCCATAAAAGACTCGCACGAGTGGCTGTTCGGTTATAGGACCTCACGACTGGCATCGTCATTCGTAGTTCGCACGGCCATCTGATACTTTTTTTCGCCATAAGAGACTCGCATGCATGGCTCCCGCCATAAGAGACTCGCACGCATGGCTCCCGCCATAAGAGACTCGCACGCATGGCTCCCGCCATAAGAGACTCGCACGCATGGCTCCCGCCATAATTGACTCGCACGCATGGCTCGCTGGAGTGGCTCTTGGCTTAGAGGATTTCACAATTGTCATCGACATTGGTAGGTCGTACGGCCATCTGATACTATTTTCCATGGCACACCTTTCAGAAGTTTACTTTTGTTCATTTATATTTTACAGATTAGTACTTGCGGTTCATTTCAGCCTCATTTCATTAAGAAGCTTTACCCCATGTCTTTGTCTTTCTAGGTTATCGAGTCCCGGTTGATTACTAAACCCGTCAGGTTAAGCCCCAATCTTTTTCCCAGCCGTCCTTAATTCTTAGGTTCGCATCCCGACGGCTGCCTGGCCCCATGGGCCCCTGGTGGTTGCTTCGGCCCCATGGCTTCAGGGGTCCAACCAATGGCTGTCTGTCCACCTGTGCAGCTATGCTTTTGGTTTTGAATGACTCACATCTTTACCTGCTTGCCAGCTTATGTTATTTAGGTTTCATTTTAGTTAATGTTCGTCATTATCCCCATTTTCTGTCACGTTTCCCTTCGTCTTTTCAGGTCATGCAGTTGAATTCATGTTGGGGGTCACCTTCCACGTCAGGTCTCGTTAATAACGATATTTTGCCTTGCATGTTATTCAGGCCACGTAGTTTATCTTAGGTATCGCCTGCCACAACGGTCAGGCTCATGGTTTAATTTCACCTGCACCTTATTCAGGTCACTTATTATAGTTTATAATATCTTGATTTAAAAAAAATATAAAAAACTCGGCCCCATGGCTTCGGGGGCCCGAGGACAGCTTCGGCCCCATGGCTTCGGGCTGATTGCCTGGTTGGTTGTCCATCTGTGCATCTGGGCTGATTTAACCCGTATGTATCACATACATACCTGCTTCCCTAATTTCCTAATAATCCATGTTGATCGCTCACTTTATGTTTTGACCGCAAACTGGTCCGGTTCGCCCTACAGCATCATTGTCATGTCTTAAACAGATATTTCATCTTTCTTTAATTGTTCATGCTTTCGTTCAGGTCCTGCCAGAGGAGGAACAAGTAGGGTAATTCCCTCTAGCATTTCAGTCTCTGATCGTAGTCGATCATATCTTGTCAACCAGGTCCCCACGCAAAGTCTTTGCCTTTTTACCACGACCAGGAATTAATTTTCTCCGGTAGCTTCATTGCAATTGCATTCCCTCACTCATGGGAGGGCATAGACAGAATCTTGTATATTATGGCTTCGTAGCTTCTTGCCGCACTAACCTCAGACTCCCTACAACCACGTTGAATCGGGTTTTGGACAAGACCCAGCATTTCCTCACGGTAGAAGATTCAGATAGTAGGTCGGTCTTCACGTCTCAAGCGTTAAAACAATTCTCAGGGGCACACAGTAGAACAGCGCGTGGACCACGGCTAGCAGATAGCTGTTGTCTGGGAAACTATTCAAGGATTCACTTCCTATCTACATAGTTCTTTGGCCCTCATTCCTGCATAGTCTAGGCAGTTAGGTTTCGGCCCCACGATCTCCTGAGGCTAGGGCATTGCCAGTACTCGCACTAGAACCAAAACTTTACAAGGTTCAGTTGGTTTTCATGATCCATTTCACAACGTATTCGCGGTCCTCCATTCCGCTTTGCGGCAGTATCCGCAATATTGAGCATCATGTCTCTGGCCTTGTCATCCACAAGATGGGTTTTAGGTCTCCTTCTTTTTTTTTTTTCTTTTTTTTTTATATTGACAATTTTTATTGTTTTTCATATTCATTGGATCAAGCATTGTCAGATACATAGTATATAAACTTTTACAAAATAAATGCCTGAGAGTAGAAGACGTAAATACAAAGAGCAATTGAAAATGTAAAAGAAGGCCTACAAGGCCTCAAAAAGACAGGTGCCAAGGAAAAGTGAACACAAACACTCAATTGAGTTAACAGTATGACAGGGATACTGAAGCAAGATTGTAATGACATGAGATGAAAAGTAACTAGTGTAGGAAAGTCCTAGGATCTGGGAACTGGTCAGCGGATGTTGAGGGGTGGGAGTTAAGAGAAGTTTCTATAAGTTTTCCAGGGGGACCAAATTTGGAGGAAAGTGGGTCTGGAGCGCAACTCCCAATGTGAGATCTCCTCCATTCTATATATCTGGTCCACTTTGTTAATCCAGTGTTCAGTACTAGGGACCACGGGGGATAGCCAGTGAGTCGGAAGGAGTAGTCTAGCTGCTGCTACCAAGAGAGAGAAGAGTGAGGACTTAAAGGGGGATACTCCGCCCATACCTAATGATAACAAAGTTAGATCGGGAGGACAGAGGAAGGAAGTCTGGCAGATCTGATTGCTCAAATTGATTATGTTGTGCCACCAGGGATTGATTAGCTCACAAGACCACCAGATGTGTAAAAAGGAGCCTTTGGCCTTATTACATCTCCAGCAGGTATCAAGGGCATTGGGATTATATAGACACGTCTTATCCGGGGTCCTGTACCATCTCATAAGGACCTTGTAACTATTTTCTTGAATACGTACACACCTGGAAATCTTATGCGGGGAGATCAACGTTTTAGCTATTTCAGGAGGTGTCAGGGTTCGTTGAAGGTCTTTTTCCCATAGGCCGATTATTGCAGGTTTGAGTGTTGAAGAGGGGGCTATCAGGTGTTTGTATATTGTGGAGATGGTTTTGTGAGGATATTTCTTGCTGCTTAACATCTCTTCAAACCAGCTAGTAACATTAGTAGGGGAAGTTTTCTTTATGAGAAGGAGGGATTCTGATTTAATGAAATGCAAGAGGATAGGATTGAGAGTCTGTGTGTCAAGTATTTTGCAGATTTCAAAGTCTGGGAGTAAACAACAATCCTGATCTAGAATCTGTGAAATAGCGGTCTCCAAGGACCTCAGAGCGATAGGACAGCTATCTCTCAGATCTCTGGGAGCCAAATTGATTACATCTTTTATCCGCAGTAGGGGGAGGGCAGAGCCATAGCCCTGGGGCAGGATGAGAACCACCTCCAGACCTTTAAGGTGTTTCGAATGAGGGGGTTGAGGATAGAGCTTGGTACAGGATGGTGGTCTGTCGGCCAGCAGGAGGGCCCTCGTGGAGGAGGGTAAAAAGGCATTTTCTATTATGAGCCAGGATTTATGGGACGGGTTTCTAATCCAATCTACAATTCTAGAGAGTTGTATGGCCCTCAAGTACGTCTCTGGGTCAGGAAGCCCAATTCTCCCTTTAGCTTTAGGTCTAGTCAGGGTGCTAAATGAGATGTGAGGATGTTTGCCCTGCCAAATAAATTTGCGTATTAGTTTATTCAGGGAGATGAAGTAGGATTTAGGGATTTCAATGGATCAAGTAAGTGAGTCTGGGAAGGATTAGAGACATAAGTATGTTTTTTCTCCCAAACCAGGAAAGGTAAGGGAAATCCAATGAGTCCAACTGCGTCTGTATGGATGCTAGGAGGGGTTTATAGTTCAGTCGAAATAAATCTGGTAGGTGAGGGGAGATCTTTACCCCTAGGTATGTTAGTTGTTGGGTTTGCCAATTAAATGGGGAGTTTGCTTGGAGGGAAGTGAGACTTGGAGGAGAGATACCAACATGTAAGATTTGAGACTTTGAAGGGTTAACTTTAAAATTGGATAAAGAACCAAATAGATTAAGCTTTGAAACTATTTTGGGCATGGATTTAAGGGGGTTGGTAGTCAGGATCAGTAGATAGTCTGCAAAAGCCGCCAGTTTAAGTTCATGACCCTCGACCACCAATCCCCTAATCTCCCTGTCTTGCCTAAGAGACTGCAACAGTGACTCCATCACTAAGACAAATATAAGGGGTGACAGTGGGCAGCCTTGCCTCGTACCATTTCTTATTGGGAAGTGGGAGAACATGAGGCCATTGACCGACACGGATGCTGAAGAATATGTATACATAGAGAACATTGCATTAATGAACTGTTCAGGTAGCTGGAATTTAGAGAGGACCTGCCTAATATATGACCAGTCCACTCTGTCAAATGCTTTTTCAGCATCCGTGCCAATCATGACTAGGGGGGTTGCTTTATGGGACGCGTAGTATAGAGCATCTACAGTCAGGTCCATAAATATTGGGACATCGACCTTTGGTTCCTTAACAAGTGGGAGGCACATATGCAAACTGTTTTAATTCCTACACCGTTCGCCTGATTTGGATGTAAATACCCTCAAATTAAAGCTGACAGTCTGCAGTTAAAGCACATCTTGTTCGTTTCATTTCAAATCCATTGTGGTGGTGTATAGAGCCAAAAATGGTAGAATTGTGTCGATGTCCCAATATTTATGGACCTGACTGTATATATCTTGGTAGTATTGTCCTTCCCCTCACGTCCCTTAACAAAACCAACTTGGTCTGGGTGGACCAAGTCGGGAAGTAGGTTTTGCAATCTTGTGGCCAACATTTTTGCTAAAAGTTTGAGGTCCACATTGAGCAAGGATATGGGTCGGTAGTTGAAACAGGATGTGAGGTCTTTTCCCTCTTTAGGTATAATTGTGATCGTGGCTTTTGTCATATCTGAGGAAAACGAGTGACCGGCTAATGCACGGTTACAAATAGGGAGCATAAATGGCAGTAATAGTTCTCCAAAAGCCGAATAATAAGATATAGGAAGGCCGTCAGGGCCGGGGCTTTTCCCTTTAGGGGTTGATTTAATGGCAGTTGCCAATTATAGGGAGGAAAATGGTTTGGACAAAGATTCCTGCTGTGATGGAGTTAGGGACGGAAGGTTGAGGGTGTCTAAGAAGGATTTGATGTTAGCCTCTCTTCCCAAGGAAGGGTTTGGGAGATCAGAGGGTGGAAGGTTATATAGGGACTCATAGAACAACCTAAATTGTTCAGCAATCTCCTCTGTTTTGAATAGTTGAGTGCCCTGGGGGGATTTGATGCTATGTACATATCGGGAATCTCTTCTCTGTTTTATTCTACGCATCATATATTTTGAGGCTTTGTTACCATGAGCGAAGGTTTTTTGTTGAGCAGACAAAAAAAACTTCGCTGAACGTTCGTTCAATACATTTTTTAATTGAGTTCTGAGAGAGGAGAGTTCCAATAATTGATGGGCGAGTAGGGACTGCTTATGGGCCTTTTCTGCCACATGAATTTTAGTTAGTAATGTAGCAAGCTTTTTTTCTGACTCTTTCTTTAGGAAGGAGCAGAGACTAATCAGTCTGCCCCTAATGTATGGTTTATGAGCATCCTAGAGAATCTGGGGGGATATCTCAGGGGTATTGCTAATTCAAAAGTACTCCTCTAGGAAGGAAGCTATTTGTAATTTATGTTTGGCATTGCCCAGCAGAGACTCATTGAACCTCCAATTTGAGTGTCTATCAGATTTGTAATCCGGGCGTATGGTACAGTATATGGGGGAGTGATCGGATAAGGTAATGTCCCCTATATGGGAGGACGAACAGAGTTGTATCTTTTCTTTTGGTAATAGAATATAGTCTATCCTGCTATAAGAAGTATTTGCTGGGGAGAAAAAGGAGTAGTCTATTGTCTCAGGATTAAGGCAACGCCATATGTCTACCATACCCAGGTTATAGAGCTTAGTATGGAACAATTTAAGGGCTCTCACTGATATAAGACAAAAACACAGAAATATAGTGGCAATACTGGAGGAGCGGCTCAACCCCTAACACTGTAGCGTGTTTTACATTGGGGGAGCAGCCCCACCGCATGTGGACCGCAGCAAACGACTATCCCCAGCAAAAAATGCATACGGTGGAGGATGTCGGCGCGGTCCACATGCACCACAAGGGCATCCTACACAAAACGGAGCATTGTGCGGATGTAAATACAATCATATAAATCACAGAAAAAATGCACCAAACGGATATGCCACTGACTATACTGGCTAGTCATAAATGCAGATATTAAAAGCTGAGACTTTCGCCAATATATTCCTGTCAGGAAAATATCGGAGCCCATCATTGCACCACGTCACGGTCACTCAGCATGGCAAAGGGTCCTACCACTACGCTACCTATGGTGTGAACACGGTCTGAAGGCGATGTAATCCAGCTCGCAGCCAGGCTTCCACACAAACGCCTAGCAGGATATGGGCGTGGCTTGCAGTCTTGGCTTTGTTCACATTGCACTAGTTGTCCTGCTAGGCGTTTGTGTGGAAGCCTGGCTGCGAGCTGGATTACATCGCCTTCAGACCGTGTTCACACCATAGGTAGCGTAGTGGTAGGACCCTTTGCCATGCTGAGTGACCGTGACGTGGTGCAATGATGGGTTCCGATATTTTCCTGACAGGAATATATTGGCGAAAGTCTCAGCTTTTAATATCTGCATTTATGACTAGCCAGTATAGTCAGTGGCATATCCGTTTGGTGCATTTTTTCTGTGATTTATATGATTGTATTTACATCCGCACAATGCTCCGTTTTGTGTAGGATGCCCTTGTGGTGCATGTGGACCGCGCCGACATCCTCCACCGTATGCATTTTTTGCTGGGGATAGTCGTTTGCTGCGGTCCACATGCGGTGGGGCTGCTCCCCCAATGTAAAACACGCTACAGTGTTAGGGGTTGAGCCGCTCCTCCAGTATTGCCACTATATTTCTGTGTTTTTGTCTTGTTTTATATGTAGTGTATGTGCCGTTACCTGGCATTCAAACACTCTTTTGCACCTGGTGACCTCCATCACAGGCTCTGATATGGGCGTGGCTTGCAGTCTTGGCTTTGTTCACATTGCACTAGTTGTCCTGCTAGGCGTTTGTGTGGAAGCCTGGCTGCGAGCTGGATTACATCGCCTTCAGACCGTGTTCACACCATAGGTAGCGTAGTGGTAGGACCCTTTGCCATGCTGAGTGACCGTGACGTGGTGCAATGATGGGCTCCGATATTTTCCTGACAGGAACATATTGGCGAAAGTCTCAGCTTTTAATATCTGCATTTATGACTAGCCAGTATAGTCAGTGGCATATCCGTTTGGTGCATTTTTTCTGTGATCTCTCACTGATATAGGTGATTTCCTTGATGAAGTGTCGATAAGTGGGTTGAAAGTTAAGTTAAAGTCTCCAGCTAAGATCAGGAAACCCTCCCTATGGATTTCCACTAAGGAAAAAATATTAATAAGCCAGTTAACTTGGTCTGCGTTGGTGGCATAGACGTTCACAAATGTGTATAGGGATTGTCCCACTTGGCCCTTGAGAATGAGATATCTGCCATCCGGATCCTAAATGTGGGATTTATATTGGAAGGAAAGACTCCTGTGAAAGCCTATACTAACGCTTCTCGAGGCAGCACCCCCAGCCCCACAATGATACCAGCTGGGAAATTTAGAGTGAGTGAGATTAGGATATTTATCATGCTTGAAGTGGGTTTCTTAGAGGAAAACCACTGAGCATTTCTCCTTATTTAACAGGGAAAAAATCTGGCATCTATTAGAGGGGGATCTCAGTCCTTTAACATTATAAGATACCAATTTGAGATCAGACATATTTAAGTATGTGAGAGGGTGTATCAGGATCTCTAAATGTCATATTAAAAGGGGACTGACCAGCCGGCATAAGGAGGAAAAGGAGAGGAGAGTATTCCAGAGACCATTTTCCCAGACCGTCCCAGAACCTCTGGAAAGTTACCAAAGAAGATTGTGAGTACCTGTCAAAACAATAAAGATAAGACAAATAGAACATAGCAAATAACAATAACAATATGCAAATATTTAATCGCCATGTAGGAGGGAACTTAATAATTGTTGCACCCTGAGTGGGTGGCATAAGGAGAGGGGAAAGGTAAAAGTACCTAGAAGTAGCAACTCCCTCTAAAATGTAAATATTACTGGATGGTGTTAGTAGTAATAGTGAACCCTGGGGATTGTATTAGATCAGTGAACAGTTACTTATTCAGAACTGTAATAGCGGAAAGTGGGGGAGAAGGGGTGAGACGAGGGGGGGGGGGGGATGGGGAAGAGGGAATCAGGATGTAGGCAGTAACACAAGTATCTCATAGACTACTATTTCAGATATAAAACCAATTTAGCCTACATACAGATGGGAAGAAAATCTCTACTGTCTCGTCCTCCAATACTGAGTGGAGAAGAGGCATATTAAAGTGTAATGAAAGTGTGAAAACCTATATCACCACTCAGTAAAGAAAGCAGATATTCGTGGAATAAACCAATTTAACATAGTAGTGTCGGTACAGAAGATCTGTAGGATAAGTCCTGTGGGTCCCCATTCACAGGGGGGGAGATAGAAAGTAGATTACTTGTCTACCAGGGCTAAACGCTTAGGAGTGGTTGAAAAGTTCCCCCTTCTGGACCTTTGGGGTTTTGGGGTGTGAGGCGGTTCCCAGGGAATCACTGAAGGCAGGTCAGGTAAGTTGGTCATGTTCTGGATCACGTCCCAGTTTTCAATGGGTAACGGCGAGATCTGGAGGAGGTCATAGGCTTTATCCAGGCCACAAAAAGTAGCAATATGGATACGGCGACCATCGTGAAGAAAGGAGAGACCAAACGGGAATGTCCATCTATAGATAATCTTGTGCTGACGCAAGAAATCTGTGAGTGGCTTCATCGCCTTCCTTTTCCTGAGGGTTGATTGGGCTAAGTCCTGAAAGATGGTGATGGAATTGCCCTCCCATTCCACAGAGTTGGAATTCCTGGAGCTAGCCAATATGGCCTCTTTCACTGGAAAGTGTAAAAATTTGCATATTACATCTCTGAGGGGTTTGTTGGCCTGCGGCTTAGGGCGAAGCGCTCTATGCGCCCTTTCTATTAAGACTTCATGCACAGAGTCCGGGCCCAGAAGTTTGAGGCAGATCTGGATAACTGTTCTGGAATATCCACTGCTGCAATCGATTCAGGGATGCCTCTGAAGCGGAGGTTGTTCCGCCTACTCCTATTCTCCTGATCCTCCATAGCGGTATATAAGGAGTTAATGTGACTCTGAGCTAGAGACAGGCTGGAGGACACCCCGTTCTGATGTTGAAGTATTGCGGCCTGGGTGTCTTCTAACACTTCCACCCTCCGGCCTATGTGGCGTACATCCTCTTTTATTGAGGAGAGATCCAGGCTAAGGGGACCCAGGGCGTCTGCCAGGGCTACCTTGAGAAAAGCCCTGGAGATAGGTAGGCAATCTATGTCACTGGAATCTTCCCCTACCTTATCGGAGCCTGCAGCTGCAGCTTGCTTGTGACTGGAGCGAGGTGTCCCGGGCGCCATCTTGGATTCTCTGTTCACAGCCGCCACCGCCGCCTTTTTAATGAATTTCTCAATTTCTCCTGTCTGGCTCAGGGAACGGACGTGACCAGTCTGGTCAGCGGGTTTTTGGCCACCAATTTTGACCATTTTGAAGTCCAGTTAGCTTGAGATAAGGAGCTTTGAGGGATAAGCTAGCAGGAGAGCTGCACCTCACCCAACCATCCGTCTCCGGTGCAGGCTCCGCCCCCCTCTAGGTCTCCTTCTGGCCTTGCCTCATACACCCCGAATTTTTCGCTCTAGATCCCTGACGCCTTGCAGTTGGCTTGAGGATTAGTTTGCACATGCCATTCGAGTTCCTTTTCTACCCTACTTGGCTTGGTTTTTGCCCACTTATAGGCCTACCCACGATCATGGCTTAGGGCACACAACAAACCATTTAGTCAGGTTAGCTAAGACACGTCTAGCTGGGTTAGGTTGTTCCCGTTGTTTCTCTCCCTAGGGTTCTTCGGATATCTCTTGGGCGTAGCCATGACCACAAGTTGGTAAGGCTGATTAGTCAGCCTGCATTTGTGGGAGGGGCGGAGGCTCTTCATATACGAGCCACAGCCTCACTGACAGGCGTGTGTTCTCAGGTGCCCCAACCTCCCTCCGTTATCTTCTAATTTCCACAGGGTATGCCCACTTATAGGCCTACCCACGATCATGGCTTAGGGCACACAACAGCCATTTAGTCAGGTTAGCTAAGACACGCCTAGCTGGGTTAGGTTGTTCCCGTTGTTTCTCTCCCTAGGGTTCTTCGGATACCTCTTGGGCGTAGCCATGACCACAAACAGTATATAGGTAAATATGTATTAATATTAATTGGGTAATAATTGGAGTAGTTTGTGGTTTAGGCTACTTTCGCACTCACGTTTTGTGCGGATCCTTCATGGATCTGCACAGACGGATCTGCACCGATAATACAACCGCATGCATCCGTTCAGAACGGATCCATTAGTATTATCTTTAACATTGCCCAAACGGATCCGTCTTGAACACCCTTTAAAGTCAATGGGGGACGGATCTCTTTTCTATTGTGCCAGATTGTGTCAGTGAAAATGGATCCGTCCCTATTGACTTACATTGTGTGTGTAACATCCTGAAGTATGTCACTAAAACTTCTGTATCCCTGCTACAATAATGTCAGGTGTATATGTGTATTGTCATCCAGTGTAAGCTAACTGTGCATTGCCAATATATGTATTTTCCATGTCTGTTTTATATATTTGCTGTAATCTCAATGTACACCAGCAGGTGGCAGCAGTATGTAGCAGGTCATAGTTAGTATCTAGACTGGAATAGTTCATTCCAGGCTAGCCCCCCCCCCCCCCCTTTCTGAGGAGGAGTGGAATGTTCCCACATCCTACTTCAGGGGGAGGAAGGAAAGTTCTAGTGAGTGTGAGCCAGCCCCCCTGCTGGGGAAGGCTGTGTTAGAAGGAGATCCCAGAAAAAGGGATCCCAACCTAGGATCCAACCTCGGCTGAGGTTCAGGATAATTCTTCCCAGCCTGGGTCATCTAACCCAGCTGGTTGACAAGAAAAGCAGCTATCTACAGAACTACAGATCTCCAGGAAGAAGACAGTCCTGTGAGTACAGATCCAAAGACCAAGAGAAACCAAGTACCTCTTCAGCTAGTCAGGCCCAAGCTAAGCAGACTACAGACAGAGCAGAAGATAGATACCTGCCAGACTCTACTAGGCGTATGTATAAGAAGCAGAATACATATAAATTCCTGCCACATATTGCCAATACCTGCTGGGACCCAAGACTATTGCTGTAATTGTATGGATCAAAGCTGCCATTCAGTAAAGATAAGTTGGATCCTATTACCTGTTTGGATCTCAATTATTCCTCAATTACTCCTGCTAACCACACTCAAATTTATTGCATGTGAGCCAGGATACAGGAGTCCAGCCGTACCAAGGTAGGAGACACCGTTGACACTACACAGAGACATTATCCCTCTCTGGCATTCCTCACCTGGTACGTGAGTTAAAACATCTTAAAGGGCCCTGCTACAGTACCTGCGCAAGCTGCAATTGGCGTCACAAACTATTACACATATAAACCGACCCACTGCATAGCATCCCCACTGACCAAGTGTCCTGCTCATTGCATGTGTCAGGATGGATCCGTTTGCCTCCGCATCCTCAGGCAGACACCAAAATGCTGCAAGCAGTGTCGGCCTCCACGGCGGAATGGAAGCGGAATGGAGGGAAACTGATGCATTCTGAATGAATCCTTATCCATTCAGAATGCATTAGGGCAAAACTAATCAATTTTGGACCGCTTTTTGGACCATTTGGAAACGGATCTCACAAACGGAAACAAAAACGCCATTGTGAAAGTAGCCTTAGTAAAATAATCCTATTTGATGGTAATTTTATTAAATTAATAACTTTGCAGCATTTGGGTTCAATATTCGGCTTATATTTGAGAAAATTCTCCTGATTCATACACTGTACATCTAATGTGGTGAAAGTTTTTTTTGCCATTTTCGGCAAACAGACATGGTATGAACATACAATAGCTTAACCCCTTAGTGACCAGTCTATTTTGGGCCTTACTGACCAAGAGTTTTTCTTCATTTTTTCATCGTCGAGTTCCAAGAGCTATAACTTTTTCATTTTTCCGTCTATATAGCTTTATTTTTGTTGTAGTTGTAGTTTTTAATGGTGTCATTTTGGGGTACACATCTTATAATCAACACACAAAAATACCAATATGAAAAAAAATTAAGTAAAGCAAAGTCTCAAATCGCAATTATTCCTGGAGCGCAGCAGGTTTATGGTGAGGTAGGTTAGTGTTCACACTTAGTCCTGAATATTATGCAAAAGACCACGCAGCTCCTAAATCCACAATGGAAGTATCAGTATTCAAAGGCACACGGACAGCCTATTTTCAATGTAATTGATCACTAGATAAACAACGGGACTTCCTCTCCAGTCTGACTTCTTGTCTCCTAAATATTAGCAAGAAAACCCAACATAGTGAAGTACCACAAGGGTTCTTATAATCACGCTTTTTTTATTGTACTTACAAAGTTTAAAACAAATTAATGCATATAAAATCAAACGGTGCGTCTTTTTCTCCACCTGCCCGACCCGGGTTTCACTCCTTGCTTCGTCAGGGACAGCTCCAAACTAAACTAACACCCTCCATTTTATGATGGTATGGGCGTTGTCACTAATACTTTCTAAGAGACGCCTTTTTCAATTAAAATTTAGTCGATTAAAAACATAAAAAATCAAAAAAATACTATTTCAGCAATATTCTCTCATATACATCATACAAATCACAGCATAATCATCTCATATGCTTATCTTGTCCACATATCCATATCCAATCAAAAACATTTTTTTTATTATTATTTTTTCAGACCCAGCAGTTAAATAACCTACTTTCTCTATTATTTCAACTCTCCTCTCCTATAAAAAAATTGCACGGTGATTAAGTCCCATTGATACCTCCAATTGTTCTATTCTAATCGCCTGATGAATCCCCACAAACATTAATCTCTATTACAGGTTAGATCCCAAGTTCTAAATTCCTCAATTTTTCATTTAATGCAAGTCTTGATGTGAAATTTAACATCCAGTGGGTTGCAGAGTGCCCAGGCGATAGATCCATTCCACCTCCTTCTTATTAATTTTTTGCAATAAGATCCTCCCCTCTCCAATTTGTCAATACTTTCTCCAAACCCACAAATTTGAAACCTTCTGGATTTTTATTATATACTTTTTTATAGTTAGCTGACACACTATGCGTCTCCACCCCTTTTTTAACATTGCGTATATGTTCTTGCACACGTGTTTTGAGATTTCTCAGGGTCCTCCCTAAGTACTGGATGTCGTAAGGGCACTCCAGCATGTAGATTACCCCCATACATTCGCATGACACTTCACCTTCTACTTTAACACAAATTCCTTTATTTCTAGACACTATCTCCTCAATTCTGTTTTGTCTATTTCCCTTTGGACGGTTCTTGCAAGGTGCACAAAAAACACACCATGTGAATTGGTGTTTCTTCTTTTTTTGTTGTTGATTAATAGGTAACTTAATCAACAACAAACGGCAATACCAAACATATAGGGAAGATTTATTTTTTTTAATTTTTTTTTTCATTTAAAAGCATACTTTTTTATGGGACTAATTTTATTGAATAAATTAGTTATTTTATTTTTTTTAACATTTTTTTTTTACTACTTAATAGTCCCACAAGGGGACTATAGCAGACAGCTTTTTGATTGCTTTTAAAATGCAATGCACTATTTCTAATGAGTTAATTAAATATTAAATAATTAAATATTCTTCTGAAATACTTTGTTCTTTACATAGTTGAATGTGCTGACAACAAAATCACACAAAAATTAAAAAATGGAAATCAAATTTTTCAACCCATGTAGGTCTGGATTTGGAGTCACACTCAAAATGAAAGTGGAAAAACACACTACAGGCTGATCCAACTTTGATGTAATGTCCTTAAAACAAGTCAAAATGAGGCTCAGTAGTGTGTGTGGCCTCCATGTGCCTGTATGACCTCCCTACAACGCCTGTGCATGCTCCTGATGAGGTGGCGGACGGTCTCCTGAGGGATCTCCTCCCAGACCTGGACTAAAGCATCTGCCAACTCCTGGACAGTCTGTGGTGCAACGTGACATTGGTGGATAGAGCGAGACATGATGTCCCAGATGTGCTCAATTGGATTCAGGTCTGGGGAATGGGCGGGCCAGTCCATAGCATCAATGCCTTCATCTTGCAGGAACTGCTGACACACTCCAGCCACATGAGGTCTAGCGTTGTCATGCATTAGGAGAAACCCAGGGCCAACCGCACCAGCATATGGTCTCACAAGGGGTCTGAGGATCTCATATCGGTACCTAATGGAAGTCAGGCTACCTCTGGCGAGCACATGGAGGGCTGTACGGCCCTCCAAAGAAATGCCACCCCACACCATTACTGACCCAATGCCAAACCGGTCATGCTGGAGGATGTTGCAGGCAGCAGAATGTTCTCCACGGCGTCTCCAGACTCGGTCACGTCTGTCACATGTGCTCAGTGTGAACCTGCTTTCATCTGTGAAGAGCACAGGGCACCAGTGGCGAATTTGCCAATCTTGGTGTTCTCTGGCAAATGCCAAACGTCCTGCACGGTGTTGGGCTGTAAGCACAACCCCCACCTGTGGACGTCGGGCCCTCATATCACCCTCATGGAGTCTGTTTCTGACCGTTTGAGCAGACACATGCACATTTGTGGCCTGCTGGAGGTCATTTTGCAGGGCTCTGGCAGTGCTCCTCCTGTTCCTCCTTGCACAAAGGCGGAGTTAGCGGTCCTGCTGCTGGGTTGTTGCCCTCCTACGGCCTTCTCCACGTCTCCTGATGTACTGGCCTGTCTCCTGGTAGCGCCTCCATGCTCTGGACACTACGCTGACAGACACAGCAAACCTTCTTGCCACAGCTCGCATTGATGTGCCATCCTGGATAAGCTGCACTACCTGAGCCACTTGTGTAGGTTGTAGACTCCGTCTCATGCTACCACTAGAGTAAAAGCACCGCCAGCATTCAAAAGTGACCAAAACATCAGCCAGGAAGCATAGGAACTGAGAAGTGGTCTGTTGTCACCACCTGCAGAACCAATCCTTTATTGGGGGTGTCTTGCTAATTGCCTATAATTTCCACCTGTTGTCTATCCCATTTGCACAAAAGCATGTGAAATTGATTGTCACTCAGTGTTGCTTCCTAAATGGAATGTTTGATTTCACAGAAGTGTGATTGACTTGGAGTTACATTGTGTTGTTTAAGTGTTCCCTTTATTTTTTTGAGCAGTGTACATAACAAACAAGTGTGAAACAACTGAAAATATGTCGTATTCTAGGTTCTTCAAAGTAGCCACCTTTTGCTTTGATTACTGCTTTGCACACTCTTGGCATTCTTTTGATGAGCTTCAAGAGGTAGTCCCCTGAAATGGTCTTCCAACAGTCTTGAAGGAGTTCCCAGAGGTGCTTAGCACTTGTTGGCCCTTTTGCCTTCACTCTGTGGTCCAGCTCACCCCAAACCATCTCGATTGGGTTCAGGTCCGGTGACTGTGGAGGCCAGGTCATCTGGCGCAGCACCCCATCACTCTTCTTCATGGTCAAATAGCCCTTACTTTCAAAGTTTTCCCAATTTTTCGGCTGACTGACTGACCTTCATTTCTTAAAGTAATGATGGCCACTCATTTTTCTTTACTTAGCTGCTTTTTTCTTGCCATAATACCAATTCTAACAGTCTATTCAGTAGGACTATCAGCTGTGTATCCACCTGACTTCTCCTCAACGCAACTGATGGTCCCAACCCCATTTATAAGGCAATAAATCCCACTTATTAAACCTGACAGGGCACACCTGTGAAGTGAAAACCATTTCAGGGGACTACTAGGGATGAGCGAACCCGAACTGTATTTTCGTAAAAGTCCGGGTTCGGGTTCGGTGTTTGGCGCTTTCTTGGCACTTTTAGAAAGGCTGCAAAGCAGCCAATCAACAAGCGTCATACTACTTGCCCCAAGAGGCCATCACAGCCATGCCTACTATTGGCATGGCTGTGATTGGCCAGTGCAGCATGTGACCCAGCCTCTATATAAGCTTGGGTCACGTAGCGCTACACGTCACTCTGCTGTTACAAGTGTAGGGAGAGGTTGCAGCTGCGATGTTAGGGCGAGATTAGGCAGTGATTAACTCCTCCAAAACACTTAAGACAGTGATCGATCTACAGCTGTGGATCATTGAACTGCTGATATTCAATTGCTCACTGTTTTTAGGCTGCCCAGAGCGTTTTTCAGTCACTTTTTTCTGGGGTGATCGGCGGCCATTTTGTGGCTTGTGGTGCGCCAGCACAAGCTGCCACCAAGTCCATTTAACCATCAATAGTGTGGTTATTGTTTGCTATATCCTACATCAGGGGCAAACTGCCACCAAGTCCATTTAACCATCAATAGTGTGGTTATTTTTTGGCTATATCCTACATCCGGGGAAAGCTGCAACCAAGTCCATTTAACCATCAATAGTGTGGTTATTTAAATCTATCCCTTAAAGGGTATATTAGATTCAAGGTGCTGATAGGGTCATTCTCAATAACTTCACACACACGCTACTGTGCAGATCCAAGTCTAATTCTGTCCGTAAACGTATACCTGTCACCCAGCGCCTAAATAATAGGCCTCAAATTTATATTCAGCTAAATCTCTGGCTATTGCTGTAGCTGGCTAAGTTATATTGTGTCCGTCAAAGCACAGTTTTTGTTCTAGTTTGAAATACAATTCCCAACCTAGCAATTTCCAAAATTAGTGGTTTCTGCTGTATCAGGCCTACTTTAAATCTATCCCTAAAAGGGTATATTAGATTCAAGGTGCTGATAGGGTCATTCTCAATAACTTCACACACACGCTACTGTGCATATCCAAGTCTAATTATGTCCGTAAACGTATACCTGTCACCCAGCACCTAAATAATAGGCCTCAAATTTATATTCAGCTAAATCTCTGGCTATTGCTGTAGCTGGTTAAGTTATATTGTGTCCGTCAAAGCACAGTTTTTGTTCTGGTTTGAAATACAATTCCCAACCTAGCAATTTCCTGAATTAGTGGTTTCTGCTGTATCAGGCCTACTTTAAATCTATCCCTAAAAGGGTATATTAGATTCAAGGTGCTGATAGGGTCATTCTCAATAACTTCACACACACGCTACTGTGCATATCCAAGTCTAATTATGTCCGTAAACGTATACCTGTCACCCAGCACCTAAATAATAGGCCTCAAATTTATATTCAGCTAAATCTGTCATTACTGCTGTGTCTGTATTAGTGTAATACGGTACCTAAATAGAAAGCCAGATAGTGTTAGGTGTCTGTAAAAAAAAGGCCTGAATTTGAATTCAATACATTGGGCCGAATAATATTTTTCTTATTGTGGTGAACGGTAACAATGAGGAAAACATCTAGTAAGGGACGCGGACGCGGACATGGTCGTGGTGGTGTTAGTGGACCTCTGGTGCTGGGAGAGGGCGTGGCCGTTCTGCCACAGTCACACGTCCTAGTGAACCAACTACCTCGGGTCCCAGTAGCCAGCAGAATTTACAGCGATATTTTGTGGGGCCCAATGCCGTTCTAAGGATGGTAAGGCCTGAGCAGGTACAGGCATTAGTCAATTAAGTGGCCGACAGTGGATCCAGCACGTTCACATTATCTCCCACCCAGTCTTCTGCAGAAAGCGCACAGATGGCGCATGAAAACCAAGCCCATCAGTCTGTCACATCACCCCCGTGCATATCAGGGAAACTGTCTGAGCCTCAAGTTATGCAGCAGTCTCTTATGCTGTTTGAACACTCTGCTGGCAGGGTTTCCCAAGGGCATCCACCTAGCCCTTCCCCAGGGGTGGAAGAGATAGAATGCACTAACGCACAACCACTTATGTTTCCTGATGATGAGGACATGGGAATACCACCTGACCACGTCTCTGATGATGACGAAACACAGGTGCCAACTGCTTTCTGCAGTGTGCAGACTGAACAGGAGGTCAGGGATCAAGACTGGGTGGAAGACGATGCAGGGGACGATGAGGTCCTAGACCCCACATGGAATGAAGGTCGTGCCACTGACTTTCACAGTTCGGAGGAAGAGGCAGTGGTGAGATCGAGCCAACAGCGTAGCAAAAGAGGGAGCAGTGGGCAAAAGCAGAACCCGCCGCCAAGAGACTCCGCCTGCTACTGACCGCCGCCATCTGGGACCGAGCACCCCAAAGGCAGCTTCAAGGAGTTCCCTGGCATGGCACTTCTTCAAACAATGTGCTGACGACAAGACCCGAGTGGTTTGCACGCTGTGCCATCAGAGCCGGAAGCGAGGCATTAACGTTCTGAACCTTAGCACAACCTGCATGACCAGGCACCTGCATGCAAAGCATGAACTGCAGTGGAGTAAACACCTTAAAAACAAGGAAGTCACTCAGGCTCCCCCCGCTACCTCTTCTGCTGCTGCCGCCTCGGCCTCTTCTGCTGCTGCCGCCTCGGCCTCTTCCTCCGCCTCTGAAGGAACGTTGGCACCTGCCGCCCAGCAAACATGGGATGTACCACCAACACCACCACCTGCGTCACCAAGCATCCCAACCATGTCACACGGCAGCGTTCAGCTCTCCATCTCACAAACATTTGAGAGAAAGCGTAAATTCCCACCTAGCCACCCTCGATCCCTGGCCCTGAATGCCAGCATTTCTAAACCACTGGCCTATGAAATGCTGTCATTTAGGCTGGTGGACACAGACAGCTTCAAACAGCTCATGTTGCTTGCTGTCCCACAGTATGTTGTTCCCAGCCGGCACTTCTTCTCCAAGAGAGCCGTGCCTTCCCTGCACAACCAAGTATCCGATAAAATCAAGTGTGCACTGTGCAACGCCATCTGTGGCAAGGTCCACCTAACCACAGATACGTGGACCAGTAAGCACGGCCAGGGACGCTATATCTCCCTAACTGCACACTGGGTAAATGTAGTGGCGGCTGGGCCCCAGGCGGAGAGATGTTTGGCGCACGTCCTTCCGCCGCCAAGGATCGCAGGGCAACATTCTTTGCCTCGTGTCTCCTCCTCCTCCTCCTACTCAGCTTCCTCCTCCTCTTCTTCCACCTGCTCATCCAGTCAGCCACACACCTTCACCACCAACTTCAGCACAGCCCGGGGTAAACGTCAGCAGGCCATTCTGAAACTCATATGTTTGGGGGACAGGCCCCACACCGCACAGGAGTTGTTGGGGGGTATAGAACAACAGGCCGACGAGTGGTTGCTGCCGGTGAGCCTCAAGCCCGGCCTGGTGGTGTGCGATAATGGGCGAAATCTCGTTGCAGCTCTGGGACTAGCCGGTTTGACGCACATCCCTTGCCTGGCGCATGTGCTGAATTTGGTGGTGCAGAAGTTCATTCACAACTACCCCAACATGTCAGAGCTGCTGCATAAAGTGCGGGCCGTCAGTTCGCGCTTCCAGCGTTCACATCCTGCCGCTGCTCGCCTGTCTGCGCTACATCGTAACTTCGGCCTTCCCGCTCACCGCCTCATATGTGATGTGCCCACCAGGTGGAACACCACCTTGCACATGCTGGACAGACTGTGTGAGCAGCAGCAGGCCATAGTGGAGTTTCAGCTGCAGCACGCACGGGTCAGTCGCACTGCGGAACAGCACCACTTCACCACCAATGACCTGTGTGCCCTGTTGCGCTGTTTTGAGTACTCCACCAACATGGCCAGTGGCGATGACGCCGTTATCAGCGTTACAATCCCACTTCTATGTCTCCTTGAGAAAACACTTAGGGCGATGATGGAAAAGGAGGTGGCCCAGGAGGAGTAGGAGGAAGAGGAAGAGGGGTAATTTTTAGCACTTTCAGGCCAGTCTCTTCGAAGTGACTCAGAGGGAGGTTTTTTGCAACAGCAGAGGCCAGGTATAAATGTGGTCAGACAGGGCCCACTACTGGAGGACGAGGATGAGGAGGAGGTGGAGGAGGATGAGGATGAAGCATGTTCACAGCGGGGTGGCACCCAACGCAGCTCGGGCCCATCACTGGTGCGTGGCTAGGGGGAAACGCAGGACGATGACGATACGCCTCCCACAGAGGACAGCTTGTCCTTACCTCTGGGCAGCCTGGCACACATGAGCGACTACATGCTGCAGTGCCTGCGCAACGACAGCAGAGTTGCCCACATTTTAACGTGTGCGGACTACTGGGTTGCCACCCTGCTGGATCCCCGGTACAAAGACAATGTGCCCACCTTACTTCCTACACTGGAGCGTGATAGGAAGATGCGCGAGTACAAGCGCACGTTGGTAGACACGCTACTGAGAGCATTCCCAAATGTCACAGGGGAACAAGTGGAAGCCCAAGGCAAAGGCAGAGGAGGAGCAAGAGGTCGCCAACGCAGCTGTGTCACGGCCAGCTCCTCTGAGGGCAGGGTTAGCATGGCAGAGATGTGGAAAAGTTTTGTCACCACGCCATAGCTAACTGCACCACCACCTGATACGGAACGTGTTAGCAGGAGGCAACATTTCACTAAAATAGTGGAACAGTACCTGTGCACACCCCTCCACGTACTGACTGATGGTTCGGCCCCATTCAACTTCTGGGTCTCCAAATTGTCCACGTGGCCAGAGCTAGCCTTTTATGCCTTGGAGGTGCTGTCCTGCCCGGCGGCCAGCGTTTTGTCTGAACGTGTATTCAGCACGGCAGGGGGCGTCATTACAGACAAATGCAGCCGCCTGTCTACAGCCAATGTGGACAAGCTGACGTTCATAAAAATCAACCAGGCATGGATCCCACAGGACCTGTCCATCCCTTGTGCAGATTAGACATTAACTACCTCCCCTTAACCATATATTATTGTATTCCAGGGCACTTCCTCATTCAATCCTATTTTTATTTTCATTTAACCATTATATTGCGGGGCAACCCAAAGTTGAATGAACCTCTCCTCTGTCTGGGTGCCGGGGCCTAAAAATATCTGACAGTGGCCTGTTCCAGTGGTGGGTGACATGAAGCCTGATTCTCTGCTATGACATGAAGACTGATTCTCTGCTGACATGAAGCCAGATTCTCTGCTATGGGACCTCTCTCCTCTGCCTGGGTGCCTGGGCCTAAAAATATCTGACAGTGGCCTGTTCCAGTGGTGGGTGATATGAAGCCTGATTCTCTGCTATGACATGAAGACTGATTCTCTGCTGAGTCGCTGACATGAAGCCAGATTCTATGTTATGGGACCTCTCTCCTCTGTCTGGGTGCCGGGGCCTAAATTACATGACAATGGACTGTACCAATGTTGGGTGACGTGAAGCATGATTCTCTGCTATGACATGAAGACTGATTCTCTGCTGACATGAAGCCTGAATCTCTGTTATGGGACCTCTCTCCTCTGCCTGGGTGCCGGGGCCTAAAAATATCTGACAGTGGCCTGTTCCAGTGGTGGGTGACATGAAGCCTGATTCTCTGCTATGACATGAAGACGGATTCTCTGCTGACATGAAGCCAGATTCTCTGCTATGGGACCTCTCTCCTCTGCCTGGGTGCCTGGGTGCCTGGGCCTAAATATCTGACAATGGACTGTTCCAGTGGTGGGTGACGTGAAGCCTGATTCTCTGCTATGACATGAAGACTGATTCTCTGCTGACATGAAGCCAGATTCTCTGCTATGGGACCTCTCTCCTCTGCCTGGGTGCCTGGGCCTAAATATCTGACAATGGACTGTTCCAGTGGTGGGTGACGTGAAGCCTGATTCTCTGCTATGACATGAAGACTGATTCTCTGCTGACATGAAGCCAGATTCTCTGCTATGGGACCTCTCTCCTCTGCCTGGGTGCCTGGGCCTAAATATCTGACAATGGACTGTTCCAGTGGTGGGTGACGTGAAGCCTGATTCTCTGCTATGACATGAAGACTGATTCTCTGCTGACATGAAGCCAGATTCTCTGCTATGGGACCTCTCTCCTCTGCCTGGGTGCCTGGGCCTAGATATCTGACAATGGACTGTTCCAGTTTTGGGTGACGTGAAGCATGATTCTCTGCTATGACATGAAGACTGATTCTCTGCTGACATGAAGCCAGATTCTCTGCTATGGGACCTCTCTCCAATTGATATTGGTTAACTTTTATTTATTTTATTTTTATTTTTATTCATTTCCCTATCCACATTTGTTTGCCAGGGATTTAACTACATTTTGCTGCCTGGGCTGTTTTACAGCGTTTTTAGTGCCGAAAAGTTCGGGTCCCCATTGACTTCAATGGGGTTCGGGTTCGGGACGAAGTTCGGGTCGGGTTCGGATCCCAAACCCGAACATTTCCAGGAAGTTCGGCCGAACTTCTCGAACCCGAACATCCAGAATATGCCATATTTTTAGTTGTTTCACACTTGTTTGTTATGTATATAATTCCACATGTGTTAATTCATAGTTTTGATCCCTTCAGTGTGAATCTACAATTTTCATAGTCATGAAAATAAAGAAAACTCTTTGAATGAGAAGGTGTGTCCAAACTTTTGGTCTGTACTGTATATGTGACATGCAAAAGTTTCGACACGCCTGGTCAAAATGACTGTTACTGTGAACGGTTAAGCAAGTTGAAGATGAAATGATCTCCAAAAGGCATAAAGTAAAGATGAAACAAACCTTTCAACATTTTAAGCAATATCAGCATTTTATCTTGGTTATGCACTATTTTAGAGTAAAAAAAGGAATAGAATGACTTGCAAAATCTTCAAGGAGATTTGAATGCTCTCACCGAGGTAATATAAAAAATAACAAAACTAGTAATGAAATCCATAATAAAGCCAATAGAACTCACTTCACTGAGGAGGATGTCTGTAGAATAAAGCTCAAGACTCCTTCAGACAGAGACCCCCGGCCAGGTTTACTTCAAGAATGCTAGGAAAGATGACAGCAGGAGGTCCAGCTTCTGATCAACATTCCTTTATTCAGCAACATACGGCTCTCGGGGGTGACAAGTAAAATCCCCCTTCTTCAGGAGTAGTAAATAGTGATGGACGAACACGATCAAATGTTCACGAACCGCAAGTTTGCGGCTACCCCATTCACTTTAATGTCAGGCGAACCTGAAAATCTTTCAGATCATATTTGCAGCCACAAAATACTTAGTAGAAGTGTACAAATAGTCCCACAACATGGACAGTGACATACTAGAGGGGGATCAATGGCAAAAATTCCAACAAAAAATATGTATCTTATTCAGGGGACATTTTTTTGCGTTTAAAAAGGGAAATTCTCTGAAATGTGCCCTGTTGGAGCCTAGAAATTTTTTATTTTAGGCCACAGGGGTACGAGCCTTAAAAATTAGGCATTCACCTGACATAAAAGAAATTGTGATTATGTGGCTCGAGGTACATTATGCGGCCACTGAATAACAATTTTACTGTAGCCCACTTTTTCCCCCACTTTTTTTGGGGGGCAACTGGTATATCACACCAGTAGAAATCATTTGTTCCAATGTCGTTTGTCATTATCTGTAGCTGAGTTAACGCAGCAAAACCACAAACCAATACTGCACTACCCAAATGCACTGTATAGAAAGTATATATTTGGAATATAACACCCCTGCTTCAATCAGTTTTTTGGGGGGGCAACTGGTATATCACACCAGTAGAAATTATTTGTTCCAATGTTGTTTGTCACTATCTGTAGCTGAGGTAATGCAGCAAAACTGCAAACAAATGCTGCACTACCCAAACACACTATATAGAAAGTATATTATTGGTATACAACACCCCTGCTTCAATCAGTTTTTTTTTAGGGCAACTGGTAAATCACACCAGTAGAAATTATTTGTTCCAATGTTGTTTGTCACTATCTGTAGCTGAGGTAATGCAGCAAAACCGCAAACAAATGCTGCACTACCCAAACACACTATATAGAAAGTATATTATTGGTATACAACACCCCTGCCTCAATCAGTTTTTTTGGAGGGCAACTGGTATATAACACCAGTAGAAATTATTTGTTCCAATGTCGTTTGTCACTATCTGTAGCTGAGGTAATGCAGCAAAACCGCAAACAAATGCAGCACTACCCAAATGCACTATATAGAAAGTATATAATTGGTATATAACACCCCTGCTTCAATCAGTCTTTTTGGGGGGCAACTGGTATATCAAACCAGTATAAAATATTTGTTCCAATGTCGTTTGTCACTATCTGTAGCTGAGGTAACGCAGCAAAACCGCAAACTAGTGGTGATTGAGCACCAAATTATTCGGCTGTTCGGGCCGAACACATTGCTATATTCGTGTGCTCGGCCAAGCACCCGAGTAAAATGGAAGTCAATGGGAGCCAATCATGCACCCCCTGCTTTGAAGAGGGGAGGGTGCCTGGTCCATTGGAAAAGGTCAGAAAGTGACAGAAACACCACCTAAATGGATCAGGAACACCATGGGGACGATGTCTGGATGCATCTTGGACTCCCAGGTCACTGCTGGGAACCATGTTGTCCGAGTTGTACGCCACTTTTACAGACTGACAAAAATACGCCCAAAACCCCCCAAAGAAATCAATTTTACAGGAAAAATTATTAGGAAACATTCTTTCCTGTATATTCAATTGTATATAAAGTGCAAATGCTGCAATAAAATTACAAGCAATAGGCACTCCGAAACAGCCTGTATATCACATCAAGGAGTGCCTCATTCACATTGTGGTAGAATTGTTCAGGTAGTGGGACTCCTACACTCATAAAGACTATACAATAAGTGAAAGGGCTGGCAAAAATTACAAGGAACCAGCACTCCAAAACACCCTTTTTTACACATAAAGGAGGGCATCATACACACCCTTGAAAAATTATGATTGATGGCCTGCTGGTGACCCTCAAAAACATTTTGAGCAAGGGCCTGCTGATCTGACCATCTAAAACCTTAGGGGCGAGGGCCTGCTGCCCCATTGGTGACTCTAGATAACCTTTGGGCAATTGCACATCCCCGTGACGGCGACGATCCATTTGGATGTCTGCCCTATCAACTTTCGATGTTCTTTTCTGCGCCTACCATGGTGATCATGGGTAATGGGGAATCAAGTTTCGATGCCAGGGAGTGAGCTTGAGAAAGGGATACTACATCCAAGGGAGGTCAATGGCTGAAATCTGATTGGGTGGAGAGTGTGGCTCAAGTTATTAAAGCAGAAACATCCAAGGAAGGCAGTAGGCGCACGGCAATTACCCACTCCCGACTAGGGGAGGTAGTGACGATAAATAACAATACAGGACTCTTAAGATGCCCTGTTATTTGAATGAGTAATAAAAAATTACAGGGAATGTCACTGCGGTATTTTGGATGAGGAAACGTTATACAGGAGAGGCCCAGCTGCCGCTTTGTTGACTCTAGATAACTTCTGCCTGATTGCACGTCCCCATGACGTCCACAATCCATTTGGATATCTTCCCTATCAACTTGCGATGTTCTTTTATGCACCTAACATGGTGACCACCGATAACGGGGAATCATTGTTCGATTACGGAGAGGGAGCCTGATAAACGGCTATGGCTGCTACTTCAAAGCAAGGCAGCATGAGTTGCAGGCCTGCATATGAGCTGACCCTGTAAAATATTTAAGTCGCGGGCCTGCATGTGAGCTGACCCAGTAAAAGATTTGAGTTGCAGGCCTGCAGGTGAGCTGAACCAGTAAAGAATTTTATGGCTGCATTAATCTGCAGGTGACGGTGATACAGCTCCACGTATTGTTTCCATCTGCATCTTTCTAAGCAATCTGTGGCCTTAGTCTTTTATCTAGACTCTGTCATTTTGCCACTATGTGGCCTCCTCATGCTGCCATCTCCACACCATGTCTCCTTGCCACTCATTTTTATCACCATGCTGCTGCTGCTAATGCTGCTTAAAAGGCCTTAAACTGATCACCAGGCCAACAATTTAATTAAGGTTTTGTAATCGATAAACCCAACTTGCTTTTGTGGGCTGCATCAGTGGCATAACTAGAATTGACTGGGCCCCACAGCAAATTTTTGAATGGGGCTTCATCCCACAGTCATTTTTTAGCGACCTTTTCCTTTCATGCTGCCCCCATTCCTGTGGCTAGTAAAGATCGCCCTCTCAGACCAGGTCACTGTATCTAATTTCATTGTGTAATACTGTTGAGGTGGCCCTGACCAAATCCTTTAGTCCTTCTCCTCCTGGATGGGCACCTTCTAGGTCAGGGCCCCAAAGCTGCAGCTTCCCCTGCTTCCCCCTACAGCTACGGTCCTGGTCTGCATTAATCTGCAGGTGACCATGATACAGCTCCACAGATTGTTTCCATCTGCATCTTTCTAAACAACCTGTGGCCTCAGTCTTTTATTCAGACTGTCATTATGTCACTATGTGGCCTCCTCATGCTGCAATCTCCACACCATGTCACCTTTCCACTCATTTTTATCACCATGCTGCTGCTGATGCAGCTTAAAATGGCTTGAAGGGATCACCAGGCCCACAATCTAATTAAGGTTTTATGCACAAAACCAGAGTTTTGAAATTTGCCCTACAGAAACAGTTTTCGGATGCAGGACAGTATATGTAACATAAACACACAGAATATGGACACTAGATTAGGCCCAGAATATTGGAATTTGCAAAACAAACTCAGTTTTTGGATGCAGGAGAGAATATGTCACAGAAACATACAAAATATGGACACTAGATTAGGCCCATATTTTTGGAATTTGCCCTAAAGAAACAGTTTTTGGATGCAGGACAGTTTTCGGATGCAGGATAGTATATGTCACAGAAACACACAGAATATGGACACTACACTGCGTGCAGAATTATTAGGCAAATTAGTATTTTGACCACATCATCCTCTTTATGCATGTTGTCTTACTCCAAGCTGTATAGGCTCGAAAGCCTACTACCAATTAAGCATATTAGATGATGTGCATCTCTGTAATGAGAAGGGGTGTGGTCTAATGACATCAACACCCTATATTAGGTGTGCATAATTATTAGGCAACTTCCTTTCCTTTGGCAAAATGGGTCAAAAGAAGGACTTGACAGGCAGTGGCGTCGCCAGGGGGGGGGCCAGAGGGGGCCACGGCCCCCCCCTACATCATGCTGTGCCCCCCCCATGTGCCCCCCCAACTAAAATGCCCCCCACCTAGTGAGCCGCCGCCGGGCACAGGGAGATGAGCGCTTCCATTGCGCTCATCTCCATTGTAAACTGCCTGTGCCAGCGGAGGTACGGAGGTGAAGGGGAGGGAGAGGCGTGTCCCTTCCCCTTCCTCTGATAGGCTGCAGGCAAGCCCCGAAGTGGAGGAGAGGCCCGCCCCCTAATTGCTCCTGTTTATCTTTCTAAAGCTAAAGGACCTTTGATGATGTCATCACAGGTCCTGTAAGGGAACTGCACAGTGTAAAGTGTAGTTCCCAGGTTAGAACAGTGCATCTGCCAGGACCTGTGATGACATCAACTTCAACATCACAGGTCCTGCAGAATCTAGCAAAGGAACTGCACCAAAAATGGTGTAGTTCCTAGGTTTCAAAGGTATATCTGCCAGGACCTGTGATGACATCATCACAGGTCCTTCAACCCCTAATAGCAAGTATTAGAAGTTCGCAAGCAGCTCTGCATTGATCCATACAGACTGGAATGGAGAGGTAAGAGGAGGTCCTCCACTTCTCATCATTTACCCCCCCCCCATGCCCTGTTTTTACTCATTGCTCACTCATGTATAATACTTCAGACAGTTACAGTGACCACTACCTCATGTACCTGACACACACAGTGACCATAATGTATAACTGACCACATATTTCTGTAAACACTGCATCTACAGTATTATACCTTCTATGTGTCACATCAATACACTGCTCTGTGTGTAATATATATATATAGATACACACACATACATGCACACACACTGCATATATTACACAGTATTATACATGAAATATGTACAGATATATAGTATATACCGCAGTGCACTGATATGTGAGGTACAAGGTATAATAGATGCTGTGTGTACAGATATCAGTACACTTCTGTATATACTATATATGTGAGGTACGAGGTATAATAGATGCAGTGTGTACAGATAT
Source organism: Bufo bufo (assembly GCF_905171765.1). NCBI lineage: Eukaryota > Metazoa > Chordata > Amphibia > Anura > Bufonidae > Bufo > Bufo bufo. The sequence goes on from NC_053393.1 coordinate 297,064,018, forward strand.
ATAGTATATACAGCAGTGTACTGATATGTGAGGTACAAGGTATAATAGATGCAGTGTGTACAGATATATAGTATATATAACGGTGTACTGATATCTGAGGTAGGAGGTGTCAATACACTGCTGTATTTACTATATACCTGTACACACTGCATCTATTATACCTCGTACCTCACATATTACACTACTGTATATATTGTATACCTGTATACACTGCATATATTATACCCCGTACCTCACATATCAGTACACTGCTGTATATACTATATACCTGTACACACTGCATCTATTATACCCTGTACCTCACATATCAGTACACTACGGAATATACTATATACCTGTACACACTGCATATATTATACCGTGTACCTCACATAACTGTACACTGGTGTATATAATATACATCTGTACACACTGCATCTATTATACCTCTTTTGTGTGCCAGGGCTGTTTTGTAATCCCAATCCGGCCCTGATGGCATAAATTATAAAACGCAGCAGCAAGAATAGTTCATGGAACAAAGGGAGGGGCTATAAAAGGGGAATGGGGACCCAATTTAGATTCCTGCTATGGGGCCCAGTGATTTTTATGGACGCCCCTGGCTGCAGGCACTAGGCCGGCAACATATCAGAGGCCGGCGCAATGACGTCATCATGCCGCCGGAGCCTTATATTACAGCGTGGGACACAGGAAGAGGCTGCATTGCATCGCTGAGACTGAGGTAAGTATAAGTGTTTTTTTTTTTTTTTACAATAGTGTTACTGGCACTTTGGGGGGGGGGCTTATTACAATACTGGCACATGATGATGGGGGGGACTTTATACTGGCACATGATGATGGGGGGACTTAATACTGGCACATGATGATGGGGGGGACTTAATACTGGCACATGATGGGGGGGACTTAATACTGGCACATAATGGGGGGTACTTAATACTGGCACATGATGATGGGGGGGACTTAATACTGGCACATGATGATGGGGGGGACTTAATACTGGCACATGATGGGGGGGACTTAATACTGGCACATGATGGGGGGACTTAATACTGGCACATGATGGGGGGACTTAATACTGGCACATGATGGGGGGGACTTAATACTGGCACATGATGGGGGGGACTTAATACTGGCACATGATGGGGGGGACTTAATACTGGCACATGATGGGGGGACTTAATACTGGCACATGATGATGGGGGGGGGACTTAATACTGGCACATGATGATGGGGGACTTAATACTGGCACATGATGATGGGGGGACTTAATACTGGAACATTGGGGGGATTAATAATGGCACGTGATGGGGGCTTATTACTGGCACGTGATGGGGAGCTTATTACTGGCACATGATGGGGGCTCTTGTTACTGGCACGTGATGGGGGCTTATTACTGGCACATTGGGGGGCTCTTGTTACTGGCACGTTATTGAGGGCACTTATTACTGGCACATTATTGGTGGGCACTATAGGGGCATCTACTGAGGCCACAAAGAAGGGGTGTTTTATATGGGGAGCTCTGTACAGTAGCATTTTATACTGGGACACATTATGGTGGGTACTATGGAGAAGGGGAGAGAGGAGTACTATGGAGTCATCTACGGGGGGCACTAAGAAGGGGTATTTTATACTTGCAAATTATGGGGGACACTGAGGGCATCTACTGGGGCACTATATATGGGGCATTTTATACTGGTACATTATGGGGGGCACTAGCAGGAAGGGGGGAGAGGAGCACTATGGAGGCATTTACTGGTGCACTATATAGGAGTATTTTATACTGGCACATTATGGGGGACATTAGCTCAACTGGGGGCATAAGGGGGTATGTTTTGCACATTATAAGGAGAATTATTTCTACTGGGGGGCATTATGGTGGGTGTTATTACTCCCCCATGGTATGACCCCCTAGTAGCAGCACCAGCCTCTCCCTGCTCTGCTATCCCTCTGCCCCTTCTCCAAATCCTTATTATGAAATCTTTCTCATTAGGATAAAACACAACATCAGCGCCGCCGAGCCCCCTGCCAAAGTGTTGAAGTGGCGTCCGAGATCCCCAAGGGCCAAGCTAAGTAATTGTAAGTGTTCATGTGAAATATGTTTATTTTATATATGTACACTCCTGTGAGAGGCGGGGAGGGAGATCTGTGGATGACACTGTTATAGGGAGGGAGATCTGTGGATGACACTGTTTATGGAGGGGGAATGGGGATGACACTGTCATGGGGTGGACTGTGGATGACACATATAGCATAAGATGCTATATACGGTCTTGTGGCATCCACAGATCCCCCCCATAGCAGTGTCATCCACAGATCCCCCTCTCTATAAAGTGTCATCACAGACAGCTGGACTTTTCTTCCCTGTTGCGGTTTTAGGTATTGGGTAAAGTATCGCAGCATTTCTAAGCATACTTGTGTAAATGTATCGTTGTTATAGCTGCCCCCCCTACTTTTGTCCTGGCCCCCAGTGTGCCCCCCCAAAATTTGAAAGCTAGAGACGCCACTGTTGACAGGCTCAGAAAAGTCAAAAATAGTGAGATATCTTGCAGAGGGATGCAGCACTCTTAAAATTGCAAAGCTTTGATCATCGAACAATCAAGCGTTTCATTCAAAATAGTCAACAGGGTCGCAAGAAGCGTGTGGAAAAACCAAGGCGCAAAATAACTGCCCATGAACTGAGAAAAGTCAAGCGTGCAGCTGCCAAGATGCCACTTGCCACCAGTTTGGCCATTTTTCAGAGCTGCAACATCACTGGAGTGCCCAAAAGCACAAGGTGTGCAATACTCAGAGACATGGCCAAGGTAAGAAAGGCTGAAAGACGACCACCACTGAACAAGACATACAAGCTGAAAGTCAAGACTGGGCAAGAAATATCTCAAGACTGATTTTTTCTAAGGTTTTATGGACTGATGAAATGAGAGTGAGTTTTGATGGGCCAGATGGATGGGCCCGTGGCTGGATTGGTAAAGGGCAGAGAGCTCCAGTCCGACTCAGACCACCAGCAAGGTGGAGGTGGAAGTATGGTTTGGGTGGTATCATCAAAGATGAGCTTGTGGGGCCTTTTGGGATGAGGATGGAGTCAAGCTCAACTCCCAGTCCTACTGCCAGTTTCTGGAAGACACCTTCTTCAAGCAGTGGTACAGGAAGAAGTCTGCATCCTTCAAGAAAAACATGATTTTCATGCAGGACAATGCTCCATCACACGCGTCCAAGTACCCACAGCGTGGCTGGCAAGAAAGGGTATAAAAGAAGAAAATCTAATGACATGGCCTCCTTGTTCACCTGATCTGAAACCCCATTGAGAACCTGTGGTCCATCATCAAATGTGAGAATTTACAAGGAGGGAAAACAGTACACCTCTCTGAACAGTGTCTGGGAGGCTGTGGATGCTGCTGCACGCAATGTTGATGGTGAACAGATCATAACACTGACAGAATCCCATGGATGGCAGGCTTTTGAGTGTCCTTGCAAGAAGGTGGCTATATTGGTCACTGATTTGTTTTTGTTTTGTTTTTGAATGTCAGAAATGTATATTTGTGAATGTTGAGATGTTATATTGTTTTTCACTGGTAAAAATAAATAATTGAATGGGTATATATTTGTTTTTTGTTAAGTTGCTAATAATTATGCACAGTAATAGTCACCTGCACACACAGATATCCCCCTAAAATAGGCTAAAACTAAAAACAAACTTAAAAACTACTTCCAAAAATATTCAGCTTTGATATTAATGAGTTTTTTTGGGTTCATTGAGAACATGGTTGTTGTTCATAATAAAATTTAATCCTCAAAAATACAACTTGCCTAATAATTCTGCACTCCCTGTAGATTAGGCACAGATTATTGGAATTTGCCCTAAAGAAACACACAAAATATGGACACTAGATTAGGCGCATATTTTTGGAATTTGCCCTAAAGAAACAGTTTTTGGATGCAGGACAGTTTTCGGATGCAGGATAGTATATGTCACAGAAACACACAGAATATGGACACTATTTTAGGCCCAGATTATTTGAATCTGAGGTACAGACACTGTTTTCTTATGTACTCTATATTTATATTATTCATTATATCTGGGCCTGACAACCACACAATGTATTGAAGCGCAGATCACACAATTCACGGAGTGCACCGTTGACAGCAAAAATGTGAATGGATTATGGGAAGAAAATAGTGTTTTCTGTATTATAATTTTTTCCCTATATATGGGCCTGACAACCACACAGCGCAGATCACACAATTCACGGATTACATCATTGACAGCAAAAATGTGGATAGATTGTGGGAGAAAAATAGTTTTCTGTATTTAAATTTGTTTCCCTATATTTAGGCCTGACAACCACACAATGTATTGAAGCGCAGATCACACAATTCACGGATTGCACCGTTGACAGCAAAAATTTGGATAGATTATGGTAAAAAAAAATTGTGCTTTCTGTATTATAATTTTTTTCCTATATCTGGGCCTGAAAACCACACAATGTATTGAAGCGCAACTCACACAATTCACGAATTACACCGTTGACAGCAAAAATGTGGATAGATTATGATTGAGGGAAGAAAATAGTTTTCTGTGTTTTAATTTTTTTTCCCCATATTTAGGTCTGACAACCACACCAATGTATTGAAGCGCAGATCACACAATTCACGGATTGCATCATTGACAGCAAATATGTGGATAGATTATGGGAAAAAAATTATGTTTTCTGTATTATAATTTTTTCCATATATCTGGGCCTGACAACCACACACACTGTATTGAAGCGCAAAAAACACAATTCATGATTACACCATTGACAGCAAAAAATGTAGATAGATTATGGGAGAAAAATAGTTTTCTGCATTTTAATTTATTTCCCCTATATTTAGGCCTAAAAACCACACAATGTATTGAAGCGCAAATCACACAATTCATGGATTACAATATTGGACAGAAAAATGTGGGATAGATTATGGGGAAAAAAGTGTTTTCTGTATTATATTTTTTTCCCTATATCTGGGCCTGACAACCACACAAATGTATTGAAGTGCAGATCACACAATTCAGGGATTACACGTTGACAGCAAAAATGTGGATTATGGGGGGAAAAATATATTATTTTCACTAATATTATTCTTATCTCTGCCCATGACACACAGAAGGTATTGCTGCACAGATGTCACAAGTCACTACAGGACACCTTCTACTATAGCATAATAATTGCTATTCGAAAAGTATAAAAAAAATATATTGAGTACAACTTTGCACAATTAAATTGCTGCCATAACACAACAATAGTTCTTTAAAGGATTTTTGGGTCTTTGAAAGTTTTAAATTGAATAATTGTGATTACAAACTCCCTACACTATCTGTCCCTTCTTAAGCGCAGCTCTCCCTAACTCGCAATGAGACGAACCCTTGTCATTGGGTGCTATATGGCACCCGATGATTGCATTCCGGGCAGCCAATCACTGTAATTCCAGCAGCCAACATGGCTACTGGCATTACAGTGATGGCAGTACTTACCTGCAACGTTTATTGGCTGCTTTAGCAGCCGCAAAACATGAGGGGAGGAGACTCGAGCATAGCGCTCGAAACACTTGTGGTACTTGGCCGAGTACCGCCATTTGCTGAGCATAGCGTTGCTCGAGCCGAACAAGTATTCGGCCGAGCATGCTCGGCTCATCACTACCGCAACCAATGCTGCACTACCCAAATGCACTATACTAGAAATCAGATAATTGGTATATACACCCCGGCATTCAATCAGTTTTTTCGGGGGGCAACTGGTATATAACACACAGTAGAAATTATTTGTTCCAATAGTGTTTGGCATTCTGTGTAGCTGCAGTATCGCAGCAGAACCCACACAAACTGCTGCACAATACAAATGCACTATAATATACTTTCTATGTTAGAAAGTATATTATAAGTTTATTACACCCCTCAGTAAGTCACACCTATCGATAGCAAACCTATACCAGTTCTTAAAAGGACTTTTGTGGCCCTATTAGCTAGCGTTTGGTGTCTCTAACAGTCTGTCCCTGCTCCACACAGCAACCTCTCCTACACTGGCAAAAGACTGAATGTAAAATGGCGGCCAGATCAGTTTATTTATAAAGTAGGGGGTATGTCATGTGCTGAAAACGTCTCATTGGCTGTCCTGTACACTTGATGGATGTGTCATGGGTCAAAGTTCTTCACAATGTAAAAGAATATGGCCCCAGAGGACATCTCCATATGTTCGACTGTTCGGCGAACCGCGAACGAGCAAAGTTTGCTGCGAAATAGCCGCCGGGCGAACCGAAAGGCCATCTCTAATGGTAAATACACATTATACATCAAACGAGTATACTTACATCCAATAATATGTCAACAGAGGCTTCATGCCGCTTGTGCAATTCGCAGGAAGTAGGTACCGGAAGTGGTGTCAAAGCGCACAACACTAACAGTTTTGTGTGTTCCAGAGTGGAACGCATTATGTACTTCCGGTATCAGCAGGCCCGAAGAATGATGGAAGGCAACTAATTGGAGAGATTCCTTCCAGAGTGGGTGATTGGGGGTTGTTATAAGTTGTGTTATAAGGCTTACCAATATAGTCGGATGAGAGGTTGGCTATCTCTTGTCCACTCAAGAGTCGTCACAACTAACAAAACTACCTGATGGGACTTGGCAATCTATTTATTTGGAAAAGAATGATGAAAACATAAAGGAGATTGACTTGAATATCATAGACTCCATCATGGACTTCCTACACAATGAGATTGACTGACTGGTATTTTCTCACTATATACCAAACACTGGGCATCAGTTCCCGAGGCTTGAGATCATCTCTCAAACCCACTTTTCTTAATAACATGGAGTTTACGACCAATTGGTTTAATAACAGTGATGAATGTTCTAAAGAATACATGAGGGCCCTAATTTCTAAACGCAAGCTAATATGCTCAGATCTAATTCTCAAATTAAAAAGTTATCTGCATTTAAGGAGGAGAAAAAAAGTTGTTGCCCGCTCCTCCTTTTTAATCGTAAAACCCTCCCGGTATTTGAATATAACGAAGTTAGGGCCAAATGTTCCAAACTTAAAAGAGACTTGTTGGATTTTAAAAATAACAGTTTAAGAGTCTGGGAAAGAAAATACAACATAATGACATCCCAGACAGACAAATCATTCACCTGGAAAAAATTTCCAGTGATAGCCAGTTCGCATTGTTCGCCCGCGAACACATGCGGGCTGCCATCTTTTCTCACAAGTCCGGCGAGGCGCAGGAAAGTCCTTACCTGTGCCTGTGACGGGAGCAGGTCTGAAATCAAATGCGGTCACCGGGAGCAGGCAGTTCCGAGAACAGCCCGATGAAGGCCCCCAGTGGCTGTTCTCGGAACTGCCTTGGCTGTTCTCGGAACTGCCTGCTCCCGGTGACCGCATTTGATTTCAGACCGGCTCGCGCACAGGCACAGGTAAGGACTTACCTGCTCCTCGCCGGACTTGTGAGAAATAATGGCAGCCCGCATGTGTTCACGGGCGAACAATGCGAACTGGCCATCACTGTCCATTTCTTCTAGACCTGACACCATGGCATCCTACACCTATGCCCATGCTGTTAGTAGATGTCAAAAAGGTAGGACAGTGTATAACAGTCATTTGAACACATTACACCAAAACACCACCATTCACCCACACTTTATATGGACACTTCAAAAATGTGCAAATATTTAGAATATAGTGATATATATTCGTAATTTCGAATATTCTAGATTTCATTTTCATCAGTAACCTCCCTTCCTGCTTGTGGGCCAATGAGAAGGCTGCAATGTCTTTGTCTGAGCTTAGCAACATCCCTAGCAACAATAGGAAAGCTGCCTACCCCTTACTATATAAGAACCTTCTCAGCAGTAGTGATGAGCGGCAGGTGCCATATTTGATTTCGACTAAATTCGCGAATATCCGATAGAATATTCGTTTCATATTTCGTCAAAATCGAATATTCGTCATTATTCTAGTTATCACGATTATTATGCGATTTAAATAATCGCGTATTGCGATTCTAACTTAAGGCTACTTTCCTATTGGTTTGATATCTAGAATTAGCGAATATGACAAATGTATTCGTCATATTCCTCAAAACGAAGATAATGAATTATTCTATATCTTCGTTTTAGCTACCTATTCGTCAACTTTGCTAATTCTAGCAATCAAATAGGAAAGTTGACTTTAGAGACAGCTAAGTTTAATTCGCTATGCGATTATATCACTTTTCTTTTTATTTTTTTTATAAATAGAATCATTATAATAATTAAGTATTTAAGTATTAATAAAAAAAAAAAAGGTAAGTAATATAATCGCATAGCGAATTAAACACAGCTGTCTCTATAGGCAACCTTCCTATTTGATTGCTCAATTAGCGAAGTTGACGAATAGGTAGCTAAAACGAAGATGTAGAATACTTTGTTATCTTCGTTTTGAGGAATATGACGAATACATTCGTCATATTCGCTAATTCTACGAAGCCAACCATAGTAAACCAGGTCCAAGTTGAAATAGCAATTCGATTAATTCAAGTTATAATAATCGAATTGCGATTTCAACTTAGCACTGCTATATTCCATATTAGACTAGAATTAACGAATATGGAATATAGCAGTGCTAAGTTGAAATCGAAATTCGATTATTTTAACTTGAATTAATCGAATTGCGATTTTAATGTAATTCTCAAATCCGACAGTACATTCTAGTATGGAGACGTTCCCATGGTGATGGGGACGCTCCATGAGCACGGAAGTCGTCAGAAGCGGCAACGGGCACTGACTGGAGCAGCCAGGAAGCCAGGAATCCTAAGGACAGGTAAGAACTACTTTTGGGAAGTGGGAAAGAAAAAAATATAATAAATAAATAAATAAAAAAAAGAATATTTGAAATATCGAATTTATAGCACTATATTCGAAATATTCGCGAATTATCGAAGTGCCGATATTCGCAAAAAAAATCGATATTCGAATATTCGCGCTCAACACTACTCAGCAGTCATTTTCTACATAGAAACATAGAATGTGTCGGCAGATAAGAACCTTTTTCAACCCATCTAGTCTGCCCAATATACTGAACACGATGAATAGCCTCTGGCCCTAACTTATATGAAGGATGACCTTATGCCTATCCCATGCATGCTTAAACTCCTTCACTGTATTTGCAGCTACCACTTCTACAGGAAGGCTATTCCATGCATCCACTACTCTCTCAGTAAAGTAATACTTCCTGATATTACTTTTAATCCTTTGCCCCTCTAATTTAAAACTATGTCCTCTTGTAGCAGTTTTTCTTCTTTTAAATATTCTCTCCTCTTTTACCTTGTTGATTCCCTTTATGTATTTAAAAGTTTCTATCATATCCCCTCTGTCTCGTCTTTCTTCCAAGCTATACATGTTAAGGTCCTTTAATCTTTCCTAGTAAGTTTTATCCTGCAATCCATGTACTAGTTTAGTAGCTCTTCTCTGAACTCTCTCCATATTATCAATATCCTTCTGGAGATATGGTCTCCAGTACTGCGCACAATACTCCAAATTAGGTCTCACTAGTGCTCTGTAAAGCGGCACCTCCCTCTTTCTACTGGTAATGCCTCTCCCTATACACCCAAGCATTCTACTAGCATTTCCTGCTGCTCTATGACATTGTCTGCCTACCTTTAAGTCTTCTGAAATAATGACCCCTGAATCCCTTTCCTCAGATACTGAGGTTAGGACTGTATCACTGATTTTATATTCTGCTCTTGGGTTTTTACGCCCAGGTGCATTATCTTGCACTTATCAACATAAAATTTTAGTTGCCAGATTTTTGACCATTCCTCTAGTTTTCCTAAATCATTTTTCCATTAGGAACATCAACCCTGTTACAAATCTTTGTGTCATCAGCAAAAAAAGACACACCTTACCATCGAGGCCTTCTGCAATTTTGCTGATAAAGATATTAAACAATATGGGTCCCAGAACAGATCCCTGAGGTACTCCACTGGTAACAAGACCATGGTCTGAATATACTCCATTGACTACAACCGCCTGTTGTCTGTCCCTCAGCCACTGCCTAATCCATTCAACAATATTAGAGTCCAAGCACAAAGACTGCAATTTATTGATAAGCCTTCTATGTGGGACAGTATCAAAAGCCTTACTAAAGTCTAGATAAGAGATGTATACTGCACCTCCACCATCTATTATTTTAGTCACCCAATCAAAAAAACAAAACAATAAGATTAGTTTGACATGATCTCTCTGAAGTAAACCCAAGCTGTTTTTCATCTTTCAATCCATGGGATTTTAGATGTTCCACAATCCTCTCCTTAAGAATGGTTTCCATTAATTTACCCACTATTGATGTCAGGCTTACTGGCCGATTCCTCCCTACTATCTTTCTTGTGAATGGGCACAACATTTGCTAATTTCCAATCTTCTAGGATGACTCCTGTTACCAGTGATTGGTTAAATAAATCTGTTAATGGTTTTGCGAGTTCACCGCTAAGCTCTTTTAATAGCTTTGGGTGTATCCCATCAGGCCCCTGTGACTTATTTGTATTAATTTTAGACAGCTGACTTAGAACCTCTTCCTCTGTAAAGACACATGCATCAAAAGATTCATTAGTCTTCCTTCCTAACTGACGTCCTTTTCCTTCATTTTCCTTTGTAAAAACTGAACAGAAGTATTCATTGTGGCAGTCAGCTAGTTCTTTATCTTCTTCCATATACCTTCCTTCTTTTGTTTTTAATTTGTTAATTCCTTGTTTTAGTTTCCTTTTTTCATTTATGTATCTGAAGAATGTCTTATCGCCTTTTTTCACTAACTGAGCTAATTTCTCTTATGCCTGTGCTTTAGAAGCTCTTATAACTTGTTTGGCCTCTCTCTGCCTAATTTTATAAATTTGCCTGCTATCCTCGTTTGTTTTTTTTTATAATTACTGAATGCTATCTTTTTGTTTTTAATTATTTTGGCAACTTCTGCTGAGTACCACAGTGGTCTCTTCCTTTTTTTGCTTTTACTGACAAGCCTAATGCAATTATATGTTGCCTTCAATAGTGCCACTTTTAAGTATTCCCATTTCTCCTGGACTCCATTGAAACTGTTCCATTCTGATAGGGACTCGTATACCACTAATCTAATTTTAGAAAAGTTTGTGTGGTGGGATTCAGTCACTGTACTTATAGTAAACCACACTGACTGGTGATCAATAGTTCCCAAGCTTTCCCCTACAGTAATATCAGATACCAAATTCCCATTTGTGAATTCTAAATCTAAAATGGCCTACTCCTTCCGGGTTGGCTCCTCAACTACTTGCTGTAGAGATAATCCCAGTAGGGAATTTATTATATCTGTACTCCTGGCAGAACTAGCTATTTTGGTTTTCCAGTTTACATCAGGAAGATTAAAGTCTCCCATAATGAAAACTTCCCCCTTCAATGTCATTTTAGCTATTTCCTCAACTAGTAGATCATCTAATTCTTTGACTTGGCTAGGTGGTCTATATATCACACCTAAACGAGTTACCTTATGATTATCAAGCTGCTAGATAACCCAAACTGACTCAAAATTGGTCTTGCTAACTTGTATTAAATAAGATTTTATGCTATCTTTCACATACAGGGCCACCCCTCCCCCTTCTTGCCTTCTCTGTCTTTCCTATATAGAGAGAACCCTGGTATTGTTATATCCCAGTCATTACTCCCATTGAACCATGTCTCAGTAACAGCCACTAAATCTATATTCTCAGATGCCATTATAGACTCAAGTTCATTGATCTTATTCCCTAAACTGCGAGCATTTGTAGACAAGACTCTGAACTTGTCATTTCTTAATCTATGTGCTACTGGCATCTTCTGGCATTGTTCCGGGGGGCAGTCGATCTGCTGGATTATCACTCTTTTGCCCCCCTTTCCTAGTTTAAATGCTCCTTAGCAAATACTTTGAACTGTTCACTGAGGACATTTCTTCCCTTGAGAGAAAGATGCAAACAATCTTTCTTTTACAGTTCTTTTTCATTCCAACGAGAGTTAACATGAGACACAAAGCCAAACCCTTGGTTCAGACACCATTCACCAAGCCATACATTGAATTCCTTAATGCGCATCTTCCTGTCATGCTGAAGGTTATGCACAGGCAAAACTGCAGAGAATTAAACAGTTGATGCAACCTCCCGTAAATCATTACCAAGTGTGTGAAAAGCTTCCTTCACCTTTGAAACCTCATTGCAAGCCAGATCATTTGTCCCAAGATGGAAAATAACATCCACCCCTATTTCCTGCTTTGCTTGCCTAACAAATATTAACAATACAATTTTTTATCGTTCTGAGAGAGACAGCAGTGTCATTGCTGTCCTTTGTGCTTTCCACACTACAGTAGATAGTTAGATAGCTTATATATATAATACAGATAGTTAGTGTAGGCTATATCCTGATATAGAAACCTAAAATGTTGTCCAACAAACAACAATTGAATGCCCAATGTAAAATCTAAATTATTTTATTACATCAAAATAGACAATACATGATTCTGAGAATAATAGGAGTAACAAGAAAAAAGGTTTAGAGAGGTCAGCAGAAAACCCCTGGATGCCGCAGTCCCTCGGCCGATAATTCTATAGCCCACCAAAAAATGGAACACATGTCAAGTGTATATAGATTATATAATATGGTGATTCACAGAGAGAGAGAGGGGGTTATGACGTATACAAGCCCCAGAGAAATAATTCTGACTGTGATCATCACCTATTTATATAACCACAGGATGAGACTCAAAATGCTGGATCTAGATGTGCAGATAAGAGTAAAAGCAAAATATAATGCCCCTATAGAGTGTAAAGCAGATATAAAAATAAGACCCCATGCACCAGATCCTCATAAGAGCTGTAAGCAAAAGACTCATCCGTGGCTAACTTAATAAAAAGTCATATCATACCTTGAGACATGATGGAGGGCAGAGAAGATAGGCACGAGACAGGCAAAAAGGACCCCGACGCGCGTTTCGCCTCAGCTTCGTCAGGAGGTAATATGAGTGTGGCCATAGACTCCTATTTATATCCCCATGTGGCTTCAGGGCATAATATAATTGAATATGGTGTAGCAGCTGGTACTTACTACCGAGCGCTCCTGCCTGATGATCCACGCCGAGTCAAACATGGCGGCGCCGCATTCATCAGGAGGAGGGGTGGAACGCAAGCCATGCGTTCCAGCCCGCCTCCCAAGGAAGTATAGTGGCGTCCCCACGTGACCCGGCACGCAGCGCATCATAGCACAGCGCTGTATCAGCCAATCGGAACAGGTAAAGATCAGGATTTAGGCAATATTAGAGCCGCATCCAGTATACTGTATATTCCCATACAAAATAGAAAAAAAGGGCCCAATATATAAAGTCCGCATGGGGGATATTATAGATAAGGAGCAATAGTAAAAAGCTGAATATATCAGAGTACATATATATTTAGTTCTTAACAGGAGGGTTTATAGCAGCAGGTATGGGGCTTGGGTACATTAAGGCATATTCCAGATAGACATCTATCAAAAGGACATATACCTCATCCCCATATATCATATTGTCACGTGGTGGGGCACAGCGCTTACCGCACATTATAATGTATAGAAATATGCACCACTACACATGCTATAACTCTATAATATAAGAATCACACGGTAGTGCATGTCACACACGCGTGCACCACCACATGACAATACGATCAGGATACACATCATAAGCAGACATCACATATTGCAGAAAGAGTACTCTTTTTAGTACACCACAGCATGGACATGTCCCGTAACAGGATCATCATACATACAGGACAAATATCAAACATGATCACATAGATTATCCTACACACTCAATATCATATATGCCGAATACACTACATGATTACAGAAAATCGATACAGTGCACAAATAATATAATATCATCCAATAATCATCATAATCCCTAATAGTGTCCCACAAATATAAATAAATTTCATAGTGCTATCTGAATAGCCATAAATCATCATTGAGTAACAGCACATATACCCACATTATCAAAAAAAGTGACATAAGCTATAAATCATCAATAATAGCCATAAATCATTACTGCTAGCAGAATGTGTATCCACATTATCAAGGGTGACACAACAAGTGTCTGTATCCACCCAACATAATCAGGACCACCCCCGCTTAATGAGTGCTCAATAAATAAAAAAAAATGGTGAAAAAATTAATTATAAAAATTAACACAGTGATTAAATATTCAGCTAGTGTGACCGAGGTACCCAAGCCTCCATATACTAGGTCAGACCAGCTGTCCAGTGATTACAAAGGTATAAACATCCAACTAACCATAAATACACAATTCGGGACATCAAGGCGGCTGCCGAGATGGTGGAACCTGATAAACTCAGAAAACTTAAACCAGTGGCCAAACACTTTAGGGAAGCCCATAACTGCAATCCTAGGGGCATCTCTTTTAAAGGGATAGACCGGGTACGATTGGGAATTAGGGGGGGGCGACATCAAATGGTGTCTCCTCCAAAAAGAAACTAAATGGATGGTCTTGCTCAATACTGTGACTCCTCATGGATTGAATGAGGCCTTGAGTTTCAAATCCTTTATTTAGATGTGTGTATGTACTGAAATTTTTTCAGTGATTTTAACTGCTTTTTTATTCATCTAGTTTTTTGTGTGGTCATCTAAAACGACATCTGGAGTGCTTTAAGGAGAGGGATGATATCTATACAAGCTGCAGGTGAAGGGTTGGATACGAGAGACATCACAAGTGTGGAAGATGGACTGTTTCATTAATACTGGGATGAACTCCTGCATGTGGGATTTGTACTATATATGCTGTATAACACTTGTGTATTTATGGTGTAATTCTCTGACGGTTAGTTGGATGTTTATACCTTTGTAATCACTGGACAGCTGGTCTGACCTAGTATATGGAGGCTTGGGTACCTCGGTCACACTAGCTGAATATTTAATCACTGTGTTAATTTTTATAATGAATTTTTTCACCATTTTTTTTTATTTATTGAGCACTCATTAAGCGGGGGTGGTCCTGATTATGTTGGGTGGATACAGACACTTGTTGTGTCACCCTTGATAATGTGGATACACATTCTGCTAGCATTAATGATTTATGGCTATTATTGATGATTTATAGCTTATGTCACTTTTTTGATAATGTGGGTATATGTGCTGTTACTCAATGATGATTTATGGCTATTCAGATAGCACTATGAAATTTATTTATATTTGTGGGACACTATTAGGGATTATGATGATTATTGGATGATATTATATTATTTGTGCACTGTATCGATTTTCTGTAATCATGTAGTGTATTCGGCATATATGATATTGAGTGTGTAGGATAATCTATGTGATCATGTTTGATATTTGTCCTGTATGTATGATGATCCTGTTACGGGACATGTCCATGCTGTGGTGTACTAAAAAGAGTACTCTTTCTGCAATATGTGATGTCTGCTTATGATGTGTATCCTGATCGTATTGTCATGTGGTGGTGCATGGCTATGACCGTGACTCTTCAACCGCATGGGATTGTCAGCGGTTTGGTTTTGTTGTCAATCACAGGTGAGGGCAGTGGTATTTGCCTCACCTGTGGTTGCCACTGACAATGCTTGCTTGTGGCAGCTTTCCTGCTGTGCATGCGGTTGCACCTGGCAACCCCTATGTTAGGTGTGTGTGTGTATTGTGTTCACTGTGTTGTTTGTCTGTGTGCACTCTGTGTAGTGTGTTGTGTGCACTGACACTTTTCCTGCACTGTGGTTGCCCGTGGCAACGTTTGGCTGTCTGTACATGTGGTGGCAGTGTCCCGGCCTCTGGGCTATTCCCCAGGACATGCTTGCCACCCATGTCGTGGCCAGCGGCAACAACCACAGTGGGTTGCTACTGTTGGACACTTTCCCTTTAATGTTGTGTTTTCCCTTCCCGGGTGTTGGAAGGGTTAACTTCCTTCCCAATGTGTGTGTGTGTCACTGGGTGTGTCCGACTGTGGGGTGTGGCTTCCTGGCCTTTATAGCCTCACTGTTAGCATGGCTCTGTGGGTTGTTTCAGCCATGCTTGCTGGAGCAGCCTCCTGTGTTACTATCTGCCAGTGAGAGCCACCCCTGTGGTCATAAAGATATTGTCCTTATGTTTTTGTCTGCTGTGTGTTGATGTTGTATGTTATGTACTGTTGGGATCTTTCTATGTGTTTGGTGCAGCTTACGGTTCTGGATTCCTGTTTGCGCAGGGATCCAGTCAGCAAGGCTGTGACAGGTTGGTGGAACTAATAGTTCGCCTGTCATTCCCGTAAGGCTGTATGAGTTCCCCTTTTCCCAACAGCTTGGCCATTGAGACTCCTGCTCCTCCGTGCCTAAGAGGAGTAGGTCGTCTTATCCTGACTCCTAGCGCAGGGACCGGACGGAGGGTGAGTTAGGGATCCGAGGTTCCTGCGCATGGGTCCTCCTACCTTTAAGGTCGGCCCATGCAGTTAGGAGTTAGGGTCAGGGTAGGGACGCTGTAGGAGGTGACCTGCTCCCTATCCTGTTCTCCTGGCCGAGTAGGCCTACAGCACATGTCAGCGCACGGCTGAGGATTTTCCCCATCCTCAGCCGTGACACATGCACTACCGTGTGATTCTTATATTATGGAGTTATAGCATGTGTAGTGGTGCAGATTTCTATACATTGTAATGTGCGGTAAGCGCTGTGCCCCACCAAGTGACAATATGATATATGGGGATGAGGTATATGTCCTTTTGATAGATGTCTATCTGGAATATGCCTTAATGTACCCAAGTCCCATACCTGCTGCTAAACCCTCCTGTTAAGAACTAAATATATATGTACTCGGATATATTCAGATTTTTACTATTGCTCCTTATCTATAATATCCCCCATGCGGACTTCATATATTGGGCCCTTTTTTTCTATTTTGTATGGGAATATACAGTATACTGGATGCGGCTCTAATATTGCCTAAATCCTGATCTTTACCTGTTCCGATTGGCTGATACAGTGCTGTGCTATGATGCGCTGCGTGCCGGGTCACGTGGGGACGCCGCTATACTTCCTTGGGAGGCGGGCTGGAACGCATGGCTTTCGTTCCACCCCTCCTCCTGATGAATGCGGCGCCGCCATGTTTGACTCGGCGTGGATCATCAGGCAGGAGCGCTCGGTAGTAAGTACCAGCTGCTACACCATATTCAATTATATTATGCCCTGAAGCCACATGGGGGATATAAATAGGAGTCTATGGCCACACTCATATTACCTCCTGACGAAGCTGAGGCGAAACGCGCGTCGGGGTCCTTTTTGCCTGTCTCGTGCCTATCTTCTCTGCCCTCCATCATGTCTCAAGGTATGATATGACTTTTTATTAAGTTAGCCACGGATGAGTCTTTTGCTTACAGCTCTTATGAGGATCTGGTGCATGGGGTCTTATTTTTATATCTGCTTTACACTCCATAGGGGCATTATATTTTGCTTTTACTCCTATCTGCACATCTAGATCCAGCATTTTGAGTCTCATTCTGTGGATATATAAATAGGTGATGATCACAGTCAGAATTATTTCTCTGGGACTTGTATACGTCATAACCCCCTCTCTCTCTCTGTGAATCACCATATTATATATTCTATATACACTTGACATGTGTTCCATTTTTTGGTGGGCTATAGAATTATCGGCCGAGGGACTGCGGCATCCAGGGGTTTTCTGCTGACCTCTCTAAACCTTTTTTCTTGTTACTCCTATTATTCTCAGAATCATGTATTGTGTATTTTGATGTAATAAAATAATTTATATTTTGCATTGGGCATTCAATTGTTGTTTGTTGGACAACATTTTAGGTTTCTATAGTTGCTTTGTTTGTCTAATTATGGCATTATAAGTGAGGCCCTTTTTTTGTTTGGTTCTATATATCCTGATATAGTGTAGCTGTTGCAGTGCACTGTGTTAGGTAGTGTGATAGGTTCTGCTGTCCATACATATATGCAGACCTGCTAAAATGTGAAGTTTCACATATTGTGACAAAATATTTGCATCGTTAGTGCCGATTTGTGCAATCGGGAAAATATAAGAGCACTCTAATTGCATATAAAGCAATTTTTAATGTTCTGCCAACCATTTTCTCCAGTATCAGGAAACTTCTAGCAGCTTGAAAAATGTAGCAAAAATGACCCACGCATGTATTTTGCACGCATTACGCGAATATTACATTGCCAATTTTTTGCAATCAAGAAAATAATCTCAAATTTGCGAATTTGCGAATACATGACGAATATTCACCCAAATATTCGTGAACTATCACAACTTCGAATATAGCCCCTGCCACTCATCACTATGAAGGACAACCTGAAAGATACTTTGGGCAATCCTACCTTTAACATGAAACACAATCATATAGGTACGTACAATATGAACAATCTTAATCGCAGTGAACAATTGGCTCTGAAAAAACCTTACCAAAGACAAAAATATTGTGATAAAAGTGCAGGCAAAGGAGGAGCATGGAGTTGGATTACTATTTAACTGAGTCCCTGAAAATATTATCCGATCGAGAATATTATAGAAAAAAGAAAGATGACCCAACCAAGGTTTTAAAATAAATCCCTTTTTGATCTAGTCGACTTGAGATATAAGACAGGTATTATAAATAAAAAAAAAGAAAAGGGCCTTCCTCAAAATCCCTTATCCATCTACGTCACAGTTCTACTTTTTACCAAAGAATCACAAATCCTTAGATAATTCCCCGGGGAGGCCCATTATCTCTGGGATAGGTTGTTTGACCTCGAACCTTTTAGGATATGAAGACAGTTTTTTTTACAGAAATATGTCTCTAAATTCCCCTCCTCTCTTAGGCCTCATGCACATGTGTTTTGCTGTCAGAAAATTGTGGATCCGTAAAACATGGATGACATCCTTGTGCGTTCCACAAAATGCGGAACGGCACAAACAGCCATTGGATATAACTGCCTATTCTTGTCCGCAAAATGGACAAGAATAGAACAGGTTGTATTTTTTTTGCGGACTACGGAACGGAGCAAAGGATGCGGACAGCACACTGAGTGCTGTCCGCATCTTTTGAGGCCCCATTGAAGTAAATGGGTCCGCATCCAAAACTGCAAAAACTGCTGCTCGGATGTGGACCAAAACAACGGTTGTGTGCATGAGGCCTTAGGGACATGTTCCATTTAATCCAGTTACTCGAGTCTTTTCAATGGGAAGATGACTACATAGGGGTGACACTAGACGTCTCATCTCTATATAGTCATTTTAGACATGATTTAGGCATTTCAGCAATAGCAGATGTACTCATGAAGGATCCACTGATGCCGCAATCAAAGAGTTAATTTTAAAAGCCATTGACTTCATACTTCATCATTAATTTCATTATTCATTTTTAATGACACTTTTTATATTCAGGTAAAAGGTACAGCAATGGGGACCAAGTTTGCCCCAACCTTTGCAAACTTGTTCATGGGTATATTGGAAGAAAAATTTGGTTTACTTACACACTCCAAAATTACATTGACAATATCATCTTTGTCTGGCAGGGTGAGGTTAAGGAACTAAATAATTTCATTGAATTACTTAATACTAATGAATTGAACCTTGCATTTAGCCTAGAACAAAATCCTAAAGAGGCCATTTTCCTCAATCTACATCTCACTGTCTAAAATATAAGATCTCCTCCACAAAAACTCACTTCAAAAGTGCAGATGCTAATAGCTACCTAGACTACAACAGCTGCCACGATTAGAAGTGGAAATGTAACATCCCTTTCAGCCAGATGAAAATAATTAGGAGAAACTGCTCAGATGACCATGTGATGAGAGAACAATTGGGTACTTTAAATAATAGATTCATAAACAAGGGATATCCGAGAAGACTCTTGAAAGAGTCCACAAAAATAATCCTTAAAGTCACTCAAAGAGAGAGCCTAATACCCCAGGGTAATACTGAGAACAAACCCAGAATGGGAATGCATAAAGAAACTCATCACCTTAGTCTCATCACCAGATTTAGCTCCAAACATACTCTTATCAGAAAAACTCAAGCAAAAAGCTGGCCAGTTCTATTAAAAGATCCCAAGTTAGGGAAAATAATTCCCAGAGCACCAACTATCACTTTTCGTAGGGCTAAGACCCAGAAGAATCTCCTAGCACCCTCCAGTCCCAAATGGAATCCCACCACCAGTAGCGTAGAAACTATTGTCAAAAAGAAAGAGCATAGGAGCCTTTAAGTGCAAAACTAGAAGGTGCAAAAGCTGCACAAAGGAGATTGTGGGACCACTAATATTGTATATCTATTACATTTTCCCTGTGACCTCCTCTATGTGGAATGGGCCACTCAGAACCTACGTGAGAGGATGAAAGAACACTGTTTGAATATTGCATAGGAAAAGATTGTATCAGCACTTACAGAACAGTTTCTTCAAAACAGTTCGGTGGTGGTGCTAGCGGTAATAGGTGCCGGTCCGAAGAACCCCCATAAAAACAAAAGTAGAAAGGAACCACAGCACTACCAGGTCTTCAAATGATACTCTGTTTATTCACCAAAATATGCAACATTTTGACCTTTCATGGTCTTTCTCAAGCATTAAGTGAGGTGTGCAGACAGAGGTTTAAATTCCCTCCCTACATGTCACTAGAGATGTCCCGAACTATTCTCCGCCGAACAGTTCCCGGCGAACATAGCTTGTTCGCGTTCGTCGCGGCGGGCGAACATATACGATGTTCGGTCCGCCCCCTATTCGTCATCATTGAGCAAACTTTGACCCTGTACCTCACAGTCAGCAGACACATTACAGCCAATCAGCAGCATACCCTCCCTCCCAGACCCTCCCACCTCCTGGACAGCATCCATTTTAGATTCATTCGGAAGCTGCAGTCTTAGTGAGAGGAGGGACAGTGTAGCTGCTGCTGATTTAATATGGAAATCAATAGTTAGGCCAGTGTATTCAGTGTCCACTCCAGTCCTGAAAGACTCATCTGATCTCTGCTTTAAGGACAGCACCCCAAAAAGCCCATTTTAGGGCTAGAACATCAGTCTGCTTTTTCTTTCCCTCTGTAATCTAATTAAAGTTGCCTGCCAGCGTGTATGTCAGGCTCATAGCGTATACTGTGCCCACTTGCCCAGTGCCACCACTCATATCTGGTGTCACAGTAGCTTGCATTTAAAAAAAAATTCACTTTTTTGACTGTGATAGAATAGCAGTCAGTTGCTTGCAAGCATGTGTGTTTCAGGCCCTGCCAGTGCACAGTGTCACACCAGTGCAACTCATATCTGGTGTCACAGTAGATCACATAAAAAAATAAAATAAAATTGACTGTAATAGATTGAATAGCAGTTAGTTGTCTGCAAGCGTGTGTGTCAGGCCTACAGCGCCTACTTTGCCAACTTTTGCCAGTGCACAGTGCCACTCATATCTGGTGTCACAGGAGCTTGCACGCATAGTACAACAAAACTAATCTAAAAAAAATGACAGGCAGAGGCAGGCCACCCCGCAGGGGCCTTCGTGGTCGTGGTGCTGTGATTCCCTTTGGCCCTAGAATAATTCCCAGTGTTCAGAGGCCACGTACCCTGAACTCGAAAAGTTCTGAGGACATAGTTGACTGGCTAACACAGGACACCCAATCTTCTACAGCTTCCGCTCGGAACCTTGACGCACCATCCTCCTCCAGCTCAGCTTCGGGCACCTCTCAAGTTACCACTTGCTTACCTGCCGCCACCACCAACACTAGCACCACAGCTGCTTCACTTGATCTGTCAGAGGAGTTATTTACACATCAGTTGGAAGAAATAAGTGATGCGCAACCATTATTGCCAGAGGATGTAGATAACAGGGATATGTCTCAGTCAGGCAGCATTACACACATGGACGTACGGTGTGGTGATGATGATGTTGTACCCGCTGCTGCTTCCTTTGCTGAGTTGTCAGATACAAGTGAAGCAGTTGATGATGACGATGTGTCCGTGGATGTCACGTGGGTGCCCGCTTGAAGAGAAGAAGAACAGGAAAAAAGTTCAGATGGGGAGACAGAGAGGAGGAGGAGACAAGTTGGAAGCAGGGGGAGGTCGTTGCAAGGAGCTAGTGGCACAGTCAGACAGCATGCATCGGCACCCGGGGTCAGCCAGACAGCACACCAATCAACGCATGCAGTTGCCACCACCAGAATGCCGTCATTGCAGAGATCAGCAGTGTGGCATTTTTTTTGTGTGTCTGCCTCTGACAACAACGATGCAATTTGCAAGCTGTGCCAAAAGAAACTGAGTCATGGGAAGTCCAACACCCACCTAGGTACAACTGCTTTGCGAAGGCACATGATCTCAAATCACAAACGCATATGGGATCAACATATGAGTACAATCAGCACACAAACTCAAAGCCACCATCCTCCTCCTGGTGATGCATCTTCAGCCACGTCAACCACTGCTGTCCTCCTTGCCCCCTCTCAACCATCCGCCACTCCGTCTCTCGCCTTGAGCAGTTCCTGCTCATCTGCCCACAGTCAGGTGTCTGTCAAGGACATTTTTAAGCGTAAGAAGCCAATGTCACAGACTCACCCCCTTGCCCGGCATCTGACAGCTGGCTTGTCGGAACTCTTAGCCCGCCAGCTTTTACAATATAAGCTGGTGGAGTCTGAGGCCTTCAAAAAAATTGTAGCTATTGGGACACTGCAGTCGAAGGTACCCGGTCGAAATTTCTTTGCACAAAAGGCAATCCCCAACCTGTACTCGATTGTGCAAATGGAAGCCATGGCATGTCTCGCACACAGTGTTGGGGCAAGGGTCAATCTGACCACTGATACCTGGTCTGCAAAGCACGGTCAGGGCAGGTATATCACCTACACTGCGCATTGGGTAAACCTGCTGACGGCTGCCAAGCATGGAATGCGTGGCTCTGCAGAGGAGGCTGAGTCCTCTTCTGCTGCTGCGTCTTTCTCCACATCAACTGCACCCCCCCAGCTCCCCCAGGGGCTATTCCACATCCCGGGTACGACAGTGTCACGCCGTCATGGGGTTGACTTGCCTGAAAGCAGAGAGTCACACCGGACCAGCACTCCTGTCCGCCCTGAACGCACAGGTGGATCAGTGGCTGACTCTGCACCAACTGGAGATCGGCAAAGTGGTGTGTGACAACGGAAGCAATTTGTTGGCGGCATTGAATTTGGGCAAGTTGACACATGTGCCGTGCATGACACATGTGTCGTGCATGGCACATGTGTTGAATCTGATTGTACAACGCTTTGTGCATAAGTACCCAGGCTTACAGGACGTCCTCAAGCAGACCAGGAAGGTGTGTGGTCATTTCAGACGTTCCTACACGACCATGGCGCACTTTTCAGATATCAAGCGGCGAAACAACATGCCAGTGAGGCGCTTGATTTGCGACAGCCCGACACGTTGGAATTCACACTCCTAATGTTCGAACGCCTGCTCCAAGAAGAAAAAGCCGTCAACGAGTATTTGTATGACCGGGGTGCTAGGACAGCCTCTGCGGAGCTGGGAATTTTTTTGCCACGTTACTGGACGCTCATGCGCAATGCCTGTAGGCTCATGCGTCCTTTTGAGGAGGTGACAAACCTAGTCAGTCGCACTGAAGGCACCATCAGCGACATCATCCCATTTGTTTTCTTCCTGGAGCGTACCCTGGAAGAGTGCTGGATCAGGCCATAGATGAGCATGAAGAGGAAGAGTTGTGGTCACCATCACCACCAGAAACAGCCTTATCAGCATAGCTTGCTGGACCTGCAGCAACGCTGGAAGAGGAATTTGAGGAAGAGGAGTCAGAGGAGGAATGTGGCTTTGAGGAGGAGGAGGAAGACGAACCACAGCAGGCATCCCAGGGTGCTCGTTGTCACCTATCTGGTACCCGTGGTGTTGTACGTGGCTGGGGGGAAGAACAGACTTTCAGTGAGATCAGTGAAGACGAGGAACGGGACATGAGTAGCCCGGCATCCAACCTTGTGCAAATGGGGTCTTTCATGCTGTCGTGCCTGTTGATGGACCCTCGTATAAAAATGCTGAAGGAGAACGACCTGTACTGGGTGGCCACACTACTATACCCCCGGTATAAGCAGAAAGTGGCTGAAATGTTACCGAATTACCGCAAGTCGAAAAGGATGCAGCAGTTCCAAAATAAATTAAAAAGTATGCTTTACACAGCGTATAAGGGTGATGTCACAGCACAACGGGAATCTAACAGGGGAAGAGGTAAAAGTAATCCTCCTCTTACCACGACCACGCCGGCAAGGACAGGATGCTTTACAGACGTGTTGTTGATGGAGGACATGTGGAGCTTTTCAAGTCCTACGCATCGCCACAGCCCTTCGGGGTCCATTCTCAGAGAACGACTCGGCCGACAGGTAGCAGACTACCTCGCCTTAACTGCAGATATCGACACTCTGAGGAGCGATGAACCTCTTGACTACTGGGTGTGCAGGCTTGACCTGTGGCCTGAGCTATCCTAATTTGCGATAGAACTCTCTTCTGGCCTGCCCCGCTTCAAGTGTCCTGTCAGAAAGGACCTTCAGTGCAGCAGGAGGTATTGTCACTGAGAAGAGAAGTCGCCTAGGTCAAAAAAGTCTAGATTACCTCACCTTTATTAAGGTGAATGAGGCATGGATCCTGAAGGGACTGACAGTGGGCGATACATTTGACTAAAAAAGGCCTGATGAGATGAGCTGCCTTGGGCTAAAAATGGTCCACACGCTGGTGTATTTTATCTCTGCATGCCAGATGACTTGCGTGACTTATCCGCCACCAACTAGGGTTCAAGTCGCAATGTTTTAGTGCACTTTCTGCCTGGAAAACATCAATTTTTCTGGCCGCTGCTACAGCAGCGTCTGCAACAGCAGCGGCTGCAACAATACCAGATTTTTCAAGCATGTGTACATGTCAAATTTTTCTGGCCTCTGGTGCTGCACTGTGGCTGCAAAAACAAAAGGCACATACATGCGCCAATTCCCCTTCGTGATCGTTACCTTGTTGTGGTGAAGGAGCTTGCGTATCACAATGAAGCGACCACCTCTATGAGTGTGTTGGCAATGGCAATGTTGGCACATCCCAGATGATAAGGTCATGCTTCACTGTGAACAGACCAAAAGCGATCGGCTGGATAATTTTGCATAGAAAAAACATAAATTTTCTTTGTGATCATCTAAGGTGATCATTAAAGCCTACTAGGCCAACAATGGGCCCACACTGCAGAATCATTGTTTTCTGGGTCACTTAACTGTCACTAAACTACCTCAGAACGACCATAGGCTTTGAAAAACCCCCATCGCCTGCAATCTCCCAAACGTGCGCACGAGCACAGTCATCACTACACCAAGATTGACGCATAGAGGAATAAAATTTATGTCATGAGTGTGTCAACTATTGACAACTCTTTGCGGTTGTCTAAAATCTATTCCATACACGTCCCCTGATAGGGGACGTAACAGGGATTAAACTGATAGGAATAGTACTACTTAACACACCACTCATATCTGGTGGTACAGTACATTGCATGGCGCATGCGCAGTGCCCCAAATTGGAAGTAGGAGGACCAACCAAGCATCTTTTTCCATCTCCCGGTTCCTAAAATCTATTACATACACGGGCCCCTGATAGGGGATGTAACAGCGATTAAACTGATAGGAATAGTACTACTTAAACACACCACTCATATCTGGTGGCACAGTACATTGCAAGCCGTACGCGCAGTTCCCCAAATTGAAAGTAAGAGGACCGACCAAGCATCTTTTTCCATCTCCCGGTTCCTAAAATCCATTCCATACACGTCCCCTCATAGGGGACGTAACAGGAATTAAACTGTTAAGAACAGATTTTTTTTATTTAAAAAAAAGAGGACAGCCTCTGCGGAGCTGCGTATTTTTTGGCCGCCTTACTGAACGCTCATGCACAATGGCTGTAGGCTCATGCGTCCTTTTGCGGTGGTGACAAACTTGGTCAGTCAAACCCAAGGCAACATCATCGACCTCATCCCATATGCATTTTTTCTGGAGCGTGCCCTGCGAAGAGTGCTGGATCAGGCCGTAGATGAGCATGAAGAGGAAGAGTTGTGGTCACCATCACCACCAGAAGCTGCCTTGTCATCATCGATTGCTGGACCTGCGGCAACGCAGAGAGAGGAGTCTGAAGAAGAGGAGTCAGAGGAGGAAGGTGGCTTTGAGGAGGTGGCAGACCAACCACAGCAGGCGTCCCAGGGGGCTTGTTGTCACCTTTCAGGGACCCTTGGTGTTGTACGTGGCTGGGTGGAGGAAGAGACCTTCAATGACATCAGTGAGGACAATTACAAGGAACGGGACATGGCTAGCTTGGTATCCAACCTTGTGCAATTGGGAAGTTTGCGGTTATGCAAATGGACTGTTTGCGGTTGTTTGCGGTGCGTTAAACGGGGAGTTTGGTCTGTCATAGTTTGGTCTGTCACTGTGAAGCGGGTGTAACCCTTACACTACCTGATCGATACAACATCATACCTGATGTTTTAAAGCACATTATTGCAAACAATTTAGGAATGTTAGGTGATTTATGCCCTTTATGGATTAAATTCTGACTCTGCGTCAACTACGTAATTTTCCATGGGAGTTTTGCCATGGATCCCCCTCCAGCATGCCACAGTCCAGGTGTCAGTCCCCTTGAAACAACCTTTCCATCACTATTGTTGCTAGAAAGAGTCCCTGTGGGTTTTAACCACCTCAGCCCCTATAGCTTAAACACCCTTAATGACCAGGCCACTTTTTACACTTCTGACCTACACTACTTTGACCGTTTATTGCTCGGTCATGCAACTTACCACCCAAATGAATTTTACCTCCTTTTCTGCTCACTAATAGAGCTTTCATTTGGTGGTATTTCATTGCTGCTGACATTTTTACTTTTTTTGTTATTAATTGAAATTTAAGATTTTTTTGCAAAAAAATGAAATTTTTCACTTTCAGTTGTAAAATTTGGCCAAAAAAACGACATCCATATATAAATTTTTCTCAAAATTTATTGTTCTACATGTCTTTGATAAAAAAAAAATGTTTCGGTAAAAAAAAAAAATGGTTTGGGTAAAAGTTATAGCGTTTACAAACTATGGTACAAAAATGTGAATTTCCGCTTTTTGAAGCAGCTCTGACTTTCTGAGCACCTGTCATGTTTCCTGAGGTTCTACAATGCCCAGACAGTACAAACACCCCACAAATGACCCCATTTCGGAAAGTAGACACCCTAAGGTATTCGCTGATGGGCATAGTGAGTTCATAGAACTTTTTATTTTTTGTCACAAGTTAGTGGAAAATGATGATTTATTTATTTTTTTCTTACAAAGTCTCATATTCCACTAACTTGTGACAAAAAATAAAAACTTCTATGAACTCACTATGCCCATCAGAGAATACCTTGGGGTGTCTTCTTTCCAAAATGGGGTCACTTGTGGGGTAGTTATACTGCCCTGGCATTCTAGGGGCCCAAATGTGTGGTAAGTAGTTTGAAATCAAAATGTGTAAAAAATGGCCGGTGAAATCCAAAATGTGCTCTTTGGAATGTGGGCCCCTTTGCCCACCTAGGCTGCAAAAAAGTGTCACACATCTGGTATCTCCGTACTCAGGAGAAGTTGGGCAATGTGTTTTGGGGTGTCATTTTACATATACCCATGCTGGGTGAGATAAATATCTTGGTCAAATGCCAACTTTGTATAAAAAAAAATGGGAAAAGTTGTCTTTTGCCAAGATATTTCTCTCACCCAGCATGGGTATATGTAAAATGATACCCCAAAACACATTGCCCAACTTCTCCTGAGTACGGAGATACCACATGTGTGACACTTTTTTGCAGCCTAGGTGGGCAAAGGGGGCCACATTCCAAAGAGCACCTTTCGGATTTCACCGGCCATTTTTTACAGATTTTGATTTCAAACTACTTACCACACATTTGGGCCCCTAGAATGCCAGGGCAGTATAACTACCCCACAAGTGACCCCATTTTGGAAAGAAGACACCCCAAGGTATTCGCTGATGGGCATAGTGAGTTCATAGAAGTTTTTATCTTTTGTCACAAGTTAGTAGAAAATGAGACTTTGTAAGAAAAAAAGAAATCATCATTTTCCACTAACTTGCGACAAAAAATAAAAAATTCTAGGAACTCGCCATGCCCCTCACGGAATACCTTGGGGTGTCTTCTTTCCAAAATGGGATCAATTGTGGGGTAGTTATACTGCCCTGGCATTCTAGGGGCCCAAATGTGTGGTAAGTAGTTTGAAATCAAAATGTGTAAAAAATGGCCGGTGAAATCCGAAAGGTGCTCTTTGGAATGTGGCCCCCTTTGCCCACCTAGGCTGCAAAAAAGTGTCACACATGTGGTATCTCCGTACTCAGGAGAAGTTGGGGAATGTGTTTTGGGGTGTCATTTTACATATACCCATGCTGGGTGAGAGAAATATCTTGGCAAAAGACAACTTTTCCCATTTTTTTATACAAAGTTGGCATTTAACCAAGATATTTCTCTCACCCAGCATGGGTATATGTAAAATGACACCCCAAAACACATTCCCCAACTTCTCCTGAGTACGGCGATACCACATGTGTGACACTTTTTTTGCAGCCTAGATGCGCAAAGGTGCCCAAATTCCTTTTAGGAGGGCATTTTTAGACATTTGGATCCCAGACTTCTTCTCACGCTTTAGGGCCCCTAAAAAGCCAGGGCAGTATAAATACCCCACATGTGACCCCATTTTGGAAAGAAGACACCCCAAGGTATTCAATGAGGGGCATGGCGAGTTCATATAAAAAAAAAATAATTGGCACAAGTTAGCGGAAACTGATTTTTTGGGGTTTTTTCTCACAAAGTCTCCCTTTCCGCTAACTTGAGACAAAAATTTCAATCTTTCATGGACTCAATATGCCCCTCAGCGAATACCTTGGGGTGTCTTCTTTCCAAAATGGTGTTTTTTTGTGGGGTGTTTGTACTGCCCTGGCATTTGAGGGTCTCCGCAATCATTACATGTATGGCCAGCTTTAGGAGTTTCTGCTATTCTCCTTATATTGAGCATACGGGTAATGAGATTTTTTTTTTCCGTTCAGCCTCTGGGCTGAAAGAAAAAAATGAACGGCACAGATTTCTTCATTCGCATCGATCAATGTGGATGAATAAATCTCTGCCAAAAAAAAGAAAAAGGAGGGGAAAGGCGTCTGCCAGGACATAGGAGCTCCGCCCAACATCCATACCCACTTAGCTCGTATGCCCTGGCAAACCAGATTTATCCATTCACATCAATCAATGTGGATGAATAAATCATTGCCAGGATTTTTTATTTTTTTTATATATACAAAGTGTTTGCCAAAGCATATGAACACCGCCACCTCCTCAGCTCATATGCCTCGGCAAACGTATCTTTTACTGCAGAGGAGAAATCTCGTCTTTCAGCGCCGCATACACCGACTTGTGTGTAATCTGACAGCACCGCAATGCTTCTGTCAGAATGCACATCAGTGCTGCAGCTAGTCGATCGGTTGGTCCACATGGAAGGTAAAAAAAACAAAAGAAAAAAGAAAAAATCAGGCCGCAACACAATCAATTTTATTAACTTTATAATAACTTTTGAACAGAACATATAAACTTTTTTTTTTACTTTTTGAACTGAAGTTAACTTTTTTGCTTACCTTTTTTTTTTTTTTTCCTTTTATAGGACAAACCTCTCCTTCGCCATGGGACAATGTGCAAAGCGCAAATCGCCCAAAGATGTGGCGAAGTACATTATGCACTTTATCCCAGGTGAAAGGAGAGGTTTGCAGTAGCTGTGAGTGTAAGGGCCCTAATAGCCCTGTGTGCCTGTCCTGTGAAATGCAATCCCTATGCTAAGTGTACCTGTGTGTGGTACTTCCGGAAACACTCTCCAAAGCATAGGGCAGGGTGGTCAGGACAGTCAGGACAGAAATAGCGGGTGTCACGCCTTATTCCACTCCTGCTACTGACACGACATCTTTTTCGGGGTGACGGTTGGGTTGAGGTACCAGGAACGACACTGGGGAAATGTTGCTCGTGTAGACGGCTAACTACACTGGTGGATGGGGCCACGGAACCTTCTGGATACAGGAGGTTCTCGATGATCTCTTCCTGAAATTTGAGGAAGGATCGTGTTCTCCCAGCCTTACTGTACAGGGAGTGCAGAATTATTAGGCAAGTTGTATTTTTGAGGATTAATTTTATTATTGAAAAACAACCATGTTCTCAATGAACCCAAAAAACTCATTAATATCAAAGCTGAATATTTTTGGAAGTAGTTTTTAGTTTGTTTTTAGTTTTAGCTATTTTAGGGGGATATCTGTGTGTGCAGGTGACTATTACTGTGCATAATTATTAGGCAACTTAACAAAAAACAAATATATACCCATTTCAATTATTTACTTTTACCAGTGAAACCAATATAACATCTCAACATTCACAAATATACATTTCTGACATTCAAAAACAAAACAAAAACAAATCAGTGACCAATATAGCCACCTTTCTTTGCAAGGACACTCAAAAGCCTGCCATCCATGGATTCTGTCAGTGTTTTGATCTGTTCACCATCAACATTGCGTGCAGCAGCAACCACAGCCTCCCAGACACTGTTCAGAGAGGTGTACTGTTTTCCCTCCTTGTAAATCTCACATTTGATGATGGACCACAGGTTCTCAATGGGGTTCAGATCAGGTGAACAAGGAGGCCATGTCATTAGATTTTCTTCTTTTATACCCTTTCTTGCCAGCCACACTGTGGAGTACTTGGACGCGTGTGATGGAGCATTGTCCTGCATGAAAATCATGTTTTTCTTGAAGGATGCAGACTTCTTCCTGTACCACTGCTTGAAAAAGGTGTCTTCCAGAAACTGGCAGTAGGACTGGGAGTTGAGCTTGACTCCATCCTCAACCCGAAAAGGCTCCACAAGCTCATCTTTGATGATACCAGCCCAAACCAGTACTCCACCTCCACCTTGCTGGCGTCTGAGTCGGACTGGAGCTCTCTGCCCTTTACCAATCCAGCCACGGGCCCATCCATCTGGCCCATCAAGACTCACTCTCATTTCATCAGTCCATAAAACCTTAGAAAAATCAGTCTTGAGATATTTCTTGGCCCAGTCTTGATGTTTCAGCTTGTGTGTCTTGTTCAGTGGTGGTCGTCTTTCAGCCTTTCTTACCTTGGCCATGTCTCTGAGTATTGCACACCTTGTGCTTTTGGGCACTCCAGTGATGTTGCAGCTCTGAAATATGGCCAAACTGGTGGCAAGTGGCATCTTGGCAGCTGCACGCTTGACTTTTCTCAGTTCATGGGCAGTTATTTTGCGCCTTGGTTTTTCTAAACACGCTTCTTGCGACCCTGTTGACTATTTTGACTGAAACGCTTGATTGTTCAATGATCACGCTTTAGAAGCTTTTCAATTTTAAGAGTGCGGCATCCCTCTGCAAGATATCTCACTATTTTTGACTTTTCTGAGCCTGTCAAGTCCTTCTTTTGACCCATTTTGCCAAAGGAAAGGAAGTTGCCTAATAATTATGCACACCTAATATAGGGTGTTGATGTCATTAGACCACACCCCTTCTCATTACAGAGATGTACATCACCTAATATGCTTAATTGGTAGTAGGCTTTCGAGCCTATACAGCTTGGAGTAAGACAACATGCATAAAGAGGATGATGTGGTCAAAATACTCATTTGCCTAATAATTCTGCACGCAGTGTAGAGAACAAAACTATTGTACAGAGCCAATTGAATTAAATATACAGACACCTTCTTATACCAGCGTCTGGTGCGTCGGGAAACTAAATACGGAGACAACATCTGGTCATTGAAGTCCACCCCTCCCATGAGCAAATTATAGTCGTGGACACAGAGGGGCTTTTCAATGACACGGGTTGCTCGCTCAATTTGGATTGTCGTGTCTGCGTGAATGGAGGAGAGCATGTAAACGTCACGCTTGTCTCTCCATTTCACCGCGAGCAGTTCTTCGTTACACAAGGCAGCCCTCTCCCCCCTTGCAAGACGGGTGGTAACGAGACGTTGGGGGAAGCCCACGCGACTAGTTCGCGCAGTGCCACAGCAGCCAATCTGTTCTAGGAACAAATGCCTGAAGAGGGCCACACTTGTGCAGAAATTGGCCACATAAAGATGGTACCCCTTGCCAAATAAGGGTGACACCAAGTCCCAGACTGTCTTCCCACAGCTCCCCAGGTAGTCAGGGCAACTGACCGGCTCCAGGGTCTGATCTTTTCCCTCATAGATCCGAAATTTGTGGGTATAACCTGTGGCCCTTTCACAGAGCTTATACAATTTGACCCCATACCGGGCGCGCTTGCTTGGGATGTATTGTTTGAAGCCAAGGCGCCCGGTAAAATGTATTAGGGACTCGTCTACGCAGATGTTTTGCTCTGGGGTATACAAATCTGCAAATTTCTGGTTGAAGTGGTCTATGAGGGGCCGAATTTTGTGGAGCCGGTCAAAAGCAGGGTGGCCTCTGGGACGGGAGGTGGTGTTGTCGCTAAAGTGCAGGAAACGCAGGATGGCCTCAAATCGTGCCCTGGACATAGCAGCAGAGAACATGGGTATGTGATGAATCGAGCAGTCCAGCAATTGTACCCTGTTAAATAATAAGATAGCTAAATTTAATGAGAGACATAAACAAAACTCTACATAGTCGATCCAGAGGGAGGGGCCATGACACAGTAAGACACACCGGGTGAGTGGTGGGTGGGATATCCCTACCACTGCTACCCTAATCTGCTCCTCTGCCCAGGGACGTCTCCTGGTGGTGGGGACTCCCTGTCCTCGTACCTAGCCTCAACCTCCTGTCTAACCCTGGTAAGGTGACAGGTGGAGAGAAACCAGTGTCAGAGTGGCACCCCCACGGATGACTAGCACAGAGATGAAGAAAGAATTAGAGGTGTCCACTGTATAAAGCCCTCGTGACAGATCGCCAGGAGGTACAGGGTCCACCTAGAGGATAAAATACGCACACAGACACACGCACATAAACACACTGATACGATAAATATATGATACCCTACAACCCCGACGCGTTTCACCCACGGAGTGGGATCATCAGGGGGTGATACGAGGTAGGTATAATATAGACGGGGAGCCCTTAAAAATAAATAAAGCAGGCCCTGTCCAATAAATGATGCGTAATTAAAGAATGCGTCTAAGAAAATTACGAAAAGACAACAGACCCAAAATTGATAAATCTGTGCCAAATGGCGGAGTACATACGGTCACTGGGCAGCGCGATTGATGATGGAGTCAACCGAACGCATGCACAAATGCAAATCTCTACAGAAGATAAAGACAAAGATAAGAACATGTAAAAAATGGAAATGCACACACAGTGCTAAATAAATTAATGAGTAATAAGTACCTGAAATTACAGAGGGCACAAAATCACAAAAAGATAAATTGTGAGAGTGCTCATGAAGGGGCATCAAGGGTAATCACCCCGAACCTACATAGGTATAACTGTAAAAGACACAGAATGATCATCATGCTGATATTGTTTATGCCCCTCACCTATAGCAAATGAAAGCAGAGACAATTGCAAATACCTGACATACACTCCAAATGCAGAACGATACCGCCGTTTGTAGCTCCTAGAGTATAGAGCTACCGGCCAAATAGTGCATAGAGTGTAAAGAAGGCTAGAATGTAAACTCATAGACTGAGCAACAAGAAGATATAGAGATAGTGCAATGAGTACTCACATAGTGCCGCCGTCAATATGAAAAGAGGGTCTGAAGCAATCGTGATGAATTCCCCCACCCTTTAAATACCCTGCCCGTCAAATCATGGGGGGGGGGCAGCGAGCCCCAGGTGGAAAGACTCAGCAGAGCGGCTGACAGATAATTGCCGTTATGCGTGCGTTCCACATTGGAACGCACGCCAGGATGCATCCACTCAGGCCGGCAGCCGGACGGATATCCGGTATGTGAAACGCAGCCACCTAGGTCCTAGGTGGCTGGCGTAAGGCGTGCGTGCCAGAGTGGAACGCACGCCAGGAGGAACACTTCCGGGCTGAGGCCAGACAGGATGTCCGGCGTGTGGAACGCATCAACTAAGTAACCAGATATGGTAAGCGTAATATTAACCCCATATGTAGCCGGGTAGCTCTAAACAGATAAGAATAGTAAGAAGATGGTATATTACATTTAATAGAGCTGACATCAACCCAGTGTGGGGTGAAGTGCCATAAAGGATAAGTACGGATAACGGACATGGCGATGATGGAGGTAGGGGCTGGAAAAGGTCAGGAGGGGGAGGAAAAGTGCCAAAAATAATAAATATAGAGTAATGAAAAAATATATATCCTCAGATATACAACTGGCCACCTTGGTGATAGCAAGGATGCCAACATTACGATGTGCGCAGATAAAGGGCCACACCACAAAAAAAATATTACCTTCGGGTCCTTCACATACCCAGGCTATGTGACAGGGAATACATAATATTTTTACTGAAGGCATGTGATGAATCGGGTTCGTGGACCAATATGACCGCAATTCATGCTTTTTGGTTAGACCCATGTTGAGGAGAAGGCCCAGAAAAATTTTAATTTCGGAAACTTGGACTGGTTTCCACCGGAAAGGCTGGGCATAATAGCTTCCCGGGTTGGCGGATATAAATTGTGTGGCATACCGGTTTGTCTCTGCCACGACTAAGTCCAAGAGCTCCGCAGTCAAGAACAGCTCAAAAAATCTCAGGGCCGAACCGATCTGAGCTGTCTCAACCCGAACTCCAGACTGGGCGGTGAAAGGGGGAACTAATGGTGCGGCTGAAGTTGGTGACTGCCAATCAGGATTTGCCATCACCTCAGGGACTCTAGGGGCTCTACGCGCCTGTCTGTGCGGTGGCTGCGACGAAGTAACTAATGCACGTGCCACCGTACCAGCTTCAACTGCCCTTCTGGTGCTCGCCACTTCACCATGTTGTACGGCAGTGCTGGTACTAGGTCCAGGGAGGGCTGCGCTGCTGGTGTATGCCTCACCACGTGATCCGACAGCGCCAGCCCCACTCTGCTGCTCTTGAAGCGGATCCTGCGCAACCTGTGGTCTAGCGACACGGGGCCGGGTACGCCTGGTGCTATCAGGGACCTCCACCTCCTCGTTCGAACTTTGGGTCAGAGTGCCATTGCTTTCTACAGGTTCATATTCTGA
Source organism: Bufo bufo (assembly GCF_905171765.1). Classification (NCBI taxonomy): domain Eukaryota; kingdom Metazoa; phylum Chordata; class Amphibia; order Anura; family Bufonidae; genus Bufo; species Bufo bufo. The sequence continues at coordinate 297,099,176 of NC_053393.1, forward strand.
CCCGCTAGATTCGTCAGATGAGGGTTCCCATTCCTCATCCGACTGGGTCAGAATCCTGTAGGCCTCTTCAGAAGAATACCCCCTGTTTGACATTTGGACTACTAAATTTAGGGGTATTCCCTGAGACTACCCAAGAAAAAAAGCAAGCCTGTCTTACAAAGGGGAGGCTAGCGAAGTACCGGAGGCCGCTGCGGTTGATAAAAAATATCAAAACTGATTTTTTTTATCGCCGCAGCGCTTGGAAAGTGATTGTGCAGTGATCAAAAAAATATATATTTTTTGTCACTGCGGCGGGGCAGGCGTGGGTGAACGCACGTGTGGGTGACCGATCAGGCCTGATCGGGCAAACACTGCGTTTTGGGTGGAGGGCGAGCTAAGGTGACACTAATACAATTATAGATCTGACTGTGATCAGTTTTGATCACTTACAGATACTATAAAAGTACAAATGCTGATTAGCGATACGCTAAACAGCGAATAAGTGACTGCTGTGCGGTGGGCTGGGCGCTAAACAATCGCTAAACTACCTAACCAAGGGACCTAAACTATCCTAAAACCTAACAGTCAATACCAGTGAAAAAAAAAAGTGACAGTTTACACTGATCACTTTTTTCCTTTCACTAGGTGATTGACAGGGGCAATCAAGGGGTGATCAAGGGGTTAATTCGGGTGATGGGGGTGATCTGGGGCTAAGGTGTAGTGTTGGTGGGTACTCACAGTGATCTCTGCTCCTCTGCTGGAACCAACCGACGAAATGGACCAGCAGAGGAGCAGACAAGCCATTTAACACATCATATTTACTAATATGATTTGTTATCTGGCTTTTGATTCGTTTTTGTGAAAATCGCCAACCTGCCAGCCAATGACCGTGGCTGGCAGGCTGGTGACGAACTTGTCCTCTAACTTTTGCCGGCCCGCGATGCGCATACACGGGCCGGCTTTGAGCGAAATCTCGCGTCTCGCAAGATGACGCGTATATGCGTGACTCTGCGCAGCGCTGCCGCCTCCGGAACGCGATCCTGCGTTAGGCGGTCCGGAGGCGGTTAAAATTCGCCTGCCTGTTGAAGTCTATGGCGGTTCGCCCGGTTCGCCCGTTTGCGATAATTTGTGGAAATTCGCGTTCGCCGTCCGCGAACGGAAAATTTTATGTTCGCGACATCTCTACATGTCACATAATCAATCAACAAAATATGCAAATAATTTAAATAATTTAAATTAAAATGATGCAGTACACTCTGCCAGCATCAGGGGCGTAACTAGAAGTGACTGGGCCCCACAGCAAATATTTGTAAGGGCCCCTCCAGCGCGCTTCGCACCTCCCTCCTCCTGTGTAAACCCCACTCCTTTGGCACAGTGTAGCGGTATACTGTATATTGTGTGGCACAGTGGATGCTATATGTGTATAACATAAATATATTTCATATGAAAACTTAAAGTTACTTGACCCTTGGGGATCTCGGACACCACTTCAACACTTTGGCCGGGGGCTCAGCGGAGCTGATGTTGTGCCTTATCCTAATGAGAAAGATTTCATAATAAGGATTTGGAGAAGGGGCAGAGGGATAGCAGAGCAGGGAGAGGCTGGTGCTGCTACTAGGGGGTCATACCATGGGGGAGTAATAAAGCCCACCATAATGCCCCCCCCCCCAGTAGTAATAATTCTCCTTATAATGTTACAGAGCAAAAATACCCCCATGTAATGCCCCCAGTTGAGCTAATGTCCCCATAGTGCCCCCATAATGTCCCAGTATAAAATACCCCTATATAGTGCCCCCAGTAAATTCCCCCATAGTGCTCCTCTCCCCCCTTCCTGCTAGTGCCCCCCATAATGTACCAGTATAAAATGCCCCATATATAGTGCCCCAGTAGATGCCCCTCAGTGTCCGGCCTAGTGTCCCCCATAATGCCCCCCAATAATGTGCCAGTAAGTGTCCCCATAGATGCCCCCCATCATGTGCCAGTATCAAGTGCCTCTCTCCTCCCCCCCACATGTCCCAGTATCATAGTGCCATCTCCCCCCATCATGTGCCAGTATCAAGTGCCTCTCTCCTCCCCCCCACATTTCCCAGTATCATAGTGCCATCTCCCCCCCCCCATGTGCCAGTATCAAGTGCCTCTCTCTTCTCCCCATGTCCAAGTATCATAGTGCCATCTCCCCCCCAAAAAAGTGGCAGTATCAAGTGCCTCTCTCCCCCCCATGTGCCAGTATCATAGTGCCAAACCCACCCATGTGCCAGTATCAAGTGCCAACCCCCCCCCCCCCCACATGCCAGTATCAAGTGCCTCTCTCCTCCCCCCCATGTCCCAGTATCATAGTGCCATCTCCCCCCACAAAAAAAGTGCCAGTATCAAGTGCCTCTCTCCCTCCCCCCATGTGCCAGTATCAGGTGCCAACCCCTCTCCCCCCCCCCATGTGCCAGTATCAGGTGCCTCTCTCCCCCCCAGGTGCCAGTATCAGGTGCCAACCCCCCCCCCCACATGCCAGTATCAAGTGCCTCTCTCCTCCCCCCCATGTCCCAGTATCATAGTGCCATCTCCTCCCCCCCACAAAAAAAGTGCCAATATCAAGTGCCTCTCTCCCTCCCCTCCCCCCCACATTTCCCAGTATCATAGTGCCATCTCCCCCCCCATGTGCCAGTATCAAGATACCGGAGGCTATAACCGGAGAACGGAGCGGCGCCCGGGGATAACAGTAAGTGCAGGGGGATCCCTGGGTGCCGCTCTACGCGTCTGTATAGTTAGTTTAGAGGTTTTATTATGGTGAAAGGTCCTCTTTAAGACAAGAATCTATATTTAACTAACTTAAAAATAAACTGTCACACATGCTGCCGGGGCGCCGGGCCCCCTTGGCAGCCCGGGCCCCGAAGCAGCTGCTTCCCCGGTAGTTACACCACTGGCCAGCATAATATGCAGATCATATATAATTCATTATGCAGTGTACCCTGCCTCATTACATTAATTATATTAAACAAAGAAATCAAAACAATCATCAACCAAATCATTTAGTGGTACATAGAGAGACTGAGCTTATTGTGTATACCTTAAAGGATAACTGTCACATTTAGACCCTATTTTCATATATGTAGTTACTAATAACATGATATTCCAGAATCAGTTACTATTAGACGGACTTACCCCATATTTAATAAGATGTAGCCCTTAGCAACCAGTCTGCATAAAAATGCAATTTCACTATTCAGTTAAGATGGCCGCCACTGCCCTCACCCTGAGGCTAATCCCGCCTGCCCTCACTAGCCAGTAACAATAGCCCCCCAAAAGTGTCAGTAACCAGAGCCCTCCCCCTAAAGGGTTAATCTTCTGCAGCACAAAGGGGTCCTCTTACCACACGTTGCTTTCATTTATACACTAAGCAGACGACAGATCTCCCTTCCCTGGTCTGCGCTGATTCAAACCTGCATTCTCCAGCTCTGCTGAGTGAGGGAGCGTCTGCCAAGCGCAGGGACAGGGAGAAGTGCACACAGCCCAGGCACTGTTATCAGCTGCTGGGGAGGACCTGGCTTTAATCATTTACTGACAGTCCCTGGCTGTCAGTAATCTGACCTTGCACACAACGTGCTTCTGCGTCCTCCGTCCTTCAACAGATAGACGGAACATGCCTAGCAACCCTATTTTAAGCACAGGTAAAAGTAGGCAGTACAGGGAACAAAACTGTGGAATTAAGGGGTAATTGAATACACAGTAAAAAGTTGAAATAGGGCCACCAAGGAGATATTAATCACCACAATCCAATACTCCAAAAAAAAATAATATGACAGTTATACTTCAAGGCCTTTTTCATCTGAGCGTGACGGATTAGGTCCGGATGCGTTCAGGGTGTGTTCAGTGAAACTCACACCATTTTGCAAGCAAGTTCAGTCAGTTTTGTCTGCAATTGCATTTTTCCGCGCAAGTGCATTGCGTTTTGAAGCATTTTTCTCGATCGTGTGAAAGGGGCCTAACCCGTAGGATACCAGCACCGTACATGTACAGTACAGACCAAAAGTTTGGACACACCTTCTCATTCAAAGAGTTTTCTTTATTTTCATGACTATGAAAATTGTAGATTCACACTGAAGGCATCAAAACTATGAATTAACACATGTGGAATTATATACATAGCAAACAAGTGTGAAACAACTGAAAATATGTCATATTCTAGGTTCTTCAAAGTAGCCACCTTTTGCTTTGATTACTGCTTTGCACACTCTTGGCATTCTCTTGATGAGCTTCAAGAGGTAGTCCCCTGAAATGGTTTTCACTTCACAGGTTTGCCCTGTCAGGTTTAATAAGTGGGATTTATTGCCTTATAAATGGGGTTGGGACCATCAGTTGCGTTGAGGAGAAGTCAGGTGGATACACAGCTGATAGTCCTACTGAATAGACTGTTAGAATTTGTATTATTGCAAGATAAAAGCAGCTAAGTAAAGAAAAACGAGTGGCCATCATTACTTTAAGAAATGAAGGTCAGTCAGTCAGCCGAAAAATTGGGAAAACTTTGAAAGTAAGGGCTATTTGACCATGAAGGAGAGTGATGGGGTGCTGCGCCAGATGACCTGGCCTCCACAGTCACCGGACCTGAACCCAATCGAGATGGTTTGGGGTGAGCTGGACCGCAGAGTGAAGGCAAAAGGGCCAACAAGTGCTAAGCATCTCTGGGAACTCCTTCAAGACTGTTGGAAGACCATTTCAGGGGACTACCTCTTGAAGCTCATCAAGAGAATGCCAAGAGTGTGCAAAGCAGTAATCAAAGCAAAAGGTGGCTACTTTGAAGAACTTAGAATATGACATATTTTCAGTTGTTTCACACTTGTTTGTTATGTATATAATTCCATATGTGTTAATTCATAGTTTTGATGCCTTCATAGTCATGAAAATAAAGAAAACTCTTTGAATGAGAAGGTGTGTCCAAACTTTTGGTCTGTACAGTTGGTCCGAAATCCCAGGCTATACATGTACGGTGCTGTGTACACCCGGTCCCTGAGTGAAATTGCTCGTTGACCGGGGTACGCTGGCTGCTCTGCAATGCAGGCAGCCATCTTTCCTACGGGCACAGGGAGGTATCCCTCCCCGCTGCAACCCCGATCGCTGTGATTGGCTTGTTTCTGCCAGATCATTCATGGAGCTGCAGGGGGTACAGGGCTTGTTCAGGGGTGACTGGTGCTGAACTAGTCATCACCAGTTTCCCCCGAAGTCAGGCAGGGGACACCAGTGTTTGGCGTCCCCTGCCAGCTCTGCGATTGACTGGAACAACGCTCAAGCCAATGGCAGCGGTACAGAAGCACAGGAAAGGGCTGAAGCTGTCTGCAGGCAGCCATTCTAGCTGGTGACTGCGTGCAGAGAGGTTCTGTACTTTTCTGTGCTGCTGTTGGCTTGATGGGACTTGTGGTGCACCACCACTGCTATTTAACCCTTTCCTGCTAAAAAAAGAAAAAAAGAAGAACATCTGGAATTGATGCCATTTTTTTTTTCAGTTGTAGCAGTTCCAAATCCCTAAACCACCTTCCGTCCCTGTCCCCCCCATCCATTTTTTTTACAGATGCCATTTGGTCTGTGCACTTTTTTTGGTCTTTTTTTAAATTTATTTAGTTTTTTACAATTTTCCAGTTCTGCACCACTTTTTCTGCATGTGAGCTGTGACCTCCAAGTGCTGTTCAGTACATACATTCCTGATCAGCATCTGGGGATTATTTTTAGCGTTTAAAAAAAAAATAAAAAAAATAAAGTGTAGAATCCAGAATAAATAAATACACCGCAGCACATCCAATGGTGAAAAAACTGTGGGATCCTTTATTCACCCATGCGACGTTTCGGTCCACTTGCTGAGACCATTTTCAAGCAATGCATCATAGATAACTGTGAGTTTTTATGTGGTCATATCAAATTAGCATACATAAGTGGTAATTAATAATAGTATTCAAAATAAATTACAAAACATCTCATGTGAATATATCGAAACATCATACCCAGAGTACAATGTGATTAGATACATAAATTCATATAGCTCAAACATACAGGTATGTCAATTCTTAAAAAAAAACACATATATTTTACACAATTGGTAATTAGCAGTGAATAATCATCACCTGTGTATTTGCCAACGTAGGAGTGCCAGGCATGGAATCAGGCAAGCTCAATGGTAGGAGGATACAGTGTTGCAGACTGTGCCACATGGATACGGCGTCCCGGAACTGAAACTGCGCATGTCCGTGACGTCACTCAAGGATCGATCACATGATCCCGAGTGATACATCACATGACACGTCGCGTCGTAGGTAGAATAAGTAAAACGTATAGTTTAAGTACATGAGTCATAACAAATGTGTAAAAGCCAAATTACAAGGTGTGCTGCCCTGAACTCTCGTCACTATAGCATACCGCAGGAGCTGGCACCCATCTACATTTCCAGTGCATTTATTTTCTATGTTATTTGGTAAAGATGGATCCGCTGCTAAATCAGTTTTTACCTGCTATTTTTTCGTACACTGAAGCCGACAAGGACACAATAGTGGAGACATGTGGGGGCAATGTGGACTTCCTTTCGGTTCCCTCAATATTGGACATTAAAAAGAGGTATGAACTTGATGTAAAAAAATGCTTAACTTTAGAACTACACTCTACAACTTTGGTAGAATATGTTAAAACCAATCGCATATCCAGAGGGATGCGTACACAACCTAGATCTTCCATGCACTCACATGATTTGGAATTCCGTTCTAAATATGAACAGATTTCCAACAAATACTCTTTGGATTTAATGCTCCTAAATATAGAATTTATGCGCAAAGACCTGCTCTCCACCACAGCAAGTAAGATGGAGGAGGAGGCCTCACTGAAGGCAATTTTGTCCCCACAGGACTTTGATGAATATTATAATAATTTCCAACCCCACCTAAATAAACTCAAAAGCGAGATCCAAGAAACAAAAAAGAGGAAAATGGCAACGTGATATAATGGACTATTCTACGGGACATGTATATAACTGTACCGACGGCAACCGACCCAATCAAAACCAGAGTCAAAAAAGACCAAAGAAGAGGGATGATTCTAACACCAGTAATCCTGCCACTTTTTTAGGGCCTCCAACAATTACTGGAAAGAAAGCCACAAGAAGGGGCGGCCGGAATAGACCGACACCGTAAAAACAAGGAGTCAGAAATCCTTGCGAAAGACCAATGCCTGATTGAACAGACTGTGGTAAATATATCTTCACACATTTTGACATCTGTACAACTACAATTGTTGGAAAAGGGTTTAAGTTTTTGTCCAGCTAGTGCTATTAATTGGTTTGAGCTAGAAGCTGATTTGTTGTACTTTTTTAGATTGATAAAACTTAAAATTCACTTTCAGGACGTACATAGCTCTGTTACTAAACCGATGCATGAGTTACATTTATCTGACTGGGGGTTAAGATTGAAAAAGGATTTTTCCCCTCAAATATCCTCTAAGGATTTTGAAGTGTTTTCAGATGCAGTGTTGCGAGATATACAAGAGTTAAAACAATCTGGGCTTTATGATCACATTCAACATCCGAATATGACTAGACAGGAATTGCAGGCACTGAATCAGTTAATCCATGACCACTCCCTCACCATCAAATCAGCCGATAAGGGTGGTGCGGTAGTGGTCATGGATACTTCTATGTATATGGCAGAAGCTGCCCGTCAACTATCAGATGCTGCGGTATATGTCAAACTCCAAAGGGACCCCAAATTTGATATACAACGCGAATTCAAGTCACTGGTTAGAAGATATACACAAATAGGCCTCATAGATGAACAACTTAGTGAGTTTTTGCTGATAGATTATCCAGTCACTCCTTTATTTTATTTGTTACCAAAAATTCACAAAAATGTACAGTGTCCTCCCGGCAGGCCAATTGTTTCTGGCCGTAGTTCTTTATTAAGTAATGCTTCCATCTTTTTAGATAAAATTCTCCAAAATTATGTATTAGAATCTAAATCTTACATAAAAGACACTACCGATTTTTTGGGGAAGTTAGCAGACGTGACGATGCCGGAGGACGCCATTCTGGCCTCCTTCGACTTCGTCAGTCTGTATACTTCAATACAGCATAATATTGGTATAGCAGTTGTGGAATCTGCCTTGGCAAACTCAAACTACTGTATTGAGGCTAAAACTTTTTTTTTTGCTTTACTACGACTAATTTTACAAAATAATTATTTCCTATTTGGGGACGAATGTGGCCCCAACTTACGCCAACATGGTCGTCTCTCATTTGGAGGAGCAACATGTCTATGTGTCTCACCACTTCAGCCATGTGCTGAGGTGGTGGAGATACATAGACAATATTTTTGTCATCTGGACGGGCACAGTAGCCGAGTTGCAACTTTTTCATAATTACTTGAATAGCCTAATCCCTGATATACAATTCACTTTAGAATTCTCTACCAATAAATTGCATTTTTTGGACATCAGCATCCAGCGTACTGGTTCAACGCTGAAAACTGAGGTCTATACGAAGCCCACTGACCGCAACACCGCCCTAAGGTATGACAGTGCTCATCTCCGGACGATGGTGCGGTCACTGCCGTATAGCCAATTCATCAGACCCAAGAGGATAGTTAGTGATACATCTGCACTTGACAAAACTCTAGAAAGGATGACACAATGCTTTAAACAGAGGCGGTATCCAGCATCCACATTACAACAGCAACTAAATCGGATTAACCAAAAAGAGAGAAGTGAACTGTTTCAGGGCACCAGGAGGGACCAATCCCCAAAAATACCCTTTGTATCCACCTTTTGTGAAGCCAGTGCTGATGTCAGTAGAATTATTAACAAATACTGGTCGATTCTAAGTACAGAACATAATAGACCCATAATGTCATACAAGAGGGCCAGTAATTTAAAGGACAAATTAGTAAAAAATGACATTGGCTCACAAAAAGGTGTATATCAGTCACTTTTAGCACCTAGGAAGTGTGGTAGTTATCCGTGCCTTCACTGTGTAAATTGAAAGTACACGGTGAATGGACGTGAATTTACTCATCCAAAAACTGGTGTTTCTTATCCCCTTAAATTTTATTTAACTTGTGACTCATGCTATGTCATCTATGTTTTATGGTGCCCATGTAAGTTATTGTATGTGGGGGAGACCACATGCGATTTTAAATCCCGTTTCAATCAGCACCGTTTCTCTATATGTAAAAAATTTAAAGATTTGCCAGTCTCACACCACTTTGCGGACATGGGCCATGGCGAAGGTGATCTTAAGTTCATGATCCTCGACCATGTCCCATTGCCGCGGACGGGAGGCAACCGTATAAAAATGCTTAAAAAACGTGAGTCTGAATGGATCTTTAAATTACAAACTGTCAGACCGGGGGGTTTAAATGTGGAGTATAAACCATGGCTATTCATATAATCTCTTACTCTCTTGTCCTTGTCGACGCAAGTGTTGAAAAATCTGTTTTATTTTTAAATCATAAATATATTTGGATAATATATATTTTTATTTCACACAGAGGACCTATGGATGGAAGGGCCTAGCTCAACAGGAGGTTGGATGCCTTGGACACGTGCGGTTTATCCCATGATATGTTGTATTCACATTTACATTTGATGCGCCTTTGAATGCTTCTTTTTCATTAAGTACGGCCATTTTGGACGTTTTTTGCCTGTCAAGGGTTAACGAGTGGGGTGGGAGAGCAACAACTGCCGCTGGTCCCGTCCTCCTCCGCTCGCATATTTCGGATGACAGTGCATCGTAAGATAGCACGTCACCCAGTAATGTACCCTCGGTGAATCATCCTGAATTATATTTGGCTTCTACACATTTGTTATGACGCATGTACTTGAACTATACGTTTTACTTATTCTACCTACGATGCGACGTGTCATGTGATGTATCACTCGGGATCATGTGATCGCTCCTTGAGTGACGTCATGGACATGCGCAGTTTCAGTTCCGGGACGCCGTATCCATGTGGCACAGTTCGCAGCACTGTATCCTCCTACCATTGAGCCTGCCTGATTCCATGCCTGGCCCTCCTACGTTGGCAAATACACAGGTGATGATTATTCACTGCCGATTACCACTTGTGTAAAATATATGTATTTTTTTAAGAATTGACATACCTGTATGTTTGAGCTATATGAATTTATGTATCTAATCACATTGTCCTCTGGGTATGATGTTTTGATATATTCACATGAGATGTTTTGTAATTTATTTTGAATACTATTGTTAATTACCACTTATGTATGCTAATTTGATATGACCACATAAAAACTCACAGTTGTCTATGATGCATTGCTTGAAAATGGTCTCAGCAAGTGGACCGAAACGTCGCATGGGTGAATAAAGGATCCCACAGTTTTTTCACCATTGGATGTGCTGCGGTGTATTTATATATATATATATATAGATATACGGTAAGTTAATTTTTAGTCAGTGTTTACTATTTTAACACTGTAGTGAATTTTTATACTACAGTTTTTCAATGCACACACGATCTGTGTGCGTGCGTGCTGTGGAGCACTGATCAGTAGTGTGCTCATTTACATCTGCACATTTTTTTTAATCATTATTTTGTGTGAAAAAAGACCTGCAGTTAGTGGTAGTTTATATATCCATTACTGGTCGCGTCTGCTCAGTTTGCACTGCAAGTTTTTTCTTTATTTTTTCAGTGCAGAATTATTTTTTTGCAGAAACAACTTTTTTTTAATTTTGTTTTGCATTTTTTTTCTCCTTTTTATTCTCCTAAATGTAATTTCAGATTTTTTACAAGCCCCTTCACGTGTGAAAACACAACATACACACCCCTCACACTAAATAAAGGTTTACACATTTCACATGTCATACCCCAAAAAAAAAAAAAACATTCATCCCAACCAGTATACTCAGCTGAAGAGGCATATGCCATGCTTGCCTCCAAAACTGAGTCTGCCAGTGAGCGAGAAGAGGATGCCAATTTCCTCTACTCCTATACCCCCTCATCATCATCATCATCCGCTGATGAGGGACCCTCTAGAAGGCGCCCCAGGGTAGCAGCGGAGGCAGCCCCTCAGAGTTAGCCCACATGGACCCCACCCCCTGAGAACTATCATCCCCAAATTCCTGAGTTTGTGGGTAACTCAGGAATTCAATATACAAACTGCAGATTGGTGTGGTATTAAAAAGTAGGAAGTGCTCAACCCCATATGCAGTGGTGCATCTCTACAGGGGGGCAGATCCTGCACTTGTGGCCCGCTGCTAATGGCAATCCCCAGCAAAAATGCATACAATGGAGGATGCCTGCAGCGGACCACAAGTACCGCAATGGACATCCTACACAGGATAGCAAATGTATGGATGTGATGAACAGTAAAAATAATATAACAAAAACAAAGACAGGTGCACTCTTCAGTCTTATAACCCTCTGGCACTCAATATGTGGGTCATATAAACACAATTTAATATTGCAGCAAAAAATTAAATAACAACACTATAAAAATTCATACTAAATAAGTCTGCTTGAGCCAACTTTAACCATCCACAGTTCCGGATAAATGTATACCTGTGGATGAGATGGAGTGGAAGCAGCAGATAAAATGACAATCACAATATAAATCACAATATAAAACGCAATAAAAAACGCAATGTAATCGCAGTAGAGTACAGGGCCCTATGCATAAAGTCCAATGAATCACTGTAGCAGAGGGGTCTTATAATTATCATGCAAAGAATGTCCTTTTAATCCTGATAATATCTGCTAGAAAGATGACACTAAATCCACAGCAATATATTTAAATCCCCAAATGTACGTCTGGAGGGGAAAAACATTCCATAGACTATACACACTGGACGTGTAGCGGTTCAGTCCAGCAGAGAACAGTCACCGTTATCACAGATAAAGATTTGCCAAATATATCGCTGGCAGTTCGATGTGGGTGGTGGGTAGTGCGGGATTAAATATCTTACCGGTAGGTAGTCAAGACCGGCAGTTGGAAGTCCCGTCCAGCAGATTTCTACTCACCACACCGTGCGGCTATTTCTCTTTCCGTCGGCGTCCTCGCTCACCAGTGCGTCTCACGTGATTGCCTTTGGGAAATCGCGAGAGTAGCCTTTCAGTCCCGCTTCATAGATAGAACAGTACTCAGGAAGAAAATACATTTTGGAGCGCTCCAATCTTTGTTATTTCTTAGGTAATCCGCGGTATATCCAGTTTGGTACAAATGCAGGAATATAGCGCCAGACGCGTTTCGGGGACTTCTCCCCCCTTCCTCAGTGGTTCAGCATTAGGTCCTGAGCTATTTGAGAAACCTTGGCACGGTGCTCGGGCTCAGACATGTCCTCCAAGCAGGATATGTTGGCTAATCTCTCAATTTTATACCAGTATGAGGGTTAGAAGACTACTTTTTTATATCAACTCAGGAATTCAGATAGATTGTGCAGGCTTCACAGAAATTGATATTTTTTTTTTTATCCGTATGGGCAATTTTCTCTGAAGATTTTATAAATTTGATGGTAACCCAAACAAATTTATACGCCCAGCAATTTATTTCCCAGAACCCCACAATGCCATACGCTAGACCCGAAGGTTGGATCCCAGTAAATGCAGCAGAGATGATGACCTTGAGATGATGATCTTGCTACATATGTGCATTGTTAAAAAACCAAAGATTAATCAGTATTGGAGTGTGGATGTCTTGTAACATACTCCAATTTACAGTAATACCATGGCCCATAATCGATTCCAATCAATACTTAGGTTTTTGCATTATAGCAATAATGCACAGTGCCCACCCCAGATAGACCTAGCATTTGACCATCTATTCAAAATTAGGCTCGTCTTTGACCACTTCAATGCAAAGTTTGAAGAAGTGTACACCCCAGAACAAAATGTCTGCATAGACGAATCCCCATTACTTTTCAAAGGGAGGGTAAAATTCTGCCAGTACCTGCCCAGCAAGCAGGCAAGGTATGGCATAAAACTGTATAAAATCTGTGAGAGTAGCTCTGGGTATACGCATAAGTTTCGGGTTTATGAAAGGAGGAACACCCGGATTGAACCCCCAGAATGCCCCCCCCCCCATCCTAGGAGTTAGTAGGAAGATAGTGTGGGACTTACTGCACCCACTGCTGGATAAGAATTACCATCTATACGTGGATAATTACTACACAAGTCTACCATTGTTCCGGTCACTAACTTCCTGAGGTACTGTGGCATGCGGCACAGTAAGCAAAAATCAGAGAGGCCTTCCTAGATCCCTGGTAGGATAACCACTAAGAAAAGGAGACAGCCGTGCTCTCCTCAATGAGAACATGTTAGTGGTTAAGTACAAGTAAGAGAGGGATGTCGTTTTGGTGACCACCATTCATAGCAACACCAGCTCCCTTGCCCCTGTACGTGGTACCACTACTACTGTCCCAAAACCAGACTGCATTCTAGACTACAACAGGCACATGGGCGGGGTTGATCTTTGAGATCAAGTTCTGAAGCAATACAGTGCCACACGAAAAACCAAAGTGTGGTACAAAAAGCTGGCTGTGCACATTGTACAGATGGTGCTGTACAATGTGTACGTGCTATTTAGATCTAGAGGCCAGACAAGAACATTCCTACAATTTGAAGAGGTGGTGATAAAGACCCTAATTCTTCCAAACCAAGCAATGGAGGGCCCCAGTACTTCTGCAAGTTACGGTGCCCGAGTTGTACAAGGGCAATATTTCCCTGGTGAAGTCCCCCAAACAGCAAGGAAGGGAAGGACTCAAAAAAGATGCAGGGTGTGTTCCAAAAGGGGGATAAGGAAAGACACCATTTACCATTGCAAAACCTGCCCTGAAAAACCTGACCTATGCATCAAAGATTGTTTCAGAATCTTCCACTCATCAATGGAGCATTAATTTAATTTTATCCTTAATGTACTGTAGTTTTACCACCTTATATCTCTGATTTAGTCCGCATAGCTGACATATCCACTTTTCACCAACTACTACATATTCATTCCTATGAAACACCTGTTAGGTCAAAAATGCCCTTTCCACCCCTTAAAATGTTCGTACAGCGGTGCTCTTTCTAAAATGTGGTCACTTCTTGGGTTTTTTAATTTCGGGGACCTCAGGAATTTTTTAACATTCGGCATGGTACCTAAAATCCATGTTTGCCAATTCAGGCCTGCCAGCCAAATTCATATTTAGCTGTTTGCCTGCTCTGCACGCATACAGCAGGCTACAAGCACATATGAGGTGTTTCCTTAATGGGGAGAAAATGGGGAACACATTCTGTGGTGCATTTTCTCCTTTAACCGCTAGTGAAAGTGAACAATTGGGGTCTGCTAGTAATTTTATTATTTTCACAAATGTGCGCTTTAACAAGTGTTTTCTGCCTTCTGTGAGACACCTGTTTGCTGAAAAGTACCCTTTCTGCCGCTTAAAATGTTCGTACGGGGGTGCTCTTTCCAAAATGGGGTCACTTCTTGGGGTTTTGACCTCAGGACATTTTGTAATGTGACATGACACCTAAAATCCATGTCTGTTTATTTAAGCCTGCAAAAAACATATTTTGCACTTTGCCTCTAGAGCCCTGCTGTGCGCCCACACAGCTGGCTACAAGCACATATGGGGTGTTCGTATTCAGGAGGAAATGGGGAACAAAATGTGGGGTGCATTTTGTCCTGTTACCCCCTGTGAAAGTGAAAAATGTGGGTGTAAATCAACTTTTCTGGAAAAAATTGCAATTTTTCATATTGACAGCCAAGTGTTCCCTAATTCTGTGAAACACCTAATGGGTCAAAGTGCTCACTACACACCTTGAAATACTCCTTGAATTTAGTTTCCGGAATGGGGTCACTTTTTGGGGGGTTTCCACTGTAGGGGTACCTCAGGGTGTCTTCATATGCGACATAGCTCCCAAAAGCCAATCCTGCAAAATCTGTCCCCCAAAAGCCCTATGGCGCTCCTTCCCTTTTGAACCCTGCCATGCCCATATACGACCGTTTTTTAGCACATTTTTTGGGGGGTTTGTAAACGGAAGAATCATGGTAATAAATACTGAGGTTTCATTTTCTATTAATCCTTGCTATGTTACAGCAAAAATGTAAATGGTAAATCTGAAAAAAAAAATTAATTTAGAAATTTTACCTCAATTTCCTGTTAATTCTTGTGGAGCACCTCAAAGCTTAGCAAAGTTTGTAACATCAGTTTTTAATAGTTTGAGGGGTGTAGTTTTGAAAATGGGGTCATTTATGGGTGGTTTCCATTACGCAAGCCCCTCAAAATCAATTTATAACTGAATTGGTTCTTAATAGGGATGAGCGAACCCGAATTTTGGGGTGTCCGTGACACGGACCCGAACCCGAACATTTTCGTAAAAGTCCGGGTTCGGGTTCGGTGTTCGGCGCTTTCTTGGCGCTTTTTGAAAGGCTGCAAAGCAGCCAATCAACAAGCATCATACTACTTGGCCCAAGAGGCTATCACAGCCATGCCTACTATTGGCATGGCTGTGATTGGCCAGTGCACCATGTGACCCAGCCTCTATTTAAGCTGGAGTCACGTAGCGCCGCACGTCACTCTGCTATGATCAGTATAGGGAGAGGTTGCAGCTGCGACGTTAGGGCGAGATTAGGCAGATTAACTCCTCCAAAAGACTTCATTCTGTGATCGATCTGCAGCTGTGGATCATTGAAGTGCTATTATTGACTTGCTCACTTTTTTGAGGCTGCCCAGAGCGTTTTTAGATCACTTTTTTTCTGGGGTGATCGGCGGCCATTTTGTGACTTGTGGTGCGCCAGCACGAGCTATCACCAAGTGTATTTAACCATCGATAGTGTGGTTATTTCGTGCTATATCCTACATCAGCTGCAGGCTGAGCCTGTGTCACCGAAGTGCATTTAACCATCAACAGTCTGGTTATTTTTTGGCCATATACTACATTAGCTGCAGGCTGAGCCTGTGTCAAAGAAGTGCATTTAACCATCAACAGTCTGGTTATTTTTTGGCCGTATACTACATCTGGTGCAGGCTGAGCCTGTGTCACCCAAGTGCATTTAACCATCAACAGTGTGGTTATTTTTTGGCCATATATTACATCAGGGGCAAGTTGAGCCTGTCACCCAGCGCCTAAAAAATAGACCTGACATTTCTATTCAACCAAATCTGCACAGTTTTAGCTGGTCAAGTTATTTGTAGTGACCGTAAAAGCAGACTTTTTGTTCTGGGTTGAAAAAGCATTCCCAAATTTGCCATTCTCAAAATTACTAGTTTGTGGTATTTGAGGCCTACTTGAAATCTATCCCAAAAAGAAAATCTTACATTGAAGGTATTGATAGTGTGATTCAGAAAAACCTAAGACACACGCTAGCGTGCTGATAGAAGTGTCATTCTGTGATTAAACCTATAACTGTCACACAGCGCAAAAAAAACAAACAGGTCTCACATCTCTATTCAACCAAATCTGCACAGTTTTAGCTGGTCAAGTTATTTGTAGTGACCGTAAAAGCAGACTTTTTGTTCTGGTTTGAAAAAGCATTCCCAAATTTGCCATTCTCAAAATTGTTGTGAACGGGAACAATGAGGAAAACATCTAATAAGTGACTCGGACGTGGACATGGTCGTGGTGGTGTTAGTGTACCCTCTGGTGCTGGGAGAGGACATGGCCGTTCTGCCACAGCCACACGTCCTAGTGAACCAACTACCTCAGGTCCCAGTAGCCAGCAGAATTTACAGCGATATTTGGTGGGGCCCAATGCCGTTCTAAGGATGGTAAGGCCTGAGCAGGTGCAGGCATTAGTCAATTGGGTGGCCGACAGTGGATCCAGCACGTTCACATTATCTCCCACCCAGTCTTCTGCAGAAATCGCACAGATGGCGCATGAAAACCAAGCCCATCGGTCTGTCACATCACCCCCATGCATATCAGGGAAACTGTCTGAGCCTCAAGTTATGCAGCAGTCTCTTATGCTGTTTGAAGACTCTGCTGCCAGGGTTTCCCAAGGGCATCCACCTAGCCCTTCCCCAGGGGTGGAAGAGATAGAATGCACTAACGCACAACCACTTATTTTTCCTGATGATGAGGACATGGGAATACCACCTCAGCACGTCTCTGATGATGACGAAACACAGGTGCCAACTGCTGCGTCTTTCTGCAGTGTGCAGACTGAACAGGAGGTCAGGGGTCAAGACTGGGTGGAAGACGATGCAGGGGACGATGAGGTCCTAGACCCCACATGGAATGAAGGTCGTGCCACTGACTTTCACAGTTCGGAGGAAGAGGCAGTGGTGAGACCGAGCCAACAGCGTAGCAAAAGAGGGAGCAGTGGGCAAAATCAGAACACCCGCCGCCAAGAGACTCCGTCTGCTACTGACCGCCGCCATCTGGGACCGAGCACCCCAAAGGCAGCTTCAAGGAGTTCCCTGGCATGGCACTTCTTCAAACAATGTGCTGACGACAAGACCCGAGTGGTTTGCACGCTGTGCCATCAGAGCCTGAAGCGAGGCATTAACGTTCTGAACCTTAGCACAACCTGCATGACCAGGCACCTGCATGCAAAGCATGAACTGCAGTGGAGTAAACACCTTAAAAACAAGGAAGCCACTCAGGCTCCCCCTGCTGCCCCTTCTGCTGATGCCGCCTCGACCTCTTCTGCTGCTGCCTCGGCCTCTTCTGCTGCTGCTGCCACCGCCTCGGCCTCTTCCTCTGCCTCTGGAGGAACGTTGGCACCTGCCGCCCAGCAAACATGGGATGTACCACCAACACCACCACCTGCGTCACCAAGCATCTCAACCATGTCACAAGGCAGCGTTCAGCTCTCCATCTCACAAACATTTGAGAGAAAGCGTAAATTCCCACCTAGCCACCCTCGATCCCTTTGCCTGAATGCCAGCATTTCTAAACTACTGGCCTATGAAATGCTGTCATTTAGGCTGGTGGACACACACAGCTTCAAACAGCTCATGTCACTTGCTGTCCCACAGTATGTTGTTCCCAGCCGCCACTACTTCTCCAAGAGATCTGTGCCTTCCCTGCACAACCAAGTGTCCGATAAAATCAAGTGTGCACTGCGCAATGCCATCTGTGGCAAGGTCCACCTAACCACAGATACGTGGACCAGTAAGCACGGCCAGGGACGCTATATCTCCCTAACTGCACACTGGGTAAATGTAGTGGCGGCTGGGCCCCAGGCGGAGAGCTGTTTGGCGCACGTCCTTCCGCTGCCAAGGATCGCAGGGCAACATTCTTTGCCTCCTGTCTCCTCCTCCTCCTACTCAGCTTCCTCCTCCTCTTCTTCCACCTGCTCATCCAGTCAGCCACACACCTTCACCACCAACTTCAGCACAGCCCGGGGTAAACGTCAGCAGGCCATTCTGAAACTCATATGTTTGGGGGACAGGCCCCACACCGCACAGGAGTTGTGGCGGGGTATAGAACAACAGACCGATGAGTGGTTGCTGCCGGTGAGCCTCAAGCCTGGCCTGGTGGTGTGCGATAATGGGCAAAATCTCGTTGCAGCTCTGGGTCTAGCCGGTTTGACGCACATCCCTTGCCTGGCGCATGTGCTAAATTTGGTGGTGCAGAAGTTCATTCGCAACTACCCCGACATGTCAGAGCTGCTGCATAAAGTGCGGGCCGTCTGTTCGCACTTCCGGTGTTCACACCCTGCCGCTGCTCGCCTGTCTGCGCTACAGCGTAACTTCGGCCTTCCCGCTCACCGCCTCATATGCGACGTACCCACCATGTGGAACTCCACCTTGCATATGCTGGACAGACTGTGCGAGCAGCAGCAGGCCATAGTGGAGTTTCAGCTGCAGCACGCACGGGTCAGTCGCACTGCGGATCAGACACATTTCACCACCAATGACTGGGCCTCCATGCGAGACCTGTGTGCCCTGTTGCGCTGTTTCGAGTACTCCACCAACATGGCCAGTGGCGATGACGCCGTTATCAGCGTTGCAATACCATTTCTATGTCTCCTTGAGAAAACACTTAGGGCGATGATGGAAGAGGAGGTGGCCCAGGAGGAAGAGGAGAAAGAGGGGTCATTTTTAGCACTTTCAGGCCAGTCTCTTCAAAGTGACTCAGAGGGAGGTTTTTTGCAACACCAGAGGCCAGGTACAAATGTGGCCAGACAGGGCCCACTACTGGAGGACGAGGAGGACGAGGATGAGGAGGAGGTGGAGGAGGATGAGGATGAAGCATGTTCACAGCGGGGTGGCACCCAAAGCAGCTCGGGCCTATCACTGGTGTGTGGCTGGGGGGAAATACAGGACGATGACGATACGCCTCCCACAGAGGACAGCTTGTCCTTACCTCTGGGCAGCCTGGCACACATGAGCGACTACATGCTGCAGTGCCTGCGCAACGACAGCAGAGTTGCCCACATTTTAACGTGTGCGGACTACTGGGTTGCCACCTTGCTGGATCCCCGGTACAAAGACAATGTGCCCACCTTACTTCCTACACTGGAGCGTGATAGGAAGATGCGCGAGTACAAACGCACGTTGGTAGACGCGCTACTGAGAGCATTCCCAAATGTCACAGGGGAACAAGTGGAAGCCCAAGGCGAAGGCAGAGGAGGAGCAAGAGGTCGCCAACGCAGCTGTGTCACGGCCAGCTCCTCTGAGGGCAGGGTTAGCATGGCAGAGATGTGAAAAAGTTTTGTCACCACGCCACAGCTAAGTGCACCACCACCTGATACGGAACGTGTTAGCAGGAGGCAACATTTCACTAACATGGTGGAACAGTACCTGTGCACACCCCTCCACGTACTGACTGATGGTTCGGCCCCATTCAACTTCTGGGTCTCCAAATTGTCCACGTGGCCAGAGCTAGCCTTTTATGCCTTGGAGGTGCTGGCCTGCCTGGCGGCCAGCGTTTTGTCTGAACGTGTATTCAGCACGGCAGGGGGCGTCATTACAGACAAACGCAGCCGCCTGTCTACAGCCAATGTGGACAAGCTGACGTTCATAAAAATGAACCAGGCATGGATCCCACAGGACCTGTCCATCCCTTGTGCAGATTAGATATTAACTACCTTCCCTTAACAATATATCATTCTACTCCAGGGCACTTCCTCATTCAATACTATTTTTAATTTAATTTTACCATTATATTGCGGGGCAACCCAAAGTTGAATGAACCTCTCCTCTGTCTGGGTGCCGGGGCCTAAATGTGTGACAGTGGCCTGTTCCAGTGGTGGGTGACGTGAAGCCTGATTCTCTGCTATGACATGAAGACAGATTCTGTGCTGACATCAGGCCAGATTCTCTGTTACGGGACCTCTCTCCTCTGCCTGGGTGCCTGGGCCTAAATGTGTGACAGTGGCCTGTTCCAGTGGTGGGTGACGTGAAGCCTGATTCTCTGCTATGACATGAAGACAGATTCTGCGCTGACATCAGGCCAGATTCTCTGTTACGGGACCTCTCTCCTGGGCCTGAATGTGTGACAGTGGCCTGTTCCAGTAGTGGGTGACGTGAAGCCTGATTCTCTGCTATGACATGAATACAGATTCTGCGCTGACATAAGGCCAGATTCTCTGTTACGGGACCGCTCTCCTCTGTCTGGGTGCCGGGGCCTAAATGTGTGACAGTGGCCTGTTCCAGTGGTGGGTGACGTGAAGCCTGATTCTCTGCTATGACATGAAGACAGATTCTGCGCTGACATCAGGCCAGATTCTCTGTTACGGGACCTCTCTCCTCTGCCTGGGTACCTGGGCCTAAATGTGTGACAGTGGCCTGTTCCAGTGGTGGGTGACGTGAAGCCTGATTCTCTGCTATGACATGAATACAGATTCTGCGCTGACATAAGGCCAGATTCTCTGTTACGGGACCTCTCTCCTCTGCCTGGGCCTAAATATGTGACAGTGGCCTGTTCCAGTGGTGGGTGACGTGAAGCCTGATTCTCTGCTATGACATGAATTCAGATTCTGCGCTGACATAAGGCCAGATTCTCTGTTACGGGACCTCTCTCCTCTGTCTGGGTGCCGGGGCCTAAATATGTGACAGTGGCTTGTTCCAGTGGTGGGTGACGAGAAGCCTGATTCTCTGCTATGACATGAAGACAGATTCTGTGCTGACATAAGGCCAGATTCTCTGTTACGGGACCTCTCTCCTCTGCCTGGGTGCCTGGGCCTAAATGTGTGACAGTGGCCTGTTCCAGTGGTGGGTGACATGAAGCCTGATTCTCTGCTATGACATGAAGACAGATTCTGTGCTGACATCAAGACAGATTCTCTGTTACGGGACCTCTCTCCTCTGACCGGGTGCCTGGGCCTAAATGTGTGACAGTGGCCTGTTCCAGTGGTGGGTGACGTGAAGCTTGATTCTCTGCTATAAAATGAAGACAGATTCTGCGCTGACATAAGGCCAGATTTTCTGTTACGGGACCTCTCTCCTCTGTCTGGGTGCCGGGGCCTAAATGTGTGATAGTGGCCTGTTCCAGTGGTGGGTGACGTGAAGCCTGATTCTCTGCTATGACATGAAGACAGATTCTGTGCTGACATGAAGCCAGATCCTCTGCTATGGCATGAAGAGACTGATTCTGTGCTGACATGAAGCCAGATTCTTTGCTATGGCATGAAGAGACTGATTCTCTGCTGACGTGAAACCAGATTCTCTGCTATGGGACCTCTGTCCAATTGATATTGGGTCATTTTTTTTATTTTAATTTTTATTTTAATTCATTTCCCTATCCACATTTGTTTGCAGGGGATTTACCTACATGTTGCTGCCTTTTGCAGCCCTCTAGCTCTTTCCTGGGCTGTTTTACAGCCTTTTTAGTGCCGAAAAGTTTGGGTCCCCATTGACTTCAATAGGGTTCGGGTTCGGGACGAACATTTCCGGGAAGTTCGGCCGAACTTCTCGAACCCGAACATCCAGGTGTTCGCTCAACTCTAGTTCTTAACCACCTCCGGACCGCCTAACGCAGGATCGCGTTCCGGAGGTGGCAGCGCTGCGCACAATCACGCATCTACGCGTCATCTCGCGAGACGCGAGATTTTCTGTGAACGCGCGCACACAGGCGCGCGCGCTCACAGGAACGGAAGGTAAGAGAGTTGATCTCCAGCCTGCCAGCGGCGATCGTTCTCTGGCAGGCTGGAGATGTGTTTTTTTTAACCCCTAACAGGTATATTAGACGCTGTTTTGATAACAGCGTCTAATAACCTGCTACCTGGTCCTCTGGTGGTCCCCTTTGTTTGGATCGACCACCAGAGGACACAGGTAGCTCAGTAAAGTAGCACCAAGCACCACTACACTACACCCTCCCGCGTCACTTATTAACCCCTTATTAGCCCCTGATCACCCCATATAGACTCCCTGATCACCCCCCTGTCATTGATTACCCCCCTGTCATTGATCACCCCCCTGTAAAGCTCCATTCAGATGTCCGCATGATTTTTACGGATCCACTGATAGATGGATCGGATCCGCAAAACGCATACGGACGTCTGAATGAAGCCTTACAGGGGCGTGATCAATGACTGTGGTTATCACCCCATATAGACTCCCTGATCACCCCCCTGTCATTGATTACACCCCTGTCATTGATCAACCCCCTGTAAAGCTCCATTCAGATGTCCGCATGATTTTTACGGATCCAATGATAGATGGATCGGATCCGCAAAACGCATACGGACGTCTGAATGAAGCCTTACAGGGGCGTGATCAATGACTGTTGTGATCACCCCATATAGACTCCCTGATCACCCCCCTGTCATTGATCACCCCCCCCCCCTGTCATGCTGCATTCAGATGTTCATATGATTTTTACGGATCCACGGATACATGGATCGGATCCGCAAAACACATACGGACATCTGAATGGAGCCTTACAGGGGGGTGATCACCCCATATAGACTCTCTGATCACCCCCCTGTCATTGATCACCACCCCTGTCATTGATCACCCCCCCTGTCATTGATCACCCCCCTGTCATTGATCACCCTCTGTAAGGCTCCATTCAGACATTTATTTGGCCTAAGTTAGCGGAATTATTATTTTTTTTTCTTACAAAGTCTCATATTCCACTAACTTGTGTCAAAAAATAAAATCTCACATGAACTCACCATACCTCTCACGGAATCCAAATGCGTAAAATTTTTTAGACATTTATATTCCAGACTTCTTCTCACGCTTTAGGGCCCCTAGAATGCCAGGGCAGTATAAATACCCCACATGTGACCCCATTTCGGAAAGAAGACACCCCCAGGTATTCCGTGAGGGGCATATTGAGTCCATGAAAGATTGAAATTTTTGTCCCAAGTTAGCGGAAAGGGAGACTTTATGAGAAAAAAAATATATATATCAATTTCCGCTAACTTGTGCCAAAAAAAAAAAATTTCTATGAACTCGCCATACCCCTCATTGAATACCTTGGGGTGTCTTCTTTCCAAAATGGGGTCACATGTGGGGTATTTATACTGCCCTGGCATTCTAGGGGCCCCAAAGCGTGAGAAGAAGTCTGGTATCCAAATGTCTCAAAATACCCTCCTAAAAGGAATTTGGGCACCTTTGCCCACCTAGGCTGCAAAAAAGTGTCACACATCTGGTATCGCCGTACTCAGGAGAAGTTGGGGAATGTGTTTTGGGGTGTCATTTTACATATACCCATGCTGGGTGAGATAAATATCTTGGTCAAATGCCAACTTTGTATAAAAAAATGGGAAAAGTTGTCTTTTGCCAAGATATTTCTCTCACCCAGCATGGGTATATGTAAAATTACACCCCAAAACACATTGCCCAACTTCTCCTGAGTACGGAGATACCAGATGTGTGACACTTTTTTGCAGCCTAGGTGGGCAAAGGGGCCCATATTCCAAAGAGCACCTTTCGGATTTCACAGGTCATTTACCTACTTACCACACATTAGGGCCCCTGGAAAATGCCAGGGCAGTATAACTACCCCACAAGTGACCCCATTTTGGAAAGAAGACACCCCAAGGTATTCCGTGAGGGGCATGGCGAGTTCCTAGAATTTTTTATTTTTTGTCACAAGTTAGTGGAAAATGATGATTTTTTTTTATTTTTTTTTCATACAAAGTCTCATATTCCACTAACTTGTGACAAAAAATAAAAACTTCCATGAACTCACTATGCCCATCAGCGAATACCTTGGGGTCTCTTCTTTCCAAAATGGGGTCACTTGTGGGGTAGTTATACTGCCCTGGCATTCTAGGGGCCCAAATGTGTGGTAAGGAGTTTGAAATCAAATTCTGTAAAAAATGACCAGTTAAATCCGAAAGGTGCTCTTTGGAATATGGGCCCCTTTGCCCACCTAGGCTGCAAAAAGTGTCACACATCTGGTATCTCTGTATTCAGGAGATGTTGAGGAATGTGTTTTAGGGTGTCTTTTTACATATACCCATGCTGGGTGAGAGAAATATCTTGGTCAAATGCCAACTTTGTATAAAAAAATGGGAAAAGTTGTCTTTTGCCAAGATATTTCTCTCACCCAGCATGGGTATATGTAAAATGACACCCCAACACACATTCCCCAACTTCTCCTGAGTACGGAGATACCAGATGTGTGACACTTTTTTGCAGCCTAGGTGGGCAAAGGGGCCCATATTCCAAAGAGCACCTTTCGGATTTCACAGGTCATTTACCTACTTACCACACATTAGGGCCCCTGGAAAATGCCAGGGCAGTATAACTACCCCACAAGTGACCCCATTTTGGAAAGAAGACACCCCAAGGTATTCCGTGAGGGGCATGGCGAGTTCCTAGAATTTTTTATTTTTTGTCACAAGTTAGTGGAAAATGATGATTTTTTTTTTTTTTTTTTTTTCATACAAAGTCTCATATTCCACTAACTTGTGACAAAAAAAAAAAAACTTCCATGAACTCACTATGCCCATCAGCGAATACCTTGGGGTCTCTTCTTTCCAAAATGGGGTCACTTGTTGGGTAGTTATACTGCCCTGGCATTCTAGGGGCCCAAATGTGTGGTAAGGAGTTTGAAATCAAATTCTGTAAAAAATGACCAGTGAAATCCGAAAGGTGCTCTTTGGAATATGGGCCCCTTTGCCCACCTAGGCTGCAAAAAAGTGTCACACATCTGGTATCTCCGTACTCAGGAGAAGTTGGGGAATGTGTTTTGGGGTGTCATTTTACATATACCCATGCAGGGTGAGAGAAATATCTTGGCAAAAGACAACTTTTCCCATTTTTTTTATACAAAGTTGGCATTTGACCAAGATATTTATCTCACCCAGCATGGGTATATGTAAAAAGACACCCCAAAACACATTCCTCAACTTCTCCTGAATACGGAGATACCAGATGTGTGACACTTTTTTGCAGCCTAGGTGGGCAAAGGGGCCCATATTCCAAAGAGCACCTTTTGGATTTCACAGGTCATTTTTTACAGAATTTGATTTCAAACTCCTTACCACACATTTGGGCCCCTAGAATGCCAGGGCAGTATAACTACCCTACAAGTGACCCCATTTTGGAAAGAAGAGACCCCAAGGTATTCTCTGATGGGCATAGTGAGTTCATGGAAGTTTTTATTTTTTGTCACAAGTTAGTGGAATATGAGACTTTGTATGAAAAAAAAATAAATAAATCATCATTTTCCACTAACTTGTGACAAAAAAAAAAAAATTCTAGGAACTCGCCATGCCCCTCACGGAATACCTTGGGGTGTCTTCTTTCCAAAATGGGGTCACTTGTGGGGTAGTTATACTGCCCTGGCATTTTCCAGGGGCCCTAATGTGTGGTAAGTAGGTAAATGACCTGTGAAATCCAAAAGGTGCTCTTTGGAATATGGGCCCCTTTGCCCACCTAGGCTGCAAAAAAGTGTCACACATCTGGTATCTCCGTACTCAGGAGAAGTTGGGGAATGTGTTTTGGGGTGTCATTTTACATATACCCATGCTGGGTGAGAGAAATATCTTGGCAAAAGACAACTTTTCCCATTTTTTTATACAAAGTTGGCATTTGACCAAGATATTTCTCTCACCCAGCATGGGTATATGTAAAAAGACACCCCAAAACACATTCCTCAACTTCTCCTGAATACAGAGATACCAGATGTGTGACACTTTTTTGCAGCCTAGGTGGGCAAAGGGGCCCATATTCCAAAGAGCACCTTTCGGATTTCACTGGTCATTTTTTACAGAATTTGATTTCAAACTCCTTACCACACATTTGGGCCCCTAGAATGCCAGGGCAGTATAACTACCCAACAAGTGACCCCATTTTGGAAAGAAGAGACCCCAAGGTATTTCGTGATGGGCATAGTGAGTTCATAGAACTTTTTATTTTTTGTCACAAGTTAGTGGAATATGAGACTTTGTAAGAAAAAAGAAAAAATCATCATTTTCCGCTAACTTGTGACAAAAAATAAAAAGTTCTATGAACTCACTATGCCCATCAGCGAATACCTTAGGGTGTGTACTTTCCGAAATGGGGTCATTTGTGGGGTGTTTGTACTGTCTGGCCATTGTAGAACCTCAGGAAACATGACAGGTGCTCAGAAAGTCAGAGCTGCTTCAAAAAGCGGAAATTCACATTTTTGTACCATAGTTTGTAAACGCTATAACTTTTACCCAAACCATTTTTTTTTTACCCAAACATTTTTTTTTTATCAAAGACATGTAGAACAATAAATTTAGAGCAAAATTTATATATGGATCTCGTTTTTTTTGCAAAATTTTACAACTGAAAGTGAAAAATGTCATTTTTTTGCAAAAAAATCGATAAATTTCGATTAATAACAAAAAAAGTAAAAATGTCAGCAGCAATTAAATACCACCAAATGAAAGCTCTATTAGTGAGAAGAAAAGGAGGTAAAATTCATTTGGGTGGTAAGTTGCATGACCGAGCAATAAACGGTGAAAGTAGTGTAGGTCAGAAGTGTAAAAAGTGGCCTGGTCTTTCAGGGTGTTTAAGCACTGGGGGCTGAGGTGGTTAAAAATATGGTTTTGGAAATTTTGCTGAAAATTTGAAAAATAGCTTCTAAACTTCTAAGCCTTCTAACGTCTTAAAAAAATTAAATGACATTTACAAAATCATGTCAACATAAAGCAGACATATGGGGAATGTTGATTGATAACCATTTTATGAGGTATTACTACCTGTCTTAAAAGTAGACAAATTCAAATTTTGAAAATTGTGAATTTTTCCAATTTTTTGGTAAATTTTGGATTATTTTTATAAATAAAGGTGAAATATATCCACTAGGGTTGAGCAAACCTGAACTCGGACTTTTCCACTGAAGTTCGGGTTTGATGTTCAGGTGATTTAATTATTTTCTGTTATAACATGTTATAACGGAAAATAATAGCATTCTTAAGACTGATCGCGCAGGCTTGATCGCGCACGTCTTCTTTCTTCAGGACCTGCAAAAGGACCTGTGCGATCAAGGCTGCGCGATCAAGTGGATGAGGTGAGTTTTTTTTATTGTTTTAACCCCTCAATGTCCATTTTATTTAGCATTCTTTCTTAAGAATGCTATTATTTTATGTTATAACCATGTTATAACTGAAAATAATAAAGTGAAGTTCAGGTACCCAGTGACTTAAATGGGGCCCGGGTTCAGGGTGAACCCGAACTTTGACCTGAAGTTCGGCTGAACCCGGCGAACCCGAACTTCACCGGGTTTGCTCATCCCTAATATTGACTCAAATTTACCACTGTCATGAAGTACAATGTGTCACGAGAAAACAATCTCAGAATGGCTTGGATAAGTACCGTATTTTTCGCCCCGTAAGTCACATTTTTTCCCAAAAAAATGATGGAAGCGCTCAGTAGTAATGGAGGACCGGGAAGCGATGAAGGCTCTGTACTCACCGTTTCCTAGTCCTCGGCTGTCGACTGTGCAGTGGCTGCACACAGCGTGAGGGCGCTCTGTGACCTCACGCTGTGCATGCCAGTTCACAGCACAGCCGACAGCAGGAGGAAGAGGATCGCGCTGGAGGAGAGTGGCGGCATTTGGGAGCAGGAGAGGTAAGTGTTTTTTTGTTTTTGTTTTGTGTTCTGTGACTGATGAGATGAGGCTGAAATATCTCAATGGAGGCTGAAACATGGCAATGGATGCTGATATAGGGGCTGAAATATGGCCATGGGGGCTGATATAAGGGCTGAAATATGGCAGTGTAATTCACATTGGGGTCTGAGCTGAGGTATGATTGGGAGTCTAATCTGAGGATTTATTGGGGTCTTATTAACATTGGGGATCTGATTGGGGCTGTAATTAGTGATGAGCGGGAGGTGCCATATTCAATTTCTCGATATTTCGCGAATATTAGATTGAATATTCGTATTATATTCGTCGAAATCGAATATTCATAATTATTTCATTTATCGCGAATAATATGCGATTAAATTATTATTATTATTTTAGGCAACGTTCCTAAGACTATGGCTAGGCTAATATGTGTATTTTACGAATATTCTTAATATTGCTCTAACTTAGTCTTTTAGAATATTCGTAATATTCTAAAAGACGAAGTTAGAGCAATATTACGAATTTTCGGAAAATACACATATAGATTGTAATTTAGCTAATATAGTGCTATAATCCTTTTTTTTCTCCAATTTTTTTTGCCTCTTCTGAACTTCAGTTTTGGAAAATATGTACACTATTAAAAAAATTACTATAGCAGTATATTAGCTAAATTACAATCTATATGTGTATTTTACGAATATTCTTAATATTGCTCTAACTTCGTCTTTTAGAATATTCGTAATATTCTAAAAGACGGAGTTAGAGAAATATTACGAATATTCTAAAAGACGAAGTTAGAGCAATATTAAGAATATTTGTAAAATACACATATAGATTGTAATTTAGCTAATATACTGCTAAAGTAATTTTTTTAATAGTGTACATATTTTCCAAAACTGAAGTTCAGAAGAGGCAAAAAAAATTTGACAAAAAAAAAAGGATTATAGCACTATATTAGCTACATTACAATCTGTGTGTATTTTACAAATATTCTTAATATTGCTCTAACTTCGTCTTTTAGAATATTTGTAATATTGCTCTAACTCCGTCTTTTAGAATATTACGAATATTCTAAAATACGAAGTTAGAGCAATATTACGAATATTCTAAAATACGAAGTTAGAGCAATAATATTCCACTTTGGCATACTGCTCCCCGACAAGCGTCCCCGTCACCATGGGAACGCCTGTGGGTTAGAATATACCATCGGATCTGAGGTTTTACGATCTCAGGGAAAACTCAAATCCAATGGTATTTTCTAACCCACAGGCGTTCCCATGGTGACGGGGACGCTTGTCGGGGTGTTTGTTGTATGCTGAAGTTGATTAAATAACGATTTTGTCATGCGCTCGGGCACACATATTAACCATTACGATTTTTCTGTTGTAATATTCGTGAACTCGAATATTATAACCGAGATTATTGGTTTTGATTAGAATAGGACGAATATTCTAAAATTGAATATACAGCAATATATTCTTTATTTCGAATATTCCGGTCCATCTGAAAACGTGATTCCTTCCAGCTTCAATTCAGTTGCTTGTGGGCCAATGGCTCATTGACCCACGAGCAAGAAGCAGGGAGGAATCATATTTTCAGATAAAAAAAAAATATATGAATATTCGATTTCGCGAATATATGGAACTATATTCTAAATATTCGCGAAATCTCGAAATTGCGATATTCGAGATAAAAATTCGAAATTCAAATATTCGCGCTCAACACTAGCTGTAATCTGAGGTCTTATTAACATTGGGGGTCTGACTGGTGGTATGACCTGAGGTCTAATGAAAAAACATTTTTTTCTTATTGTCCTCCTCTAAAATCTATGTGCGTCTTATGGGCCGGTGCATCTTATAGGGCAAAAAAATACGGTAAATGCGTTTCAAAGTTATTACCACATAAAGTGACACAAGTCAGATTTGCAAAAAATCGGGAATATATGGTGAAAAGTGGCTTGGTACTGAAGGGGTTAAAGATTGAGGATCCCTGTGGACATATAACTTTCCTCTGGTCTCATTAGTTCAGCGCGTTCAGCCTTCTATCCCTCAGCTGCCAGCACGCGATGTGAACGTGTCAAACCAGCGCGCTCAGCCATGTATCTCTAGGCTGTCAGCGTGCAATGTACATGTGTATGAGAGCCCGCTAGGCCCGGGGTACATGGACTGCCAGTGCGCCTGTGTCTCTGTGATGCCAGAGAGGCAAGCAAAGTTGTACAAACTGCGCATGTGTCACGGTGGGGAATGGGGGAAACCCCACCGTGCGGTGTCAATGGGTAAAAGGGGATCAGCCTGGCCAAAAGGAGTAATAAGGAAGCAGGTCACCTCCTACAGCATCCCTAATCCTTTCCCTGACTCCTCACCATATGAGCGGACCCCGATGGTAGGACGGCTCATACTTTGGATTCCTAGAGACCCTGAGTCGCCCTGGTAATCCCTCACCAAGGAGCCGGGAAGAGACGACCTGTTCATCCCAATAATGGAGGAACAGGAGTCTCTATCTGAGGCTAGGCTGCAAGGAGAGGGGAACAAATACAACATATGGAGTTGGCAGGTAAGCGAAACCCATAACACACTTACCTGCCACAGACACACTGACTGGAACCCATGCACAAGTGCTGCTGTCCACACCAACATTAAAGGACACAGCACAAACCACAACGACACAGGAACCCAGGATATCCATAGCTGCAATAAACGTGAGACAGGGGAAAGTCTAGAAAACATGCTGAACACCAAACATCACCAGCCATGTAACACCACACAAGACATACAACACCCTGAACATAACACACACAAACGAAAAGATAGGAAGAGAAAGAGACACCATAATAACATCAATGACCACAAGGGTGGCCCTCACTGGGCAGATGTTAAAAGCAAGGAACAGTGAACCTCCCGCATACACCAAGACTGGAAGAACACTGAGCTTCAAACATCCAGCAGAGGCTAAATTACCCAAGCAGCCACACCCATGCACACAAAACACTAGGAAGGGAGTTAACCCTTCCAACACCAGACAGAGGAAGGAAGCCACTTAAAGGGGAAGTGCACACACAAGCATATCAAACCACACGTTACCACCGACAACAGCATGCGTGGCAACCATGTCATGGCAATCACCCAAAAGGCCGAGACACTGCCACCGCATGCTCTCACAACAACACGTTGCCGCGGGCAACCGCAAGTGTGGCAACAGTGTCACAGAGCAAACCAAAGGCCGTGACAGCATGCACCTGTTCACCAACACCGACACTGGGCTCAGCACAGCCTGTACAGTGTTGGTAGACATGTCCAGCAATAAATCTTCAGATCAATTCCAGTGAAATTCTTGTCCATGGAGATAACCAGTACATCATTAACATCAATTCTTGACTATAGATTAACCACTTCCAGACGGGGACATTTTCCCCCTTCCTGACCAGGCCTAATTTTGCAAATCTGACATGTGTCTCTTTATGTGGTAATGAATTTGGAATGTGTTTACTTATCCAAGCCATTCAAAAATTGTTTTCTCATGACACATTGTACTTCATGTTAATGTTAAATATGTAAATGGTAAAAATGGTCACTATGTTTTACCTTTATAAAAAATCCAAAAGTTAACGAAAATTTCAAAAAATTCACTGTTTTCTAAATTTGAATCTCTCGGCTTTTAAGACAGATACTGATACCTCATAAAATATTCATTAACATTCCCCATATGTCTACTTTATGTTGGCATAATTTTGGTATTGTAATTCAATTTTTTTAGTACGTTAGAAGTAGATGAGCTAATCGAAGCTGACGAAGTGGACTTCGATCCAAATTTCAGGAAAAATTTGATTTGCAACAAATGCAAATTTCCTCGCACTTCGTGGTACTGAATCACAATTTTTTTCCTAAAATGGAGGATACACGTGTGAGGACTGAGGACATGGGGCAAGGAACTCTGGGAAGGCAGGATCACCCAGATTGACATGCATGCATGCAGCCAATAAGCAGCCAGCCAGCCATGTGATGTCACAGCCCTATAAATACGGCAGACATTTTAGATTCTGCCATTTTCCAGCATTCTGAGTACACGGACAGACGTGAGAAGGCGCTAGTGACAGCAATAGGAAAAATATCATTGCAAACAAAGAAACTAAAAAAAACTATTTATAAGTGCAGGGAAAGGATAGGGAGGAATTATTTCATAGCATCTTAGCACAGAGAGACACGTCAGAAGGCACTAGGGACAGTGCTAGAAAAGCGATTTACAAGTGCAGGGAAAGATTATTTGGGGATACAAATAGCCATTATACAGCTCTGTCATTCCATCAATTTGTTCTTGGGGTGCAAGTGCTACGTTGAAAAGCCTTTAGTGGCTCATATCTGTGGAAAAAGAAAAATACACTGCTCAAAAAAATTAAGGGAACACTTAAACAACACAATGTAACTCCAAGTCAATCACACTTCTGTGAAATCAAACTGTCCACTTAGGAAGCAACACTGAGTGACAATCAATTTCACATGCTGTTGTGCAAATGGGATAGACAACAGGTGGAAATTATAGGCAATTAGCAAGA
Source organism: Bufo bufo (assembly GCF_905171765.1). Classification (NCBI taxonomy): domain Eukaryota; kingdom Metazoa; phylum Chordata; class Amphibia; order Anura; family Bufonidae; genus Bufo; species Bufo bufo. The sequence goes on from NC_053393.1 coordinate 297,131,615, forward strand.
CACCCCCAATAAAGGAGTGATTCTGCAGGTGGTGACCACAGACCTCTTCTCAGTTCCTATGCTTCCTGGCTGATGTTTTGGTCACTTTTGAATGCTGGCGGTGCTTTCACTCTAGTGGTAGCATGAGACGGAGTCTACAAACCACACAAGTGGCTCAGGTAGTGCAGCTTATCCAGGATGGCACATCAATGCGAGCTGTGGCAAGAAGGTTTGCTGTGTCTGTCAGCGTAGTGTCCAGAGCATGGAGGCGCTACCAGGAGACAGGCCAGTACATCAGGAGACGTGGAGGAGGCCATAGGAGGGCAACAACCCAGCAGCAGGACCGCTACCTCCACCTTTGTGCAAGGAGGAACAGGAGGAGCACTGCCAGAGCCCTGCAAAATGACCTCCAGCAGGCCACAAATGTGCATGCTCAAACGGTCAGAAACAGACTCCATTAGGGGGAGATGAGGGCCCGACGTCCACAGGTGGGGGTTGTGCTTACAGCCCAACACTGTGCAGGACGTTTGGCATTTGCCAGAAAACACCAAGATTGAAAAATTCGCCACTGGCGCCCTGTGCTCTTCACAGATGAAAGCAGGTTCACACTGAGCACATGTGACAGACGTGACAGAGTCTTGAGACGCTGTAGAGAACGTTCTGCTGCCTGCAACATCCTCCAGCATGACCGGTTTGGCATTGGGTCAGTAATGGTGTGGGGTGGCATTTCTTTGGAGGGCCGCACAGCCCTCCATGTGCTCGCCAGAGGTAGCCTGACTGCCATTAGGTACCGAGATGAGATCCTCAGACCCCTTGTGAGACCATATGCTGGTGCGGTTGGCACTGGGTTCCTTCTAATGCAAGACAATGCTAGACCTCATGTGGCTGGAGTGTGTCAGCAGTTCCTGCAAGACAAAGGCATTGATGCTATGGACTGGCCCGCCCGTTCCCCAGACCTGAATCCAATTGAGCACATCTGGGACATCATGTCTCGCTCTATCCACCAACGTCACGTTGCACCACAGACTGTCCAGGATGCTTTAGTCCAGGTCTGGGAGGAGATTCCTCAGGAGACCGTCCGCCACCTCATCAGGAGCATGCACAGGCGTTGTAGGGAGGTCATACAGGCACGTGGAGGCCACACACACTACTGAGCCTCATTTTGACTTGTTTTAAGGACATTACATCAAAGTTGGATAAGCCTGTAGTGTGTTTTTCCACTTTAATTTTGAGTGTGACTCCAAATCCAGACCTCCATGGGTGGAAAAATTTGATTTCCATTTTTTAATTTTCGTGTGATTTTGTTGTCAGCACATTCAACTATGTAAAGAACAAAGTATTTCAGAAGAATATTTAATTAATTCAGATCTAGGATGTGTTATTTTTGTGTTCCCTTTATTTTTTTGAGCAGTGTATATACGCAGTTCACTTCTGCAGTTATATGTGGTGAAAGCGTCCGGTGGCGTATTTTAGTACAAAAATAAAAATATACATGCAGTTCACTGTTGCAATTATTTTCGGTAAAAGCGTTTAGTGGCCTATTTCAGTACAAAAAGAAAAATATATAGACACTTCGCTGGTGCAGTATTTGTGGCAAAAGCATTTAGTGGCCTATTTCAGTACAGAAAGAAAAATATATTCTCAGTTCACTTCTGCAGTTACGTGTGTTGAAAGCGTTTAGTGGCCTATTTCAGTACAGAAAGAAAAATATATACGCACTTCACTGGTGCAGTTATTTGTGGCAAAAGTGTTTAGTGGCCTATTTCAGTACAGAAAGGAAAATATATATGTAGGGATGAGCGAACCCGAACTGTATAGTTCGGGTTCGTACCGAATTTTGGGGTGTCCGTGACACGGACCCGAACCTGAACATTTTCGTAAAAGTCTGGGTTCGGGTTCGGTGTTCGGCGCTTTCTTGGCGCTTTTTGAAAGGCTGCAAAGCAGCCAATCAACAAGCGTCATACTACTTGCCCCAAGAGGCCTTCACAGCCTTGCCTACTATTGGCATGGCTGTGATTGGCCAGTGCAGCATGTGACCCAGCCTCTATATAAGCTTGGGTCACGTAGCGCTGCACGTCACTCTGCTGATTCAAACATAGGGAGAGGTTGCTGCTGCGACGTTAGGGCGAGATTAGGCAGATTAACTCCTCCAAAAGACTTAATTTAGTGATCGATCTCCAGCTGTGGATCATTGAAGTGCTGATATTGAATTACTCACAAGTGCATTTAACCATCAATAGTGTGGTTATTTTTTGCTATATCCTACATCAGCTGCAGGCTGAGCCTGTGTCACCCAAGTGCATTTAACCATCAACGGTGTGGTTATTTTTTGGCCATATACTACATCAGGTGCAGGCTAAGCCTGTGTCACCCAAGTGCATTTAACCATCAACAGTGGTTATTTTTTGGCCATATACTACATCAGGTGCAGGCTGAGCCTGTGTCACCCAAGTGCATTTAACCATCAATAGTGTGGTTATTTTTTGGCCATATACTACATCAGGGGCAAGTTGAGCCTGTCACCCAGCGCCTAAAAAATAGCCCTGACATTTATATTCCTCCAAATCAGTACTGTTTTAGCTGTTCTATCCCAAAAAGGGTATATTAGATTCAAGGTGCTGATAGTGTCATTCTGAAAAACTTAACACACACGCTACAGTGCAGATACAAGTCTAATTCTGTGATTAAAGGTATACCTGTCACCCAGAGCCTAAAAAATAGCCCTGACATTTATATTCCTCCAAATCAGTACTGTTTTAGCTGGTCAAGTTATTTGTAATGACCGTAAAAGCACAGTTTTTGTTCTGGGTTGAAAAAGTATTCCCAAATTTGCCATTTTCTAAATTAGTAGTTTCTGCTATATTAGGCCTACTTTAAATCTATCCCAAAAAGGGTATATTAGATTCAAGGTGCTGATAGTGTCATTCTGAAAAACTTAACACACACGCTACAGTGCAGATACAAGTCTAATTCTGTGATTAAAGGTATACCTGTCTCCCAGCGCCTAAAAAATAGCCCTGACATTTATATTCCTCCAAATCAGTACTGTTTTAGCTGGTCAAGTTATTTGTAGTGACCGTAAAAGCACAGTTTTTGTTCTGGGTTTAAAAAGTATTCCCAAATTTGCCATTTTCTAAATTAGTAGTTTCTGCTATATCAGGCCTACTTTAAATCTATCCCAAAAAGGGTATATTAGATTCAAGGTGCTGATAGTGTCATTCTGAAAAACTTAACACACACGCTACAGTGCAGATACAAGTCTAATTCTGTGATTAAAGGTATACCTGTCACACAGCGCCTAAAAAATAGCCCTGACATTTATATTCCTCTAAATCAGTACTGTTTTAGTTGGTCAAATTATTTGTAGTGACCGTAAAAGCAGAGTTTTTGTTCTGGGTCGAATAACTATTCCCAAATTTGCCATTTTCAAAATTGTGGTGAACGGGAACAATGAGGAAAACATCTAGTAAGGGACGCGGACGTGGACATGGTCGTGGTGGTGTTAGTGGACCCTCTGGTGCTGGGAGAGGACGTGGCCGTTCTGCCACAGCCGCACTTCCTAGTGTACCAACTACCCAGTAGCCGCCAGAATTTACAGGGATATTTGGTGGGGCCCAATGCCGTTCTAAGGATGGTAAGGCCTGAGCAGATACAGGCATTAGTCAATTGGGTGGCCGACAGTGCATCCAGCACGTTCACATTATCTCCCACCCAGTCTTCTGCAGAAAGCGCACAGATGGCGCATGAAAACCAAGCCCATCAGTCTGTCACACCACCCCCATGCATATCAGGGAAACTGTCTGAGCCTCAAGTTATGCAGCAGTCTCTTATGCTGTTTGAAGACTCTGCTGCCAGGGTTTCCCAAGGGCATCCACCTAGCCCTTCCCCAGGGGTGGAAGAGACAGAATGCACTAACGCACAACCACTTATGTTTCCTGATGATGAGGACATGGGAATACCACCTCAGCACGTCTCTGATGATGATGAAACACAGGTGCCAACTGCTGCGTCTTTCTGCAGTGTGCAGACTGAACAGGAGGTCAGGGATCAAGACTGGGTGGAAGACGATGCAGGGGACGATGAGGTCCTAGACCCCACATGGAATGAAGGTCGTGCCACTGACTTTTAGAGTTCGGAGGAAGAGGCAGTGGTGAGACCGAGCCAACAGCGTAGCAAAAGAGGGAGCAGTGGGCAAAATCAGAACACCCGCCGCCAAGAGACTCCGTCTGCTACTGACCGCCGCCATCTGGGACCGAGCACCCCAAAGGCAGCTTCAAGGAGTTCCCTGGTATGGCACTTCTTCAAACAATGTGCTGACGACAAGACCCGAGTGGTTGCACGCTGTGCCATCAGAGCCTGAAGCGAGGCATTAACGTTCTGAACCTTAGCACAACCTGCATGACCAGGCACCTGCATGCAAAGCATGAACTGCAGTGGAGTAAACACCTTAAAAACAAGGAAGTCACTCAGGCTCCCCCTGCTACCTCTTCTGCTGCTGCCGCCGCCTCGGCCTCTTCCTCCGCCTCTGGAGGAACGTTGGCACCTGCCGCCCAGCAAACATGGGATGTACCACCAACACCACCACCTGCGTCACCAAGCATCTCAACCATGTCACACGGCAGCGTTCAGCTCTCCATCTCACAAACATTTGAGAGAAAGCGTAAATTCCCACCTAGCCACCCTCGATCCCTGGCCCTGAATGCCAGCATTTCTAAACTACTGGCCTATGAAATGCTGTCATTTAGGCTGGTGGACACAGACAGCTTCAAACAGCTCATGTCGCTTGCTGTCGCACAGTATGTTGTTCCCAGCCGCCACTACTTCTCCAAGAGAGCCGTGCCTTTCCTGCACAACCAAGTGTCCGATAAAATCAAGTGTGCACTGCGCAACGCCATCTGTGGCAAGGTCCACCTAACCACAGATACGTGGACCAGTAAGCACGGCCAGGGACGCTATATCTCCCTAACTGCACACTGGGTAAATGTAGTGGCGGCTGGGCCCCAGGCGGAGAGCTGTTTGGCGCACGTCCTTCCGCCGCCAAGGATCGCAGGGCAACATTCTTTGCCTCCTGTCTCCTCCTCCTCCTACTCAGCTTCCTCCTTCTCTTCTTCCACCTGCTCATCCAGTCAGCCACACACCTTCACCACCAACTTCAGCACAGCCCGGGGTAAACGTCAGCAGGCCATTCAGAAACTCAGGCCCCACACCGCACAGGAGTTGTGGCGGGGTATAGAACAACAGACCGACGAGTGGTTGCTGCCGGTGAGCCTCAAGCCCGGCCTAGTGGTGTGCGATAATGGGCGAAATCTCGTTGCAGCTCTGGGACTAGCCGGTTTGACGCACATCCCTTGCCTGGCACATGTGCTGAATTTGGTGGTGCAGAAGTTCATTCGCAACTACCCGACATGTCAGAGCTGCTGCATAAAGTGCGGGCCGTCTGTTCGCGCTTCCGGCGTTCACACCCTGCCGCTGCTCGCCTGTCTGCTCTACAGCGTAACTTCGGCCTTCCCGCTCACCGCCTCATATGCGACGTGCCCACCAGGTGGAACTCCACCTTGCACATGCTGGACAGACTGTGCGAGCAGCAGCAGGCCATAGTGGAGTTTCAGCTGCAGCACGCACGGGTCAGTCGCACTGCGGAACAGCACCACTTCACCACCAATGACTGGGCCTCCATGCGAGACCTGTGTGCCCTGTTGCGCTGTTTCGAGTACCACCAACATGGCCAGTGGCAATGTCGCCGTTATCAGCGTTACAATACCACTTCTATGTCTACTTGAGAAAACACTTAGGACGATGATGGAAGAGGAGGTGGCCCGGGAGGAGGAAGAGGAGGAAGAGGGGTCATTTTTAGCACTTTCAGGCCAGTCTCTTCGAAGTGACTCAGAGGGAGTTTTTTTGCAACAGCAGAGGCCAGGTACAAATGTGGCCAGACAGGGCCCACTACTGGAGGACGAGGATGAGGAGGAGGTGGAGGAGGATGAGGATGAAGCATGTTCACAGCGGGGTGGCACCCAAAGCAGCTCGGGCCCATCACTGGTGCGTTGACGAAACACAGGACGATGACGATACGCCTCCCACAGAGGACAGCTTGTCCTTACCTCTGGGCAGCCTGGCACACATGAGCGACTACATGCTGCAGTGCCTGCGCAATGACAGCAGAGTTGCCCACATTTTAACGTGTGCGGACTACTGGGTTGCCACCCTGCTGGATCCCCGGTACAAAGACAATGTGCCCACCTTACTTCCTACACTGGAGCGTGATAGGAAGATGCGCGAGTACAAACGCACGTTGGTAGACGCGCTACTGAGAGCATTCCCAAATGTCACAGGGGAACCAGTGGAAGCCCAAGGCGAAGGCAGAGGAGGAGCAAGAGGTTGCCAATGCAGCTGTGTCATGCACACCCCTCCACATACTGACTGATGGTTCGGCCCCATTCAACTTCTGGGTCTCCAAATTGTCCACGTGGCCAGAGCTAGCCTTTTATGCCTTGGAGGTGCTGGCCTGCCCGGCGGCCAGAGTTTTGTCTGAACGTGTATTCAGCACGGCAGGGGGCGTCATTACAGACAAATGCAGCCGCCTGTCTACAGCCAATGTGGACAAGCTGACGTTCATAAAAATGAACCAGGCATGGATCCCACATGACCTGTCCAACTCTTTTGCAGATTAGACATTAACTACCTCCCCTTAACAATATATTATTGTACTCCAGGGCACTTCCTCATTCAATCCTATTTTTATTTTCATTTTACCTTTATATTGCGGAGCAACCCAAAGTTGAATGAACCTCTCCTCTGTCTGGGTGCCGGGGCCTAAATATGTGACAGTGGCCTGTTCCAGTGGTGGGTGACGTGAAGCCTGATTCTCTGCTATAACATGAAGACTGATTCTGTGCTGACATGAAGCCAGATTCTCTGTTACGGGACCTCTCTCCTCTGTCTGGGTGCCAGGGCCTAAATGTGTGACAGTGGCCTCTTCAGTGGTGGGTGACGTGAAGCCTGATTCTCTGCTATGACATGAAGACTGATTCTGTGCTGACATAAAGCCAGATTCTCTGTTACGGGACCTCTCTCCTCTGTCTGGGTGCCAGGGCCTAAATGTGTGACAGTGGCCTCTTCCAGTGGTGGGTGACGTGAAGCCTGATTCTCTGCTATGACATGAAGACTGATTCTGTGCTGACATGAAGCCAGATTCTCTGTTACGGGACCTCTCTCCTCTGTCTGGGTGCCAGGGCCTAAATGTGTGACAGTGGCCTCTTCCAGTGGTGGGTGACGTGAAGCCTGATTCTCTGCTATGACATGAAGACTGATTCTGTGCTGACATGAAGCCAGATTCTCTGTTACGGGACCTCTCTCCTCTGTCTGGGTGCCAGGGCCGAAATGTGTGACAGTGGCCTGTTCCAGTGGTGGGTGACGTGAAGCCTGATTCTCTGCTATGACATGAAGACTGATTCTGTGCTGATATGAAGCCAGATTCTCTGTTACGGGACCTCTCTCCTCTGTCTGGGTGCCGGGGCCTAAATATGTGACAGTGGCCTGTTCCAGTGGTGGGTGACGTGAAGCCTGATTTTCTGCTATGACATGAAGACTGATTCTCTGCTGACATGAAGCCAGATTCTCTGCTATGGCATGAAGAGACTGATTCTCTGCTGACATAAAGCCAGATTCTCTGCTATGGCATGAAGAGACTGATTCTCTGCTGACGTGAAGCCAGATTCTCTGCTATGGGACCTCTGTCCAATTGATATTGGTTAATTTTTTTTTTTTTTTTTTTTTTTTAAATTCATTTCCCTATCCACATTTGTTTGCAGGGGATTTACCTACATGTTGCTGCCTTTTGCAGCCCTCTAGCTCTTTCCTGGGCTGTTTTACAGCCTTTTTAGTGCCGAAAAGTTCGGGTCCCCATTGACTTTAATGGGGTTCGGGACGAAGTTCGGGTCGGGTTCGCATCCCGAACCCGAACATTTCCGGGAAGTTCGGCCGAACTTCTCAAACCCGAACATCCAGGTGTTCGCTCAACTCTATATATATGCACTTCACTAGTGCAGTTATTTCTGGTAAAAGCATTTTGAGGCCTATTTGAGTACAAAAAGAGAAAAATATTCTCAGTTCAATTCTGTAGGAATATGTAAAGAAGAAAAATATAATTTGTGACGGCTCACCTAGTAGCTAACGTGGAACGGGTGCTCCAGCCAGTATAGACACACCCTGTCTATGGAGTAGATAATAGTATAAAGTAATAGATTCATTGTGCACACCTCATATGGAATATCGCATATATATCAGGAATTGTTTGGATAAGTACTCAATATTTATTGTACATAAATTAAAAAGGGTTATATAAATACACTTGATAGCTGAACAATGTGTTGACAGAATATCTTCTTATTTAAGAACTATGATAAAAATTCAATCCTAACGTGATGTTTGATGTGATCTGTAAACTATCTGTAAAAATATCAAAATGCACAAATATTATATAACAATATGCACAAATAATATATATAAAATATTGTAGGTGAGTATGTGTGATTCACACTAAAAACCATTTCAAAAATATATTATAAAAATCAATAATCGAAACGTGACCTATAAGCAAAATATCTAAAGTGAATTTACACTCATTGAAATATGTAATAAATATAATAAATGGTGAGAAGAGCTATAAAGTGCATATGTAGTAGGAAAAGCACAATGGAAGTACAGTCGTGGCCAAAAGTTTTGAGAATGACACAAGTATTAGTTTTCACAAAGTTTGCTGCTAAACTGCTTTTAGATCTTTGTTTCAGTTGTATCTTTGATGTAGTGAAATATAATTACACGCACTTCATACGTTTCAAAGGCTTTTATCGACAATTACATAACATTTATGCAAAGAGCCAGTATTTGCAGTGTTGGCCCTTCTTTTTCAGGACCTCTGCAATTCGACTGGGCATGCTCTCAATCAACTTCTGGGCCAATTCCTGACTGATAGCAACCCACTCTTTCATAATCACTTCTTGGAGTTTGTCAGAATTTGTGGGTTTTTGTTTGTCCACCCGCCTCTTGAGGATTGACCACAAGTTCTCAATGGGATTAAGATCTGGGGAGTTTCCAGGCCATGAACCCAAAATGTCAACGTTCTGGTCCCCGAGCCACTTAGTTATCACTTTTGCCTTATGGCATGGTGCTCCATCGTGCTGGAAAATGCATTGTTCTTCACCAAACTGTTGTTGGATTGTTGGAAGAAGTTGCTGTTTTGGTACCATTCTTTATTCATGGCTGTGTTTTTTAGCAAAATTGTGAGTGAGCCCACTCCCTTGGATGAGAAGCAACCCCACACATGAATGGTCTCAGGATGCATTACTGTTGGCATGACACAGGACTGATGGTAGCGCTCACCTTTTCTTCTCCGGACAAGCCTTTCTCCAGATGCCCCAAACAATCGGAAAGAGGCTTCATCTGAGAATATGACTTTGCCCCAGTCCTCAGCAGTACATTCACCATACTTTCTGCAGAAGATCAATCTGTCCCTGATGTTTTTTTTGGAGAGAAGTGGCTTCTTTGCTGCCCTTCTTGACACCAGGCCATCTTCCAAAACTCTTCGCCTCACTGTGCGTGCAGATGCGCTCACACCTGCCTGCTGCCATTCCTGAGCAAGCTCTGCACTGGTGGCACTCCGATTCCGCAGATGAATCCTCTTTAGGAGACGATCCTGGCGCTTGCTGGACTTTCTTGGACGCCCTGAAGCCTTCTTAACAAGAATTGAACCTCTTTCCTTGAAGTTCTTGATGATCCTATAAATTGTTGATTGAGGTGCAATCTTAGTAGCCACAATATCCTTGCCTGTGAAGCCATTTTTATGCAACGCAATGATGGCTGCACGCGTTTCTTTGCAGGTCACCATGGTTAACAATGGAAGAACAATAATTTCAAGCATCACCCTCCTTTTAACATGTCAAGTCTGCCATTTTAACCCAATCAGCCTGACATAATGATCTCCAGCCTTGTGCTCGTCAACATTCTCACCTGAGTTAACAAGACGATTACTGAAATGATCTCAGCAGGTCCTTTAATGACAGCAATAAAATGCAGTGGAAAGGTTTTTTGGGATTAAGTTAATTTTCATGGCAAAGAAGGACTATGCAATTCATCTGATCACTCTTCATAACATTCTGGAGTATATGCAAATTGCTATTATAAAAACTTAAGCAGCAACTTTTCCAATTTCCAATATTTATGTAATTCTCAAAACTTTTGGCCACGACTGTATATTTCTATGGTGAGCAGTGCCCAGAGAATCTACAGTTAGGCACACTACGCCACAATGGGCAATAACATTCGATCCACCAATATTAGAATCTTCAAGGAGGAACCATATATTCAAAAAGGTCCTCAAATTCAGTCACCACAATAGTCAAATGAAGAGATTAATAGTCCACCGTTTTGCGGCAATGTGTCACCTGAGGTGAACTATATTATATTGGACATTTTTGTACCCAACAGTATTGTAATTTTGATCCAGCAGTGCTGTTGTTGAGAAATAGTTCCTTCAGAAAGACAGCACTAATCAAAAAGCACTGATAAAAAAAAGCACTGATAAAAAACTGCACTATAGTGTAGCGAGGGTTAATTCATTCAACCGACTTATCCAGCTTTGTTAAGGTTTCAATATGTTGCGGTTAATTGCTTCTAAATAGATTGCTGTATATCTTTCAGATATTTTGCAATTGTATCAGTATATCAGGAATTGTGGCCTGCTGTACTCCTTAAATATAGATGCCGTTCTACGGTCTCATGATCACAGTCAAATGGACAGGCCACTTAGTTCACCTAGAGGTTAATATATTATAACTGCTACTCACGATTAGTTGGCCCTGATTGTAGATTGTAGTATAGGCGGCTTGGTACTTCCACTCTGTAACTGCAGGCTAATATTTGTTTGTCTCTGTGGCAGCGGCGTCCCACGTGCTCACAGAGGCGGCAGTGTTTAAATCTTTCAGAGTGTGGAATAGCTGCAAAGTCCGAAGGTGTCGGTTTGTTTCATACAGCTGTAAGTGCAGTAAGTCGGATTGGGACAGATGCACAGTGGCGCAATATTAATAGTTTTTAGTTCGTGACGCCAATTGCAATGTGCGCAGGTTATAGTCGCAGGGCCCTTTAAGATGTTATAACTCACGTACCAGTTGAGGAATCCAGAGGGGGATAATGTCTCTGTGTAATGTCAACGGTGTCTCCTACCTGGGTACGGCTGGACTCCTGTATCCTCGCTCACATGCAATAAATTGAGTGTGGTCAGTAAGAGTGTGCTCAAAGAAGAGGGGAGCTAAACACTGGAATGAACATTCCAGTCTAGCTATGCTAAACTGAACTAAACACATTGCTGCCACCTGCTGGTGTACATTGAAATTACAGCATAATATGAACAGGCATAGAAAATACATATAATGGAAAATGCAATGTTAGACTAACAAGATGACAATACATATGCACCTGACATATTGTAGCAGAGAGAAAGAGTTTAGTGACATACTCCAGGATGTTACATAAGTAGCAGAGAGTGATGCATCAAATGAATACTTGGAGCACTCGAAGACCTTGGGGATCCTGTATCAATATAGCATTAGGCTGGGGGTTATCTTTACACCAGACATACTTTTCAGAGATCTCTGTCTCCTTCCTCAGTGGTTCAACCAACCACTGAGAAGGGTATTTTAAGTATAAGTGTATTTTTATTACATTTTTATCATTTTACCATATGTTCATTGTAATCATTGGTCCAATAAGAAAATTCACCCCTGTTTTTGAGCTCTTTTTGAATTGTGTGGGTGAGTTACAGGGTATAAAAGAGGCACATGGATGCTCATAAAATTACCACTGAGAAAGGAGTAAGACCAAAATTGTACTCCGAAACGCGTTTGGTTCGTTCAAAGAAAACTGTAAGAAATACTGCCGGCAGCAAACATCTTGGAAAGACCAGCCTGATATGGAAATCAAGCAAAACCATCGTTAACAGATACCAAGCAACCAGGAAGTGAGACACAGAGGTGATCCAGCGATAATATACCCTGAACCTTCGGTTAATGAAAGCAATACACGCCGACAACATGGCGGTAAATTGGAAACCTTGGAACACGTGCAAGGTCGAAAATAATCGTGAGTACTTCATGAACATTGTTTTATCGTATCTACAAAAACTGCACGTAAGGCCGAAAAAACGCGAGAGGCCAAGAAAATCGTGAGTACTCTACGAACTCTGTTCTATTGTGTCTATATTAAATCTTGGCATTAGAAAGTCTGCATGAATAATATACATGAACTTATGCATCATAAAAATCGTGAGCACCTCATAAATACTGTCCCACTGGGTCTATATTGAATTTTCTGAACAAGAAGGTTTGCATAAACGCAATACGCGAACATTCGATATACTTATGAATATACAAGACTGGCCGTTTAAATAAATGTGTACACTGAACTTTTGATTCAGCAAGTTCTCAAGCCACTATAACAGAACTGTGTAGCCTTTTGCAAGTTATCCAGCTACCTCTGCTTGCCTTAAAGGGGCCACACCTCTGTTCACCTTAAAGGAGCCATTCACATACAATTTGTAACATTGATGAACCATTAGCCATACAGGGAGTGCAGAATTATTAGGCAAGTTGTATTTTTGAGGATTAATTTTATTATTGAACAACAACCATGTTCTCAACGAACCCAAAAAACTCATTAATATCAAAGCTGAATATTTTTGGAAGTAGTTTTTAGTTTGTTTTTAGTTTTAGCTATTTAGGGGGATATCTGTGTGTGCAGGTGACTATTACTGTGCATAATTATTAGGCAACTTAACAAAAAACAAATATATACCCATTTCAATTATTTATTTTTACCAGTGAAAACAATATAACATCTCAACATTCACAAATATACATTTCTGACATTCAAAAACAAAACAAAAACAAATCAGTGACCAATATAGCCACCTTTCTTTGCAAGGACACTCAAAAGCCTGCCATCCATGGATTCTGTCAGTGTTTTGATCTGTTCACCATCAACATTGCGTGCAGCAGCAACCACAGCCTCCCAGACACTGTTCAGAGAGGTGTACTGTTTTCCCTCCTTGTAAATCTCACATTTGATGATGGACCACAGTTCTCAATGGGGTTCAGATCAGGTGAACAAGGAGGCCATGTCATTAGATTTTCTTCTTTATACTCTTTCTTGCCAGCCACGCTGTGGAGTACTTGGACGCGTGTAATGGAGCATTGTCCCTGCATGAAAATCATGTTTTTCTTGAAGGATGCAGACTTCTTCCTGTACCACTACTTGAAGAAGGTGTCTTACAGAAACTGGCAGTAGGACTGGGAGTTGAGCTTGACTCCATCCTCAACCCGAAAAGGCCCACAAGCTCATCTTGATGATACCAGCCCAATCCAGTACTCCACCTCCACCTTGCTGGCGTCTGAGTCGGACTGGAGCTCTCTGCCCTTTACCAATCCAGCCACGGGCCCATACATCTGGCCCATCAAGACTCACTCTCATTTCATCAGTCCATAAAACCTTAGAAAAATCAGTCTTGAGATATTTCTTGGCCCAGTCTTGACGTTTCAGCTTGTGTGTCTTGTTCAGTGGTGGTCGTCTTTCAGCCTTTCTTACCTTGACCATGTCTCTGAGTATTGCACACCTTGTGCTTTTGGGCACTCCAGTGATGTTCCAGCTCTGAAATATGGCCAACTGGTGGCAAGTGGCATCTTGGCAGCTGCACGCTTGACTTTTCTCAGTTCATGGGCAGTTTATTTTGCGCCTTGGTTTTCCACACGCTTCTTGCGACCTGTTGACTATTTTGAATGAAACGCTTGATTGTTCGATGATCACGCTTCAGAAGCTTTGCAATTTTAAGAGTGCTGCATCCCTCTGCAAGATATCTCTATTTTTGACTTTTCTGAGCCTGTCAAGTCCTTCTTTGACCCATTTTGCCAAAGGAAAGGAAGTTGCCTAATAATTATGCACACCTGATATAGGGTGTTGATGTCATTAGACCACACCCTTCTCATTACAGAGATGCACATCACCTAATATGCTTAATTGGTAGTAGGCTTTCGAGCCTATACAGCTTGGAGTAAGACAACATGCATAAAGAGGATGATGTGGTCAAAATACTCATTTGCCTAATAATTCTGTACATAGTGTATATGCGAATTAGCGTTTTATATACAGTACAGACCAAAAGTTTGGACACACCTACTCATTCAAAGAGTTTTCTTTATTCATGACTATGAAGGCATCAAAACTATGAATTAACACATGTGGAATTATATACATAACAAACAAGTGTGAAACAACTGAAAAATGTCATATTCTAGGTTCTTCAAAGTAGCCACCTTTTGCTTTGATTACTGCTTGCACACTCTTGGCATTCTCTTGATGAGCTTAAAGAGGTAGTCCCCTGAAATGGTCTTCCAACAGTTTTGAAGGAGTTCCCATAGATGCTTAGCACTTGTTGGCCCTTTTGCCTTCACTCTGCTGTCCAGCTCACCCCAAACCATCTCGATTGGGTTCAGGTCTGGTGACTGTGGAGGCCAGGTCATCTGGCGCAGCACCCCATCACTCTCCTCATGGTCAAATAGCCCTTACTTTCAAAGTTTTCCCAATTTTTCGGCTGACTGACTGACCTTCATTTCTTAAATTAATGATGGCCACTCATTTTTCTTTACTTAGCTGCTTTTTTCTTGCCATAATACAAATTCTAACAGTCTATTCAGTAGGACTATCAGCTGTGTATCCACCTGACTTCTCCTCAACGCCACTGATGGTCCCAACCCCATTTATAAGGCAATAAATTTCACTTATTAAACCTGACAGGGCACACCTGTGAAGTGAAAACCATTTCAGGGGACTACCTCTTGAAGCTCATCAAGAGAATGCCAAGAGTGTGCAAAGCAGTAATCAAAGCAAAAGGTGGCTACTTTGAAGAACCTAGAATATGACATATTTTCAGTTGTTTCACACTTGTTTGTTATGTATATAATTCCACATGTGTTAATTCATAGTTTTTATGCCTTCAGTGTGAATCTACAATTTTCATAGTCATGAAAATGAAGAAAACTCTTTGAATGAGAAGGTGTGTCCAAACTTTTGGTCTGTACTGTGTGAGTCTCAGGACTAATGTATGTACAATGTTTTAAATATTGAGTATTGGCCAATACATACTGTGTTATTTTTATGTATAGGGAATTTGAACATAAATACACTTTAAATACTGTTGCATCTGCGTGACCCCTGTATTTGTGAGTGCCAATCTAATCATCCAATACATTTTATCTGGTAAACGGGGGTTTACATGAGATTGTGCACCTAACCAGACTTCCTTTTATTCAGTAGAGCCATCCTTATTTGATTAAAACTATTTGATTAGACCCCCATCTTAGGGTGAGCTCACTGAGTAGATAGGAATAATGGATATATGGAGTCACGCAGAAAATAAAAGATTAACTATGGAAACTTTCTCCTTTGGTGCCTTAGCCTCAGAGGAAACACCATGTATGGAATCAATGACTGATCTATTCAGGGAGACTGAATCATTACTCATTAAGCAACTAAAACAAAGATGGGAGATAAAATCCCTTCAACAATATATAGCACAAAAGCGAATTCCAAAAGGCCTTCGCCTTATAAAGACACCGACTCAGGACCTTATTACTCCGGAATTTGAGAATGATTGGAATAATTTTCTGAGTGAGCAGTCATTGGTTCTGATTAACATGATAGTGAGACGCAGATCCCAGATGCTAGAACAAATAGCAGGTAAATTGGACTCCTTAAAGGAGAGGATTGACACACTATCAAAAACGGAAGATTTTGAGAACTGGCAAAGGATATTATGTAGGAGTCTTGATAGAATGGAACAGGAAATTATAAAAAGAAAGAAAAAACTTAACACCAGACCTACTGATAATATCAGAGATGAGTATCCAAATAGCACGGTAATTACAGTAGGTGGTAAACAACATTCAGGTCAGACAAAAAAGCATGAAATACCAATTAAAAACAGATATGAAGCTTTAATAGAGGAGCCTTTTTTAGACAAAACTCCACCGCACCACAAAACCAGGAACAGAACAGCGACACACAGATCAGCGAGCCGACACGCCCTCTGAGGCCAAGCAATCATTATGTACAACACACAGAGGACACACACAGATACAATCTCAGGGACAGACCACCCAGAGACAACAAGAGCACAAGTTCACGGATCACAGATATATGTCACAAATACAACAGAGTCACACACACACACACAACAGAAACGTCATCACAGAACACAGAGACACGAAGAAAGAGAATGAAGGGGAGGGTGATATAAAAATAAGAAGGGACAGATATTAGCATCAGAGAATGATTCTATCGTAAATCTAAGCACAGTATCACTTACACCAGCACAAAAGTCAATCTTGAATAAAGGGTTAAAATTTGCCCCAACCAAGAAACTTAATAAGTTTGATGTATACATAGGGTGGAGAAATATATGCGTCAATTATTTCTAAAAGATACTATATTAAAAATCCAGTCATTAACCAGGAGGATAAATTAAGAAGTACTCCTTACCAACACACAGACCTGAAATTAAGATCCACAAAATATCCAAAACAGGAGTTAAGTGAGGAAATGACAACCTTTAGGAAAAATGTTGAAAATTACATCCGCAGGTTGAAACTTAAAGAAAAACATAAATATAACCTGACGTATAAAGAGGAGGCCATTAAACAACTGAATCGGAAGAGAATATAGTGATACACCCCGCCGATAAGGAGGGGCGATCGTTATTCTCGATAAAAATAAATATGTGGAGGAATGCCGGAGACAATTGGGGGATCCTAATACTTATAAGAAATTAACTAAGGATCCAACCCAACAATATCAACAAGAATTAATCAATTTGTGCAATAGGGGTTTGGACAGTGGAATCCTGAACGAACAGGAATACGGATACATAACCACAACTCAACAAAGACTACCTGTCTTTTATTGTATCCCCAAATTGCACAAAAACCCGGTGGATCCTCCGGGCCGCCCAATTGTCTCCGGCATTGGGTCATTATCTTCTAACTTATCCTGTTATATAGATAAATTACTCCAACCAACAGTTCAGAAACAGAAATCCTATTTAAAAGGTACTACACAGGCAATAGAAATTTTGGAGAGTCTGAGTTATGATCCAACATGGACAATTTGTACCCTAGACGTACAGTCATTATACACTGTAATCAATTATATCCAGGGTGTAACAGCAATGAAATTCATGCTGTCAGAAGAAAGTAGATTACCAATGGAGCAGATCGATTTTTTGGGAGACAGTGTAGGGTATATTTTTAGACCATAATTATATGTTTTTTGAATCTGAATATTACCTACAAATTCAGGGCACAGCCATGGGCACCAGGTTCGCCCCAAGTTATGCTAATTTTATTTATGGCATATTGGGAATATCAGAACATCGAACCCCTGCTTGGGGCGGACCTGGTGCTCTGGCTTCGTTACATCGACTATGTAATTTTCATATGGAGAAAGATAGACAATCCTTGGACAAATTTCTGGAAATGATTAATGTCAATGATTGAATATACAATTTACTGCTCATATGTGAAACATCCATAGAATTTCTGGATCTACAGGTAACTCCGAAAGATCAGCAAATAATCTGTAATACTTATTATAACCCCTTCACGCAACATCACGTACATGTACGTGGGGAATGTGGTTCCTCACCGCATCCCCACGTGCATGTACGTGATCGGCTTTCACTGTCAGCGCAGGGAGCGAAGCGCTGAAGGTTCAGTGAAGCCGCGTGCTGGGGTTGCTAGGCAACCAGAGAAGCTGAAGGAACAGCATCGGAGCTCTGACCCGCCCGCGATCGCTGTGATTAGTCCATTACTGCAGAGGGACCAATCGCAGCACATCGGGGCAGGTAAGGGGGGGTTAGGGAGGGACTATGCTTTTCCTTCTGATCGCCCCAATTCCTGTCAGGGAAGCGATCAGAGAAGGAGATAATGTGAAAATCTTCCCGATCTATGACGAGTATACTCGTCATGGAGCACTGCTACTTAGCGCGCCATGATGAGTATACACGTCATGGCATTCAACTATCGCGATCGCTGCAAACCGCAGGTCAATTCAGACCTGCGGTTTGTAGCGCTTTCTGCAGTTTCTGATCCCCGCGGTCCCTGACTGAAACTTTAGTATGTCCAAAATAAAGATTTTTCACCCCCCTGCACCCCTGAATGATATTATGTGGGCGGTGGTGCAGGGGGGGTGTCGCAGGGCGGTGCGGTAAGGTGCGGGAGGTGGGCGGTGCGGCAGGCGGGATCGCGATCCCCCGCCCGCCTCCCCTTGAATGATCGTTGGCGTCTAGTGGGTATACCAGGGTGCCAGCACATTGCTGGCACCTGGTGGTATAAACGGCTGACATCAGCGATGTCAGCGTTTAACCCTTTCCATACAGCGGTCCGTACGGACCGCTGTATGGAAAAGGTTATCAGTCAGGGAGCTCCTTCCCTCCCATCGGGGGGCTGCTGTGCCTTTGCAGCCCCCCGATGGGAGAGGGAGAGAGCCCCAGAGAGCCCCCCTCAGCCCTGTGCTTACCCTTCCCCGTCTGCACAGTTCTGACCAGTACTGAGCAGACAGGGAAGGTCCCAATGGCAACAGGACGCCTCTCAGGCGTCCTGCTGTCCATGTGCTGAACAGATCTGTGCTAAAAGGCATAGATCTGTTCAGACAAGTGTAAAATACAGTACAGTACAATATATATTGTACTGTACTGTATTATACAGACATCAGACCCACTGGATCTTCAAGAACCAAGTGGTCTGGGTAAAAAAAAAAGTGAAAAAAAGTGAAAAAAGTTTCAAAAAAACACATTTATCACTGAATAAAAAATAAATAAAAAAAATACACTACACATATTAGTTATCGCCGCGTCCGTAACGACCTGATCTATAAAACGGTCATGTTACTTTCCCGCACGGTGAACGCCATAAAAATAAAAAAATAAAAACTATGAGGAAATTGAAATTTTGCCCACCTTACTTCCCAAAAAAGGTAATAAAAGTGATCAAAAAAGTCGCATGTATGCCAAAAAAGTACCAATCAAACCGTCACCTCATTCCGCAAAAATGAGCCCTTACATGAGACAATGGCCCAAAAAATTAAAAAAACTATGGGTCTCAGACTATGGAGACACTAAAAACATGATTTTTTTTTGTTTCAAAAATGATATTATTGTGTAAAACCCTCATAAATTATAAAAAGGTAGACATATTAGGTATTGCCATGTCCGTAAGAACTGTTCTATAAAAATACTACATGACCTAACCCCTCAGGTGAAACACTGTAAAAAAAATTAAATAAAAACGGTGTCAAAAAAGCTATTTTTTTGTTACCTTACATCACAAAAAGTGTAATAGCAAGCGATCAAAAAGTCATATGCACCCCAAAATAGTACCAATCTAACCGTCATCTCATCCCGCAAAAATGATACCCAACCTGAGACAATCGCCAAAAAACTGAAAAAACTATGGCTCTCAGACTATGGAGACACTAAAAGATGTTTTTTTTTGTGTCAAAAATGATATTATTGTGTAAGACCTAAATAAATAAAAAAGTATACATATTAGGTATCGTCACGTCCGTAAGAACCTGCTCTATAAAAATAGCACATGATCTAACCTGTCAGATGAACGTTGTAAATAATAAAACATTGCCAAAATAGCTATTTTTTGGCAAATTTTCCATTTTAATCCATTTTTTCCATAACAAAGCAAGGGTTAACAGCCAAACAAAACTCAATATTTATTGCCCTGATTCTTTAGTTTATAGAAATGCCCCATATGTGGTTGTAAACTGCTGTATGGCCACACGGCAGGGCGCAGAAGGAAAGGAGCGCCATATGGTTTTTGGAAGGCAGTTTTTGCTGGACTGGTTTTTTGACACCATGTGCCATTTGAACCCCCCCCCCCCCCCCCCCCCGATGCACCACTAGAGTATAAACTCCAAAAAATGACCCCATTTTGGAAACTACACCCTCAAGGTATTCAAAACTGATTTTACAAACTTTGTTAACCCTTTAAGTGTTCCACAAGTGTTAATGGCAAATGGAGATGAAATTTCTGAATTTCTATTTTTTGTTACTTTGCCTCACAAAAGTGTAATATAGAGCAACCAAAAATCATATGTACCCTAAAATAGTACCAACAAAAACTGCCACCTTATCCTGTAGTTTCCAAAATGGGGCCACTTTTTTGGAGTTTCTAACCTAGGGGTGCATCAGGGGGCTTTAAATGGGACATGGTGTCTAAAAACAATCCAGCAAAATCTGCCTTCCAGAAACCATATGGTGTTCCTTTCCTTCTCCCTGCCGGCCGTGTGCCGTTTACGACCCCATATGTGGTCGTAAACTGCTGTACGACCACATATGGGGTGTTTCTGTAACTACAGAATCAGGGCCATAAATAAAGAGTTTTGTTTGGCTGTTAACCCTTGCTTTGTTACTGGAAAAAAAATATTAAAATGGAAAATCTGCCGAAAAAGTGAAATTTTGAAATTGAATCTCTATTTTCCATAATTCTTGTGGAACACCTAAAGGGTTAACAACGTTTGTAAAATCAGTTTTGAATACCTTGAGGGGTTTAGTTTCTTAGATGGGTCACTTTTATGGAGTTTCTACTCTAGGGGTGCATCAGGGGGGCTTCAAATGGGACATGGTGTAAAAAAAAAACAGTCCTGCAAAATCTGCCTTACAAAAACCGCATGGCATTCCTTTCCTTCTGCGCCCTGCCGTGTGCCCGTACAGCAGTTTACGACCACATATGGGTGTTTCTGTAAACTACAGAATCAGGGCCATAAATAATGAGTTTTGTTTGGCTTTTAACCTTGCTTTGTTACTGGAAAAAAATGGATTTAAAATTGTAAATTTGCAAAAAAATTGAAATTCTGAAATTTTATCTCCATTTGCAATAACTCTTGTGGAACACATAATGGTTAACAAAGTTTGTAAAATCAGTTTTGAATACCTTGAGGGGTGTAGTTTTCAAAATGGGGTTTTTTTGGGTTGTTTCATTATGTAAGCCTCACAAAGTGACTTCAGACCTGAACTGGTCCTTAAAAAATGGGTTTTGGAAATTCTCTGAAAAATGCTTCTAAATTTCTAAGCCTTGTAACGTCCCCAAAAAATAAATATATCATTCCCAAAATGATCCAAACATGAAGTAGACATATGGGGAATGTAAAGTAATAAACTATTTTTAGAGGTATTACTATGTATTATAGAAGTAGAGAAATTGAAACTTGGAAATTTTCAAATTTTTCCAAAATTTTGGTAAATTTGGTATTTTTTTTATAAAAAAAAAATGAAATTTTTTTGACTCCATTTTACCAGTGTCATGAAGTACAATATGTGACGAAAAAATAATCTCAGAACGGCCTGGATAAGTAAAAGCGTTTTAAAGTTATTCACACATAAACTGACACTGGTCAGATTTGCAAAAAATAGCCTGGTCCTTAAGGTGAAAAATGGCTTGGTCCTGAAAGGGTTAAACCAGTTTCAAAGAACAGATTCATCCTATTCAGCAGTTGCCACCTTCCTAGGTGGTAACTAAATGTGCCGGAGGGCCAATTTAGGAGACTGAAGCGCAATTGCACAGTAGAAACCGTCTTTGAACAGGAAGCAGCTCAGATGAGACAGAAATTTGTAGAGAAACAATATCCAATCGATCTGGTAAATACCTCACTGGACAAAATTAGACAAACAAAAAGGAGACGTTTTTTGGCAATAAGGAAGAGGCCGAAAAGACAAAAAAGAATAAGCAAATGAGGTTAATAATACATTTAACAATCAATACAGGATTTTTAAAAATAGTCAACAGACATTGGCATTATCTACAGAAAGATAAGCTCATAGGAGGAAATACCATCAAAACCCTGTGTAACGTTCTCCAAAGCCCCAAATTTAGGGATTCAGGTAGCACCCACAATTAAAAAACCTGGTCAACCACAATTGTCTGTACAAAAATGGATAGGCCTGAAAGGATTTCATAGATGTGGAGCATGCAGCGCATGTTCCATAACTTCTTTTCCGAAAAAAACGGAAATGATATCAAGTGTCAATGGACACACACATCAGATCAAGGAGTTTCTCACCTGCAATTCGAGCAGTGTGATCTACGTAATCACCTGCCCATGCAATAAACAGTACGTGGGGCGTACCAAAAGGACTTTGAAAAAGCGTATATCAGAGCAGATGGCAAATAGACGAAAAGGAGATATTAAACATACTTTATCCCATCACTTTAAAAGTGTACACAATAAAGATCCATCTGTTCTGACATACGCCGCAATAGAAAGTTAATAGACAATGGCGAGGTGGGGATCATATCAAGTGTATGTCCAGGCTAGAATCCCGGCGTATTTTTGAATTTGATTCTACTTGCACCGCAAGGTCTGAACGCCGACATGGAAGTATTCGGATTTCTGTGATTGTGGGGTGGGGCTCCGGAATTGATGGAGGACCTCGGAGGTGTTTTTATTCGACCTCGGGGTCCTTCCTTGGTTCCGAGGCCCTCCCTATATCATCCTGACATCAACATAACTAAGTGATAGGATCTCATCCATTTAGTTTGGGGTCCCTTCCTTCTATTGATGTGAGAGCATGTAGACTGGTCACACCATCGGAGAAAGTTTTCATTTTTCATGTTTTTAAGTTAAAGGATTATTAAATTGTGAAATTTGTGATTAGGCAAACATTATAATAGAAATGCTTCTTAGGGGTGAATCTCTGAAGTATTCTGCAGCATTGGCAAAAAAAAAAACGCATCTACATACAAAAAACGCATGAAAAACGCATGGAAACTGCACATGCGTTTTTTGTTTTTTTTTGGCAATGTACTAATGTGCAGAAATGTCTAGCCAAAAGATAGTGAAGATATATTAAGTATAAGTGTATTTTTATCACATTTTATCATTTTTACCATATGTTCATTGTAATCATTGGTCCAAAAAGAAAATTCCACCCCTGTTTTTGAGCTCTTTTTGAATTGTGTGGGTGGAGTTTACAGAGGTATAAAAGAGGGCACATGGAGGCTCATAAAAAATTACCACTGAGGAAGAGTGTAGGACCAAAAATTGTCCTCGAAACGCGTTTGGTTCGTCAAAGAAATCGGCTTCCAGTGCCAATGTAGAAACAAACAACTTAAGAAATTCTGCCGGCAGCAAACATCTTGGAAAGACCAACCTGATATGGGAAATCAAGCAAAACCATCGTTAACAGATACGAAGCAACCAGGAAGTGAGACACAGAGGTGATCCAGCGATAATATACCCTGAACCTTCGGTAATGAAAGCAATACACGCGACAACATGTGGTAAATTGGAAACCTTGGAACACGTGCAAGGTCGAAAATAATCATGAGTACTTCATGAACATTGTTTTATCGTGTCTACAAAAACTGTACGTAAGGCCGAAAAAATCGAGAGGCCAAGAAAATCGTTGAGTACTCTACGAACTCTGTTCTAATTGTGCCTATATTATATCTTTGGCATTAGAAAGTCCGCATGAATAATATACATGAAACTTATGCATCATAAAATCCCGCGAGCACCTCATAAATACTGTCCTACTGGGTCTATATCGAATTTTCTGAACAAGAAGGTTGCATAAAACGCAATACGCGAACATTCGATATACTTACTGAATATACAAGACTGGCCCGTTTAAATAATTGTGTACAACTGAACTTTTGATTCAGCAAGTTCTCAAGCCACTATAACAGAACCCGTGTAGCCTTTTGCAAGTTATCCAGCCTACCTCTGCTTGCCTTAAAGGGGCCACACACCTCTGTTCACCTATAAAGGAGCCATTCACAATACAATTTGTAAGATTTGATGAACCATTAGCCATATATATGCGAATTAACGTTTTATATATGAAGTCTCAGGACTAATGTATGTACAATGTTTTAAATATTGAGTATCGGCCAATACATACTGTGTTATTTTTATGTATAGGGAATTTTAAACATAAATACATTTTAAATACTGTTGCATCTGTGTGACCCCTGTATTTGTGGAGTGCCAATCTAATCATCCAATACAAACTATTAATTTATACTGTAGGAATATGTGTTGAAAATGTTTAGTGGCCTATTTCAGTACATATAAAGAAAAATATATACGCACTTCACTGGTGCATTTTACTTCTGGTAAAAGCGTTTAGTGGCCAATTTCAGTACAAACAGAAAAATATATTCTCAGTTCACTTCTGCAGTTATGTGTCAAAAGCGGTTTAGTGGCTTATTTCAATACAGAAAGAAAAATATATACGCTCTTGACTGGTGCAGTTATTGTAATAAAAGCGTTTATTGGCCTATTTCAGTACAAAAAGAAAATTATATTCTCAGTTCATTTCTGAAGCTATATGTGTTGAAAGCTTTTAGTGGCCTATTTCAGTACAGAAAGAAAAATATATACGCACTTCATTGGTGCAGTTATTTCTAGTAATAGCATTTAGTGGCCTATTTCAGTACAAAAAGAAAAATACATGCTCAGTTTACTTCTGCAGTTATGTGTGTTGAAAGCGTTAGTGGCCTATTTCAGTACAGAGAGAAAAATATATACGCACTTTACTGGTGCAGTTATTTGTGGCAAAAGCATTTAGTGGCCTATTTCAGTACAGAAAGAAAAAATATATGCACTTCACTAGTGCAGTTATTTCTGGTAAAAGCGTTAGTGGCCTATTTCAGTACAAAAAGAAAAAATATATTTTTTGTTCACTTCTGTAGGTATATGTGTTGAAAGCGTTTAGTGGCCTATTTCAGTACAGAAAGCAAAATATATATGCACTTCACTAGTGCAGTTATTTCTGGAAAAAGTGTTTAGTGGCCTAATTAAGTACAAACTGAAAAATATATTCTCAGTTCACTTCTACAGTTATGTGTGTTGAAAGCGTTTAGTGCCCTATTTCAGTACAGAAAGAAAAAAATATTTGCACTTCACTGGTGCAGTTAGTTGGTGTAAAAGCGGTTAGTGGCTTATTTCAGTACAAAAAGAAAAATATATTCTCAGTTCACTTCTGCAGTTATATATGTGTTGAAAGCGTTCAGTGGCCTATTTCAGTACAGAAAGAAGACTATGTGCACACTTCACTGGTGCATTTATTTCTGGTAAAGGCATTTAGTGGTCTATTTCAGTACAAAAAGAAAAATATATTCCCAGTTCACTTCTGCAGTTATATGTGTTGAAAGCGTTTAGTGGTCTATTTCAGTAAAGAAAGAAAAAAAAATATATATATACATGTCACTGGTGCAGTTATTTCTGGTAAAAGCATTTAGTGGCCTGTTTCAGAACAAAATAAAATATATTCTCAGTTTACCTTCTGCAGTTATGTGTTGAAAGCGTTTAGTGGCCTATTTCAGTACAGAAAGAAAAATATAAACGAATTTCACTGGTGCAGTTATTTCTGGTAAAAGCGTTTAGTAGCCTATTTCAGTATAAAAAGAAAAATACATTCTCAGTTCACTTCTGCAGTTATGTGTGTTGAAAGCGCTTAGTGGCCTATTTCAGTACAGAAAGAAAAATATATAGCACTTCACTGGTGCAGTTATTTCTGGTAAATGCGTTTAGTGGCCTATTTCAGTGCAGAAAGAAAAATATATACGAATTTCACTGGTGCAGTTAATTTTGGTGAAAGCGTTAGTGGCCTATTTCAGTACAAAAAGAAAAATATATTCTCAGTTCACTTCTGCAGTTATATGTGTTGAAAGTGTTTAGTGGCCAATTTCTGTACAGAGAGAAAAATATATACGCAATTCACTGGTGCAGTAATTTCTGGTAAAAGTGTTTAGTGGCCTATTTCAGTACAGAAAGAAAAAAAATATATGCACTTCACTGGTTGCAGTTATTTATTGTAAAAGCGTTTAGTGGCCTATTTCTGTAGAGAATAAAAAATATATGCGCACTTCACTGGTGCAGTTATTTGTGGCAAAAGCATTTAGTGGCCTATTTCAGTACAGAAAGATTTATATATACGCATTTCACTGGTGCACTTATTTCTGGTAAAAGCCTTTGGTGGCCTATTTCAGAACAAAATTAAAATATACTTCTCAGTTCACTTCTGCAGTTATATGTGTTGAAAGCATTTAATGGCCTATTTCAGTACAGAAAGAAAAATATATATGCACTTCACTGGTACATTTATTTCTGGAAAAAGCATTTAGTGGCCTATTTTAGTACAGAAAGAAAAATATATACGCACTAAACTGGTGTAGTTATTTTGTTTAAAAACGTTTAGTGGCCTGATTCAGTGCAGAAAGAAAATATATTTGTCGCTTTTATGTGAGTTTTAATTTGCTTTTAATTAGGGATGAGCGAACCCGAACTGTATAGTTCGGGTTCGTACCGAATTTTGGGGTGTCCGTGACACGGACCCGAACCCGAACATTTTCGTAAAAGTCCGGGTTCGGGTTCGGTGTTCGACGCTTTCTTGGCGCTTTTTGAAAAGGCTGCAAAGCAGCCAAATCAACAAGCGTCATACTACTTGCCCCAAGAGGCCATCACAGCCATGCCTACTATTGGCATGGCTGTGATTGACCAGTGCAGCATGTGACACAGCCTCTATACAGGGAGTGCTGAATTATTAGGCAAGTTGTATTTTTGAGGATTAATTTTATTATTGAACAACAACCATGTTCTCAATGAACCCAAAAAACATTAATATCAAAGCTGAATATTTTTGGAAGTAGTTTTTAGTTTGTTTTTAGTTTTAGCTATTTTAGGGGGATATCTGTGTGTGCAGGTGACTATTACTGTGCATAATTATTAGGCAACTTACAAAAAACAAATATATACCCATTTCAATTATTTATTTTACCAGTGAAACCAATATAACATCTCAACATTCACAAATATACATTTCTGACATTCAAAAACAAAACAAAAACAAATCAGTGACCAATATAGCCACCTTTCTTTGCAAGGACACTCAAAAGCCCTGCCATCCAAGGATTCTGTCAGTGTTTGATCTGTTCACCATCAACATTGCGTGCAGCAGCAACCACAGCCTCCCAGACACTGTTCAGAGAGGTGTACTGTTTTCCCCTCCTTGTAAAATCTCACATTTGATGATGGACCACAGGTTCTCAATGGGTTCAGATCAGGTGAACAAGGAGGCCATGTCATTAGATTTTCTTCTTTTATACCCTTTCTTGCCAGCCACGCTGTGGAGTACTTGGACGTGTGTGATGGAGCGTTGTCCTGCATGAAAATCATGTTTTTCTTGAAGGATGCAGACTTCTTCCTGTACCACTGCTTGAAGAAGGTGTCTTACAGAAACTGGCAGTAGGACTGGGAGTTGAGCTTGACTCCATCCTCAACCCGAAAAGGCCCCACAAGCTCATCTTTGATGATACCAGCCCAAACCAGTACTCCACATCCACCTTGCTGGCGTCTGAGTCGGACTGGAGCTCTCTGCCCTTTACCAATCCAGCCACGGGCCCATCCATCTGGCCCATCAAGACTCACTCTCATTTCATCAGTCCATAAACCTTAGAAAAATCAGTCTTGAGATATTTCTTGGCCCAGTCTTGACGTTTCAGCTTGTGTGTCTTGTTCAGTGGTGGTCGTCTTTCAGCCGTTCTTACCTTGGCCATGTCTCTGAGTATTGCACACCTTGTGCTTTTGGGCACTCCAGCGATGTTGCAGCTCTGAAATATGGCCAAACTGGTGGCAAGTGGCATCTTGGCAGCTGCACGCTTGACTTTTCTCAGTTCATGGGCAGTTATTTTGCGCCTTGGTTTTTCCACACGCTTCTTGCGACCCTGTTGACTATTTTGAATGAAACGCTTGATTGTTCGATGATCACGCTTCAGAAGCTTTGCAATTTTAAGAGTGCTGCATCCCTCTGCAAGATATCTCA
Organism: Bufo bufo; assembly: GCF_905171765.1. Lineage (NCBI taxonomy): Eukaryota > Metazoa > Chordata > Amphibia > Anura > Bufonidae > Bufo > Bufo bufo. The sequence continues at coordinate 297,159,531 of NC_053393.1, forward strand.
CTATTTTTGACTTTTCTGAGCCTGTCAAGTCCTTCTTTTGACCCATTTTGCCAAAGGAAAGGAAGTTGCCTAATAATTATGCACACCTAATATAGGGTGTTGATGTCATTAGACCACACCCCTTCTCATTACAGAGATGCACATCACCTAATATGCTTAATTGGTAGTAGGCTTTCGAGCCTATACAGCTTGGAGTAAGACAACATGCATAAAGAGGATGATGTGGTCAAAATACTCATTTGCCTATAATTCTGCACTCCCTGTATAAGCTTGGGTCACATAGCGCTGCACATCACTCTGCTGTTACAAGTGTAGGAGAGGTTGCAGCTGCGACGTTAGGGCGAGATTAGGCAGTGATTAACTCATCCAAAACACTTAAGACAGTGATCGATCTACAGCTGTGGATCATTGAACTGCTGCTATTCAATTGCTCACTGTTTTTAGGCTGCCCAGAGCGTTTTTCAGTCACTTTTTTTCTGGTCTGATCGGCGGCCATTTTGTGGCTTGTGGTGCGCCAGCACAAGCTGCCACCAAGTCCATTTAACCATCAATAGTGTGGTTATTTTTTGGCTATATCCTACATCAGGGGCAAGCTGCCACCAAGTCCATTTAACCATCAATAGTGTGGTTATTTAAATCTATCCCTAAAGGGTATATTAGATTCAAGGTGCTGATAGGGTCATTCTCAATAACTTCACACACACGCTACTGTGCATATCCAAGTCTAATTCTGTCCGTAAACGTATACCTGTCACCCAGCGCCTAAATAATAGGCCTCAAATTTATATTCAGCTAAATCTCTGGCTATTGCTGTAGCTGGTTAAGTTATATTGTGTCTGTCAAAGCACAGTTTTTGTTCTGGTTTGAAATAAAATTCCCAACCAAGCAATTTCCTAAATTAGTGGTTTCTGCTGTATCAGGCCTACTTTAAAATCTATCCCTAAAAGGGTATATTAGATTCAAGGTGCTGATAGGGTCATTCTCAATAACTTCACACACACTATACTGTGCATATCCAAGTCTAATTCTGTCCGTAAACGTATACCTGTCACCCAGCACCTAAATAATAGGCCTCAAATTTATATTCAGCTAAATCACTGGGAATTGCTGTAGCTGGTTAAGTTATATTGTGTCCGTCAAAGCACAGTTTTTGTTCTGGTTTGAAATACAATTCCCAACCTAGCAATTTCCTAAATTAGTGGTTTCTGCTGTATCAGGCCTACTTTAAATCTATCCCTAAAAGGGTATATTAGATTCAAGGTGCTGATAGGGTCATTCTCAATAACTTCACACACACGCTACTGTGCATATCCAAGGTCTAATTCTGTCCGTAAACGTATACCTGTCACCCTGCGCCTAAATAAATAGCCTCAAATTTATATTCAGCTAAATCTCTGGCTATTGCTGTAGCTGGTTAAGTTATATTGTGTCCGTCAAAGCACAGTTTTTGTTCTGGTTTGAAATACAATTCCCAACCTAGCAATTTCCTAAATTAGTGGTTTCTGCTGTATCAGGCCTACTTTAAATCTATCACTAAAAGGGTATATTAGATTCAAGGTGCTGATAGGGTCATTCTCAATAACTTCACACACACGCTACTGTGCATATCCAAGTCTAATTCTGTCCGTAAACGTATACCTGTCACCCAGCGCCTAAATAATAGGCCTCAAATTTATATTCAGCTAAATCACTGGGTATTGCTGTAGCTGGTTAAGTTATATTGTGTCCGTCAAAGCACAGTTTTTGTTCTGGTTTGAAATACAATTCCCAACCTAGCAATTTCCTAAATTAGTGGTTTCTGCTGTATCAGGCCTACTTTAAATCTATCACTAAAAGGGTATATTGGATTCAAGGTGCTGATAGGGTCATTCTCAATAACTTCACACACACGCCACTGTGCATGTCCAAGTCTAATTCTGTCCGTAAACGTATACCTGTCACCCAGCGCCTAAATAATAGGCCTCAAATTCATATTCAGCTAAATCTGTGGCTATTGCTGTAGCTGGTTAAGTTATATTGTGTCCGTCAAAGCACAGTTTTTGTTCTGGTTTGAAATACAATTCCCAACCTAGCAATTTCCTAAATTAGTGGTTTCTGCTGTATCAGGCCTACTTTAAATCTATCCCTAAAAGGGTATATTAGATTCAAGGTGCTGATAGGGTCATTCTCAATAACTTCACACACACGCTACTGTGCATATCCAAGTCTAATTCTGTCCGTAAACGTATACCTGTCGCCCAGTGCCTAAATAAGAGGCCTCAAATTTATATTCAGCTAAATCTCTGGCTATTGCTGTAGCTGGTTAAGTTATATTGTGTCCGTCAAAGCACAGTTTTTGTTCTGGTTTGAAATACAATTCCCAACCTAGCAATTTCCTAAATTAGTGGTTTCTGCTGTATCAGGCCTACTTTAAATCTATCACTAAAAGGGTATATTAGATTCATGGTGCTGATAGGGTCATTCTCAATAACTTCACACACACGCTACTGTGCATATCCAAGTCTAATTCTGTCCATAAACGTATACCTGTCACCCAGCGCCTAAATAATAGGCCTCAAATTCATATTCAGCTAAATCTGTGGCTATTGCTGTAGCTGGTTAAGTTATATTGTGTCCGTCAATGCACAGTTTTTGTTCTGGTTTGAAATACAATTCCCAACCTAGCAATTTCCTAAATTAGTGGTTTCTGCTGTATCAGGCCTACTTTAAATCTATCCCTAAAATGGTATATTAGATTCAAGGTGCTGATAGGGTCATTCTCAATAACTTCAGACACACGCTACTGTGCATATCCAAGTCTAATTTTGTCTGTAAACGTATACCTGTCACCCAGCGCCTAAATAATAGGCCTCAAATTTATATTCAGCTAAATCTTTCATTACTGCTATGCCTGTATTAGTGTAATACGGTACCTAAATAGATAGCCAGATAGTGTTAGGTGTCTGTAAAAAAAGGCCTGAATTTGAATTCAATACATTGGGCCAAATAATATTTTTCTTATTGTGGTGAACGGTAACAATAAGGAAAACATCTAGTAAGGGACGCGGACGCGGACATGGTCGTGGTGGTGTTAGTGGACCCTCTGGTGCTGGGAGAGGACGTGGCAGTTCTGCCACAGCCACACGTCCTAGTGAACCAACTACCTCGGGTCCCAGTAGCCAGCAGAATTTACAGTGAAATTTGGTTGGGCCCAATGCCGTTCTAAGGATGGTAAGGCCTGAGCATGTACAGGCATTAGTCAATTGGGTGGCCGACAGTGGATCCAGCACGTTCACATTATCTCCCACCCAGTCTTCTGCAGAAAGCGCACAGATGGTGCCTGAAAACCAAGCCCATCAGTCTGTCACATCACCCTCATGCATATCAGGGAAACTGTCTGAACCTCAAGTTATGCAGCAGTCTCTTATGCTGTTTGAAGACTCTGCTGGCAGGGTTTCCCAAGGGCATCCACCTAGCCCTTCCCCAGGGGTGGAAGAGATAGAATGCACTAACGCACAACCACTTATGTTTCCTGATGATGAGGACATGGGAATACCACCTCAGCACGTCTCTGATGATGACGAAACACAGGTGCCAACTGCTGCATCTTTCTGCAGTGTGCAGACTGAACAGGGAGGTCAGGGATCAAGACTGGGTGGAAGACGATACAGGGGACGATGAGGTCCTAGACCCCACATGGAATGAAGGTCGTGCCACTGACTTTCAGAGTTCGGAGGAAGAGGCAGTGGTGAGACCGAGCCAACAGCGTAGCAAAAGAGGGAGCAGTGGGCAAAAGCAGAACCCGCCGCCAAGAGACTCCGCCTGCTACTGACCGCCGCCATCTGGGACCGAGCACCCCAAAGGCAGCTTCAAGGAGTTCCCTGGCAAGGCACTTCTTCAAACAATGTGCTGACGACAAGACCTCAGTGGTTTGCACGCTGTGCCATCAGAGCCTGAAGCGAGGCATTAACGTTCTGAACCTTAGCACAACCTGCATGATCAGGCACCTGCATGCAAAGCATGAACTGCAGTGGAGTAAACACCTTAAAAACAAGGAAGTCACTCAGGCTCCCCCTGCTACCTCTTCTGCTGCTGCCGCCTCGGCCTCTTCTGCTGCTGCCGCCGCTTCGGCCTCTTCCTCCACCTCTGGAGGAACATTGGCACCTGCCGCCCAGCAAACATGGGATGTACCACCAACACCACCACCTGCGTCACCAAGCATCTCAACCATGTCACACGGCAGCGTTCAGCTCTCCATCTCACAAACATTTGAGAGAAAGCGTAAATTCCCACCTAGCCACCCTCGATCCCTGGCCCTGAATGTCAGCATTTCTAAACTACTGGCCTATGAAATGCTGTCATTTAGGCTGGTGGACACAGACAGCTTCAAACAGCTCATGTCGCTTGCTGTCCCAAAGTATGTTGTTCCCAGCCGGCACTACTTCTCCAAGAGAGCCGTGCCTTCCCTGCACAACCAAGTATTCGATAAAATCAAGTGTGCACTGCGCAACGCCATCTGTGGCAAGGTCCACCTAACCAGAGATACGTGGACCAGTAAGCACGGCCAGGGACGCTATATCTCCCTAACTGCACACTGGGTAAATGTAGTGGCGGCTGGGCCCCAGGCGGAGAGCTGTTTGGCGCACGTCCTTCCGCCGCCAAGGATCGCAGGGCAACATTCTTTGCCTCCTGTCTCCTCCTCCTCCTACTCAGCTTCCTCCTCCTCTTCTTCCACCTGCTCATCCAGTCAGCCACACACCTTCACCACCAACTTCAGCACAGCCCTGGGTAAACGTCAGCAGGCCATTCTGAAACTCATATGTTTGGGGGACAGGCCCCACACCGCACAGGAGTTATGGGGGGGGGTATAGAACAACAGACCGATGAGTGGTTGTTGCCGGTGAGCCTCAAGCCCGGCCTGGTGGTGTGTGATAATGGGCGATATCTCGTTGCAGCTCTGGGTCTAGCCGGTTTGACGCACATCCCTTGTCTGGCGCATGTGCTGAATTTGGTGGTGCAGAAGTTTATTCACAACTACCCCGACATGTCAGAGCTGCTGCATAAAGTGCGGGCCGTCTGTTCGCGCTTCCGGCGTTCACATCCTGCCGCTGCTCGCCTGTCTGCGCTACAGCGTAACTTCAGCCTTCCCGCTCACCGCCTCATATGCGACGTGCCCACCAGGTGGAACTCCACCTTGCACATGCTGGACAGACTGTGCGAGCAGCAGCAGGCCATAGTGGAGTTTCAGCTGCAGCACGCACGGGTCAGTCGCACTGCGGAACAGCACCACTTCACCACCAATGACTGGGCCTCCATGCGAGACCTGTGTGCCCTGTTGCGCTGTTTCGAGTACTCCACCAACATGGCCAGTGGCGATGACGCCGTTATCAGCGTTACAATACCACTTCTATGTCTCCTTGAGAAAACACTTAGGGCGATGATGGAAGAGGAGGTGGCCCAGGAGGAGGAGGAAGAGGGGTCATTTTTAGGACTTTCAGGCCAGTCTCTTCGAAGTGACTCAGAGGAAGGTTTTTTGCAACAGCAGAGGCCAGGTACAAATGTGGCCAGACAGGGCCCACTACTGGAGGACGAGGAGGACGAGGATGAGGAGGAGGTGGAGGAGGATGAGGATGAAGCATGTTCACAGCGGGGTGGCACCCAACGCAGCTCGGGCCCATCACTGGTGCGTGGCTGGAGGGAAACGCAGGACGATGACGATAAGCCTCCCACAGAGGACAGCTTGTCCTTACCTCTCTGCAGCCTGGCACACATGAGCGACCACATGCTGCAGTGCCTGTGCAACGACAGCAGAGTTGCCCACATTTTAACGTGTGCGGACTACTGGGTTGCCACCCTGCTGGATCCCCGGTACAAAGACAATGTGCCCACCTTACTTCCTACACTGGAGCGTGATAGGAAGATGCGCGAGTACAAGCGCACGTTGGTAGACGCGCTACTGAGAGCATTCCCAAATGTCACAGGGGAACAAGTGGAAGCCCAAGGCGAAGGCAGAGGAGGAGCAAGAGGTCGCCAACGCAGCTGTGTCACGGCCAGCTCCTCTGAGGGCAGGGTTAGCATGGCAGAGATGTGGAAAAGTTTTGTCACCACGCCACAGCTAACTGCACCACCGCCTGATACGGAACGTGTTAGCAGACGGCAACATTTCACTAACATGGTGGAACAGTACGTGTGCACACCCCTCCACGTACTGACTGATGGTTTGGCCCCATTCAACTTCTGGGTCTCCAAATTGTCCACGTGGCCAGAGCTAGCCTTTTATGCCTTGGAGGTGCTGGCCTGCCCGGTGGCCAGCGTTTTGTCTGAACGTGTATTCAGTACAGTAGGGGGGCGTCATTACAGACAAACGCAGCCGCCTGTCTACAGCCAATGTGGACAAGCTGACGTTCATAAAAATGAACCAGGCATGGATCCCACAGGACCTGTCCATCCCTTGTGCAGATTAGACATTAACTACCTCCCCTTAACCATATATTATTGTACTCCTGGGCACTTCCTTATTCAATCCTATTTTTATTTTCATTTTACCATTATATTGCGGGGCAACCCAAAGTTGAATAAACTTCTCCTCTGTCTGGGTGCCGGGGCCTAAAAATATCTGACAGTGGCCTGTTCCAGTGGTGGGTGACATGAAGCCTGATTCTCTGCTATGACATTAAGACTGATTCTCTGCTGAGTCGCTGACATGAAGCCAGATTCTATGTTATGGGACCTCTCTCCTCTGTATGGGTGCTGGGGCCTAAATTATATGACAATGGACTGTTCCAATGTTGGGTGACATGAAGCATGATTCTCTGCTATGACATGAAGACTGATTCTCTGCTGACATGAAGCCAGATTCTCTGCTATGGGACCTCTCTCCTCTGCCTGGGTGCCTGGGCCTAAATATCTGACAATGGACTGTTCCAGTGGTGGGTGACGTGAAGCCTGATTCTCTGCTATGACATGAAGACTGATTCTCTGCTGACATGAAGTCAGATTCTCTGCTATGGGACCTCTCTCCTCGGCCTGGGTGCCTGGGCCTTAATATCTGACAATGGACTGTTCCAGTGGTGGGTGACGTGAAGCCTGATTCTCTGCTATGACATGAAGACTGATTCTCTGCTGACATGAAGCCAGATTCTCTGTTATGTGACCTCTCTCCTCTGCCTGGGTGCCAGGGCCTATATATCTGACAATGGACTGTTCCAGTGGTGGGTGACATGAAGCCTGATTCTCTGCTATGACATGAAGACTGATTCTCTGCTGACATGAAGCCAGATTCTCTGCTATGGGACCTCTCTCCTCTGCCTAGGTGCCTGGGCCTAAATATCTGACAATAGACTGTTCCAGTGGTGTGTGACGTGAAGCATGATTCTCTGCTATGACATGAAGACTGATTCTCTGCTGACATGAAGCCAGATTCTCTGCTATGGGACCTCTCTCCTCTGCCTGGGTGCCTGGGCCTAAATATCTGACAATGGACTGTTCCAGTGGTGGGTGACGTGAAGCATGATTCTCTGCTAAGACATGAAGACTGATTCTCTGCTGACATGAAGCCAGATTCTATGTTATGGGACCTCTCTCCTCTGCCTGGGTGCCGGGGCCTAAATATCTGACAATGAACTGTTCCAGTGGTGGGTGACGTGAAGCCTGATTCTCTGCTATGACATGAAGACTGATTCTTTGCTGACATAAAGCCAGATTCTCTGCTATGGGACCTCTCTCCTCTGCCTGGGTGTCTGGGCCTAGATATCTGACAATGGACTGTTCCAGTGGTGGGTGACGTGAAGCATGATTCTCTGCTATGACATGAAGACTGATTCTCTGCTGACATGAAGCTAGATTCTCTGCTATGGGACCTCTCTCCAATTGATATTGGTTAATTTTTATTATATTTTTATTTTAATTCATTTCCCTATCCACATTTGTTTGCAGGGGATTTAACTACATTTTGCTGCCTTTTGCAGCCCTCTAGCCCTTTCCTGGGCTGTTTTACAGCCTTTTTAATGCCGAAAAGTTCGGGTCCCCATTGACTTCGATGGGGTTCGGGTTCGGGACGAAGTTCGGGTCGGGTTCGGATCCCGAACCCGAACATTTCCGGGAAGTTCGGCCGAACTTCTCGAACCCGAACATCCAGGTGTTCGCTCAACTCTACTTTTAATTTATTTAGCTTAGCTAAAAGAAGTAGTGCCAGGCCATGCACAGAGGAGTGGAAGAGGCATAAATGTTTCTAGCGTAGGCAGAGGTCGCAGCAGAGTAAGGGGGCATGTCAGCAGGAGTCCCAGAGAGAGGCCTGAGCTCCTGGTGTCATCTAGCGGTTGTGTCTTGACCAGCAACCCAGCGGTTCTTGATTGATTAACTCGGTCATCCACTACATCCCAAGTGACATCAGACACCCCCAGCTAACAGTCGGTGGGTTCGTCAGACACAACCCTTAGTTGGCATGGCCCGGGAGCAGGCCCTGTGCTCTCACCTGTCCTCAACCTGCCTCTGTCCTTTTCTGTTCCCTCACCACGAGAAGTATTATATGCTGTAGGCTCAGCTCCACTTTTCAGCAGCTACTAGATGACAGTCAGCAGCTACTGCCCAGCCAAGATCTGGACGAGACATTCACTGCTTCCTCCACTAGGCTGGCAAATAGTCATGAGGAGAGTGGCGTGGGAGATGCTGTTGCGAGCGGTCAGGCTCTTGACCCAGAGACTGTAGAGGAGGACATCAGTGACATGCAGACACTACTCGATGATGATGAAGCCGATTGCACTTGGGAGCCAGGTGCAGAAGGGGATTCATCATCATCCGGAGAAGAGGGTGGCGGCTTGCCCGTGAGGCAGTGTCTGAGCCAGCAAGGTGGTAGCATGGCTGGGTGTCAGCAGAGTTGCAGCAGTGGGAGGTCAGGAGCCAAACGTGCCCGTGGTAGACCACCTGCTTTTCAGCAGCCTACCTGCCCAGCAAGTAGTGGTGCAGGGGTTCAGGGAGGCAGCGGAGGTAGCAGTCAGTCAGTGCGGAATGTTGGTGGGAAAATCACCTACTCGGTGTGCAGTTGTTTGTTAAACCGCCGGAGGAGGTTAACTTGGCCATATGTAGATTATGTGGGTAGAAGGTTAAGCGTGGCCAGGGTGCCAATGTTGGCACCACAGCCCTGAGTCAACATATGCAACGTCACCATAAAGTGGCCTGGGAGAACCATGGCTCCGATGTGGTGGTCCAGCCTGCCGCAGCAACCGCTACATCACCCAGTGGATCACATCCGGTTTCAGCCAGTCAATGCTCCACCACCTCAGCTGAAGGGATATTTCTGTCATTCCCATCTTCTGCTGGTCCAAATTCTCCTTCTCCTCCTCCTCATCAGTCATTCCGTCAGCAATGGATCACCGAAGCGATTGTCAAGAGACAGCAGTATGCGTGCACTCATCCAAGGGCGCAGAAGCTGAAAGTGCCCCTGTTCAATTTGCTGGTGCTCCAGTCCCTCCCTTTCCAAGTGGTGGACTCTGCACCTTTCAGACAACTGATGGCTTTTGCCGAGCCGAGGTGGAGAGTCCAAAGCCGTAATTTCTTTGTGAAAAAGGCAGTACCAGCCTTGCACAAATATGTATAACATGAAGTTGGGCCAGTCCTTGAGCCTGTTGGTGTCTGGCAAAGTGCATGGCAGCGCCGACGTGTGGAGCTGTAACTACAGTCAGGGATAGTACATGTCCTTTACGGTCCACTGGGTGAATGTGGTTCCTGCACAGCCACACCAGGAACTTGGCCAGGTCACGCTGCTTCCGCCTTCACATTGTCACTCCGTTGGTCGTGCGACAATGTATGCCTCTGCCTCCTTATCCTCCACCGTGTCCTCAGCCTCCACTGCAGGGACAAGTCACAGTGCCCCTCCAGCATACCACATGTGCAGGGTACGGCGGTGTCACGCTGTTCTGCACCTCGTTTCCCTGGGAGAACGGATTCACACAGGGGAGGAACTGCTCCGTGTCCTTCGCCAAGAAATCGAATCCTGGCTTTCTCACTGACAACTCAAAATTGGAACCATGGTGAGCAACAATGGGAAAAACATTGTGTCGGCGCTGCGTCAAGGAGGCCTGAGCCATGCGCCCTGCATGGCACACGTGTTCAATCTGGTTGTCAAAAGGTTCCTGAAGTCTCCCACCTATCTGCAAGACATCCTAAAAATGGCCAGGAAACTTTGCATGCACTTCAGCTACTTGTACACCGCAAAGCACACCCTCCTTGAGATTCTCAATGGGGTTAAAGTCTGGACTCTGTAGTGGCCAATCCATGTGTGAAAATGATGTCTCATGCTCCCTAAACCATTCTTTCACAATTCGAGCACGGTGAATCCTGGCATAGTCATCTTGGAATATGCCTGTGTCATCAGGGAAGATCAAATCCATTGATGGAATAACCTGGTCATTCAGTATGTACAGGTAGTCAGCTGATCTTATTCTTGGAGCACATACTGTTGCTGAACCTAGACTTGACCAACTGCAGCAACCCCAGGTCATAGCACTGCCCCCACAGGCTTGTACAGTAGGCACTAGGCATGATGGGTGCATCACTTCATCTGCCTCTCTTCTTGCCCTGATGTGCCCATCACTCTGGAACAGTGTAAATCTGGACTCATCAGACCACATGACCTTGTTCCATTGCTCCAGAGTCCAATCTTTATGCTCCCTAGCAAATTGAAGTCTTTTTTTCTGGTTTGCCTCACTGATTAGCAGTTTTCTTACGGCTACACAGCTGTTCAGTCCCAATCCCTTGAGTTCCCTTCACATTGTGCATGTGGAAATGTTCTTACTTTCACTTTATAAACATAGACCTGAGTTCTACTGTTGTTTTTCTTTGATTTGATTTCACCAAACTTTTAAGTGATCGTCAATCACGATCATTCAGGATTTTTTTTCGGCCTCGAATACGATGGGTCACCACTAGGGATGAGCAAACCCGAACTGTAAAAGTCCGGGTTCGGGTTCGGTGTTCGGCACTTTCTTGGCGCTTTTTGAAAGGCTGTAAAGCAGCCAATCAACAAGCATCATACTACTTGCCCCAAGAGGCCATCACAGCCATGCCTACTATTGGCATGGCTGTGATTGGCCAGTGCAGCATGTGACCCAGCCTCTATATAAGCTTGGGTCATGTAGCGCTGCATGTCGCTCTGCTGATACAAGTGTAGGGAGAGGTTACAGCTGCGACGTTAGGGCGAGATTAGACAGTGATTAACTCCTCCAAAAGACTTCATTCAGTGATCGATCTACAGCTGTGGATCATTGAACTGCTGCTATTCAATTGCTCAGTGTTTTTAGGCTGCCAAGAGCGTTTTTCAGTCACTTTTTTTTGGGGTGATCGGCGGCCATTTTGTGGCTTGTGGTGCGCCAGCACAAGCTGCCACCAAGTACATTTAACCATCAATAGTGTGGTTATTTTTTGCTATATCCTACATCAGGGTCAAGCTTTCATCAAGTGCATTTAACCATCAATAGTGTGGTTATTTTTTGGCCATATACTACATCAGGGGCAAGCTGAGCCTGTCACACAAGTGCATTTAACCATCAATAGTGTGTTTTTTTTTTGGCTATATCCTATATCAGGGTCAAGCTGTCATCAAGTACATTTAACCATCAATAGTGTGGTTATTTTTTGGCCATATACTACATCAGGGGCAAGCTGAGCCTGTCACCCAAGTGCATTTAACCATCAATAGTGTGGTTATTTTTTGGCTATATCCTACATCAGGGTCAAGCTGAGCCTGTCACCAAGTTATTCTCAATAACTTCACACACACGCTATAGTGCAGATCAGAGTCTAATTCTGTGATTAAACGTATACCTGTCTCCCAGCGCCTAAAAAATAGCCCTGACATTTATATTCCTCCAAATCAGTACTGTTTTAGCTGGTCAAGTTATTTGTAGTGACCGTAAAAGCACAGTTTTTGTTCTGGGTTTAAAAAGTATTCCCAAATTTGCCATTTTCTAAATTAGTAGTTTCTGCTATATCAGGCCTACTTTAAATCTATCCCAAAAAGGGTATATTAGATTCAAGGTGCTGATAGTGTCATTCTGAAAAACTTAACACACACGCTACAGTGCAGATACAAGTCTAATTCTGTGATTAAAGGTATACCTGTCACACAGCGCCTAAAAAATAGCCCTGACATTTATATTCCTCTAAATCAGTACTGTTTTAGTTGGTCAAATTATTTGTAGTGACCGTAAAAGCAGAGTTTTTGTTCTGGGTCGAATAACTATTCCCAAATTTGCCATTTTCAAAATTGTGGTGAACGGGAACAATGAGGAAAACATCTAGTAAGGGACACGGACGTGGACATGGTCGTGGTGGTGTTAGTGGACCCTCTGGTGCTGGGAGAGGACGTGGCCGTTCTGCCACAGCCGCACTTCCTAGTGTACCAACTACCCAGTAGCCGCCAGAATTTACAGGGATATTTGGTGGGGCCCAATGCCGTTCTAAGGATGGTAAGGCCTGAGCAGATACAGGCATTAGTCAATTGGGTGGCCGACAGTGCATCCAGCACGTTCACATTATCTCCCACCCAGTCTTCTGCAGAAAGCGCACAGATGGCGCATGAAAACCAAGCCCATCAGTCTGTCACACCACCCCCATGCATATCAGGGAAACTGTCTGAGCCTCAAGTTATGCAGCAGTCTCTTATGCTGTTTGAAGACTCTGCTGCCAGGGTTTCCCAAGGGTTTGGGATACAATTCCCAATTTTGCAATTCTCTAAATTAGTGGTTTCTGCTGTATCAGGCCTACTTTAAATCTATCCTTAAAAGGGTATATTGGATTCAAGGTGCTGATAGGGTAATTCTCAATAACTTCACACACACTCTACACTGCAGATCCAAGTCAAATTCTGTGATTAAACGTATACCTGTCACCCAGCGCCTAAAAAATAGGCCTCACATTTATATTCATCCAAATCTGTCATTACTGCTTTAGCTGGTCAAGTTATTTAGTGTCCGTCAAAGCACAGTTTTTGTTCTGGGTTGAAATACAATTCCTAATTTTGCAAATCTCTAAATTAGTGGTTTCTGCTGTATCAGGCCTACTTTAAATCTATCCCTAAAAGGGTATATTAGATTCAAGCTGCTGATAGGGTAATTCTCAATAATTTCACACACACGCTACAGTGCAAATCCAAGTCTAATTCTGTGATTAAACGTATACCTGTCACCCAGCGCCTAAAAAAAAGACTCACATTTATATTCATCCAAATCTGTCATTACTGCTTTAGCTTGTCAAGTTATTTAGTGTCCGTCAAAGCACAGTTTTTGTTCTGGGTTGAAATACAATTCCCAATTTTGCAATTCTCTAAATTAGTGGTTTCTGCTGTATCAGGCCTACTTTAAATCTATCCCTAAAAGGGTATACTAGATTCAAGCTGCTGATAGGGTAATTCTCAATAATTTCACACACACTCTACAGTGCAAATCCAAGTCTAATTCTGTGATTAAACGTATACCTGTCACCCAGCGCCTAAAAAATAGGCCTCACATTTATATTCATCCAAATCTGTCATTACTGCTTTAGCTTGTCAAGTTATTTAGTGTCCGTCAAAGCACAGTTTTTGTTCTGGGTTGAAATACAATTCCCAATTTTGCAATTCTCTAAATTAGTGGTTTCTGCTGTATCAGGCCTACTTTAAATCTATCCCTAAAAGGGTATATTGGATTCAAGGTGCTGATAGGGTAATTCTCAATAACTTCACACACACGCTACAGTGCAGATCCAAATCTAATTCTGTGATTAAACGTATACCTGTCACCCAGCGCCTAAAAAATAGGCCTCACATTTATATTCATCCAAATCTGTCATTACTGCTTTAGCTGGTCAAGTTATTTAGTGTCCGTCAAAGCACAGTTTTTGTTCTGGGTTGAAATACAATTCCCAATTTTGCAAATCTCTAAATTAGTGGTTTCTGCTGTATCAGGCCTACTTTAAATCTATCCCTAAAAGGGTATATTAGATTCAAGCTGCTAAAAGGGTAATTCTCAATAATTTCACACACACGCTACAGTGCAAATCCAAGTCTAATTCTGTGATTAAACGTATACCTGTCACCCAGCGCCTAAAAAATAGGCCTCACATTTATATTCATCCAAATCTGTCATTACGGCTTTAGCTGGTCAAGTTATTTAGTGTCCGTCAAAGCACAGTTTTTGTTCTGGGTTGAAATACAATTCCCAATTTTGCAATTCTCTAAATTAGTGGTTTCTGCTGTATCAGGCCTACTTTAAATCTATCCCTAAAAGGGTATATTAGATTCAAGGTGCTGATAGGGTAATTCTCAATAACTTCACACACACGCTACAGTGCAGATCCAAGTCTAATTCTGTTATTAAACGTATACCTGTCACCCAGCGCCTAAAAAATAGGCCTCACATTTATATTCATCCAAATCTGTCATTACGGCTTTAGCTGGTCAAGTTATTTAGTGTCCGTCAAAGCATAGTTTTTGTTCTGGGTTAAAATACAATTCCCAATTTTGCAATTCTCTAAATTAGTGGTTTCTGCTGTATCAGGCCTACTTTAAATCTATCCCTAAAAGGGTATATTAGATTCAAGCTGCTGATAGGGTAATTCTTAATAACTTCACACACACGCTACAGTGCAAATCCAAGTCTAATTCTGTGATTAAACACATACCTGTCACACATCGCCTAAAAAATAGGCCTCACATTTATATTCATCCAAATCTGTCATTACTGCTTTAGCTGGTCAAGTTATTTAGTGTCCATCAAAGCACAGTTTTTGTTCTGGGTTGAAATACAATTCCCAATTTTGCAATTCTTTAAATTAGTGGTTTCTGCTGTATCAGGCCTACTTTAAATATATCCTTAAAAGGGTATACTAGATTCAAGCTGCTGATAGGGTAATTCTCAATAATTTCACACACACGCTATAGTGCCGATCCAATTATAATTTTGCGATTAAACGTATACCTGTCACCCAGCGCCTAAAAAATAGGCCTCACATTTATATTCATCCAAATCTGTCATTACTGCTTTAGCTGGTCAAGTTATTTAGTGTCCGTCAAAGCACAGTTTTTGTTCTGGGTTGAAATACAATTCCCAATTTTGCAATTCTCTAAATTAGTGGTTTCTGCTGTATCAGGCCTACTTTAAATCTATCCCTAAAAGGGTATATTAGATTCAAGGTGCTGATAGGGTAATTCTCAATAACTTCACACACACGCTACAGTGCAAATCCAAGTCTAATTCTGTGATTAAACACATACCTGTCACACATCGCCTAAAAAATAGGCCTCACATTTATATTCATCCAAATCTGTCATTACTGCTTTAGCTGGTCAAGTTATTTAGTGTCCATCAAAGCACAGTTTTTGTTCTGGGTTGAAATAGAATTCCCAATTTTGCAATTCTTTAAATTAGTGGTTTCTGCTGTATCAGGCCTACTTTAAATATATCCTTAAAAGGGTATACTAGATTCAAGCTGCTGATAGGGTAATTCTCAATAATTTCACACACACGCTATAGTGCCGATCCAATTATAATTTTGCGATTAAACGTATACCTGTCACCCAGCGCCTAAAAAATAGGCCTCACATTTATATTCATCCAAATCTGTCATTACTGCTTTAGCTGGTCAAGTTATTTAGTGTCCGTCAAAGCACAGTTTTTGTTCTGGGTTGAAATACAATTCCCAATTTTGCAATTCTCTAAATTAGTGGTTTCTGCTGTATCAGGCCTACTTTAAATCTATCCCTAAAAGGGTATATTAGATTCAAGGTGCTGATAGGGTAATTCTCAATAACTTCACACACACGCTACAGTGCAGATCCAAGTCTAATTCTGTGATTAAACGTATACCTGTCACCCAGCGCCTAAAAAATAGGCCTCACATTTATATTCATCCAAATCTGTCATTACTGCTTTAGCTGGTCAAGTTATTTAGTGTCCGTCAAAGCACACTTTTTGTTCTGGGTTGAAATACAATTCCCAATTTTGCAATTCTCTAAATTAGTGGTTTCTGCTGTATCAGGCCTACTTTAAATCTATCCCTAAAAGGGTATATTGGATTCAAGGTGCTGATAGGGTAATTCTCAATAACTTCACACACACGCTACAGTGCAGATCCAAGTCAAATTCTGTGATTAAACGTATACCTGTCACCCAGCGCCTAAAAAATAGGCCTCACATTTATATTCATCCAAATCTGTCATTACTGCTTTAGCTGGTCAAGTTATTTAGTGTCCGTCAAAGCACAGTTTTTGTTCTGGGTTGAAATAGAATTCCCAATTTTGCAATTCTTTAAATTAGTGGTTTCTGCTGTATCAGGCCTACTTTAAATCTATCCCTAAAAGGGTATACTAGATTCAAGCTGCTGATAGGGTAATTCTCAATAATTTCACACACACGCTATAGTGCAGATCGAAGTCTAATTCTGTGATTAAACGTATACCTGTCACCCAGCGCCTAAAAAACTAAAAAATAGGCCTCACATTTATATTCATCCAAATCTGTCATTACTGCTTTAGCTGGTCAAGTTATTTAGTGTCCGTCAAAGCACAGTTTTTGTTCAGGGTTAAAATACAATTCCCAATTTTGCAATTCTCTAAATTAGTGGTTTCTGCTGTATCAGGCCTACTTTAAATCTATCCCTAAAAGGGTATATTAGATTCAAGGTGCTGATAGGGTAATTCTCAATAACTTCACACACACGCTACAGTGCAGATCCAAGTCTAATTCTGTGATTAAATGTATACCTATCACCCAGCGCCTAAAAAATAGGCCTCACATTTATATTCATCCAAATCTGTCATTACTGCTTTAGCTGGTCAAGTTATTTAGTGTCCGTCAAAGCACACTTTTTGTTCTGGGTTGAAATACAATTCCCAATTTTGCAATTCTCTAAATTAGTGGTTTCTGCTGTATCAGGCCTACTTTAAATCTATCCCTAAAAGGGTATATTGGATTCAAGGTGCTGATAGGGTAATTCTCAATAACTTCACACACACGCTACAGTGCAGATCCAAGTCAAATTCTGTGATTAAACGTATACCTGTCACCCAGCGCCTAAAAAATAGGCCTCACATTTATATTCATCCAAATCTGTCATTACTGCTTTAGCTGGTCAAGTTATTTAGTGTCCGTCAAAGCACAGTTTTTGTTCTGGGTTGAAATAGAATTCCCAATTTTGCAATTCTTTAAATTAGTGGTTTCTGCTGTATCAGGCCTACTTTAAATCTATCCCTAAAAGGGTATACTAGATTCAAGCTGCTGATAGGGTAATTCTCAATAATTTCACACACACGCTATAGTGCAGATCCAAGTCTAATTCTGTGATTAAACGTATACCTGTCACCCAGCGCCTAAAAAACTAAAAAATAGGCCTCACATTTATATTCATCCAAATCTGTCATTACTGCTTTAGCTGGTCAAGTTATTTAGTGTCCGTCAAAGCACAGTTTTTGTTCAGGGTTAAAATACAATTCCCAATTTTGCAATTCTCTAAATTAGTGGTTTCTGCTGTATCAGGCCTACTTTAAATCTATCCCTAAAAGGGTATATTAGATTCAAGGTGCTGATAGGGTAATTCTCAATAACTTCACACACACGCTACAGTGCAGATCCAAGTCTAATTCTGTGATTAAACGTATACCTGTCACCCAGCGCCTAAAAAATAGGCCTCACATTTATATTCATCCAAATCTGTCATTACTGCTTTAGCTGGTCAAGTTATTTAGTGTCCGTCAAAGCACAGTTTTTGTTCTGGGTTGAAATACAATTCCCAATTTTGCAATTCTCTAAATTAGTGGTTTCTGCTGTATCAGGCCTACTTTAAATCTATCCCTAAAAGGGTATATTGGATTCAAGGTGCTGATAGGGTAATTCTCAATAACTTCACACACACGCTACAGTGCAGATCCAAGTCTAATTTTGTGATTAAACGTATACCTGTCACCCAGCGCCTAAAAAATAGGCCTCACATTTATATTCATCCAAATCTGTCATTACTGCTTTAGCTGGTCAAGTTATTTAGTGTCCGTCAAAGCACAGTTTTTGTTCTGGGTTGAAATACAATTCCCAATTTTGCAAATCTCTAAATTAGTGGTTTCTGCTGTATCAGGCCTACTTTAAATCTATCCCTAAAAGGGTATATTAGATTCAAACTGCTGATAGGGTAATTCTCAATAATTTCACACACACGCTACAGTGCAAATCCAAGTCTAATTCTGTGATTAAACGTATACCTGTCACCCAGCGCCTAAAAAATAGGCCTCACATTTATATTCATCCAAATCTCTCATTACTGCTTTAGCTTGTCAAGTTATTTAGTGTCCGTCAAGGCACAGTTTTTGTTCTGGGTTGAAATACAATTCCCAATTTTGCAAATCTCTAAATTAGTGGTTTCTGCTGTATCAGGCCTACTTTAAATCTATCCCTAAAAGGGTATACTAGATTCAAGCTGCTGATAGGGTAATTCTCAATAATTTCACACACACGCTATAGTGCAGATCCAAGTCTAATTCTGTGATTAAACGTATACCTGTCACCCAGCGCCTAAAAAACTAAAAAATAGGCCTCACATTTATATTCATCCAAATCTGTCATTACTGCTTTAGCTGGTCAAGTTATTTAGTGTCCGTCAAAGCACAGTTTTTGTTCAGGGTTAAAATACAATTCCCAATTTTGCAATTCTCTAAATTAGTGGTTTCTGCTGTATCAGGCCTACTTTAAATCTATCCCTAAAAGGGTATATTAGATTCAAGGTGCTGATAGGGTAATTCTCAATAACTTCACACACACGCTACAGTGCAGATCCAAGTCTAATTCTGTGATTAAACGTATACCTGTCACCCAGCGCCTAAAAACTAGGCCTCACATTTATATTCATCCAAATCTGTCATTACTGCTTTAGCTGGTCAAGTTATTTAGTGTCCGTCAAAGCACAGTTTTTGTTCTGGGTTGAAATACAATTCCCAATTTTGCAATTCTCTAAATTAGTGGTTTCTGCTGTATCAGGCCTACTTTAAATCTATCCCTAAAAGGGTATATTGGATTCAAGGTGCTGATAGGGTAATTCTCAATAACTTCACACACACGCTACAGTGCAGATCCAAGTCTAATTTTGTGATTAAACGTATACCTGTCACCCAGCGCCTAAAAAATAGGCCTCACATTTATATTCATCCAAATCTGTCATTACTGCTTTAGCTGGTCAAGTTATTTAGTGTCCGTCAAAGCACAGTTTTTGTTCTGGGTTGAAATACAATTCCAAATTTTGCAAATCTCTAAATTAGTGGTTTCTGCTGTATCAGGCCTACTTTAAATCTATCCCTAAAAGGGTATATTAGATTCAAACTGCTGATAGGGTAATTCTCAATAATTTCACACACACGCTACAGTGCAAATCCAAGTCTAATTCTGTGATTAAACGTATACCTGTCACCCAGCGCCTAAAAAATAGGCCTCACATTTATTTTCATCCAAATCTGTCATTACTGCTTTAGCTTGTCAAGTTATTTAGTGTCCGTCAAAGTACAGTTTTTGTTCTGGGTTGAAATACAATTCCCAATTTTGCAATTCTCTAAATTAGTGGTTTCTGCTGTATCAGGCCTACTTTAACATCTTAAGGACACATGACGTACAGGTACGTCATGATGTCCTGGTACTTAAGGACACATGACGTACGGGTACGTCATGTGCTGTTCCGATCACTGCCGCCCAGCCGGCAGTGATCGGAACCCGGTGCCTGCTCAAATCATCGAGCAGGCACCTAGGCTAAATGCGCGGGAGGGTCCCGTGACCCCTCCATGTCGGCGATCGCAGCAAACGGCAGGTCAATTCAGACCTGCGGTTTTCTGCGATTTCTGCAGTCTCTGGTCCCCGCGGTCCCTGACCGCGGGGATCAGAAACTTTATATGCCTAAAATAATGTTTTATTAACCCCCCCTGCACCCACGAATGATTTTATGGTGGCGGGAGGTGCAGGGGGAGGGTTGCGGGCGGTGTGGGCGGTGGGGGAGGCGGGCTGTGCGGCAGGCGGGATCGCGATCCTCCGCCCGCCTCCCCTTCTATAATCGTTGGTTTCTAGTGGGTATACCAGGGTGCCAGCACATTGCTGGCACCCTGGTATAAACGGCTGACATCTGCGATGCGATGTCAGCCGTTAACCCTTTCCATACAGCGGTCCGTACGGACCGCTGTATGGAAAAGGTTAACAGCGCAGGGAGCTCTCTCCCTCTCCCATCGGGGGGCTGCTGTGCCTTTGCAGCCCCCCGATGGGAGAGGGAGAGAGCCCCAGAGAGCCCCCCTCAGCCCTGTGCTTACCCTTCCCCGTCTGCGCAGTTCTGAGCAGACGGGGAAGGTTCCCATGGCAACAGGACGCCTCTCAGGCGTCCTGCCGTCCATGGTGCTGAACAGATCTATGCTAAAAGCATAGATCTGTTCAGTGTAAGTAAAATACAGTACAGTACAATATATATTGTTCTGTACTGTATTATACAGACATCAGACCCACTGGATCTTCAAGAACCAAGTGGGTCTGGGTAAAAAAAAAAGTTAAAAAAAGTGAAAAAAAAGTAAAAATCAAAAAACACATTTATCACTGATTAAAAATGAAAAAAATAAAATTCCCTACACATGTTTGGTATCGCCGCGTCCGTAACGACCTGATCTATAAAACGGTTATGTTACTTTACCCGAACGGTGAACGCCATAAAAATAAAAAATAAAAAACTATGATGAAATTGAAATTTTGCCCACCTTACTTCCCAAAAAAGGTAATAAAAGTGATCAAAAAAGTCGCATGTACGCCAAAATAGTACCAATCAAACCGTCATCTCATCCCGCAAAAATCATACCCTACCCAAGATAATCGCCCAAAAACTGAAAAAACTATGGCTCTTAGACTATGGAAACACTAAAACATGATTTTTTTGTTTCAAAAATGAAATCATTGTGTAAAACTTACATAAATAAAAAATAAAGTATACATATTAGGTATCGCTGCGTCCGTATCTACCGGCTCTATAAAAATATCACATGATGTAACCCCTCAGATGACCACCGTAAAAAAATTAAAATAAAAACGGTGTAAAAAAAGCCATTTTTTGTCATCTTACGTCACAAAAAGTGTAATAGCAAGCAATCAAAAAGTCATATGCACCCCAAAATAGATGCCAATCAAACCGTCATTTCATCCCGCAAAAAATGAGACCCTACTTAAGATAATCGCCCAAAAACTGAAAAAACTATGGCTCTTAGGCCTCATGCACACGAACGTTTTTTTTCACGGTCCGCAAAAACAGGGTCCGTAGGTCCGTGATCCGTGACCGTTTTTTCGTCCGTGGGTCTTCCTTGATTTTTGGCGGATCCACGGACATGAAAAAAAAGTCATTTTGGTGTCCGCCTGGCCGTGCGGAGCCAAACGGATCCGTCCTGAATTACAATGCAAGTCAATGGGGACGGATCCGTTTGACGTTGACACAATATGGTGCCATTTCAAACGGATCCGTCCCCATTGACTTTCAATGTAAAGTCCGGAGTCCCTTTTATACCATCAGATCGGAGTTTTCTCCAATCCGATGGTATATTTTAACTTGAAGCGTCCCCATCACCATGGGAACGCCTCTATGTTAGAATATACTGTCGGATATGAGTTAGATCGTGAAACCTCATTTCCGACAGTATATTCTAACACAGAGGCGTTCCCATGGTGATGGGACGCTTCTAGTTAGAATATACTACAAACTGTGTACATGACTGCCCCCTGCTGCCTAGCAGCATCCGATCTCTTACAGGGGGCCGTGATCAGCACAATTAACCCCTCAGGTGCCGCACCTGAAGGGGTTAATTGTACTATCATATCCCCCTGTAAGAGATCAGGGCTGCCAGGCAGCAGGGGGCAGACCTCCCCCCCCCCCTCCCCAGTTTGAATATCATTGGTGGCCAGTGCGCCCCCCCCCCCTTCCTCCATTGTAATAAATCGTTGGTGGCACAGTGTGCGCCCCCCCCTTCCTCCCTCTATTGTAATAATTCGTTGGTGGCACAGTGTGCCCCCCCCCCCCCTCCCCCCCCCCCTTCCTCCCTCTATTGTAATAATTCGTTGGTGGCACAGTGTGCGCCCCCCCCCCCCTTCCTCCCTCTATTGTAAAAAATCGTTGGTGGCAATCATTGGCCCCCCCTCCCTCTATAGCATTTTCAACATTGGTGGCCAGTGTGCGGCCTCCCATCTTGCGCCCCCCCCCCCCCCCCCGCCCCCCCCCCCCCCCCCCGATCATTGGTGGCAGCGGGTTACTAGCAATAGTACAAGATTCATACTTACCTGGGAGCTGTGATGTTCGTGTCCGGCCGGGAGCTCCTCCTACTGGTAAGTGACGGTTCATTTAGCAATGCGCCGCACAGACCTGTCACTGTCACTTACCAGTAGGTGGAGCTCCCGGCCGGACACGAACATCGCAGCAGCAGGTAAGTATTAATCTTCTACTATTGTACTATTGCTAAGTAACCATGGCAACGAGGACTGTAGTAGCGTCCTGGTTGCCATGGTTACCGATCGGAGCCCCAGCGAATAAACTGGGACTCCGATCGGAACTCCGCTGCCACCAATGATGATGGGGGGGAGGGGGGGGGGAGATGGGAGGCTGCACACTGGCCACCAACGTTGTTAATGCTATAGAGGGGGGGGGGGGGGGGCAATGGGGGGCGCACACTGTGCCACCAACGATTTATTACAATAGAGGGAGGAAGGGGGGGGGGGGCGCACACTGTGCCACCAACGAATTATTACAATAGAGGGAGGGGGGGGGGGCGCACTGGCCACCAATGATATTCAAACTGGGGAGGGGGGGGGAGGGTCTGCCCCCTGCTGCCTGGCAGCCCTGATCTCTTACAGGGGGATATGATAGTACAATTAACCCTTTCAGGTGCCGCACCTGAAGGGGTTAATTGTGCTGATCACGGCCCCCTGTAAGAGATCGGGTGCTGCCAGGCAGCAGGGGGCAGTCTTGTACACAGTTTGTAGTGTATTCTAACTAGAAGCGTCCCCATCACCATGGGAACGCTTCTGTGTTAGAATATACTGTCGGTTCTGAGTTTTCACGAAGTGAAAACTCAGCTTTGAAAAAGCTTTTATGCAGACGGATCTTCGGATCCGTCTGTATAAAAACTAAACTACGGCCACGGATCACGGACACGGATGCCAATCTTGTGTGCATCCGTGTTCTTTCACGGACCCATTGACTTGAATGGGTCCGTGAACCGTTGGCCGTGAAAAAAATAGGACAGGTCATATTTTTTTCACGGCCAGGAAACACGGATCACGGATGCGGCTGCAAAACGGTGCATTTTCCGATTTTTCCACGGACCCATTGAAAGTCAATGGGTCCGCGAAAAAAAACGGAAAACGGCACAACGGCCACGGGTGCACACAACGGTCGTGTGCATGAGGCCTAAGGCTGGGAAAACAAGATCCTTCCTCAAATTTCAGGAAGAGATCATCGAGAACCTCCTGTATCCAGGAGGTTCCGTGGCCCCAACCACCAGTGTAGTGAGCCGTCTACACGAGCGACATTTCCCCAATGTTGTTGCTGGTACCTCAACCCAAGCGCCACCCCGAAAAAAATGTTGAGTCTGTAGCAGGAGTGGAATAAGGCGTGACACCCGCTATTTCTGTCCTGACTGCCCTGACCACCCTGCCCTATGCTTAGGGGAGTGTTTCCGGAAGTACCACACACAGGTACACTATTAGTATAGGGATTGCGTAACACAGGACAGGCACACAGGGGTCTTAGGGCCCTTTCACACAGAGCTGCTGCAAACCTCTCCTTTCACCTGGGACAAAGTGCATAATGTACTTTGCCAGATCTCTGGGCGATTTTCGCTTTGCACATTGTCCCATGGGGAAGGAGAGGTTTGTCCTATAAAGGTGAAAAAAAAAAATCACAGGTAAGCAAAAAAGTTAATGTTACAAAAGTTCAATAAAGTTTATAAAAGTTAATGTTCTGTTTCAAATGTTATATAAAGTTAATGTTAATAAATTTATTGCGTTGCGGCCTGTTTTTTTTTTTGTTTTGTTTTGTTTTTTTACCTTCTAGGTGGACCAACCGATCGACCAGCTGCAGCACTGATGTGCATTCTGACAGAAGCATTGCGCTGCTGTCAGATTACACAAAAGTCGGTGTATGCGGCGCTGCAAGACGAGATTTCTCCTCTGCAGTAAAAAAGATACGTTTGCCGAGGCTTATGAGCTGAGGGGCGGTGTTCATATGCTTTGGCAAACATTTTTTATAAAAAATAAATAAATTCCGGCAATGATTTATTCATCCACATCGATTGATGTGAATGGAGAAATCGGGTTAGCCAGGGCATATGAGCTGAGTGGGTTTGGATGTTGGGCGGAGCTCCTAAGTCCTGGCAGACGCCTTTCCCCTCTTTTTTTTTTTTGCACATTTTTTGGCAGAGATTTTTTCATCCACATTGATCGATGCGAATGAAGAAATCTGTACCGTTCATTTTTTCTTTCAGCCCAGCGGCTGAACGAAAAAAAAAAAATCTCATTACCCGTATGCTCAATATAAGGAGAATAGCAGAAACTTCTAATGTTGGCCATACATGTAATGATTGCGGAGACCCTCAAATGCCAGGGCAGTACAAACACCCCACAAATGACCCCATTTTGGGAAGAAGACACCCCAAGGTATTCGCTGAGGGGCATATTGAGTCCATGAAAGATTGAACTTTTTGTCCCAAGTTAGCGGAAAGGGAGACTTTGTGAGAAAAAAATAAAAATAATAAATTTCCGCTAACTTGTGCCAAAAAAAATAAATCTTCTATGAACTCGCCATGCCCCTCACGGAATACCTTGGGGTGTTTTCTTTCCAAAATGGGGTCACATGTGGGGTATTTATACTGCCCTGGCATTTTAGGGGCCCTAAAGCGTGAGAAGAAGTCTGGAATCCAAATGTCTATAAATGCCCTCCTAAAAGGTACTCATTGGAATTTGGGCCCCTTTGCGCACCTAAGCTGCAAAAAGGTGTCACACATGTGGTATCGCCATACTCAGGAGAAGTAGGGCAATGTGTTTTGGGGTGTATTTTTACATATACCCATGCTGGGTGACAGAAATATCTCTGTAAAATGACAACTTTGTATAAAAAAATGGGAAAAGTTGTCTTTTACAGAGATTTTTCTCTCACCCAGCATGGGTATATGTAAAAATACACCCAAAAACACATTGCCCTACTTCTCTTGAGTACGGCGATACCACATATGTGACACTTTTTTGCAGCCTAGGTGCGCAAAGGGGCCCAAATTCCAATGAGTATCTTTCTGATTTCACAGGGCATTTTTTACGCATTTGGATTCCAAACTACTTCTGACGCTTTAGGTCCCCTAAAATGCCAGGGCAGTATAAATACCCCACAAGTGACCCCATTTTGGAAAGAAGATACCCCAAGGTATTTCGTGAGGGGCATGGCGAGTTCATGTAAAATTTATTTTTTGGTCACAAGTTAGTGGAATATGAGATTTTGTAAGAAAAAATAAAAAAATAAAAAAAAATAATAATTTTCCGCTAACTTGTGACAAAAAATAAAAACTTCCATGAACTCACTATGCCCATCAGCGAATACCTTAGGGTGTCTACTTTCCGAAATGGGGTCATTTGTGGGGTGTTTCTACTGTCTGGGCATTGTAGAACCTCAGGAAACATGACAGGTGCACAGAAAGTCAGAGCTGCTTCAAAATGCGGAAATTCACATTTTTGTACCATAGTTTATAAACGCTATAACTTTTGCGCAAACCAATAAATATACACTTATTGCATTTTATTTTATCAAAGACATGTAGAACAATAAATTTTGAGAAAAATTTATATAGAAATGTAGTTTTATTTGAAAAATTTTACAACAGAAATTGCAAAATTTCATTTTTAAAAAAATTTTTCGGACAATTTTGATTAATATCAAAAAAGTAAAAATGTCAGCAGCAATGAAATACCACCAAATGAAAGCTCTATTAGTGAGAAGAAAAGGAGGTAAAATTCATTTTGGGTGGTGAGTTGTATGACCGAGCAATAAACCGTGAAAATAGTGTAGTGCAGAATTGTAAAAAGTGGTCTGGTCATTAAGGGGGTTTAAGCTAGGGGAGCTGAGGTGGTTAAAGGGGTTCTGCACTTTCATTTAACTGATGATCTATCCACTGGATAGATCATCAGCTTCTGATCGGCGGTGGTCCGACACCCGGGACCCCCGCCGATCAGCTGTTTGAGAAGGCAGCGGCGCTCCAGCAGCGCCGCGGCCTTCTCACTGTTTACCACCGGGCTGCCTGCCCACTGACGTCACGACTAGTATCAACTAGCGTGGGCGCGGCTAAGCTCCATTCAAGTGAACAGAGCTTAGCCCCGCCCACGCTAGTTGTTACTAGTCGCGACGTCAGTGGCCCCGCGGCCCGGCTGTAAACAGTGAGAAGGCCGCGGCGCTGCTGGAGCGCCGCTGCCTTCTCAAACAGCTGATCGGCGGGGGTCCCGGGTGTCGGACCCCCATCGATCAAAAGCTGAAGATCTATCCAGAACTGTGAGCCCACTGGGCCTCAATGAGATCCTCTCTTTTGGATGTTTCATTTGATTTCTTTTTTGTCAGTGCCTCTGGAGGAGTATACTGAGAGACCTCTGTGTATTTAATATAAATTGACCCGTCAGAAAAAATGAGTTGTATCTGACCGTAAAAGGTCTAATTAATTTGATTTATGCGGTGATCTAGGTTATCAATGGATGGACTGATGGAACCCAGTAAACATCCGTCCGTCTCCCTATGATCACCAATCCCCATCTATATGTATTTAGATTAGGGTATCCCATGATTTTTGAATACGCCAAAATAATCTCCGGTGATAATATTTACAAAATACATATATATGATGAACTGTCTACCCTAATAAGGCAGTAATTATTTATCAATATGCATTTTTTTATTCTCTATAACCGGGTATAAATGTTTTGCATAAATGTAAGACAGGTATCCGGTTCTGCGGTTCATATGCGTTCCATTCGTTCTGGGCGCACTTCCGCTTCCTTTTGAGGTATTTTGCATGTGATCACCGCCTGGACGTGCGTTCCAGATGCGGTTCACGCATGGGATGTATTGTTTCCTGTCTATCATGACGCACTTCCGGGACGCTTTGTGAAGACGTCACATGCGTTCCACCACTCGCTCCTATGGCGGAAGTTGGCCTTGTCTGGAACGCACGCCGACAGAAGCACACCGGTATGGATTTGCCAATTATTTTATTGGGGTATTTAGTAGCAGCAGTTCCAGACATCGTTCCACTCAGGCCACTTGGTTTTTTGACTATCAGGCCATTTATCCATCATTCTTATCCCCTGATGATTCTGCCGCAGATTTTGTGACAGAGGAAACGCGTCGGGTTTTTGTGTATTTTTTATGGGAGTAAAACGTTTTTAGGGTCAGCTATCCAGGGTCAGCCACCGATAAGTGGGGTCGCTCTAATAGGGGGTGATGCTTCCACATTTAGGTGGGGTCCTCTCCACTTTTAGGCAGGGCCTTTATAGTTCTATAGGGCCAGCGCTCCCCTCTGTATCCTATTTTTTTCATCCTGAACCCTTTGGAATATTTTCTGCAGTGGAAGGACTATATCCACAATCGAAAAAAGAAAAAAAAGAAATCTAAAGCATTGGAAGCCGTGACCTTGGATCCAGCACAGATATCCTAACTATCACACATCTGAACCGCGTGAGTGGTTGCAAGCGACCAAGTGTGTTTATTCTATTTATATGTCCTTAGGCACTGTATACCCTATCAACATACTCCGCTAGATAATTATCTGCAGTTATCTAAAACATATATTTTCTAGTGGGATTTAATTTTAATAATTATATGATATAAAAGTTAAGTTTTAAAGTATGTTTAATTTTTCAGTGACTTACAGACCATATACCTACCCAAATATGTATTAACACTACTGTGAACCCCTTTAAGGACCAGGCCATTTTTTGCAAATCTGACCAGTGTCACTTTATGTGGTGATAACTTTAAAACGCTTTGACTTATCCAGGCCATTCTGAGAATGTTTTCACATCATATATTGTACTTCATGACACTGGTAAAATGGAGTAAAAAAAAAACATTTTTATTTATAAAAAATACAAAATTTACCAACAATTTGGAAAAATTAGCAAATTTCAAAGTTTCAATTTCTCTACTTATATAATACATAGTAATACCTACAAAAATAGTTATTACTTTACATTCCCCATATGTCTACTTCATGCTTGGATCATTTTGGGAATGCCATTTTATTTTTTGGGACGTTAGAAGGCTTAGAAGTTTAGAAGAAAATCTTGAAATTCTTCAGAAATTTTCAAAAACCCACTTTTTAAGGACCAGTTCAGGTCTGAAGTCACTTTGTGAGGCTTACATAAAAAAAACACCCAAAAATGACATAATTCTAGAAACTAAACCCCTCAAGGTATTAAAAACTGATTTTACAAACGTGTTTGGTGTTTGGGGTTAATTGCAAATGGAGATAAAATTTCAGAATTTCGATTTTTGGGCAAATTTTCCATTTTAATCCATTTTTTCCAGTAACAAAGCAAAGGTTAACAGCCAAAAAAATATCAGTATTTATTGCCCTGATTCCATAGTTTGCAGAAACACCCCATATGTGGCCATAAACTACTGTACAGGCACATGGTAGGGCGTAGAGGGAAAGGTGTGCCGTGTGGTTTTTGGAAGGCAGATTTTGCTGGACTGGTTTATTTACACCATGTCCCATTTGAAGCCCCCCTGATGCACCCCTAGAGTAGAAACTCCATAAAAGTGACCCAATTTTGGAAACAACGGGATAAGGTGGCAGTTTTGTTGGGATTATTTTTAGGGAAAAGATGATTTTTGGTTGCTCTATATTACATTTTTGTGAGGAAAAATAGAAATTCTGAAATTTCATATCCACTTGCCATAAACTGTTGAGGAACACTTAAAGGGTTAATAAAGCTTATAAAATCCGTTTTAAATACCTTTATGGGTGTAGTTTCTTAGATGGGGTCACTTTTATGGAGTTTCTACTCTAGGGGTGCATCAGGAGTTCTTCAAATGGGACATGGTGCCAAAAAAAAGGCCATCAAAACCTGCCTTCCAGAAACCATACGGTGTTCCTTTCCTTCTGCGCCCTGCCGTTTGGTCATACAGCAGTTTGCGGCCACATATGGGGTGTTTCTATAAACTTCTGAATCAGGGTAATAAATATTTTAAAAAATTGGCTGGTAACACTTGCTTTGTTACTGGAAAATGGAACAGTTTCAAATGGAAAATTTGCCAAAAATAGCCCAATTGTTTTGGCACCATTTTTTTTTTTTGACCTTGTTAATCTGAGGTGTTAGGTCATGGGGTATTTTTATAGAGAAGATTCTTACGGACGTGGCAATACCAAATATGTCTACTTTTTTATTTTTTATTAAGGTTTTACACTATATTATCCTTTTATAAAAAAAAATAACATTTTAGTATCTCCATAGTCTGAGTCTTTTTTTTTTTTTTTTTAGCCAATAATCTTAGGTAGGGGCTCATTTTTTGCGGGATGAGAGGACGGTTTTATTGGCACTATTTAGAGGGGCATATGACTTTTGGATCACTTGCTATTACACTTTTTGTGATGTAAGGTGACAAAAAAAGACCTTTTTTTTGCACCGTTTTTATATATTTCTTTGACCGTGTTCATCTGAGGGGTTAGGTCATGGGGCAATACCTAATATGTCAACTTTTTTATTCATTTTAGTTTTACAAAATAATATTTTTGGGGAAAAAAATTGTTTCAGTGTCTCAAGTCGGAGAACCATAGTTTTTTTTTTTTCTGATTGTCAGTGGCTAAATGGAATTAAAATTGGGGAAGGGGATTATAAATTTAGTACTCCATTGAAGTGTGGTACTCCCTGAAGCAACCGTCAATGCAGAGACCCGGATGATCGGGGCACTTGTCACACTGAGTGGTGGTGTCCTTCCGTATCCCCCTCCTGTGACACACTCTGCACTTTTTTGGGGACCGTACCTTCTTTCCAGTATGTGGGACCACACCTGGAAAGTGTTGGCCAGGGATGATCCGGGCGCCTCCAGTTCCCGAGATACTCCGGCCTGCTCTTTCCCGGTCAGAAAAGATCAGGGCCTTCAGGACTGCCTCATAGAACTGCAGGAATTTCCCTGTGTTGCCAGTGCTCCGGGACAGCACAAAAGAGTTGTACAAGGCAACCTGTACCAATTAGACCGCAACTTTTTTGTACCATGCCAGGATTTTGCGCATGGCATTATATGGCTTGAGGACTTGATCAGAGAGATTAACTCCTCCCATATACCGATTGTAGTCGACGATACAATCGGGCTTGAGGACCGTTGCCACGGTACCTTGCACAGGGACAGGGGTGATGGCGTTACCGTGAATTGTGCACAGTACAAGGACATCCCTCTCGTCCTTATATCTGACTAGCAGCAGGTTTCCACTGGTAAGGGCACGGGTCTCAACCCTGGGGATATGTACCTAAAGGGGGCGGGTAGGGAGGCCACGTTGATTTTTCCGCACGGTCCCACAAGCGGGTGTAGATCTGGCAGCGAGCGACTGGAACAAAGGGATACTACTATAAAAGTTATACATGTACAGGTGGTAACCTTTATCTAGCAGTGGGTGCATAAGGTCCCACACAAGTTT
Source organism: Bufo bufo (assembly GCF_905171765.1). Taxonomy (NCBI): domain Eukaryota; kingdom Metazoa; phylum Chordata; class Amphibia; order Anura; family Bufonidae; genus Bufo; species Bufo bufo. The sequence continues at coordinate 297,190,195 of NC_053393.1, forward strand.
CCCGCTAACACCCAGAGTGGGTGGACATTCTGGGGGTTGAATATGGGAATCTCGCCTCTCGTACACACAAAACTTGTAAGTGTACCCTGGGGTACTCTCACAAAGTTTGTACAGCTTCACGCCATACCTCGCCCGCTTAGAGGGAACATACTGGCGGAAAATGAGTCTCCCCTTGAACGCAATGAGAGACTTATCAACCGCGACCTCCCTACAAGGTACATAGGGCTCCAAAAATTTGTCCTCAAAGTGATCGATGACCAGCCTGATTTTGTACAGGCTGTCATATGCAAGATCACCTCGGGGGGGACATGCTGCATTATCTGCATAATGCAGGCATTTCTGGATGGCCTCAAACCGGGTACGTGTCATTGCCGTACTGTAAAGTGGGGTCTGGTAGAGGACGTCCCCACTCCAGTAATGCCTGACACAGTTTTTTTTTGACTAGGCCCATGTGCAGCACGAGGCCCCAAAACGTCCTCATGTCGGCTGTACTGACCGAAGCCCAGCTACCGGCCCTAGCCAAAAAGGAGCCTGGGTGTTGAGCAATGAACTGTTGTGCGTACAGGTTCATTTGCTCCACCATCATATTCACAAAGTGGTCACTGAAAAAAAGACTAAGGTCCCTTTCACACGGGCGAGTATTCCGCGCGGATGCGATGCTTGAGTTGAACGCATTGCACCCGCACTGAATACCGACCCATTCATTTCTATGGGGCTGTTCACATGAGCAGTGATTTTCACGCATCACTTGTGCATTGCGTGAAAATCGCAGCATGCTCTATATTCTGCGTTTTTCATGCAACGCAGGCCCCATAGAAGTGAATGGGGTTGCGTGAAAATCGCAAGCATCCGCAAGCAAGTGCGGATGCGGTGCGATTTTCACGCATGGTTGCTAGGTGACAGTCTATTCACTGTATTATTTTCCCTTATAACATGGTTATAAGGGAAAATAATAGCAAAATAGCGCTGGAGGGGTTAAAAAAAAAACTCACCTTCTCCTCTTCTTCGCGTAGTTCCCGGTCTCTTCTTTACTTCTTTAATGATGAACTACCGGCTAGGACCTGTGGTGACATCAGATCACATGCTCCAATCACATGGTCCATCACCACGGTGATGGACCATGTGATTGGAGCATGTGATCTGACGTCACCAAAGGTCCTTTAGCCCACAGCTCATCATTAAAGAAGTAAAGAAGAGACCGGGAACTACGCGAACAAGAGGAGAAGGTGAGTTAATTTTTTAAATTTTTTTTAACCCTCAATTGATCACCTACTAAGCATTCTGTATTCAGAATGCTATTATCTTCCCTTATAACCATGTTATAAGGGAAAATAATAACATCTACACAACACCTAACCCAAGCCCGAACTTCTGTGAAGAAGTTCCGGTTTGGGTACCAAACATGCGTGATTTTTCTCACGCGAGTGCAAAACGCATTACAATGTTTTGCACTCGCGCGGAAAAATCGCGGGTGTTCCCGCAACGCACCCGCACATTTTCCCGCAACGCCAGTGTGAAAGAGGCCTAAAATAGTCATATTCAGTGAAGCCCACTGTGGGAATCTGGATTCCTGCTTGGCCAACAAAATCAGGAATCACAGGCTCAAAATGCTCTGGGGTACACCAGACAAGTTCACCAGGAGGGGGCTCAGGTGGACTTATCTGGTGGGCCGGAAAACTAGTACGAGCCCCAGAGCTGCTCATGTGGGCCACAGGGTCCCTGGCATGGCGGTCCCCTTGCTCCGTCTGCCGGCGTCTACACCGACTTGGGGGCTCATCATCATCGCTAGATGATGAAGAACACGCGGATGACAAGAGGAAAGTGGGGTCATCATCGTCCTCACTGGGACGCTCGGATTCGGAGGCAAGCAGGGCGTATGCCTCCTCGACCGAGAACGTCCGGCGAGCCTTAGGGGAGTGTGTGTGCGTGGAAAATTTTATTCAGTGTGCGTGTGTATGAAGGACGGGTGTTCACGTACTTATCCTAAACCTAACAGAAAAAATATATAAAAAATAACCCCAAAAAATTGAAAATCCCAAAAAAGTGTAAAAAAAATTTAATAAAATATTCAAATGCGCTGATCAGCGGTACGAAGCTGATCAGCGGTGGGCGATGCGCTAACAGTGGCCGGACGCTAAGAGTGCCGTCCACAGTCAGCGCATGAAAAAAAATAAAAATATTTGCCCCAAATAAATGTGTCTGTGGGGATGGATCCCCTGGGGGGGTCTAGGGTCACATAGCTGAGTGCTGTGGACCCCAGATACCCGATCCGGTGCGACAACCCAATAAAAAAACTCATTTTTTTTCCCTAAATCTCCCTCACTATCACTGCCTAATCTACCACTCCCTACCTTACCAAAATACACAGATTTGTGCCTGATGGCACAAAAAAACTCACATTACAGCCGAGCTTCTCTCTCTCCCGCTCCACAGACCTGTATTAGCGGGGAGAGGAGCTTCGGCAATTCAAAATTGCCACTGCGCCTGCCCACCTGCCCAGCCGGCCAATCAGAAGCGATCCTGAGAGGTGGCGTGACCGCCACCTCTCAGGATCGCAGGACGGTGAATGGTGGTGTATTATCACACCACCGATCACCGTCCTATTCCGGGTTATCAGGTCACCAGAGACCAGAATAACCCGGAAACGCGAATTGACCTGCGGTTTGCTGAGATCGCCGACACGGGAGGGTCACAGGGCGTCCCTGGGCATTGTACCAAGATGCCTGCTCAATGATTTGAGCAGGCACCTTGTTCGGATCACCGCCCGCCGCGCGGCGGTGATCGTAAGTACACATGGCTTACAGGTACGCCCTGTGTCCTTAAGTACCAGGACATCAGGTTAAACCTTTATTTTGTGGTGCATATGACTTTTTGATCGCTTGCTTTTACACCTTTTTGTGATAAAAGTTGTCAATAAAATGCCTTTTTGGAGAGTTTTTATTTTTTTGTTTTTAAAGGTGCCCGCCTGAGGGGTTACTTTGTGTGATACTTTTATACAGGTGGTTGTTACAGATGCGGCAAGACGTAATATGTTTCCTTATTTTTTATTTATTTCCATTTTACACAATAAAAGCATTGTTGAAACAAAAACAATTCATGTTTTAGTGTCTCCATAGTTTAAGAGACATATATATTTTTTTATTTGGCTATTTTTTAATGGTAGGGGCTCATTTTTGGCCGAATGAAATGACAGATTGGTACTATTTTAGGGTCATATGCCTTTTTTGATAACTTGGTGTCGCACTTTTAGTGACAAAATTATTAGTTTTTTTTTAAATGTTTCTATTTTTTATTTTTACAGTGTTCACCTAAGGGGTTAGGTCATAGGATATTTTTATAGAGACGGCCGATATGTACACGGCGGTACAAAATATGTCTGTTTTTCTATTTTTTACCTTTTTTTTACATTTAAATTCTTTATACACATTGACGATTTAAAATTAGATATTTATAATGCACGACAGCAGCCCGGGTTTTTACGGTCCGTAGTTGTGAAAAAACACGCTGTAACGGATCCCCTTCCGTTAATGGATGCTTCCTAGCTTGCGCCGAGGACCACAAGCACCGCACTGGACACCACAACCACCGCAGACTCCACAACCGCTGTAGCTTAACTGGAGCCACGCCGTCTTCCTTCCACCCTGAATGAACCTCCAGCATTCAGGACCATGTGGGAAAGATCTCTCCTCCAGGGAATATGCAGAGCATAGCAATCCCCAGCGTGATACAGCAATTCCCTCCAATAACGAGACAAGGCTGCGTTTTGAAGGGTTAGAAAAACATGAACTGAACTGAACTCTTTATTGAGGGCTACCCGCCCGTATTTATGCAGGTCCCCATCTGGTGTACACGCCCCTAGGGGACCAGAAGGAGGACTGTGATACAGGACAGACACGTAGCACTCAGGATACAACACATCCCCACAATGCATCATGGTTTCCTTCTCTCTGCCCTGGAGACACCCGAAGAGCAATTCAATTATCTCTCAGGACAAAGGGAAATCACCAATACACATGTGGGAACAACAGGGCAGGAATCACCACCCAAATACACAAAATCCTCCCTTCTGTCTGTGATATATTTATGGATTAACATAACTATCACAGACAGTAAAAATACAGTTTTTAAACATACACTGTAACTTTAAAACCATACATTCCATCTCCATAAAAAAACACGTATTTAAACTCAGCATACATCAAACACAAACACTTCCAAAAATCACACAAATCCCTCCAGCGGATCAAAAGTTAAGTGGAAGTCCTTTATGACCGACCGCAAGCACAATTTCCTGCCCAATACAGTTCCATAGATTTGGGCTGTGCGGTCGGTCAATTTCATGCAGAAAAAACGACTAAGTCCAATCTTCGAACGGGACTTAGTCTCTGGAGCTGAAAGTTCAGTATGGAAGAAGGTAAGGGTCAGCGGTGTTCGTGTATTTGCGCATCCGATTTTAGTTCCACAGAATCTTTAGTATACACCGCTGACCGCGTTCGGTCCTATTAACAGTGCAGACATGCGCCATAGTTCTGTTACACTGTTCTTGAAGGGTAATATGTCCCGGGGCCATAGTCGTAGGGCAGGAGGCTAGCCATAAGTTTTCTATAATGCCCAGTGGCAAATGGCAGTTTGTCACACATCTCCCCTTTGGGGGGAAGACTAACCAGGCACCTGACCTTCTGTCGGTCAGTGCCTCCGTTAGTCGATCCACCAACCCACAGTAACCAAATGCCCGAGTAGCCCACCCACAACAAACAGGTACAAGGGTGACCCACCCACAAGAAACAGTTACTGCACCTGGGTATTTTGCTGTGGTGATGGGGCAACATGCTGTGGGGACTTGAGGGAGGGCAGAGGCCGACTGCACTCTGCCCAGCTGCCAGCTCTTCTGCTGGGGTGCTGAGACCATAGTCCGGCTCAGTAGCCAGAGGAACATGGGAGTCAGCAGGGGTTAAAATCGCCTCTGTTAACCCTGAGGCCACGTTAGGAGTTAACTGGGGAACGGAATTTGTACTTACCCCCTCCTCCTGTTGTCCTGGTGAGGGTAGTGGGGGATCTGGACAGGCTGTCCAGCATCCCGGTAGGTCAGGCGCAGAGACCACGGTCCCATCTGCGCCGTCTGGGCGATTGGTGTCTCCCCTTGTTAGGGTAAGCTGCCGCTGGGGAGAGAGGGTGCTGCGCTCCTCTCCTTGAAACACAGGCTGCCGCTGGGGAGGAAGGACGACACCTTCAGCTCCCTGGGGTACACACTGCCGCTGGGGGGGAAGGACGACACCTTCGGCCCCCTGGGGTACACACTGCCACTGGGGAGGAAGGAGGGCACCTTCAGCTCCCTGTAACACCCACTGCCTTTGGGGAGGAAGGACGACACCTTCAGTTCCCTGGGGTACACACTGCCGCTGGGGGGGAAGGACGACATCTTCGGCCCCCTGGGGTACACACTGCCGCTGGGGAGGAAGCAGGGCATCTTCAGCTCCCTGTAACACACACTGCTGCTGGGGAGGCAGGACGACACCTTCAGCTCCCTGGGGTTCACACTGCCGCTGGGGAAGAAGGACGACACCTTCGGCCCCCTGTAACTCACGCATTTGCTGGGGCGCAGGGACGGAATACTTTGCTATCTCTGCCCGATATTCTGCTTCCTGCTGCAGATACTCCGCCAGTTCTCTCCTCACTTCCGGTACAAGTTCCTCTGTTAGGTGGGGCCCGTAGATAGCCAACCGCCTCTTCAGCATAGCGTCAAACCGTACGTGACTATACCAATATTCCAGCTCTGCTTGGTGTTCCCAGGATGCTGCTCCTCGCACTAGGGAAGCCACCCCACCGCTTGCCACCAAACGGATCCCCTTCCGTTAATGGACGCTTACTAGCTTGCGCCGAGGACCACAAGCACCGCACTGGACACCACAACCACCGCAGACTCCACAACCGCCGTAGCTTAACTGGAGCAGGAGGCTAGCCATAAGTTTTCTATAATGCCCAGTGGCAAATGGCAGTTTGTCACACACACGCTTGTGCATGCGGGCTTACTGTTGCGGTTAAAAGATGGAATTGTATTACGACTGTATGTGGGTGGAGTCTGAGCTATCAGATATTGTCCAGCTAAGCAGAGATGTACCTGTCTAATGAAGTGACAGTACAGTATGGGGTGTACAGCTGGTTCGCCTCCCCATGGTGCACCCTGTATAAAAGGAGAAGCTTTCTTTGTCAGAACGCCAGTATTTGCTGGTTCAGAGTCCTGACCAATAGGAGACAAATTATAATCTATAAACTGTGTGTGTGTGTGTGTGTGTGTGTGCGGTATATAGTGTGTGTCTGTGTGTGTGCGGTATATAGAGTGTGTGCGTCATGACAATGAATGTGCAATGTGCATGTGAAAGATATTTCTCTGCTTTACATACAAATATGCTACTAACATAGTGGGTGGGATGTCACAGGAATACTTACTGCAACAATCACTAATATCTAGTGAGACCTTATAAAATGTGAAGTTTTGTGCACTTACAATCGCAGAAGGTCGCACTAGCGATTTTTTTATAACACTCTTTATGCATATAAAGCGATTGTTCAGACATGCAGGTGAAATGTAATCAAATACACTACTTTAATGTAAGATTACTTACAGTCACCAGAATTTCTTCCTCTTCGTCGCTGAACTCGGTTCCAACCATCGCATCCATGTAATTTCTAGTTGCTGCAAACCAGTTGCTGTAGGACACGCCTTCCTAGCTCATGTGCTCTTGCGATTAATACTTTGCCGAAATTTAGCATTTAAAAATAAATGCTTGTAGATCGCAGATTCGCTTAATACTTCTGGTATGTCAGTGTCCATGTTGTGGGACTATGTGTGCAAATTTAGCAAGTATTTTGTGGCTGCAAATATGACCTGGAGGTTTTTCAGGTTTGCTTGCCATTAACTGAATGGGACCCGCCGCGAACTTGCGGTTCGCGAACATTTTATCACGTTCGCGAACCGTCCCAGTAGATGTTCGTCCATCACAATTCACCAATTTTTGTCTGTGATATACCCCTGCTCTACCTAGTTGACAGGTTAATAAATTTCAATAATTTTTCTGTTACATTGTTGGGTGACATTTTACCATTTTTGCCGTTAATAAACCCCTGCTCTGCATAGGTGACAGGGACCAAAATTTTTAAAAATCATCTGTTCCATTGGTGGTGGACATTAACCCATTTCTGGCGATGAAAAACCCCTGCTCTGCATAGGTGACAGGGACTTAAATTTCTAAAATTCATCTTTAATTGGGCCTTTCATTTTATCCTTCTGCTTTAATAACTTGTCCCACATTTCAGCTTGATCACATTGCAGCCATTGACCTCCCTTGGATGTGGTCTCCCTTTCTCACGCTCCCTCTCCGGCGTCGAACCCTGATTCGCCGCTAACCGTAATCAACATGGTAGGCGCAGAAAAGAACATCGAAAGTTGATAGAGCAGATATCCAATTGGATTGTGGACATCACGGGGACGTTTGACATGGTGGAGCAGTATGTGTGCACACGCCTACACGTACTGACTGATGGGTCTGCCCCCTTCAACTTCTGGGTCTACAAATTGGGCATATGGCCTGAGCTTGCCCTTTACGCCTTGGAGGTGCTGGCCTGCCCTGCAGCCAGTGTATTGTTTGAACGTTTGTTTAGCACGGCTGGAGGGGGTTATAACAGGTCATATTTCCCAATGTTTTGGGGTGTACCCTAATTTAAACAATAAGAATTAAAAAATAAATCCAAAAAGCAGTGTAGGCTACCTCCTCATCCTCCACCTCTGCTTCCACCTACACCGCCACATCCGTCGCCTCCTCCACCTCCTACTCCATATGGACTTCGTCCTCCAAGATCAAGATTATTATTTTTTATTTTTACGTATTTTATGTTAGTTTAAGTCATTTCCCTATCCACATTTGTTTGCAGAGCACTTGCCATGCTCTTAACCACATATTTATGCCATTTGCAGCCCTCTAGCCCTTTCCATGACTTTTTAGCAGCCATTTTAGTGCTCAAAAGTTCGGGCCCCCTTTGACTTCAATGGGGTTCGGGTTCATGGGCAAATTTGGGTCAAGTTCGGGTCCCGAACTTGAACTTTCTTGTGAAGTTCGTACAAACCCGTTGAACCCAAACATCCAGGTATCCGCTCAACTCTATATATAACCTTTTATGTTTTGATATCTATGCTGAATGTCAGCCATTTTGTCCAGGTTTGCAAAAGAAGAAAGAAGGTGAATTTAAGCCTCTTGAACTAAATTCTTAATTCCAGGGCTTTTTTTTTCAGAGAAAAGGTGGTGGAACTCACCGCCCCTCCCCTGACCACGTCCCTACCCACCCCTAGGACCGCCCCCTAAAACCGCCCCTTTAGAGAACAGGGATGCAAGTAAAATTGCCAGTGACGGTCGTGACAGCCAGGCTGCTAGTGCCTGCGGCCGCCGCCGCCCTAGTCCACACATGGGCAGCGCAGCCTGGCCTGGCCCCTTCCTTCCCTCCCAGTATAAAATGCACCTATACAGAGCCCCCATATAAAATACCCCTTCTTTTTAGCCTCTGTAGATGTCCCTATAGTGCCACCCAATAATGTGCCAGTAATAAGTGCCCCAATAGATGTCCCCCAATCATGTACCAGTAATATGTGCCCCCATATCATGTGCTAGTAAGATGTGTCCCCATAGATGCCCCCCAATCATGTGCTAGTAATAAGAGCCCCCCACCATCATGTGCCAGTAGCCTGAGTGCCCCCCTATCATGTGCCAGTAGCCCCCTATCAAGTGCCAGTAGCCTCCTCTCATGTGCCAGTAGCCCCCCTTATGTGCCAGTAGCCCCCCTTATCCCTTATGTGCCAGTAGCCCCCCCTTATGTGCCAGTAGCCAGTAGCCCCCCTTATGTGCCAGCAGCCCCCCTTATGTCTGTGCCAGCAGCCCCCCTGTCTGTGCCAGAAGCCCCCCTTATGTAACAGCAGCCCCCCTTATGTGCCAGTAGCCAGTAGTCCCCCTTATGTGCCAGCAGCCCCCCTTATGTCTGTGCCAGAACTGAAGCCCCCCTTATGTGCCAGCAGCCCCCCTTATGTTCCAGTAGACCCCCTTATGTGCCAGCAGCCCCCCTTATGCCTGTGCTATAACTGAAGCCCCCTTATGTGCCAGCAGCCCCCCTTGTGTCTGTGCCAGCAGCCCCCCTTATGTGCCAGTAGTTAGTAGCCCTTCTTATGTGCCAGCAGCCCCCCTTATGTCTGTGCCAGCAGCCCCCCTTATGTCTGTGCCAGAACTGAAGCCCCCTTATGTGCCAGCAGCCCCCCTTATGTGCCAGCAGCCCGCCTTATGCGCCAGTAGCCAGTATCCCCCCTTATGTGCCAGCAGCCCCCCTTATGTCTGTGCCAGCCCAGCAGCCCCCCTTATGTCTGTGCCAGAACTGAAGCCCCCCTTATGTGCCAGCAGCCCCCCTTATGTGCCAGTAGCCAGTAGCCCACCTTATGTGCCAGCAGCCCCCCTTATGTGCCAGTAGCCAGTATCCCCCTTATGTGCCAGCAGCCCCCCTTATGTCTGTGCCAGCCCAGCAGCCCCCCTTATGTCTGTGCCAGCCCAGCAGCCCCCCTTATGTCTGTGCCAGGATTGTCATTTTTAATTTTTACATATAAAAAAAAAACCTTATACTTACCTTCTCCAGGATGCGATGCAGGCCTCTTCCGGCCTGTGTCCCTCTCTGGCTCAGGCGGTGTGATGACGTCATTGCGCCGCCTGCACCGGCCTCTGATAGGCTGCCAGCACTAGGCCGGCAGCCTATCAGAGAAACAGGGAGGGGACACACCTCTCCCTGCCCTGCCGCATACAGACATTTGTATTGCCGTCCTGAGGACAGCGATACAGATGAGATCAATGACTTTGGAGATGAGTGAGCGCTTCCACAATGGAAGCGCAGCGCTCATCTCCTGCTGTGCTCTGCCGGCGCCCCCCTTCTGACAGCGCCCTGGGCGGCTGCCCGGCCCGAACTAAAGGGGGGCAGGGCGAGTCGGCAAAATAGGTGGTGGAACGCCGTTCCGGTGCGTTCCGCCAGAAAAAAAGGCCTGCTTAATTCTAGTTAGGTATCTCTGTAAGACTGTTTGCAGATGCATATCTCTTAAGAGAAGGGAGCTTAAAAGGTATCATCCGAGCATTGGTCAAAACAAAGGGGTAATAAAGGAATGTTTGTAGACCCCACAGAAAAGTATATATGGACTTAACTAGAAGGGGTCCAAGGGTTAATAATGATTTTGAAAAGAAGAATCAAATGGGATACGATATTAGATATGGAGTTATAGAAGATTGTGTTTAGAAATAAGATGGAAATATAATTATAGGAAAAGTATGAACGAGTTTACCTAGGTTTTAGCATAAAGTGAGGTTAATATGGGTTATAGGTTTATATGGTCTTGAGTAATGAGTGATGAGTGAATGACTCAAAAAAATTGTCTCTTGAGGTGTAGACATAGGTTTAACACATTAAACAGACCTGTCTTAAGGGACAATGAGCAACACTTATTTTTGTTCTAAAGCAGACACAAATTATACCATGAATAGAGTTTCAGATTGTGTGACTGGATTGGAAGTCAATCGATGTGTACACATAATTGTTTGGTGAGAGACAAAATTCCATGGTCTCCCTTTAAATCGTTCAAAGTCCTGTCTGGGAAATCAGTTGATGAGTAAAAATACAAATTAATTCCAAAATTTACTCATAGACTTCCAGTGCCATCTAGTGGTAGAGTAAATTAAGACATGAATTGCGAAATAGGTGGGCGGAGTGATAAGTTGGTGGTACTGGTTATAGATTAACTTGACTTTTTTTTTTTTTGAGGGGATAAAAAGGTATTATGAGCTGGGAAGAAGGAAAAAAGTAAAAAAAGGAGAGAGAAAATCACCTATCCAGCTATCCAGGGGGATCCATCCATTTGAGAGACCTATCTGAGGGAGTAACCACTTCCATAGAAAGACATCCATTTTGAGAATCCTGTCAGCCAACATCCACACCCAGATAGGAGATAGGACTTCACTGAATTTTAGTCCTACATCTTGAAACTGATTTCTACTAGCCGAAACAGTGGTATAGTATAAACTTTCCTCTATTTCCTAGGATGATGAATATAACAGTTTTGTATACATACATATTCAATTAACCATATTTTGTGGATAGAATATGGTTTGGAATAAGGCTAGTCTGTAACTGCAGTATCATTCTGACCTCTTTTACCAATACAGGGAGATTAATACATACTGTTGAAAATTATTCCTATATCACGGTATCATCTCCAAGGAACTGAATTCAGTTCTATGCATGTATGGATGAATATACACTGCTCAAAAAAATAAAGGGAACACAAAAATAACACATCCTAGATCTGAATTAATTAAATATTCTTCTAAAATACTTTGTTCTTTACATAGTTGAATGTGCTGACAACAAAATCACACAAAAATTTAAAATGGAAATCAAATTTTTCAACCCATGGAGGTCTGGATTTGGAGTCACACTCAAAATTAAAGTGGAAAAACACACTACAGGCTGATCCAACTTTGATGTAATGTTCTTAAAACAAGTCAAAATGAGGCTCAGTAGTGTGTGTGGCCTCCACGTGCCTGTATGACCTCCCTACAACGCCTGTGCATGCTCCTGATGAGGTGGCGGACGGTTTCCTGAGGGATCTCCTCCCAGACCTGGACTAAAGCATCTGCCAACTCCTGGACAGTCTGTGGTGCAACGTGACGTTGGTGGATAGAGCGAGACATAATGTCCCAGATGTGCTCAATTGTATTCAGGTCTGGGGAACGGGCGGGCCAGTCCATAGCATCAATGCCTTCGTCTTGCAGGAACTGCTGACACACTTCAGCCACATGAGGTCTAGCATTGTCTTGCATTAGGAGGAACCCAGGGCCAACCGCACCAGCATATGGTCTCACAAGGGGTCTGAGGATCTCATCTCGGTACCTAATGGCAGTCAGGCTACCTCTGGCGAGCACATGGAGGGCTGTGCGGCCCTCCAAAGAAATGCCACCCCACACCATTACTGACCCAATGCCAAACCGGTCATGCTGGAGGATGTTGCAGGCAGCAGAACGTTCTCCACGGTGTCTCCAGACTCTGTCACGTCTGTCACATGTGCTCAGTGTGAACCTGCTTTCATCTGTGAAGAGCACAGGGCGCCAGTAGCGAATTTGCCAATCTTGGTGTTCTCTATCAAATGCCAAACGTCCTGCACGGTGTTGGGCTGTAAGCACAACCCCCACCTGTGGACGTCGGGCCCTCATATCACCCTCATGGAGTCTGTTTCTGACCGTTTGAGCAGACACATGCACATTTGTGGCCTGCTGGAGGTCATTTTGCAGGGCTCTGGCAGTGCTCCTCCTGTTCCTCCTTGCACAAAGGCGGAGGTAGCGGTCCTGCTGCTGGGTTGTTGCCCTCCTATGGCCTCCTCCACGTCTTCTGATGTACTGGCCTGTCTCCTGGTAGCGCCTTCATGCTCTGGACACTACGCTGACAGACACAGCAAACCTTCTTGCCACAGCTCGCATTGATGTGCCATCCTGGATAAGCTGCACTACCTGAGCCACTTGTGTGGGTTGTAGACTCCGTCTCATGCTACCACTAGAGTGAAAGCACCGCCAGCATTCAAAAGTGATCAAAACATCAGCCAGGAAGCATAGGAACTGAGAAGTGGTCTGTGATCACCACCTGCAGAACCACTTCTTTATTGGGGGTGTCTTGCTAATTGCCTATAATTTCCACCTGTTGTCTATCCCATTTTCACAACAGCATGTGAAATTGATTGTCACTCAGTGTTGCTTCCTAAGTGGACAGTTAAATTTCACAGAAGTGTGATTGACTTGGAGTTACATTGTGTTGTTTAAGTGTTCCCTTTATTTTTTTGAGCAGTATATATATATATACACTCACCTAAAGAATTATTAGGAACACCTGTTCTATTTCTCATTAATGCAATTATCTAGTCAACCAATCACATGGCAGTTGCTTCAATGCATTTCGGGGTGTGGTCCTGGTCAAGACAATCTCCTGAACTCCAAACTGAATGTCAGAATGGGAAAGAAAGGTGATTTAAGCAATTTTGAGCGTGGCATGGTTGTTGGTGCCAGATGGGCCGGTCTGAGTATTTCACAATCTGCTCAGTCACTGGGATTTTCACGCACAACCATTTCTAGGGTTTACAAAGAATGGTGTGAAAAGGGAAAAACATCCAGTATGCGGCAGTCCTGTGGGCAAAAATGCCTTGTGGATGCTAGAGGTCAGAGGAGAATGGCCTGACTGATTCAAGCTGATAGAAGAGCAACGTTGACTGAAATAACCACTCGTTACAACCGAGGTATGCAACAAAGCATTTGTGAAGCCACAACACGCACAACCTTGAGGTGGATGGGCTACAACAGCAGAAGACCCCACCGGGGCAAAAGGGGGTCCAACACCGTATTAGTATGGTGTTCCTAATAATTCTTTAGGTGAGTGTGTATATATATATATATATATATATATATATATATACAGTACAGACCAAAAGTTTGGACACACCTTCTCATTCAAAGAGTTTTCTTTATTTTCATGACTATGAAAATTGTAGATTCACACTGAAGGCATCAAAACTATGAATTAACACATGTGGAATTATATACATAACAAACAATTGTGAAACAACTGAAAATATGTTATATTCTAGGTTCTTCAAAGTAGCCACCTTTTGCTTTGATTACTGCTTTGCACACTCTTGGCATTCTCTTGATGAGCTTCAAGAGGTAGTCCCCTGAAATGGTTTTCACTTCACAGGTGTGCCCTGTCAGTGGGATTTCTTGCCTTTTAAATGGGGTTGGGACCATCAGTTGCGTTGAGGAGAAGTCAGGTGGATACACAGCTGATAGTCCTACTGAATAGACTGTTAGAATTTGTATTATGGCAAGAAAAAAGCAGCTAAGTAAAGAAAAACGAGTGGCCATCATTACTTTAAGAAATGAAGGTCAGTCAGTCAGCCGAAAAATTGGGAAAACTTTGAAAGTAAGGGCTATTTGACCATGAAGGAGAGTGATGGGGTGCTGCGCCAGATGACCTGGCCTCCACAGTCACCGGACCTGAACCCAATCGAGATGGTTTGGGGTGAGCTGGACCGCAGAGTGAAGGCAAAAGGGCCAACAAGTGCTAAGCATCTCTGGGAACTCCTTCAAGACTGTTGGAAGACCATTTCAGGGGACTACCTCTTGAAGCTCATCAAGAGAATGCCAAGAGTATGCAAAGCAGTAATCAAAGCAAAAGGTGGCTACTTTGAAGAACCTAGAATATGACATATTTTCAGTTGTTTCACAATTGTTTGTTATGTATATCATTCCACATGTGTTAATTCATAATTTTGATGCCTTCATAGTCATGAAAATAAAGAAAACTCTTTGAATGAGAAGGTGTGTCCAAACTTTTGGTCTGTACTGTATATAAAAATCTGATTAGAAAAACACCAGCGGCTCAACCCCTCACCTTGAATGGGTAAGGTGCTCACCTAAAAAGGCCCACCCTCAGGCCCAAAAGAGACATAAACAATAGTAGATGTATAGGGGCACACTCAAATGGGAATACTAAATCCACCAAGTGGATGTAATTTATTAAAACACACACAATTAAAATAAAATACTATAAAATTTCAACAATGTATATAACATAGGCGCCCTAACAAACAAGACCACTATATATCATATGCTGGCTATATAACCCTATAAAGCTAATGTTCCGTCTCTTTGCCCAGTATAAAACTGCTCCAAAAATCGTCCAGCATAGGTAAATGTCAGCCTGAGGGTCCATTCACACGTCCGTTGTTTCTTTCCTAATCTGTTCCGTTTTTTGCAGAACAGATCTGGACCAGATCTGGACCCATTCATTTTCAATGGGTCCTGAAAAAAATCGGACAGCTCAATGTCTGATTTTATTTCAGGACCCATTGAAAATGAATGGGTCCAGATCTGGTCCAGATCTGTTCCTCAAAAAACGGAACAGATCAGGAAAGAAACAACGGACGTGTGAATGGACCCTGATAGTAAATTCAACCTGCCGATGCACTATATGCAGGTAGCTGTTACGCTGTAGAGAACCGTGTCATCAATAGCTGGCCTGTTGCTTAGGTTCAAACTCCAGGCATAGTCTGGTACGTACTTCTATTATATCAATGAACAGTCACTTATAACAACTTTGGAATGGCCACAACAGCGGTGCCTTGCAAATGCAGAACTATCGAGCAAACTCCTGACAGGAGCTGGGTCTTACCCTTCTTCACTGCGTTGTTGCAGCACTGATTCAGGCGGCCGCACACCAGCGGTGACCCACGTGGTGTGCTGAACCTCTACGTGGCGTCCCACGTGACCTGGTTGCTCTGGAAACCGAATGAGGCTAAAGTGACATCACTGGTAAGGGACGGCTTTCACCGGATCCGAATGTCCCCGATTCTTTCTTTATGTGGTAATATTGTCTCTGCTGGATAAATGAGACATACGTTCACGCCTTACGCCAGACGCGTTTCGAGGTGCTGTACCTCTTCCTCAGTGGCCAACTGAGTGAGCGCTTCCACACTCTTATAAAGGGGCTGGTGTTCCCATAATGCTCCACTTTATTCTGCATTGCTGAAACTCCGGAATGGAGTAGAATCTCTACATTGGTGTATATATTCTCAAGCCTTGAAATATAGTGATTAATTTAAATAAAACCCACATCTTTTAAGTAATACAGGATAAAATCAATAAAATTTGAAATATGTAATAGGAATGGAAGAAAATAGTGCAAATTATGCAACAATATGTGATACAGGTCATGCCGCATAGGGAACGTATGCGGTACCGCTATCAATGAATTGTATTTCCCACCAAACCTAGGGCATACATCTTATAGGATAAAGGGGAAGCAGTAATGTATATCAGGAACAGATGTCCTATAATTATCTCCTATGGTTCCCTCGATCCATGAAGAGACTCATAGGGAATGGACTGTTCTGAATAGCGAGGAAATATAGAAGGAATATATCAGGGAAATATATGTACTAAGGGAGCTGTCTGATAGGGAGGGGAGATCGGAATGTTGATAAACGACCAGACTCCGATGTCCCATCACCACCAGACAACCCCCCAAAATTTCATAAGAATCCAAAGACTTCCATTTCGGCGTTTAAGCCCCTCGGGATCATTGTGTCGAATTCAAAAATCCTTCGAGATTCTTGTCTTGACATGTGCGCTATGTGATTCCCACCTCTCCAAGACTCCCTGACTTTCTCAATCGCCATAAAGCTTAGACCAGTGGGATCACAATTGTGCATCAATTTGAAATGTCTTGACAACGTGTGTATCCAAACCCTTCTTGATGTTTGAGAGTTCTTTTGGTTCTCCCTGTATACTGCTTTCTACATTTGCATTCAAGCATGTATATAATATCAGTAGAGTCACATGTCAAAAATTCCTGTATAACCAACCTGAAGGAGTTGGATACAGACTCTGCTTGAGTAGTCTTCCTAGGGAAGGCAGTGATCCTACAATTGGCGCATCTGCCGCACCTAAAGAAGCCTTTTATTGCCAACAAGTTATTTTTACTCTGAACCTCATCACTTCTTCTTTTTACAGTTGGGGCTACTTTGCCTGCCAAATTTCCTGCTCTAGTGTAGGTGATCTTTGGGGCCTCACTTAGAAGGGGACCTATCAATTTGTCATTTAATAAATGGCCCCAATGTCTCTTTATTATTTTTTCATTGCCCTATACTGAGAATTAAATGGTAGGACTATTCTCAGGGTTTCATCATGTTGTTGAGGGACCCTGTCGGAGAAAAATTCTTTCCTTTCCATTTTCTTCACCTTAAGCAGTGAGTTGTCTATTACCTGCGCTGGATAATAATCCCTTTCCAGGAACTGTTGTTTCAGACGCTCTGCTTCATTTTCAAATTTAACTCCTTAAGGACACAGCCTTATTTCACCTTAAGGACCAGGCCATTTTTTGCAAATCTGACCAATGATAACTTTAAAACGCTTTGACTTATCCAGGCCATTCTGAGATTGTTTTTTCGTCACATATATTACTTCAAGACTCTGGTAAAATGAAGTAAAAAAAAAATCATTTTTATTTATAAAAAAAATACCAAATTTACCCAAAATTTGAAAAAAATGCTAATTTCCAAGTTTCAATTTCTCTACTTCTATAATACATAGTAATACCTCCAAAAATAGTTATTACTTTACATTCCCCATATGTCTACTTCATGTTTGGATCATTTTGGGAATCATATTTTATATTTTGGGGATGTTACAAGGCTTAGAAGTTTGGAAGCAAATCTTGAGATTTTTCAGAAAATTTCAAAAACCTAATTTTTAGGGATCAGTTCAGGTCTGAAGGCACTTTGTGAGGCTTATATTATAGAAACCACCCAAAAATGACCCCATTCTAGAAACTACACCCCTCAAGGTATTCAAAACTGATTTTACAAACTTTGTTAACCCTTTAGGTGTTGCACAAGAGTTATTGGCAAATGGGGATGAAATTAGAAAAAAAAAATTTATTGCCAAATTTTCCATTTTAACAAATTTTTTCCACTAACAAAGCAAGGGTTAACAGCCAAACAAGACTGTATCTTTATTGCCCTGACTCTGTCGTTTACAGAAACACCCAATATGTGGCCGTACACTACTGTACGTTCACACAGCGGGGCGTAGAGGGAAAGGAGCACCGGTTTATTTACACCGTGTCCTGTTTCAACCCCCTTGATCCACCCCTGGAGTAGAAACTCCCTAAAAGTGACCCCATTTTGGAAACTACGGGATAAGGTGGCAGTTTTGTTGGGATTATTTTTAGGGTACATATGATTTTTGGTTGCTCTATATTACATTTTTGTTAGGTAAGGTTACCAAAAATTTAAATTCTGAAATTTAATTTCCATTTGCCATTAACTGAGGAACACCTAAAGGGTTAATAAAGTTTGTAAAATCAGTTTTGAATACCTTGAGGGGTGTAGTTTCTTAGATGGGATCACTTTTAGGGAGTTTTTACTCTAGGGGGGCATCAGGGGGGCTTCAAAAGGGACATGGTGTCAATAAAAAAGGCCATCAAAATCGGCCTTCCAGAAACCATGTCGGTCCTTTCCTTTTGCGCCCTGCTTGGCGTTTCTGTAAACTGCAGTATCAGGGTAATAAATATTACGTTTTGTTTGGTTGTTAACCCTTGCTTTGTTACCGGAAAAAAACGGATTGAAATGGAAATGCAAAAATAGCTGTTTTGGCACCGGGTTTTTTTTTTTTTTTTTACCGTGTTAATATGGGGGTTAGGTCATGGGGTATTTCTATAGAGGAGATTCTTACGGACGCGGCAATACCTAATAGGTCTACTTTTTTTTGTTTTGTTTTTTTAGACGATTATCTTATGTAGGGGCTAATTTTTTTGCAGGATGAGAGGACGGTTTTATTGACACTATTTTGGGGGCTATATGACTTTTTGATCGCTTGCTCTAAAAAATTTTGTTATGTAAGGTGACAAAAAAAGTTCTCTTTTTGCACGTTTTTTTTTTTTTTTTTTGACCGTGTTAATCTGGGGGGTTAGGTCATGGGGTATTTTTATAGAGGAGATTATTACCGACGCAGCGATACCTAATTTGTATACTTTTTTAAAATTATTTTAGTTTTTACAATTTTTTTTTAGTGTCTCAAATCTGAGAACCAGTTTTTTTATCCGATAGTCAGTGGCTAAATTGGGATATAAATTTAGTACTCCATGGAAGTGTGGTACTCCCTGAAGCAACCGTCAATGCAGAGGCCCGGATGATCGGGGCACGTGTCGCACTGAGTAGTGGTGTCCTTCCGTATCCCCCTCCTGCGACACACTCTGCACTTTTTTTTGGGTTCGTCCCTTCTTTCCATTATGGGGGACCACACCTGGAAAGTGTTGGCCAGGGACGATCCGGGCGCCTCCAGTTCCCGAGGTACTCCGGCCTGCTCTTTCCCGGTCAGAAAAGATCAGGGCCTTCAGGACTGCCTCATAGAACTGAAGGAATGTCCCTGTCTTGCCAACGCTTCGGGATAGTACAAAAGAGTTGTACAAGGCAACCTGCATCAAGTAGACCGCAACTTTTTTGTACCATGCCCGGGTTTTGCGCATGGCGTTATATGGCTTGAGGACTTGATCAGAGAGATCAACTCCTCCCATATACCGATTGTAGTCGACGATACAGTCGGGCTTGAGGACCGTTGCCGCGGTACCTCGCACAGGAACAGGGGTGATGCCATTACCATGAATTGTGGACAGTACAAGGACATCCCTCTTGTCCTTATATCTGACCAGCAACAAATTTTCACTGGTAAGGGCACGGGTCGCACCCCTGGGCATAGGTACCTGGAGGGGGTGGGCAGGGAGGCCGCGTTGATTTTTCCGCACGGTCTCACAAGCGGACGTGGATCTGGCGGCGAGGGACTGGAACAAGGGGATACTAGTATAAAAGTTATCCACGTAAAGGTGGTAACCCTTATCTAGCAGTAGGTACATAAGGTCCCACACAATTTTCCCGCTAACACCCAGAGTGGGGGGACATTCTGGGGGTTGAATACGGGAATCTCGCCCCTCGTACACACAAAACTTGTAAGTGTACCCTTAGGTACTCTCACAAAGTTTGTACAGCTTCACGCCATACCTCGCCCGCTTTGAGGGAACATACTGGCGGAAAATGAGTCTCCCCTTGAACGCAATGAGAGACTCATCGACCGCGACCTCCCTTCCAGGTACATAGGCCTGTACAAATTTGGCCCCAAAATAATCGATGACCGGCCGTATCTTATACAGACGGTCATAGGGAGGATCTTCTTGGGGGGAACATGCTGCATTATCTGAATAATGCAGACATTTCCGGATGGCCTCAAACCGGGATCTTGTCATGGCTGTACTGTAAAGTGGGGCCTGGTAGAGGATGTCCCCACTCCAGTAATGCCTGACACTAGGTTTCTTGACCAGGCCCATATGTAGCACGAGGCCCCAAAATGTCCTCATCTCGGCTGCACTGACCGGCGTCCAGCCACCGGGCCTAGCCAAAAAGGAGCCCGGGTGTTGAGCAACGAACTGTTGGGCGTACAGGTTCGTCTGTCCACCATTAGATTTACCAGTTGGTCACTGAAAAAATGACTAAAAAAGTCATATTCAGTGTAGCCCACTGTGGAAATCTGGATTCCTGATTGTCCTACAAAATCAGGAATCACGGGCTCATATCGCTCTGGGGTACACCAGACAAGTTCACCGGCAGGGTGCTCCGATGGATTTAACTGGTGGGCTGGAAAACTAGTATGAGCCCCAGAGCTGCTCGTACTAGTGTGGGCCACAGGGTCCCTAGCATGGCGGTCCCCTTGCTCCGCCTGGCGGCATCTCCGCCGCCTTGGGGGCTCATCATCATTGCTAGATGATGAGGAGGATGTGGATGACAACAGGAAAGTGGGGTCATCCTGGTCCTCACTGGGACTCTCGGAGTCGGAGGCAAGCTGGGCGTATGCCTCTTCGGCCGAGAACGTCCGGCGGGCCATAGGGGAGTGTGTGTCTGCGTGTGTATGTGCGTGTGTGTAAATCTTTATTTGGTGTGCGTGTGTGTGGGGGCATGGGTGTTCACGGACTTATCCCTAAAACTAACAGAAAAAAAAAAGACTAATTAAAAAAGGGGGAAAAATGAAAAAAAAAGTAAAAAAAAAAATTCAAAACCGCTGATCAACCGTCCGAAGTTGATCAGCGGTGGGGTTTGCGATGCGCTAACAGTAGCCGGACTATAAGAGTGCCGGCCACAGTCAGCGTATGCAAAAAAAATGCCTGTGCACCAAAAAAGTTGTGGGGGGGAGGGGGGGGATCTAGGGGGGCAAGCAGCAGAAGCCCTGGGGGGTCTAGGGTCACCCTACTTAGGGTGATGCAATCAAACTTTTTTTTTACCACTAACTTTCCCTTTTATATCCCTGCCTAGCCCAACCTTTCCCTATACTTTCCCTAATTACCTGCTGATAAAGATGGGGGTGGCACGGGTCCTGGGGCAAGGATGGGTGCTGGGGCACAGATGCTGGCTCAGATCACACGTGCAGCAGTAGCGCTCCTCTCTCCTCGGGCTCCGGACACAAAAGGAGGAGGAGAGGAGCGCTGCTATCATTTGAAACCTCCGCCGGCCCGCCCTCCTACCAATCAGAAGCGATCCTGAGAGGTGATGTCACCATCACTACTCAGGATCGCAGGATGGTGATTGGTGGGGTAAAATCACCCCACCGATCATCATCCTGTTCCGGGTTATCGGGTCCTCAGAGAACCGAATAACCCGGAAATGCAGCGAACCGCAGGTCTGAATTGACCTGCGGTTTGCTGCGATCGCCTACACGGGGGGGTCACAGGACCCCCCGGCGCATTTGCCCCAGGTGCCTGCTCAATGATTTCAGCAGGCACCGGGTTCCGATCACCACCCGCCGCGCGGCGGTGATCGAAAATACACAGGGCATACAGGTACGCCCTGTGTCCTTAAGTACCAGGACATAAGGGCGTACCTGTACACCCTGTGTCTGGAAGAGGTTAATGTCCTCAGTACAGTTCAGTTTCAATCGACGGAATTGACTGGTAAGAACATTGGTTAACCATCCCGGTAAATGGCAACTAGAAAACCTAATGAAACTATTCCTAGTGACTGGTTTGAAGAATGTGTTACAACATAGTTTTTCTTCTTGTACACATATCTCCAAATCCAAAAATTCCACCCTTTCTTTACTTATACTGGGGCTAAACACTAAATTCCTATCATTAGTGTTAATATACCTCAAAAACAAATCCAACGACTCGGGTGAATCTCGCCAGACAAACAGAATGTCGTCGATGTATCTGCGCCATAGCACCAGACTCGTCCCCAGCTTGGGCATGATGACCTCTCTTTCCCACTGTGCCAAAAACAAATTGGCATAGCTGGGGGCGAATCAGGTGCCCATGGCGGTGCCAGTACGTTGGACATAAAATCCTGCTCAAACGAAAAATTGTTATGAGTCAGTATATATGTAACACCATCCAATAAAAACAACATCGGTTCACTAGCTAGACTACCATCTACCGATAGTTGTTCCTGCAACGCCTGCACTCCCTGCGTATGGTTAATTACTGTATACAGGAATCCGACGTCTAAAGTCCCCAAAATCCACTTGTCCTACCATTTTACAATTTTTAGACACTTTAGAATGTACGTAGTGTCTTTAATGTAGGATGGCATCCGTTTGACATAAGGTTGCAACCATTGATCTATATATTTAGATAGGTTACAAGAGATGGAGCCTATTCCTGACACTATTGGGCGTCCAGGGGGCGACTTCATATCTTTGTGAATTTTGGGGATACAGTAGAACATCGGAATTCTTTTCTCTGTATCCAGAATGAATCTGGCTTCTTGGGTAGAAAGGAAGCCTGCTTCCAAGCCTTTATTGCAGTATTCCTCCAATGTTTTATAGTACCCATCTGATGGATCACCCTTTAGTTTTTGAGTACTTGCCATTTCTAATTGTCTTAGACATTCCTTCATATATGCTTCTGTATTGAGTATAACTACACCCCCCCCCCCCCTTATCCGCCGGTCTGATGGTAATATCATTAGTTTCCTGCAATGTTTTAATTGCTTTTATTTCATAATTGCTCAAATTAGCATTTAGCTTGCGACTTTTTATTTTCCTAAGGTCCCGTTTCACACTATTTTTAAATGTGGCCATCTCATTACTAATTTCCTGTCTAGGATATTTTTTAGATTTGGTTTAGACCAGTATGTGAGTATTTCTCCACATTTACTGCTAAGTCTGTCTCTCTATTTATAGGATTTTTCATATAGTACTTCTTCAAACACAAATGCCTGATAAACTTCTCTACCCCTATAAAGATGGCAAATTTGTCTAGAGAGCTTGTCGGGGCAAATTTTAAGCCCTTATTTAACCCCCCAAATTTTGGCGGGTTGTCTGGTGGTGATGGGACATCGGAGTCTGGTCGTTTATCGACATTCCGATCTCCCCTCCCTATCAGACAGCTCCCTTATTACATATATTTCCCCGATATATTCCTTCGATATTTCCTTCGATATTTCCTCGCTATTCAGAACAGTCCATTCCCTATCTCTTCATGGATCGAGGGAACCATAGGAGATAATTATAGGACATATGTTCCTGATATACATTACTGCTTCCCCTTTATCCTATAAGATGTATGCCCTAGGTTTGGTGGGAAATACAATTCATTGATAGCGGTACCGAATGCGTTCCCTATGCGGCATGACCTGTATCACATATTGTTACGTAATTTGCACTATTTTCTTCCATTCCTATTACATATTTCAAATTTTATCATTTGATTGATTTTATCCTGTATTACTTAACCCCTTAAGGACACAGCCTTTTTACACCTTAGGACCAGGCCATTTTTTGCAAATCTGACCAGAGTCCCTTTAAGTGCTGATAACTTTAAAACGCTTTGACTTATCCAGGCCGTTCTGAGATTGTTTTTTCGTCACATATTGTACTTCATGACACTGGTAAAATGAAGTCAAAAAATTATTATTTTTTGCCCCCAAAAATACCTAATTTAACAAAAATTTGGAAAATTTAGCAAATTTCAAAGTTTCAGTTTCTCTACTTCTGTAATACATAGTAATACCCCCAAAAATTGTGATGACTTTACATTCCCCATATGTCTACTTCATGTTTGAATTGTTTTGGGAATGATATTTTATTTTTTGGGGATGTTATAAGGCTTAGAAGTTTAGAAGCAAATCTTGAAATTTTTCACAAATTTACAAAAACTAAATTTTTAGGGACCAGTTCAGGTCTGAAGTCACTTTGCGAGGCTTACATAATAGAAACCACCCAAAAATGACCCCATCTAAGAAACTACACCCCTCAAGGTATTCAAAACTGATTTTACATACGTCGTTAACCCTTTAGGTGTTGCACAAGAGTTATTGGCAAATGGGGATGAAATTTGTGAATTTCATTTTTTGGTCTAATTTTCCATTTTAACCCATTTTTTCCACTAACAAAGCAAGGGTTAACAGCCAAACAAGACTGTATCTTTATTGCCCTGACTCTGCCGTTTACAGAAACACCCAATTTGTGGCCGTAAACTACTGTACGGCCACACAGCGGGGCGTAGAGTGAAAGGTGCGCCGTTTGGTTTTTGGAGGGCTGATTTTTATGGACTGGTTTTTTTACACCATGTCCCATTTGAAGCCCCCTGATGCACCCCTAGAGTAGAAACTCCCTAAAAGTGACCCCATCTAAGAAACTACACCCCTCAAGGTATTCAAAACTGATTTTGCATACGTCGTTAACCCTTTAGGTGTTGCACAAGAGTTATTGGCAAATGGGGATGAAATTTGAGAATTTCATTTTTTTGTCTAATTTTCCATTTTAACCCATTTTTTCCACTAACAAAGCAAGGGTTAACAGCGAAACAAGACTGGATCTTTATTGCCCTGACTCTGCAGTTTACAGAAACACCCAATATGTGGCCGTAAACTACTGTACGGCCACACAGCGGGGCGTAGAGGGAAAGGTGCGCCGTTTGGTTTTTGGAGGGCTGATTTTTATGGACTGGTTTTTTTACACCATGTCCCATTTGAAGCCCCCTGATGCACCCCTAGAGTAGAAACTCCCTAAAAGTGACCCCATCTAAGAAACTACACCCCTCAAGGTATTCAAAACTGATTTTACATACGTCGTTAACCCTTTAGGTGTTGCACAAGAGTTATTGGCAAATGGGGATGAAATTTGAGAATTTCATTTTTTTGTCTAATTTTCCATTTTAACCCATTTTTTCAACTAACAAAGCAAGGGTTAACAGCCAAACAAGACTGTATCTTTATTGCCCTGACTCTGCCGTTTACAGAAACACCCAATATGTGGCCGTAAACTACTGTACGGCCACACAGCGGGGCGTAGAGGGAAAGGTGCGCCGTTTGGTTTTTGGAGGGCTGATTTTTATGGACTGGTTTATTTACACCATGTCCCATTTGAAGCCCCCTGATGCACCCCTAGAGTAGAAACTCCCTAAAAGTGACCCCATCTAAGAAACTACACCCCTCAAGGTATTCAAAACTGATTTTACATACGTCGTTAACCCTTTAGGTGTTGCACAAGAGTTATTGGCAAATGGGGATGAAATTAGAAAATTTCATTTTTTTGCCAAGTTTTCCATTTTAACCCATTTTTTCCACTAACAAAGCAAGGGTTAACAGCCATACAAGACTGTATCTTTATTGCCCTGACTCTGCCGTTTACAGAAACACCCAATATGTGGCCGTAAACTACTGTACGGCCACACAGCGGGGCGTAGAGTGAAAGGTGCGCCGTTTGGTTTTTGGAGGGCTGATTTTTATGGACCGGTTTATTTACACCGTGTCCTGTTTCAACCCCCCTGATGCCGCCCTGGAGTAGAAACTCCCTAAAAGTGACCCCATCTAAGAAACTACACCCCTCAAGGTATTCAAAACTGATTTTACATACGTCGTTAACCCTTTAGGTGTTGCACAAGAGTTATTGGCAAATGGGGATGAAATTTGAAAATTTCATTTTTTTGCCAAATTTTCCATTTTAACCCATTTTTTCCACTAACAAAGCAAGGGTTAACAGCCAAACAAGACTGTATCTTTATTGCCCTGACTCTGCCATTTACAGAAACACCCAATATGTGGCCGTAAACTATTGTACGGCCACACAGCGGGGCGTAGAGTGAAAGGTGCGCCGTTTGGTTTTTGGAGGGCTGATTTTTATGGACCGGTTTATTTACACCGTGTCCTGTTTCAACCCCCCTGATGCACCCCTGGAGTTGAAACTCCCTAAAAGTGACCCCATTTTGGAAACTAGGGGATAAGGTGGCATTTTTTGGGGGACTATTTTTAGGGTACATATGATTTTTGGTTGCTCTATATTACATTTTTGTGAGGCAAGGTTACCAAAAATTGAAATTCTGAAATTTCATCTCCATTTGCCATTAACTGTTGAGAAACACCTAAAGGGTTAATAAAGTTTGTATAATCAGTTTTGAATACCTTGAGGGGTGTAGTTTCTTAGATGGGGTCACTTTTAGGGAGTTTTTACTCTAGGGGGGCATCAGGGGGGCTTCAAAAGGGACATGGTGTCAATAAAAAAGGCCATTAAAATCGGCCTTCCAGAAACCATGTCGGTCCTTTCCTTTTGCGGCCTCCCTTTTACTGATACAGCAGTTTACGACCACAAATGTGGCATTTCTGTAAACTGCAATATCAGGGTAATAAATTTTAACTTTTGTTTGGTTGTTAACCCTCGTTTTGTTACCGGAAAAAACGGATTGAAATGGAAAAGTGCCAAAAATTGCGTTTTTGGCACCGTTTTTTTAATTTTTTTTAACCGTGTTAATCTGGGGGGTTAGGTCATGGGATATTTTTATAGAGGAGATTCTTACGGACGCGGCGATACCTAATAAGTCTACTTTTTTTACAATTATTTAGGTTTTTGACTATATTATCCTTTTTGATACAAAAAGAAAATTTTTGGATCTCTAAAGTCTAGGTGTCATTTTTTTATTTATTTTTTATCCGATTATCTTATGTGGGGGCTCATTTTTTGCGAAACGAGCGGACGGTTTTATTGGCACTATTTTGGGGGCTATATGACTTTTTTATCGCTTTCTATTAAATTTTTTGTTATGTTTGGTGACAAAAAATAATCGTTTTTTGAACTTTTTTTTTTTTTTTTTTTTGACCGTGTTAATCTGGGGGGTTGGATCATGGGGTATTTTTATCGAGGAGATTCTTACGAACGCGGTGATACCTAATAAGTCTACTTTTTTTACATTTATTTAGGTTTTAGACTATATTATCCTTATTGATACAAAAAAAAAAATTTTGTATCTCTAAAGTCTAGGTGTCATTTTTTTTTTTATCTGATTATCTTATGTGGGGGCTCATTTTTTGCGGGACGAGCGGACGGTTTTATTGGCACTATTTTGGGGGCTATATGACTTTATGATCGCTTGCTATTAAACTTTTTGTTATGTAAGGTGACAAAAAAAAATCTTTTTTTGCACCTTTTTTTTTTTTTTTTCTTGACCGTGTTAATCTGGGGGGTTAGGTCATGGGGTATTTTTATAGAGGAGATTATTACCGACGCGGCAATACCTAATATGTCTACTTTTAATAAATTATTTTCGTTTTTTTGGGTGTCTCAAGTCTGAGAACCAGTTTTTTTTTCCGATGTCAGTGCTAAATTGGGATATAAATTTAGTACTCCATGGAAGTGTGATACTCCCTGAAGCAACCAATAATGCAGAGGCCCGGATGATCGGGGCACGTGTCACATTGAGTAGTGGTGTCCTTCCGTATCCCCCTCCTGTGACACACTCTGCACCTTTTTTGGGTTCGTCCCTTCTTTCCAGTATGGGGGACCACACCTGGAAAGTGTTGGCCAGGGACGATCCGGGCACCTACAGTTCCCGAGGTACTCCGGCCTGCTCTTTCCCGGTCCGAAAAGATCAGGGCCATGAGGACTGCCTCATAGAACTGCAGGAATGTCCCTGTGCTGCCAGCGCTTCGGGATAGTACAAAAGAGTTGTACATGGCAACCTGCACCAAGTAGACCGCAACTTTTTTGTACCATGTCCGGGTTTTGCGCATGGCGTTATATGGCTTGAGGACTTGATCCGAGAGATCAACTCCTCCCATATACCGATTGTAGGCGACGATACAATCGGGCTTGAGGACCGTTGCCGCGGTACCTCGCACAGGGACAGGGGTGATGCCGTTACCATGAATTGTGGACAGCATAAGGACATCCCTCTTGTCCTTATACCTGACCAGCAACAGGTTTCCAGTGGTAAGGGCACGGGTCTCACCCCTGGGGATAGGTACCTGGAGGGGGAGGGCAGGGAGGCCGCGTTGATTTTTCCGCACGGTCCCACAAGCGAACGTGGATCTGGCGGCAAGGGACTGGAACAAGGGGTTACTGGTATAAAAGTTATCCACGTACAGGTGGTAACCCTTATCCAGCAGTGGGTACATAAGGTCCCACACAAGTTTCCCGGTAACACCCAGAGTGGGGGGACATTCTGGTGGTTGAATCCGGGAATCTCGCCCCTCGTATATACGAAATTTGTAAGTGTACCCTGAGGTACTCTTACAAATTTTGTATAGCTTTACGCCATACCTCGCCCGCTTGGAGGGCACATACTGGCGGAAAATGAGTCTCCCCTTGAACGCAATGAGAGACTCATCAACTGCGACCTCCCTTCCAGGTACATAGGCCTCCATGAATTTGGCCCCAAAGTGATCGATGACCGGCCATATCTTATACAGACGGTCATGGGCAGGATCACCTCGGGGTGGACATGCTGCATTATCGGAATAATGCAGACATTTCCGGATGGCCTCAAACCGGGAGCGTGTCATGGCTGTACTGTAAAGTGGGGTCTGGTATAGGACGTCCCCACTCCAGTACAGCCTGACACTGGGTTTCTTGACCAGGCCCATATGCAGCACGAGGCCCCAAAATGTCCTCATTTCGGCTGCACTGACCGGCGTCCAGCCACCGGGCCTGGCCAAAAAGGAGCCCGGGTGTTGAGCGACGAACTGTTGGGCGTACAGATTCGTCTGCTCCACCATCAGATTTACCAGTGGGTCACTGAAAAAATGACAAAAAAAGTCATATTCAGTGTAGCCCACTGTGGAAATCTGGATTCCTGATTGGCCTACAAAATCAGGAATCACAGGCTCGTATCGCTCTGGGCTACACCAGACAAGTTCACCGGCAGGGGGCTCCGGTGGATTTAACTGGTGGGCAGGGAAACCAGTACGAGCCCCAGAGCTGCTCGTACCAGGCTGGGCCACAGAGTCCCTAACATGGCGGTCCCCTTGCTCCGCCTGGCGGCGTCTCCTCCGCCTTGGGGGCTCATCATCATCGCTAGATGAGGAGGAGGACGCTGATGACAACAGGAATGTGGGGTCATCCTCATCCTCACTGGGACTCTCGGAGTCAGAGGCAAGCTGGGCGTATGCCTCCTCGGCCGAGAACGTCCGGCGGACCATAGGGGAGTGTGTGTCTGCGTGTATATGTGCGTGTGTGTAACTCTTTATTTTGTGTGCGTGTGTGTGGGGGCACAGGTGTTCGCGGACTTAACCCTAAAACTAACAGAAAAAAACAAAAAGCAACTAATTAAAAAAAGGGCAAAAAATGTAAAAAAAAAAATTCAAAACCGCTGATCAACCGTCCGAAGTTGATCAGCGGTGAGGTGTGCGATGCGCTAACAGCGGCCGGACACTAAGTGCCGGCCACAGTCAGCGTACACCAAAAAAGAAAAAAGAAAAAAATGCACCCCAAAAAAGGTGGGGGGGGGGAAGTGGCAGCACCCCTGGGGGGTCTAGGGTCACACAGCTGTGCTGTGGACCCCAGACACCCTAACTTAGGGTGATGCAATAAAAGTTCACAAACTAACTTTCCCTTTTTTTTCCCTGCCTAAACCAAACTTTCCCTGTGCTGTCCCTATGTACCTGATGGGGGGTGCTGGGGCACAGATCGGGTCCTGGGGGCACAGATCGGGTCCTGGGGGCACAGATCGGGTCCTGGGGGTGCTGGCAGACACACGTGCAGGCAGCTCCTCTCTCCTCCGGCTCCGGAACACAAAAGGAGGAGGAGAGGAGCGCCTGCCTCTTTTGAATTTGCCGCCGGACCGCCCACAGACCAATCAGAAAGCGATCCTGAGTGGTGATGTCACCATTACCACTCAGGATCGCTGGATGGTGATTGGTGGAGTGAAATCACACCACCATCACCATCCTGTTCCGGGTTATCGGGTCTTCAGAGACCCGAATATCCCGGAAACGCAGAAAACCGCAGGTCTGAATTGACCTGCGGTTTTCTGCGATTGCCGACATGGGGGGGTCACAGGATCCCTTGACGCATTTGCCCCAGGTGCCTGCTCGATGATTTGAGCAGGCACCGGGTTCCGATCACCGCCGGCCGAGCGGCAGTGATCGGAACCATTCATGACGTACCAGTACGTCATGTGTCCTTAAGTACCAGGACATCATGACGTACCGGTACGTCATGTGTCCTTAAGAGGTTAAATGATGTGGGTTTTATTTAAACTAATCACTATATTTCAAGGCTTGAGAATATATACGCCAATGTAGAGATTCTACTCCATTCCGGAGTTTCAGCAATGCAGAATAAAATGGAGCATTATGGGAACACCAGCCCCTTTATAAGAGTGTGGAAGCCCCTTTATAAGAGTGTGAAAGCGCTCACTTAGCCCCTTTATAAGAGTGTGGAAGCGCTCACTCAGTTGGCCACTGAGGAAGAGGTACAGCACTTCGAAATGCGTCTGGCGTAAGGAGTGAGCGTATGTCTCATTTATCCAGCAGAGACAATATTACCACATAAAGAAAGAATCGGGGACATTCGGATCCGGTGAAATCTGTCCCTTACCAGAGACGTCACTTTAGCCTCATTCGGTTTCCAGAGCAACCAGGTCACGTGGGACGCCGCGTAGAGGTTCAGCACACCACGTGGGACGCCACTGGTGTGCGGTCGCCTGAATCAGCGCTGCAACAATGCAGTGAAGAAGGGTAAGACCCAGCTCCTGTCAGGAGTTTGCTCGATAGTTGTGCATTTACAAGGCACCGCTGTTGTGGCCATTCTGAAGTTGTTATAAGTGACTGTTCATTTATATAATACAGGGAGTGCATAATTATTAGGCAAGTTGTATTTTTGAGGATTAATTTTATTATTGAACAACAACCATGTTCTCAATGATCCCAAAAAACTCAAAAATATCAAAGCTGAATATTTTTGGAAGTAGTTTTTAGTTTGTTTTTAGTTTTAGCTATTTTAGGGGGATATCTGTGTGTGCAGGTGACTATTACTGTGCATAATTATTAGGCAACTTAACAAAAAACAAATATACCCATTTTAATTATTTATTTTTACCAGTGAAACCAATATAACATCTCAACATTCACAAATATACATTTCTGACATTCAAAAACAAAACAAAAACAAATCAGTGACCAATATAGCCACCTTTCTTTGCAAGGACACTCAAAAGCCTGCATCCATGGATTCTGTCAGTGTTTTGATCTATTCACCATCAAAATTGCGTGCAGCAGCAACCACAGCCTCCCAGACACTGTTCAGAGAGGTGTACTGTTTTCCCTCCTTGTAAATCTCACATTTGATGATGGACCGTAGGTTCTCAATGGGGTTCAGATCAGGTGAACAAGGAGGCCATGTCATTAGATTTTCTTCTTTTATACCATTTCTTGCCAGCCACGCTGTGGAGTACTTGGACGCGTGTGATGGAGCATTGTCCTGCATGAAAATCATGTTTTTCTTGAAGGATGCAGACTTCTTCCTGTACCACTGCTTGAAGAAGGTGTCTTCCAGAAACTGGCAGTAGGACTTGGAGTTGAGCTTGACTCCATCCTCAACCCGAAAAGGCCCCACAAGCTCATCTTTGATGATACCAGCCCAAACCAGTATTCCACCTCCACCTTGCTGGCGTCTGAGTCGGGCTGGAGCTCTCTGCCCTTTACCAATCCAGCCACGGGCCCATCCATCTGGCCCATCAAGACTCACTCTCATTTTATCAGTCCATAAAACCTTAGAAAAATCAGTCTTGACGTTTCATCTTGTGTGTCTTGTTCAGTGGTGGTCGTTTCAGCCTTTCTTACCTTGGCCATGTCTCTGAGTATTGCACACCTTGTGCTTTTGGGCACTCCAGTGATGTTGCAGCTCTGAAATATGGCCAAACTGGTGGCAAGTGGCATCTTGGCAGCTGCACGCTTGACTTTTCTCAGTTCATGGGCAGTTATTTTGCGCCTTGGTTTTTCCACACGCTTCTTGCGACCATGTTGACTATTTTGAATGAAACGCTTGATTGTTCGATGATCACGCTTCAGAAGCTTTGCAATTTTAAGAGTGCTGCATCCCTCTGCAAGATATCTCACTATTTTTGACTTTTCTGAGCCTGTCAAGTCCTTCTTTTGACCCATTTTGCCAAAGGAAAGGAAGTTGCCTAATAATTATGCACACCTAATATAGGGTGTTGATGTCATTAGACCACACCCCTTCTCATTACAGAGATGCACATCACCTAATATGCTTAATTGGTAGTAGGCTTTCAGCCTATACAGCTTGGAGTAAGACAACATGCATAAAGAGGATGATGTGGTCAAAATACTCATTTGCCTAATAATTCTGCACGCAGTGTAGAAGTACGTACCGGACTATGCCTGGAGTTTGAACCTAAGCAACGGGCCAGCTATTGATGACACGGTCCTCTACAGAGTAACAGCTACCTGCATATAGTGCATTGGCAGGTTGAATTTACTATCAGGCTGACATTTACCTATGCTGGACGATTTTTGGAGCAGTTTTATACTGGGCAAAGAGACAGAACATTAGCTTTATAGGGTTATATAGCCAGCATATGATATATAGTGGTCTTGTTTGTTAGGGCGCCTATGTTATATACATTGTTGCCATTTTATAGTATTTTACTATAATTGTGTGTGTTTTAATAAATTACATCCACTTGGTGGATTTAGTACTCCCATTTGAGTGTGCCCCTATACATCTACTATAGATTTAAATCTGACTTGAGTTTAATCTGAGACATCTGTCGGCTGAGAGAAATCAGGTATCAAAGTAATTTGAAATATATTGTAGGGTATTATTACAATAAGGAATTGTAAGAAATATATGTATAGCCTATAGGTTATTTTGGCTTTCTTAAAAGGTTGCATATCATTAATTTTCATAATTTTATTGTCACCGATTTTATATTTGATTAGTTTTCACCGTATTATTATTAGTTTAATAAATTTATATTTTGATTTACCGCTGCCTTCTTTTTGTCGTCAAACTTAGTACAGATCACGAGCTCTTATTGGCTTGGTCTTTATGATAATAAGTTAGAATTTCCTCCCTTACAGATTCCAATTTATTTACATAAAAAATATAGACTGTTAATCAGAGCAGTATAAATATTCTGACATAATTGGAGGCACTGCTGAGATTCGAACTCAGGATCTCCTGTTAATCTTGTCAGAATATTTATACTGCTCTGATTAACAGTCTAAATAGTTTATGTAAACAAATTAAGATGTATAATAGAGGAGATTCTAATTTGGTTTCAAAAACAAAAAGCTCCCTAGAGCTCTTGATCTGCGTTGAATTGAAGACAAAAAGAAACAAGTATACAAAATATTTATATATATATATATATATATATATACAGTACAGACCAAAAGTTTGGACACACCTTCTCATTCAAAGAGTTTTCTTTATTTTCATGACTATGAAAATTGTAGATTCACACTGAAGGCATCAAAACTATGAATTAACACATGTGGAATTATATGTATAACAAACAAGTGTGAAACAACTGAAAATATGTCATAATCTAGGTTCTTCAAAGTAGCCACCTTTTGCTTTGATTACTGCTTTGCACACTCTGGGCATTCTCTTGATGAGCTTCAAGAGGTAGTCCCCTGAAATGGTTTTCACTTTACAGGTGTGCCCTGTCAGGTTTAATAAGTGGGATGTCTTGCCTTATAAATGGGGTTGGGACCATCAGTTTCGTTGAGGAGAAGTCAGGTGGATACACAGCTGATAGTCCTACTGAATAGACTGTTAGAATTTGTATTATGGCAAGAAAAAAGCAGCTAAGTAAAGAAAAACGAGTGGCCATCATTACTTTAAGAAATGAAGGTCAGTCAGTCAGCTGAAAAATTGGGAAAACTTTGAAAGTAAGGGCTATTTGACCATGAAGGAGTGTGATGGGGTGCTGCGCCAGATGACCTGGCCTCCACAGTCACCGGACCTGAACCCAATCGAGATGGTTTGGGGTGAGCTGGACCGCAGAGTGAAGGCAAAAGGGCCAACAAGTGCTAAGCATCTCTGGGAACTCCTTCAAGACTGTTGGAAGATCATTTCAGGGGACTACCTCTTGAAGCTCATCAAGAGAATGTCAAGAGTGTGCAAAGCAGTAATCAAAGCAAAAGGTGGCTACTTTGAAGAACCTAGAATATGACATATTTTCAGTTGTTTCACACTTGTTTGTTATGTATATAATTCCACATGTGTTAATTCATAGTTTTGATGCCTTCATAATCATGAAAATAAAGAAAACTCTTTGAATGAGAAGGTGTGTCCAAACTTTTGGTCTGTACTGTATATATATAGTAATAATAATTCAGTGCAAAATAGGATAAAATATAGGACTATATAAAAATGGGGACAATAAAATGATAATAATTACTTTTAAAACCGGTCACAATAACAATATAATCGTTAATGATATGCAACTTAGAAACACCAAATAACCTAAAAAATATACTGTAAATTGTCATCCACTGATCGTCTAATATGCCTCCAGCCACATAATCACTTGCTCCTTTCTGTCCAGAGAATGCATAATTTTTGGGGCCTGTATTCCACTGGCCTGCAGTAAAATTGTTATCCACTGAACGCCTAATATACCTCCAGCCACATAATCATTTGTTCTTTTCTGTCCAGTGAATGCCTAATGTTTGGGGCCTGTACTCCACTGGCTTACAGTAAAATTGTTATCTTCTAACCGTCTAATATACCTGCAGGCACATAATCACTTGTTCTTTTCAGTCCAGTGAATGCATAATTTTTGGGGCCTATACTCCCCTGGCTTACAGTAAATTGTTATCCACTCACCGCCTAATATACCTCCAGCCACACAATCACTTGTTATTTTCTGTCTGGTGAATGCCTAATGTTTGAAGCCTATACTGCACAGGCCTGCAGTAAAATTGTTA
Organism: Bufo bufo; assembly: GCF_905171765.1. NCBI lineage: Eukaryota > Metazoa > Chordata > Amphibia > Anura > Bufonidae > Bufo > Bufo bufo. The sequence continues at coordinate 297,225,020 of NC_053393.1, forward strand.
TCCACTGACCATCTAATAAACCTCCAGCCACACTAATCACTTGTTCTTTTCGGTAATCATTTCTTCTATTCTGTCCGGTGAATGCCTAATGTTTGGGGCCTGTACTCCACTGGCCTGCAGTAAAATTGTTTTCCACTGACCATCTAATATACCTCCAGCCACATAATCACTTGTTCTTTTTGGTCCAGTGAATGCATAATTTTTGGGGCCTTCAGCAAAATTGCTATATGCTGATAGCCTAATATAACTTCAGTCACATAATCACTTGTTCTTTTCTGTCCGGTGAATGTCTAATGTTTGGAGCCTATACTTCACTGGACTGCAGTAAAATAGTTATCCACTGACCGCCTAATATACCTCCAGCAACATAATCACTTGTTCTTTTCTGTCCGGTGAATGCCTAATGTTTGTGGCCTATACTCCACTGGCCTGCAGTAAAATTGTTATCCACTGATCATCTAATATACCTCCAGCCACATAATCACTTGTTCTTTTCAGTCCAGTGAATGCATAATTTTTGAGGCCTATACTCCACTGGCCTACAGTAAATTGTTATCAACTGACCATTTAATATACCTTCAGCTTCATAATCACTTGCAATTACCACAACGGAAAGCGCCACTTGCCTCGCATTTAAGCTACATCACTGTTTGCGGTTTTTGATAGAAACTGTGAGTCAACCTATCCTTTAGAATGCATCCCCATCGGAATGTAATAGAGGGAGTAGACCCCACTAAATGACCAACATTGGGGTCCAGTTTCAAAATACCCCAGTATCTGGTCAAAATGGCCCTGACCTCCCGGTGTGCCATATCAAAATTGGCCACAATCCGGATTTTGTCATCTGCATCGGTCCTGACTCGTGTATTGAGTAAGGATACCCGATCCACTCCCAGGGACTGGTGGTACACATCCCTAAGTACTGCCTCAGGGTAACCACGCCACTGGAAACTCTGCTTTAGATCTATCGCTGCCTTCTTGAAAGCCGAGAGTTTGGAACAGTTCCTGTGCACACAAAGGTACTGACCCTTCGGCATTCCCCTCTTTAATAGATGGGGTGACAGCTGTCCCAATGCATGAGACTATTTGTGGCAATTTCCTTATGAAACAAGTTGATACTGATATTACCATCCACATCATGTGTGATGCTTAGGTCCAAGAAGGTGATGCGGAAGGGGTTTATCTCAAAGGTTAAGAAAAGCCCCATGGTGTTGTTGTTAAGGGCAACCATCAAATTTTGGTCCTCCAGTGACCCGTTACATAAATGAGAACATCATCAATGAAACGGGCAAGAGCAGGATGTGTGATGCCCACATCGCCATTCCTTCTCTAAAAACAACATCTCTCTTCCATCAACCTACTGTAGGTAAAGGTTGGCGTAGGACAGGGCACAGAGGCTCACCATCACCACGCCCCTCGTCTGATGGTACACCCGGTGGTCGAAGATGAAGATGTTGTGCTCAAAAATAAAATGAAGGAGTCGAGCCGTAAATGCATTATGTGCCTGAAGCTGGATCCCCAGTACCTGCAGGAATTGACCCACAGCATGACAGCCCTGTTGGTGAGGCATAGAGCTATATAGGGCCTCGTCATCGAAGCTTGCCAACATTATGACCGTATCCACCTTTAGACCATCCAACTTTTTGAGGATGTCCATGGAGTTGCAGACATATGATGGCAATGCCGAGATGAAGGGCCTTAGAATAAAGTCCACATACACACTAGAGGGATGTGTAAACCAACTTGTGCCTGACACAATGGGCTGACCCTTTAGCCAATCTAGGCCCTTGTGTACCTTGGGCAAGCTATAGAAGCAATCCTGTTGTGGTAAGCTTGGTTTGACAAAACCCCTGTTTTAGGAATGCCCAGACTCTTGTATTTCGTCTGCTGTTCATGTAGTTAACCCTATTTCACCCTTTAAATGTACACAAACCACCTAATTTGCCTGTGACGCAGTTAGCGAACACAATGGACATTAGCGAACACAATGGACATTAGCGAACACAATGGATATTGCCTGTGACGCAATCCACAAACACAATGGATATTGCCTGTGATACATTTAGCAAACACAATGGTCTTGGTCATCGACCACATGGAACTATGTCCGGCCCCTTTATTAAATTATCTCCAGGATAGAGAGGAGAGATTTTACTGTTCATGTGGGAGTGTGTCATATCTTACTGTATATTGATTGGTCACTGTATTTCGTGTGCCTGTTCCCCACAAGGGCCCCATGGGAGTAACCCGTGCTAGATGACTCGATAAAAGGCTGAGCTGTGGCCATCAATAAAGTTGATCGTTTTTACCCCCTTCCTGAAGTCCTGTATCCTGTTTGTGGGGGATTGGGAGCTATATATTCGCAACACCTTCAGATTTACTTGGTTTTCAGGAGACGCTGTACGGATTTACTCAGCTGGAGTGTAAAATATCTGTAACACTGGTGGCAAGCAGCAGGATTTTCTCCCAAATGGATATATTGAACCGAAAGAAGGAGTGAATGTCCCACAGATACGAACGACTCAAACTAACAACATTTAAGGAACTACTGGAAGCTTGCGGCATAGTGGCAAGTAACAAGCCGAAAGCAACGATAATTGCCGAATTGCTAGAAAGCGACAGAACCAGCGACGCTACCATGGAGATGCCAGAAGAAACGGAATTTCAAAAGGATGTAAGATGGAGGCTTAGCATTTTGGGGCCCAACCCATCACAAGAGATGATCACCCAAATAATGGCGCAAGCAATGCAAGCACACAGCGCAAGAATACAAGAGACTGCAACACAACAATGGGATGTAATGGCACTACAGAGAGCTGCTAAAGGACAGGCACATAAGATTAATTATGCTGCATTTAAAGCCTTTACAGATGGCAAAATGGACATAGACAGCTATTTGCAGGATTTCAAACGAGAATGTGCATTGGAGAACCTAGAGAGAGATAGCTGGGCTGCAATATTGAGCAGTAAGCTATCAGGTCGAGCAGCGGAAACCTACAGAGCGGTGCCAGATGAAGAGGTCAAGAACTATAACAAGGTAAAAGAAATATTGCTGGCCCACTGTGCCGTCACGCCAGAGGCATATAGGAAAAAGTTCAGGGCCCTCAGGAGAACTGGCAGAGACACTTTTACTGAGTGGGCCTTCCGTATGCACCGCACTGCCCGCAACTGGATGCAGGGGTGCCAGGCGACCACGTTGGCATATGCCTTATAGTTGTTACTGCTGGAGCAGTTTTTTGATTTTGCTCTGCCAGATGTTAGAGACTGGGTTCATGACCGCAAGCCTCGGACGGTAGAAGAGGCTGCTAGACTGGCTGATGAACACTACGATAGCAGGACTATGGAGGGTAGCAGAGCACCGACGGTCCAGCGTACCCCCACCTACACCCCAACATCCACGACACTGGCCAGGGCCAATGCGTCCCACACCGCAATAAGCAATCAGGAAGCACGGAGGCCACCACTGATGTGCTATGGGTGTAAGCAAATAGGACACATCAAACCTAACTTCCCACAGCGCACGTCTAACCAGGGGGGTCGACAACCAGCACCACTGCACTGAGCCACAGCCCATTGCATCCAGGAGTAGAGTTGAGCGAACACCTGGATGTTCGGGTTCGAGAAGTTCGGCCGAACTTCCCGGAAATGTTCGGGTTCGGGATCCGAACCCGACCCGAACTTCGTCCCGAACCCGAACCCCATTGAAGTCAATGGGGACCCGAACTTTTGGGCACTAAAAAGGCTGTAAAACAGCCCAGGAAAGAGCTAGAGGGCTGCAAAAGGCAGCAACATGTAGGTAAATCCCCTGCAAACAAATGTGGATAGGGAAATGAATTAAAATAAAAATTAAAAAAATAAAAATAAACCAATATCAATTGGACAGAGGTCCCATAGCAGAGAATCTGGCTTCACGTCAGCAGAGAATCAGTCTCTTCATGCCATAGCAAAGAATCTGGCTTCATGTCAGCAGAGAATCAGTCTCTTCATGCCATAGCAGAGAATCTGGCTTCATGTCAGCGCAGAATCAGTCTTCATGTCATAGCAGAGAATCAGGCTTCACGTCACCCACCACTGGAACAGGCCACTGTCACACATTTAGGCCCCGGCACCCAGACAGAGGAGAGCGGTCCCGTAACAGAGAATCTGGCCTTATGTCAGCGCAGAATCTGTCTTCATGTCATAGCAGAGAATCAAGCTTCACGTCACCCACCACTGGAACAGGCCACTGTCACACATTTAGGCCCCGGCACCCAGACAGAGGAGAGAGGTCCTGTAACAGAGAATCTGGCCTTATGTCAGCACAGAATCTGTCTTCATGTCATAGCAGAGAATCAGGCATCACGTCACCCACCACTGGAACAGGCCACTGTCACACATTTAGGCCCAGGCACCCAGGCAGAGGAGAGAGGTCCTGTAACAGAGAATCTGGCCTTATGTCAGCACAGAATCTGTCTTCATGTCATAGCAGAGAATCTGGCATCACGTCACCCACCACTGGAACAGGCCACTGTCACACATTTAGGCCCAGGCACCCAGGCAGAGGAGAGAGGTCCCGTAACAGAGAATCTGGCCTTATGTCAGCACAGAATCTGTCTTCATGTCATAGCAGAGAATCAGGCTTCACGTCACCCACCACTGGAACAGGCCACTGTCACACATTTAGGCCCAGGCACCCAGGCAGAGGAGAGAGGTCCCGTAACAGAGAATCTGGCCTTATGTCAGCACAGAATCTGTCTTCATGTCATAGCAGAGAATCAGGCTTCACGTCACCCACCACTGGAACAGGCCACTGTCACACATTTAGGCCAAGGCACCCAGGCAGAGGAGAGAGGTCCCGTAACAGAGAATCTGGCCTTATGTCAGCGCAGAATCAGTCTTCATGTCATAGCAGAGAATCAAGCTTCACGTCACCCACCACTGGAACAGGCCACTGTCACACATTTAGGCCCTGGCACCCAGACAGAGGAGAGAGGTCCTGTAACAGAGAATCTGGCCTTATGTCAGCACAGAATCTGTCTTCATGTCATAGCAGAGAATCAGGCATCACGTCACCCACCACTGGAACAGGCCACTGTCACACATTTAGGCCCAGGCACCCAGGCAGAGGAGAGAGGTCCCGTAACAGAGAATCTGGCCTTATGTCAGCACAGAATCTGTCTTCATGTCATAGCAGAGAATCAGCCTTCACGTCACCCACCACTGGAACAGGCCACTATCACACATTTAGGCCCCGGCACCCAGACAGAGGAGAGGTTCATTCAACTTTGGGTTGCCCCACAATATAATGGTAAAATGAAATTAAAAATAGTATTGAATGAGGAAGTGCCCTGGAGTAGAATAATATATTGTTAAGGGGAGGTAGTTAATATCTAATCTGCACAAGGGATGGACAGGTCCTGTGGGATCCATGCCTGGTTCATTTTTATGAACGTCAGCTTGTCCACATTGGCTGTAGACAGGCGGCTTCGTTTGTCTGTAATGACGCCCCCTGCCGTGCTGAATACACGTTCAGACAAAATGCTGGCCGCCGGGCAGGCCAGCACCTCCAATGCATAAAAGGCTAGCTCTGGCCACGTGGACAATTTGGAGACCCAGAAGTTGAATGGGGCCGAACCATCAGTCAGTACGTGGAGGGGTGTGCACAGGTACTGTTCCACCATGTTAGTGAAATGTTGCCTCCTGCTAACACGTTCCGTATCAGGAGGTGGTGCAGTTAGCTGTGGCGTGGTGACAAAACTTTTCCACATCTCTGCCATGCTAACCCTGCCCTCAGAGGAGCTGGCCGTGACACAGCTGCGTTGGCGACCTCTTGCTCCTCCTCTGCCTTCGCCTTGGGCTTCCACTGGTTCCCCTGTGACATTTGGGAATGCTCTCAGTAGCGCGTCTACCAACGTGCGCTTGTACTCGCGCATCTTCCTATCACGCTCCAGTGTAGGAAGTAAGGTGGGCACATTGTCTTTGTACCGGGGATCCAGCAGGGTGGCAACCCAGTAGTCTGCACACGTTAAAATGTGGGCAACTCTGCTGTCGTTGCGCAGGCACTGCAGCATGTAGTCGCTCATGTGTGCCAGGCTGCCCAGAGGTAAGGACAAGCTGTACTCTGTGGGAGGCATATCGTCATCGTCCTGTGTTTCCCCCCAGCCACGCACCAGTGATGGGCCCGAGCTGCTTTGGGTGCCACCCCGCTGTGAACCTGCTTCATCCTCATCCTCCTCCACCTCCTCCTCATCCTCGTCCTCCTCGTCCTCCATTAGTGGGCCCTGTCTGGCCACATTTGTACCTGGCCTCTGGTGTTGCAAAAAACCTCCCTCTGAGTCACTTTGAAGAGACTGGCCTGAAAGTGCTAAAAATGACCCCTCTTCCTCCTCTTCCTCCTGGGCCACCTCCTCTTCCATCATCGCCCTAAGTGTTTTCTCAAGGAGACATAGAAGTGGTATTGTAACGCTGATAACGGCGTCATCGCCACTGGCCATGTTGGTGGAGTACTCGAAACAGCGCAACAGGGCACACAGGTCTCGCATGGAGGCCCAGTCATTGGTGGTGAAGTGGGTCTGATCCGCAGTGCGACTGACCCGTGCGTGCTGCAGCTGAAACTCCACTATGGCCTGCTGCTCGCACAGTCTGTCCAGCATATGCAAGGTGGAGTTCCACCTGGTGGGCACGTCGCATATGAGGCGGTGAGCGGGAAGGCCGAAGTTACGCTGTAGCGCAGACAGGCGAGCAGCGGCAGGGTGTGAACGCCGGAAGCGCGAACAGACGGCCCGCACTTTATGCAGCAGCTCTGACATGTCGGGGTAGTTGCGAATGAACTTCTGCACCACCAAATTCAGCACATGCGCCAGGCAAGGGATGTGCGTCAAACCGGCTAGTCCCAGAGCTGCAACGAGATTTCGCCCATTATCGCACACCACCAGGCCGGGCTTGAGGCTCACCGGCAGCAACCACTCGTCGGTCTGTTGTTCTATACCCCGCCACAACTCCTGTGCGGTGTGGGGCCTGTCCCCCAAACATATGAGTTTCAGAATGGCCTGCTGACGTTTACCCCGTGCTGTGCTGAAGTTGGTGGTGAAGGTGTGTGGCTGACTGGATGAGCAGGTGGAAGAAGAGGAGGAGGAAGCTGAGTAGGAGGAGGAGGAGACAGGAGGCAAAGAATGTTGCCCTGCGATCCTTGGCGGCGGAAGGACGTGCGCCAAATAGCTCTCCGCCTGGGGCCCAGCCGCCACTACATTTACCCAGTGTGCAGTTAGGGAGATATAGCGTCCCTGGCCGTGCTTACTGGTCCACGTATCTGTAGTTAGGTGGACCTTGCCACAGATGGCGTTGCGCAGTGCACACTTGATTTTATCGGACACTTGTTTGTGCAGGAAAGGCACGGCTCTCTTAGAGAAGTAGTGGCGGCTGGGAACAACATACTGTGGGACAGCAAGTGACATGAGCTGTTTGAAGCTGTGTGTGTCCACCAGCCTAAATGACAGCATTTCATAGGCCAGTAGTTTAGAAATGCTGGCATTCAGGGCCAGGGATCGAGGGTGGCTAGGTGAGAATTTACGCTTTCTCTCAAATGTTTGTGAGATGGAGAGCTGAACGCTGCCGTGTGACATGGTTGAGATGCTTGGTGACGCAGGTGGTGGTGTTGGTGGTACATCCCATGTTTGCTTGGCGGCAGGTGCCAACGTTCCTCCAGAGGCGGAGGAAGAGGCCGAGGCGGCGGCAGCAGCAGCAGAAGAGGCCGAGGCGGCAGCAGCAGAAGATGTAGCTGGGGGAGCCTGAGTGACTTCCTTGTTTTTAAGGTGTTTACTCCACTGCAGTTCATGCTTTGCATGCAGGTGCCTGGTCATGCAGGTTGTGCTAAGGTTCAGAACGTTAATGCCTCGCTTCAGGCTCTGATGGCACAGCGTGCAAACCACTCGGGTCTTGTCGTTAGCACATTGTTTGAAGAAGTGCCATGCCAGGGAACTCCTTGAAGCTGCCTTTGGGGTGCTCGGTCCCAGATGGCGGCGGTCAGTAGCAGGCGGAGTCTCTTGGTGGTGGGTGTTCTGATTTTTCCCACTGCTCCCTCTTTTGCTACGCTGTTGGCTCGGTCTCACCACTGCCTCTTCCTCCGAACTGTGAAAGTCAGTGGCACGACCTTCATTCCATGTGGGGTCTAGGACCTCATCGTCCCCTGCATCGTCTTCCACCCAGTCTTGATCCCTGACCTCCTGTTCAGTCTGCACACTGCAGAAAGACGCAGCAGTTGGCACCTGTGTTTCGTCATCATCAGAGACGTGCTGAGGTGGTATTCCCATGTCCTCATCATCAGGAAAAATAAGTGGTTGTGCGTTAGTGCATTCTATCTCTTCCACCCCTGGGGAAGGGCTAGGTGGATGCCCTTGGGAAACCCTGGCAGCAGAGTCTTCAAACAGCATAAGAGACTGCTGCATAACTTGAGGCTCAGACAGTTTCCCTGATATGCATGGGGGTGATGTGACAGACCGATGGGCTTGGTTTTCATGCGCCATCTGTGCGCTTTCTGCAGAAGACTGGGTGGGAGATAATGTGAACGTGCTGGATCCACTGTCGGCCACCCAATTGATTAATGCCTGTACCTGCTCAGGCCTTACCATCCTTAGAACGGCATTGGGCCCCATTAAATATCGCTGTAAATTCTGCTGGCTACTGGGACCTGAGGTAGTTGGTTCACTAGGACGTGTGGCTTTTTGCAGAACGGCCACGTCCTCTCCCAGCACCACAGGGTCCACTAACACCACCACGACCATGTCCACGTCCGCGTCCGCGTCCCTTATTAGATGTTTTCCTCATTGTTCCCCTTCACCACAATTTTGAAAATGGCAAATTTGGGAATGCTTTTTCAACCCAGAACAAAAAGTCTGCTTTGACGATCACTACAAATAACTTGACCAGCTAAAACTGTGCAGATTTGGTTGAATAGAGATGTGAGACCTGTTTTTTTTTGCGCTGTGTGACAGTTATAGGTTTAATCACAGAATGACACTTCTATCAGCACGCTAGCGTGTGTCTTAGGTTTTTCTGAATGATACTATCAATAACTTCAATGTAAGATTTTCTTTTTGGGATAGATTTCAAGTAGGCCTGAAATACCACAAACTAGTTATTTTCAGAATGGCAAATTTGGGAATGCTTTTTCAACCCAGAACAAAAAGTCTGCTTTGACGGTCACTACAAATAACTTGACCAGCTAAAACTGTGCAGATTTGGTTGAATAGAGATGTGAGACCTGTTTTTTTTTGCGCTGTGTGACAGTTATAGGTTTAATCACAGAATGACACTTCTATCAGCACGCTAGCGTGTGTCTTAGGTTTTTCTGAATGATACTATCAATAACTTCAATGTAAGATTTTCTTTTTGGGATAGATTTCAAGTAGGCCTGAAATACCACAAACTAGTTATTTTCAGAATGGCAAATTTGGGAATGCTTTTTCAACCCAGAACAAAAAGTCTGCTTTGACGGTCACTACAAATAACTTGACCAGCTAAAACTGTGCAGATTTGGTTGAATAAAGATGTGAGACCTGTTTTTTTTTGCGCTGTGTGACAGTTATAGGTTTAATCACAGAATAACACTTCTATCAGCACGCTAGCGTGTGTCTTAGGTTTTTCTGAATGATACTATCAATAACTTCAATGTAAGATTTTCTTTTTGGGATAGATTTCAAGTAGGCCTGAAATACCACAAACTAGTTATTTTCAGAATGGCAAATTTGGGAATGCTTTTTCAACCCAGAACAAAAAGTCTGCTTTGACGGTCACTACAAATAACTTGACCAGCTAAAACTGTGCAGATTTGGTTGAATAGAGATGTGAGACCTGTTTTTTTTTGCGCTGTGTGACAGTTATAGGTTTAATCGCAGAATGACACTTCTATCAGCACGCTAGCGTGTGTCTTAGGTTTTTCTGAATGATACTATAAATAACTTCAATGTAAGATTTTCTTTTTGGGATAGATTTCAAGTAGGCCTGAAATACCACAAACTAGTTATTTTCAGAATGGCAAATTTGGGAATGCTTTTTCAACCCAGAACAAAAAGTCTGCTTTGACGGTCACTACAAATAACTTGACCAGCTAAAACTGTGCAGATTTGGTTGAATAGAGATGTGAGACCTGTTTTTTTTTGCGCTGTGTGACAGTTATAGGTTTAATCGCAGAATGACACTTCTATCAGCACGCTAGCGTGTGTCTTAGGTTTTTCTGAATGATACTATCAATAACTTCAATGTAAGATTTTCTTTTTGGGATAGATTTCAAGTAGGCCTGAAATACCACAAACTAGTTATTTTCAGAATGGCAAATTTGGGAATGCTTTTTCAACCCAGAACAAAAAGTCTGCTTTGACGGTCACTACAAATAACTTGACCAGCTAAAACTGTGCAGATTTGGTTGAATAGAAATGGCAGGTCTATTGTTTAGGCGCTGGGTGACAGGCTCAACTTGCCCCTGATGTAATATATGGCCAAAAAATAACCACACTGTTGATGGTTAAATGCACTTGGGTGACACAGGCTCAGCCTGCAGCTGATGTAGTATATGGCCAAAAAATAATCACACTGTTGATGGTTAAATGCACTTGGGTGAAAAAGGCTCAGCCTGCAGCTGATGTAGTATATGGCCAAAAAATAACCAGACTGTTGATGGTTAAATGCACTTCGGTGACACAGGCTCAGCCTGCAGCTGATGTAGGATATAGCACAAAATAACCACACTATCGATGGTTAAATACACTTGGTGATAGCTCGTGCTGGCGCACCACAAGTCGCAAAATGGCCGCCGATCACCCCAGAAAAAAAGTGATCTAAAAACGCTCTGGGCAGCCTCAAAAAAGTGAGCAAGTCAATAATAGCACTTCAATGATCCACAGCTGCAGATCGATCACAGAATGAAGTCTTTTGGAGAAGTTAATCTGCCTAATCTCGCCCTAACGTCGCAGCTGCAACCTCTCCCTATACTGATCATAGCAGAGTGACGTGCGGCGCTACGTGACTCCAGCTTAAATAGAGGCTGGGTAACATGGTGCACTGGCCAATCACAGCCATGCCAATAGTAGGCATGGCTGTGATGGCCTCTTGGGCCAAGTAGTATGACGCTTGTTGATTGGCTGCTTTGCAGCCTTTCAAAAAGCGCCAAGAAAGCGCCGAACACCGAACCTGAACCCAGACTTTTACGAAAATGTTCAGGTTCGGGTCCGTGTCACGGACACCCCAAAATTCGGTACGAAACCGAACTATACAGTTCGGGTTCGCTCATCCCTATCCAGGAGGACTCCAGTAAATATACCCAAGGGAGTTATACAGCGTATTTACCCCCAGAACCCACCGAGCAATGGTCCATACTGCACGATGTAGCAACCGTAGCAGTCCGGGTAACTGGAGAGGCCCTCCATAAGATACCAACAGCCCGGGTTTATATTGACTGGGGTACGGGGGCTAAATCACTTGAGGTGGGGTTTATGGCTGACCTGCCGGCCGAAGTGCTGCTGGGGAATGACTTGGGATGTATGACCTCCCAGTTTGTTACGCCAGCCCAGGAGGGAGCTTTACCGGTGACTACTCAGCAGCAGACCCAGGCAACTGAAACTGCACACTCTCAGGAACCCCAGGTAGGAACTGATGTCCCAACCCTTGCGTTAAACCCCACTATGTACTGGGACATCCAAGATTTTGAGAAGGAACAAAGGGAAGACCCTACCCTAGCAGGTTACCACAGAGCCGTAGAGAAACCCCAGGTAGACACAGGCCAGGCCATGTTTCAATGGGACAAAGGACAGTTATACAGGGTGACAGATGGGATCGAACAGGGGGCCAACTAAGTGACCAAAAGACAACTAATAGTACCCCACAAATACTGAACCAAACAGTTGCGGATTAGCCAAGACATTCACCTAGCTGGACATTTAGGGATAAAGAAAACCCAGAATAGATTGACCCAGACCTTCTTTTGGCACGGAATCACACAGGACATTGACCAGTACTGTAGGACCTGCAAGGTATATCAGCGGGTAGGGAAGAGAGGTGACCACCCCTGGGCTAAGCTCTGATCCCTCCCCATAATAGAACCCTTTTTCCGCGTAGCAGTAGACCTAGTGGGACCCCTTAGCAAACCTAGCGCCACTGGCAAGAGGCATATCCTCACTATAGTAGATAATGCCACTAGGTACCCGGAGGCAGTGTCCCTCTCTAATATTCAGGCTGATACGGTAGTAGAGGCCCTGGTCAAGGTCTTTACCAGGGTGGGATTTCCCTGGGAGATTGTGTCCGACCAAGGGACAAAGTTCACGGCAGTCATTACCCAGCAGCTCTGGCAGAGCTGTGGGATAAAACCTATCCTGAGCTCTCCTTATCACCCCCAGATGAACGACCTCTGTGAACGATTCAATGGCATGCTGAAACATATGCTAAAGACCTTCACAGAGACCTGCCGTAGATGGGAAGCTTTCCTTCCCCACTTATTATTTGCGTACCGGGAAGTGCCTGAGGAGTCCACCAGCTTTTCTCCCTTCAAGTTACTGTATGGGAGAAGGGTACGTGGATCCCTGGACCTGGTACAGGAACATTGGGAGATAGACATGAGAGACGGCAGGAACCCCTATCGTGCCCTACGTTCTGGAGCTGAGGGACCGGATGCAAGCCCTAACCGACACGGTTCTGGAAAACTTGCAGTTGGCCCAAAAGCGTCAGAAACAGTGGTATGAGTTCAAGAGACCGAGCATTTGAACTCAACCAAAAAGTACTAGTCTTGAGGCCCACCAAAACAGACAAATTACAGACCGCCTGGCAGGGTCCTTACAAGATAGCAGCCCGGATCAGTGATACCAGCTATGTGGTAGTGAGTTGCTCAAATGAACGGATCAGAAGATCCTTTCATGTGAACATGCTCAAACCATACTTAGAAAGAGCCGAGTAGATATCCACAGTATGCTCCCCAGCCGGCGAAGATAGCGAGGGCATCCCCTTACCTGATATTCCAGCAGGCAGCCCCGTCGGGGTAGAGCAAGTAAGTCTGTAGATCTGTGCAAGGGATATTGGCAGATCCCTTTGGAGGCGGAGGCCATCCCCAAGTCGGCCTTCTTCACCCCATTTGGCCTGTACCAGTTTAAGGTCATGGCATTTGGGATAAAGAATGCCCCGGCTACTTTTCAGAGGATGGCTGATCGGCTCTTAGAGGGATTTCAGGACTTCGCATGTGCATATCTAGATGATATAGCCATCTTCAGTTGCACATGGGAGGCCCACCTAGAGCACGTGACTGTGGTGCTCAAGAGAATCCAGACTGCCGGAATAACCTCAAAACTGGACAAGTGTCATGTAGGGATGGCAGAGGTGCAGTACTTAGGTCACTGAGTGGGCTCCGGGAAACAGAGGCCTGAACCCGCCAAAGTAGAGGCCATAACCCAGTGGCCCCAGCCTCGCACCAAAACACAAGTTATGGCATTTTTGGTGACCGCTGGGTATTACCGGAAGTTTGTACAGGATTACAGCACTATAGCTAAGCCCCTCACAGACCTCACCAAAAAGTCTCTCCCCAAGCAAGTTGTATGGACACCAGAGTGTGCGGACTACTTTCAAGAGTTAAAAACGGCCCTCAGCGAGGCACCTGTATTAGCGGCACTAGATCATTAAAAAAAAATTCTCATCCATACAGATGCCTAAATGTTTGGATTAAAAGCCGTATTGAGTCAGGTCGGGGAAGAGGGCATGGAGCACCCACTGGTGTACCTGAGCAGAAAACTGATACCCAAGGAAGTCAGTTATGCCACTGTGGAGAAGGAGTGCCTTGTAGAGTTGAGCGAACACCTGGATGTTTGGGTTCGAGAAGTTCGGCCGAACTTCCCGGAAATGTTCGGGTTCGGGATCCGAACCCGACCCAAACTTCGTCCCGAACCCCATTGAAGTCAATGGGGACCCGAACTTTTCGGCACTAAAAAGGCTGTAAAACAGCCCAGGAAAGAGCTAGAGGGCTGCAAAAGCAGCAACATGTAGGTAAATCCCCTGCAAACAAATGTGGATAGGGAAATAAATTAAAAAAAAAATAAAAAAATTAAAAAATTAACCAATATCAATTGGACAGAGGTCCCATAGCAGAGAATCGGGCTTCACGTCAGCAGAGAATCAGTCTCTTCATGCCATAGCAGAGAATCAGGCTTCACGTCACCCACCACTGGAACAGGCCACTGTCACATATTTAGGCCCAGGCACCCAGGCAGAGGAGAGAGGTCCCGTAACAGAGAATCTGGCTTCATGTCAGCACAGAATCAGTCTTCATGTCATAGCAGAGAATCAGGCTTCACGTCACCCACCACTGGAACAGGCCACTGTCACATATTTAGGCCCCGGCACCCAGGCAGAGGAGAGAGGTCCCGTAACAGAGAATCTGGCTTCATGTCAGCACAGAATCAGTCTTCATGTCATAGCAGAGAATCAGGCTTCACGTCACCCACCACTGGAACAGGCCACTGTCACATATTTAGGCCCCGGCACCCAGGCAGAGGAGAGAGGTCCCGTAACAGAGAATCTGGCTTCATTTCAGCACAGAATCAGTCTTCATGTCATAGCAGAGAATCAGGCTTCACGTCACCCACCACTGGAACAGGCCACTGTCACATATTTAGGCCCCGGCACCCAGGCAGAGGAGAGAGGTCCCGTAACAGAGAATCTGGCTTCATGTCAGCACAGAATCAGTCTTCATGTCATAGCAGAGAATCAGGCTTCACGTCACCCACCACTGGAACAGGCCACTGTCACATATTTAGGCCCCGGCACCCAGGCAGAGGAGAGAGGTCCCGTAACAGAGAATCTGGCTTCATTTTAGCACAGAATCAGTCTTCATGTCATAGCAGAGAATCAGGCTTCACGTCACCCACCACTGGAACAGGCCACTGTCACATATTTAGGCCCTAACACCCAGACAGAGAAGAGAGGTCCCGTAACAGAGAATCTGGCTTCATGTCAGCACAGAATCAGTCTTCATGTCATAGCAGAGAATCAGGCTTCACATCACCCACCACTGGAACAGGCCACTGTCACATATTTAGGCCCCGGCACCCAGGCAGAGGAGAGAGGTCCCGTAACAGAGAATCTGGCTTCATGTCAGCACAGAATCAGTCTTCATGTCATAGCAGAGAATCAGGCTTCACGTCACCCACCACGGGAACAGGCCACTGTCACATATTTAGGCCCAGGCACCCAGGCAGAGGAGAGAGGTCCCATAACAGAGAATCTGGCTTCATGTCAGCACAGAATCAGTCTTCATGTCATAGCAGAGAATCAGGCTTCACGTCACCCACCACTGGAACAGGCCACTGTCACATATTTAGGCCCCGGCACCCAGACAGAGGAGAGAGGTCCCGTAACAGAGAATCTGGCTTCATGTCAGCACAGAATCAGTCTTCATGTCATAGCAGAGAATCAGGCTTCACGTCACCCACCACTGAAACAAGCCACTGTCACATATTTAGGCCCAGGCACCCAAACAGAGGAGAGAGGTCCCGTAACAGAGAATCTGGCTTCATGTCAGCACAGAATCAGTCTTCATGTCATAGCAGAGAATCAGGCTTCACGTCACCCACCACTGGAACAGGCCACTATCACATATTTAGGCCCAGGCACCCAGGCAGAGGAAAGAGGTCCCGTAACAGAGAATCTGGCTTCATGTCAGCACAGAATCAGTCTTCATGTCATAGCAGAGAATCAGGCTTCACGTCACCCACCACTGGAACAGGCCACTGTCACATATTTAGGCCCCGGCACCCAGGCAGAGGAGAGAGGTCCCGTAACAGAGAATCTGGCTTCATGTCAGCACAGAATCAGTCTTCATGTCATAGCAGAGAATCAGGCTTCACGTCACCCACCACTGGAACAGGCCACTGTCACATATTTAGGCCCAGGCACCCAGGCAGAGGAGAGAGGTCCCGTAACAGAGAATCTGGCTTCATGTCAGCACAGAATCAGTCTTCATGTCATAGCAGAGAATCAGGCTTCACGTCACCCACCACTGGAACAGGCCACTGTCACATATTTAGGCCCCGGCACCCAGACAGAGGAGAGAGGTCCCGTAACAGAGAATCTGGCTTCATGTCAGCACAGAATCAGTCTTCATGTCATAGCAGAGAATCAGGCTTCACGTCACCCACCACTGGAACAGGCCACTGTCACATATTTAGGCCCAGGCACCCAGGCAGAGGAGAGAGGTCCCGTAACAGAGAATCTGGCTTCATGTCAGCACAGAATCAGACTTCATGTCATAGCAGAGAATCAGGCTTCACGTCACCCACCACTGGAACAGGCCACTGTCACATATTTAGGCCCAGGCACCCAGGCAGAGGAGAGAGGTCCCGTAACAGAGAATCTGGCTTCATGTCAGCACAGAATCAGTCTTCATGTTATGGCAGAGAATCAGGCTTCACGTCACCCACCACTGGAACAGGCCACTGTCACATATTTAGGCCCCGGCAAACAGACAGAGGAGAGGTTCATTCAACTTTGGGTTGCCCCGCAATATAATGGTAAAATGAAAATAAAAATAGGATTGAATGAGGAAGTGCCCTGGAGTACAATAATATATTGTTAAGGAAAGGTAGTTAATGTCTAATCTGCACAAGGGATGGACAGGTCCTGTGGGATCCATGCCTGGTTCATTTTTATGAACGTCAGCTTGTCCACATTGGCTGTAGACAGGCGGCTGCGTTTGTCTGTAATGACGCCCCCTGCCGTGCTGAATACACGTTCAGACAAAATGCTGGCCGCCGGGCAGGCCAGCACCTCCAATGCATAAAAGGCTAGCTCTGGCCACGTGGACAATTTGGAGACCCAGAAGTTGAATGGGGCCGAACCATCAGTCAGTACGTGGAGGGGTGTGCACACGTACTGTTCCACCATGTTAGTGAAATGTTGCCTCCTGCTCACACGTTCCGTATCAGGTGGTGGTGCAGTTAGCTGTGGCGTGGTGACAAAACTTTTCCACATCTCTGCCATGCTAACCCTGCCCTCAGAGGAGCTGGCCGTGACACAGCTGCGTTGGCGACCTCTTGCTCCTCCTCTGCCTTTGCCTTGGGCTTCCACTGGTTCCCCTGTGACATTTGGGAATGTTCTCAGTAGCGCGTCTACCAAAGTGCGCTTGTACTCGCACATCTTCCTATCACGCTCCAGTGTAGGAAGTAAGGTGGGCACATTGTCTTTGTACCGGGAATCCAGCAGGGTGGCAACCCAGTAGTCTGCACACGTTATAATGTGGGCAACTCTGCTGTCGTTGTGCAGGCACTGCAGCTCATAGTCGCTCATGTGTGCCACGCTGCCCAGAGTTAAGGACAATCTGTCCTCTGTGGGAGGCATATCGTCATCGTCCTGTGTTTCCCCCCAGCCACGCACCAGTGATGGGCCCGAGCTGCTTTGGGTGCCACCCCGCTGTGAACATGCTTCATCCTCATCCTCCTCCACCTCCTCCTCATCCTCCTCGTCCTCCAGTAGTGGGCCCTGTCTGGCCACATTTGTACCTGGCCTCTGCTGTTGCAAAAAACCTCCCTCTGAGTCACTTCGAAGAGACTGGCCTAAAAGTGCTAAAAATGACCCCTCTTCCTCCTCTTCCTCCTGGGCCACCTCCTCTTCCATCATCATCCTAAGTGTTTTCTCAAGGAGACATAGAAGTGGTATTGTAACGCTGATAACGGCATCATCGCCACTGGCCATGTTGGTGGAGTACTCGAAACAGCGCAACAGGGCACTCAGGTCTCGCATGGAGGCCCAGTCATTGGTGGTGAAGTGGTGCTGTTCCGCAGTGCGACTGACCCGTGCGTGCTGCAGCTAAAACTCCACTATGGCCTTCTGCTGCTCGCACAGTCTGTCCAGCATGTGCAAGGTGGAGTTCCACCTGGTGGGCACGTCGCATATGAGGCGGTGAGCGGGAAGGCCAAAGTTACGCTGTAGCGCAGACAGTCGAGCAGCGGCAGGGTGTGAACGCCGGAAGCGCGAACAGACGGCCCGCACTTTATGCAGCAGCTCTGACATGTCGGGGTAGTTGCGAATGAACTTCTGCACCACCAAATTCAGCACATGCGCCAGGCAAGGGATGTGCGTCAAACCGGCTAGTCCCAGAGCTGCAACGAAATTTCGCCCATTATCGCACACCACCAAGCCGGGCTTGAGGCTCACCGGCAGCAACCACTCGTCGGTCTGTTGTTCTATACCCCGCCACAACTCCTGTGCGGTGTGGGGCCTGTCCCTCAAACATATGAGTTTCAGAACGGCCTGCTGACGTTTACCCCGGGCTGTGCTGAAGTTGGTGGTTAAGGTGTGTGGCTGACTGGATGAGCAGGTGGAAGAAGAGGAGGAGGAAGCTGAGTAGGAGGAGGAGGAGACAGGAGCCAAAGAATGTTGCCCTGCGATCCTTGGCGGCGGAAGGACGTGCGCCAAAAAGCTCTCCGCCTGGGGCCCAGCCACCACTACATTTACCCAGTGTGCAGTTAGGGAGATAAAGCGTCCCTGGCCGTGCTTACTGGTCCACGTATCTGTGGTTAGGTGGACTTTGCCACAGATGGCGTTGCGCAGTGCACACTTGATTTTATCGGACACTTGGTTGTGCAGGTAAGGCACGGCTATCTTGGAGAAGTAGTGGCGGCTGGGAACAACATACTGTGGGACAGCAAGCGACATGAGCTGTTTGAAGCTGTCTGTGTCCACCAGCCTAAATGACAGCATTTCATAGGCCAGTAGTTTAGAAATGCTGGCATTCAGGGCCAGGGATCGAGGGTGGCTAGGTGGGAATTTACGCTTTCTCTGAAATGTTTGTGAGATGGAGAGCTGAACGCTGCCGTGTGACATGGTTGAGATGCTTGGTGACGCAGGTGGTGGTGTTGGTGGTACATCCCATGTTTGCTGGGCGGCAGGTGCCAACGTTCCTCCAGAGGCGGAGGAAGAGGCCGAGGCGGCGGCAGCAGCAGAAGAGGCCGAGGCGGCGGCAGCAGAAGAGGTAGCAGGGGGAGCCTGAGTGACTTCCTTGTTTATAAGGTGTTTACTCCACTGCAGTTCATGCTTTGCATGCAGGTGCCTGGTCATGCAGGTTGTGCTAAGGTTCAGAACGTTAATGCCTCGCTTCTGGCTCTGATGGCACAGCGTGCAAACCACTCGGGTCTTATTGTCAGCACATTGTTTGAAGAAGTGCCATGCCAGGGAACTCCTTGAAGCTGCCTTTGGGGTGCTCGGTCCCAGATGGCGGCGGTCAGTAGCAGGCGGAGTCTCTTGGCGGCGGGTGTTCTGCTTTTGCCCACTGCTCCCTCTTTGTCTTTTGCTGCGCTGTTGGCTCGGTCTCACCACTGCCTCTTCCTCTGAACTCTGAAAGTCAGTGGCACGACCTTCATTCCATGTGGGGTCTAGGACCTCATCGTCCCCTGCATCGTCTTCCACCCAGTCTTGATCCCTGACCTCCTGTTCAGTCTGCACACTGCAGAAAGACGCAGCAGTTGGCACCTGTGTTTCGTCATCATCAGAGACGTGCTGAGGTGGTATTCCCATGTCCTCATCATCAGGAAACATAAGTGGTTGTGTGTTAGTGCATTCTATCTCTTCCACCCCTGGGGAAGGGCTAGGTGGATGCCCTTGGGAAACCCTGGCAGCAAAGTCTTCGAACAGCATAAGAGACTGCTGCATAACTTGAGGCTCAGACAGTTTCCCTGATATGCATGGGGGTGATGTGACAGACTGATGGGCTCGGTTTTCATGCGCCATCTGTGCGCTTTCTGCAGAAGACTGGGTGGGAGATAATGTGAATGTGCTGGATGCACTGTCGGCCACCCAATTGACTAATGCCTGTACCTGCTCAGGCCTTACCATCCTTAGAACGGCATTGGGCCCCACCAAATATCCCTGTAAATTCTGGCGGCTACTGGGACCTGAGGTAGTTGGTACACTAGGACGTGTGGTTGTGGCAGAACGGCCACGTCCTCTCCCAGAACCAGAGGGTCCACTAACACCACCACGACCATGTCCACGTCCGCGTCCCTTACTAGATTTTTTCCTCATTGTTCCCGTTCACCACAATAAGAAAAATATTATTCGGGCCAATGTATTGAATTCAAATTCAGGCCTTTTTTTACAGACACCTAACACTATCTGGCTATCTATTTAGGTACCGTATTACACTAATACAGGCACACCAGTAATGACAGATTTAGCTGAATATAAATGTGAGGCCTATTTTTTAGGCGCTGTGTGACAGGTATACGTTTAATCACAGAATTAGACTTGTATCTGCACTGTAGCGTGTGTGTTAAGTTTTTCAGAATGACCCTATCAGCACCTTGAATCTAATATACCCTTTTAGGGATAGATTTAAAGTAGGCCTGATATAGCAGAAACTACTAATTTTGAGAATGTAAAATTTGGGAATTGTTTTTCAACCCAGAACAAAAACTGTGCTTTTACGGTCACTAAAAATAACTTGACCAGCTAAAACAGTACTGATTTGGAGGAATATAAATGTCAGGCCTATTTTTTAGGCGCTGGGTGACAGGTATACGTTTAATCACAGAATTAGACTTGTATCTGCACTGTAGCGTGTGTGTTAAGTTTTTCAGAATGACCCTATCAGCACCTTGAATCTAATATACCCTTTTAGGGATAGATTTAAAGTAGGCCTGATATAGCAGAAACTACTAATTTTGAGAATGGCAAATTTGGGAATTGTTTTTCAACCCAGAACAAAAACTGTGCTTTTACGGTCACTAAAAATAACTTGACCAGCTAAAACAGTACTGATTTGGAGGAATATAATTGTCAGGCCTATTTTTTAGGCGCTGTGTGACAGGTATACGTTTAATCACAGAATTAGACTTGTATCTGCACTGTAGCGTGTGTGTTAAGTTTTTCAGAATGACCCTATCAGCACCTTGAATCTAATATACCCTTTTAGGGATAGATTTAAAGTAGGCCTAATATAGCAGAAACTACTAATTTTGAGAATGTAAAATTTGGGAATTGTTTTTCAACCCAGAACAAAAACTGTGCTTTTACGGTCACTAAAAATAACTTGACCAGCTAAAACAGTACTGATTTGGAGGAATATAAATGTCAGGCCTATTTTTTAGGCGCCTGGTGACAGGCTCAACTTGCCCCTGATGTAGTATATGGCCAAAAAATAACCACACTATTGATGGTTAAATGCACTTGGGTGACACGGGCTCAACCTGCACCTGATGTAGTATATGGCCAAAAAATAACCACACTATTGATGGTTAAATGCACTTGATGAAAGCTTGACCCTGATGTAGGATATAGCAAAAAATAACCACACTATTGATGGTTAAATGCACTTGGGTGACAAGGTCAGCTTGCCCCTGATGTAGTATATGGCCAAAAAATAACCACACTATTGATGGTTAAATGCACTTGGGTGACACAGGCTCAGCCTGCACCTGATGTAGTATATGGCCAAAATATAACCACACTATTGATAGTTAAATGCACTTGGGTGACACAGGCTCAGCCAGCACCTGATGTAGGATATAGCAAAAAATAACCACACTATTGATGGTTAAATGCACTTGGTGGTAGCTTGTGCTGGCGCACCACAAGCCACAAAATGGCCGCAGATCACCCCAGAAAAAAGTGATATAAAAACGCTCTTTTTCAGCCTAAAAAAAAGTGAGCAATTGAATATCAGCACTTCAATGATCCACAGCTGGAGATCGATCACTGAATGAAGTCTTTTGGAGGAGTTAATCTGCCTAATCTCGCCCCCTAAAGTCGCAGCAGCAACCTCTCCCTACGCTTGTATCAGCAGAGTGACGTGCAGCGCTACGTGACCCAAGCTTATATAGAGGCTGGGTCACATGCTGCACTGGCCAATCACAGCCATGCCAATAGTAGGCAAGGCTGTGATGGCCTCTTGGGGCAAGTAGTATGACGCTTGTTGAATGGCTGCTTTGCAGCCTTTCAAAAAGCGCCAAGAAAGCGCCGAACACAGAACCCGAACCCGGACTTTTACGAAAATGTCCGGGTTCGGGTCCGTGTCACGGAAACCCCAAAATTCGGTACGAACCCGAACTATACAGTTCGGGTTCACTCATCCCTAGTGCCTTAACCTCGTTTGGGCCCTCAAGAAACTACAACCTTATTTATACGGGCGCTCCTTCACTGTTTTGACTGATCCCAATCCCCTGATCTGGCTCAACCGGGTGGCAAGAGACAACCTCAGACTATTGAGATGGAGCCTGGCACTGCAGCCTTATAATGTGCAATACAGACCAGGGAAACAGAATGCCAACGCAGATGGGTTGTCTCTACAAACAGAACTGGACCCATTGCCAACTGCTTCTCGGGCATCCCCAAGCCGACCCATTGGGGTCTAGGCGGGTATGCGGTCCCATGGAACTAAGGGGGAGCTATGTGAAAAAAAACCTGTTTTAGGAATGCCCAGACTCTTGTATTTTGTCTGGTGTTCATGTAGTTAACCCTATTTCGCCCTTTAAATGTACACAAACCACCTCATCTGCCTGTGACGCGGTTAGCAAGCACAATGGACATTAGCGAACACAATGGACATTAGCGAACACTATTTTTTCACAGCCTCAATTTGGATGGAGAGTTTGCTAGCATTTTTTTCATATAGCGCTCTCTCTTCCTCCAACATCAGAGACATTAAATGCAAGGAGGATGCTATTGATTCCTGCTCCCACTTACGTAAGACCTCTGATGACCTCACCTGGGCTCCTGGGAGAAGAGGGATTCTGAGTTCTCTGTGAACTGCATATAACTTGAAAAAGGAATGGTCTCGGATTCAAATGGAGATCCTCTTAAAACTTCTTCTTTATTGATACATACAAGTTACAGCAAACACAGCCACTTGGTACACAGGACAAATCGTTGACGCGTTTCGGGTACTAGACCCTTAGTCGTAACAATGTCACATAGTGAGACACTGGAATTTAAATGAATTCTATTTCAGTCCCTCCCAACTCGAAGGAGGAGGACAGATTCTTCATTGGTTGTCTCACTATGTGTCACACCCATCATCTAGGCTGGTAATCACAGAATAGATGTGTTTCACATTGTGCTGGAACTCTATGTGAAATTAACCCCTTGGGAACTATTGTCCCGTCGTATTAAATGAAAAAAGGGGAAAGAGAAACCGCACAGTGTGAATATCTTACTACATATAAAAACATATATTGTCATAACTAATATGACCCTTATCCTGCCATTGCATTCCTGACTAGCGGGATGGCATTCATAGCTTCCACGAGAGTAATCCAACTGGTTCCCTGTACTCAGAATTTACTGATAAATGTACATTAACTCCCTTTTCAGATTTAAACCAGCTGGAACTCTACTGTTAAGTCTGAAAATCCAGAACGCCTCCCGTAGGAGGAGTTTTTTTACGATGATCGCCCCCTCTCGTGGGTGCAACCACCCTTTCTATCGCAAAGGCATTAAAGCTTTTCACTTTGCGAGCATGCATCTGCACGAAGTGTCTCGCTACATTCGAAATGTTTAGTGCATTCGGATTATTTATATAATTCAAATGCTCCAGGAGTCGATTCTTGAATTTCCGAATTGTACTCCCGATGTACATCAAATCGCATTCAATACAGCGAATAATGTACACCACTCCTGCAGTGTTACAATTGATGTAACTTTGAATTGGAAAACTGCACGAATGGTCCGAATTTTCGAATGTTTGTAAGGGGGTCACATAGTTGCAAGTTTTACATGGATTGCCCCCGCACTTTGTGAACCCCTTATACCTGAGCCAACTTTGTTTAGTAACTCCTGATCTATTGGAGGTGAAAAGAGACGGAGACAGAGAGCAGGACAATGTAGTAGCTCTCCTGGGTATGATTTTGCAACCTGACTTCAAGGCATTATATAAGATCTCATCATCGTATAAAATGGGTAAACATCCCTTTATCACGGAGCTGATTTTATTAAATTCCTTGCTGTATGTTATAGATAAAATTGGGATCTTGTCCTGATCCCTGTCTCCATGTACCCTCGCACTCCTTTCTATGATTTTAGATTTTCTCATATCTTTTACCGGCCCAAAAAGCATATCACATCTACTTTTTTGCATAGCAATTTTCCTGCCCCTCCGCAGCATCCAATCGGGGTAGTTTCTGGCTTTTTATCTTGTATCCACCAGACTAAATTCCTCTTCCAAGAGCACTGATGAACTGCAATTTATTGCAGTCCGTATATATTCCCCCACGGGGATCGCCCTGATAGTATGTAAAGGATGGTGGCTTCTAGCATTCAGAATTGAATTACCAGCTACCTTTTTCCTGTATGTTCGGGTGTGCACAACCTCCCCTGGCCTACCGTGGAGTATCAAGTTAAGGAAATTAATCTTAGATTCACTTGTTGAACATGTGAAACGTAAATTATAATCATTGGCATTAAGATAGGCCTGGAGGTCCGGGACGGCAGACACATCGCCCGCCCAAATCATGAGCAGGTCATCGATGTATCTGCCGTACCAGACCAATCCAGACCCAAATGGATTATTCAAACTATAAATACATTTTTCTTCCCAGTAGGCCATAGTTAAATTTGCCAATGAAGGCGAGAATTTAGCCCCCATTGACGCCCCACGTGTCTGTAGTGCACACCATCGAACATAAAATAATTGTGGGTCAGCAAAAAGGCCGCAACCTCACATACGTAATCTATGTAGCTGGAACCCGATCCCGTATATCTATGGAGATGATACTCCATGGCTAGCAGGGCGACTCCGTGGGGAATAGAGGGATACAGAGCTATTATGTCTGCTGCAATCCAATTGTAATTTGCTTCCCATTTTAGGCTAAACATAGCTCTCAGCACATCAGCTGTGTCTTTTAGGAACCCTGGTGTGCGCCTGACCAATGGCTCCCTGACTGTGTTGACACCTCGGCGATCCGGCCAATGAGGCATGCGGGGGAGTGACCCCTTCTGGATGTCCTCTCCGCCCTCCTTCCTCCGATACCGGCCCGATCAGCCATACCCTGAGTAGGCAGTGACTTGTTCTTTTAAGTCAGCTGTGCATGCGGCCGCGCATGGCCATACCAGTGCTGGAGGCTCCACAACAACATCGTGTGTGTAGCAAGTCCTTTTATCATCCTCTGTGTATGCTTTTGTTCAGCTCCTGATGACGCTAATATAAGCAGAAACGCGTATATCTAGGGAACAGGCAGGGGGATTGTGCTGTGGACGGGCATGGGTAAAGCCTATAGGAGCAACTATCTGATAAGAGGGATACTGTTCCTGTCTTACAGTGTAGTATTAGTCAGTATTAGACCCTAGCCTATCCTCACACAGTTGTAGATTTTAGGAATTAGGGGAACCACCCACTAATTGACCACTATTAGGGTCGAGGGAGTTAAACTGAGCCATATTTGGCCAGGTGGGCTCCACGTGCGACTGGACCGCTTGGTGGACTAGTGGGGGCTATTTTTTGTTCCCCATACCTCCTGTACCTCCTCACCTGCAGAACTGTATAACCATTAACAATAAATTAGAAAATATGCCAACTGCAGTGCAAACACTATGTTGCATGGCTTTGTTCACATCACTGCTTGACCACTGATGTATATGACTAAATTCTAGAACGCCAGATATGGGAGAGGTGGCACCAGATAAAATGCTTGCCCAAGGTAAATAAAAATCTAGCTTAACCTCTAATGCCACCAGATTTAAGTCAGCTATCCTATAAGTCAATGTTCGATCCTTTAAATAGACCTTGAGACATGACTTGTATATTAACCACTTAATGACCACAGGTGACCAGGCCCTTTTTTACAAATCTGCACTTCACAACTTTAACGGTTTATTGCTCGGTCATGCAACTTGGCACCCAAATTAATTTTACCTCCTTTTCTTCTCACAAATACAGCTTTCTTTTGGTGATATTTGATTGCTGCTAAGATTTTTAGTTTTTCCGATATTAATCAAAATAGGCCGCAGATTTTAAAAAAAATTTGTCTTTTTAACTTTATCTGGTTAAATTGTTCAAATATAATTAAATTTCTATACAAGTTTGTGTCAGAATTTATTTTGCTACATGTCTTTGATAAAAAAAAATCCAATAAGTGTATATTTATTGGTTTGCGCAAAAGTTATAGCGTTTACAAACTATGGTACAAAAATGTGAATTTCCGCATTTTGAAGCAGCTCTGACTTTCTGAGCACCTGTCATGTTTCTTGAGGTGCTAGAATGCCAGGATAGTATAAATACCTCACAAGTGACCCCATTTTAGAAAGAAGACACCCCAAGGTATTCCGTGAGGGGCATGGCGAGTTCCTAGAATTTTAATTTTTTTGGCACAAGTTAGCGGAAAATGATGTATTTTTTTTCTTTTCTTACAAAGTCTCATATTCCACTAACTTGTGACAAAAAATAAAATTTTACATGAACTCGCCATGCCCCTCACGAAATACCTTGGGGTGTCTTCTTTCCAAAATGGGGTCACTTGTATAAGGGGTATTTATACTGCCCTGGCATTTTAGGGGACCTAAAGCGTGAGAAGTAGTTTGGAATCCAAATGCGTAAAAAATGCCCTGTGAAATCCTAAAGGTGCTCTTTAGAATTTGGGCCCCTTTGCGCACCTAGGCTGCAAAAAAGTGTCACACATGTGGTATCGCCGTACTCAGAAGAAGTAGGGCAATGTGTTTTGGGGTGTATTTTTACATATACCCATGCTGGGTGAGAGAAATATCTCAGTAAAAGACAACTTGTCCAATTTATTTATACAACGTTGTCATTTTACAGAGATATTTCTCTCACCCAGCATGGGTATATGTAATAAGACACCCCAAAACACATTGCCCAACTTCTCCTGAGTACGACGATACCACATGTGTGGAACTTTTTTGCAGCCTAGGTGCGCAAAGGGGCCGAAATTCCAACGAGTACCTTTTAGGAGGGCATTTTTAGACTGGATTGGATTTTTTGTCTAGATTGGATTCCAGACTTCTTCTCACGCTTTAGGGCCCCTAAAATGCCAGGGCAGTATAAATACCCCACATGTGACCCCATTTTGGAAGGAAGACACCCCAAGGTATTCCGTGAGGGGCATGGCGAGTTCATAGAAGATTTTTTTTTTTTTTTTGGCACTATTTAGCGGAAATTTTTATTATTTATTTATGCCCCTCAGCGAATACCTTGGGGTGTCTTCTTTCCAAAATGGGGTCATTTGTGGGGTGTTTGTACTGCCCTTGCATTTGAGGGTCTCCGCAATCATTTCATGTATGGCCAGCATTAGGAGTTTCTGCTATTCTTTTTATATTAAGCATACGGGTAATGAGATTATTATTTTTTTCGTTCAGCCTCTGGGCTGAAAGACAAAATGAACGGCACAGATTTCTTCATTCATATCGATCAATGTAGATGAAAAAATCTCTGCCAAAAAATGTGCAAAAAATAAAAAGGATGGGAAAGGCGTCTGCCATGACATAGGAGCTCCGCCCAACATCCAACCTGTGACAATGTGCAAAGCGCAAATTGCCCAGAGATGTAGCGAAGTACATTATGCACTTTGTCCCAGGTGAAAGGAGAGGTTTGTGGCAGCTCTGTGTGAAAGGGCCCTAAGATCCCTGTGTACCTGTCCTATGTCACGCAATCCCTACACTAATAGTGTACCTGTGTGTGGAACTTGCGGAAACACTCCCCTATGCATAGGGCAGGCTGGTCAGGACAGTCAGGACAAAAAAAGGTGGTGTCTTGCCTTATTCCACCCCTGCTACAGACACGACATATTTTTTTCTTGGGGAACGTTGAGTTGGGGTACCAGGATAGACACTGGGGAAGTGTCTGCCATGTAGCCAGCTCACTACATCAGGGACTTGGGGCACGGACCCTCCTGGATACAGGATTTCCAAAATGATCTCTTCCTGGAATTTTAGGAAGGATCCTGTTCTCCCAGCCTTACTGTAGAGAACAAAACTATTATATACAGCCAATTGAATTAAATATACAGACACCTTCTTATACCAGCGTCTGGTGCGGCGGGATACTAAATAGGGAGCCAATATCTGGTCATTGAAGTCCACCCCTCCCATGTGAAGGTTATAGTCGTGGACAGAGAGGGGTTTCACAATGACTCCAGTTGCCCTTTCAATTTGGACAGTCGTGTCTGTGTGAATGGTGGACAGAAGGTAAACGTCCCTCTTGTCCCTCCACTTCACCGCGAGCAGTTCTTTGTCACACAAGGCAGCCCTCTCCCCCCGTGCAAGTCGAGTACTAACGAGCCGTTGGGGGAAGCCCCGGCGACTAGGTCGCGCGGTGCCACAGCATTGAATTCCGACTAGATGTAAGTGCCGAAAGAGGGCCACGCTTGAGTAAAAATTGTCCATGTATAAGTGGTACCCCTTGTGGAGTAAGGGTGACACCAAGTCACAGACAATCTTGCCACTGCTCCCCAGGTAGTCAGGACATCCGACCAGCTCCAGTTTTGAGTCTTTTCCCTCATAGACCCTAAAACGATATGTGTAGCCTGTGGCCCTTTCACAGAGCTTATACAGTTTGACCCCATACCGGGCGCGCTTGCTGGGGATGTACTGTTTGATGCTAAGGCGTCCGGTAAAATGTGCTAGGGACTCGTCTATGCAGATGTTTTGATTAGGGGTATATGCATCTGCAAATCTGGATGACAAATGGTCTATGAGGGGCCAAATTTTGTGGAGCCGGTCATAAGCAGGGTGGCCTCTTGGATGACAGGTGTTATTGTCAGCAAAATGGATAAAGCACATGATGACCTCAAAACGTGCCCTGGACATTGCAGCAGAGAACATGGGCATGTAATGTATTGGGTCTTTAGACCAATATGACCGCAATACATTTTTTTTAGTTAGACCCATGCTGAGGATAAGGCCCCAAAAATTTTTACATTCGGAAACTGTGACTAGTTTCCACCGGTAAGGCTGGGCATAGAAGATTTCCGGATTGGCGGTAATAAACTGTGTGGCGTAGCGGTTGGTTTCTGCCACAACTAGGTCATAGAGATCCGCGGTGAAGAACAGCTCAAAAAACTGAAGGGCCGATCCTAAATGAGCTGTCTCCACGCAAACTCCAGACTGGGCGGTGAAAGGGGGCAATAAGGGTGCGGCGGAAGCAGGGGAGAGCCAATTAGGATTTGTCAGCACCTCTGGGAGACTAAGGGTTCTACGGGCCTGTGAACGCGGTGGCTGCGACGGGGGAGTTACTGCACGTGCCACCGTACCAGCTTGAACTGCCCTTCTATGCTCGCCACTTCACCAGGGAATACGACAGTGCTGGTAGAAGGTCCAGGATGTGCTGCACTGTTGGTGTATGCCGCACCATAAACAAGATCAGCGCTAGCACCACTCTGCTGCAAATGAGGCTCATCATGCGGGGTATGCAGAACCCTGACATGGGATTGGGTACGCCTGACCGTAGCAGGGACCTCAACCTTGTCATCTTTGCTAGCGGTTAGAGTGCCACTGCTGTCTACAGGTTCATATTCTGAACCACTGGATTCAGCGGGTGAGGCGTCCCCATCGCTTTCATCCATCACGGCCAGAATCCTGTAGGCCTCTTCAGCGGAATACCCCTTGTTTGACATTTTGGGCTCACAAAATTTAGGGGGTATTCCTCTGAGACTACCCAGGAAATAGAGCAAACCTACCTAGTGAAAAGGAGTGCTTGCGAAGTAAAGCTGCGATCGCTAATAAAGATCCAAAAATCTCAAAAGTGATCTTTATAGCGGCACAGCTTTTTTTATGTGTTTTTGCAGTGATCAGAAAAAAATTAATTCTGTCACTGCGGTGGGGCGGACTGAACGCAAGTGTGTGCACAAGTTCAGGCCTTATCGGGCAAACACTGCATTTTTTGTAGAGCCTAAGGTGACCCTAATGTACTTATATAGATCTGATTGCGATCAGTCTTGATCATTTACAGATACTATATAGTACTAGTGCTGATTAGCGACAGCGATGACGCTAATCAGCGACTAATCAGTGACTGCAGTGTGGTGGGCTGGGCGCTAACTACCTAGCAAGTAGCTAACTACCTGGTGGTTATGAGGGACCCTTACAGGGGGGTTATCAATGACAGGGGGGTGGACAGGGTGATCAGCGAGTCTAATATGGGTGATCAGGTGCGAAATAAGGGGTTAATAAGTGACAGGGTAATGTGTAATGTGTATGTGTGGTGATTTGGTGCTACTTACAGAGCTGCCTGTGTCCTCTGGTGGTCGATCCAAGCAAAAGGGACCACCCGAGGAGCAGGTAGCAGGTATATCAGACGCTATTTTCATTTCAAAAATCCACAGCCTGCCAGCCAATGATCGCGGCCGGCAGGCTGCAGATGAACTTGTGAACTGCGCGATCCTGTGAACGCGTGCTCCTGTGAGCACGCGTTCACAGGAAATCTCGGCTCACGCGAGATGACGCCGATCGGCGTTAGTGTGACCTGGGAGAGCTGCCGCAATCACGCCTTTCGGCGTTAGCGAGACGGGAGGTGGTTAAATAGGACAGCACCTTATCTGCAGACAGCTGTTCTTGGCTGATTGCCCCTCATCAGTGCAGAGCAGAGGGTACTGGCCTAACTGGTTGTGAGGTCTAAGGCTCCCTTTCAGACGAGCGAGTGTTTTGCTGTGGACTCACAGTAAGGCACCCGGCCTGAACTTCCTGCACTGCTGGGGTCACATAGCATTATATTGATTTATGATGCTTTGCAACTATTAGGCCTCTTTCACACGGGCGAGATTTTTGCTCGGGTGCAATGCGTGAGGTGAACGCATTGCACCCGCACTGAATCCGGACCAATTCATTTCTATGTAGCTGTGCACATGAGCGGTGATTTTCACGCATCACTTGTGCATTGCGTAAAAATCGCAGCATGCTCTATAGTGTGCGTTCTTCACACAACGCAGTCCCCATAAAAGTAACTGGGACTGCTTGAAAATTGCAAGCATCCGCAAGCAAGTGCGGATGCGGTGTAATTTTCACGCATGGTTGCTAGGAGATGATCGGGATGGGGACCCGATCATTATTATTTTTCCATGTAACATGGTTATAAGGGAAAATAATAGCATTCTTAATACAGAATTCTTAGTAAAATAAGGATGGAGGGGTTAAAAAAATATATATTTTAGAAAAATTAACTCACCTCATACACTTGTTCGCGCAGAACGGCTTCTCTTCTGTCTTCTTCTTTGATGATCTGGGAAGAAAAGGACCTTTGGTGATGTCACTGCGCTCATCACATGGCCCATCACATGATCCATCACATGGTGATGGATCATGTGATGGACCATGTGATGAGTGCAGTGATGTCACCAAAGGTCCTTTTCCTTCCAGGTCATCAAAGAAGAAGACAGAAGACAAACCGGACAGCACGAACAAGTGGATGAGGTGAGTAAAAAATTGTATTTATTTTTTTACCCCTCCATCTCTATTTTACTAAGCATTCTGTATTAAGAATGCTATTATTTTCCCTTACAGCCATGTTATAAGGGAAAATAATAAAATCTACACAACATCTAACCCAAACCCGAACTTCTGTGAAGAAGACATGCCGATTTTTCTCACGCGTGTGCAAAACACATCAAAACGCTTTGCACGACTCACCCGCATCCTATCCGGCCCTCACACGCGACGCCCGTGTGAAATAGGCCTTACAGTTCTGGACTGTATTAGATGACACTGACATAATGCTATCAATGTTTTCCAATACATTCTAGAACTATAAGGCCTCTTTCACACGGGCGTTGCGGGAAAAGGTGCGGGTGCGTTGCAGGAACATGCACAATTTTTCCGCGCGAGTGCAAAACATTGTAATGCGTTTTGCACACGCGTGAGAAAAATCGGCATGTTTGGTACCCAAACCCGAACTTCTTCAGAGAAGTTCGGGCTTGGGATCGGTGTTCTGTAGATTGTATTATTTTCCCTAATAACATGATTATAAGGGAAGATAATAGCATTCTGAATACAGAATGCATAGTACACAAGTGCTGGAGGGGTTAAAAAAAATAATTAAACTCACCTTAATCCACTTGATCGCACAGCCCGGCTTCTCTTCTGTCTACTTCTTTGCTGTGTGCAGGAAAAGGACCTGTGGTGACGTCAGTCCGGTCATCACATGGTCCGTCACATGATCTTTTACCATGGTGATGGATCATGTGATGACCGGAGTGACATCACCACAGGTCCTTTTCCTGCACACAGCAAAGAAGAAGACAGAAGAGAAGCCAGGCTGCGCGATCAAGTGGATTAAGGTGAGTTAAATTATTATTATAATTTTTTTTTTAACCCCTCCAGCGCTATTGTACTAAGCATTCTGTATTCAGAATGCTATTATTTTCCCTTATAACCATGTTATAAGGGAAAATAATAATGATCGGGTCTCCATCACGATCGTCTCCTAGCAACCGTGCATGAAAATCGCACCGCATCCGCACATGCTTGCGATTTTCACGCAGCCCCATTCACTTCTATGGGGCCTGCGTTGCATGGAAAACGCAGAATATAGAGCATGCTGCGATTTTCACGCAACGCACAAGTGATGCGTGAAAATCACTGCACGTGTGCACATCCCCATAGAAATGAATGGGTCCGGATTCGGTGTGGGTGCATTCACATCACGCATTGCACCCGCGCGGAATACTCGCCCCTGTGAAAGGGGCCTAAGGGTTACATAGCATCATAAATCAATATAATGCTATGTGACCCCAGCAGTGTAGGAAATTCAGGACGGGTGCTGCACTGCGAGTCTACAGCAAGACACTCATTCGTCTGAAAGGGGCCTGAGTCAGGATTCGGGGAGTACTATTGGATAGCTGTCTTATATCTGGTGGCATTAGAGTCAGAGCTTGTTAACAGCTCATTTATATCTGTAACGCCCCAGAGTTGTGTTAGTACATGCCACTACCCCGCTACTGTCTTCTAAGACCTTTTATATTGTCATCTGAGATCATTTACATTATGTCTCCACAACTGTGCATCTAAAACTATGTTACAAAAATCAAACCACGGTCACCTGACCAAAAACCTATCTATATGTTAAAACTTGAACCTTTATTATTTACTTTTAAAACAAAACTACTCAGAGAAACCAATACTACAAGGTAATTTAAAAATATCAGGTTGCACTTACGGGCTAAGTCAGTTAATTTATGTCTTTTTTGGGCCGCTGTCGCTCGCTCTACATTCTATTTAAGAGGTGGTTTACCTCATGGATGCTCTGCGGCCATGTATCCCCACAGGTTAGCAGGTGTGTTTTCAATGGTGAATTGTTTGGTGTCCCTATAGGTCCTAGGTATAAGAGTTTATCGTTCAATAGTTTAACATCAATTACAAGATATTAAAGGACAATAAAGTACAGTAAAGTACAATAGAGTACAGTGTCTCCTGTTAATCATTGTAAAACATGAGATGAGAGTCTTTATAACATGGACCATTAAAAAAAAAATATATATTAACAGTAACAGAAAACAGGGTTTAATTCCACCTTGTCTATAAAAGTTAGGAGAAGTAACATGTTCGCTCAACAAGGAGCAGAAAAAGAAAAACAAAAGGGCGCTGCTCTGCTATCTATAAAATTATTTATTAAAAACTTACATAAAATACTATAAATAAAAGGCTAGCTACACGTTTTAGTGGTGGGCTGCCACCTTCCTCAGGCTGTAAAGGCAGAAGAAAATACATACATTTAAATATGGCTAACCACAACAAACGGTAATCAGGCCAATCAAAATATAAAGACATCCAGAATATATGGAGTGGACTCAAATGGATTAAACCAGAAGAAAACACAAAGACTTCCAAAATACATGAAATGGACTCAAATAAATTGGGGGAAAAAAATATTTTTTTTCCTAGAGAAAAAGCATGATCCAAAATGAGAAAAACGTAATCATACCATAACTTAATATAATGTAATTCTATTTGGCTCCAGGAGAAGTATATGGTGGGTTCAGCGTGCATGTTGGTACTTGCATCCCTGGATCCGATGAAAGCTGTAATGGCACCGGACGGGGTTAAAAGCAGAGTGTGCTTGGCGTGTATGCTGACCTGCATTCCCTGGACTTTGTGTGGCTGTCATGGCCCATGAACAGGTAGGAACTAGTGTTAGGGACCACTCATTAGAGGCGACCTTGACGTGGTGAGTGGCTTATTATGCTTTGGCCAAAATGTACACCAATGCCTCATCCAGCATGGAGGAATGCTGGATGTAGAGTGCTATCACATTTGTATTTTCCGTTTTTATATGTATTTCGCCATAGTGATGTGCACCTACATACAGGTTGTGCTGACCCAATCCCCCACATTAATTCTGCTCCTTGTTGAGCGAACATGTTCCTATGTGTTAAAATGTATGTGGAAAAACCGGCACTCTTCACCTGGTAGTCCACTACAAAGAGCAATGTAGACAGATTGGTGGGTATAAAATAATTTATTAAATATCAATATCACTAATCAGGTATATATAATATAATGGGAGGGGGGATCGTATACGTAAATTTGTAGGATTCGATTTAAAATGTAGTAATCAGTGATAGTTATCACCTAAAAAGGCATAAAAGTTGAAGAAGTAAACAATAGGATGAAAAATAAAAAATAAAAATATAAAATGCAAAAGTGGGGGTACAGGTATAGTCATTCAGCGCTGATTTCACCTTCAATCATTGGCTGTCACTCTGGTGGGTAGGTATCCCATGTGATCAGTTTGTAGATGTAGTAACAGCAAGAAAAAGTTTTAAAAAATGTAGCGAGGTGAAGCACCAGTAGGGTGCTGCACTTAGTGGAGCGTCCCACACGGTGAGAAGGGCTGCACCCTGACTGTGATTTACCTTCCTAGTAAGATGCTAGTGTCCTGTCCTTACTGCGCTCCGTAATGGCTGCTCCGATGTTTCGGCGTCCCACGTGGATGTGACGTCACCTGTATGGCGTCTCTCACGTGTCCTTCCTTTGTTCGAATCACGATCGCTGTTGTAGCAATCTTTTTTAATCCAATAGAGGGATAAAGTCGATTAATTGGAAGCGCTTCCAGGATAGTCTTGTAAGCAGGTTTATTGGGGAATCACCATACGAGTTTCGAAGGTCTGAGCTGCCTTCTTCATCAGTGGTGTTCCTATGTGTATCCCGGACTCCATCTGGAAGATCCCGGCGAACAAGCGCAGCAGCCTGACCTATCCTCTCAACAGGCGAGACCACGCCATTTTCATAGTTTTGTGTCTGGATTTACACAACATTATTAGGTAAGGTATTCTCACCTTGAGTCCTTATCCGGGAACCCTAAGGTATTTCACAAGAAAGCGCCCCCTATTGTTTTTGATTTAGCAATGGAGAAGGTATGGACTGTAAATGTGGTGCCGACTGTTACTGACAGTGGGATCTCCACTCCTGCAGCTGCACAATCTCTGTGTAACTACAAACTCTGCAAGGATAAAGAGAAACATTCTTGCAGAGTTAGGGCTCATGCACACAGCCGTTGTGCCCCCCACATCACAGATGCGGACCCATTCACTTGAATGGGTCCGCAATCTAGGAGATGCGGTGCAGAACGGAGGCATGGATCGGAAGCCCATGGAAGCACTACGGAGTGCTTCTGTGAGTTTTCTGTGCTTACCTCTGCACCGCAAAAGAGTAGTGCAGTGTGTTCCGGCAGATGCGGATCGCGAATCCTATTCAAGTGAATGGGTCTGCAATCCGCATGCAACGGTCCCACGGTCGGTGCACGCACATTGTGGACCACAATTTGCAGTCTGCAGCACGGGCCCAGCCAGCAAGTCGTGTGCATGAGCCCTTAAATGTGGACCTCCTGGATGTTTATAGTCTAAGGGCTCATTCAGACGGCCGTATGTTGCTTTCCATATCAGGTCCACAATTTTGCGGGTTAGATGCGGACCCATTCACTTCTATGGGGCCCCAAAAGATGCGGACAGCACACCGTTCTTCAGTTCCACTGCCCCACAAAACAAATTAAACATGTCCTATACTTGTCAGTGAAAATCAGGACGTGGCTCCATTGAAGTCTATGGGTCTGCAAAAATGTGAAATGCAATCCATTTTATTTGTATACATGCTGAATTGTCCTTAAAAAAAACAACGAATCCGCATTTTTGAGGACAGCAAAAAACATACGGTCATCTGAATGAGCCCTAAGGAAGTGTGGTATTTTAGTTGCATTTTGTGGTGCATTTAACAAATAGTGTGTTTTACCATATGGTATTTATGGCTTTTTTTTGCAAGTCACATGTTTTTCTACCTCTGAGGATCAGTATGAAAAAAGCCATGGTAAAAAAAAGTGACGTAAAGCACCATAAAAACAGAACAAGCAGGGCCAAAAAAGCAATGTCTGTGGCACAAAATGACAGAAAATAAGCTCCACACTTAGGGCTCATAAATGTATTTTTGGTCCGCATCCAATGTGCATTTTTTGTGGGTCGGATGCCGCCAATTCACTTCAATTAGGCCGCAATCCACATATCTGTTCCACGGCCCCATGGAAAAATTGAACATCTGCAAGGATAGGACTGTTCTATTAGGGGCTGGCCATTCCGAAAAATGCAGAATGCACATGGCCGATATCCATGTTTGCGGATCTGCAATTTGCGGAACGCAAAACTGCTAACACTCGTGTGCATGAGCCCTAATGATCAGCAAATTTGATCTAGGTCTGATTCATACAGATCATGTGTGTGATTCCATAGAATCGATTTGCTCATCTCTACTCCACACCAAAAGCATACTGCAATTTAAAAAAATATGATTAACCCAAAAAAGCAATGCAAGTGAAGAAAATCACCACAAAAAAGCAAACATGTTTGTACTGCATTTAGCGTATATACTTGAGTATAAGACGAGTTTTTTGGCACATATTTTTGTGCTCAAAAAGCCCCCTCGTCTTATACTCGAGTCTATGTCTGTATTATGGCAACTTACATTGCCATAATACAGACCAACAGTGGCGTAGCTATAGGGGTCGCAGCGGTCGCAATTGCGACCGGGCCCCTAAGTCAGGGGGGCCCACGGGGCCCCCCAGGAGATAATGAGTAAAGCCCTGGATTATTTATTTGGATATCTTACTTTGTTTTAGCTCCAGTAATAGCAGGCAGTGCGGGGGGCGGCGCTCACTCACTGACGTCACGCGCCTGCGCCGCCTAGTGGGAGAAGCAGGCGCGTGACGTCAGTGAGTGAGCGCCGCCCGCCCGCACTGCCTGCTATTACCGGAGCTAAAACAAAGTAAGATATCCAAATAATCAGAGTAAAGAGCTCAGCAATGAGCAATGATTAAAGTTAAAGTAGTTAATGATTATTTTATAAATATACTGCTGTGAGCGTCGGGGAGGGGGATCTGTGGATGGCACTGTAGGGGGATCTGTGGATGGCAGTGCCATCCACAGATCTCCCCCCTAAACAGTGCCATCCACAGATCTCCCCCCTAAACAGCGCCATCCACAGATCCCCCCTAAACAGTGCCATCCACAGATCCCCCCTCCCCTAAACATCATGGCACTGTTTAGGGAGGGGGGATCTGTGGATGGCACTGTTTAGGGGGGATCTGTGGATGGCACTGTTTAGGGGGGATCTGTGGATGGCACTGTTTAGGGGGGAGATCTGTGGATGGCACCGTTTAGGGGGGAGATCTGTGGATGGCACTGTTTAGGGGGGAGATCTGTGGATGGCTCCCTGTATTTAATGCAGAGTGTGTGTGTATATAATGCACACACTCTGCATTAAATACAGGGAGTCAGAGTCAGACTCCCATCAATCTGAGTCACCCTCTTGCAGATGTGTGTATATAATGTAGAGTGTGTGCATTATATACACATACACTCTGCATTATAGCTGCATTTCCCACCCTAGTCTTATACTCGAGTCAATAATTTTTACCATTTTTTTGGGGTAAAATTAGGGGCCTCGGCTTATATTCGGGTCGGCTTATACTCGAGTATATACGGTAGTTATTCCTAAGAAGTGCAAAAAAATTAAAATAAATGTTTCAAGCCACTCTTAATAAGCAACGTCTGCTCAGTGGTGAAAGCATGTACAGTAGTTTTCTGAGAAAATTGTCAATAGCTATAGTGACAGTTTACAAATGCAGTATCCCAGTGGAAAGGGACTTCTGCAATTGTTTGGTAATGTACTGTTCTATAATATTATGTTATACACTGCTATGTAATGTGCCACACCCAATATGCTTACCCCATAGGATACCAGTGCCGTAGCTGTGCGGCGCTGGGAACTGTGTCTTAAATCCAAGGAACATACAGCTACGATGCTGATCGGTTGCCTAATCAGCGGCAGAGGTTTGGCAGTCACTGATAGCTGTGCCCTGCTGTATGTGTCGGCATTAGTGAAAACAAAGATGGCGGCACATCAACCCTTGGTCAGCGCTGACAGCCGCATTGCATGGCATGTGTGGTATCCCTGTCGGGTCCGTGTGTCCATCGGATCCTGATGGCTGGGAAGGCTGCCTTCCATGTTAGCACTAATGATGAGCAGCAGGGGCTATATTCGAATTTTAGATATTTCACAAATATTTTGTAGAATATTCGTCATCAATTTGCAAATTCAATAATTCAAGATTATTTTATTGAAAGCGAAAAATCGGCAATGTAAAAATCACGTAATGTGAATTTGTAATACAAAATACATGCGTGGGTCACTTTGGCTACATTTTTCAAGCTGCTAGAAGTTTCATGAGTTTCTCATGAGACTGGAGAAAATGGTTGGCACGGCAGAACATTACAATAGCTTTATATGCAGATAGAGTCAAGTGCTCCAATATCCAATTTCTATTGCGCTTATTAACGCGATTGCTCTAATTGGCAGTGAATAGAATATTTTTTTGCACTACGTGCTACTTCACATTTTAGCGGGTCTGACTACAGATTACTGATTCGTGCACTAAGTATTGTTGTGAACTTGACATTGCTTCCTTCTCATTGGCCCACAAGCAAGAAGCAGAGAGGAATCATATGTTCAGATGGAAAAAAATACAGAATATTTAATATAACAAATATATAGCACTATATTCTAAATATTTCCAAATTCTCGAAGTGCCGATATTCGCAATAAAAATTTGCTAGTCAAATATTCAAACACTATTTAGCATGTGGTGAGCACGATTACGTCATCAAAGGTCCTTTCACAGGTGCTCAAAGAAAAAGAAAGAAGACGATGCCGGCTGCGCGATCAAGTGGAG
This sequence comes from Bufo bufo, assembly GCF_905171765.1. Taxonomy (NCBI): domain Eukaryota; kingdom Metazoa; phylum Chordata; class Amphibia; order Anura; family Bufonidae; genus Bufo; species Bufo bufo. The sequence continues at coordinate 297,264,168 of NC_053393.1, forward strand.
AAGGTGAGTTAATATTATTATTTTTTTAACCCCTCAAGCAACATTTTACTAAGCATTCTGTATTAAGAATGCTCTTATTTTCCCTTATAACCATGTTATAAGGGAAAATAATAACATCCACACAACACCGAACCCAAACTCGAACTTCAGTGAAGAAGTTTGTGTCTGGGTACCACATTCAGTTTTTATCTCGCGTGTGTAAAACGCATTGCACCCGTGCGATAAAAACTGAACAGCACAACGCAATTGCAGTCAAAACTGACTGAAATTGTGTGCACACTCATGCGGGTTTCCCTCAATGCACCTGGGAAGCATCCAGAGCAAATCCGGAACGCCCGTCTGAGGCCTTACAGCCAATGCGTTACAATACAGATGTATTGTAATGCATTGTACAGGGGATAATAATTGGACAAAAATAAAGTTAAAAAAAAGAATAAAAATTGAAGTTAAAAAAAATGTTTTACATAATAAAAAATGTAAAAGTTTCAAGTAAAAATAAAGTGTCCTTTTCCAAGAATTAAGTAAAAAAATTGGGGGAAAAAAATAAAATTTGACATATTGGGTATCGCCACATCCCTATCAACAGGCTCTATAAAATTATCACATGATCCATCCCGTCAGGTGAACGCCATAAAAAAAATAAAAAATAAAAACTGTCTTGTCACCTTGCCAGTGTAATACCAAGTGTAATACCAAGTGATCAAAAAGGCACATATTTCGCAAAATGGTACCAATCAAACTGTAATCTTATTCTGCAAAAAATTTGTAGCTACCTAAGACAATTACCATAAAAATTTAATAAAAATATGTCTCTTAGAACATGGCAACACAAAAACATTTTATGCTATTCAAAAATGCTTTCACTGTGTAAAACTTAACAAAAATAAAAAGAATATACACATTGGATATTTACGCGTCTGTAACACATGATATACCCTGTCAGGTGAACACTGTAAAAATTAAATAAATAAAAACTGTGCCAGAACAGTCATTTTTTGTTACCTCTCCTTACAAAATGCATAATATCGAGCAATCAAAAATGGTACCAATGAAAACGTCAACTCATCCCACAAAAAAATGAACCCCCACACTCGTAAACCAATCCATCAAAATATTTGCTGCAAAAGCCATACGGCGCTCCTTCCTTTCTGAGTCCTGCCATGTGCCCCACATCCTTTTAACACATATGGGGCGTTGCGCCGTATTCAGGAGAAAATGGGTAACAACTCATGGGGTGCCTTTTCTCCTGTTATCTCTTGTGAAAATGAAAAATTTTGGGCTAAAGCAACATTTTATTGGAAGACATAAAACTTTTCATTTTCACATCCAAGTGTTTCTAAATTACGTAAAATGCTTAGGGGGTCAAAGTGCTCAGTACACCCCTTAATACAGTTTATATTCTGAGGGGTGTAGTTTCCAAAATGGGGTCACTTTTCGAGGGTTTCCATTGTAGAGGTACATCAGGGTCTCTTCAAATACAAACACAATGTGTGCACCAAAAACCATTCTAGCATAATCTATCTACAAAAACCATATGGCGCTCATTTACTTTTAACCGCTGCAACGTGCGGTTTACCACCACATACAGTATGGGGTATTTCTGTAAACTGCAGTATCAGGGGTTTGTGGAGTCATTTATGGGTGGTTTCCATTATGTAAGCCCCTCAAAATCACTTTATAACTGAATTGGTGATTAAAAAAAATGTTTTTTTGTTGAAAGTCTTCTAATGTCCTAAAAATTTTTAAGGACTTTTGCAATATTATGCCAACATATAGCAGACATATGGGGAATGTTGATTGATAACTATATACTAACTGTCTTAAAAGTAGAGAAATTCAAATGTCGACAATTGTGAATTCTTCCCAATTTTTGATAACTTTCGGATTATTTTATAAATAAAGGTGAAATGTATGGACTGAAATTTCCTGTCATGAAGTACAACTGTCATGAAGTACAATGTGTGATGAGAAAACAATCTCAGAATGGCTTGGATAAGTAAAAGTGTTCCAAAGTTATTAGCACATAAAATGACATATGTCAGATTTGCAAAAATCGGCCTGGAATTTAAGGTGAAAAGTTGAAAAGTGGCTTGGTACTGAAAAGGTTAAGCATAGGAGTAAGGAGTGTGAGGATGGGCCTAGAGAAGGCAAGAAGAGAACAGTGTGTGCTCCTTTTCTCAGGCATTCAGCTTTAATTCTTCCAGCGACTAATAGATCCCTGTACCATCAGAGAGAGAGAGATTCTGGAGAATTTTCATGGCTACAGTTTGAGAGTCAGCAAGGTAACCAGCGTAAAGTATTACATAATTTGTTGCTGCAAAGGGAAAACAAGTTAAGACACCCTATGCACCCCAGAGGCTACAACATTGTCAGCAAGGTGATTACTGCTCACCATTTCAGACCCTGCTGCAGTGGAGGGGTAACGAGTTCAGACACCTTGTCGGTTACAGAAATGTCTGCAATAAAATCTGCTGATTGTAAAGGCACTCTAACAGTTTTGTTACACTGTGTCACTCAGCACAACTTCCCATTTCCCATAGATTTCCACTATTCGAAGACTTTCACACAATATGGCCACACTTTTTATTAGTAACATATTTTCTATTGCGCTTATTATCATTGACATTACTGTGTATACATTATATAAAAAAAAGCACTTGAACAAGAAAACACTGCATGACCACTTTTGGCATAGAATTTTGACAATTAAACAATATTTTTCTAAACCTCTTTAAACCTCTACACTTGATTTAAATGATGTACTTAGAGTGTAGGAACATATGCTAAAGAAGTCTTGTCACTCACACCATGCATAATTAAAATGGACCTTCAATTAAAACATTTCACAACAACTTCCATTAAGCTTTGTCATACGCAAGAAGAACATGAGCCTCCGTGTAAAGAAAAGTTAAACAATTGCCAGCTGAAAGCAGATGAGGTTTTTATTGAGTACTGGTATCATTAATGTATGAATAGGTGCCCATGCAGAGCACTGAGGTTGCAATCATTGCTGTACATATCTTATAACTGTCTGGATAGCTGAGCAATCTAACCTAGGATTTCATTGTGTTTGGTTGTAGGTGGCTATAGCACTAGCTTTGAGAAAATCAGCGACAGGGTGATTTCTACAACAGACAGCATCTAGTATTAACACCTTGAGGTCTTCTGGTCACAAAATATGATTGATTATTTAATAGATGTCAAGGGAAGGTTAAGTCAAATAATGACAGATGTTGCTCTGTGGTATATAGGACTTTTCTTGCTACTGTGATAGTGACTAATCCTGTATTAGTTGTGTTATGTTAAAGCAACACTGAACAAAACTCATTCACTGGGACAGATTTACTAACCGTGTCACACTTTACACTGTTAAGAATAGGAATCACAGTCTTAATGTTAGACAAATTTATTATTCTGGAAAAAGATTTATGCTAGAATTCTGTCAGTGTGCCAAAATTGGGTCTGTGCACCAAAGAACTGTCTAGTCTAAGTTTACACCATATATAAGGCTACTTTCACACTAGCGTTCGGGGCTCCGCTTGTGAGTTCCGTTTGAAGGCTCTCACAAGCGTCCCCGAACGGATCCGTCTAGTCCTAATGCATTCTGAGTGGATGCGGATCCGCTCAGAATGCATCAGTCTGGCTCCGTTTGTCCTCCGCTCCGCTCAGCAGGCGGACACCTGAACGCAGCCGTGCGGAGGAAAACGGATCCATCCAGACTTACAATGTAAGTCAATGGGGACGGATCCGTTTGAAGTTGACACAATATGGCTCCGTTTTCAAACGGATCCGTCCCCCATTGACTTTCAAAGTAAAGTCAAAACGGATCCGTTTGCATTATCATGAACAAAAAAACAAAAAACAAAAAAAAATTTTTTTTTTTTTGTTCATGGTAATGCAAACGGATCCGTTCTGAACGGATCTAAGCGTTTGCATTATAGGAGCGGATCCGTCTGTGCAGATACCAGACGGACCCGCTCTGAACGCAAGTGTGAAAGTAGCCTACATAGTTTTACTCCAAAAATGTAGCAAAGCTTTGGTGCACAGGTCCAAATTTAGGCCATGCCTCCTTGCTGGAAGAGGTGGAAAAAGCTTAGAAAAGTGTGAAAAACGATGCTCAAATGTGAAGCAAAGCATGCAAATGTATTACTAAATCTGCCCCATTGTGTTATGCTAAATGCAGCTTTAACAGGGTACTGGCTGTCCGTAAAGAGATCAAAACTGTATGGAGACTCACTAGAAGTGTTCCATGGTATGGAGACTTAATGGCAATGCTCCATGGCAAAACAATATGAAAAGAGCTATCTCTTAATTAAAGTGAAATATCTTGCTAGCGCTACCTTGTGGGAGTGGCTCCCTATGAGTCAAAATCCAACTTTTTAACTAAGCCTTGGGATATGACAAGGGAATATTGCCAAGCCAAAAATCCATCCATAGACAACTGTTATTTGGTTTTTAATTTGATATTTGACTTGGCAATATTTCCTCTTTGCATATTGTTTTCACATGGAGCAATGCCAATAAGTCTCCATTCCATGGAGCACTTCTACTGAGTCTCCATATAGGTCTGGTCTCTTTAAGGACAGCCCAAACCCTGTCTAAGCTGTAACCAAGGCATCGCACTGAGGCAGCCAGAATCCTACTCCATACTGATAAGGGGAAAGCAACCTAAAACAACTGTCTATGGATGGATATTTGGCTTGACAACATTCTATTATATACCAAGGTTGAGTTAAGAAGTTGAATTTGGAGACATACGGAGCCACTCCCACAAGGTAGCACTAGCAAGTAGAGCATGCCTTTCGGTTCGCCCGGCGGTCGTTTTGCAGCAAACTTTGCTCGTTCGCGGTTTGCCGAACGGGCGAACATATGGCGATGTCCGCCGGCGCCATATTCTTTTACATTATAAAGAACTTTGACCCATGACACATCCCTCAGGTGGTACAGAACAGACAATTGAGACGTTTCAGCACATGGACACACCACCTACCTTATAAATAAACCCGATCGGGCCACTATTTTACATTCTGTCTTTTGCCAGTGTAGGGAGAGGTTGCTGTGTGGGGCAGGGACAGAGTGTTAGAGACACCAAACACTAGCTAATAGGGCCACAAAAGTCCTTTTAAAGACTGGTATAGGTGTGCTATCGATAAGTGTGACTTACTGAGGGGTGTGATATACTTATATTATACTTTCTAACATACAAGTATATTATAGTGTATTTGTATTGTGTAGCAGTTGTGTGCGTTTCTGCAGCGATACTGCAGCTATGCAGAGGGTCAAACGTTTTTGGAACAAATAATTTTAACTGGTGTGATATACCAGTTGCACCCTAAAAAAACGGATTAAGGCAGGAATGTAATATATCAATAATAAACTTACTATATAGTGCATCTGGGTAGTGCAGCATTTGTTTGCGGTTCTGCTGCGTTACCGCAGCAACAAAGAGTGACACACGCTATTGGAGCAAATAATTTCAACTGGTGTGATATACCAGTTGCCCCCCAAAAAATAAGTGATTGAAGCAAGGGTGTGATATACCAATAATATACTTTCTGTATAGTGCATTTGGGTAGTGCAGTTTTTGTTTGTCACTCTGTGTAGCTGCAGTAAAGCAGCAGATCCGCAAACACTATTAGACCAAATAATTTTTAACTGGTGTGATATACCAGTTGCCCCCCCAAAAAAATTGATTGAAGCAAGGGTGTGATATACCAATAATATACTTTCTATATAGTGCATTTGGATATTGCAGCATTTGTTTGCGGTTCTGCTGCGTTACCGCAGCTACACAGAGTGACAAACGCTATTGGAACAAATAATTTCAACTGGTGTGATATACCAGTTGTGTCCTAAAAAAACGGATTAAGGCAGGAATGTGATATACCAATAATAAACTTACTATATAGTGCATTTAGGTAGTGCAGCATTTGTTTGCGGTTCTGCTGCGTTACCGCAGCAACAAAGAGTGACACAAGCTATTGGAACAAATAATTTCTACTGGTGTGATATACCAGTTTCCCCCCAAAAAACTGATTGATGCAGGGGTGTGATATACCAATAATATACTTTCTATATTATGCATGTGGGTAGTGCAGCATTTGTTTGCGGTTCTGCTGCGTTACCGCAGCTACACAGAGTGACAAACGCTATTGGAACAAATAATTTCTACTGTTGTGATATACCAGTTGCCCTCCAAAAATAAGTGATTGAAGCAAGGGTGTGAAATACTTATAATATACTTTATTTATAGGGCATTTGGGTAGTGCAGCATTTGTTTGCGGTTCTGCTGCGTTACCGCAGCTACACAGAGTGACAAACGCTAATAGAACAAATAATTTCAACTGGTGTGATATACCAATTGCGCCCTAAAAAAACTGATTAAGGCAGGAATGTGATATACCAATAAAAAACTTTCTATATAGTGCATTTGGGTAGTGCAGCATTTGTTTGCGGTTCTGCTGCATTACCGCAGCTACACAGAGTGACACACGCTATTGGAACAAATAATATCTACTGGTGTGATATACCAGTTGCCCCCCCCAAAAAAAAAATGATTGATGTAGGGGTGTGATATACCTATAATATACTTTCTATATAGTGCATTTGGGTAGTGCAGCATTTGTGAGCAGTTCTGCTTCGTTACCGCAGCTACACAGAGTGACAAACGCTACTGGAACAAATAATTTCTACTGGTGTGATATACCAGTTGCCCCAAAAAAAAATGATTGAGGCAGGGGTGTGATATACCATGAATATACTTTCCATATAGTGCATTTGGGTAGTGCAGCATTTGTTAGCGGTCCTGCTTCATTACCGCAGCTACACAGAGTGACAAAAGATATTGGACCAAATAATTTCAATTGGTGTGGTATACCAGTTGTCCCCCAAAAAAATTGATTGAAGAAAAGGTGTGATATACCAATAATATACTTTCTGTATATTACAATCGGGTAGTGCAGCATTTGTTTGCGGTTCTTCTGCATTACTGCAGCTACACAGAGTGACAAACGCTATTGGAACAAATAATTTCTACTGGTGTGATATACCAGTTGCCCCCCAAAAAACTGATTGATGCAGGGGTGTGATATACCAATAATATACTTTCCATATAGTGCATTTGGGTAGTGCAGCATTTGTTAGCGGTCCTGCTTCATTACCGCAGCTACACAGAGTGACAAAAGATATTGGAGCAAATAATTTCAATTGGTGTGGTATACCAGTTGTCCCCCAAAAAAATTGATTGAAGAAAAGGTGTGATATACCAATAATATACTTTCTGTATATTACAATCGGGTAGTGCAGCATTTGTTTGCGGTTCTTCTGCATTACTGCAGCTACACAGAGTGACAAACGCTATTGGAACAAATAATTTCTACTGGTGTGATATACCAGTTGCCCCCCAAAAAACTGATTGATGCAGGGGTGTGATATACCAATAATATACTTTCTATATTATGCATGTGGGTAGTGCAGCATTTGTTTGCGGTTCTGCTGCTTTAAGGCAGCAACAAAGAGTGACAAACGCTTTTGGAACAAATAATTTCTACTGTTGTGATATTCCAGTTGCCCTCTAAAAATACGTGATTGAAGAAAGGGTGTGAAATACTTATAATATACTTTCTTTATAGGGCATTTGGGTAGTGCAGCATTTGTTTGTGGTTCTGCTGCGTTACCGCAGCTACACAGAGTCACAAACGCTATTGGAACAAATAATTTCAACTGGTGTGATATACCAGTTGTTCTCTAAAAATACTGATTAAGACAGGAATGTGATATACCAATAATAAACTTTCTATATAGTGCATTTGGGTAGTGCAGCATTTGTTTGCGGTTCTGCTGCGTTACCGCAGCTACACAGAGTGACACACGCTATTGGAACAAATAATTTCAACTGGTGTGATATACCAGTTGCGCTCCAAAAAAACGGATTAAGGCAGGAATATGATATACCAATAATTTACTTTCTATATAGTGCATTTGGGTAGTGCAGCATTTGTGTGCGGTTCTGCTTCGTTACCGCAGCTACACAGAGTGACAAACGCTATTAGAGCAAATAATTTCAATTGGTGTGAAATACCAGTTGCCCCCCAAAAAAATTAATTGAAGCAAAGGTTTGATGTACTAATAATATACTTTCTGTATATTACAATTGGGTAGTGCAGCATTTGTTTGCAGTTCTGCTGCGTTACCGCAGCTACACAGAGGGACAAACGCTATTGGAAGAAATAATTTCTACTGGTGTGATATACCAGTTGCTCTCCAAAAATATTGATTGAAGCAAGGGTGTTATATACCAATAATATACTTTCCATATAGTGCATTTGGATAAAGCAGCATCTGTTTGCGGTTCTGCTTCGTTACCGCAGCTACACGGAGTGACAAATGCTATTGGAACAAATAATGTCTACTGCTGTTATATAACTGTTGCCCCCCAAAAAACTGATTGATTCAGGTGTGTGATATACCTATAATATACTTTCTATCTAGTGAATTTGGATAGTGCAGCATTTGTGTGCGGTTCAGCTGTGTTACCGTAGCTACACAGAGTGACAATCGCTATTGAAACTAATAATTTCAACTGGTGTGATATACCAGTTGCCCCACAAAAAATTATTGAGGCAGGGATGTGATATACCATGAATCTACTTTCTATATAGTGCATTTGGGTAGTGCAGGATTTGTTTGCAGTTTTGCTGCGTTACCGCATCTACACAGAGTGAAAATTATATTGAAACAAATAATTTCTCAACTGGTGTGATATACAAGTTGCCCCCCCCCCAAAAAAAACTGATTGATGCAGGGGTGTGATATACTAATAGTATACTTTCTATATAGTGTATGTGGGTAGTGCAGCATTTGTGTGCGGTTCTGCTGCGTTACCGCAGCTACAAAAGTGACAAACGCTATTAGAACAAATAATTTCTACTGGTGTGATCTACCAGTTGCCCCACAAAAAAATGATTGAGGCAGGAGTGTGATATACCATGAATATACTTTCCATATAGGGCATTTGGGTAGTGCAACATTTGTTAGCGGTTCTTCTGTGTTACCACAGCTACACAAAGTGACAAAAGTTATTGGAACAAATAATTTCAACTGGTGTGATATACCAGTTGCCCTCCAAAAAAATTGATTGAAGCAAGGGTGTGATATACCAATAATATACACTCACCTAAAGAATTATTAGGAACACCTGTTCTATTTCTCATTAATGCAATTTTCTAGTCAACCAATCACATGGCAGTTGCTTCAATGCATTTAGGGGTGTGGTCCTGGTCAAGACAATCTCCTGAACTCCAAACTGAATGTCAGAATGGGGAAGAAAGGTGATTTAAGCAATTTTGAGCGTGGCATGGTTGTTGGTGCCAGACGGGCTGGTCTGAGTATTTCACAATCTGCTCAGTTACTGGGATTTTCACGCACAACCATTTCTAGGGTTTACAAAGAATGGTGTGAAAAGGGAAAAACATCCAGTATGCAGCAGTCCTGTGGGCAAAAATGCCTTGTGGATGCTAGAGGTCAGAGGAGAATGGGCCGACTGATTCAAGCTGATAGAAGAGCAACGTTGACTGAAATAACCACTCGTTACAACCGAGGTATGCAGCAAAGCATTTGTGAAGCCACAACAAGCACAACCTTGAGGCGGATGGGCTACAACAGCAGAAGACCCCACCGGGTACCACTCATCTCCACTACAAATAGGAAAAAGAGGCTACAATTTGCACAAGCTCACCAAAATTAGACTGTTGAAGACTGAAAAAATGTTGCCTGGTCTGATGAGTCTCGATTTCTGTTGAGACATTCAAATAGTAGAGTCCGAATTTGGCGTAAACAGAATGAGAACATGTATCCATCCTCTGATGGCTACTTCCAGAAGGATAATGCACCATGTCACAAAGCTCAAATCATTTCAAATTGGTTTCTTGAACATGACAATGAGTTCACTGTACTAAAATGGCCCCCACAGTCATCAGATCTCAACCCAATAGAGCATCTTTGGGATGTGGTGGAACGGGAGCTTCGTGCCCTGGATGTGCATCCCTCAAATCTCCATCAACTGCAAGATGCTATCCTATCAATATGGACCAACATTTCTAAAGAATGCTATCAGCACCTTGTAGAATCAATGCCACGTAGAATTAAGGCAGTTCTGAAGGCAAAAGGGGGTCCAACACCGTATTAGTATGGTGTTCCTAATAATTCTTTAGGTGAGTGTACTTTCTGTATATTACATTTGGGTAGTACAGCATTTGTTTGCGGTTCTGCTGCGTTATCGCAGCTACACAGATTGACAAACGCTATTGGAACAATTAATTTCAACTGGTGTGATATACCAGTTGCCCCCCCAAAAAAGTGATTGAAGCAGGGATGTGTTATACCTATAATATAATTTCTATATAGTGCATTTGTGTTGTGCTGCATTTGTATGCGGTTCTGCTGAGAACGCAGATATAAAGAGGGACAAACGTCATTGGAACAACTAATTCCAACTGGTGTGATATACCAGTTGACCGTAAAAAAAATCTGATTGAGGCAGGGGTGCGATATACAAACCTATAATATAATTGCTATATAGTGCATTTGTATTGTGCAGCATTTGTGTGCGGTTCTGCTGAGATACCTTAGCTATACAAAGGGATAAATGACATTTGAACAACTAATTGCAACTTGTGTGATATACCAGTTGCCCCCCAAAAAATCTGATTGAGGCAGGGCTGCTATATAAATAGATTATAATTTCTATATAGTGCATTTCTATTGTACAGCATTTGTGTGTGGTTCTGCTGAAATACCGCAGCTATACAGAGGGACAAACAACATTGGAACAACTAATTGAAACTGGTGTGATATATCAGTTGCCCCTAAAAAAATCTGATTGAGGCAGGGGTGTGATATATCTAGAATATTATTTCTATATAGTGCATTTGTATTGTGCAGCATTTGTGTCCGGTTCTGCTGAGATACTGAAGCTATACAGAGGGACAAACAACATTGGAACAACTAATTGCAACTAGTATGTTATATCAGTTGACCTTAAAAAATCTGATTGAGGCAGGGGTGTGATATATTATACTATTCCTATATAGTACATTTGTACTGTATTGTGCAGCATTTGTGTCCGTTTCTGCTGAGATACCGCAGCTATACACAGGGATAAACAACATTGGAACAACTACTGCTACTGCTTTAATATACCAATTTTCCCCAAAAAAATCGGATTGAGGCAAGGGTGTGATATACCTATAATATAATTTCGATAAAGTGCATTTGTATTGTGCAGCATTTGCGTGCGATTCTGCTAAGATACTGAAGCTATTTAGAGGGACAAACGACATTGCAACAACTAATTGCAACTGGTGTGATATAGTTGCCCCCCAAAAAAAACTGGTTAAGGCAGGAGTGTGATATACCTATATTATACATTCTATATAGTGCATTTGTATTGTGCAGCAGTTGTGTGCGTTTTTGCTGAAATACCGCAGCTATACAGAGGGACAAACAACATTGGAACAACTAATTCCAACTGGTGTGATATACCAGTTGCCCCCCAAAAATCTGATTGAGGCAGGGGTGTGATATACCTATAATATAATTTTGATATAATGCATTTGTATTGTGCAGCATTTGTGTGCGTTTCTGCTGAGATACCGCTGATATACAGAGGGAAAAACATCATTGAAACAACTGATTGCAACTGGTGTGATATTCCAGATGCCCCCCAAAAAACTGATTGAGGCAGGGGTGCTATATACCTAGAATATAATTTCTATATAGTGCATTTCTGTTGTGCAGCATTTGTGTGCGGTTCTGCTGAAATATCGCAGCTATACAGAGGGACAAACGACATTGGAACAACTAATTGCAACTGGTGTGATATACCAGTTGCCCCCCCAAAAAAACTGATTAAGGGGTTTTATATACCTGCTTCCCCAAATACTGCTCTTCTATAGTGACTTTGTCACAGGGTGATTTTAAAAATGACAGGCAGAGGAAGAGGCAGGCCATTTCACAAGGGGTGGTAGGGGTTGGGCATGTGCACCAGGCCGGTGCCTAAGTGGGAAGTTGGAGATGGTGCGTGCGATTACGTCAAAGGACGCACCAGAGTTGGTTGAGTGGCTCACTCAGCCTTCCACTTCTGCACCCTCCTCATCCTCTGTATCTACACCTCCACTCGAGTCAAAGGAATTATTTTCCCATCAATTCCCAGATCTTACCGATGCGCAGCCATTCTTGGCATCGGATGAGGAAGAGTAGGTAGCAACGGACGACATCCAGAAACCAGATCAGCCCAAGGAGGGTGGTCCCCGCTGTTGCTGCATACTCCGAGATCTCTAATGTCAGTGGTGGTGAAGGTGATGATGATGACGTGTCGATAGACCACAAGAGAGGAAGAGGAGGGGAGTTCAGAGGGAGAGATGGAGCAGCAGATAGGGAGGAGAAGGAGGAGAAGCAGGCAGAACTTGCAGTGCATAGGAGGCAAAAAGCAGACTGCAAATGTATCTGGAGCGAGCCATCCACCATCCACCATGCATGGTCACATCTTGCGCTATCAGGATGCCGGCACATGACTCCGCAGTGTGGGCTTTTTTTAACTTGTCAGCTGCTGATAATAGTGTTGCCATCTGAAGCCTGTAATGTCAAATCATAAGTCGCGGTAAGCCCAACACTCACCTTGGGACGACCTCCTTAAGAAGGCACCTGGCCTCCCATCACCTAGCCCAGTGGGAGCAACGCTGTCAGAATCCACAAAGCCACACTCCTGGTGCTCCACATCCTGCCTCTTCTCCTTCTCCTTTCTCTACCCATTTGTCCTCCACTCCACCTTACACCGTGCCGTCGTCACATTTATCTGGCAAAAGGCAGGCTTCCGTGGCCCAAATGTTCGAGCATAAAAAAATGATGAACCCGGATAACCCTCTTGCTCAACGGTTGACCGCTGGCTTGTTGGAACTGCTAGCCCGCCAACTACTGCGACATAAACTGGTGGACTCAGAGGTCTTTAGAAAATTTGTGGCCATTGGCATACCGCAATGAAAGGTCCCCCGGATGGAAATATTTCTCACAGAAGGGCATCCAAGAGCTATATGGCCACTTTCATTGGCAAGTAAATGTATCTGTGGCACACAGTGTCGCTGCCAAGGTAGATTTGACCACAGACACGTGGTCTAGCAAATGTCAAAGCGGCTTTTAATTAAAGCCTTTAAGATACACTTTGGTGCTCCGAATCAAAGTACCCCCCATGGGGTTAATATCCACGCGTGGCTGAGAGACTAGACGCTGACACATAGATGGTCAATGCAATCTCTACTTTATTACAGAAAAGTAAGCGGTATATACATCTTCAGAAGAGGGCAGTCCTCTCTGAGGCTTAAACATTGTTTCATTGGTCAAAAAGGAAAAAGAGATAAGAGAAAAAGAGATAACACTCTAGCATCTGCGCACTGTGCATTACTTTGGATTGTGAACTAATGCAAAGATCTGGTTATCGTCGACATATTGTAATGGCGTCTATCCTAACAATAATACTGCACACGCCATTTATGACACTTCAAAGAGGTGTTCTTCTATAGGCAGTGAGTAATATGTGTGTATCATATTCATCCAGCCAAGAGATTGGCTTAGCATCCTTTCACAGTGCAAACATCTTCTTCAAAGCATCTGTGGGGAGATAGAAGACAAACGCTGCCCACAGTTCTCTGCCCCCCCTTCTTCTCCTCATAGCAATGCATAGACAGAGCTTGACTAACAGCAGAAAGGGGATGGGGGAGGCTCTTGAGATAAGAAGTTTGTAACAACTTAAGATTAACCAGTTACAGTCCTAGAGATACAAAAAATCTAGAATAAAATTCACACATCTCTAACAGTCCCCCCTTGAATTTTAATTCTCTCCCTAAACCTAAACATCTGTCCCAATGCTCCGCCTCCTCTTCACCAGCTTCCACGACAAGCCATTCCTAGTGAACAGCCTCCCATGACACTGGATTTGAGCACGGGGAAGTCAGATGATCTTTCCCTAATTTGCGTTGACATCATATGGGGGAGACTGGAGGTCATCAGTGCTTCTGATTTGTCTGGATCAAAGTTTTTATACAATTTTTTCATATTCTTTTGAGTCATGATCAACAGTCACACAAGGGAAAACCAGTCTCAACACTTCCTTGAAATCAATCCAATTATGCTTTTCTTTGAGCTTCACTGTGCTGGTGGTCAACAACACACGGAATGGACCATCAAACCAGGGTTTTAGGACTTTACTTTATCAAAACCTGGAAGTGAAGCAAAAACTCGAAAATATACTTTAGTCAAATGCTTGTACAAAACTGATCACATAATCTGTCAGACAACAATGTTGCATCTGGAGCTGCTGTGGGAAATGAAATCCCATCCTAGGCGCTGTCATGGAAATTTTTATTAGCATAGGATGACTATAGTGGACTTTCTTTTTAGGTTAGGAATGTTATGTAGGTTTATTTTGTATATGCCTCCCTGTGTAAGGTCTTACCGGATTAAGGTTATAAAGGAGCGTGATCGGGTCACGACGTTACACGGGAAATTCTATAGATCAGCACTCGGGTTCCTGCCCCCCCATGTGGAAGCTGCCACCGTTGATTTGATGGGGATCTAATGGCTGCTGGCTCTGAGAGCAATGTTCTTAGTGAAAGCTGCCAGCGGATCCTCATCAGCTACGGTGGGGTATACAGGGAGTGCAGAATTATTAGGCAAGTTGTATTTTTGAGGATTAATTTTATTATTGAACAACAACCATGTTCTCAATGAACCCAAAAAACTCATTAATATCAAAGCTGAATATTTTTGGAAGTAGTTTTTAGTTTGTTTTTAGTTTTAGCTATTTTAGGGGGATATCTGTGTGTGCAGGTGACTATTACTGTGCATAATTATTAGGCAACTTAACAAAAAACAAATATATACCCATTTCAATTATTTATTTTTACCAGTGAAACCAATATAACATCTCAACATTCACAAATATACATTTCTGACATTCAAAAACAAAACAAAAACAAATCAGTGACCAATATAGCCACCTTTCTTTGCAAGGACACTCAAAAGCCTGCCATCCATGGATTCTGTCAGTGTTTTGATCTGTTCACCATCAACATTGCGTGCAGCAGCAACCACAGCCTCCCAGACACTGTTCAGAGAGGTGTACTGTTTTCCCTCCTTGTAAATCTCACATTTGATGATGGACCACAGGTTCTCAATGGGGTTCAGATCAGGTGAACAAGGAGGCCATGTCATTAGATTTTCTTCTTTTATACCCTTTCTTGCCAGCCACGCTGTGGAGTACTTGGACGCGTGTGATGGAGCATTGTCCTGCATGAAAATCATGTTTTTCTTGAAGGATGCAGACTTCTTCCTGTACCACTGCTTGAAGAAGGTGTCTTCCAGAAACTAGCAGTAGGACTGGGAGTTGAGCTTGACTCCATCCTCAACCCGAAAAGGCCCCACAAGCTCATCTTTGATGATACCAGCCCAACCCAGTACTCCACCTCCACCTTGCTGGCGTCTGAGTCGGACTGGAGCTCTCTGCCCTTTACCAATCCAGCCACGGGCCCATCCATCTGGCCCATCAAGACTCACTCTCATTTCATCAGTCCATAAAACCTTAGAAAAATCAGTCTTGAGATATTTCTTGGCCCAGTCTTGACATTTCAGCTTGTGTGTCTTGTTCAGTGGTGGTCGTCTTTCAGCCTTTCTTACCTTGGCCATGTCTCTGAGTATTGCACACCTTGTGCTTTTGGGCACTCCAGTGATGTTGCAGCTCTGAAATATGGCCAAACTGGTGGCAAGTGGCATCTTGGCAGCTGCACGCTTGACTTTTCTCAGTTCATGGGCAGTTATTTTGCGCCTTGGTTTTTCCACACGCTTCTTGCGACCCTGTTGACTATTTTGAATGAAACGCTTGATTGTTCGATGATCACGCTTCAGAAGCTTTGCAATTTTAAGAGTGCTGCATCCCTCTGCAAGATATCTCACTATTTTTGACTTTTCTGAGCCTGTCAAGTCCTTCTTTTGACCCATTTTGCCAAAGGAAAGGAAGTTGCCTAATAATTATGCACACCTAATATAGGGTGTTGATGTCATTAGACCACACCCCTTCTCATTACAGAGATGCACATCACCTAATATGCTTAATTGGTAGTAGGCTTTCGAGCCTATACAGCTTGGAGTAAGACAACATGCATAAAGAGGATGATGTGGTCAAAATACTCATTTGCCTAATAATTCTGCACGCAGTGTAGCACACTGATGCTGGTCTTACTGAACCATGGGGGCCCCAACATGCTACAAAATATTGGTTGGTGGGACTGGTGGCCATGTGAATGCTATATCACCTTTCTTGGTCGACCCTATTTTAAAAGACCTTCCTCAGGGACTGATCCCCCCTTTCGGAACAAAGTCTAACAGAGGTTCACTTTGGGTGTGTAGGATATCTGTACCGAATTAAATAGATATTGTCCGATTAGGGCCATATCTGTCATATAAAAGGCTGATTCATTTAGAAGCATTTGCACGTGTTCTGGGTGTGGTAGTGGATGGTGAGAATGTTTGAGCTCCACCCACGGCACTCTCAGGAAGTGTGCAAATGTGTACCTTTCAGTTCTGAAATGTATTCCTATTGGTCAAGGCATGAGGTGGATTGTACCTGCCTATCTGTAATATTATTGGGCGGCCATGTGCCATGGAGGGCGGGGTTAGCCCAGTAAAAAGGTCTAACACATGTTAACAGACACAGAATTTCTTGGACACGAAGCAGACTGTACGCGAGTCTTATTTCATCGGTGCTGGTTGCTTACACTTGCAAGTCTCCATATATCTAAAAGAGCTAATAGTACTTCACAAGGATCAGGATCCGACGGTACCAGGTTCCAAAACTACCACTACAGATGGCAAGCTATAAGGACAGTACGTCGCAACAATAGCAGCGAAAAGAAGGTAGAAAACCAGCAAGATATTGGTTTCACAAACAAAGCCGGCAAAGTTTGAGTAAGTGCAAACTATATTTCAACTTTTTTGAAATCTTTGTGGTACTAATAACTGCTATTATTTCTCTGTGTTAGCTCCTATTGTTAGCGACGCTCAGTAAAGAGCCTACTTTTTGCTCTTACAATTTTAGATATAAGGAGGAGAAATTCATTGTATTAATTGGGTAGGATCTGGAGGCATTGGTTGGGGATCCATATATTGGTACCCCCAGGCAATTCAGCACCAGAGGGGTGTATGTTTAGAGGGTTAAAAAGTTGCTTCTGGGGTAAGTATAAAGGGTCTCTGTATTGTCTGTCCATGTGCTTGTAAGATCTTTCCCTCTGAGTGGCTGAAAACGTGGGGGAAGGTAGCCATTTCTGCTACACTGTATTGTCCATGTGTTTGTAAGATCCATCCCTTTGTTTTAGTGTCTGGAAGCGTGGGGGTGGGGAATCAATTTAGAGTTGGGAAAACCATCCACCCGATCTAAATTAAAAAAAACAGGATAAAAATCCATTTTAAATAGAATTTCACAGTTTTTAACCGTTTATTTCCCCAATTTTAGTTTTTTTGTTAGTGTCTGGTTAAGTGAGTAGCCGCTATTTTAGGGCAGACCATGTGGGGCTGTTGTTGCTTTGTCCCACATGTGGCCTGGTGGAGCAAGCAAAGCTTTGTTTGAATCCAGGGGGCGGGAATAACGGTGTGGGCTCACCTCTAAAGTTGTAACAAAGTTGTAACTTTGTAACAAAGTTGTAACTTTATAACAAAGTTGTAAAATTGTAACTTTTTTACTTTTAGCCATTTTTATGCAGTGAATTCCTTTTAATTTAGATTTTATTTTATTTTTAATTTGGGGATTTTAACTTTTTTTATTTTTTTTATTTTTGTGTTTTTCTTTATTTTTGCATTTTTATATCAAAATTTTAATTGAGAAGGCTACATTGTAGGCTATATTTTATATTTTATTTTTTTATTACAGTTTTTTTTTTACTAACCCATTTTTTTTTTGTTTTGTTTAGGTTTTTATTGTTTTTTTTTTTTCCTTTTTCATACTTTGGCATCTTTTTCTGTTTTAATGTCAGTCATTTTTGTCTATTTTTGTTTGGGTATTTCTCTGAATTATTACGGGATTTACCTTTGTATAGTGAGGCAAGTTTAAGTTTTATATTTACCCTTTTCTACAGTTCTATATATCTTAGCATACTTTATTGTTTCTCTTTTCCAAGTGACAGTTCTCCAGGACTCTTCTCTCTTTAACAACCAGAGGTTAACCCCGTATTTCTTTTTACTTTATCAACAGGAGATTGACTAGAGAAGCCACATTGAGCTGGAGAAAAGCGGGTCTCATTTATTAGCTAGCCGTTGCTGGCCAAAACGCAGGCATAGCTCAGCTGTATGTATAGCCCTTTAGGAGGCATACTGGGAATCCAGCAAAAGGAGCTCTGGCTTAAAGGCCCTGTGGGAGTGGAAATAACATTGAGAGTAGCAATAGGCCGCTCTCAGTGCAAGAGATTTCTAGCTGTCCAACATAGGATGTGTAAAAGTCGAGGTCGGACAGATGTACCGTAAGAAGGAGCCGGGCGGTACCCTCCGTGTACGGTCAAAAGCGTGTCCCTGGACGCAGGCAACACTGGTAAGGCTTGGTTAACCAAGGATGGGTTGTGGCAGATCCATGTTCGGGGGAAAAAAATAGTCCCCTCGTGTGGTCAGACGGCTGCTCAGTACATGAGATCTAGTTATGGGGTGAAGGCCACCAAGCCCCTTAAAGAATGGAGTAGGTGGTCCAAGGGAACTAATTGGAGTATCCCTCTGGAAGGTATTTTTGACGTATGGAGATGGGAAAAATTTATTACGGAGTTCAGGCCCAGGCTCCAGTCGACAAAAACTTTGGAGGTAGCGCAATGGTGGCTGCAAAAGTCAATCATGGTAAGTAAGCAGGGCGTACAGAAAATGGTTTCAATCCGGAAGAACCGAGTGATGTACACCTGGCCTGAGTCGGTAACTGATGTTAGGGATCCGATGCAGGAAGCAGAGGAGGCTCTATCTGGGCTGACTTTGTTAAAACAGGTCGGATCCACCAAACCCGGGCCTACTGAAACACAACTAGTTCCCGAGGTAAGTGAGTCCCCAGTACGGGTACAACAGTACGAAGGACCACCCAACACACAAGGTAAGCGTGTATTAATAGGGAGGGTAGTGTGGCATGTCCCTTTTAACCCTGCAGAAATCCGGGCAATCCTGGCTGAGTTACCAGACTATAGGACCAACCCACGGGGGTTCGTCAGGATGTTCAGCCAGAACTAGTTTAGTTATGGCATGAGTGGAACAGATTGTGCCGAAATTCTGCAGGCCAAGGTGGGCCCGGAGGTAACCAGTGTCATTATAGCAAGCTGTAACATCACCACCCACGAGTAAGCCACCTCAGGAGGTAAGGAGTTTTGTATAGCTCTTAAATCCACCCTTTCAGAACTATATGGTGCTAATTCCACCCTGGATATGATGAAGTTAAATCAAAACCCAGGTGAAGAGTGTGCTTGTTTCTGGCAGCGCCTGAAACAGGCAGCACTGGACGCGGACCTCGAGGTCGGTCCTGATGTACCACCCGATGGCACGAAGGTCAGTCCCACACATCTTTTGCTCAGGGCCAAATTCTTGGAGGGCATCAACACCAAGATTCGGGACCGGCTACACCTAGCCAGACCCGAATACAGTGATATGTCCATGTCTGCAATTTTGTCCACTCTCTCCGCTATAGAGAGAGAGATGGATAGAAGGAAGCAGGACAAGGCGGATAAGGTCCTTGTATTACAGGACCCTGAGAGAGAATGGAAGAGAAGGAATATTCGGAGGCAAAGGTTTAGTAATTACAAGTGCCATAACTGTGGTCGAGAGGGCCACATCTGAAAGTACTGCCTGAAGCTTGTCGATAAACCAGGAGGCAGATGGCAGTTCATCCCAGACAACCCTTCAACGCCTGTCATAGGAATGATAAGTGATGTCTATGAGTCATCATAGGACATTGGCAAATCGGTGTCAGCACACATCAACCTTTTTCTTGAGGAACTAAAACACCCCCTCCCTTGCCTCATTGACACCGGTGCAGCCAGAACTGTTTTTAGATCTCAGGATCTTCAAGGCAAGGTTCCCCTCTCTGGGGAGAGCACACCAACAGTAGGTCTCACAGGTCAGACAGTGTCATTACAGACCACCAAACCACTCCATTGCAGATTGGGTCAGCACACAGAAGCTATCCGGTCAGTATTGGTCTCGGATGATGTTCCCATCAACTTGCTGGGGGCAGACATCCTATCGGAAATTCAGGCAGTCATTGAGTACACTCCGATGGGCGTTGTGGTGAGTAGTGCACTATCTGAAGAAAGATTGTGTACCATGGTAGCTTTATCCTACCTCACTGAGCCAACATGTTTTCTGGAGCTGGATGTATTAGCAGAGATTAATAGGAAAAGAGAAATGTAGCAGCTCTCACCTGCCCTTCCTTTAGTTGTGAGCACGGATGGCCCGTGTCAGGTGCGGGCAGCAAATGCAGAAAGAAGTTGAGAAAAATCCAGCTCCACTTTAAAGGAATTGCGTTTATTCAGCTTGCGGTTAAAAACTCATCCAAGAAATACAAAAATTTAGCAGTCTTGTCTTGTCAAGACAAGACTGCTAAATTTTTGTATTTCTTGGATGAGTTTTTAACCGCAAGCTGAATAAACGCAATTCCTTTAAAGTGGAGCTGGATTTTTCTCAACTTCTTTCTGTATTAGCAGAGATTGATCCCAAAATCTGGGCGGTTGACAAATACAATGTGGGTCTCCTGCCGGTGCCACCGGCTACAGTCAACATTAGGCCAGGGAGCGTTTTGCCCAGACTTCCACAATACCCTTTGCGCGTGGCCCAAATGGACAGTCTGAAAATCCAGATAGACCGTTATCTACAGATAGGGGTCCTCACACCAACAAAATCGCCCTGTAACACCCCACTGTTCCCAGTAGCCAAAAAGACAGCCAAAGGCCAGGAAACCACATACCGACTAGTACATGACCTAAGAGCTGTAAACAAGATCATCATCAGCGACGCTCCCATGGTGCCCAACCCACACACTCTACTGGCCTCAATACCACCAAACTCAAAATTTTTCTCTGTCAATGATCTAACAAACGCATTTTTTTTCTGTACCACTGGATCCCCAGTGCCATTACCTTTTTGCCTTTTCATTCCAGGGTCGGCAACTCACTTGGACACGTCTCCCTCAGGGGTCAGTGACCAGTCCCTCAGAATACAGCTGCAAATAAAAAATAGTTTTGGATCAGTGGACCCCGATGAATCCAGGGGTGACATTGCTACAGTATGTGGACGACTTGCTAATTTGCTGTCCCACCTCAGAGGATTGTTATCAACATACTGTGTCACTTCTCAACCAACTGGCGGCAACGGGAAACAAGGCCAGTAAGGAAAAACTACAGTTTTGCAGGGAGAAAGTTATTTTTTTGGGGCACTGTATCTCTCAGGGAACCCGACACCTGACCACCCAGAGAGTCCAGACTCAGAATGATCTGCAGAGACCGAAAAATCACCGGCAACTGAGGGCTGTCCTCGGACTGGTCAACTACTGCAGGGACTGGATACCAAATATCTCTTCTTAACTGGGACCCCTCTACGAGCTGACATCTAAAACACAGTTCCAAATGTCAGACAACGACTGGTCAATCCTCCAGGATCTGACCCAAGAACTCTCTAAAGCACCAGCCTTAGGTCTGCCCAACTATGACCTACCGTTTTACCTTTTTTGCTACGAAAGCAAGGGCCACGCAACAGGAGTATTGACCCAACTACATGGGTCCAGGTACCGACCCATCATGTACCTGTCAACTGCCTTAGATCCAGGTATCTGAGGGTCACCGGGTTGTGTAAGGGCTGTGGCTGCCTGCGCTGTACTAGTACAGAAAGTTGGTAACATAGTTATGGACTCCCCTCTCACTCTCTATACTCCCCATTCGGTGCAAGAGATCCTGAATCAAGTCCAAACCAAACATCTCTCTGCAGCCAGACTGACCAAGTACGAGGTAGCCCTCTTGACTCCTACTAACTTGATGATTAGACGGTGCACCATTTTGAATCCGACTTCTCTTCTTCCTGTTACCAAGGACGAAGAGAAGGGGGGGATAATGGTGCTAATGACCGACTCATGACCGACGGGACAATTTTTTTTTCAGGTAACCACGTCGAAGAACATCATGACTGCCTTTCTCTGATGGAACTCAAGTCAGCAGCTATCAGTCCGGTGAAGGAGACACCGATCCCAGATGCCAAAAATATTTTTGTCGATGGTTCCAGGTATTACACCCCAAACGGTAAGCCACACACTGGGTATGCGGTGACAACGGTTAGCAAAGTGGTGGAAAAAGGCTCTTTGAGCTCACACATCTCGGCACAGGAAGCAGAGCTGTGGGCTTTGGCAAGGGCATGCGAGCTCCACCGAGGCCGAAGGATTAATGTCTATACGGATTTGAGATATGCTTACGGGATAGCTCATGATTTTGGGCCTATCTGGAGGGCAAGAGGGTTTCTGACCAGTTCAGGTAAGCAAGTAAAGCACGCAGAACTGATTGATAGATTGTTCATTGCCTTTAGCCTGCCACACGAAATGGCCATTTTGAAGGTTAAGGCCCATACTATGGAGACGACCATGGAGGCCACTGGGAACGCCTTGGCAGATTGGGCTGCTAAGGAGGGTTCTTTGGATCCAGGGGGTGGGACCCTAATGCTTGCTCCCTTCTGATGTACCGTTAGAGGAGTTTAAAAAACTGCAGTCTCAGGCAGAGATGCAGGAAAAGAGGAGATGGACGGCATTGGGGGCCACCCTGGGACACAATGATATTTGGGGCCTTGACGGCAAATGGTGCCTGCCAAAGTCACTTTTTCCTATGATGGCCCATTCTTCCCATTACCCTGGCCACCTGTCAAAAGCGGCTATGTGTGCGCAGGTGGAAGAGCATTGGATTGCACCTGGGTTTTGCACTGTGGCCACCACGTTTGGAGCATCTTGCCTGGTGTGTGCTCTGCACAACCCCGGTAGGACTGTAAAGCCACCATAGCGGCACTCACCCAAACCAGATTACCCTTTCCAGCGAATCCAGATAGACTACATTACGTTAACAAGGAGTGGGCTGTACGAGCATGCCCTGGTCTGTGTAGACATGTTCTCTGGTTGGCCTGAAGCGTGGCCCGTCAAATGCGCCAATGCCACGACAACCGCAAAGAAGATCCTGTCCGAGATTGTGTGCCGTTGGGGCCTGCCTAAGACTATCGAGTTGGATCGTGGCTCTCACTTCACCGGGCAAATCTTTGCAGAGGTATGTAGAGCTCTCCACATCAACCAGGGTTTACATACTCCGTATCATCCTCAGAGCAGTGGTAAGGTTGAGCGTCTCAATGGGATCATTAAGAATCGGATTTCCAAAATTATGGCTGACACTCGCAAACCGTGGCCCGAATGTCTCCCTATTGACCTTTATTCCATCAGGAGTACCCCCAGGAAACCTCATGGGTTATCACCCTATGAGGTCTTGTTTGGAAGCCCTCCTAAGACAGGATTGTACTACCCCCAACAGCTGTCATCTGTCACGACTGAAGATGGGGGAAACCCTCAGCCGTGCAATGCCAGAAGATGTTTGGTCGCTGCTCGGCCAGGACGACAAAACTAGGGAGCAGGTCACCTCCTATCACGTGTCTAATTCTGACCCTGACTCCTAGCTGTATGAGCCGACCCTGATGGTAGGAGGGCTCATACTCTGGAACCTTGGGGTCCCTACTAGCCCTCAGGGTGGCCCTGAACTAGGAGCAGGGTAAGACGGCCTGTTCCTCCTAGGCACGGACAAACAGGAGTCCACTGGCCAAGCTGCAAGGAGCAGGGGAACATAAACAGACATATGGATATCACAGGTGAACCAAGCAGTTCCACACTAACCTGCCACAGCCTTGCTGACTGGAACCCGTGCTCAAATACGCTGTCCACACAAACACAAGGGAGACAGCACACACATCAAAACACACAGGTAACCAGGACATCCATAGCTGCAATAAATATCAAGAGCATAAAAACATAAACTTAACATCAGACGTTCTTTTTATGACTGCAAGTGTGGCCCTTACTGGAAAGATGGTATATGAACCAGGAGGATAACTCCAGCAAAACGCATGGCTGAAGTACCCCTCAGCAACTGCCTTCCAGCAGGAAGCTAAATAACCCAAGCGGCCCCACCCACAACACACTAGGAAAGGGGTTAACCCTTCCATCACCAAACAAGGTAGGTGTCACTTAAAGGGGAAGTGTACAATAAACAATTACACTGCAGCTGTAACCGCAGGCAACGACATGCGTGGCAACCATGTCCTGGGAGTCAGCCAGAAGGCCGAGACACTGCCACCACATGTACACAATACCAAACGTTGCCACGGGCAGCCACCAGTGAAGGGAAGTGTCACAGTGCACACCTGAATAAACCTCGTGCACACCAGACATAGAAAGTGAACACTAAACCACACTTTACCAGAGGAAACCGCATGCCGTGACAGCGAGCGCCTGGCAAGCGCTCAGGCCGCTCCACTGCCAATAACCTTATGTTGCCAACGGCAACCACACGTGAGGCAAGATACAGAGCTCACACCTGTGGTTGACAACATAAAACAAACCGCTGACAACTGCATGCGAACCAAGGAGTCACGACCACAACAATGGTCGTGACATCATCTCTACATTCTCAGCTGACAGGATATGTGCAGTCTCTGCAAAGGGAGCTTCAAAAGGTCCACCACCGGGTCCGGGAGTCTCTCCCGGACCCTGACTCAATAACCGGTGTTCATTCTATCCAACCAGGGGATTGGGTTGTCTACAAGAAACATCAGAGGACGGGACTAGAACCGAGATATCTTGGGCTGTTCCAGGTACAGCTGACTACGCCAACCTCACTGAAGCTTGAAGGACGAGACAACTGGGTCCACGCCAGTCATTGCAAGAAGCTGCTGAACCACAGGCCAGAATGAGGTGTATCGTTTTTACCATCTTTTTTAGCTTTGTGTATTTTATCAATGGTAGTGATTATAAGCATCCTAATCTATTGTTTAAAATGCACCTCCAATTAGCTAAGGCAGCGAATAGGACCAAATTGCTGGGTATGCTCGAAACCCCCTCCTAGCCACTACACCCCGGCCATGGCGGCAGTTCATGCCATATATGATGTCCGTATTGGCATGAAAAAGTACGAGAAGCTTGCCAAAATCACTAGAAGACATTTATCTATAGAATTTAATGACACATTCCTGGAAGAGAACATCAGCTATAGTTTTAATGTTAGCTCTGATTCCTGCTTGTTGTTAGACAAACCTACAGTTGCAAGAAAAAGTATGTGAACCCTTTGGAATTATATGGATTTCTGCACAAATTGGTCATAAAATGTGATCTGATCTTCATCTAAGTCACAACAATAGACAATCACAGTCTGCTTAAACTAATAACACACAAAGAATTAAATGTTACCATTTTCTTTTTAACACACCATGTAAACATTCACAGTGCAGGTGGAAAAAGTATGTGAACCCTTGGATTTAATAACTGGTTGAACCTCCTTTTGACAGCAATAACTTCAACCAAACGTTTCCTGTAGTTGCAGATCAAAAGTGCACAATGTTCAGGAGTAATTCTTGACCATTCCTCTTTTCAGAACTGTTTCAGTTCGGCAATACTCTTGGGATGTCTGGTGTGAATCACTTTCTTGAGGTCATGCCACAGCATCTCAATCGGGTTGAGGTCAGGACTCTGACTGGACCACTCCAGAAGGCCTATTTTCTTCTGTTTTAGCCATTTTGTTGTTTATTTACTTCTATGCTTTGGGTCGTTGCCCTGTTGCAACACCCATCTTCTGTTGAGCTTCAGCTGGTGGACAGATGGCTTTAGGTTCTCCTGCAAAATGTCTTGATAAACTTGGGAAATAATTTTTCATTTGATGATAGCAATCCGTCCAGGCCCTGACGCAGCAAAGCAGCCCCAAACCATGATGCCCCCACCACCATACTTCACAGTTGGGATGAGGTTTTGATCTTGGTGTGCTGTGCCTCTTTTTCTCCACACATAGTGTTGTGTGTTTCTTCCAAACAACTCAACTTTGGTTTCATCTGTCCACAGAATATTTTGCCAGTACTGCTGTGGAACATCCAGGTGCTCTTGTGCAAACTGTAAACCTGCTGCAATGTTTTTTTGGGACAGCAGTGGCTTCTCTGTGGTATCCTACTATGAAATCCATTCTTGTTTAGTGTTTTACGTATCGTAGATTCGCTAACAGGAATGTTAGCATATTCCAGAGACTTTTGTAAGTCTTTAGCTGACACTCTAGGATTCTTCTTCACCTCATTGAGCAGTCTGAGCTGTGCTCTTGCAGTCATCTTTACAGGACGGCCACTCCTAGGGAGAGTAGCAGCAGTGCTGAACTTTCTCCATTTATAGACAAAATTATCTTACCATGGACTGATGAACAGCAAGGCTTTTGGAGATACTTTAATAACCCTTTCCAGCTTTATGCAAGTCAACAATTCTTAATCGTAGGTCTTCTGAGAGCTCTTTTGTGTGAGGCATCATTCACATCAGGCAATGCTTCTTGTGAAAAGCAAACCCAGAACTGGTGTGTGTTTTTCATAGGGCAGGGCAGCTGTAACCAACACCTCCAATCTCATCTCATTGATTGGACTCCAGTTGGCTGACACCTCACTCCAATTAGCTTTTGGAGATGTCATTAGTCTAGGGGTTCACATACTTTTTCCACCTGCACTGTGAATGTTTGCATGGTGTGTTCAATAAAAACATGGTAACATTTAAATATTTGTGTGTTATTAGTTTAAGCAGACTGTGATTGTCTATTGTTGTGACTTAGATGAAGATCAGATCACATTTTATGACCAATTTGTGCAGAAATCCATATCATTCCAAAGGGTTCACATACTTTTACTTGCAACTGTATATGGGTATCAGGACAGTTAGGCAGTCCCCAGATGTGCTTCAACCTTAAGTTTGGCACTGAGAGTAAATTCATAGGGACCACTACCTGTGAGACTTGGTGACCATGTGGCGCTGGGGGTGGTGTGGAGTGGGCCCGGCGTGCATGCTGTTAACTGCTTTCCCTGGATATAATGGAGGCCACCGAAAATGACAGAAATTCAGGCGGATCCAGCATGTAAGTGGAACCTGCACTTTCTGAATTATATGATAGCCGCTATGGCACATAACAGGTATATTTAGTGTTAGGAACCCGTCTAACTAGAGATTGCCTTGACGTGCGGCAGACAGGCTCAAATAATTTTGTACAAAACGATTTTCCAAGTATCTCTAACTTATTAGTTCAGCATTTGCAATTATGATGCAATATTGTACTTTATTTGGTTTGCAGCGAGCTGTTGCATTGCTTGTTTTGTTTAACAGTCTTGTTCTCAGCCATAGCAACGTGCCCCTGCGCTTTGGGATGTCCTGATTGACCCCCCCTTTTTTTTTTTTCTCTGCAGTTCGTGCTGGAGGTGTGGCTGCCTCCCCAGTCGTGCACTCCTGACCAGCTCGTCTGTCCCACAGGTTGATTTTAATTAGTGTTAGTATATAGCTTGGCCTGCTCCCCCTCACTCACTGAAGCCATCTGGCACCGGGAGAGAGATAGTGTGTGGACTATCATTGCAGTCCTTGGTGACCATGTTGCGCCGGGGGTGGTGTTGAGTGGGCCCGGCGAGCATGCTGGTAACTGCTTTCCCTATATATAATGGAGGCCATTTTGGCACCGAAAATGACTGAAATTCAGGCGGATCCTGCATGTAAGTGGAACCTGCACTTTTTGAATTATATGATAGCCGCTATGGCACATAACAGGTATATTTAGTGTTATGAACCCGTCTAACTAGAGATTGCCTTGGCGTGCGGCAGATGGGCTCAAATAATTTTGTACAAAACAATTTGCCAAGTATCTCTAACTTATTAGTTCAGCATTTGCAATTATGATGCAATTTTGTACTTTATTTGGTTTGCAGTGAGCTGTTGCATTGCTTGTTTTGTTTAACAGTCTTGTTCTCAGCCATAGCAACATGCCCCTGCGCTTTGGGATGTGCTGACTGACCCCTCCTTTTTTTTTTTTCTCTGCACTACCTGTGAGACAGGTATAACAGTCAAACTGACCAACAAAACTCCCAAGATCTACCATGACACTAATAGGCCAGATTACATTTGCTGGAAGGAAGGCTGTGATGTCCAGACCAAGGGAGCAATTCCCCAATCCATCATACTCCTACTTAGTGCCCGTGACCGTCAGAAAAATTCATCATGCGCAGTGCTGACAGGTCACTACTACTTTTTGTGGGGCTTTTCAGCTTACAAGGTGATTCCCCGTAATGCTAGAGGTTCATGTGGGTTAGTGAAACTCGTACCCGCTTCATATATTGCCGCTGATCAAGAGGATCTGCTATTGCGGAGGAGGGCAAG
Source organism: Bufo bufo (assembly GCF_905171765.1). NCBI lineage: Eukaryota > Metazoa > Chordata > Amphibia > Anura > Bufonidae > Bufo > Bufo bufo. The sequence continues at coordinate 297,292,669 of NC_053393.1, forward strand.
GATGCAGGCCAGGAATCGCATAGAGCTGTTTTCCTCCCATGATCAGGTGTGGGCATTTTTCCCAGCTTGGACTGGGTGTGGTATCGAGTTAATGAAGCGACTGAACAACTTCTCATCCATTGTGGACCAAGACCGTTGCAGCAGTGCTGGAGATGACTGAAGAACAAAAGCAGATGAAAACCCTTGTCTTATGAGATAAGATGGCGCAGGATTATCTTTTAGATTCTAAGGGGAGTTTCTGTGAGTTTATAGGAGTGGACTGTCCAGGCCCATATGGATAAGGTCACTATGCTTCAGGGCAGAGCTAAGGCTATTGCTAATGAGGGATGGAATCCTTTCACGGCTTTGGGTGGTTTTTGTGGATTTCCGGTTTTCCATAGGTAACTGGTTGAAGGATCGATCGGATCGCTCAGGCACGTGCAGATGATCACATCCTTATCGCAGCTCAGGAATATATTACAGATAAACCTATGTCTTTGATGGAAAGGATGTCCAACTAAACGTCCATTGCCACACCACACCTCCCCACATCAGGACCTCCCTCAGAGTCAACTCCCCGAAGAATCAAGCCGAGGGATGGAGAATCATCATGGAGTCAATGACACCCAAGGAGCACCACAATCGACGAGGGCAAGCTGAGGAAACTGAAGATTCAGCAAGAGATTCAAAGAACACAGGGGACATATTACAAAGAGGAGGGAACCGTCGTGGAAATTTTTATTAGCATAGGATGACTATAGTGGACTTTCTCTTTAGGTTAGGAATGTTATGAAGTTTTATTTTGTATATGCCTCCCTGTGTAAGGTCTGACCGGATTACAGTTATAAAGAAGCGTGATCGGGTCACGACGTTACATGGGAAATTCTATAGATCAGCACTCGGGTTCCTGCCCCCCCATGTGAAAGCCGCCACCGTTGGTTTGAGGGGGTTCTAATGGCTGCTGGCTCTGAGAACAATGTTCTTAGTGAAAGCTGCCAGCGGATCCTCATCAGCAACGGTGGGGTATAGCACACTGATGCCGGTCTTACTGAACCATGGGGGCCCCAACATGCTACAAAATATTGGTTGGTGGGACTGGTGGCCATGTGAATGCTATATCACCTTTCTTGGTCGACCCTGTTTTAAAAGACCTTCCTCAGGGACTGATCCCCCCTTTCAGAACAATGTCTAACAGAGGTTCACTTTGGGTCTGTATGATATCTGTACTGAATTAAATAGATATTGTCCGATTAGGGCCATATCTGTTTAAATAAAAGGCTGATTCATTTAGAAGCATTTGCACGTGTTCTGGGTGTGGTAGTGGATGGTGAGAATGTTTGAGCTCCACCCACCGGCACACTCAGGAAGTGTGCAAATGTGTACCTTTCAGTTCTGAAATGTATTCCTATTGGTCAAGGCATGAGGTGGATTGTACCTGCCTATCTGTAATATTATTGGGCGGCCATGTGCCATGGAGGGCGGGGTTAGCCCAGTAAAAAGGTCTAACACATGTTAACAGACACAGAATTTCTTGGACACGAAGCAGACTGTATGCGAGTCTTATTTCATCGGTGCTGGTTGCTTACACTTGCAAGTCTCCATATATCTAAAAGAGCTAATAGTACTTCACAAGGATCAGGATCCGACGGTACCAGGTTCCAAAACTACCACTACAGGGCTGACCCAAAAAGGACCTTATAGGGACAAAGGCCTGTCTCATGGTTAGGCGTATACCTTACTAAAAGAGGGCTACCAGCAGGCACTCTGTTAAGGCTTTTTGAATCTTTAACTTTAGTGTCCCATTCAGTTCCTTTTTCCTACTCTACTGCTGCTTTGTGGATGGTACGAAGCATGTAAGGCCTGTCCAACACCCAAAACCTTCATCATCTCCTGCATCACTTCACCTGTGAAGTGAACACCTGTGTCACTTTCAATGATTTAAGGTACCCCATACCTGCACACAACTTCAGCCATAATCTTCTTTACTTCTTTGGGTACGGTTTTGGCCATCCTGAAAACAAGTCATCACATATCAATACATACTCAAACATGCCCACCTTGGGTAGTTGAAGGTAGTCTGCAAACGTTGAAACAGATACAAAAAGCAAGACGTGTTTCTTGGGTACCTTAACCACCTTGCCCACGTTGTTCTGGGCACAAATCATTTATCCTTGAGTATGTCTAACTGTTACAGTGCTGAACCCTGTGGCGTACCATATGCTACGTACTAAATCACACATAGCAGTTTTTGTCTGGTGCATCACTCCATGGGTTGCCTGTGGCATCGTGGAGTAGAGGGACCTGGGAAGGCAAAGTTTCCCTTGGAACTGTTTTAGGCCCTTCTTATTTGTAGTCCCCCCTTTTCCATCCACCAGTCCCTTTCCTCCTTCCCCATCTGGTTCTGTAAGGTCTTAAGAACTTTCGGGAGACAGGAGGAGTTATTTCGTGGACCTGAACTGTGGCCACTTAAGACAGGGGTCTGCTTAGGTAATTTGGCAGCCATTTTTGCTGCCTGATCTGCCGTGGCTTTCCCCTTTGCCTCCTCTGCATCTGTTTACAGTGGCCTTTCGTTGCTATCATCACCCCTCATGTTAGTGACAAGAGGGCTTCCATCAGATACCTCACTGCTTCCCCATTTTTAATGGGTTTACCTGAAGCGATCAAGGAGTCTCTGGCTTTCCATATGGGCCCATAGTCATGGGATATCCCCAAAGCACACCTGGAATCAGTGTAAATGTTGGCTGTTTTTCCATCTGCATATCTGCAAGCCATCTTCAGAGTCTTTTAGCTCCACTTCTTGAGCAGACATGTGTGGTAGTTCACGTTTATTCACCACTGCCCAACCTGTGTAGTACCTGCCATCCTGGCCATACCTCGATCCATCCACAAAGAGCACATGATCTAGATTACCTTAATGGCTGATTTACCAAATCCCACTACCTCTTGTGACATCATCTGCAAACAGTCAGGAGCCTCTTCCTTCGAATCTGGAAGAAATCTGGAAGAAAAGTTTAAAGTGCGGTGCCCTAACTCTTCCCTCCCCCCTTGATCCAGAGGCAACAGGGTGGCTGGGTCCAAAGTATTACACCTTTGGAGAGCAACATTGTCAGGCAACACAATGGAACACTGCATTCTCAAATAACAGGCAACAAAACAATCATTTGGATTGTACGTTCATGAGGATAGATGTAATATCACCATCACTTTGTGGTTCTGAACTATCTCAGAGCTTTCATCAAGTATAGCTAGTACAACTACTACAGCTCTGATGCAGAAAGGGGCACCTCTGGCCACGGGATCAAGTCTGGCTGAATAATATGCTACGGGGCATTATTGCTGGCCATGCAGTTCGGTGAGGACAGCTGAGTCATGGCTACTCACTTTATAACAATACAATCTAAATGTAATAATCTGATAGGCCCAGTGTGGGGGAACACAAAATTGCCAGCTCTAGGCATAAAAAGCATCTACCACCTCATCTGTGAGGCGGTAGGGACTAAAGGACAAATCAATCACAGTGGAGTGAGTAGAGGTAATGGGAACCTGAGCCAACAAGGTGTGTGTATTGGGCACGATGTGGGTGTTAAAAACTGTGGCTTAACGGCATGTAGGTCATGTACCATCCAATGGTGAGTGGTTTTGCTTTTCTCAGCTTCTGGGAGTACTGATACAAACATGGACCAGGGAATTTTATCACTAATGGCCAACAAACAAAGTTCCTGGTCATTGAGGGCACCTGTGAGCTTCACAGTGCCGTCCTCCTGATATGAGATACCAGCATGTATTTTTGCAAGCAAATCTGCACCCAGGAGGCAACAAGGGGCGTTACCACTGACCAGAAAACGGGCAAGCGCATCTTGGTTAGGGCAAATCTAATATGGATGGTTTCTGTTGAAAGGGGAGTGTACTACTTTCCCATCCACTTCTACCCAAAGACTGGTGTCCTTGGAGAGTAAATCAGGGGAGGCCATGTTTGCTGTGCACAACTGTCTTGGCTGCTCCAGTATCAATCAAAAACGGGACTACTTATTTATCACCCAGAGTGAGGGATATCATTGGGCCAGACTGAACCTGCTAAAAATGTTTAAAAGTAGAGCCGATAATGGATTTCTTGTTTCCTAATCTTGATCTAACTCCCCCCCTCCATGTCTTTGTGTTCTCCTTATGACAAAAAACATGGGTGTCTGTGGGGACGGACATTCATCTGGGCATGGTCATAGAATACAATCCTCTCGTGTGGTGTGGACGAGGAGTACCACACACAGCACAACACTCTCTCTTCTGGGATCTGGGTCCCACAGACTCTGCAGTCCCATCTCCCAGAACCATTATAGGGTGGCAGACTTACTTTTTCCTCACTTCAATGAGGCGTTTGATATCAGGGCTGAAGCAATGCCAAAGGAACACTACCTATGGTTGGCACCACTGAACCACCAATGCTGCTTGATGTTACTCTGCATTTTGGCTTACAGAAGTATCCAATTTTTCCTATCGCGGAATTAATAGACTGCAAAACAGGACTTCTCATCTTCCATGGGAGTGTCTAATAACTAGTGGATGGGCACAAGGGCTGTCGTTGTCTGTAACGTCCACCTCTATCCTCCTCCCTCCGCTCTGAGTCATCTAAGTCCACCTCTTTCAGTTGGACGCTGTGGTCCTCCTTTTGTCCGTCAGTAGTGTCCCAGCTGTCCATGAGATTAGAGCTCTGATGTTTAGCACAACACTTAACATGTAACACGTAACTTCAAACATTGAAACAAACAGATCTGAAAATACAGACATGAACACACAAAGGGCCCATAAGAAACTTTTTATTGACTTCAATTTAAAAAAAATGTGCAGCTCAATCAACACTGTTGGCACCAATAAAAACCAAAAATCTTCCAAGAAAAATTAAATAAAATTCTCAATGCGCATATTATTTAAAAACAAATATCGTACTCCATACGCATTCACATTTTCATGTACTCATTTTCACAAACAGCTCATAACCACGCCCTTATGCATAAAATATGAATTGCATACACAGCTCTGCTAAAAACATCCATCAGTCTTCACACATATTCACCTCAACTACAACTCAAAGCCACACCCATTCACATTCCACTGAATCATTTATGTCTTCCAACCCAGCCACATAGTTTTCTTTGTTTCATCACAAAACTTGCAGCACAAACACAGCTTTCCTGGAAACAGCACACCCAGAATTGCTGATGGTCTTTGTCGCTGTTGGGCTGTGTTTTCCAATGTCTTCTGGTCTTCACTCTGTGATTAATCAAATCTTAGAACAAGACCATATACATGTTATAATCATACAGTAATTTTGTTAAACCTAAATCATCTTATATGCCATGTGGTCTTAGTTAGTATTGCACATATACAATAATTTTTTTAAAAGCTGGATTCCCACATTACACTGCTTGGGAAAGAAGAAAGAAAACTATTAATTCTTTGCCTTCTATAATGTTATTACACATATAACATCACTTATTCTGCATGATTCCCTACCCCCTTTTTTCTTCACCTGCTTCTCTTATCTCAGGAATGTTTCTCTGTTAAGGCAGGGGAAGTAAATCAGTCCATCACAGGACGTTCAACCGTCTTAAATATTCCTCAAACTTTTACAGATACTGCATCAGACAATACTGCATCTTCTCACACTACAATACTTATCCATTAACTGACCATCTTTTACTGATCTAATCTCTAATGCTAGTGCTAGGATCTTCCCTATTTAAACACACATATATTATTAGGGTAACAAAACGTAACCAGTTTATTTCTGAACATTTAACACAAGCGCCTTTCTGATTGCAGACACTGGGGCACTTTCTTGCTAGTGCCATCAATTAACATCCTGACACTGCTCTGTTTTCTCACTCATTAGAACCCCCCTCAACATCACAGGAGTTCTGATGTCCACAGTCTGTAAGCTCTAACTTCACAGTTTCTTAAAGATTTTTATCCCTGTTGCCAGCCGGGCGACCTGCTGTCCGGGGCCACACTTTCTCTGTAACATTCTTTTTCACATTTTAACTTTCAATCCTCCATTAATATCACATCCTATAATCTCCCTCTTCCCTCTCTACTAGCTAGGGGCTGTATTTTCTCCTTCTTCATAATACTGGGACTGGCCCATTTCAACAGCAGTATTTCAGACTGACGCACACAAAACAGAGGAGTAAAGAGGCACCTTTAACCCTTTCCTCCACAGACAAAGGATTCACCCTCCCTCTGGTTGGCTCAAATCTGACTATCACGTCTGACTAGTCAGCTGGGACTCCCCGCACGTCTTTCCCTCTCCGGGGGTCAGGCGGCTCCGGACGCATCTTCCTGGGGTCAGGTCAGGTGGAGAATATCTCTGCAGTCTTCCCCCTTGAGGGATGTCAGGCGGCTCCACGCATCTTCCTGCCAGGTCAGCCGGAGTTTACTTTGTCCCACACCTCGGCGCTACAGCACCCCCTTCTGAACCAGGAGGTTACTGTCCCCTCCCTTTGTCTGTGGTCTTACTGTCCATGCTCAATTCACTCCTCGGACCATACTGACACACATAAACACATATACACACCAGAGTGATCTATCAATTCAGATTATGGTTCTATGGACCCCAGGCTTTCAGCATATTAGCCGCCTACTATACTTACATGGGTACCCCCTCACAGCAGACTAAGCCAACATGAAGTGACAAACGAAATGGCAGAAAGGCGGGTAAGAGTATTCTTACCGTTCTATTAAAGCCGTCCATCTCCTCTCTGCCGTTCGTCAAGTCCTGGAGCCTCTTGTGTGTCGGCTGTTGATGCTCCCTTCGCCTTGGGGCCCCACGTTGGGTGCCAATTGTCAAATTGGCTTTGAATTAAAGCCTTTAAGATACACTCTGGTGCTCCGAATCAAAGTACCCCCCAGGGGTTAATATCCACGTGTGGCTGAGAGACTAGACGCTGACACATAGATGGTCAATGCAATCTCTACTTTATTACAGAAAAGTAAGCGGTATATACATCTTCAGAAGAGGGCAGTCCTCTCTGAGGCTTAAACATTGTTTCATTGGTCGAAAAGGAAAAAGAGATAAGAGAAAAAGAGATAACACTCTAGCATCTGCGCACTGTGCACTACTTTGGAATGTGAACTAATGTAAACATCTGGTTATCGTCGCCATGTTGTAATGGCGTCTATCCTAACAATAATACTGCACACGCCATATATGACACTTCAAAGAGGTGTTCTTCTATAGGCAGTGAGTAATATGTGTGTATCATATTCATCCAGCCAAGGGATTGGCTTAGCATCCTTTCACAGTGCAAACATCTTCTTCAAAGCATCTGTGGGGAGATAGAAGACAAACGCTGCCCACAGTTCCCTGCCCCCCCCTTCTTCTCCTCATAGCATTGCATAGACAGAGCTTGACTAACAGCAGAAAGGGGATGGGGGAGGCTCTTGAGATAAGAAGAAGTTTGTAACAACTTAAGATTAACCAGTTACAGTCCTAGAGATACAAAAAATATAGAATAAAATTCACACATCTCTAACACAAACACAGGCAGGGAAGGTACATAACTTTTATGCCCACTGGGTGAACCTTCTGACGGCCATCTAGCATGTAACCTGTGGCACCCGTGTGGATTTGGAGTTACTGCCACAGATTGCATGCAGGTCTGCCTCTTCTTCTCCTCCTTCTACTCCATCTTCCGTCTCCTCCTCGGCTGACTCCTCCTTTTCTACTGCTACCGCCTTTTCCACTGCACCCACCAAGCTGCCCAGAATCTATTTGACGTGCCAGATGAAACTTTGCCATGCTGTACTGTGGCTGTTGTGCCTGGAAGCCAAGAGCCACACTAGCCCTGCACTGCTTTCAGCTCTGCGGACACAGGCCGATCAGTGGCTAACCCCGCTCAATTTGACAGTTGGTAAAATGGTGTGCGACAATGGTGCCAATCTGCTGAGCGCCGAAACAGGGGAAACTGACACAAGTGCTGTGCATGGCACACATCCTGAACTTATTTGTGCAGCAATTTGCTGCCAAATACCCCTGGATGTCTTGCGGCAGGCCAGGACAATCTCTGGCCATTTCAGTAGATCTTACACGACCATGGCTTGCCTTGCTGACGTTCAGCGGCAACACTACTTGCCCGTCAGACATCTGATTTGTGACTGCCCGACGTGCTGGAATCTACCTTTTATATGCCTGATAGGCTTCTCCACCAGAAACATGCCGTTAACGACTAGCTGTACAAACTCTTCAGCAGGACAGGTTCTGGGGAGCTTGATTTTGTTTCAACGTGCCAGTGGCTGCTCATGCGCGACGCATGCAGACTTCTGTGGCCATTTGATGAGATCACCAAACTGGTCAGTCGCAGCCAGGGCGCCATCAGTGACATTGTACCTTACGCCTTCTATCTGGAGCATGCATTGCGTTGTGTCATTGATCAAGCCATCTAGGAGCAGGAGCAGGAAGATGAGGAAGTCACAATGCTGAGTGAATTCCCAGGTGGGGCTACTCCATCTGAGACAAGTCATCAGGAGTGTTAAGTGGAGTCAGAGGAGGATGGTGCCTGGGGGGGAGGAGGAGGAACAAGAAGAGCAGGCTTTAAATGTTTCTGGGATCCCTGGTGTTGTCCGTGGATGGGGGAGGAGACAATGACAACATTCACCTGGGCGATAAGCAGGAGCCAGGCCACTCCACAGCTTTCAATTTAGTGCAAATGGGGGCCTTAATGCTCCAGTGTTTGAAGAGGGACCCCCGTATAAAATGCATAAAGGGAAAGGACCAGTACTGGTTGGCAACATAATAAGACTCCCGGTAAAAACACAAAATGGCGGACATGTTACCAGCATCATAGAGGGCTGTCAGAATCCAGAATTTTAAGGCCTTGCTGCTAGAGATGCTGCATTCTGCTGTTGTGAGCGCTGGCAGAGGAATTTCCATCCACAGAGAAACAGTTGCTAGTACCAATCCTACAGAGCATGCAAGAAAAGGGCGGTTTGAAGATGTGTTGGTTAGTGTAGAGCGAGCATTCTCAGCCGAATGCTTGTTCAGCTTGAGCATTGCTATGCTCTGCACATGGTGGTACCCAGGGGCGTACATAGAAATCATTGGGCCCCATAGCAAGAATCTGAATTGGGCCCCCTAATTCCACCCGCTACCCATCCCACCACCTGCTCTTGCGTGTTTTCCATTTTTTTTTTTTCGTTGTTCATTTTTTTTTTTTCTTTCGTTAAGGTGTTTACTGTACAGGTTCTTTTTTAAAATATTTTAACAGTGCAGACATTTTCGGGTGTGGCAATACCTAATATGATTTTTTTTATTGTTTATATATTATTATATGTAAAATTGGGGTGATTTAAACGTTTAATATATCAGTGTTTTTTATTTTATATTTTTTTCACTTTTTTTTTACTATTAATCTATAAAAAAAATTGCTATTAATTGTGGGACCTGAGGGGTTAAATTACGGGGGGCGTTGCACTGTCCTGAGTCCTCTATATAATAATAAGCCTTATAGAATAGTGTTCCCCAACCATACTTTCTGCTGCCCTCTTCCCCCCACTAACCATCCCCCCATGACACAGTACTCTAAATTAGCAATTTAACAGCAGAGTTCATTAGGGGGGTGGGGGGGGTGGGGTACTCCTCCTGAGTCCTCTATATAATAATAACCCTTATAGAACAGTTCCCCCCCAACCCTGCAGGAACTCTGCTTGCTGCTCCTGCCCTTTTCCCACCAATAGCTATCCCTCACCACCCCCCATGAACTTTTTTAAACGTAGAGTCTGTCACTCACTGCTGTGAGTGTACAACTTACTCTGTCCTTGGTGGCAGACTGGCAGCGGCACACAACAGACCAGGGGCAAGCCGACGATGCTGGGGGCTGGTTGGAGTTGGGTCTCAGTGGAACTGGTGGCAGTATAAGGCAGGTGGTGAGCGCGGTAAGCACAAGACTGCCACCCTGCCCAACCACCCGCCTGCACAGTTCTTCTCTGATCTGTCTGCTGAGCCCGTGACTCGCACACTGGCCAATCAGCAGCAGGAGCTTTGTACCACTAACTGCTGATTGGCCAGTTCAGTGCGAGCGCCCAGCAAACCGAGGAGAATGAGCGGCGTTGCAGTATGTCACTGGCTGGGTCGGGGTGGGGAGCCTGAGCAGAGGGGAAGCGGGGCCCGCCCAAGCTCCAGATAGGGACTTGGGAGTCGGGACAGAAGACTGTAGCATTGATAAATACATAACTACAAACATAGGGGCGGGGCCTTCCATGCACTTCGGGCCCCCCCTTGCCACGGGCCCCATAGCAGCTGCGTGCGCTGCCTATATTGGCGGTACGCCACTGGTGGTACCATTTATAGTAAAAATGTGACAGGGCGCCGGCGACATGCTTCGACATGTGCTCAAGCGCTATGCTCAAATCTACTCCACGCACGTTTTGCGGCTGCTAAGCAGCCAATAAATGTGCAGGTAAGTACATCCATCACTGGAATGCCAGTAGCCAATATGGCTGGTTGGCTGGTTCGGCTCAATGCGAGTCAGGGATAGCTGCGCTTAGGAGGTGACAGTTAGTGTAGGGAGTTTGTGATCGCAATTTATTTAATTTTAAAACGTTTCAAAGACCCCAAAGTCTTTTTAAGGACTATTGTGTGTGGTGGCAGCAATTTAATCTTGTAAAGTAGTCTTTTTTTTTTCCATACTTTGCGATTCTTTTTCTATAGAGGTTGTCTGCAGTGACTTGAGACATCTGTTCAGCAATACCTTATGTGTGTCAGGAACAGAGATAGGAAGTATATTATTCCATAAACGGTCCCTGCAGTAAATTGTCACATCTGTGCTGCAATAGCGTCTGTGTGTCAGGGCCAGATATTGGGAAAAATATTACTGACAACAAATATATATTTTCCATAATTTATCTATAATTTTTCTATAAATGGTCCCTGCAGTGAATTGTCACATCTGTGCTGCAATAGCGTGTGTGTGCCAGGCCCAGAAATTGGGAAAAAAAATTAGCGAAAGCAATTAGATTTTTTGCATAATTTATCCAAATTTTTCCTATAAACGGTCCGTGCAGTGAATTGTCACATCTGTGCTGCAATAGTGTCTGTGTGTCAGGGCCAGATATTGGGAAAAATAAAAGTAACAAATATATTTTTCCCATAATTTATCCATAATTTTCCTAAAACGGTCCCTGCAGTGAATTGTCATATCTGTGCTGCAATAGCGTCTGTGTGTCAGGGCCAGATATTAGGTAAAATATAAGAGAAAACAATTATATTTTTTACATAATTTATCAACATTTTTCCTATAAACGGTCCCTGCAGTGAATTGTCACATCTGTGCTGCAATAGCGTGTGTGTGTCATGCAAAGATATTGGGAAAAATATTACTGACAACAAATATATTTTTTCCATAATTTTCCTATAAACGGTCCCTGCAGTGAATTGTCACATCTACGCTGCAATAGCGTGTGTGTGCCAGGCCCAGATATTGTGAAAAATATTAGCGAAAACTAATTATATTTTTTCCATTTTTGTCACGCCGCCGGATAGGTAGGAAGTATGTGCACCCACTGTCTGCCACTCACGCCTCTTTTCCTACCTACTTGCACTACCAGTCCTAGGTAACGGAGCGCGACTGGGCAGCGGTTCCTGAAATCAATAAGTGCGGAGAGACAGAGAGGACTGAGATGGAATAGCAGGCGGAGCGGTGAGACAGTAAAAGACCAAGCTAGGCCAAGAGTGCGGCTGGCAAGACCGGGGTTCCTACACAGGTGTAGAGTCTACACAGGGAGAAACAACAAGACAAGTCTGTAAGCAAGCCAAAGGGTCAAAAACCAGGAGGTAGCATCAGTACACAGGAATGGACAAAGACAGATCAGGTCACAAGCCGAATGTCAAGCCAAGAGGTCACGTCAGGAACTAGGAGCAGGCAGTAGCGGGTCAAAAAAAAGGCACGGGCCAATATCCAGAATAGCGCAGGGAAAACGATAACAATAGCCTTAAGACACTTAATCACAGGCAACCTGTGGCCAGCAGGTTGCCTGCTTATATACTGAATGGCAGGGGTCATGTAACGTGGCCAGCGCCACATGACCTCCCACCATGACTGCAGCCGAGCGCCCAGCTCAGCGCTCAGTCCCCTGCCCATTACCATGGGAACGGGGGACACTGGCCGCAGAGAGAGGAAGCGTGCGCCCGGGCGTGCTCTGCCCCAGTTACCCCAGCAACCAGGATGCCGAGCGGCTCCCCGCTCAACGCCACTGAAGGACGCGGAGTGATCCCTGCATTGAATTGTCACATCTGTGCTGCAATAGCGTCTGTGTGTCAGGGCCAGATATTGGGAAAAATATTAGTGACAACAAATATATATTTTAAATAATTTATCCATAATTTTCCTAAAACGGCCCCTGCAGTGAATTGTCACATCTGTGCAGCAATAGCGTCTGTGTGTCTGGGCCAGATATGGGGAAAAATATTACTGACAACAATTATATTTTTTTCCATAATTTATCCACATTTTTCCTATAAACGGTCCCTGCAGTGAATTGTTACATCTGTGCTGCAATAGCGTGTGTGTGTCAGGCCCAGATATTGGGAAAAATATTAGCGAAAACAATTATATTTTTTCCATAATTTATCCCCATTTTTCCTATAAACGGTCCCTGCAGTGAATTGTCACATCTGTGCTGCAATAGCATCTGTGTGTCAGGGCCAGATATTGGGAAAAATATTACTGACAACAAATATATTTTTTCCATAATTTATCCACAATTTTCCTATAAACGGTCCTTGTAGTGAATTGTCATATCTGTGCTGCAATAGCGTCTGTGTGCCAGGGCCAGATATTGGGAAAAATATTAGTGACAACAAATATATTTTTTACATAATTTATCCATAATTTTCCTATAAACAGTCCCTGCAGTGAATTGTCACATATGTGCTGCAATAGTGTGTGTGTCAGGGCAAGATACTGGGTGAAATACAAGAGAAAACAATTATATTTTTTTCCATAATTAATCCACATTTTTCCTATAAACGGTCCCTGCAGTGAATTGTCACACCTATGCTGCAATAGCGTCTGTGTGTCAGGGCCAGATATTGGGAAAAATATTTTTGACAACAAATATATTTTTTACATAATTTATCCATAATTTTACTATAAACGGTCCCTGCAGGGAATTGTCACATGTGTGCTGCAATAGCTTGTGTGTGTCAGGCCCAGATATTGGGAAAAATATTAGCAAAAACAATTATATTTTTCCATAATTAATCCACATTTTTCCTCTAATTGGTCACTGCAGTGAATTGTCACATCTGTGCTGCAATTGCGTGTGTGTGTCAGGACAAGAGATAGCAAGAATATAAGTGAAATTTGTTTTCCTTTTTCCATACTTTTACTTACTTTATCCATATACTTTGCTTGCTGTGAACTGTGACATCCGTGCCACATCTTGTGTGTCAAGTGTGCATATTACATTTAATATGAAGAAGGCGAGCATTAAGGGACGGGGAAGTGGCTGTGATGCTGATGGTGCAAGCAGAGGCCATGACCCATGGCACGTTGAGGTCGTGACCCTAGCCACGTTGAAACTGTGACTGCCGCCAGAGCACAAGAAAAATAATCATCCAAGATATCTAGCTTCATGTTCCAGTTTGCAGGGTGACGCAGGACATCACTCTTGAAGTCAGCCCAGTGCGAGCAGGTGTTCGATTGGATTGCAGCAGATAGTGCTTCCAGTCGGTTGAGCACCACCCTGTCTTCCACCAAGTCCAGTCTCAGTAGCCAGGAGTCCACACAATGATCCTCCTTCCTCCCACAATTTACAGTCTGGCCAAACAAGTGACCCACACTCGAATATTCCGTGGACCTCTTTTCTTTGGCATCAATTGATTTGGCCCTCGCGCCAAGCACGCTTGAAGAGGGACCTGAGATCTTATGCTCCGATTTCCATCCTCTTGAGCATCCAGAGTCACAAGAACATGACGCTGGGGAACGACAATTAGTGTTTAATGAGGTAGATGATGATGAGACACAGTTGCCAATGATTCAATCGCAATTACTGTCTCAAGAGATTGAGGAAGAGGTTGACACACAGTTGTCAATCACTGAGGTTGTGGTTATGTCTACAAATCAGGAGGATGATCAGAGTGAGGAAGTGGAAGAGGAGGTAGTGGACAACGAGGTCACTGACCCAACCTGTGAAGGTGGCGACACAGGCCAAGCGAGACGGGCAGTACAGAGGGGGAGGGATCTGCAGCACTGCAACAGGCTGGAAGAGGCAGTGGGGTTGCAAAAGGTAGAAGGCGGGCACCACCGAACAGGCCCGCAACTGTTCCTCAGAGCACCCCTTTGCTTAACTCTCCCTTGCCAAGGGTTAGGTGTTCAGCAGTATGGCACTTTTTTGAGGAAAGTGCGGACGACAAAAGAATAGTAGTTTGCAACCTGTGCCACACCAAAATGAGCCAGGGTGTGAACACTAGCAACCTCACCACCACCAGCATAATCCGCCACATGGCATCAAAGCACCCTAATAGGTGGGCAGTACTCCTGGGTCCACAATCTGTGTCTGCGATGCGGGTCACACCACTGCCTCCTCTTCCCCTGTGTTATGTGCTGGCCAATCCCCTGTCCAAGACGCAGGCCCGGATGCCACCCGCCCTGCACCTGGACCTTTGCAAGCACCATCAGCGACCACATCCACTTCTGTGTCCCAGCGCAGCATCCAAATGTCATTACCCCAGGCATTTGAACGCAAGCGCAAATACCCAGCCACCCACCTACAGGCCATAGCGCTAAATGCGCAGATTTTCAAATTACTGGTCCTGGAAATGTTGTCATTTAGGCTTATGGACACTGAGGCCTTCCGCAGCCTGATGTCGGTGGCCGTCCCTCATTACGCAGTACCCAGCTGCCACTATTTTTCAAAGTGTGCCATTACACCAACATGTGTCCCTTAACATCACACGTGCCCTGACCAACGCAGTTACTGGTGAGGGACGCTACATTTCCCTGACGGCACACTGGGTGAATGTTGTGGAGGCCGGGAGCAACTCGTACCCTGGGATGGCACAGGTGCTACCGATTCCAAGGATTGCAGGCCCCAATTCCATCAGGGTTTCCACAACTACCTATGTTAGTGGCTCCAACCCCCCACTTCTCCTCCTCTGCCTTTCCCTCCACTTCCATCTCCGAATTATCCACGTGCAGCACCAGTCAGTCCTCAATTGGTAGCTGGAAGCAATGTCACACTGCAGTGGGGAAGCGGCAACAGGCCGTGTTGAAGCTGATCTGCCTAGGTGACAAACGGCACACCGCCGCAGACCTGTGGCAGGGGATAAGAGACCAGACTGAGCTGTGGCTCTCACTACTCAACCCGGTGGCCGCTTTGGAGCTGGGCAACCTTAGACACATCTCATGCCTTGCGCATGTATTCAACCTTGTTTTTAGAAACTCAGCAGTTTCTAAAAACATACCCCAATTTGCCTGAGCTACTGGTGAAGGTGCGCCGCGTGTGTGCACATTTCCGCAAGTCACTTTGTGAACAGCAGAAGGCAGTTGTGGAATACCAGCTGCAACATGGTCGTCGCCTTTCCTGCTAGCTTCTGATATTCACAAGCGAGGAGTGGGCATGGATGTAGGACCTCTGTGAGGTTTTACGCAACTTTGAGGAATCAACACAGATGGTGAGCAGCGATAACGCTATTCTCAGCGTCACCATCCCATTTCTATGTCTTCTCAAACGCTCGCTGCTCACAATTAAGGATGACTGTTTTCTTTATAACACTTCATTAACTTCTTGGGAGAGTAGTAAAGATGATACAATATATTAAATTGGGTTATTCCATTGGAAAAATTCCTTGAGACCCTGTTCTTTGCCTGTATAGCTGATTCCCAAAAATCTTCCCGTTGGGGATTCAAGGCACCCTGCCATTTATGCATTAGATTGTCAACTGCTCTTCTGTTGTTCTTTTGGTGCAACAGGCATTGGTATATTCTTGAAACCAGTTTCTTGCCTGGTATTAATTTAGTGATATTAACCAAAGGCTGCGGTAGAACAGTTATTTGTGTGCCTTTCCCCTAGGAGAAAGAAAGGAATAATATATATTTTTTTATTTATTTCTTTAATTATTATTATCAATTTTCTCTTTTTTTTTTCTCTCTCTCTCAAGCAACTGGCACGCTAAGGGTGGGGGGTTGGGGAATTATATGCAATGTAAGAATAAGATGACTGTTGAATAACTTTTTAATGGTTGGAAAAACGTAATAAAGATTTATAAAAAAAAAACAAAAAAAAAAAACAGACGACGCTTTGCATGTGCAAGAGGTGTAAATGGGGGAAGACATTACACAGGTTGATGATAGCCAGACCACCCTCAGTTCGTCTTCTCAGCGCGAATTGGAGGCTGAAGAGGAGGAGGAGAAGGAGCAGGAGACGGTTGCTTCAGCTACAGATGATAGTACCCATGGAAGTTTAATTCCATCTGTTCTGCGTGGGTGGGCAGAAGAGGAGAAAGAGGATGAGGAGATTGGGAGTGATCCTCCTGATGACGACAGTCTCACCTGTTGGTACTATGGCACATATGGCTGACTTCATGTTAGGCTGCCTTTCCCGCGACCCGCATGTTATACGCATTTTAAACAACACCGATTACTGGTTGTTCACCTTTTTCGACCCCCGCTACAAAGAGAACTTCTCATCTCTCATTCCTCTGGTGGAGAGGACGAGCAAAATGGTGCAATACCAGAAGATCCTTGTTGAAAATTGCTCCAAAATATCCCATCTGACAACGCTGGCAGTAGAGTCCGTACTTCCTTGGCCAACCGAGGAGGGGAGACAAGGGGAACACACAGCAGTTCCAACAGAGGCAGGCAACACTCTCCAAAGCCTGGGACAGTTTCATGACACCCCGCCAGCTGCCTCACCCTGATGTGCGGCCTACTGCCACAAGGAGAGAAAATTTTTGGTAGATGGTGAAGGAGTACATAACAGACCGTCAGCGTCCTCCATGATCCCTCAGTGCCTTATAACTACTGGGTGTCCAAGCTGGACACGTGGCACGAACTGGCGCTCTACGCTTTGTAGGTGCTGGCATGCCCTGCCGCGAGAATTTTGTCTGAGCGTGTATTTAGTGCTGATGGTAGCATTATAACAGGCGTATCCGACTAAAAATGCTGACAGGTTGACTCATATAAAAATGAACAAGGTCTGGATTGACCATGACTTGTCGACTCCACCAGAGGAATGCTGATGAACATAAAGGCACTTTACACGTAATGTTTTTAATATAGTTAATAGACTGTATTCCCATGCACCCCCTCCACCAAAAACAAGGGTATATGGTTGAATCTTTCTTTTCTCATCTCCTCCTTCTCTTCCATCATATCAACATGCATTGCTTATACGTCACATATAATGCCCTCGCATATATGGCCTTCGAATATAATTTTTTAGAGGGTCCGCTCACCAGCAGGCCCTCACATATAATTTTTTAGAGGGTCCACTCACTAGCAGGCCCAAACCTAAAATCTTTTACAGGGTCAGCTCACCTGCAGGCCTGCAACTCAAATCTTTTACAGGGTCAGCTCACCTGCAGGCCCGCAACTCAAATCTTTTAAAGGGTCAGTTTACCTGCAGGCCCGCAACTCAAATCTGTTAAAGGGTCAGCTCACCTGCAGGCCCGCAACTCAAATCTTTTACAGGGTCAGCTCACCTGCAGGCCCGCAACTCAAATCTTTTACAGGGTCAGTTCACCTACAGGCCCGCAATAAAATCTTTTACTGGGTCAGCTCACATGCAGGCCCACGCATATAATGTTTTACAGGGTCAGCTCACCCGCAGGCACTCGCATATAATGCTTTACAGGGTCAGCTCACCAGCAGGCCCGTAACTCAAATCTTTTATACGGTCTGCTCACCTGCTGCCTTGCTTTGAAGTAGTAGCCGTAGCCATTTATCAGGCTGTATTGTTATTTATCGTCACTACCTACATGAGTCGGGAGTGTGTGAATTGCGCGCCACCCGCTTGCCTTCCTTGGATGTAGTAGCCATTTCTCAGGTTCCCTCTCTGTTATCAAACACTGATTCCCCATTACCCGTAGTTTACAATGGTTTTGAGCTGACAATTACATTGAAAGTTAATAGGCCAGACATCCGAATGGATTGTCGCCATCACAGGGACGTGCCGTTGGCCCCAGGTTAACTAGAGTCACCAAAGCAGCAGCAGGCCACCGCCAATAATGTTTTAGATGGTCAGATCAGCAGGCCCTTGCTTCTAATGTTTTTGAGGGTCACCAGCAGGCCATCAATTATAATTTTTAAAGGGTGTGTATGATACCCTCCTTTATGTGTAACTAAGGGTGTATCAGAGTCCCTCTTACTTTTAATTTTTGGCAGCACTTGCACTTTATATACAAGTAGATATTCAGGAAACGATTTTATTTCCTTGGTTTTGTGCGTATTATTGTCATTATGTAAAAGTGGCGTACTATTCGGACAACATAGTTCCCAGCAGCGACCAGTGAGTCCAAGATGCATCCATACATCCTCCCCATGCTGTTACAGAACCATTTCGGTGGTGTTACCAACAATTTCTGACATTTTCTTATGAACCAGGCACCCTCCCCTCTTCAGAGCAGGGGGTACGTGGTTTAATGCTCAGGTTCTCCCTTTAACTACCATTATACTCGGATGCTTGGTCGAGCACCCGAATATCATGATGTGCTCGGCCCAAGCACTACGGTGCTCAATCAACACTAGTGTTGGTCACTTCGGATATGAGATCATTCTTGCAGCCAACCCATCGACATCCGCCCTCCAGATTCAGCCTCAGGAAACGCCTAGACTGACAGGTGTCCAACTACATTGGGTTATGTAGGATGTGGATGCTCTGAGAAGCGAGGAACCCCTGGACTACTGGGTGTGCAGGCTTGACCCGTGGCCAGACCTGGCACAATTTGCCTTGGAACTCTTGGCTTGCCCCTCGCCGAGTGTCCGGTCCGAAAGGACGTTCAGCGCAGCACGGGGGATCGTGACTGATAAACTCACTCGCCTAACTCATGAAAGTGTGGACTACCTCACATTTCTAAAAATAAATGAGGCATGGATCTCGGAGGAATTCAACACCTGTGACGACCACGTTTAATTGAATTTCCTAATGACAGCCCACAAATATCCGCCACCACCCTGAACAAATAATAGTCCCTGTCTTAGGTAAACATAGCGGCATAAAAGGTCTTTGTTGTCAGGTGAATGCCTAATGTTTGGGACCTCGGAGGAATTCAACACCTGTGACGACCATGTGTTATCAAATTTCAACTATAATAATTTTTATTTTTTTCAAGAGGTGGGGGGATTTCGTTAGCCATGTTTTTAATCCAATTTTATATTTTTTGTTCTTTTAAACATATGTATTTGACATCCATTTATATTGGCCTGCAGTAAAATTGATATTGAATGGCCGTCTAATATAACTGCAGCCACATAATCACTTGATCATTTATGTACATTGAATGCATAATTTTTGGGTCCTGTAATCTAACTGCTCAACAGTAAAATTGTGATACGGTGGCCGCCTAATGTACCTCCAGCAACATTATCAATCGTTCTTTTCTGTACGGTGAATGAATAATTTTTGGGGCCTGTAGTACACTGGTCGGCAGTGAAATTGATATCCATTGACCGTCTAATATACCTCCAGCCATATAATCCCTTGATCATTTGTGTACGTTCAACGCATAATTTTTGGGGCCTGTAATCTAACTGGCCAACAGTAAAATTATTATACGGTGACTGCCAAATGTACCTCCAGCCACATTATCAATTGTTCTTTTCTGTCCAGTGAATGCCTAATGTTTGGGACCTCGGAGGAATTCAACACCTGTTGATGACGACCACGTGTTATCCAATTTCAACTATTATCATTTGGTTTCTTTTTCAAGAGGGGGGATTTCGTTAGCCATATTTTTAATCCAATTTTATATTTTTTGTTCTTTTAAACATATTCATTTGACATCTATTTGTACTGGCCTGCAGTAAAATGTATATCCAATGACCGTCTAATTTACCTCCAGCTACATAATCACTTTGATGTTTTCTGTCAGGTGAATGCCTAATTTTTGGGGCCTGTACTCCCGTGACCTAAAATAAAAATTTTCTAGGCTCCAGCAGGCCACATTTTTGACAGTATCCCTTTAAGACTAATAAAAATGGCCCCTGATTAAAATACATATTTTTTTGTTGGAATTTTTGCCATTGATCTTCCTCTGGTATGTCACTGTCCATGTTGTGGGACGATTTGTGCACTTCTTGTAATTATTTGGTGGCTGTAATAATGACCTGAAGGTTTTATGGGTTCGCCTGCCATTAACCACCTCAGCCCCCATGGCTTAAACACCCTGAAAGACCAGGCCACTTTTTACACTTCTGACCTACACTACTTTCACCGTTTATTGCTCGGTCATGCAACTTACCACCCAAATGAATTTTACCTCCTTTTCTTCTCACTAATAGAGCTTTCATTTGGTGGTATTTCATTGCTGCTGACATTTTTACTTTTTTTGTTATTAATCGAAATTTAACGATTTTTTTGCAAAGAAATGACATTTTTCACTTTCAGTTGTAAAATTTTGCAAAAAAAACGAGATCCATATATAAATTTTGCTCTAAATTTATTGTTTTACATGTCTTTGATTAAAAAAAAATGTTTGGGTAAAAAAAAAAAATGGTTTGGGTAAAAGTTATAGCGTTTACAAACTATGGTACAAAAATGTGAATTTCCGCTTTTTGAAGCAGCTCTGACTTTCTGAGCACCTGTCATGTTTCCTGAGGTTCTACAATGCCCAGACAGTACAAACACCCCACAAATGACCCCATTTCGGAAAGTAGACACCCTAAGGTATTCGCTGATGGGCATAGTGAGTTCATGGAACTTTTAATTTTTTGCCACAAGTTAGCGGAAAATGATGATTTTTTTTTTTATTTTTGTGACAAAAAATAAAAACTTCCATGAACTCACTATGCCCATCAGCGAATACCTTGGGGTGTCTTCTTTCCAAAATGGGGTCACTTGTGGGGTAGTTATACTGCCCTGGCATTCTAGGGGCCCGAATGTGTGGTAAGGAGTTTGAAATCAAATTCTGTAATAATAAATATCTTGGTCAAATGCCAACTTTGTATAAAAAAAATGGTAAAAGTTGTCTTTTGCCAAGATATTTCTCTCACCCAGCATGGGTATATGTAAAATGACACCCCAAAACACATTCCTCAACTTCTCCATTTTGGAAAGAAGACACCCCAAGGTATTCGCTGATGGGCATAGTGAGTTCATGTAAGTTTTTATTTTTTGTCACAAGTTAGTGGAATATGAGACTTTGTAAGAAAAAAAAAACAATAATAAAAATCATCATTTTCCACTAACTTGTGACAAAAAATAAAAAATTCTAGGAACTCGCCATGCCCCTCACGGAATACCCTGGGGTGTCTTCTTTCCAAAATGGGGTCACTTGTGGGGTAGTTATACTGCCCTGGCATTCTAGGGGCCCAAATGTGTGGTAAGGAGTTTGAAGTCAAATTCTGTAAAAAATGGCCAGTGAAATCCGAAAGGTGCTCGTTGGAATGTGGGCCCCTTTGCCCACCTAGGCTGCAAAAAAGTGTCACACATCTGGTATCTCCGTATTCAGGAGAAGTTGGGGAATGTGTTTTGGGGTGTCATTTTACATATACCCATGCTGGGTGAGAGAAATATCTTGGCAAAAGACAACTTTGTATAAAAAAAATGGTAAAAGTTGTCTTTTGCCAAGATATTTCTCTCACCCAGCATGGGTATATGTAAAATGACACCCCAAAACACATTCCCCAACTTCTCCTGAATACGGAGATACCAGATGTGTGACACTTTTTTGCAGCCTAGGTGGGCAAAGGGGCCCATATTCCAAAGAGCACCTTTCGGATTTCACTGGTCATTTTTTACAGAATTTGATTTCAAACTCCTTACCACACATTTGGGCCCCTAGAATGCCAGGGCAGTATAACTACCCCACAAGTAACCCCATTTTGGAAAGAAGACACCCCAAGGTATTCGCTGATGGGCATAGTGAGTTCATGTAAGTTTTTATTTTTTGTCACAAGTTAGTGGAATATGAGACTTTGTAAGAAAAAAAAAAAAAAAATCATCATTTTCCACTAACTTGTGACAAAAAATAAAAAATTCTAGGAACTCGCCATGCCCCTCACGGAATACCTTGGGGTGTCTTCTTTCCAAAATGGGGTAACTTGTGAGGTAGTTATACTGCCCTGGCATTTTCCAGGGGCCCTAATGTGTGGTAAGTAGGTAAATGACCTGTGAAATCCTAAAGGTGCTCTTTGGAATGTGGGCCCCTTTGCCCACCTAGGCTGCAAAAAAGTGTCACACATGTGGTATCGCCGTATTCAAGAGAAGTTGGGGAATGTGTTTTGGGGTGTCATTTTACATATACCCATGCTGGGTGAGAGAAATATCTTGGCAAAAGACAACTTTTACCATTTTTTTATACAAAGTTGGCATTTGACCAAGATATTTCTCTCACCCAGCATGGGTATATGTAAAATGACACCCCAAAACACATTCCCCAACTTCTCCTGAGTACGGCGATACCAGATGTGTGACACTTTTTTGCAGCCTAGATGCGCGAAGGTGCCCAAATTCCTTTTAGGAGGGCATTTTTAGACATTTGGATACCAGACTTCTTCTCACGCTTTGGGGCCCCTAGAATGCCAGGGCAGTATAAATACCCCACATGTGACCCCATTTTGGAAAGAAGACACCCCAAGGTATTCAATGAGGGGCATGGCGAGTTCATAGAATTTTTTATTTTTTGGCACGAGTTAGCGGAAATTGATATTTTTTATCACAAAGTCTCCCTTTCCGCTAACTTGGGACAAAAATTTCAATCTTTCATGGACTCAATATGCCCCTTACGGAATACCTTGGGGTGTCTTCTTTCCGAAATGGGGTCACATGTGGGGTATTTATACTGCCCTGGCATTCTAGGGGCCCTAAAGCGTGAGAAGAAGTCTGGAATATAAATGTCTAAAAAATTTTACGCATTTGGATTCCGTGAGGGGTATGGTGAGTTCATGTGAGATTTTATTTTTTGACACAAGTTAGTGGAATATGAGACTTTGTAAGAAAAAAAAAAATTATTCCGCTAACTTGGACAAAAAAATGTCTGAATGGAGCCTTACAGGGGGGTGATCAATGACAGGGGGGTGATCAATGACAGGGGGGTGATCAGAGAGTCTATATGGGGTGATCACCACAGTCATTGATCACCCCCCTGTAAGGCTCCATTCAGATGTCCGTATGTGTTTTGCGGATCCGATCCATGTATCCGTGGATCCGTAAAAATCATACAGACATCTGAATGCAGCCTGACAGGGGGGTGATCAATGACAGGGGGGGTGATCAATGACAGGGGGGTGATCAGGGAGTCTATATGGGGTGATCACCCCCCCTGGAAGGCTCCAGGGAGACGCCTGTATGTGTTTTGCGGATCCGATCCATCTATCAGTGGATCCGTAAAAATCATGCGGACATCTGAATGGAGCTTTACAGGGGGGTGATCAATGA
The DNA here is from genome assembly GCF_905171765.1 of Bufo bufo. Lineage (NCBI taxonomy): Eukaryota > Metazoa > Chordata > Amphibia > Anura > Bufonidae > Bufo > Bufo bufo. The sequence continues at coordinate 297,316,234 of NC_053393.1, forward strand.
CAGGGGGGTAATCAATGACAGGGGGGTGATCAGGGAGTCTATATGGGGTGATCACCACAGTCATTGATCACGCCCCTGTAAGGCTCCATTCAGACGTCCGTATGCGTTTTGCGGATCCGATCCATCTATCAGTGGATCCGTAAAAATCATGCGGACATCTGAATGGAGCTTTACAGGGGGTTGATCAATGACAGGGGGGTAATCAATGACAGGGGGGTGATCAGGGAGTCTATATGGGGTGATCACCACAGTCATTGATCACGCCCCTGTTAGGCTCTATTCAGACGTCCGTATGTGTTTTGCGGATCCGATCCATCTATCAGTGGATCCGTAAAAATCATGCGGACATCTGAATGGAGCTTTACAGGGGGGTGATCAATGACAGGGGGGTAATTAATGACAGGGGGGTGAATAGGGAGTCTATATGGGGTGATCAGGGGTGATCAAGGGTGATCAAGGGTGAATAAGGGGTTAATAAGTGACGGGGGGGGTGTAGTGTAGTGGTGCTTGGTGCAACATATTACTGAGCTACCTGTGTCCTCTGGTGGTCGATCCAAACAAAGGGGACCACCAGAGGACCAGGTAGCAGGTATATTAGACGCTGTTATCAAAACAGCGTCTAATATACCTGTTAGGGGTTAAAAAAATCACATCTCCAGCCTGCCAGCGAACGATCGCCGCTGGCAGGCTGGAGATCCATTCTCTTACCTTCCGTTCCTGTGAGCGCGCGCGCCTGTGTGCGCGCGTTCACAGGAAATCTCGGGTCGCGCGAGATGATGCATATATGCGTGACTCTGCGCAGGGCTGCCACCTCCGGAACGCGAATCTGTGTTAGGCGGTCCGGAGGTGGTTAAAGTGAATAGGGCCGCCGTCAAATGTTCACGAATCGCCCGAACGATGTTCCTCCATTACTATCCTTCAAGTTTAACCAAGGGATAGGCGGGGATGCGAATCCCAGAAGGATTTCAGACTCAGATTTCTACACGTTTCCATAAGCATTAATGTTGTTTACTTTTAAGAATTAAAATTAAAACGGTCCACTGTTCCTGCTGTGACCACATCCTCAGGATGTCTACTCCACAGCTTAAACGTTTTTACAGTAAAGAGGCTTTGACGCTTCAGGAGACTGAACTTTTTCCACTCCGATCGGAGGCAGTGCCCCCTTGTCTTTTGAATGCATTTTACATGAAACTGTTTTTCACCATATTTTTTGTATGGCCCATTTATATATTTGTATAGGTTAATCATGTCCCCCCTTAGACGTTTCTTCTCAATACTAAATAAATTCAATTATTTTAATCTTTCTTCATAACTAAGACCCTCCATGCCCCTTATGATTTTAGTGGCTCTCCTCTGTACTTTTTCCAGCTGTAGTGTGTCCTTTCTATGGACTGGTGCCCAGAACTGAACTGCATATTCCAGATAAGGCCGCACTAACGCTTTGTAAAGTGGTAATATCACATCTCTGTCTCGCGAGTCCATGCCTTGTTTAATGCATGCCAGTATCCTGGTGGCCTTAGAAGCAGATGATTGACATTGTATGCTGTAATTTAATCCACCATCCACAATGACACCCAAATCTTTCTCTATAAGTGACTCTCCCAGTGTTACATCACCTAGGACATATGAAGCACAGAGATTATTACTATCAAGATGCATAACTTTACATTTGTCCACATTAAACCTCTTTTGCCAAGTTGATGCCCAATCACTCAGTGTTCAAGTCAGCTTGTAGTTTGTGGACATCTTCCATAGACTGTACAGTTCTACATAGCTTAGTATCATCTGCAAAAATAGATATGGTGCTATTAATTCCATTCTCAATATCATTAATAAATTAAATAATAAAGGGCCCAGCACTGAAACTTGGGGTACACCACTTATAACCCGAGACCGTTCTGAATAGGAATCATTGACCACAACTCTCTGGACTCGGTCCTTCAGCCAGTTTTCAATCCAATAACAAACTATACTTTCCAAGCCTATAGACCTTACTTTACCTATTAAACGTATATGAGGGACAGTATCAAAAGCCTTTGCAAAATCCAGAAAGACTACATCCACAACCTCCCCTTTGTCCAGGCTACTACTCACTTCTTCATAAAAACTAATCAGGTTAGTCTGACAACTTCTGTCATTGGTAAACCCATGTTGGTTATCACTTATAATATTATTTACAATCACATACTCCTGTATATAGTCTCTTAAGAGTCCTTCAAACATTTTTCCCACTCCTTGGGGCCCATGCTGCACTGTCCGGACTGTGTACACTGTTAGAATGTGGTGTGATGTAAGATCACAGTGCAGTGTGGGCCCCGAGAAGACTAGGGAGCGATGAGTGTATTTAGGTATTTTTTGTCTAATGAAAAAATGTATTTTTATTTATTTTTTATTAGATTCCTTCTCTAAAACCTAGGTGCATTTTATGAAGCAAAAAAGATGGTATATTGTCAAGAAACCCCAAATAGCATACTAGGATCTCTCTCTCTCTCTCTTCACAAAAAAGTGGGTTTGTTTCGGGGATCATTGTTGTTAACCTAGTTTGTTATAAATTGATATAGCACTCGATAGATAAATAGATAGATAGATAGATAGATAGATAGATAGATGTACGTTAAGTGCATAAAATAAGAGGTAAAGTTTGAAAACAAAGTTCCAGTAAGATTAGTTTAACAAACTATTAGCTCTTGACAAAGTTATTTGTGAACAAATAAGAGGCTTTCAATTCCCTATTGATTAGAGAAAAGCAAAGCAGACTCTTGTAGCTTTACATAATCTGTGCTGCATGGAAGATCTTTTCCATTCATGGACCAGGGTGCCTATTTTATGTCTCACCCAATAGACACTTAAAGTAGGTACTGCAAAAACTAACACTGATAATGGATTTAAAGTCTGTGATATTCTCTAAGAAAGTAAAAAAAAACAACAAAAAAAACATTGTGCAATTTACACATTTTGAAGTGTCTGTATTGATTCTTTGACTTTTTGTTTAGTGGAGGCAAAATGTAATGACTTGATCAGAGGAATGTGTTCATACTTTCAAACAAATGCAGTATCCAGAGAGGAAAGGAATTGACAGTTCTACTTGAAAATGTTCTTTTATGGTTCCTGTTTGTTAATCATCTGTGAAAATAAAGGGTGTGAAAATGTACAAAAACATGCATGAAAATTGCAAGGTGTACAAAATTGACTTTAAATAACCTTGAAGTAAAGGTTAAACATCAAGATGGAATTGCTGAATCACATATATGGACTTTCTGATTGTTAATAATGTGTGTTACGAAGAGGGAAACAGCCTAATACTAAGGCATTATTCACAAAGTCAGTGTTCGGTCAGTGATTTCAATCAATGATTGTGAGCCAAAACCAGGTGCAGGTCTAAACAAAGAACGCATGCAGATCTTTTCCTTATACCTTATCTCTGTATAGGCTCCACTCCTGGTTTTGGGTCACAATCACTGATGGAAATTGATCAAAACACTGACGCGTGAATAAGGTATCTAAGGTAACTAAGCTAATAAGCCTAAAGTAGGGTTTGATGGTGGATGGAGGCAGAGGAAAAGCATGACTAGATGCTTGGATTTATTTATATATTTTTATTTTTATTTTTATTTTTTTGTGGGCTCTGAAATTTTTCCCAACTAGAGATGAGCGAATCGAAGTTGACGAAGTGGAATTCGATCCGAATTTCAGGAAAAATTCAATTCGCACTGAAGTCGAATTTTCTCACACTTTGTGGTAATGAATCAATTTTTTTCCTAAAATGGCTGCTGGACATGTTAGGACGTGGAGCAAAGAACTCTGGGGACAAGGGATCACCCACAATGCCATGCATGCAGCCAACCAGCAGCCAGCCCCTGTGATGTCACAGCCCTATAAATAGCCTCATTTATCTTGGATTCTGCCAATTTCCAGTTTGCTTAGTGCAGGGAGGGTTGTGAAAGGCGCTAGGGACAGTGTTAGTGATGAAAAAAAGATTTACAAGTTCAGGGAAAGATCATTCAAGGTGTAGGGAAAGGATAGGGAGGCATTATCTACACTATAAAAGGAGAACAGGGTCCAATAGCCTGGGTAATAGGAGCAATTACTATTACACCTTGCTGCACTAATTGGGGATTCAAATTGCTTTTATACTGCTGATTTTAGATTTTCACTACAGTATATGATAGCTCAGTAATTCCAGCAAACCTTGCTTGTTATTGGGGTGAAAGTGCTGTGTGATACAGCCATCTACGGGGTGAATTAATAGGAACAATAATTACGTCTTATTAGCCGTTTTGCGGTGAACGTGCATCTCTTTATAGACATTTTTGTGGTGTATTAAGAACAAAAAATACCTGTGAACATACATTGTTTTATAGACATTTTTGTGTTGTATTAAGAAAAAAAAGGCCGTGCTATTAGCCGTTTTGTGGTGAATGTACATTGTTTCATAGACATTTTTGTGGTGTATTAATAAGAAAAAAGAGCTTGTTATTAGCTGTTTTGCAGTGAACATTCACTGTTTCATAGACATTTTTGTGATGTATTAATAAGAAATAAAAGGTTGTGTTATTACCCATTTTACGGTGAACGTACATTGTTTAATAGACATTTTTGTGGTGTATTAATAAGAAAAAAAGGCGTGTTATTAGCCGTTTTTCGGTGAACGTACATTGTTTCATAGACTTTTTTTGGTGTATTAATAAGAAAAAAAAAGGGCATGTTATTAGCCATTAAGAGATGAACATTCATTGTTTTATAGACATTTTTGGGGTGTATTAATTAACTTTTAATTTAATTATTTTATTTAAAAAGTATGTCAGACAGAAAAGTTACAGGCCCTTCAAAGGGAATGGGCAGTGGCCAAAATGTTTCTGGCACAGGCAGATTGACCGTATCTACACTACAGCACGTGGAGGCGATTGGAAGAGAATCCTGGCACAAAAGGAGGTAAGATGGATCCATGAGTTGGACTGTATGGTCCCTAGAGGATTAATCGATAATATGTCCTTTGCCCCATATTTATAATATGTGGCAAGGGTCCCCTTGGTCTTTGGTCTTCCGCCATAGTCCGGCCCCTTGTTTTTATTTATTTTATTACTCTATATGGTTTTAATAACGTTATGTTCTCCCCTTTCTTCTTAGTTCCAGTATTCATGTATCTGCGGTGTGTTTGGATGAGTCAGGTGGTGCGGCATTGGCTGCATTTGGTTCCAGTAATAACGTCGGACTGTTTGGGAGGATCCTCTCGTTTGGTCTTTCGGGATTGACTTAATATTCGGGACTCCGGAATATATACATACAATACACATAGAAATATCTTTTTCTTTTTTTTTTTCTCTTCTCTTGTGTCGTATTTATCATGATGTAGGTACTTGACATGTTCACGATAATATCTGTATGTGTATTATGTTAGATCCTCATATAAAGTCGGATATTCTTGTTTTTTTATATATAGGGCCCCTATAGCTCATTATGTATTTTTACACATGGTCACTTTTTTTAGAGTTACTATAATATGTTATAATTTACACTCATGATTTAGTATTTATAAAAAAACTTTATATAGTCCCAGTATATAATTTATACTGTCTTCTATATAAATACCATGGTATGCATACCATTTTAATAAGGTGTAGTGGTCACACAATTGATAATGTACTTTTAGATAGGTGTACTGGTTATTACTATATTATGCATCAGGATTCACTGTATTTTATCATATCATGTAATATGAATTTTATCACTTGTTTATTCATCTGATGCATTAGGATGTATTCATATTTCACTGTATAAAATTATGTAACATGTATTCTCACTTTTCTGTTCTTTTCCATTATCACCATTCACCTGTATCACCATTTTCACTCTACTCACCCTTATCTAATTACATTCGATAATATTGGCCCTTCGATCTAATTCTTGCAATCATGTACTGTTATACTGGTTGGCACTATCGGGATGTTCCGATTATGTAACTCAATGGTCTGTTATGTAAGTAATCACACGATGTATTTCTTTCCTTCCCCTCCCTTTTTTTTTTGTGATGACATGCTGATGCAGCAGTCATGTGACCCAAGTGTCATGATGATGTAGGCTGATTCCTATTCGACTTTTTTTCTAATCCCCTCCCCCATTGCTATCACTCATATCTGTTCTTGTAATTCGGATGCACATCGCGATTATATTGCGATTATTGTCAATATCGGTGTCAGCAACGCAAATATGTTCGAGTAGTTAATTAATATATAGCATTCAAATACTGATGGGCGGAACTTGTGATGACATGCTGATGCAGCAGTCACGTGACCTAAGTGTCATGATGATGCAGGCTGATTGCTATTCGACCTTTTTCCAATCCCCTCCCCATTTTTACCACCTGACTCATGATGCGAGCTCCTATTAGTGAGCTCAGCTTTTTCACACACCAAAGGAGGATCAGTGTACTCAGGGGCGTAACTATAGGGGAAGCAGGGGAAGCGGCTGCTTTGGGGCCCTGACCCAGAAGGGGCCCATCCAGGAGGAAGAGGACTAAAAGATTTTGTCCGGGCCCCCTCAACAGTCTTACACAATGAAATTATATACAGTGACAGTATAGACAGTGTGGGAAACGGATGGAACCGCTGCCGGGCCTGGTCTGAGAGAGCGATCTTTACTAGCCACAGGAATGGGGGCGGCATGAAAGGAAGGGGTTGCGAAAAAATTACTGGGAGAGGGGGGCCCCATTCAAAAATTTGCTGTGGGGCCCAGTCATTTCTAGCTACGCCACTGAGTGTACTGATTACATCTATGGGAGCGATATATAAAGGTAGAGTTCTCATTGGGACAAGGAGACTGAGGGACCGGCGCACTAATATTGGGTACTTTTTATGAGCTTGTCTTTATTTCAACACTGCCTATGTATATTTCTCATTGGATCCAACCATCCAGAGTTACTTTTTCTTTTCTTTTTCTGGCTTTGTTGCGATGCTCCTTACTAACTTATGTGAGCCCATGTGTGTCGATCCCCCGGTCCTCCTCGGGTCTTTCCTCAGTACAACATACCTGTTTACTGCTGTTTTTATGACAATGTGATTATGTTTATTTAATAAAGAGAATTTTTGTACTTATAATTGGAGCCGTAGTTCTATTGTTTGGGTATCAAATTTTGTAAAATGTGTTAGGGCTCCTTTCACTTTATTACTACCCGGTGTATTTAATTGGTGGCGCAGGCACAAGTAGCAGAAGAATAAGGGGTGGGGTAACAGCAGGAGTCACAGTGAAAGGCCGGAGCTCCCAGTGTCATCTAGTGGTCATGTCTTGACCAGCAACCCAGCTGTGCTTGAATGGTTGACTCGGTCTTCAACTTCGTTGCAAGTGACATCAAACACCCCTAGCCAAGAGTCAGTGGGTTCTTCTGACACAAAGCTTAGTTGGCATGGCCCAGGAGCAGGCCCTGTGCCCCCAACTGTCATCAACCTGCCTCTGTCATTTTCTGTTCCCTTAGGCCTCATGCACAAGACCGTTGTTGTGTTCCGTTCCGCAAAATGGGGTTCTGTTGTTCCGTGATCCGTTTTTGTTTCCGTGTGTCTTCCTTTATTTTTAGAGGACCACCAGACATAAAGGAAAGTAAAAAAAAAGTCTAAGACAGGTTTACCATGCAAATCATAGGAAAAAAACGGACATGGACGCGCCGATGCGGATGACAATCTTGTGTGCCTCCGCGTTTTTTTGCGGTCCCATTGACTTGAATGGGTCGCGAACCGTTTTCCGTGAAAATAATAGGACAGGTTATTTTTTTTGACGGACTAGAACCACGGATAACGGACGCGGATGGCAAACGGTGCATTAGCCGAGTTTTCAACGGACCCATTGAAAGTCAATGGGTCCGCAGAAAATCACAAAAAACGGCACAACGGACACGGAATAAAACAACGGTCGTGTGCATGAGGCCTTAGCCTGAGAAGTATTAAATGCTGTAGGATAAGCTCCACTTTTCAGTGAGGATAAGCTACTAGAGGACAGTCAGCAGCTACTGCCCAGCCAAGTCAATGGGACCACAAAAAAACGCGGAGGCACACAAGATTGTCATCCGCATCCGCGCGTCCGTGTCCGTTTTTTTCCTATGATTTGCAGGGGTTCACGGAGGCAGCGGTAGCAGACAGTCAGCACAGAGTGTTGGTGGAGAATGCTATACTTGGCGGTTTGTGGGCAGAAGGTGAAGTGTGGACCTTTCACCTTTCAGAGAACTCATGGCTTGTGCCAAGCCGAGGTGGAGAGTTCCAAGCCATCATTTCTTTGCGAAAAAGGCAGTACCAGCCTAGCACACCTACCGTATGTTGAACAGAAAGTGGACCAGTCCTTGAGCCTGTCGGTATCCGCCAAAGTGCACAGCAGCGCCAACGTGTGGAGCTATAATTACAGTCAAGGACAATATATGTTCTTTACGGCCCACTGGGTAAATATGGTTCCTGCCCTGCCACACCAGAAACTTGGCCAGATGACGGCACTGCCGCCTCCACGGTCTCAAGCTGTGGGTCCTGCGACAATGTCCTCCACTGCCTCCTCATCCTCCATCTTGTCCTCAGCCTCCACTGCAGGCTCAATATGGAGAGCTCCTCAAGCATACCACATATGCAGGGCACGGCAGTGTCACGCTGTTCACCACCTAGTTTGACAGGGGAGGAACTTCTCTGTGTCCTCCATCAAGAAATTGAATCCTGGCTTTCTCTTCGCCAACTCAGAATCGGAACCGTGGTCACCAACAACTAAAGGAACATGGTGTCGATGCTGCATCAAGGAGGGCTGAGCCATGCACCCTGCATGGCGCATGTGTTTAATCTGGTTCTAAGCGGTTCATGAAGTCTTCACCTCATCTGCAAGACATCCTTAAAATGGCCAAGAAACTGTGCATGCCATTTAGCCACTCTTAAACTGCAAAGCACACCCTCCTTAAGCTGCAAAGGCAGAATGTTGTTTCCCAACATTGGCTGATATGCAACGTTTCCACCTGTTGGAATTCCACCCTCCGTATGTTGGACCAACTATATGAACAAAAAAAGGCCATAAACGATTTCTTGATGATACAGTCAGACAGAGGTACTCCCCTGTGTAACTTCAATGTTAGAAACATAATAGAGTTTTTACTGACTCTGTTGGATTTTGTTTTGACCCACAATCACTTTCTCTTCAAGGATCAGTATTATTTACAATTGCGGGGAGTGGCGATGGGGGAGACTTGCGTGCCCTCTTATGCCAATTTATTCCTTGGCTTTAGGGAACGCGAGCATGTACAGCGAGCAATGGATGAAGCAGATGGTCAGGTTATATCCTGGATGCGCTTTATAGATGATATTCTGTTTATTTGGCAGGGGTCTAGGACGGCACTGGATACATTCCTGATACAGCTTAATATGAATGATTGGAATATTAGGCTGACACAGACCATATCCCAACATCAAATGACGTTTCTGGACATCAACATCAAGATATCTGCAAATGGCACCCTGCTAACTGGAGTTCATCGTTAAGACACTGCCGTCAATGCCCTTCTCCATGCCTCTTCATTCCATCCTCAACATCAAAAACGATCTATACCAATTGGACAGTTCTTGCGAGCCAAAAGACTGTGAACATCAATGGAGGACTTTGAAGAGGAATCAATGTTCCTTCGGCAACGTTTCGAGCAAAGAGGATACCATCCTGCGGTCATTGAACGGGGTTACCAACAGGCCCGAAATACATCTCGGCAGACCTTGCTTTCAACCAAACATCGTAAAGTGTCAGACGGCACGTCTGATAGATCACGATCAGTCTGCATGATTACGGACTATAATGCACAATGTAATAACATCAGAAAAACCTTTGTGAAGTTTTGGCTGATCTTGCAGACTTATCATGTTCTTGACTCAGTGCTTACTTCCACTCCCACATTGGTGGCCCGACGCAGTAAAAACCTTAATGACATTCTGGTATCTAGCCATTATGTTCCACCAAAATCTCAAGATTTTTGGTCTCAAGCTAGGGGACCAAGGTGGGGGTCGATATCTTGTGGGCACTGTAGCATTTGTAAGGCTATGATTAAGACTGACTCATTTTGTGATTCATCTGGAAAAAGGGTGTATAAGATTGTACACTTTATCAATTGTAGCACAACTGGTGTTATATACTATGCGACATGCCCATGTAGATTAATCTACATAGGCATGACAACATGTGAACTACGCATACGGATTCAGGAACATCAAAGTGATATACGCACTGCATCCAAAATTGGTGATCATGATAGAGACAGCATAGTGAAACTCAAACCAGTTGTGCGACACTTTCGCCTGAAACATAATAATCAATGGCAGGACCTCAAGGTCCGTGGCATCGATAGAGTAAATCTTGGCTCCAGGGGTGGTGACCTCTTTAGACGTCTGGAACAGGTTGAAAGTAAATGGATAATCAAACTCCAGACCCAAGTACCATATGGGTTAAATGACAAGGTGCCCTTTGCCTCCTTTCTGTGATTGACTCCTCCTTGAATCTCCTTGCTGTGTTCAGGTTCTTTTATTGTAATTATGATGGTAGTGTGAGTATGAGTCCTGAATGGGCTAGTAATCGTGTAAAAGGCCAATTTATTTTCATGTGTGTGAATGTAGCATCTATGGTAGGCGCACACAGTGTGTCTCTTTAGGGACTATTGAGGCGGGTAAGATGTGTATGGGCTCTATCATTGGATGATGGGGAGATATAATTGCTTTGAATGTGGCATAATTATAATTGTGTAATCACGAATAGTTGATATTTGGGGTTCTTGCTATAGTAATCACGGACGGATGGATTTTATTTGTACGGATGTCATCCACTTTAGATTTTGGTTTATTATGATATTGTATATTGTGTTAACACTCATGTTATAACCAATTTTCTTCACAGGTTTTCCACCACATCACTTAAATTTTTCACAGCATCATATATGTCTCTGTGTGCACGCCAAAAATATTCTTTTTACTTTGTCCCTTCCTTGTTTGGGCATTTTATTTCATCTTATATTTACTTTTGTTGCTTTGGTTTATCACTTGACCAGTCAGTAACTAATTTACAAATTAATTTACATACACTACGCCATTGGGCATCACCACATAGATAATTGTCATCTCAACTTGGTGTTATATGTTGTGGGCGTAGTGTATTTGCATTATGCACACATATATCACATCAGTGTTTTTTCTAAAATATGATAGTCCTCTAAGCAGGATAGATAATATGTGTCTATTCTTGTTTTATTATGCTCCTCTCCCCTCCTCCGTCTCTCTCCTCCCGCCCTGTTGTCTTTCCTTTTTTTTTGTTCCCTGGGTGCTGCATTTACACATGTGAACTTGCATTCAAAACTTGCTTAATTATGGTGGTATAGGCGTATGGGATGATGTTCTATACCCCAATTGTATTGGGGTTGAGATTTGGTAAAATAACTCCATTGCTTACACTGATAGTAGTCGCCAGTCCAGATTGCCCTCACCTAATATGGTGGTTGCAGTGCACCAGCCGGTCTGCGTATGCGCCGGACTCGGGTCCCGCACGCCGATCCTGGATGACGATGGTCGCGCAGTAATTGCCTGACTCTCCTTCTCCGGACCGGCTGGGCGTGGCTGCGAGCTCGGCGTTCATGGCAGAATGCCGGGCGCCACATAATGAGCATTCACTACTTTACACTGCGTGCAGAATTATTAGGCAAATGAGTATTTTGACCACATCATCCTCTTTATGCATGTTGTCTTACTCCAAGCTGTATAGGCTCGAAAGCCTACTACCAATTAAGCATATTAGGTGATGTGCATCTCTGTAATGAGAAGGGGTGTGGTCTAATGACATCAACACCCTATATTAGGTGTGCATAATTATTAGGCAACTTCCTTTCCTTTGGCAAAATGGGTCAAAAGAAGGACTTGACAGGCTCAGAAAAGTCAAAAATAGTGAGATATCTTGCAGAGGGATGCAGCACTCTTAAAATTGCAAAGCTTCTGAAGCGTGATCATCGAACAATCAACCGTTTAATTCAAAATAGTCAACAGGGTCCCAAGAAGCGTGTGGAAAAACCAAGGCGCAAAATAACTGCCCATGAACTGAGAAAAGTCAAGCGTGCAGCTGCCAAGATGCCACTTGCCACCAGTTTGGCCATATTTCAGAGCTGCAACATCACTGGAGTGCCCAAAAGCACAAGGTGTGCAATACTCAGAGACATGACCAAGGTAAGAAAGGCTGAAAGACGACCACCACTGAACAAGACACACAAGCTGAAACGTCAAGACTGGGCCAAGAAATATCTCAAGACTGATTTTTCTAAGGTTTTATGGACTGATGAAATGAGAGTGAGTCTTGATGGGCCAGATGGATGGGCCCGTGGCTGGATTGGTAAAGGGCAGAGAGCTCCAGTCCGACTCAGACGCCAGCAAGGTAGAGGTGGAGTACTGGTTTGGGCTGGTATCATCAAAGATGAGCTTGTGGAGCCTTTTCGGGTTGAGGATGGAGTCAAGCTCAACTCCCAGTCCTACTGCCAGTTTCTGGAAGACACCTTCTTCAAGCAGTGGTACAGGAAGAAGTCTGCATCCTTCAAGAAAAACATGATTTTCATGCAGGACAGGCGTGGCTGGCAAGAAAGGGTATAAAAGAAGAAAATCTAATGACATGGCCTCCTTGTTCACCTGATCTGAACCCCATTGAGAACCTGTGGTCCATCATCAAATGTGAGATTTACAAGGAGGGAAAACAGTACACCTCTCTGAACAGTGTCTGGGAGGCTGTGGTTGCTGCTGCACGCAATGTTGATGGTGAACAGATCAAAACACTGACAGAATCCATGGATGGCAGGCTTTTGAGTGTCCTTGCAAAGAAAGGTGGCTATATTGGTCACTGATTTGTTTTTGTTTTGTTTTTGAATGTCAGAAATGTATATTTGTGAATGTTGAGATGTTATATTGGTTTCACTGGTAAAAATAAATAATTTAAATGGGTATATATTTGTTTTTTGTTAAGTTGCCTAATAATTATGCACAGTAATAGTCACCTGCACACACAGATATCCCCCTAAAATAGCTAAAACTAAAAACAAACTAAAAACTACTTCCAAAAATATTCAGCTTTGATATTAATGAGTTTTTTGGGTTCATTGAGAACATGGTTGTTGTTCAATAATAAAATTAATCCTCAAAAATACAACTTGCCTAATAATTCTGCACTCCCTGTATATAACTCAGGTGAGTTGAAATGGATAGACGACAGGCTAGACAATAATATCAGCAAGGGAATCAATGCAAACCTATCAGCAAACACGATATAGCCACCTATTTAAGAGACCATCCTCACCACATCAGCCAGTACCCCTTGAAAAAGCTAAACGCGAAACGTGCATTGGGGAGTGGACCGGTGGTGTTTGTGTGTGGTATACTAGGTTGGTTGGTCAGTATTTTCTATGTGCCTATTACATTTTTAGTTGCTCTATTGCCTCAGTCAGCCCTTGTGGTGTGTATTATCACCCACATGCTTTGGCATCTGTTGTACAAATATGCATATGGTTTTTATTGTACTATGTATTTTTGAGCCATAGTGGTTTGGTGTAATTTACCTCCCTACTAGTGACCAATCATAATCACTGCACTTGCACTTTATAAATATATACCAACAGTCCACCATCGGTCCCCTTGGTTTTTAATACCTTTATGTATTGTGACCTGTGTTAAATGTGCTTTGTGACTTGTGCCAATTATGTCCTGTTGTGATTTTCAATAAAATTATGTTATTTTTTGATTACCTCAGTATTATAAGTGTTTTTGTACCTAATTGACCCATTCCTTTTGGTTGGTTTTCTTAACTTCAATGTTAGCCAGTGGCAGCTCATGCGTGACACCTGCCGTTTGCTAGGGCCCTTTGAGGAGGCCACTTTATTTGTCAGTTGCCAGGACTACAGGTTGAACAACGTCATTCCACTGCTTCATGTCCTGGAACAGATGCTGCTAAATCTGGCTGGTCAGGGGACAGGAGACAAGGTGCCTACATCTCATGGCCACATGAGCCCTGTGGGGGATGAACTGGAGGAGGACATTCGTGCACAAGCAATGCATTGAGAAATGTTTTTTTTTTCTGCACAGGTGAAAGGAGAGGAGGAGCAGGAGTAGCCGGAGGAGCTACAGGGCAGATGACCCAGACACATCGTGGCAGTATGCAGTGGAGATGGAGGCAGGGAGTCCCTCTGAGTCACTTGCGCAAATGGCCCAATGAATGCTCAGTTGCTTGCGTAGTGACTGCCGAATTGTCACCATTCGGCAGAGGGATGACTACTGGCTCTCCACCATGTTAGACCGTCGTTGACTCCTCATGCTGTTGCCACCTCACCACTCGGCGATGGTGGCACTACTTGTTTCAGCGTGTAACAGAACAGGTTCTGTGGAAATCTATGTGGAGTCATCTGACGATGGTGTAAAAGGAGTGCGCATCTTCATGACGCTAACACTGACCTGTAAGGCTGAGTTCACACTTGAGTTATTTGGTCAGTTTTGGCCCTGTAACTGACCAAATAAGTGAAGTGTGAAGTGATTCTAACAGTAACGCTTATCATCTGCATGTCATACTTACTCACAGTACTGTTTCACTAGCACAGCGGGCTCCCTTTGCATGTTTCTGCAATGCACAGTGTTCTACTGTACATTACTATGCAGGCTCTCAGCAGCCAGGAAATAGCAGTTTTTTAACGCAATTTGTCACAAATAATTTGGATTGCATCAAATATTTTTGAGAACTTCGACACGCTGACCAAATTGAAGTTTTGAGAAATTCGCTCATCTGTAGTTCCAACATTTGTATTTATATTAGCAAATTAAGCCAAGTTTCAACATAAGAAACTTCCCAATGAAGAAGAGTGGGGATGTTTCTAAGGGGGGAAATGAAAAAAAAAAAAAAAAAAACAGATCCATTTTTCCCTCTTAGGTAAAGTACTGTATTTGAGCATTGCTTCTAGGGGAGAATACCTTATTATACAACATGTGATGGGATATAAGAATCACCTGGAGGGACATTATATATACTGTATATACTTGGGTACTAATGTTGATTTCAATTAGTATTGGAGTATTAGGATTTTGGCAGTAACAAGAATAAACTGTGTCATATTTTTAAATGTCTTAGGGTAGGTAAGAATGATTAAGGCCAATCCTGTTTCATCTCCTATATTTAATAAAGAACATATAAAAATAAAGAATAGAGGGAGTTTATAACATTCAGATAAAGAAATACTAAAATGGGGAAGGATGAGCAAATCGATTGTAAATATCTTGTTACGAATTTATAAAAAAAATTGTCCGACAGACAAATCCAAAGCTCGTCTGAGGAATCATGTAAAACAGCATGTAGCAGTGGCATACCTAAGGTGTTTGGCAGTGGCACCTGGAGTGGGTCCTTTTTCTTGCCCCCCCCCCCCCCCATACTTTAAAACATTTTGCCCCTCACAGTTGTTATACCTTCATTTTCTACCCTCACAGTAGATGCTTACATTGTGCCCGCTCACAGTAGTAATGCCCTCATTTCCCCCCTTCACAGTAGTTATGCACTCATTGCACCCCTTCACAGTAGTTATGTCCACATTGTGCCCTCTTCACAGCAGTTATGCCCACATTGTCCCCCCTCACAGTAGTTATCCCTTCATGGTGCCCCTTTACAGTAGTTATGCCCTCATTGTGCCCTCTTACAGTAGTTATGCCATCTCTGTGCCCCTTCACATTAGTTATGCCTTCATTGTGCCCCCTCTCACAGTATTACCCTCATTGTGCCCCCTTCACAGTAGTTATGCCCTCTTTATGCCCCTCCTCACAGTAGATATGCTCTCTTTGTGAGCCCATAACAGTTGTTATGTTTAAATTGTTATGTTTAAAAAAAAAAGCAAATACTCACCTTGTCCCATTCCTGCAATGGGTACCTCCTCCCAGGGCCCTCTCTATAACACGAGCCAGGTGTAAGAATGTCGAGTAGTATAGTGCGGCCTATCTGTTTCTTTATGTGTCACGGTGCTCCTACCTGGATACGGCTGGACCCCAGGCTTTTGCTCCGAAGCAATACATCGGGGGAATAATTGAGGGATTGGAAAGAATAACTTGAGTCCAGACCTTGAGATGAAGTTCAATTGCAGCCTTACTTTGAAGAAAACATTTCTCCAAACTGTTTACAGGCTTTGTCTTGGTTCCAGCAGGCTTTAGTAATAAACTGGCAGGCAAACTCAACTCTGCTCTATCCTTCTCTCACTCTGCTGCACTGACAATCTGACTTGGTAACTTGGCTTTTTCTTTATGCTGAACTTCACTTTTTAGTCAGACTTATCTTCAACCAAAGAATAGGTTAGAATCCTGGTAGCTCCAACATGGACTCTCAACCAGCACAAACCAGAACTGCCCCACCTCCTTCTGGTAGCAAGCAGGACTGGCCCACTTCTGACCAAAGGGGGGGGGAATGGAATGCTGAGTTCCATTTTGTCTAACTTTAGCTCTGCCATGTTTGCTGCCACCTGCTTGTGAACTAGGCACATTACATAAACAGTTACATAACATTATTATAAATGCACAGTGTTGAGGGACCTGGAAATAAATATATAGATTACATACAGGTTAGACCATAAAAGATAGTAGCAAGGTGCAGAAGTGGTAACACCACTATGGGATGTTACATGATGATCAGATCACCTCCAGCATTCCCCTGCAGACACAGATCATGCACAGGCAGATTCCCGAGCCTGCAGGCTCCTCCAAAACAGTCCAGCAATGCGATTTGTGTCTGCTGGCCTGAATGGTGAAGAAGCCGGCCTGCATGAGGGAAGGAGCACGGGGAGCTGAGCATTGTACATTGGTGCAAGATAATGGGTGGATAGGATAAAGCTGCAAATTCAGTTCACATCAGTAATGCAGCGGCAAGAAAGAACAGAAGCAATGTACGGACAAAACCTCCCAAAAAACTAGCAAAGCCTGACCTGCTTCCATTGTAGTCAGCTCAGGAACTGATGATACCACTGATTCTGTGGGCACAAGCTTAAAAAAGTGTCAGACCTATGCAAAGGTTGACTGCCTCTAACTCTATTTGAACAACTCCCGTATTGTTTTTTCTTTTTTTTTTCTCCACGTGGCAGGCACACACACCACAGCTGTGTGTAAGATCTGCAAAATTAAAATAAGCCATGAGCACTCAAACACAAACATATAGCATATAGCATTGAGCTGAGCTATAACACCAGAGACATTGTGTGGACTAGAGTAGTACTGTTTTAGAATATTAGACTTGCTTTCTAAACTTTGACAACCGATTTTAGATTGCTGAGTGAAGTTATCAAAACTTTGATTCTGCTGCTTTGCCGAATTTCAAAAAGAAATTTAATTTGTCACGAAGCGTATTTCCTTGTAATTAGTGGGCGCAATGGCGAGGAACACCAATTGCGCCACCCCCCGTCATTGAACCTCTCAGATGTTATGGGGAAATAAAAAAAAAAAACTGTGGGTTGTTGGGCCCAAGCCTTCAAAAATTATGCATCAACGGGGGCAGACCTCTGCCCCTGTTTACACACACATGTTAACGTTAGAAGAAGTAGCTCGTTTTGCACAAGCGTCCAATAATTATGCCTTAATAGGGAAGAATGCCAGCCCATATTTATACATGCACAAGTGTTACTTGTCAGAAGAAAAAGTGCGGCAACAGTAGTAGCACAGCATGGAAAAGACAAAGCAGTAGATATGTGTGCGGCTGTTTAAGGGTGCTAGTAGTAGCAGTAGTAGTGGCCACTGTGTAGCGGCAATGGTAATGACAGTAGGGGTAATGGAATTGGCAGTAGGGGAATAGCTGCTGTGGTGGTGGCGGTAGCACTGGCTATGCAGTATGAATACGATGTTAGGCAGTAAATTAAGTGTTAAGCAAAGAAGTTTGCTGAATTTGTGGGAGGGGAGGGTCATTACAAGGCTACTTACATGCACCTGTGAGCCCAGGCTGGCTGGTTACTAGGCTATTTATAGGCACCTGTGGGTCCAGACTGACGCCGATGCAGCTGATTTCACTACCTCTGGGTCAGCTCTAGGATACAGCAGCATGGGTGGAGGCTCCTTACGGCTGGGCGACGGCAGAATGTCTCAGAAGGGCGCTGGTATTCATGGTAGGATCGGAGGTGTTTGTACGGGACCCACGCTGCGGCCTGCGATATGTTAGCGCTCTGGGATACAGCAGAGTATGGGCGCTAAATGGTCAAACCATGGTTGTTTGTCTGGCTGTTCAGAGGCCTGGTGAGGCCATTGCATACAGTTATTGGGGTAGCATGTGCTTAGAGGGGGCATGGTTGTATGTTTTCTGATACCTGGTTTACATGCGGGACGCGTGTCTGCAGTTGGTTTAAGCTACGCGTGCTGGGTTTAAGTGATGGTAAATGTGGATCAATGGTCGCTGATTTAAAAAAAAAAAAAAAAAAAAAACTCCTGCAGCATCATGTGGAGGTTCAGTTGCGCCTGGGCAATGGCAGAAGGTGCCAGGCAAGTGCTGGCATTCACGGTAGGATTGGACTTGGTTACACGGTCCGTGACTTGTAGCGCTCTGGGGCAAAGGGGGTTGGGCTTCAATGGTCAAATGATCGTGGTTAGGATTGTTACCTTCAAAGCTACGTCTGTGTGTCTGCATTTACATTTTTGTCCTATACACCGTTCACTACTAGAGCTGCGTTCATACGTCCGCTGTTGCATTACATTAATACTCTGCTCACTTTCAGATTGCATTCATATGGCTGCTCTATACCATGCTCCTCATATTCATACACAGAGCTGTGCCCATAACATGTTTTTAGGCACCACTCACATCCAGAGCTGCATTCACCCACTTGTTCTTACATCAGGTGTTATACTCTGCTTCCACTTAAAGCTGCATTTCTTTTCATTGTTACATAATGGTTACTCAGTATTCTTACTAGGGCTATCAGCACACTGCTCTGATACTGCTCTTCCGATAAAGATAGCCGCTTTCTTTTCAGGCTTACGTTTTGATATCTGCTTAAAAAAAAAAAAAAAAAAAAAAAAAGTGTGGGGTTTCTGTTACCTGTTTTACATGTGGGGGCACATCCGCAGTTAACGCCAGACATGCTAGGTGTAGATCAGTGGTCTGTATATGGGTACTCGAGCAGGTCGGTCTAGGTGCCTGTATTTGAGTTCTGATGCTCTTGTATGGAAGTGTGTTTAATCTATAAACCGTATGTTATGGGCACGCATGTGTCAGCGGTTTGTGCTAGGTCATAGGTGCACTATATGTTGATTAATTGGCGTTGCATCAGGGTTTACGTTCAAAACGCATTTATGTTTTCTTGGGTGATGGGGATGTCCATTTAAAAAAAAAAAAAAAAAAAAAACCTACAGCATTATGTGGAGGTTTCATTCGCACCTGGGTAATGGCAGAAGGTGCCAGGCGAGTACTCGCATTCACAGTAGGATTGGACTTGGATACACCATGGGGGACTTGTAGCGCTCTGGGGCGAGGGGGGTGGGGCGCTAATGGTCGAATGATCATGGTTAGGTTCGTTACCTTCAAAAGCCACGTCCATGTGTCTGCATTAACAATGTTATACTCCATTTACTACTAGAGCTGCGTTTATGAGTTGCTGTTGCATCACATCAATACCCTGTCACTTCAGGTTGCATTCATACAGCTGCGTTATACCTTGCTCTTCATGCTCAGAGCTGGGCCCATACCATGTTTTTAGGCACTACTCACATCCAGAGCTGCGTTCACCCACCTGTTCTTACATCAGTTGCTGCATATTCGGCTTCCACTTAAAGCTGCATTTTTTTTCGTTGCTACATCATGGTTACTGAGTATTTTCTCTAGGGCAGTCAGTGCACCGCTCTGATACCGTTCTCCCGATAAACATAGCTGCTTTCTTTCAGGTTTACGTTTCTTTCCTCACTGGTGGTTATGTTATAGGCCTACTTTTTCTGTTTCACGTCAGCAGGAAAAAAAAAAAAAAAGTGTCCTGTTCTTTAGTCCTGGTTCGCATTCACTCAGACTGGTCTCCTTTTACTTCTGGTTCGCATTCACTCAGACTGGTCTCCTTTACTTCTGGTCCGCATTCACTCGGATTGGCCTCCTGCCCCAGTTCACCATGCAGTCCTCAGCGGTTAGTGGGCTAATAGGAGTAAGATTCCTACTATGTTTCACAAGTAGTTCATTTGTTTCCACGATAAGGGTCTTCTCTTAGCGAACTGTAATGCCTCTGGCGCTTTTCTCTCATCTGTTTATTCACGGTTGGTTTAATGTATTATTTAGGCACCTGGTTCGGTTCACTAACGTCGATGCATATCCCATCAGGTCTAGCTCACATTTTAATTACTTATCGTCACTGCAATGTCATCGAGTGCAGTCTTGGCTTCGGGAGCCTGATGATCTCTTCAGCCTCATGGCTCTGTGGGGCTTATGACCGATCTTCATGTTGTTAGGGGTACGATATGGTTATAAGCTTGTTAGTGTCCTAGGTTTATTGTCGAAGGGGGTCATGGTTATGCAAGTCCCCAAGTCATACTGGTGCTGCATAAGTGGATAAAAAAAATATATATATATATATATATATATATATATTAAAAATAAATAATAATAATAAATCGCCATTTGTTTCGCATTCATGGCTACGCCATTAGAGTCTCTGACGCATTGCTTCTCCGTTTAAGTTTGACGCGCATGGCCCCGCCATTAGTGTCTCTTGCGCATGGCCCCGCCATTAGTGTCTCTTGCGCATGGCCCCGCCATTAGTGTCTCTTGCGCATGGCCCCGCCATTAGTGTCTCTTGCGCATGGCCCCGCCATTAGTGTCTCTTGCGCATGGCCCCGCCATTAGTGTCTTTTGCGCATGGCCCCGCCATTAGTGTCTTTTGCGCATGGCCCCGCCATTAGTGTCTCTTGCGCATGGCCCCTTTCGCGCTTGGTTCCACCATTAGTGTCTTTAGTCCCTCTAGCGCTTGGTTCCACCATTAGTGTCTTTAGTCCCTCTAGCGCTTGGTTCCACCATTAGTGTCTTTAGTCCCTCTAGCGCTTGGTTCCACCATTAGTGTCTTTAGTCCCTCTAGCGCTTGGTTCCACCATTAGTGTCTTTAGTCCCTCTAGCGCTTGGTTCCGCCATTAGTCTCTCACGCATGTCTTCAGTTTACATTTTACTCACACAACTCCGCCATTCGAGGTTGGCTGCGTGGTCCCGCCACAGTATGTTCATGCCTTTTCTGCATTCAGGCCGCTCGCATGCCTCGGTCAGCTGTGGCTCGCGTTACAATTCTTCTCGTGGTGGCTCGTAGGCGCGGCTTTGCCATTAGAACCTCACTCACATTATTGTTGTAGGTCGTTGGGTCTTCATTGTTTCTTTTCAAGCAGTCATCCCAAGCCTTCCTTTCGGACATCAACTTCTCCCGGGTTCGCATTTTCTCACATTTAATCTCTCGAGGTTCTTGAATTATAGACCTATTCTCCCAGGGAGATGACCCTGGGGTCTCACAATTCCGCTTCTCAAGGGGTTGTTAAAAAAAAAAAAAAAAAAAGGGAAACAACTATACTATGGCATCAGGTTCGTCCACAGGGAGTCCGGTCACCACTACAGGTGATTACGAAGTCTGTCACGACTACGGACTAAGTCCTGTCTCACCACTACAGGCGATTTACGAAGTCTGTCACGACTACAGAATAATAAGTCCTGTCACGACTACAGGCGATTTACGCAGTCTGTCACGACTACAGACTAATAAGTCCTGTCACGACTACAGGCGATTTACGAAGTCTGTCACGACTACAGACTAATAAGTCCTGTCACGACTACAGGCGATTTACGAAGTCTGTCACGACTACAGACTAATAAGTCCTGTCACGACTACAGGCGATTTACGCAGTCTGTCACGACTACAGACTAATAAGTCCTGTCACGACTACAGGCGATTTACGCAGTCTGTCACGACTACAGACTAATAAGTCCTGTCACGACTACAAGCGATTTACGAAGTCTGTCACGTTTACTGACACGATAAGTCCTAGCACGACTACAGGCGCAGCATAGGTAGTCTATCATGACCTTAAGCTCGTCCTGTCATAGCAGTAGGCATTGTGTGTACATTATGTCTTCATTATAGGCACGCTTACTTCATCTTCAAACTCAGGCTGAGGGTGTTGGTGTTGCACCTTGTACCGGTCCATCTTCAAGTGAGAGGTACAACAATAAGGCGCAATATATATATAGTCTGTCACGTCTACGGACACAAGTCCTATCACTATCACAGGCGCAGCATACATAGTTATCATGACTTTAAGCTTATTTCCTGTCACAACTGCTAGTATAGTGGGTATGTTTTTTCCTCAGTGCAGGCGACATTAGCTCGTTAATTTCAACCAGCCATGTATTCGTGCTTATGGTTCCCCAGGCCTGGTGAGTCTACACATTTCACTTGATCCATTACTAGAGTTAAACGGCATACGCCATCTTCTAACTTTTGGGTCCTTTATAAAATAATAATAATTAAAGCGGTCGCCTGGGGAATAAGTATAGGTGAAGTATTTGCCACCAGTAACAGTTGGTGTCCAAGCAGGACCCTTAGCGAATGGTTGGACTTCATTTAAGCCCTTCCATCAGATTCACCATTGTTGTTTCAGTCCGCAGCTCTCGGGATTCAGACCTCCTCGTAATATGTTCATATGTTTGTCAACATAGGAGTAAATCGTTCCTGATTACCGACCACTCTTTCAAAAGCATCAACTTTAGCTACCTTCAAGAACAATGTGCCGTCGCACGTGACAAAGAGGTAACGTATATAGAAGTCTCTGATATGTACGGTATTTTCCGCACCTTCATCGTGTAGTGTCTTTTGAGTGCAAAGCGGGTGTCGTAATGGTATGTATATGTTTTACTCTAAACTAAGGTCTACGCTTTTTGGCCACTTTAGGCTGCCCTACCGCAGCAGTTATGGCACAATTCTACTGCTTGTTGTAGATGGGTGTACCCATCCTATCTAACCCGTTCTGATAGCCGATCCGACCACAAGTGTTAAGCAAAGAAGTTTGCTGAATTTGTGGGAGGGGAGGGTCATTACAAGGCTACTTACATGCACCTGTGAGCCCAGGCTGGCTGGTTACTAGGCTATTTATAGGCACCTGTGGGTCCAGACTGACGCCGATGCAGCTGATTTCACCCACCCACCCACTCCATCTTACAGTCACTTCATACTAGGGTGGCCCACTTTAGGCTGCCCTACCGCAGCAGTTATGGCACAATTCTACTGCTTGTTGTAGATGGGTGTACCCATCCTATCTAACCCGTTCTGATAGCCGATCCGACCACAAATAATTTTAAAGAACCAGGCTCCAAGCTGAAGGGAAGGACCTCCAAGGTAGTGTTCTCTGGAATACTGCCTGTGCCATGCGCTACACAGGACAGTCAGCGAGAACTTAGGGAGTTAAATGCATGGCTTAAGTCTTGGTGTAGAGCAGAAGGGTTTGGGTTCTTAGACCACTGGGCTGACTTTTCACTTGGGTACAAACTGCAGATAATTTGCACCTCAAGGGAAGGGGAGAGGTGGGGGAGAGAATTCTGGCTGGGGTGGTAATGCATTTAAACTAGGGACAAGGGGGAGGATATGGCTACAAATATGGAGATAGACAGGTTAGAGAGGGGTCAGAATATATTGGTGGGGAGAATGGATAGTTGGGGGGAGCATTAGAAAAGTGGATAAGGAGATCCGCAAACTAACTCTGAAGGAGGAAAACTAACTCTGAAGAAGGAAAAAAATGATCATAAAAAAAAATAATAATACATTTCCTAAAAGTGAAAAATTTGATGACAACTTAAAATGTATGTTCACAAATGCAAGAATTCTAGCAAGCAAAATGGTACGTGTGGCGAGAGAGGGAGAGGCGCTCATAGGATATTAAGAGAATAAAAGGGTAATTTAAAACAAAAGGATTGCAAGTTAGCGTTCTCCTCGTGCTGCTGAGGCACCCGCCGCGCCGCCCGTATCGCTGACATCAGGTGTACTAACGATCACTTTTGACTTGATCAAACTTTTGACTTGACAAAGTGGTCAGAAGTAGAGTTGAGCGAACACCTGGATGTTCGGGTTCGAGAAGTTCGGCCGAACTTCCCGGAAATGTTCGGGTTCGGGACCCGAACCCAACCCGAACTTCGTCCCGAACACCATTGAAGTCAATGGGGACCCGAACTTTTCGGCACTAAAAATGCTGTAAAACAGCCAAGGAAAAGGCTAGAGGGCTGCAAAAGTCAGCAAAATGTAGTTAAATCCCCTGCAAACAAATGTGGATAGGGAAATGAATAAAAATAAAAATAAAATAAATAAAAATTAACCAACAATATCAATTGGAGAGAGGTCCCATAGCAGAGAATCAGGCTTCATGTCAGCAGAGAATCAGTCTTCATGTCATAGCAGAGAATCAGGCTTCACGTCAGCCAAAACTGGAACAGTCCATTGTCAGATATTTAGGCCACGGCACCAAGACAGAGGAGAGAGGTACCATAACAGAGATTCAGGCTTCATGTCAGCAGAGAATCAGTCTTCATGTCATAGCACAGAATCAAGCTTTATGTCAGCCAAAACTGGAACAGTCCATTGTCAGATATTTAGGCCACGGCACCCAGAAAGAGGAGAGAGGTCCCATAGCAGAGATTCAGGTTTCATGTCATAGCAGAGAATCAGGTTTCACGTCAGCTAAAACTGAAACAGTCAATTGTCAGATATTTTGGCCCCGGCTCCCAGACAGAGGAGAGAGGTCCCATAGCAGAGATTCAGGTTTCATGTCATAGCAGAGAATCAGGTTTCACGTCACCCAAAACTGGAACAGTCCATTGTCATATATTTAGGCCCCGGCACCCAGACAGAGGAGAAAGGTCCCATAACAGAGATTCAGGCTTCATGTCAGCAGAGAATCAGTCTTCATGTCATAGTAGAGAATCAGGCTTCACGTCAGCCAAAAATGGAACAGTCCATTGTCATATATTTAGGCCCCGGCACCCAGACAGAGGAGAGAGGTCCCATAACAGAGATTCAGGCTTCATGTCAGCAGAGTATCAGTCTTCATGTCATAGCAGAGAATCAGGCTTCACGTCAGCCAAAACTGGAACAGTCCATTGTCATATATTTAGGCCCCGGCACCCAGACAGAGGAGAGAGGTCCCATAACAGAGAATCAGGCTTCATGTCAGCAGAGAATCAGTCTTCATGTCATAGCAGAGAATCAGGCTTCACGTCAGCCAAAACTGGAACAGTCCATTGTCATATATTTAGGCCCCGGCACCAAGACAGAGGAGAGAGGTCCCATAACAGAGATTCAGGTTTCATGTCAGCAGAGAATCAGTCTTCATGTCATAGCAGAGAATCAAGCTTTACGTCAGCCAAAACTGGAACAGTCCATTGTCAGATATTTAGGCCCCGGCACCCAGAAATAGGAGAGAGGTCCCATAGCAGAGAATCAGGTTTCACGTCAGGCAAAACTGGAACAGTCCATTGTCAGATATTTTGGCCCCGTAACCCGGACAGAGGAGAGAGGTCCCATAACAGAGATTCAGGCTTCATGTCAGCAGAGAATCAGTCTTCATGTCATAGCAGAGAATCAGGCTTCACGTCAGCCAAAACTGGAACAGTCCATTGTCATATATTTAGGCCCCGGCACCCAGACAGAGGAGAGAGGTCCCATAACAGAGATTCAGGCTTCATGTCAGCAGAGAATCAGTCTTCGTGTCATAGCAGAGAATCAGGCTTCACGTCAGCCAAAACTAGAACAGTTCATTGTCATATATTTAGGCCCCGGCACCAAGACAGAGGAGAGAGGTACCATAACAGAGATTCAGGCTTCATGTCAGCAGAGAATCAGTCTTCATGTCATAGCAGAGAATCAAGCTTTATGTCAGCCAAAACTGGAACAGTCCATTGTCAGATATTTAGGCCCCGGCACCCAGAAAGAGCAGAGAGGTCCCATAGCAGAGATTCAGGTTTCATGTCATAGCAGAGAATCAGGTTTCACGTCAGCTAAAACTGGAACAGTCAATTGTCAGATATTTTGGCCCCGGCTCCCAGACAGAGGAGAGAGGTCCCATAGCAGAGATTCAGGTTTCATGTCATAGCAGAGAATCAGGTTTCACGTCACCCAAAACTGGAACAGTCCATTGTCAGATATTTAGGCCCCGGCACCCAGAAATAGGAGAGAGGTCCCATAGCAGAGAATCAGGTTTCACGTCAGGCAAAACTGGAACAGTCCATTGTCAGATATTTTGGCCCCGTAACCCGGACAGAGGAGAGAGGTCCCATAACAGAGATTCAGGCTTCATGTCAGCAGAGAATCAGTCTTCATGTCATAGCAGAGAATCAGGCTTCACGTCAGCCAAAACTGGAACAGTCCATTGTCATATATTTAGGCCCCGGCACCCAGACAGAGGAGAGAGGTCCCATAACAGAGATTCAGGCTTCATGTCAGCAGAGAATCAGTCTTCGTGTCATAGCAGAGAATCAGGCTTCACGTCAGCCAAAACTAGAACAGTTCATTGTCATATATTTAGGCCCCGGCACCAAGACAGAGGAGAGAGGTACCATAACAGAGATTCAGGCTTCATGTCAGCAGAGAATCAGTCTTCATGTCATAGCAGAGAATCAAGCTTTATGTCAGCCAAAACTGGAACAGTCCATTGTCAGATATTTAGGCCCCGGCACCCAGAAAGAGCAGAGAGGTCCCATAGCAGAGATTCAGGTTTCATGTCATAGCAGAGAATCAGGTTTCACGTCAGCTAAAACTGGAACAGTCAATTGTCAGATATTTTGGCCCCGGCTCCCAGACAGAGGAGAGAGGTCCCATAGCAGAGATTCAGGTTTCATGTCATAGCAGAGAATCAGGTTTCACGTCACCCAAAACTGGAACAGTCCATTGTCATATATTTAGGCCCCGGCACACAGACAGAGGAGAGAGGTCCCATAACAGAGATTCAGGCTTCATGTCAGCAGAGAATCAATCTTCATGTCATAGCAGAGAATCAGGCTTCACGTCAGCCAAAACTGGAACAGTCCATTGTCATATATTTAGGCCCCGGCACCCAGACAGAGGAGAGAGGTCCAATAACAGAGAATCAGGCTTCATGTCAGCAGAGAATCAGTCTTCATGTCATAGCAGAGAATCAGGCTTCACGTCAGCCAAAACTGGAACAGTCCATTGTCATATATTTAGGCCCCGGCACCCAGACAGAGGAGAGAGGTCCCATAACAGAGATTCAGGTTTCATGTCAGCAGAGAATCAGTCTTCATGTCATAGCAGAGAATCAAGCTTTACGTCAGCCAAAACTGGAACAGTCCATTGTCAGATATTTAGGCCCCGGCACCCAGAAATAGGAGAGAGGTCCCATAGCAGAGAATCAGGTTTCACGTCAGGCAAAACTGGAACAGTCCATTGTCAGATATTTTGGCCCCGGTACCCAGACAGAGGAGAGGTTCATTCAACTTTGGGTTGCCCCGAAATATAATGGTAAAATGAAAATAAAAATAGGATTGAATGAGGAAGTGCCCTGGAGTACAATAATATATGGTTAAGGGGAGGTAGTTAATGTCTAATCTGCACAAGGGATGGACAGGTCCTGTGGGATCCATGCCTGGTTCACTTTTATGAACGTCAGCTTGTCCACATTGACTGTAGACAGGCGGCTGCGTTTGTCTGTAATGACGCCCCCTGCCGTGCTGAATACACGTTCAGACAAAACGCTGGCCGCCGGGTAGGCCAGCACCTCCAAGGCATAAAAGGCTAGCTCTGGCCACGTGGACAATTTGGAGACCCAGAAGTTGAATGGGGCCGAACCATCAGTCAGTACGTGGAGGGGTGTGCACACGTACTGTTCCACCATGTTAGTGAAATGTTGCCTCCTGCTAACACGTTCCGTATCAGGTGGTGGTGCAGTTAGCTGTGGCGTGGTGACAAAACTTTTCCACATTTCTGCCATGCTAATCCTGCCCTCAGAGGAGCTGGCCGTGACACAGCTGCGTTGGCGACCTCTTGCTCCTCTTCTGCCTTCGCCTTGGGCTTCCACTGGTTCCCCTGTGACATTTGGGAATGCTCTCAGTAGCGCGTCTACCAACGTGCGCTTGTACTCGCGCATCTTCCTATCACGCTCCAGTGCAGGAAGTAAGGTGGGCACATTGTCTTTGTACCGGGGATCCAGCAGGGTGGCAACCCAGTAGTCTGCACACGTTAAAATGTGGGCAACTCTGCTGTCGTTGCGCAGACACTGCAGCATGTAGTCGCTCATGTGTGCCAGGCTGCCCAGAGGTAAGGACAAGCTGTCCTCTGTGGGAGGCGTATCGTCATCGTCCTGCGTTTCCCCCTAGCCACGCACCAGTGATGGGCCCGAGCTGCGTTGGGTGCCACCCCGCTGTGAACATGCTTCATCCTCCTCCTCCTCCACCTCCTCCTCATCCTCCTCCTCCAGTAGTGGGCCCTGGCTGGCCACATTTGTACCTGGCCTCTGCTGTTGCAAAAAACCTCCCTCTGAGTCACTTCGAAGAGACTGGCCTGAAAGTGCTAAAAATGACCACTCTTCCTCCTCCTCCTCCTCCTGGGCCACCTCCTCTTCCATCATCGCCCTAAGTGTTTTCTCAAGGAGACATAGAAGTGGTATTGTAACGCTGATAACGGCGTCATCGCCACTGGCCATGTTGGTGGAGTACTCGAAACAGCGCAACAGGGCACACAGGTCTCGCATGGAGGCCCAGTCATTGGTGGTGAAGTGGTGCTGTTCCGCAGTGCGACTGACCCGTGCGTGCTGCAGCTGAAACTCCACTATGGCCTGCTGCTGCTCGCACAGTCTGTCCAGCATGTGCAAGGTGGAGTTCCACCTGGTGGGCACGTCGCATATGAGGCGGTGAGCGGGAAGGCCGAGGTTACGCTGTAGCGTAGACAGGCGAGCAGCGGTAGGATGTGAATGCCGGAAGCGCGAACAGACGGCCCGCACTTTATGCAGCAGCTATGACATGTCGGGGTAGTTGTGAATGAACTTCTGCACCACCAAATTCAGCACATGCGCCAGGCCAGGGATGTGCGTCAAACCAGCTAGTCCCAGAGCTGCAACGAGATTTTGCCCATTATCGCACACCACCAGGCCGGGCTTGAGGCTCACCGGCAGCAACCACTCGTCGGTCTGTTCTTCTATACCCCGCCACAACTCCTGTGCGGTGTGGGGCCTGTCCCCCAAACATATGAGTTTCAGAAAGGTCTGCTGACGTTTACCCCGGGCTGTGCTGAAGTTGGTGGTAAAGGTCTGTGGCAGACTGGATGAGCAGGTGGAAGAAGAGGAGGAGGAAGTCGAGTAGGAGGAGGAGGCAACAGGAGGCAAAGAATGTTGCCCTGCGATCCTTGGCGGTGGAAGGACGTGCGCCAAACAGATCTTCACTTGGGGCCCAGCCGCCACTACATTTACCCAGTGTGCAGTTAGGGAGATATAGCGTCCCTGGCAGTGCTTACTGGTCCACGTATCTGTGGTTAGGTGGACCTTGCCACAGATGGCGTTGTGCAGTGCACACTTGATTTTATCGGATACTTGGTTGTGCAGGGAAGGCACGGCTCTCTTGGAGAAGTAGTGGCGGCTGGGAACAACATACTGTGGGACAGCAAGCGACATGAGCTGTTTGAAGCTGTCTGTGTCCACCAGCCTTAATGACAGCATTTCATAGGCCAGTAGTTTAGAAATGCTGGCATTCAGGGCCAGGGATCGAGGGTGGCTAGGTGGGAATTTATGCTTTCTCTCAAATGTTTGTGAGATGGAGAGCTGAACGCTGCCGTGTGACATGGTTGGGATGCTTGGTGACGAAGGTGGTGGTGTTGGTGGTACATCCTCTGTTTGCTGGGCGGCAGTTGCCAATGTTCCTCCAGAGGCGGAGGAAGAAGCCGAGGCGGCGGCAGCAGCAGAAGAGGTAGCAGGGGGAGCCTGAGTGAGTTCCTTGTTTTTAAGGTGTTTACTCCACTGCAGTTCATGCTTTGCATGCAGGTGCCTGGTCATGCAGGTTGTGCTAAGGTTCAGAACGTTAATGCCTCGCTTCAGGCTCTGATGGCACAGCGTGCAAACCACTCGGGTCTTGTCGTCAGCACATTGTTTGAAGAACTACCACGCCAGGAAACTCCTTGAAGCTGCCTTTGGGGTGCTCGGTCCCAGATGGCGGTGGCCAGTAGCAGACGGACTCTCTTGGCGGCGGGTGTTCTGCTTTTGGCCACTGCTCCCTCTTTTGCTATGCTGTTGGCTCGGTCTCACCACTGCCTCTTCCTCCGAATTCTGAAAGTCAGTGGTACGACCTTCATTCCATGTGGGGTCTAAGACCTCATCGTCCCCTGCATCGTCTTCCACCCAGTCTTCCTCCCTGACCTCCTGTTCAGTCTGCACACTGCAGAAAGACGCAGCAGTTGGCACCTGTGTTTCGTCATCATCAGAGACGTGCTGAGGTGGTATTCCCATGTCCTCATCATCAGGAAACATAAGTGGTTGTGCGTTAGTGCATTCTATCTCTTCCACCCCTGGGGAAGGGCTAGGTGGATGCCCTTGGGAAACCCTGCCAGCAGAGTCTTCAAACAGCATAAGAGACTGCTGCATAACTTGAGGCTCAGACAGTTTCCTTGATATGCATGGGGGTGATGTGACAGACTGATGGGCTTGGTTTTCATGCGCCATCTGTGCGCTTTCTGCAGAAGACTGGGTGGGAGATAATGTGAACGTGCTGGATCCACTGTCGGCCACCCAATTGACTAATGCCTGTACCTGCTCAGGCCTTACCATCCTTAGAACGGCATTGGGCCCCACCAAATATCGCTGTAAATTCTGGTGGCTATTGGGACCTGAGGTAGTTGGTTCACTAGGACGTGTGGCTGTGGCAGAACGGCCACGTCCTCTCCCAGGACCAGAGGGTATACTAACACC
Source organism: Bufo bufo (assembly GCF_905171765.1). Lineage (NCBI taxonomy): Eukaryota > Metazoa > Chordata > Amphibia > Anura > Bufonidae > Bufo > Bufo bufo. The sequence goes on from NC_053393.1 coordinate 297,347,148, forward strand.
ACCAGGACCATGTCCGCGTCCCTTACTAGATGTTTTCCTCATTGTTACCGTTCACCACAATAAGAAAGAAATTATTTGGCCCAATGTATTGAATTCAAATTCAGGCCTTTTTTTTACAGGCACCTAACACTATCTGGCTATCTATTTAGGTACCGTATTACACTAATACAGGCACAGCAGTAACGACAGATTTAGCTGAATATAAATTGTAGGCCTAGTATTTAGGCGCTGGATGACAGGTATCCCTTTTACGGACAGAATTAGACTTGGAAATGCACGGTAGCGTGTGAAGTTATTGAGGATGACACTATCCGCACCTTAAATCTAATATACCCTTTTATGGATCGATTTAAACTTGGCCTGATACAGCAGAAAAAAATTATTTAGGGAATTGCTAAGTTGGGAATTGTATTCAACCCAGAACAAAAACTGTGCTTTGGCGGACACTAAATAAATTGACCAGCCTCAGCAATAAACACAGATTTAGCTGAATATAAATTTTAGGCCTATTATTTAGGCGCTGGGTGACAGGTATACGTTTACGGACAGAATTAAACTTGGAAATGCACGGTAGCGTGTGAAGTTATTGAGGATGACACTATCCGCACCTTAAATCTAATATAGCCTTTTATGGATCGATTTAAACTTGGCCTGATATAGCATAAAAAAATTATTTAGGGAATTGCTAAGTTGGGAATTGTATTCAACCCAGAACAAAAACTGTGCTTTGGCGGACACTAAATGAATTGACCAGCCTCAGCAATAAACACAGATTTAGCTGAATATAAATTTTAGGCCTATTATTTAGGCGCTGGGTGACAGGTATACGTTTACGGACAGAATTAAACTTGGAAATGCACGGTAGCGTGTGAAGTTATTGAGGAAGACACTATCCGCACCTTAAATCTAATATACCCTTTCATGGATCGATTTAAACTTGGCCTGATACAGCATAAAAAAATTATTTAGGGAATTGCTAAGTTGGGAATTGTATTCAACCCAGAACAAAAACTGTGCTTCGGCAGACAGCAGACAGTATTACAATTGGCTAGCCACAGCTGAAACACCAGATTTAGGGTACTGCTATTTTGGCAATTGTATTTTACCCCTCAATAAAATAGCAAGCACAGCCAAGCCCCTGATGTAGGATATAGCAAAAAAATAACCACACTATTGATGGTTAAATGGACTTGGTGGCAGCTTGTGCTGGCGCACCACAAGACACAAAATGGCCGCCGATCAACCAAGAAAAAAGTGACATAAAAACGCTCTGGGCAGCCTAAAAACAGTGATCAATTAAATAGCAGCAGTTCAATGATCCACAGCTGTAGATCTATCACTGAATTAAGCGTTTTTGCTGAGTTAATCCCTGCCTAATCTCGCCCTAACAGCAGCTGCAACCTCTCCCTACACTGATCAGAGCAGAGTGACGTGCGGCGCTACGTGACTCCAGCTTAAATAGAGGCTGGGTCACATGCTGCACTGGCCAATCACAGCCATGCCAATAGTAGGCATGGCTGTGATGGCCTCTTGGGGCAAGTAGTATGACGCTTGTTGATTGGCTGCTTTGCAGCCTTTCAAAAAGCGCCAAGAAAGCGCCGAACACCGAACCCGAACCCGGACTTTTGTGAAAATGTTCGGGTTCAGGTCCGTGTCACGGACACCCCAAAATTCGGTACGAACCCGAACTATACAGTTCGGGTTCGCTCATCCCTAGTCAGAAGCACCCCGAAATGCGTTGTCGATCATCATCAAATAAAAATATTAGTAATACCCACATCCAGTGAAGTCGTGATTTGCACCAAAAAGGTACCGTGTCTATACTTATCTAGTACATATCCTTCCACTAAGCAAGCAAAATGGGAGAGCTTGAGCTACTGGAGAAACTTATTGATGTAGTTGGTGTTGCTGAGGTTTGGCTGGACTCTTCTTATGATTGGGCTGTAAATCTTCAAGGTTTTACACTCTTTAGAAACAATCGGGCTAAATGCAAAGGTAGTGGTGTATGTCTGTATGCCAGGAGTGATATGAAAGTAATTGATGAAAAAAATTATGAAAAAATAATTCTTGGTGTGATCTATACACCCCCCAATATCACTGAGGAGATAGAAGATCAACTGTATGTGCAAATGGAGCGGGCGGTGCAGGCTGGCACAGTAGTGATAATGGGAGATTTTAACTATTGTAGGAGAGTACCTGGGGTGGTGATAGACGGGAAGTATGTGCCACCGGGGGTCCTGGCCCCGGTGGAGTAAGAGCCGGAAAAGTGCATTTTGCAGCGGTTATGCTGTTAACACAGCGGATCCTGGCCGGCTCTTACTGGGAGCAGGCAGAGATGCGGGTGGGTGCCAGTCTCCCGACGGTCCAGGCCAGGTTTTACAGGAAAGGGTTAAAACCAGACCAGCAACAAGGGTGTGGTGTGTAATGTGGAGGTTTTTGTTCTCTGGCTGTGAGAATGAGAGGTGGAGGTGAGCTGGGCTGTGTGCTGAGGCCTGTAAAGGACTGTGCGGGAAACCGCAGCTGAAGACAAGAGGGATCCGTGTTCCGTGGCTAGAAGCCGGACCCAGGGACTTACTTCACCAAGGAGAAAAAGGTGACATTACTCCTAGCTTTAAATAGATTTTGCTTTATGTGACGGAAACAGGCCTCAAGTAGCCTGCAGCATGTTTGGGGCCCATTCAGGGAAATGCTGTAATTGAGCTATTATTTTGCTGTTGTGTGTGACCACCCTCCCTATAAACTGCACTGCCTTTCACTTGTATGCAACGTGTGAATAAACAAAGCATCGTGTTTTACACCAAGACCGGTCTGTGTTGCCTCTATACTGCACTCGCTACTACTGCCTACCAGAGCGGATCCCCACACTATCCAAACATAGATTGGGAACATGGTTGTTCCCCCCATTGTAGAAACTACACCCCTCAAGTAACTTAAAACTGATTTTACAAACTTTGTTAACCCTTTAGGTGTTCCACAAGAATTAAAGGAAAATGGAGATGACATTTCTAAATTTCACTTTTTGGGCAGATTTTCCATTTTATTTTTTTTTTTTTCTTTAACACATTGAGGGTTAACAGCCAAACAAAACTCAATATTTATTACCCTGATTCTGCGGTTTACAGAAACACCCCACATGTGGTCGTAAACTGATGTAAGGGCGCACGGCAGGGCACAGAAGGAAAGGAACGCCGTATGGTTTTTGGAAGGCAGATTTTGCTGGACTGGTTTTAGATGCCTTGTCCCATTTAAAGCCCCCCTGATGCACCCTTACAGTAGAAACTCCCAAAAAATGACCCTATTTTGGAAACTAGGGGATAAGGTGCCAGTTTTATTGGTACTATTTTGGGGTACATATGATTTTGAATTGCTCTATATTAAGTTTTTTGTGAGGCAAGGTAACCGAAAAATGGCTGTTTTGGCACCGTTTTTTTTTTTTTTTTTTTTTTTTTTTACAAGATTCATCTGACAGGGTAGTCATGTGCTATTTTTATAGAGCAGGTTGTTACGGACACAATGATATCAAATATGTCTATTTTCTTTGTTGGTTTGTTTCAGTTTTACATAATGAAGCATTTTTGAAAAAGAAATTATGTTTTTGTGTGTCCATTTTCTGAACGCCATATGTTTTTTATTTTTCTGCCGATCGTCTTGTGCAGGGGCTCGTTTTTTGCAGAAAGAGTTGAGGTTTTTATTGGTACCATTTTTGGGTACATAGGATTTTTTGATCATTCATTATTACACTTTATGGGGCAAGGTGACCCAAAAATTGGCTGTTTTGGAACAGTTTTTATTTATTTATTTTTACAGCGTTTATCTGAGGGGTTGGGTCATGTGACAGTTTTATTAAGAAGATCATTACGGACGTGGAAATACCTAATATGTATACTTTTTTATTTTTTTTTATTTAAGTTTTACACAATAATAGCATTTCTGAAACCAAAAAAATGATGTTTTAGTGTCTCCATAGTCTGAGAGCCATAGCTTTTTTATTTTTTGGGCGATTGTCTTAAATAGGGTATCATTTTTTGCGGGATGAGGTGACGGTTTGATTGGTACTATTTTGAGGGTCGCTTGCAGTTGCACTTTTTGTGATGTAAGGTGACAAAAATGGCTTTTTTTACACAGTTTTTTTTTTATGGTGTTTATCGGACGGGGTCTATCATGTGATATATTTATAGAGACGGTCGTTACGGTCACGGTGATACCTAATATGTGTATTTTAATTTTTATTTTTTATAGGAAAAGGCAATTTTTTTTTTTTATTTTACATTTTAATTTATTTATTTATTTTTACTTTTATTATTTTCACTTTTTTTTTATCAAGTCCCTCTTGGATCTTGAAGATCCAGTGGGGCTGATGGCTGTACTATACTTTGCAATGCTCTTGCATTGCAAAGTATAATACAATCAGATGCCCTGTAGGTGGCAACAGCGGACGCTTTTGGAAAGTGTCCGGTTGCCATGGCAACCATCGGGCGCTGCAATCGCAGCGCAGCAGCCCCGATGGTGGAGAGAGGGAGCCCCCTCCCTCTATTAACCCCATGGATGCCGCTCCCGCGGCATCTATGGGGTCACAGCAGAGTGTCAGCATAGAGCTGACACTCTCTGCTGATGGCGGCGGCTCAGGAATGGAGCCGCCGCCATCACACACAGCAGGGGGATCGGGGGCAGCGCTGGAAAGGGGGGGGGGGTCGGGGGTGATTCGGCTGCCAGCATTGAGGTAGGCTGGGGCAGGACTAATGTATGGGGCAGGGAGGGGGCAGACCGCATCAGGACAGGAGGCAGAAGATGAGCGCAGGAGGCAGGAGAGGGGCACAGATCAGGGGGGCACCAAGGGCTTGGAGGGGCACAGATCGGGGGGCATGAGGAACACTACCTGCTTTCAGGCTCTGATCTGCAGAGCGCAGATCAGAGCCTGAAACCGGCATTTTTTCACTGCTGCGATCCGATTGGTTAGTCTGCACAGACTAACCAATCGGATCGATTGTTGGCAAGGGGCCACTCTGATTGGTCCCTTGCCGGCATTACTGAACTGTATGCTGTCCGTGACAGCAGCAGTGCAGGGGCAGAAGCTTTAATCCAAGCGCTTTGCAGCGCTTGGATTAAAGAACTGTCTTGACGTTTATAGACGTGATAGCTGCACGGGGCATGTGCAGCTATCACGTATATATACAGATTGCAGTCGGGAAGGGGTTAACATCCATAGTGGGAAAAATGTTTGAGGGCCTTCTACGGGATTACATACAGGATTATGTAACTGTCAATAATATAATAAGTGATAGCCAACATGGTTTTACAAAGAACAGAAGCTGTCAAACTAACCTGATTTGTTTTTATGAAGAGGTGAATAGAAGCCTGGACAGAGTGAACGCTTTTAATATTGTGTTTTTTAGACTTTTCAAAGGCATTTGATACTGTTCCACACAGACGATTAATGGGTAAATTGAGATCTTTTGGTTTAGAAAATATAATTTGTAATTGGATTGAAAATTGGCTTCATGATCGTTTCCAAAGAGTTGTGGTCAATGATTCCTACTCTGAATGGTCCCCGGTTATAAGTGGTGTACCCCATGGTTCTGTGCTGGGTCCGCTATAATTTAACTTATTCATTAATGGGCAAAAAAAATCACAGAAAAAACTAAGATAAAAACATCCTGCACGGTATGATATACAAATGTGCGGATGTCCCTGGCCATATTATTGAAGAAAATCACAGAAATAAGATAATAATGCACTTAGTAAAGTAGATCCAAGCATTATATATGGACAAAGTCCTCACTGTGATATGATAATATCTGAGACACTTAGCCAATATATTTTGATCAAAACACATCTGAGCCCGCCTACCAAGCACCAAGGTGGTCTCAGGTCAGGCGGGTCCTACGCTAAACCTACCTAAGCCATTGGGCTTCTATGTTCAGGAGCACAGACGCTGCACATATGGTGTGCTGCTCCTAGTCACCTCCATGTGGATCAAGCAACCAATGGGAGGAGCAGCAAGCACACCCATATGTTCCACCTAATCAAGGCGCTCTATTGGATAGGAAGGGCAAAAGTGCAGAGGAATGCTACTCCCAAGATAAAATATGTGCGCATTCACACTTGAAGGTGCCACTCCCTCAAGCAAATACTACATAAAATAGACAAAAAAAATCACAGAAAAAACTAAGATAAAAACATCCTACACGGTATGATATACAAATGTGCGGATGTCCCTGGCCATATTATTGAAGAAAATCACAGAAATAAGATAATAATGCACTTAGTAAAGTAGATGCAAGCATTATATATGGACAAAGTCCTCACTCTGATATGATTATATCTGAGACACTTAGCAAATATATTTTGATCAAAACACATCTGAGCCCGCCTACCAAGCGCCAAGGTGGTCTCAGGTCAGGCGGGTCCTACGCTAAACCTACCTAAGCCATTGGGCTTCTATGTTCAGGAGCGCAGACACCGCACATATGGTGTGCTGCTCCTAGTCACCTCCATGTGCATCAAGCAACCAATGGGAGGAGGAGCAAGCACACCCATATGTACCACCTAATCAAGGCACTCTATTGGATAGGAAGGGCAAAAGTGCAGAGGAATGCTACTCCCAAGATAAAATAGGTGCGCATTCACACTTCAAGGTGTCAATGGCTGTAAACAAAGATAAACTTGTAAATAACTCATGAAAGAATAAAGTTACGTTAAAACCAAGCACACCGTTGTTTTTCTTATGAAATTACCAATAAGTTTGATGTGTCACATGACCCTCTTCCTATTGAAAAAACAAAAGTTGGATTCAAAATGGCCGACTTCAAAATGGCCGCCATGGTTACCATCATCTTGAAAAGTTTCCCCCCTCACATATACTAATGTGCCACAAACAGGAAGTTAATATCACCAACCATTCCCATTTTATTAAGGTGTATCCATATAAATGGCCCACCCTGTACAACTAATTAACACTCACACAAAATCAAGGACTTCCTGACTTGCAGCAGCGTAGGTGAGATATATCTAATACAATGTCCCTGTGATGAACAATATATAGAAAGAACAAAAAGAACATTAAAGAAGAGAATATCAGAACACATCAACAATATCAAAACAGGTTTCATGAATCACTCACTAATATTCATGGCAATAGAAAAAGTAACAGAATACTGGAGAGGGGGCAACTACATCAAACATATGTCTCGCTCGGAGTCTAAACACATTTTTGAATTTAACACACTTCTACCAGGTGCCCCTGATTGATGGCGGATAGAGGTCCGGCTGCTTATCAGCACCTCGATCGCCCCTCGAACTTGGGCCCCCACCCCTACTCACCTGCAAGCAAGAACTTTCATAATCTAATTGAATTTTCATCAAATATACCCCCAATCAATTGCTTGCCCGTCCGTGAACAGAAAGACAGCTGATATCTCTCCAATACAAACTTTGACTTGTTTCGTTTTGTATCATCTATACTCAATACAGGGGGAACTTAAACCCCAGCCCATATAGATTCGGTAGAACCAATACACCTATTGGACATACAACATTAATAACAGATAAAACGCACTGATACCGCACCCCAAACAAATCAACTGTAGCGCATCCCTTAGCCTCGATGGGGAGACCCAACTTCCATTTAAGTCACTTGATACCTCTACCTAATGATATCGTTCACCTTTTATTGCCCATAGATGTATGTCTCAAATCAACATAAGAATTCAACCACATCTCCTCCACACATATGGTTATAGTACAAGCAGCTATGATAGAATTACCTCAACCTTTGATAAAAAAAAATGTCAATCACCAATTGTCAACCATAGAGAGAACGCAATGATATATACCTCCAATATAAATGAGGAGATACCTCCTCTATTAACCCTATCCCCACACTGGTGTATCTCACAAAACCAATATTCCATATATCTCCATATACATACTAAGAGACATTTTATGGCACATACTCTTGATTATAATATTTTTGTTGCCACTCCAGACAATATATATATATTTTATTAATATATCAATATATTTTTATAGTGGCCCGCAACCACTATTCATTTATTCCGCACTGTGGTCTGTCTATTTTTTTATCTATAGGCCAAAGCATTTTTTCATAGGCTGAAGCACTTCTAATCAAAATTGTGTACTGCATGCCAAGTGAACCTACTGGGACATGCTTTTGGCAAACACAGGACATCGCAGTTAAGCAGCCAGAAGTGGCTGATTAACGAACCCTCATACCCTGTGACATTACAAGGATTTGCGTGTTGTACCTTCCAAACTACCTTGTCTGGTGTTTGCCTGATGTAAGCCCAATACCTATTAGAATCACACTAAATTCACTCTTTCCATAGTGAATCTGTTCACACCAAATCGTTCTATACATGGTAGTCTAGTGTCTCAATTCAAGACAGCCCAGTGCCAACTTGCTACAGCGCTGCCACCCTCTACACAGGGTCATTTGATGTGCATACCAACACATCCATCTGATATTACTCAAGACCCACAGTATTGAGCAACTTATTTTTAACTACTAAACATTTTTCTAGTTTCTACTAGTTTTTTTAATTTTATTGCTATTCCCGTTACCCATATGGTTAACCATTTTTTTTTTGTTTATTTTAGCTTTAATTATGGATGAGCGAACCCGAACTGTATAGTTCGGGTTCGTACCGAATTTTGGGGTGTCCGTGACACAGACCCGAACCCGAACATTTTCATAAAAGTCCGGGTTCGAGTTCGGTGTTCGGCACTTTCTTGGCGCTTTTTGAAAGGCTGCAAAGCAGCCAATCAACAAGCATCATACTACTTGCCCCAAGAGGCCATCACAGCCTTGCCTACTATTGGCATGGCTGTGATTGGCCAGTGCAGCATGTGACCCAGCCTCTATAAAAGCTTGGGTCACGTAGCGCTGCACGTCACTCTGCTGATACAAGTGTAGGGAGAGGTTGCAGCTGCGACGTTAGGGCGAGATTAGGCAGTGATTAACTCCTTCAAAAGACTTCATTCAGTGATCGATCTACAGCTGTGGATCATTGAACTGCTGCTATTCAATTGCTCAGTTTTTTTAGGCTGCCCAGAGCGTTTTTCAGTCACTTTTTTCTGGGGTGATCGGCGGCCATTTTGTGGCTTATGGTGCGCCAGCACAAGCTGCCACCAAGTACATTTAACCATCAATAGTGTGGTTATTTTTTGGCCATATACTACATCAGGGGCAAGCTGAGCCTGTCACCCAAGTGCATTTAACCATCAATAGTGTGGTTATTTTTTGGCCATATACTACATCAGGGGCAAGCTGAGCCTGTCACCCAAGTGCATTTAACCATCAATAGTGTGGTTATTTTTTGCTATATCCTATATCAGGGTCAAGCTTTCATCAAGTGCATTTAACCATCAATAGTGTGGTTATTTTTTGGCCATATACTACATCAGGGGCAAGCTGAGCCTGTCACCCAAGTGCATTTAACCATCAATAGTGTGGTTATTTTTTGCTATATCCTACATCAGGGTCAAGCTTTCATCAAGTGCATTTAACCATCAATAGTGCGGTTATTTTTTGGCCATATACTACATCAGGGGCAAGTTGAGCCTGTCACCCAGTGCCTAAAAAATAGGCCTCACAATTATATTCATCCAAATCTGTCATTACTGTTTTAGCTGGTCAAGTTATTTAGCACAGTTTTTGTTCTGGCTTGAAATACAATTCCCAATTTTGCAATTCTCAAAATTAGTGGTTTCTGCTGTATCAGGCCTACTTTAAATCTATCCCTAAAAGGGTATATTAGATTCAAGGTGCTGATAGGGTAATTCTCAAGAACTTCACACACACGCTACAGTGCAGATCCAAGTCTAATTCTGTGATTAAACGTATACCTGTCAACCAGCGCCTAAAAAAAAAAGGCCTCACATTTATATTCAGCTAAATCTGTCATTACTGTTTTAGCTGGTCAAGTTATTTAGTGTCTGTCAAAGCACAGTTTTTGTTCTGGCTTGAAATACAATTCCCAATTTTGAAAATTCTCAAAATTTGTGGTTTCTGCTGTATCAGGCCTACTTTAAATCTATCCCTAAAAGGGTATATTAGATTGAAGGTGCTGATAGGGTAATTCTCAAGAACTTCACACACACGCTACAGTGCAGATCCAAGTCTAATTCTGTCCGTAAACGTATACCTGTCACCCAGCGCCTAAATAATAGGCCTCAAATTTATATTCAGCTAAATCTGTCATTACTGGTGTGCCTGTATTAGTGTAATACGGTACCTAAATAGATAGCCAGATAGTGTTAGGTGTCTGTAAAAAAAAGGCCTGAATTTGAATACAATACATTGGCCCGAATAATATTTTTCTTATTGTGGTGAACGGTTACAATGAGGAAAACATCTAGTAAGGGAAGCGGACATGGTCGTGGTGGTGTTAGTGGACCCTCTGGTGCTGGGAGAGGACGTGGCCGTTCTGCCACAGCCACACATCCTAGTGTACAAACAACCTCAGGTCCCAGTAGCCGCCAGAATTTACAGCCATATTTGGTGGGGCCCAACGCCGTTCTAAGGATGGTAAGGCCTGAGCAGGTACAGGCATTAGTCAATTGGGTGGCCGACAGTGCATCCAGCACGTTCACATTATCTCCCACCCAGTCTTCTGCAGAAAGCGCACAGATGGCGCATGAAAACCAAGCCCATCAGTCTGTCACATCACCCCCATGCATATCAGGGAAACTGTCTGAGCCTCAAGTTATGCAGCAGTCTCTTATGCTGTTTGAAGACTCTGCTGGCAGGGTTTCCCAAGGGCATCCACCTAGCCGTTCCCCAGGGGTGGAAGAGATAGAATGCACTAACGCACAACCACTTATGTTTCCTGATGATGAGGACATGGGAATACCACCTCAGCACGTCTCTGATGATGACGAAACACAGGTGCCAACTGCTGCGTCTTTCTGCAGTGTGCAGACTGAACAGGAGGTCAGGGATCAAGACTGGGTGGAAGACGATTCAGGGGACGATGAGGTCCTAGACCCCACATGGAATGAAAGTCGTGCCACTGACTTTCACAGTTCGGAGGAAGAGGCAGTGGTGAGACCGAGCCAACAGCGTAGCAAAAGACAAAGAGGGAGCAGTGAGCAAAAGCAGAACACCCGCCGCCAAGAGACTCCGCCTGCTACTGACCGCCACCATCTGGGACCGAGCACCCCAAAGGCAGCTTCAAGGAGTTCCCTGGCATGGCACTTCTTCAAACAATGTGCTGACGACAAGACCCGAGTGGTTTGCACGCTGTGCCATCAGAGCCTGAAGCGAGGCATTAATGTTCTGAACCTTAGCACAACCTGCATGACCAGGCACCTGCATGCAAAGCATGAACTGCAGTGGAGTAAACACCTTAAAAACAAGGAAGTCACTCAGGCTCCCCCTGCTACCTCTTCTGCTGCTGCCGCCTCGGCCTCTTCTGCTGCTGCCGCCACCTCGGCCTCTTCCTCTGCCTCTGGAGGAACGTTGGCACCTGCCGCCCAGCAAACATGGGATGTACCACCAACACCACCACCTGCGTCACCAAGCATCTCAACCATGTCACACGGCAGCGTTCAGCTCTCCATCTCACAAACATTTGAGAGAAAGCGTAAATTCCCACCTAGCCACCCTCGATCCCTGGCCCTGAATGCCAGCATTTCTAAACTACTGGCCTATGAAATGCTGTCATTTAGGCTGGTGGACACAGACAGCTTCAAACAGCTCATGTCGCTTGCTGTCCCACAGTATGTTGTTCCCAGCCGGCACTACTTCTCCAAGAGAGCCGTGCCTTCCCTGCACAACCAAGTATCCGATAAAATCAAGTGTGCACTGCGCAACGCCATCTGTGGCAAGGTCCACCTAACCACAGATACATGGACCAGTAAGCACGGCCAGGGACGCTATATCTCCCTAACTGCACACTGGGTAAATGTAGTGGCGGCTGGGCCCCAGGCGGAGAGCTGTTTGGCGCACGTCCTTCCGCCGCCAAGGATCGCAGGGCAACATTCTTTGCCTCCTGTCTCCTCCTCCTCCTACTCAGCTTCCTCCTCCTCTTCTTCCACCTGCTCATCCAGTCAGCCACACACCTTCACCACCAACTTCAGCACAGCCCGGGGTAGTTCATTCGCAACTACCCCGACATGTCAGAGCTGCTGCATAAAGTGCGGGCCGTCTGTTCGCGCTTCCGGCGTTCACATCCTGCCTCTGTTCGCCTGTCTGTGCTACAGCGTAACTTTGGCCTTCCCGCTCACCGCCTCATATGCGACGTGCCCACCAGGTGGAACTCCACCTTGCACATGCTGGACAGACTGTGCGAGCAGCAGCAGGCCATAGTGGAGTTTCAGCTGCAGCACGCACGGGTCAGTCGCACTGCGGAACAGCACCACTTCACCACCAATGACTGGGCCTCCATGCGAGACCTGTGTGCCCTGTTGCGCTGTTTCGAGTACTCCACCAACATGGCCAGTGGCGATGACGCCGTTATCAGCGTTACAATACCACTTCTATGTCTCCTTGAGAAAACACTTAGGGCGATGATGGAAGAGGAGGTGGCCCAGGAGGAGGAAGAGGGGTCATTTTTAGGACTTTCAGGCCAGTCTCTTCGAAGTGACTCAGAGGGAGGTTTTTTGCAACAGCAGAGGCCAGGTACAAATGTGGCCAGCCAGGGCCCACTACTGGAGGACGTGGAGGACGAGGATGAGAAGGAGGTGGAGGAGGATGAGGATGAAGCATGTTCACAGCAAGGCTGGCACCCAACGCAGCTCGGGCCCATCACTGGTGCGTGGCTGGGGGGAAACGCAGGACGATGATGATACGCCTCCCACAGAAGACAGCTTGTCCTTACCTCTGGGCAGCCTGGCACACATGAGCAACTACATGCTGCAGTGCCTGCGCAACGACAGCAGAGTTGCCCACATTTTAACGTGTGCGGACTACTGGTTTGCCACCCTGCTGGATCCACGGTACAAAGACAATGTGCCCACCTTACTTCATGCACTGGAGCGTGATAGTAAGATTCGCGAGTACAAGAGCAAGTTGGTAGACGCGCTACTGAGAGCATTCCCAAATGTCACAGGGGAACAAGTGGAAGCCCAAGGCAGAGGAGGAGCAAGAGGTCGCCAACGCAGCTGTGTCACGGCCAGCTCCTCTGAGGGCAGGGTTAGCATGGCAGAGATGTGGAAAAGTTTTGTCACCACGCCACAGCTAACTGCACCACCACCTGATACGGAACGTGTTAGCAGGAGGCAACATTTAACTAAAATAGTGGAACAGTACCTGTGCACACCCCTCCACATACTGACTGATGGTTCGGCCTCATTCAACTTCTGGGTCTCCAAATTGTCCACGTGGCCAGAGCTAGCCTTTTATACCTTGGAGGTGCTGGCCTGCCCGGCGACCAGCGTTTTGTCTGAACGTGTATTCAGCACGGCAGGCGGCGTCATTACAGACAAACGCAGCCGCCTGTCTACAGCCAATGTGGACAAGCTGACGTTCATAAAAATGAACCAGGCATGGATCCCACAGGACCCGTCCATCCCTTGTGCAGATTAGACATTAACTACCTCCCCTTAACAATATATTATTGTACTCCAGGGCAATTCCTCATTCAATCCTATTTTTATTTTCATTTTACCATTATATTGCGGGGCAACCCAAAGTTGAATGAACCTCTCCTCTGTCTGGGTGCCGGGGCCTAAAAATATCTGACAGTGGCCTGTTCCAGTGGTGGGTGACATGAAGCCTGATTCTCTGCTATGACATGAAGACTGATTCTCTGCTGACATGAAGCCTGAATCTCTGTTATGGGACCTCTCTCCTCTGTTTGGGTGCCGGGGCCTAAAAATATCTGACAGTGGCCTGTTCCAGTGGTGGGTGACATGAAGCCTGATTCTCTGCTATGACATGAAGACTGATTCTCTGCTGACATGAAGCCTGAATCTCTGTTATGGGACCTCTCTCCTCTGCCTGGGTGCCTGTGCCTAAATATATGACAATGGACTGTTCCAGAGGTGGGTGACGTGAAGCCTGATTCTCTGTTTTGACATGAAGCCTGATTCTCTGCTGACATGAAGCCTGAATCTCTGTTATGGGACCTCTCTCCTCTGTCTGGGTGCCGGGGCCTAAAAATATCTGACAGTGGCCTGTTCCAGTGGTGGGTGACATGAAGCCTGATTTTCTGCTATGACATGAAGACTGATTCTCTGCTGACATGAAGCCTGAATCTCTGTTATGGGACCTCTCTCCTCTGCCTGGGTGCCTGTGCCTAAATATGTGACAATGGACTGTTTTAGTGGTGGGTGACGTGAAGCCTGATTCTCTGCTATGACATGAAGACTGAGTCTCTGCTGACATGAAGCCTGAATCTCTGTTATGGGACCTCTCTCCTCTGTCTGTGTGCCGGGGCCTAAAAATATCTGACAGTGGCCTGTTCCAGTGGTGGGTGACGTGAAGCCTGATTCTCTGCTATGACATGAAGACTGATTCTCTGCTGACATGAAGCCTGAATCTCTGTTATGGGACCTCTCTCCTCTGTCTGGGTGCCGGGGCCTAAATATGTGACAATGGACTGCTCCAGTTTTGGGTGACGTGAAGCCTGATTCTCTGCTATGACATGAAGACTGATTCTCTGCTATGACATGAAGACTGAATCTCTGTTATGGGACCTCTCCCCTCTGCCTGGGTGCCTGGGCCTAAATATGTGACAATGGACTGTTCCAGTGGTGGGTGACGTGAAGCCTGATTCTCTGCTATGACATGAAGACTGATTCTCTGCTGACATGAAGCCTGAATCTCTGTTATGGGACCTCTCTCCTCTGTCTGGGTGCCGGGGCCTAAAAATATCTGACAGTGGCCTGTTCCAGTGGTGGGTGACGTGAAGCCTGATTCTCTGCTATGACATGAAGACTGATTCTCTGCTGACATGAAGCCTGATTCTCTGCTATGGGACCTCTCTCCAATTGATATTGGTTAATTTTTTTTTATTTTTTTTTTATTTTAATTCATTTCCCTATCCACATTTGTTTGCAGGGGATTTAACTACATTTTGCTGCCTTTTGCAGCCCTCTAGCCCTTTACTGGGCTGTTTTACAGCCTTTTTAGTGCCGAAAAGTTCGGGTCCCTATTGACTTCAATGGGGTTCGGGTTCGGGACGAAGTTCGGGTCGGGTTCGGATCCCGAACCCGAACATTTCCGGGAAGTTCGGCCGAACTTCTCGAACCCGAAAATCCAGGTGTTCGCTCAACTCTAGCTTTAATACATTCCTGCTGTTTCCCCATATCTGAGTGCCGGTCTATACTTTCATTAACAGTTGTCAATCAGTGAGGTTGTTGTTAGGTCAAAAAGTCAGGAGGATGACCAGAGTGAGGAAGTGGAAAAGGAGGTGCTAGCTGATGTAGTCACTGACCCAAACCTGGGAAGGTGGGAAGCCGAGCGAGAACAGCAGTACAGAGGGGGAGGGATCTGCAGCACCGCAACATTCTGGAAGAGGCAGTGGGGTGGCAAAAGGGAGAAGGCAGGCCACACCTAACCTAACCTGTTCCCCGTAGCACCCCCTTGAGGAAATCATCCTTGTCAAGGCGTAGGTGTTCTGCAGTCTGCCGCTTCTTTTAGGAAAGTGCAGACGATAAAAGAATTGTCATTTGTAACCTGTGCCGTACCAAAATGAGCAGGGGCGTGAACACTAGCAACCTTACCACCACATGGCATCAAAGCACCCTAATAGATGGGCTTAACACCTGGGTCCAGAATCAGTGTCTGCGGGTCACACCACTGCCTTCTCATCCCCTGTGTTACTTGCTGGCCAATCCCCTGTCTAAGATGCAGAACCAGATGCATCCCGCCCTGCACCTGGACTTTAGCAAGCACCATCAGCTAGTACATCCACTTATGTCTCCCAGCGCAGCGTACAGATGTCCATACCCCAGGCTTTTGAATGAGAGCGCAAATCCCCAGCCACCCACCCACAGGCCATAGCACTAAATGCGCACCTTTCCAAATTGCTGGCCCTGGAAATGTTGCCATTTAGGCTTGTGGACACTGAGGCTTTCCGCAGCCTGATGGCAGAGGCCGTCCCTCGTTACTCAGTCCCCAGCTGCCACTATTTTGCTCGGTGTGCCGTCTCCACCTTACAGCATGTGTCCCGTAACATCACCCGTGCCCTGACCAATGCAGTTATTGGGAAGGTCCACTTAACGACTGACACATGGACAAGTGCTTTTGGCCAGGGACGCTACATTTCCCTGATGGCACACTGGGTGAACATTGTGGAGGCCAGGAGTGAGTCGTACCCTGGGATGGAACAGGTGCTACCGACGCCAAGGATTGTGGGCCCTACTTCCATCAGGATTTCCGCCACCACCTACATTAGTGGCTGCAACCCCCCCTTCTCCTCCTCCACCTATTTCCCAACTTCCACCTCTGAATTGTCAATTTGCAGCACCAGTCAGCCATCAGTCAGTAGCTGGAAGCAGTGTAGCACTGCAGTGGGGAAGTGGCAACAGGCCTGCTGAAACAAATTTGCTTAGGTGACAAACAGCACACCGCCGCAGATATGTGGCAGTGTATAAGGGACCAGACTGAGCTGTGGCTCTCGCCACTCAACCTACAACTAGACATGGTTGTGTCTGATAATAGCTGCAACTTGGTGGCGACTCAGGAGATTGGCAAGCTCACACACATACCAAGCCTAGCCTACGTGTTAAAATTAGTGGTTCAGCGGTTTCTCAAACCCTACCCCAATTTGCCTGAGCTACTGGTGAAGGTGCGCCGCGTGTGTGCCCATTCCCGAAAGTCACCTACAGCTGCCGCCGTTCTGGCAGCGCTTGCAAATGCTAGCTCACCGACTGTTGTGCAGACCCTCAACCATAATTCTTTCGATGGTCAGCTCAGCAGCAGGCGCTCGCCCCTAATGTTTTAGAGAGTCAGCTCAGCAGCAGACCCTCAACCATAATTTTTTCGATGGTCAGCTCAGCAGCAGGCCCTTGCCCATAATTTTTTCCATGGTCAGATCAGCAGCAGACCCTCGCCCATAATGTTTTAGATGGTCAGCTCAGCACCAGGCCCTCACCCATAATGTTTTAGATGGTCGACTCAGCAGCAGGCCCTCGTCCATAATGTTTTAGATGGTCAGCAGGCCCTCACCCCTAATGTTATAGATGGTCAGCTCAGAAGCAGGCCCTCGGCCCTAATGTTTTAGATGGTCAGCTCAGCAGCAGGCCCTCGCCCGTAATGTTTTAGATGGTCAGATCAGCAGCAGGCACTCGACCCTAATGTTTTAGAGTCAGCTCAGCATCAGACCCTCACCCCTAATGCTAGCTCACCGACTGTTGTGCAGACCCTCAACCATAATTCTTTCAGTGGTCAGCTCAGCAGCAGGCCCTCGCCCCTAATGTTTTAGAGAGTCAGCTAAGCAGCAGAACCTCAACCATAATTTTTTCGATGGTCAGCTCAGCATCAGGCCCTCACCCATAATGTTTTAGATGGTCAGCTCGGCAGCAGGCCATCGCCCATAATGTTTTAGATGGTCAGCTCGGCAGCAGGCCCTCGCCCATAATGTTTTAGATGGTCAGCTCAGCAGCAGGCACTCGACCCTAATGTTTTAGATGGTCATATCAGCAGCAGGCACTCGACCCTAATGTTTTAGAGTCAGACCCTCACCCCTAATGTTTTAGATGGTCAGCTCAGCAGCAGACCTCAACCCCTAATGTTTTAGATGGTCAGATCAGAAACAGGCCCTCGCCCCTAATGTTTTCGAGGCTCACCAGCAGGCCATGAATCATAATTTTTCAAGGGTGTGTATGATGCCTTCCTTTATGTGTAATAAAAGGTGTATTGGAGTGCCGGTTCATTGTAATTTTTGGCAGCCCTTTCACTTAGTGCATAGGCTTTATGAGTGTAGGAGTCCCACTACCTGAACAATTGTACCACAATGTGAATGAGCCCCTCCTTTGTGATATACAGGTTGTATCGGAGTCCCTCTTCCTTGTAATTTTTGGCATCACTTGCACTTTATATACAAGTAAATATACAGGAAAGAATGTTTCCTAACAATTTTTCCTCTAAAATCGATTTTATCTTCGGTTTTGTGCGTATTATTGTCAGTCTGTAAAAGTGGCGTACTACTTGGATATCATCGTTCCTAGCAGCGACCTGGGAGTCCAAGATGCATCCAGACATCCTCCCCATTGTTCCTGAACCATTTCAGTGGTGTTTCCATCAATTCCTGACCTTTTCATGTGAACCAGACACCCTCCCCTCTTCAGAGCAGGGGGTGCCTGGCTTAATGCTCGGGTTCTCCCATTGACTTCCATTGTGCTCGGGTGCTCGGTAGAGCACCCGAGCATCCCGAGGTGTACTTCTCGAGCACCCTAACAAAACTAGCAATAATGCCTTCACTAACCCGGTTATAATTTGCTTTACTGATGTGAAATGCATTTGCTGCTGTGTGCACCCCTTATCTTGCGGCAATGTGCAACACATTTAATAATACGGCTATGATTATTGCATTATGATTGTCATATTGCTGTAAAATAATTGAATGTGTTTTTCAAAGGTTAACACACATTCACTAAAATGTGGGTGTAACAATGAAATTATTTTGCATTGATGATAAAGATATTTTAAACTAGATGCTGTGATGAAATAACGTCATCAATAACATGATCTCATGAAAGGGTAGGGAACAGTGCAGCCTACTGCGCTTGCACCACATTCCCCACCTACTTGCACGATGTGTCCTAGGTGATGGCCCACAACTGAACAACAACTAGACAAAACACCAGACAGACAAAACCAGGACTAGATACAAATCCAAAATCTTATGCAAATACACAGCAAAGTGAAACCAGGAAACGTCAGAGAAAAATTCAGCAGGCAAAGGTGAGGTAAAAAAACAGAAGGTCACATCATAGGCAAAATCATTAATCAGAGCCAAAGCCTAACAGGCAAAAGGTGAGCGATCCAGAGAAGAAAATACACAACTAGCTAGTGAGACTTAGAAAATAAATCACCGACAATTGTGGCCAGCAGCTGCCTGTTTAAATAGCCACCCACAGGAAACATGTGACACTGGCACATAGCCTGATTGTCCCCAGATCCCTTATAGGTCTAGCATCCCCACTGTCAGCGGAGCTGGTTGCCATTGCAACAGAGCAATACTGGCACTATCTTCATAGTGCAGCCGGACTCGCCACTGGAATGCAAACAAGTAAGTGCGTGACACACAGTTATAATTTGCATTACTGATGTGAAATGTGGTTGCCTCTCTATCCAGTGGCTCATGTTGTAGCAATGTACATGTCTAGTAACCATTTACAATGGCAAATAGAAACTGGTTTCTAGAAAACAAAAAGG
The DNA here is from genome assembly GCF_905171765.1 of Bufo bufo. Lineage (NCBI taxonomy): Eukaryota > Metazoa > Chordata > Amphibia > Anura > Bufonidae > Bufo > Bufo bufo. Next base: position 297,366,493 of record NC_053393.1, read on the forward strand.
GAAATTCCTCAGAGCTTGCAAGAATGTAATTTGTATGGAAGTATAGAAATAAACTTTAAAAAAATAATAATAATAATGCACAAATATGTAATGTAGAACTAGTTGCCAGAAGATGAACTGACAGTAGCTTGCCAAGAAATACACCTGATGTTACTAGTTCTTATTCCCTCAACCTTATTTCCTAATTATTCCCCTTACACCCCCAAATAAAAAAAAAAGCTCCTGTTCTCTCCCTATAATCTTCTTATATTGTCCCTATCACATTTTCTCACCCTATAATCTTCTTATACAGTATATCAGTGAATTAAGTCTGCAGCAGACTCTTAGAGCTTTGTTATAGGTTGCAAGTACAATGAATAATGAACTTATGCTCGCTCTGCACCGGCAACTCCCGGCCTCCCCCTGATTGGCTAATCCTGGCTGTTTGTCAGCCTGTGAGCCCATGAGGGCAAGCCACCTCCCCCACTTCCTCCCAGTGTCATTTGACTATCCCTCTTTTTCCTCCCTCGTGGTTTTGCCCACCAAAATGGATATTAAAATGGCACAGCTTGCCGCTTTATGTGATTTGTCCAAAATGAATAAGAAAAGCTTCAGATTCGTTTGTGGGGTGAACTTTTCTGAAAATGTATTCATTCAACCTTACTATGGGTCACTGGATGGATGCCAGTGATAATACACAGCCTGTTTAAAAACACATTGCAGTTTCCGATTTTTTAAAAATTCTAAAACGGTCCCAAAATGATCCAACCATCTATGATGTGTGTGTGTCTCATTTGAAATAATATACCCCTTTCAGTCTTAAAAACAGATCCCAAACAGTAACAATGGTAATTATTCTGATCTTAACTTTGAAAGAAAAGTAAAATGAAAATATAAGACATGCATTTCTGTCTGACACATTAATAGCATAATAAATAACTTTTGTGTTCAGGTTAAGATTTATTTTTTAACTGCTTGCAATTCTATTTATATAGTTATAAAAAGGAAACCATAAGTCACACTATAATTAAAAGATTAATTTTGTTCTTTCAAGTAAAGAGTTTGATCCTAGACAAAGTTGAGGTTTGTCTCTTCTTTGAATTATAGCCTATTTAATGTGCTGGTGGATTAATCAGATTTTATTTGAAAAGGTATTACTGTATTTGTCAGAAATTCCCTCAAGGTGTTTTCTTTTAACTACTGTAGGTATTGTTTGATACTAAACATGAAGGATTACATTAAGGTGACAGGGTTGGTAGCCTACATCTGTCAGGTGTTCCTGAACAAAAGCCAAGAAAACTTAGTGAGTAATACTAGGGGCACATGTCTTTGAAAAACAGCCCATTAATTAAAGTCTATCTATCTATCTTTATTTCTTTATAAAATTAGTAAATAAATTTACATTGTGGTAAAACTAACTTCATGATTTATTTAGATCTTATATACATTATGGGGATTGGCTCTGGTAATTTGGATAACTAGGTGCAGTACAGAGGAAAAATACAAGTTCGTAATTCAAACTTCAGTGTTTATTCACACATGATGCCAAAAACAAAATGTCACTTTTGCAGTTTTGGTGTTTCTTCACACCTAATGGCAAGTTAATAAATAAAAGTCACCTTGGTGGCAGTTCTGCCTCAGAAAGTTCAAATACAGGCTTTAGGCAGCCTGTTCTCCTGACACACGGGTCTCCGCTCTCCAGCCCAGCACAGACCTCAGATCCCAGCACACAGACCTCCTGAGCTCAACTGTCAGACGTAGGTAATCCTCTCCACCTGGCAATGCTGGCTGTTTTTTTATGCCTGGCAAAACCCAGCCTGGAACATGGGGAGTAGTCACCCACCCAGCACTTTAACTACTCCCAGTAAGAGCCATCCCAGATCAGCTATTACAGCCATGCTAAGTGCCAAGGTGTCAAACAGCAACTGCTGCTGACACATAAAAACCGGCTCTTACTCCACCGAGGCCAGGAACCTCGGTGACACGTACCCATCATCTACGATGATTTCTTGTACCTTCTTACAATATTCTTTGTTATCTTCTGAATCTATCTCAGATAAAATGCAAACATGCACCAATTTGCGGCCCCTTGAAATAGACCAATGTCACAATGCACTCCTCAGACCAAAAAGGTTGTGCACCCCTACAAGTGGGACTAAAAAAAAAGAAACATAGAAACATATAATGTGTCGGCAGATAAGAACCATTTGGCCCATCCAGTCTGCCCAATATACTGAATACTATGGATAGCCCCCGGCCCTATCTTATATGAAGGATGGCCTTATGCCTATCCCATGCATGCTTAAATCCCTTCACTGTATTTGCAGCTACGACTTCTGCAGGAAGGCTATTTAAAAAGAAAACAAAAAGATTTTATAAAATATTAAAATAAGAATTTAAAACATTTTATTGCTCCCTTTCCCCATTTTACATAAAAAATAAACAAAAAAATAGATATAATTGGTAATGCCATTTTCAAAAATGTAAACTATTAAAACATTGAAATGTAATTTCAAGTAAAATGAAAGAAAGAGTAGTTATTCCATACAATTAACACCATAACAAAAAAAAATCAAGATGGCCAAATCACTATTTTTTGTGTTGAAAAAGTCATACATACTCCAAAGTAGGATAAATAAAAACTATAGATTGATCAACAAAAAACAACCCTTACGGAGCGCCATAGAAGGGAATTTTACCAAAACATGTTTTCCAAAGTTTTTCTTTCAGTTAATGTCACGGAGCGCCGTGACTTTAAGACTTTATTGATTGCCCTTTTCCCCCCCATTGACTTGCCCTGTGTGCTCCTATGTGTCCCCCTGTCCCAGGACCCTGTTACTTGTCCACCTAAAAGGAAATGTGTTGTATTTCTGTGTATTCCCCACCCCCCAGCGGCCTCACATATCTGAGAGATAGGGAAGCTTCAGATTTCTGACTTCCTTATCTATCAGACTCAGAGGCAGCTGGGAGTGGCTACAATGTTCCATCTGTTTGTGCCCTGCTGTGTCCAGGGGTATATAAGATGTGTGGTTTTTAATAAAAGGAGAGCATTCTGTCTGATTCAAAGAACAAATTAAGTCATGTGCACTTATTTGAATAATTACAGCAGGGATCCAGACTGGCTCATCCTAAGAGAGCTAACCAAGGAAGAAGAAATACTGAGAGCCATTCAGGTTGGAGGAGAATTTTTAAAAGCACAGTGCAAGCACTGTACCCAGACAAGTGAACCCTTTACAGTTAATATTATAACAAAAATATTAATTTGGTGTCACTGTAATCTTACTACCCATAAGATATTTGTCATTTTACCACACAATTCACACCACAAAAGCAAAGCCCATAAAACAATGGTACAACTGCATATTTTCCACCTCATTTAGATTTCTTCCAGTTTCCCAATACAACATATGTAATATTAAATGTTATTAGAAAGTACAACTTTTCTTTAAAAAAAAAAAAGAAGCCCTCATAAGCCTATGTGAATGTAAGCATTAAAAAGTTATAGCTTTTAGAATTAGAATTAAGCTTTTAGAATGCAGGAATTAAGAAATGAAAATGAGAAAAAATAAAATAAAAAAAGTTTATGACAGGAAGGGGTTAAAAGCTGCATTTTCTGTTACGTTGTCATATAATCCCCTCTGACCTCCTAGAACTTAGAATTTTTAGGAAAACTTTTTATCTCTTTTCGTTCATTCTTTAAATAAACTCTGGAACGTAAGGACAAAAAACACTGTGCCGAGGCATGTGTTATGCTTTTTCATATTCCAAAGTTTCTAAAAATAGTCTGGGGATGGTGATATTTAACACACATGGTGTTATGAGATTCAAAATTTGTAGCTTGTCGGGGTCCAAGTGTCCAAAAACTATGCCTGCCCATACGAAAAGCACAAGTATTAATTGTCAAAAAAAGTGGCTTGTTGTGAACAAGTGTAGAAAAATCCCCCCTTTTAATTTGGAGGAGCAGAAATGCAGTGTGGATGTGGAAAGGGTATGGTACAGATATAGTGGCATGTGACAGCAAAAGTAGCAGCAGGAGAAGCATAGCATGGAACATACAAGGTTGTCTATAGGTAGAAATAGCAATAGTAGTAGTAGTGATAGTTGTGGCAGATGCTTTGCATTAATGTTGATGGCAGTAGGGGATTAGCAGCAAGGAACAGCATCAGCTGAGGCAGCAATGGCTGCATCAGCAGCTATATGGTACATGTTAGAAAAGGCAGCAGCAATGATGGAGGCAGCAGCATCCTTACAGAAGATGATGGCCGGCAGGTCGCAGCAGTAACATGATGGCATTTGTGGCACGATGGGGACAGTGACAGTAGCCATACAGAACGTTATGGTTGCCAGGTCACATTAGTGTTATGATGCAGAAGGCAGCAGCTGTACAGAACATGATGATTGGCAGGTCACATTAGCGGCATAATGGTGGTGGCGGCAGCAGCCGTACAAAATGTGATGATAGGCATGTCGCATTAGTGTCATGATGCAGGCGGCACCAGCAGTTGTACAGAACTTCATGGTTGGCAGGTTGCAACTATGGCATGATGGTGGCCGGAAGTCAGGCAGACAACAACAGTGGCAAGATGGGGCACCGCCAGCAAGGCTAGAGCCATTCATCGAAATCAACCATGTGGAGGAGTGTGAAAATCCTACTGAAGGAGGAGGCAGAAAACTGCCTGGTGCTGTCACAGTCATTACCGCTGGCTGTGACCTTCTGTCTATGCTCTCGCTGCAGTTCTGTTCCTTTGTGTTATTTGTGGTTCTGTATGGGTTAACTCCCCTGGTTGCCTATTAGGAGTTAATCCTCTGTCTGCTCCATGGGTGTGGCTTCTCTGCTGCACCCATGGAACCTGTATATAAGGCTGAGGTTTCCTCAGTTCTGGGTCAGCTCTCCTGGTGTGTGTTGTCTTGTCCTGCTCCTGGTTTGTACTCTCTCTCCCATGCTGCTGACCCATGGGATCCGTGTCTGTCTGTGCTCTGTGGGTTTCCCTACTTGTTCATTAACGTCGTCTGTCTGTTATCTGTTCTGCCTGTTATGTTTTAGTTACTTTGTGTTTATTCTGATGTCTGTGTTCAGCAAGCCTTTGCAGCAGAGTGGCATGACAAGGCCATGCAGTTTACTACTGGTGGAGCAAGTCCTTCTCTGCTCATTGCCACTCCTGCTCCCTTGCGTGAACTCCTGCTTGTATTATTAGTTGCCCTGTTTTGTATTTGCCTGTATGTTATGTATGCCTATGTGCCGTCGGTACCTTCTGTTACCTGTTGTCCATTCGCTCCTGCTGTCACTGTCTAGTTCACGCTCCAGAGTGGACCCTGGCAACTTCCTGCGGCAAAGCCTAACCTTACCTTCTGAGGCCCTAGTGAAAACCAGGAGTTGCTTAGTCACGCCCCTCTGGAGTATTACTAGACAGTGGCGCAGTGGGGGTTTTCTCCCACTGTGCTGACGGTACATAGAGCTCATGTTTTCTCTGTGCTGCCTTTCATGTTTTTGTTTGTGCAATAAACTCTTATGTGTCTGTACCTGATTTCTGTTTATTGCATGACGACGCGGTGGTCTCTCCTGGGACCTCCAACTTGTGACAGAATGAACAAGTAGGGAAACCCACAGAGCACAGACAGACAGACACGGATCCCATGGGTCAGCAGCATGGGAGAGAGAGTACAAACCAGGAGCAGGACAAGACAACACACACCAGGAGAGCTGACCCAGAACTGAGGAAACCTCAGCCTTATATACAGGTTCCATGGGTGCAGCAGAGAAGCCACACCCATGGAGCAGACAGAGGATTAACTCCTAATAGGCAACCAGGGGAGTTAACCCATACAGAACCACAAATAACACAAAGGAACAGAACTGCAGCGAGAGCATAGACAGAAGGTCACAGCCAGCGGTAATGACTGTGACAGGTGCGGGAGCCAGGCCGACACAATCATTGAGGGTCAAAACGACCTGGTCTCGTTGCCAGGGTGCTATGAAAAAACATTGACCCATTTGGTCGTGAAAAACATCTTCTGTCCCTACCCAAAAGATCTACTTCAGGGGTCAACCGTGATGTGAACCTTGCGACACAAGAAGCAAGGTTCAGATGAGAGTACAAGGCACGGATGGCTTTTTGGATAAATAAAGCTGGCTAGTAGGGATGAGCGAACCCGAACTGTATAGTTCGGGTTCGTACCGAATTTTGGGGTGTCCGTGACACGGACCCGAACCCGAACATTTTCGTAAAAGTCCGGGTTCGGTGTTCGACGCTTTCTTGGCGCTTTTTGAAAGGCTGCAAAGCAGCCAATCATCAAGCATCATACTTACTTGCCCCAAGAGGCCATCACAGCCTTGCCTACTATTGGCATGGCTGTGATTGGCCAGTGCAGCATGTGACCCAGCCTCTATATAAGCTTGGGTCACGTAGCGCTGCACGTCACTCTGCTGATACAAGCGTAGGGAGAGGTTGCAGCTGCGACGTTAGGGCGAGATTAGGCAGATTAACTCCTCCAAAAGACTTCATTCTGTGATCGATCTACAGCTGTGGATCATTGAACTGCTTCTATTCAATTGCTCATTGTTTTTAGGCTGCCCAGAGCGTTTTTCAGTCACTTTTTTCTGGGGTGATCGGCGGCCATTTTGTGGCTTGTGGTGCGCCAGCACAAGCTACCACCAAGTGCATTTAACCATCAATAGTGTGGTTATTTTTTGCTATATCCTACATCAGGGTCAAGCTTTCATCAAGTGCATTTAACCATCAATAGTGTGGTTATTTTTTGGCCATATACTACATCAGGTGCAGGCTGAGCCTGTGTCACCCAAGTGCATTTAACCATCAATAGTGTGGTTATTTTTTGCTATATACTACATCAGGGTCAAGCTTTCATCAAGTGCATTTAACCATCAATAGTGTGGTTATTTTTTGGCCATATACTACATCAGGGGCAAGTTGAGCCTGTCACCCAGCGCCTAAAAAATAGGCCTGACATTTATTTTCATCCAAATCAGTACTGTTTTAGCTGGTCAAGTTATTTTTAAAGACCGTAAAAGCACAGTTTTTGTTCTGGGTTGAAAAACAATTCCCAAATTTGCCATTCTCAAAATTAGTGGTTTCTGCTGTATCAGGCCTACTTTAAATCTATCCCTAAAAGGGTATATTAGATTCAAGGTGCTGATAGGGTCATTCTGAAAAACTTAACACACACGCTACAGTGCAGATACAAGTCTAATTCTGTGATTAAACATATACCTGTCACACAGCGCCTAAAAAATAGGCCTCACATTTATATTCAGCTAAATCTGTCATTACTGGTGTGCCTGTATTAGTGTAATACGGTACCTAAATAGATAGCCAGACAGTGTTAGGTGTCTGTAAATAAAGGCCTGAATTTTAATTCAATACATTGGCCCGAATAATATTTTTCTTATTGTGGTGAACGGTAACAATGAGGAAAACATCTAGTAAGGGACGCGGACGTGGACATGGTCGTGGTGGTGTTAGTGGACCCTCTGGTGCTGGGAGAGGACGTGGCCGTTCTGCCACAGCCACACGTCCTAGTGTACCAACTACCTCAGGTCCCAGTAGCCGCCAGAATTAACAGGGATATTTGGTGGGGCCCAGTGCCGTTCTAAGGATGGTAAGGCCTGAGCTGGTACAGGCATTAGTCTATTGGGTGGCCAACAGTGCATCCAGCACGTTCACATTATCTCCCACCCAGTCTTCTGCAGAAAGCGCACAGATGGCGCATGAAAACCAAGCCCATCAGTCTGTCACATCACCCCCATGCATATCAGGGAAACTGTCTGAGCCTCAAGTTATGCAGCAGTCTCTTATGCTGTTTGAAGACTCTGCTGCCAGGGTTTCCCAAGGGCATCCACCTAGCCCTTCCCCAGGGGTGGAAGAGATAGAATGCACTAACGCACAACCACTTATGTTTCCTGATGATAAGGACATGGGAATACCACCTCAGCACGTCTCTGATGATGACGAAACACAGGTGCCAACTGCTGCGTCTTTCTGCAGTGTGCAGACTGAACAGGAGGTCAGGGATCAAGACTGGGTGGAAGACGATGCAGGGGACGATGAGGTCCTAGACCCCACATGAAATGAAGGTCGTGCCACTGACTTTCACAGTTCGGAGGAAGAGGCAGTGGTGAGACCGAGCCAACAGCGTAGCAAAAGACAAAGAGGGAGCAGTGGGCAAAATCAGAACACCCGCCACCAAGAGACTCCGCCTGCTACTGACCGCCGCCATCTGGGACCGAGCACCCTAAAGGCAGCTTCAAGGAGTTCCCTGGCATGGCACTTCTTCAAACATTCTGCTGACGACAAGACCCGAGTGGTGCCATCAGAGCCTGAAGCGAGGCATTAACGTTCTGAACCTTAGCACAACCTGCATGACCAGGCACCTGCATGCAAAGCATGAACTGCAGTGGAGTAAACACCTTAAAAACAAGGAAGTCACTCAGGCTCCCCCTGCTACCTCTTCTGCTGCTGCCGCCTCGGCCTCTTCTGCTGCTGCCGCCGCCTCTGCCTCCGCCTCTGGAGGGACGTTGGCACTTGCCGCCCAGCAAACATGGGATGTACCACCAACACCACCACCTGCGTCACCAAGCATCTCAACCATGTCACACGGCAGCGTTCAGCTCTCCATCTCACAAACATTTGAGAGAAAGCGTAAATTCCCACCTAGCCACCCTCGATCCCTGGCCCTCAATGCCAGCATTTCTAAACTACTGGCCTATGAAATGCTGTCATTTAGGCTGGTGGAGACAGACAGCTTCAAACAGCTCATGTCGCTTGCTGTCCCACAGTATGTTGTTCCCAGCCGCCACTACTTCTCCAAGAGAGCCGTGCCTTCCCTGCACAACCAAGTATCCGATAAAATCAAGTGTGCACTGCGCAACGCCATCTGTGGCAAGGTCCACCTAACCACAGATACGTGGACCAGTAAGCACGGCCAGGGACGCTATATCTCCCTAACTGCACACTGGGTAAATGTAGTGGCGGCTGGGCCCCAGGCGGAGAGCTGTTTGGCGCACGTCCTTCTGCCGCCAAGGATCGCAGGGCAACATTCTTTGCCTCCTGTCTCCTCCTCCTCCTACTCAGCTTCCTCCTCCTCTTCTTCCACCTGCTCATCCAGTCAGCCACACACCTTCACCACCAACTTCAGCACAGCCCGGGGTAAACGTCAGCAGGCCGTTCTGAAACTCATATGTTTGGGGGACAGGCCCCACACCTCACAGGAGTTGTGGCGGGGTATAGAACAACAGACCGACGAGTGGTTGCTGCCGGTGAGCCTCAAGCCCGGCCTGGTGGTGTGCGATAATGGGTGATATCTCGTTGCAGCTCTGGGACTAGCTGATTTGACGCACATCCCTTGCCTGGCGCATGTGCTGAATTTGGTGGTGCAGAAGTTCATTCGCAACTACCCCGACATGTCAGAGCTGCTGCATAAAGTGCGGGCCGTCTGTTCGCACTTCCGGCGTTCAAACCCTGCCGCTGCTCGCCTGTCTGCGCTACAGCGTAACTTCAGCCTTCCCGCTCACCGCCTCATATGCGACGTGCCCACCAGGTGGAACTCCACCTTGCACATGCTGGACAGACTGTGCGAGCAGCAGCAGGCCATAGTGGAGTTTCAGCTGCAGCACGCACGGGTCAGTCGCACTGCGGATCAGCCCCACTTCACCACCAATGACTGGGCCTCCATGCGAGACCTGTGTGCCCTGTTGCGCTGTTTCGAGTACTCCACCAACATGGCCAGTGGCGATGACGCCGTTATCAGCGTTACAATACCACTTCTATGTCTCCTTGAGAAAACACTTAGGGCGATGATGGAAGAGGAGGTGGCCCTTGAGGAGGAGGAGGAAGAGGGGTAATTTTTAGCACTTTCAGGCCAGTCTCTTCGAAGTGACTCAGAGGGAGGTTTTTTGCAACAGCAGAGGCCAGGTATAAATGTGGCCAGACAGGGCCCACTACTGGAGGACGTGGAGGACGTGGAGGACGAGGATGAGGAGGAGGTGGAGGAGGATGAGGATGAAGCAGGTTCACAGCGGGCTGGCACCCAACGCAGCTCGGGCCCATCACTGGTGCGTGGCTGGGGGGAAACGCAGGACGATGACGATACACCTCCCACAGAGGACAGCTTGTCCTTACCTCTGGGCAGCCTGGCACACATGAGCGACTACATGCTGCAGTGCCTGCGCAACGACAGCAGAGTTGCCCACATTTTAACGTGTGCAGACTACTGGGTTGCCACCCTGCTGGATCCACGGTACAAAGACAATGTGCCCACCTTAATTCATGCACTGGAGCGTGATAGTAAGATGCGCGAGTACAAGCGCACGTTGGTAGACGCGCTACTGAGAGCATTCCCAAATATCACAGGGGAACAAGTGGAAGCCCAAGGCGAAGGCAGAAGAGGAGCAAGAGGTCGCCAATGCAGCTGTGTCACGGCCAGCTCCTCTGAGGGCAGGGTTAGCATGGCAGAGATGTGGAAAAGTTTTGTCACCACGCCACAGCTAACTGCACCACCACCTGATACGGAACGTGTTAGCAGGAGGCAACATTTCAATAAGATGGTGGAACAGTACCTGTGCACACCCCTCCACGTACTGACTGATGGTTCGGCCCCATTCAACTTCTGGGTCTCCAAATTGTCCACGTGGCCAGAGCTAGCCTTTTATGCCTTGGAGGTGATGGCCTGCCCGGCGGCCAGCGTTTTGTCTGAACGTGTATTCAGCACGGCAGGGGGCGTCATTACAGACAAACGCAGCCGCCTGTCTACAGCCAATGTGGACAAGCTGACGTTCATAAAAATGAACCAGGCATGGATCCCACAGGACTTGTCCATCCCTTGTGCAGATTATACGTAAAAGATAAAAGAAAAAATTGAAGTGGATTTGTGGAGAGGGGGATTGGGACAGGGAGAGGAGAATAGGAGGGGTGAAGCGCCAGAGGAGAACTTGAAACTAGCGTCAAATTACCAGCTTGTGATAGGCTGGCCACAGTGCAAGGCAGCTGCCCACCTAAAAAGAGACAAGGCGCAGGGACATGGACAATGTGCCATACGCAACAGAACAAATACAATATAGTGGGGCGCCAATTACACGTGACCGATATTACAAGGGTGGCTGTAAAGAACAGTATACAGATTATTCACAACCGCTCAAATAGCAGTTTTATTGGTGCTAGGATTGAGCTATATAGAAAACATGCCATAACTGTGATGGAATAATATTATTATAATAAATTGAGTCAAGGGACTTACTTCACCAGGGAGGAGGATGAACAGGATAAGCTCAAGACACCTGTCCTCCTTACCTCCCTCGCCGAGGTCGCCTGTGAGATGGATACACACCCTGTCCTCGTAATGAAAGGAAACTTGAGGGCTTCAAACCAAGGATGCTTGTTTATTCCAATAAAAGAGCTCCACCCGTTTCGGGGATTACAACTAAGTCCCCTTTATCAAGAGCATAAATATAAGCATAACAAAACACTGAAAAAACTCACGGTTAAATAGGGAGAATGCATATGCAATGATATGCATTCTCCCTATTTAACCGTGAGTTTTTTCACACCATTAGCTTCCTAAAGGCAGCAGACCTAACTAATTGATACGGCAACAACTTAGCCAGATGGGACTTAAGCTGCGCACCATCCGATTGCTGGGTGAGTATAGTTGTTTCCTGGTCATGCATTCCAGTTAAAGATGACCGAAGTTATCAAAAATTTGATTCAGCTGCTTTGCAGAAAATCACAAAGAAATTTGATTTGTTACAAATTACTTTGTCACAAATCACATTCCATTGTATGTAGCGGGTGCAATGACCCTGTCACTGAACCCCTTAGATGCCATGTTCAACACTGATCGCGGTATCTCACATTGAGGCTCAGGGGTTATCGGGGGTAAAAAAAATGAAAAAATCCAAACTCACCTCATCCATTTGCTCTCCTAGAGGCCGTCGCGGCCATCTTGATTGAATAAAACACACCAAATCTTGCACGCAATGACAAGATGTTGTCACACGCCTCTACTTAAGCAAATAGATGAATTATTTATATATATATATATATATATATATATATATATATATATATATATATATATATATAGTTTTACTGTCATTTCAGGAAAAATTGATTTGTTGCCACGAAGTGCAAGGAAATTTGGCTTTCCTGAAATTCAGATCGAAGTCCACTTCATCAACTTCGATTCGCTCAACACTAATTCCAGTACTGATAGCTGATGATGGAGCGGAGGATGAGTCTGAGCGGGAGAAGTGGAAAGGGATAATGACAATGTGAAGTACACTGTACTGCCAGTCGATGAGGCCTGATGGCTGCAAGGGGGGCTGGAAAAACAGGGGCTGCCACCTCTGTTTGCCCACGGAATGGAATAATGCCATTTCATGTGGTTCAATAGAGCTGTGGTGCCTATTAGGGATGAGCGAATTGACTTCGGATGAAACATCTGAAGTCGATTCACATAATACTTCGTGCAGTATTAGAATGTATTGGCTCCTATGAACCGAAGTTATTACCACTTGGAACCGAACCCGAATTCGGGAAAAGGTTTTTAACAGTAGAAATTAATTTCTGAAGTTATTTCCAGAAGTCCCGCGAGACTTCGCGAAGTAATAACTTTGAGAAGTAACAACTCCATACAGTGTTCAAACTAAGTATTATGCAAATCGATTTTGGATGTTTTATCCAAAGTCGATTCGTTCATCCCTAGTGCCTACATTTGTATTTGCCTGCTCACGTATTATTTTGCTCTTGCACAGTTTACACGTGCTTTTGTCTTCCGGCAGCGTGGGGAAAAATTGGCAGACGGGAGAAACTCATGCTGCAGAGATAGAAACAGCCGAGCTCAGTTTAGGTCTGGCATGTTTTGGGCCTCACCCACCCACAGCGTCAGTGGCATCACCAGATCCCGAAGCAGACCTGGTCCTGGCTGTTCTTTGGGAGGTTCTTGGTCTCTGCTCTTTATTGCTGCCACCATCACCCTCCTCCTCTGATGTTGCCTCCTACTCACCACCCCAATCTGGCTGCCAGGTCTTGTCAAGCCCACAATCATCATTGGAGTCCTCACCCTCCCTTCCGCTTCTATTAGACTGTGATATCATTGTGGGTTCTTTGACCCTCCTCATCTGCTCTTCCCCGACCTCCACACAGCTATGCCTGGGGTCTTCAGCCTCCTCCTCCACTTCCTCCTCAGAGCAGTACAAACACTGACTGCTCTCACACAAGTCATCAGACTCTCTTTACTATCTATTGGAGGGCGTGGACGGTTTTCTTGCCACTTCTTAGGAAAAAGGAATGGGCAGTAGAGACTGAGAGGACTCTATTAAAAGCCTTCTTTGGGGCTACAAGGAGGAGGAGCAGAAGGAATGCTGTGACCCCAAGGCACGGTGTTGGACTCTGAAGTCACCTCCATGTCATCCTGCTGCGACTGAGAGGAGGAGTGAGCCATCTAATCCATAATCTCATCCTCTTTCTCTTCAACTATAATGTTACGCCTTTCTGAAGCATGGGAAACTGTGGCCTACTACTACTACTTCTGGCCGGTTGGTGCTGCTGCTACTACCCACTTTCAGGCTCTGGGTCTTTCTATTTGAACCCTTACATAGTCTAGACATTTTTGGGCCTCTCGATAATGTTGTGCACTACCATGTGTATTGGTGTAATAATCATGTATATATGCTGCTAGTTTGAATATAATCAACAACCCCCACCCCTAAAAATAAAAAGATTAAAAACGAAAGAATAAAGGGAAACTGATTTGGCCCTAATATGTTATCATTCTCAGATATTTTTGTGTGCTGCCCTGTGTATTGTTGTAATAATCATGTACAGTGGATATAAAAAGTCTACACACCCCTGTTAAAATGTCAGGTTTCTGTGATGTAAAAAAATGAGACAAAGATAAATCATTTCAGAACTTTTTCCTCCTTTAATGTGACCTATAAACCGTACAACTCAATTGAAAAACAAACTGAAATCTTTTAGGTAGAGGGAAGAAAAATATATAAAAATAAAATAATATGGTTGCATAAGTGTGCACACCCATAAACTAATATTTTGTTGAACCACCTTTTGATTTTATTACAGCACTCAATCTTTTTGGGTATGAGTCTATCAGCATGGCACATTTTGACTTGGCAAGATTTGCCCACTCTTCTTTGCAAAAAACACTCCAAATCTGTCAGATTGTGAGGGCATCTTCTGTGCACAGCCCTCTTCAGATCATCCAACAGATTTTCAGGTTTGGGCTCTGGCTGGGCCATTCAAAAACTTTTATCTTCTTCTTTTGCTGATTTGGATGTATTATTTGGGTCGTTGTCATGCTGAAAGATGAAATTCCTCTTCATGTTCAGCTTTCTAGCAGAAAGCCTGAAGGTTTTGTGCCAATATTGACTAGTATTTGGAACTGTTCATAATTCCCTCTAGCTTAACTAAGGCCCCAGTTGCAGCTGAATAAAAACAGCCCCAAAGCATGATGCTGCCGCCACCACCATGCTTCACTGTGGGAATGGTGTTCTTTTGATGATGTGCAGTGTTTTTGCGGCAAACATATCTTTTTGAATTATGGCCAAAAAGTTCAACCTTGGTTTCATCAGACCATAGCACCTTTTCCCACATGCTTTTGGGAGACTTCAGATGTGTTTTTGCAAAATGTAGCCTGGCTAGGATGTTTTTCTTCGTAAGAAAAGGCTTTTCTATTGCCACTCTACCCCATAGCCCAGACATAGAATACGGGAGATTGTTGTCACATGTACCACACAGCCAGTACTTGACAGATATTCCTGCAGCTCCTTTAATGTTGTTGTAGGCCTCTTGGTAGCCTCCCGGAACAGTTTTCTTCTCGTCTTTTCATCAATTTTGGAGGGATGTCCAGTTCTTGGTAATGTCACTGTTGTGCCATATTTTCTCCACTTGATGATGACTGTCTTCACTTTGTTCCATGGTATATCTAATGCCTTGGAAATTCTTTTGTACCCTTCTCCTGATTGATACCTTTTAACAATGAGATCCTTCTGATGCTTTGGAAGCTCTCTGTGGACCATGGCTTTTGCTGTGGGATGCGACTAAGAAAATTTCAGGAAAGACCAACTAGAGCAGCAAACTTTATTTGGGGTTAATCAGAGGCACTTTAAATGATGGCAGGTGTATGCTGACTCCTATTTAACATGATTTTGAATCTGATTGCTTAATTCTGAACACAGCTACATCAACCAGTTATAAAAGGGGGTGCACACTTATGCAACCACATTATTTAAGTTTTTTTGTTTTCTTCCCTCCACCTAAAAAATTTCAGTTTGTTTTTCAATTGAGTGTTACAGTTTATAGGTCACATTAAAGGTGGAAATAGTTCTGAATTGATTTATCTTTGGCCTCATGCACACAACCGTATTTTTTCACGGTCTGCAAAACGGGGTTCCGTTGGTCCGTGATCCGTGACCGTTTTTTCGTCCGTGGGTCTTCCTTGATTTTTGAAGGATCCACGGACCTGGCCGTGCGGAGCCAAACGGATCCGTCCTGAATTACAATGCAAGTCAATGGGGACGGATCCGTTTCACGTTTACACAATATGGTTCAATTTCAAACGGATCCGTCCCCCATTGACTTTCAATGTAAAGTCAGGAGTTAATATACCATAGGATCGGAGTTTTCTCCAATCCGATGGTATATTTTTACTTGAAGCGTCCCCATCACCATGGGAACGCCTCTATGTTAGAATATACTGTCGGATATGAGTTACATTGTGAAACTCATATCCGACAGTATATTCTAACACAGAGGCGTTCCCATAGTGATGGGGACGCTTCTAGTTAGAATATACTACAAACTGTGTACAAGACTGCCCCCTGCTGCCTGGCAGCACCCGATCTTTTACAGGGGGCTGTGATCAGCACAATTAACCCTTCAGGTGCCGCACCTGAAGGGGTTAATTGTGCGTATCATAGCCCCCTGTAAGAGATCAGGGGCTGCCAGGCAGCAGGGGGCAGACCCCCCTCCCTCCCCAGTTTGAATATCATTGGTGGCCATTGTGCGGCCCCCCGCCCCCCCCTCTATTGTAATTTCATTGGTGGCCAGTGTGCGGCCTCCGTCGGCCCCCCTCCCCCTCTATTGTAATTTCATTGGTGGCCAGGGTGCGGCCTCTGTCGGCCCCTCTCCCCACTCTATTGTAATTTCATTGGTGGCCAGTGTGCGGCCTCCGTCGGCCCCCCTCCCCCCCTCTATTGTAATTTCATTGGTGGCCAGTGTGCGGCCTCCATCGCCCCCCCCCCTCCCTGTATTGTATTATCATTGGTGGCCAGTGTACGCCCCCCCCCCCGCTCCCCCTATATTGTATTAATATCATTGGTGGCAGGTGTGCGGCCTCCCCTCTCCCCCCCCCCCCCGCCCGATCATTGGTGGCAACGGAGATTCCGATCGAAGTCCCAGTTTAATCGCTCTGGGGCTCCAATCAGTAACTATGGCAACCAGGACGCTACTGCAGGCCTGGTTACCATGGTTACTTAGCAATATTACAATATTAGAAGCATCATACTTACCTGCTGGCTGCTGCGCTGTCTGTGTCCAGCCGGGAGCTCCTCCTACTGGTAAGTGACAGATCATTAAGCAATGCACCGCACAGACCTGTCACTTACCAGTAGGAGGAGCTCCCGGCCGGACACAGACATCGCAGCAGCCAGCAGGTAAGTATGATGCTTCTAATATTGTAATATTGCTAAGTAACCATGGCAACCAGGCCTGCAGTAGCGTCCTGGTTGCCATGGTTACTGATCGGAGCCCCAGAGCGATTAAACTGGGACTCCGATCGGAATCTCCGCTGACACCAATGATTGGGGGGGGAGGGGTGGCCGCACACTGGCCACCAATGATATTAATACAATAGAGGGGGGGCCGGGGGGGGCGCACACTGGCCACCAATGATATTAATACAATAGAGGGGGGGCGGGGGGGCCGCACACTGGCCACCAATGATATTCAAACTGGGGATGGAGGGGGGTCTGCCCCAGCCTGCCTGGCAGCCCCTGATCTCTTATAGGGGGCTATGATATGCACAATTAACCCCTCAGGTGCAGCACCTGAGGGGTTAATTGTGCGGATCACAGCCCCCTGTAAGAGATCGGGTGCTGCCAGGCAGCAGGGGGCAGTCATGTACACAGTTCTCAGTATATTCTAACTAGAAGCGTCCCCATCACTATGGGAACGCCTCTGTGTTAGAATATACTGTTGGATTTGAGTTTTCACGAAGTGAAAACTCATCTCTGAAAAAGCTTTTATGCAGACGGATCTTCGGATCCGTCTGCATGAAAGTAACCTACGGCCACGGATCACGGACGCGGATGCCAATCTTGTGTGCATCCGTATTCTTTCACGGACCCATTGACTTGAATGGGTCCGTGAACCTTTGTCCGTCAAAAAAATAGGACAGGTCATATTTTTTGGACGGACAGGAAACACGGATCACGGATGCGGCTGCAAAACGGTGCATTTTCCGATTTTTCCACGGACCCATTGAAAGTCAATGGGTCCGCAAAAAAAAACGGAAAACGGCACAACGGCCACGGATGCACACAACGGTCGTGTGCATGAGGCCTTTGTCTCATTTTTTTTACAGCACATAAATCTGACATTTTAACAGGGGTGTGTAGACTTTTTATATCCACTGTATATATACTGTTAGTTTGAATATAATCAACCCCAATAAAAAAAAATAAAAAAATTGATTGGAAACATCTGTGATCACAGAAATAAAGGGAAACTGATTTAGGCCTCAATTAATTATACCTCACAGATACTTCTGTGTATTGGCCAGTGTATTTCTGTTGATCACCTATATGCTGGTTTAATAAAATTTAACAAATCCCCGACAAAATTAAATTCCATACCCCCCCCCAAAAAAAAAAAATAGAACTGAACTGTGTGTGTGTGCAAATAATTAATATGGATGATCAAAGTCGATTCACATAAAACTTTGTTCCCATACTGTACAGAGCAGGAACCGAAGTTATTGCTTCGAGAATGAGCCAAGAGACATAGTACACCAAAGCTTGCACAAAGGAGTTCCCTGGCATGGAAATTCTTCAGGCAGTGTGCTGATCACAGGACACGGGTGGTTTGCATATAGTGCAGTCAGAGCCTGAAGCAAGGCATAAATGTTCTCAAACTGAGCAACAGCTGCATGATCTGTCATCTAACCACAAAGCACTAGCTGCAGTTGAGTAGACACCTCAAGAACCACAAAAGATCAGAGGCTCCTCCTGCTCCCTCTTCTGCTGTGGTCTCAGCCTCTTCCTCCCCCTCTGAAACGACAGGATCACCTGCCACCCCGCAAACAGACAATGTGGCAGCCACACCACCACCAATGTCACCCAGCATGTCCACACCGTCCCATGGAAGCGTTCAGCTGTCCATCCCATAAACACTGGAGAAAAAGAGGAAGTACCACCCTGCCCCCCCACGAGCCCTGGCCCTGAATGCCAGCATTTCAAAACTGCTGGCCTCTGAAATGCTGCCATTGCATCTGGTGGAGACGGACAGTTTTAAAAATGTAATGACAGCAGCTGTACCACAGTACGTGGCGGAAAAATTCAGGTGTGCGCTGTTTAACACCATAAGTGGCAAGGTCACATAACCACTGACACGTGGACTAGTAAGTACGGACAGGGACATTATATCTCTGTAAGTGCCCACTGGGTAATTGTAGTAGTGGCTGGGCCTGAGGCAGACAGTGGTTTGGTTTATTTACAGATGCCTAAACAGGCGTTAGACCTATCTTGACCCAGGTGAAATTTAAAACTTCACTTTTATTACTAGATGGACTAAAAACGAAATGTGAACGTGGTGCATTTGTTTTAAATTTTTTAATTAACGAACCAAAAGAAAGGAGAGTTAAAAATACAGTCACCACTCCACTGGTGTATACAAATGTTAGTCAGTTACACAAGGGCGAGAGCATGTGCACTTTCTCTCACCCTTATCACTTTAAAGGCAAATAAACTGCCGTCACACCGTTTGCATTGCTACTGCCAAGTGAAATGGGTCGTCAATCCAACCGTGTATTTGTGGAAGCAGAGATACGTCATCCCACTATGATATCAGCACATTGGAACATCACTTGTTCTCTCAGACTGACATCTATCCTAATGGCAGTTGGCTCTGCAAACGGAACAAGCACAGCTTTGATGCCTTGTCTAACTGCTTAGTTAACCTAGCTTTGAAATGTAGGCCAGCCGGACTACTATTAGCTAATTAACAGTGGAGTGAGGCGCTGAGTTTAAAAACTAAGACTGCCCCCCGACATGTTTCACCAGATTCTGGCTTCTTCAGGGGTAAATGGGCAGCAATGAGTGACCCTATCCGACTGGAGGATTAAATACATTGTGTTTAGATTGACAAACCTAACATCCTATGAGATATAAGGCAAAAAAATCAGCCAACCAATCATGTCCAAGACCACACACCCACTCAGGGAGTGAAGCGCCAATCCAAGTAGTCTGCTGGATTCGTCATCACTGACACGCTGTCATCATCACTGATGCGCTGTCAGAGTCGCCTGCTAAGTTCGTCATATGTGACGCGCTGTCCTCCAGATGCCTACGCGGACACTTGGAGCATAGGAGCTGATATTATTAAACTGCGCATGCGCACAGACTCTGACCCTGAAAGGCGAAAGTACTGCGCGATCTGCGGCTGCGCTGACACTTGGAGCATCGGAGCTGATATTATTAGGCTGCGCGAACACTTAGAGCATCGGAGCTGGTATTGTTAGACTGCGCTTGCACAACGACTCTCACTCTGAAAGGGGAGAGTGCTGTGCGAACTGTGGCTGCGCTGATACTTAGTGCAAAAGCTTAATATCATTAGGGCACATTTAAGGCATATATACTATGCCCTATGGTTGCGCTGCGCTGAACAAGGCTGCGCGTGAGCTTTGAGGTGAATGAGTATTGAATGAACACTCGGTTGACCATCTAATGCACCAAAAAACTGCAAAAAACAGACCCTGAGATCACTCAGCCCTATAGATGTATATTGCATGCATATCTGTGGTACGGATGCTGTAAGGTGCTCCTTACTGTATTGAATATAATATATATATCATCTACAATATCACAGCTACATAATTAAAGGGATGGCATTAGTATTTACAGTAGTGGTACATATTGGGTTTTTGCCAAAAGGATGTATCCATGTTTCTATTACTGATAAGTGGACACTATGTATTCCAACTGTAGAGATAATTAATAATCAACACAGTACTTGGGGTACATAGAAGTTTTGGCTCTGTAAGTATACAGTTATATAGATGTCAGATGACACTTGAAAAGTGAAAATAATAAAGTAAATATACAAAAATATACAAAAAGTAAAAAGCAACAGCTTTTAACCACACAACTAACCTCCTTCATTCTCGAAGAAAAGCAGTGAAGGCGAAGCCCTCGTTAAGCCCTTTTGGATTGAGACTATCAAGACAGTAGATCCACCTAGTCTCTTCTTTCAGAAGGATGGCATCCAAGTCACCCTTTCTTACTCCTAGGGTTTTTTTGCAGATTCCCCAGAATTTGAGCACCTTATGATCTCCACCATGATAGGCCCTTACATGCCTGGAAATGGAAGTATCTGCCTTATTGTTGATGCTACTAATATGTTGGGAGATCCTTCTCCTAAACTCTTGCGACATAAATCTTAGGACATGAACATTGAATGGCATATATAATGCCTTTGGTCTTACAGTTGATGTATTGCCTAATGTGGTACTCTTTCTCATCCACAGGGTTGACAAAGGATCAACATCTTCTCACAAGGGGGCAGAAGACACAGTCCCCACACGGGTAAGTGCCCATTATATTTGATGTTAGCCAGGTAGTTTTAGGCGTTACAGAACGATAAAAACTGTGGACCAGTGTGTCCTTTAAATTCCTACCTCGACCGCAGGTGACACTGGGGTTCTGCGTAATAACTGCCCTCAGGTCATTGTCCGCTCACAGGACATGCCAGTGTTTCTTCAGAATTCGGAACACCTGATTGTTTTGGGCATCAAAGGTGCCAATGTATCTCACAACATTTGTGTTGGAATCTTTAGGTGTGGCATTTAACAGTTCTGTCCGGTTAGTGCTACTTGCCCTGGCATATGACTGGTGTAAAACCTTTTTAGGATATCCTCTTGCACGAAAACGGTCGTATAGATTTTTGCTCTCTTTAATAAAACTGGCGTCATCTGAACAGTTCCTGCGGGCCCTAATGTACTGTCCCACAGGTATTCCCTTTTTGAGTGGTCTCGGGTGGTAACTGTGCCACTGTAATAAATTATTTGTCGCTGTGGGTTTACGATGAATCTAAGACTGGATGTGGCCATCAGGGTCCAGGGTAAGTTTAAGATTCAGAAACATGATAGTGTTTTTGTGAATCTCAGAAGTGAATGTCATACGAATGGAGTTGGTATTAAGTGTGAGAACAACCTGGTGAAACTTATCAGTGGTGCCTTCCCAAAGAATTAGTACATCATCGATGTACCTACCCCAGAAAAGTATATGCTGTGTAAAATCAGAGAGATCGTGTGTGAAAACAATGGTGTCCTCCCACCACCCTAAAAAGAGATTAGCGTAATTTGGTGCAGACTTACTTCCCATTGCGGTGCCAACCGATTGTAAATAATAGTGTCCGTGATCTCAGGGTCTGAGTGATCTCAGGGTCTGTTTTTTGCAGTTTTTTGGTGCATTAGATGGTCAACTGAGTGTTCATCCAATGCTCATTCACCTCTAAGCTCACGCGCAGCCTTGTTCAGCACAGCGCAACCATAGGGCATAGTATATATATGCCTTAAATGTGCCCTAATGATATTAAGCTTTTGCACTAAGTATTAGCGCAGCCGCAGTTCGCACAGCACTCTCCCCTTTCAGGGTGAGAGTCGGTGCGCAAGCGCAGTCTAACAATACCAGCTCCGATGCACTAAGTGTTCGCGCAGCCTAATAATATCAGCTCCGATGCTCCAAGTGTTAGCGCAGCCGCAGATCACGCAGTACTTTCCCCTCTTAGGGTCAGAGTCTGTGTGCATGCGCAGTTTAATAATATCAGCTCCGATGCTCCAAGTGTCCGCGCAGGCATCTGGAGGACAGCGCGTCACATATGACGAACTTAGCAGGCGACTCTGACAGCGCATCAGTGATGATGACAGCGTGTCAGTGATGACGAATCCAGCAGACTACTTGGATTGGCGCTTCACTCCCTGAGTGGGTGTGTGGTCTTGGACATAATTGGTTGGCTGATTTTTTTTGCCTTATATCTCATAGGATGTTAGGTTTGTCAATCTAAACACGATGTATTTAATCCTCCAGTCGGATGGGGTCACTCATTGCTGCCCATTTACCCCTGAAGAAGCCAGAATCCTGGTGAAACATGTCGGGTGGCAGTCTTAGTTTTTAAACTCAGCGCCTCACTCCACTGTTAATTAGCTAATAGTAGTCCGGCTGGCCTACATTTCAAAGCTAGGTTAACTAAGCAGTAAGACACGGCATCAAGGCTGTGCTTGTTCCGTTTGCAGAGCCAACTGCCATTAGGATAGATGTCAGTCTGAGAGAACAAGTGATGTTCCAATGTGCTGATATCATAGTGGGGTGACGTATCTATGCTCCCACAAATACACGGTTGGATTGACGACCCATTTCACTTGGCAGTAGCAATGCAAACGGTGTGACAGCAGTTTATTTGCCTTTAAAGTGATACGGGTGAGAGAAAGTGCACATGCTCTCGCCCTTGTGTAACTGACTAACATTTGTATACACCAGTGGAGTGGTGACTGTATTTTTAACTCTCCTTTCTTTTGGTTCGTTAATTAAAAATTTAAAAACAAATGCACCACGTTCACATTTCGTTTTTAGTCCATCTAGTAATAAAAGTGAAGTTTTAAATTTCACCTGGGTCAAGATAGGTCTAACGCCTGTTTAGGCATCTGTAAATAAACTAATTAAATAACCTTACCCAGGTAATGTTCCAATCATGAATATGGACAGCGGTTTGGCGCATGTCCTACCGCCACTGAGGATTGCTGAACATTTCTCAGTGCCTCCTGTTGCCTTTTCCTCCTACTCCGCTTTCTCCTCTGGTTCCTCCTCTACCGCCTCCTCATCATGTCAGCACCACCAACTTCAGCACAGCCAAGTTTGGGGGAAAGACCCCACACCGAGCAGCAGCTGTGGGAAGGCATGGGAGAATAAACCGAGTTGCTGGTGCCACTGAGCCTCAAGCCAGGCCTGGTGGTGTGCAATAATGTGCAAAACACACATCCCTTGCCTGGCGTATGTGTTGAACTTGGTGGTTCAGAGGTTCTTCAAGAATTACCCAGATATATCACAGCTGCTGCAGAAAGTGAGGGCCGTTTAAGAGCATTTTCGACATTCTCTGCTCGCCTATCTGCGTGGAAGCAAAGTCTTCGGCCTTCCCGCTCACCGCCTCATAAGCGACATACCCACAAGGTGGAACTCCAACTTGCACATGCTGGAGAGCAGCAGGCATTAGGGGAGTTTCAGCTTCAGCACGCATGGGTGAGTCGCTCTGCGGAACAGCAACATTTCACCGCCAATGAGTGGGCCTCCATGCGGGACTTGTGTGCTATGTTGCGCTGCTTCGAGTACTCTACGAACATGGCCAGCGGTGATGACACCGTCAGACTTACTATCCCACTTCTATGCCTCCTTGAAAAAACGCTTCAGGTGCTGATGGATGAGGATGTGGCACAGGAGGAAGAGGAGGAGGAACAGGGATTATTCCAACGGTTATAAGGCCAGTCATCCACAGATGGCTCCGAGGGTGGGTTCTTGCACCAACAGCGGCCAGGTACCCAACTGTCCGGACAGGGCATGGTTTTTGAAGATGATGAGGAGGAGGAGGAGCAGCATCTCCGTTCACAGCAGGGTTGCACCCAAATCAGCTCACTGGCATCAAAGGAGCATGGCTGGGAAATACACAGGACAAAGACGATACACCTCCCACTAAGGACAGCTTGTTGTTGCCTCTTGGCAGTTTGGCACACACATGAGCAAATACATGCTGCAGTGCATGTGCAACGACAGCCGAATTGCCCACATTCTAACTGGTGCTTATTACTGGGTGGCCGCCCTGTTGGATCCTCGCTACAAGGACAATGTGCTGTCCTTACTTCCGTCATTGGAGCATGAACGGGTGATGCCCGAGTACAGGCGTATGCTGTTAGAGGCACTACTGATCGCGTTCCCAGCTGACAGCGGGGGATCAGTGGAAGCATGAGGTGGAGACGCAGGAGGAGCACCGTCAGCAATTCAGAAGGGAGGGTTAGCATGACCGAAATGTGGAAAATCTTTGTCTACATGCCACAATATACAGTATCACAATCTGAAATGGACCATCTTAGCAGGAGTAGTCCACACGTCTGCATGTACTGACTGATGGGTCTGCCCCGTTTAAAAAATATATATATAATAATAATAAGGTTGGTGACCTCCTCCGCCTCTTCTGCCTGCCCTGCCACGTCCGCCTCCTCCTCCACTGGGACATCTGCCTCCAGATTGTTATGTCTTATATTGACAGAGTAGAGAAGTGTTTTGGGCACACCTAGCCATTGTTGTACTTCGGCGCAGTTTGTGCATTCCCTTTGCTATTTCCCAATGTTTTGGGGCCTCCACAAATAGTGTTGGTCGCGAATATTCTAATTGCGAATTTTTATCGCGAATATCGGCACTTCGAGAATTCGCAAAGATGTACATGGTGGGCCATTTATATGGATACACCTCAATAAAATGGGAATGGTTGGTGATATTAACTTCCTGTTGGTGGCACATTAGTATATGTGAGGGGGGAAACTTTTCAAGATGGGTGGTGACCATGGCGGCCATTTTGAAGTCGGCCATTTTGAATCCAACTTTTGTTTTTTTCAATAGGAAGAGGGTCATTTGACACATCAAACTTATTGGGAATTTCACAAGAAAAACAATGGTGTGCTTGGTTTTAACGTAACTTTATTCTTTCATGAGTTATTTACAAGTTTCTGACCACTTACAAAATGTGTTCAATGTGCTGCCCATTGTGTTGGATTGTCAATGCAAGCCTCTTCTCCGACTCTTCACACACTGATAGCAACACCGCAGGAGAAATGCTAGCACAGGCTTCCAGTATCCGTAGTTTCAGGTGCTGCACATCTCGTATCATCTGAAGGCAATCGTCTATGCTGTGAAGATACGAGATGTGCAGCACCTGAAACTACGGATACTGGAAGCCTGTGCTAGCATTTTTCCTGCGGTGTTGCTATCAGTGTGTGAAGAGTGGGAGAAGAGGGTTGCATTGACAATCCAACACAATGGGCAGCACATTGAACACATTTTATAAGTGGTCAGAAACTTGTAAATAACTCATGAAAGAATAAAGTTACGTTAAAACCAAGCACACCATTGTTTTTCTTGTGAAATTCCCAATAAGTTTGATGTGTCAAATGACCCTCTTCCTATTGAAAAAACAAAAGTTGGATTCAAAATGGCCAACTTCAAAATGGCCGCCATGGTCACCACCCATCTTGAAAAGTTTCCCCCTCACATATACTAATGTGCCACAAACAGGAAGTTAATATCACCAACCATTCCCATTTTATTAAGGTGTATCCATATAAATGGCCCACCCTGTAGAATGTAGGGCTATATATTCGTAATCGTGAATATTTAGGATTTTTTTTTTCATCAGTAACCTCCCTTCTTGCTTGTGGGCCAATGAGAAGGTGCAATATCTTTGATATGCGCATCATTAGTGCAGATTTGCGCAATCACAAAAATAATGACTGGAGATCACGAATTCTAGAATTCGCTAATTTATTGCCTATGCTGTTCATCACTATCCACAAAAAAAAAAAAGGAAAAAAAATAAAATAAATAAATAAATAAAATAAGGTTGGTGACTTCCTCCGCCTCCTCCACCTGCAACACCACGTCCGCCTACTCCATCTGCACCACCATGTCCGCCTCCTCCTCTGGGACCTCTGCCTCCAGGCTTAATATTGTTATGTCTTATATTGGCAGAGTAGAGAAGTATACCAGACGCACCTAGTCATTGTTGTACTCCAGCGCAGTTTCTGCGTTCTTTGCCATCTCCCACTGTTTGGTGGTTGACAGTTACCAACCCCCCCCCAAAAAAATAAAAAAATAAAAATAAGACTACTAGTAAGACAACCCATTTTGAATTCATCTAAATGGGAAGAGGAAATTATTCTATGTAGCGTGTCTGTGAAAGTCATGAATGTTTAAAAAAAAATCCGGAAACCCCTTCATCCGTCTTAACTGTTGAAGGAGGAGAGTAAATTCTTCTGTGGAGTGTGAGATCTATTACTGAGACAATTTTTTTACCCAGTTTTAACCCATGACAAACTAGCACTAAACTGTCATGCCGTGGCCCTTAACAACCTGACACAGAATTGACACATGGAAAGAAAAAGAAAACAGAAAGAGTGTTGGCTTCCTCCCCCACCTCCGCCTCCTCTTCCACCTACACCACCATGTCCACAGAGTCCTCAACTTCCTACTCCATTTGGCCTCTTGGTTCAAGATTGTAATTTTAAATTTTTATGTATTTTATGTCATTTTAATTCATTTCCCTATCCACTTTTTTGCAGGGCAATTGTACTGCTTTTACACACACTTTGCAGCCCTCTATCCCTTTTATTACTTTTTTAAAGCCATTTTAGTGCTCCAAAGTTTGGGTCCCCATTGACTTCAATGGGGTTTGTTGTTCTGGGTCAGCTTCCCTGCTGTCAGCTTCCCTGTTTGTCCCTATTCTACACATACATTTCTTCTTCTTCTTTGGAATCCTAGCCTTTCCCTTCACTTTCCCTCCCATAGTCTCACTGCTTTTACAGTAAAGAATTTTCTTCAATGTTGACAGAAAATCCTTACCAGCCTTTAGTTTCCAGGCCCTCTTTTTTACCACTTTTAAATATTGGCATCACATTTGCATATGTGGAACAGATACTGTCATTAGAGAGCCCTTAAGTATCTGAAATAAGGATCTGTCTTTACCTAACTTAATTCTCTTAGAATACAAAGGTGTATGCCATCTGGATCCGATGATTTGTCAATTTTAATCTTTTTAAGGATACTTTCACACTCGCGTTTTGCCTGATCCGGCAGGGATCAGCAA
Source organism: Bufo bufo (assembly GCF_905171765.1). NCBI lineage: Eukaryota > Metazoa > Chordata > Amphibia > Anura > Bufonidae > Bufo > Bufo bufo. Next base: position 297,393,621 of record NC_053393.1, read on the forward strand.
AATTGCTTCAGTTTCTGAAAACACAACCAGCTGCATTCGTTATGAACGTATCTGTCACGAGAAGGAGGTCCCAGGAGAGACCACTGCATCGTCAAGCAATAAACAAACGGAAATCAGGTACAGACACACAAGAGTTTATTGAACAAACAAAAACCAGGGAAGGCAGCAGACAAAACATAAGCTCTATGTACCGTCAGCACAGTGGGAGAAAACCCCCACTGTGCCACTGCCTAGTAATACTCCAGAGGGGCGTGACTAAGCAACTCCTGGTATTCACTAGGACCCCAGATGGTAGGGTTAGACTTTGCAGCAGGAAGTTGCCAGGGTCCACTCTGGAGCATGAACTAGACAGTGACAGCAAGAACAAATGGACAACAGGTACCAGAAGGTACCGACGGCACATAGGCATACATAACAGACAGGCAAATACAAACAGGGCAACTTATAACACAAGCAGGAGTACATAGCAAGGAAACAGGAGTGACAATGAGCAGAGAAGGACTTGCTCCACCACTAGTAAACTGCATGGCCTTGCGCATGCCACTCTGCTGCAAAGAAAGGTGCAGCAAGGGCTTGCTAAACAGAGATATGAATACACACAAGGTAACTAAAACATAACTGACAGAACAGATAACAGAAACACAGGAAAGAGGACATCAAAGAGGACGGGAAAGAGGACGTCAATGAACAAGTAGGAAACCCACAGAGCACAGACAGACAGACACGGATCCCATGGGTCAGCAGCATGGGAGAGTGAGTACAAACAGGAGCAGGACAAGACAACACACACCAGGAGAGCTGACACAGAACTGAGGAAACCTCAGCTTTATATACAGGTTCCATGGGTGAAGCAGAGAGACCACACCCATGGAGCAGACAGAGGATTAACTCCTAATAGGCACACAGGGGAGTTAACCCATAAAGAACCACAAATGACACACAGGAACGGAACTTCAGCGAGGAGTGCCGAACGAGCAAGGACGGAAGATCACAGCCAGAGATAGTGGCTGTGACAGTATCCTGTTCCATTATTTTTAAAATAGCAATGACGGATCCGGTATGAACACCTTTGAAAGTCAATGGAGTACGGATCCGTTTTCTATTGAGTCTGAGAAAACAGATTTGGCACCATTAACTTCTTCCCGACCGCCTAACGCACAGATGCGTCCTGGCGGCGGTCGATTCATTCCTCCTGGACGCATCCGTGCGTCATCTCGCGAGACGCGAGATTTCGGTAAGAGCCGGCCCGCGCATGCACATTGCGGGCCGGCAAAAGTTAAAGGACAATTTCGACACCAGCCTGCCAGCCAATGATCATCGCTGGCAGGCTGGCGATTTTCAAAAAAACTAATCACAAGCCATATAACAACTTATATTTATAAATATAAGGTGTTAAATGACTTCTGTGCTCCTCTGCTGGTCCTTTTCGTCGGTTGGTCCCAGCAGAGGAGCACACATCACAGTGAGTAGCTACCAAACACTACACTTAGCCCCAGATCACCCCCCATCACCCCAATTAACCCCTTGATCACCCCTTGATCGCCCCTGTCAATCACCTAGTGAAAGGGAAAAAAGTGATCAGTGTAAACTGTCACTTTTTTTTCTCACTGGTATTGACTGATAGTTTTAGGATAGTTTAGGCCCCTTGGTTAGGTAGTTAGCGATCGTTTAGCGCCCAGCCCACCGCACCGCAGTCGCTGATTAGCGTATCGCTAATCAGCTTTTGTACTTTTATAGTATCTGTAAGTGATCAGAACTGATCACAGTCAAATCTATAATAATATTAGTGTCACCTTAGTTCGCCCTCCACCCAAAACGCAGTGTTTGCCCGATCAGGCCTGATCGGTCGCCCACACGTGCGTTCACCCACGCCCGCCCCGCCGCAGAGACAAAAATTATTATTTTTTTCCATCACTGCACAATCACTTTACAAGTGCTGGGGCGATAAAAAAATCAGTTTTGATATTTTTTTTATCAATCGCAGCGGCCTCCGGTACTTCGCTAGCCTCCCATTTGTAAGACAGGCTTGCTTTTTTTCTTGGGTAGTCTCAGGGAATACCCCCTAAATTTAGTTGACCAAATGGCAAACAAGGGGTATTCTTCTGAAGAGGCCTACAGGATTCTGACCCAGTCGGATGAGGAATGGGAACCCTCATCTGACGAATCTAGCGGGTCAGAATATGAACCTGTAGAAAGCAGTGGCAGTCTGACCCAAAGTTCGGACAAGGAGGTTGAGGTACCTGATAGCACCAGGCGTACCCGGCCCGTGTTGCTAGACCACAGGTTGCGCAGGATCCGCTTCAAGGGCAGCAGAGTGGGGCTGGCGCTGTCGGAATACGTGGTGAGGCATACACCAGCAGCGCAGCCCATCCTGGACCTAGTACCAGCACTGCTGTACAACATGGTGAAGTGGCGAGCACCAGAAGGGCAGTTGAAGCTGGTACAGTGGCACGTGCAATAGTTACCCCGTCGCAGCCACCGCAGACAGGCCCGTAGAGCCCCTAGAGTCCCTGAGGTGCTGGCAAACCCTGATTGGCAGTCCCCAACTTCAGCCGCACCAATAGTTCCTCCTTTCACCGCCCAGTCTGGAGTTCGGGTTGAGACAGCTCAGATCGGTTCTGCACTGGGATTTTTTGAGCTGTTCTTGACTGCGGAGCTTTTGGGCTTAGTCGTGGCAGAAACAAATCGGTATGACACTCAATTTATAGCCGCCAACCCGGGAAGCTTTTATACCCAGTCTTTCCGGTGGAAACCCGTCCAAGTTTCCGAAATTAAAATTTTTATGGGCCTTCTCCTCAACATGGGTCTAACCAAAAAGCATGAATTGCGGTCATATTGGTCCACAAACCTAATTCATCACGTCATGCCCATCGTGCCCATGTTCTCTGCTGCTATGTCCAGGACACGATTTGAGACCATCCTGCGTTTCCTGCACTTTAGCGACAACAGCACCTCTCGTCCCAGAGGCAACCCAGCTTTTGACCGGCTCCACAAAATTCGGGCCCTCATAGACCATTTCAACAACAAATTTGCAGATTTGTATACCCGTGAGCAAAACATCTGTGTAGACGAGTCCCTTATACATTTTACCGGGCGTCTTGGCTTCAAACAATACATCCCAAGCAAGCGCGCCCGGTATGGGGTCAAATTGTATAAGCTCTGTGAAAGGGCCACAGGCTATACCCACAAATTTCAGATGTATGAGGGTAAAGATCAGACCCTGGAGCCGGTCGGTTGCCCTGACTACCTGGGGAGCAGTGGGAAGACAGTCTGGGACTTGGTGTCACCCTTATTTGGCAAGGGGTACCATCTTTATGTGGAAAGTTTTTACACAAGTGTGCCCCTCTTCAGGCATTTGTTCCTAGAACAGATTGGCTGCTGTGGCACCGCGCGACCTAGTCGCCGGGGCTTCCCCCAACGGCTCGTTACCACCCGTCTTGCAAGGGGGGAGAGGGCTGCCTTGTGTAACGAAGAACTGCTCGCGGTGAAATGGAGAGACAAGCGTGACGTTTACATGCTCTCCTCCATTCACGCAGACACGTGTCCCATGGGGAAGGAGAGGTTTGTCCTATAAAGGTAAAAAAAATTAAAATCACCGGTAAGCAAAAAAGTTAACGTTCTGTTCAAAAAGTTTAATAAAGTTTATATGTTCCGTTCAAATGTTATTATAAAGTTAATAAATTTATTGCGTTGCGGCCTGGTTTTTTCTTTTTTGTTTTGTTTTTTTTACCTTCCAGGTAGACCAACCGATCGATTAGCTGCAGCACTGATGTGCATTCTGACAGAAGCATTGCGCTGTTGTCAGATTACACAAAAGTCGGTGTATGCGGCGCTGCAAGACGAGATTTCTACTCTGCAGTAAAAGATACGTTTGCCGAGGCTTATGAGCTGAGGGGGCGGCGGTGTTCATATGCTTTGGCAAACACTTTGTATATAAAAAAATATATATAAATCCCGCAAATGATTTTTTCATCCACATCGATTGATGTGAATGGAGAAATCGGGTTTGCCAGGGCATACGGGCTAAGTGGGTTTGGATGTTGGGCGGAGCTTCTATGTCCTGGCAGATGCCCTTTTTTTTTTCCGTTCAGCCTCTGGGCTGAAAGAAAAAATGAACGGCACAGATTTCTTCATTCGCATCGATTAATGTGGATGAAAAAATCTCGGCCAAAAATGTGGTCACTTGTGGGGTAGTTATACTGCCATGGCATTTTAGGGGCCCTAATGTGTGAGAAGTAGTTTGAAATCAAAATGTGTAAAAAATGCCCTGTGAAATCCAAAAGGTGCTCTTTGGAATGTGGGCCCATTTGCCCACCTAGGCTGCAAAAAAGTGTCACACATCTGGTATCGCCATACTCAGAAGAAGTAGGACAATGTGTTTTGGGGTGTCTTTTTACATATACCCATGCTGGGTGAGAGAAATATCTTGGCAAAAGACAACTTTTCCCATTTTTTTATACAAAGTTGGCATTTGACCGAGATATCTCACCCAGCATGGCTATATGTAAAACCCCAAAACACATTGCCCAACTTCTCCTGAGTACGGCAATACCACATGTGTGACACTTTTTTGCAGCCTAGTTGGACAAATGGGCACACATTCCAAAGAGCACCTTTTGGATTTCACAGGGCATTTTTTACACATTTTGATTTCAAACTACTTCCCACACATTAGGGCCCCTAAAATGTCAGGGCAGTATAACTACCCCACAAGTGACCCCATTTTGGAAATATGAGTGAGTGAGTGAGTTCATGGAAGTTTTTATTTTTTGTCACAAGTTAGTGGAATATGAGACTTTGTAAGAAAAAAAAAAATCATCATTTGTGACAAAAAATAAAAATTTCTATGAACTCACTATGCCCATCAGCGAATACCTTAGGGTGTCTACTTTCCGAAATTGGGTTATTTGTGGGGTTTTTCTACTGTCTGGGCATTGTAGAACCTCAGGAAACATGACAGGTGCTCAGAAAGACAGAGCTGCTTCAAAAAGAAGAAATTCACATTTTTGTACCATAGTTTGTAAACGCTATAACTTTTACCCAAACCATTATTTTTTTACCCAAACATTTTTTATTTTTATCAAAGACATGTAGAACAATAAATTTAGAGAAAAATTTATATATAGATGTCGTTTTTTTTTTAAAAAAACTTTACAACTGAAATTGAAAAATGACATTTTGTTGCTAAAATTTCGTTAAATTTCGATTAATAACAAAAAAAAGTAAAAATGTCAGCAGCAATTAAATACCACCAAATGAAAGCTCTATTAGTGAGAAGAAAAGGAGGTAAAATTCATTTGGGTGGTAAGTTGCATGACTGAGCAATAAACGGTGAAAGTAGTGTAGTGCAGAAGTGTAAAAAGTGGTCTGGTCATTAAGGGTGTTTAAGCTAGGGGAGCTGAGGTGGTTAACTTGCATTGTGTGCCAGACTGGATCCATTTTGCTCCGCATACCATGACGGGAAAAAAAAACGTCAATTTGCTGCACTTTGCTGTCCGGTATAGGAACGCACCCAAATGGAACAGAATGCAATTTGGAGCATTCCTTTCTGTTTAGGTTTGGCCCCATTATCAGTGAATTGATACAAAACGGAAGAGTTTTTCTCCGGTATTGAGATCATATGCCGGATCTTAGTACCGGAATACCTAAACACTAGTGTGAAAGTAGGCTAAGATGCCACTGCACTTTTTCCAGGGTGATACAGGCTACATTTATTGGGGAGTTAACTTTGACACTCTATCTATCTGACATCTCATTTTTAGGGTTGAGCGAACCCGAACTGTAAAGTTTGGGTTCGCACCGAACTTTACGGTTTCTTGTACCAAGACCCGAACCCGAACATTTTCGTAAAAGTTTGGTTTAGAGTTCGGTGTTCGGCGATTTAATGGCTCTTGTTAAAAGGCTGCAGGGCAGCCAATCAACAAGTGTTTAACTAGTGTGCCCTTAAAAGCCATCACAGCCATGCCTACTAATGGCATGGCTGTGATTGGCCAAGTGCAGCATGTTACCCAGCCTCTATATAAGCTGGAGTCACGTAGCACCGCACGTCACTCTGCTCTTACTAGTTGTAGGGATAGGATGCTGCTGCTGTGAGGGAGAGATTAGGAAAGACTCTGATCTACAGCGTTTTTTGTTTTGGGGGTGCAATGCAACATTTGTGTACCCTGCCCTGAGCCCAGTGAGATTAAAAAAAAAGTTTTAATCCGTCTGTTAGTTAGGTGGGCGTCGGCTACCATTTTGTGCAACAGCAGTGCACCAGCACTGCATATGTGCCAGGGACAATCATTTAATCCCGTTCTTGTAGTTCAGTAGCCGACATATACCCATTTTTAAAGTGCACATGCACTGCATATGTGCCAGGGAAAGAGAAAATAATACTGTCAGTGAGTTAAGGGACACAGGGGGTGACATATCCCCATTTATTTTTTGTAAAGGACCCCTGTGCTGCATTTATGAGACTGAAATATAATCAGTTAAATCCATCTGTTCCATTATGTGGTGACATATTTACATTTTTTGCTGTAAAGTACCTCTGAGGCCTGCACTGCATATGTGACAGGCAGGCACATAAATTCAGAAAATCCATCTGTTCCATTGTAGGGGTGACATATGGACCATTTTTTATGTTAAAAACCCCTGTGCTTCATTCGTGAAAGTGAAATATAATCTCAGTTAAATCTATTTGTTTCATTTAGGGTTATTTTTTTTTTTTTTTTAGGGCAATAAAGTGCATTGTTGCCCTGTGCTGCATTTCTGACAGTCCAATAAAACCGCCAAATACTGCAGTTACATTTTATGCTGAAAAATTCCAATTTTTATTGCTATAAAGTACATTTGTGGCCTACACATTGTGTTCCTGTCAGTCAAATAAAACCATCAAATACCGATGTTACACTTTTGGGCTTCAAATTCAAATTTTTGGGTGTAAAGTACTTCTTTTTATGTAAAAAAAACCTGTGCTTCATCTGTGAGAGTGAAACACAATCTCAGTTAAATCCATCTGTTTCATTTAGGGTTAAAAAAAAATGGGGGAGCAATAATGTACCTTTTTGCCCTGTGCTGGCATTTCTGGTAGTTAAAGAAATACAATTAAATTCATCTGTTTCATTGTGTGTGAGAAAAAAACCTTTGTTTTGGCAATAAAGTACCTTTGCTGTCTGCACTGCATAGCAGACCGGGCAATAAGTTTAAAAAAACTCATCTGTTCCATTGTTGGGTGACATTAACCCATTTTTCTTGTCCAAAAACCACTGCTCTGCCTAGGTGACAGGGACCTAAATTTCTGAAATTCGTCTGTTCCATTATTGGGTGACATTAACCCATTTTGGCCGTAAAAAAAAACCCTGCTCTGCATTGTTCACAAGAAACTTAATTTAGTAAAAATGTCTGTTACTTCGGTGGGTGACCGCAAAAAATGAGAAGAGCGTCAAACAAATGATGTGGCCGTGGTCGTGGTGCTGCTGGTGTTGGTGGAGCTCCTGTTGAAGGGAGAGGACGTAGTCGATCTGTGCCAGCTACACGCCCAAGTAAAACACCTTCCTCAGGTGCGAGTAGGCGACAGAACCTTCAGCGTTATTTGGTCGGGCCGAATGCGGCTCTACGAATGGTGAGGCCAGAACAAGTACAGGCGATAGTAGATTAGGTGGCTGACAGTTCCTCCAGTTCCTTCACATTGTCTCCCACCCAGTCCCCTGCTGAAAGATCAGAGTTGGCACCTGCAGACCATGGCCATCAGTCTTTCACCTCACCCCCTTGAAAATCAGCCAAACAGTCTAAGCCCCAAGTCATGCAGCAGTCTCTTCTGCTTTTTGATGACTCTGCTGGCAGGGTTTCCCAGGGCCATCCACATAGCCCTGCCCCAGAAGTGGAATATATTGAATGCACCGATGGCCAACCATTTATGTTTCAAGATGAGTACATGGGAGGACCATCGCAACACCTCTCAGATGATGACGAAACACAGGTGCCAACCGCTGCGGCTTTCTGCAGTCTGCAGACCGACAAGGAGGGCAAGGGTGAAGACTGGGTGGAATATGATGTGGAGGACGATGAGGTCCTCGACCCCACATGGAATAAAGGTAATGCGAGTGACCTGTGTAGTTCGGAGGAAGAGGCAGTGGTGGCACAGAGCCACCAGCACAGCAAAAGAGGGAGCAGGGTGGAAAAGTGGAGCGGCCGCCCCCTAGATAGTACACCTGCTACTGCCACCACACCAAGGGACCGAGCACACCAAAGCCAGCTCCAAGGAGTTCCCTGGCGTGGCAGTTCTTCAGAAAATGTGCTGACGACCAGGCTTCGGTTGCACAGCGTGCAAACCACTTGTGTCTTAAGTGAGGCATAAATGTTCTAAACCTGAGCACAACCTGCAGGACCAGGCATCTAAGTGCAAATCACAAGCTGCAGTGGAGTAGACCTTAAGAACCTCTTCCTGCTTCCTCTTCTGCTGCAGTCTCGGCCTCTTCATCCCCCTCTGGAGTGACAGTGACAGAGAATGTGCCAGCAACGCCACCACCTAAGTCACCAAGCATCTACACAATGTTCCAACGAAGTGTTCAGCTTTCTATCTCCCAAACACTGGAGCGAAAGAGGAAGTACCAAATTCCTGCCCTTTGATATTCTGTCATTTCGTCTGATGGACACGGACAGTTTTAAGAATCTGATAGTGGTGGCTGTCCCACAGGACGTTGTGCCCAGCCGCCACTACTTTTCCAGGCGAACCATCCCTTCCCTGCACAACCAAGTGGGGGAAAAAAATCAGGTGTGCACTGCGCAACGCCATCTGTGGCAAGGTTCACATAACTACGGATACGTGGACCAGTAAGCAGGGACGTTATATCTCCCTAACAGCACACTGGGTAAATGCAGTGGCGGCTGCGCCAGAGGTGGATAGCAGTTTGGCGCATGTCCTTCCACCACTGAGGATTGCAGGGCGTTTCTCTTTGCCTCCTGTTGCTTCCTTCTCCTACTCTGCTTCCTCATCCTCTATCGCCTCCTCATCCGGTCAGCGTAACACCTTCTCCACCAACTTCAGCACAGCCAGGAGTAAACGACAGCAGGCAGTTTTGAAACTTATCTGTTTGGGAGGCAAGCCCCACACCGCGCAGGAGCTGTGGACAGGCATGGAACAACAGACCGATGAGTGGTTTGTGCCAATGAGCCTCAAGCTCGGCCTGGTGGTGTGCGATAATGGGAGAAATTTCATAGCAGCTCTGGGCCTAGCCAGTTTGACGCACATCCCTGGCGCATGTGCTGAATTTGGTGGTGCAGAAATTCCTGAAAAATTACCCCAATATGTCAGAGCTGCTGCAGAAAGTGTGGGCCGTCTGTGCACGCTTTCGGTTTTCTCACCCTGCTGCTGCTCGCCTGTCTGCGCTGCAGCGTAACTTTGGCCTTCCCGCTCACCTCCTCATATGCAACGTGCCCACAAGGTGGAACTCCACCTTACACATGCTGGCCAGACTGTGCCAGCAGCAGCAGGCAATAGTGGAGTTTCAGTTGCAGCACGCACGGGTGAGGCCAGTCATTCACAAGTGGCTCAGAAGGTGGGTTCCTGCACCAATATACGCCAGGTACACAATTGTCCAGCCAGGGCACAGTTCTGGAGGATGACGAGGTGGAGGAGATGGAGGAAAATTAACCGTATTTACAGCAGGGTGACACCCAAACCAGCTCATGGGCATCACTGGTGTGTGGCTGGGGGAATACACAGGACAAAGATGATACACTTCCCACAGAGGACAGCTTGTCATTGCCTCTGGGCAGCCTGGCACATATGAGCGATTACAGGGTCAGCTCACCTCCAGGCCCGCAACTCATGCTGCCTTGCTTTGAAGTAGTAGCCGAAACCATTTATCAGGCTCCCTCTCCGAAATCGAACAATGATTCCCCGTTACCGGTGGTCACCATGTTAGGTGCATAAAACAACATCGAAAGTTGATAGGGAAGATATCCAATTGGATCGTGGACGTCACGGGGACGTGCGATCAGGTAGAAGTTATCTAGAGTCAACAAAGCAGCAGCAGGGCCTCTCCTGTATAACGTTTCCTCATCCAAAATACCACAGTGACATTCCCTGTAATTTTTATATTACTCATTCCAATAACAGGGCATCTTAAGAGTCCTGTATTGTTATTTATCGTCACTACCTCCCTGAGTTGGGAGTAGGTAATTGCCGCACGCCTCCTGCCTTCCTTCAATTTTTCTGCTTTAATAACTTGTCCCACCATCTCCACCCAATCAGATTTCAGCCATTAAACTCCCTTGGATGTGGTATCCCTTTCTGAGACTCCCTCTCCGGCATGGAACCCTGATTCCCAGTTACCCGTGATCACCATGGTAGGCGGATAAAAGAACATCAAAAGGTGATAGGGAATATATCCAATTGGATCGTGGACGTCACGGGGATGTGCGACATGGTGGAGCAGTATGTGTGCACACGTCTACACGTACTGACTGATGGGTCTGCCACTTTCAACTTCTGGGTCTCCAAATTGGGCACCTGGCCTGAGCTTGCCCTTTACACCTTGGAGGTGTTGTCCTGCCCTGCAGACAGTGTATTGTCTGAACGTTTGTTTAGCATGGCAGGAGGGGTTTATCACAGACAAGCGCAGCCGCCTGTCCACAGCCAATGTGGATAAGCTCACGTTCATTAAAATGAACCAGGCAGGGATCCCACAGGACTTGTCCGTACCTTGTGCAGAATAGACATGTATACTGGCTTTCCTACTCCATATGGACCTCCTCTTCCTAGATCAAGATATATATATATATATTTTTTTAGCGTATTTTATATTTTTTAAAGTCATTTCTCTATCCACATTTGTTTGCAGAAAACTTGCCATGCTCTTAACAACATTTTTCAGCCTTTTGTAGCCCTCCAGCCCTTTCCATGACTTTTTAAAACCATTTTAGTGTTCCAAAGTTCGGGTCCCCATTGACTTCAATGGAGTTTGGGTTCAGGGTCAAGTTCAGGTCAAGTTCGGTTTACAAACTCAAACTTTTTTGCGAAGTTAGGCCGAACCCGTCGAACCCTAACTTCCAGGTGTCAGCTCAACTCTGCTCATTTTGCTCAGTAAATACACTCTGTACAACTTCTCCCTCATCACTCCTTAACCCCTTAAGGACTCAGCCCTATTTCACCTTAAGGACTTGGCCATTTTTTTGCAAATCTGACCAGTGTCACTTTAAGTGCTGATAATTTTAAAACGCTTTGACTTATCCAGGCCATTCTGACATTGTTTTTTCGTCACATATTGTACTTCATGACACTGGTAAAATGAAGTAAAAAAAAATCATTTTTATTTATAAAAAAATACCAAATTTACCAAAAAATTTTAAAAAATTGCATAATAGAAAACACCCAAAAATGACCCCATTCTATAAACTACACCCTTCAAGGTATTCAAAACTGATTTTTACAAACTTTATTAACCCTTTAGGTGTTCCACATGAATTAATGGAAAATAGATACAATTTCAAAATTTCACTTTTTTGGCAGATTTTACCATTTAATTTTTTTTTTCCAGTTACAAAGCAAGGGTTAACAGCCAAACCAAACTCAATATTTATGGCCCTGATTCTGTAGTTTACAGAAACACCCCATATGTGGTCGTAAACCGCTGTACGGGCACACGGCAGGGCGCAGAAGGAAAAGAATGCCATACGGTTTTTGGAAGGCAATTTTTGCTGGACTGTTTTTTTTTACACCCATGTCCCATTTGAAGCCCCCTGATGCACCCCTAGAGTAGAAACTCCATAAAAGTGACCCCATCTAAGAAACTACACCCCTCAAGGTATTCAAAACTTATTTTATAAAACGTCGTTAACCCTTTAGGTGTTCCACAAGAGTTATTGGCAAATGGAGATGAAATTTCAGAATTTCAATTTTTGGGCATATTTTCCATTTTAATCCATTTTTTCCAGTAACAAAGCAAGAGTTAACAGCCAAACCAAACTCAAGATTTATGGCCCTGATTCTGTAGTTTACAGAAACACCCCATATGTGGTCGTAAACAGCTGTACGGGCACACGGCAGGGCGCAGAAGGAAAGGAATGCCATACGGTTTTTGGAAGGCAGATTTTGCTGGACTGTTTTTTTTGACACCATGTCCCATTTGAAGCACCCCTGATGCACCCCTAGAGTAGAAACTCCAAAAAAGGGGATAGGGTGGCAGTATTGTTGGTATTAGTTTAGGGTACATATGATTTGTACATATTACACTTTTTGTGAGGCAAGATAAGAAATAGCTGGTTTGGCACCGTTTTTATTTTTTGTTATTTACAACATTCATCTGACAGGTTAGATCATGTGATATTTTTATAGACCAGGTTGTCACGGATGCGGTGATTCCTAATATGTATACTTTTTTTATTTATGTAAGTTTTACACAATGATTTCATTTTTGAAGCAAAAAAAAAATCATGTTTTAGTGTTTCCATAGTCTGAGAGCCATAATTTTTTCAGTTTTTTGACGATTACCTTGGGTAGGGTATGATTTTTGTGGGATGAGATGACGGATTTATTGGCACTATTTTGGGGTGCGTGTGACTTTTTGATAGCTTGCTATTACACTTTTTGTGATGTAAAGTGACAAAAAATTGTTTATTTAACTCAGTTTTTATTTTAACATTTTTACGGTGTTCATCTGAGGGGTTGGGTCATGTGATATTTTCTTAGAGCCGGTCGATACGGACACGGCGATACCTAATATGTATACTTTTTTTTATTTTTGTAAGTTTTACATAATAATATAATTTTTGAAACATAAATCATGTTTTAGTGTCTTTATATTCTGAGAGCCATAGTTTTTTCAGTTTTTGGGCGATTATCTTAGGTAGGGTCTCATTTTTTGCGGGATGAGATGACGGTTTTATTGGCACTATTTTGGTGGGCAAATGCCTTTTTGATCGCTTGCTGTTGTACTTTTTGTGATGTAAGGTGACAAAAAAATTGTTTATTTAGCACAGTTTTTATTTTTTATTTTTTACGGTGTTCATCTGAGGGGTTAGTTAATGTGACATGTTTATAGATCTGGTCGATACCTAATATGTATACTTTTTTTTTTTTTGAAGTTTTGAAAATGAAGTTTTGGTTTATTTTTACTTGAAACTTTAATTTTTTGGGGGGAAACTTTATTTTTTTAACTTTTTTTTTTCAATTAATTTTTTGTCCCACTTTGGGACTTGAACTTTGGGGGGTATATTCCTTTACAATGCATTCCAATACTTTTGTATTGGAATGCATTGGCTGTATGAGTAATACTGTGTGTATTACTCATACAGCTTCCGGGGCCAGTGAGATCCAGGGGGCTGGATCTCACAGGCTCTTCACCGGAAGGCAGCGCAATGCCTTCCTTAGACATCGCGCTGCCTTCCATGCCATCGGGTCCCCCCTACAGCTGCATGGGGACCCGATGGCACCGCCCGATCGCCGCCGCAAACCGCAGGTCTGAATTGACCCCCCCCCCGGCGTTGTGACAGGATGCATCCTGTTCCGATTAACCCCCTAAGGGGTTAAAGAAGAATTTCAGGTTTAAACTTTTTACCATTTATACAACTGAAGAATAGGGTTGAGCACTTCCTACCGAACTTTGGGATTTTTGGACCCCGGACCCGAACCCGAACATTTCAGTAAAAGTTCGGGTTTGGTGATTTCTTAGCGCTTTTTGAAAGGCTGCAGAGCAGCCAATCAACAAGCGTTTGACACCCAGTTCACACATGAGCGAACGCGCTGTAAAACGCATATCCGATGCAAACCAATGCTTCCCTATGGGACTGGTTCACATTTTCGTGTTTTACAGCTGTTGTCAAACGCCACCTCCACAAATGCTGGGCTGTATTTTACTTGCTGGAGCCTGTGCAGGCATGCATGGAGTTGGATTTTAGCAACAGCTAGAGGGATGCAGCATCACCATCCCTGTTCTTGTATATGGGCACTCAGTGGCCTTAGTTTACAAAGAATGATGTGCACATTACATGTTGTATAGTGTCCCCTCAGCCCTTTAGTTTTTATTACTGTCCTGGTTCACCCTCCCCCACATTCTGGTACAATGCAATGGCCCAGTATGTTCAATTTGCAGTGGTTCCACTGTCTTGTGCCTGACTGCGCTCTCTCAATCCGCAAATGTAGTGGCATTGTGAAATGTAGGCCTAATTTTGGGTTGAGGGATTTGAATCCTAAGTTGTTATTGATATTGTGTACTTTTTCAAATTACACTGCTTGTGGGCTATGGGTGGGCTGGCATATTTTAGGTGCTTCTGTTTCTAACATGCCAGTATTGGGCACCTTGATGGGATCCGTTATTTCACCCACATTGGCTTATATTCTACTGGCCGAGTATGGGGCACTTAAATGGGACACATGATTTCGGCCACATTTTTTAACAGTGTTAACGGGCGACTATTGATGGCCACTACAGGGGCATCCACAAGGGGCACTATATAGGTGAAAAAACTGAAATGGCCAAAAGTTCGTTTCAAATTTTGTCATTTAGGCATAGTAATAAGCAACCAAAATGGAAAATTAAATAAAATTGAAACACTCTTTTCAGACGAAAAATATAAATTAACCTAAACTTAGATGGCTTCCAATTGCCAGGGTAACGCCCCATGTGGTGATAAAAAATATGCGGTGAAGTGGTCCCGGACAGCCGCACTGTGTCTGCTCCCACGCACACCGCTCGGATTAGGACTCTCCAAGGAATGGCTGAGGGAATCTTCAAAATTAAAGCCTTCCCGTACACGTACAAAATTATGCAGAGCACACACTGCCTTCACGGCCGAGATGGCGGTCTCCAATTTTAAATGAATCGGAGAATGGAGAAAGCGCCATTTGTTTGCTAAAATGCCGAAGGCACACTCCACCACCCTGCGTGCCCTTGTCAGCCGGTAATTAAATACCCGCCTGGCAATGGAGAGTCCCCGGCTGGAGTACTGCCTCATCACATGCTCCCCCAGTGCAAAGGCCTCGTCCCCCACAAAAACAAAGGGCATAGCCGGATAAGTGGTCCCAGGCAGTGTGGTGTTCCCCGGGAGGTCCAGCTCATTATTATTGAGCATTTGGCCAAAGGCAGAATGTCCGAAAACAGCAGAGTCTGAGCTGCTGCCGTAGGACCCCACGTCAATGTACCTGAAGCAATAGTTTGCGTCACACACCGCAAAAAGAACAAACGAGAAATATTTTTTATAATTAAAAAATTGACTCCCGCTCCTGATGGGCTTCTGAACGCGGATGTGCTTGCTGTCTATTGCGCCGACACAGTTTGGGAAATTGCAGGATTCTAAAAAATGATCCGCAATTTGCAGCCAGTCCTCCTTCTGTGGTTGGCCCATCACAGCAGGATGAAGGACGTCCCAAATTGCCACGCAGGTTTCCCGGACGACCATACTGGCTGTGGACTTCCCGATGAGAAAGGCGAAGTGTAGACTGGTCAATGACTGTCCGGTAGCTAAATACCTTAAACAAATGTATGAAAATAAAGAGACATTAACTTATGTTTTTTTTTTGTTTTTTTTTTCGAAGTCAACACTATCAAAGGCAAATGGAAAAGCCTGAAAGACGCCTTTATCCGCCATAGACGCAAACAAAGGGAGCAGAGGAGCGGATCGTCCCCAAGTGCACGCTCCAGTTACGTACATGCCCAACAGATGTCTTTTTTGATTCCATGCACGGAAATGCGGAGGTGAGTCAAGGGCATACACATTGAGGAGAGGCTGTGGTATGACATTACATACATTCAATTTCATATGGGGAACATACTTACCTAGATTTTCCACTTCACAGCACCGATAGTAGCTGGGAACCCAGCCAGGCACGAGATGACGAAGAAGAGGACGAGGGCACAACCAGGGACAGTGAGCCCGGACCATCTATGGGGCCAATGAGTCCTCCAGACCCCCCACCCACTCCGAGTTTGGTGAGCCCCATGCAGACTGTCCCAGCCGTCCCAGAAGCAAGTCAGCAGCCCCGACATAAAAGGAGGAGAACAGAGAGGCATGAGGACAGGCTAATAGGCTGCCTGGATGCCCTGGCACATCCTGTGCCAAAACTTTCTTCGGATGCCTATTTTCTCCTCAGTCTAGAGGAGAAAATGCTACATGTGCCCAGAAATATGGTCACAAAAGTAAGGGAGGAGTTGACGAAGACCATTGTTAAATATTGCATCCCATATGAGATACCAACATCTATCAGTGCCCCACTGCAGGCCCCACTGCAGGCCCCACAGCAGGCCCCACAGCAGCCAGCACAATATGGGCAACAATATGGCCCACAATATTGCCCCCAATATGGGCCACAATATGGGCCACAATATGGGCCACTACATCCCCAACATGCACAACAACACCCTCACACATACCCAGCACACACATACACACAAAGTAACATACAACACCCTCTTGACACATGGCAGACACAACACACATCATACCCATATCCCTCTCCAAGCACGGGCCCAAGCACCTCCACCACCACCACCACTGAAATGCCACCCGCCAATCAGTCTCGCGGAGCCAGAGAGACACGGCGGGATCCCGAGGCGGAGTTTTCAGGGCCGCAATATGAAACCCTTTGAGAATTTTAAGAGGGAAATTCTCTGGCTCAAGGCTTTTGGTGACAAAAAAGGTCACATATATAGAAAATGGTTTCTAATATTTTTATGTTGTTTCCAAAAAATTGCTCCTTTGTTTAATTTGGATAAAAATTTGAAGCAAATGTTTGGACTATTTTTTGAAAGTGAGGGGTAAAACATGGGAAAATGTGGATACATGATGCATGTATGGGATATCTATGCCACACGTTGACAACATACACATCACATACCCCACGCACAAACACTCATACGTCCCAAACAACAAGAGAAACACGGCGAAACTCTGATCCTGGCACAACACACTGCAAATGGTTAAAATGGCCACAATAATAGGCTACTTACCGCAAAGTAATGACCAGTCTTTCCACTGGTGGGATGCAGTCCCGCATGAAGGTGTCCTGACGCTGCAAATGAGGGGACAACAGCACCAGGAGCTCGTCAAAGCTGGGAAACAATAAAATGTTCAGGGTTAACAATACCAAAAGCACAAAACACTTAGCTTAACCATTGAAAATACATTGCAACAACGTATACGTACTAACCTGTGGATGTACATCCTGGTGTAGTCAAAAAACTTGTCCTCATGGCCACGGAGTTTTGCATACAGTGCCCAGAACTGGCCCCTCTCCTGTCTATTGGCAATGACAGGATGGACCCAGAAACGTCGCCCGCTGTCCCGCCTTCTCCTCAAGCGTTCCAGGGCGATAGCTGCAACAAGTGCCGCAACACGTCGCCGTCTATAGCATTCCATGACTCCAAACCACACACTCTACCAACACACATGGAATTTCACACTTACAATGCCCTATAATTGGCCAAACTTCATATAGACAGGGATATTTGCTCATTGGACAACACTGCAGTCAATCACACAAACGCGCGTCAAACGCGCGTTTACTATTGCAAAAAACGCGCATAAAAACGCACGTAAAACGCGCGACAAATATGCACGTAAAACGCGCGTTTCAGAAACGCTCAGGTCTGAACCCAGCCTTACTGTCTGACCTTAGAAGCCATCACAGCCATGCCTACCAATGGCATGGCTGTGATTGGCCAGTGCAGCATGTGACCTAGCCTCTATATAAGCTGAAGTAACGTAGCGCTGCATGTCACTCTGCTGTTACTAGTGTAGGGAGAGGATGCTGCTGGTGATTTCAGGGAGAGAATAGGACAGAATCTGTGATCAGAACTCGAATCAAACTCAGCGATCTACATACATTTAGTTGTATGGGTGCAGTGCACAATCTTTTTACCCTGCCAGCGACAGAAAAAAATAACTTTTATACGTCTGTTAGTTAGGTGGGCGGCGTCGGCCATTTTATGCAAGCTCAGTGCACCAGCACTGCATTTGAGCTTTTGTGACATTCAAATCCAAGCTTCAAATACTGCACAAATATACTGGTTTTTAAAAAAACACCCTTTTTTTTGGCAATATACAACATCTGGTGCATTTGCAGGATTAGTCAGTGTGCAATTTAAGCTAGAAATAGAGTCATAATTTTCTGGGTTTTCACTAACACCCTTTTTTGCAAAATCCACTATTTTACAGATCTGCACGTGTGAAATTAAAGCGTAATATATAGCTTTCATATTCTGTTACTAAAAAAACACACTTTTTTGGCAATATACAACATCTGGATTAGTCAGTGTGCAATTTAAGCTAAAAATACCGCCATAATTTTCAGGCTTTTTAAAAACACCCTTTTTTGTGCAAAATACACAATTTTACAGCCCTAGCTGCATCTGCACGTGTGAAATTCAATCATTTTATACAGCTTTCATATTCTGTTATAAAAAAACAACCTTTTTTTCAAAATACTTAAAGGGTTTCTGTCACCCCACAAAACTCTTTTTTTTTTTGGGATAGTTAGATTCCTTATAGGGCGATATAGGAGAATATAATAGTCTTACTTACTTTCATGCGGCCGATTCTTTATAAAACGAAGTTTTATAATATGTAAATGAGGGCTCTACCAGCAAGTAGGGCGTCTACTTGCTGGTAGCCGCAGCAGCAATCCGCCCCCTCGCCGTGTTGATTGACAGGGCCAGCCGTGATCTCCTCCTCCGGCCGGCCCTGTCAGTAATTCAAAAATCGCGCGCCTCTGGTCATTCGGCGCAGGCGCTCTGAGATGAGGAGGCTCGTCTCCTCAGTGCGCCTGCGCCGATGACATCACCGAAAGAGAAGACGTCATCGGCGCAGGCGCACTGAGGGAGTGCTGAGGAGACGAGCCTCCTCATCTCAGAGCGCCTGCGCCGAATGACCAGAGGCGAGCGATTTTTGAATTTCTGACAGGGCCGGCCGGAGGAGGAGATCACGGCTGGCCCTGTCAATCAACACGGCGAGGGGGCGGATTGCTGCTGCGGCTACCAGCAAGTAGACGCCCTACTTGCTGGTAGAGCCCTCATTTACATATTATAAAACTTCGTTTTATAAAGAATCGGCCGCATGAAAGTAAGTAAGACTATTATATTCTCCTATATCGCCCTATAAGGAATCTAACTATCAAAAAAAAAAAAAAAATGAGTTTTGTGGGGTGACAGAAACCCTTTAATATTGCAGCCCTTGTTGCATCTGTGATTGTTAAAAACAAGTTTTAATTTTTTTTATAATTTTCTGGCTTTGAAAAAACACAAATTTTTTGGCATTATTCAACATCTGGATAATTCAGTGTGAAATTTAAGCTAGAAATACAGCCATCATTTTCTGGGTTTTTAAAAACAAACTTTTTGGGCAAAATACACAATTGTACAGCCCTTGCAGCATCAGCACGTGTGAAATTCAAGGGTTATATACAGCTGTCATTCAGTTATTAAACATACACCCGTTTTGGTAAAAAAAGTTTATTTTGCAGTCTTTGCTTCATATGTCATTGTGAGATACACACTTTAGATACCGTGGTTATATTCAGTTATTGGAAAAACAGCCATTTTGTGCACATAACTTTAATTGTGGCCTAGTCTGTATTAGTACGTGTGAGATACACCCTTTAGATACTGTGGTTATATTCAGTTATTTGAAAAACAGGCATTTTGTGCAAAATACTTAAATTCCGGCCTAGTCTGAATCAGTAGGTGTGAGATACACTCTTTAGATACTGTGGTTATATTATTCTATTAATAAAACACACTTTTCGGCCAAAATACGCAAGTTTGAAATTTCAGGGTTATATACTGCTGTCATATTCAGTTATTAAGCAAACACCCGTTTTGGTCAAAAAAGTTTATTTTGCAGCCTTTGATGACTCTGTTAGCAGGGTTTCCCAGGGCCATCCACCTATTCCTGCCCCAGAAGTGGAAGAGATTGAGTGGACCGATGCCCAACCACTTATGTTTCAAGATGAGTACATGGGAGGACCATCGCAGCACGTCTCGGATGATGACGAAACACAGGTGCAAACTGCTGGGGCTTTTGAAAGTGTTCAGACTGACAAGGAGGGCAGGGGTGAAGACGGGGTGGAAGATGATGTGGAGGACGATGAGGTCCTCAACCCCACATGGAATCAAGGTCATGCGAGTGACCTATGTAGTTCGGAGGAAGAGGCGGTGGTCGCACAGAACCACCAGCACAGCAGAAGAGGAAGCAGGGTGCAAAAGCGGAGCGGCCGTCCCCTAGACAGTACGCCTGCTACTGCCCACTGCAGCAAGGGAGCAAGCACACCAAGTCCAGCTCCATGGAGTTCCCTGGCATTGCAGTTCTTTAGACAATGTGCTGACGACAAGACACAAGTGGTTTGCACGCTGTGCAATCAGAGCCTGAAGCGAGGCATAAACGTTCTCAACCTGAGCACAACATGCATGACCAGGCATATAAGTGCAAAGCATGAGCTGCAGTGGAGTAGACACCTCAAAAACCAAGAAAGGTCTCTGGCTCCTCCTGCTTCCTCTTCTGCTGCAGTCTCAGCCTCTTCATCCACCTCTGGAGTGACAGTGCCACCTGCCACACCGCAAACTGAGGATCTGCCAGAAACACCACCACGTGGGTCACCAAGAATCTCCACAATGTCCGACGGAAGTGTTCAGCTCTCCATCTCAAACACTGGAGAGGAAGAGGAAGTACCACCCTAGCCACCCGCAATCCCTAGCCCTGAATGCCAGCATTTCAAAATTACTGGCCTTTGAAATGCTGTCATTCCGTCTGGTGGAGACAGGGAGTTTTAAAGGCCTTATGGCGGTGGCTGTCCCACAGTTCGTCGTGCCCAGTCGGCACTACATTTCCAGGTGAGCCATCCCTTCCCTGCACAACTAAGTGGGGAACAAAATCAGGTGTGCACTGTGCAACGCCATCTGTGGCAAGGTGTACCTCACTACGGACGTTATATCTCCATAACAGCACACTGTGTAAATGCAGTGGTGGCTGGGCCAGAGGCGGATAGCAATTTGGTGCATGTCCTTCCACCACCGAGGATTGCAGGGTGCTTCAGTTTGCCTCCTGTTGCTTCCTCCTCCTACTCCGCTTCCTCATCCTCTACCGTCTCCTCATCTGGTCAGCGCAACACCTTCACCACCAACTTCAGCACAGCCAGGAGTAAACGACAGCAGGCAGTTTTAAAACGTATCTGTTTGGGGGACAAACCCCACACCGTGCAGGAGCTGTGGACGGGCCTTGAACAACAGAATGATGAGTGGTTGGTGCCATTGAGCCTCAAGCCCGGCCTGGTAGTGTGCGATAATGGGTGAAATCTCGTAGCAGCTCTGGGACAAGCCGGTTTGATGCACATCCCTTGCCTGGCGCATGTGCTGAATTTGGTGGTGCAGAGATTCCTTAAAAATTACCCCGATATGTCAGAGCTGCTGCATAAAGTGCAGGCCATCTGTGCGCACTTTCGGCGTTATCACCCTGCTGCTGCTCGCCTGTCAGCGCTGCAGTGTAACTTCGGCCTTCCCGCTCACCGCCTCATATGCGAAGTTCCCACAAGGTGGAACTCCACCTTGCAAATGCTGGCCAGACTGTGTGAGTAGCAGCAGGCGATAGTGGAGTTTCAGCTGCAGCACACACGGGTGAGTCGCTCTGCGGAACAGCACCACTTCACCACCAATGACTGGGCCTCCATGCGAGACCTGTGTTCCTTGTTGCGCTGTTTCAAGTACTCTACCAACATGGCCAGTGCCAATAACGCCGTTCTCAGCGTTACTATCCCACTTCTATGCCTCCTTGAAAAAACGCTGCTGGCGATGATGGAAGAGGATGTGGCACAGGAGGAGGAGGAGGAAGAGGGATTATTTTGTAGAGTTTCCGGCCAGTCATTCACAAGTGGCTCCGAGGGTGGGTTCCTGCACCCACAAACCCCAGGTACACAATTGACGAGGTGGAGGATGAGGAGGAGGAGATGGAGGAGGAAGAACCTTGTTCACAACAGAGTGGCAGACCAGCTCATGGCCATCACTGGTGCGTGAGGTACAGAGAACACAGACGATACACCTCCCACAGAGGACAGCTTTTCGTTGCCTCTGGGCAGCCTGGCACACATGAGCGATTACATGCTGCAGTGTCTCTGCAACGACTGCCGAGTTGGCCAAATTCTAACTTGTGCTGATTACTGGGTGGCCACGCTGCTGGATCCCCATTTAAAGGACAACGTACCTTCCTTAATTCCCTCACTGGAGCGTGATCGTAAGATGCGCAAGTACAAGCACACGCTGGTATTCGCGCTGCTAGTGGCAATCCCACCTGACAGCTGGGGCACAGTGGAATCACAAGGCGAATGAAGGGTCTGCCCCCTTCATCTTCTGGGTCTCCAAATTGGGCACATGGCCTGAGTTTGCCCTTTACACCTTGGACGTGCTGTCCTGCCCTGCAGCCAGTGTATTATCTGAACGTGTGTTTAGCATGGCAGGGGGCGTCATCACAGACAAGCGCAGCCGCCTGTCCATAGCCAATGTGGACAAGCTCACGTTCATTAAAATGAACCAGGCATGGATCCCACAGGACTTGTCTGTACCTTGTGCAGAATAGACATGTATACCAACCTTAACCAGCCATTGTTATACCACTGCGCAATTGTTCATTCTTGTATTTTGGATATTTCTCACTCTTTTGGAGTGTACCCTAATTTAAAAAAAAATTAAAAATTAAAACCAAAATCCAGTGTTGGCTTCCTCGTCCTCCTCCACCGCCGCTTTCACCTACACTGCCACTTCCACCGCCTCCTCAACCTCCTACTCCATATGGACCTCGTCCTCCTAGATCACGATTTATATTTTTTTATTTTTATGTATTTTATGTTATTTAACCACCTCCGGACCGCTGTACGCACAGACGCGTCCTGGAGGTGGTTGATTCATTCCTCCTGGACGCGCCGGCGCGTCATCTCGCGAGACGCGAGATTTCGGTCACAGCCGGCCCGCGCATGCGCATCGCGGGCCGGCAAAAGTTAGAGGAGTATTTCATCAGCAACCTGCCAGCCAATGATCGTCGCTGGCAGGTTGCTGATTTTTAAAAAATCGAATCACAAGCCAGATAACAGATCATATTAGTAAATATGATCTGTTATATGGCTTCTCTGCTTCTCTGCTGGTCCTTTTCGTCGGTTGGATCCAGCAGAGAAGCAGACATCACTGTGAGTACACACCAAACACTGCCCTTAGCCCCTGATCACCATCCATCACCCCCATCATCCAAATTAACCCCTTGATCGCCCCCTGTCAATCACTTAGTGAAAGACAAAAAGTGATCAGTGTAAACTGACACTTTTTTTTTTCACTAGTATTGGCTGTTAGGTTTTAGGGATAGTTTAGGCCCCTTGGTTAGGTAGTTAGCGTCAGTTAGCGCCCACCCCACCGCACCGCAGTCACTTTTATTCGCTGTTTAGCGTATCGCTAATCAGCATTTGTACTTTTATAGTATCTGTAAGTGATCAAAACTGATCACGGTCAGATCTATAATAGTATTAGTGTCACTTTAGTTCGCCCTCCACCCAAAACGCAGTGTTTGCCCGATCAGGCCTGATCGGTCGCCCACACGTGCGTTCACCCACGCCCGCCCCACCGCAGTGACAAAAAAATTTTTTTTTTTGATCACTGCACATTCACTTTACACGCTCTGCGGCGATAAAAAAATCAGTTTTGATATTTTTTATCAACCGCAGCGGCCTCCGGTACTTCGCTAGCCTCCCCTTTGTAAGACAGGCTTGCTTTTTTTCTTGGGTAGTCTCAGGGAATACCCCTAAATTTAGTAGTCCAAATGTCAAACAGGGGGTATTCTTCTGAAGAGGCCTACAGGATTCTGACCCAGTCGGATGAGGAGTGGGAACCCTCATCTGATGAATCTAGCGGGTCAGAATATGAACCTGTAGAAAGCAGTGGCTCTCTGACCCAAAGTTCGGACGAGGAGGTTGAGGTCCCTGGCAGCACCAGGCGTACCCGGCCCCGTGTCGCTAGACCACAGGTTATGCAGGATCCGCTTCAAGAGCAGCAGAGTGGGGCTGTCGCTGCCGGATCACGTGGTGAGGCATACACCAGCAGCGCAGCCCTTCCTGGACCTAGTACCAGCACTGCCGTACAACATGGTGAAGTAGCGAGCACCAGAAGGGCAGTTGAAGCTGGTACGGTGGCACGTGCACTAGTTACCCCGTCGCAGCCACCGCACAGACAGGCCCGTAGAGCCCCTAGAATCCCTGAGGTGCTGGCAAACCCTGATTGGCAGTCACCAACTTCAGCCGCACCAGTAGTTCCCCCTTTCACCGCCCAGTCTGGAGTTCGGGTTGAGACGGCTCAGATCAGTACGGCCCTGGGATTTTTTGAGCTGTTCTTGACTGCGGAGCTCTTGGACTTAGTCGTGGCAGAGACCAACCAATATGCCACACAATTTATAACCGCAAACCCGGGAAGCTTTTATGCCCAGCCTTTCCGGTGGAAACCAGTCCAAGTTTCCGAACTTAAAATTTTTCTGGGCCTTCTCCTCAACATGGGCCTGACAAAAAAGCATGAATTGCGGTCATATTGGTCAACGCACCCAATTCATCACATGCCCATGTTCTCTGCTGCTATGTCCAGGACACGATTTGAGGCCATCCTGCGTTTCCTGCACTTTAGCGACAACACCACCTCCCGTCCCAGAGGCCACCAGCTTTTGACCGGCTCCACAAAATTCGGCCCCTCATAGACCATTTCAACCAGAAATTTGCAGATTTGTATACCCCTGAGCAAAACATCTGCGTAGACGAGTCCCTAATACATTTTACCGGGCGCCTTGGCTTCAAACAGTACATCCCAAGCAAGCGTGCCCGGTATGGGGTCAAATTGTATAAGCTCTGTGAAAGGGCCACAGGCTATACCCACAAATTTCGGATCTATGAGGGAAAAGATCAGACCCTGGAGCCGGTCGGTTGCCCTGACTACCTGGGGAGCAGTGGGAAGACAGTCTGGGACTTGGTGTCACCCTTATTCGGCAAGGGGTACCATCTTTATGTGGACAATTTTTACACAAGTGTGGCCCTCTTTAGGCATTTGTTTCTAGAACGGATTTGCGCCTGTGGCACCGCGCGAACTAGTCGCGTGGGCTTCCCCCAACGGCTTGTAACCACCCGTCTTGCAAGGGGGGAGAGGGCTGCCTTGTGTAACGAAGAACTGCTCGCGGTGAAATGGAGAGACAAGCGTGACGTTTACATGCTCTCCTCCATTCACGCAGACACGACAATACAAATTCAAAGGGCAACCCGTGTCATTGAAAAGCCCCTCTCAGTCCACGACTATAATGCGCTCATGGGAGGGGTGGACTTCAATGACCAGATGTTGGCTCCCTATTTAGTTTCCCGCAGAACCAGACGCTGGTATAAGAAGGTGTCTGTATATTTAATTCAATTGGCGCTCTACAATAGTTTTGTTCTCTACAGTAAGGCTGGGAGAACACGATCCTTCCTCAAATTCCAGGAAGAGATCATCGAGAACCTCCTTTACCCAGGAGGTTCCGTGGCCCCATCCACCAGTGTAGTTAGCCGTCTACACGAGCGACATTTCCCCAGTGTCGTTGCTGGTACCTCAACCCAACCGCCACCCCGAAAAAAATGTCGTGTCTGTAGCAGGAGTGGAATAAGGCGTGACACCCGCTATTTCTGTCCTGACTGTCCGGACCACCCTGCCCTATGCTTAGGAGAGTGTTTCCGGAAGTACCACACACAGGTACACCTAGCATAGGGATCACATCTCACCAGGACAGGCACACAGGGCTATTAGGGCCCTTTCTCTCACAGCTGCTGCAAACCTCTCCTTTCACCTGGGATAAAGTGCATAACGTACTTCGCCACATCTTTGGGCGATTTGCGCTTTGCACATTGTCCCATGGGGAAGGAGAGGTTTGTTCTATAAAGGTAAAAAAACAAAACAAAAAAAAAATTACCGGTAAGTAAAAAAGTTAAAAAAGTTTAAAAAAGTTAATATGTTCTGTTCTAAAGTTAATAAAGTTATTGCTTTGCGGCCTGGTTTTTTCTTTTTTGTTTTGTTTTTTTTACCTTCCAGGTGGACCATCCGATCGACCAGCTGCAGCACTGATGTGCATTCGGACAGAAGCATTGCGCTGCTGTCAGATTACACGCAAGTCGGTGTATGCGGCGCTGCAAGACGAGATTTCTCCTCTGCAGTAAAAGATATGTTTGCCAAGGCATATGAGCTGAGGAGGTGGCGGTGTTCATATACTTTGGCAAACACTTTGTATATATAAAAAAAAAAATCCCGGCAATGATTTATTCATCCACATCGATTGATGTGAATGGAGAAATCTGGTTTGCCAGGGCATACGAGCTGAAGTGGGTATGGATGTTGGGCGGAGCTCCTATGTCCTGGCAGACGCCTTTCCCCTCCTTTTTTCTTTTTTTGGCCGAGATTTTTTCATCCACATTGATCGATGCGAATGAAGAAATCTGTGCCGTTCATTTTTTTCTTTCAGCCCAGAGGCTGAACGGAAAAAAAAAATCTCATTACCCGTATGCTCAATATAAGGAGAATAGCAGAAACTCCTAATGCTGGGCATACATGTAATGATTGCGGAGACCCTCAAATGCCAGGGCAGTACAAACACCCCACAAATAACACCATTTTGGAAAGAAGACACCCCAAGGTATTCGCTGAGGGGCATATTGAGTCCATGAAAGATTGAAATTTTTGTCCCAAGTTAGCGGAAAGGGAGACTTTGTGA
Source organism: Bufo bufo (assembly GCF_905171765.1). NCBI lineage: Eukaryota > Metazoa > Chordata > Amphibia > Anura > Bufonidae > Bufo > Bufo bufo. Next base: position 297,420,339 of record NC_053393.1, read on the forward strand.
GAACAAAATCAAAAAAATCAATTTCCGCTAACTTGTGCCAAAATTTTTTTTTTTCAATGAACTCGCCATGCCCCTCATTGAATACCTTGGGGTGTCTTCTTTCCAAAATGGGGTCACATGTGGGGTATTTATACTGCCCTGGCATTTTAGGGGCCCCAAAGCGTGAGAAGAAGTCTGGTATCCAAATGTCTAAAAATGCCCTGCTAAAAGGAATTTGGGCCCCTTTGCCCACCTAGGCTGCAAAAAAGTGTCACACATCTGGTATCTCCGTACTCAGGAGAAGTTGAGGAATGTGTTTTGGGGTGTCTTTTTACATATACCCATGCTGGGTGAGATAAATATCTTGGTCAAATGCAAACTTTGTATAAAAAAAATGGGAAAAGTTGTCTTTGCCAAGATATTTCTCTCACCCAGCATGGGTATATGTAAAATGACACCCCAAAACACATTCCCCACCTTCTCCTGAGTACGGAGATACCAGATGTGTGACACTTTTTTGCAGCCTAGGTGGGCAAAGGGGCCCACATTCCAAAGAGCACCTTTCGGATTTCACAGGTCATTTACCTACTTACCACACATTAGGGCCCCTGTAAAATGCCAGGGCAGTATAACTACCCCACAAGTGACCCCATTTTGGAAAGAAGACACCCCAGGTATTCCGTGAGGGGCATGGCAAGTTCCTAGAATTTTTAATTTTTAGTCACAAGTTAGTGGAAAATGATGATTTTTTTTTTTTTTTTTTTTTTTCATACAAAGTCTCATATTCCACTAACTTGTGACAAAAAATAAAAACTTCCATGAACTCACTATGCCCATCAGCGAATACCTTGGGGTCTCTTCTTTCCAAAATGGGGTCACTTGTGGGGTAGTTATACTGCCCTGGCATTCTAGGGGCCCAAATGTGTGGTAAGGAGTTTGAAATCAAATTCAGTAAAAAATGACCTGTGAAATCCGAAAGGTGCTCTTTGGAATGTGGGCCCCTTTGCCCACCTAGGCTGCAAAAAAGTGTCACACATCTGGTATCTCCGTACTCAGGAGAAGTTGAGGAATGTGTTTTGGGGTGTCTTTTTACATATACCCATGCTGGGTGAGATAAATATCTTGGTCAAATGCCAACTTTGTATAAAAAAATGGGAAAAGTTGTCTTTTGCCAAGATATTTCTCTCACCCAGCATGGGTATATATAAAATGACACCCCAAAACACATTCCCCACCTTCTCCTGAGTACGGAGATACCAGATGTGTGACACTTTTTTGCAGCCTAGGTGGGCAAAGGGGCCCATATTCCAAAGAGCACCTTTCGGATTTCACAGGTCAATTTTTACAGAATTTGATTTCAAACTCCTTACCACACATTTGGGCCCCTAGAATGCCAGGGCAGTATAACTACCCCACAAGTGACCCCATTTTGGAAAGAAGACACCCCAAGGTATTCCGTGAGGGGCATGGCGAGTTCCTAGAATTTTTTATTTTTTGTCACAAGTTAGTGGAAAATGATGATTTTTTTTTTTTTTTTTTTTTTCATACAAAGTCTCATATTCCACTAACTTGTGACAAAAAATAAAAACTTCCATGAACTCACTATGCCCATCAGCGAATACCTTGGGGTCTCTTCTTTCCAAAATGGGGTCACTTGTGGGGTAGTTATACTGCCCTGGCATTCTAGGGGCCCAAATGTGTGGTAAGGAGTTTGAAATCAAATTCTGTAAAAATTGACCTGTGAAATCCGAAAGGTGCTCTTTGGAATATGGGCCCCTTTGCCCACCTAGGCTGCAAAAAAGTGTCACACATCTGGTATCTCCGTACTCAGGAGAAGGTGGGGAATGTGTTTTGGGGTGTCATTTTATATATACCCATGCTGGGTGAGAGAAATATCTTGGCAAAAGACAACTTTTCCCATTTTTTTATACAAAGTTGGCATTTGACCAAGATATTTATCTCACCCAGCATGGGTATATGTAAAAAGACACCCCAAAACACATTCCTCAACTTCTCCTGAGTACGGAGATACCAGATGTGTGACACTTTTTTGCAGCCTAGGTGGGCAAAGGGGCCCACATTCCAAAGAGCACCTTTCGGATTTCACAGGTCATTTTTTACTGAATTTGATTTCAAACTCCTTACCACACATTTGGGCCCCTAGAATGCCAGGGCAGTATAACTACCCCACAAGTGACCCCATTTTGGAAAGAAGACACCCCAAGGTATTCCGTGAGGGGCATGGTTAGTTCCTAGAATTTTTTATTTTTTGTCACAAGTTAGTGGAAAATGATGATTTTTTTTTATTTTTTTTTTTTCATACAAAGTCTCATATTCCACTAACTTGTGACAAAAAATAAAAACTTCCATGAACTCACTATGCCCATCAGCGAATACCTTGGGGTCTCTTCTTTCCAAAATGGGGTCACTTGTGGGGTAGTTATACTGCCCTGGCATTCTAGGGGCCCAAATGTGTGGTAAGGAGTTTGAAATCAAATTCTGTAAAAATTGACCTGTGAAATCCGAAAGGTGCTCTTTGGAATATGGGCCCCTTTGCCCACCTAGGCTGCAAAAAAGTGTCACACATCTGGTATCTCCGTACTCAGGAGAAGTTGAGGAATGTGTTTTGGGGTGTCTTTTTACATATACCCATGCTGGGTGAGATAAATATCTTGGTCAAATGCCAACTTTGTATAAAAAAATGGGAAAAGTTGTCTTTTGCCAAGATATTTCTCTCACCCAGCATGGGTATATATAAAATGACACCCCAAAACACATTCCCCACCTTCTCCTGAGTACGGAGATACCAGATGTGTGACACTTTTTTGCAGCCTAGGTGGGCAAAGGGGCCCATATTCCAAAGAGCACCTTTCGGATTTCACAGGTCAATTTTTACAGAATTTGATTTCAAACTCCTTACCACACATTTGGGCCCCTAGAATGCCAGGGCAGTATAACTACCCCACAAGTGACCCCATTTTGGAAAGAAGAGACCCCAAGGTATTCGCTGATGGGCATAGTGAGTTCATAGAACTTTTTATTTTTTGTCACAAGTTAGTGGAATATGAGACTTTGTAAGAAAAAAAAAAAAAAAAAAAAAATCATCATTTTCCGCTAACTTGTGACAAAAAATAAAAAGTTCTATGAACTCACTATGCCCATCAGTGAATACCTTAGGGTGTCTACTTTCAGAAATGGGGTCATTTGTGGGGTGTTTGTACTGTCTGGGCATTGTAGAACCTCAGGAAACATGACAGGTGCTCAGAAAGTCAGAGCTGCTTCAAAAAGCGGAAATTCACATTTTTGTACCATAGTTTGTAAACGCTATAACTTTTACCCAAACCATTTTTTTTTTACCCAAACATTTTTTTTTTATCAAAGACATGTAGAACTATAAATTTAGAGCAAAATTTCTATATGGATGTCGTTTTTTTTGCAAAATTTTACACCTGAAAGTGAAAAATGTCATTTTTTTGCAAAAAAATCGTTAAATTTCGATTAATAACAAAAAAAGTAAAAATGTCAGCAGCAAAGAAATACCACCAAATGAAAGCTCTATTAGTGAGAAGAAAAGGAGGTAAAATTCATTTGGGTGGTAAGTTGCATGACCGAGCAATAAACGGTGAAAGTAGTGTAGGTCAGAAGTGTAAAAAGTGGCCTGGTCTTTCAGGGTGTTTAAGCACTGGGGGCTGAGGTGGTTAAAGTCATTTCCCTATCCACATTTGTTTGCAGAGCACTTGCCATGCTCTTAACCACATTTTGCTGCCATTTGTAACCCTCTAGCCGTTTCCATGACATTTTTACAGCCATTTTAGTGCTCAAAAGTTCAGGTCCCCATTGACTTCAATGGGGTTCGGGTCAAGTTCGGGTCCCGAACTTGAACTTTTTTGTGAAGTTAGGCCGAACCCGAACATCCAGGTCTCCGCTCAACTCTACTGAAGAACATTTTAAGGTTCTCTGTCTCCAGTTTGGCTGCCTTTTATCTTTTATATATTCTATTTTTCTACTTGTATCTTTTTTAAGCTAGGATTTAGTTTTAGTAACTTAAATGCTTTCATTTTGTCATGTATTGCCCCCTTTATATTTCTATTTATCCACATATTATATTTATATATTTTATTTATTTATTTTGATACTGTCTATTTTATTTGAATAGGGTATATCTCTCTCACATTGAGAATTGTGTGGTTGTATTTTTATTTTTGAGGACACTGTCCCATGTAGTGAGGCTGACAGACTCTCTAAGCTGGTAAAATTTTGCTTTTTATGACTTGAGAATTTTTGTGCCTTTCTGAAAACAAACTATCTTTTGAATGACAATAGAAAGTTTATTATATTATGTTCACTATTTTCTAGGGCTCCCCAACCTACACATCTGTTATTTAATCAGGTCTATTGATTAATACTAGTCCAGTATGGCCAATTCTCTAGCTGGATTCTGTACCAGTTGGTAAATATCTTTAGTTGTTACCAAGAATTTGTTTCCTTTATGAGATCCATAGCTTTCAGTTTACAAGTCTATATTTGAAATAAAATGCAAATAAAATTACATAAACTTAAAATTTTAAAATGCATGCATTAACATAAAAAAGCCCTTAATATAAAGATATAAGAAGTCTGGCCAGGCTTAAAAGGACTTTCGATCCACCAAAAACAGAAACAGAAAGGCAATTGTATGACCAAACCAGTCCACCATATGACAAATTGAACTGATCTAAAATCAAAATACTTCACATAGTTTGTCCATCCTACTATTGTAAAATCGCAACCCTGAAATATATACCACATGTGGTGAGTCAGTTTATCTATTATGTTTCCACAATGCTTGCAACAGGAAATTGTCCATAGTTGAATACCTTGGAACTTTAACCACACAATAGTGGGCTCAGTGCCGAATTGGCAAGGATGTTTGAAAAATCGAGTCACACCAACAAATTGCTAAAACATTCCTTTGAATCGTATGAAAACAAGATTTTGCACAAGTTAGATTTGGTGCATTTTTTGCGGCGTCCCGGGTGGTGTACTGTGCCAGGCCCCCCGGTCCTGTTTACTCACGTGAGTGCCGATGTAGTTTGTCAGTAGAGATGTCCCGAACTATTCGCCGGCGAACAGTTCCCGGCAAACATCGCTTGTTCGCATTCGCCGCGGTGGGCGAACATATGCGATGTTCGGTCCGCCCCTATACGTCATCATTGAGCAAACTTTGACCCTGTACCTCACAGTCAGCAGACACATTCCAGCCTATCAGCAGCATACCCTCCATCCCAGACCCTCCTACCTCCTATCAAAAAGCAAGGACAGCATCCATCTTAGATTCATTCTGAAGCTGCAGTGTTAGTGAGAGCAGGGACAGTGCAGCTGCTGCTGATGTAATAGGGAAATCGTTAGCTAGGCCAGTGTTCTGTGTCCACTCCAGTCCTAAAAGACTCATCTGATCTGCTATAAGAACAGCGTCCTGACAGCACCCCAAAAAGCCCTTTTTAGGGCTAGTACATCAGTCTGCTTTTTTTTTTTCTCTCTCTGTAATCTAATTGCAGTTGCCTGCCAGCGTGTGTCAGGCCCACAGAGTGTACTGTGCCCACTACTGGCAGTACCCAGTGCCACCACTCATATCTGGTGTCACAGTAGCTTACATTTAAAAATAAAATAAAAATTTCACTGGAATCTAATTTCAGTTGCCTGCCAGCGTGTGTGTCAGTCCCACAGAGTGTACTGTGCCCACTACTGCCAGTGCCACCACTCATATCTGGTGTCACAGTTGTCACAGCGGGGAGTGGGGGAAACGCCCCCACCGTGCGGTATCAAAGGGATAACGGGTAGCTGCTAGGCCAGAACGCCGGGATCAGGGAGCAGGTCACCTCCTAATGCATCCCTAATTCTGACCCTGACTCCTAACCGTATGAGACAACCCAGATGGTAGGAGGGCTCATACTCCGGAACCTCGGGGCCCTACTAACCCTCAGGAAATCCCTGGACTAGGAGCAGGGTAAGACGACCAGTTCCTCCACAACACGGACGAACAGGAGTCTCCACTAGCCAAGCTGCAAGGAGAGGGGAACACATACAGCATATGGAGATGGCAGGTAAGTGAAACCAGTAACACACCTACTTGCCACAGACACACTGACTGGAACCCGTGCACAAGTGCTGATGTCCACACCAACATAAAAAGACACAGCACACACCACAAACCACCCAGGAACCCAGGATACCATAGCTTCAATAACGCGAGACACCACAACATCTACTATCTTCTATGACCACAAGGGTGGCCCTCACTGGACAGATGGCATATGAAGACCAGGAGGATAACTCCAGCATACACCATGGCTGGAGTACCCCTCAGCTTCAGGCATCCAGCAGAGGCTAAAAAGCCCAAGCAGCCACACCCACACACACATAAACCCAGTGTTAAAACACTAGGAATGGAGTTAACCCTTCCAACACCAGACAAGGGGAGGAAGCCACTTAAAGGGGAAGTGCACACACAAGCATGGAAAGCTACACGTTGCCGCAGGCAACAACATGTGTGGCAACAATGTCACAGCAATCACCTAGAAGGCCGAGACACTGCTACCGCATGCACACACAGCAAAACGTTGCCGCGGGCAACTGCAAGTGTAGCGCACACCATAGGCCGTGACAACAGTAGCTTGCATTTTAAAAAATATATATATTTTTTTACTGTAATCTAATTGCAGTTGCCTGCCAGCGTGTGTGTCAGGCCCACAGTGTGCACTGTGCCCACTACTGTCAGTGCCCAGTGCCACCACTCATATCTGGTGTCACAGTAGCTTGCATTTAAAAAAATATATAATAATTTCACTGTTATCTAATTGCAGTTGCCTGCAAGCATGTGTGTCAGGCCCACAGCGTTTACTGTGCCCACTACTGTCAGTGCCCAGTTGCACCACTCATATATGGTGTCACAGTAGCTTGCATTAAAAAAATAATAATAATTTCACTGGAATATAATTGTAGTTGCCTGCAAGCGTGTGTGTCAGGCCCACAGCGTGCACTGTGCCCACTACTGCCAGTGCCCAGTGCCACCACTCATATCTGGTGTCACAGTAGCTTGCATTTAAAAAAAATATATAATAATTTCACTGTAATCTAATTGCAGTTGCCTGGAAGCGTGTGTGTCAGGCCCACAGCGTGTACTGTGCCCACTACTGCCAGTGCCCAGTGCCACCACTGATAACTGTTGTCACAGTAGCTTGCATTTAAAAAAAATAAAACAAATTTTTCACTGTAATATAATTGCAGTTGCCTGCAAGCGTGTGTGTCAGGCCCACAGCATGTACTGTGCCCACTACTGCCAGTGCCCAATGCCACCACTCATATCTGGTGTCACAGTAGCTTGCATTAAAAAAAATATATAATAATTTTCACTGTAATCTAATTGCAGTTGCCTGCAAGCATGTGTGTCAGGCCCACAGCATGTACTGTGCCCACTACTGCCAGTGCCCAGTGCCACCACTCATATCTGGTGTCGCAGTAGCTTGCATTTAAAAAAATAAACTATTTTTTCACTGTAATCTAATTGCAGTTGCCTGCCAGCGTGTGTGTCAGGCCCACAGCATGTACTGTGCCCACTACTGTCAGTGCCCAGTTGCACCACTCATATCTGGTGTCACAGTAGCTTGCAATAAAAAAAATAAAAAAAAATTCACTGTAATATAATTGTAGTTGCCTGCAAGCGTGTGTGTCAGGCACACAGCCTGTACTGTGCCCACTACTGCCAGTGCCCAGTGCTACCACTCATATCTGGTGTCGCAGTAGCTTGCATTTAAAAAAAACAACAATTTTTTCACTGTAATCTAATTGCAGTTGCCTGCCAGCGGGGGTGTCAGGCCCACAGCATGTACTGTGCCCACTACTGCCAGTGCCCAGTTGCACTACTCATGCCCGTTGTCACAGTAGTTTGCATAAAAAAAAAAATATTCGCTGTAATATAATTGCAGTTGCCTGCAAGCGTGTGTGTCAGGCCCACAGCGTGTACTGTGCCCACTACTGCCAGTGCCCAGTGCCACCACTCATATCTGGTGTCACAGTAGAAACATAGAAACATAGAATGTGTCGGCAGATAAGAACCATTTGGCCCATCTAGTCTGCCCAATATATCTGAATCCTATGAATAGTCCCTGGCCCTATCTTATATGAAGGATAGCCTTATGCCTATCCCATGCATGCTTAAACCCCTTCACTGTATTTGCAGCTACCACTTCTGCTGGAAGGCTATTCCATGCATCCACTACTCTCTCAGTAAAGTAATACTTCCTTATATTACTTTTAAACCTTTGCCCCTCTAATTTAAAACTGTGTCCTCTTGTGGTAGTTTTTCTTCTTTTAAATATGCTCTCCTCCTTTACCGAGTTGATTCCCTTTATGTATTTAAAAGTTTCTATCATATCCCCTCTGTCTCTTCTTTCTTTCAAGCTATACATATTAAGGTCCTTTAACCTTTCCTGGAAAGTTTTATCCTGCAATCCATGTACTAGTTTAGTAGCTCTTCTCTTAACTCTCTCTAGAGTATCTATATCCTTCTGGAGATATGGCCTCCAGTACTGCGCACAATACTCCAAGTGAGGTCTCACCAGTGTTCTGTACAGCGGCATAAGCACTTCACTCTTTCTACTGCTTATACCTCTCCCTATACATCCAAGCATTCTGCTGGCATTTCGTGCTGCTCTATTACATTGTCTTCCCACCTTTAAGTCTTCTGAAATAATTACTCCTAAATCCCTTTCCTCAGATACTGAGGTCAGGACTGTGTCAAATATTCTATATTCTGCCCTTGGGTTTTTACGCCCCAGGTGCATTATCTTGCACTTATCCACATTAAATTTCAGTTGCCAGAATTCTGACCATTCTTCTAGTTTTCCTAAATCCTTTTCCATTTGGCGTTTCCCTCCAGTAGCTTGCATTTAAAAAAATAAAACAAATTGTTCACTCTAATATAATTGCAGTTGCCTGCAAGCATGTGTGCCAGGCTCTTAGCATGTACTGTGCCCACTACTGCCAGTGCCACCACTCATATCTGGTGTCACAGTAGCTTGCATTTAAAAAAAAAAATATATTTTTCACTGTAATATAATTGCAGTTGCCTGCAAGCGTGTGTGTCAGGCCCACAGCGTGTACTGTGCCCACTACTGCCAGTGCCCAGTTGCACCACTCATATCTGGTGTCACAGTAGCTTACATTTAAAAAAAGTAAAACAAATTTTTCACTGTAATATAATTGCAGTTGCCTCCAAGCATGTGTGTCAGGCCCACAGCGTGTACTGTGCCCACTACTGCCAGTGCCCAGTTGCACCACTCATATCTGGTGTCACAGTAGCTTGCACGCATAGTACAACTAATAGGAAAAAAAATGACAGACAGAGGCAGGCTACTCCGCAGGGGCCGTCGTGGTCGTGGTGCTGTGATTTCCTTTGGCCCTAGAATAATGCTCAGTATTCAGAGGTCACGTACCCTGAACTCGAAAAGTTCTGAGGACATAGTTGACTGGCTAACATAGGACACCCAATCTTCTACAGCTTCCGCTCGGAACCTTGACACACCATCCTCCTCCAGCTCAGCTTCGGGCACCTCTCAAGTTACCACCTGGCGCCACCACCAACACTAGCACCACAGCTGCTTCACTTGATCTGTCAGAGGAGTTATTTACACATCAGTTGGAAGAAATGAGTGATGCGCAACCATTATTGCCAGAGGATGTAGACATAGGCGTGCGCAGCCTATTGCATTAGGGTGTGCACCCTAAAGCACAAACACAGACGCAGCGCACGCACCTGTGTATGTATGTATGTATGTATATATATATATATATATTATATACACACACATATATATATACACAAATACACTCTGTATACATACAGACCTGCACTATCAATATAATGAAGAAATCATTTTTAAACTTACCGTATTTTTCGCCCTATAAGACGCTCTATTCGCCCTATAAGGTTTTAGAGAGGGACAATAAGAAAGAAAAAATTCATTACACCTCAGGTCAGACCACCAATCAGACCCCCAATGTCAATAAGACCCCAATGAGACCTCAGATCAGACCCCAATGTGAATGACCCCCAATCAGACCTTAGATAAGAGCCCCAGTGCTTCATATCAGCCCCAGTGCCTCATATAAAATAAAAAAATAAAACACTTTCCTGCTCCGGACACTGCCGCTCCTCACCGCTCGCGCTCGGTAATCTTCTTGTACAGTATGCTGTGTGGGCACGCACAGTGTGAGGTCACAGCGTGGCCTCACACTGTGTGCAGCCTTCACAGTGGAGCGCATGAGGACCAGAAAGAGGTGAGTATAGCGCTTCCTGGCCCTCTGGTACTAATAACTTGATTAGTATTCGCCCCATAAGATGCAGGGGCATTTTATGGGGCGAAAAAGTGCAGCACGGGGGTGACAGAACCAGTGTTTCCTCTAAGCCTTGGCAGCTGCTGAGCGGGATCGGCTCAGAGCTGGCACAGCGCCATCAAAGGTGGGTGATAGGAAAACCTAAGATAATTGTCACATCAAAGAGCATACAAACCTCTGCGCCATCCCGTACAATACAGTATAATCCCTGCACCATCCCGTACAATATACAGTATAGTCCTCTCTGTTATCACTGGACATTGCTCTCCATATATAAACCATACGGGGAAAAAAATCTCATTGATCCAGAGAACTTGCATAGAAAAACTAATAACCAAGAGGCTAAACAAAACCCTGTTTCTGACCCTTATGTTAAAACATAACTTTCATTTGATTGCTCTAATACCTAAAGGAAAAAATATATATTTTTAAAAAGCTGCTGTTTCTCTAGATGACCTTATGTTGATAGTAGTGGTAATAGAGTCTCAAGGGTCTATAAAAGCAGCTACACTATTTTTGCAAACCTTTGAGACTCTATTAACACTACTATCAACATAAGGTCATCTAGAGAAACAGTAGGTTTTTAAAAAAAAAATCCCTTTAGGTGTTAAAACATAACTTTCATTAGATTGCTCTAACACCTAAACGGAAAAAAAAAGAATTAAAAAAACCTGCTTTTTCTCTAGATGACCTTATGTTGATAGTAGTGTTAATAGAGTCTCAAAGGTCTGTAAAAATAGTGTAACTGCTTTTATAGACCCCTGAGACTCTATTACCACTACTATAATGTCATCTAGAGAAACAGCAGCTTTTTAAAAATGATTTTTTTTCCATTAGGTGTTAAAGCAATCAAATGAAAGTTATGTTTTAACATAAGGGTCAGAAGCAGTTTTTTTTTAGCCTCTTGGCTATTAGTTTTTCAATTCATAAAGCTCCACATTGAGCTCCCACCCAGCAGTAGATAGAAGCCTGCAGGACACTTCACCTGGGCACTTCACCTGGGCACATGGTGATGGCTCCATTCCTATGCTGTCCCTGGCACTTCATCAGCAGCAGGGGCGGCGCGCTTCCTGTTTTCATAATAACTGAAAAAGAAGCTACTGCTGCTGTGTTCAGCTCCCGACAGAAGGGGGTGTGAGAGGATCAGCCAATAGCAGGGCAGCCAGCTGATACTGGCCAATCAGCAGCCTCCTCCCTTATAACAGAGCTCTGTAATGTACAGAGCTCTGTTATTGGAGATTTCAGGCATCAGCTGTATTGCTCTGCTGCCTGCAGTGCTGCACATTGTAAACCTCAAGTCGGCTTGATTAGGCACACCCCGTGCGCACGCCTATGGTGTCTGCCTCTGAGTATTTGTATGACCGGGGTGCTAAGACAGCCTCTGCGGAGCTGGGTATTTTTTTGCCACGTTACTGGACGCTCATGCACAATGCCTGTAGGCTCATGCGTCCTTTTGAGAAGGTGACAAACCTAGTCAGTCGCACCGAAGGCACCATCAGCGACATCATCCCATTTGTTTTCTTCCTGGAGCGTGCTCTGCGATGAGTGCTGGATCAGGCCGTAGATGAGTGTGAAGAGGAAGAGTTGTGGTCACCATCATTAGCAGAAACAGCCTTATCAGCATCGCTTGCTGGACCTGCGGCAACGCTGGAAGAGGAGTCTGAGGAAGAGGAGTCAGAGGAGGAATGTGGCTTTGAGGAGGAGGAAAACCAACCACAGCAGGCATCCCAGGGTGCTCGTTGTCACCTATATGGTACCCGTGGTGTTGTACGTGGCTGGGGGGAAGAACAGACCTTCAATGACATCAGCGAGGATGAGGAACTGGACATGAGTAGCTCGGCATCCAACCTTGTGCAAATGGGGTCTTTCATGCTGTCATGCCTGTTGAGGGACCCTCTCATAAAAAGTCTGAATGAGAATGACCTGTACTGGGTGGCCACCCTACTAGACCCCCGGTATAAGCAGAAAGTGCCTGAAATGTTACCGAATTACAGGAAGTCGGAAAGGATGCAGCAGTTCTAAAACAAGTTAAAAAGTATGCTTTACACAGCGTATAAGGGTGATGTCACAGCACAACGGGAATCTAACAGGGGAATAGGTGAAAGTAATCCTCCTCCTACCACGACCACGCCGGCAAGGACAGGACGCTTTACAGATGTGTTGTTGATGGAGAACATGCAGAGCTTTATAAGTCCTACGCATCGCCACAGCCCTTCGGAGTCCACCCTCAGAGAGCGACTCGACCGACAGGTAGCAGACTACCTCGCCTTAACTGCAGATATCGACACTCTGAGGAGCGATGAACCCCTTGACTACTGGGTGTGCAGGCTTGACCTGTGGCCTGAGCTATCCCAATTTGCAATAGAACTTCTGGCCTGCCCCGCTTCAAGTGTCCTGTCAGAAAGGACCTTCAGTGCAGCAGGAGGTATTGTCACTGAGAAGAGAAGTCGCCTGGGTCAAAAAAGTCTAGATTACCTCACCTTTTTTAAGATGAATGGGGCATGGATCCCGAAGGGACTGACAGTGGGGGATGCATTTGACTAAAAAAGAACTGATAAGATACCTTGGGCTATAAAATGGTCCACACGCTGCTGTATTTGATCTCTGCTTGCCGGATGACTTGCGTGACTTCTCCGCCACCAACTAGGGTTCAAGCCGCAATGTTTTAGTGCACTTTCTCCCTTGAAAAATAATTTTTTCCGGCCGCTGCTACAGCAGCGGCTGCAACAATGCCTCATTTTTCAGGCATGTGTACATGCATAATTTTTCTGGCCTCTGGTGCTGCACTGTGGCTGCAAAAACAAAACAAACAAAAAAAGGCACATACATGTGTCAATTCCCCTTCGTGATCGTTACCTTGTTGTGGTGAAGGGGCTGGCGTATCACAATGAAGCGATCACCTCTATGAGTGTGTTGGCAATGGCAATGTTGGCACACCCCAGATGAGATAAGGTCGTTGATTCATTGTGAACAGACCAAAAGCGATCGGCTGGATAATTTTGCATAGAAAAAACATTAATTTTCTTTGTGTTCATCTAAGGTGATCATTAAAGCCTACTAGGCCAACAATGGGCCCACACTGCAGAATCATTGTTTTCTGGGTCACTTAACTGTCACTGAACTACCTGAGCACGACCATAGGCTTTGAAAAACCGCCATCGACTGCAATCTCCCAAACGTGCGCACGAGCACAGTCATCACTACACCAAGATTGACGCATAGAGGAATAAAATTTATGTCATGAGTGTGTCAACTATTGACAACTCTTTGCGGTTGTCTAAACTCTATTCCATACACGTGACCTGATAGGGCACGTAACAGGGATTAAACTGATAGGAATAGTACTACTTAACATACCACTCATATCGGGTAGCACAGTACATTGCACGGCGCACGCGCAGTGCCCCAAATTGGAAGTAAGAGGAACAACCAAGCATCTTTTTCCATCTCCCGGTTCCTAAAATCTATTCCATACACCGGCCCCTGATAGGAGACGTAACAGGGATTAAACTGATAGGAATAGTACTACTTAACATACCACTCATATCGGGTAGCACAGTACATTGCACGTCGCACGCGCAGTGCCCCAAATTGGAAGTAAGAGGACCGACCAAGCATCTTTTCCCATCTCCCGGTTCCTAAAATTTATTCCATACACCACACCGGCCCCTGATAGGGGACAAAACAGAAATTAAACTGGTAAGAACAGATTTTTTTAATTAAAAAAAAAGAGGACAGCCTCTGCGGAGCTGGGTATTTTTTGGCCGCGTTACTGAACGCTCATGCACAATGGCTGTAGGCTCATGCGTCCTTTTGCGGAGGTGACAAACCTGGTCAGTCAAACCCAAGGCAACATCATCGACCTCATCCCATATGCGTTTTTTCTGGAGCGTGCCCTGCGAAGAGTGCTGGATCAGGCCTTAGATGAGCATGAAGAGGAAGAGTTGTGGTCACCATCACCACCAGGAGCAGCCTTGTCGTCGTCGATTGCTGGACCTGCGGCAACGCAGAGAGAGGAGTCTGAAGAAGAGGAGTCAGAGGAGGAAGGTGGCTTTGAGGAGGTTGAAGACCAACCACAGCAGGCGTCCTAGGGGGCTTGTTGTCACCTTTCGGGGACCCTTGGTGTTGTACGTGGCTGGGTGGAGGAAGAGACCTTCAATGACGTCAGTGAGGACAAGGAACGGGACATGGCTAGCTTGGTATCCAACCTTGTGCAAATGGGGAGTTTGCGCTTGTGCAAATGGACTGTTTGCGGTTGTTTGCGGTGCGTTAAACAGGGAGTTTGGTCTGTCATAGTTTGGTCTGTCACTGTGAAGCGGGCGTAACCCTTACACTACCTGATCGATACAACATCATACCTGATGTTTTAAAGCACGTTATTCCAAACAATTTAGGAATGTTAGGTAAATTGTGCCCTTTATGGATTAAAACCCGACTCTGCGTCAACTACGTAATTTTCCATGGGAGTTTTGCCATGGATCCTCCACCGGCATGCCACAGTCCAGGTGTTAGTCCCCTTGAAACAACTTTTCATTCACTATTGTGTCCAGAAAGAGTCCCTGTGGGTTTTAAAATTTGCCTGCCTTTAGAAGTCTATGGTGGTTCGCCCGTTCGCGAACATTTGCGTAAATTCGCGTGCGCCGTTTGCGAACGGAAAATTTTATGTTCGCAACATCTCTATTTGTCAGAGGCGGAAGTTGAAAATTTTGGTCCGTAATGTGATTTCTCGAACAAATATTTTCTGTTAGTCCATATAATCATTGCCAGCATCTATCGTATGTGGATAATTTCGTATTTGGCGCCAATACTTGTGCCCATAGCTTCAAGACACAGATTATCACAGACTTTAATGTTTTCTTTACTTTAGAAAAGTCTTATCGGTTGCGATTTTCTTTTATTTTCAAATGGAGGATCCAGATCAAACGCGTTTCGGGACATTAGATGGTCCCTTTCTCAGTGGTTAATTGTCCTCCATATTTCCTCCCTTATATATAGATCACGGTATCATTCAAAATGTGGGGTGGATCGCAAATCTCCTATTATATATTTCCATTAAAACATATTTGCAAACATTCTCCTGTTAAATTTTCCATCAGACATTTTAATAAAACAGAAAGACATTCCACCAAAAAACAAAAAACCCTACCTTGCGGTATTGATGCGTTTTTGTTCCGATTTTTTTTTATAAATTCTATAAAATGGTTTCTAACTTGTAAAGGAATGTTTAGAATGTAAAAATTCAATAAAAAGCCTTATATAAATCTTGTAATCATAGCCAAGAGACAAACATTTTTAGAAATCCTAAATATATATATAACTTATTTCATTTATATATTAAAAACTTTTATGTAAGATGTTTTTATGACAAAAAATAATAAACAATATAATATAATAATTTAAAATCTCCAAAAAACCTTTAAAGAATCTTTAAAAAAAAA
This sequence comes from Bufo bufo, assembly GCF_905171765.1. Lineage (NCBI taxonomy): Eukaryota > Metazoa > Chordata > Amphibia > Anura > Bufonidae > Bufo > Bufo bufo. Next base: position 297,436,130 of record NC_053393.1, read on the forward strand.
CTCTAAAAAATCTCTTCAAAAATTCTTAAAAAATAGTTTTTGGATAATCACTTCTTCTTTTCAGCATTGGATAGTGGTTGACGATAGAGAATGGGTGGATGCCAATCGCAGAGAACGGACCGGCTATCTGTACACATAGCACAGTCCAGCATCAGCGAATGGCCACCACCCAGCATCTACAGGAAGCCAGAGCTCAAATTCAGCATTCAACCCCACAGGTAAGAGCGTGTTGAATTCCAAAAAAAAAATGTGTTTCTGCTCTTGACACCTTACTCACATGGTCTCCTCCTCTCCAATCTTTCTGTACTCTTTCTATAGCAGCAAATTTGAGTTTTGATGGGTCCTGATCATGTACAAGTTTAAAATGATTAGATAAAGAATGATTTTTGAATCCTTTCCTAATATTGGAAGTATGTTCGGCAATTCGTTTTTTCAATAGCCTCTTAGTTCTGCCAATATATTGCCATTTACAGGGACATTCTATAATATAAATTACATTACTTGAATTGCAAGACATAAATTCTGTAATTATGTGTTTATGTCCATTAGAGGTTGATACAATTTCAACAGATTTTTTAAGAAAGGACGTATATTTGCAATTATTGCAATGTCCACACCTAAAAAAGCCTTTAATGTTCGCCACTTTTGTATACTTTGTGATTTTTCTTTAAAATGTTTAAAAGATTGGGCTACCTTTATACCTCAATTAGGTACTCTTGTAAAAGTAATCTGCGGACTTTCCGACAGAGTGGCACCAATTATTTTATCTTTTTGTACCAAATACCAATTTTTTTATGAATATTTTGTACTTTTTTGTATTGCTCATTGTATGGTAATATTATCCTTAAATTTTCGTCTGTACTATTCTTCTGGATTAAGGTGCTTTCTTCAAAGAAAGACCTCCTATCTATATTCCGGACTTTATCTAATGCTTTATCCAGGATATTTGGAGGGTACTCTTTTTCTGAAAATTGTCCTTTCATCTTCTCTTTAGAAAAAGAGTACCCTTCAAATATCCTGGATAAAGCATTAGATAAAGTCCGGAATATAGATAGGAGGTCTTTTTTTGAAGAAACCACCTTAATGCAGAAGAATAGTACAGACGAAAATTTAATAATAATTGCAAATTTACGTCCTTTCCTAAATTTTTTCCTAATTTTTTTTTAGAAATTGTATCAACCTCTAATGGACATAAACACATAATTACAGAATTTTTGTCTTGCAATTCAAGTAATGAAAGAAGGGTTTGTAGGATTGTTTCTGGTGCAGGAGTTAAGGAAAATCGCTTGAATGAATTGTCAGTGAGATTTGAGAGTCGAGGTTATCCCACTTCACTGCTGAATAGGGAGAGGAATAAGGTTACTTCTTTGGTTCCTACAAAAGAAAAAAAGTCACGTATACCATTTGTCGCCAAATATCACCCATGGGTGAACAAGTGTAGGCTTATTGTTATAAGCGCAATAAAAACATTTGCGACATGGTGGTAAGGGCTGACGTGGGTAGCAGTCAGATTGAGAAGCGACAGCTTACCTTGTCCACTCCAAGAAAGGGTACATTTCCCTGCTTGGGATGCATACACTGTTCGAGTGTGATTAGAGGGGAATATTTTTTACATCCCCATACGGGAAAGCAATTTCCTGTTAAGGGGTTTTTCACGGGCAATAGCAATTATATAGTATACTTACTGAAATGTCCGTGTGGACTCCTATATATAGGAGAGACTTCTATGCGGATGAAGGATCGCTTCTCGAAACACAAGTCCACTATACGAAAAAAGAACCTGCTCTTACCGATTCCCTACCACTTTGATTGCTGTAATCATAATATCGCACAACTGCGCTTTCAGATTATTGAATATGTACCGCAACCTCGCAGAGGGGGTGACAGGATTAAAATGTTAAAAAAAAACTTGTAGCCTATTGGATTCACACACTGCAGACACTTGAACCCAGGGGATTGAACTGGGAGTATGATCTCAACAGCTTCCTGTAATTTTCAAGCTCCATTGTTTATTTATATATGTTTATGTAATTATTTGTTTTTCTATTATCTTTTTTAAAATAAAGACAACAGAAACACGTGAGAGAACAGCCCAACTGCAGCAGCATCAATCAAGACAACATTACTATAACATATAAGGAATTCTCCAAAGGTAGGGACAATTTCAAGGTGAGATGATGTTGAAATTGTCATCATCTCACCTTGAAATTGTCCCTACCTTTGGAGAATTCCTTATATGTTATAGTAATGTTGTCTTGATTGATGCTGCTGCAGTTGGGCTGTTCTCTCACGTGTTTCTGTTGTCTTTATTTTTTGTTTAGTTCATCACCAAGGTTACCTGATGTCACTTCCGCCTTGGCGGTCTATTTAAATAGTGTATGCCATTATCTGTTTGAGAAAGGCTCGTATTGTGAGCCAAAACGCGCGTCACAGAACTGTATTCTATATGTGACGATTATAAGCTTGAGTTCGCAGAAGACAAGTGAGTGCCGGTCTTTTCTTTCAATATATGTGAGATTGCTATCTCGGACGCGTGCACCACGCCTCCTGAACAGAGTGCCGGCTGATCATTACCTGATTGCAATTCAAGTAATGTCATTTATATTATAGAATGTCTCTGTAAACGTTAATATATTGGCAGAACTAAGAGGCTATTGAAAAAAACGAATTGCCGAACATACTTCCAATATTAGGAAAGGTTTCAAAAATCATTATCTAATCATTTTAAACTTGTACATGATCAGGACCCATCAAAACTCAAATTTGCTGCTAAAGAAAGAGTACAGAAAGATTGGAGGGGAGGAGACCATGTGAGTAAGATGTCAAGAGCAGAAACTCAAAAAAAATTCGAATTCAACACACTGTTACCTGTGGGGTTGAATGTGGAATTTGAGCTCTTTGGCTTCCTGTAGATGTTGGGTGGTTGCCATTCGCTGATGCTAGACCGTGCTATGTGTACATATATTCTCTATCACACTCCTCAACCGCTATCCAATGCTAAAAAGAAGAAGTCATTATCAAAATAAGATTTTTAAAGGATTTTTTAAGAGATTTTTAAGAGGTTTTTTAAAAGATTCTTTAAAGGTTTTTTGGAGGTTTTGAATTAAGAAACTTTTTAAATAGTTTATTATTTTTTGTCATAAAAGCATCTTACATAAATGTTTTTAATATAATTGAAATAAGTTATATATATTTAGGATTTCTCAAATTTTTTGTCTCTTGGCTACGATTACAAGATTTATATAAGGCTTTTTATTAAATTTTTACATTCTAAACATGCTTTTGCAATTTATAAAAAAATCGCAACAAAAACGCATCAATACCGCAAGGTAGCGTCTTTTGGTGGAATGTCTTTCTAACTGTTTTATTAATATGTCTGATGGAAAATTTAACAGGAGAATGTTTGCAAATATGTTTTAATGGGAATATATTATAGTTATTATAGGAGATTTGTGATCCACCCCACATTTTGAATAATATCATGACCTATATATAACGGAGGAAATATGGAGGACAGTTAAACACTGAGGAAGGGACCATCTAATGTCCCGAAACGCGTTTGGTCTGGATCCTCCATTTGAAAATAAAGAAAATTGCAACCGATTTAAAACTTTAAAGTCTATGATAATCTGTGTCTTGAAGCTACGGGTACAAGTATTGGCACCAAATACGAAATTATCCACATACGATAGATGCTGGCAACGATTATATTGACTAACAGAAAATATTTGTTCGAGATATCACATTACGAACCAACATTTTTGACTTCCGCCTCTGACAAACTACATCGGCACTCACGTGAGTAAACAGGAGCGGGAGCCCTGGCACAGTACACCATGCGAGACGCTGCGAAACACACACCAAATCCCGCCCATGCAAAAGCCTGTTTGTGATATGTCATACGATTCAGAGGAATGTTTTAGCGATTTGTTGGTATGACTCTCGATTTTTCAAACGTCCTTGCCAACTCGGCACTGAGCCCACTATTGTGTGGTTAAAGTTCCAAGGTATTCAACTATGGATAATTCCCTGTTGCAAGCATTGTGGAAACCTAATAGATAAACTGACTCACCACATGTGGTCAGGGCCGTTGCAAGGATTTTTGCCGCCCTAGGCAAGATAAAAATTGCCGCCCCCCCCCTTATCAGATGATCTGCCCATATCATGACATCACATATGTTCCACCACTTTCTCAGCATTTAAATTAAAAGAACTGCTATGTTTCCTTTAGGGTTAATCAAGCTTCTTGTAGCTGTCTCCCTGGCAGCCGCTAGAAGTGCTTCCGCGATTCTCACTGTGAAAATTACAGTGGGAAGACGCGGAACATAGTCTTTAATGCGTGCGCATGCGCAGCTGAGAGGAGGAACGGGGAGAAGAGTTCCCAGTGACGGCGCTGGAGAAAGGTAAGTGGCTGAAGGGGTTTTAACCCCTTCAGCCCAATGGGAGGGGGACACGAGGGTGCCCCACTCCTAACAACTATATAGTGCCAGGAAAATTAGTTTATTTTCCTGGCACTATAGTGCTCCTTTACACCAGTACTGCACAGTGTCTTTTCTCTGCAGGAACAGTTAACATTAAACTGTAGTGGTTCTGGGACTATAGTGTCCTTTTAGACTCCATTCACACGTCCGCAATTTCGTTCTGCATTTTGCGGAACGGAATTGCGGACCCATTCATTCCAATGGAATGGAATGAATGGACATGGAATTGTGGATCCGCACTTCCGGGTCCGCACTTCCGTTCCGCCAAAAAATAAAACATGTCCTATTTTTGTCCGCAATTGCGGACAAAAACAGGCATATTCTATTAGTGCCGGCAATGTGCGGTCCGCAAAATGCGGAATGCACATTGCCGCATTCCGTATTTTGCGGATTTGCGGCTCCGTGTATCCGCAAAACACTTTGCGGACGTGTGAATGGAGCCTTAATGTGAGGTAAATTAGTTTCCAATGTAGTATTAATGACTAAACAATTAAATAATAAACATATTGCATTGTCTACTTACCACCAGGACAATAAGATGATCTGGTCTCTGGCTGCAGTCTGGCTCTTGGTCTGGCTCTGGGGACTCCCTTGTCACTCTCTTCTCCCCCTTCCCTCCCTTGTCACTCTCTTCTCCCCCCCTCCCTCCCTTGTCACTCTCTTCTCCCCCATCCCTCCCTCCCTTGTCACTCTCCCCCCCTCGTCACTCTCTTCTCCCCCTCCCTCCCTTGTCACTCTCTTCTCACCCCCTCCCTCCCTTATCACTCTCTTCTCCTCCCTCCCTTATCACTCTCTTCTCCCCCTCCCTCCCTTGTCACTCTCTTCTCCCCCCTCCCTCCCTTGTCACTCTCTTCTCCCTCCTCCCTCCCTTGTCACTCTCTTCTCCCCCCTCCTTTCCTTGTCACTCTCCCCCTCCCTCCCTCATCACTCTCTTCCCCCCCTCCCTCTCTTGTCACTCTCTTCTCGCCCCCTCCCTTGTCACTCTCTTCTCCCCCCCTCCGTCCCTTGTCACTCTCTCCCCCCTCCCTTGTCACTCTCATTCCCCCCTCCCTTGTCACTTTCATTTACTCCCTTCCTCCCTTGTCACTCTCATTTACTCCCCCACTCCCTTGTCACTCTCATTTACTCCCCCCTCCCTTGTCACTCTCATTTACTCCCCCCTCCCTTGTCACTCTTATTTACTCCCCCCTCCCTTGTCACTCTCATTTACTCATTTACTCCCCCCCTCCCTTGTCACTCTCATTCCCCCCACCTCTAGTGTAGCGTGGCCGAGCTCTGTTCGGTCCGCGGTACAGGAGTATTTGTTTCCTGTACCCGGCCGGACTGAAAGGAAGTGCACACTAAGTGAGCACTTCCTGTCAGTCCGGCCGGGTACAGGAAACAAAAGCTCCTATACCGCGGACCGAACAGAGCTCGGCCACGCTACATTAGAGGCACTTCCCTCCTGTCAGTCCCTCTCTTCAGGCTGCGCCCGGGCGGTGCACAATCATAGACGCACCAGCCCGGGCAGTGCGGCAGCCACCCGGTGCGGGGGAGAGCCCACCGCCGTACTGCCTAGGTCGCCTTACAGGTGGCGCCGGCCCTGCATGTGGTATATATTCAGGGTTGCGATTTTACAATAGTCGGAAGGACAAACTATATGAAGTATTTCGATTTTAGATCATTTCAATTTGTCATATGGTAGACTGGTTTGGTCATACAATTGCCTTTCTGTTTCTGTTTTTAGTGGATCGAAAGTCCTTTTAAGTCTGGCCAGACTACTATTATCTTTATATTAAGGGCTTTTTTATGTTAATGCATGCATTTTAAAATGTAAAGTTTATGTCATTTTATTTGCATTTTATATTGAAGTAAATTACCACCTACTCCAGATAAGTGTGAGTGCCCAGCTTATTTTTAAATTTCTTGCTTATACTATAGATTGGGTGAATCTGTTTGCTGTGAGCACCCCTCTTTGGAATCAGACGCGGTAGTGCTACCATTATACCCCCTTTTTACATACAGTCTATATTTGAGTAGTTGATGTCCCCCATAATAACAACCTCATTATTATTTCTATAGGATCTGTAGGATCCTACCTGTCAATCCAAACTGTGCTTCAACTGGTGTTGCTTTCATGGACACATCTTCTGTTTCATTACATTTCCATGACTGATGCATTATATGATGTACATGTACAGTATATTACCTTTGTGTTCAGTGTATTGTGCTGCTATTTTGCTATATCAGTGCAAAAAAGCTGTTAGTACATTCTCCACCATCTGTCTCATGGTTGTACAGCAAATCCTATGAGTGAGGTACAGAAAAGTAGGAATAGTGGCCTATTGTGTCTGCTCTTGTGACAAAAGAGATGGAGGAAAACAAGCATGTTCACCCTTTGGCCTCTTTCACACGACAGTATGGCTTTTTCAGTGTTTTGCGGTCCGTTTTAAACGGATCCGTTGTTCCGTTTTTTGTTTCCGTTGTGTTTACGTTTCTGTTCCATTTTCCGTTCCGTTTTTCCGTATGGCAAATACAGTATACAGTAATTTCATAGAAAAAATTGGGCTGGGCATAACATTTTCAATAGATGGTTCCGCAAAAAACGGAACGGATACGGAAGACATACGGATGCATTTCCGTATGCATTCCATTTTTTGCGGACCCATAGACTTTAATGAAGCCACGGACTGTGATTTGCGGCCAAATATAGGACATGTTCTATCTTTCAACGGAACGGAAAAACGGAAATACGGAAACGGAATGCACACGGAGTACATTCCATTTTTTTTGCGGAACCATTGAAATCAATGGTTCCGTATACGGACCGTATATGGACCGCAAAAAACGGGGGGGAAAAAACGGTCGTGTGAAAGAGGCCTTTGTCTGAGCTGGTTAGTCAAATTAGCCAGCACTAGAAATCTACCCCATTTAAACCTTTACTATTAGGTTTGCACGCCTATGTGTCTGTATGTTGTGTCTACAGTCAATTTTAAACATATATTTTAAACTGCTGGAACATTGATGCAAATGAAATTTTAAAATAAGGTAAAAACAATAAAGTCAATGGTTCAATTCCCCCCCAAAAAACATCATTTATTCTATCACCTGTTTCATGGTTAAGAAATCTCAATAATCAGGCTCATGAACTAATACGTAATGTGGATGAACTATCTATGTATCACACTGGCTAAGTGAAACTAAACTTTGTGATTTGCGTAGTTGAACATCTTTTTAAGTCTCATTACATCGGAAAGTAAAGTGATTTTCATTTCTGTGATGTGATTAAACTCAAATTTACACCTCTGTTAAGGTTTAACTTTTCTTTGAAGGAAAAAATAGAAATCAGAAGCAGGCAGTCTTGTGCTTTGGCACTCTGTGAGACCATTAAATTTAATCCTTCCTTCAAACTCACTCCAGGGGTGATTTCAATTAAATTTGTTCAAAATTTATCAGTTTCCTGCATGTAGACATAAATGATTCAAGGCCACTTACATATTCACTGAGTGGAAAGCATTGAAGAGGATGTGCAATTGTTATAACTTTCCACAGTTCCCTCATAAATTTGCTTAATAGGAGCCTTCCTTATTTACACTCCTCATATCTTGCTATGTTTTTTATTTAATTTTTATTTCCTTTTTGTGGTCAGGATTTCATTTTTTTCAAATTTCAGGTACAGTCCTAAGCTAACCTAACTGTACTTTCATTTGTATCCTAACAGAACCAAGCTATCAGATCATAAAAAAAAAAGATGTTCTGAGGATTAATAAGCCAGAAAATAATTTTCCACATGTATAGAAAGAAAGTTAACTTTATTTTTAATACTTGCTATTCCCAGTTTATATAAAAAAAAACATTTGGGTTTTCTTTCAATGATAAAACAAACTTCAAAATTATCTTAAATAAAATTAATATTTTGATATAAAAAAGGAAGAACTGTTACTGTTTGTGAATGGTAGAGCAATATATGATTCCAGTAAAAAAGCATACACACATTGCTTACTGATTTGAGATATATTTATTAGATCACAGAAAAAAAACTTTAAATTGTACCTTTAATTTAGAAATGCAATTAAAATGGTGCCCCCCCCCAAAAAAATAAAAAAAAAAAATAAAAGCAATCAAACAAAAAAAAAAAAAAAATAGATAATCAAGTACAACATTTTTTAGCCTCACAAAAGGATTTTATGTTGAGGCTATGAGAGTCACTATATATATTCTGTCAAATACAGGGTATATAGATGGGACTCACATAGAAACATAGAAACATAGAATGTGTCGGCAGATAAGAACCATTTGGCCCATCTAGTCTGCCCAATATACTGCCAGGTGTCTGGTCCGTCTTACTCACTTTTAGTTGAGTCAAGTTGGTGAAAGCTGCTGGAATCACCCTCTTGTTTCCAAGCAGTGTTCCTCTGCTACCCCTGCCTACAGATGGAGCACCTACCCAACGTGGTCGACTCCACCTCTAAGTGGCTAAGCCCTGTATGTATCCTATATTGACCCTTTAAAGCTAAAGAGTTATTGTAGTCTCTTGATGTGTGAGTTTCCCCAACATTGAGCTGGTATGTCATGTGACTAAGTAGATAATAGCATCTTCCAAAAAGGATAACGGTGGCAGAAAACGATCAATGCTCCTATGTATGTAAGGTGCAAACCTAGATTCTGGCACTGGAGATAAAAGGCACATGTTCAGCTTGAATCAGTCACCATTTTTATACCTCCTACCTCTTTCATCACACCCCACACCTCCTTTCCTGAGTTCCAGGCTGGAACACATATCATGTTGGGTGAAATAAGCTACATACAGTAGATACTATTCGCTTAATATCCAATTTCATAGCCAATATGTATAAACCAGGGCCAGGGTATCTCTCCATCAGAACCCAGTTTCTACAGAGGCGACTAACCCATGCTTCCCACATTTCTTTTCGTCACTGCGTTCCACTGTGGAACACCTTAACAGGAATGAGATGGGTCTAAGATTCACTTGAGAAACAAGTGAACATTGGATTCCCTTCCTTAATACACTGCGTGCAGAATTATTAGGCAAATGAGTATTTTGACCACATCATCCTCTTTATGCATGTTGTCTTACTCCAAGCTGTATAGGCTCGAAAGCCTACTGCCAATTAAGCATATTAGGTGATGTGCATCTCTGTAATGAGAAGGGGTGTGGTCTAATGACATCAACACCCTATATTAGGTGTGCATAATTATTAGGCAACTTCCTTTCCTTTGGCAAAATGGGTCAAAAGAAGGACTTGACAGGCTCAGAAAAGTCAGAAATAGTGAGATATCTTGCAGAGGGATGCAGCACTCTTAAAATTGCAAAGCTTCTGAAGCGTGATCATCGAACAATCAAGCGTTTCATTCAAAATAGTCAACAGGGTCGCAAGAAGCGTGTGGAAAAACCAAGGCGCAAAATAACTGCCCATGAACTGAGAAAAGTCAAGCGTGCAGCTGCCAAGATGCCACTTGCCACCAGTTTGGCCATATTTCAGAGCTGCAACATCACTGGAGTGCCCAAAAGCACAAGGTGTGCAATACTCACAGACATGGCCAAGGTAAGAAAGGCTGAAAGACGACCACCACTGAACAAGACACACAAGCTGAAACGTCAAGACTGGGCCAAGAAATATCTCAAGACTGATTTTTCTAAGGTTTTATGGACTGATGAAATGAGAGTGAGTCTTGATGGGCCAGATGGATGGGCCCGTGGCTGGATTGGTAAAGGGCAGAGAGCTCCAGTCTGACTCAGATGCCAGCAAGGTGGAGGTGGAGTACTGGTTTGGGCTGGTATCATCAAAGATGAGCTTGTGGGGCCTTTTTGGGTTGAGGATGGAGTCAAGCTCAACTCCCAGTCCTACTGCCAGTTTCTGGAAGACACCTTCTTCAAGCAGTGGTACAGGAAGAAGTCTGCATCCTTCAAGAAAAACATGATTTTCATGCAGGACAATGCTCCATCACACGCGTCCAAGTACTCCACAGCGTGGCTGGCAAGAAAGGGTATAAAAGAAGAAAATCTAATGACATGGCCTCCTTGTTCACCTGATCTGAACCCCATTGAGAACCTGTGGTCCATCATCAAATGTGAGATTTACAAGGAGGGAAAACAGTACACCTCTCTGAACAGTGTCTGGGAGGCTGTGGTTGCTGCTGCACGCAATGTTGATGGTGAACAGATCAAAACACTGTCAGAATCCATGGATGGCAGGCTTTTGAGTGTCCTTGCAAAGAAAGGTGGCTATATTGGTCACTGATTTGTTTTTGTTTTGTTTTTGAATGTCAGAAATGTATATTTGTGAATGTTGAGATGTTATATTGGTTTCACTGGTAAAAATAAATAATTGAAATGGGTATATATTTGTTTTTTGTTAAGTTGCCTAATAATTATGCACAGTAATAGTCACCTGCACACACAGATATCCCCCTAAAATAGCTAAAACTAAAAACAAACTAAAAACTACTTCCAAAAATATTCAGCTTTGATATTAATGAGTTTTTTGGGTTCATTGAGAACATGGTTGTTGTTCAATAATAAAATTAATCCTCAAAAATACAACTTGCCTAATAATTCTGCACTCCCTGTATTATAAACTCTACAAGGGATGGTGGGCTCTAGAGATGAGCGAATTTATCAAAAATTTGATTCGATCGGTTCACCGAATTTTCCAAAAAGATTTGATTTGATCTGAATTTATTAGTGGCGAATCTCATTAAAAAACAGCTATTTCCTGGCTGCAGAGAGCCTTTATAGTGGTATAGACCACTGTGCCTTGCAGAAACATGCATATGGAGTCTGCTGTGGTAGTGAAACATTACTGGGAGTCAGTTCAACATGCAGATGACAGGCGTTGATCATAGAATCACTGCACACTTCATAGGGCCAAAACTGACAAAATAGTGTGAACTCAAGTGTGAGCTCAGCCTTACAGGTCAAAGTTAGTGCCAGGTATAAAAAACCATGCAGAGGCCCAAGATCCTACTATAGCATGAAAGAGCGCCCTCCTTTTACACCTTCGTCAGCTGATTCCATATAGATTTCTACAGAACCTGTTCTATTAAATGCTTATAAAAGTAAAAGTGGAGAGGGTGTCAGCAGTAAGTTTGTGTTTTGACATCACTGATTATTTTGCCCTTTTTCTGATCCATCAGAAAAATAACCCCCCTGTCTGTTCAGCATCTGCCTTCGCTCAGTTAGCATTTGGTCACTAATCCTTCAGTGTTGCTCAAGCAAGTGGTTCCAGAGATGACACGCAAATGGAATCTTCTGTGTTTTGTACCCACTACTGCTTTTGGCTACCAAATCATAAGCCAATTCTGATGCAGAATAGGGAACATATCATACAGGCCTTAAAGCTGCTACATAGACAGGATCCATTGTGTGTCTCATTTTTCCTTCCTTCTGACAGATCAGAAGAAGGGTCAAATAAATGGTGATGTCAACCAGGCCAAAAAGGCAAAAAAGCGGCCCAGTCTTGGAGTGGGGGTGGGGGGTGGAAACAGCATGAGAAATACAGAGAGTGGCAGAGTGTTGAGGGTGCATCAGCATGAGGAGACCACAGAGTGGTGAGGTGGCAGCAGCATGATGAGACCTCAGAGTGGCCCAATGACAGAGTGGTGAGGTGGCAGCAGCATGAAGATTCAACAGAGTGGCCCAGTGACATAGTGGTGTGGTGGCAGCAGCATGAGGAGACCACAGAGTGTCCCAGTGACATAGTGGTGAGCTAGCAGCAGTATGAGGAGACCGCAAAGTGGTGAGGTGGCAGCAGCATGGGGAGACCACAGAGTGGCTCAGTGACAGAGTGTTGAGGTGGAAGCAGCATGAGGAGACCACACGGTGGCCCAGTGACATAGTAGTGAGGTGGGGGCAATACCAGTACCAGCTGAAGATGGTGGGTGGCAGTTGGAGAACCTGTCAGCAGGTCTGTGGCATCAGGCGGATGGCAACATCAGAATAGTAGCTGAAGCAGGTAGCCAGAAGAAACATGTCTCGTTTGACAAAGTTTAGGTGTGGCACCATAAATGATCTAGTCTGATGCATCAGGCACTGGTGTGTGTAAATCCTGGCTGATCCACGCCTGATTCATCTTCACAAAGGTCAGTTTCTCCACATTTTGGGTGGACAGGCAAGTTCTCCTTGGGGTAACTATGGCCCCCGCCGCACTAAGCACCCGCTCTGATGCCACACTCCTGGCCGGGCAGGAAAGCTTGTACAGGGCAAACTCAGTTGTGCCAACAAATCGAGTTTGGCTGCCCAGTAGTCCAGGGGATCTCCGATGTGGGGTGGCAGGGTGCACTCCAAGTATGCCACAACCTGCTAGTTCAGCTTCTGCTCTATGTCTAGCTGCTGCTGCTGGTGAGTAGTTTCTTCAGTAGGCGGGTGAAGAAAACTGCTCATCAGCGACTTTAGACATAAGTTGCTGTTGATGGAGCTGGTACTCCTCTCCCCCCCCCCCAAAAAAAAAAGCCATGGCAGTGGAACCTGAGCACAGAGGGTCACCTGCGTGCGGATGGGCGACGCCACATATAGGCATTGCCCAACTGATTACATAGGATGTCTCAATAGTAGTTCAGTTTGTTCTCCCTCTCAGCAGGTGTGAAAAAGGCCCCCATTTTAGACTGGTAGCGAGGCTCTAACATGGTGGAGAGACAGAAGTCATCCCTCTGCCGAATGGTGACAATTCGGCTGTCACTACACAAGCAACTGAGCATGCATCGGGCCATTTGCGCAAATGACTTGGAGGGACTTCCTGCTACCATCTCCACTGCATATTGCCACAGTGTGTCTGGGTCTTCTGCCTCGTCTTCCTCGTCGCCCTGTAGCTCCTCCGGCTGCTCCTGCTCCTCCTCTCCTGTTACCCATGTAGAAAAAAGTGCAATTTTTCTACGCATTACTTGTGCTCTAATGTCCTTCTCCTCCTCCTCTATTTCAGCCCTCACAGGGCTCATGTGGCCATTAGACATAAGTTGCTGTTGATGGAGCTGGTACTCCTCTCCCCCCCCCCCAAAAAAAAAAAGCCATGGCAGTGGAACCTGAGCACAGAGGGTCACCTGCGTGCGGATGGGCGACGCCACATATAGGCATTGCCCAACTGATTACATAGGATGTCTCAATAGTAGTTCAGTTTGTTCTCCCTCTCAGCAGGTGTGAAAAAGGCCCCCATTTTAGACTGGTAGCAAGGCTCTAACATGGTGGAGAGACAGAAGTCATCCCTCTGCCGAATGGTGACAATTCGGCTGTCACTACACAAGCAACTGAGCATGCATCGGGCCATTTGCGCAAATGACTTGGAGGGACTTCCTGCTACCATCTCCACTGCATATTGCCACAGTGTGTCTGGGTCTTCTGCCTCGTCTTCCTCGTCGCCCTGTAGCTCCTCCGGCTGCTCCTGCTCCTCCTCTCCTGTTACCCATGTAGAAAAAAGTGCAATTTTTCTACGCATTACTTGTGCTCTAATGTCCTTCTCCTCCTCCTCTATTTCAGCCCTCACAGGGCTCATGTGGCCATTAGATGTAGTCACCACGTCTCCTGTCCCCTGGCCAGACAGATGTACCAGCATCTGCTCCAGGACATGAATCAGTAGAATGATGTTGTTCATCCCTTAGTCCTGTTGACTGACAAATAAAGTGGCCTCCTCAAAGGGCTCGAGCAAACGGCAGGTGTCACCACACATGAGCTGCCACTGGCTAAAATTGAAGTTAAACAGGGGAGTACCTCTGTCCTCCTGTATCATCAAGATATTTTTTTATAGACTTTCTCTGTTCATATAATCGTTCCCAATATATGGAGGGTGGAATTCCAATGGGTGGAAACGTCGCATATCAGCCTATGTTGTGGGACACCGTTCTGCTGCTGCAGCTCAAAGAGGGTGTGCCTTGTGGTGTACGAATGGCTGAAGTGCATGCAAAGTTTCCTGGCCATTTTCAGGATGTCTTGCAGATGGGGTAAAGACTTCAGGAACTGCTTTACAACCAGATTGAACACTTGCGCCATGCAGGGCACATGGATCAGCCCTCCTTGACCAGTGCCATGTTCTTCCCATTGTCGGTCACCATGGTTCCAATTTTGAGTTGTCGAGGAGAAAGCCAGGATTTGATTTCTTGATGAAGGACGAAGAACAGTTCCTCCCCTGTGTGACTCCTTTCGCCCATGCAAGCTAGGCGCAGAACAGCGTGACACTGTTATAGAAAATGGATATCATTCAATCAAGATGGCTGCCATATCCTGCTTTACCTCTGGGACAGCGCCCTGATGCATGACATTTTAGAACAAAGAAACTAAGGCTTATGCCCATACATGGATATGTTTTAAGGTTGCATCCATTGTATGAGAGTATGCAGATATACTGTCACAGCAGTTACCTCTGGCTGTGACCGTCTGTCTTTGCTCTCGCTGCGTTCTGTTCCTGTGTGTTGTTTGTGGTTCTTTATGGGTTAACTCCCCTGTGTGTCTATTAGGAGTTAATCCTCTCTGTCTGCTCCATGGATGTGCCTCTCTGTTTCACTGACGGAATCTGTATATTTGGCTGAGTTTCCCTTAGTTCTGGTTCAGCTCTTCTAGTATGTGTTTGTCTTGTCCTTCTCTTGGTTTGTACTTTGTCTCCCATGCTGCTGACCCATGGGATCCATGTCTGTCTATGTTCTGTGAGTTCGCCTTCTTGCTCATTGTCGTCCTTTCTCCTGTGTTTCTGTTATCAGGGTTGCCAGTTATGTTTGAGTTCCCCTATGTGTATTATTATGTCTTTATTCCTCTGCCCTGATTTGTCTTGTCTGTCTAGTTTCGTACATGTCTTCCCCTATTTCATAGTCGTTCCTCCGTATGGAGGGTTCTGTCTCTGCGTTAGGGGTTATTGCAGAGTGCCATGGGCAAGGCCATGCAGTTTACTACTGGTGGAGCAAATACTTCTCTGCTCATTGCCACTCCTGGTTCCTTGCGATGTACTCCTGCTTGTGTTATTAGTTGCCTTGTTTATATGTGCCTGTCTATGTTATGTTTGCCTATGTACTGCCAGTACCTTCTGGTACCTGTTGTCCGGTCGTTCCTGCTGTCACTGTCTAGTTCACGCTCTGAAGTGGACCCTGGCAACTTCCTGCTGCAAAGCCTAACCCTACCATCTGGGGCCCTAGTGAATACCAGGAGTTGCTAAGTCATGCCCCTCTGGAGTATTACTAGACAGTGGCGCGGTGGGGGTTTTCTCCCACTGTGCTGACGGTACATGGAGTTCATGTTTTGTCTGTGCTGCCTTCCCTGGCCTTTTGTTTGTGCAATAAACTCTTGCGTGTCTGTACCTGATTTCTGCTTGTTTATTGCTTGACGACGCAGATGTATGTCGCTGAATCTCTAACTCGTGACATATACGCCCTTGTATTATTGTCTAATTGGAGGAGTCCATGTATGACCCTCCCCTTAAATAAGGGTATAGAATGCTTGTAACTTCATGATAAAGTTAAGTTCTGCTTTGACCTGATACAGTGTCAGTGTAGTACTTCCGTGCATGTATTACCTAATTTGGAGCAGGTGAACAAAACTAGCTCTGCTTGTGAGCGTCAATAGATAATGGCGCCCAACGTGGGGCTCAAAAGAAAGTAACGTCGGTAGCCGAAGGTTTGGATTCCCGGAGCAAGTTTGATGACACTTGAGGACGGGGATTGCAGCCCCAAAGAGAAGGTAAGAAAATTGATTATCCTACATACCTCTTGTTGTACTCCACCTTGCTATGGTAGTCTTTTCTGCTGGTTGATCGTTACATTGTAAGTAGCAGCCCTTGGCTGATGTTGAAATCTTGAGTTCTTAAAACCCTAGTCACGATGGAAGTTTTGTTCACTCTATGAGATAAGTGTTTGTCCTCTTTGAGAAAGGGCGGGAGGGAGAAAAAGAGCGACCTGACAGTGGGACGAGTGAGAGGATTATATGTTCCTGTACTGGCTTTCCCAAGGTGTGAAGGTCAGGAACAGATGAGTCTGGTTGTGAATGGCCCTTTCCATCAGAGATCAAAGTGTGTGTGTAGTGTTTCCACATTATGGGTAGTACTGTGTCTTTTTTGCCTGGTGAATTTACTGCTCCGCAGTTAGTGGCCGGAGAGGAAGGGAAAAATCATGGGAAAAATTTTAAGAAACTGATGGAGATAGCAAGTTGTAATAAAGACGGCAAGTTGGAACCGGAATTATGAAAGAAAGTTGTGAGAGATAAACAAGGGATTTTGAGTGATGAAGGATTTTTAGGAGCCGCTCAAGCTTGGTACCATACGGCATGCCGATGGTCGGCAGATGTATCAAAAAGATATGATGAGAAGTTGAAAATATACGTGTATGAGAAAGGAGAAGGAAGACCACTGCCCTACAATGGCATTGGCCCGGCCGGATAGATTTGTAGACAATGTGGGCAAAAAAACTCTGACGTAAGAGAAACTTGTTTTGCATGTGGGGCTCCCCGTCCATCGGTGGTGGTAGCAACATTAATGCCAACACCGCCCGCTGAAGAGACAAAAACCACTCCTCCTGCCCCTGATTATGCTGTCCCTGTCCCACCCCCAGTGCCACCTCCTGTGATGTTTAAGGTATGTCCAGTTCAGCACCCTACTGCACCTCAGGAGGCTGGGCCACTGATCTCCTTTGCGGAGGAACTCGTACAAAGACACCCTCCTCCTCCACCCCTGGTGATTCCACCCACCCCGTTATACATGGTTCTGAATCTGGAAGGCTCCTATTATGTCCTGTCCGTTGTGTCACCCCCCTACCCTTTTGGAACCAGTGGCTGAGGCTCCTAAACCAGCAATCCTGAACCTGGCTGTCACAGTAGGTAGGTAAGCAGGGAAATAACAAAACACGGAAAAACAAACAGAACAAATGACTAGGCCCAAAAGCTGGGGAGAAAAGGGTCACCTCCTAGCGATCCCTAAAAACTTTCCCTAAACTGTTGTGCCAATGTGCATACCCTTAGGGTGGATATGCACATGCCCTTGTGCCTAAATCTGAACACCCTGGGCAAAACCTAAGCAGCAGGGAAAAGGGAAGAGGCAACCGGCTTCTTCAAACCAGGAAGAAGCAAGCATCTCCCTAGAGGCCTAGACAAAAACACACAAAGGGAAATGAAGGAGAGGACTTATCGTGAGCAGAGCTGGAGCCGACGATCTATAACCCGCACAGGCCACTGGAGGAAGGAGGGATAAATCCTCACTAACAATGAAACCCAGTACGCCTGAGGGAAGGTGGATCCAGCTCAAACCCAAATCAAAACAAACCAAGAAGTCAGACATGTGCAGCCAGTCTGACAGATCTCCGCACATTCACAGGGCAAGGCGTGACAGTACCCCCCTTCTACGGGTGATCTCCGGACACCCCGGACCAATTTTACCTGGGTGTGCCCTGTGAAAGGCCCTCACCAGGCGGCTAGCACTGAAATCAGCAGCCGGAACCCACATTCTTTCCTCTAAACCGTATCCCTTCCAGTGCACCAGGTACAGGAGGGAACCTCGAAGAACACGTGAGTCGAGAATCTTAGAGATTTCAAACTCCAAATTGCTATCCACCGGGATATGTGAAACATATTATGGATCTTCCAGGTCTGCAGAAGATCCAGACGAAACGCCACCGAGTTGACAAGCGCAGAGATTTTGTAAGGGCCAATAAATAAATAAGATGGTACCTTCAGCTTAATGTTTCTAGTGGACAACCACACCGAATCACCCACACACAGGTCTGGACCAGTCTCCTGTCAGCCATCCGTTTATATCTTTCACCCGTCTTTTCCAAATTAACTTGGATCTTCCGCCAGATAGATGACAAGGCAGAAGAGAATCTCTCCTCTTCTGGCATCCCAGAAGATCCAGTCCCATTGGCGACTCTAGATAACCTCTGGGCGATTGCACGTCCCCGTGACGGCAACGATCCATTTGGATGTCTGCCCTATCAACTTTCAATGTTCTTTTCTGCGCCTACCATGGTGATCACAGGTAACGGGGAATCAGGGTTCGATGCCGGAGAGGGAGCTTGAGAAAGGTATACCACATCCAAGAGAGGTCAATGGCTGAAATATGATTGGCTGTTGTTGCCTTGCCCCTTTTTTTCCCCTAATTGTGAACCACCCAGAGAGGGTGGGTCAAGTTCTTAAAGCAGAAACATCTGAGGAAGGCAGCAGGCGCACTGCAATTACCCACTCCCAACTCGGGGAGGAAGTGACGATAAATAACAATACAGCACTCCTAAGCGGCCCTGTTATTAGAATGAGTACACTTTCTGTTAACGAGGATCTATTGGAGGGCAAGTCTGGTGCAAGCAGCCAACTTGCTCCCGGCCTCCACAATATTCACCCAGTGTGCCATCATGGTTAGGATTGTGTTGACTAGATTCTTGGCTACTGAGACTGGACTTGTAGTTGAGGGCCTGCTGCCACTTTGTTGACTCTAGATAACTTCTAGGCAATCGCACGTCCCCGTGACGTCCATGATCCATTTGGATATGTTCCCTATCAACTTTCGATGTTATTTTCTGCGCCTACCTTGGTGATCATGGGTAACAGGGAATCAGGGTTTGATGCCGGAGAGGGAGCTTAAGAAAGGGATACCACATCCAAGGGAGGTCAATGGCTGAAATCTGATTGTCTGTTGTTGCCGTTCCCTTTTTTTTCCTAATTGTGAACCACCCAAAGAGGGTGGGTCAAGTTATCAAAGCTCAATCATCCAAGGAAGGCAGCAGGCGCGTGGTAGTTTTCCGACTCGGGGAGGTAGTGACTATAAATAACAATAAAGGACTCTTAAGATGCCCTGTTATTGAAATGAGTAATGAAAAATTACAGGGAATGTCACTGCGGTATTTTGGATGAGGAAACGTTATAAAGGAGAGGCCCTGTTGCCGCTTTGTTGACCCTAGATAACTTCTGCCTGATTGCACTTCTTCGTGACATCCATGATCTATTTTGATATCTTCCCTATCAACTTTCGATGTTCTTTTATGCGCCTAACATGGTGACCACCGGTAAAGGGGATTCATTGTTGGATTTCGGAGAGGGAGCCTGATAAACGGCTATGGCTACTACTTCAAAGCAAGGTAGCATGAGTTGCGGGCCTGCAGGGGAGATGAGCCTGTAAAAGATTTGAGTTGTGGGCCTGCAGGTGAGCTGACCCAGTAAAAGATTTTAGGTGGGGGCCTGCTGTTAAGCTGACCCTGTAAAACATTATATGCGAGGGCCTGCAGTTGAGCTGGCCCTGTAAAACATTATATGTGAGGGCCTGCAGTTGAGCTGACCCTGTAAAACATTATATGCAAGGGCCTGCTGCTGAGCTGACCCTCTAAAAAATTATATTTGAGTGCCTGCTGGTGAGCTGACGCTCTAAAACATTATATGCTAGTGCCTGCAGGTGAGCAGATGCTGTAAAACATTATATGTGAGTACCTGCAGGTGAGCTGACCCAATAAAAGATTTTAGGTGTTGGCCTGCTGGTGAGCAGACCCTGTAAAATATTATATGCGAGGGCCTGCAGTTGAACTGGCCCTGTAAAACATTATATGCGAGGGCCTGCTGCTAAGCTGACCCTCTAAAACATTATAATCGAGTGCCTGCTAGTGAGCTGACGTTCTAAAACATTATATGTGAGTGCCTGCTGGTGAGGTGACGCTCTAAAACATTAGGGCAAGGGCCTGCTGGCTAGCTGACACTCTAAACATTATTATGTGAGTGCCTGCTGGTGAGGTGACGCATTAAAACATTATATGTGAGTGCCTGCTGGTGAGCTGACGCTCTAAAACATTATATGCTAGTGCCTGCAGGCGAGCAGACGCTATAAAACATTATATGTGAGTGCCTACTGGTGAGCTGATGCTCTAAAACATTATAAGTAGGGATGAGCGAACCCGAACTTTCGTAAAAGTCCGGGTTCGGTGTTCGGCGCTTTCTTGGCGCTTTTTGAAAGGCTGCAAAGCAGCCAATCAACAAACGTCATACTACTTTCCCCAAGAGGACATCACAGCCATGCCTACTATTGGCATGACTGTGATTGGCCAGTGCAGCATGTGACCCAGCCTCTATTTAAGCTGGAGTCAGGTAGCGCCGCACGTCACTCTGCTCTGATCAGTGTAGGGATAGGATGCAGCTGCTGCTGTTAGATGTACATGTGATCAATGTACAGCTGTGTATCATTCAACCTCTGCTATTCAATTGCTCACTGTTTTAAGGCTGCCCAGAGCGTTTTTCAGTCACTTTTTTCTAGGGTGATCGGCAGCCATTTTGTGTCTTGTGGTGCGCCAGCACAAGCTGCCACCAAGTACATTTAACCATCAATAGAGTTTTTGTTTTTTTTGCTATATCCTACATCAGGGGCTTTGCTGTGCTTGCTATTTTATTGAGTGGTGAAATACAATTGCCAAAATAGCAGTACCCTAAATCTGGTGTTTCAGCTGTGGCTAGCCAATTGCAATACTGTCTGCTGTCTGGCAAAGGATATATTTTTTTCTGGGTTGAAATACAATTCCCAACTTAGCAATTCCCTAAATCAGTGGTTTCTGCTGTATCAGGCCAAGTTTAAATCTATCCATAAAAGGGTATATTAGATTGAAAAGGCGGATAGGGTCATTCTCAATAACTTCAAACGCTGCCGTGCATCTCCAATTCTAATTCTGTCCGTAAACGTATACCTGTCATCCCCCGCCTAAATACGAGGCCTACAATTTATATTCAGCTAAATCTGTGGTTACTGCTGTGCCTGTATTAGTGTAATACGGTACCTAAGTAGATAGCCAGATAGTGTTAGGTGCCTGTAAAAAAAGGCCTAAATTTGAATTCAATACATTGGGCCAAATAATTTTTTTCTTATTGTGGTGAACGGTAACAATGAGGAAAACATCTAGTAAGGGACGCGAACATGGTCGTGGTGGTGTTAGTGGACCCTCTGGTGCTGGGAGAGGACGTGGCCGTTCTGCCACAGCCACACGTCCTAGTGTACCAACTACCTCAGGTCCCAGTAGACGCCAGAATTTACAGCGATATTTGGTGGGGCCCAAAGCCATTCTAAGGATGGTAAGGCCTGAGCAGGTACAGGCATTAGTCAATTGGGTGGCCGACAGTGGATCCAGCACGTTCACATTATCTCCCACCCAGTCTTCTGCAGAAAGCGCACAGATGGCGCCTCAAAACCAAGCCCATCAGTCTGTCACATCACCCCCATGCATATCAGGGAAACTGTCTGAGCCTCAACTTATGCAGCAGTCTCTTATGCTGTTTGAAGACTCTGCTGGCAGGGTTTCCCAAGGGCATCCACCTAGCTCTTCCCCAGCGGTGGAAGACATAAAATGCACTGACAAACAACCACTTATGTTTCCTGATGATGAGGACATGGGAATACCACCTCAGCACGTCTCTGATGATGAAACACAGGTGCCAACTGCTGCGTCTTTCTGCAGTGTGCAGACTGAACAGGAGGTCAGGGAGGAAGACTGGGTGGAAGACGATTCAGGGGACAACGAGGTGCTAGACCCCACATGGAATGAAGGTTGTGCCACTGACTTTGAGAGTTCGGAGGAAGAGGCAGTGGTGAGACCGAGCCAAAGGCGTAGCAAAAGAGGGAGCAGTGGGCAAAAAGAGAACACCCGCCGCCAAGAGAGTCGGCCTGCTACTGGCCACCGCCATCTAGGACCGAGCACACCAAAGGCAGCTTCAAGGAGTTCCCTGGCATGGCAGTTCTTCAAACAATGTGCTGACGACAAGATCCGAGTGGTTTGCACGCTGTGCCATCAGAGCCTGAAGCGAGGCATTAATGTTCTGAACCTTAGCACAACCTGCATGACCAGGCACCTGCATGCAAAGCATGAACTGCAGTGGAGTAAACACCTTAAAAACAAGGAAGTCACTCAGGCTCCCCCTGCTACCTCTTCTGCTGCTGCCTCGGCCTCTTCCTCCACCTCTAGAGGAACGTTGGCACCTGCCGCCCAGCAAACAGAGGATGTACCACCAACACCACCACCTCCGTCACCAAGCATCTCCACCATGTCACACGGCAGCGTTCAGCTCTCCATCTCACAAACATTTGTTCCCAGCCGCCACTACTTCTCCAAGAGAGCCGTGCCTTCCCTGCACAACCAAGTATCCGATAAAATCAAGTGTGCACTGCGGAACGCCATCTGTGGCAAGATCCACCTAACCACAGATACGTGGACCAGTAACCATGGCCAGGGACGCTATATTTCCCTAACTGCACACTGGGTAAATGTAGTGGCGGCTGGGCCCCAGGCGGAGAGCAGTTTGGTGCACGTCTATCCACCGCCAAGGATCGCAGGGCAACATTCTTTGCCTCCTGTAGCCTCCTCCTCCTACTCGGCTTCCTCCTCCTCTTCTTCCACCCGCTCATCCAGTCAGCCACACACCTTCACCACCAACTTCAGCACAGCCCTGGGTAAACGTCAGCAGGCCATTCTGAAACTCATATGTTTGGGGGACAGGCCCCACACCGCGCAGGAGTTGTGGCGGGGTATTGATTAACAGACCGACGAGTGGTTGCTGCCGGTGAGCCTCAAGCCCGGCCTGGTGGTGTGCGATAATGGGCAAAAGCTCTGGGACTAGCCGGTTTGAGGCACATCCCTTGCCTGGTGCATGTGCTGAATTTGGTGGTGCAGAAGTTCATTCACAACTACCCCGACATGTCAGAGCTGCTGTATAAAGTGCGGTCCATCTGTGCGCGCTTCCGGCGTTCACATCCTGCCGCTGCTCGCCTGTCTGCGCTACAGCGTAACTTCGGCCTTCCCGCTCACCGCCTCATATGCGACGTGCCCACCAGGTGGAACTCCACCTTGCACATGCTGGACAGACTGTGCGAGCAGCAGCAGGCCATAGTGGAGTTTCAGCTGCAGCACGCACGGGTCAGTCGCACTGCGGAACAGCACCACTTCACCACCAATGACTGGGCCTCCATGCGAGACCTGTGTGCCCTGTTGCACTGTTTCGAGTACTCCACCAACATGGCCAGTGGCGATGACGCCCTTATCATCGTTACAATACCACTTCTATGTCTCCTTGAGAAAACACTTAGGGCGATGATGGAAGAGGAGGTGGCCCAGGAGGAGGAGGAGGAGGAGGAAGAGGGGTCATTTTTAGCACTTTCAGGCCAGTCTCTTCGAAGTGACTCAGAGGGAGGTTTTTTGCAACAGCAGAGGCCAGGTACAAATGTGGCCAGACAGGGCCCACTACTAGAGGACGAGGAGGACGAGGATGAGGAGGAGGTGGAGAAGGATGAGGATGAAGCATGTTCACAGCGGGGTGGCACCCAACGCAGCTCGGGCCCATCACTGGTGCGAGGCTGGGGGGAATTGCAGGACGATGACGATACGCCTCCCACAGAGGACAGCTTGTCCTTACCTCTGGGCAGCCTGGCACACATGAGCGACTACATGCTGCAGTGCCTGCGCAACGACAGCAGAGTTGCCCACATTTTAACGTGTGCGGACTACTGGGTTGCCACCCTGCTCGATCCCCGGTACAAAGACAATGTGCCCACCTTACTTCCTGCACTGGAGCGTGATAGGAAGATGCGCGAGTACAAGCGCAGGTGAGAGCATTCCCAAATGTCACAGGGGAACAAGTGGAAGCCCAAGGCGAAGGCAGAGGAGAAGCAAAAGGTCGCCAACGCAGCTGTGTCACGGCCAGCTCCTCTGAGGGCAGGGTTAGCATGGCAGAGATGTGGAAAAGTTTTGTCAACACACCACAGCTAACTGCACCACCACCTGATACGGAACGTGTTAGCAGGAGGCAACATTTCAACATGGTGGAACAGTACGTGTGCACACCCCTCCACGTACTGACTGATGGTTCGGCCCCATTCAACTTCTGGGTCTCCAAATTGTCCACGTGGCCAGAGCTAGCCTTTTATGCCTTGGAGGTGCTGGCCTGCCCGGCGGCCAGCGTTTTGTCTGAACGTGTATTCAGCACGGCAGGGGGCGTCATTACAGACAAACGCAGCCGCCTGTCTACAGCCAATGTGGACAAGCTGATGTTCATAAAAATTAACCAGGCATGGATCCCACAGGACCTGTCCATCCCATGTGCAGATTAGACATTTATAACTACCTCCCCTTAACCATATATTATTGTACTCCAGGGCACTTCCTCATTCAATCCTCTTTTTTCATTTTCATTTTACCATTATATTGCGGGGCAACCCAAAGTTGAATGAACCTCTCCTCTGTCTGGGTGCCGGGGCCTAAAAATATCTGACAGTGGCCTGTTCCAGTGTTGGGTGACATGAAGCCTGATTCTCTGCTATGACATGAAGCCTGAATCTCTGCTATGGGACCTCTCTCCTCTGTCTGGGTGCCGGGGCCTAAAAATATCTGACAATGGTCTGTTCCAGTGGTGGGTTACATGAAGCCTGATTCTCTGCTATGACATGAAGCCTGATTCTCTGCTATGGGACCTCTCTCCTCTGTCTGGGTGCCGGGGCCTAAAAATATCTGACAATGGCCTGTTCCAGTAGTTGGTGACATGAAGCATGATTCTCTGCTATGACATGAAGCCTGATTGTCTGCTATGGGACCTCTCTCCTCTGTCTGGGTGCCGGGGCTTAAAAATATCTGACAATGGCCTGTTCCAGTGGTGGGTGACATGAAGCATGATTCTCTGCTATGACATGAAGCCTGATTCTCTGCTATGGGACTTCTCTCCTCTGTCTGGGTGCCGGGGCCTTAAAAATATCTGACAATGGCCTGTTCCAGTGGTGGGTGACATGAAGCATGATTCTCTGCTATGACATGAAGCCTGATTCTCTGCTATGGGACCTCTCTCCTCTGTCTGGGTGCTGGGGCCTAAAAATATCTGACAATGGCCTGTTTCAGTGGTGGGTGACATGAAGCCTGATTCTCTGCTATGGAACCTCTCTCCTCTGTCTGGGTGCCGGGGCCTAAAAATATCTGACAATGGCCTGTTCCAGTGGTGGGTGACATGAAGCCTGATTCTCTGCTATGACATGAAGCCTGATTCTCTGCTATGGGACCTCTCTCCTCTGTCTGGGTGCCGGGGCCTAAAAATATCTGACAATGGCCTGCTCCAGTTGTGCGTGACATGAAGCATGATTCTCTGCTATGACATGAAGCATGATTCTCTGCTATGGGACCTCTCTCCTCTGTCTGGGTGCCGGGGCCTAAAAATATCTGACAATGGCCTGTTCCAGTGGTGGGTGACATGAAGCCTGATTCTCTGCTATGACATGAAGCCTGATTCTCTGCTATGGGACCTCTCTCCTCTGTCTGGGTGCCGGGGCCTAAAAATATCTGACAATGGCCTGCTCCAGTTGTGCGTGACATGAAGCATGATTCTCTGCTATGACATGAAGCATGATTCTCTGCTATGGGACCTCTCTCCTCTGTCTGGGTGCCGGGGCCTAAAAATATCTGACAATGGCCTGTTCCAGTGGTGGGTGACATAAAGCATGATTCTCTGCTATGACATGAAGCCTGATTCTCTTCTATGGGACCTCTCTCCAATTGATATTGGTTAATTTTTATTTATTTTTTTTAAATTTTAATTCATTTCCCTTCACATTTGTTTGCAGGGGATTTACCTACATTTTGCTGCCTTTTGCAGCCCTCTAGCCCTTTCCTGGGCTGTTTTACAGCCTTTTTAGTGCCGAAAGGTTCGGGTCCCCATTGACTTCAATGGGGTTCGGGTTCGGGACGAAGTTCGGGTCGAGTTCGGATCCCGAACCCGTACATTTCCGGGAAGTTCGGCCGAACTTCTCGAACCCGAACATCCAGGTGTTCGCTCAACTCTAATTATAAGCGAGTGCATGCTGTTTAGCTGACCCTATAAAAAAATTTGAGTTGAGGGCCTGCAGTTGAGCTGACCCTATTAACCACTTCCCACACGGGCCATTTGCCCCCTTCCTGACCAGGCCTAATTTTGCAAATCTGACATATATCACTTTATGTGGTAATAACTTTGGAACGCTTTTACTTATCCAAGTCATTCAGAGATTGTTTTCTCGTGACACATTGTACTTCCTGTTAGTCATAAATTTGAGTCAATATATTTCACCTTTATTTATTAAAAAAATCCCAAATTTACCCAAAATTTTGATAAATTCACAATTTTCTAAATGTCAATTTCTCTGCTTTTAAAACAGAAAGTGATACCTCATAAAATATTTATTACTTAACATACCCCATATGTCTACTTTATGTTGGCATCATTTTGGAAATGTCATTTTATTTTTGAAGGACGTTAGAAGGCTTAGAAGTTTAGAAGCAATTCTTATAATTTTTAAGAAAATGGCCAAAACCCACTTTTTAAGGACCAGTTCAGGTCTGAAGTCACTTTGTGGGGCCTACATAGTGGATACCCCCATAAATGACCCCATTGTAGAAACTACACCCCTTAAGTTACTTAAAACCGATTTTACAAACTTTGTTAACCCTTTAGGCGTTCCACAAGAATTAAAGGAAAATGGAGATCAAATTTTAAAATTTCACTTTTTTGGCAGATTTTCCATTTTAATCCAATTTTTTCTTTAACACATCGATGGTTAACAGCCTAACAAAACTCAATATTTATTACCCAGATTCTGTGGTTTACAGAAACACCCTACATGTGGTCATAAACTGCTGTATTAGCACATGGCAGGGCGCAGAAGAAAAGGAGTGCCATATGGTTTTTAGATGCTATGTCCCGTTTGAAGCCCCCCTGATGCACCCTTACAGTAGAAACTCCTAAGAAGTGACCCCATTTTGGAAACTAGGGGATAAGGTGCCAGTTTTATTAGTACTTTTTTTGGGTACATATGATTTTTTGATCATTCATTATAACACTTTATGGGGCAAGGTGACAAAAAAATTGGTTGTTTTAGCACAGTTTTTATTTATTTTTACAGCGTTCACCTGAGGGGTTCAGTCAAGTGACATTTTTATAGAGCAGATCGTTACGGACGTGGCGATACCTAATATGTATACTTTTTGTTATTTAAGTTTTACACAATAATTGCATTTTTGAAACAAGAAAATTATGTTTTAATGTGTCCATGTTCTGAGAGCTATAGTTTTTATATTTTTTGAACGATTTTCTTATGTAGGGGCTAATTTTTTGCTGGATGAGGTGACGGTTTTATTGGTACCATTTTGTGGGACATATGCCTTTTTGATCACTTGGTGTTTCACTTTTTGTGATGTAAGGTGACAAAAATTGCTTTTTTTACAAATTTTTTTAATTTTTTTTACGGTGTTCACCCGAGAGCATAGGTCATGTGATATTTTCATAGAGCTGGTTGTTACGGATGCGGCGATGCCTAATATGTATACTTTTTTAAATTTATTTCACTTTAACACAATAATAGCATTTTTGAAACCAAAATAATGATGTTTTAATGTCTCAAAGTTCTGAGAGCAATAGGTTTTTTATTTTTTGAGCGATTTTCTTATGTAGGGGCTCATTTTTTGCGGGATGAGGTGACGGCTTTATTGGTACCATTTTGTGGGACATACGCCTTTTTGATCACTTGGTGTTGCACTTTTTGTGATGTAAGGTGACGGGAGGTGGTTAAAAAAAATTTGAGTTGAGAGCCTGCAGTTTAGCTAACCCTATTAAAAAAATTTAGAGTGGAGGGAATATATACAATCTGGATGAGGAGGAGGAAAAAACAAGATTCAACCATATACTCTTTTTTGTGGTGGAAAAAGTGCATGGGAATACACTACAGTAGATTGAGTACATTATAACATTTAGATTTAAATTGCCTTTATGTTCATCATCAGCTCAGCTCTCCTCTGGTGGAGTTGAGAAGTCAGGGGCAATCCAGGCCTTGTTCATTTTTATCTGAGTCAACCTGTCAGCATTGCCAGTGGACAAGCAGATACACTTATCTACTATAATGCCACCAGCAGCACTAAAGACACGCTCAGACAAAATGCTGGCGGCAGGGCCTGCCAGCCCTCTAAGGCGTAGAGCGCAAATTCGCATCACGTGTCCAGCTTGGACACCCAGTAGTTGTAAGGCACTGGGGGATCATTAAGGACGCTGACACGGTCTGCTATGTATTCCTTCACCATCTTCCAAAACTTTTCCCTCCTTGTACTAATAGGCCGCGCATCAGGGTGAGGTTGCTGGTGGGGTGTCATGAAAGTCTCCCATTCCTTGGAGAGTGTTGCCCTGCCTTTGTTGGAACTGCTGTGTGTTCCCCTTGTCTCCCTTCCTCGGTTGCCTAAGGAAGTACGGACTCTGCTGCCAGCATTGACAGAGGGAAAATTTTGGAGCAATCTCTCAACAAGTACCTTCTGGTATTGCACCATTTTACTCGTCCTCTCCACCACAGAAATTAGAGATGAGAAGTTCTCTTTGTAGTGGGGGTCGAGAAGGGTGAACACCCAGTAATCCGTGTTATTTAAAATGCGTATAGCGCGAGGGTCGCGGGAAAGGCAACCTAACATGAAGTCAGCCATGTGTGCCAGAGTACCAACAGGCAAGACGTCAATGTCAACATCAGCATGACTCTCCATCTACTCCTCCTCCTCTTCTGCCCATCCATTCTGAACAGATGGAATTAAAGTTCAATGGGTACTACCGTCTGTTCCAGAGGCAACTGTCTCCAGCTCCTCCTCCTCCTCTTCATGGTCCAATACTGAGGGTGGGCTGGCTATCACCCTGTGTAATGTCCTCCCCCATTTCCTCATCTGCCACATTTAGAGCATCGTCCTTAATTGTGAGCAGCGATTGTTTGAGTAGACACAGCAGTGGGATGGAAACTCTGATAATAGCGTTATCGCCACTAACCATCTGTGTCGATTCATCAAAGTTTTTTTAAAACCGCACACAGGTCTGACATCAAAGCCCACTCCTCGCTGGTGAATAGTGGCAGTTGACTTGAAAGGCGACAACCATGTTGCAGCTGGTATTCCACAACTGCCCTCTGCTGCTCACAAAGCCTGACCAACATATAGAACGTAAAGTTCCAGCGCGCGCTCACGTCGCACAACAGTCGGTGAGCTGGAAGCCGCAAGCGCTGCTGCAGCGTTGACAAGCTATGGACAACTTGCGGAAATGGGCACACACACGGTGCACCTTCACTAGTAGCTCTGGTAAATTGGGGAAGGTTTTGATAAATCGCTGAACCACTAAGTTTGAGATGTGGGCTAGGCATGGGATGTGTGTCAGGTTGCCGAGCTCCAAAGCTGCCACCAAGTTAAGGCCATTGTCCGACACAACCATACCTGGTTGTAGGTTGAGTGGCGAGAGCCACTGCTTGGTCTGGTCACTTATACCCCGCCATAGCTCTCTGTGTGCTGCTTGTCCCCTAAGCAGATCAGCTTCAGCATGGCCTGTTGACGCTTACCCACAGCAGTGCTACACTGCTTCCAGCTAGCGACTGATGGCTGACTGCTGCTGGAGGTGGAAGTGGAGGAGGAGGCGGCAGAGGAGGAGAAGTGGGGGTTGGAGCCAGTAAAATAGCTGCTGGCGGAGACCCGGATGGACGTAGGGCCCGTAATCCTGGGCTTGGGTAGCACCTGTGCTATTCCAGGTTACGACTCACTCCAGGCCTCCACAACATTCACCCAGTGTGCAGTCAGGGAAATGTAGCGTCTCTGGCCACCAGCACTAGTACATGTGTCCGTGATTAAGTGGAAATTCCCAGTAACTGCGGTAGTCAGGGCAGGATGATGTTCTGGGACACATGCTGGTGTAAGGCGGGCAAAGCACACCGTGAAAAATAGTCGGCCAACATCAGGCTGCGGAAGGCCTCAGGACTGCATACCGAGGGACGTCCGCCAACATCAGGCTGCGGAAGGCCTCAGTAATTTCGAAAGTTGCTCATTTAGTGCTATGGCCTGTGGGAGGGTGGCTGGGTATTTGAGGTTGTGTTTAAATGACTGTTATGGACATTTGGACGCTGCGCTGGGACAAGGAAGTGGATGTTGTTGCTGATGATTCATGTGAACGTCCAGGGGCAAGGCGAGGGGCATCCGGGCCTTCGCCTTTTACAGGGGACTGGACAGCAGTGTGTAACACAGGGGAAAAGGAAGCAGTGGTGTGACCCTCAGACCCAGATTGTGGATCCAGGCGTTCGGCCCACTTATTAGGGTGCACCTTCATCAAAAAAGTGACATACTGCGGAACACCTACTGTCACGGTGGGGGGAGTGGGGGAAACCCCCCACCATACAATGTAAGAAGGATAATGGTAGCAACTAGGCCAGGACGCCAGGATCAGGGAGTAGGTCACCTCCTATTGCATCCCTAATCCTCTCCCTAACTCCTAACCGTATGAGCGGACCCTTATGGTGGGACGGCTCATACCCTGGATACCTAATATCCTGAGTCGCCATGGAAATCCCTCACTTAGGAGCAGGGGAGAGACGACCTGTTCATCCACAACACGGAGGAACAGGAGTGTCACAGCCACTATCTCTGGCTGTGACCTTCCGTCCTTGCTCGTTCGGCGCTCCTCGCTGAAGTTTTGTTTCTGTGTTATTTGTGGTTCTGTATGGGTTAACTCCCCTGTGTGCCTATTAGGAGTTAATCCTCTCTGTCTGCTCCATGGGTGTGCCCTCTCTGCTGCACCCATGGAACCTGAATATAAGGCTGAGGTTTCCTCAGTTCTGGTTCAGCTCTCCTGGTGTGTGTTGTCTTGTCCTGCTCCTTGTTTGTACTCACTCTCCCATGCTGCTGACCCATGGGATCCGTGTCTGTCTGTGCTCTGTGGGTTTCCCTACTTGTTCATTGACATCCTCTTTCCTGTGTTTCTGTTATCTGTTCTGCCAGTTATGTTTGTTATGTTATGTCTCTGTTCAGCAAGCCGTTGCCACACCTTTCTTTGCAGCAGAGTGCCATGGGTAAGGCCATGCAGTTTACTACTGGTGGAGCAAGTCCTTCTCTGCTCATTGTCACTCCTGTTTCCTTGCTCTGTATTCCTGGTTGTGTTATTAGTTGCACTGTTTTGTATTTGCCTGTCTATTTTATGTTTGCCTATGTGCCGCCGGTACCTTCTGGTACCTGTTGTCCATTCATTCCTGCTGTCACTGTCTAGTTCACGCTCCAGAGTGGACCCTGGCAACTTCCTGCTGCAAAGCCTAACCCTACCATCTGGGGCCCTAGTGAATACCAGGAGTTGCTTAGTCACGCCCCTCTGGAGTATTACTAGACAGTGGCGCAGTGGGGGTTTTCTCCCACTGTGCTGACGGTACATAGAGCTCATGTTTTGTCTGTGCTGCCTTCCCTGGTTTTTGTTTGTGCAATAAACTCTTGTGTGTCTGTACCTGATTTCCGTTTGTTTATTGCTTGACGACGCGGTGGTCTCTCCTGGGACCTCCAACTCGTGACAAGGAGTCTCTAAAGGCCTAGAATCAGGGAAAGGGAAACACATACAGCTTAAGGAGATGGCAGGTAAGCGAAACCAATAACACACTTACCTGCCACAGACACACTGACTGGAACCCATGCACTAGTGCTGCTGTCCACACCAACATTAAAGGACACAGCACATACGGATGGAGTAGAGTTAACACTCCTGTTTTCTGAGATTTCTGAGTTGTGTTATCTAATCTAAGCAAACACCTTCAATTGCTTTTCAATGGCTTTTGTCTCAAGATAACGCGATGAGTTAAGAAATGAGTTAAGAGCTGGAGTGCTAACCCTGCTACATCTGTACCACTTCATAGTCCAATACTGAGGGTGGGCTGGCTATCACCCTGTGTAATGTCCTCCCCCATTTCCTCATCTGCCACATTTAGAGCATCGTCCTTAATTGTGAGCAGCGATTGTTTGAGTAGACACAGCAGTGGGATGGAAACTCTGATAATAGCGTTATCGCCACTAACCATCTGTGTCGATTCATCAAAGTTTTTTTAAAACCGCACACAGGTCTGACATCAAAGCCCACTCCTCGCTGGTGAATAGTGGCAGTTGACTTGAAAGGCGACAACCATGTTGCAGCTGGTATTCCACAACTGCCCTCTGCTGCTCACAAAGCCTGACCAACATATAGAACGTAAAGTTCCAGCGCGCGCTCACGTCGCACAACAGTCGGTGAGCTGGAAGCCGCAAGCGCTGCTGCAGCGTTGACAAGCTATGGACAACTTGCGGAAATGGGCACACACACGGTGCACCTTCACTAGTAGCTCTGGTAAATTGGGGAAGGTTTTGATAAATCGCTGAACCACTAAGTTTGAGATGTGGGCTAGGCATGGGATGTGTGTCAGGTTGCCGAGCTCCAAAGCTGCCACCAAGTTAAGGCCATTGTCCGACACAACCATACCTGGTTGTAGGTTGAGTGGCGAGAGCCACTGCTTGGTCTGGTCACTTATACCCCGCCATAGCTCTCTGTGTGCTGCTTGTCCCCTAAGCAGATCAGCTTCAGCATGGCCTGTTGACGCTTACCCACAGCAGTGCTACACTGCTTCCAGCTAGCGACTGATGGCTGACTGCTGCTGGAGGTGGAAGTGGAGGAGGAGGCGGCAGAGGAGGAGAAGTGGGGGTTGGAGCCAGTAAAATAGCTGCTGGCGGAGACCCGGATGGACGTAGGGCCCGTAATCCTGGGCTTGGGTAGCACCTGTGCTATTCCAGGTTACGACTCACTCCAGGCCTCCACAACATTCACCCAGTGTGCAGTCAGGGAAATGTAGCGTCTCTGGCCACCAGCACTAGTACATGTGTCCGTGATTAAGTGGAAATTCCCAGTAACTGCGGTAGTCAGGGCAGGATGATGTTCTGGGACACATGCTGGTGTAAGGCGGGCAAAGCACACCGTGAAAAATAGTCGGCCAACATCAGGCTGCGGAAGGCCTCAGGACTGCATACCGAGGGACGTCCGCCAACATCAGGCTGCGGAAGGCCTCAGTAATTTCGAAAGTTGCTCATTTAGTGCTATGGCCTGTGGGAGGGTGGCTGGGTATTTGAGGTTGTGTTTAAATGACTGTTATGGACATTTGGACGCTGCGCTGGGACAAGGAAGTGGATGTTGTTGCTGATGATTCATGTGAACGTCCAGGGGCAAGGCGAGGGGCATCCGGGCCTTCGCCTTTTACAGGGGACTGGACAGCAGTGTGTAACACAGGGGAAAAGGAAGCAGTGGTGTGACCCTCAGACCCAGATTGTGGATCCAGGCGTTCGGCCCACTTATTAGGGTGCACCTTCATCAAAAAAGTGACATACTGCGGAACACCTACTGTCACGGTGGGGGGAGTGGGGGAAACCCCCCACCATACAATGTAAGAAGGATAATGGTAGCAACTAGGCCAGGACGCCAGGATCAGGGAGTAGGTCACCTCCTATTGCATCCCTAATCCTCTCCCTAACTCCTAACCGTATGAGCGGACCCTTATGGTGGGACGGCTCATACCCTGGATACCTAATATCCTGAGTCGCCATGGAAATCCCTCACTTAGGAGCAGGGGAGAGACGACCTGTTCATCCACAACACGGAGGAACAGGAGTGTCACAGCCACTATCTCTGGCTGTGACCTTCCGTCCTTGCTCGTTCGGCGCTCCTCGCTGAAGTTTTGTTTCTGTGTTATTTGTGGTTCTGTATGGGTTAACTCCCCTGTGTGCCTATTAGGAGTTAATCCTCTCTGTCTGCTCCATGGGTGTGCCCTCTCTGCTGCACCCATGGAACCTGAATATAAGGCTGAGGTTTCCTCAGTTCTGGTTCAGCTCTCCTGGTGTGTGTTGTCTTGTCCTGCTCCTTGTTTGTACTCACTCTCCCATGCTGCTGACCCATGGGATCCGTGTCTGTCTGTGCTCTGTGGGTTTCCCTACTTGTTCATTGACATCCTCTTTCCTGTGTTTCTGTTATCTGTTCTGCCAGTTATGTTTGTTATGTTATGTCTCTGTTCAGCAAGCCGTTGCCACACCTTTCTTTGCAGCAGAGTGCCATGGGTAAGGCCATGCAGTTTACTACTGGTGGAGCAAGTCCTTCTCTGCTCATTGTCACTCCTGTTTCCTTGCTCTGTATTCCTGGTTGTGTTATTAGTTGCACTGTTTTGTATTTGCCTGTCTATTTTATGTTTGCCTATGTGCCGCCGGTACCTTCTGGTACCTGTTGTCCATTCATTCCTGCTGTCACTGTCTAGTTCACGCTCCAGAGTGGACCCTGGCAACTTCCTGCTGCAAAGCCTAACCCTACCATCTGGGGCCCTAGTGAATACCAGGAGTTGCTTAGTCACGCCCCTCTGGAGTATTACTAGACAGTGGCGCAGTGGGGGTTTTCTCCCACTGTGCTGACGGTACATAGAGCTCATGTTTTGTCTGTGCTGCCTTCCCTGGTTTTTGTTTGTGCAATAAACTCTTGTGTGTCTGTACCTGATTTCCGTTTGTTTATTGCTTGACGACGCGGTGGTCTCTCCTGGGACCTCCAACTCGTGACAAGGAGTCTCTAAAGGCCTAGAATCAGGGAAAGGGAAACACATACAGCTTAAGGAGATGGCAGGTAAGCGAAACCAATAACACACTTACCTGCCACAGACACACTGACTGGAACCCATGCACTAGTGCTGCTGTCCACACCAACATTAAAGGACACAGCACATACGGATGGAGTAGAGTTAACAC
Source organism: Bufo bufo (assembly GCF_905171765.1). NCBI lineage: Eukaryota > Metazoa > Chordata > Amphibia > Anura > Bufonidae > Bufo > Bufo bufo. The sequence continues at coordinate 297,471,100 of NC_053393.1, forward strand.
TCCTGTTTTCTGAGATTTCTGAGTTGTGTTATCTAATCTAAGCAAACACCTTCAATTGCTTTTCAATGGCTTTTGTCTCAAGATAACGCGATGAGTTAAGAAATGAGTTAAGAGCTGGAGTGCTAACCCTGCTACATCTGTACCACGAACCACACAGGAACCCAGGACACCCATAGCTGCAATAACATGAGACAGGGGAATGTCTAGTAAACATGACACAAAACACCACCAGACATGTAACACCAAACTAGACATACAAACACCCTGAACATAACCCACTCCATACAAATAGGGACAGGAAGGGAAGGAGACACTGGGATGACATTGCTAATAAACTTGATGTCAAACTTGGATGGCCCTCAGATCTCATCCAAGTACAGATTAAGCATCTCACATGCAAGGCAGACAAACCAAACTGATCTCAGTCTCCAAGCCAGATTATATAAGGAGACCTGACACCACACCCAACTCACCCCTTTGCTCCAGCCAGAGTATTAACCCCAAACACACCACACAGCAGGGAGACACTACTAAAAGGGGTATTGCACACACAGGCAAAAGGCAACAGGTTGCCGCAGACAACAGCATGCGTGGCCAGCAATTCACGGCGCACACAGCAAAACCGTTGACACTGCCACAACATGCCAAAACAGCAACATGTTGCCACCGTCAACAGCAAGCGTGGCAACAGTGTCACGGCGAACAACCATAGTGTCACGGCGGACAGGATCTCAGATACACAGACAACCAAATACACAAGTAAATGTAACAATGGAAAAATGGGCGAGCACTCATACACTTGGCAGCCAAATTGACATATGCAGAAAATATTTATTATTAAATCCCCATAAAATTCAAGTAATAAAAAAACAGTGTGCTATAGCAATGACATACAAAAACTACAATCACATAAACTATAGTAGATATAATAGTATAGTCAATATTGTATTGAATACTAAAATATATGATAATAAAATATTTAATACTAGTCTATAGTCGATAAATTCACTAATATAAATCACACACCAAAAACTTCAAGTATTGTCCAGGTCTTATATATGCTGTTATTGTGAAGGGGGAGGTAAATCCTCTGTGAATCTATCTCAGATTGGGAAAATGAGTGTCACTTTAAATATTGTAGGTGTATTTCCCCTGGGAACGTAATGTATTCATAAAATGTCCACAGGAATCCTGATAATGTTGGAATAAAAAGTCTCTTATGGTATTTCCTTTTAAAGTCGAGGTAAAATTTAAATCGGTATTTGGCTTACCGTCTGGTATCTGCTGTCTCCCTGTTGCTTGAGTGGAGCTTTAAATGTCTGCCGGCTTATTTGATCGCTCCTTCCAACAAGCTGGTTCAAATTTCGTGGGAGTTCCAAAGATCGCGGGAGTTGACACTCTGTTCCGCAATTTCCTTCGGTACAGCTTTTCGACGATAAAAGTAGTTGTTCCTCTACTGTAAAAAAAATTTCTTTCTCTGTATGGCCATACAGTTTTATCGGAGACTTCTCAATACAGGTACATCACTTGTTTCACCATACGCGTTTCGGGTAGATTTGCTCTCCCTTCCTCAGTGGTCAAGTGTCTGCCTGCCTGGCCTCCATTTTTATCCATTCCTTAATTACTTCCCAACTCTCAAACACCTGCTGCTCATACTGATCACAATTGGTCAGGAAATCCTCCCACATAATCAGGGGATAATTCTATACAGCATTGAAATTATTATAATTTTTTTTTCTCTACTTGCAGTTTTCATGCGTTTTTTTGGGGATACATGCGTTTTTTTGCCCAGATGTCCCAATTTGTGTGATATACTGATGTATGAAATATAAACTTAATATCTAATTGCTAACACTTGTAAAATCACATTTTAATGATAAAATATTATTAAACAAATTATTTAGATTAAAATCCGGATATAAAACTATAAATACTCCCCAACATTTATAATGGATTTGAGGAATCTTGAAAGTTGGAGATTTATAGGATTCTTGGAATTTGATAAAATTCTTGGAATTTGATAGTGAAGGAAGGGTGGGTATCTAGGAGCCAAGGACACGTTGCAGCGCCGATAAACGGCCTAGCATGCGATGTGCCGTCGGCCACAAGACACCCAACCTACATGAATCCAAAAATCTCCAACTCCGAATTAAGACCTTTTGGTTGTAGAGATCCAAATTCATAAATGCGTCTGGATTCTATCCTAGACATCTGTCTAATAAAATCACCGCCTCTCCAGTGTTTCTCCACCTCATACACTTTATAAGACCTGTACGGTAATATATATACCTTAATATGCTTTTTGGCCCTGTCAGTGTCCCTGGAATGGATAAAAATGGAGGCCAGGCAGGCAGACACTTGAACACTGAGGAAGGGAGAGCGAATCTACCAGAAACGCGTATGGTGAAACAAGTGATGTACCTGTATTGAGAAGCCTCCGATAAAACTGTATGGCCATACAGAGAAAGAAAATTTTTTTACAGTAAAGGAACAACTACTTTTATCGTCGAAAAGCTGTACCGAAGGAAATTGCGGAACAGAGTGTCAACTCCCGCGATCTTTGGAACTCCCACGAAATTTGAACCAGCTTGTTGGAAGGAGCGATCAAATAAGCCGGCAGACATTTAAAGCTCCACTCAAGCAACAGGGAGACAGCAGATACCAGACGGTAAGCCAAATACTGATTTAAAGTTTACCTCGACTTTAAAAGGAAATACCATAAGAGACTTTTTTATTCCAACATTATCAGGATTCCTGTGGACATTTTATAAATACATTACGTTCCCAGGGGAAATACACCTACAATATTTAAAGTGACACTCATTTTCCCAATCTGAGATAGATTCACAGAGGAATTACCTCCCCCTTCACAATAACAGCATATATAAGACCTGGACAATACTTGAAGTTTTTGGTGTGTGATTTATATCAGTGAATTTATCGACTATAGACTAGTATTGAATATTTTATTATCATATATTTTTGTAATCAATACAATATCGACTATACTATTATATCTACTATAGTTTATGTGATTGTAGTTTTTGTATGTCATTACTATAACACACTGTTTTTATTATTTTTATTACTTGAATTTTATGGGGATTTAATAATAAATATTTTCTGCATATGTCAATTTGGTTGCCAAGTGTATGAGTGCTCACCCATTTTTCCATTGTTACATTTACTTTTTAACAGAGGGTGGGGTGATTCCCTCTATATGAGCTTGCAGCACCACCCTGTAACTACTAAGGAGTAAGCCACTGCAACCCACTACTATTTTCCAAATACACAAGTGTCTAGGCTAGATGCTGGGGAAAGGTCACCTCCCTATGCTGCTAAGCCCACATTCAGACCTTGATGGTAGGAATGATGTGTCCTCATGCCTGGACTAAAAATACCCTAGAATCACTGAGATGGTGAAAGGGGAGAAGGGGCAGAAGACACACAAATAGCCTAGACCGCAAACAACACAAACAGAAACCAAACTTATCTGAGCTGGAACAGACAATCCTTCCTTCCTTGAATCCAAGGCCAGACTGAATTCTATAACCCGCACGGCCCTCTGGGATTGAAGGCAATTTAAGCCAATGACCCCACCCAGAGCACCTGAAGGAAGGCGGATCCAGCATGATTCCAAAACAAACAAAAGGTTAGACACGTGCTGCCAATCTGACAGACCTCCGCACACCGTCCGAGCAGGGCATGACAGTACCCCCCTTCTACGGGTGACCTCTGGGCACCCCGGACCAACCTTATCCGGGTGGGCTCTGTGAAAATCCCTAACCCGTCGGCTAGTGTTGACCTCCAGTTCCGGAACCCACATCCTCTCCTCGGGGCCGTATCCCCTCCAGTGTACCAGGTACTGAACAGAACCCCGAAGAACTCTATAGTCAAGAATCCTGGAGATCTCGAACTCTAAATTCCCAATGACCAGAACAGGAGGAGGGGGCAATGGCGATGGTTCCACTGGTCTCACATATTTTTTTCAATAAAGGAACACATCATGGATCCTCCAAGTCTGCGGAAGATCCAGTCGAAACGCTACTGGATTGATCAGCGCAGATATTTTGTACGGGCCGATAAATCTTGGACCCAGTTTTCAATATGGCACTCTCAATTTAATATTTTTAGTGGACAACCACACCAGATCACCCACATACATGTCCGGACCAGTCACACGTCTCCTGTCAGCCATTCGCTTATATCTCTCACCCATCGTCTCCAAATTCACTTGTATCCTCCGCCAGATAGAGGATAAGGTAGAAGAAAACCTTTTCTCCTCTGGCATCCCAGAGGAACTAGTCCCAGAAAAGGTACCAAACTGAGGATGAAAACCATATGCGCCAAAAAATGGCGACTTACCCGTGGATTCCTGTCTACGGTTATTCAAAGCAAACTCCGCTAAGGGCAGGAATGAGGACCAGTCCTCTTGATTCTCCGCCACAAAGCACCTCAAGTAGGTCTCCAGGTTCTGATTAGTATGCTCCGTCTGTCCATTCGACTGCGGATGGAAAGCCGAAGAGAACGAAAGTTGAATGCCAAGCCGAGAGCAGAACGCCCTCCAGAACCTGGAGACAAACTGCGTGACCCTATCAGAAACCACATCCGAAGGAATACCATGCAATCTCACGATATTGTCAACAAAAATTTGCGCAAGAGTCGTGGCATTAGGCAGACTAGTTAACGATATAAAATGAGTCATCTTGCTAAAACTATCAACTACCACCAAAATTACTGTTTTCCCCGAGGAACTCGGCAGATCCGTAATAAAGTCCATGGACAAGTGTGTCCAAGGACGAGACGGAATAGATAAGGAAAGGAGTGAACCAGCCGGTCGAGTATGAGCAACCTTAGATCGTTCACAGGTCTCACAAGCTGCCACGTAATCCTCAATGCTCCTACGTAACCCGGGCCACCAGATCCTCCGGGACACAAGGTCACAGGTGGACTTACCACCAGGATGTCCGGCAAGGACAGTATTGTGATGTTCCTTGAAAACTTTGTATCGCAGTTCTTCAGGAACAAACAACCTCCCTGGGGGACAGGAACCAGGAGCTTCCTCCTGGGCTCCCAACACCTCCATCTCCAATTCGGGATACAGAGCGGAAACCACAACCCCGTCAGCCAAAATTGGAGCAGGATCCTCTGAATCACCTCCCCCAGGAAAACTGCGAGAGAACGCATCTGCCTTGATGTTTTTGACCCCCGGACGAAAAGTAACAACAAAATTTAACCTGGTAAAAAACAGTGACCATCTGGCCTGTCTAGGGTTCAGACGCTTGGCAGATTGCAGGTAAGCCAAATTCTTATGATCCGTATAAACAGTAACGGGGTGAGAAGCCCCCTCCAACCAGTGACGCCATTCCTCAAAGGCCAACTTTATAGCCAGCAACTCTCTATCTTCCACATCATAGTTCCTTTTGGCAACCGAGAGCTTCTTGGAAAAGAAAGCACACGGGACCCATTTGCCAGGAGAAGAACCCTGCGACAGCACCACTTCCACCCCCACTCCTGATGCATCCACCTCCACCACGAATGGTTGAGACAAATCGGGCTGCACCAGAATGGGAGCAGACGCAAAACACTCCTTAATAGTTGAAAAGGCCTGCAATGCCTCCTCCGACCAATCAGAGACGTCAGTGCCTTTCTTTGTCATATCAGTCAGAGGTTTAACAATGGTGGAATAGTTTTGAATAAATTTTCTATAATAGTTAGTAAACCCCAAAAACTGCATCAAAGCTTTCTGATTCTCTGGTCGGTCCCATTCCAGAACCGCCCGGACCTTTTCGGGGTCCATACGAAAACCAGAGTCGGAAAGCAGATATCCCAAAAACGGAAGCTCCAATTTGGCATTTTTTATTTTTTTATCAGTACACATGATCCCTCACTGCTTCTAGCATGTGGGCCAATAAGAAGGCTGCAATATACTTGACTTTAGGAGTAGTAGTGTTTGCGAATTTTCCTCTATATTCGTTTTTTTTGAATATTCGCTATATTGCTAAATATTCTTGTTTTAGAATATTACGAATATTCGAAAAAAACTAAGTTATAGCAATATAGAGAATATTCGAAAAAAATCGAATATAGAGCAATTTAGCTAAATATAGTGCTATAATCTTCTTTGTCTAATAGTTGTAAGTTGAAAAATTCGCAATAAAAAATTTGAATCCGAAAATTTGAATTCCAAAAATTTGCATATTACACAATCATTACCTTTCCGATTTTTCGAGTTAAAAAAAATTGCGAATTTTTGAATTTGCGAATTTTCGACTAATATTCTGCAAAATATTCACGAAATATCGCGAATTCGAATATGACCCCTGCCGTTCATTACTAGTACCCAGGGCCTGAAAAAAAACCTCCACTGATGTTAAACAACTGGCGTCAGCAGGTAAAGAAAATGCCCAGTCTTGGGGATCACCCTGTAATCGGGAAATGACAATGCGCAAACGGAAAAAAAGTTTACAATTTTCTTTAAAGGAAAGAAACTTCTTCCGATCTCCAGAAAAGGGCTCAGGAAGCTTAATCTGGGGCTCTAAATGTGGACTGGAGGCCTGAGGGATGGAAGTACTTTGTCCTAGCTCAAAAGAACAGAGTTTCTCCCCTAGCTCCTGCACCATCTGCGTCAGGTTAGAGAAATGGTCAGTCAGGGTCACCAGAGGATTCATGATACAGTGGTTTGGTTACGGCCTGTTAATCTGTGACGGTAACGTACACTACACACAGGGGGGAGGATAGTGACCACTGCGCTCCACCCTCACCCCTGGCCCTGCCTACTTGCCTCGCAAGTCCTAATGACAGGGGACAACTAGACGGCAGTCCCTAACTTAGGATACGTGCTGGGAAGACAGACAAGACAAATAACGGAATGTGAATGGACCAGGTCATTACCTAGAGAGCTACGCAGTACTAAGGAATGAGCAGAGAATAGTCAGGAAAAACCGAGGTCAAATACCAGGAGAGAAACGAAGTACAACAGGAGTCCGCAAAGAATCGTCAGGTGGAAGCCGGGGTCAGGATACCAGGAGAGATGCGCAGTACAGGAGGAGCAGGCAGATAATCGTCAGGGAACACAGGATCAGGTAAGTATGCAGGAACAAAACAATCACCAGATACCTAAAATTAACAGGCAACCTGTGGCCAGCAGGCTGCCTGTATTTATAGTGGGGAGTGAGGGTCGTGTGACGTGGCCAGCATCACATGACCGACAGACTGACCAGTCGAGTACTGAGTGATCAGCTCGGCGCTCAAGGCAGACCTAGGAGCAGGGAGCCTCCTAGCTAGCAAAGCTGCCCTGGGAACAAGGTCAAACACAGATCCTCGCTCCCGAAGCTAAGCAGCAGGTCTGCGGCTGATGGGAGACCGAGTGCGCCTTCGGCACCCCGTTACAATGTGGCTGGAGGTACATTAGGCAGTCACTAAATACAAATTTTACTGTAGTCCCGTACAGGCCCCAAGAATTAGGCATTCACCTGACAGAAAAGAACTTGTGATGATGTGGCTGGAGGTACATTAGGCAGTCACTGGATAAAAATGTTACTGCAGGCCACTGGAGTACAGGCCCCAAAAATTAGTCATTCACCTGACAGAAAAGAACTTGTGATGATGTGGCTGGAGGTATATTACTTTAGACCAGTACAGGCCCCAAAAATTAGGCATTCACCTGACAGAAAAGAACGTGTGATGATGTGGCTGGAGGTACATTAGGCGGTCACTGGATACAATTTTTACTGTAGGCCACTGAAGTAGAGGCCCCAAAAATTAGGCATTCACCTGACAGAAAAGAACTTGTGATTATGTGGCTGGAGGTAAGTTAGGTGGTCACTAGCTAAAAAATTTTGGACCCCGGACCAGGACCCGAACATTTCAATAAAAGTTTGGGTTCGGCTTCAGTGTTCGGTGATTTATTGGCGCTTTTTGAAAGGATGCAGAGCAGCCAATCAACAAGCGTTTAACACTGTGCCCTTAGAAGCCATCACAGCCATGCCTAATAATGGCATGGCTGTGATTGGCCAGTGCAGCATGTGAACCAGCCTCTATATAAGCTGGAGTCACGTAGCCCTGCACGTCACTCTGCTGTGCTTAGTGTAGGGATAGGATGCTGCTGCTGTGAGGGAGATAATTGGAAAGAAACTTTAATAACTGCAGAAACTTTAATAACTGCAATTGAACGCAGCGATCTACATAGATTTTTTTGTGTGGGTGCAGTGCACAATCTTTTTATCCTAGCCTGGGCCCAGTGACAGAGAAAAATAAGTTTTATCCGTCTGTTAGTTAGGTGGGCGGCGGTGGCCATTTTATGCAAGCTCAGTGCACCAGCACTGCATTTGAGCTTTTGTGACATTCAAATCCAAGCTTCAAATACTGCAATAATAATCTGGGTTTAAAAAAAACACCCATTTTTGGCAATATCCTACATCTTGTGGGGTATTTATACTGCCCTGGCATTTTAGGGGCCCTAAAGCGTGAGAAGTAGTTTGGAATCCAAATGCGTAAAAATGCCCTGTGAAATCCTAAAAGTACTCATTGGAATTTGGGCCTCTTTGTGCACCTAGGCTGCAAAAAAGTGTCACACATGTGGTATCGCCGTACTCAGAAGAAGTAGGGCAATGTGTTGTGGGCAATGTGTTTTTACATATACCCATACTGTGTGTGAGAAATATCTCTGTAAATGACAACTTTTTTAATTTTTTTATACAAAGTTGTCAATTTACAGAGATATTTCTCTCACCCAGCATGGGTATATGTAAAAATACACCCCAAAACACATTGCCCTACTTCTTCTGAGTACGGCGATACCACATGTATGACACTTTTTTGCAGCCAAGACGCGCAAAGGGGCCGAAAGTCCAACGAGTACCTTTTAGGAGGGCATTTTTAGGCATTTGGATTCCAGACTTCTTCTCACGCTTTAGGGCCCCTAAAATGCCAGGGCAGTATAAATACCCCACATGTGACTCCATTTTGGAAAGAAGACACCCCAAGGTATTCCGTGAGGGGCATGGCGAGTTCATAGAAGAATTTTTTTTTTGGCACAAGTTAGCGGAAATAGATTTTTTTTTGTTTTTTCTCACAAAGTCTCCCTTTCCGCTAACTTGTGACAAAAGTTCAATCTTTCATGGACTCAATATGCCCCTCAGCGAATACCTTGGGGTGTCTTCTTTCCAAAATGGGGTCAGTTGTGGGGTGTTTGTACTGCCCTGGCATTTGAGGGTCTCAGCAATCATTACATGTATGGCCAGCATTAGGAGTTTCTGCTATTCTCCTTTGGCGTCATGCACATGACCGTTGTTTTGGTCCGCATCCGAGCCGCCGTTTTAGCGGATCGGATGCGGACCCATTCATTTCATTGGGGCCGCAAAAGATGCGGACAGCACTCCGTGTGCTGTCCGCATCCGTGGCTCCGTTCCGCGGCTCCGCAAAAAAAATATAACATGTCCTATTCTTGTCTGCGCTTTGCGGACAAGAATAGGAATTTATAATGCCAGCGCCCGTTCCGTTCAGCAAATTGCGGAAGGCAACACGGGTGCCTTCCGTTTTTTGCGGATCCGCGGTTTGCGGACCACCAAAAACGGCACGGTCGTGTGCATGAGGCCTTATATTGAGCATACGGGTAATGAGATTTTTTTTTTTCGTTCAGCCTCTGGGCTGAAAGAAAAAATGAACGGCACAGATTTCTTCATTCACATCGATCAATGTGGATGAAAAAATCTCTGCGCAAAAATGTGCAAAAAAAAAAAAAAAGAGGGGAAAGGACATAGGAGTGCTTGCGAAGTAAAGCTGCGATCGCTAATAAAGATCCAAAAAGCTCAAAAGTGATCTTCATAGCGCCGCAGCGATTTTACGGTGTTTTTGCAGTGATCAGAGAAAAATAAAATTCTGTCACTGCGGTGGGGCGGACTGAACGCAAGTGTTCGCACAAGATCAGGCCTGATCGGGCGAACACTGCGTTTTTTGTAGAGCCTAAGGTGACCCTAATGTACTGATATAGATCTGATTGCGATCAGTCTTGATCACTTACAGATACTATATAGTACTAGTGCTGATTAGCGACAGCGATGACGCTAATCAGTGACTAATCAGTGACTGTGGTGCGGTGGGCTGGGCGCTAACTACCTAACAAGTAGCTAACTAACTGGCGGTGATAAGGGACCCTTAGGCCCCATTCACACGACCGCAATTCTGTTCCGCATTTTGCGGAACGGAATTGCGGACCCATTCATTTCTATGGGGACAGACTTTGTCCCGCTCGGATCCGGAATTGCGGATCTGCACTTCCGGGTCCGCACTTCCGTTCCGCAAAAATATAGAACATGTCCTATTCTTGTCCGGGGGGTGATCAATGACAGAGGGGTGATCAGGGAGTCTATATGGGATGATCAGGGGTTAATAAGGGGTTAATAAGTGACAGGGGGGGTGTAGTGTAGTGTGGTGCTTGGTGCTACTTACAGAGCTGCCTGTGTCCTCTGGTGGTCGATCCAAGCAAAAGGGACCACCAGAGAACCAGGTAGCAGGTATATCAGACGCTGTTAACAAAACAGCGTCTAATATACCTTTCTGATGTGATTATTATAACATCTACAGCCTGCCAGTGAATGATCAGCGCTGGCAGGCTGTAGATCAACTTGTGAACTGTGTGATCCTGTGAACGCGCGCTCCTGTGAGCTCGGCCGTCCTGACGCCTTTCGGCGTTAGTGTGACGTGAGGTGGTTAAGCTAGAAATACAGCTATAATTTTCTGGGTTTTAAAAAACACCCTTTTTGGGCAAAATACACAATTTTTGGCAATACCCTCCATCTGGGGCCTCTGCCGCTTAAGTCAGCGTGCAATTTAAGCTAGAAATACAGCTATAATTTTCTGGGTTTTAAAAAACACCCATTTTTTGCAATACCCACCATATGAGGCCTCTGCCGCATTAGTCAATGTGCAATTTAAGCTAGAAATACAGCTTTAATTTTCTGGGTTTTAAAAAACACCCTTTTTGGACAAAATACTAAATTTTACAGCCCTTGCTGAATCTGTACGTGTGAAATTCAAGCGTTATATACTGCTGTCATATTCTGTTATTTAATTTAAAAAAAACACCCATTTTGGGCAAAATACTTAATGTTGCAGCCTTTGCTGCATCTGTGATTGTTGAAAACAAGCTTGAAATACTTCAATAATTTTCTGGCTTTGAAAAAACCCAAATTTTTGGCAATACCCTCCATCTGGGGCCTCTGCGTTATATACTGCTGTCATATTCTGTTATTGAATTAAAAAAAACACCCATTTTGGGCAAAATACTTAATGTTGCAGACTTTGCTGCATCTGTGATTGTTGAAAACAAGCTTGAAATACTTCAATAATTTTCTGGCTTTGAAAAACCTCAAATTTTTGGCAATACCCTCCATCTGGGGCCATAAGTCAGTGTGCAATTTTAGCTAGAAATACAGCTATAATTTACTGGGTTTTATAAAACACCCATTTAGGGCTAAGAACTTAATTTGCGGCCTTGTCTGCATCTGTCAGTGTGAGAAACATGCTTTAGATACTGCTGTGCTATTCTGGTATTAAAAAAACACCCATTTTGTGCAAAATACTTAATTTGCGGCCTTGTCTGCATCTGTACGTGTGAAATTCAAGCGTTATATACTGCTGTCATATTCTGGTATTAAAAAAACACACATTTAGGGCAAAAATCTTAATTTTGCAGCCTTGTCTGCATCTGTACGTGTGAGATACACCCTTTAGATACTATTGTTCTATTCTGCTATCTTAAAAAACACCCATTTAGGGCTAAAAACTTAATTTGCGGCCTTGTCTGCATCTGTCAGTGTGAGATACACGCTTTATATACTGCTGTGCTATGCTGGTTTTAAAAAAACACCCATTTTGAGCAGAAATATTAATTTGTGGCCTTGTCTGCATCTGTACGTGTGAGATACACGCTTTATATACTGCTGTGCTATTCTGGTATTAAAAAAAACACCCATTTAGGGGAAAAAAAAAACATAATTTGCGGCCTTGTCTGCATCTGTACGTGTGAGATACACCTTTTATTTACTGTTGTTCTATTCTGCTATTAAAAAAACACCCATTTAGGGCAAAATTCTTAATTTTGCAGCCTTTGCTGCATTTGTCATTATGAGATACACCCTTTACATACTGCTATGCTATTCTGGTACTAAAAAAAACACCCATTTAGGGCAAAAATCTTAATTTGCGGCCTTGTCTGCATCTGAACGTGTGAGATACACCCTTTAGATACTGTTGTCCTATTCTGTTATTAAAAAAACACCCATTTTGGGCAAGATCCTAAATTAGAGAAATATGAGGAAAGCGTCAATTAAGGGACATGGCCCCCGTCGTGGTGCTGCTAGTGGAGCTACTGTTGTAGGGAGAGGACGTGGTCGTTGTGTGCCAGCTACATGCACAAGTGAAACACCTTCCTCAGGTGCGAGTAGGCGACAGAACCTTCAGCGATATTTGGTCCGGCCTAATGCGGCTCTACGAATGGTGAGGCCAGAACAAGTACAGGCGATAGTAGATTGGGTTGCTGACAGTGCCTCCAGTTCCTTCACATTGTCTCTTACCCAGTCTCCTGCTGAAAGATCAGAGTTGGCACCTGCAGCCGATGTCCATCAGTCTTTCACCTCACCCCCTTGCAAATCAGCCAAGCAGTCTGAGCCCCAAGTCATGCAGCAGTCTCTTCTGCTTTTTGATGACTCTGTTAGCAGGGTTTTCCAGGGCCATCCACCTAGCCCTGCCCCAGAAGTGGAAGAGATTGAGTGCACCGATGCCCAACCACTTATGTTTCAAGATGAGTACATGGAAGGACCATCACATCACATCTCGGATGATGACGAAACACAGGTGCCAACTGCTGGAGCTTTCGAAAGTGTGCAGACCGACAAGGAGGGCAGGGGTTTAGACTGGGTGGAAGATGATGTGGATGATGATAATGTCCTCAACCCCACATGGAATCAAGGTCATGCGAGTGACCTGTGTAGTTCGGAGGAAGAGGCGGTGATCGCACAGAGCCACCAGCACAGCAGAAGAGGGAGCAGGGTGCTACTGCCCACCGTAGCAAGGGACCGAGCACACCAAAGCCAGCTCCAAGGAGTTCCATGGTGTGGCAGTTCTTCAGACAATGTGCTGATGACAAGACACGAGTGGTTTGCACGCTGTGCAATCAGAGCCTGAAGCGAGGCATAAACGTTCTCAACCTGCATGACCAGGCATCTAAGTGCAAAGCACAAGCTGCAGTGGAATTGACACCTAAAAAACCAAGAAAGGTCTCTGGCTCCTCCTGCTTCCTCTTCTGCTGCAGTCTCGACATCTTTATCCACCTCTGGAGTGACAGTGCCACCCCGCAAACAGAGGATCTGCCAGCAACACCACCATCTGGGTCACCAAGCATTGCCACAATGTCCCACGGAAGCGTTCAGTTCTCCATCTCGCAAACACTGGAGCGGAAGAGTAAGTACCCCCCTACCTACCCACCCACGATCCCTGGCCCTAAATGCCAGCATTTCAAAATTGTTGCTTCCTCCTCCTACTCCGCTTCCTCATCCTCTACCGGCTCCTCATCTGGCCAGCGTAACACCTCCGAAACCAACTTCAGCACAACCAGGTGTAAATGACAGCAGGCAGTTTTAAAACTTATCTGTTTGGGGGACAAACCCCACACCATGCAGGAGCTGTGGACGGGCCTTAAACAACAGACCGATGAGTGGTTGGTGCCAGTGAGCCTCAAGCCTGGCCTGGTGGTGTGCGATAATGGGCAAAATCTCATAGCAGCTCTGGGACTAGCCAGGCGCATGTGCTGAATTTGGTGGTGCAGAGATCCCTTAAAAATTACCCCGATATGTCAGAGCTGCTGCATAAAGTGTGGGCTGTGTGTGCGCGCTTTCGCCGTTCTCATCCTGCTGCTGCTCGCCTGTCAGCGTTGCAGCGTAACTTCGGCCTTCCCGCTCACCGCCTCATATGCGACTTGCCCACAACTCCACCTTGCACATGCTGGCCAGACTGCATCATTAGATCAGAATTCCTCTGGTGGAGTGGAGAAGTCAGGGGCAATCCAGGCCTTATTCATTTTTATCTGAGTCAACCTGTCAGCATTGCCAGTGGACAAGCGGATACGCTTATCTGTTATGATGCCACCAGCAGCACTAAATACACACTCAGAAAAAACGCTGGCGGCAGGGCAGGCCAACACCTTCAAGGCATAGAGCGCAAGTTCGTGCCACGTGTCCAGCTTGGACATCCAGTAGTTGAAAGGCACTGAGGGATCATTTAGGACGCTGACACGGTCTGCTATGTATTCCTTCACCATTTTCAAAAACTTTTCCCTCCTTGTACCACTAGGCCGCACTTCAGGGTGAGGTTGCTGGCAGGATGTCATGAAAGTGTCACGTGCTCACGTCGCACAACAGTCGGTGAGCTGGAAGCCGCAAGCGCTGCTGCAGCGTTGACAGACCAGCTGAAGCTTTGGATGACTTACAGAAATGGGCACACACGCGGCCCACCTTCACTAGTAGCTCTGGCAAATTGGGGTATGTTTTGATAAACCGCTGAACCACTAAGTTTAAGACGTAAGCTAGGCATGGGATGTGTGTCAGGTTGGTGAGTTCCAAAGCCGCCACCAAGTTACGGCCATTGTCAGACACAACCACGCCTGGTTGTAGGTTGGTTGGCTGAGTGGAGAGTGCAGAGAGCTACAGCTCGGTCTGGTCCCTTATACCCTGCCAAAGCTCTGCGGCGGTGTGCTGTTTGTCCCCTAAACAGATCAGCTTCAGCACGGCCTGTTGACATTTACCCAGAGCAGTTTTACACTGCTTCCAGCTAGCGATGGCTGCTGGCTGCTGGAGGTGGAAGTAGAGGAGGATGAGGCAATAGAGGAGGAGAAGTGGGGGTTGAAGCCAGTAACATAGCTGCTTGCGGAGACCCTGATGGACGTAGGGCCCTTAATCCTGGGCGTGGGTAGCACCTGTGCCATCCCAGGGTACGACTCAATCCCGGCCTCCACCACATTCACCCGGTGTGCGGTCAGGGAAATGTAGCGTCCCTGGACACCAGCACTTGTCCATGTGTCCATGGTTAAGTGGACCTTCCCAGTAACTATGTTGGTCAGGGCACGGGTGATGTTCTGGGTCACATGCTGGTGTAAGGCGGGCACGGCACACCGTGAAAAATAGTGGCGGCTGGGGACTGCGTACCTAGGGACCACGGCAGACATCAGGCTACGGAAGGCCTCAGTGTCCACAAGCCTATATGGCAACATTTCAAGGGCCAGTAATTTTTTAAGTTGGCAATTAAGTGCTATGGCCTGTGGGTGGGTGGGTATTTGCGCTTGCGTTCAAATGACTGTGGTATGGACATTTGGACACTGCACTGGGACAGGGAAGTGGATGTTGTTGCAGCTGATTCATTTGAAGGTCCAGGTGCAGGGTGAGAGGCATCCTTGCCTGCGTCCTGGACAGGGGATTGGACATCATGTAACACAGGGGAAGAGGAGGCAGTGGTGTGACCCGCAGACCCAGATTGTGGACGCAGGCATTCGGCCCACTTAGTAGGGTGCTTGGATGCCATGTGGTGGATCATGCTGGTGGTGGTGAGGTTTCTAGTGTTCATGCTTTGGCTTATTTTGGTACCACACAGGTTGTAAACTACCACTCTTTTGTCCTCTGCACTTTCCTCAAAAAAGAGCCATACAGCGGAACACCTACCCCTTGCTGAGGTTGATTTGCTCATGGGGGTGATCGGTGTAACGGTTGTGGGCCTGTTTGGTGTGGGCCGACTTCTCCCTTTTGCAACCCCACTGCCTCTTCCAGCCTGTTGTGGTGCTGTGGATCCCCCCCCCCCCTCTGTAATGCTGTCCTCGCTCGGCTTTTCACCTTCCCATGTTGGGTCAATGACCTCATCGTCCAACACCTCCTTTTCCACTTCCTCACTCTGATCATCCTCTTGTCTTGACTTAACCACAACCTCAGTGATTGACAATTGTGTCTCATCGTCATCCACCTCGTGAACTAATGATTGACGTTCACCACGGTCATCTTCTTGAGACTGTGAAGGCTCAAGAGGTTGGGAATCAGGGCACAATATCTCAGAACCCTCTTCAAGTGGAGCTGAAAAGAGCTCCTGGGAATAGCCGAGTGTGGGATCACTCGTTTGGCAGGCCTCTCCATGGTGAAAGGAAGGATGATCTAAGCGAGGAGTTGGCTTACCAGACTCTTGGCTACAGAGACTGGACTTGGTGGAAGAGATGGTGGTTAGAGTTGAGCGAACACCTGGATGTTCTGGTTCGAGAAGTTCGGCCGAACTTCCCGGAAATGTGCGGGTTCGGGATCCGAACCCGACCCGAACTTCGTCCCGAACCCGAACCCCATTGAAGTCAATAGGGACCCGAACTTTTCGGCACTAAAAAGGCTGTAAAACAGCCCAGGAAAGAGCTAGAGGGCTGCAAAAGGCAGCAACATGTAGGTAAATCCCCTGCAAACAAATGTGGATAGGGAAATGAATTAAAATAAAAATAAAATATATATAAAAAAAAACAATATCAATTGGAGAGAGGTCCCATAGCAGAGAATCTGGCTTCACGTCAGCAGAGAATCAGTCTTCATGCCATAGCAGAGAATCTGGCTTCACGTCACCCACCACTGTAACAGTCCATTGTCATATATTTAGGCCCCGGCACCCAGGCAGAGGAGAGAGGTCCCGTAACAGAGAATCTGGCTTCATGTCAGCACAGAATTAGTCTTCATGTCATAGCAGAGAATCAGGCTTCACGTCACCCACCACTGGAACAGGCCACTGTCACACATTTAGGCCCTGGAACCCAGACAGAGGAGAGAGGTCCCGTAACAGAGAATCTGGCTTCATGTCAGCACAGAATCAGTCTTCATGTCATAGCAGAGAATCTGGCTTCACGTCACCCACCACTGGAACAGGCCACTGTCACACGTTTAGGCCCTGGCACCCAGGCAGAGGAGAGAGGTCCCATAACAGAGATTCAGGCTTCATGTCAGCAGAGAATCAGTCTTCATGTCATAGCAGAGAATCAGGCTTCACGTCACCCACCACTGGAACAGGCCACTGTCACATATTTAGACCCAGGCAGAGGAGAGAGGTCCCATAACAGAGATTCAGGCTTCATGTCAGCAGAGAATCAGTCTTCATGTCATAGCAGAGAATCAGGCTTCACGTCACCCACCACTGGAACAGGCCACTGTCACATATTTAGGCCCAGGCACCCAGGCAGAGGAGAGAGGTCCCATAACAGAGATTCAGGCTTCATGTCAGCAGAGAATCAGTCTTCATGTCATAGCAGAGAATCAGGCTTCACGTCACCCACCACTGGAACAGGCCACTGTCACATATTTAGGCCCAGGCACCCAGACAGAGGAGAGAGGTCCCGTAACAGAGAATCTGGCTTCATGTCAGCACAGAATCAGTCTTCATGTCATAGCAAAGAATCAGGCTTCACGTCACCTACCACTGGAACAGGCCACTGTCACACATTTAGGTCCTGGCACCCAGACAGAGGAGAGAGGTCCCGTAACAGAGAATCTGGCTTCATGTCAGCACAGAATCAGTCTTCATGTCATAGCAGAGAATCAGGCTTCACGTCACCCACCACTGGAACAGGCCACTGTCAAATATTAAGGCCCAGGCACCCAGGCAGAGGAGAGAGGTCCCATAACAGAGATTCAGTCTTCATGTCAGCAGAGAATCAGTCTTCATGTCATAGCAGAGAATAAGGCTTCACGTCACCCACCACTGGAACAGGCCACTGTCACATATTTAGGCCCAGGCACCCAGGCAGAGGAGAGAGGTCCCATAACAGAGATTCAGGCTTCATGTCAGCAGAGAATCAGTCTTCCTGTCATAGCAGAGAATCAGGCTTCACGTCACCCACCACTGGAACATGCCAATGTCACATATTTAGGCTCAGGCACCCAGGCAGAGGAGAGAGGTCCCATAACAGAGATTCAGGCTTCATGTCAGCAGAGAATCAGTCTTCATGTCATAGCAGAGAATCAGGCTTCACGTCACCCACCACTGGAACAGGCCACTGTCACATATTTAGGCCCAGGCACCCAGGCAGAGGAGAGAGGTCCCATAACAGAGATTCAGGCTTCATGTCAGCAGAGAATCAGTCTTCATTTCATAGCAGAGAATCAGGCTTCAGGTCACCCACTACTGGAACAGGCCACTGTCACATATTTAGGCCCAGGCACCCAGACAGAGGAGAGAGGTCCCGTAACAGAGAATCTGGCTTCATGTCAGCACAGAATCAGTCTTCATGTCATAGCAGAGAATCAGGCTTCACGTCACCCACCACTGGAACAGGCCACTGTCACATATTTAGGCCCAGGCAGAGGAGAGAGGTCCCATAACAGAGATTCTGGCTTCATGTCAGCAGAGAATCAGTCTTCATGTCATAGCAGAGAATCAGGCTTCACGTCACCCACCACTGGAACAGGCCACTGTCACATATTTAGGCCCCGGCACCCAGACAGAGGAGAGAGGTCCCGTAACAGAGAATATGGCTTCATGTCAGTACAGAATCAGTCTTCATGTCATAGCAGAGAATCAGGCTTCAGGTCACCCACCACTGGAACAGGCCACAGTCACATATTTAGGCCCAGGCACCCAGGCAGAGGAGAGAGGTCGCGTAACAGAGAATCTGGCTTCATGTCAGCATAGAATCAGTCTTCATGTCATAGCAGAGAATCAGGCTTCACGTCACCCACCACTGGAACAGGCCACTGTCACACATTTAGGCCCCAGCACCCAGACAGAGGAGAGGTTCATTCAACTTTGGGTTGCCCCGCAATATAAGGGTAAAATTAAAATAAAAATAGGATTGAATGAGGAAGTGCCCTGGAGTACAATAATATATTGTTAAGGGGAGGTAGTTAATGTCTAATCTGCACAAGGGATGGACAGGTCCTGTGGGATCCATGCCTGGTTCATTTTTATGAACGTCAGCTTGTCCACATTGGCTGTAGACAGGCGGCTGCGTTTGTCTGTAATGACGCCCCCTGCCGTGCTGAATACACGTTCAGACAAAACGCTGGCCGCCGGGCAGGCCAGCACCTCCAAGGCATAAAAGGCTAGCTCTGGCCACGTGGACAATTTGGAGACCCAGAAGTTGAATAAGGCCGAACCATCAGTCAGTACGTGGAGGGGTGTGCACACGTACTGTTCCACCATGTTGAAATGTTGCCTCCTGCTAACACGTTCCGTATCAGGTGGTGGTGCAGTTAGCTGTGGTGTGTTGACAAAACTTTTCCACATCTCTGCCATGCTAACCCTGCCCTCAGAGGAGCTGGCCGTGACACAGCTGCGTTGGCGACCTTTTGCTTCTCCTCTGCCTTCGCCTTGGGCTTCCACTGGTTCCCCTGTGACATTTGGGAATGCTCTCAGTAGCGCGTCTACCAACGTGCGCTTGTACTCGCGCATCTTCCTATCACGCTCCAGTGCAGGAAGTAAGGTGGGCACATTGTCTCCTCCACCTCCTCCTCATCCTCGTCCTCCTCGTCCTCCAGTAGTGGGCCCTGTCTGGCCACATTTGTACCTGGCCTCTGGTGTTGCAAAAAACCTCCCTCTGAGTCACTTCGAAGAGACTGGCCTGAAAGTGCTAAAAATGACCCCTCTTCCTCCTCTTCCTCCTGGGCCACCTCCTCTTCCATCATCGCCCTAAGTGTTTTCTCAAGGAGACATAAAAGTGGTATTGTAACGCTGATAACGGCGTCATCGCCACTGGCCATGTTGGTGGAGTACTTGAAACAGCGCAACAGGGCACACAGGTCTCGCATGGAGGCCCAGTCATTGGTGGTGAAGTGGTGCTGTTCTGCAGTGCGACTGACCCGTGCGTGCTGCAGCTGAAACTCCACTATGGCCTGCTGCTGCTCGCACAGTCTGTCCAGCATGTGCAAGGTGGAGTTCCACCTGGTGGGCACATCGCATATGAGGTGGTGAGCGGGAAGGCCAAAGTTACGCTGTA
Organism: Bufo bufo; assembly: GCF_905171765.1. Lineage (NCBI taxonomy): Eukaryota > Metazoa > Chordata > Amphibia > Anura > Bufonidae > Bufo > Bufo bufo. The sequence continues at coordinate 297,491,099 of NC_053393.1, forward strand.
GCGCAGACAGGCGTGCAGCAGCAGGGTGTGAAAGCAAGAAGCGCGAACAGACGGCCCGCACTTTATGCAGCAGCTCTGACATGTCGGGGTAGTTGCGAATGAACTTCTGCACCACCAAATTCAGCACATGCGCCAGGCAAGGGATGTGCGTCAAACCGGCTAGTCCCAGAGCTGCAACGAGATTTCCCCCATTATCGCACACCACCAGGCCTGGCTTGAGGCTCACCGGCAGCAACCACTCGTCGGTCTGTTGTTCTATACCCCGCCACAACTCCTGTGCGGTGTGGGGCCTGTCCCCCAAACATATGAGTTTCAGAACGGCCTGCTGACGTTTACCCCAGGCTGTGCTGAAGTTGGTGGTGAAGGTGTGTGGCTGACTGGATGAGCAGGTGGAAGAAGAGGAGGAGGAAGCTGAGTAGGAGGAGGAGGAGACAGGAGGCAAAGAATGTTGCCCTGCGATCCTTGGCGGCGGAAGGACATGCGCCAAACAGCTCTCCGCCTGGGGCCCAGCCGCCACTACATTTACCCAGTGTGCAGTTAGGGAGATATAGCGTCCCTGGCCATGCTTACTGGTCCACGTATCTGTGGTTAGGTGGACCTTGCCACAGATGGCGTTGCGCAGTGCACACTTGATTTTATCGGACACTTGGTTGTGCAGGGAAGGCACGGCTCTCTTGGAGAAGTAGTGGCGGCTGGGAACAACATACTGTGGGACAGCAAGCGACATGAGCTGTTTGAAGCTGTCTGTGTCCACCAGCCTAAATGACAGCATTTCATAGGCCAATAGTTTAGAAATGCTGGCATTCAGGGCCAGGGATCGAGGGTGGCTAGGTGGGAATTTACGCTTTCTCTCAAATGTTTGTGAGATGGAGAGCTGAACGCTGCCGTGTGACATGGTTGAGATGCTTGGTGACGCAGGTGGTAAAGTTGGTGGTACATCCCATGTTTGCCGGGCGGCAGGTGCCAACGTTCCTCCAGACACGAGGCTGAAGAGGCCGAGGCTGCAGCAGCAGAAGAGGCCTGGGCGGCAGCAGCAGAAGAGGTAGCAGGGGAGCCTGAGTGACTTCCTTGTTTTTAAGGTGTTTACTCCACTGCAGTTCATGCTTTGCATGCAGGTGCCTGGTCATGCAGGTTGTGCTAAGGTTCAGAAGGTTAATGCCTCGCTTCAGGCTCTGATGGCACAGCGTGCAAACCACTCGGGTCTTGTCGTCAGCACATTGTTTGAAGAAGTGCCATGCCAGGGAACTCCTTGAAGCTGCCTTTGGGGTGCTCGATCCCAGATGGCGGCGGTCAGTAGCAGGCGGAGTCTCTTGGCGGCGGGTGTTCTGATTTTGCCCACTGCTCCCTCTTTTGCTACGCTGTTGGCTCGGTCTCACCACTGCCTCTTCCTCCGAACTGTGAAAGTCAGTGGCACGACCTTCATTCCATGTGGGGTCTAGGACCTCATCGTCCCCTGCATCGTCTTCTACCCAGTCTTGATCCCTGACCTCCTGTTCAGTCTGCACACTGCAGAAAGACGCAGCAGTTGGCACCTGTGTTTCGTCATTATCAGAGACGTGCTGAGGTGGTATTCCCATGTCATCATCATCAGGAAACATAAGTGGTTGTGCGTTAGTGCATTCTATCTCTTCCACCCCTGGGGAAGAGCTAGGTGGATGCCCTTGGGAAACCCTGGCAGCAGAGTCTTCAAACAGCATAAGAGACTGCTGCATAACTTGAGGCTCAGACAGTTTCCCTGATATGCAAGGGGGTGATGTGACAGACTGATGGGCTTGGTTTTCATGCGCCATCTGTGCGCTTTCTGCAGAAAACTGGGTGGGAGAAAATGTGAACGTGCTGGATGCACTGTCGGCCACCCAATTGACTAATGCCTGTACCTGCTCAGGCCTTACCATCCTTAGAACGGCATTGGGCCCCACCAAATATCCCTGTAAATTCTGGCGGCTACTGGGACCTGGGGTAGTTGGTACACTAGGACGTGTGGCTGTGGCAGAACGGCCACGTCCTCTCCCAGCACCAGAGGGTCCACTAACACCACCACGACCATGTCCACGTCCGCGTCCCTTATTAGATGTTTTCCTCATTGTTCCCGTTCACCACAATTTTGAAAATGGCAAATTTGGGAATACTTTTTCAACCCAGAACAAAAACTGTGCTTTTACGGTCACTACAAATAATTTGACCAGCTAAAACAGTACTGATTTAGAGGAATATAAATGTCAGGGCTATTTTTTAGGCGCTGTGTGACAGGTATACCTTTAATCACAGAATTAGACTTGTATCTGTACTGTAGCGTGTGTGTTAAGTTTTTCAGAATGACACTATCAGCACCTTGAATCTAATATACCCTTTTTGGGATAGATTTAAAGTAGGCCTGATATAGCAGAAACTACCAATTTAGAAAATGGCAAATTTGGGAATACTTTTTAAACCCAGAACAAAAACTGTGCTTTTACGGTCACTACAAATAACTTGACCAGCTAAAACATTACTGATTTGGAGGAATATAAATGTCAGGGCTATTTTTTAGGCGCTGGGTGACAGGTATACCTTTAATCACAGAATTAGACTTGTATCTGCACTGTAGCGTGTGTGTTAAGTTTTTCAGAATGACACTATCTGCACCTTGAATCTAATATACCCTTTTTGGGATAGATTTAACCCCCTCAGCCCCCATGGCTTAAACACCCTGAAAGACCAGGCCACTTTTTACACTTCTGACCTACACTACTTTCACAGTTTATTGCTCGGTCATGCAACTTACCACCCAAATGAATTTTACCTCATTTTCTTCTCACTAATAGAGCTTTCATTTGGTGGTATTTCATTGCTGCTGACATTTTTACTTTTTTTGTTATTAATCAAAATTTAACGATTTTTTTGCTAAAAAAAATGACATTTTTCACTTTCAGTTGTAAAATTTTGCAAAAAAAACGAGATCCATATATAAATTTTGCTCTAAATTTATTGTTCTACATGTCTTTGATAAAAATAAAAATGTTTGGGTAAAAAAAAATGGTTTGGGTAAAAGTTATAGCGTTTACAAACTATGGTAAAAAAATGTGAATTTCCGCTTTTTGAAGCAGCTCTGACTTTCTGAGCACCTGTCATGTTTCCTGAGGTTCTACAATGCCCAGACAGTACAAACACCCCACAAATGACCCCATTTCGGAAAGTAGACACCCTAAGGTATTCGCTGATGGGCATAGTGAGTTCATAGAACTTTTTATTTTTTGTCACAAGTTAGCGGAAAATGATGATTTTTATTTTTTTTTCTTACAAAGTCTCATATTCCACTAACTTGTGACAAAAAATAAGAACTCACTATGCCCATCAGCGAATACCTTGGGGTGTCTTCTTTCCAAAATGTGGTCACTTGTGGGGTAGTTATACTGCCCTGGCATTCTAGGGGCCCAAATGTGTGGTAAGGAGTTTGAAATCAAATTCTGTAAAAAATGACCAGTGAAATCCGAAAGGTGCTCTTTGGAATATGGGCCCCTTTGCCCACCTAGGCTGCAAAAAAGTGTCACACATCTGGTATCTCCGTATTCAGGAGAAGTTGGGGAATGTGTTTTGGGGTGTCATTTTACATATACCCATGCTGGGTGAGATAAATATCTTGGTCAAATGCCAACTTTGTATAAAAAAAATGGGAAAAGTTGTCTTTTGCCAAGATATTTCTCTCACCCAGCATGGGTATATGTAAAATGACACCCCAAAACACATTCCCCAACTTCTCCTGAGTACGGAGATACCACATGTGTGACACTTTTTTGCAGCCTAGGTGGGCAAAGGGGCCCATATTCCAAAGAGCACCTTTCGGATTTCCCTGGTCATTTTTTACACATTTTGATTTCAAACTTCTTACCACACATTTGGGCCCCTAGAATGCCAGGGCAGTATAACTACCCCACAAGTGACCCCATTTTGGAAAGAAGACACCCCCAGGTATTTCGTGATGGGCATAGTGAGTTCATAGAAGTTTTTATTTTTTGTCACAAGTTAGTGGAATATGAGACTTTGTAAGGAAAAAAATAAAATAAAATCATCATTTTCCGCTAACTTGTGACAAAAAATGTAAAATTCTAGGAACTCGCCATGCCCCTCACAGAATACCTTGGGGTGTCTTCTTTCCAAAATGGGGTCACTTGTGGGGTAGTTATACTGCCCTGGCATTTTCCAGGGGCCCTAATGTGTGGTAAGTAGGTAAATGACCTGTGAAATCCGAAAGGTGCTCTTTGGAATGTGGGCCCCTTTGCCCACCTAGGCTGCAAAAAAGTGTCACACATGTGGTATCGCCGTATTCAGGAGAAGTTGGGCAATGTGTTTTGGGGTGTCTTTTTACATATATTCATGCTGGGTGAGAGAAATATCTCGGCAAAAGACAACTTTTCCCATTTTTTTATACAAAGTTGGCATTTGACCAAGATATTTATCTCACCCAGCATGGGTATATGTAAAATGACACCCCAAAACACATTGCCCAACTTCTCCTGAGTACGGCGATATCAGATGTGTGACACTTTTTTGCAGCCTAGATGCGCAAAGGGGCCCACATTCCTTTTATGAGGGCATTTTTAGACATTTGGATCCCAGACTTCTTCTCATGCTTTAGGGCCCCTAGAATGCCAGGGCAGTATAAATACCCAACATGTGACCCCATTTTGGAAAGAAGACACCCCAAGGTATTCAATGAGGGGCATGGCAAGTTCATCGAAAAAAAATTTTTTTGCCACAAGTTAGCGGAAATTGATTTTATTTATTTTTTTCTCACAAAGTATCCCTTTCCGCTAACTTGGGACAAAAATTTCAATCTTTCATGGACTCAATATGCCCCTCACGGAATACCTTGGGGTTTCTTCTTTCCGAAATGGGGTCACATGTGGGGTATTTATACTGCCCTGGCATTCTAGGGGCCCTAAAGCGTGAGAAGAAGTCTGGAATATAAATCTCTAAAAAATTTTATGCATTTGGATTCCGTGAGGGGTATGGTGAGTTCATGTGAGATTTAATTTTTTGACACAAGTTAGTGGAATATGAGACTTTGTAAGAAAAAAATAAATAATTTCCGCTAACTTGGGCCAAAAAAATGTCTGAATGGAGCCTTACAGAGGGGTGATCAATGACAGGGGGGTGATCAATGACAGGGGGGTGATCAATGACAGGGGGGTGATCAGGGAGTCTATATGGGGTGATCACCCCCTTGTCATTGATCACCCCCCTATAAGGCTCCATTCAGATGTCCGTATGTGTTTTGCGGATCCGATCCATGTATCCGTGGATCCGTAAAAATCATACGGACATCTGAATGCAGCCTGACAGGGGGGGTGATCAATGACAGGGGGGGTGATCAATGACAGGGGGGTGATCAGGGAGTCTATATGGGGTGATCACCCCCCCTGGAAGGCTCCAGGGAGACGCCTGTATGTGTTTTGCGGATCCGATCCATCTATCAGTGGATCCGTAAAAATCATGCGGACGTCTGAATGGAGCTTTACAGGGGGGTGATCAATGACAGGGGGGTAATCAATGACAGGGGGGTGATCAGGGAGTCTATATTGGGTGATCACCCCCCTGTCATTGATCACGCCCCTGTAAGGCTCCATTCAGACGTCCGTATGCGTTTTGCGGATCCGATCCATCTATCAGTGGATCCGTAAAAATCATGCGGACGTCTGAATGGAGCTTTACAGGGGGGTAATCAATGACAGGGGGGTGATCAGGGAGTCTATATGGGGTGATCACCACAGTCATTGATCACGCCCCTGTAAGGCTCCATTCAGACGTCCGTATGCGTTTTGCGGATCCGATCAATCTATCAGGGGATCCGTAAAAATCATGCGGACATCTGAATGGAGCTTTACAGGGGGGTAATCAATGACAGGGGGGTAATCAATGACATGGGGGTGATCAGGGAGTCTATATGGGGTGATCAGGGGTGATCAAGGGTGATCAAGGGTGAATAAGGGGTTAATAAGTGACAGGGGGGGGTGTGTAGTGTAGTGGTGCTTGGTGCAACATAATACTGAGCTACCTGTGTCCTCTGGTGGTCGATCCAAACAAAGGGGACCACCAGAGGACCAAGTAGCAGGTATATTAGACGCTGTTATCAAAACAGCGTCTAATATACCTGTTAGGGGTTAAAAAAATCACATCTCCAGCCTGCCAGCGAACGATCGCCGCTGGCAGGCTGGAGATCCACTCGCTTACCTTCCGATCCTGTGAACGCGCGCGCCTGTGTGCGCGCGTTCACAGGAAATCTCGCGTCTCGTGAGATGACGCGTATATGCGTGACTGTGCGCAGCGCTGCCACCTCCAGAACGCGAATCTGCGTTAGGCGGTCCGGAGGTGGTTAAAGTAGGCCTGATATAGCAGAAACTACCAAATTAGAAAATGGCAAATTTGGGAATACTTTTTCAACCCAGAACAAAAACTGTGCTTTTACGGTCACTACAAATAACTTGACCAGCTAAAACAGTACTGATTTGGAGGAATATAAATGTCAGATCTATTTTTTAGGCGCTGGGTGACAGGTATACCTTTAATCACAGAATTAGACTTGAATCTGCACTGTAGCGTGTGTGTTAAGTTTTTCAGAATGACACTATCAGCACCTTGAATCTAATATACCCTTTTTGGGATAGATTTAAAGTAGGCCTGATATAGCAGAAACTACCAATTTAGAAAATGGCAAATTTGGGAATACTTTTTCAACCTAGAACAAAAACTGTGCTTTTACGGTCACTACAAATAACTTGACCAGCTAAAACAGTACTGATTTGGAGGAATATAAATGTCAGGGCTATTTTTTAGGCGCTGGGTGACAGGTATACCTTTAATCACAGAATTAGACTTGTATCTGCACTGTAGTGTGTGTGTTAAGTTTTTCAGAATGACACTATCAGCACCTTGAATCTAATATACCCTTTTTGGGACAGATTTAAAGTAGGCCTGATATAGCAGAAACTACCAATTTAGAAAATGGCAAATTTGGGAATTCTTTTTAACCCAGAACAAAAACTGTGCTTTTACGGTCACTACAAATAACTTGACCAGCTAAAACAGTACTGATTTGGAGGAATATAAATGTCAGGGCTATTTTTTAGGCGCTGGGTGACAGGCTCAACTTGCCCCTGATGTAGTATATGGCCAAAAAATAACCACACTATTGATGTTTAAATGCACTTGGGTGACACAGGCTCAGCCTGCACCTGATGTAGTATATGGCCAAAAAATAACCACACTGTTGATGGTTAAATGCACTTGGGTGACACAGGCTCAGCCTGCACCTGATGTAGTATATGGCCAAAAAATAACCACACTGTTGATAGTTAAATGCACTTGGGTGACATAGGCTCAGCCTGCACCTGATGTAGTATATGGCCAAAAAATAACCACACTATTGATGGTTAAATGCACTTGGTGGTAGCTTGTGCTGGCGCACCACAAGCTACAAAATGGCCGCCGATCACCCCAGAAAAAAGTGATATAGAAACGCTCTGGGCAGCCTAAAAAAAGTGAGCAATTCAATATCAGCACTTCAATGATCCACAGCTGGAGATCGATCACTGGATTAAGTCTTTTGGAGGAGTTAATCTGCCTAATCTCGCCCTAACGTCGCAGCAGCAACCTCTCCCTATGCTTGAATCAGCAGAGTGACGTGCAGCGCTACGTGACCCAAGCTTATATAGAGGCTGGGTCACATGCTGCACTGGCCAATCACAGCCATGCCAATAGTAGGCAAGGCTGTGATGGCCTCTTGGGGCAAGTAGTATGACGCTTGTTGATTGGCTGCTTTGCAGCCTTTCAAAAAGCGCCAAGAAAGCGCCGAACACCGAACCCGAACTTTTACGAAAATGTTCGGGTTCGGGTCCGTGTCACGGACACCCCAAAATTCGGTACGAACCCGAACTATACAGTTCGGGTTCGCTCATCCCTAATGGTGGTGCTTAGCCGACTGGAAGCATTATCGTCAGCAAGATAACCGACCAACTGTTCGCACTGGTCTGACTTGGACAGTGTTGTCGTAGGCCGCCTAGCTAAGTTGGACATGAAGCTGGGTACGGTTTTGTTACATTTTTTTTATTTTGATGCACTGGCAGCAGGCACAGTTTTATTGTGTCCAGTGCTACGACCTCTGCCTGAACCATCAGCATAAGGCCCACCTAAATAAATAGGTAAGATGTCGCACTAAGAACACCTAAACAGCACCAGGTGCTCCTGTAGATTGAGACCACTCACTCAATACAAAAGAGCATATATTATATAGTAAACAGGGCACTCAAGGAAACCGTGACCATGTATTAGAAGCAATTATGAGCTTTATTAATAAAACAAATATAGTTAATAGCTAAAATGGTAAATCACAATTGGAAATGCAATGCAATAAACTACAGATAAAATATAGTCGACAGATAAAATATAATCGACAGATAAAATATAATCGATTGGCCAGGCCAAAATAAATAATCGATAATCCGATCTGATATATCTTCGGTCCAATATTTATAAACATCCGAAAAAACTTGGTCATCCGAAAAAACTTATTGTGGATAAGTTTGCTCGTTTTATCGAGACCACAGTCATTTGACTTACAATTGTTCACTTTGTTACGGCGGCGTCCCGCCGAAGCAACGTGGGTAGCGGCACTCGCTACTAAAAAGCTTGCAAGCGAATATAATCCTTTACCTTTGAGTCGACCAAAAAATCATCCGATATTATCACAAGAGTCTTCAGATGTACTCACTCCCAGGATATGCCCTTTGATGTTTGTAGCAATATTCAATCAGGAGGTTGGCAGCGGCTCTCTGTTCGGTTATGGTCGTTTCATTGGTAAGGTAGGTCTCTCAGTGCAAAGATGGGGTGTAGCACCAGACGCGTTTCGGGGTTCAACCCCTTCCTCAGTGGCATGCTTCACCCTATTCCAAACCCCTCTTTTATACTGAATGTTCTATACTTTCATTGGTCCCAATTTGATCGTCATATCCTGCTTGTCAATTCACTTCAGATGTTCTTCATTATCACTCAATCACAGAGAAAATGTCAAAGAAAATGTCATGCAGAGAAACTAAAAAGTACTTTTAACAACTTTAGCAATTCATCGTTTTTCTGCAATTTCATCTGGTTATATATTGCAAATTCCTACATACATTAAAGCAAAAAACGCATCTGGGCACTCTGCGTTTTTGATGCGGTATCTGTGCGTTTTTTGCTTATTCAGTTAAACAAGGGCTCAAATTGCCCCCCCAACATACTATCAGTATATATTATGGTTAAAACAATAAATAACACCACTAAAAACTACCTTACTGCACTTAAAGGGAAATATGTTAACCAAGTGACTCTTTATAAAACTCCATTTGTCGACTCCATAAGGGATGTCAATCAGTGCTACCATGCATAAATATTCATAGACATGGTAAACAGACAAAATCAATGAATTGTTGCGTAAAAAATTGCTGCATAAAAAGTTAAAATGCACAAATTTTGTAAAAGCTGACAATAAAATCTACAATAAATATATGATAAATATGTGTTGATTCGAGGGTTGTGCTATGATGGGCACTTAGTGCTGGCCTTCTTCATATTTATGGATTTTTTATTGGTTGTGACGCTGTTTTATTTACTGTCCACAAAAGACAGTTTTTAGATACAGGGCAGTATATGACACAGAACAGCACAGATTTTGGACAGTATTTTAGCCACAGATTATTGTAATCTGCAGTACAGACACTGTTTTATGATGTTTATATTTATGACTATATTATTCCCAATATATGGGCCTGAAGCACACAGACGGTACAGAAATGCAATGCACTGCGATTGACGTTTTAAGAAAACTGGGTGCTGATTTAGTGAAATGTGTATATATACAGATTTTCAATTTCTCCAAATATATGGAGAAGACAAGAAAACTATTTGCAGATTCAGTGAAACTTTTCAAGATGGGTGGTGACCATGGCGGCCATTTTGAAGTCGGCCATTTTGAATCCAACTTTAGTTTTTTCAATAGGAAGAGGGTCATGTGACACATCAAAAACAATGGTGTGCTTGGTTTTAACGTAACTTTATTCTTTCATGAGTAATTTACAAGTTTCTCTTTGTTTACAGCCATTGACATGTCGCCGAGGTTAACACGTGAGGAGCGGATAGAAATTGTGTTGATGTCTGGTGAACGCAGTAACCCGGTCATTGCAGCAGATTTCAATGCAAGACACCCTACGAGACCACCCATCTCCCATGCTACAGTTAGCAAACTGCTTGCTAAGTTTCGTGAAACTGGTTCAGTGTTGGATTTGCCAAGATGTGGATGCATGAAATCTGTCTCTAATGAAGAAACATCAGTGGCTGTCCTAGCTTCATTCAGCAAGAGCCCACAGCGTAGCACTCGCCGCATGTCACTAGAGAGTGGCATTAGTCGAACATCCCTTCGGCGGATATTAGCTACTCACAAATGGCACCCTTACAAACTCCAGCTACTGCAGCATCTCAACGAGGATGACCCAGATCGGCGCACTGAATTTGCAGAATGGGCAAAACAAAAATTGGAAAAAGACCCTCAGTTTACACAGAAGATTTTGTTCAGTGATGAGGCAAACTTTTATGTGAATGGTGAAGTTAACAAACAAAACCACCGCTATTGGTCTGACACTAACCCACATTGGATAGATCCCTCCAAGACTGTTGGAACAAAAAAAATTATGGTATGGTGTGGTATATGGGGTACAAAGATAGTGGGGCCATTCTTCATCAATGGAAACCTCAAGGCCACTGGATATGCGAAATTGCTACATGATGATGTGTTTCCCTCTTTATGTACTGAAGCTGGCACGTTCCCTGAGTTTTTCCAGCAAGATGGTGCACCACCACATTATGGGTGTCAGGTCCAAGCATTCCTAGATGAAGTTTCCTGGAAAGTGGATTGGTCGTCGTGGGCCAGTTGAATGGCCCCCAAGGTCTCCCGATCTGACCCCCTTAGACTTTTATCTTTGGGGTCACCTGAAGGCAATTGTCTATGCTGTGAAGATACGAGATGTGCAGCACCTGAAACTACGGATACTGGAAGCCTGTGCTAGCATTTCTCCTGTGGTGTTGCTATCAGTATGTGAAGAGTGGGAGAAGAGGGTTGCATTGACAATCCAACACAATGGACAGCACATTGAACACGTTTTATAAGTGGTCAGAAACTTGTAAATAACTCATGAAAGAATAAAGTTACATTAAAACCAAGCACACCATAGTTTTTTCTTGTGGAATTCCCAATAAGTTTGATGTGTCACATGACCCTCTTCCTATTGAAAAAACAAAAGTTGGATTCAAAATGGCTGACTTCAAAATGGCCGCCATGGTCACCACCCATCTTGAAAAGTTTCCCCCCTCACATATACTAATGTGCCACAAACAGGAAGTTAATATCACCAACCATTCCCATTTTATTAAGGTGTATCCATATAAATGGCCCACCCTGTATATTGATTTTCACTTTTTCCCATTATATGGGATTGAAGCACTCAGACGGTATAGAAATGCAATGCGCTGCGATAAACGGTTTCTGCTGCAGACAAGAAAACTAGGTGTAAATTTAGTGAAATTTGTATATATATTAATTTTTACTTTTTCCCAATATATGGGATTGATGCACTCAGACGTTATAGAAATGCAATGCGCTGCAATAAACGGTTTCTACTGCAGACCACAAAACTGTGTGCAGATTCATTGAAATTTGTATATATATATTGATTTTCACTATATCCCTATATTTGGCCCTGAAGTGCACAGACGGTATTCTAATGCAGAGCCCTGAGATTAGAAGGACTTTTGGGTCTTTGAAACATCTTGAGAAAGAGTAATTTGCGATCACAATCTCTCTACACTGTCTGTCCCTTCCTAACAGCGGCTCTCCCTGACTCGTAATGAGCCGAACCCTTGTGACCGATATAGCACCCGATGACGTGTTTCGGCCAGCTAATCACTGTAATGCCAGTAGCAAACATGGCTAATGGCATTGCAGTGATGGCAATACTTACCAGCATGTTTATTGGCTGCTTAGAAAGCGCCAAACGTACGGGGAGGAGACTCGAGCATGGCGCTCAAGCACATGTGTTACTCGGCTGAGCGTTCAGATCTGCCGAGCATAGCGATGCTCGAGCCGAACCGATTCTCGGCCGAGCATGCTCGCTCATCTCTACCCTACTGGCAATTTCCATTAGACTGTCTTTACATTTCATCCATTCTTGGGTGGCAAGGAATGCCCTCTTGGTCTTGCAGTGACAGAATGGTCTGCCGTTACACCTCTTGATTCGTGACAGCTTGCTGGAATTCCACCGTGCACATGCTAGAGTCCCTGTATGGACAGCATAAAGCTGTTAATGATTTTCTCGGTAGTTAACATGTGTTGTTTTGGTGTAAGGCAGTGGTAGCTCATGTAAGACGCCTGTTTCGTGCTGAAGCCCTTTGAAAAGGCCAGTCAGTAGGTATAACTGAACCATGATCAAGGTCTTCCTCCTTATATTTACTATAGCAACATAGTTTATAAGGCAGAAAAAAATACATCTGTCCATCCAGTTCAGCCTGTTATCCTGAAGTTGATCCAGAGGAAGGCAAAAAAAAAAAAAGTGAGGTAGAAGCCAATTTTCCTCACTATAGGGGGAAAAAAATTCCTTCCTGACTCCAATTAGGCAAACATAATAACTCCCTGGATCAACAACCCATCTCTAGTACAGTAATGTAACTATAACATGTAATATTATTACACTCCAGAAATACATCCAGGCCCCTCTTGAACTCTTTTAGTGAATGCACCATCACACCACCTCCTCAGGCAGAGAGTTTCACAGTCTCACTGCTCTTACCAGAGGATGTCCCCTCGTCACAGTCCTGGGGATAAATAGATGATGGAAGAAGTCTCTATACTGACCCCTGTGAGGGCTCGCTCTGGTAGACAGGATTAGCGGACACAGTATAGAGGCAACAACAAGTTCTTTGGATCAAACAGTTCAGTGTTTTATTCACACTTTACGCAAGTAACAAAACAAACAGTCATAATCAAACAAAAGGTCACCTTGCGGTGTTCGTGGTAATTCACACCATGCAGCAATTCTGCCTCAAAGAGTCCTTGCTGATAGCAGCACCAACCTGTTTTCACGCCAAACAGATAGCAAGCCTTCATCCAGACACAAGGCTCCCAGATCCCAACACAGAGACCTGGCTTCTGAGCCCAGCTGCCTATTTAAGGACAGCCAGGTGCTGCCAAAACCCGGACTGGGATTTTAAATATTTGACCTCACCTGGCTGTAAATTAGCCCAGCAGCACATGCTGGGAGGAACATACCTGTTTTCCCAGACCAAACCTCTCACTGTGTCAAATACTCCCCTGAGGGGTGAACACACGCCAGACAGTGTATCCAGGACAAGGCATCCGCGTTTGCCTGTAACCGTCCTGCCCTGTGTTTCACCGAAAGCTTAAAGTTTTGTAGGTAGAGAAACCATCGGGTGACCCGGGCATTTCTGTCCTTGGCCTGGCTCATCCACTTGAGAGGGGAGTGGTTAGTCACCAGACGGAATTTTCTCCCCAATAAACAATAGCGAAGAGATTCTAGTGCCCACTTGATAGCCAGGCACTCTCTCTCCACTATACTATACCGGGTCTCGGCTGGGGTGAACCTACGGCTGAGGAAGACAATGGGATGCTCCTCCCCATTGACTTCCTGAGACAGTGCGGCACCGAGGCCTACTTTGGAGGCATCGGTCTGTACTATAAACTCCCTTTTGAAGTCGGGTGTCACCAAATTGGGGATCCGCACAGGGCCGACTTAAAAGCGGAAAAAGCCTCTTCCGCCCGATCATCCCAGCAAACCATCATTGACTTGTGTCCCTTCAAGAGTCCTGTCAAGGGCGTAGCTAGAGTAGCAAAGTGGGGAACAAGCCTCATGCAATAGCCCACCATTCCCAGGAATGACTTTATTTGCCTAGTGGTGACAGGTCAGAATTCTGTATCGCCTCTATTTTGTTCACTTGGAGTTTGATGACTTCGCGCCCAATGACATACTCCAGGTACTTAGTCTTTTCTAACCCTATCACACTTTTTTGGGGGTTAGCGGTTAGGCCAGCTTTCCGAAGAGAGTCCACTACAGCCTGCACTTTGGGTAGGTAATGTTCCCAGTTGGTACTGTGGATGACAATATCGTCCAGGTAAGCCGAAGCGTACCGACGATGTGGACGAAGCACAATGTCCATTAGGCGCTGAAAATTGGCGGGTGCGCCATGCAGACCAAAGAGTAAGACCTTATATTCATGCAGCCCCTCAGGCGTGATGAAGGTAGTTTTCTCTTTGGCAGCCTCCATTAATCCCTTAAGGACTCAGCCCAATTTCACCTTAAGGACTTGCCCATTTTTTGCAAATCTGACCAGTGTCACTTTAAGTGCTGATAACTTTAAAACGCTTTGACTTATCCAGGCCGTTCTGAGATTGTTTTTTCATCACATATTGTACTTCATGACACTGCTAAAATTGGGTCAAAAAAGAAAATTTTTTTGCATAAAAAAATACCATATTTACCCAAAATTTTGAAAGATTTGCAAATTTCAAAGTTTCAGTTTCTCTACTTCTGTAATACATAGTAATATCCCCAAAAATTGTGATGACTTTACATTCCCCATATGTCTACTTCATGTTTGTAGCATTTTGTGAATGATATTTTATTTTTTGGGGATGTTACGAGGCTTAGAAGTTTAGAAGCAAATCTTGAAATGTTTAAGAAATTTACAAAAACCCAATTTTTAGGGACCACTACAGGTCTGAAGTCACTTTGCGAGGCTTACATAATAGAAACCCCATTCTATAAACTACACCCCTCAAGGTATTCAAAAGTTATTTTACAAACTTTGTTAACCCTTTAGGTGTTGCACAAGAGTTATTGGCAAATGGGGATTAAATTTGCGAATTTCATTTTTTTGCCTAATTTTCCATTTTAACCCATTTTTTCCACTAACAAAGCAAGGGTTAACAGCCAAACAAGACTGTATCTTTATTGCCCTAACTCTGCCGTTTACAGAAACACCCCATATGTTGCCGTAAACTACTGTACGGGCACACAGTAGGGCGTAGAGGGAAAGGTGCGCCGTATGGTTTTTGGAAGCCAGATTTTGCTGGACTGGTTTTTTGACACCATGTCCCATTTGAAGCCCCCCTGATGCACCCCTAGAGTAGAAACTCCATAAAAGTGACCCTATCTAAGAAACTACACCCCTCAAGGTATTCAAAACTGATTTTACAAACTTTGTTAACCCTTTAGGTATTGCACAAGATTTAATGGAAAATAGAGATACAATTTCAAAATTTCACTTTTTTGGCAGATTTTCCATTTTAATATTTTTTTTTCCAGTTACAAAGCAAGGGTTAACAGCCAAACAAAACTCAATATTTATGGCCCTGATTCTGTAGTTTACAGAAACACCCCATATGTGGTCGTAAACCGCTGTACGGGCACACGGCAGGGTGCAGAAGGAAAGGAATGCCATACGGTTTTTGGAAGGCAGGTTTTGCTGGACTGTTTTTTTTGACACCATGTCCCATTTGAAGCCCCCCTGATGCACCCCTAGAGTAGAAACTCCAGAAAAGTGACCCCATTTTAGAAACTACGGGATAGGGTGGCAGTTTTGTTGGTACTAGTTTAGGGTACATATGATTTTTGGTTGCTCTATATTACACTTTTTGTGCGGCAAGGTAACAAGAAATAGCTTTTTTGGCACAGTTTTTTTTTTTGTTATTTACAACATTCATCTGACAGGTTAGATCATGTGGTAATTTCATAGAGCAGGTTTTCACGGACACGGCAATACCTAATATGTATACAATTCTTTTAATTTATGTAAGTTTTACCCAATGATTTCATTTTTAAAACAAAAAAAAAGTTTTAGTGTCTCCATAGTCTAAGAGCCATAGTTGTTTCAGTTTTTGGGCGATTATCTTAAGTAGGGTCTCATTTTTTGCGGAATGAGATGATGATTTGATTTGCACTATTTTGGGTGCATAAGACTTTTTGATCGCTTGCTATTACACTTTTTGTGACGTAAGATGACAAAAAATTGCTTTTTTTACACCGTTTTTATTTTTATTTTTTTACGGTGGTCACCTGAGGGGTTAGGTCATGTGATATTTTTATAGAGTCGGTCGATATGGACGCGGCGATATCTAATATGTATACTTTTTTTAATTTATGTAAGTTCTACACAATGATTTCATTTTTGAAACAAAAAAATGATGTTTTAGTGTTTCCATAGTCTAAGAGCCATAGTTTTTTCAGTTTTTGGGCGATTATCTTAAGTAGGGTCTCATTTTTTGCGGGATGAGATGACGGTTTGATTGTTACAATTTTGGTGTACATGCAACTTTTTTGATCACTTTTATTACCTTTTTTTGGGAAGTAAGGTGGGCAAAATTTCAATTTCATCATAGTTTTTAATTTTTTATTTTTATGGCGTTCACCGTTCGGGTAAAGTAACATGACCGTTTTATAGATCAGGTCGTTACGGACGCGGCAATACCAAACATGTGTAGGGAATTTTTTTTTTTTTCATTTTTAATCAGTGATAAATGTGTTTTTTGATTTTTACTTTTTTTTTTCACTTTTTTTTACTTTTTTTTTTACCCAGACCCACTTGGTTCTTGAAGATCCAGTGGGTCTGATGTCTGTATAATACAGTACAGTACTCTATAGGGTACTGCACTGTATTTTACTTACACTGAACAGATCTATGCCTTCAGCACAGATCTGTTCAGCACCATGGACAGCAGGACGACCTGTTGCCATGGGAACCTTCCCCGTCTGCCACAACTTCGCAGACGGGGAAGGGTGAGGACGGGGCTGGCGGGAGGCTGTCTGGGAGCTCTCTCCCTCTCCATCGGGGGGCTGCAAAGGCACAGCAGCCCCCCGATCGGAGAGGGAGGGAGCTCCCTGAGCTGTTAACCTTTTCCATACATCGGTCCGTACGGACCACTGTATGGAAAGGGTTAAACTGCTGACATCGCACCCTGGTATACCCACTGTACACCAACGATTATTCAATGGGAGGCGGGCGGAGGATCGCGATCCCGCCTGCCGCACCGCAAGCCTCCCGCACCGCCCGCAACCCCCCCCTGCACCTCCCACCGGGCTAAAATCATTCAGAGGTGCCGGGGGGATGATAAATATATATTTTTGCCACACTAAAGTTTCTGATCACCGCGGTCGGAGACCGCGGGGATCAGAAACTGCAGAAATCGCAACAAACCGCCGGTCTGAATTGACCTGTGGTTTGTTGTGATCGCGGAAATGGGGGGGTCACGGGACCCCCCCCCCCCACGCATTTAGCCGAGGTGCCTGCTCAATGATTTGAGCAGGCACCGTGTTCCGATCACAGCCGGCCGGGCGGCAGTGATCGGAACAACACATGACGTACCGGTACGTCATGGGTCCTTAAGGACTCGGGAAACATGCCGTACCGGTACGTCATGCGTCCCTAAGGGGTTAAGGGCACCTGCCAGTACCCTTTCGTGATGTCCACAACAGAAAAATACAGGGCTTATCCTAACCTCTTGAGCTCATCCACCCGGGGCATGGGATACGCATCGAATTTGGTAACCTCGTTAAGTTTTCGAAAGTCGTTACAAAATCGTAACTTCCCATTCGGCTTGGGTATCAATACTATAGGACTGGCCACTCACTTTTTGACTCCTCAATGATGTTTAGCTGCAACATTACCTGCACCTCCTCCGATATGGCTTGTCGCTGAGCATCGGGCACCCGGTATGGTTTTAATCAGACTTTTGCCTGAGGCTCATTGACAATGTCATGCTAGATTATGGAAGTGCATCCAGGGAGGTCCGAGAACACATCCGTGTTCCAACTAACGAACTCCCTGGCCTCCTGAGTCTGTTTAGAGGAGAGGCTGTCAGCAATTTTTACTGTGCAGCCGCCTCTCTTGCATCAGACAGAGGGGCTGGTACCTCTTCTCCTAGATAACCCGGCTGCGGGCTGTCTTCTGTACAGGTTTCCCTATCTTTCCACGGTTTGAGTAAATTCACATGTTAAACCTACTCCAGCTTTCCTCGTTCCCTGGCTGGTGTACCTTGTAGTTTACGCCGTCGTCTATCGGCGCTGCAACGTGTTCTTGGCTCCTAGATACCCACCCTCCTTTCTCTATCAAATTCTAAGAACTGTATTAAATTTTAAGAATCCTATAATTCTCTAACTTCCAAGATTCCTCACATCTACTATTTATTGTTTTATATTGGTATTTTAATCTTCAATATCTGTTTAATAATATTTTATCATTAAAATGTCATTTTATTAGTGTTAGCAATCGGATATTAAGTTTATATTTCATACAATGGTATATCACACCAATTGGGACATCTGGGCCAAAAAACGCATGTGTCCCAAAAAAAACGCATGGAAACCGCAAGTAAGAAAAATACATTAAGGCTGTATAGAATTATCCCCTGATTATGTGGGAGGATTCCCTGACCAAGTGGGAGTAGTATGAACAACAGGTGTTTGAGATTTGGGAAGCAATTAAGGAATGGATAAAAATGGAGGCCGGGCAGGCAGACACTTGACCACTGAGGAAGGGAGAGTGAATCTACCCGAAACGCGTATGGTGAAACAAGTGATGTACCTGCATTGAAAAGCCTCCGATAATACTGTATGGCCATACAGAGAAAGAAAAAAATACTACAGTAAAGGAACAACTATTTTTATCGTCAAAAGCTGCACCGAAGGAAATTGCGGAACAGAGTGGCAACTCCCGCGATCTTTGGAACTCCCGCGAAATTCAAACCAACTTGCAGTAAGGAGCGATTAAATAAGCCGGCAAACATTTAAAGCTCCACTGAAGCAACAGGGAGACAGCAGACGCTAGACGGTAAGCCAAATATCGATTTCAAGTTTACTTTGATTTAAAGTTTACATCGTTTTTAAAAGGAAACGTTATAAGAGACTTTCCATTCCAACATTATCAGGATTCCTGTGGATATTTTATGAATGTATTGTGCTCCCAGTGAATGCACCTACAATATTTAAAGTGACACTCAGTTTCCCAACTGGGATAGAGCTCTAGAGGAAATACCTCCTCGTTCACAATAACAGCATACATAAGATCTGGACAATACTTGAAGTATCCGGTGTGATTTATACCATTGAATTTATCGATTATATATTATTGAATGGTATCGAATATTTTGTCATCGAATATCTTATTATTGAATACCTTACCATTCAATACATTGAATATTTTTTATCGAATATATTATCGATTATATCTACCATTGTATATGTGATTGTATTTGTTTTATGTTATTACTGCACTGTTTTTATAATTTTACAACCTGAATTTTATGGGGATTTATTAATAAATATTTTCTGCATATGTCAATTTGGTTGCCAAGTGTATGAGTGCCCGCTCATTTCTCTATTGTTACATCTCCAATTTTCTCGAGTACCTCATAGGGCCCTTGCTACCTAGCCAGGAACTTACTGTTCACGGTCGGCACCAGGACCAAAACCCGATCACCCGGGTTAAGTATCCGGACCTGAGTCTGCCAATTATAGACTCCACTCTGGTCTTGCTGAGCTGCCTCCATATGCTCCCTAACAAGAGGCAACAATGTCTCTATCTGATCTTGCATCTGGGTAAGGTACACTTTTATGTGGAGTGGGTTGTTGTTCCCGCGAGGGTGTCTGCCATATAGCAGTTTGAAGGGCAAGAACCCAGTAGAGGCCTGGGGTACCTCTTGCACTGCAAACATGAGGTAGGGCAGAAGGAGGTCCCTGTCCATTTCATCTTTAGACACTACCTTTTCAACATAGTTTTTAATGTTTAGTTAAACCTTTCTACCAGACCATCCGTTTGCGGATGGTAAACAGACGTCCATAGTTGTTTTATGTGCAGCAACTTACAGAGTTCCCTCATCACCTTGGACATAAAAGGGGTCCCTTGGTCAGTCAGAACCTCTTTAGGTAGTCCTACTCGGGAAAATATCTCCATTAACTCCTTAGCTATGAGTTTGTCCAAAGTAAGTCGCAGTGGCACAGCCTCCGGGTACCGAGTGGCGTAGTCAAGAATGACTAAGATATGTTGATGCCCTCTGGCGGACTTCGGTACTGGGCCTATGAGGTCCATAGCTATTCGGTCAAATGGTACTTCGATAATCGGGAGAGGTACTAGGGGACTACGGAAATGTGGCTGGTTATCTGGCAGGTCGGGCAAAACTTACAAATCTCGTCCACTTCTTTGAATATGCTGGGCCAGTAAAACTGCTGTAAAATACAATCCTGAATTTTCTGCAGCCCCAGGTGACCCCTGAGAATGTGTTGGTGGGATAGATCTAACACAAGGTTGCGATAAGCCTTGGGGACCACCAACTGTTCAATAGGCTCACCCCATAGTTGGTTTACCTGATACAACATATCTTGATGAACCACAAGTCTCCCCCTGAGCCGGGTCGCTCTGCTAGGGTTACCCCTGTCTCATGGGTATCAGTCACACTCAAAGCATGCCACGGTGCCAGGAAGCCAGGGAAGTCTCTCATTATTATGAGCTCATAATGTAGATTTGTGGTGACAGCCACCTCGTGGGTCCATCTACCGGCCACCATGGTTAGAGACAGTGGGGTAGTCCTTAAAGTCTCCATGGATGCACATCACCCCAACTTTCCAGCCAGTATAATCAGTTGACAGTACCAGGGTAGCCCTTACTAGGGTCACCAGACTCCCTGAGTCCAGCAGAGCCTCCAGCAGAGTGTCTCCCACTTCCACCTGGCACAAGTGATCTAGAGACTCTGGGGTGCCCAGCTGCCTATTTAAGGACAGCCAGGTGCTGCAATAAACCCGATCCGGCATTTAAAATCCGGACTGGTATTTGACCTCATCTGGCTGTAAATCAGCTCAGCAGCACAGCTTGGAGGAAAATACATGTTTTCCCAGACCAAACCTCTCACTGTGTCACACCCCTGATATATTTACACATAGTTATTAGATCTCCCCGTAGTCATATTTTTTCTATTGTGAATAACCCTAATTGTGATAATCGTTCTGGGTACTGTAGTCCACCTATTCCAGTTACTACTTTATGTCTGTGAAGGTTCTCATTTATCCAGTTCATGGTATATCTGTAAAGTATAAACTGTAGATTTCTTGAAAACGTTTCACTCGTTCTTCAAACGAGCTTTCTCAATTCTGAGTGACTGTACAAGAATTCTCTGGGAATAAATATGTAACTGAATCAACATCTGGTAATTATACCCAGCATGGGGTCAGAGGTCATTATACTCAGCCTGGGGTCAAAGGTGTTGATCCATTATCCTAATTGGAGTCAGTAGGTGACAATGACTTCCCAGTTAAAGGTCTCAAGACAGCATTGTATGTGGTAGACAGATGTCTAACACCCCACCCCCCCCCCGCCTCTATTCAAGCTTGGCTTCTCCATTTTTACGTAGATGGCCTCCTTCACACCTCGTTTGTACCAATTGGCCTCCTTATCCAAAACACGTATTTGACTGTCAAAGGTGTGACCTGTTTCTTTTAGATGTAAGTACACGGCTGAATCTTGACCAGAGGTTTTGGCTCTTCTATGCTGAGCCATACACTGATGTAGTTGTTGTTTTGTTTCGCCGATATACAGTTCTGAGCATTCCTCATCGCACTGGACTGCGTACACAATGTTGTCCATCTTGTGTTTAGGCGTTGGGTCTTTTGGGTGAACCAGTTGTTGCCTCAGTGTGTTGCTGGGTTTAAAGCAGACAGGGATGTGATTTTATTAAAAATCCTTTTGAGTTTCTCAGACACCCCAGCTACATATGGGATAACCATATTCTTGCGTCTGTCATGCTTCTCGCCCTTACTGGTCGTCTTGGTGCTCTTTCTTCTCCTTCCTTCTGTTTTGACAAAGGCCCAATCTGGATACCCACAAGTTTTAAGTGCCCCTCTGAGGTGTTTGAATTCCTTCGCCTTGGCCTTTGTGCTGGTGGGGATTTTCTCTGCCCGGTGGTGTAGAGTTTGGATGACTCCCAGTTTGTGGTCTAAAGGATGGTGGGAATCAAATAGCAGGTACTGATCTGTGTGTGTTGGTTTTCGATAGACCTCTATTCCCAGCTTCCTTTCCTCTTCCACTTCCACGGTCTCTACTAAATAAGTATAAGATAAAAATGATATCTTTATTTCATCATTTAAAACACTCAGTGTCAGGAAGAAAGGATTTATTAAAAATGTCAGTCCACAGTAGGGTTTGATACTTGTTAACCTAGTAGTTGCTAGTCGTTGCTAGCGGTAACTGGGGGGTTGATGTCACCTCTAATGACTGTTATGGGTACAGCCAAGTGCTCAGTGCACTATATTTGGTGACAAGTCAGATGGTTTGTGTTATTGAATTGTTGTTAGTTTTAATAAGGGTATAGCGTATCTCTAATATATCAAAGTCTGTATAAGCTGTTAGCAACAGTGTGGAGCTTTATTGACAATGAGGGTCAGGCAGACACTGCAGTAGTTTGTCTATTCTTAATCCATTGGCAATCAGCACATGCATGCAACCTATCTTGGTGTCGGGCATGCACTGTTAGTGATTGAATAGTACTGAAATTGAACTGACCAAACTCATTTGCAGTTAATTTATGCCTGTTTATGTCACAGGCTTCGCACTTGTATCGATTGCCCTGAGAATGTAACAATGTGCTCTGAGCATCAAAGCTCAGTTAGAAACACTGTTGCTGGAAGCTGTCTGGGTGCTGCCCCTGTCTGTCCTCTGTCTCAACCAAACAGTATCAGACCCTTGAAAGTATAAACAATAGTGAACACACATACATCTGACTGATTAACCCTCAGCTACTCCCATCGCTCACTAGGATTCCTAACTGTGAACTGTCTAAAACTGGAGCACAGCACTATTACCACCCTCCCGACATGTTTCGCCACAGAGGTGGCTTCGTCAGCTGATGTGGGGTACTAGCGTGCACGCGCTTGAAGATGCCAACTAATATGCATTACAGGAGCCCGCCCTCTACGCCAGTAACCAATGACCGACCGGCAAGGTTAACTGACTGGCGCATACTGCTGACAAGTGCGGGCGCATCAATGTGAGCTCATTGCATGTGCTCCCGCCCCTTTAACCCTCACTGATCTATCCATGTCATGCTGTCTCCTCCTGTCACGGCCACGGTTTTGGCCGTGACTCCTTGGGAGCCGCATACAGTTGCCCGCGGTTTGGGTTGTTGTTTCAGCCGCAGCTTGAGGCTTGATGTTGTTTGCCTCAAGTGCGGTTGCCGCGGAACACAGGTATGTGTGCGGTCCCTTTGGAGTTTGTGTGCGTGTATGTATGCACTGTCGTTTGTCTGTGTGCACTCTGTGTAGTGTGTGGTGTGCACGGACACCTTTCCTGCACTGTGGTTGCCCGTGGCAACGTTTGTCGTTGTGTACATGTGGTGGCAGTGTCCCAGCCTTGGGGCTGACTCCCAGGACACGGTTGCCACCCATGTCGTTGCCTGCGGCAACAACCACAGTGTGTTTGTGGTGTTGGACACTGTTCCTTTAAGTTGGTGTTTTCCCTTTCCTGTGGTGCTGGAAGGGTTAACTCCCTTCCCAGTGTGTGTGATGTCACTGGGTGTGTCTGACCGTTGGGTGTGGCCTCTTAGGCCTATAAAGCCTCTCACTTTGGCATGGCTCAGTAGGTTGCTTCAGTCATGCTTTGCTGTTGCAGCCGCCTGTGATTTCCATCTTCTTGTAAGGGCCACCCTTCCGGTCATAAGTTCTAATACCGTGATGTGTTGTTGATGTCTTGTGTCTTTGGTTTTTGTGCAGCTATGGATGTCCTGGTCCCTGTGTGTCTTCATGTGTGTGCTGTTTACCTTTGTCTGTGTGGACAGCCTTTCCTTAGCACGGGTTCCAGTCAGCAAGGCTGAGACAGGTTTGTGTGGAACTGTTTGGTTCACCTGTCTTATCCATAGTCCTGTTTATGTACCCCCTTCTTCATGCTGCTTGGCCAGTGAGACTCCTGCTCCTCCGTGCCTAGGAGGAGTGGGTTGTCTTACCCTGCTCCTTAGCCCAGGGACCGGTCGGAGGGTAAGTCAGGGCTCCGAGGTTCCTGCGCATGGGTCCTCCTACCATCAAGGTCGGCCCATGCAGGTAGGAGACAGGGTCAGCGTTAGGGACGCAACAGGAAGTGACCTGCTCCCTGATTCTGTGTTCCTGGCGAGTAGCGACTGGACATCTTCCGTCACCGCACAGCTGAGGATTTCCCCCATCCTCAGCCGTGACACCTCCCCACTGATGTCATACCTCTGACCTCAGCCGTCCATTCGCTTATTGTAACTTCTCCCTACAGGTATTGCTGGCCTATTATTATCCATAAGGGGGGAATGGGGGGGGAGAGGAAAAGAGGTGGGCCGGACTTGGGCCACCATACATCCATAGTCCACTGTATACATTAAATAGACTTGAATATAAATAGAACTTATTTCCAGTATATCTTAAGAAATGGAAGCACCTATAAATTAGGCATATTAACTGTATAACAACAATATATGGAGACCAGTCACTGGACTGTGATCCAGTGTCTGTATGGCCTGGAGAAGACACAATTGGTAGACAGCATGACATGGACTACATTCAGTATATAATCATTACAAATAATGCAAACATGCCATCCTTTGAAAAATAATAAAGTGCAGCAAGTATATATATATATAATGGGCTACATTTGGCTAATAATCCTGTAAATTTCAATTAGTTGGGCATACCGTTTGTTACCTGCCTGAACATCTGCAGTGTTCTTATTGAATTAGTTCTCATTTAAATGTACTATTTTGTAAAATGTTAAATGAAGGCTGTATAAGAGAACCCTTCATTTAGGCCCTTAGGGCTAATGGTCTGTAACCTATAGATCCATCTTGCCTCTTCCTGAAGCAATCTTTGATCCAAGTTTCCACCTCTAGGGCCCAATTTGATTTTAATCAGTCCCCAAAATTTTAGGACGTCATTACTATTGTGGGTATATGTGATGTGTCTATACAGTGAAGTATCTTTTTCTGTATTGATGGCATTGATATATCCTGATATTCTCCTCCTGAGCTCCTGTGTTTTACCAACGTATAATTTCGGACAGATACATGATGCCACATATATAATCCCACTGCTCCAACAATTGAAAAACTCTCTTATGTATTCTCGCCCATCCACCGGATTTTAAAATTTCTTGACTTTGGGTACGTACTTACACAATGTACAGTTACCGCATGGGAATGATCCAACAATGCTAGATTTTAACCAAGTTTCATTTGTTTTTTGTGTTGTAGGGAGAAAACTGTGGACCAATTTATCCCCGAGATTCTGTCCTCTTCTGTAGGTGACACTGGGATATGATGATACGACCGTACTTAATTCTTGGTCCCTGGTTAGTATCTTCCAGTGTTTTTTAAGAATATTCATTACTTGTAGGTGATTGTGATCGTTTGTACCAATGCATCTTATCATTTTTGTATCCTGCATAGGGTCAGTTCTCTTTTTTTGAGATAATAACTCCTCTCTTTTTTGATTCTTAGCGCGGTTGTGCGCTCTTTTTAGGGTTTTTCGTGGATAGCCTCTTGCTCTAAAGCGTTTGAATAGTTTGTCTGCCTCCTTTTTAAAGCCTCTTCTGTAGTACAGTTTCTTCTGGCCCTTAAATATTGCCTGACCGGTATCCCATTTTTCAATGTTGTCGGGTGCCAACTTGTCCAAAGAAGGAGGCTGTTTGTCGATGTTGGCTTGCGAAAAATATCCGTTAAGATCTGCCCATTTTCATCTTTCTGGATTATTAAATCCAGAAAACAAATAGTATTTGGGTGGATATCAAAGGTAAAATGCATACCTACGTAGTTTCTGTTCAGTTTATCTACAAATTCTATAAACTCTTGTTTATCACCCTCCCAAAATAGCAACACACCGTCAATAAATCTGCCCCAAAATAAAATGTGACTTGTGAAATGTGCATAGGTATCCGAAAAAACTATTTGGTCCTCCCACCACCCCAAAAACAAATTTGCGAAAGTCGGTGCACAAGGTGTCCCCATAGCGGTACCTTTCATCTGGTGATAAAAGGTACCATTACACAGGAAATAATTATGAGTGAGTATGAACCTCAATAACATTAACACAAAATCATTATGCTCGTGAAAACATGTACTCTTAGTGTCCAGAAAGTATTTTATCGCTTTTATGCCAATTTCATGTCCAACATTGCTATATAATGCCTCGACATCTAGGCTAGCTAAGTAAGTGGATGCAGACAGCGTTATGCCGCTAATTTTGGTGAAAACATTAGTGGTGTCCTTGATGTAAGACAGCAATGATGTTACAAATGGTCTCAACACTACATCCACATACTCGCTAGCCAGTTGGGTCAAAGCATCATTTCCTGACACTATTGGACACCCCGGTATTGGGATCTTTTTCTTGTGCACCTTCGGGAGTGCATAGAATGTCGCAATAGTGGAATTTTTTATTGTACAGAAATTTGAATTCTTCTTTGGATATCAAACGTTGATCCCTGGCTGTCTTTAAAATATGATGTAGTTCATTAAGGTACCTATTTGTGGGGTTCTCTTTCAAGGTCTCATATTTCTTTGTCCATCAAAAACCTGTTTACCATCTAATCGTACTCCATTCTATCTTGAATTACAATGTTGCCCCCTTTGTCACTTGATTTAATCACAATATCCTTGTTTAACTTAGTTCCTCAAGAGCAACAAACTCCTTGTTTGTCAGATTTTCCGGAAAAGTATCCGTTTTTATTTTTAATTTGTTGATATCTTGAGAGACCAATTCTTCAAAGGTCTCAATATTTTTAAACTGTGAAAAGGGTGGGTTCCATCTAGATCTAGGTTTAAGGTCTGTCAATGGAGGTGTGATCTCAGCATGATAACCCTCACTTTCCATATAAAGACTTTCCAGGGTATACAGTGCTTGTTGTTCTTTCTGGATTAATTTGCCCATATCAGATGACATACCGGTACTTGCAAATTGTTTGCGCAGTGCTAGTTTCCGTGCAAATAAATTTATATCCTTCACCCAACTAAACTTATAAAACCGTGGTACTGGTGTAAATGTAAGACCTCTTTTGTGTGTAATTTGTGCCTCCGTTAAGGACAGTGCTGACAGATTAATAACTTGGGTCGTGTCTGAGCTTGCCGATATTTTGTCTATGTTTTCAGCTCCCTCATAAGGGAACCCTGTGTTCCCTGGGGTAACATATTTTTCAGACCCCTGATGACATCTTTGACTGCCAATTACACTCATTTTGCCTTGTTACCCCATTTGTCCCTGTCCCTTAATTGGACATGCTCTGTCCTAAAAAAAGGGGGGCTACAGGTGGTGTAGCAAAAAAATTTGGCTGGCCAATCAGTGTTGGATAGATCAGCGAGGGTTAAAGGGGCAGGAGCGCATGCAATGAGCTCACATTGATGCGCTCGCACTTGTCAGCAGTATGCGCCAGTCAGTTAACCTTGCCGGTCGGTCATTGGTTACTGGCGTAGAGAGCGGGCTCCTGTAATGCATATTAGTCGGCATCTTCAAGCGAGCGCACGCTAGTACCCCACATCCCCTGACGAAGCCACCTCTGGGGCGAAACATGTCGGGAGGGTTGTAATAGTGCTGCGCTCCAGTTTTAGACAGTTCACAGATAGGAATCCTAGGGAGCGATGGGAGTAGCTGAGGGTTAATCAGTCAGATGTATGTGTGTTCACTATTTTTTATACTTTCAAGGGAACGTCTGATACTGTTTGGCTGAGACAGAGGACAGACAGGGGCAGCACCCAGACAGCTTCCAGCAACAGTGTTTCTAACTGAGCTTTGATGCTCAGAGCACATTGTTACATTCTCAGGGCAATCGATACAAGTGCGAAGTCTGTGACATAAACAGGCATAAATTAACTGCAAATGAGTTTGGTCAGTTCAATTTCAGTACTATTCAATCACTAACAGTGCATGCCCGATACCAAGATAGGTTGCATGCATGTGCTGATTGCCAATGGATTAAGTATAGACAAACTACTGCAGTGTCTGCCTGACCCTCATTGTCAATAAAGCTCCACACTGTTGCTAACAGCTTATACAGACTTTGATATATTAGGGATACGCTATACCCTTATTAAAACTAACAACAATTCAATAACTCAAACCATCTGACTTGTCCCCAAATATAGTGCACGGAGCACTTGGCTGTGCCCATAACAGTCATTAGAGGTGACATCAACCCCCCAGTTACCACTAGCAACGACTAGCAGCTACTAAGTTAAGAAGTATCAAACCCTACTGTGGACTGACATTTTTAATAAATCCTTTCTTCCTGACACTGAGTGTTTTAAATGATGAAATAAAGATATAATTTTTATCCTATACTTATTTAGTAGAGACTCCTAAAGGGATATTTTTTGGTCTATTGACCGTTGAGTTACTTACCCACATACAGAGATTTTCTCCCTGTCCAAGCATTCTCATTTTATATACTAACCTTTTATGTGGTACAGTGTCAAATGCTTTGGGAAGTCCAGATATACAGTACGACATCCATTGATTCGCCGCGGTCGTCTAAAACTTACCTCCTCATAGAAACTAATTAAATTAGTTTGAAATGACCGATCCCTCATGAAGCCATGCTGATATGGCGTAATTTGTTTACTTTCATTGAGGTACTCCAAGATAGCATCTGTTAGAAAACCTTCAAAAACTGTTTACCCACGACAGATGTTAAACTTGCCAGCCTATAGTTTACGAGCTCTGTTTTTGAGTATTGGCACCACAGTTGCTATGTTCCAATCCTGTGGAACACTCTCTGTTAATATAGAGCCTTTAAATGTCAGAAATAAGGGTTTGGTTATGACATTACTTAATTCTCTTAGGATATGGGGGTGTATGCCATCTGGTTCCGGCAATTTGTCTATTTTCATCTTTTTAAGATGTAGCTAAACTTCTTCCTGGGTCAGACAGGGAACTTTTAGTCTCCTCAACATGATGGAACAGTTTTTTCATGTGTGGTGCCTGGCCAAGGCAAATCAGCAAGCTGAGACCTCCCATCTCAATGCTCAGGTTCAGTCCTTCCTGCACTCTGGTCTTTCTCCAGAGCATACCCTGTTCTTTGACCCCATGGACTTCTGGGCTGGCAGAGAGGGATTTCAGCACGTCAGGAGATATGATGACATCTCTAGCCAAAATAAACAAGGCATGGAACTAAGATAATTTTTACACTTTCCCAGGCCAATTAATAGATCTTGCTTTGCTGACGGTGCCCCATCTTGCCACTGTTGCTGTCTGCCTGGCCTGCTAACATGTACCATATATCTTCTTTATATGTCACTGCCACAGCTACCACTCCTCATTTCTAATCCTCTACTGCCACCACTATTAATGCTACACATTCACCACCAGTACTACTACTCATAAACAGCCGATCTACTATCTTGTATGTTCTATGCTATGCTGCTACAGCTGGCATTACTGTTGTGACCACATGTCACTATTACCTTACCCGTTCTAAGCTGTACTCTGTCTGTTTTCATTTAAAAGGATGAATTGCAGATTATATAGACCTAATTTATTTACATTTAGAGCTGAAATTTTCTTACATACTTGAAACAGAGTACTCATTAGTGTTGAGCGCAAATATTCGAATTACAAATATTTATCGCGAATATCGCAACTTTGAGAATTGGCGAATATTTTGAATATAGTGCTATATATTTGTTATATTGAATATTCGTCATTTTTTTCCATCTGAAAACATGATTCCTCCCTGCTTCTTGCTTGTGGGCCAATGAGTCATTGGCCCACAAGCAACTTAAGCAGGGAGGAATCAAGACTTCAGATAGAAAAAAATTACGAATAGTCTAAAAAACTAATATATAGCACTATATATAGTGCTATATATTCGTTTTTTAGAATACTCCTATTTTTTTTTATTTTTCCATCTGAAGTCATGATTCCTCCCTGCTTAAGTTGCTTGTGAGCCAATTGGCCCATTGACGAATATTCTAAAAAAACAAGTATATAGCACTATAGTCAATATAATGCTATATATTAGTTTTTTAGAATATTCATCATTTTTTTCCATCTGAAGTCATGATTCCTACCTACTTAAGTTGCTTGTGGGCCAATGACTGTTCACTTCAGATGGAAAAAAAATGAGAAATATTTAAAAAAAACTAATATATGGCACTATATTCTATAGTGCTATATATTCGTTTTTGACCCACTTCGTATTACGCGATTTTTACATTGCAGATTTTTCACATTAATGAAAATAATCTTATATGATTTTTACATTGCAGATTTAATCTTATATACAAATATTTGCGAATATATGACAAATATTCTACCACATATTCGCGAAATATCGCAAATTTGAATATTGCCCCTGCTGCTCATCACTAGTACTCATATGTGTTTTCTACCTGTAAATTTGCACTCTGTAATGTGCCTTTGAAAATCACTTGACATAAAATAAAACAAGATAAAATACAGTAATAAATTCACTCTTTCTAGAGAAAAATGCTGGCAAATTTGGATTTAGGAAACCACTATGATCACGAACATTGAAATAATTTCATAAGCTCAAAGTGTCCACGCATAGTATATTCTATATTCTGAACAACTTGAATTAATATTACAACCATATCCTTCATGTAGTTAGTCACATTCAAATAAATTGAGTGTTCATACCTCAGAAAAACTGGATACTGTTTTCAGGTCATATTTTCAAAATGCATTAGGCTTAAAGCTCCATGGTGTATTAGTATCCTGGAGGTCTTTGAGCTGTCACAAGATGTGAGGCTTCAATAAAAGCTTTGCATTACTTTTCTAGAACTTCTGTGAATCAGAGTTAAGGGAAAAATTAGATATTCCACACAGAAGATTAATGCAGCTCCCCACTTAATACCTTGGTATGGAAATGCTAATATATAACTTCTAATAAAGCCAAAGTGATTGGTGAATTTTTTAAGAAGAAACAGTTTGTTATAAACTCATTAGTAAAAATTGCCACATTAATTATCATAATTAAGCTAAAATTTGATAACAATTATTTGTCAGACTGAAGAAACACTTTTTCTGTAGTTTGCAAAGTCATAGATTATTTTTAAAAATGAGCTTAACTGACATAATTGTAGGTTCTTGTTGAAAATAATGTTTAAGTGCTAAAATATTTCAAGGTCATCTTGACGGCTTTCCAGGGAACTAACATTAATAAGATCATAGGAGAAGCTCTGAAAATATCAGTAGCCATAGTTCCAAAGTGGCTATAAAGCATACAATATTTTATACCCCAAGTTATCTTTTAATCAAGAGTAAAAGACGATGAAATGTTAGACATTTGTAAATAAGTTAACACATAAACAGCACAACACATCTAAGGTACTCTAACATTCATATACAGTAGTTCAATATATAAATATACAGTCGTGGCCAAAAGTTTTGAGAATTACATAAATATTGGAAATTGGAAAAGTTGCTGCTTAAGTTTTTATAATAGCAATTTGCATATACTCCAAAATGTTATGAAGAGTGATCAGATGAATTGCATAGTCTTTCTTTGCCATGAAAATTAACTTAATCCCAAAAAAAACTTTCCACTGCATTTCATTGCTGTCATTAAAGGACCTGCTGAGATCATTTCAGTAATCGTCTTGTTAACTCAGGTGAGAATGTTGACGAGCACAAGGCTGGAGATCATTATGTCAGGCTGATTGGGTTAAAATGACAGACTTGACATGTTAAAAGGAGGGTGGTACTTGAAATCATTGTTCTTCCATTGTTAACCATGGTGACCTGCAAAGAAACGTGTGCAGCCATCATTGCGTTGCATAAAAATGGCTTCACAGGCAAGGATATTGTTACTGTATTTTGCTACTAAGATTGCACCTAAATCAACAATTTAGAGGATCATCAAGAACTTCAAGGAAAGAGGTTCAATTCTTGTTAAGAAGGCTTCAGGGCGTCCAAGAAAGTCCAGCAAGCGCCAGGATCGTCTCCTAAAGAGGATTCAGCTGTGGGATCGGAGTGCCACCAGTGCAGAGCTTGCTCAGGAATGGCAGCAGGCAGGTGTGAGCGCATCTGCACACACAGTGAGACGAAGACTTTTGGAAGATGGCCTGGTGTCAAGAAGGGCAGCAAAGAAGCCACTTCTCTCAAAAAAAAACATCAGGGACAGATTGATCTTCTGCAGAAAGTATGGTGAATGGACTGCTGAGGACTGGGGCAAAGTCATATTCTCCGATGAAGCCTCTTTCCGATTGTTTGGGTCATTTGGAAAAAGGCTTGTCCGGAGAAGAAACGGTGAGCGCTACCATCAGTCCTGTGTCATGCCAACAGTAAAGCATCCTGAGACCATTCATGTGTGGGGTTGCTTCTCATCCAAGGGAGTGGGCTCACTCACAATTTTGCCCAAAAACACAGCCATGAATAAAGAATGGTACCAAAACACCCTCCAACAGCAACTTTTTCCAACAATCCAACAACAGTTTGGTGAAGAACAATGCATTTTCCAGCACGATGGAGCACCGTGCCATAAGGCAAAAGTAATAACTAAGTGGCTCGGCGACCAAAACGTTGACATTTTGGGTCCATGGCCCGGAAACTCCCCAGATCTTAATCCCATTGAGAACTTGTGGTCAATCCTCAAGAGGCCGGTGGACAAACAAAAACCCACTAATTCTGACAAACTCCAAGAAGTGATTATGAAAGAATGGGTTGCTATCAGTCAGGAATTGGCCCAGAAGTTGATTGAGAGCATGCCCTGTCGAATTGCAGAGGTCCTGAAAAAGAAGGGCCAACACTGCAAATACTGACTCTTTGCATAAATGTCATGTAATTGTCGATAAAAGCATTTGAAACGTATGAAGTGCGTGTAATTATATTTCACTACATCACAGAAACAACTGAAACAAAGATCTAAAAGCAGTTTAGCAGCAGACTTTGTGAAAACTAATATTTGTGTCATTTTCAAAACTTTTGGCCACGACTGTACACACGCACATACCTTAATTATATATATATCTATATATCAGAGTTGTCCTCCTTTAGGCAATGTAAAACAAATCTATTTTTAGTTTGAATATACGCAAAAAATACTGAGTCTAGAGATTGCTATTACATACTTTTTATTTGACCTGGTGATATTTTTATTTCACCTCAGAATGTCCACCTTATGTATCAAAGTGGTGGACATTTTTACCAATTCAACCACCTAGTTTTATTTGCACACAAGCAGCATAGTGATTCCTGCTGTTGTTCAGGCCATCCAATAAGAATCATCACACATAAGGAGCAGTGAACATATTACAGTAGGTGGACATTATGAGAGTAATCAAAAGTAGTCAAGGGGCTGCATAAAAAGTATCTAGTCACAGGCATTTTTTTAATGACTCCGACTGAAAACAGTTCTGCTTTGTGTGAACTAACTGAGAAATTTAATATTTAGTCATGGGGCAACCCATTTAAGTTTGCTTCTTTACTAGGCTTTCTTTGTTCAAATGACAATGAAACGTGTAGCAGTAAGGCTGTGTTCACTGAGCGTTTAATTCCGGCAGTGTGTTCCGGAGGAACATGCTGGATTTGAGCTGGACAAAAAATGAATGTGGATCCGTCGGTGCGCGGTAGTATCCAGCTGTGCAAGATACGGTAAACTCCAGCAGGCTGATTCTCCTTCTAAACAGACTGCCAGAGTTAAAAGCACAGATGTGAGCCCAGCATAAATCAGATCTTTTCAATCATATCTCACTGAAAAAAATGCTTTGTATGCCCGCTTCTAAGTAGGATTTCCATCTAAAAGTAAATTTGTCCACATATTAGTAAACCAGGAATTCAAAACTAGCATGATTTTAGTAAATAATATGTTTTATTCACTTGGCATTTTTCTGTTGTGTCACAATACTAATATTTGCAAATGTGACAACACAAATCTGTCATGTACACATCCCAGCTCCTGACATGAAAATGACTGCAAGGGGTCAATTGATCTGCACTCACACAGTCTTACAGTCACATTTCACTCAGGCTGTCAATTGAGCATAAAACAAGCCCCAACAGAGTCCACAAACAATAGACACTTGCTGAAACCAATACTGAATTTGGAGGGCCTAATAGATGATGCAACACACACATTCTGCTCTCCAATAGTCAAATGGCTGAGCTCTTATAATGGCTATGGATTCTTTTAGTACAAAAAAGGACTAAACTTATTAAAGTTTTAAAGGGAACGTATCACCTATTTGTTTTCTTTTTGCTAGTTAAAACCATATAATGACTTATCCTTTTTGCTATTCTACTTTTATTTTCTGTAGATTTTTTTATTCAATTTCCTGAGCATGATTGTGGGAGCTCCCATCTTACCTGAGCTTGTTAACAGCATTTTAGAGATATGCTATATAGCAGCCACCATAGGCCATAAAAACAATAGTCTGGAGGGGACCTATTCACTGCCGTTTCATAGAAATGTTCTGTGGCTTCTGGAGAGGTCATTGTACAAGGAAGTGGTAATCATTGGCAATTATCTATTGTGAATGGTATGATGTTATTTATTTAAAGGTGATATATGACATTGTAATCCTGCCTGTGATGATAGTGAGCAGACTGCTGAAAAGTCATGCCTATTAGACTTAGTGACCAATGTGAAAACTGTAGGCTTTTAGGATTCTTTTTAAATAATGTGAGATGGAATATTAAAAATAACAATTAAAAATTCATATTTTATTTAATATAAAAACAATTTAACCAGCTCAGGACCGCCGTACGCAGGATTGCGTCCTGGCGGCGGCCCTGTTATTCCTCCTGGATGCGCCGGCGCGTCCTCTCGCGAGATTTCCTTTGAACGCGCGCACACAGGATCGCGCGTTCACAGGAACCGAAGGTAAACGAGTACATCTACAGCCTGCCAGCGGCGATCATTTTTAGCACATTCAGGCCAGTCTCTTAGAAGTGACTCAGAGGGAGGGTTTTTGCAACAGCATAGGCCAGGTAAAAATGTGGCCAGACAGGGCCCACTACTGGAGGACGAGGAGGACGAGGATGAGGAGGAGGTGGAGGAGGATGAGGATGAAGCATGTTCACAGCGGGGTGGCACCCAACGCAGCTCGGGCCCATCACTGGTGCATGGCTGGGGGGAAACGCAGGACGATGACGATACGCCTCCCACAGAGGACAGCTTGTTCTTACCTCTGGGCAGCCTGGCACACATGAGCGACTACATGCTGCAGTGCCTGCGCAACGACAGCAGAGTTGCCCACATTTTAACGTGTGCGGACTACTGGGTTGCCACCCTGCTGGATCCACGGTACAAAAACAATGTGCCCACCTTACTTCCTGCACTTGAGCATGATAGGAAGATGCGCGAGTACAAGCGCACGTTGGTAGACGCGCTACTGAGAGCATTCCCAAATGTCACAGGGGAACAAGTGGAAGCCCAAGGCGAAGGCAGAGGAGGAGCAAGAGGACGCCAACGCAGCTGTGTCACGGCCAGCTCCTCTGAGGGCAGGGTTAGCATGGCAGAGATGTGCAAAAGTTTTGTCACCACGCCACAGCTAACTGCACCACCACCTGATACGGAACGTGTTAGCAGGAGGCAACATTTCACTAACATGGTGGAACAGTACGTGTGCACACCCCTCCATGTACTGACTGATAATTCGGCCCCATTTAACTTCTGGGTCTCCAAATTGTCCACGTGGCCAGAGCTAGCCTTTTATGCCTTGGAGGTGCTGGCCGGCAATGGGCGTCATTACAGACAAACGCAGCCGCCTGTCTACAGCCAATGTGGACAAGCTGACGTTCATAAAAATGAACCAAGCATGGATCCCACAGGACCTGTCCATCCCTTGTGCAGATTAGACATTTATAACTACCTCCCCTTAACCATATATTATTGTACTCCAGGGCACTTCCTCATTCAATCCTTTTTTTATTTTCATTTTACCATTATATTGCGGGGCAACCCAAAGTTGAATGAACCTCTCCTCTGTCTGGGTGCCGGGCCTAAAAATATCTGACAGTGGCCTGTTCCAGTGTTGGGTGACATGAAGCCTGATTATCTGCTATGACATGAAGCCTGAATCTCTGCTATGAGACCTCTCTCCTCTGTCTGGGTGCCGGGGCCTAAAAATATCTGACAGTGGCCTGTTCCAGTGTTGGGTGACATGAAGCATGATTCTCTGCTATGACATGAAGCCTGATTCTCTGCTATGGGACCTCTCTCCTCTGTCTGGGTGCCGGGGCCTAAAAATATCTGACAATGGCCTGTTCCAGTGTTGGGTGACATGAAGCCTGATTCTCTGCTATGACATGAAGCCTGATTCTCTGCTATGGGACCTCTCTCCTCTGTCTGGGTGCCAGGGCCTAAATATCTGACAATGGCCTGTTCCAGTGGTGGGTGACGTGAAGCCTGATTCTCTGCTATGACATGAAGCCTGATTCTCTGCCATGAGACCTCTCTCCAATTGATATTGGTTTATTTTTATTTATTTTATTTTTATTTTTATTCATTTCCCCATCCACATTTGTTTGCAGGGGATTTACCTACATTTTGCTGCCTTTTGTAGCCCTCTAGCCTCTTCCTGGGCTATTTTACAGCCTTTTTAGTGCCGAAAAGTTCGGGTCCCCATTGACTTCAATGGGGTTCGGGAAGAAGTTCGGGTCGAGTTCGGATCCCGAACCCGAACATTTCCGGGAAGTTCGGCCGAACTTCTCGAACCCGAACATCCAGGTGTTCGCTCAACTCTACCAATATTGTCTCAACTGTTTTTGTAATAGATTTTCCAATTCTTTGAATGTCTCTCAGATAGATCTATCCCCCAATAAACCCTCATTGTTGATATCAGGTGCGGCAAACAGAAAGAAATCTGCCTTTAGTCTCTTGTTTTCCATGTGGTTCCAAATGTCCATGGTTGATAAAAAGGAGCTCAGTCTTCAGATGGGTGAATGGAGAATTTGTTATAGATAAAAAGTAAGAAGACGGCTCACTTCTGATCACCCTGGTAAGGTGCTCTTGTCTATAGAATCACCCTTTCTGAATAAAACTTGATTACAGTTGCAAGAAAAAGTATGTGAACCCTTTGGAATGATATGGATTTTTGCACAAATTGGTCATAAAATGTGATATGATCTTCATCTAAGTCACAACAATAGACAATCACAGTCTGCTTAAACTAATAACACACAAAGAATTAAATGTTACCATGTTTTTATTGAACAGACCATGTAAACATTCACAGTGCAGGTGGAAAAAGTATGTGAACCCTTGGATTTAATAACTGGTTGAACCTCTTTTGGCAGCAATAACTTCAACCAAACGTTTCCTGTAGTTGCAGATCAGACATGCACAACGGTCAGGAGTAATTCTTGACCATTCCTCTTTACAGAACTGTTTCAGTTCAGCAATATTCTTAGGATGTCTGGTATGAATCGCTTTCTTTAAGTCATGCCACAGCATCTCAATCCGGTTGAGGTCAGGACTTTGACTGGGCCACTCCAGAAGGTGTATTTTCTTCTGTTTAAGCCATTCTGTTGTTGATTTACTGCTATGCTTTGTGTCGTTATCCTTTTGCAACACCCATCTTCTGTTGAGCTTCAGCTGGTGGACAGATGGCCTTAAGTTCTCCTGCAAAATGTCTTGATAAACTTGGGAATTCATTTTCCCTTCGATGATAGCAATCCGTCCAGGCCCTGACGCAGCAAAGCAGCCCCAAACCATGATGCACCCACCACCATACTTCACAGTTGGGATGAGGTTTTGATGTTGGTGTGCTGTGCCTCTTTTTCTCCACACATAGTGTTGTGTGTTTCTTCTAAACAACTCAACTTTGGTTTCATCTGTCCAGAGAATATTTTGCCAGTACTGCTGTGGAACATCCAGGTGCTCTTGTGCAAACTGGAAATGTGCAGCAATGTTTTTTTTTTTGGACAGCAGTTGCTTCCTCTGTTGTATCCTCCCATGAAATCCATTCTTGTTTAGTGTTTTACGTATCGTAGATTCGCTAACAGGGATGTTAGCATATGCCAGAGACTTTTGAAAGTCTTTAGCTGACACTCTAGGATACTTCTTTACCTCATTGAGCAGTCTGCGCTGTGCTCTTGCAGTCATCTTTACAGGACGGCCACTCCTAGGGAGAGTAGCAGCAGTGATAAACTTTCTCCATTTATAGACAATTTGTCTTACCGTGGACTGATGAATAGCAAGGCTTTTGGAGATACTTTTATAACCCTTTCCAGCTTTATGCAAGTCAACAATTCTTAATCGTAGATCTTCTGAAAACTATTTTGTGCGAGGCATCATTCACATCAGGCAATGCTTCTTCTGAAAAGCAAACCCAGAACTGGTGTGTGTTTTTTATAGGGCAGGGCAGCTGTAACCAGCACCTCCAATCTCATCTCATTGATTGGACTCCAGTTGGCTGACACTTCACTCCAATTAGCTCTTGGAGATGTCATTAGTCTAGGAGTTCACAAACTTTTTCCACCTGCACTGTCAATGTTTACATGGTGTGTTCAATAAAAACATGGTAACATTTAATTCTTTGTATGTTATTAGTTTAAGCAGACTGTGATTGTCTATTGTTGTGACTTAGATGAAGATCAGATCACATTTTATGACCAATTTGTGCAAAAATCCATATCATTCCATTCACATAATTTATCTTGCACCTGTATATAAAAAAGGTAGGCACTCTAACAGATAGACCTCACATGGAAGAAAAAAGTTGTATGTATAACACTTGATAATATTACAATAAAAATGGATTAAATCACTTATAAAATCACCTAAAGAACCAATCACCTTTATGATGAATTCCTATAATACATATATACCTACTCTGATGCTTATTAAGATAAGTTTATACGATCACAGAAAATGTAAGAAATATTATCTACAGTATGTCTTTTTGTATCCAACATTATGGTTTACAATCTTTCATATATAATTTTGATACATTTTTCATATTTTTTCATATTTTTATATATTTTATGTATTTCTACATGTTTGACGATCTATTCATCTATAGGATAGGATCATATAACTATCCAGCATCTATATGCAAAAAAATGCATATATACACAAAAAAAAACGCATCCATGTTTTTAAAAAACACATAGAAATTGCAAAGACACTTTTATGGAAAGAAAAACAAGAAATGGATCTGAAAACTCCACCCCTGGTATTCACACACACCAATTCAGGATATAAATGGCTGTAAATGAAAAAAGTGAAATTAGCTACTGAGGAAGGGGAAAGGCCTTCCTCTGGATCAACTTGCAGGATAACAGGCCGAACTGGATGGACAAATGTATTTTTTCGGCCTTATGTACTATGTTACTATGTTACTATGATACCCCGAAACGCGTCAAGCAAGCAATTCTCACTTACAAATATCTGGCCAATGATGGATCTTTAACCATCTGACATTTTAAAAACTCTGAAGCGCTTCATAAATATTGAGGTTTAAAAGACAGCCCTATATTGAACACAAAAAAATTTAGTCTCGCGAGACTTGGAGCGGCGCGCATGAGACGCCAATATACAGCACATCAAGCGGTATACACGAGACACATCCAGACATGTCTGACTGCATTACGCTGGGAAAATACTCACAGCAAACCAGGAGAGTCCATCCACATGGGACGCCACGGAAGGATCGCCAAACAGTGAGTAACACCACCTGATTGCCTTGACGCCACATCACTCCTTCAGTGGTATACAAAGGAGAAAAAGAAGAAAAAAGTCCTTTGCATGAATTTCCCCTACAAACTTTAGTTGAATCACATAGGTATATATGCGATATATAAAATTCTATCCTAACAGTGTGTGTGTGATATACAAACCCCGAGCACACAGTGACGTGTGAAGGGGAAAAGACAAAAAAAACATTGTATGAACTTTACTTCAATTATATATACAATATTTGGGACTCCACTTTAAAAGTATACATGTCATATGCAAATCCTGAAAATATACAGTGGTGTACTGTCTGGGAGGAATTATTAGCTTTATTAGCTTCATTACCAGGTTTTTTGGGAGATGCATGAATTATTTCTCCAACTCTTTCAATCACAAGGGAGAACCCTAAAACGCAAAACCATCCCTATTCAAGACAGACATTCCAACAAAAGAGAATAACCATCATTGATAGTAGATGACCAATTGTCAGACAAAATATTCGCTGCTAAAAAGGGCGGACTACTTATAAGGAACATCCTTAGGGATATGCCTTATTTTATATATTTTTCTATTTTCATTTCTTCAGGTGATATTATAAGTATGTTAATCCATTTGTATTGTAATAAATATTATAAAGTTTTATACATAAAACTCTTTTCTTCCATGTGAGCTCTATCTGTTAGAGTGCCTGCCTCGTTTAATGTATGACAATATACTGGTAGCCTTAGAAGCAGGATAAGATCTTCCATTATTTTGCATTAATAAAGTTGTGGCCAATCCCTTTAACATCATATATAATGTGTGTTTGTCTTCTTTGAGGATGAAAGGTCAACATGAGGAGGAGATGTGTTGAAAGGGTTATCTTCCATCTGGCCTGAACTGGCCA
The DNA here is from genome assembly GCF_905171765.1 of Bufo bufo. NCBI lineage: Eukaryota > Metazoa > Chordata > Amphibia > Anura > Bufonidae > Bufo > Bufo bufo. The sequence continues at coordinate 297,531,681 of NC_053393.1, forward strand.
GGTATGCTCTCTTTCTTCTTTCTTGTCCAGCCTCTGATGTCATCTAGGAGAGGGTTTCCATTACTGCAGAGAGTGTGATGACCCAGATGGAGCAATTTGTCCTCCAGCAGTGTCCAAAACATCACTTTTGTCGAAATGAACAACACATGGATCTGTGAGGATTTTCATACTCCTCAGTAGAGATAGCCTTGCAGCTCGCCCGGCGGTCGTTTTGCGGAGAACTTTGCTCGTCCGCGGTTCACCGAACAGGCGAACATATGGCGATGTCCGCCGGCGCCATATTATTTTACATTGTGAAGAACTTTGACCCATGACACATCCATCAGGTATACAGGACAGCCAATTGAGACGTTTCAGCACATGGGCATACCCCGTACCTTATAAATGAACCCGATCTGGCTGCCATTTTATATTCAGTCTTTTGCCAGTGTAGGGGGAGGTTGCTGTGTGGAGCAGGGACAGGCTGTTAGGGACACCAAACGCTAGCTAATAGGGCCACAAAAGTCCTTTAAAGGACTAGAATAAGTGTCCTATCGATAGGTGTGACTTAATAAGGGGTGTAATATACTTATAATATACTTTCTAACATAAAAAGTATATTATAGTGCATTTGTATTGTGAAGAAGTTGTGTGCGGTTCTGCTGCGATACTGCAGCTACACAGAGTGCCAAACGCTATTGGAACAAATAATTTCTACTGGTGTGATATACCAGTTGCCCCCCCAAAAAAGTGATTGAAGCAAAGGTGTTATATACCAATAATATACTTTCTATATAGTGCATTTGGGTAGTGCAGCATTTGTTTGCGGTTTGCTGTGTAACCGCAGCTACAGAGAGTGACAAATGCTATTGGAACAAATAATTTCTACTGGTGTGATACAGTCAGGTCCATAAATATTGGGACATCAACACAATTCTAACATTTTTGGCTCTATACACCACCACAATGGATTTGAAATGAAATGAAGAAGATGTGCTTTAACTGCAGACTGTCAGCTTTAATTTAAGGGTATTTACATCCAAATCAGGTGAACGGTGTAGGAATTACAACAGTTTTCATATGTGCCTCCCACTTGTTAAGGAACCAAAAGTAATGGGACAATTGGCTTCTCAGCTGTCCCATGGCCAGGTGTGTGTTATTCCCTCATTATATTTCAAGGACCCTTTGGACCCGGGATATTCTAAATAATATAGTTCAAATAGCCGAAGCTACTAGACTCCCGTTTCAGGTCTATTAAAACGTAGTGTTAATTCCACTTATTTAAGATAATATGAATCGGGAGAAAAAAGAAAAACTTTTAAAATTAAAGGTGCTATATTGGACTCAAACGGCAGAGATTAAGGGTTACTTCACCCATACATCCTGCCTTATTCTTATGCGTCCATTTTCCTTATTATTATTTACTGTTAACAGCAGTCATTGTATGTGTCTAAATAGATCGCATGTTTGAGGACCACCTATCAAGTCGCTTTTAACTACTCGCTTCCAGCATGCACCTAATCTAAAATCCGAAATACAGTTCCCCCAACATGTTTCACCACTATATGTGGCTTCTTCAGGGGAATGGAGCTACTATCAACACGAGTGCTTTGCAAATGAGCGTTTATAACTGTTGTGGGTGGGTCATTAGCTATCCTGTAGCCAGTCACCACTAAGAGCTCGTGTGACAATCGGGCAAACCAATCAGGCGCCTCCAGTAAAGTTTGTTCGTCATATACTTGCGCCGTCCGCTTCAGACAGACAGCTGCGCATGCGCAAGTACTTTAGGCATATTTTCGCATCGCTTAGCTATTACTGTGAATGCGTAGGGACTTAGAATCATTTCAGATCTCTTAGCTATTACGGCACATGCGTGGGGACTTTGAATCATTCGGATCCTGAGGTTTCTCTACACATGTCCCGACTGTAGGACGCATGCGTCTGGACTTCAGATCCCGCAGAGTCCATTTGATTATATCTGACGCATGCGTCTGGACTTATATTTCTGCAGAGGCTGTTTGTCATATCTACGCATGTGCCTGGACTTTGATTCCATAGGTAAGAGTCTCCTGTATGTTCCGGTGCATGCAGGAGGACTTAGAATCTTTCAAATCCTGGGCTGCACAAGTATCTACACTTACATTCCCACGGAGCACAGTCGATTATATCTACGCTTGCGCCTGGACTTAGATTCTTCATCATGTTTTTATGTCTCCTAGGTATGGCCCCAAGTGTCCCCTGTTTTCCTAAAAATGAGGATTAAAGGGACAATAGTTAGTGTTTCATCATATACACAGGAAGAACTAAAGGATTAGAAGGAATCTCCAGTGATATTGACCAGATATACACAGAAGTCCCTCCCCCCCTTCCAAAATATAAATGGAAGAAGTGTATAAACATAAATTGAAGTTAAATACTGTACAATGACCTGGGTGCACTGGATGACCCTAGACTTCCAAAGGTAATTCAGTCTGAGCGCAAGTAATATTATAACTGGTATCCTGATATGACTGCTTGGTCTAAGTAATAATCAAGATATATGTGGAGAAATCCCAGGATCTAAAGAGACCCTAAGCCCCCACACATGCACCGTAAATAACTAGGAGACATAAAAACATAATGAAGAATCTAAGTCCAGGCGCAAACGCAGATATAATCGACTGTGCTCCGTGGGAATGTAAGTGTAGATACTTGTGCAGCCCAGGATTCGAAAGATTCTAAGTCCTCCTGCATGCGCCGAAACATACAGGAGACTCTTACCTATGGAATCAAAGTCCAGGCGCATGCGTAGATATGACAAACAGCCTCTGCAGAAATATAAGTCCAGACGCATGCGTCAGATATAATCAAATGGACTCTGCGGGATCTGAAGTCCAGAGGCATGCGTCCTACAGTCGGGACATGTGTGGAGAAACCTCAGGATCCGAATGATTCAAAGTCCCCACGCATGTGCCGTAATAGCTAAGAGATCTGAAATGATTCTAAGTCCCTACGCATTCGCAGTAATAGCTAAGCGATGCGAAAATATGCCTAAAGTACTTGCGCATGCGCAGCTGTCTGTCTGAAGCGGACGGCGCAAGTATATGACGAACAAACTTTACTGGAGGCGCCTGATTGGTTTGCCCGATTGTCACACGAGCTCTTAGTGGTGACTGGCTACAGGATAGCTAATGACCCACCCACAACAGTTATAAACATGTTGGGGGAACTGTATTTCGGATTTTAGATTAGGTGCATGCTGGACAAAGTGTCTTAGGGGGAGAGTGACTGCAGACTCACCACACTTCGACACCTAAGCGGCAGGGAGTCGCAACAAATGATACATAGGAAGCGAGTAGTTAAAAGCGACTTGATTGGTGGTCCTCAAACATGCGATCTATTTAGACACATACAATGACTGCTGTTAACAGTGAATAATAAAAAGGAAAATGGACGCATAAGAATGAGGCAGGATGTATGGGTGAAGTTTTTCTTTTTTCTCCCGATTCATATTATCTTAAATAAGTGGAATAAACGCTACGTTTTAATAGACCTGAAACGGGAGTCTAGTAGCTTCGGCTATTTCAACTATATTATTTAGAATATCCCGGGTCCAAAGGGTCCTTGAAATATAATGAGGGAATAACACACACCTGGCCATGGGACAGCTGAGAAGCCAATTGTCCCATTACTTTTGGTTCCTTAACAAGTGGGAGGCACATATGAAAACTGTTGTAATTCCTACACCGTTCACAGTTTCCTGGAAAGTGGATTGGTCATCGTGGGCCAGTTGAATGGCCCCCAAGGTCTCCCAATCTGACCCCCTTAGACTTTTATCTTTGGGGTCATCTGAAGGCAATTGTCTATGCTGTGAAGATACGAGATGTGCAGCACCTGAAACTACGGATACTGAAAGCCTGTGCTAGCATTTCTCCTGCGGTGTTGCTATCAGTGTGTGAAGAGTGGGAGAAGAGGGTTGCATTGACAATCCAACAAAATGGGCAGCACATTGAACACATTTTATAAGTGGTCAGAAACTTGTAAATACATAGTAACATAGTAACATAGTACATAACGCCGAAAAAAGACATTTGTCCATCCAGTTCGGCCTGTTATCCTGCAAGTTGATCCAGAGGAAGGCCAAAAACCCTGTGAGGTAGAAGCCAATTTTCTCCACTTTAGGGGAATAAAAAATTCCTTCCCGACTCCAATCAGGCAATCAGAATAACTCCCTGGATCAACGACCCCTCTCTAGTAGCTATAGCCTGTAATATTATTAAGCTCCAGAAATACGTCCAGGCCCCTCTTGAATTCCTTTATTGTACTCACCATCACCACCTCCTCAGGCAGAGAGTTCCATAGTCTCACTGCTCTTACCGTAAAGAATCCTCTTTTATGTTTGTGTACAAACCTTCTTTCCTCCAGACGCAGAGGATGTCCCCTCGTCACAGTCACAGTCCTGGGGATAAATAGCTGATGGGATAGATCTCTGTACTGACCCCTGATATATTTATACATATTAATTAGATCTCCCCTCAGTCGTCTTTTTTCTAAAGTGAATAACCCTAATTTTGATAATCTTTCAGGGTACTGTAGTTGCCCCATTCCAGTTATTACTTTAGTTGCCCTCCTCTGAACCCTCTCCAGCTCTGCTATGTCTGCCTTGTTTACAGGAGCCCAGAACTGTACACAGTACTCCATGTGTGGTCTGACTAGCGATTTGTAAAGTGGTAGGACTATGTTCCTATCACGGGAATCTATGCCCCTTCTGATGCTACCCATTATCTTGTTGGCCTTGGCAGCAGCTGCCTGACACTGGTTTTTGCTGCTTAGTTTGCTGTTTATTAAAATTCCTAGATCCTTTTCCATGTCAGTGTTACCGAGTGTTTTACCATTTAGTATGTACGGGTGACTTGCATTTTTCCTTCCCATGTGCATAACTTTACATTTATCAGTGTTAAACCTCATCTGCCACTTCTCTGCCCAAGCCTCCAATCTATCCAGATTCCTTTGTAGTAGTATACTGTCCTCATTACTTTACACAGTTTAGTGTCATCTGCGAAAATTGATACTTTACTATGCAAGCCTTCTACAAGATCATTAATAAATATATTGAAGAGAATAGGGCCCAAGACTGACCCCTGAGGTACTCCACTAGTGACAGTGACCCAATCTGAGTGTGTACCGTTAATAACCACCCTCTGTTTTCTATCACTCAGCCAGTTACTTACCCACATACAGATGTTTTCTCCCAGTCCGAGCATTCTCATTTTATATACTAACCTTTTATGTGGTACAGTGTCAAATGCTTTGGAGAAGTCCAGATATACGACATCCATTGATTCGCCGCTGTCAAGTCTAGAACTTACCTCCTCATAGAAACTGATTAAATTAGTCTGACATGACCGATCCCTCACGAAGCCATGCTGATATGGCGTTATTTGCTTATTTCCGTTGAGATGCTCTAATATAGCATCTCTCAGAAAACCTTCAAACAGTTTACCCACAACAGATGTTAAACTTACCGGCCTATAGTTTCCAGGCTCTGTTTTTCGCCCCTTTTTGAATATTGGCACCACATATGCCACGCGCCAATCCTGTGGGACATTCCCTGTCAGTATAGAGTCTGCAAATATCAGAAATAAGGGTCTGGCTATGACATTACTTAATTCCTTTAGGATACGGGGGTGTATGTCATCCGGTCCTGGCGATTTGTCTATTTTAATCTTTTTAAGTCGCTGATGTACTTCTTCCTGGGTCAGACAGGACACTTTTAATGGGGAATTTATTTTTACATTCTGCATGTCATCTGACAGTTTATTTTCCTCAGTGAATACATTGGAGAAAAAAATATTTAACAGCTTTGCTTTCTCCTCGTCGCTCTCTTCGACTCCCCCCTCATTACTCTTTAAAGGGCCAACACCTTCAGATTTATACTTTTTAACATTTATATAATTGAAGAACATTTTAGGGTTAGTTTTACTCTCTTTGGCAATTAATCTCTCGGTCTCTAGTTTGGCCGCTTTTATTTGTTTTTTACATGTTCTATTTTTTTCCTTATAGTTTTTCAGTGCTTCCGTGCTACCCTCCTGTTTTAGTGTTTTATATGCTTTCTTTTTGTCATTTATTGCTTTCTTTACAGTTCTATTTATCCACATTGGTTTCTTTTTGTTCCTTAACCTTTTATTACCATACGGTATGTACCTCTCACAATGAGTTTTTAGGATGTTTTTAAAGATATCCCATTTTGTGTCTGTATTTGTGAGGACTTTGTCCCAGTTAGTTTGGCCTATGGCCTCTCTTAGTTGGCTAAATTTAGCTTTTTTGAAGTTTGGTATTTTTGTTCCTCCCTGTAGAAACGCTCTTTTGAATGATAATTGGAAGGTTATTACTTTATGGTCACTATTTCCCAGGTGTCCCCCAACCTGCACGTCTGTTGTTCTGTCAGGTCTATTGGTTAATACTAAGTCCAGTATGGCCGTCCCTCTAGTCGGGTCCTGAACCAGTTGGGAGAGGTAATTGTCTTTGGTTATTGCCACGAACCTGTTTCCCTTATGAGATATACAAGTTTCAGTTTCCCAGTCTATATCTGGGTAGTTGAAGTCCCCCATAATAACCACCTCATTATGATTTGCCGCCTCGTCTATCTCGTTTAGTAGTAGATTTTCTGTGGACTCTGGTATATTCGGTGGTTTATATTAAACTCCTATTAGTAATTTATTGTTGTTTTTAGCTCCATGTATCTCTACCCACAGTGACTCCACATGTTCATGTCCCTCACTTATATTTTCTCGGACTGTGGGCTTTAGACAGGACTTTATATAAAGGCAGACCCCTCCCCCTCTCCGGTTTTGACGATCCTTTCTAAACAGACTGTAACCTTGTACATTAACTGCCCAGTCATAGCTTTCATCCAGCCATGTATCAGTTATTCCCACTATGTCATAGTCCTCCTCACACATCACTAATTCCAGTTCACCAGTTTTATTAGTCAGGCTTCTGGCATTAGTATACATACATTTGAGAGGTTTATGTATATTTTTTACCCTACACCTTTCCTTCTGAACTGTTCTAGTCCCTCCTTCCATTCCTCCCCCATTCTTATTACCTTGCCCCCGGTCTCTATCTGCACTATCTTCCCCTCCTATAACGTAATTACCCTCCCCCCCAGTCCCTAGTTTAAACACTCCTCCAACCTTCTAGCCATCTTTCTCCCCAGCACAGCTGCCCCTTCCCCATTGAGGTGCAGCCCGTCCCTACGATAGAGCCTGTAGCCGATAGAAAAATCGGCCCAATTCTCCAGGAACCCAAACCCCTCCTTCCTACACTTGTTAATCTCCCTAATCTCCCATTGCCTTTCTTGTGTGGCTCGTGGTACAGGCAGTATTTCGGAAAATACTACCTTTGAGGTCCTTGCACTCAGCTTTTGACCTAAATCCCTGAAATCATTTTTAAGGACTCTCCACCTACCTCTAACTTTGTCATTGGTTCCGATATGGACCATGACCGCTGGATCATCTCCAGCCCCTCATGAAAGAATAAAGTTACGTTAAAACCAAGCACACCATTGCTTTTCTTGTGCAATTCCCAATAAGTTTGATGTGTCACATGACCCTCTTCCTATTGAAAAAAACAAAAGTTGGATTCAAAATGGCTGACTTCAAAATGGCCGCCATGGTCACCACCCATCTTGAAAAGTTTCCCCCCTCACATATACTAATGTGCCACAAACAGGAAGTTAATATCACCAACCATTCCCATTTTATTAAGGTGTATCCATATAAATGGCCCACCCTGTAGTATGGCAGGCTTCCTCAAGCAAAAATTGAGCCTGGAGAATCTCACTATAGAAGCAAACCAAGTGTTCTCTAACACACATATTCCTTTGGGTCAAACGGACATTAATATTGCTTTCAGGAATCTGAATAAGACATACAGTCAACATATACGATCGTGGTGGGAGATAGCGAGTTTGGAGACATATATTCAACAGGGCATGCTATACAGAGGATTACGTATTCCTCTGAGACCAAATGCACATCTGGAAGACACCCAGTTCATCAAGGGCTGGGAAGATCTTCTAACAGAGTGCTCACTGAGATTATTGAAATACCTAGCTGAATACGAGAAGGAGTTTTTTAACAAGTTGGACCAACAACTAGAGAGGGAAATCTGAGAAATACAGGAATTTGGCCAACATCCAGAGTTTCCTGATCTTGAACAAAAAATAAAGAAAAATATAGACACGTTACAAAACGAAATAAAGGAAAGGAAACACGCCAAATATCTGAGAGATCGTACCGACTTTGAAAGTAACAGAGTATATATTTGGAGGAATAGGGTGAATAATAGGAACCCACAGAGGACATATATGGAAAATTCTGAAGCAGAAACTTCAGGAACAGAGGGGTCAGGTTATAGCTCCACAAGACAGGGGAATCGATCAAAGGGAACAGAGCGTAAAACCAAAAAGAGACAGTATCCCCCAAGGAAATCATACCTTGAGAGACGTGACCCACTCCAATTATGTCCTAGGGGAATAATAGGAAAACCAGGTATATCAGATCCAAATACCATAACAACGAATATAAGTGGTATACCTACTCCATTCTATCCATCCTCATCTATACAACCCTTCTCGCTTGGGTCATCCCAAAGGGGGACCTTAGACCAGGGGCATACAATGTTTCAACCACAAACACCACAACCCCCTACTCAGACACTTTCTCTGCAGACAAATGCAGTCTCAGGAGAAAAGACCACAACTATTGCCCCCTTTTTTTTTTAGGTCAAACAGGGGTTCAACTGAGGGATCGAGAGAGATGGGGCTACAGCAAATAGCTACTATAACATCTAATGAAGAAGTAGATGATAAACAGATTATCAATCTGTCAAATTACATCTTGACACCATCAGAAAAAATCCTTTTGAATAAGGGCCTTACCTTTGCTCCGGTCCCACAGTGCGACAAGTTCCTGTGGATCAAGGACGTGAACCTCTTTGCACGAAAACTGGCCCTACATAAAGTACACAAACAAGAAGAAAATGATGCATATAGATTATATGACAACGAAAGGAGATGTTTGGAAATGTTGGAATCATTACAGAAGGAGAGTGAGGGTCATCAAATCATTCCTGACCCCCCCTTCTCAACATTAAAACCAAAATCTAAAATTACTCCACAATTCACACAGTTCCAAGAAATAGAGACTTTTGTACAGCTGGTTACGCAGGTCATTAAATCGTTGCAAATGAAGAAGGATCATATAGATCCAAACCTAAGTACCCAGGAACAAAAGGCTCTAGAAACCTTGAGAAAGAACGAGAGTATCATAATAAAACCAAGTGACAAAGGGGGCAACATAGTCTTTCAAGACAGAAAAGACTATGTTGATATGGTGTTGAAGCTTTTAAGAGATAAGCAGACATACCAGCCCCTGGCCAATGACCCCACAAAGGAATATCTGAATGACCTTAAAAATTTGCTACAGGAAGCACTCCAAGCAAATGTTATAACAAAGGATGAATATCAATATCTCTACAATAAAACCCAATGATCTCCACCTTCTATGCCCTACTAAAAGTGCATAAGAATAAAAAAAACTGTTCCAGGAAGACCAATTGTCTCGGGTAACGACAATCTAACACAGGCTGTTAGTGAATACATTGACCAAATATTACGACCCTTCGTAATCACCCTACCCTCATATATCAGGGACACAAAATACCTTCTCCTTAAGATTAATGACATTACACTTACACCAGACACCCTTTTAGCAAGCCTGGACGTTGAATCACTTTATAGTAATATTCAACACTCACTGGAGATACACGCAGCAGAGTATTATTTAAATACCAGGAGTCAGAATTTTAATAAGCACAATAATTTTGTTTTATCATCACTAAAGTTTGTTTTGGAGCACAATTACTTTGTCTTTCAGGGACAATTTTATAAACAAATTAATGGCACTGCGATGGGGACGTCTTGCGCCCCAACATACGCAAATTTATTTCTAGGGTGGTGGGAAAATGATCACGTTTTTACGGAGGGAATGTCGTCATATATCTGCCACATTGTATTTTGGGGCAGATATATTGACGACATTCTCATCCTATGGGATGGGGGTCAGTCACTATTTCAAGAATTCACTCAGAAACTAAATCACAACAATATAGGTATGAAATTCACTTATGAAATTCATGAGAGTGAGATTGTGTTTCTGGACCTTAAAAATAAAGAAGACAGAAGGAGGTCATTTGGTGACAGAGGTCTTCAGAAAACCTACGTCAACGAATAGTTACCTGCATTGGAATAGCTGCCATCCTGTCTCCTTCAAGAAGGGAATCCCTGTAGGCCAGTACCTGAGGGCACGCCGTAATTGCTCGGATGAGGCCTCCTTCTCCAGAGAGAGTGGACAACTTCTCCAAAGATTTCGGAAGAGAGGATATCCCAACAGATCCCTAAAAAATGCATATAATAGAGCTAATAAGACCAATAGAGAAGAACTTCTAAAAGAGACCTCCCCTAAAAAAAGTGATGTCATCAGATGCATAGGGACTTTTGACGGATATAATAGCAAAATTTATGGCATCCTCAGAAAACACTGGCACATAATAAAATCAGACAGAGATTTAAACACGGTACTTACCCCCAATCCATCTGTCACGTATAGAAGGGGCCCCAATCTAAAGGACCAATTGGTCCATAGCCATCTAATGGAAAAGGGGGCCAAACCTGGTAAAACAGTAGAGAGATATTGAGAGTCATCGCCATGTCGAGATTGCTCCTTTTGTAAGTATATTCCTCGCATAAAAAAGTACATTAATCCTGCGGACAAAAAGGAGTATGAAATAAGACAACTTATTACTTGCAAAACACAGGGGGTGATCTATCTGGCCTCATGTCCATGCCCCAAACTATATGTGGGTAAAACCTTACAAGAATTACGACACCGTATCTCAGGTCATCTGAGTACTATCGAAACAGGAAAAGATACGTCAATAGCCAGGCATATAAAATATTTCCATGACAATAAGAGCTCTGTTTTACGTTTCTGGGGTATTGAGAAAATATCTCTAGGACCAAGAGGAGGCAACCTTGATAAAAAATTGTTACAAAGTGAGGCTAGGTGGATACATAGATTGGACACGATGAGCCCACAGGGCTTAAATGAAGGTTTTTCCTTTACGGCATTTATTTTACTTGTACTTTGAAAATTGGAAGGAAAAAACACCCACCCCTCCAAATATATTAGTATTATCAGTAAATAGAAAGAAAAGGAAGGATAACTTACCTGGAGAAAAAGGATAGCAAACCATGGCCCCAAGTGTCCCCTGTTTTCCTAAAAATGAGGATTAAAGGGACAATAGTTAGTGTTTCGTCATATACACAGGAAGAACTAAAGGATTAGAAGGAATCTCCAGTGATATTGACCAGATATACACAGAAGTCCCTCCCCCCCTTCCAAAATATAAATGGAAGAAGTGTATAAACATAAATTAAAGTAAAATACTGTACAATGACCTGGGTGCACTGGATGACCCTAGACTTCCAAAGGTAATTCAGTCTGAGCGCAAGTAATATTATAACTGGTATCCTGATATGACTGCTTGGTCTAAGTAATAATCAAGATATATGTGGAGAAATCCCAGGATCTAAAGAGACTCTAAGCCCCCACGCATGCGCCGTAAATACCTAGGAGACATAAAAACTTGATGAAGAATCTAAGTCCTGGCGCAAGCGCAGATATAATCAACTGTGCTCTGTGGGAATGTAATTGTAGATACTTGTGCAGCCCAGGATTCAAAAGATTCTAAGTCCTCCTGCATGAAGCCACATATAGTGGTGAAACATGTTGGGGGAGCTGTATTTCGGATTTTAGATTAGGTGCATGCTGGACAAAGTGTCTTAGGGGGAGAGTGACTGCAGACTCACCACACTTCGACACCTAAGCGGCCTTGAGTCGCAACAAATGATACATAGGAAGCGAGTAGTTAAAAGCGACTTGATAGGTGGTCCTCAAACATGCGATCTATTTAGACACATACAATGACTGCTGTTAACAGTAAATAATAATAAGGAAAATGGATGCATAAGAATGAGGCAGGATGTATGTGTGAAGTAACACTTAATCTCAGCCGTTTGAGTCCAATATAGCACCTTTAATTTTAAAAGTTTTTCTTTTTTCTCCTGATTCATATTATCTTAAATAAGTGGAATTAACGCTACGTTTTAATAGACCTGAAACGGGAGTCTAGTAGCTTCGGCTATTTGAACTATATTATTCCCTCATTATCCCAATTACAATGAGCAGATAAAAGGTCCAGAGTTCATTTCAAGTGTGCTATTTGCATTTGGAATCTGTTGCTGTCAACACTGAAGATGAGATCCAAAGAGCTGTCACTATCAGTGAAGCAAGCCATCATTAGGCTGAAAAAACAAAACAAACCCATCAGAGAGTTAGCAAAAACATTAGGCATGGCCAAAACAACTGTTTGGAACATTCTTAAAAAGAAGCAATGCACCATTGAGCTCAGCAACACCAAAAGACCCGAAAGGCCACGGAAAACAACTGTGGTGGATGACCGAAGAATTCTTTCCCTGGTGAAGAAAACACTTTTCACAACAGTTGGCCAGATCAAGAACACTCTCCAGGAGGTAGGTGTATGTGTTTCAAAGTCAACAATCAAGAGAAGACTTCACCAGAGTGACTACAGAGGGTTCACCACAAGATGTAAACCATTAGTGAGCCTCAAAAACAGGAAGGTCAGATTAGAGTTTGTCAAGCGACATCTAAAAAAGCCTTTACAGTTCTGGAACAACATCCTATGGACAAGTGAGACCAAGATCAACATGTACCAGAGTGATGGGAAGAGAAGAGTATGGAGAAGGAAAGGAACTGCTCATGATCCTAAGCATACCACCTCATCAGTGAAGCATGTTGGTGGTAGTGTCATGGCGTGGGCATGTATGGCTGCCAATGGAACTGGTTCTCTTGTATTTATTGATGATGTGACTGCTGACAAAAGCAGCAGGATGAATTCTGAAGTGTTTCAGGCAATATTATCTGCTCATATTCAGCCAAATGCTTCAGAACTCATAGGACGGCGCTTCACAATGCAGATGGACAATGACCCAAAGCATACTGCAAAAGCAACCAGAGTTTTTTTAAGGGAAAAAAGTGGAGTGTTATGCAATGGCCAAGTCAATCACCTGAACTGAATCCGATTGAGCATGCATTTCACTTGCTGAAGACAAAACTGAAGGGAAAATGCCACAAGAACAAGCAGGAACTGAAGACAGTTGCAGTAGAGGCCTGGCAGAGCATCACCAGGGATGAAACCCAGCGTCTGGTGATGTCTATGCGTTCCAGACTTCAGGCTGTAATTGACTGCAAAGGATTTGCAACCAGGTATTAAAAAGTGAAAGTTTGATTTATGAATAATATTATGTCTCATTACTTTTGGTTCCTTAACAAGTGGGAGGCACATATGCAAACTGTTGTAATTCCTACACCGTTCACCTGATTTGGATGTAAATACCCTCAAATTAAAGCTGACAGTCTGCAGTTCAAGCACATCTTGTTCGTTTCATTTCAAATCCATTGTGGTGGTGTATAGAGCCAAAAATGTTAGAATTGTGTTGATGTCCCAATATTTATGGACCTGACTGTATACCAGTTGCCTCCCCAAAAAACTGATTGAGACATTGGTGTGGTATACCTTCTTCCACAAATACTGCTCTTCTATAGGGACTTTTGTCACAGGGTCATTTTGAAAATGACAGCCAGAGGAGGAGGCAGGCCATTCCGCAGGAGCCAGAGCCTAAGTGGGAAGTTGCAGAAGGTGTGTGCGATTACGTCAAAGGACGCACCAGACTTGGTTGAGTGGCTCACTCAGCTTTCCGCTTCTGCACCCTCCTCATCCTCTCTATCTGCACCCTCTTCACACTCTGCTGTGTGGACCCCCAAAAACACCACCACCACCATATCCCTTCTGCTCGAGTCAGAGGAATTATTTTCCTATCCATTCAAAGACCTTACCGATGCGCAGCCATTCTTGGCATTGGATCAGGAAGAGGCGGTACCAACAGTCGCCACCCAGCAGTCTGACGACAGTACCCAGATCAACCCAAGGAGGGTGGTCCCCACTGTTGCTGCCTACTCCAAGATCGCTAATGTCATTGGTGGTGAAGGGGACGATAATGACGTGTCGATGGACGTCACACGGGTGCCCACAAGAGAGGAAGTGGAGGGGAGTTCAGAGGGAGACACGGAGCAGCAGATAGGGAGGAGAAGGAGGAGAAGCAGGCAGAGTACAGTGCACAGGAGGCAAAAAGCAGACTGCTAATGTATCTGGAATGAGCCATTCACCATGCACGGTCATATCTGGCGCTCCCAGGTTGCTGGCACATGGCTCTGCAGTGTGGGTTCATTTTATTGTGTCCACTGTTGACAATAGTGTTGCCATCTGCGGCCTGTGCTGTCAACGCATAAGTAATGGCTGATATGGACGCTTTAAAAAAACGAGGAACCCCTGGACTACTGGGTGTGCAGGCTTGACCTCCGAAAGGACGTTCAACGCAGCAGGGGGGATCATGACCGATAAGCGCACTCGCCTATTTCACGACAGTGTGGACTACCTCACATTACTAAAAATTAATGAAGCATGGATCTCGGAGGAATTCAACACATGTGACGAGTCGACGACCACGTTTAATTGAATTTCCTCATGACAGCCCACAAATATCCACCACCACCCAGAACAAATAATAGTCCCTGTCTTATGTAAATACAGCGGCATAAAAGGCCTTTTCTGTCTGGTGAATGCCTAATGTTTTGGGCCTTGGAGGAATTCAACACCTGTGACGACCACGTGTTTAAACTATATTAGGGTTTTTTTCAAGACGGGGGATTTTGTTAGCCATGTTTTTAATCCAATTTTATATTTTTAGTTCTTTTAAACATATGTATTTGACCTGTATTTGTACTGGCCAGCAGTAAAATTTATATCTATTGACCGTGTAATATACCTCCGGCCACATAATCACTTGATCTTTTCTGTCCGGTGAATGCCTAATGTTTGGGGCCTACAGTAAAATTTTTATCCATTGACCGCATAATATACCTCGAGCCACATAATCAGAATTTCTTTTATTTCAGGTGAATGCCTAATTTTTAAGGCCCGTACACCCGTGGCCTAAAATAAAAAGTTTCTAGGCGCCAACAGGGCAAATTTCAGAGAATTTCCCTTTAAGGCGCATAAAAATGTCCCGTGATTAAGACACATATTTTTTTTGTTGGAATTTGTGTCATTGATCCCCCACTAGTATGTCACTGTCCAAGTTGTGGGACTATTTGGTGGCTGCAAATATGAGCTGAAGGTTTTTCAGGTTGCCTGCTATCCAGAGAGCCCCATAACAGTGACATCCACAATGTCCCAATAATAGTGGCATCCACAGTTCCCCCATAACAGTAACATCCACAAAGCCCCTATAGAAGTATCATCTATATCATCCCCAAAACAGTGACATGCACAGTGCCCCATAATAGTGACATGCACAGTACCCCATAACAGTGACATGCACAGTGCCCGCATAACTGTGACAACCACAGTGTCCTCATAACAATGACATCTATAGTGCCCCATAACAGTGACATACACAGTACCCCCATAACAGTGACAGCTACTGCGCCCCTATAACAGCAACATGTACAGTGCCTCCATAACAGTGACATTCATAATGGTCCATAACAGTGACATTCATAGTGCCCCCACGGCAGTGACTTGCACAGTGTCACTATAACAATTAAGTTAAATGTCTAGATTGTTATGGAAACCTGGTGTAAAACTGTATGTCAGTGAAGCTAAGATATGTCTGTGAGTGTAAGAATTAAGGATCTGCAAACTTATATTGTCTAATAAGCAATTTGGCCATGCATAAAGAACAGACAGACAGACAGACATTAATTTTTATATTTTTAAGAGACTAGCCAGATGACCAGGCTTCGCATTGGTATATTTCTACTATCTCATTTAATGTTTGTGGATATCTTTCAACCTCATACACAGTGTTCCCCTAAGTGACCTCTACAGCACCCTCCTCCTTATAGTGATCTCCACAGCAGCCCACCCCCTTAATTTTGACCTTCACAGCAGCCTGCCCCTTTAACAGTGACCTCCACAGTGTCCCACCCCTTAACAGTGCCCCCCCTCCTCAGTGCCTGCACAGCGGCCTGCCCCTTTAACATTGACCTGCACAGGGCCTCTCCCCTTTAACAGTGACCCCCACCTACTGCACCACACCCCCTTAATTTAAGACCTCTACAGATCCCTGTCCCCTTAAAATGTGACATCTATGGCACCTCGCACCTTAACAATCACCTCTAACATAGAAGAAAAATGCCTGAGTTGTTATAGAAACCTGGTGTAAGTGTGTATGTCAAAACTGAAGAAGCTGCAAATTTTTATTGGATAATAAGGTTCATGTGACTGTGCGAATGGCAGTTAGAATGTGAGTGAAGTTGCAAGCTCCTATTGGCTAATACATTTTCTGGAAATATCTCAGGAACAGTATTGAGACCCAGTCTAAAACCTTCCCGGATACCTGATGTACCTATGTGCCAAATTTGGTGCTGATCGGTCCAGTCGTTTGGCCGTGCATGAAGAACAGACAGACAGAAATTCATTTTTATATATGAGATAAGAGACTAGCAGGATGACCTGGCTTTGTATAGGTATATTTCTTCTATTTCATTTAATGTTTGTGTGTGAGGTTAAAAGATATCCACAATTTTCCTAATAACAGTGACCTCTACAGTACCCCTCCCCCTTTATAGTGACCTCCATAGCAGACCACCCTCTTAACAGTGAGTTCCAGAGCACCTCACCCCCTTAACAGTGACCTCCACAGCACCCCATCATTTACCACTGACCCCCCACGGTGCCCCGCCCCCTTAAAATGTGACCTCCACAGCACCCTGCCCACCCCTTAACAAAGACCTCCACAGTGACCTGCCCCTTTAACAGTGACCCTCAACAGCAATCTATCCCTTAACAATGACCTCCACAGGGTTCACGCCCTTAATATTGACCTTCACAGCACCGCCGCATTAACAGTGACCTCTCCAGAGTGCCCTGCCTCTTTAAAATGTGACCTTCACAGCACCCGCCCCCTTAAACGTGACACAACAGCGGCCCACCTCCTTAACAGTGACACCCTTACACCACCCCTTAACAGTGACCTCCACAACGCTGCCCCTTTAACAGTCACCTTCACAGTACCCCACCCCGTCAACAGTGACATCAACAGTACCACTCCCCGTTAACAGTGACCTCCACAGCACCCTGCCCCCTTTACAGTGACCTCCACAGCTCCTGTCCCTTTAACATTGACCTTCACAGCTCCCACCCCTTTAACATTGACCTTAACAGTGACCTCCAGAGTACCCAGCCACCTTAACAGTGACCTCCAGAGAGGCCGCCCATTTATTGTTGACCTCCACAGTACCAGTCCCCTTAACAGTATACTCCACAGTACCCCTAATAGTGACTTTCACAGTGCTTTGCTGCCCTAATTGTGGCCTCCACAGTGTCCGTCCCTTTAACAGTGACCTCCACAGTGGCTGCTCCAAAAAGATAATAAGACGATGTAGAAGAGGCATTATTGTGGAAAAGAAAAACATTTCTCAGCTTTTATTTATATTTGAGCAAAAAATACAAGATGTTCCGCACTGTGGAAAATCTCAGAGGATGTGGTCGGAAGCCAAAAGTGACACCTGTACTGGCCAGGAGGATAATTAGAGAGGTGAAAAAGAATACAAGCATCACCACCAAGGCCATCCTGGTGAATCTGGGCTCTGCTGGTGGTAATGTCTGAAGGCAGACAATCCAATGGACACTGCACAATGCAGACCAAGGAGGATGCCACTTCTCCAGATAAGGCACACAAAAGCTTGCTTGTCCTTTGCAAAAGCTCATCTGGACAAAGAAGAAGACTTCTGGTCTTCTGTGTTATGGTCAGTTGAAACAAAAATTAAATGGTTTGGTCACAATGATGTTTCCTTCATTTGGTGTAAAAAAGGAGAAGCCTTCAACCCAAAGAACTGTCAAACATGGTGATGGGAACCTAATGCTTTGGGGGTGTTTTTCAGCCAATGGACCAGGGAACCTAATATCAGTAAACGGCACCATGGAAAAAAGAGCAATACATGAGGATTCTCAACAACAATATTAGGCAGTCTGCAGAGAAACTTGGCCTTGGGCACCAGTGGACATTTCAGCATGACAATGACCCAAAACACACAGCAAAAGTGGTGAAGAAATGGTTAGCAGACAACAATATAAACGTTTTGGAGTGGCCCAGCCAGAGTCCAGACTTGAATTCAATTGAGAATCTGTGGAGGGAGCTAAAGATCAGGGTGATGGCAAGAAGACCCTCCAATCTGAAAGATTTTCAGCTCATTGTTAAAGATGAATGGGCAAAAATACCTGTGGAGACATGCAAAAAGCTGGTCTGCAATTATAGGAAGCGTTTGATTGCTGTAATAGCCAATAAAGGCTTTTCTATTAATTATTGAGAAGGGTATGAATAATTTTGGACTGGACACTTTTTGCTCAAATGTAAATAAAAGCTGAGAAATGTTTTTGTTTTCCACAATAATGCCTCTTGTACATCGTCTTATTATCTTTTGGGAGACACCTATGTAATTTCCCGTCAAAAAATTACTTGCTGGTTGAATAAAAGTAACTTTACGGTAAGTAAAAATTTGCCAGGGGTATGAATAATTATGGGCAGCACTGTATATATATATATATATATATATATATATATATAGAGAGAGCGAGAGAGAGAGAGAGAGATGCATGAGACAGATGGTAGAATTTAATTTTAGTTACAGAAGCCAGCAATCTGGTTAACATGAAGCATTATAAACATTAGTCATTATCTATAATGAGAACTATATTAAGGGTCATTTTATTTCAAGATTATTAAAATGAAGTGCCTCATTGTTAAATGTTATGTTGAAACGGCAGGTATACAGTGTAGCTCACCTAGACTTACATGACGCCCTGTTTGAGAAATAATTCATCAGCTACTGTTTATACAACAAAATCAACACTGAAAATGAAAAAAAAAAAAAAAGCTATTATGGACTGTGCAGTTACAAACTATTAGTGAGAAGTAATCCCCATAATACAGTACAGGTTCTAGTTTCCAAGGCTTATTATGTGTGCATACACATATTTAATGTGTTACATGATATGGACATTAACACCAACATATTGATTACAAAATACTGTACCTGTTCTTAACACCCTGCAACAGATATCCAACAAGATAATAGAAGGCTTGATGAAGACTACATGTTCTTGTTTCACAACTAATTATAACATTTAAAAGGAAAAACTCCCAGGCCCATAAGGTGAACACCATTTCAATTCACTACAACATAGTGTCATTATTATGAGATGCTTTCAATTACTTTGCCAGCTTGACCTGTCTGACATTGCACACGTAATGTTACTCTCTTCAAGTTTTCTTTTGAATTGGAGCCTAGTATAATCAAGGGCCTTCTAGATTTACACCATCAAACATAAAATTTAAGTTATGTACTACATGATTGATGTGAAAAAGCCATTTCAAGGACTAACTAGAGCTTTACTTGCTAAAATGCTATGTTGGGCAACCTGCATTCATTGTAAGTAAGATAAAGCAATACAATAGGATTGCTATCTTATTGTTCCTTGCACTTTGTTTTATGCTATATTGTCTGCCAGTCACACAGAATATAAGAAAAGACTGCCAATGACATGTTGTTGAAACCCCACATTTATAAGTTCAAACAAATTCCGGGGACAGCTCTACCGAGTTGTTAAAAAAGAATACAGTACTGTTATGAATTCTGACAGATCTATATAAAGTATTTCAAGATAACGTCATATTCAATTTTTTGTCTTTATGTGTTTTGATCAGCAAACAAACCTGAAAAGAGCACACTCTCTTTGCAGGAGTCCAAAAGAAATGTTGTAACTTTGACTTTGATTAGCTGTCTTGCGTATATATTTGCACTCTGATGTTTTGTTTACCTATAATTATCGCTTTCATTATTAAACATCTTCAGTAGCCATGGAAAATATATTTGAACGGAAGCATATTATTGATAACTATTTGAGTAATCAAAGTATCCTTTCAACACCATGGGGAAAATTGCCATCAGCTTAGGCTACTTTCACACTTGCGTTTGGTGCGGATCCGTCTGGTATCTGGACAGATGGATCTGCACCTATAATGCAAACGCTTGCATCCGTTCAGAATGTATCCGTCTGCATAAACAGCTTTTTCAGATCTGAGTTTTCACATCGTGAAAACTCAGATCCGGCAGTATATTCTAACACAGAGACGTTCCCATGGTGATGGGGATGCTTCAAGTTAAAATATACTAAGAACTGTGTACATAACTGCCCCCTGCTGCCTGGCAGCACCCGATCTCTTACAGGGGGCTGTGATCAGCACAATTAACCCCTCAGGTGCTGCCAGGCAGCAGGGGCCAGATCCCCCTCCCTCCCCAGTATTAAATTCATTGGTGGCCAGTGCGGCCCCCCCTCCCTCCACAGTATTAAATTCATTGGTGGCCAGTGCGTCCCCCCTCCCTCCCCAGTATTAAATTCATTGGTGGCCAGTACGGCCCCCCTCCCTCCCTCCCCAGTATTAACTTCATTGGTGGCCAGTGCGGCCTCCCCTCTCCCCCCCCCCCAATTTAAATCCCCCCCATCATTGGTGGCAGCTGAGAGTTCCGATCGGAGTTTAATCGCTGGGGCTCCGATCAGTACCATGGCAGCCAAGACGCTACTGCAGTCCTGGCTGCCATGGTTACTTAGCAATTTTAGAAGCATTATACTTACCTGCGCTGTCTGTGGCCGGCCGGGCGCTCCTCTTACTGGTAAGTGAAAGGTCTGTGCTATAAGCAATGCGCCGCACAGACCTTTCACTTACCAGTAGGAGGAGCGCCCGGCCGGTCACAGACAGCGCAGGTAAGTATAATGCTTCTAAAATTGCTAAGTAACCATGGCAGCCAGGATTGCAGTAGCGTCTTGGCTGCCATGGTAACCAATCGGAGCCCCAGCGATTAAACTGGGACTCTGATCGGAACTCTCTGCTGCCACCAATGATGGGGGGGAGAGGGGAGGCCGCACTGGCCACCAATGAATTTAATACTGGGGAGGGAGGGGGGGCCGCACTGGCCACCAATGAATTTAATACTGGGGAGGGAGGGGGGCTGCACTGGCCACCAATGAATTTAATACTGGGGAGGGAGGGGGGCCGCACTGGCCACCAATGAATTTAATATTGGGGAGGGAGGGGGGCCGCACTGGCCACCAATGAATTTAAAACTGGGAAAGGAAGGGGGGTCTGGCCCCTGCTGCCTAGCAGCACCTGATCTCTTACAGGGGGCTATTATACGCACAATTAACTCCTCAGGTGCGGCACCTGAGGGGTTAATTGTGCGGATCACAGCCCCCTGTAAGAGATCGGGTGCTGCCAGGCAGCAGGGGGCCATTATGTCCACAGTTCTTAGTATATTCTAACTTGAAGCGTCCCCATCACTATGGGAACGCCTCTGTGTTAGAATATACTGTCGGATCTGAGTTTTCAAGATCTAACTCAAATCCGATGGTATATTCTAATATAAAGGCGTTCCCATGGTGATGGGGACGCTTCAAGTTAAAATATACCATCGGATTGGAGAAAACTCCAATCCCATGGTATATTAATAGGGACTCCTGACTTTACATTGAAAGTCAATGGGGGACGGATCCGTTTGCAATTGCACCATATTGTGTCAACGTCAAACGGATCTGTCCCCATTGACTTGCATTGTAAGTCAGGACGGATCCGTTTGGCTCCGCACGGCCAGGCGGACACCAAAACACTTCAAGCTGCGTTTTTGTGTCCGCCTCTAGAGCGGAATGGAGGCGGAACAGAGCCAAACTGATGCATTCTGAACAAATCCTTATCTATTTAGAATGCATTGGGGATGAACGGATCAGTTCGGGGCCGCTTGTGAGAGACTTCAAATGGATCTCACAAGCGGAACCCCAAACGCAAGTGTGAAAGTAGCCTTAATGACTACTTAATGGAGAACTGTGATTGGATGTTTAAAAAGAGTCATTGTGGTACCATCAGAACAATATATTATTATATTAAATAGCTGTGTCTGTCGAGTTAAACTTTGTATATTCATATCCATTTATATATGGTCCGGACCTAAGACATATATGGAAGCTTTCATCTTGGAGCGAACTTGCTGTTGCTGGATTATCTAAATTAAAGAGAGAGCAGCGCGCTGCAACTAGAAACAAACAAACTACCTGGAAAGCAACAGAAGGAGATTTGTATTATGCAAGCTTACTGAGATAAAAGCCTCCGCAAAGAAAAGATCATCCAGCGCTCAAACAGAAGGGGGAGGGGTAAGTGCACAACCCCATATACCTCAGTATTGCGAGTTCACCCCAAGTAAGTGGACAACGTTTGTGTCGCTGGTGTTATAAAACTATTTTAAATCAGGGAAGATGCAAGTACTAATGGTCTGCCGGGAGTAATTAGTCATCTATTTGCAAAATACTACAGAGATTTCATCCCGATATTCAAATACTGATCTACAATGATTACTTTATCCACTTTGGAACATACTTACGGCATCAAATTATATCTTTTTATATATATATGCTCCTCATTAATTATCATATGTTTGGACATCAATACTTGTTATCTTATATTATATGTGGATCGAAATCATGGATAATGAATCAGTCATGAATGAGATATATGTGACAGCCATACAATTAGACAGACCATCGCTAGACACTGATTATTACTAGATACTGAGTATTACTACAGGGGATTACTTAGCAGGTTGTTGGAACACTGACTTTCATGAACTGATATACTAGAGTCGGGCTCAGACTGGCCACCGGGGAGCCGGGCAAATCATCAGTGGTTCCCCAAACCAGCAAGTGAGCCTACTTGCTTAAAAGCTGTCTGAGATAAGCTCTGCCCCCCTGTACACTCACAGTAGGATGCATGCTGCCTGCGATTCATCCTAAATGAGAAGGACAGGCTCCATACCAGTGCTGATTCATGGGAATTGACAAGATTTGTGTAATCAGCACTCCTAAGGCTGTTTCCACATGATCTTATTTTCATAAAATTGCTGCAAAATGCAGAGCATTTGATTCAGGCATTTAAAATACAGCCATTTTGGGCAAAAAAATCTTTTATTGAGGTCTAGTCTGGTTCAGGCCATGTGAGATCCTAAATTTGAAAAATATGAGGAGAGCGTCAAATAAGGGATGTGGCCCAGGTCGTGGTGCTGCTGGTGGAGCTCCTGTTGCAGGGAGAGGACCTGATCGATCTGTGCCAGCTACACGCACAAGTTAAACCCCTTCCTCGGGTGCGAGTAGGTGACAAAACCTGCAGTGGTATTTGGTCAGGCCTAATGCTGCTCTACGAATGGAGAGGCCTTAACAAGTACAGGCGATAGTAGATTGGGTTGCTGACAGTGGATCCAGTTCCTTCACATTGTCTCCCACCCAGTCTCCTGCTGAAAGACCACAGTTGGTACCTGCAGCCGATGTCCATCAGTCTCACCCCCTTGTCTGAGCCCAAAGTCATGCAGCAGTCTCTTCTGCTTTTTGATGACTCAGGGTTTGCCAGGGCCATCCACCTAGTCCTGCCCCAGAAGTGCAAGATATTGAGTGCACCGATGCCCAACCACTTATCTTTCAAGATGAGTTCATGGGTTGACAATCACAGCACGTCTCGGATGATGATGAAACACAGGTGCCAACTGCTGGGGATTTCGAAAGTGTGCAGACCGACAAGGAAGTCAGGGGTGAAGACTGGGTGGAAGATGATGTGGAGGACGATGAGGTCCTCGACCCCTCATGGAATCAAGGTCATGCGAGTGACCTATGTAGTGCAGAGGAAGAGCCGGTGGTCGCACAGAGCCACCAGCACAGCAGAAGAGGGAACAGGGTGCAAAAGCGGAGCGGCCGTCCTCTAGACAGTACGCCTCCTACTGCCCACCGCAGCACACCAAAGCCAGCTCCAAGGAGTTCCCTGGCGTGGCAGTTCTTCAGACAATGTGTTGATGACAAAACACGAGTTGTTTGCACGCTGTGCAATCAGAGCCTGAAGCGAGGCATAAACGTTCTCAACCTGAGCACAACCTGCATGACCAGGCATTTAAGTGCAAAGCACGAGCTGCAGTACAGTAGACACCTAAAAAACCAAGAAAGGTCTCTGGTTCCTCCTGCTTCCTCTTCTGCTGCAGTCTCGGCCTCTTCATCCACCTCTGGAGTGACAGTGCCACCTGGCACCCCGCAAACAGAGGATCTGCCAGCAATACCAACACCTGGGTCACGAAGCATCTCCACAATGTCTCACGGAAGCGTTCAGCTCTCCATATCCCAAATGCTGGAGAGGAAGAGGAAGTACCCCCCTACCCACCCGCGATCCCTGGCCCTGAATGCCAGCATTTCTAAATGACTTGCATTTGAAATGCTGTCATTCCGTCTTGTGGAGACGGATAGTTTTAAAGGCTTTATGGCGGTGGCTGTCCCACAGTACATCGTGCCCAGCCGCCACTACTTTTCCAGGCGAGCCATTCCTTCCCTGAACAACCAAGTAGGGGACAAAATCAGGTCTGCACTGCGCAACGCCATCTGTGGCAAGGTGCACCTGACTACGGATACGTGGACCAGTAAGCACGGTCAGGGCCGTTATATCTCCATAACAGCACACTGGGTAAATGCAGTGGCTGCTGGGCCTGAGGCGGATAGCAGTTTGGTCCGTGTCACCGAGGATTGCAGGCCGCTTCAGTTTGCCTCCTGTTGCTTCCTCCTCATATTCTGCTTCCTCATCCTCTACCGGCTCCTCATCCGGTCAGCGTAACATCTTCACCACCAACTTTAGCACAGCCAGGGGTAAACGACCGCAGGCAGTTTTAAAACTTATCTGTTTGGGGGACAAACCCCACACCGCGCTGGAGCTGTGGATGGGCCTTGAACAACAGACCGATGAGTGGTTTGTGCCAGTCAGCCTCAAGCCCGGCCTGGTGGTGTGCGATAATGGGCGAAATTTCGTAGCAGCTCTGGGACTAGCCTGTTTGACGCACGAAGCATCTCAACAATGTCTCACGGAAGCGTTCCCTTGCCTGGCACATGTGCTGAATTTGGTGGTCCAGAGATTACTTAAAAATTTCCCTGACATGTCAGAGTTGCTTAATAAAGTGCTGTCTGTCTTTGCGCGCTTTCGGCCTTCTCTCCCTGCTGCTGCTCGCCTGTCAGCGCTGCAGCGTAACTTCGGCCTTCCCGCTCACCGCCTCATATGCGATGTGCCCACAAGGTGGAACTCCACCTTGCACATGCTAGCCTAACTGTGCGAGCATCAGCAGGTGATAGTGGAGTTTCAGCTGCAGCATGCACGGGTGAGTCGCTCGGCGGAACAGCACCACTTCACCACCAATGACTGGGCATCCATGCGAGACTTGTGTTCCTTGTTGTGCTGTTTCGAGTACTCCACCAACATTGCCGGTGCCGATAACGCCGTTCTCAGTGCTATTATCCCACTTCTATGCCTCCTTGAAAAAACGTTTTTGGCGATAATGGAAGAGGATGTGGCACAGGAGGAGGAAGAGGGATCATTTCATAAGGTTTCCGGACAGTCATTCACAAGTGGCTCCGAGGGTGGGTTCCTCCACCCACAAACGCCAGGTACACCATTGTCCTGCCAGAGCACAGTTCTGGAGGATGACGAGGTGGAGGATGAGGAGGAGGAGATGTAGGAGGAGGAACCATGTTCACAGCAGGGTGGCACCCAGACCAGCTCATGGCCATCACTGGTGCGTGGATGGGGGGATACAGAGGACACAGACGATACACCGCCCACAGAGGACAGCTTTTCGTTGCCTCTGGGCAGCCTGGCACACATGAGAGATTACATGCTGCAGTGTTTCTGCAACGACCGCCGAGTTGCCCACATTTTAACTTGTGCTGATTACTGGGTGGCCACGCTGCTGGATCCCCGTTACAAGGACAACGTACCGTCCATAATTCCGTCACTGGAGCGTGATCGTAAGATGCGCGAGTACAAGCGCATGCTGGTAGACACACGCTGATGATGGCATTCCCACCTGACAGCGGGGGCACAGTGGAAGCACAAGGCGAAGGCAGAGGACGAGGAAGAGGTCGCCAACGCAGCTGGGGCACCGCCAGCACCTCAGAAGGCAGGGTTAGCATGGCCGAAATGTGGAAAAGATTTGTCAGCACGCCACCTCAACCAGCACCACCAGCTGATATGGAACGTCTTAGCAGGAGGCAGCATTTCACCAACATGGTGGAGCAGTATGTTTGCACACGCCTACACATACTGAATGACTGGTCTGCCCTCTTCATCTTCTTGGTCTCCAAATTGGGCACATGGCCTGAGTTTGCCCTTTACGCCTTGGACGTGCTGGCCTGCCCTGCAGCCAGTGTATTATCTGAACATGTGTTTAGCACGGCAGGGGGCGTCATCACAGACAAGCACAGCCACCTGTCCACAGCCAATGTGGACAAGCTCACATTCATTAAAATGAACCAGGCATGGATCCCTCAGGACTTGTCCGTACCTTGTGCAGAATAGACATGTATACCGGCACTAAGCAGCTTTTGTTATACTGCAGCACAATTGCTCATGTTTTTATTTTGGATATTTCACACTCTTTTGGAGTGTACCTTAATTTTTCAAAATTAAATTAAAGCCAAAAACCTATGTTGGCTATCTCGTCGTCCTCCACCGCCGCTTCCACCTACTACGCTACGTCCACCACCTTCTCAAACTCCTACTCCATATGGAACTCCACCTCATAAATCCATTTTATTTATTTTTTTACGTGTTTTATTTTATATCATTTCACTACTTTGTCATTTACTTTTTCGGGTGAAATTATCAAATTTTTGGGTGTATAGTACCACTGCTATACCTATTAGGCCGGTTAAAAAATAAATAAACTGTCATTTACATTTTACTTTCGCCAATATATTGCAGTCAGGAAAATATCGGAGCCCATCATGCACCGTGGTGCATGATGGGCTCCGATATTTTCCTGACTGGAATATATTGGCGAAAGTCTCAGCTTTTAATACCTGTATTTATGACTTCCCAGTATAGTCAGTAGCATTTCTGTTTGGTGCATTTTCTCTCTGTGTTTCATATGATTATTTGCTACATTCTGTGTAGTTTTGCTCTTGTGGTGCATGTGGACCGCGTCGACATCCTCCATTGTATGCATATTTTGCTGGGGTTAGTCGATTACTGCGGTCCACATGCGGTCGGGCTGCTCCCCCAATGAGAGACACGCCACAGTGTCAGGGGCTGAGCAGCTCCTCCAGAATTGCCACTTCATTTCTGTGTTTTTGTCTTGTTAGATTTGAGTGTGTTTAAACACTCTTTTGCACCTGGTAACCTCCATCACATGGTCTGGTGTGGGTGTGGCTCACAGTCTGGCCTCATTCACATTGTACTACCGCTGTATTTATGCTGGGCTTTTGTGTGGAAGCTTGGCTGTGAGCTGAATTATATCACCCCCAGACCGTGTTCACACCATAGTTAGGGCAGCGGCTAGGACCCTCTGCCATGCTGAGTGACCGTGACGTGGTGCATGATGGGCTCCGATATTTTCCTGACTGGAATATATTGGCAAAAGTCTCAGCTTTTAATACCTGTATTTATGACTTCCCAGTATAGTCAGTAGCATTTCTGTTTGGTGCATTTTCTCTCTGTGTTTCATATGATTATTTGCTACATTCTGTGTAGTTTTGCTCTTGTGGTGCATGTGGACCGCGTCGACATCCTCCATTGTATGCATATTTTGCTGGGGTTAGTCGATTACTGCGGTCCACATGCGGTCGGGCTGCTCCCCCAATGAAAGACACGCCACAGTGTCAGGGGCTGAGCAGCTCCTCCAGAATTGCCACTTCATTTCTGTGTTATTTCACTGCTATACCTAGTAGAATGGAAAAAAAATTAAAAAAAATGTCAGTTACATTTTATGGTGAAATTAACACATTTTTGGGCGTATAGTACCACTGCTATACCTAGCAGACAGGTTAAACAAAAAAAAAAATTCACCAATTTTTGGGTGTGATGTACTACTCCTCCACCTAGTTGACAGCTTAATAAATTTCAAGAATTTTTCTGTTACATTCTTGGGTTGACATTATACAATTTTAGATGTGAATAAACACCTGCTATGCATACGTGACAGGGAATAAAATTTAATAAATTTTTCAGTAATTAATGCGCACCACATCCTTTCATTCAATGCTTAAACTTTGAAAAGTTGTCACACTTTTATGCTTTAATAATTTCTCCCATATTTCAACTCTAATTTTTAAATTGAAAAAAATAATCCTCCCTTGGATGTGGTCTCTCTTTCTCACGCTCCCTCTCTAGCCTGGAACCCTGATTTCCCGCCACCCGTGATCACCATGGTAGGCGCATAAAAGAACATCGAAAGTTGATAGAGCTGATATCAAATTGGATTGTGAACATCACGGGGACGTGCGACATGGTGGGGCAGTAAGTGTGCACACGCCTACACAAACTGACTGACAGGGGTCAGCCCCTGCAACTTCTGGGTCTCCAAATTGAGCACATGGCCTGAGCTTGCCCTTTACCCCTTGGAGGTGCTGGCCTGCCCTGCAGCCAGTGTATTGTCTGAACATGTGTTTAGCATGACTGAAGGGGGTTATCACAGGTTATATTTCCCAATGTTTTGGGGTGTACCCTAATTTTAAAAATAAAATTTAAAACAAAAAAGCAGTGTATGCTACCTCCTCCTCCTCCACCGCCGCTTCCACCTAGTCCTACCAGATCAATATTATAATTTTTTTTATTTTTACGTATTTTATGTTATTTTAAGTCATTTCCCTATCCATATTTGTTTGCAGAGCACTTGCCATGCTCTTAACCACATTTTGATGACATTTGCAGCCCTCTAGCCCTTTCCATTACATTTTTACAGCCATTTTAGTGCTCAAAAGTTCGGGTCCCCATTGACTTCAATGGGGTTCGGGTTCGGGGTCAAGTTCGGGTCCCAAACTCAAACTTTTTTCCGAAGTTTGGCTGAACTCGTCGAACCCGAACATCCAGGTGTCCGCTCAACTCTATATTCAACCTGTTCTGGACACATGACGTACCGGTACGGCATGTTAAATTAAACCTACTAATGTTCCTAGGACTAACTTACACCTTTTAATCCTGCACCTCCTTAATCCTAAAACTTAACTTTTAATTAATAATTATTCTAATATATTACTTATGGATGCTTTTAATATTGCCAGTACGTCTCTGCTTGCACTTGTAGGTATAACTATACTTCCTGCTAATGATCTCCTAGCTAGGAATATAACATTGTTGCCTTACTGGCTGTGCGCTGCCAGTGTATTGCTGAAGGTACAATGTATCATTTGTCTCGTGCCGGTGGTTTGCTAGAGACTATGCTGAATTAAAACATGAGAACAACGCTGCCCCCCGACATGTTTCGCCTAGTACCGGCGTCTTCAGGGGTTAGGGCAGAGTGTGAGCGTTCTCCTGCTCGGCTTAATTTATAACCTCTGTTTTTCATGTCATCACTAGAAGGCTGTCCAATAGAAGTCTATTCATCAGTGAACTTCAAATATGATTGGTGTCAGTTTCGGTCCTTTCCTCCAATCTCATCATTTGTCCAACCTGTTTTTTCTGGTTGGTTGCGATCGAAGCTATGTCATCAATACGAGCTACGCATGTTTAGTAGACTTAGACTTTTACCCCACAGTCTGTGCCATTGCGCATGTCATAGGACTTAGTATTCGGCAAGTCTATGTCATACGTCTGCGCATGTATCAGTACTTAGTTGCCTATGCAGTCATTCATTGCCAGAGTGCATGTCATTGGACTTAGTCTCTTTATTTGCACTTGGGGTTCCCTTGCTTGTTTCCTAGATCCTGCGTACTATTGCGCATGTCTTAGGAGTTGATATTCGGCACCTCCATGTCTGTGTCTTAAGTCTGCGCATGCGTCAGTACTTCATTACCCAGGCTGTCATTTGGTGCCAGAGCGCATGTCACTGGACATAGACTCTTTTTTGCTAATGGATTTCCCTTACTTTTTGGCACTTACTATGTATGGCGCATGCGTCAGCACTTAGTGTGATCCTCTATCACTTCCATATCTTTGCCGTAGCCTGCACCTGCATTAATACTTAGTTGATGGTGTGCTGGGGTGCATGTCACTGATCACCTATCACTATTTAGTTTCTCTTACTCGTTCACATATCCTATATACTGCACATGCGCCTGCACCTAGTAGATTCGACTCTCATTCTCGCTATTCTACATGTCTCAAGACATTGTTCTCCAGCACAGGTTAGTATGTCTCAAGCATGTATTACAGCTCAATTATTAGTACTGCCAACAGTCCTATTGTGCTTATGTTAGAACTTCATATCATTCACTGACAGTATATAACCTACCGTTACACATACATTAGAACTTAATTGTCAGTTCTACCATTCTTACTATGGCATATGTCGGGAGATCATTGTCTCCCTCATCATGAAGCCATAATCATCTGTCTTTTTATGCAGTACTTTCTATCTATCGCTTTCAGAGCAGTGGCTTTGGGACCGCACATATTTTATAGAATTGTCCTATATTATTCAATCCTTTAATTAGAGCAGGTTCACTTATTGATTCCTTCCACGCCTTCATTTGTTCTATTCTTTGCGTTATTTTTGCCGAACAGTTACTCTGTTTACAATTTGTGTTTTTATTGTAATATTTCCTTCTTTTCAGTTTACTAAATAGTTTTATTTAAATTTTTTCCTAGGAGGGGGTCGGGCTACAGGAAGGACGAGTACGTGAAACCATTCAGGACTCTTGGGGATAAACTATTTAGCAGGTAAATCCATTTTGTCTCTTCCTGCTGAAGCCTTTTGCCTATATCTCCTTTACGTGGGCCTGATTTTATTTTAGTTATTCCCCAAAATTGAAAATTTGTGCTGTTTCCTTTATGTTTTTCTCTCATATGTCTGGCTAGGCTTGTATCTTCTCCCGTATTGATGCTGCTCAAGTGTCTAGAAATCCGTCTTCTTAGTTCTTGAGTGGTTTTTCCTACGTACAGTCTGGGACAGTCACATTTAATAATGTACACTACTCCTTTTGTTTTACAATTTATGTAATCTCTTATTTCATAATTCCTCCCATCCACCGGATTCTCAAACATTTTTGTGATATTCATTCGACCACAGAAGGTGCAGTCTCCAGAAGTGTATGATCCCTTGTGATTTAGCCAAGTTGTTTTATGTGCTTTTTTATGGGGTTGATAGTGGCTGTGAACTAGCATTTCTCTCATATTTCTTCCCCTTCTGTAAGTTATCATGGGGTATCGTGGTATCACTTCCT
The DNA here is from genome assembly GCF_905171765.1 of Bufo bufo. Lineage (NCBI taxonomy): Eukaryota > Metazoa > Chordata > Amphibia > Anura > Bufonidae > Bufo > Bufo bufo. The sequence goes on from NC_053393.1 coordinate 297,563,127, forward strand.
GTATATCGGTATCTGCTTGTAAGATATGCCAATGACGTCTCAAGATCTGTTTTACGATACTGTGCTCAGTATTGTATGTTCCTATACAGGGTATTTTTTTTTCTCCTCTTTTTTTGAGTCCTGCCTGCTAGTAGTTCCAATCTTCCCATCTTTTTTGCTTTATTGTATGCTCTATGTAGGCACTTCTTCGAGTAGCCTCTACTATGAAAGCGTGAATACAATGTACTACATTCTCTTTCAAATGCTTCCTCTGTAGAGCAGTTCCGCCTGGCTCTAAAATACTTCCACACTGGAATTCCTTTTTTAAGGGGTTCAGGATGGAAGCTTTGCCAATGCAGGAAATTATTGTTAGACGTTGGTTTTCGATATATTTCCGTTTGGAGACTGCCATCAGGCTGCAATAATATCTTGAGATCCAGGAAATTTAATGTGCTCTTGTGTATTTATGCTGTAAATCTCATTCCAATTTGATTGTTATTAAGATGACAAACAAATTAATGAAAAAGTGCTTCTGTGTCATCCCAAAAAATCGATATATCATCGATATATCGACCCCAAAATAAAATGTGTTGCATGTACTTATTATATGTGTCTGTGAGAACTATACGGTCTTCCCATCACCCTAAACAAAAAAAAAGATTAGCAAAACTAGGTGCACAAATCGTACCCAAAGCGGTGCCAGTTGTCTGTAAATAATATTTACCATTGAATATAAAATAATTGTGCTCCAACAAAAACTTCAAAAGTGCAATAACAAAACATTTAGTGCTGAGATAATGCTCAACTGCCTGTATTACTAGGTTATGCTGAATGCTGGTATACAGAGCCTCAACATCCAGACTTGCTATAAACATTTGTGGGTTTACTTGGATCTCTTGCAACCTGACGACAGTATCCTTGGTGTCTTTGAGATATGACAGTAGTGATTTGACAAATGGAGAGAACTTGGGTCTACCCGGAATGGGTTCCCTTTGTTTGTGGATTTTGGGAATGGCATAAAAGGTAGCTATGGTAAGATGTGGTCTAAAAAGTACACTGAATTCTTCCTTTGTGATCAAGTTCCTGTCTTTGGCACTTTTTAGCAGTTTTTTTAGATCTAGTACATATTTTTCAGATGGATCAGCACTCAGCTCTTTATATGTGCTTTTTTCTTTTAGGAGTGTCATTACTATCTGTTCATAATAGTCTTTTTCCAATAGCACTATGTTCCCCCCTTTGTCCGAGGGCTTAATAATGAGATTCTCACTTTCATAGCTGCTTGTTCTTCTATAGTCAGGTTACAGTATATATTATTTTTATGTACTTTAATTCTTTGTAGGTCCCTCGTAACCACATCCACAAAAGTCTGAATATTTGCATATTTCCCAAATGGGGGAGTGAATTTGGATTTGGGGGTCAGTGTACTAAAGTGAGGGCTTGGGACAACTATTTCTCCTTCACTTTCCCTCATCAGGAGTTCAAGTGTCTCAATGGCTTCTCTCTCACGTTTTTGTGTTGTTTCTATTTCATACTCTCTGGTTTTGAATTCTTTTTGTAAGGCTAGTTTTCTGGCGAACAAGTTTATGTCCTTAACCCATAGGAAACAGTTAAGGCCTTTATGTATCAGACTTATATGTTCAGGCTTTAGTTCTATATCAGTTTTATTAATGATCTGCATCGCTCCATCAATATTTTCATCATGTAATTCTTTTATTTTTTGGTTCAGATCTTTTGATTGTATTATTTTTTGGTTCAGATCTTTTGATTGTAGCCCCACTTGTCTCTGTCTCTCAACTGTACTCCCATTCCTAAAAAACTCGCTGATGTCATATTTAAAAGTGGTTGGATAGTAGTTGTTGCTAGTGGTATAGCCAAGGAGGATGACTGTGGACATGCGCTCTGGCACCAAATGACAGCCTGAGAAACGAAGTACTGACGCATGCGCAGACGTAAGACATAGACATCGAGGTGCCGAATATCAACTCCTAAGACATGCGCAATAGTACGCAGGATCTAGGAAACAAGCAAGGGAACCCCAAGTGCAAATAAAAAGACTAAGTCCAATGACATGCACTCTGGCAACGAATGACTGCATAGGCAACTAAGTACTAATGCATGCGCAGACGTATGACATAGACATGCCGAATACTAAGTCCTATGACATGCGCAATGGCACGGACTGTGGGGTAAAAGTCTAAGTCTACTAAACATGCGTCGCGCGTATTGATGACATAGCTTTGATCGCAACCAACCAGAAAAAACAGGTTGGACAAATGATGAGATTGGAGGAGAGGACCGAAACTGACACCAATCATATTGGAAGTTCACTGACTTCTATTGGACAGCCTTCTAGTGATGACATTAAAAACAGAGGTTATAAATTAAGCCGAGCAGGAGCACGCTCACACTCTGCCCTAACCCCTAAAGACGCCGGTACTCGGAGAAACATGTCGGGGGGCAGCGTTGTTCTCATGTTTTAATTCAGTATAGTCTCTAGCAAACCACCAGCACGAGACAAATGATACATTGTACCTTCAGCAATACACTGGCAGCGCGCAGCCAGTAAGGCAACAATGTTATATTCCTAGCTAGGAGATCATTAGCAGGAAGTATAGTTATACCTACAAGTGCAAGCAGAGACGTACTGAAAATATTTAAAATCATCCATAAATAATATATTATAATAATTTTTAATTAAAAGTTAAGTTTTAGGATTAAGGAGGTGCAGGATTAAAAGGTGTAAGTTAGTCCTAGGTAGGGATGAGCGAACCCGAACTGTATAGTTTGGGTTTGTACCGAATTTTGGGGTGTCCGTGACACGGACCCGAACATTTTCGTAAAAGTCCGGGTTCGGGTTCGGTGTTCGGCGCTTTCTTGGCGCTTTTTGAAAGGCTGCAAAGCAGCCAATCAACAAGCGTCATACTACTTGCCCCAAGAGGCCATCACAGCCTTGCCTACTATTGGCATGGCTGTGATTGGCCAGTGCAGCATGTGACCCAGCCTCTATATAAGCTTGGGTTACGTAGCGCTGCACGTCACTCTGCTGATTCAAGCATAGGGAGAGGTTGCTGCTGCGACGTTAGGGCGAGATTAGGCAGATTAACTCCTCCAAAAGACTTAATTCAGTGATCGATCTCCAGCTGTGGCTCATTGAAGTGCTGATATTGAATTGCTCACTTTTTTTAGGCTGACCCAGGGCGTTTTTATATCACTTTTTTCTGGGGTGATCGGCGGCCATTTTGTAGCTTGTGGTGCGCCAGCACAAGCTACCACCAAGTGCATTTAACCATCAATAGTGTGGTTATTTTTTGCTATATCCTACATCAGCTGCAGGCTGAGCCTGTGTCACCCAAGTGCATTTAACCATCAACAGTGTGGTTATTTTTTGGCCATATACTACATCAGGTGCAGGCTGAGCCTGTGTCACCCAAGTGTATTTAACCATCAACAGTGTGGTTATTTTTTGGCCATATACTACATCAGGTGCAGGCTGAGCCTGTGTCACCCAAGTGCATTTAACCATCAATAGTGTGGTTATTTTTTGGCCATATACTACATCAGGGGCAAGTTGAGCCTGTCACCCAGCGCCTAAAAAATAGCCCTGACATTTATATTCCTCCAAATCAGTACTGTTTTAGCTGGTCAAGTTATTTGTAGTGACCGTAAAAGCACAGTTTTTGTTCTGGGTTGAAAAACTATTCCCAAATTTGCCATTCTCAAAATTAGTAGTTTCTGCTATATCAGGCCTACTTTAAATCTATCCCAAAAAGGGTATATTAGATTCAAGGTGCTGATAGTGTCATTCAGAAAAACTTAACACACACGCTACAGTGCAGATACAAGTCTAATTCTGTGATTAAAGGTATACCTGTCACCCAGCGCCTAAAAAATAGCCCTGACATTTATATTCCTCCAAATCAGTACTGTTTTAGCTGGTCAAGTTATTTTTAGTGACCGTAAAAGCACAGTTTTTGTTCTGGGTTGAATAACTATTCCCAAATTTGCCATTTTCAAAATTATGGTGAACGGGAACAATGAGGAAAACATCTAGTAAGGGACGCGGATGTGGACATGGTCGTGGTGGTGTTAGTGGACCCTCTGGTGCTGGGAGAGGACGTGGCCGTTCTGCCACAGCCACACGTCCTAGTGTACCAACTACCTCAGGTCCCAGTAGCCGCCAGAATTTACAGGGATATTTGGTGGGGCCAATGCCGTTCTAAGGATGGTAAGGCCTGAGCAGGTACAGATATTAGTCAATTGGGTGGCCGACAGTGCATCCAGCACGTTCACATTATCTCCCACCCAGTCTTCTGCAGAAAGCGCACAGATGGCGCATGAAAACCAAGCCCATCAGTCTGTCACATCACCCCCATGCATATCAGGGAAACTGTCTGAGCCTCAAGTTATGCAGCAGTCTCTTATGCTGTTTGAAGACTCTGCTGCCAGGGTTTCCCAAGGGCATCCACCTAGCCCTTCCCTAGGGGTGGAAGAGATAGAATGCACTAACGCACAACCACTTATGTTTCCTGATGATGAGGACATGGGAATACCACCTCAGCACGTCTCTGATGATGACGAAACACAGGTGCCAACTGCTTCGTCTTTCTGCAGTGTGCAGACTGAACAGGAGGTCAGGGATCAAGACTGGGTGGAAGACGATGCAGGGGACGATGAGGTCCTAGACCCCACATGGAATGAAGGTCGTGCCACTGACTTTCAGAGTTCGGAGGAAGAGGCAGTGGTGAGACCGAGCCAACAGCGTAGAAAAAGAGGGAGCAGTGGGCAAAATCAGAACACCCGCCGCCAAGAGACTCCGCCTGCTACTGACCGCCGCCATCTGGGACCAAGCACCCCAAAGGCAGCTTCAAGGAGTTCCCTGGCATGGCACTTCTTCAATCAATGTGATGACGACAAGACCTGAGTGGTTTTAAACTACTGGCCTATGAAATGCTGTCATTTAGGCTGGTGGACACAGACAGCTTCAAACAGCTCATGTCGCTTGCTGTCCTACAGTATGTTGTTCCCAGCCGCCACTACTTCTCCAAGAGAGCCGTGCCTTCCCTGCACAACCAAGTGTCCGATAAAATCAAGTGTGCACTGCGCAACGCCATCTGTGGCAAGGTCCACCTAACCACAGATACGTGGACCAGTAAGCACGGCCAGGGACGCTATATCTCCCTAACTGCACACTGGGTAAATGTAGTGGCGGCTGGGCCCCAGGCGAAGAGTTGTTTGGCGCACGTCCTTCCGCCGCCAAGGATCGCAGGGCAACATTCTTTGCCTCCTGTCCAGTGTTCCCTCTAAGCTGCGCGGGTGGGCGGCCGCGCAGCAATTATTGTGGCCCCGCTCACAATTTTATAATGCCCGCTCACTCAGCTGTGCCGGCCCCCAACTGATTCCCCTGTCTGTTTTGCTGGCTGACGCCGCCCGCCGCACGGTCAGTTCATTTACAATACCTGGCTGTGGGCTGCCGGTGGGCGGTGGCTAGTATTCAAATAGGGGGGCGGAGTTTTGGACCCGCCGGAGGCAGAGAGGAAGTGCGTGCTGTGCGGCGCAGGCTGAGGTTACGTCACGTCACGTCACGCTACGCTACGCTGCATCTGAGTACCCTGCGCGCCTGGCCGCCTGCTAGCTGGTGAGGTGAGGGCATATAAAAAAAGAAGTATGTACCCCCCCCTGTCCCACAGTGCTACGAATCCTCTGTTGTCCCCTGTATTACCCTGTTACCCCTCAGTTATATAATATATCTGAGGGGTATCAGGGTAAATTATACAGGGGGTAATATAACTAGGGGTTTTAGGGTACATGAGGGGTAATATAACTGAGGAGGGCTAGGCTACTATCAGACATTATACAGGGGTAATATAACTTATCTTACCCCTCACCCCTGTATTATGTCCCTGATAGCCCTCCTCACTTATATTACCCCTGTATAATGTACCCTGATAGATACCCCTTAGTTATATTACCCCTGTATAATGTACCCTGATACCCCTCAGTTATATAATATAACTGAGGGGTATCAGGTTAAAATATACAGGGCGGGGTAATATAACTAAGGGGTATCAGTGTACATTATTATACAGGGGTAATATGACTAAGGGGTATCAGGGGACATTATTATACAGGGGTAATATAACTTATATTACCCCTGTATAGTGTACCCTGATACCCCTTAGTTATATTACCCCCTGTATAATTTACCTGATACCCCTCAGTTATATTACCCCTGTATAATGTCCCCCATAACAGTGTGTGTTATCCACAGGTCCCCCATAACAATGTGTCATCCACAGATCTCCCATAACAATGTGTCATCCACAGATCCCCCAAATTATTTTAAAAACCTGCTGTTTCTCTAGATGACCTTATGTTTATGGTAGTGGTAATAGAGTCTCAATGGTCTATAAAAGCAGCTACACTATTTTTACAGACCTTTGAGACTCTATTAACACTACTATTAACTATTAACATAAGGTCATCTAGACTAGAAAAAGCAGGTTTTTAAAATTCTTATTTTTCCCATTTAGGTGTTAGAGCAATCTAATTAAAGTTATGTTTTAACACCTGAAGAGAAAGAAAAAATAAATAAAAACCTACGGTTTCTCTAGATGACCTTATGTTGATAGTAGTGTTAATAGAGTTTCAATGCTTTGTAAAAATAGTGTAGCTGCTTTTATAGACCCTTGAGACTCTATTACCACTACTATCAACATAAGGTCATCTAGAGAAACAGCAGCTTTTTTAAATTATTTTTTCCTTTAGGTATTAAAGCAATCAAATAAAAGTTATGTTTTAACATAAGGGTCAGAAACTGGGTTTTGTTTAGCCTCTTGGTTATTAGTTTTTCTATGTAAGTTCTCTGGAACAAAGATTTTTTTTCCCTGTATGGTTTATATATGGAGAGCAATGTCCAGTGATAACAGAGAGGACTATACTGTATATTGTACGGGATGGTGCAGGGGTTATACTGTATTGTATGGGATGGCGCAGAGGTTTGTATGCTCTTTGAAGTGACAATTATCTTAGGTTTTCCTATCGCCCACATTTGATGGCGCTGTGCCCAGCTCTGAGCCGACCCCGCTCAGCAGCTGCGAAGGCTTAGAGGGAACACTGCTCCTGTCTCCTCCTCCTCCTACTCAGCTTCCTCCTCCTCTTCTTCCACCTGCTCATCCAGTCAGCCACACACCTTCACCACCAACTTCAGCATAGCCCGGGGTAAACGTCAGCAGGCCGTTCTGAAACTCATATGTTTGGGGGACAGGCCCCACACCGCACAGGAGTTGTGGCGGGGTATAGAACAACAGACCGACGAGTGGTTGCTGCCGGTGAGCCTCAAGCCCGGCCTGGTGGTGTGCGATAATGGGCGAAATCTCGTTGCAGCTCTGGGACTAGCCGGTTTGACGCACATCCCTTGCCTGGCGCATGTGCTGAATTTGGTGGTGCAGAAGTTCATTCGCAACTACCCCGACATGTCAGAGCTGCTGCATAAAGTGTGGGCCGTCTGTTCGCGCTTCCGGCGTTCACACCCTGCCACTGCTCGCCTGTCTGCGCTACAGCGTAACTTCGTCCTTCCCGGTCACCGCCTCATATGCGACGTGCCCACCAGGTGGAACTCCACCTTGCACATGCTGGACAGACTGTGCGAGCACCAGCAGGCCATAGCGGAGTTTCAGCTGCAGCACGCACTGCGGAACAGCACCACTTCACCACCAATGACTGGGCCTCCATGCGAGACCTGTGTGCCCTGTTGCGCTGTTTCGAGTACTCCACCAACATGGCCAGTGGCGATGACGCCGTTATCAGCGTTACAATACCACTTCTATGTCTCCTTGAGAAAACACTGAGGGCGATGATGGAAGAGGAGGTGGCCCAGGAGGAAGAGGAGGAAGAGGGGTCATTTTTAGCACTTTCAGGCCAGTCTCTTCGAAGTGACTCAGAGGGAGGTTTTTTGCAACAGCAGAGGCCAGGTACAAATGTGGCCAGACAGGGCCCTTTACTGGAGGACGAGAAGGACGAGGATGAGGAGGAGGTGGAGGAGGAGGAGGATGAGGATGAAGCATGTTCACAGCGGGGTGGCACCCAAAGCAGCTCGGGCCCATCACTGGTGCGTGGCTGGGGGGAAACACAGGACGATGACGATACGCCTCCCACAGAGGACAGCTTGTCCTTACCTCTGGGCAGCCTGGCACACATGAGCGACTACATGCTGCAGTGCCTGCGCAACGACAGCAGAGTTGCCCACATTTTAACGTGTGCGAACTACTGGGTTGCCACCCTGCTGGATCCCCGGTACAAAGACAATGTGCCCACCTTACTTCCTACACTGGAGCGTGATAGGAAGATGCGCGAGTACAATCGCACATTGGTAGACGCGCTACTGAGAGCATTCCCAAATGTCACAGGGGAACCAGTGGAAGCCCAAGGTGAAGGCAGTGGAGGAGCAAGAGGTCGCCAACGCAGCTGTGTCACGGCCAGCTCCTCTGAGGGCAGGGTTAGCATGGCAGAGATGTGGAAAAGTTTTGTCACCACGCCACAGCTAACTGCACCACCACCTGATACGGAACGTGTTAGCAGGAGCCAACATTTCACTAACATGGTGGAACAGTACCTGTGCACACCCCTCCACGTACTGACTGATGGTTCGGCCCCATTCAACTTCTGGGTCTCCAAATTGTCCACGTGACAGAGCTAGCCTTTAATGCCTTGGAGGTGCTGGCCTGCCCGGCGGCCAGCGTTTTGTCTGAATGTGTATTCAGCACGGCAGGGGGCGTCATTACAGACAAACGCAGCCGCCTGTCTACAGCCAATGTGGACAAGCTGACGTTCATAAAAATGAACCAGGCATGGATCTCACAGGACCTGTCCATCCCTTGTGCAGATTAGACATTAACTACCTCCCCTTAACAATATATTATTATACTTCAGGGCACTTCCTCATGCAATCCTATTTTTATTTTCATTTTACCATTATATTGCGGGGCAACCCAAAGTTGAATGAACCTCTCCCCTGTCTGGGTGCCGGGGCCTAAATATGTGACAGTGGCCTGTTCCAGTGGTGAGTGACGTGAAGCCTGATTCTCTGCTATAACATGAAGACTGATTCTGTGCTGACATGAAGCCAGATTCTCTGTTACGGGACCTCTCTCCTCTGCCTGGGTGCCTGGGCCTAAATATGTGACAGTGGCCTGTTCCAGTGGTGGGTGACGTGAAGCCTGATTCTCTGCTATGACATGAAGACTGATTTTTTGCTGACATGAAGACTGAATCTCTGTTACGGGACCTCTCTCCTCTGTCTGGGTGCCGGGGCCTAAATGTGTGACAGTGGCCTCTTCCAGTAGTGGGTGACGTGAAGCCTGATTCTCTGCTATGACATGAAGACTGATTCTGTGCTGACATGAAGCCATATTCTCTGTTACGGATCTCTCTCCTCTGCCTGGGTGCCTGGGCCTAAATATGTGACAGTGGCCTCTTCCAGTGGTGGGTGACGTGAAGCCTGATTCTCTGCTATGACATGAAGACTGATTCTGTGCTGACATGAAGCCAGATTCTCTGTTACGGGACCTCTCTCCTCTGTCTGGGTGCCAGGGCCTAAATATGTGACAGTGGCCTCTTCCAGTGGTGGGTGACGTGAAGCCTGATTCTCTGCTATAACATGAAGACTGATTCTGTGCTGACATGAAGCCAGATTCTCTGTTACGGGACCTCTCTCCTCTGCCTGGGTGCCTGGGCCTAAATATGTGACAGTGGCCTGTTCCAGTGGTGGGTGACGTGAAGCCTGATTCTCTGCTATGACATGAAGACTGATTCTCTGCTGACATGAAGCCAGATTCTCTGCTATGGCATGAAGATACTGATTCTCTGCTGACATGAAGCCAGATTCTCTGCTATGGGACCTCTGTCCAATTGATATTGGTTAATTTTTTTTTTTTTTTTTTTTTTTTATTTTAATTCATTTCTCTATCCACATTTGTTTGCAGGGGATTTTCCTACATGTTGCTGTTTTTTGCAGCCCTCTAGCCCTTTCCTGGGCTGTTTTACAGCCTTTTTAGTGCCGAAAAGTTCGGGTCCCCATTTACTTTAATGGGGTTCGGATTCGGGACGAAGTTCAGGTCGGGTTCGGATCCCGAACCCGAACATTTCCGGGAAGTTCGGCCGAACTTCTCGAACCCGAACATCCAGGTGTTCGCTCAACTCTAGTCCTAGGGACATTAGTAGGTTTGATTTATATAGTAAAACACCACATCCTGACACCATAAGGGAAAACTAAGAAGTGGTACGGCATGATATCCAGGTACTTTAGGACACATGACGTACCAGTATGTCATGTGTATTTCCGATCACCACCGCCCGACGGGTGGTGATTGGAACAAGGTGCCTCAAATCATTGAGCAGGCACCTTCGGTCAATGCGCCGTGGGGTCCCGTGACCCCCCCGTGTCGGCGATAGCCACAAACCGCAGGTCAATTCAGACCTGCGGTTTGCGGCTTTTACAGGTTGCGGTGGCGGCGGTGCCATTGGGTTCCCGTGTGGCTGTAGGGGGGACCCGATGGCATGGAAGGCAGTGCGATGCCTTCCTGAGGCATCGGCGCTGCCTTCCTGTGACAAACCTGTGAGATCCAGCCCCCTGGATCTCACAGGCCGGAAGCTGTACAAGTAATACACACTGTATTACTCATACAGCCAATGCATTCCAATACAGAAGTATTGGAATGCATTGTAAAGGATTAGACCCCCAAAAGTTGAAGTCCCAAAGTGGGACAAAAAATAAAGTGAAATAAAAAAAAAGTTTTCCCCCAAAAAAAGGTTAAAAACAAAAACGGAATTTTCCCCAAATAAAGTTAAAAAAAATAGGTAAAAAAATAGGGGAAAAAAAAAGTTGACATATTAGGTATCGCCGCTTCCATATCGACCGACTCTATAAACATATCACATAACCTAACCCCTCAGATGAACACCGTAAAAAATAAAAACTGTGCTAAGTAAACCATTTTTTTGTCACCTTACATCACAAAAAGTACAACAGCAAGCGATCAAAAAGGCGTATGTCCACCAAAATAGTACCAATCTAACCGTCACCTCATCTGGCAAAAAAGGAGCCCCTACCTGAGACAATCGCCCAACAAATAAAAAAACTATGGCTCAGAATATGGAGATACTAAAACATGATTTATTTATTTTTGTTTCGAAAATGAAATCATTGTGTAAAACTTACATAAATAAAAAAAAGTATACATATTGGCCCTCCTCTTGTGTTAGGGTCAGAACCGACCCGTTTTCAGGTTTTGAATGTCTATAAATTTGTTTATTGCATCAAGATGTCAGGAACCTCTATTTAAACAATGTAATAGAAAAAGAATCCTTTTCACTAAATTATAAAATACTGTGGTGAAAATTAAGACGTTTATGGTGTTAGGGTCAATTCTGACCCAGTTATAATATAGGATTATAGGACACTAATAAGTACCAAAACTGAAATCATAAACACTCTCTCTGCTTAGTAACACTGACAGCCAATCACCTCTCAAACCTGTGAGCTGTAGTTAGGGAGGGGCCGATCTCTTTGCCTGCTTGTCTGCTTCTCTAAATAAAGTAAAGAAACATAGGACCAATATATTTCAGAGTTGCTGACTTGCAGAGTAATCATCTCCAATATGCAGCATGCAAGAGTGAGAAGATTTACAGGAAGCCAAATACTGGATTATATCTTGGATGAAAATGAGGCAGAGGACACAGAGCAGCATAGCGATATGGATGAGCAGGTTTCTGAGGCAGAAGATGAAGTAGAGTATCAACCAGAATACACAGACACATCTGATGAGTCTGATGAGGAGGCCACCAGTGCTGAACCTGCTGCTGTTCCTGCTGAAACATTCAAATCCAAAAGTGGTAAGATCTGTTGGAGTTCAGAACCTCCTGACTTACATGGCAAGGCAGCTGCTGCAGATGTAATCAAAATGACCCCTGGGATCACAAGGTTTGCTGTAACGAGAGTAAGTGACATCAAAACATGTTTTGAACTGTTCATGCCATTGTCACAAAAAAAAGTGTTCATTGCAATGACAAACCTTGAAGGAAAAAAAGTCCATGGCAACATGTGGAATGACATATATAAGGAATGCCTAGATGCTTATATTGGTGTTCTTCTTCTTGCTGGAGTGTACAGATCCTATAATGAGGCCACTGATAGTCTCTGGGACAAGTCAAGAGGCAGATATATCTTCCCAGCAACAATGTCACTTCACACCCTTCGAATGATATCAAGAGTTTTCAGATTTGACAACAGAGATACTAGAGCAAAATCTGACAAGCTTGCTCCCATAAGGGATGTCTGGGAGAAATGGGTTCAGCTCCTTCCACTAATGTTTAACCCTGGGCCTCAGGTAACAGTAGATGAACGTTTGATCCCTTTCCGTGGAAATTGCCCCTTCCGGCAGTATATGCCCAGTAAGCCAGCCAAATACGGCATAAAAATCTGGGCAGCCTGTGATGCAAAAACAAGCTATGCATGGAACCTACAGATTTACACCGGCAAACCCGAAAGTGGCATCCCTGAGAAAAAACAAGGACTACACGATTTGACTACTGGACTGCGGGGTCACAATATCACGTGTGACAATTTTTTTACCAGCTATGACCTTGGACAAGAACTTCTCAGGAGGAAACTCACCATGGTAGGCACAATAAAAAAAAATAAACCTGAGCTGCACACTGAAATTTTGCAGGTGAAGGACAGAGCTCCACTTTCTTCAAAATCTGCTTTTACAGACACCACCACTGTTGTTTCATATTGTCCAAAAAAATATTAAAAATGTGATACTTATGTCCACTTTTCACAAAGATGCATCTGTGTCATCAAGAAGTGACAAAAAGCCCACAATTATCCTGGATTACAATAAAAACAAAGGAGGAGTGGACAACCTGGACAAGCTGACTGCTACCTATACTTGTCAGCGAATGACCAGGAGATGGCCGATGGCTGTGTTTTCTAACATCCTAGATGTGTCTGCATACAATGCATTTGTGTTATGGACCCACATCCACCCAGGTTGGAACACAAAAAAAAAATAACAAGCAGAGAATATTTCTCGAGGAGCTAGGAAGTTCCCTTGTCAAGGCACACATTGAGCAAAGGAAACGGGGTGTCCATCCACACCATCAACAACACAAAGAGAATCAGTGCCAGCATCCTCCTCATCATCTAGCCTTGCCTCAACATCAACCAGCACAGCCACAGCCACAACTCCAGTGATGCCATCTGATTCTAAAAGAAAGAGGTGTCAGGTCTGCCCCAGCAATAAGGACAGAAAGACACACACATTATGCTTCCACTGTAAAAAATATATCTGCAAAGAACATGCTAAAAGTGTCAGCTTTTGCCACACATGCATCTAAAAACACCCACACAAACACATGCAAGTTCTTGCACAAAGATGCTTTGAAACTATTACTTGATTTCTATTGGTTTGCCTTGCTTGATTGTGTGTTGTTTGTTTGACCTTACAAGTCTACATTTTGTATTATTACTTGCTTTTCATTGTTTATGAACGTTTTATGTTAAAAAAAAAGACTTTTGGCTATTTTCTTGAAGTAAATATATATGGGTCAAAATTGACCCTAACAACATCAATGTTATTATAGTTAATGTTATTAAAATAAAAATATTTTTTTAAAAATTAAGAGATGTGTTCAAATACTCCTCAGCAATATTCTGGTGACATAACAACCTTTTATTTACCTATAATATTCTATTGAGGTTTATTTTACCATTTTTAAAATTTGAAAATGAGAGGTATGCTATCAAAAGAAAGGTCTAAGGGGTCACACCAAAAATATTAAAGCCAATCTTTTCAAGGATTACGAAGCCTAACAAGTTAACCAAGAGGTAAGAAACAAATTGGATGATAAATAATTGTTCAGAGGGTATTTTATGGCTGATTTAAGACACGGGTCAAAACCGACCCGTTAACATCATGGATAGTAACAGAAAGCTAACATAAGAGGAGGGTTAGGTATCACCGCGTCCGTAATAACTTGCTCTATAAAAATATTACATGACCTAACCCCTCAGGTGAATACCGTAAAAAAATACAAATAAAAACGATGTAAAAAAAAGCCATTTTTGTCACCTTACATCACAAAAAGTGTAATAGCAAGCAATCAAAAAGTCATACGCACCCTAAAATAGTGCCAATCAAACCGTCATCTCATCCCGCAAAAATCATACCCTACCCAAGATTATCACTCAAAAACTGAAAAAACTATGCCTCTCAGAATATGGAAACACTAAAACATAATTTTTTTTTGTTTCAAAAAAGGAAATCATTGTGTAAAACTTACATAAATAAATAAAAAAGTATACATATTAGGTATTGCCACATCCGTGACAACCTGGTCTATAAAAATATCACATGATCTAACCTGTCAGATGAATGTTGTAAATAACAAAAAATAAAAACGGTGCCAAAACAGCTATTTCTTATTACCTTGCCTCACAAAAAGTGTAATATAGAGCAACCAAAAATCATGTGGAACACCTAAAGGGTTAACAAAGTTTGTAAAATCAGTTTTGAATACCTTGAGTGGTGTAGCTTCTAGAATGGGGTCATCTTGGGGTGGTTTCTATTATGTAAGCCTCACAAAGTGACTTCAGACCTTAACTGGTGCTTGAAAAGTGGGTTTTTGAAAATTTCAGAAAAATTTCAAGATTTGCTTCGAAACTGCTAAGCCTTGTAACATCCCCAAAAAATAAAATGTCATTCCCAAAATGATCCAAACATGAAGTAGACATATGGGGAATGTAAAGTAATAACTATTTTTGTAGGTAATACTATGTATTATAGAAGTAGGGAAATTGAAACTTGGAAATATTCGAATTTTTCAAAATTTTGGGCAAATTTGGTATTTTTTATAAATATTTTTTTTTACTCCATTTTACCAGTGTCATGAAGTACAATATGTGACAAAAAAACTATCTCAGAATGGCCTGGATAAGTCAAAGCGTTTTAAAGTTATCACCACATATAGTGACATTGGTCAGATTTGCAAAAAATGGCCTGGTCCTTAGAGTAAAAATGAGCCTGGTCCTAAAGGAGTTAAGAGTGCTGCATGTATGACAGTGTGTCTATGTAAGAGTGCTGCATGTATGACAGTGTGTGTATGTAAGAGAGCTGCATGTATGACTGTGTGTGTATGTAAGAGTGCTGTATGTATGACAGTGTGTGTATGTAAGAGTGCCTGTATGTATGAAAGTGTGATGAAAGTGCGTGCATGTAAGAGTTTCTGCATGTATGAAAGTGTGTGTGTGCAAGAGTTCCTGCATGTATGACAGTGTGTGTATGTAAGAGTTCCTGCATGTATGACAGTGTGTGTATGTAAGAGCGCCTGCATGTATGAAACTGTGTGTGTGTGTATGTAAGAGTAGCGATGAGTGGCAGGGGTCATATTCGAATTTGCGATATTTCGCAAATATTTTGTAGAATATTTGTCGAATATATCATTATATTCTATATTTTACTCGAAAATCGGCAAGGTAATGTCACGACTGTGACTGATCCAGACAGGTCTGGGAGGAGAAGGCTGCAGCGACTTGCTACTCGCGATAGCTTGTGAGTTTGCTCCGTGGTTCAGGGTATGTCATCTGGGTTTTGCCTTGTGAACCTTTTTGTCCTGACTGGGAGTTTGTAGGCATCCTTCTCAGGTGAGTCCTGTCTGCCACTCCCAGCTACTATATTAGTTTCAGTTTCACTTGCAGTCATTGCCAGATATAGTCCTTACTTCCAGTGCTACTCTGACCTTGGAAGGAGATCATTTGATGGTGTTGCTGTGGAGCTCTTGTCCGGCGTGGACTGTCGTGTTTGGGATCGCCTTCTCTGCTCGTGACTGGATAAGTCTATCTCTGCTGTTGTTTGTTTGTTGCTGTCTTCCCCTGTTGTTTTCCTAGATGTGAGTGATGGTGACTAGCGCTCCCATCGGCCTTTCCCCAGTCCAGTCTTGTTAGGGCGACTGAGGGTTTAGGCATACTGCTCGTCGCACGGGTTCACACCCCGTCTAGGGTATCAGGGCAGACAGGTGCCAGCTTAGGGTTAGTCAGGGGTGGCCATTCTATTTCCCATCCGTAGATAAGGGTCCCCCTTCCCCTCCGTCTGGTGCGACACGACTGCTGCTGGGATAGCGGTCGTGACAGGTAATGATCGCGTAATATGCGAATATTACGTGATCAATACAGGCATGGGTCAAAAACGAATATATAGCACTATAGAATATAGTGCTATATATTCATTTTTTAGAATATAGGTCATTTTTTTCCATCTGAATTTATGATTCCTCCCTGCTTAAGTTGCTTGTCAAGCAACTTAAGCAGGGAGGAATCATGACTTCAGATGGAAAAAAATAACAAATATTCTAAAAAACAAATATACCGTATAGCACTAAATTGAATATAGTGCTATATATTTGTTTTTTAGAATATTCATCATTTTTTTCCAACTGAAGTCATGATTCCTCCTTGATTAAGTTGCTTGACAAGCAACTTAAGCAGGGAGGAATCATAACTTCAGATGGAAAAAATTATGAATATTCAAAAAACGAATATATAGCACTATATTAGAAAAATTCGCAAATTCTCAAAGTTGCGATATTCGCAATAAATAATCGTAATTCGGATATTCACACTCAACACTATGTAAGAATGCCTGCATGTATGACAGTGTGTATTTAAGACCTCCTGCATGTATGAAAGTGTATGTATGTAAGAGTGCTGCATGTATGACAGTGTGTGTATGTAAGAGTGCGTGAATATATGACAATGTGTGTGTAAGAGTGCTGCATGTATGACAGTGTGTGTATGCAAAAGTGCCTGCATATATGACAGTGTGTGTATGCAAGAGTGCATGCATGTATGACAGTGTATGTATGTAAGAGTTCTGCATGTATGACAGTCTGTGTATGTAAGAGTGCATGCATGTATGGCAGTGTGTGTATGTCAGAGTGCTGCATGTATAAAAGTGTGTGTATAAAAGGGTGCCTGCATGTATGACAGTGTGCGTGTAGAAGTGAGAGTGTAAAAGAGTGCTGGCATGTGTAGAAGTGTGTGTGTAACAAAGTTCTGTTGCTGTATCTATGCACATAGCTTGTTTCTGTTACCTTATCTAAGTACTGAGCTTGCTATTGTTATGGTATCTAAGTACTGAGCTTAAAGGGGGTGCCTAATTTCAAATTATTGAGGCCAAACTACAGGAATGCTGTTAAAATAAAAATGAAAAAAAAAAAAAATGAAAAAAACACTTAACCTCTTCAGGACACATGACGTACCGGTAAGGCATGTTGTCCTGGTACTTAAGGACACATGAAGTACTGGTACGTCATGTATAGTTCCGACCACCGGCGGGCGGTGATCGGAACCCGGTGCCTGCTCAAATCATTGAGCAGGCACCTTGGCTAGATGTGCCGGGGGGTCCTGTGACCCCCCCCCCCCCATGTCGGCAATCGCAGAAAACCGCAGGTCAATTTTCTGCGTTTCCGGGTTATTCGGGTCTCTGAGGACCCGATAACCCGGAACAGGATGGTGATTGGTGGTGTGATTTTACCCCACCAATCACCATCCTGCGATCCTGAGAGGTGACAGTGACATCACCTCTCAGGATCGCTTCTGATTGGTAGGAGGGCGAGCCGGCGGGAGATTCAAATGATAGCAGCCCTCCTCTCCTCCTCCTTTTGTGTCCGGAGCCCGAGGAGAGAGGAGCGCTGCCTGCACGTGTGGATCTCAACCCCATCTGTGCCCCAGCACCCATCCTTGCCCCAGGACCCGATCTGTGCCCCAGCACCCCCATCTTTATCAGCAGGTAATTAGGGAAAGTATAGGGAAAGGTTGGGCTAGGCAGGGAAAATAAAGGGAAAGTTAGTGGTAAAAAAAAGTTTTCTTGCATCACCCTAAGTAGGGTGTCTGGGGTCCACAGCACAGCTGTGTGACCCTAGACCCCCCAGGGGTGCAGCTTGCCCCCCTAACGCCCCCCCTTTTTTTGGGGGTGCAGGCATTTTTTTTTGTGCGTACGCTGACTGTGGCCGGCACTCTTAGCGTCCGGCCACTGTTAGCGCATCGGACAACTGACCACTGATCAACTTCGGACGGTTGATCAGTGGTTTTGAATTTTTTTGTACTTTTTTTTAACTTTTTTCCCCCTTTTTAAAGTTAGTCTTTTTATTTTTGTCTGTGCCCCACACACACGCACACCAAATATAGATTTACACGCACGCACATACACATGCAGACACACACTCCCCTATGGCCCGCCGGATGTTCTCGGCCGAGGAGTCCCAGTGAGGACGAGGATGACCCCACTTTCCTGTTGTTATCCGCGTCCTCCTCATCATCTAGCGATGATGATGAGCCCCCAAGGCGGCGGAGACGCCGCCAGGCGGAGCAAGGGGACCAACATGTTAGGGACCCTGTGGCCCACCCTAGTACGAGCAGCTCTGGGGCTCGTACTAGTTTTCCAGCCCACCAGTTAAATCCACCGGAGCACCCTGCCGGTGATCTTGTCTGGTGTACCCCAGAGCGATTTGAGCCCGTGATTCCTGATTTTGTAGGCCAACCAGGAATCCAGATTTCCACAGTGGGCTTCACTGAATATGACTTTTTTATGTCATTTTTTCAGTGACCAACTAGTAAATCTAATGGTGGATCAGACGAACCTGTACGCCCAACAGTTCGTTGCTCAACACCCGGGCTCCTTTTTGGCTAGGCCCGGTGGCTGGACGCTGGTCAGTGCAGCCGAGATGAGGACATTTTGGGGCCTCGAGCTGCATATGGGCCTAGTCAAGAAACCCAGTGTCAGGCATTACTGGAGTGGGGATGTCCTCCACCAGACCCCACTTTACAGTACGGCCATGACACGCTCCCGATTTGAGGCCATCCGGAAATGCCTGCATTATTCAGATAATGCAGCATGTCTCCCCCGAGGTGATCCTGCCTATGACCGTCTGTATAAGATACGGCCGGTCATCGATCACTTTGGGGCCAAATTTGTACAGGCCTATGTACCTGGAAGGGAGGTCGCGGTTGATGAGTCTCTCATTGCGTTCAAGGGGAGACTCATTTTCCGCCAGTATGTTCCCTCAAAGCGGGCGAGGTATGGCGTGAAGCTGTACAAACTTTGTGAGAGTACCTCAGGGTACACTTACAAGTTTCGTGTGTACGAGGGGCGAGATTCCCTTATTCAACCCCCAGAATGTCCCCCCACTCTGGGTGTTAGCGGGAAGCTTGTGTGGGACCTTTTGCACCAACTGCTAGATAAGGGTTACCACCTTTACGTGGATAACTTTTATACTAGTATCCCCTTGTGGGACCGTGCGGAAAAATCGGCCTCCCTGCCCACCCCCTCCAGGTACCTATCCCCAGGGGTGAGACCCGTGCCCTTACCACTGGAAACTTGTTGCTGGTCAGATATAAGGACAAGAGGGACGTCCATGTACTGTCCACAATTCATGGTAACGGCATCACCCCTGTCCCTGTGCGAGGTATCGCGGCAACGGTCCTCAAGCCCGATTGTATCGTCGACTACAATCGGTATATGGGAGAAGTTGATCTCTCTGATCAAGTCCTCAAGCCATATAATGCCAAGCGCAAAACCCGAGCATGGTACAAAAAACTTGCTGTCTACTTGGTGCAGGTTGCCATGTACAACTCTTTTGTGCTGTCCCGGAGCGCTGGCAACACAGGGACATTCCTTCAGTTCTATGAGGCAGTCCTCAAGACCCTGATCTTTTCGGACCGGGAAAGAGAAGGCCGGAGTACCTCGGGAACTGGAGGCACCCGGATCGTCCCTGGCCAACATTTTCCAGGTGTGGTCCCCCATACTGGAAAGAAGGGACGAACCCATAAAAGGTGCAGAGTGTGTCACAGGAGGGGGATACGGAAGGACACCACTACTCAATGTGACACGTGCCCCTATCATCAGGGCCTCTGCATTATTGGTTGCTTCAGGGAGTACCACACTTCCATGGAGTACTAAATTTATATCCTAATCTAGCCACTGACAATCGGATAAAAAAAACTATGGTTCTCAGACTTGAGACACCCAAATAAATTGTAAAAACTAAAATAATTTTAAAAAAGTATACAAATTAGGTATCTCCGCGTCGGAAATAATGTCCTCTATAAAAATACCCTATGACCTAACCACCCAGATTAACACAATCAAAAAAAAAAAAAAAAAACGGTGCAAAAAAAATTTTTTTGGTCACTTTACATAACAAAAAGTTTAATAGCAAGCGATAAAAAAGTCATATAGCCCCCAAAATAGTGCCAATAAAACCGTACTCTCATCCCGCAAAAAATTAGCCCCCACATAAGATAATCGGCAAAAAAACAAACAAAAAAATGACTCTTAGACTTTAGAGATACAAAATTTATGTTTTTGTATCAAAAAGGATAATATAGTCTAAAACCTAAATAATTGTTAAAAAGTAGACTTATTAGGTATTGCCACATCCGTAAGAATCTCCTCTATAAAAATACCCCATGACCCAACCCCCAAGATTAACACGGTCCAAAAAAAAAACGGTGCAAAATTATTTTTTTTGGGTCACCTTACATAATAAAAAGTATAATAGCAAGCAATCAAAAAGTCATATAGCCCCCAAAATAGTGCCAATTAAACCGTCCTTTCATCCTGCAAAAAATGAGCCCCCACATAAGATAATCGGTTAAAAAACAAACAAAAAATGACTCTTAGACTTTAGAGATACAAAAAAATATATTTCTATCAAAAAGGATAATATAGTCTAAAACCTAAATAATTGTAAAAAAAGTAGACTTATTAGGTATCGTTGCGTCCGTAATAATCTCCTCTATAAAATTACCTCATGATCTAACCCCCCAGATTTAAAACGGTAAAAAAAAAAAAAATTAAACGGTGCCAAAACAACTATTTTGAGCACTTTTCCAGTTCAATACGTTTTTTCCGGTAACAAAGCAAGGGTTAACAACCAAACAAAACTTAATATTTATTACCCTGATACTGCAGTTTACAGAAACGCCACATTTGTGGTCGTAAACTGCTGTATCATTAAAAGGGAGGCGCAAAAGAAAAGGACCGACATGGTTTCTGGAAGGCCGATTTTGATGGCCTTTTTTATTGACACCATGTACCATTTGAAGCCCCCCTGATGCACCCCTAGAGTAAAAACTCCCTAAAAGTAACCCCATCTAAGAAACTATACCACTCAAGGTATTCAAAACTGATTTTACATACTTTATTAACCCTTTATGTGTTCCTCAACAGTTAATGACAAATGGAGATGAAATTTCAGAATTTCAATTTTTGGTAACCTTGCCTCACAAAAATGTAATATAGAGCAACCAAAAATCATATGTACCCTAAATATAGTCCCAACAAAACTGCCACCTTATCCCGTAGTTTCCAAAATGGGGTCACTTTTAGGGAGTTTCTACTCCAGGGGTGCATCAGGGGGATTGAAACAGGACACGGTGTAAATTGACCGGTCCATAAAAATCCGCCCTCCAAAAACCACACGGCGCTCCTTTCCCTCTATGCCCTGCCGTGTGGCCGTACAGTAGTGTACGACAACATATGGGGTGTTTCTGTAAGCGGCAGAGTCAGGGCAATAAAGATACAGTCTTGTTTGGCTGTTAACCCTTGCTTTGTTAGTGGAAAAAATTGGTTAAAATGGAAAATTTGGCAAAAAAATGAAATTCTAAAATTTAATCCCCATTTGCCAATTAACTCTTTTGCAACACCTAAAGGGTTAACAACGTTTGTAAAATCAGTTTTGAATACCTTGAGGGGTGTAGTTTCTTAGATGGGGTCCCTTTTAGGGAGTTTCTACTCCAGGGGTGCATCAGGGGGGTTCAAACAGGACACAGTGTAAATTAACCGGTCCATAAAAATCAGCCCTCCAAAAACCACACAGCGCTCCTTTCCCTCTACGCCCCGCCGTGTGGCCGTACAGTAGTGTACGACCACATATGGGGTGTTTCTGTAAACGGCAGAGTCAGGGCAATAAAGATACAGTCTTGTTTGGCTATTAACCCTTGCTTTGCTAGTAGAAAAAATGGGTTAAAATGGAAAATTTGGCAAAAAAATGAAATTCTCAAATTTCATCCCCATTTGCCAATAACTCTTGTGCAACACCTAAAGAGTTAACAACATTTGTAAAATCAGTTTTGAATACCTTGAGGGGTGTAGTTTCTTAGATGGGGTCCGTTTTAGGGAGTTTCTACTCTAGGGGTGCATCAGGGGGGCTTCAAATGGGACATGGTGTAAATAATCCAGTCCAGCAAAATCTGCCTTCCAAAAACCATAAGGCGCTCCTTTCCCTCTATGCCCTACTGTGTGGCCGTACAGTAGTGTACGACCACATATGGGGTGTTTCTGTAAAGGGCAGAGTCAGGGCAATAAAGATACAGTCCTGTTTGGCTATTAACCCTTGCTTTGTTAGTGGAAAAAATTGTTTAAAATTGAAAATTTGGCAAAATAATGTAATTCTCAAATTTCATCCCCATTTGCCAATAACTCTTGTGCAACACCTGAAGGGTTAACAAAGTTTGTAAAATCAGTTTTGAATACCTTGAGGGGTGTATTTTCTAGAATGGGATCATTTTGTAATGGGTGGTTTCTATTATGTAAGCCTTGCAAAGTGACTTCAGACCTGAACTGGTCCCTAAAAATTCTGAAAAATTAAGAAAAATTTCAAGATTTGCTTCTAAACTTCTAAGCCTTGTAACATCCCCAAAAAATAAAATATCATTCCCAAAATGATCCAAACATGAAGTAGACATATGGGGAATGTAAAGTAATAACTATTTTTGGAGGTATTACTATGTATTACAGAAGTAAAGAAATTGAAACTTGGAAATTTGCAATTTTTTACAAGTTTTGGGTAAATTTGGTATTTTTTTTATAAATAAAAATGATTTTTACTTCATTTTACCAGTGTCATGAAGTACAATATGTGAAGAAAAAATAATCTCAGAATGGCTTGGATAAGTCAAAGCGTTTTAAAGTTATCACCACTTAAAGTGACACTGGTCAGATTTTAAAAAAAATTGCCTGATCCTTAAGGTGAAATAAGTCTGTGTCCAAAAGGGGTTAAACTCACCATCCTGATCACTATTGGATCCAACACCAATACTCTGTTTTCTCCGCCAGGCTGCATCTGGGACATAATGTTTTGGCTGCCAAGGTAAAATGCCTGTGTACCGCACTTGACTGTTGTAACTAATCAGTGACATCAGTGGCGTACAGCACCAAGGCCAGTGATTAGCTGCAGTCATCATGTGTGCTATTACACTATAGCTTCCTATATAAATGATTATTTTAAAGGATGTTGATGCAAGTTGGAAAAACCCTTTAAGTGTCAAAATTTGCATGAAACTATAGGGTGGGCCTCTAGAGTCACTTCTACTGGTGGGCCCTTGGCACCCCAGTCCGACACTGACTATAGTGACTACAAATGGTATGATAGTAGTATGAAACATTATTTTTATTTGACAAAAATTTACATATATTTTTTTCCATATAATCATGTACAGCAACGTATAATGGAATCACGTCCATATATGGATTTTAATTTATTTAATTTTTATGCTTTGTAATTATATATTTTTTCATATATTTTGTATTTCTTTATTTTTTTCTTATTTTAATATAATTTTTTTTTAAATAAATTTTTGTATCAATAAATGTCCAGTCCTGCATGCAAAACTAGAATGAGGAGTGCACACCTACTTTCTTTCTTTTGCAATATATTTTTCTGGTGATGCTAGAATCCCCTTTCAGAGATTCACTCACAGTGGGTAAATAAAGTTTCCTTTGCTGTGTTCCAAGGCTTGTTAAAATGTAAGGAAAAAGGGTGAAGTTTGTGAGGTAGTAGATTAGTGGAGGAGAGAGGGATTTATGGGATCACTTCCTAATTTTAGTTTTCCTTTACATAGTAATATACTAGTTTATAAGGCTGAAAAAAGACATCTGTCCATCCAGTTCAGCCTGTCATCCTGTAAGTTGATCCATAGGAAGGTAACAAAAAAACTGTGAGGTAGAAGCCAATTTTCCCCACTTAAGGGGAAAAATTCCTTCCCGACTCCAATCAGGCAATCAGAATAACTCCCTGGATCAATGACCCCTTTCTAGTAGCTATTACCTGTAATATTATTAAACTCCAGAAATACATCCAGGCCCCTCTTAAACTCTTTTAGTGAACTCACCATCACCATCTCCTCAGGCAAAGAGTTCCATTATCTCACTGCTCACATTGCTGTTCACTAAAATTCCTAGGTCCTTTTCCATGTCAGTGTTACCCAGTGTTTTACCATTTAGTATGTACGGGTGACTTGCATTATTCCTTCCCATGTGCATAGCCTTACATTTGCAGTTTTAAACCTCATCTGCCACTTCTCTGCCCAACCCTCCAATCTATCCAGATCCATCTGTAGCAGTATACCGTCCTCTTCTGTGTTAATTACTTTACACAGTTTAGTGTCATCTACAAAAATTTATATTTTACTATGCAAGCCTTCTACAAGATCATTAATAAATATATTGAAGAGAATAGGGCCCAATACTGACCCCTGAGGTACTCCACTAGTGACAGTGACCCAATCTGAGTGGGTACTATTAATAACCACCCTCTGTTTTCTATTACTGAGCCAGTTACTTACCAACATACAGACATTTTCTCCCAGTCCAAGCATTCTCATTTTATATACTAACCTTTTATGTGGTACAGTGTCAAATGCTTTGGAGAAGTCCAGCTATACGACATCCATTGATTCGCCGCCGTCAAGTCTAGAACTTACCTCTTCATAGAAACCGATAAAATTTGTTTGACATGACCGATCCCTCATGAAGCCATGCTGATATGGCGTTATTTGCCTACCTTCATTGAGGTACCCCAAGATAGCATCTCTTAGAAAACCTTCAAACAGTTTACCCACGACAGATGTTAAACTTACTGGTCTATAGTTTCCGGGCTCTGTTTTTGGACCCTTTTTGAATATTGACAACATATTTGCTATGTGCCAATCATGTGGAACACTCCCTGTCAGTATAGAGTCCTTAAATATCAGAAATAAGGGTCTTGCTATGACATTACTTAATTCTCTTAGGATATGGGGGTGTATGCCATTTGGTTCTGGCGATTTGTCTATTTTAATCTTTTTAAGACGCTTCTATACTTCTTCCTGGGTAAGACAGGGCACTTTTAATGGGGAATGTACTATTACATTCTGCATTTAATCTGCATTTAATCTGACAAATTATTTTCCTTAGTGAAAAAAATATTTTATAGCTTTGCTTTCTCCTCATTGCTCTCTGCAACTCCCCCCACATTACTCTTTAGTTATATTATTCTTCCTAAAAATGTATGAATAAATTAACAACTAGGTTTTTACTATTCTCCTTGTTATAGTGGTTTAACCATACAAAATCTGACAATACCAACACTGATTAAGGTCCTTTTATAGATTATCTGCCAATAAATAGCTTAAATTGAAGATACATAATTTGATCAGCACTTTTTATTACTTTACTTTAAACTGTTCAATATTTTATTGTGTTTTCTCATGTATTGTGAAATATAGAAACATAGAATGTGTCGGCAGATAAGAACCATTTGGCCCACCTAGTCTGCCCAATATACTGAATACTATGAATAGCCCCTGGCCCTATCTAATATGAATGATGGCCTTATGCCTATCCCATGCTTGCTTAAACTCCTTCACTGTATTTGCAGCTACCACTTCTGCAGGAAGGCTATTCCATGCATCCACTACTCTCTCAGTAAAGTAATACTTCCTGATATTACTTTTAAACCTTTGCCCCTCTAATTTAAAACTATGTCCTCTTGTAGCAGTTTTTCTTCTTTTAAATATTCTCTCCTCTTTTACCTTGCTGATTCCCTTTATGTATTTAAAAGTTTCTATCATATCCCCTCTGTCTCGTCTTTATTCCAAGCTATACATGTTAAGATCCTTTAATTTTTCCTGTTAAGTTTTATCCTGCAATCCATGTACTAGTTTAGTAGCTCTTCTCTGAACTCTCTCCAAAGTATTAATATCCTTCTGGATATATGGCCTCCAGTACTGAGCACAATACTCCAAATGAGGTCTCACTAGTGCTCTGTAGAGCGGCATGAGCACCTCCCTCTTTCTACTGGTAATGTCTCTCCCTATACACCCAAGCATTCTGCTAGCATTTCCTGCTGCTCTATGACATTGTCTGCCTACCTTTAAAGGGACACTGACAGGCCCAAAAAACATATTTAGGTATATATATGACAGTACAGTTCTTATAAAGTGTATTAGAATCATCTAAGTATCCCCCCTGTCCACCTTATAAATACAGTAAAATGAAGTTTTATAACCTGCTTGAATCGTGTTCAATCTGCCCAAGGGGCGGCATTTCATCTCAACTTGCGCCCAGCCAGCCTCCCAGCCTCCCCAACTGCCGTTTGAAGCGCCGCACAGCTCATCAATATTCACTTCGCTGGGCGGCGCACTAATCCGCACTAATCATATCGCGCCTGCGCACTAATTAACCCCTTTTGAGATGTAACAGAGCAGCGCTCTGAAGCGCTGCTATGAACTGTGCCCGGCGCATGCGCATAAAGCAGAGGCTGCATCGGCCTCTGAGAATCAGACTGTGCGCAGGCGCGATGCGATCCCGGCCAGTGAGGGTGCCGGGCGCATGCGCTGAAGATGAGCCGGAGGCCGATGCCCATAGTATTGTATTGGGCATGCGCCGGATCTTGCGTCGGGGACACTAGTAGCCGCCCAGCGAAGTGAATATTGATGAGCTGGGCGGCGCTTCAAACGGCAGTTGGGGGAGGCTGGCTGGGCGCAAGTTGAGATGAAACGCCGCCCCTTGGGCAGATTGAACACGATTCAAGAAGGTTATAAAACTTAATTTTACTGTATTTATAAGGTGGACAGGGGGGATACTTAGATGATTCTAATACACTTTATAAGACCTGTACTGTCATATATATACCTAAATATGCTTTTTGGGCCTGTCAGTGTCCCTTTAAGTCTTCTGAAATAATGACCCCTAAATCCCTTTCCTCAGATACTGAGGTTAGGACTGTATCACTGATTTTATATTCTGCTCTTGGGTTTTTACGCCCTAGGTGCATTATCTTGCACTTATCAACATTAAATGTTAGTTGCCAGATTTTTGACCATTCCTCTTGTTTTCCTAAATCCTTTTCCGTTTGGTGTATCCCTCCAGGAACATCAACCCTGTTACAAATCTTTGTGTCATCAGCAAAAAGACACACCTTACCATCGAGGCCTTCTGCAATTTCGCTGATAAAGATATTAAACAATATGGGTCGCAGGACAGATCCCTGAGGTACCCCACTGGTAACAAGATCATGGTCTGAATATACTCAGCCACTGCCTAATCCATTCAACAATATGAGAGTCAAAGCACAAAGACTGTAATTTATTGATAAGCCTTCTATGTGGGACAGTATCAAAAGCCTTACTAAAGTCTAGATAAGCGATGCCCACTGCACCTCCGCCATCTATTATTTTAGTCACCCAATCAAAAAAATCAATAAGATAAGTTTGACATGATCTCCCTGAAGTAAACCCATGCTGTTTTTCATCTTTTAATCCATGGAATTTGAGATGATCCACAATCCTCTCCTTAAGTATGGTTTCAAATTAATTTCCACACTATGTCAGGCTTACTAGCCTATAGTTGCCTGATTTCTCCCTACTACCTTTCTTGTGAATGGGCACAACATTTGCTAATTTCCAATCTTTTGGGACGACTCCTGTTACCATTGATTGGTTAAATAAATTTGTTAATGGTTTTGCTAGTTCACCGCTAAGCTCATTTAATAGCTTTGGATGTATCCCATCAGGCCCCTGTGACTTATTTGCATTAATTTTAGACAGCTGACTTAGAACCTCTTCCTCTGTAAAGACACATGCATCAAAAGATTCATTAGTCTTCATTCCTAACTGAGGTCCTTTTCCTTCATTTTCCTTTGTAAAAACTGAACAGAAGTATTCATTGAGGCAGTTAGATAGTTCTTTATCTTCTTCCATATACCTTCCTTCGTTTGTTTTTAATTTGGTAATTCCTTGTTTTACTTTCCTTTTTTCATTTATGTATCTGAAGAATGTCTTATCACCTTTTTTTCACTGACTGAGTTAATTTCTCTTCTGCCTGTGCTTTAGAAGCTCTTATAACTTGCTTGGTCTCTCTCTGCCTAATCTTATAAATTTGCCTGTCATCCTCGCTTTTATTTATTTATAATTACTAAATGCTATCTTTTTGTTTTTAATGATTTTGGCCACTTTTGCTGAGTACCACAGTGGTCTCTTCCTTTTTTTTTATTTTACTGACAAGCCTAATGCAATTATCTGTTGCCTTCAATAGTGCCGCTTTTAAGTAGTCCCATTTCTCCTGGACTCCATTGAAACTGTTCCAAATTGATAGGTTCTTATATACCTCTAATCTAATTTTAGAAAAGTCAGTTCTAAAATCTAAAACTGTTTTTGTGTGGTGTGACTCAGTCACTGTACTTATAGTAAACCACACTGACTGGTGATCACTAGATCTTAAGCTTTCCCCTACAGTAATATCAGATACCAAATTCCCATTTATGAATACTAAATCTAAAATGGCCTCCTTTTGGGTTGGCTCATTCACTACTTGCTGTAGAGATAATCCCAGTAGGGAATTTAGAATATCTGTACTCCTTGCAGAACTAGCTATTTTGGTTTTCCAGTTTACATCAGGAAGATTAAAGTCTCCCATAATGATAACTTCCCCGTTCAATGTCATTTTAGCTATTTCCTCAACTAGTAGATCATCAAATTCTTTGACTTGGCTAGGTGGTCTATATATCACACCTACACGAGTTACCTTATGATTATTAAGCTGCAACGTAACCCAAACTGACTCTAAATTGGTCTCGCTAATTTGTATTAAATTTGATTTTATGCTATCTTTCACATACAGGGCCACCCCTCCCCCTTTCTTGCCTCCTCTGTCTTTCCTATGTAGAGAGAACCCTAGTATTGTTATATCCCAGTCATTACTCCCATTGAACCATGTCTCAGTAACAGGCACTAAATCTTTATTCTCAGATGCCATTATAGACTCAAGTTCATTGATCTTTTTCCCTAAACTGCGAGCATTTGTAGACAAGACTCTGAGCTTGTCATTTCTTAACCTATGTGCTACTGGCATCTTCTGGCATTGTTCCCGGGGGCAGTCAGACTGCTGGATTATCACTCTTTTGCCCCCTTATCTTAGTTTAAATGCTCCTGAGCAAATACATTGGACTGTTCACTGAGGACATTTGTTCCCTTGAGAGAAAGAGGCAAACCATCTTTCTTGTACAATTCTTTTCCATTCCAACGAGAGCTAACATGAGACACAAAGACAAACCCTTGGTTCAGACACCATTCACCAAGCTATACATTTTAGATTTGCATAACCCCATCATAACATCCACTGATTGTTAATGCAGGACCACAGATGCATAACCATGCCAAAATAACGGGTCCCAACATTCAGACTTAAACATATCCAACTTTTATCACCCATCTACTTGATAGGATGATTCTGGTCAAAATACAACTTTGTATTATGACTTATTATGCTGTTACCACTTCTTCAGAAAGTGAGATATGACTTAATTCCCTGTCCTTAATTTAATGATTTACTGTACCTTGAGTGTTGTTCACTCCTTTTATAAAATAGTTAAATTAGAAATAAACAATTTTCTATACTCTGCCTAGTAAAAACGTCATTATACACTGCTCAAAAAAATAAAGGGAACACAAAAATAACATCCTAGATCTGAATTAATTAAATATTTTTTCTGAAATACTTTGTTCTTTACATAGTTGAATGTGCTGACAACAAAATCACACAAAAATAAAAAAATGGAAATCACATTTTTTAACCCATGGAGGTCTGGATTTGGAGTCACACTCAAAATTAAAGTGGAAAAACACACTACAGGCTGATCCAACTTTGATGTAATGTCCTTAAAACAAGTCAAAATGAGACTCAGTAGTGTGTGTGGCCTACACGTGCCTGTATGACCTCCCTACAACGCCTGTGCATGCTCCTGATGAGGTGGCGGACGGTCTCCTGAGGGATCTCCTCCCAGACCTGGACTAAAGCATCTGCCAACTCCTGGACAGTCTGTGGTGCAACGTGACGTTGGTGGATAGAGCGAGACATGATGTCCCAGATGTGCTCAATTGGATTCAGGTCTGGGGAATAGGCGGGCCAGTCCATAGCATCAATGCCTTCGTCTTGCAGGAACTGCTGACACAATCCAGCCACATGAGGTCTAGCATTGTCTTGCATTAGGGTGAACCCAGGGTCAACCGCACCAGCATATGGTCTCACAAGGGGTCTGAGGATCTCATCTCGGTACCTAATGGCAGTCAGGCTACCTCTGGCGAGCACATGGAGGGCAGTGCGGCCCTCCAAAGAAATGCCACCCCACACCATTACTGACCCAATGCCAAATCGGTCATGCTGGAGGATGTTGCAGGCAGCAGAACGTTCTCCACGGCATCTCCAGACTCTGTCACATCTGTCACATGTGCTCAGTGTGAACCTGCTTTCATCTGTGAAGAGCACAGGGCGCCAGTGGCGAATTTGCCAATCTTGGTGTTCTCTGGCAAATGTCAAACGTCCTGCACGGTGTTGGGCTGTAAGTACAACCCCCACCTGTGGACGTCGGGCCCTCATATCACCCTCATGGAGTCTGTTTCTGACCGTTTAAGCAGACACATGCACATTTGTGGCCTGCTGGAGGTCATTTTGCAGGGCTCTGGCAGTGCTCCTCCTGTTCCTCCTTGCACAAAGGCGGAGGTAGCGGTCCTGCTGCTGGGTTGTTGCCCTCCTACGGCCTCCTCCACAACTCCTGATGTACTGGCCTGTCTTCTGGTAGTGCCTCCATGCTCTGGACACTACGCTGACAGACACAGCAAACCTTCTTGCCACAGCTCGCATTGATGTGCCATCCTGGATAAGCTGCACTACCTGAGCCACTTGTGTGGGTTGTAGACTCCGTCTCATGCTACCACTAGAGTGAAAGCACCGCCAGCATTAAAAAGTGACCAAAACATCAGCCACGAAGCATAGGAACTGAGAAGTGGTCTGTGGTTACCACCTGCAGAACCACTCCTTTATTGGGGGTGTCTTGCTAATTGCCTATAATTTCCACCTGTTGTCTATCCCATTTGCACAACAGCATGTGAAATTGATTGTCACTCAGTGTTGCTTCCTAAGTGGACAGTTTGACTTCACAGAAGTGTGATTGACTTGGAGTTACATTGTGTTGTTTAAGTGTTCCCTTTATTTTTTTGAGCAGTGTATATACTGTCCCTTTAAAGGTAGTCTGTTCACATCTTTGACCATGATAAATGGCAGACAGCACTAGGTAGGTATTGGAGAGAGTAGTGCAAACATATCTTTTGTGGAGCTTTTTGTTATCGGGAGCAATGTGAATATTAAGTATTATTCTGCAAGATACAGATACTGCTCATGAACAGCTTCACTGTGAAATGCTTTTTGCAATGAGCCACTCCACAGCCCCACCCTCTGTTTTAAGTGACAGCTGTAGCATCCAACCAGATGTCCTAATAGAAGATTGCATTTACAAAGGGTGTTATCACATGTATAAACAACATCTTCAAGGCAGCAGAATGGTCATAGTTGAATCGCTGATGATAATCAGTGATGTAATATTCATAATACAATCTTAGTACACAAATAAAAAAAGAACATAAACAGGGACAGGTCAGGGGAGAAGGATTGGAGGGGAAGCTTGGGGGGGTGCTATTACTGCATTTCAGGTCCCATCGGATGATGGGTTAGTAGTATAATTTCTACAGAGGGTCTGAGTAGAGAGTACGATCTGAATTACTAACACTTGTTACTTAAACCTAGTGTTTTCCTTTCAACCCTGTTGTGTATTATCCTTCGGTGCTAGGAAGCTGGGAACCCTCAAAATTTCTGCCAAGGCTGCCATATTGCAGCAAATTTTTGTGGTGTATGCTTTTTCCAGTGCGCCAATTGTTCTGTTGGTCCAATGTGGAATTGAGGGGGGGGGGGGGAAGGTCTGTCTGCTTCCAGCATGTAGCTATTAGCAGTCTGGCTGTAGCTAGTAAAATCCAACAGAGCACTTGTATATGTTTAGACCCTCTGAAGCCAGTAAATATACCAAATAAACACATTTTTGGAGTTACTGAAATAATTGTTTTACAAAGGCTAGACAGCAATGTGCAAATCTCAGTCCAGTATACTGCAATTTTTGGACAAGTCCACCATATATGACCATGGGAGCCTATATCGTTGTTACATCTCCAACAGATGGGGCTGACATCTGGGAACATTTGATGTAGACATTGTGGTGTGTAATACCATTGAGTCAATATTTTATAGCTGTTTTCCTGCAGCATGACACACCTGGACATCCTGGTGGTGCCAGATAGTATGAAACTAATTTCTTGTTCTGTAAATTGTATCTTCAACTCTTGTTCCCAAGAGGAAATAAAGGGGTATTTTTTAGGGCTCATAAAACATAATAAAAAGTTGTATCATTTAGAGCTCTCCTTTTTATCTACAGTTATGGCCAAAAGTTTTGAGAATGACACAAATATTCGTTTTCACAAAGTTTGCTGCTAAACTGCTTTTAGATCTTTGTTTCAGTTGTTTCTGTGATGTAGTGAAATATAATTACACGCACTTCATACGTTTCAAAGGCTTTTATCGACAATTACATTACATTTATGCAAAGAGTCAGTATTTGCAGTGTTGGCCCTTCTTTTTCAGGACCTCTGCAATTCGACTGGGCATGCTCTCAATCAACTTCTGGGCCAATTTCTGACTGATAGCAACTAGGGATGAGCGAACCCGAACTGTATAGTTCGGGTTCGTACCGAATTTTGGGGTGTCCGTGACACGGACCCGAACCCGAACATTTTCGTAAAAGTCCGGGTTCGGTGTTCAGCGCTTTCTTGGCGCTTTTTGAAAGGCTGCAAAGCAGCCAATCAACAAGCGTCATACTACTTGCCCCAAGAGGCCATCACAGCCTTGCCTACTATTGGCATGGCTGTGATTGGCCAGTGCAGCATGTGACCCAGCCTCTATATAAGCTTGGGTCACGTAGTGCTGCACGTCACTCTGCTGATTCAAGCATAGGGAGAGGTTGCTGCTACGACGTTAGGGCGAGATTAGGCAGATTAACTCCTCCAAAAGACTTCATTCTGTGATCGATCTCCAGCTGTGGATCATTGAAGTGCTAATATCGACTTGCTCACTTTTTTTAGGCTGCCCAGAGCGTTTTTAGATCACTTTTTTCTGGGGTGATTGGCGGCCATTTTGTGGCTTGTGGTGCGCCAGCACAAGCTACCACCAAGTGCTTTTAACCATCAATAGTGTGGTTATTTTTTGCTATATCCTACATCAGCTGCAGGCTGAGCCTGTGTCACCAAAGTGCATTTAACCATCAACAGTCTGGTTATTTTTTGGCCATATACTACATCAGGTGCAGGCTGAGCCTGTGTCACCCAAGTGCATTTAACCATCAACAGTGTGGTTATTTTTTGGCCATATACTACATCAGGTGCAGGCTGAGCCTGTGTCACCCAAGTGCATTTAACCATCAACAGTGTGGTTAATTTTTGGCTATATACTACATCAGGTGCAGGCTGAGCCTGTGTCTCCCAAGTGTATTTAACCATCAACAGTGTGGTTAATTTTTGGCCATATACTACATCAGGTGCAGGCTGAGCCTGTGTCACCCAAGTGCATTTAACCATCAATAGTGTGGTTATTTTTTGGCCATATACTATTTCAGGGGCAAGTTGAGCCTGTCACCCAGCGCCTAAAAAATAGACCTGACATTTCTATTCAACCAAATCTGTACTGTTTTAGCTGGTCAAGTTATTTGTAGTGACCGTAAAAGCACAGTTTTTGTTCTGGGTTGAAAAACTATTCCCAAATTTGCCATTCTCAAAATAACTAAGTAGTTTGTTATATGAGGCCTACTTGAAATCTATCCCAAAAAGGATATCTTAGATTCAAGGTGCTGATAGTGTCATTCAGAAAAACTTAACACACACGCTACCGTGCAGATACAAGTCTAATTATGTGATTAAACGTATACCTGTCACACAGCGCAAAAAAAAAATAGGCCTCACATTTCTATTCAACCAAATCTGTACTGTTTGAGCTGGTCAAATTATTCCCAAATTTGCCATTTTCAAAATTGTGGTGAACGGGAACAATGAGGAAAACATCTAATAAGGGACGCGGACATGGACATGGACATGGTCGTGATGGTGTTAGTGGACCCTCTGGTGCTGGGAGAGGACGTGGCCGTTCTGCCACAGCCACACGTCCTAGTGAACCAACTACCTCAGGTCCCAGTAGCCAGCAGAATTTACAGCGATATTTGGTGGGGCCCAATGCCGTTCTAAGGATGGTAAGGCCTGAGCAGGTACAGGCATTAGTCAATTGGGTGGCCGACAGTGCATCCAGCAAGTTCACATTATCTCCCACCCAGTCTTCTGCAGAAAGCGCACAGATGGTGCATGAAAACCAAGCCCATCAGTCTGTCACATCACCCCCATGCATATCAGGGAAACTGTCTGAGCCTCAAGTTATGCAGCAGTCTCTTATGCTGTTTGAAGACTCTGCTGCCAGGGTTTCCCAAGGGCATCCACCTAGCCCTTCCCCAGGGGTGGTAGAGATAGAATGCACTAACGCACAACCACTTATGTTTCTTGATGATGAGGACATGGGAATACCACCTCAGCACGTCTCTGATGATGACGAAACACAGGTGCCAACTGCTGCGTCTTTCTGCAGTGTGCAGACTGAACAGGAGGTCAGGGATCAAGACTGGGTGGAAGACGATGCAGGGGACGATGAGGTCCTAGACCCCACATGGAATGAAGATCGTGCCACTGACTTTCAGAGTTCGGAGGAAGAGGCAGTGGTGAGACCGAGCCAACAGCGTAGCAAAAGAGGGAGCAGTGGGCAAAATCAGAACACCCGCCGCCAAGAGACTCCGCCTGCTACTGACCGCCGCCATCTGGGACCGAGCACCCCAAAGGCAGCTTCAAGGAGTTCCCTGGCATGGCACTTCTTTAAACAATGTGCTGACGACCCGAGTGGTTTGCACGCTGTGCCATCAGAGCCTGAAGCGAGGCATTAATGTTCTGAACCTTAGCACAACCTGCATGACCAGGCACCTGCATGCAAAGCATGAACTGCAGTGGAGTAAACACCTTAAAAACAAAGAAGTCACTCAGGCTCCCCCTGCTACCTCTTCTGCTGCTGCCGCCTCGGCCTCTTCTGCTGCTGCCGCCGCCTCGGCCTCTTCCTCCGCCTCTGGAGGAACGTTGGCACCTGCCGCCCAGCAAACATGGGATGTACCACCAACACCACCACCTGCGTCACCAAGCATCTCAACCATGTCACACGGCAGCGTTCAGCTCTCCATCTAACAAACATTTGAGAGAAAGCGTAAATTCCCACCTAGCCACCCTCGATCCCTGGCCCTGAATGCCAGCATTTCTAAACTACTGGCCTATGAAATGCTGTCATTTAGGCTGGTGGACACAGACAGCTTCAAACAGCTCATGTCGCTTGCTGTCCCACAGTATGTTGTTCCCAGCCGCCACTACTTCTCCAAGAGAGCCGTGCCTTCCCTGCACAACCAAGTGTCAGATAAAAACAAGTGTGCACTGCGCAACGCCATCTGTGGCAAGGTCCACCTAACCACAGATACGTGGACCAGTAAGCACGCCCAGGGACGCTATATCTCCCTAACTGCACACTGGGTAAATGTAGTGGCGGCTGGGCCCCAGGCGGAGAGCTGTTTGGCGAACGTCCTTCCGCCGCCAAGGATCGCAGGGCAACATTCTTTGCCTCCTGTCTCCTCCTCCTCCTACTCAGCTTCCTCCTCCTCTTCTTCCACCTGCTCATCCAGTCAGCCACACACCTTCACCACCAACTTCAGCACAGCCCGGGGTAAACGTCAGCAGGCCGTTCTGAAACTCATATGTTTGGGGGACAGGCCCCACACCGCACAGGAGTTGTGGCGGGGTATAGAACAACAGACCGACGAGTGGTTGCTGCCGGTGAGCCTCAAGCCCGGCCTGGTGGTGTGCGATAATGGGCGAAATCTCGTTGCAGCTCTGGGACTAGCCGGTTTGACGCACATCCCTTGCCTGGCGCATGTGCTGAATTTGGTGGTGCAGAAGTTCATTCGCAACTACCCCGACATGTCAGAGCTGCTGCATAAAGTGCGGGCCGTCTGTTCGCGCTTCCGGCGTTTAACCCTACTGCTGCACGCCTGTCTGTGCTACAGCGTAACTTCGGCCTTCCCGCTCACTGCCTCATATGCGATGTGCCTACCAGGTGGAACTCCACCTTGCACATGCTGGACAGACTGTGCGAGCAGCAGCAGGCCATAGTGGAGTTTCAGCTGCTGCACGCACGGGTCAGTCGCACTGCGGAACAGCACCACTTCACCACCAATGACTAAGCCTCCATGCGAGACCTGTGTGCCCTGTTGCGCTGTTTCGAGTACTCCACCAACATGGCCAGTGGCAATGACGCCGTTATCAGCGTTACAATACCACTTCTATGTCTCCTTGAGAAAACACTTAGGGCGATGATGGAAGAGGAGGTGGCCCAGGAGGAGGAGGAGGAGGAGGAAGAGGGGTCATTTTTAGCACTTTCAGGCCAGTCTCTTAGAAGTGACTCAGAGGGAGGTTTTTTGCAACACCAGAGGCCAGGTACAAATGGGGCCAGACAGGGCCCACTACTGGAGGACGAGGATGAGGAGGAGGTGGAGGAGGGTGAGGATGAAGCATGTTCACAGCGGGGTGGCACCCAAAGCAGCTCGGGCCCATCACTGGTGCGTGGCTGGGGGGAAACACAGGACGATGACGATACGCCTCCCACAGAGGACAGCTTGTCCTTACCTCTGGGCAGCCTGGCACACATGAGCGACTACATGCTGCAGTGCCTGCGCAACGACAGCAGAGTTGCCCACATTTTAACGTGTGCAGACTACTGGGTTGCCACCCTGCTGGATCCCCGGTACAAAGACAATGTGCCCACCTTACTTCCTACACTGGAGCGTGATAGGAAGATGCGCGAGTACAAGCGCACGTTGGTAGACGCGCTACTGAGAGCATTCCCAAATGTCACAGGGGAACCAGTGGAAGCCCAAGGAGAAGGCAGAGGAGGAGCAAGAGGTCGCCAACGCAGCTGTGTCACGGCCAGCTCCTCTGAGGGCAGGGTTAGCATGGCAGAGATGTGGAAAAGTTTTGTCACCACGCCACAGCTAACTGCACCACCACCTGATACGGAACGTGTTAGCAGGAGCCAACATTTCACTAACATGGTGGAACAGTACCTGTGCACACCCCTCCACGTACTGACTGATGGTTCGGACCCATTCAACTTATGGGTCTCCAAATTGTCCACGTGGCCAGAGCTAGCCTTTTATGCCTTGGAGGTGCTGGCCTGCCCGGCGGCCAGCGTTTTGTCTGAACGTGTATTCAGCACGGCAGGGGGCGTCATTACAGACAAATTCATCCGCCTGTCTACAGCCAATGTGGACAAGCTGACGTTTATAAAAATGAACCAGGCATGGATCCCACAGGACCTGTCCATCCCTTGTGCAGATTAGATATTAACTACCTCCCCTTAACAATATATTATTCTACTCCAGGGCACTTCCTCATTCAATCCTATTTTTATTTTCATTTTACCATTATATTGCGGGGCAACCCAAAGTTGAATGAACCTCTCCTCTGTCTGGGTGCCGGGGCCTAAATGTGTGACAGTGGCCTGTTCCAGTGGTTGGTGACGTGAAGCCTGATTCTCTGCTATGATATGAAGACTGATTCTGTGCTGACATAAGGCCAGATTCTCTGTTACGGGACCTCTCTCCTCTGCCTGGGTGCCTGGGCCTAAATATGTGACAGTGGCCTGTTCCAGTGGTGGGTGACGTGAAGCCTGATTCTCTGCTATGACATGGAGACTGATTCTGCGCTGACATAAGGCCAGATTCTCTGTTACGGGACCTCTCTCCTCTGTCTGGGTGCCAGGGCCTAAATATGTGACAGTGGCCTGTTCCAGTGGTGGGTGACGTGAAGCCTGATTCTCTGCTATGACATGAAGACTGATTCTGTGCTGACATAAGGCCAGATTCTCTGTTACGGGACCTCTCTCCTCTGCCTGGGTGCCGGGGCCTAAATATGTGACAGTGGCCTGTTCCAGTGGTGGGTGACGTGAAGCCTGATTCTCTGCTATGACATGAAGACTGATTCTGTTCTGACATAAGGCCAGATTCTCTGTTACGTGACATCTCTCCTCTTCCTGGGTGCCTGGCCTAAATATGTGACAGTGGCCTGTTCCAGTGGTGGGTGACGTGAAGCCTGATTCTCTGCTATGACATGAAGACTGATTCTGTGCTGACATGAAGCCAGATTCTTTGCTATGGCATGAAGAGACTGATTCTCTGCTGACGTGAAGCCAGATTCTCTGCTATGGGACCTCTGTCCAATTGATATTGGTTAATTTTATTTATTTTTTTATTCATTTCCCTATCCACATTTGTTTGCAGGGGATTTACCTACATGTTGCTGCCATTTGCAGCCCTCTAGCTCTTTCCTGGGCTGTTTTACAGCCTTTTTAGTGCCCAAAAGTTCGGGTCATCATTGACTTTAATGGGGTTCGGGTTCGGGACGAAGTTCGGGTCGGGTTCGGATCCCGAACCCGAACATTTCCGGGAAGTTCGGCCGAACTTCTCGAACCCGAACATCCAGGTGTTCGCTCAACTCTAATAGCAACCCATTCTTTCATAATAACTTCTTGAAGTTTGTCTGAATTAGTGGTTTTTTTTTGTTCACCGGCCTCTTGAGGATTGACCACAAGTTCTCAATGGGATTAAGATCTGGGGAGTTTCCAAGCCATGGACCCAAAATGTCAACGTTTTGGTCCCCGAGCCACTTAGTTATTACTTTTGCCTTATGGCACGGTGCTCCATCGTGCTGGAGAATGCATTGTTCTTCACCAAACTGTTGTTGGATTGTTGGAAGAAGTTGCTGTTGGAGGGTGTTTTGCTTCCATTCTTTATTCATGGCTGTGTTTTTGGGCAAAATTGTGAGTGAGCCCACTCCCTTGGATGAGAAGCAACCCCACCCATGAATGGTCTGAGGATGCTTTACTGTTGGCATGACAAAGGACTGATGGTAGCGCTCACCTTTTCTCCTCTGGACAAGCCTTTTTCCAGATGCCCCAAACAATCGGAAAGAGGCTTCATCGGAGAATATGACTTTGCCCCAGTCCTCAGCAGTCCATTCACCAAACTTTCTGCAGAAGATCAATCTGTCCCTGATGGGTTTTTTTGGAGAGAAGTGGCTTCTTTGCTGCCCTTCTTGACACCAGGCCATCTTCCAAAAGTCTTCGCCTCACTGTGAGTGCAGATGCGCTCACAACTGCCTGCTGCCATTCCTGAGCAAGCTCTGCACTGGTGGCACTCCGATCCCGCAGCTGAATCCTCTTTAGGAGACGATCCTGGTGCTTGCTGGACTTTCTTGGATGCCCTGAAGCCTTCTTAACAAGAATTGAACCTCTTTCCTTGAAGTTCTTGATGATCCTATAAATTGTTGATTGAGGTGCAATATCCTTGCCTGTGAAGCCATTTTTATGCAACGCAATGATGGCTGCACACGTTTCTTTGCAGGTCACCATGGTTAACAATGGAAGAACAATGATTTCAAGCATCACCCTCCTTTTAACATGTCAAGTCTGCCATTTTAACCCAATCAGCCTGACATAATGAACTCCAGCCTTGTGCTCGTCAACATTCTCACCTGAGTTAACAAGACGATTACTGAAATGATCTCAGCAGGTCCTTTAATGACAGCAATGAAATGCAGTGGAAAGTTTTTTTTTTGGGATTAAGTAAATTTTCATGGCAAAGAAGGACTATGCAATTCATCTGATCACTCTTCATAACATTCTGGAGTATATGCAAATTGCTATTATAGAAACTTAAGCAGCAACTTTTCCAATTTCCAATATTTATGTAATTCTCAAAACTTTTGGCCACGACTGTACTTTGTAGTGCCAGTGTCTGAAAGATAGAGAGCTCGGTAGAAACTTGGGAAGCTACTTTTTGTTTTTAACCACCTCCCGACCGCCTAACGCAGGGATGCATCCTGCGGGCGGCCGGGTTATTCCTCCTGGACGCATATACGCGTCATCTTGCGAGACGCGAGATGACGCGCATATGCGGCCCACTCATGCGCAGTGCGGGTCAGCAAAAGGCGCACAAGGAGTTGATCACCAGCCTGCCAGCCAATGATCAGCGCTGGCAGGTTGGTGACTTTTAAAATAACGAACCACCAGTCATATAACACATTATATTTATAAATATAATGTGTTAAATGGCTTCTGTGCTCTCTGCTGGGTCCTTTTCGTGGGTTGGTCCCAGCAGAGAACACAGATCACAGTGAGTACACCAAGTACTACATATTTAGCCCCAGATCACCCCCCATCACCCCAATTAACCCCTTGATCACCCCTGTCAATCACTAGTGAAAGGGGAAAAAGTGATCAGTGTAAACTGTCACTTTTTTTTTTTCACCAGTATTGACTGTTAGGTTTAGGTTAGTTTAGGCCCCTTTGGTAGGTAGTTAGCTTCAGTTAGCGCCCAGCCCACCGCACCACAGTCACTGATTCGCTGATTAGCGTATCGCTAATCAGCATTGGTACTTTATAGTATCTGTAAGTGATCAGAACTGATCACAGTCAGATCTATAATAGTATTAGTGTCACCTTAGCTCGCCCTCCACCCAATACGCAGTGTTTGCCCGATCAGGTCTGATCGGTCGCCCACACGTGCGTTCACCCATGGCCGCCCCGCCGCAGTGACAAATTTTTTTTTTTTTTTTTTTATCACTGCACAATTACTACACAAGCACTGCGGCGATAAAAAAATCGGTTTTGATATTTTTTAGCACTCGCCGCAGGCTTCCTGTACTTTGCTAGCCTCCCATTTGTAAGACAGGGTTGCTTTTTTTCTTGGGTAGTCTCAGGGAATACCCCCTAAATTTAGTTGACCAAATGGCAAGGAAGGGGCATTCTTCTGAAGAGGCCTACAGGCTTCTGACCCAGTCAGATGAGGAATGGGAACCCTCATCTGACGAATCCAGCGGGTCAGAATACGAACCTGTAGAAAGCAGTGGCAGTCTGACCCAAAGTTCGGACGATGAGGTTGAGGTCCCTGATACCACCAGGCGTACCTGGCCCTGTGTTGCTAGACCACAGGTTGCGCAGGATCTGATTGAAGGGCAGCAGAGTGGGGCTGGCGCTGTCGGATTACGCGGTGAGGCATACACCAGCAGCGCAGCCCATCCTGGACCTAGTACCAGCACTGCCGTAGAACATGGTGTAGTGGCGAGCACCAGAAGGGCAGTTGAAGCTGGTACGGTGGCACGTGCAGTAGTTCCCCCGCCGCAGCCACCGCACAGACAGGCCCGTAGAGCCCCTAGAGTCCCTGAGGTGCTGGCAAACCCTGAATGGCAGCCCCCATCTTCAACCGCACCAGTCTGGAGTTCGGGTTGAGACAGCTCAGATCGGATCGGCACTGGGGAGCTCTTTAACTTGACTGCCCTGACCACCCTGCCCTATGCTTAGGGGAGTGTTTCCAGAAGTACCACACACAGGTACACTTAGTATAGGGATTGCGTGACACAGGACAGGCACACAGGGGTCTTAGGGCCCTTTCACACAGAGCTGCTGCAAACCTCTCCTTTCACCTGGGACAAAGTGCATAATGTACTTTGCCACATCTCTGGGCGATTTGCGCTTTGCACATTGTACCATGGGGAAGGAGAGGTTTGTCCTCTAAAGGTAAAAAACAAAAAACAAAAAAAAAAAAATCACAGGTAAGCAAAAAAGTTAATGTTCCAAAAGTTTAATAAAGTTTATAAAAGTTAATGTTCTGTTTCAAATGTTATATAAAGTTAATGTTAATAAATTTATTGCGTTGCTGCCTGTTTTTTTTTTTTACCTTCTAGGTGGACCAAGCGATCAACCAGCTGCAGCACTGATGTGCATTCTGACAGAAGCATTGCGCTGCTGTCAGATTACACAAAAGTCGGTGTATGCGGCGCTGCAAGACGAGATTTCTCCTCTGCAGTAAAAAAGGTACTTTTGCCGAGGCTTATGAGCTGAGGGGCGGTGTTCATATGCTTTGGCAAACACTTTGTATATAAAAAAAATATTCCGGCAATGATTTATTCATCCACATCGATTGATGTGAATGGAGAAATCGGGTTTGCCAGGGCATACAGGCTGAGTGGGTTTGGATGTTGGGCAGAGCTCCTATGTCCTGGCAGACGCCTTTCCCCTCTTTTTTTTTTTTGCACATTTTTTGGCAGAGATTTTTTTATCCACATTGATCGATGCGAATGAAGAAATCTGTGCCGTTCATTTTTTTCTTTCAGCCCAGAGACTGAACGAAAAAAAAATATCTCATTACCCGTATGCTCAATATAAGGAGAATAGCAGAAACTCCTAATGCTGGCCATACATGTAATGATTGCGGAGACCCTCAAATTCCAGGGCAGTACAAACACCCCACAAATGACCCCATTTTGGAAAGAAGACACCCCAAGGTATTCGCTGAGGGGCATATTGAGTCCATGAAAGATTGAACTTTTTGTCACAAGTTAGCGGAAAGGGAGACTTTGTGATAAAAAAAAATATAAAAATCAATTTCCGCTAACTTGTGCCAAAAAAAAAAAAAAAACTTCTATGAACTCGCCATGCCCCTCACGGAATACCTTGGGGTGTCTTCTTTCCAAAATGGGGTCACATGTGGGGTATTTATACTGCCCTGGGCAGCAATGAAATACCACCAAATGAAATCTCTATTAGTGAGAAGAAAAGGAGGTAAAATTCATTTGGGTGGTAAGTTGTATGACCGAGCAATAAACCGTGAAAGTAGTGTAGTGCAGAATTGTAAAAAGTGGTCTGGTCATTAAGGGGGTTTAAGCTACGGGGGCTGAGGTGGTTAATGAAATGTAGAATGTGGCCTATTTGAAAATTAGATAGGCACGCTACTAATGGGTTTTCTCTTGGGCTCGTATAAGATGGAACATCATCATCAGGCTAAACAGACAAAAGGGGGACATTTAATAATTTCACTGCATCAGTCAGCGTTGCCCAAAAGGTCGGTGAGGATGCACAGAGTACATCTCGTATTTGCATAAGGGTCAGGTAATGTGGTGCTAAGCTAGATAGGAACTTAGAATCAATCCAAATCCTCACTGTATAGTGGGTTAGTGCGCTAGTTGTACAAAGCATTGTAGAAACTAGAGTGCGGTCTAAGAATAAAAGGGATTGCAGAGGCATGGCATCCTCCATGGAAATGTCTATTCTCCCCGCGGGGGAACAAAGCCAGTCCAAACACCTAGTGCATACAATCACCTTATGATAAGTATATAGGTCAGGGATCCCAAGACGTCCTTTTCTGGGTAGAGATGTCGCGAACATAATATTTTCCATTCGCGAACGGCGAACGGGAATTTCCGCAAATATTCGCGAACGGGCGAACTGGGCGAACCGCCATAGACTTCAATAGACAGGCAAATTTTAAAATCCACAGGGACTCTTTCTGGCTACAATAGTGATGGAAAAGTTGTTTCAAGGGGACTAACACCTGGACTGTGGCATGCCGGAGGGGGATCCATGGAAAAACTCCCATGGAAAATTACGTAGTTGACGCAGAGTG
Source organism: Bufo bufo (assembly GCF_905171765.1). Taxonomy (NCBI): domain Eukaryota; kingdom Metazoa; phylum Chordata; class Amphibia; order Anura; family Bufonidae; genus Bufo; species Bufo bufo. The sequence continues at coordinate 297,606,942 of NC_053393.1, forward strand.
TGGTAAGCTGAATTCGCAATGCGATTAATATTACCTGTATTAATTGCATTGCCATTACAACTTAGATCTGAGTTCCTAATGGTTGTATTGCTAGAATATAACGAAGATTGAGAATATAGTGCTATATTCGTCAATTCTAGCAATACAACCATTAGGAACTCAGATCTAAGTTGTAATCGCAATGCGATTAATACAGGTTATATTAATCGCATTGCGATTACAACTTAGATCTGAGTTCCTAATGGTTGTATTGCTAGAATATAACGAAGATTTGAGAATATAGTGCTATATTCGTCAATTCTAGCAATTCTAGCAATACAACATAAAGTAACACAGTACTGTGTGTTAAGTAGTACTATTCTTATCAGTTTAATCCCTGTTACGTCCCCTATCAGGGGATGTGCATATGGAATCGATTTTAAGAACCGGGAGATGGAAAAAGATGCTTGGTCGGTCCTCCTACTTCAAATTTGGGGCACTGCGCGTGCAATCTAATGTGCCACCAGATATGAGTGGTGTGTTAAGTAGTACTATTCTTATCAGTTTAATCCCTGTTACGTCCCCTATCAGGGGACGTGTATGTGGAATCGATTTTAGGAACCGCAAACGTCAGGGGACGTGTATGGAATAGATTTTAGACAACCGCAAAGAGTTGTCAATAGTTGACACACTCATGACATAAATTTTATACTTCTATGCGTCAATCTTGGTGTAGTTATGACTGTGCTCGTGCGCACGTTTGGGAGATTGCAGGCAATGGGGGTTTTTCAAAGCCTATGGTTGTGCTGAGGTAGTTCAGTGACAGTTAAGTGACCCAGAAAACAGTGTGGGCCCATTGTTGGCCTAGTAGGCTTTAATAATCACCTTAGATGATCACAAAGAAAATGAATGTTTTTTCTATGCAAAATTATCCAGCCGATCGCTTTTGGTCTGTTCACAATAAAGCAACGACCGTATCATCTGGGGTGTGCCAACATTGCCATTGTCAACACACTCATAGAGGTGGTCGCTTCATTGCGATACGCAAGCCCCTTCACCACAACAAGGTAACGATCGTGAAGGGGAATTGACACATGTATGTGCTTTTTTTTTTTTTTTTTTTTTTTTAAGCCACAGTGCAGCACCAGAGGCCAGACAAATTAGGTATTGTTGCACCCGCTGCTGTAGCAGCAGCCAGAAAAATTTATGTTTGTTTCCCAGGCAGAAAGTGCCCTAAAACATTGTGGCTTGAACCCTAGTTGGTGGCGGATAAGCCACGCAAGTCATCCGGCATTCAGAGATAAAATACAGCAGTGTGTGGACCATTTTTGGCTCAAGGCAGCTCATCTCATCAGGCCTTTTTTACTCTAATGTATCGCCCACTGTCAGTCACTTCGGGATCCATTCCTCATTCATCTTAATAAAGGTGAGGAAATCTAGACTTTTTTGACCTAGGCGACTTCTCATCTCAGTGACAATACCTCCTGCTGCACTGAAGGTCCTTTCTGACAGGACACTTGACAGGCCAGAAGTTCTATCGCAAATTGGGATAGCTCAGGCCACAGGTCAAGCCTGCACACCTAGTAGTCAAGGGGTTCATCGCTCCTCAGAGTGTCGATATCTGCAGTTAAGGCGAGGTAGTCTGCTACCTGTCGGTCGAGTCGTTCTCTGAGGGTGGACCCCGAAGGGCTGTGGCTATGCGTAGGACTTAAAAAGCTCCACATGTCCTCCATCAACAACACGTCTGTAAAGCGTCCTGTCCTTGCCGGCGTGGTCGTGGGAGGAGGAGGATTACTTTCACCTCTTCCCCTGTTAGATTCCCGTTGTGCTGTGACATCACCCTTATACGCTGTGTAAAGCATACTTTTTAATTTATTTTAGAACTGCTGCATCCTTTCCGACTTGCGGTAATTCGGTAACATTTCAGGCACTTTCTGCTTATACCGGGGGTCTAGTAGCATCTAATAGTCGTTCTCCTTCAGCCTTTTTATACGAGGGTCCCTCAACAGGCACGACTGCATGAAAGACCCCATTTGCTCAAGGTTGGATGCCGAGCTACTCATGTCCCGTTCCTCATCCTCAGTGATCTCACTGAAGGTATGTTCTTCCCCCCAGCAACGTACAACACCACGGGTACCAGATAGGTGACAACAAGCACCCTGGGATGCCTGTTGTGGTTAGTCTTCCTCCTCCTACAAGCCACATTACTCCTCTGACTCCTCTTCCCCACAATCCTCTTCCAGTGTTGCCGCAGGTCCAGCAAGCGATGCTGATAAGGCTGTTTCTGGTGATGATGGTGACCACAACTCTTCCTCTTCCTCTTAACGCTCATCTATAGCCTGATCCAGCACTCTTCGCAGGGCACGCTCCAGGAAGAAAACAAATGGTATGATGTCGCTGATGGTGCCTTCGGTGCGACTGACTAGGTTTGTCACCTCCTCAAAAGGACGCATGAGCATACAGGCATTGTGCATGAGCGTCCAGTAACGTGGCAAAAAAATTCCCAGCTCCGCAGAGGCTGTCCTAGCACCCCGGTCATACAAATACTCGTTGATGGCTTTTTCTTGTTGGAGCAGGCGGTCGAACATTAGGAGTGTTGAATTCCAACGTGTCGTGCTGTCACAAAACAAGCGCCTCACTGGCATGTTGTTGCCTCTGGATATCTGAAAAGTGCGCCATGGCCATGTAGGAACGCCTGAAATGGCCACACACCTTCCTGGCCTGCTTCAGGAAGTCCTGTAAGCCTGAATACTTATGCACAAAGCATTGTACGATCAGATTACACACATGTGCCATGCACGGCACATGTGTCAACTTGCCCAAATTCAATGCCGCCAACAAATTGCTTCCGTTGTCACACACCACTTTGCCGATCTCCAGTTGGTGCGGAGTCAGCCACTGATATACCTGCCCTGCCCTGACCGTGCTTTGCAGACCAGGTATCAATGGTCAGATGGACCTTTGCCCCAACACTGTGTGCCAGACATGCCATTACTTCCTTTTGCACAATCGAGTACAGGTTGGGGATTGCCTTTTGTGCAAAGAAATTTCGGCCGGGTACCTTCCACTGCGGTGTCCCAATAGCTATAAATTTTTTGAAGGCCTCAGACTCCCAGACTCCATCAGCTTGTATGATAAATGCTGGCGGGCTAAGAGTTCAGACAAGCCAGCTGTCAGACGCCGGGCAAGGGGGTGACTTTGTGACATTGGCTTCTCACGCTCAAACATGTCCTTGACAGACACCTGACTGTAGGCAGATGAGCAGGAACTGCTCAAAGCGAGAGACAGAGTGGCGGATGGTTGAGAGGGGGCAAGGAGGACAGCAGTGGTTGACGTGGCTGAAGATGCTGGACCAGGAGGAGGATGGCGGCTTTGAGTTTGTGTGCTGCTTGTACTTATGTGTTGATCCCATAGGCGTTTGTGATGTGCGATCATGTGCCTTCGCAAAGCAGTTGTACCTAGGTGGGTGTTGGACTTCCCACGACTCAGTTTTTTTTGGCACAGGTTGCAAATGGCATCGCTGTTGTCAGAGGCAGACACACACAAAAAATGCCACACTGCTGAGCTCTGCAATGACGGCATTCTGGTGGTGGCAACAGCATGCGTTGATTGGCGTGCTGTCTGGCTGACCCTGGGTGCCAATGCATGCTGTCTGACTGTGCCACTAGCTCCTTGCGACGACCTCCCCCTGCTTCCAACTCGTCTCCTCCTCCTCTCTGTCTCCCGATCTGAACTTTACCCTTGTTCTTCTTCTCTTCTAGCGGGCACCCACGTGACATCCACGGACACATCGTCATCATCAACCGCTTCACTTGTATATGACAACTCAGCAAAGGAAGCAGCAGCGGGTACAACATCATCATCATCACACCGTACGTCCATGTGTGTAATGCTGCCTGACTGAGACATATCCCTGTTATCTACATCCTCTGGCAATAATGGTTGCACATCACTCATTTCTTCCAACTGATGTGTAAATAACTCCTCTGACAGATCAAGTGAAGCGGCTGTGGTGCTAGTGTTGGTAGTTGCGGCAGGCGGGCGAGTGGTAACTTGAGAGGTGCCCGAAGCTAAGCTGGAGGAGGATGGTACGTCAAGGTACCAAGCAGAAGCTGTAGAAGATTGGGTGTCCTGTGTTAGCCAGTCAACTATGTCCTCAGAACTTTTCGAGTTCAGGGTACGTGGCCTCTGAACACTGGGCGTTATTCTAGGCCCAAGGGGAATCACAGCACCATGACCATGACGGCTCCTGCGGGGTGGCCTGCCTCTGCCTGTCATTTTTTTTTTTGATTAGTGGTACTATGCGTGCAAGCTACTGTGACACCAGATATGAGTGGCACTGTGAACTGGCAGAAGTTAGCAGAGTAGACGCGGTAGACCTGACACACACGCTTGCAAACAACTAGCTGCTATTCAATCTACAGTGTTACAGTCAAATCTGTAGCTTTTTTTTAAATGTACACTACTGTTACACCAGATATGAGTTGCACTGGTGTGACACTGTGCCCTGGCAGGCCCTGAAACGCACACACGTGAAGGCAACTGACTGCTATTATTTCACAGTCAAATTTCTATTATTATTTTTTTTATGTACACTACTGTTACACCAGATATGAGTTGGACTGGTGTGACACTGTGCTCTGGCAGGGCCTGAAACGCACACGCGTGAAGGAAACTGACTGCTATTATTTCACAGTCAAATTTCTAGTTTTTTTAAAAAAAATTACACAACTGTTACACCAGATATGAGTTGCACTGGTGTGACACTGTGCCCTTGCAGGCCCTGAAACTGACACGCGTGAAGGCAACTGACTGCTATTATTTTACAGTCAAAATTGTAGTTGTTTTTTTTTAATGTACACTACTGTTACACCAGATATGAGTTGCACTGTTGTGACACTGTGCCCTGGCAGGCCCTGAAACGCACACGCGTGAAGGCAACTGATTGCTAAAATTTCACAGTGAAATTTCTATATTTTTTTTTTATGTACACCACTGTTACACCAGATATGAGTTGCAGTGGTGTAACACTGTGCCCTGGCAGGGCCTGATAGGCACACGCGTGAAGGAAACTGACTGCTATTATTTCACAATCAAATTTCTATATTGTTTTTTAAATGTAAACTACTGTTACACCAGATATGAGTTGCATTAGTGTGACACTGTGCCCTGGCAGGTCCTGAAATGCATATGCATGAAGGCAACTGACTGCTATTATTTCACAGTCAAATTTCTATTTTTTTTTTTTATGTACACTACTGTTACACCAGATATGAGTTGCACTGGTGTGACACTGTGCCCTTGCAGGCCCTGAAACGGACACGCGTGAAGGCAACTGACTGCTATTATTTTACAGTCAAAATTGTAGTTTTTTTTTTAAATGTACACTACTGTTACACCAGATATGAGTTGCACTGGTGTGACACTGTGCCCTGGCAGGCCCTGAAACGCACACGCGTGAAAGCAACTGTGGCGAAACCAACCTCGCCACTGGGTTTTGGAGGGGCCTGGCTGCTGGCCTCTTGCCTCAGGATTATGGCCCATACTAACTTTTAAACCCCTGAACCTATTCAAGTGAATTTTGGATAGGTTTGCCCCCAGGTTATACTGGTTAAATTGATGTAAGTTATATGTATGGACAATGTAAACTCACAAAGTTGTAACAATTTATAATAAGTATAGCTTGTCAGCTTGGGAGATAGTTGAGTGGATAGACAGAGGGGAGGAATATGCTGGGTGTGTTTCCATTGTCCCATTGTGTGTTTAAATGGTGATGTCTGTCCTGTTGTTCTCACATGTGTATTGGCGATTTCCCTTTGTCCTGAGAGATAATTGGATTGCTCCTCCGCTGTCTCCAGGACAGAGAGGAGGAAACCATGATGCATTGTGGGGATGTGTTGTGTCTGTATCCTGAATTGCTACATATCTTTCCTGTGTCACAGTCTTCCTTCTGGTCCCCTAGGGGCGTGAACTATTGGTTGCTGTACTTACATTGTATGTGTTGTAAATTACTGATTGGTTGTATTTCAAAACCCTGTGGGCAGTACTATGTTTGTGGTTTATGAATAAAAGAGGCTCTACTTGAAGTACAGTCAGACCACTTCTTGACCCTCATTACGGAGCCTTGTCTCGTTATTGGGGGGATGCCCTGTATGCTGTTATAGACTGATTGCCAGGAGTGTAAGCTGATTCCTGTTCGTCTGCTAGCAGCTATTTGTGAGGTTCCAGTTTGGAGTGCTATTTTGTATCCAGTTCAGGAGTTTGGTGTTCTGCAGTAGCTGTGCCTGTCTCTCAGAAAGGGGCATATCGCCTAAACGGATTTTAACCCCTTGTCTGCTGAAACGGTCCGTTACATTGGTGGCAAGTAGCGGGATCGTTCCTACAGCCATAAGGACAGCTACAGGAGACACAATTTCTTTGGATTTTACAACTTAAGGGCAACGCATGTCTCAGTACAGCGACCCTAAAAGCACCAGGATGGAACCAGCAGTGGAGTACAGATACTCTGTTGAGGAATTTTACCGTATGATGTGGTTGCGGCTGAACTTCTTCGGACCCAATCCAGCTGAGAAATCCGTGAAGTTCGTGAGGAGTCTAGTGTTCAAGACCCTACTATACCGGGCAGAAGGTGACGGTCAGCTGCCACGTTGGGTGGACCTCCATCGGAAGTTACAGTTGCGGGACAGAGAGAGCTCAGTCTCCTCTCCCCAGCGGCAGAGTGTCCAGCAGGGAATTGGGAGCCCAGTCTCCATTCCCCAGCGGCAGTGTGAGTTGCAGGGAATTGGGAGCCCAGTCTCCTCTCCCCAGCGGCAGAGTATCCAGCAGGGAATTGGGAGCCCAGTCTCCATTCCCCAGCGGCAGTGTGAATTGCAGGGAATTGGGAGCCCAGTCTCCATTCCCCAGCGGCAGGCTGAGTTACAGGGGGCAGAGGTAGTTGTTCCTGCCCCCCAGCAGCAGAGTGATATGCCAGGAAGGCAGTGTGAAGTGCAGGGAGAGGAGAGCAGCGTCCTCCCTCCCCAGCGGCAGACTGAGTTACAGGGGGCAGAGGTAGTTGTTCCTGCCCCCCAGCAGCAGGGTGATATGCTGGGAAGGCAGTGTGAAATGCAGGGAGAGGAGAGCAGCGTCCTCCCTCCCCAGCGGCAGGCTGAGTTACAGGGGGCAGAGGTAGTTGTTCCTGCCCCCCAGCAGCAGCATGATTTTTTGGGAATTGGGAGTCCAGTCTCCATTCCCCAGCGGCCGGGTGATGTACAGGGAATTGGGAGCCCAGTCTCCATTCCCCAGCGGCCGTGTGATTTATTGGGAGTTAGAAGCCCAGTCTCCATTTCCCAGCGGCAGGCGGAGTTACAGGGCGCAGAGATAGTCGGTCCTGTTCCCCAGCGGCAGAGTGTCCAGCAGGGAATAGAGAGCCCAGTCTCCTTTCCCCAGCAGCAGGACACTGTATTGGGAGCGGAGACGGTCGGTCGCCCTCCCAGCGGCTGGAAGTATGTATGGGAGAGGAGCTCGTTACCCCCTCTCCCCAGCGGCAGCTTAACGCACCAGGGGGAGACAGTAAGCCCCACAACAGTGCAGATGGGACGGTGGTCTCTGCACTTAAAGCACAGGGGGTAGAGCCAGTCGGTCTCCCCCTCCAACAACCAGGCTCCAACCAGGCTTCTTCCATGGTAACGCTGGCACCAGGGCAGAGTACCACTGATACCTGCCCACAAAGCAACCTCCACTCCAAGCCAGGGAGCAACACAGAGACCGGGAGTACCAGCTACCAACACAACCTTGGTGGACTCACTGGACAGAGACAGGCTACCAAATTCAACAGGTCCAGTATTGGGTTGTGGGTGGACTGCCAGACTAACTCAGGTACCTGGTTAGTCTTCCCTGGGAGGGGGAGATGTGTGGCAAAACCAACCTCGCCACTGGGTTTTGGAGGGGCCTGGCTGCTGGCCTCTTGACTCAGGATTATGGCCCATACTAACTTTTAAACCCCTGAACCTATTCAAGTGAATTTTGGATAGGTTTGTCCCCAGGTTATACTGGTTAAATTGATGTAAGTTATATGTATGGACAATGTAAACTCACAAAGTTGTAACAATTTATAATAAGTATAGCTTGTCAGCTTGGGAGATAGTTGAGTGGATAGACAGAGGGGAGGAATATGCTGGGTGTGTTTCCATTGTCCCATTGTGTGTTTAAATGGTGATGTCTGCCCTGTTGTTCTCACATGTGTATTGGCAATTTCCCTTTGTCCTGAGAGATAATTGGATTGCTCCTCCGTTGTCTCCAGGACAGAGAGGAGGAAACCATGATGCATTGTGGGGATGTGTTTTGTCTGTATCCTGAATTGCTACATATCTGTCCTGTGTCGCAGTCTTCCTTCTGGTCCCCTAGGGGCGTGAACGATTGGTTGCTGTACTTACATTGTATGTGTTGTAAATTACTGATTGGTTGTATTTCAAAACCCTGTGGGCAGTACTATGTTTGTGGTTTATGAATAAAAGAGGCTCTACTTGAAGTACAGTCAGACCACTGCTTGACCCTCAACACGGAGCCTTGTCTCGTTATTGGGGGGATCCGCTGTATGCTGTTAGAGACTGATTGCCAGGAGTGTAAGCTGATTCCTGTTCGTCTGCTAGCAGCTATTCGTGAGGTTCCAGTTTGGAGTGCTATTTTGTATCCAGTTCGGAAGTTTGGTGTTCTGCAGTAGCTATGCCTGTCTCTCAGAAAGGGGCATATCGCCTAAACGGATTTTAACCCCTTGTCTGCTGAAACACACCGTTACAGCAACTGACTGCTATTATTTCACAGTCAAATTTCAATTTTTTTTTTAAAAATGTACACTACTGTTACACCAGATATGAGTTCCACTGATGTGACACTGTGCCCTGGCAGGGCCTGAAACGCACACGCGTGAAGGAAACTGACTGCTATTATTTCACAGTCAAATTTCTAGTTTTTTTTAAATGTACACTACTGTTACACAAGATATGAGTTGCACTGGTGTGACACTGTGCCTTGGCAGGCCCACAAACGCACATGCGTGAAGGCAACTGACTGCTATAATTTCACAGTCAAATTTCTAGTTTTTTCTTTATGTACACTACTGTTACACCAGATATGAGTTGCACTGGTGTAACACTGTGCCCTGGCAGGGCCTGAAACGCACACGCGTGAAGGCAACTGACTGCTATTATTTCACAGTCAAAGTTCTAGTTTATTTTTTTATGTACACTACTGTTACGCCAGATATGAGTTGCACTGGTGTGACACTGTGCTATTGCAGGCCCTGAAATGGACACGCGTGAAGGCAACTAACTGCTAATATTTCACAGTCAAATTTATATATATTTTTTTTTTTAATTTACACTACTGTTACACCAGATATGAGTTGCACTAGTGTGACACTGTGCCCTTGCAGGCCCTGAAACGGACACCCGTGAAGGCAACTGACTGCTATAATTTCACAGTCAAATTTCTAGTTTTTTTTTTTATGTACACTACTGTTACACCAGATATGAGTTCCACTGGTGTGACACTGTGCCCTAACAGGGCCTGAAACACACACGCGTGAAGGCAACTGACTGCTATTATTTCACAGTCAAAGTTCTAGTTAATTTTTTTATGTACACTACTGTTACGCCAGATATGAGTTGCACTGGTGTGACACTGTGCTATTGCAGGCCCTGAAATGGACACGCGTGAAGGCAACTAACTGCTATTATTTTACAGTCAAAATTGTATTTTTTTTTTAAATGTACGCTACTGTTACACCAGATATGAGTTGCACTGGTGTGACACTGTGCCCTGGCAGGCCCTGAAAGGCACACGCGTGAAGGCAACTGACTGCTATTATTTCACAGTCAAAATTGTATTTTTTTTAAAATGTACACTACTGTTACACCAGATATGAGTTGCACTGGTGTGACACTGTGCCCTGGTAGGCCCTGAAAGGCACACGCGTGAAGGCAACTGACTGCTATTATTTCACAGTCAAATTTCAATATTTTTTTTTTAATTTACACTACTGTTACACCAGATATGAGTTGCACTGGTGTGACACTGTGCCCTGGCAGGCCCTGAAAAGCACACGCGTGAAGGAAACTGACTGCTATTATTTCACAGTCAAAATTGTATTATTTTTTTTTAAATGTACACTACTGTTACACCAGATATAAGTTGCACTGGTTTGACACTGTGCCCTGGCAGGCCCTGAAAAGCACACGCGTGAAGGAAACTGACTGCTATTATTTCACAGTCAAAATTGTATTATTTTTTTTAAATGTACACTACTGTTACACCAGATATAAGTTGCACTGGTTTGACACTGTGCCCTGGCAGGCCCTGAAACGCACACACGTGAAGGCAACTGACTGCTATTATTTCATAGTCAAATTTCTAGTTTTTATTTTTTATGTACACTACTGTTACACCAGATATGAGTTGCACTGGTGTGACACTGTGCCTTGGCAGGCCTTGAAACGCACACGCGTGAAGGCAACTGACTGCTATTATTTCACAGTCAAATTTCAATATTTTTTTTTTTATGTACACTTCTGTTACACCAGATATGAGTTGCACTGGTGTGACACTGTGCCCTGGCAGGCCCAGAAACGCACACGCATGAAGGCAACTGACTGCTATTATTTCACAGTCAAATTTCTATTTTTTTTTTTTAATTTACACTACTGTTACGCCAGATATGAGTTGCACTGGTGTGACACTGTGCCCTGGCAGGCCCTGAAAAGCACACGCGTGAAGGAAACTGACTGCTATTATTTCACAGTCAAAATTGTATTTTTTTAAAAAAGTACACTACTGTTACACCAGATATGAGTTGCACTGGTGTGACACTGTGCCCTGGCAGGCCCTGAAAGGCACACGCGTGAAGGCAACTGACTGCTATTATTTCACAGTCAAATTTCAATATTTTTTTTTAATTTACACTACTGTTACGCCAGATATGAGTTGCACTGGTGTGACACTGTGCCCTGGCAGGCCCTGAAAAGCACACGCGTGAAGGAAACTGACTGCTATTATTTCACAGTCAAAATTGTATTATTTTTTTTTAAATGTACACTACTGTTACACCAGATATAAGTTGCACTGGTTTGACACTGTGCCCTGGCAGGCCCTGAAACGCACACACGTGAAGGCAACTGACTGCTATTATTTCATAGTCAAATTTCTAGTTTTTATTTTTTATGTACACTACTGTTACACCAGATATGAGTTGCACTGGTGTGACACTGTGCCTTGGCAGGCCTTGAAACGCACACGCGTGAAGGCAACTGACTGCTATTATTTCACAGTCAAATTTCAATATTTTTTTTTTTTATGTACACTACTGTTACACCAGATATGAGTTCCACTGGTGTGACACTGTGCCCTGGCAGGGCCTGTAACGCACACGCGTGAAGGCAACTGACTGCTATTATTTCACAGTCAAAGTTCTAGTTTTTTTTTTTTTATGTACACTACTGTTACACCAGATATGAGTTGCACTGGTGTGACACTGTGCCCTGGCAGGGCCTGAAACGCAGACGCGTGAATGAAACTGACTGCTATTATTTCACAGTCAAATTTCTAGTTTTTCTTAAATGTACACTACTGTTACACCAGATATGAGTTGCACTGGTGTGACACTGTGCCCTGGCAGGGCCTGAAACGCACACGCGTGAAGGAAAATGACTGCTATTATTTCACAGTCAAATTTCTAGTTTTTCTTAAATGTACACTACTGTTACACCAGATATGAGTTGCACTGGTGTGACACTGTGCCCTGGCAGGGCCTGAAACGCACACGCGTGAAGGAAAATGACTGCTATTATTTCACAGTCAAATTTCTAGTTTTTCTTAAATGTACACTACTGTTACACCAGATATGAGTTGCACTGGTGTGACACTGTGCCTGGCAGGCCCTGAAACGCACACGTGTGAAAGCAACTGACTGCTATTATTTCACAGTCAAATTTATATTATTTTTTTTTAAATGTACACTACTGTTACACCAGATATGAGTTGCACTGGTGTGACACTGTGCCCTTGCAGGCCCTGAAACGGACACGAGTGAAGGCAACTGACTGCTATTATTTTACAGTCAAAATTGTAGTTTTTTTTTTAAATGTACACTACTGTTACACCAGATATGAGTTGCACTGGTGTGACACTGTGCCCTGGCAGGCCCTGAAACGCACACGCGTGAAGGCAACTGACTGCTATAATTTCACAGTCAAATTTCTAGCTTTTTCTTTATGTACACTACTGTTACACCAGATATGAGTTGCACTGGTGTGACACTGTGCCCTGGCAGGCCCTGAAACGCACACGCGTGAAGGCAACTGACTGCTATAATTTCACAGTCAAATTTCTAGCTTTTTCTTTATGTACACTACTGTTACACCAGATATGAGTTGCACTGGTGTGACACTGTGCCCTGGCAGGCCCTGAAACGCACACGCGTGAAGGCAACTGACTGCTATAATTTTACAGTAAAATTTCTAGTTTTTTCTTTATGTACACTACTGTTACACCAGATATAAGTTGCACTGGTGTGACACTGTGCCCTGGCAGGCCCTGAAACGCACACGCGTGAAGGCAACTGACTGCTATTATTAAACAGTCAAATTTCATTATTATTATTTTTTTTATGTACACTACTGTTACACCAGATATGAGTTGCACTGATGTGACACTGTGCCCTGGCAGGGCCTGAAAGGCACACGCGTGAAGGAAACTGACTGCTATTATTTCACAGTCAAATTTCTATATTGTTTTTTAAATGTACACTACTGTTACACCAGATATGAGTTGCACTAGTGTGACACTGTGCCCTGGCAGGCCCTGAAATGCACATGCATGAAGGCAACTGACTGCTATTATTTCACAGTCAAATTTCTATATATTTTTTTTTTATGTACACTACTGTTACACCACATATGAGTTGCACTGGTGTGACACTGTGCCCTGGCAGGGCCTGAAACACACATGTGTGAAGGCAACTGACTGCTATAATTTCACAGTCAAATTTCTAGTTTTTTTTTTGTGTACACTACTGTTACACTAAATATGAGTTGCACTGGTGTTCCACTGTGCCCTGGCATGGCCTGAAACACACACGTGTGAAGGTAACTGACTGCTATTATTTCACAGTCAAATTTCTATATATTTTTTTAAATGTACACTACTGTTACACCAGATATGAGTTGCACTGGTGTGACACTGTGCCCTGGCAGGGCCTGAAACGCACACGCGTGCAGGCAACTGACTGCTATTATATTACAGTCCAAAAAGTTTTTTTTTTTTTTAAATGCAAGCTATTGTGACACCAGATATGAGTGGTGGCACTGCGCAAGTTGGCACAGTATATGCTGTGTGCCTGACACACACGCTGGCAGGCAGGCAACTGCAATTAGATTACACAGGAAAAAAAATAAAGACTGATGTTCTAGCCCTAAAAAGGGCTTTTTGGGGTGCTGTCCTTACAGCAGAGATCAGATGAGTCTTCAGGACTGTAGTGGACACTGAATACACTAGCCTAGCTATCAATTTCCCTATTAAATCAGCAGCAGCTGCACTGTCCCTCCTCTCACTAAGAATGCAGCTTCCGAATGAATCTAAAATGGATGCTGTACAGGAGGTGGGAGGGTCTGGGAGGGAGGGTCTGCTGCTGATTGGCTGGAATGTGTCTGCTGACTGTGAGGTACAGGGTCATTAGGAACCCAGCAATAAGTTGAAATCGCAATGCGATTAATATAACCTGTATTAATCGCATTGCGATTACAACTTAGATCTGATTTCCTAATGGTTGTATTGCTAGAATTGACGAATATAACGAATGTAGCACTATATTCTCAATCTTCGTTATATTCTAGCAATACAACAACCATTAGTAATCCAGCTCTAAGTTGAATTTGCAATGCGATTAATATAACCTGTATTAATCGCATTGCGATTACAACTTTGTCAAATTTGTGACTCTGCAGATTCCGAATGAATCTAAAATGGATGCTGTCCAGGAGGTGGGAGGGTCTGGGAGGGAGGGTATGATGCTGATTGGCTGGAATGTGTCTGCTGACTGTGAGGTACAAGGTCAAAGTTTACACAATGATGAGGAATAGGAGGCGGACCGAACATCGCATATGTTCGCCCGCCGCGGCGAACAAGCTATGTTCGCCGGGAATTAGATATTTATGGGGTAACCTGGGTTTCCTCCCTCCCCATAAGAAGGATGTAAAAACATCCTGTAGACGTTTAAATAATGCTCGCAGAATTGGGATTGGTAGAGCTTGTAAATAATATAGCACCTTAGGGAGCAAAATAATTTTAAGGAGAGTTATTCGGCCAAACCAGGAGACAAAGGGTATTTCCCAGGAACCTAACAGCTTCTCCAGGATCTTCGGCAATCCCTGGAAATTTACTGAGAACAGAGATGAAAAGTCTGGGGTAAGTTTTATTCCCAGAAACACTACTGACTGAGTGGTCCATTGAAAAGGAGTAGTTTGCTGTAATCTATCTTGTAATCGAAGAGCTAAAGAAACATTAAGAACAATAGATTTGAGAAATTAACAGAGAAATTAGAAAGGGTGCCAAAGACCTGGAGAAACGATATGAAGCGCCCGGGAAAACCTTGTCTGAGTTTGCAACAAATAATAACACATCATCAGTGAATGCTGCTAGTTGATGCTTTTTGGTTCTGATCGGGACTCCCTTCACCTCCTCAATCTGTCTAAAGGCCTGCAGAAGTGGTTCTAGAAGACAAACAAAAAGTAGCGGGGACAGCGGGCAGCCTTGACGGGTCCCGTTGGATAGGTCAAACGAGGAAGAGAGAGTACCATTAACCAGAACTTGTGCCGTCGGGTTATTATACATAGCCATTACTCCATTTATAAAGGATGCATGAATTCCAAATTTAGACATTACTTAAGACATAAATATCCAGTCTACTCTGTTGAATGCCTTTTCAGCATCCATGCTTAGTAAGACTAAAGGCATTGCAGAAGTTGAATCACTCTTGCAATATTATTTTTCCCTTCTCTTCCAGGGACAAACCCCACTTGTTCTGGTGATATGAGATCTGGCAGAAAGACTTTCAGTCTATCGGGCAGCATTTAGGTGTATAATTTAAGATCATTATTAAGGAGTGAGATTGGTCTGGAATTAAAGCACAAGGAGTGATCTTTATTCGGTTTAGGAATAATGGAATGATATATATGAATAAATGGCTGTCCCATCTACGCTGCATTACTTACTGCCAATAAAAGTATAGTTTTAAATGAGGTCTAATAGTATATAGGTAGGGTTGAGCGGATACCTGGATGTTCGGGTTCGACTTAACCCCGAACCCCATTGAAGTCAATGGGGACCCGAACATTTAAGCACTAAAATGGCTGTAAAAAAGTCATGGAAAGGACTAGAGGGCTGCAAATCGCAGCAAAATGTGGTTAAGAGCATGGCAATAATCTTGATCTTGGAGGACGAGGTCTATATGGAGTAGGAGGTGGAGGAGGCTGTGGATGTGGCGGTGTAGGTGGAAGCGGCGGTGGAGGATGAGGAGTTAGCCTATACTGCTTTTTGGTTTTATTTATTTATATTTTTTGTTTAAATTAGGGTACACCCCAAAACATTGGGAAATATAACCTGTGATAACCCCCTCCAGCCATGCTAAACAAACGTTCAGACAATACACTGGCTGCAGGGCAGGCCAGCACCTCCAAGGTGTAAAGGGCAAGCTCAGGCCATAGTCCCAATTTTTTATACCCAGAAGTTGTAGGGGGCAGACCCATCAGTCAGTACGTGTAGGCGCGTGCACACATACTGCTCCACCATGTTGCACGTCCCCGTAATGTCCACGGTCCAATTGGATATCTGCTCTATAAACTTTTGATGTTCTTTTCTGCGCCTACCATGTTCATCACGGTTAGCGGAGAATCAGGGTTCCATGCCAGAGAGGGAGCATGAGAAAGGGAGACCACATCCAAGGGAGGTCAATAGCTGCAATGTAATCAAGCTGAAATATGGTACAAGTTATTAAAGCAGTAGGATCAAATGAAAGGGCCAATTAAAGACGGATTTTAGAAATTTAAGTCCCTGTCACCTATGCAGAGCAGTGGTTTTTCATCGCCAGAAATAGGATAATGTCACCCACCAATGGAACAGATGATTTTTAAAAATTTCAGTCCCTGTCACCTAAGCAGAGCAGGGGTATATTCACGGCAAAAATAGTAAAATGTCACCCAAGAATGTAACAGAAAAATTTGTGAAATTTATTAACCTGTCTACTAGGTAGAGCAGGGATATATCACAGCCAAAAATTGGTGAATGTCAGCAGACAATGTAGCAAAAAAAATTGTGAAATTTATTAACCTGTCTACTGGGTAGAGCAGAGGTATATCACAGCCAAAAATTGGTGAATGTCACCCAAAAATGTAACAGAAAAATTTGTGAAATGTATTAACCTGTCTACTAGGTAGAGCAGGGGTATATCACAGGCAAAAATTGGTGAATTTTAATACTAAAATGTAACAGACAAATTAGTGAAATTTGTTTACCTGTCTACTAGGTAGAGCAGGGGTATATCACAGCCAAAAACTGGTGAATGTCACCTGAAAATGTTACAGACAAATTAGTGAAATTTATTTACCTGTCTACTAGGTAGAGCAGGGGTATATCAGAGCCAAAAATTTGTGAATTTAATCCAAAAATGTAACAGACAAATTGGTGAAATGACAAAAAAATAATCTTGATGTATGAGGTGGAGGTCCATATGGAGTAGGAGGTTGAGGTTGAGGAGGCGGTGGACGTAGCGGTGTAGGTGGAAGCGGCGGTGGAGGAGGATGAGGTAGCCAACACTGGTTTGGTTTTAATTATTATTATTTTTTTTAAATTAGGGTACACACCTGAAAGAGTGGGAAATATCAAATATACAACAATGAGAAATTGTGTTGTAGTATAAAAGTGGCTGGGTAAGGCCGGTATACATGTCTATACTGTGGGATTCATGCCTGGTTTATTTTAATGAGCGTGACATTGGCTGTGGACAGGTGGCTGCGCTTGTCTGTTATAACGCCCCTTGTTCAGATAATACACTGGCTGCAGGGCAGGCCAGCACCTCCAAGGCGTAAAGGGCAAGCTCAGGCTATGTGCTCAATTTGGAGACCCAGAAGTTGAAGGGGGCAAACCCGCCATTCAGTACGTGTAGGCGTGTGCATACATACTTCTCCACCATGTTGCCGAAATGCTGCCTCCTGCTAAGACATTACATATCAGCTGGTGATGCGGGTTGTTGTGGCGTACTGACAAAGCTTTTCCACATTTTTGCCATACTAACCCTGCCTTCTGAGGTGCTGGTGGTGCCCCAACTGCGCTGGCGACCTCTTCCTCCTCCTCTGCCTTCACCTAGTGCTTCCACTGTGGCCCCGCTGTCAGGTGGTAATGCCACCAGCAGTGCGTCTACCAGCGTGCACTTGTACTCGCGCATCTTACTATCATGCTCCAGTGACGGAATTAAGGATGGTACGTTGTCCTTGTAACAGGGATCCAGCAGCGTGGCCACCCAGTAATCAGCACAAGTTAGAATTTGGGCAACTCGGCGGTCATTGTGGAGACACTGCAGCATGTAATTGCTCATGTGTGCCAGGCTGCCCAGAGGCAACGACAAACTGTCCTCTGTGGAAGGTGTATCGTCTGTGTCCTCTGTATCCTCCCAGCCATGCACAAGTGATGGCCATGAGCTGGTTTGGGTGCCACCCTGCTGTGAACTTCTCCTCCATCTCCTCCTCCTCATCCTTCACCTCGTCATCCTCCAGAACTGTGCCCTGGCGTTTGTGGGTGCAGGAACCCACCCTCGGAGCCACTTGTGAATGACTGGCCGGAAACCTAATGCAATGATCCCTCTTCCTCCTCCTCCTCCTGTGCCACATCCTCTTCCATTATCGCCAGAAAAGTTTTTTGAAGGAGGCATAGAAGTGGGATAGTAGCGCTGAGAACGTCGTTATCGGCACCGTCAATGTTGGTGGAGTACTCGAAACAGCGCAACAAGGAACACAGGTCTCGCATTGAGGCCCAGTCTTTGGTGGTGAAGTGGTGCTGTTCCACAGAGCAACTCACCCGTGCGTGCTGCAGCTGAAACTCCACTATCGCCTACTGCTTGCACAGTCTACAAAGAAAAGGGGGGTTAGTCAGCACCTCTCAATGCGCAGGTGCACGCTGCCATGGCTGAAAACAGAGAAAAAAAGGGGTAATGCAGCAGTACCCTGCTAACCAGATAAAGTACAATAATGCCATAGTCACAAAAAAATATTATAGTGCTAATGCTACGCTTATTTTTAAAGTAAGATGCTTATCAAATGCATTTTGTACAAAACCATTTGAGTCCGTCTGTCGGACGTCAAGGCGATCTCTGTAATTCTAAATACTACCTGTTATGTGCCATAATGGCCGCCATAACGTTCAGGAAGTATTGGATCCACATGCATGCTGGGTCCACTCTGCCTTTTACCATTTTTGGTGCCAAAATGACCTCCATTACTTACAAGGGATGCAGGTACCAACATGCATGCTGAGCCCACTCCATACCTTTCCTTGTGCTAGACAGCTTCCAATGAATGTAGTGAGAGCAGGCCACAGCTTTATACTGAAACTAATTAAAATCAGCCTATGGGGCAGACAGACTTATCAGGAGTGCACGACTCGCTAGGAGTGCCACACCTCCAACGCTGTAAGTCTGCAAAGAAAAGGGGAATTAGTCAGCACCTCCCAATGCGCAGGTGTATTGCATTTGCCAAGTATCTCACTTTATAAATAAGCTTGTGCTCGGATCGGCTCATGCTGAGAGGGTACCCTACCTAAGCCTATACTCCACCCCCCCAACCTAGAAGCAGCAGAGTTATGCCGGAACTGCTTATCGAAGGGTAGCCTAAAGGGGGCTACCCCAATGATGAGACCTGAAAGAAGGGAGGGCTCCTGGGTGGGTTGAAATCGTTCGAACCGACAAGTGGGGGGAGGAGGGCCAGGTTTAAATAGTGAACGCCCCGCCTCCCCTCACACAAATGCGGCACTCTTAATTGCCTACCACTTGTGCTCGGATCGGCTCATGCTGAGAGGGTACCCTACCTAAGCCTATACTCCACCCCCCCAACCTAGAAGCAGCAGAGTTATGCCGGAACTGCTTATCGAAGGGTAGCCTAAAGGGGCCAAAAGAACCATGCATAGGAGTTAGAAAACTTGATAACAGAAACTACAGACCAAAACTCGAAAGCCAATGATATTTCGTATAAGGATCCGGGATATTACGCATGGAACACGCTGAACTGCGATGACCCAACCGTTTGATAGCATGTACTGGCACCTTATGCATGGACGCCGCCGCTGCCGCGCCCATGCGGAAGGAATGTCCTGTGATCCAGCGAGGACCGACCCCTGAACCTGTCAACTAACCTGAATGTACGTAAGAAAGGCTGCGGTGGTTAGCCGGGCATTGCCTAGTTCGAGTACGGGAGAACATGCCGCTTGGACTAAATACTACGCAGCCAAGCCTCCAAGGCCTGCACCGGACACCATCTGCTGTCCGTGGGAAAGTATCTGACCGCCACTGGTTGCCCCGGCCGTGACGTCTTGGACGAGGCCAAGGTGAGGACATAGATGGACCCACGCCGGATGAGCTGACCTTTCCGCAGGCACCCAGCCAGCGTATTGGTGCCCATGAGCTCGCCTGACCTGAGGAATCCATGGAAGGCCAGGTACAAGGCTGTTTCTACCAGAGCGCTAACCTGTGGCCCGAACGGTTTGCCCCTGCAGTTTGCCTGTCACGGCCTGAACAAGCTACCGGTAAATGGCTGACGCCCATGTCGTTTCACAACAGACATCTTGCGCAAACCCTTCAACGCCGCTTTGATCGGGTGGGCGGAGAAGAGTGACGGTAGGTCCGGATGTAGTCTGTACCAATGGTGCTGAATACCTGCCATGTATAGTTAACAATGCTATAGGACAGGTTTATTTGAGAGTGGCAAAAACCCTGACAAAGCCCAATAGGTGAGTGATAGGCCCCCGGCCAGTGGCCGGGTAGGTGTTCTCATATCTCTGAAACAGGCGCCAAGCTGTCTTGTAAGCCCTCAGAGTATCACTGGCCAAGGAATTGGCCATCAGTCTCTTAGCTATGGTGAGATGGGAGACTAGTCCCAGCGCAGCTGGGCCTGGTGAGGAAATTATTATTATTTTTTTTAATCTCCATGCGTGAGAGACTCTAATGGCGGAGTCCTGTGTGTAAACCTAAAGCGGAGAAGCCATGCGTGAGAGACTAATGGCGGAGCCATGCGTGAGAGACTGATGGCGGAGTCATATGTGTAAAACTAAAACGGAGAAGCCATGCGTGAGAGACTCAGATGGCGGAGTCATATGTGTAACCTAAAACGGGGAAGCCATGCGTGAGACTCTAATGGCGGAGACATGTGTGTGAACCTAAACGGAGAAGCCATGCGTGAGAGACTAATGGCGGAGTCATATGTGTAACCTAAAACGGAGAAGCCATGCGTGAGAGACTCTAATGGCGGAGTCATATGTGTAAACCTAAAACGGAGCAGCCATGCGTGAGAGATTCTAATGGCGGAGTCATATGTGCCAACCTAAAACGGAGAAGCCATGCGTGAGAGACTCTAATGGCGGAGTCATATGTGTAAACCTAAAACGGAGCAGCCATGCGTGAGAGATTCTAATGACAGAGTCATATGTGCCAACCTAAAACGGAGAAGCCAGGCGTGAGAGACTAATGGCGGACTCGTATGTGTAAAACTCACACTGAGAAGCCATGCGTGAGAGACTCTAATGGCGGAGTCATATGTGTAACCTAAAACGGAGAAGCCATGCGTGAGAGACTCTAATGGCGGAGTCATATGTGTAACCTAAAATGGGGAAGCCATGCGTGAGAGACTCTAATGGCGGAGTCATATGTGTAAACCTAAAACGGAGAAGCCATGCGTGAGAGACTCAGATGGCGGAGTCATATGTGTAACCTAAAACGGGGAAGCCATGCATGAGACTCTAATGGCGGAGACATATGTGTGAACCTAAACAGAGAAGCCATGCGTGAGAGACTAATGGCGGAGTCATATGTGTAACCTAAAACGGAGAAGCCATGCGTGAGAGACTCTAATGGCGGAGTCATATGTGTAAACCTAAAACGGAGCAGCCATGCGTGAGAGATTCTAATGGCGGAGTCATATGTGCCAACCTAAAACGGAGAAGCCATGCGTGAGAGACTCTAATGGCGGAGTCATATGTGTAAACCTAAAACGGAGAAGCCATGCGTGAGAGACTCTAATGGCGGAGACATATGTGTGAACCTAAACGGAGAAGCCATGCGTGAGAGACTCTAATGGCAGATCCGTATGTGTAAAACTAACACGGAGAAGCCATGCGTGAGAGACTCAAAAATGTATTTTTTATTTTTTATTTATATATATATATATTTTTTTTTATTTTTTATTTTTTTTCTCTATCAACCACTTAAGCAGCTCTCGTATGGGCACAGCTCTGAGTACGAGCATGAAGAGCATGGTATAACGCAGATCACCTGCACGGACTAACTAACATCCTGTGCCTAAATAACCCCCTTGGAACCTTTTGTACGGCCGGCAGCAGGAAGCCAGCCACCGCCTATGATCTGCTCCCCCTGACCGAGCCTAGTACTCCTTCCCCTGATCCCTGCCTACCTAACGGCACGGCGGCCCGTGCCAGACTTTATTGAAGATGAGGAGCCTTACCCCCCAGCCACGTGGGGAGCTCACGCTGCTCACTGGCAGAATGCACCAGTGCGGGGGAGCCCCCCTCCTCAGCTAGGGCCGACCCACCGCCGGCTGGACACTCGTACCGCGTGGGGAGCAGCGCCACTCCCTGGCAATGTGCACCGGATCAGAGGGAGCCCTTCCTTTACCGTGGGCCCCGGCCCCCGCTGGTTTGAACCGTGTGCCGAGTGAGGAGCCGCACAGCTCCCTGGCATTGTGCGCCAGTGCGGGAGTGCCCCCCCTCACCTAGGGGCTGGTTATTGTGACTGGAACCCGCCGGGAGACTGAAGCCTAACTGGACCTACCTGTGACCGTGAAGGCTGACCTCCCAGGCCGTGGCTGACCCACGTGCGTAGTCGTGACACAACTACCCGTAGATGCCCACCCAGTGCCTGTAGTTAACGGGAGTGCGACCGAGTCTGTGGATGTGACCGACTAGCCCCTGTAGTCGTGAGGGGACCCTACATCGAGAGTAGCGGTAACGGACCATCGCCTGTAGACGTGGTAGTATTACCTCATGAGTCTGTTGACATGAGACTAATGCCTGCAGTCGTGGCCGGTCTTAATAATGAGTCTGTAGTTGTAACGGATTTGTGCCTGCAGTCGTGGCAGGGCTTTATAACGGGTCTGTAGTCGTGACAGACTGATGCCTGCAGTCGTGGCAGGACTTTATAACGAGTCTGTAGTCGTGACAGACTGATGCCTGCAGTCGTGGGAGGGCTTTATAACGGGTCTGTAGTCGTGACAGACTGTTGCCTGCAGTCGTGGCAGGGCTTTAGAGCGGGTCTGTAGTCGTGACAGACTGATTCCTGCAGTCGTGGCAGGGCTTTATAACGGGTCTGTAGTCGTGACAGACTGATGCCTGCAGTCGTGGCAGGACTTTATAATGAGTCTGTAGTCGTGACAGACTGATGCCTGCAGTCGTGGCAGGGCTTTATAACGGGTCTGTAGTCGTGACAGACTGTTGCCTGCAGTCGTGGCAGGGCTTTAGAGCGGGTCTGTAGTTGTGACAGACTGATGCCTGCAGTCGTGGCAGGGCTTTATAAGGAGTCTGTAGTCGTGACAGACCTGGCAAAGCAACATTCCTATCTATACCATTATTATTATTTTATTTTATTTATTTATTTATTTATTTTCTTTTTCTTTTCCCCCCCACCAAAGGCCACGACTGTAGGCGCCACCCTGTAAGAGATGCGCCAGAGGCCTGGACATAATAATCCCCCGTCCCCCAAGCCTATGCAGGAGAAAAGAGGGGGTTGGCCCCCACATGCACCACCCCTGACTCACCTGGCGGCCATGACAGCCATGAACCCCACAGTATCGTAAGTTAGCCCACCACCTGTGGACCTGAATAACCAAGGACAGACGTGTGAGTGAGCGCACGCCAGCTGGGTGACACTTCACTCATGCCACCGCTCCCTAGCTAACCACCGGATTATTGTGACTGCGCCCGAACCAACCCCCTGACTGACCGTATGGGCTTACGGGCGGCCCGGCTGCGTGTGCAAAGTGACGTGGCCAGCCCCCCTCCTTGAAGCCCTCTTTATATTTCATCCTTGAACATATTCCAACTTTTATTTAAATGTTTTTTTGTTTTTTTTTTATACTCCTGCCTTAGTACCTAGCCACTGTGCCTGAGCAGAGGAGCCCTGCACCTGGACTGCAGTACCAGTATGGGCCTGTAGGTGTCGACCATCCCCCGCCCTCTCTCAAGCCAGGACCTGCTGGAGCGCAGCAAGCCAGTGATTCCCTTCTAGGTTAGAATTAACCATTGAAATCATAACTTGTTATACAGTGCACATGTCTGAGTATCTGCTTATCTTGTCTTGCCTGAGTTTGGCGCAGTAAAGAAGACGAGTTTATTCTGCAGCGGATTCCTAGACATGACTGAAAGTCACATAAGCATGTCCACCTTCACTGCCTCGCTAATTGTAATTACCAGGAGAACGTGCATCAGGATCGGCTGTGAGGGATTTGCGCTCCGCCATGTGGAACATTGCATCCCGTGCCCACCGCTATCGACTATTTGTACAGGGAAAGCCGCGGCGTATTAATCGCCTATAGGTTTCGGCTTCCGTCCCCTGATCCTGCAGCTGGACCTCCGCTTACTGATTGCAGCTAATGAATAGACCCCTGTGTGAGCGGACGGCGTTTTCCTCTACGGCGGAACGTTCTGATACGGGAGTGAGATATATAACGCTGCGTCGTGGAGCCGACGGCCGGCGTGACCGATGCTCAGGCTATGCGAGCGGACGTCGTGACCCGTCGCTGCTGAGCCACAGGTGAGGGGTGCCTGCCTGGGGGACGCTGCATGTGGGAGCGGGGGTGCTTAGCGCAGGGCCTGGAGCGGATCGGGGTGCCTGTCACGGGGTGCCGGAAGCAATCGGGAGTGAGGGCAGTCTCCAGCGCAGCTGGGGACCGGTGGCACGCTCGGCAGCCCCACATGTTATACATAGCGAGACGGGTGTGCAAGCCACCCTGCCTACCTAATCACCGTAGCGACGAGCTCGACGCAGCCGATCCCCCGATCCTCAGGTGACGCATGCCCTTCTCTGGCACCAACCCACTAGCCGATTCGAAATCGTTCGAACCGACAAGTGGGGGGAGGAGGGCCAGGTTTAAATAGTGAACGCCCCGCCTCCCCTCACACAAATGCGGCACTCTTAATTGCCTACCACATAGCATTAGCACTATAATTTTTTTGGTGACTATGGCATTATTGTACTTTATCTGATTAGCAGGGTGCTGCTGCATTCCACTTTTATTCTCTGCTCGTACAGTCTGGCCAGCATGTGCAAGGTGGAGTTCCACCTTGTGGGCATGTCGCATATGAGGCGGTGAGCAGGAAGGCCGAAGTTAAGCTGCAGCGCTGACAAGCGAGCAGCAGCAGGGTGAGAACGCCGAAAGCGCTTCGCACTTTCTGCAGCAGCTCTGACATATTGGGGTAATTTTTAAGGAACCTCTGCACCACCAGATGCAGCATTTGTGCCAGACAAGGGATGTGCATCAAACCGGCTAGTCCCAGAGCTGCTACGAGATTTCGCCCATTATCGCACACCACCAGGCCGGGCTTGAAGCTCACTGGTACCGACCACTCATCGGTCTGTTGTTCCATGCCCGTCCACAGCTCCTGCGCGGTGTTGGGTTGGTCCCCCAAATAGATAAGTTTTAAAACTGCCTGCTGTTGTTTACCCCTGGCTGTGCTGAAGTTGGTGGTGAAGGTGTTACGCTGACCAGATGAGGAGCCAGTAGAGGATGAGGAAGCGGAGTAGGAGGAGGAAGCAACAGGAGGCAAACTGAAGTGCCCTGCAATCCTCGGTGGTGAAAGGACATGCGCCAAACTGCTATCCGCCTCAGGCCCAGCCACCACTGCACTAACATCCCTGACAGTGCTTACTGGTCCACGTATCCGTAGTTAGGTGGACCTTGCCACAGATGGCGTTGCACAGTGCACACCTGATTTTGTCCCCTACTTGGTTGTGCAGGGAAGGGATTGCTCGCCTGGAAAAGTAGTGACGGATGGGCACAACCACCGCCATAAGGCTTTTAAAACTCTCCATCTCGACCAGACGGAATGACAGCATTTCAAATGCCAGTAATTTTAAAATGCTGGTATTCAGGGCCAGGGATCACGGGTGGGTATGGGTGTACTTCCTCTTCCGCTACAGTGTTTGGGAGATGGAGAGCTGAACGCTTCCTTTGGACATTGTGGAGATGCTTGGTGACCCAGGTGGTGGTGTTGCTGGCAGATCCTCTGTTTGCGGGGTGGCAGGTGGCACTGTCACTCCAGAGGTGGATGAAGAGGCCAAGACTGCAGCAGAAGAGAAAGCAGGAGGAGCCAGAGACCTTTCTTGGTTTTCGAGGTGTCTACTCCACTGCAGCTCGTGCTTTGCACTTAAATGCCTGGTCATGTAGGTTGTGCTCAGGTTGAGAATGTTTATGCCTCGCTTTAGGCTCTGATTGCACAGCATGCAAACCACTCGTGTCTTGTCGTCAGCACATTGTCTGAAGAACTGCCACGCCAGGAAACTCCTTGGAGCTGGCTTTGGTGTGCTCGGTCCCTTGCTGCGGTCGGCAGTAACAGGCGTACTGTCTAGGGGACGGTTGCTCCACTTTTGCACCCTGCTCCCTCTTCTGCTGTGTTGGTGGCTCTGTGCAACCACCGCCTCTTCCTTCGAACTACACAGGTCACTCTGGCATCGAGGACCTCATCGTCCTCCACATGATCTTCCACCCAATCTTCACCCCTGCACTCCTTGTCGGGCTGCACACTGCAGAAAGCCACAGCCACAGTGTTTTGTCATTATCCGAGACGCTCTGCAGTGGTCATCCCATGAACTCATCTTGAAACATAAATGGTTGGGCATCGGTGCACTCAATCTCTTCCACTTCTGGGGCAGGGCTATGTGGGTGGCCCTGGGAAACCCTGCTAGCAGAGTCATCAAAAAGCAGAAGAGACTGCTGCATGACTTGGGGCTCAGACTGCTTGGCTGATTTGCAAGGGGGTGAGGTGAAAGACTGATGGAGATCGGCTGCAGGTGCTAACTCTGATCTTTTAGCAGGAGACTGGGTGGGAGACAATGTGAAGGAACTGGAGGCATTGTCAGCAACCCATTCTACTATCACCTGTACTTGTTCTGGCCTCACCATTTGTGGAGCTGCATTAGGCCTGACCAAATAACTCTGAAGGTTCTGTTTCCTACTTGCACCTGAGGAAGGTGTTTCACTTGTGCATGTAATTGGCACAGATCGACCACATCCTCTCCCTGCAACAGGAGCTCCACCAGCAGCACCACGACCGGGGCCACATCCCTTATTCATTGCTCTCCTCATTCTCCACAAATTTAGTATTTTGCCCAAAAAGGGTGTTTTTTTTTATAACAGAATATATCAGCAGTATCTAATTTGTGTATTTCACACTGACAGATGGAGCAAAGGCTGCAAATTTAGTATTTTTCCCAAAATGTTTATTTTTTTTTTATAACAGAAGATAAGAGCAATATCTAACATGTGTATTTCACACTGACAGATGCAGCAAAGGCTGCAAATTTAGTAATTTTCCCAAAATGAGTGTTTTTTTTATAACAGAAGATAACAGCAGTATCTAACACATGTATTTCACACTGACAGATGCAGCAAGGGCTGTAAAATTTAGTATTTTGCCCAAAAAGGGTGTTTTTTAAAACCCAGAAAATTATTGCAGTATGTCAAGCTTGTATTTAACAATGACAGATGCAGCAAACGCTGCAAAATTTTGATTTTGACAAAAATGGGTGTTCATTTAATAACAGAATATGACAGCAGTATCTAACGCTTGTATTTCACACTGACAGATGCAGCAAGGGTTGTAAAATTTTGTATTTTGCCCAAAAAGGGTGTTTTTTAAAACCCAGAAAATTATTGCAGTATTTCAAGCTTAAATTTCACACTGACAAATGCTGCATAGGCCCCAGATGGAGGGTATTGCCAAAAATGGGTGCTTTTTTAAACCCAGAAAATTAGTGCAGTATTTCAGGCTTGTATTTAACAATGACAAATGCTGCAAAGGCCACAGATGTAGGGTCTTGCCAAAAAAGGGTGATTTTGTTTTAAACCCAGAATATAATTGCAGTATTTCAAGCTTCTATTTGACTGTCACAAATGCACATATGCTGTGCTGGTGCACAGAACTTGCAAAAAATGGCCGCCGCCGCCCACCTAACTAACAGATGGATAAAAGTGTTTTTTTTTTGTGTCACTGGGCTCAGGGCAGGGTAAAAAGATTGTGCACTGCACCCGCAAAACAAAATCTAGGTAGATCGCTGAGTTAACAAGCACTTCAGATTAAAGATTCTGTCCTATTCTCTCCCTCACAGCAGCAGCATCCTATCCCTACACTATTTAGAGAAAAGTGACGTGCAGCGCTACGTGACTCCAGCTTATATAGAGGCTGGGTCACATGCTACACTGGCCAGTCACAGCCATGCTATTAGTAGGCATGGCTGTGATGGCTTCTAAGGGCACACAAGTTAAACACTTGTTGATTGGCTGCTCTGCAGCTTTTCAAAAAGCACCATTAAATTGCCGAACAACTAACCCGAACCCAAACTTTTACTGAAACGTTCGGGTTCGGGCCCGGGGTCCAAAAACCCATACTGTAAGTTCGGTACGAACCCGAACTTTACAGTTTGGGTTCGTTCAACCCTATATATAGGTAAGCCCTCCTTTAGGGCTGTTTGTAATTCTAAAAGAGAAAAGGGGCTTTCTAGTTTTTGGGCCTGCTCTGATTTAATGTTTTAAGACAGCTCTGAATTTGCTGGGTTTTGCTATCACATTGAGAGGGCGTTAATTCGCTAATAAATCAGTTTTATGTTATTCCTGTAAACTGGGAGAGCTGATAAGGGAGATAAAAGAGGCAACTTTCCTCTTTT
The DNA here is from genome assembly GCF_905171765.1 of Bufo bufo. NCBI lineage: Eukaryota > Metazoa > Chordata > Amphibia > Anura > Bufonidae > Bufo > Bufo bufo. Next base: position 297,635,098 of record NC_053393.1, read on the forward strand.
TTATTTGAGATAATATATTTAGATTCTTTATTACCATGGGCATAGTATTCATATTGTGTAGTTAAAAACAGCTTAGCAGTGTGGGTATTTAACATGTTCTTCAATTCTGATCTTAGGGTGTCCAGGCTTGCCAAGGTATCTGCAGCTAGAGATCTCTTGTGTTGTAATTCTAAGGTTGACATCTGTAATGAAAGGTCCTGAATTCTCGCCTGTCGTTGTTTTTTGACGTGTCCCCAAAGCGATAAAATGACCTCTCATGACAGATTTATGAGCGTCCCATAACACTGAATCCGAGATGTCAGGGGATTCATTTAAACAGAAGTATTCTTCCAAGTGATCAGCTAGCTTAGTGATATGAGGTCCACTAATCAGAGTTTCATTTAATTGCCATCTAAACTCCCATTTCTGCATATTTGGTATTGCAATTGTGAAGAAAACGGGAGCATGATCAGATAAAAGTATACTTCCGATTTGTGAGGAGATGCAGTGCTCAAGAGAATGGATTGGGAAGAAAATATAATCCAGTCTTTGGTATGAGTGATGAGCAACTAAAAAATAAGTATGATCTTTTTCATTTGAGTGCATTGCTCGCCGCGCATCCACTAATCCTTGGGAAGCAAGTGCATTTTTAACCTTGCACAGGGATGACAAAGACATAGCTGAAGACCCGGTCGAACAGTCAAGACTTGGGACCAAAGCCACATTAAAGTCACCTCCCAGCATAATTGTGCCTTCCGCAAAATCTACAAATCTGGCAATGGCATCACTAAGCCAGTTTGCTTGTGCAGTATTGGGTGCATAAATATTCCCAAAGGTGAACAATTGAGGGCCTCTAGTACCCTTAATAAAGATATATCTGACTTCACCATCAACCATAGTCGTATGATGGACAAAAAAAAACAAAAAAAACATTACAGTAAACAGAGTAGTCAGTGCAAACTATCAGCAAACCTGACTCATACGCCATTTGAACCTGGGAGAAGGTCCATACAAGGTAGCCCAATTACCAGAGCGGGCATTTAGGAATGGGCCATATGCATATACATTATAACATTTTCTATAGAGCTGAACTAGTTGTAGACAATAAGTAGCGGTACATAGTGTATCGCAGGCATCTCTAAACTAGCATTAATTAAAACTAGCAGAGTAAAGGAAATAAGGAGAAAGAAAAGGAAAAATTAAAGAAAAAGAATATTAGTGAGGATTAGACCGTTCGGGCTGGTAGAGCTGTAATGTGTTTCAATGTTCCTCATATCTCTCTTTGTTGTTTGATGGCCTGATGTCTTCTTAGATATCCGCTATTTTGGTGGAACAGCTTGCCAGGAGTCCATTACTGGTAAAGGAGGTAGGGAAGCAACATTTTATGCAGGGCACCAGTCTGGGATGTCAAAACTAAGAATGTCCAAAGCCTTATAGATCCTCTGTAGATCAGCGTGGGCTCGAATAACGTGTTTGCGATTTGGGATGTTGATCAAAAGACCAAAAGGATGTAGCCATCTACAGTCAGGTCCATAAATATTGGGACATCGACACAATTCTAAGATGTTTGGCTCTGTACACCACCACAATGGATTTGAAATGAAACAAACAAGATGTGCTTTAACTGCAGACTGTCAGCTTTAATTTGAGGGTATTTACATCTAAATCAGGTGAACGGTGTAGGAATTACAACAGTTTGCATATGTGTTCCCACTTGTTAAGGGACCAAAAGTAATGGGACATAATAATAATCATCATAAATCAATCTTTCACTTTTTAAGGCCTCATGCACACGACCGTTGTTTGTGTCCGCCTTCAATGGGGCCGCATCCGTGTGCTGTCCGCATCCGTGGCTCCGTTCCATGGCCCCACTTTGCGGACAAGAATAGGCATTTATGTTGCCGGTGCCCCTTCCGTTCCACAAATTGCGGAAGGCAACACGGGCGTATTCCGTTTTTTGCGGACTGCAAAAAACTGCACGGTCGTGTGCATGAGGCCTAATACTTGGTTGCAAATCCTTTGCAGGCAATTACAGCCTGAAGTCTGGAACGCATAGAAATCACCAGATGCTGGGTTTCATCCCTGGTGATGCTCTGCAAAGCCTCTACTGCAACTGTCTTCAGTTCCTGCTTGTTCTTGGTGCATTTTCCCTTCAGTTTTGTCTTCAGCAAGTAAAATGCATGCTCAATCGGATTTAGGTCAGGTCAGGACTTGGCCATTGCAGAACATTCCACTTCTTTTCCTTAAAAACTCTTTGGTTGCTTTTGCAGTATGCTTTGGGTCATTGTCCATCTGTACTGTGAAGCGCCGTCCAATGAGTTCTGAAGCATTTGGCTGAATATGAGCAGATAATATTGCCCAAAACACTTCAGAATTCATCCTGCTGCTTTTGTCAGCAGTCACATCATCAATAAATACAAGAGAACCAGATCCATTGGCAGCCATACATGCCCACGCCATGACACTACCACCACCATGCTTCACTGATGCGGTGGTATGCTTAGGATCATGAACAGTTCCTTTCCTTCTCCATACTCTTCTCTTCCCATCACTCTGGTGCAAATTGATCTTGGTCTTATCTGTCCATAGGATGTTGTTCCAGAACTGTGAAGGCTTTTTAGATGTTTGGCAAACTCTAATCTGGCCTTCCTGTTTTTGAGGCTCACCAACGGTTTACATCTTGTGGTGAACCCTCTGTATTCACTCTGGTGAAGTCTTCTCTTGATTGTTGACTTTGACACACATACACCTACCTCCTGGAGAGTGTTCTTGATCTGGCCAACTGTTCTGAAGGGTGTTTTCTTCACCAGGGAAAGAATTCTTCGGTCATCCACCACAGTTGTTTTCCGTGGTCTTCCGGGTCTTTTGGTGTTGCTGAGCTCACCGGTTTGTTCCTTCTTTTTAAGAATGTTCCAAACAGTTGTTTTGGCCACGCCTAATGTTTTTGCTATCTCTCTGATGGGGTTGTTTTGTTTTTTCAAATGATGGCTTGCTTCACTGATAGTGACAGCTCTTTGGATCTCATCTTGTGCGTTGACAGCAACAGATTCCAAATGCAAATAGCACACTTGAAATGAACTCTGGACCTTTTATCTGCTCATTGAAATTGGGATAATGAGGAAATAACACATACCTGGCCATGGAACATCTGAGAAGCCAATTGTCCCATTACTTTTAGTCCTGTAACAAGTGGGAAGCACATATGCAAACTGTTGTAATTGCTACACCGTTCACCTTATTTGGATGTAAATACCCTCAAATTAAAGCTGACAGTCTGCAGTTAAAGCACATCTTGTTCGTTTCATTTCAAATCCATTGTGGTGGTGTATAGAGCCAAAAATGTTAGAATTGTGTCGATGTCCCAATATTTATGGACCTGACTGTATATGTTATTTGACGTTTCTGCAAAACATCCAATAAGGGTTTTAAGAGTTGCTGTTTCCTCAAAGTCATAGGAGAGAGGTATTGAAAAACCGTTACTGCTGATCCTTCGATCTCCATTGCCAGGTTAGATCGGGCTGCCACTAATATTTGCTCTTTAGCCAAAAAGCTTGTCAAGCATCAGACCACGTTCCTGGGGGCTCCTGAGGTTTAGGTACTGGTCGGAGTGTGCGGTGTATTCTGTCCATTCCAAACACTTCTGGTGATTCAGTTGAGACAAGGCGTTCAAAAAACTGCGTGAACGCAGTGCATCTGTGCTTACTAACTCGGGGACCTCCTTAAGCCTGATGTTATTTCTTCTGCCTCTGCATCTTGGTCCTCGACCAGGGAATATAAATAATTAAGATGGGCTTGAGCATTGCCTAAGTTTTGAAATACTTGCTCACCGAATTCGGTTGTGGCATTCTGAGCGGCCTCCAATGCTTCGACCCGGAAACCCAGTTGTTGCATGTCCTGTTTCATTTCTTTTGGTCTTGGCGTATGGTTTTTAAAGCTGCATTGAGCAGCTCTTTCATGAACTCTCTAGATATTGACAGATCATCTGGTGCGGCTGCGTCCTCTTGCTCACTGTCTCTATCACCATCAGAGTCAGCCTCACCTCCCGTTATTAGGGCCGCACGCCGGGCTGCAGCCATCTTGGCTTTGTCTCTCTTTGTTTTCTTGACAAAGCTGTCCATATCGCTTTGACTGAAGGCTGCTTTTGGTTGGCCAGTTTTTTTTTTGCCTCTTTCTCTGGTAAGTTTACCCATGACTGTTGTGAAAATATCTATAGTTTGCCCACTCTAGCTAGGCCTGCAGCAGAGCTCACTGAACTGCTTGCATCCGGCTGGGCTTCTAGACTCCACCCCCTGAAGAATCCAATTTTTTTTTATTCAAGTGAAATTCAGAATCAGTAGAATTTATTTACTCATCTTTAAAGCAAATCTATGATAATATTATATACATTAACAATATTACACTTCTAAGAAAGATATTATAAATGCATAGAATTTCAACTCTGTGTTCCTTTAAATGCATTAACATTTCTAAAGGCAGATTACAAGTCTTAATCCATTTTGCTAAGAACTTGGTTAGCCATTTATGTCAATTTAATGTGTCTTAAATAATAAGTATCTGCAATCAATTTCAAGTGACATTGAATTATATACTGTGTGCAAGTCAATATACTACAACAGTGAAGAGTTTAGAGTGTGCATGAAAGATTTCCCAGCATTGATTTACAGTAAAAATGTTATTGCAGTACATTATCTGAATTCAAAAGAAGTTATTTTAGAATTGGGAATTATATTGTCATTCCAATTATAAATGCAATAACCATTAAGGAATCAGGACAACTTCCATCTAGAATTTTAGATGCAAGCCTGCAAATCATTTCATTTCTAGTGTTGACTGAAGCGATGCATTCAAAGCAGAATTCAGTCCGAATGTTTAGTAAAACTTCAATTCACAAGAATTTCAAATTTTCTCGTGCTTCGTGGTAACTAATCAGGTTTTCCTAAAATGGGAGCTGCACATGTTACAAAGCGAAGAAGAGACAAACCTGGTAATGCAAGATGATCACCCATTATGCCGTGCAGCCAGCCAATCTGCAGATAGCCATGCCTTGTGATTCTACAGTCCTATAAAACCCTCATCCCGAGCAGTCTCCGCCATTGTCCTATGAGCTGAGCATAGGGAGAGACGTGCAAGCGCTCATGTGCTAGGGACAGTATTGCTGAAAACGATTAATAGAAGCATACTGGAGAGGGAGAGCGCAGGGACAGTGCAGAGAGACTTAAGCTGCGTCAGTTTTATTTATTTATTCCTACATTTACTTATACCTACATCAGTCATAAACTAAGATATGTAATTCAATGCCAATAAGATGGAAGCTTTTATTATTCCACTTCCAGCGTGCCAACCAATACCAACCAGTCTGCACCCCTTAGGGGGGCCAGGTCTTAATAATGACCATCCTCATCTTTTGCTGCCTTTACTTCTTACAAATCATCCTTCAAAGTCTCCATGTCCTAGAAAATTCAGCAAGATGCAGAGAGATGAGAAGCTGGATGTTCCTGATGACATATTCTCATCGATATTAGATGATGTGGAAAATGAGGAAAATCAGATGGCAGAAGAAGAGCTTCCACCTGTAGGGCAGGAGAGTGCTGGGGTTGGAGAAGTGGGTATGCCAAAGCTGATTAATATTCACTGTTTACTGTCAAATAACTTGCAGGAGATTGCAGGCCAGAACAGCTATAATATGCACATTGTCCCCCCACCTAACCAGCCAAATCCCATACCAGCAATAGCCTCTTTTTAAAGGTGCCGCACGGCCATTAACAATAAAGAAGGACTATAAAGTGTGATCTTCATTATTAAATGAAAGACAGCTGCAGGCTAATTGGCCCATGCGGTTCTTTACCGCAGCATGGCCGCAACCCGGCCGCAGCATGGCTGCTTCATGTGTCCATACCCTAAGGCAGAGTGGCTTGGGTATACCTGATTTATAGTGATAAGTGACGAACTAATTCAGAATGAATCAAGAAATTTCTTGGCAAACTTTAGCGAAATTACCGAATTTCGTTTTTCAAAACTTCGCACATCTCTATTTATTTAATTAAATATCAGATTAATTGGTGTGAGAGCGATGACACCAAATTTACACACTTGCTCCCCATTAAAGGGTTTCTGTCACCAGAATTAACCCTATTAAACTATCTGACATTAGCGATGTGCTAATGTCAGCTGAACCTAACTAGTCTATTCCTACTTTTATCTATTACTCCAGAAATATAACTTTTATAATATGCTATTTAGCCTCTAGGTGCAGGGGGGGGTGCATTGCCTCTGCTCCTAGAGGCTTCCTTCTCCCACCTCTGGCCATGCCGTGATACACTAGATTGACAGGGCCAGGCAGCCTTCACCTCCAACTGCCGGCCCTGTGCACTGGGGAAAAGTCACGCCTTTCAGTATTGGGCGCAGACGAAGTGAGGAAGATGGCAGCCGGCTGTTTTTTTGTTTTTTTACGGGCGCACCAAGTTTACAGTGTTATACATGCTGTACACTGACTACTTTACATTGTATCAAATTGTCATATCTTCAGTGTTGTCCCATGTAAAGATATAATAAAATATTTACAAAAATGTGAGAGGTGTACTCACTTTTGTGAGATACTGTATATATACTGTCACTATTCTTGCTATGTAGGTGGAATATCAATAAGAAGATGATAAATCCTGTGCTACGATGACAATGTGTTGGCACAGTACAATTGAGTTGTGGAAATACTGATGGGGAAACCGAGGGGTCGCCTAAACTTCTAACATGCCATGGCCTGTATTCAATGAAATGACCAATATCTGAGTTAATTCCAATCCCAGCCATCACTTCAGGATTCCAGCTGTATGTTATACATTGCAACTCCTAGTGATGTTGATACAGACATCACTTGAAAAGGGTGAGCAGTTGTAATTACATTAGAAGCAAGACGATGTGCTGATCATTTTGAAGTGTTAGCAGCACACAAGTAAGCACTGCTACCACTTTGAACAGCTAATCGGTGGAGGTGCCTGGAGTCGGACTGCCAACGATCTGATATTGATGACTTGTCCTGAGGATAGGTAACCAATATCTTTGCACTGTACAATTCCTTTAAAAACTATAATCACTTTCTCTGCTGAAAATGTAGTTTCAGGACCTACAATCTACTTAGGTGTGTAATAGGTTTTGCATCAGCATAACATTTGCAAAAAAGTGAATTAAAGGATGTAGGGATGTATATAGAGATATTGATGTATATGATAAAAACATATATATATATACACATATATAAAATCTGCATAAAAGATTAAAAGTTTGTACACATAGATAGGATCACTGCATACCGTCTCGAGTGCCTGAGAGACCATGTTCTGCAGTATCATACACGATATAGTGTGGTACAGTTGGGCAAATCAATAGGTAAAATCTGTTTAAAAGGATACCAATACATACAGTACAGACCCATGGACACACCTTCTCATTCAAAGAGTTTTCTTTATTTTCATGACTATGAAGGCATCAAAACTATGAATTAACACATGTGGAATTATATACATAACAAACAAGTGTGAAACAACTGAAAATATGTCATATTCTAGGTTCTCGAAAGAGGCCACCTTTTGCTTTGATTACTGCTTTGCACACTCTTGGCATTCTCTTGATGAGCTTCAAGAGGTAGTCCCCTGAAATGGTCTTCCAACAGTCTTCAAGGAGTTCGAAGAGATGCTTAGCACTTGTTGGCCCTTTTGCCTTCACTCTGCGGTCCAGCTCACCCCAAACCATCTTGATTGGGTTCAGGTCTGGTGACTGTGGAGGCCAGGTCATCTGGCGCAGCACCCCATCACTCTCCTTCATGGTCAAATAGCCCTTACTTTCAAAGTTTTCCCAATTTTTCGGCTGACTGACTGACCTTCATTTCTTAAAGTAATGATGGCCACTCGTTTTTCTTTACTTAGCTGCTTTTTTTTTGCCATAATACAAATTCTAACAGTCTATTCAGTAGGACTATCAGCTGTGTATCACCTGACTTCTCCTCAACGCCACTGATGGTCCCAACCCCATTTATAAGGCAAGAAATCCCACTTATTAAACCTGAAAGGGCACACCTGTGAAGTAAAAAACCATTTCAGGTTCATCAAGAGAATGCCAAGAGTGTGCAAAGCAGTAATCAAAGCAAAAGGTGGCTACTTTGAAGAACCTAGACTATGACATATTTTCAGTTGTTTCACACTTGTTTGTTATGTATATAATTCCACATGTGTTAATTCATAGTTTTGATGCCTTCAGTGTGAATCTACAATTTTCATAGTCATGAAAATAAAGAAAACTCTTTGAATGAGAAGGTGTGTCCAAACTTTTGGTCTGTACTGTATATTAAAATAATGTGGTATTGTGGGTTAATTTACTCACTTCATGAGGGGGGCGGTTTACCAGGATAAGCATAATACACCTGTAAATCGAACACCCCCCCCCAGCCTGGATCGCTTCTAGAGTTTTAACGGATGAAGGCAGCCAATCACACGGGTGCTTCTCTTCAAAGGTCTTTATTGCATGTACATATAAATCCGGCTCAACGCGTTTCGGGACAGGCACGTCCCTTCATCAGGAGCAATAGTGTCCCTGTCTGTGGTCACAGGTATTTATACCCTAAGTTTATTATTGAAGTGTTTGTTAAAATGGCCACTAATTGGCAAAAGGGCGCCAAAAAACTAAAAAAGGGCGCCAAAATTGCATTAGGGGACCGCCCATATGAGGAAGAAGGCGTCTGTAGCCGATCTGTATGGCTGGCCGGAAGGGTGAGTGTCCGGCTGCGCTTTTGCGCATGACCGAAATTGGTGCGTTCCAAGCTGGAACACATCGTAGCGTCCGGTCTAGTAGTTAGTTTCCTTAATTTCTTTCTATTGTATTTCAATGTGCGGTGCGCAAAAGCGCAGCCGGACACTCCCCCTTTCGGCCGGCCGTACAGATCGGCTACAGACGCCTTCTTCCTCATATGGGCGATTTAGACACCAGTCTTCATCCCTCCTGTGCTGGGGTTTCATCAACCTACGTTATGTAGAGGGGCCGGCCTATGGATCATTTAGGCAAACTTTACACTTGTCTAAATCTAATGACTCCCAATGATCTATGTGCCTAACTTTTGGCAGACAGCACTTGTTAAAATTAGCACAGGCAAACTATCACATTCTGACTTAATTACACCTGTCGCAGCAATGGCAGGTAGGGAGTGGAATGGAATGCAGTTGAAATACTTTTTTGAGACTTTCCCTATGATAATAAAATCAACAAACTCCAAGAAACGCACATAAAATTGCTGGATATCTGAAAATGACTTAGCAGGCGAAAAATATCTGGCCTGTCACAGACTATTGATAAATTTGTCTTGTAAGTAAAATGACTGAAAAGTTATAATTTACTTAGAAATAAGGACCAATATTTTCAGATGCCTTTCGAGTTTGGAGCACCTGCTTAGATGAAACAGATGAGTTTCTGGGCCTGTTTCTGCTAACAGCAGACAGGAACAGTGGTGAGTGATTGGTTGAAACATGAGGATTAATGGGTATTTATATTTCATTAAATTTTATGTTCACTAGAGAATAATGTATCACTCACAGATATTGAAACATATGTCAACTCTATCCACTTCCATATAATTCAATTTGACTTAAATGCATTGATCAAATTTTATTTAAGTCCAATAGCTCTTCTAAAAAGGCTCACTGACATAATATTCCTGATTCACATTCATCAGATAAAAGGAGGCAATTGTGTTGTAATTCTATTTATACCATTTTTCTAGAAATGAGAGATTATTGTGGAGAGAATACTCATTACAAGGTGACTGGAGCTGTCTGAAGGACTCCACATGGAAATGATGAATGGAATTCTCAATTGGTGATTTTCTTGTTAGTGTTGAAATTGAAATGCATAATGTTACAGGGTGGCCAGAATTTAGTGTTGGCCTTGCCCTATTTATTACATACAGTCAGGTCCATAAATATTGGGACATCAACACAATTCTAACATTTTTGGCTCTATACACCACCACAATGGATTTGAAATGAAATGAACAAGATGTGCTTTAACTGCAGACTGTCAGCTTTAAAGGGTTTCTATCACTTCGTATGACATAATTAGCTGTCAGACACTAGCGATCTGCTAGTGTCTGCTCTGGCCAACCATCCTACTATAATCACTTGTGGGGCAGCGGTTTTGCTAAAAAACTAACTTTTATAAATATGCTAATGAGCCTCTAGGTGCTATGTGGGCGTCATTAGCACCTAGAGGCTCCGTCTACCTTCATACACAGCCGCCGCCCAGCGCGTCCCTCCAGCCCGCCCATGTCCTCCTCCGTGTGACGCAGCGGACGAGTTCTCGCGCATGCGACGTGCGCGGCTGTATTCGGCGCATTTGAGATCTCAGCTCGGAGCGGTCAGACATTCAATGCGCATGCGCGGCTGTATTCGGCGCATGCGCATTGAATGTCTGACCGCTCCGAGCAGTTTGCACCTTCCCTATCCCCTTCTAGGGGTCAAGAGTCCCGGAGTGAGTGGGCTAGTCTAATAGTCCTTATACCAGAACAAGATGGAACTTTACAGTTCTGTAATGACTTCTGGAAGCTTAATGAGATATCAAAGTTTGACGCCCACCCCATGCCTTGGGTCGATGAGTTGATAGAGTGATTAGGGCAAGCTCAATACTTTTTAGTCTTGGACCTCACAAAAGGGTTCTGGCTAGTGATGAGCGAACATGCTCGGCCGAATAACTGTTCGGCTCGAGCATCGCTATGCTCGCACATGGCGGTACTCGGCCAAGTACCACATGTGCTCGAGCGGCATGCTTGAGTCTCCTTCCCGCACGTTTCGTTGCTGCTAAGCAGCCAATAAACGTGCTGGTAAGTACTGTCATCACTGTAATGCCAGTAGCCATGTTGGCTGCTGGCATTACAGTGATTGGCTGGCCGGAACGCGTCATCAGGTGCTATATAGCACCCGATGACGCAGATTCGGCTCATTGCGAGTCAGGGAGAGCTGCGCTTAGGAAGGGACAGATAGTGTAGGGAGATTGTGATCGCAATATATTCCAGTGAATAACGTTTTAAAGACCTAAATGTCCTTTTTATTGTGTGTGGTGACAGCAAAGTGTGCAAAGTTGTACTCAAAATTTTTTTTTTATACTTTGCAAAATAGCGATTTTTTTGCTATATAGAAGGTGTCTGCAGTGATTTGAGACATCTGTGCAGCAATACCTTCTGTGTGTCAGGGGTAGAGATGGGAAGAATATTAGTGAAAACAATTTTTTTTCCCCATAATCCACATTTTTGCTGTCAACGGTGCAATCCGTGAATTGTGTGATATGCGCTTCAACACCTTGTGTGGTTGTCAGGCCCAGATATAGGGAAAAAATTATAATACAGAAAAAACAATTTTTTTCCCCATAATCTATCCACATTTTTCCTGTCAATGGTGTAATCAGTGAATTGTGTGATCTGCGCTTCAATACCTTGTGTGGTTGTCAGGCCTAGATATAGGGAAAAGATGTAAAATACAGAAAACTACTTTTCTCCCATAATCTATCCACATTTTTGCTGTCAACGGTTTAAACTGTGAATTGTGTGATCTGCGCTTCAATACATTGTGTGGTTGTCAGGGCCAGATATAGGGAAAAAATTTGAATACAGAAAACAATTTTTCTCCCATAATCTGTCCACATTTTTGCTGTCAACGGTGTAATCCGTGAATTGTGTGATCTGCGCTTCGAAACCTTGTGTGATTGTCAGGCCTAGATATAGGGGAAAAAAAATTAAATACAGAAAACAATTTTTCTCCCATAATCTACCAACATTTTTGCTGTCAACGGTGTAATCCGTGAATTGTGTGCTCTGCGCTTCAACACCTTGTGTGGTTGTCAGGCCCAGATATAGTGAAAAATATAAATAAAAATATAAACTACATCAGAAAACAGGGTCTGTACCGCAGATTCCAATAATCCGGGCCTAAAATAGTGTCCATATTCTGTGGGTTTCTGTGACATATACTGTACTGCGGTGAAAATGATGATCAGCCGGCACTCCGTAACAAATGGCGTGGTGCTCGCGTCCGAGATCACGATCTCATAAATATAGTAAGGAAAGACCGGCACTCACTGTAGCTTGAAGAAAAGGAAATCTTTATTGTCACATATAATCCGTGACGCATTGCGACTCACATCTGGAGCCTTCCTCAGACGTATAGGATATGGTACAAACAGAAATAAGCACACGGCATTTAAATAGCCTGCCAAGGCGGAAATGACATCACATTACCATGGTGACGATATCAACAAAACAATTAAACAATTAAGATGTAGCAGGTGAAGAAAATGAAGAAAGGATCCCAGCCGCAATCAATTGACAATTCAAATAGAAAGTATTCCATAATAGCAGTGATAGGGTTAAATGAAGTTTCAAAATAATGATGCCGCTGGGATGTCTTCAAGTTTTCTAAAAGTAAAAAGAAAACAAGTTATTTGATACATTGGTTTGCAACAATGGTACATGTTATTCAATACAAAAGAGTTATACAACAAAAAAAATATATATACAGTGGGATGCGAAAGTTTGGGCAACCTTGTTAATCGTCATGATTTTCCTGTATAAATCGTTGGTTGTTACGATAAAAAATGTCACTTAAATATATCATATAGGAGACACACACAGTGATATTTGAGAAGTGAAATGAAGTTTATTGGATTTACAGAAAGTGTGCTATAATTGTTTAAACAAAATTAGGCAGGTGCATAAATTTGGGCACCACAAAAAAGAAATAAAATCAATATTTTGTAGATCCTCCTTTTGCAGAAATGACAGCCTCTAAACGCTTCCTGTAGGTTCCAATGAGAATCTGGATTCTGGTTGAAGGAATTTTGGACCATTCCTCTTTACAAAACATCTTTAGTTCAATCAGGTTTGATGGCTTCCGAGCATGGACAGCTCTCTTTAAGTCACACCACAGATTTTCAATTATATTCAGGTCTGGGGACTGAGATGGCCATTCCAGAACGTTGTACTTGTTCCTCTGCATAAATGCCTTAGTGGATTTTGAGCAGTGTTTAGGGTCGTTGTCTTGTTGAAAGATCCAGCCCCGGCGCAGCTTCAGCTTTGTCACCGATTCCTGGACATTGGTCTCCAGAATCTGCTGATACTGAGTGGAATCCATGCGTCCCTCAACTTTGACAAGATTCCCAGTGCCTGCACTGGCCACAAAGCCCCACAGCATGATGGAACCACCACCATATTTTACTGTAGGTAGCAGGTGCTTTTCTTGGAATGCTGTGTTCTTTTTCCTCCATACATAACGCCCCTTGTTATGGCAAAATAACTCCATTTTAGTTTCATCAGTCCACAGCACCTTATTCCAAAATGAAGCTGGCTTGTCCAAATGTGCTTTAGCCCACCTCAAGCGGCACTTTTTGTGCTGTGGGCGGAGAAAAGGCTTCCTCTGCATCCCTCTCGCATATAGCATCTCCTTGTGTAAAGTGCGCCGAATGGTTGAACAATGCACAGTGACTCCATCTGCAGCAAGGTGATGTTGTAGGTCTTTGGTGCTGGTCTGTGGGTTGACTCTGACTGTTCTCACCATTCGTCGCTTCTGTCTATCCGAGATTTTTCTTGGTCTGCCACTTCAAGCCTTAACTTGAACTGAGCCTGCGATCTTCCATTTCCTCAATATGTTCCTAACTGTGGAAACAGACAGCTGAAATCTCTGAGACCGCTTTCTGTATCCTTCCCCTAAACCATGATGGTGAACAATCTTTGTATTCAGGTCATTTGAGAGTTGTTTTGAGACCCCCATGGTGCTACTCTTCAGAGAAAATTAAAAGAGGAGGGGAACTTACAATTGACCCCCTTAAATACTCTTTCTCATAATTGGATTTACCTGTGTATGTAGGTCAGGGGTCACTGAGCTTACCAAGCCAATTTGAGTTCCAATAATTAGTTCTAAAGGTTTTGGAATCAATAAAATGACAACAGTGCCCAAATTTATGCACCTGCCTAATTTTGTTTAAACAATTATAGCACACTTTCTGTAAATCCAATAAACTTAATTTCACTTCTCAAATATCACTGTGTGTGTCTCCTATATGATATATGTAACTGACATTTTTTATCGTAACAACCAACGATTTATACAGGAAAATCATGACGATTAACAAGGTTGCCCAAACTTTCGCATCCCACTGTATATATCTCTCACGGGAACTGGAGATTCACAAAAAGCTGTGGAGGTCGTACTCGCGGTTCAAGCCCTTGGGTTCCAATGTTTGCAAAGTGTGAATCCAATAGGACTCACGCTTTTTCAACATTTTAACCCTGTCACCACCTCTACGGGGTTGTGAAACATGTTCTATTATCTGGAACCGCAGTTGCGAAATATTGTGGTTACAACGTTCAAAGTGGTGCGGTATAGGTAGAAGCAGGTTCTTTTTCCGTATGGTAGATTTATGTTTGGAAAAACGATCCTTCATGCGCATCGAGGTCTCGCCTACATATAATAAGCCACATGGGCACTTTAGTAAATAAACAATAAAGTTACTATTGCAAGTGTGGAAACCCTTGATGGGAAATTGTTTTCCTGTATGTGGGTGTGAGAAAGACTCACCTTTAATCACGCTGGAACAGTGTATGCAGCCTAAACAGGGGAAAGTGCCATTTTTAGGTGTAGATAAAGTCATTTGTCGTTGTATCTTGTGAACACTGCCAATATGAGCCCGCACCACCATATCACGTATATTTTTGTTCCGTTTATAACAGATCAACGGACGATTCTGGAATTCCTCAACTGAGGGATAAGCCCTAGATAATATATTCCAATGGTGATTAATAATTAATCTGCATTTGTGGATCCAAGGGTGGAATTTTGAAACAAAAGGGATGCAGGATTTTTTAATGGTTTTATCAACTGTAGGAAGGGCCTTATTCCTCTCCTGATTAAGTAAAGAAATGGGGTAACCGCAATGTCTAAACCTATCGCTCATCTCGCTGAGGCGAGTTTCCTTGATATCAGTCTGAGAAACAATTCTACGGATCCTCTGAAACTGCGAGTGAGGTAATGCTTTTTTTAAAGTGGGGGGATGGTTGCTAGAATAATGTAGAAGAGAATTTCTATCTGTACTCTTAATATGCAAATCAGTTACTAGCGATCCATCTTGCCCTTTTATAACCACCGTATCAAGGAAACTAATCCTATTGACATCATAGTGTAGAGTGAATTGAAGTTCACTCCACACTGAATTTAAATAATCAGCGAATTGAAGAAGGGTTCCAATGCCGCCCCACCACACGCAAAACACATCGTCAACAAATCTTCGCCAAAAAATACAATGGAAATTGAATAAATCATTAGGATAAATATATTTGTCTTCGAACCATGACATATATGTGTTTGCGTACGGCGGTGCGGCATTCGAACCCATCGCGGTCCCACAGCATTGTTTGTAAAATGTATCTTGGAAAAGAAAATAGTTCTCATGTAGAATAATTTCTAGTGAATCCAGAAAAAAATTTTTTCACGTATATTGTAAGTAGAGAGGGATAATAGCCAATCAACCGCACGTATACCCTTAGAATGAATAATAGAGGTATATAGCGAACATACGTCAAAAGTTACCAGCAAATCGTCATCCTGTAATGCCAGTGTCATAATTTATTTAAAAAAATCCTGAGTATCAAGGAGGAAAGAAGGCATGATTTTAGTCAGGGGTGTCAAAACCTTATCAAGCAGAATAGCTGGGGGGGACAGAATAGAGTCGGTCAAAGCAACAATTGGTCGACCAGGGGGCTGATTAAGGGACTTATGTATCTTGGGAAGTGTATAAAACACTGGCGTGACAGGATGATGATTGATCAAGAATTGGCCCAACTTTGGGTCTATAGTTTTATCCTGTAGATATATGTCCACTACGGTACAAAGCTTATTTTTAATAGCAAAGACAGGATCCCTGGTAATGGTTGATAGACCTCAGTGTTAGCTAGTTGTCCCAAAATTTCAGAGGTATAATACTCTTTGTCCATAAGGACAAGAGCCCCTCCTTTATCTGCAGGTTTAAGAATCAAAGTGTTGTCCTGTATTAAATCATGAATAGCTTGTTTCTCAACCTGTGAGAGATTATGGGTTAAATGACACCCACTTTGTCTCAAATCCCGCAAAGCTTGTGAAATATCACGTTGGACAAGGGCAATAAATGTCTCAACAGGATGGTAGGATTTTGGCGGTTGAAAAGTACTTTTCAGCCTTAAACCAAAATCCTGTAACTTAAGTAAAAATTCATCAGTATTAACATTCACATTAGCAGTCTTGTCAGGAGTAGAAAAATGTGCCTTAAGCCTAATATTACGAAAAAAACGCTGGCAGTCCATGTCTAGTTCAAAACTATCAAGTGGAGCCGTAGGACAGAAGGACAGGCCCTTTTCAAGTACATTAAGTTGCACAGGACTCAAGTTTTTAGAAGAAATATTAAAGACTAAAGTTTGATGTGAGTCTGTACCTGTGAGCGCGTTGTCCTGGGGGCATCCAGACCGCCGATAATGGCGTCCTGCTCTTCTGGTATTCTTCTTGATGGGGGTCGTTGTCGGCGTCTTCCTAAAAAAGTAGGCCGTTGGGTTGCTGTAGTAGAATCGCTGCCAGACCCAGAAGACATGGAACCAGTGCGACGTTGTGGGCGAGTAAATAGAGGAGTTGCAGTACCTGACAAGTCCTGCCATTTGTAGATACGCTTATTCTGATAATCCTCAGAATCCCTGATGAACTTCTGACGTTTAGTTGCTTCAATATCCTTCCTTAGATCAGTGCAGATTTTTTCAACCTTTAGTTTCAAGGTAGTTAATTCATCCGCCGGCAATGCGTCTTTTAATTGTGTTTCAATAGACGCTATTTTTTGTTTGCTGGTAGCAATTGCCTCTGTGAGGAATTCAATAGTTAGAACCATAAGGTCCATGGAACATTTATTGAGGATGTTGGCAAAATGAGTACAATATTCAATATTGTCGCAAAAGAAAGTGGGTCGAAGATGGACCCTTAATCCACGTGGAATGCGCTGTAAGCGGCAGTATTCAGCCAGGGTGGAGACATGCAATTCCCAGGAGGTTAACTTCCTCAGCTCTTTCTCCAGTTCTCGCCCCCGAAATTCAGTGGGAGGAATCTTTAGAAAGTCCACATTAGCGGTAACATTGGACACGATTTCACGTGCCCTTTCATCCGTGTAAGAAAAGGAACTCATGAAGGAAAAATCCACAGGTGCTCGCGCTGAAGACGGAATGAATGATGAAAACGATGATCAGCCGGCACTCCGTAACCAATGGCGTGGTGCTCGCGTCCGAGATCACGATCTCATAAATATAGTAAGGAAAGACCGGCACTCACTGTAGCTTGAAGAAAAGGAAATCTTTATTGTCACATATAATCCGTGACGCGTTGCGACTCACATCTGGAGCCTTCCTCAGACGTATAGGATATGGTACAAACAGAAATAAGCACACGGCATTTAAATAGCCTGCCAAGGCGGAAATGACATCACATTACCATGGTGACGATATCAACAAAACAATTAAACAATTAAGATGTAGCAGGTGAAGAAAATGAAGAAAGGATCCCAGCCGCAATCAATTGACAATTCAAATAGAAAGTATTCCATAATAGCAGTGATAGGGTTCTTCACCTGCTACATAAGTATTCCATAATAGCAGTGATTTTCTTCACCTGCTACATCTTAATTGTTTAATTGTTTTGTTGATATCGTCACCATGGTAATGTGATGTCATTTCCGCCTTGGCAGGCTATTTAAATGCCGTGTGCTTATTTCTGTTTGTACCATATCCTATACGTCTGAGGAAGGCTCCAGATGTGAGTCGCAACGCGTCACGGATTATATGTGACAATAAAGATTTCCTTTTCTTCAAGCTACAGTGAGTGCCGGTCTTTCCTTACTACTACTATATACTGTACTGCATCCGAAATCTCTGTCTTTAGGGCAAATTCCAATAATCTGGGCCGAATATAGTGCCCAAATTATGTGTGTTTCTGTGACATATACTGTCCAGCATCTGAAAACTGTTTCTTTAGGGCAAATTCCAATAATCTGGGCATAATATAGTGTCCATATTCTGTGGGTTTCTGTGACATATACTGTCCTGCAATCAAAAACTGTTTCTTTAGGGCTGTAACGGAACGCCTAGCACCCCGACCGGGCACGTCCGTTGATAGATGCTCCTAGTGCTTTCCGAGGAGTCCAAGCACTCCACTTGACACCGTACGCACTGCAGACCCCACGAACCGCCGAAGCTTGGTTGAGGTCTCACCGTCTCCTACCCACCCTGGACCTACGACAAGGCTCCAGGCTCCAGTGGGTGAACCTCTCCTAAAACCAGAGAGCAGGAACAGCTCTTAAAAGAGCTAGTAGTTATAGCCAGGGGAGTATAGCAAATCTCCCAGCGTATAGCAATCCCCAGCGTCGATCAGTTACCCAAACATCAGCCTCAACATGATAAAGGGTAAAACAGGAACACTTTATTGAGGGCTACCCGCCCGTATTTATGCAGGTCCCCATCTGGTGTACACGCCCCTAGGGGACCAGAAGGAAGACTGTGACACAGGACAGATATGTAGCACTCAGGACACAACACTTCCCCACAATGCATCATGGTTTCCTCCTCTCTGCCCTGGAGACACCCGAGGAGTAATCCAATTATCTCTCAAGACAAAGGGAAATCGCCAATACACATGTGGATACAACAGGACAGGAATCACCACCCAAACACACAATGTCACACCCCCACCGCAAACACAGACATTTAACATATTCCCAGATAGCTCAAGTCTGAGTGCATATCATTAGGTGAATGGCACTCAGAATACACAAATATAATACAATTAGCTATCTGGGTACCCTCACATAACAAAAAATACAATTGCAAAGACAGATTTAAGCTGTGCGGCCGGTCTGTCTGCTCCTTTAAAGTTAGTATGGGCCATAATCCTGAGGCAAGAGGCTGGTAGCCAGGCCCCTCCGAAACCCAGTGGCGAGGTTGGTTTCGCCACATATCTCCCCCTCCCAGGGAAGACTAACCAGATACCTGACCTCATGCCGGTCGGTATCTGAGTTAGTCTGGCAGTCCACCCACAACTCAATACTGGACCTGTTGAATTTTGGGGCCTGGCTCTGTTCTGTATGTCTCCAGCTGTTGAGGGGGCATCTGCTACTCCTTGCTTCCTTGTTGCTCTCTAGCTTCGAGCTGTAGGTACTTGGTGGGCAGAGGCCGACTGCGCTCTGCCCCGATGCCAGCTCTTCCGCTGGGGTAGCCTGTGGGAAGTCTGGCTCTGGAGAAGAGGATAGGAGAGGGCAGAGGCCGACTGCGCTCTGCCCAGATGCCAGCGCTTCCGCTGGGGTAGCCTGTGGAAAGTCAGCCTCTGGAGAAGAGGATAGAGGAGGGCAGAGGCCAACTGCGCTCTGCCCAGATGCCAGCTCTTCCGCTGGGGTAGCCTGTGGGATGTCAGGCTCTGGATAAGAGGATAGAGGAGGGCAGAGGCCAACTGAGCTCTGCCCAGATGCCAGCTCTTCCGCTGGGGTAGCATGTGGGATGTCCGGCTCTGGAGGAGAGGATAGGGGAGGGCAAAGGCTGACTGTGCTCTGCCCAGATGCCAGCTCTTCTACTGGGATGTGGTCAGGGAATCCTATCCCCAGGACCTTGTTGCAGATCGGCTGTGGAGAGGAGGAATCGCTTACCTCCTCCTCCTGGCATTCCTGCAGGGTTGGTGGGGGATCTGAACCGGCTGTCCAGCATCTCTGTAGGGCCGGTGGAGAGACCTTGGTCCCATCGCCACCTGCCATCGGGAGGTCTTCCCAGAACCAGTCTATGAAGTTCCCTACTTTGGGAGTTGGTAGGGAAGCAGGGGGTATCGCCGGCAAGTCTTCCCAGTTGTAGTGGGGCAGATCTGGCTCTGCTTGTCGAGTAGGTTGGGGATTAATGGAGCTGAGCAGGTGTTGGTAGGTCTGCTCCAGCTCCCACTCCCTTGTTACCAGGTGGGTCATGTCTTTGCTCACCTCCCTTCCGTCAGCATAAACATGCATGCCCATCCGGTAGTGGTAGATATCCCAAAACCTAGACTCCTCCGTGCTGCCAAGATCAATGTCCTCCTCCAAGGCATCCCATAGTAACCCCGGTCCATCAAACTCCTCACCCTCGGCTCTGTCGTGCTCAGCCATCCAGGGGGAATGTTGAATGACATGCCACCTTAGGGCCTGGTAAGCGTCCTCTAGCCAAAGCTCCTTACATACCAGGTTCTGGAGCTCTGTTACCCAGTCATCCAGGGGCTGCTCTCCCAAAAGACCCATCCGCATCGCCACACGCTTCTGTAGCCGCTGCTCATAACTGGGGAGACTCTCACCTCGCCGCCGCTGGGCATTTTCCAGGGCATCATACCAGACTTCCTTTCTGTCTGCATCCCTGTAGTCTGCGGCTGCCTCCTCCTCCTCGTCATAGAACGCTGTCCGAAGACTAGCCGATTCCATCCTGCTGTAGCCAGGGGCGCTGTACGGATACTAGCGTTGCCCTCAATTTAGTAAATCCACGAACGGTGTCTCCGAGCTGCTTCTCCTCACACTAGGACGCCATCCCACTGCTTGCCACCAAATGTTACGGAACTCCTAGCACCCCGACCGGGTACCTCCGTTGATAGTTGCTCCTAGTGCTTTCCGAGGACTCCAAGCACTCCACTTGACACCGTACGCACTGCAGACCCCACGAACCGCCGAAGCTTGGTTGTGGTCTCACCGTCTCCTACCCACCCTGGACCTACGACAAGGCTCCAGGCTCCAGTGGGTGAACCTCTCCTAAAACCAGAGAGCAGGAACAGCTCTTAAAAGAGCTAGTAGTTATAGCCAGGGGAGTATAGCAAATCTCCCAGCGTATAGCAATCCCCAGCGTCGATCAGTTACCCAAACATCAGCCTCAACATGATAAAGGATAAAACAGGAACACTTTATTGAGGGCTACCTGCCCGTATTTATGCAGGTCCCCATCTGGTGGACACGCCCCTAGGGGACCAGAATGAAGACTGTGACACAGGACAGATATGCAGCAATTCAGAATACACAGACACAATACATCCCCACAATGCATCATGGTTTCCTCCTCTCTGCCCTGGAGACACCTAAGAAGTAATCCAATTATCTCTCAGGACAAAGGGAAATCGCCAATACACATGTGGATACAACAGGACAGGAATCACCACCCAAACACACAATGCCACACCCCCACAGCAAACAGACATTTAACATATTCCCAGATAGCTCAAGTCTGAGTGCATATCATTAGGTGAATGGCACTCAAAATACACAAATACAATACAATTAGCTATCTGGGTACCCTCACATAACAAAATACAATTGCAAAGACAGATTTAAGCTGTGCGGCCGGTCTGTCTGCTCCTTTAAAGTTAGTATGGGCCATAATCCTGAGGCAAGAGGCTGGTAGCCAGGCCCCTCCGAAACCCAGTGGCGAGGTTGGTTTCGCCCCAAGGGCAAATTGCAATAATCTGGGCCTAATATAGTGTCCATATTCTTTGTGTTTCTGTGACATACAGTACAGACCAAAAGTTTGGACACACCTTCTCATTCAAAGAGTTTTCTTTATTTTCATGACTATGAAGGCATCAAAACTATGAATTAACACATGTGGAATTATATACATAACAAACAAGTGTGAAACAACTGAAAATATGTCATATTCTAGGTTCTTCAAAGTAGCCACCTTTTGCTTTGATTACTGCTTTGCACACTCTTGGCATTCTCTTGATGAGCTTCAAGAGGTAGTCCCCTGAAATGGTCTTCCAACAGTCTTGAAGGAGTTCCCAGAGATGCTTAGCAGTTGTTGGCCCTTTTGCCTTCACTCTGCGGTCCAGCTCACCCCAAACCATCTCGATTGGGTTTAGGTCCGGTGACTGTGGAGGCCAGGTCATCTGGCACAGCACCCCATCACTCTCCTTCATTGTCAAATAGCCCTTACTTTCAAAGTTTTCCCAATTTTTCAGCTGACTGACTGACCTTCATTTCTTAAAGTAATGATGGCCACTCGTTTTTCTTTACTTAGCTGCTTTTTTCTTGCCATAATACAAATTCTAACAGTCTATTCAGTAGGACTATCAGCTGTGTATCCACCTGACTTCTCCTCAACGCAACTGATGGTCCCAACCCCATTTATAAGGCAAGAAATCCCACTTATTAAACCTGACAGGGCACACCTGTGAAGTGAAAACCATTTTAGGGGACTACCTCTTGAAGCTCATCAAGAGAATGCCAAGAGTGTGCAAAGCAGTAATCAAAGCAAAAGGTGGCTACTTTGAAGAACCTAGAATATGACATATTTTCAGTTGTTTCACACTTGTTTGTTGTGTATATAATTCCACATGTGTTAATTAATAGTTTTGATGCCTTCAGTGTGAATCTACAATTTTCATAGTCATGAAAATAAAGAAAACTCTTAGAATGAGAAGGTGTGTCCAAACTTTTGGTCTGTACTGTATACTGACTTGCATCCGGAAACTCTTTCTTTAGGGCAAATTACAATAATCTGGGCCTAATATAGTGTCCATATTCTGGGTGTTTCTGTGACATATACTGTCCAGCATCCAAAAACTGTTTCTTTAGGGCAAATTTCAATAATCTGGGCCTAATATAGTGTCCACATTCTGTGTGTTTCTGTGACATATACAGTCCTGCATCCGAAAACTCTTTCTTTAGGGCAAATTCCAATAATCTGGGCCTAATATAGTGTCCATATTCTGTGGGTTTCTGTGACATATACTGTCCTGCATCCGAAAACTGTTTCTTTAGAGCAAATTCCAATAATCTGGGCCTAATATAGTGTCCATATTCTGTGGGTTTCTGTGACATATACTGCACTGCTTTCGAAATCTCTTTCTTTAGGGGAAATTTCAATAATCTGGGCCGAATATAGTGCCCAAATAATGTTTCTGTGATATATACTGTCCAGCATCCGAAAACTGTTTCTTTAGGGCATATTCCAATAATCTGGGCATAATATAGTGTCCATATTCTGTGGGAAAACTGTTTCTTTAGGGCAAATTCCAACAATCTGGGCCTAATATAGTGTCCATATTCTGTGGGTCTCTGTGACATATACTGTCCTGCATCTAAAAACTTTTTCTTTAGGGAAAATTCCAATAATTTGGGCCTAATATAGTGTCCACATTCTGTGTGTTTCTGTGAAATATACAGTCCTGCATCCGAAAACTCTTTCTTTAGGGCAAATTCCAATAATCTGGGCCTAATATAGTGTCCATATTCTGTGTGTTTCTGTGACATATACTGTCCTGCATCCGAAAACAGTTTCTTTACGGCAAATTCTAATAATCTGGGCCTAATATAGTGTCCATATTATTTGTATTTCTGTGATATATACTGTCCTAAATCCAAAAACTATTTTTTTTTGGGCAGATTCCAATAATCTGGGCCTAATGTAGTGTCCATATTCTGTGTGTTTCTGTGACATATACTGTCCTGCATCCGAAAACTCTTTCTTTAGGGCAAATTCCAATAATCTGGGCATAATATAGTGTCTATATTCTGTGGGTTTCTGTGACATATACTGTCCTGCATCAGAAAACAGTGTATTTAGCGGACTGTAAAAAAATCTGAGCCACATCTAGTGACAAAACCAATAATATGAAGAAGGCGAGCACTAAGGGATGGGGAAGTGGCCGTGATGCTGATGGTGCACACAGAGGCCGTGGCCCTGGGTGCAATGAAACTGTGCCTGCTGCCAGTGCACCAGAAAAAAATCCACCGTACCCAGCTTCATGTCCAACTTAGCTGGGTGGGGCAGGACAACACTGTCCAAGTTGGACCAGTGCGAACAGTTGGTCGGTTGGATTGCTGAAGATAATGCTTCCAGTTGGTTAAGCACCACCCTCTCTTCTACCAAGTCCAGTCACTGTAGCCAAGAGTCTGGTCAACCGAATCCTCACTCTGATCATCCTTCCTCCCCCCATGGAGAGGCTTGCCAAACGAGTGATCCCATACTCGGATATTCCGAGGAGCTCTTTCCAGCGCCACTATTACATTTGGCTCTCGCGCCCAGCACGCTTGAAGAGGGACTTAAGATATTGTGCCGTTGGTGAACGCAATCATTCGTTCACGAGGTGGATGATGATGAGACACAGTTGTCAATCACTGGGGTTGTGGTTAGGTCAAGTCAGGAGGATGAGCAGAGTGAGGAATTGGAAGAGGAGGTGGTTGACAATGAGGTCACTAACTCAACATGGGAAGGTGAAAAGTCGAGCAAGGACAGCAGTACAGAGGGGGAGGTATCCACAGCACCGCAACTTTTCCCTGTGTTACGCACTGCTGGCCAATCCCCTGTCAAAGGCGCAGGCCCAGATGCCCCTCGCCGTGCACCTGGACATTCGCATGAACCATCAGCAACAACATCCACTTCCCTGTCAAAGCGCATGATCCAAATGTCCATAACACTGTCATTTTAACGCAAGCGCAAATACCCACCCATCCACCCACAGGCCATAGCACTCAAGGCACAACTTTCCAAATTACTGGCCCTTGAAATGTTGCTGTTTAGGCTTGTGAACACTGAGGCCTTCCGCAGCGTGATGTCGGCAGCCGTCCCTAGGCACCACTATTTTTCACGGTGTGCTGTGCCCACCTTGCACCAGCATGTGTCCCAGAACATCACCCGTGCCTTGACCAATGCAGTTACTGACAAGGTCCACTTAACCACGGACACATGGACAAGTGCTGGTGGCCAGGGATGCTACATTTCCCTGATGACACACTGGGTGAATGTTGTGGAGGCCCGAAGTGAGTTGTACCATGGGATGGCACAGGTGCTACCCACTCCCAGTATTGTGAGCCCTACGTCCATCAGGGTCTCCGCCAGCAGCTATGTTACTGGCTCCAACCCCCATTTCTCTTCCTCCGCCGCTTCCTCCTCCATTTCCACCTCCAGCAGCAGTCAGCCATCAGTCGCTAGCTGGAAGCAGTGTATGCACTGCTGTGGGTAAGCGTCAACAGGCCGTGCTGAAGTTGATCTGTTTAGGGGACAAACAGCACACTGCTGCAGAGTTGTGGCAGAGTATAAGGGACCAGACCGAGCTGTGTCTCTCACCACTCAACCTACAACCAGGCATGGTTGTGTCTGACAATGGCCGTAACTTGGTGGCGGCTTTGGAGCTCTGCAACCTGACACACATTCCATGCCTAGCCACGTCTTAAACTTAGTGATTTAGCGGTTTATAAAAACCTACACCAATTTGCCAGAGCTACTGAAGACCGCGTGAGCGCCGCGTGTGTGGCAATTTCCGCAAGTCATCCACAGCTTCAGCCGGGCTGTCAATGCTGCAGCAGCGCTTTCAGCTTCCAGGTCACCGACTGTTGTGAGACGTGAGCACGCGCTGTAACTCTACGTTCCACATGTTGGCCAGGTTTTGTGAGCAGCAGAGGGCAGTTGTGGAATACCAGCTGCAACATGGTTGTCTCCTTTCGAGTCAACTGCCACTATTCACAAGCGAGGAGGGGGCATTGATGTCAGACCCTCTGTGAGGTTTTAAAAAACTTTGATGAATTCACACAGATGGTTAGTGGTGATAACGGTATTATCAGCGTAACCATCCCTCTGCTGTGCCTACTCAAACTATCGCTGCTCACAATTTTAAGGACAACATTCTGAATGTGGCAGACGAGGAAATGGGGGAGGACATTACACAGGGTAATAGCCAGCCCACCCTCAGTTCGTCTTCTCAGCGCAAATTGGACCATGAAGAGGAGGAGGAGCTGGAGACAGTTGCCTCTGCTACACAGGGTAGTACCCATGGAAGTTTAATTCCATCTGTTCAGCGTGGATGGGCAGAAGAAGAGGAGGAGGATGAGGAGATGGAGAGTCATCCTGATGTCGACATCGACGTCTTGCCTTTTGGTACTCTGGCACACATGGCTGTCTTTATATTAGGCTGCCTTTCCAGTGAACCTCTCGTTATATGCATTTTAGATAATACGGATTACTGGGTGTTCACCCTTTTCGACCCCCCGCTACAAATAGAACTTCTCATCTCTCATTCGTCTGGTGGAGAGGACGAGCAAAATGGTGCAATACCAGAAGATCCTTGTTGGAAAATTGCTCCAAAATTTTCCATCTGACAATGTTGGCAGCAGAGTCCATACTTCCTTGGCCAACCAAGGAGGGAAGACAAGGGGATCCCACAGCAGTTCCAACAGAGGCAAGGCAACACTCTCCAAAGCCTGGGACAGTTTCATGACAACCCGCCAGCACCCTCACCCTGATGTGCGGCCTACTCCCACAAGGAGAGAAACATTTGGGAAGATGGTGAAGGAGTACGTAGCAGACCGTGTCAGTGTCCTCAATGATCCTTCAGTGACTACTGGGTGTCCAAGCTGGACACGTGTCATGAACTGGCGCTCTACGCTTTGGAGGTGCTGGCCTGCCCTGCCACCAGCGTTTTGCCTGAGCGTGTATTTAGTGCTGCTGGTGGCATTATAACAGATAAGCGTATCCGCATGTCCACTGAAAATGCTGACAGGTTGACTCATATAAAAATTAACAAGGCCTGGATTGATCATGACTTCTCGACTCCACCAGAGGAATGCTGATGAACATAAAGGCACTTTACATGTGTTGTTTTTAAAGTAGTTAATAGACTGTATTCCCATGAACCCCTTCCACCACAAACAAGGGTATATGGTTATATCTTCCTTTTCTCCTCCTCCTCCTCTTCCGTCATATCAACATGCATTGCTTATTCGTCACATATAATGCCCTTGCATATATGGCCTTCAAATATAATTTTTTAGAGGGTCCACTCACCAGCAGGCCCTAAGATCTAAATTTTTAGAGAGTCCACTCATCAGCAGGCCCTCACATCTAATTTTTTAGAGGGTCTGCTCACCAGTAGGCCCTCAAGTCAAATTTTTTAGAGGGTCCGCTCACCAGCAGGCTCTTACATTTAATTTATTACAGGGTCTGCTCACCTGCAGGCCCGCAACTCAATGTGAATGAGGCCCTCCTTTATGTGATATACAGGTTGTATCGGAGTGCCTCTTCCTTGTAATTTTTGGCAGCACTTGCATTTTATATACAAGTAAATATACAGGAAAGAATGTTTTCAATCAATTTTTCCTATAAAATAGATTTTTTACTTTGGTTTTGTGCGTAAAACCTTAATTAGATTGTGGGCCTGGTGATCACTTTAAGCCCTTTTAAGCTGCACCAGCAGTAGCATAGTGATAAAAATGAGTGGCAAGGTGACATGGTGTGGAGATGGCAGCATGAGGAGGTCCCATAGTGGCACAATCATCTGGATAAAAGACGAAGGCCACAGATTGCTTAGAAAGATGCAGATGGAAACAATCTGTGGAGCTGTATCATGGTCACCTGCAGATTAATGCAGACCAGGAGCGTAGCTATAGGGGAAGCAGGGGAAGCTGCAGCTTTGGGGCCCTGACCCAGAAGGGGCCCATCCAGGAGGAGGAGGACTAAAGGATTTGGTCAGGGCCCCCTCAACAGTATTACACAATGAAATTATATACAGTGACAGTATAGACAGTGTATAAAACGGATGGAACAGCTGCCTGCTCTGGTCTGAGAGAGTGATCTTTACTAGCCACAGGAATGCGGCAGCATGAAAGGAAGGGGTTGCAAAAAAATTACTGTGGGATGGAGCCCCATTCAAAAATTTCTAGCTACGCTACTGATGCAGCCCACAAAACAAGTTGGGTTTATCGATTACAAAACCATATTTAAATTGTGGGCCTGGTGAACACTTTAAGCCCTTTTAAGCTGCATCTGCAGGAGCATGGTGATAAAAATGAGTGGCAAGGTGACATGGTGTGGAGATGGCAGCATAAGGAGTCCACATAGTGGCAAAATGAGTCTGGATAAAAGACTAAGGCTACAGATTGTTTAGAAAGATGCAGATGGAAACAATCTGTGGAGCTGTATCACGGTCACCTGCAGATTAATGCAGCCATCAAAATCAAGTTGGGTTTGTCGGTTCCACCTCAGTTCACCAGCAGGCCCGCACCTAAAATCTTTTACTAGGTCAGCTCAACTGCAGGCCCGCAACTGAAATCTTTTACAGGGTCAGCTCACCTGCAGGCCCACAACTCAAATCTTTTACAGGGTCAGCTCACCTGCAGGCCCGCAACTCATGCTGCCTTGCTTTGAAGTAGTAGCCATAGCCGTTTATCAGGCTCCCTCTCTGAAATCAAACAATGATTCCCCGTTATCGGTGGTCACCATGTTAGGCACATAAAAGAACATCGAAAGTTGATAGGGAAGATATCCCAATGGATCGTGGACGTCACAGGGACGTGCGATCAGGCAGAAGTTATCTAGAGTCAACAAAACGGCAGCAGGGCCTCTCCTGTATAACGTTTCCTCATCCAAAATACCACAGTGACATTCCCTGTAATTTTTTATTACTCATAGAAATAACAGGGCATCTTAAGAGTCCTGTATTGTTATTTATTGTCACTACCTCCCCGAGTCGGGAGTGGGTAATTGCCGCACGTCTGCTGCCTTCCTTGGATGTTTCTGCTTTAATAACTTGACCTCTCTGGGTGGTTCACAATTGGGAAAAAAATGGGCAGGGCAACAACAGCCAATCGGATTTCAGCCATTGACCTCTCTTGGATGTGGTATCCCTTTCTCAAGCTCCCTCTCTGGCATCGAACCCTGATTCCCCGTTACCTGTGATCACCATGGTAGGCGCAGAAAAGAACATCGAAAGTTGATAGGGCAGACATCCAAATGGATCGTCGCCGTCACGGGGGCATGCAATCGCCCAGACGTTATCTAGAGTCACTAATGCGGCAGCAGGCCCTCGCCCCTAAGATTTTAGATGGTCAGATCAGCAGTCCTCCAAATGTTTTTAAGGGTCACCAGCAGGCCATCAATCATAATTTTTCAAGGGTGTGTATGAGGCCCTCATTTATGTGTAACAAAGGGTGTTTTGGACTGCCAGTTCCTTGTAATTTTTGGCAGCCCTTTCACTTAGTGCATAGGCTTTATGAGTGTAGGAGTCCCATTACCTGAACAATTGTACTACAATGTGAATGAGGCCCTCCTTTATGTGATATGCAAGCTGTTTCGGAGTGCCTCTTGCTTGTAATTTTTTGCAGCACTTGCACTTTATATACAATTGAATATACAGGAAAGAATGTTTCCTAACAACATGGTTCCCAGCAGCGACCTGGGAGTCCAAGATGCATCCAGACATTGTCCCCATTGTGTTCCCTATCCATTTTGGTGGTGTTTCTGTCACTTTCTGACCTTTTCCAATGGACCAGGCACCCTCTCCTCTTCAGAGCAGGGGGTGCCTGGTTGTCTCCCATTGACTTCCATTATACTCGGGTGCTCGGCCGAGCACACAAATATAGCAATGTGTTCGGGCCAAACACCCGAATACTTTGGTGCTTGATCATTACTAGTTCTGGCAGGTACCCTTAACGGAGGCTGCAAAGGAGAAAACTGCCTTTGTCACCCCCGAAGGGCTGTTTCAATATAAGGTGTTGCCCTTTGGCCTACATGGCGCTCCAGTCACATTCCAGCGGTTAATGGATATCATCCTCCGGCCCCATCGTCAGTATGCTTCGGCCTACTTCGATGATATAGTGGTATTTAGCACGGACTGGGAGAGTCACTTACCGAAGTTTCAGGCGGTGGTAGATTGACCACCAACCCAAAGAAATGTACTATAGGGTTGTATGAAGCAGGGTACCTGGGTTATGTAATTGGAGGGGTAGTCATCAAACCCCAGGTAAATAAAATAGAAGCCATACAGAACTGGCCCCGGCCCCTTACGACGAGGCAGGTGAAAGCCTTCCTAGGGTTAGTGGGATATTACTGGAGGTTTATTTCTAATTTTGCCATGTTGTCATCTCCATTAACAGACCTCCTGAAAGGGCGGAAGTCCGTAATAGTCAGCTGGGGTGTTCAGGCAGAGGAGGCCTTCAGGACATTGAAGTCGGTGTTGTGTGGGACATCTGTCCTGGTTACACTCGACTTCAATAAAGAGTTTATTGTATAGACAGATGCCTCTGAAGTAGGTCTAGATGCAATGCTGTCTCAGGAGGTTAACGGGGAGGAGCATCCCTTTAGTTTCCTGAGCCGCAAGCTAACGCCAGCTGAAACTAGGTATAGTATAGTGGAGATGGAGTGCCTCGCCATCAAGTAGGCACTCAAGTCTCTCCACTGTTATCTGCTGCGGAGGACATTCCGCTTGGTGACCTATCATTCACCTCTCACGTGGATGAGTCAGGCGAAGGAGAGGAATGCTCGTGTCACCAGATGGTTCCTCTCCATGCAAAATTATAAGTTTAAAGTGGAACACAGGGCAGGGACGCTGCAGAGGAATGCAGATGCCCTGTCCAGAGTCCACTGTATGGCATGTTTGAACAATGGGGGGGTATGTGAGGCAGTGACAGGAGTCATTTATGATGGGAGATATGTGTCACCCAGAATGCTGCAGGAAGGATTCTAAAAGGGGTTTTGTTTGCACCGGGAACGTGTCACCATGTTGCTACTCTTCAGAGAAAATTAAAAGAGGAGGGAAACTTACAATGGACCCCCTTAAATACTCTCTCATAATTGGATTCACCTGTGTATGTAGGTCAGGGGTCACTGAGCTTACCAAGCCAATTTGAGTTCCAATAATTAGTTCTAAAGGTTTTGGAATCAATAAAATGACAACAGTGCCCAAATTTATGCACCTGCCTAATTTTGTTTAAACAATTATAGCACACTTTCTGTAAATCCAATAAACTTCATTTCACTTCTGAATTATCACTGTGTGTGTCTCCTATGTGATATATTTAACTGACATTTTTTATCGTAACAACCAACGATTTATACAGGAAAATCATGACGATTAACAAGGTTGCCCAAACTTCTGCATCCCACTGTATGTTCTAAAGCCCTTTGTGGCATGTATTAGTTGAAAAAAAAGGTCTTATTAGCCGTTGTGTGGTGAGGTGAGAAAATTACAGAATTTTTTGGGGTGTTTAAATTTCCTTTTTATTTATTTGATCTAACAGTATGTCAGACAGAAAAGTGCCAGGCTCTGCACAGGGGAATGGCAGAGGCCTAAATGTTTCTGGGGCAGGCACAGGTCGCAGCAGAGTAAGGGGGCGTGGCATCAATAGTCACAGTGAGAGGTGTGAGCTCCCAGTGTCATCTAGCGGTTGTATCTTGATCAGCAACCCAGCGGTTCTTGAATAGTTGTGTCAGGAATCATCCTGCTATGTCTGTTTAGTTCAGATTGTCTTGCCCTCAAGTTCTCCCCCAGTTAAGATGGTGTATTATGTCTCAGCTGGGTGCCATGTTACTTCCTGTTTCACATTTAAACCTCTCAAGCCTGTTACTAATTGCTTGAGTATTGTGTTTTAGCTTCTGATTGTGCAGTCCTCTTACTTGGAACTAGCTCTCTGGTTTGTTCCTCCTCCTTGCGGTTTACCCTGCTACTCTGAGACATCCTGATACCTCCTGTTTCCAACCTGGATTGCCTGACCATGTTCCTGTGCTGCCTGCCCTGACCCATTGCTCATCTGACCTCGACTCTACTGCATCCTTCGGTCCTGCACCATTGCTACCGGTAACGGCTCCGTCTGCCTGGCTCTGCTTCATCCTTTAGTCCTGCAACCTCCTGTTCAAGACTCCAGTGCCTCCTGGGGGAGCAGAGCCAGCGTCACAAGAAGGGAATGGTTGCACGCGCCTGAGCTCCGCTACATAGACCCGATCTCTATCTAGCATACGCCAGCAAATCCGACCAACCATGGTGAAAATAGGGAATGCCAAGCCCGTTGAAACCCCCTGCCACCCGAATAACCCGAGTGGTGGAGGACAAATGGATAAATTCATCAGAAAAGCCGTGGCTATAAGCGCCACCAAAGACTCCAAGATGGTGCCCGTACCACAAAACGAGACATACATGAGTGATCACGAGGCTTCAGAGGGCAAAACAGAAGAGGCAAGGGGATCATGGAGCCTCCATATTTTGAGAAAATACCTTAAAAAGGTTTTATCCAAAGCGTCAGAGCCCGTGGTCCATGACTAGCCTCCCTCCGTCAGGATGTGAGACACATAGGGGGAAGAGTGGAGACACTGGAAACAATGCAAGCCGCCATGCAAGACTGGCAAACAGCGGCATCCCTCAGTCTGCAGAAATGTCAAACCTCAACGCGGTCCATAGAGCATTGGAGGACCAGGAAAATTGCGGAATAAGAAATAACCTCCGGTTCCGCAGAGTGCCAGAATCCATCAACGCTTCTGAGGTACCGATAGCGATAAAATCCATCTGTACAGACCTACTAGGCCGAGATATCTCTCACAAATAATACTAGAAAGAGCCCACCGAACTCTTCGGACCCCCCTAGGGACATAATATGTTGCTTTCTTAATTACCAAGATAAAGAAGCTGTCCTATTCAAGTCCCGCAACTCCTCCACAGTAATGTACCAAGGTACGCATATTAACATATACCAAGATCTAGCTCCCATCACTCTCAGAAAACGCAGAGCCCTCAAACCCCTGACGGACTGTCTCAGAAACCATAAAACACCTTATCGCTGGACCTTTCCGTTTGGTATCTCCTTCGCTTTTAAAGGTGGTCGATTCATCGTACACTCTCACGCCGACCTAGCCCAGCTGTTTGATCACCTAGAGATACAGCCAATGGAGATCGAAAATTGGGACTTCATGCAGGATCTAACCTTTCTTCCAGAGATTCCGAAAACCATCCCTTTTGAGACTAGACAAACCCCAACGCCAGAAGAGGAAGAGCTCACCTCTAACACCAAGAAGGATTAACACGGACTCCTTCTGAATCCGGATTCCCGAACTTCCCTAGTTTCCGTTTTTGTTCGTATCCTCTACCCGATCCACCTTGATTTGAGAGGGGACCACAAAGAACCCTCTCCCTAACTTTAATAGGATCCTGGTAGGCAATGGAGATACTTTCATCCTAACACCAAAGGACCCGAACATGACAACTATGGGATGTTAAACTATCCTGGATCCCTTGGGAAGAAACTTACATACTTACCTGAGGTTCTTCTTCTGAGCATAACATTTTGACCATCTGGGTCCTTTCCCCTTCCTGCTCTAAATAACCTTTATGGGTCTGCGGCCCACAACTAAATCTTACCATCTCGCAGTCACTTCCCTTCTACCCACCCTTCCCTCCGTATTACCAAGTTAACACCCGCAATTCCTTATTTACTTAGCAGGAGGTGTATTGACCCATAAGCAGAGTCCACTCCAACCTCAATTCACCGTGGACCATTTTGTATTGTTTTCCCAATTAACCTCTTTAAAAAGTCGGGTACCTGGAAACCGGGCCAGTACAGTTTTGGACAACTAACCCGATTCACAGGTCCTATACCTACTTAGTAGAGATATAGTCCACTAATGGTTTTATACCAATTTCCCCACCCCTCTCTGCATAGACAAAATTACTGTCTATCTATTTGTTTTACTCATGCCTGTTTTGTTGTTTTAGTTGTTCGAAGGTCACTTGATCAATTTCTTGAGAAAGTCAAGCTTCATCGATTCGGGTCCAAGACGCTTCTATCCCACCACAGGACAGATGAGTACCTATTCTGGTATATACACTCCTACACGAGCAATTTGTACTACACACTTTGCGCTGCCTCTCTAGATAATCCCAATTGCTGATTTAAGGGTAGCCTCATACAACGTACATGGCTTCAACTTGCCCTCTAAGAGACGTCAAATATTTGGGGTTTTGAGGAGAGACAGAGCAAACGTCTTGTTCTTACAAGAGAGACACTAGAAGATGAATCACTTCCCAAACCTCTCATACTCTCATTATTCTCATTGGTATCATTGTGGATCCCATCTTCTAACTCGAAAGGAGTAAACATAGGTTTTCAGAGGAAAATCCCCTTCCTTTTAGATGCTCAAATTACAGACACAGAGGGACAATACCTAATGATTAAGGAGAAAATAGGATCACATACTTACACATTCATAAATGTGTACGCCCCTAACAACAAACAAATCCTATGGCTCAAAAAAGTTCTAGACATTGTAGAATCTTTCCAGGACGGAATAATACTTTTTGGGGGGGACTTTAACCTAGTGGTGAACCCATTACTAGACTCCTCCTCACGTAAATCTGTCCACTCCCAGAGAGCCCTTCATTCCCTCATCTCCAAGCTCTGGAGATCCCATTTAATAGATGCATGGCGAGCCCTACATCCAGACATTATTGACTACACTTTCTACTCCTCAGCTTATAACTTGTATCAACGTTTGGACTACTTGTTCATCACAAAAGATCACTTTCAGCTATGTGCAGAGGCAGACGTGGGATCTTTCCTTCTGTCAGACCATGGTCATTAACAATACCAAAAACACAACTATATAATAAGTCTTGGTGCCTAAACGAACATTTGCTGGGAAACCAAGACATTAAACATTATCTACAGCAGTTACTAGACAGTTACTTTTCCATAAACAACACACCTGACATATCTCCCCAGACACTGTGGGATGCACACAAAGCATTCATTAGAGGCCACTGCATCAGCATGGGCTCCCATATTAAAAAGGAAAGGGACAAACAATTAGATCTCCTTCATAACAAGATCAGAAGCTTGGAAGGCATACATAAACGTTCATTACTCTAAACACATTTATTGGAACTTCAGGAACATAGAACTACCCTTAAAAACCTCCTAAACACGGCCTTGGCAAAGTTTTACCTTCACTCCCAACAAAAGATATTGTTGCACATGGCAATAAAGCATCTAAATTCATGACTCAAAGGGTCAAGAAAAGAAAAATGGATAACTACTTACATAAACTTAGAGACCCCTCAGGCTCCTAGACATACAACCCAATACAAATCACAACTCATTTTAGGAACTTCTACAAAGCACTATACAATATTGATTCCCCATACCACACCTCTAGTGACAATCAAGACAGTTCACCCATAAGGTCCTTCCTGGATGGACTAGATCTTCCAAACCTGTCAGATAATGACAGAACACTACTTCAATCCCCATTCACTGAGGAGGAACTCCTGGAGGTAATTAGACACTCCCCTAAAGGGTAAAGTCCAGGTCCAGATGGCCTGCCAACCCCCTACTATCTTGCCTTCCATGTCACCCTGATCCCACACTTAATCTCGTATATAATTCAACGTTAGATAACAAACCCCTTCGGTAAAAATGACCAAAGCCCACATAACCCTCATCCCCAAGGGTGGTGAAGACCATACCCAATGCCCAAACTACAGACCCATCTCCCTCCTTAACATAGATTTAACATTTCTAGCTAAAATGTTAGGCTACTTTCACACTAGCGTTCAGAGCGGGTCCGTCTGATGTCTGCTCAGACGGATCCGCTCCGATAATGCAGACATTTGTATCCGTTCAGAACGGATCCGTCTGCATTATAGTTTGAAAAAAAAACTAAGTCTGAAAGTAGCCTGAACGGATCCGTCCAGACTTTACATTGAAAGTCAATGGGGGACGGATCCGTTTGAAGATTGAGCCATATGGTGTCATCTTCAAGCGGATCCGTCCCCATTGACTTCCATTGTAAGTCTGGATGGATCCGCTTGCCTCCGCACGGCCAGGCGGACACCCGAATGCTGCAAGCAGCGTTCAGGTGTCCGCTCGCTGAGCGGAGGCTGAACGCTGGCAGACTGATGCATTCTCAGCGGATCCGCGTCCACTGAGAATGCATTAGGGCTGAACGGTTGCGTTCGGGGCCGCTTGTGAGCCCCTTCAAACGGAGCTCACGAGCGGACACCCGAACGCAGGTGTGAAAGTAGCCTTAGCAAGCAGATTGGCAAAAATCCTACCATCACTAATACACAGGGATCAGGTAAGCTTCATCAAAGGAAGGGAGGGGAAGGACAATACCCCAACAGTATTTAACATCTTACACTACGTAAAAAGAAAATCCCTTTCCCTAGTCCTTCTCAGCACGGATGCTGAGAAGGCCTTTGACAGTCAAATGGTTCTTCATGAAACACGTTCTCTCATCACAAAGATTCCCAAACTGCTTCCTTTATGCCATCAACGCCATGTACCACAATGCCTCTGCCTCCATTTCAGTCAACAGTACCCTCTTGACCCCCTTCCACATTAGAAATGGTACCATACAGGGGTGCCCCTTGTCCCCTCTCCTTTTTGTCCTGACCTTGGAACCCCTCCTACAATCCATTAGACAAACACAGTAATTAGGAGTTTTACACTGGGTGATCTGGAACACAAAATAGCCGCTTTCGCGGACAACCTGCTAGTTATGACTAGCAATCCAGAATTAGCACTCCCCCGGATATACCAACACCTGGATATTTACGGCCTCTATTCCAATTTTAAGGTAAATCATAACAAATCATTAGTCATAAGTTCTGGCCTTCCTGTAGCTGTTAAAGACCATCTAGCCCAAATATCTCCCTTCAATTGGACATCCCCACACCTGACGTACTTAGGGGTGTAGATCAGTGCAGATCCCACTCACTCGTTCTCCTTGAATTACACCCCTCTATTTAACCACCTCAGCTCCCCTAGCTTAAACACCCTTAATGACCAGACCACTTTTTACAATTCTGCACTACACTACTTTCACGGTTTATTGCTCGGTCATACAACTTACCACCCAAATGAATTTTACCTCCTTTTCTTCTCACTAATAGAGATTT
Source organism: Bufo bufo (assembly GCF_905171765.1). Taxonomy (NCBI): domain Eukaryota; kingdom Metazoa; phylum Chordata; class Amphibia; order Anura; family Bufonidae; genus Bufo; species Bufo bufo. The sequence goes on from NC_053393.1 coordinate 297,671,802, forward strand.
CATTTGGGGGTATTTCATTGCTGCTGACATTTTTACTTTTTTTGTTATTAATCGAAATTGACTGAAATTTTTGTCAGAAAATGACATTTTTCACTTTCAGTTGTAATAAAAAAAATAAAAAAAATACATTTCCATATAGATTTTTCTCTAAATTGATTGTTCTACATGTCTTTGGTAAAAAAAAATGCAATAAGTGTATATTTATTGGTTTGCGCAAAAGTTATAGCGTTTCCAAACTATGGTGCAAAAATGTGAATTTCCGCATTTTGAAGCAGCTCTGACTTCCTGAGCACCTGTCATGTTTCCTGAGGTTCTACAATGCCCAGAGAGTAAAAACACCCCACAAATTACCCCATTTCGGAAAGTAGACACCCTAAGGTATTCGCTGATGGGCATAGTGAGTTTATAGAACTTTTTATTTTTTTGTCACAATTTAGCGGAAAATGATGATTATTTTTTTTTCCTTACAAAGTCTCATATTCCACTAACTTGTGACAAAAAATAAAAACTTCCATGAACTCACTATGCCCATCACAAAATACCTTGGGGTGTCTTCTTTCCAAAATGGGGTCACTTGTGGGGTTTTTATACTGCCCTGGCATTTTAGGGGGCCTAAAGCGTGAGAAGAAGTCTGGAATCCAAATGCACAATAAATGCCCTGTGAAATCCTATAGGTGCTCTTTAGAATTTGGGCCCCTTTGGGCACCTAGGCTGCAAAAAAGTGTCACACATGTGGTATCACCGTACTCAGAAGAAGTAGGGCAATGTGTTTTGGCGTGTATTTTTACATATACCCATGCTGGGTGAGAGAAATATCTCTCTAAAAGTCAACTTTTCCCATTTTTTTATACAAAGTTGTCATTTTAGAGAGATATTTCTCTCACCTAGCATAAGTATATTTAAAAAGACACCCCAAAACACATTGCCCAACTTCTCCTGAGTACGGCGATACCACATGTGTGACACTTTTTTGCAGCCTAGGTGCGCAAAGGGGCCCAAATTCCAATTAGTACCTTTTAGGAGGGCATTTTTAGGCATTTGGATTCCAGACTTCTTCTCACGCCTTAGGGCCCCTAAAATGCCAGGGCAGTATAAATACCCCACATGTGACCCCATTTTGGAAAGAAGACACCCCAAGGTATTCCGTGAGGGGCATGGCGAGTTCATAGAAGTTTTTTTTTTTGGCACAAGTTAGCGGAAATAGATTTTTTTTAGTTTTTTCTCACAAAGTCTCCCTTTCCGCTAACTTGTGACAAAAAGTTCAATCTTTCATGGACTCAATATGCCCCTCAGCGAATACCTTGGGGTGTCTACTTTCCAAAATGGGGACACATGTGGGGTATTTATACTGCCCTGGCATTATACCAGGTTATACCAGGTAGAATGTAATATATTACTGAGATAAGGATGTGTGGGATTCGGAGACTGAGACAAAAGAACATTGCAAAATTAAATTATATATTTAATCTCCTTAAAGGGGTATTACCATTTCAGTTCCCCCTAAAATTTGTTGCCTCCTACCTCATTGTATATGTTTGGTATCCCATGGATACGGCCACCTCTTGGCTGCCGCATCCATGGGCCACACTTGCGCAGAAGAACTAGCTCCATCCAGTGCCAGGCCTCTCCGTGTCATCGCGAAGGAGCATGGCGCAGGGCGGCCGCAAATAGCGCAGACGCCCATTTCCCAATGTCGCGGCCAAAACAGAGCCCGGCTCAACTTTAGCAGCGGCACCAAGAAACACACATCCGCGCCTGCGCAGCCACCCGAAGACTTCCAAAACTACAGAGGAGCGTGAGGACGTCCCGGAGAAGGATCGGAGGCAAATTCAGAAGATGTGAGTATTATTTTTTATTAAAATACTATATGCTCCACCAAATTCACCAACGATATAACATTATAACAATATATGATAATAAAAGAGAATTAACAGGAATTGAGGAACTCCATTATGGAATATAGGAACATAGGGGGAAGACAAATATCGAGTGGATAGAACAAAGGGTCCACATTAAGGGAATAGGAGGACATTGTACATTTGAGGGGCACATGGAAAAGCAGTCTGCAGCCTGCTGATGACAATCCACATGAACAAGCACGCAAGGACTGAGTTCTCAGAGTGATGTCATAAGGAGGCGTGGCCGGCCTTCACTCAAACTGCCTAAGCCCGCCTAGCCTTAGAAGCAGGAAACCAGGAAGTGAACAGCATAGCTGGCTGCAGGTGACAATGAAATAGCAAGATGGGAATACCCCTTTAAGGGCGGACTAGACTATATATAGACCATTGTATATATAATATACAATGGTCTGATATGCAAATACAGGTGATGGTACAATCAGAGTTAGCAGATAAAAGTCAGTTATCAGATATGGGTATGGTCCTTTAAAGCTGTGGTCACGGCGTGGCTTGGCCGCTGAGAGGAATGGTCGCTTGATCTCACTGCTCCTGCACCTTAGCGACTACAGTTAAGCTCCCCAAAGCTACAGATATCACCACCTCTGCACATTTAGCGGCAACAAGCTTGGATACCCTTCAGAACGCAATGGGGAAGTCTAAACGGCAGCTTCATAGGCTGCAAAGCGGCAACCTGGACGGCTTCTTTGAGCGGGGTCCGACTAAAGAAGGCGCGAATTCTCGTGCCGGAACAATTGCCTCATCTCCCCAGGGCAGCATATCGCCGAAAAGCACATCCAGATCCCCGTCACCCCCATTGGGGCCCGAAGCTTTTTCCTTGACGGAAGCAGAATTCCCCTCGCTTCCACCAACTCCCAGTGACCTAGAGACTCCAGTGACCTCAGGCACAGAAAATGGCGCCGCTGCTAAAATTACTGGACTTTCACCTTCCTACAGCCCTCAGAAGCAGAAACCGCGCCTGGACTTGCCATGCTTTCCTGAGTTCAGTAAGGGGACATGGGCACAAGCGGTGGAGTCTCCCGCAGTAATCCCTATCATTGCATACCAGACCTCTGATAAGCCCTTGTGTGAGGACTCCATTAAAAACATGCTCCTGGCTCTACATCAATCCCTACGTTCGGATATGGCAGGGTTAATTAATCCTTTGGCAGCCAAAGTTAAAGAAAACACGGATAAAATCCTACATGTGGAGAACAAAATAGCAGATTTTGCCACTTCACAAAATAACATCATAGATGCCCATAATGAAATGGCGGATGAATTGGAGACCATTAAAAGCAAACTAGCAGATCTGGAGGATCGTTCCAGAAGGAACAATGTTAAATTTAGGGGCATCCCAGAAGACATAGCACCCCAAGATCTACAGTCTTATCTTAAGAGCCTCATTAAAGCACTGCTACCAAACATTCCTGTCCCTGATATGATAATCGACAGGGCTCATAGGATTCCAAAGCCATCGCACCTCAATGCGGATATCCCAAGGGACACACTAGCCAGGATCCATTTTTTTCACACTAAAGAGGCTTTAATGCTGGCAGCTAGGAACTGTGACAAACTCCCTGCTCCTTTTCAAACAGTCAGGCTTTTCGCTGATCTTTCCATGACAACTCTGAGGCAAAGAAGAGATTTACAACCGATCACCCTTGCTCTCAGGGAAAATGATATTCAATATAAGTGGGGTTACCCGCAAAAATTGCTAATTCGGAAAGATGGAAAAACCCACGTGGTGAAATCAATTGCAGAAGGGCGAGAAATACTACTAGCATGGGACATTCCTCTCCAGCCGGAAAAAAGAGAAAATCGCAGACGAGATGATCAATTTCCTGGTACCTGAGATGGTTAACCTAATTGATGGGTCCAATGTAGATACAGGTGGAAGATAAAGGAATTACCACGTGTGCCTTGCCTAAGATCAACAGAAGTTCAGGTGACACTTTTGTATTGCATTTATGGGGTCTGTTATCTAACCTTTTATGTTTAGGTGCGGTCTTTATGCTTACATAATTTTATTACCGTTAAAACTCCTCTCAGCCTCACCAGTGGACTTACGCCACCTATATTGCCCAGACGGACTTGATTGTCTGGAGTTGTACTTCTTTTCTTTTCTTTGTTGTTGTTTTCCCCACTCATCTAGACTCCTCATTAATCTGTTATCTAGATTATCTGTATACAGATATTTGTGCATTTTATTCACTGTTTGGCAGTTGCTTACTGTTACTGAAGTTGATCTGACAATCCTTGATTGTCTGTCTGTTCACTCGAGACTTGGTTCCTCCCCTCACTCATATGGGTCTTAAAATATTATCACTGAATGCTAAAGGACTTAATTGTCCACAGAAAAGATCATATGTTTGGCGGGAGGCAGCCAAAGCAGGAGCGGACCTTATTTGCATCCAAGAGACCCACTTGATACAGGAGGATGCTAAACGTATCTATAACCGTTCTTATCCTCACATATTGCACTCTCATTTTAGCAAGAAATCCAGAGGGGTGTTTATAGCTGTCAAGAATTCGGTGGCCTTCACTACAATTTCTTCAAAAGTGGACTCCAGCGGCCGATACATCATCCTGGTATGTTCAATCAACAATATCACCTACACCATAGTTAATGTCTATGCACCCAATGACCACCAAGTCCCTTTCCTGCGAAAATCACTGAAACAAGTAAATTTACTGAAACAAGTAAATTTACTGAAACAAGGGAAGGAGATTATGTGTGGGGATTTTAACTTGGTGATGGATCGATCGCTGGACTCCACTAGCCTAACCCGGCGTCCAGGAGGGGATGTGACCTCTTTGTTGCATGCAGAAGGTCTCTTTGATGTGTGGAGAGCTCAACACAATACGGAAAGAGACTATACCTTTTTTTCCACCCCCCATCTCTTACTCACGCATTGATATGTTCCTTGTAGATCAAGCTACCTTGCTTCATACAATATCTTCTGACATTGGCCTTATTCAGTGGTCTGACCATGCCCCGATAACATTAACCCTAGAAGATCTATATCAATTCCCACGAGCTCCCATTTGGCGTAATGATCCATATTTATTTTCCAATCCAGAAACTGTTAGGGAGATATCAACTGAATTGAAGGAGTTTTTCGCCTTCAATGATGGATCTGTCACGGATAAATATGTCCTATGGCAGACCCATAAGGCGTTCATTCGGGGCTCCCTGATCAGATTAAAATGCAAATTAAGAAAAATTAAAGAAAAGGAAATCTCTCAGTTGCTTAAATCTATAGCAGACCTTGAGAATCGGAATAAAACGTCCCCTACAGCTCAAACATCTTCCCTACTAAAAATAGAGAGGGACAAATTGTGTAGCCTACTGTCACATAATTACTCTAAATCTCTACTTAGATTAAAATCAAGGTATTATGCCCAAGGGAATAGGGCCGGTAAACTACTAGCTAACCAACTTAAGTCTCAGCAATCCAAATCAAAGATCCCATTCCTCATTCACCCGTCATCTAAAGCAAAATTACTAGATCCTAGAGATATCGCGGAACAATTCCGCTCCTACTACCATAATCTATATAATCTTAAAGACACGGTTGTCTTGCCAGATAGCTATCCCGAATTGGTGGAAAACTTTCTGGCTCAATCTGATCTACCTGCTCTCTCTCCTGATCAACTCCACTCATTGAATGTCCCTCTCACACCCATAGAATCCCAAAAGATAATAACAACCCTCCCAGCGGGCAAATCTCCAGGCCCGGATGGTTTGTCTAATGAGTACTACAAAACTTTCCTTCCTATACTGTCCCCTTATATTCTCGATATTTTTAACCGCGCCTTTGAAGGAACCCCATTCCCACCTGAAATGCTCACAGCCCTTATAGTTACTTTACCAAAACCCGGGAAGTCCCCTGATGTTCCTCAAAATTTTAGGCCAATTTCGCTTCTAAATTCGGACATCAAAATTTTCGCTAAAATAATAGCCAGTAGATTGTCAGCTATACTCCCATCTCTGATCAATGATGACCAAACGGGGTTTGTTAAGGGCCGTATAGCATCAGACAATACCAGAAGATTGATCAACTTATTCGAATATGCTGAACAAAATAACCTCCCTATGTTGGCAGTGACATTAGACGCCGAGAAGGCGTTTGACCGCCTACATTGGACATTCGCATTCTCAGTCCTGGATAAAATGGGCTTTCAAGGTAACATATTGAACGCCTTTTATAGCTTGTATACCTCTCCTACTGCTAAGGTATGGGTTAACGGAGTGCTATCTGCTCCTTTCCAGATCACCAATGGTTCCCGTCAAGGTTGCCCTCTGTCACCCCTCCTATTCATCTTAGCTTTGGAACCTTTAGCCCAACACATCAGGAAGGCTCCTCTTATTCATGGTGTAGACATTGGTGGGAGAGACCATAGAATATCACTATATGCTGACGATATTATCCTCACCCTATCAAACCCCCTTCAATCACTTAGTTCGGCCTTTGACATATTAACACACTTTGGCACACTTTCTTATTACAAAATTAATAATTCCAAATCCCAAGCCCTAATGCTCAATATCCCTCAGGATGATGTTGGAGCGTTGAAGTCTCGTTTTCCCCTAGATTGGCAGGAACTGAAACTTCCATACTTGGGAATTAAATTGACGCACCCTTGTTCTCACCTGTATGAACAGAACTATGAACCCCTCCTCAGGACCATGTCGTCTGATCTCTCTCAGTACTCCATGAAGGAGATATCATGGGTTGGCAGGGTAGCAGCGTTTCAGATGATGACACTACCTAAATTAATATACATATTTAGAGCTCTTCCTATTCCGATTCCTGACATATTTTTTCGAAAGGCACAGACAATATTGTCCAAATATGTTTGGAAATCGCTTAAACCTAGAATTACCCCAAAACAGCTTTTTTTTACGAAAAAAAGCAGGAGGGCTGGGATTACCTTGCATCAGGGACTATCATAGAGCCATTAGCCTGTCACTTGCTAGGGAATGGTGGGACAAAGATTGTAATAAAGCCTGGCACCAAATTGAATCCTACTCAATTAAAGAGGATTCCTTAAGGGACTTATTGATTGGCATATTATGGACAGGAAAGTTCCTGACATTTCCCTGCGGACCGTAAAGCATGTAGGGAAGCTTTGGTTGCAATTTCACAGCTCACACGCAAACTCTACCGACACCTTGTTCTCCCATTTAGATATTCGCTCCCTGGAATGGATCTTGAGAGATATTAGTCTTCGGTATTGGCGGGATCGGGGGATTGAGAGGGTCTCTCAGCTTGTTTGCTCAGAGGGAGTCCTTCAGTTCACCACTGCCCAACAGATGTTCCAACTTCCAACTAGTAAAATATTCAACTACCTTAGGGTTAAGCATTTACTGACATCTATTATTACTAAGCCCACTCATACACATACAGAGATCCTTCAACTTTACTGTTCCCGGAACTTGTTGAAAAAAGGAGCGACAGGACGCATATATGAGTATATTGGTGATAAATCTAAATTCATCAAATCCAAAACAATCCAGAAATGGGAAAGGGAGTTGAACAACACATTTTCTGAGGATAAATGGACATCCGCAATAGGTTTTTTAGCCTCTAACTTTAAATGTGTCACACATTATGAGGCTGGTGTTAAGACGCTTTTGAATTGGTACTTTACGCCCAAAAGACTACACATCATTTACCCCACAACTTCTCCCTTATGTTAGAGGGAATGTGTGAACACGGGATCCTTGCTCCATGTTTTGTGGGCATGCCCAGTTGTCGCTAGCTTCTGGGGGCAAGTGTTCACTTTGTTGCGGGAATTGTCTGTTCAAGGCATCCATCCCTCTCCGGAACTCGCTCTTTTATTTCTTGGCATAGAGCGTTTACATACATTATATAGACCCATGGTGGGGCATGTCTTACTGAGCACCAAACTAGTCATAACCCGCCACTGGAAAAAAGTGACTCCACCGGATTTCTCAGAAGTGGTAGCTGAACTGAATAACACATGTCGTTATGAAATGATGATTCTGCCCTCTATGCTCTCCCCTGTGAAATATAGACGTATATGGAACCCCTGGATGGCTCACCCGAAATTTTCCCAGTAAATGGCCCTCACAGCTCTGGCCAACTATGAAAAGTAGTGGTCAAATATACCCTTTTTAAGTCCCCATTCTATAGGTCCCTCTTGATAGCTAAGCATCCTGAATAGACAGACCAGTGTTCAAAATTTGTTACTTATGGTTTTTACGTTTAATTGAAGATCCTTAATACCTAATGAAGCAGAAAATAATTCACCCTGATCATAACTGGTAAAGCTGTGAATATTCTAGGCATTATAAAGATTAAGAAGATAATAAATCTGACGCAAATACGGCTTACTGTGTGGGTAATATGTTGCTAATTTTAGTAGTTATGATCCTAATCCACGATGTACCTATGTCACTGTTAAACCATGTCTTCAATAGTAATGTAAGATTATTATTACTGGAACTATTCACATTATTGGTGGCTGCGTCCACCCCAAACTGTTTATGTGATGTCACGCCTTGCTGATCTTTAAACAAAAATTTTTCAATAAAAATGTTGAACTCTAAAGCTGTGGTCACATGGGAGGCAGTGATGTCATCAGGTTTCCAGGTCTCTACAAACACGATGCACAGCGTGACATCCCTTCAAAGGAAGACAATGGCCACTGCCTTGCATGGGCAGTTAACCATTAGTTGGTCAGGCTCCTCCCTCTCCCTGTGAGGATCCCACTGCCCCTCCGTTTGGCCTGGCAGTTAGAAATCCAAAAACCCCTTATGGATCATAGCTCCTCACTGGAAGGTCAAAGGGAGATGGTTCTGGCACCAACGGATCTGCCCGAAACCCTGGTGCATTTGAAGACCAAACACGGTGTTGATATTTGGTTCCTATTAGGAGTTCTCCGTATTTCCCTTTCCCTGCGCCCCACAAATGCACAAAGTCCTGGAGAATGTCTGTCTCAGACCCAGGGTCTCAAAAATGTGACCGGTATATGGCCAAGATGTGCGGTCATTTTATAATTCCTTATGAACTTTGGGTTCCATGATGCCTGAGGAATTTCTTTTGTTGTAGGTAAGAAGCTCAGCCTTCCAGCAGGTATTCATCCTTTCAGAGGAGCTTGTTTCCAGCCTGGCTGCTGGGAGTGTGAAATGTAAAGACTATCGCTTTGAGGCAGGGCCACCTCTGGAGCCTGTTTCCTCTGCCAACTACCCCTCACCTGGACAGCAAATGGGCAGGCATTAAATTATAACTCCACATATTCCTCACACTGTATATATGTAGATTCATGTATTTTTGTATGTTTTATGTTTAGTAATGCTTGTATTTTTCCAAGTATAGGAGATTGAAGGAAGATTTTGCCATTTACTCTCTTTTTCTTTTGTTAACCTTTTATTTTATTTTTATTAAACAAGTGATTTTCCTTTATGTCTTGATATTTTATTATTAAAAGTGGTAAAGGATAGGAGAGGTAGCAGATACAGATTCTACACATGCCATATCTTGGGGAAGAATCGCAGAATCTGCACTGACTATCCCATTGAAATGAATGGGTAACATTGAAAAAAAAATCATTTTTGCAAATCCACACTAAAAACCAAAGCTGAAAATGCAGTTTTGTATTGAAGTGAACATCCAGTGGTTAAAAAAAGCATTAATAAACACATAAAAAATGTGTAAAATAAACACATGTAAAAAAAGAAAAAAGAAAAAACAACATGCGGATTCCGCTCAGATTTTGTAGGCAGATTTTGGCACTGTTATTGGCACTATGGGCCATATGTATTTAAACTTCAGAAAACAAGGACAGTTTTGAAACATGAAGGTATATATTTACAACTACTTTGTTCAATATGTGAATTTTATTAGTCATTTAATTGCCAAAAATACTTTGTAGGAGGACACCTGACTAAAATGATTTATTGTGAATGCTATAAACATTGGTTTCATTGACAAGTACCATGCTCTAAATATAGGTAGGCTATTGTCTGTGTGGTGGAATTATTATTAGGAGAAATACTTAAAGAGACTACCCTCTATTCATTCTGAGTGGCACACTCGGCTATTTTTGGAAGTCCGTTAAAAATGAATTGGAAGCACGCTGCACAAGCAAAATCGCAGTTTCATTTACTTCTGTGCGGTTGACGGCTATTTGTGGCAGTTCCATTGAAATAAATGGAGGGTGCCCGTGCATCCGCAGTCTGCTTTAGTTCACTTTACGGGATCCTTCTAGAGATAGGTGCCGGTCCCAGAGGAGGGAACCGCACCAATCAGACATTGCGTGTATATCCTAGCAATATGTCCCCAATTTATGAGATGGAGCGACCCCTAAAAGATTTCATTTTTAGTAAGAGTACTACAACATCTATCAGATTACGTTTGTCCTATCCCACCAGGTTCAGCTAATGCGACCTCTAAAATAGTAATTGATTTTGACAGAGTGATCTTCCTCCAAGGGAAAAAAGAGAAGTACAAATGTTTGTTCTTTTCTAAATTCTACGGAAAGTAAACAATTGCTTTATCGTCAGCCACCTATCAATTATGCAGTGAATTTTAACATTCACTAACAGGCCACTATGTGCCCTCCTTTTCAAGTCAGTGCAAAATACCTCTACAGTAATGCTTGTTCAGCTGTTAAGGAAACAAACTGCCTGGATATTTAGCTCTAGTGGTACCTAATCGGACTCTATCAATTTTTTATTGTAAGAGAATACATAAATTACCTACTAATATGTCCTTTGGTCTAGCAGAACAGCATAATGATCAAAGACACACAATAGAAATGTATTTGCTTCTGTAGAATGCTTATTCCCTTAGCTCTCCATCTGGGGTGATGGACAGGCAGTAAGCTGTCAGGTTTTGTTCTGTCTGTCACACTACACTTACCTCCTGATGTTTTAAGTAATCAATATGGGGGCTGAAATCACCTACCGCTACCTCTGCTGCCTCCTATTTTGTCCACTCATAAATTATAAATCCCTGCACAACATCAAGTCTACAATTTCGATTGCATTTGCTAATCATTGATCAATAATTCAGAGGTTCTTCTTCAAGGGTCCCTGGTTTCCTGGAACATATGGCACAAAGCTGACAGCATTCACATGACAATTCCCTTATCACAAAAAGCAGCCAGGGAAAACAAGTTGTTTAAAGTAGTTTTTTTCTCTTTTATATGCCAGACTTTGTACTTTTTTTTTTTCTTTTTTTTTCCCCTCGCTTGTTAAACTTAATGACTGCACAACCACAGCTACAGAGTAAAGTACCAGCCAGTATAATTTACAGTCTGGATAGACATGGCACTTATCTACAAACCTGCATGTCTTTTTTTATTTTGTATGATTGCATCTTTTTTCTCTTTTTTTGGCAGAGGATGGTGTTTTGATTTTCTCAGGTTTTATTGCATTATTTATTTGACTTGTGTGGACACAAATACCAAGATAAAAGATAAAAAGCTTAGCTTTACACACTCGTGGGGCTGTTGACTATGATGTAGACAGCCAAAGGTATTTATAGTGTTTACAAGCAGCTGATTTAAAGCTTCTAGATGAAATGGCACCCTAGCAAACAGCTTCCAAGTTCAGTATTTCCCATTCATAGTGACCTTTTTGCAATTCTTGTGTACAATCATCTAATACAAGGGTGGGTTATATAAATATATATATATATATATATATATATTTTTTTTTTTATTTATTTATTTCTAAACACTTAAATGCAAAATAATATTACCTGCTTATAGGTGGGACTTTAGAGCCTCACAAACCAAGCAAGTGCTTGGGACCCTAGAGATCAGGGAGGACCCCTGCTGGCCAGGGCAGTTGGCTGAAAAAAAATTACAGAAGCGGCTGCCTGTGTAGTCAGTCCAGCTGCACAGTGGCTGGGGGAAGGCCCTTCCCAGCTGTAGAGCAGGAGCAGAATATCTCAGATGGCACTGCTCAGCCGATAGTGGGTCCTAGTGGGATGATGGGAATAGGGCTTAGCAGTGTGATAGGTTGGAGTAACCAAGATTACTAAGCATAAGCAAAGCAATTATTGATCACCAATTCTACTATCTTTGTCTTTTATATAGGTTATTGATCATCTTGAAACCAAGGCAGGAGCGAAAAAGATTTATAATTACAGACCTTAACAGGGTTTTCTAGGATTTGGTCCCTTTTTAAGAAGTTTCTTAAACTCCTGGAAAACTTCTTTAATATTTTTTATTTTCCTAATCGAATGAATACTAAGTGTAAATTTGAATTAATTTAGTTAGGTATGCAATGTCAATAAGAGAGCTGGTCTTTAAAGGAAATCAGAAAATAAAATCAGGTTAAAGAAAAATAATACATTTTACTATTTTTAATTAGTGAAAATCAAGGTAATACATTCCTTTTAAAGTACATTCCCTCCACCATTGCCCTTTTTTGAAAGTAATGTAAGCCAGTAGGACTAGAGGTAAGTACATCTTTGTGAAAGGAGAGGGTTGAAAAATTCATGCAACACTAAAAGGTTAATTCATTCATACTGTTATATTGTAAAATATTTACTTAGGAGGAGATTTATTAAAACTCCACCTTATTGTCCAGTGTTTTATAACTATCAATTTTGAAGTCATATCTCACAACAAATGTGGTGGTTTAACAGATAATATGTTTCATGACCAACTTTTTCATCTGATTGGCTTGACAACCATAATAGCATGTCAATCCTCCAGCACCATGCATCTGATAACCATTTATAACCACAGACATGGCATTCATTTCATGGTTTCACATATGTGTGCAGTAGTTTGACACCAGTGCTTCTTGCATTTTCCATAGTTACTACATGCTTTCATATACACATTATTACACCTTCCAGTGACAATAACTAGAGATGAGCGAATCAAAGCTGACAAAGTCGAATTCATTCTGAATTTCATGAAAAATTTGATTCTAAATGAAAGAGAATTTACTCGTGCTTCGTGCTAACAAATCACAATTTTTCCTAACATGGCGGCTAGCTGGCTACAATGGCGGCTAAAATGGCGGCTATACGTGTGAGGACATGGGGCAAGGAACTCTGGGAAGGCAGGATGGCCCATAATGCCATGCATGCAGCCAATCAGCAGCCAGCCATCCCGGTGATGTCACAGCCCTATAAATACGGCGGCCATCTTAGAGTCTGCCATTCACTATCGTACTTTGTTCAGGGACAGATGTGTATGCAGGCGCTAGGGAGAGTGAAAGAAAAACAAATTGTTAAAAAAAAAAGGAAAGAAGCGATTTACTAGTGCAGGGAAAGGATAGTGGGAGGAATAATTTCACAGGCAAGAGAGACATGTGCAGATGCTAGGGAGAGTCATAGGAAAATCCTCATTGCGAAAAAAAGTGATTTACAAGTGCAGGGAAGCATTACTTGGAGATCCAGATAGTTTAATAATACAGCTCTGTCATTCCAGCAATTAGTTATTAGGGTGCAAGTGCTATGTTGAAAAGTCTTTAGTGGCTTTTATCTGTGGAAAAAGATAAATATATATGCAGGTCACTTTTGCTGTTAACTGCGCTGATATCATTTAGTGGCCTATTTCAATACAATACGAGAGATAGTTACGCAGGTCACTTTTGTTGTTACTTGCGCTAAAAGCGTTTATTGCCATTTTTCTAGAGAAAAAGAGAAAAATAGACTAAGTTCAAATTTGCTGTTATTTGCGCTAAAAGCGTTTATTGTCATATTTCACTATAATACGAGAAAAATAGACACAGTTCACATTTGGTGTTATTTGCGCTAAAAGTGTTTATTTTCATATTTCACTACAATACAAGAAAAATTGACGCAGTTCACATTTGGTGTTATTTGCACTAAAAGAGTCTATTGTCATATTTCACTACAATTCAAGAAAAATAGACGCAGCTCACATTTGGTGTTATTTGCGCTAAAATCGTTTATTGCCATATTTCTAAATAAAAAAAAGTATGTCAGACAGAGAAGTGCCAGGCCCTGCACAGGGGAGTGTCAGAGGTGTAAATGATTCTGGCGCAGGCACAAGTCGCAGCAGAGTAAAGGGGCGTGGCAGCAGGGGTTTCTTCCCGAGGCCTCAGGTCCACATGTCAGCTAGCAGTCAAGTCTTGACCAGCAACTAGGGATAAGCGAACCCGAACTGTATAGTTCAAGTTCGTACCAAATTTTGGGGTGTCCGTGACACGGACCCGAACCCGAACATTTTCGTAAAAGTCCGGGTTCGGGTTCGGTGTTCGGCGCTTTCTTGGCGCTTTTTGAAAGGCTGCAAAGCAGCCAATCAACAAGCGTCATACTACTTGCCCCAAGAGGCCATGACAGCCTTGCCTACTATTGGCATGGCTGTGATTGGCCAGTGCAGCATGTGACCCAGCCTCTATATAAGCTTGGGTCACGTAGCGCTGCAGCTGGGAGAGGTTGCAGCTGAGACGTTAGGGCGAGATTAGGCAGATTGAGGCCCCTTTCACACGAGCGAGTATTCCGCGCGGATGCGATGCGGGAGGTGAACGCATTGCACCCGCACTGAATACCGACACATTCATTTCTATGGGGCTGTGCACACGAGCAGTGATTTTCACGCATCACTTTTGCGTTGCGTGAAATTCGCAGCATGCTCCTCTTTGTGCGTTTTTCACGTAACGCAGGCCCCATAGAAATTAATGGGGTTGCGTGAAAATCGCAAGCATCCGCAAGCAAGTGCGGATGCGGTGCGATTTTCACGCACGGTTGCTAGGAGACGATCGGGATGGAGACCCGAACCTTATTATTTTCCCTTATAACATGGTTATAAGGGTAAATAATAGCATTCTGAATACAGAATGCATAGTAAAACAGCGCTGGAGGGGTTAAAAAAATAAATAAATCATTTAACTCACCTTAATCCACTTGCTCGCGATGCCCGGCATCTCCGTCTGACTCTTTTACTGTATAGGACCTGTGGAGAGCATTAACTATAGTTTAAGGACCTGGGATGACGTCACTCCGGTCATCACATGGTACGTCACATGATCTTTTACCATGGTGATTCACCATGGTAAAAGATCATGTGACGTACCATGTGATGACCAGAGTGACGTCATCCCAGGTCCTTAAACTATAGTTAATGCTCTCCACAGGTCCTATACAGTAAAAGAGTTAGACGGAGATGCTGGGCATCGCGAGCAAAGTGGATTAAGGTGAGTTAAATGATTTTTTATTTTATTTTAACCCCTCCAGCGCTGTTTTACTATGCATTCTGTATTCAGAATGCTATTATTTTCCCTTATAACCATGTTATAAGGGAAAATAATACTATTTACAGAACACCGATCCCAAGCCCGAACTTCTGTGAAGAAGTTCGGGTTTGGGTACCAAACAAGCGCTATTTTTCTCACGCGAGTGCAAAACGCATTACAATGTTTTGGACTCGCGCGGAAAAATTGCGGGTGTTCCCGCAACGCACCCGCACATTTTTCCGCAACGCCCGTGTAAAAGAGGCCTAACTCCTCCAAAAGACTTCATTCTGGGATCGATCTGCAGCTGTGGATCATTGAAGTGCTAATATCGACTTGCTCACTTTTTTGAGGCTGCCCAGAGCGTTTTTAGATCACTTTTTTCTGGGGTGATCGGCGGCCATTTTGTGACTTGTGGTGCGCCAGCACAAGCTATCACCAAGTGTATTTAACCATCAATAGTGTGGTTATTTTGTGCTATATCCTACATCAGCTGCAGGCTGAGCCTGTGTCACCGAAGTGCATTTAACCATTAACAGTCTGGTTATTTTTTGGCCATATACTACATCAGCTGCAGGCTGAGCCTGTGTCACCGAAGTGCATTTAACCATCAACAGTCTGGTTATTTTTTGGCCATATACTACATCTGGTGCAGGCTGAGCCTGTGTCACCCAAGTGCATTTAACCATCAATAGTGTGGTTATTTTTTGGCCATATACTACATCAGGGGCAAGTTGAGCCTGTCACCCAGCGCCTAAAAAATAGACCTGACATTTCTATTCAACCAAATTTGTACTGTTTTAGCTGTTCAAGTTATTTGTAGTGACCGTAAAAGCACAGTTTTTGTTCTGGGTTAAAAAACTATTCCCAAATTTGCCATTCTCAAAATAACTAGTTTCTGCTATATGAGGCCTACTTGAAATCTATCCCAAAAAGGATATCTTACATTGAAGGTGCTGATAGTGTCATTCAGAAAAACCTAAGACACACACTACCGTGCAGATAGAAGTCTAATTCTGTGATTAAACCTATACCTGTCACACAGCGCAAAAAAAAAACAGGCCTCACATTTCTATTCAACCAAATCTGTACTGTTTTAGCTGGTCAAGTTATTTGTAGTGACCGTAAAAGCACAGTTTTTGTTCTGGGTTGAAAAACTATTCCCAAATTTGCCATTCTAAAAAATAACTAGTTTCTGCTATATGAGGCCTACTTGAAATCTATCCCAAAAAGGATATCTTACATTGAAGGTGCTGATAGTGTCATTCAGAAAAACCTAAGACACACGCTACCGTGCAGATAGAAGTCTAATTCTGTGATTAAACCTATACCTGTCACACAGCGCAAAAAAAAACAGGCCTCACATTTCTATTCAACCAAATCTGTACTGTTTTAGCTGGTCAAGGTATTTGTAGTGACCGTGAAAGCACACTTTTTGTTCTGGGTTGAAAAACTATTCCCAAATTTGCCATTCTCAAAATTGTGGTGAACGGGAACAATGAGGAAAACATCTAATAAGGGACGCGGATGTGGACATGGTCGTGGTGGTGTTAGTGGACCCTCTGGTGCTGGGAGAGGACGTGGCCGTTCTGCCACAGCCACACGTCCTAGTGAACCAACTACCTCAGGTCCCAGTAGCCAGCAGAATTGACAGCGATATTTTGTGGGGCCCAATGCCGTTCTAAGGATGGTAAGGCCTGAGCAGGTACAGGCATTAGTCAATTGGGTGGCCGACAGTGGATCCAGCACGTTCACATTATCTCCCACCCAGTCTTCTGCAGAAAGCGCACAGATGGCGCATGAAAACCAAGCCCATCAGTCTGTCACATCACCCCCATGCATATCAGGGAAACTGTCTGAGCCTCAAGTTACGCAGCAGTCTCTTATGCTGTTTGAAGACTCTGCTGCCAGGGTTTCCCAAGGGCATCCACCTAGCCCTTCCCCAGGGGTGGAAGAGATAGATTGCACTAACGCACAACCACTTATTTTTCCTGAAGATGAGGACATGGGAATATCACCTCAGCACGTCTCTGATGATGACGAAACACAGGTGCCAACTGCTGCGTCTTTCTGCAGTGTGCAGACTGAACAGGAGGTCAGGGATCAAGACTGGGTGGAAGACGATGCAGGAGACGATGAGGTCCTAGACCCCACATGGAATGAAGGTCGTGCCACTGACTTTCAAAGTTCGGAGGAAGAGGCAGTGGTGAGACCGAGCCAACAGCGTAGCAAAAGAGGGAGCAGTGGGCAAAATCAGAACACCCGCCGCCAAGAGACTCCGCCTGCTACTGACCGCCGCCATCTGGGACCGAGCACCCCAAAGGCAGCTTCAAGGAGTTCCCTGGCATGGCACTTCTTCAAACAATGTGCAGACGACAAGACCCAAGTGGTTTGCACGCTGTGCCTTCAGAGCCTGAAGCGAGGCATTAACGTTCTGAACCTTAGCACAACCTGCATGACCAGGCACCTGCATGCAAAGCATGAACTGCAGTGGAGTAAACACCCTAAAAACAAGGAAGTCACTCAGGCTCCCCCTGCTACCTCTTCTGCTGCTGCCTTTCGGCCTCTTCTGCTGCTGCCGCCGCCTCGGCCTCTTCTTCTGCAGCTGCTGCCGCCGCCTCGGCCTCTTCCTCTGGAGGAACGTTGGCACCTGCCGCCCAGCAAACATGGGATGTACCACTAACACCACCACCTGCGTCACCAAGCATCTCAACCATGTCACACGGCAGCGTTCAGCTCTCCATCTCACAAACATTTGAGAGAAAGCGTAAATTCCCACCTAGCCACCCTCGATCCCTGGCCCTGAATGCCAGCATTTCTAAACTACTGGCCTATGAAATGCTGTCATTTAGGCTGGTGGACACACACAGCTTCAAACAGCTCATGTCACTTGCTGTCCAACAGTATGTTGTTCCCAGCCGCCACTACTTTTCCAAGAGAGCCGTGCCTTCCCTGCACAAACAAGTGTCCGATAAAATCAAGTGTGCACTGCTCAACGCCATCTGTGGCAAGGTCCACCTAACCACAGATACGTGGACCAGTAAGCACGGCCAGGGACGCTATATCTCCTTAACTGCACACTGGGTAAATGTGGTGGCGGCTGGGCCCCAGGCGGAGAGCTGTTTGGCGCACGTCCTTCCGCCAACAAAGGATCGCAGGGCAACATTCTTTGCCTCCTGTCTCCTCCTCCTCCTACTCAGCTTCCTCCTCCCCTTCTTCCACCTGCTCATCCAGTCAGCCACACACCTTCACCACCAACTTCAGCACAGCCCGGGGTAAACGTCAGCAGGCCGTTCTGAAACTCATATGTTTGGGGGACAGGCCCCACACCGCACAGGAGTTGTGGCGGGGTATAGAACAACAGACCGACGAGTGGTTGCTGCCGGTGAGCCTCAAGCCCGGCCTGGTGGTGTGCGATAATGGGCGAAATCTCGTTGCAGCTCTGGGACTAGCCGGTTTGACGCACATCCCTTGCCTGGCGCATGTGCTGAATTTGGTGGTGCAGAAGTTCATTCGCAACTACCCCGACATGTCAGAGCTGCTGCATAAAGTGCGGGCCGTCTGT
This sequence comes from Bufo bufo, assembly GCF_905171765.1. Lineage (NCBI taxonomy): Eukaryota > Metazoa > Chordata > Amphibia > Anura > Bufonidae > Bufo > Bufo bufo. The sequence continues at coordinate 297,690,457 of NC_053393.1, forward strand.
TCGCGCTTCCGGCGTTCACACCCTGCCGCTGCTCGCCTGTCTGCGCTACAGCGTAACTTCGGCCTTCCCGCTCACCGCCTCATATGCGACGTACCCACCAGGTGGAACTCCACCTTGCATATGCTGGACAGACTGTGCGAGCAGCAGCAGGCCATAGTGGAGTTTCAGCTGCAGCACGCACGGGTCAGTCGCACTGCGGATCAGACACACTTCACCACCAATGACTGGGCCTCCATGCGAGACCTGTGTGCACTGTTGCGTTGTTTCGAGTACTCCACCAACATGGCCAGTGGCGATGACGCCGTTATCAGCGTTACAATACCACTTCTATGTCTCCTTGAGAAAACACTTAGGGCGATGATGGAAGAGGAGGTGGCCCAGGAGGAAGAGGAGGAAGAGGGGTCATTTTTAGCACTTTCAGGACAGTCTCTTCGAAGTGACTCAGAGGGAGGTTTTTTGCAACACCAGAGGCCAGGTACAAATGTGGCCAGACAGGGCCCACTACTGGAGGACGAGGAGGACGAGGATGAGGAGGAGGTGGAGGAGGATGAGGATGAAGCATGTTCACAGCGGGGTGGCACCCAAAGCAGCTCGGGCCCATCACTGGTGCGTGGCTAGGGGGAAACACAGGACGATGACGATACGCCTCCCACAGAGGACAGCTTGTCCTTACCTCTGGGCAGCCTTGCACACATGAGCGACTACATGCTGCAGTGCCTGCGCAATGACAGTAGAGTTGCCCACATTTTAACGTGTGAGGACTACTGGGTTGCCACCCTGCTGGATCCCCGGTTCAAAGACAATGTGCCCACCTTACTTCCTACACTGGAGCGTGATAGGAAGATGCGCGAGTACAAGCGCACGTTGGTAGACGCGCTACTGAGAGCATTCCCAAATGTCACAGGGGAACCAGTGGAAGCCCAAGGCGAAGGCAGAGGAGGAGCAAGAGGTCGCCAATGCAGCTGTGTCACGGCCAGCTCCTCTGAGGGCAGGGTTAGCATGGCAGAGATGTGGAAAAGTTTTGTCACCACGCCACAGCTAACTGCACCACCACCTGATACGGAACGTGTTAGCAGGAGGCAACATTTCACTTACATGGTGGAACAGTACCTGTGCACACCCCTCCACGTACTGACTGATGGTTCGGCCCCATTCAACTTCTGGGTCTCCAAATTGTCCACGTGGCAAGAGCTAGCCTTTTATGCCTTGGAGGTGCTGGCCTGCCCAGCGGCCAGCGTTTTGTCTGAACGTGTATTCAGCACGGCAGGGGGCGTCATTACAGACAAACGCAGCCGCCTGTCTACAGCCAATGTGGACAAGCTGACGTTCATAAAAATGAACCAGGCATGGATCCCACAGGACCTGTCCATCCCTTGTGCAGATTAGATATTAACTACCTCCCCTTAACAATATATTATTCTACTCCAGGGCACTTCCTCATTCAATACTATTTTTAATTTAATTTTACCATTATATTGCGGGGCAACCCAAAGTTAAATGAACCTCTCCTCTGTCTGGGTGCCGGGGCTTAAATGTGTGACAGTGGCCTGTTCCAGTGGTGGGTGACGTGAAGCCTGATTCTCTGCTATGACATGAAGACTGATTCTGCGCTGACATAAGGCCAGATTCTCTGTTACGGGACCTCTCTCCTCTGTGTGGGTGCCGGGGCCTAATTGTGTGACAGTGGCCTGTTCCAGTGGTGGGTGACGTGAAGCCTGATTCTCTGCTATGACATGAAGACAGATTCTGTGCTGACATAAGGCCAGATTCTCTGTTACGGGACCTCTCTCCTCTGCCTGGGTGCCTGGGCCTAAATGTGTGACAGTGGCCTGTTCCAGTGGTGGGTGACGTGAAGCCTGATTCTCTGCTATGACATGAAGACAGATTCTGTGCTGACATAAGGCCAGATTCTCTGTTACGGGACCTCTCTCCTCTGCCTGGGTGCCTGGGCCCAAATATGTGACAGTGGCCTGTTCCAGTGGTGGGTGACGTGAAGCCTGATTCTCTGCTATGACATGAAGATTGATTCTGCGCTGACATAAGGCCAGATTCTCTGTTACGGGACCTCTCTCCTCTGCCTGGGTGCCTGGGCCTAAATGTGTGACAGTGGCCTGTTCCAGTGGTGGGTGACGTGAAGCCTGATTCTCTGCTATGACATGAAGACAGATTCTGTGCTGACATAAGGCCAGATTCTCTGTTACGGGACCTCTCTCCTCTGCCTGGGTGCCTGGGCCTAAATATGTGACAGTGGCCTGTTCCAGTGGTGGGTGACGTGAAGCCTAATTCTCTGCTATGACATGAAGACAGATTCTGTGCTGACATAAGGCCAGATTCTCTGTTACGGGACCTCTCTCCTCTGCCTGGGTGCCTGGGCCTAAATGTGTGACAGTGGCCTGTTCCAGTGGTGGGTGACGTGAAGCCTGATTCTCTGCTATGACATGAAGACAGATTCTGTGCTGACATAAGGCCAGATTCTCTGTTACGGGACCTCTCTCCTCTGCCTGGGTGCCTGGGCCTAAATGTGTGACAGTGGCCTGTTCCAGTGGTGGGTGACGTGAAGCCTGATTCTCTGCTATGACATGAAGACAGATTCTGTGCTGACATAAGGCCAGATTCTCTGTTACGGGACCTCTCTCCTCTGCCTGGGTGCCTGGGCCTAAATGTGTGACAGTGGCCTGTTCCAGTGGTGGGTGACGTGAAGCCTGATTCTCTGCTATGACATGAAGACAGATTCTGTGCTGACATAAGGCCAGATTCTCTGTTACGGGACCTCTCTCCTCTGCCTGGGTGCCTGGGCCTAAATGTGTGACAGTGGCCTGTTCCAGTGGTGGGTGACGTGAAGCCTGATTCTCTGCTATGACATGAAGACAGATTCTGTGGTGACATAAGGCCAGATTCTCTGTTACGGGACCTCTCTCCTCTGCCTGGGTGCCTGGGCCTAAATGTGTGACAGTGGCCTGTTCCAGTGGTGGGTGACGTGAAGCCTGATTCTCTGCTATGACATGAAGACAGATTCTGTGCTGACATAAGGCCAGATTCTCTGTTACGGGACCTCTCTCCTCTGCCTGGGTGCCTGGGCCTAAATGTGTGACAGTGGCCTGTTCCAGTGGTGGGTGACGTGAAGCCTGATTCTCTGCTATGACATGAAGACAGATTCTGTGGTGACATAAGGCCAGATTCTCTGTTACGGGACCTCTCTCCTCTGCCTGGGTGCCTGGGCCTAAATGTGTGACAGTGGCCTGTTCCAGTGGTGGGTGACGTGAAGCCTGATTCTCTGCTATGACATGAAGACAGATTCTGTGCTCACATAAGGCCAGATTCTCTGTTACGGGACCTCTCTCCTCTGCCTGGGTGCCTGGGCCTAAATGTGTGACAGTGGCCTGTTCCAGTGGTGGGTGACATGAAGCCTGATTCTCTGCTATGACATGAAGACAGATTCTGTGCTGACATAAGGCCAGATTCTCTGTTACGGGACCTCTCTCCTCTGCCTGGGTGCCTGGGCCTAAATGTGTGACAGTGGCCTGTTCCAGTGGTAGGTGACGTGAAGCCTGATTCTCTGCTATGACATGAAGACAGATTCTGTGCTGACATAAGGCCAGATTCTCTGTTACGGGACCTCTCTCCTCTGCCTGGGTGCCTGGACCTAAATGTGTGACAGTGGCCTGTTCCAGTGGTGGGTGACGTGAAGCCTGATTCTCTGCTATGACATGAAGACAGATTCTGTGCTGACATAAGGCCAGATTCTCTGTTACGGGACCTCTCTCCTCTGCCTGGGTGCCTTGGCCTAAATGTGTGACAGTGGCCTGTTCCAGTGGTGGGTGACGTGAAGCCTGATTCTCTGCTATGACATGAAGACAGATTCTGTGCTGACATAAGGCCAGATTCTCTGTTACGGGACCTCTCTCCTCTGCCTGGGTGCCTGGGCCTAAATGTGTGACAGTGGCCTGTTCCAGTGGTGGGTGACGTGAAGCCTGATTCTCTGCTATGACATGAAGACTGATTCTGCGCTGACATAAGGCCAGATTCTCTGTTACGGGACCTCTCTCCTCTGTCTGGGTGCCTGGGCCTAAATGTGTGACAGTGGCCTGTTCCAGTGGTGGGTGACGTGAAGCCTGATTCTCTGCTATGACATGAAGACAGATTCTGTGCTGACATAAGGCCAGATTCTCTGTTACGGGACCTCTCTCCTCTGCCTGGGTGCCTGGGCCTAAATGTGTGACAGTGGCCTGTTCCAGTGGTGGGTGACGTGAAGCCTGATTCTCTGCTATGACATGAAGACAGATTCTGTGCTGACATAAGGCCAGATTCTCTGTCACGGGACCTCTCTCCTCTGCCTGGGTGCCTGGGCCTAAATGTGTGACAGTGGCCTGTTCCAGTGGTGGGTGACGTGAAGCCTGATTCTCTGCTATGACATGAAGACAGATTCTGTGCTGACATAAGGCCAGATTCTCTGTTACGGGACCTCTCTCCTCTGCCTGGGTGCCTGGGCCTAAATGTGTGACAGTGGCCTGTTCCAGTGGTGGGTGACGTGAAGCCTGATTCTCTGCTATGACATGAAGACAGATTCTGTGCTGACATAAGGCCAGATTCTCTGTTACGGGACCTCTCTCCTCTGCCTGGGTGCCTGGGCCTAAATGTGTGACAGTGGCCTGTTCCAGTGGTGGGTGACGTGAAGCCTTATTCTCTGCTATGACATGAAGACTGATTCTGCGCTGACATAAGGCCAGATTCTCTGTTACGGGACCTCTCTCCTCTGTCTGGGTGCCGGGGCCTAAATGTGTGACAGTGGCCTGTTCCAGTGGTGGGTGACGTGAAGCCTGATTCTCTGCTATGACATGAAGACAGATTCTGTGCTGACATAAGGCCAGATTCTCTGTTACGGGACCTCTCTCCTCTGCCTGGGTGCCTGGGCCTAAATGTGTGACAGTGGCCTGTTCCAGTGGTGGGTGACGTGAAGCCTGATTCTCTGCTATGACATGAAGACAGATTCTGTGGTGACATAAGGCCAGATTCTCTGTTACGGGACCTCTCTCCTCTGCCTGGGTGCCTGGGCCTAAATGTGTGACAGTGGCCTGTTCCAGTGGTGGGTGACATGAAGCCTGATTCTCTGCTATGACATGAAGACAGATTCTGTGCTGACATAAGGCCAGATTCTCTGTTACGGGACCTCTCTCCTCTGCCTGGGTGCCTGGGCCTAAATGTGTGACAGTGGCCTGTTCCAGTGGTGGGTGACGTGAAGCCTGATTCTCTGCTATGACATGAAGACAGATTCTGTGCTGACATAAGGCCAGATTCTCTGTTACGGGACCTCTCTCCTCTGCCTGGGTGCCTGGGCCTAAATGTGTGACAGTGGCCTGTTCCAGTGGTGGGTGACGTGAAGCCTGATTCTCTGCTATGACATGAAGACAGATTCTGTGCTGACATAAGGCCAGATTCTCTGTTACGGGACCTCTCTCCTCTGCCTGGGTGCCTGGGCCTAAATGTGTGACAGTGGCCTGTTCCATTGGTGGGTGACGTGAAGCCTGATTCTCTGCTATGACATGAAGACAGATTCTGTGCTGACATAAGGCCAGATTCTCTGTTACGGGACCTCTCTCCTCTGCCTGGGTGCCTGGGCCTAAATGTGTGACAGTGGCCTGTTCCAGTGGTGGGTGACGTGAAGCCTGATTCTCTGCTATGACATGAAGACAGATTCTGTGCTGACATAAGGCCAGATTCTCTGTTACGGGACCTCTCTCCTCTGCCTGGGTGCCTGGGCCTAAATGTGTGACAGTGGCCTGTTCCAGTGGTGGGTGACGTGAAGCCTGATTCTCTGCTATGACATGAAGACTGATTCTGTGCTGACATAAGGCCAGATTCTCTGTTACGGGACCTCTCTCCTCTGTCTGGGTGCCGGGGCCTAAATGTGTGACAGTGGCCTGTTCCAGTGGTGGGTGACGTGAAGCCTGATTCTCTGCTATGACATGAAGACTGATTCTGCGCTGACATGAAGACAGATTCTCTGCTATGGCATGAAGAGACTGATTCTCTGCTGACATGAAGCCAGATTATTTGCTATGGCATGAAGAGACTGATTCTCTGCTGACGTGAAGCCAGATTCTCTGCTATGGGACCTCTGTCCAATTGATATTGGTTCATTTTTATTTTTTTAATTTTAATTTTAATTAATTTCCCTATCCACATTTGTTTGCAGGGGATTTACCTACATGTTTCTGCCTTTTGCAGCCCTCTTTCCTGGGCTGTTTTACAGCCTTTTTAGTGCCCAAAAGTTCGGGTCCCCATTGACTTCAATGGGGTTCGGGACTTCTCGAACCCGAACATCCAGGTGTTCGCTCAACTCTACCAACAACCCAGCAGTTCTTGATTGGTTGATGGATGAAGAAACTACTCACCAGTAGCAGGTAGACCTGGAGCAGGACCTGAACCAGCAGGTGGTGGCATACTTTGACAGCACCCTGCCAGCCGTCATAAAAGATCCGCTGGACTACTGGGCAGCCAAACTGGATTTGTGGCTGCAACTGGCCGAGTTTGCCCTGGAAAAGCTTTCTTCCCCAGCCAGTAGTGTGGCATCAGAGCAGGTGTTTAGTGCCGCAGTGGCCATAGTAACCCCAAAAAGAACTCGCCTACCCACCCAAAATGTGTAGAGACTTACTTTTGTCAAGATGAATGAGGCGTGGATCAGCCAGGATTTCCACCCACCAATGCCGGATGCGTCAGATTAGATCATCCATCTCCACTTTATGTCACCGTGCCACTCTATGGTATCATGCTGCTGCTGTTGCTGCCATGTCCACACTAGGCACCGTGCCACTTTGTGGCCTCCTTATGCTGCCATGTCCACACTATGTCAACTTGCCACTCTGTGGTATCATGCTGCTGCTGTTGCTGCCATCTCCACACTATGTCACCTTGCCACTCTGTGGCCTCCTGATGCTGTCATCTCCACACTGTCGCCGTGCCACTCTGTGGCCTAATCATACTGCTGCTTTCACCTCCACATTTTGTCATTGTACAACTCTTTGACCTCCAGACCCTGTCATTGTGCCACTTGGTGGTCTCATAATGCTACTTCCACTTCACCACAAAGGGCCACTCTGTTGACTTCTCATTCTGTTACCATCCTCCCCACTTTATTTTTTTTTTATAAATTCTTTATTTTTCACATTTTACTAATTATTTTCAGGCTTGAAAAGCATTTCCATTACAATCAGGTAACATCTTTAAAGCATCAGTTAGCTACAAAAGCCTGAAACAACATCAGATGAACATTATAAATGATGTACATAAATGCTTAAGATGATAGAATTATAGGCTTTAGACGCATATATTATTCAATATCTGTACATAAGTGCTCATGTACATCTATACTGGGAAACCCCAGTTGGCGAGCTATGATCTTACTCTATAAAGTCGGAACCTCTGAAAGGAACATAAAAGGAGGGGAGGGGGGGAGAGAAAATGGGGGAAGGGGGGACCAGCCGAGTCTCCCATATCATGTTTAATAATATCTGAATCATTTCCCAGTTAGACTGAACTTGATTTCCTAATATTTCACTGATTTCACTCCTATGTGGAGCTCAGACTATCGGTTTTTACTATCTCCCATAAATTCCAGGTCTTTAGAAAACTATCATAACTTCGATTTATCCAGCTAGTCATTTCTTCAAAGTTGTGAATTTGGTCTACCTTCGCCTTCCATTCTTGAAGGGTGGGAGGGTGCTTGTCTAACCAGTGTAGTGGTATGAGAGACTTAGCTATTGCTATCAGATGAGTTATAAGGTTTTTCTTTGTAGGTGTGTAATGGCTAGTGGGTTTCGACAGAACTACCATCTCTAAGGAAATATTGAAATCTGGCATAGCTATCTTCTTGACTGCTTTGTTTACCTCCTCCCAAAACTTGGTGATCCGGGGGCAGGCCCACCAAATGTGTGATAAAGAGCCTACTCCTTCACCACATCTCCAGCACTCCTGGGAATCAGAAAGACCTCTTTTATATAAAAATTCTGGTGTTCTGTACCATCTAGAGAGAAGTTTAAAGTGGTTTTCTTGCAGTCGTACACATTGTGAGAACCCGTGTGACGTTGCTAGTATCTTTTTTGTTTCTTGATCTGATAGCTCAGTATTTAGATCTTTTTCCCACGCCAGCAGATAAGGCGGTTTTTTGGTCTCACCCTGACCTCCCAGCACCAAGCAAATCTCGGGGATCTTCCTTGGCTTTGTCTGAGCAGTTTTCAATAGATCTTCCAAATCAGTAAGGGGTCTTTGGAATAGGAATTTCCTTGCAGCTCTCCTGCACACAGTGTTTATATGTGAATTGGCTAGGAAGAATGTTGGAGATTCTCTAAGTGTTTCAGTAAGCTTTTCTTTTAGGTGATGATCTATATCCCCCATAAAGTCTCCCACTCCAATCTTAGCAAAGGTGGACCAAAGCTCTGGGAATATTTTTATCAGGATCTTCAACAGGTCAGGGAGGAGGTTCGCTGGCATCAGGGGAGATGGAGAGGGAGCTAAAAATATCCCTCTCCGAGCTCCATGTCATGTATATTTCCTTAAACAAAGGGTCCATGTTTTCTACAGGATCTCTCTTTAGGTATTTTTGGAAGGAAGGCCCAATGCTGTATTCACACAGTTCTCCAACTTCTGTCTGTCTTAGTGGTTGCACTAACTCTAGCCATCTTTGTATTTGGATTGCTTTATAGTATGTACCTACATCAGGCATTCCCAGACCCCCGCCCTCTCTTCTCCTTGTCAAAACTTTATATGATATACGCGGCCTCCTCCCTGCCCATAAAAAGCTGGAGAAGAGACGCTTCATATCTACAAAGAAACGCGGCTCGATGTGTATGGGTACCATTTGCAAAGTGTAGAGGATCTTGGTCATTATATACGCTTTAATGATGTTTTTCCTGCCCATCCACGACAGAAATGGTATACTATATTTTTGAAGTAGTTGTTTAATGGAGTCTCTTAAAGGTATATAGTTGTATTTGAAAAGATCTCCTAAATTCTGTGGGATTTTTATTCCCAGGTATTTAATGGGACCTTTGGACCAGCAGAATGGGGATACTCTCTTCAGACGCGCTGCTTCTTCCTCTGGAAGTATAATGTTCAGGATCTCCGACTTAGCCGTGTTCACTTTGAAGTCTGAGATTTTACTAAATTCCTCTAACCTCTTCTCTAAACTGAGCAATCCCACCCTAGGGTTCGTTACAAAGAAGAGGAGGTCGTCTGCGAATGCCGTGCATTTTAACTCTTTCTCTCTATATTTGATTCCTGTTATTTCTGGGTCTTGTCTGACTGCTTGCCAAAATGTCTCAGCTACTAGTATAAACAGGGATGGGGACAGAGGACAGCCCTGTCTAGTGCCGTTCGTAATCTCAAACGTTGGCGAGAGTGTGCCATTAACTCTCAACTTAGCATTTGGCTGCTCGTATAGGGTGAATATCGCGTCGATAAAAGGCTTTGGTAAGGCAAATGTATTGAGAGTTGCTCTCATGTAGCTCCAATTCACCCTATCAAACGCTTTTTCAGCGTCGATCCCCAATAACACTAGTGGTAGTTTTTTTGTTTGAGCAATATGGATGGCGTGAAACACTCGGTGGGAATTGTCCCTACCCTCTCTCCCCTTTACGAACCCCGCCTGTTCCGGACCTATCAAGTTTGGAAGGAACCCACTTACCTAGTAGCCATTATTTTCGCACAGATTTCTAAGTCAAGGTTTAACAGCGAGATAGGTCTATAGCTGCCACATTGTTGTGGGTCCTTACCCTCTTTATGTATCAGCGTTACAAAGGATTCTTGTGTTTGTCGTGTCAATGATTCTCCCTGTAGGAGGGAGTTTCAGACCTCTGTAAGTTTAGGGATGAGGAGATCTTCAAACTTTTTGTAGTAAGCCAGCCATCTTGGCATGGGCTTTTTCCTGGGGGAAAACAGTTTATTATGCTACTATTCTCCTCTGGCGAGATCGGGCTTATTAAGTAGGATGCTTCCTCAGCTGAGAGAGAGGGCAGGTTCAGGGAGCTAAGGAATTTAGTGATGCTTTCTTTCCTAGCATTTTCACTATCACTGTTCTCATTTTTATTAAGATTATATAACTTTGCGTAGAACTTTTGGAAGGTTTTTGCTATAGAAGGGGTGTCTGAGTGGATTTCCCCCTTTACGTCTTTGATTTTGGGTATGTGTGTCACTTGTTTAGTTTTTTTTTTGTAATGAAGTCATCATTTTCCCCCCTTTATTGCCATGTGCATATATTTTATGCTGAAAGTATAGCATCTGCTTTGCAGCCTTCCTGGATAGTAGGTTGTGCAGATTGAGTCTAAGATTTTTCAGATCTTCTTGGAAGGCCCTACTTGTAGCTTCTCTAGGGTTGCTATTTGAGCGAGGAGTGAATCTATCTCTTTTTGTTGTTCTTTTTTGACCTTGGAACCCAGGGCTATGAAAATTCCACTTTTATATGCTTTGTGCGTTTCCCAAATGACTGTGTGTTTGCTGTGTGCAGGAGAGTTGACTGCAAAGAAAGTCTCCAAATGTGACCTAACCTGATCTGAGTTCTGTTTGCTGTTCAGCAGCGATTCGTTCAGCCTCCAGTTCCAATCTCTCTTAGGCAGGGAGGCCAGGGCGAGACTCGCCGTGCATGGAGCGTGGTCTGAAATTGTGATGTTTCCTATCCCAGAGGCGCTAAAGAGAGGTTAATATATAGTCAAGTCTCTGGTAGGATTTGTGTGGATTAGAATAGAAAGAGAAATCTTTTACTGTGGGGTTGAGGCATCTCCACACGTCTAATATATGTAGTTCTTGTAATTTTTTATGCAGTTTACCAATGTGTTTTTGCAAAATATGCGTTTTTGTGGTGGATGAGTCTATTGAAGGATTGAGGGTTAAATTGAGATCCGCCACTATGATTATCTGTCCTTCTGCGAATGTTTTGATTGTGTCCAGGCTTTTTATTATCCATGGGACTGTGGCTGTGTTAGGAGCATATAAGTTGGCTAAAGTGAATCTCCGGTTACCTATGTCTCCTTTAAGCAGTAATAGCCTGCCCTCTGCATCTGATAGTTGTTGTTTCATGGTGAATGGGACAGTATGATGTATGGCTATCGAAACCCCCTTAGAGGCAGAGGATGGGTGTGTGCCATGGAACCATTGTTTATACGGATGAGTATGCATCTTTGGTATTTTACTCTGGCGGAAATGTGTTTCTTGAAGGAATATGCGTGTGCAGTTTCTTAAGCGTAAGCATCAATTTGCTATGCTTGGCAGGGGAGTTTAGTCCCTTTACATTAAAAGTTGTGACCTTTAAGTCACTCATGATGTGGTCCCTCTTGAAAAATTGGTGTTATAATTCATGCTACTGTTTGAGAGGAACCCTCTTACAGGTGCTAAGATGTCCTGTGTATGATGAAAACTGGCTAGTGGGATAGGAAATTAGGTATGAAGTGGAGGGAAAGCACGTACAAATAATAAGACTTTCACAAATTATTAACAGTAAATGTAAAAGTGAATGAACTATATCAATAAGAACAAACTGACTTATGTAGCCTTTTGGTGTAGAATATATTGGTGTATTTACACATTCAGCTTCAATAGACACAACTATGTCTATCTGAATACAATAAACCCCCGTAGACGTATTATACTGAGTAATGAGATATAGAGTCCGTCAATACCTATAGACTCTCCCAAATATCTGTGACTCAAGAGAGGACAAAAACCTTCTGCTTAAGTCCCAGATATGAACTTGTGTTGTGTTGTGTTGTGTTGTGAGGCAGTAAATAGGGGGTATTTGTGTTTAACTTATAGCCTTCCAGCCTACCTCAGGCTGAAAGCCAGAGCAATCATTGAACATTATAATATAACCTGAACAGTTAAGAACATGTTGGCAAAAGATGGACATCACCACAATACCTTGCATTATATTATAGTACATTAATGCATTATTATCCTATGAGACGTTCTGGGTCCCTACAGAGCTAATGGGCCAAGACAAGAGGGTTTCTCAAGGGGGAGAGGGGGATGAGGGGATGGGAGGTAATGGGGGGGATGTAAGGGAGGGGGGGGTGCACAAATAGGCCTCTAAAATTAGTTTGAACTGCAGACGCGTAACTGTCAAACAGTTCTCAATTGTGCTTCTGGGGAATAGGCTAAAGCTAAATCGCATTTATACTAGATATCTAGGCAGTATAAGACGCTTCATTGTTGAGGGGAATAAAGGTGTCAGCCCCTTTTCTTTTTTTTTTTTCTCTCTTTCTTCCTACTCTATGGCTTTGTGGTGAGTCATAATGCAATATGGCAGATTGCCACTTGTTAACCTTTTAAACCTTGGGCCCGTTTCCACATCCCTGACCTATGCTAGACAGGAGGGTTAAGTGAAACTAGATGGCCCCGTCTAACTAGTGTACTGGGTAGTCGCCTGATACTTTGATTAGTCACGGCGGAGGTGAGGATGGACGACTCGCGCTTCTCATCATCTTGTTAGCCTTGGTAATAGGGATCTTCTTCCAGGACTCCACTTTCGATAAGTGTGGAAGCGATGTTGGATGTACTATGGGCATCCAGGTAGGGACATCTATAGGTTGAAGCCCCAGAAACGACCATGCTTTGTTTAAGTCCTCCGGTGTATGGATTGTTATCCTTTTTCCGTTCTTGAGAATGGAAAGTCCAAATGGGTACAGCCAGGAGTATGGTAGCTTTTGACTTCTTAAGACATCCAGCAACGGTTTCATGATGCAGCGTTTTGCTAATGTGGAGGGTGCAATATCTTGGTATATAGCTATTTCTGCCCCTTCATATAAGATCCGGTATTGTTGTCTTGCTGCAGCTAGAATTCGGTCTGTGTCGACATATGACAAGATGCCACATACAACGTCTCTAGGTCTCTCAGAGGGTTTTGGAGCTGGTTTTAGCACCCTGTGCACACGCTCGATTACAATGGACGAGGCTGCATCCTGACCGACCAAGTCAGTAAAAATCTCCATTGTCACTTTGCGCAGCGCTTCGTTCGCCCAGGACTCTGGGAGGCCCTTTATGCGAACGTTCCTTCTCTTGCTGCGATTCTCTTGATCTCCTCAAGTAAAATCATGGCTCTATTTAGCTCAGCTGTATGCAGCTCTACATGTTCCGCCATGCCTGCTGAATGCGCCACTACATCCTGGGCTGTTGTTTCTAAAGCCTCCACCCTGTGGCCAATTTGCTTAAAATCAGATTTAATGTCAGATAGTTCGTTGAGGACAGGTTTAATAGCTCTTTTGAGCGCTTGCCCCAGTACCTTAGTTAAGAAGGTTTTAGAGACAGGGGAGCTGTCCTGGGTCTCTGTGTCCTCTCCTCTAGTGCTGTCAGCTTCCGACTTGTCCTCCTCTTCAGCCCGCGCTGCAGCCACCGCCATCTTAGCGCTTAAGCCTGGTGAGTGTGCTGCTTTCTTACTGAAGAATCGCCACATTTCCTGCTGTCCCTTGTGCGATTTCGGCGTGTCAGAAGGTTCAGCGCCTCTGTCTCTGCCATATTTCACCATTTTTGTTCAGGTCTTGCTTCTTTACTGGCTTTCTTGTGCCTAAGTGTGGAGGAGCTGGAGCTTCACGCTGCCATCCACCACGGCATCCAGGCTCCGCCCCCCATCCTCCCCACTTTATGACTGGGTTGCTATTGTCCTTGTTTGGCCTTCTTGAACTCACCATTTATTTGACCTTTCTTCTGATCGGTAAGAATGAAGGAAAAATGAGACGCACAACGGATCCTGTCTCTGTAGTAGCTGTAAGGCCTGTATGGTCGCATCAGAATTGGCTTATGATTTGGTAGCCAAAAGCAGGAGTGGGTACAAAACACAGAAGACATGCAAATATTACCTTTGCGTGTAATCTCTGTTTTAGATCCACTCCTGTTTTTTTGGCATTACCAATACTCATGGATTACAGAGCAAATGCTGACCGAGTGAAGGCATATGCTCCCCACACAGGATCCGTTTTTTGTGGGATATTGTTGTGTCGGATCAGAGGAAGGGCACAATAATCAGTGACTTCAACACAAACTTACTGCTGACACCCTTTTCACTCTGTCGGGGCTTGTATAGGCGTTGTAACGGAGCGCCTGGCACCCCGACTGGGTTGCTCCGTTGATGGATGCTCCTAGTGCTTCCCGAGGACTCCAAGCACTCCACTCGACACCGTAACCACCAGAGACCCCCCGAACCACCGCAGCTTGGTTGGAGTCTCGCCGTCCTCCACCCACACTGCATTCAAGACCGGGCTTTAGCTTCCAGTGGGTGAACCTCTCTTCCTTCAGAGAGTGATGCAGGAACAAGGAACAGGAACAGCTCTTACAAGAGCTAGGGGTTATAGCCAGGGGAGTATACAGCGTATAGCAATGCCCACGCACATGAGACGAGGCTCTATGTTGAAGGTAAGACAGGAACTCTTTAATGACCACACAAGCACATTTTCCAACAAGGTTACCACCCACGTGGACCTGGTTGGGAACTGAGGACATAACATAGCAGCCAATCCTTTACAGTTTTACAGTTTAAACACAAAAACTATACATTCAACAAACACAATCGCATTGCCTGTGAGGCAATCAATAACACAATAGGCATTGTTTGCGGCGCAATGAACAAACACAATGGGTATTGCCTGTGATATATTTAACAAACACAATGGAATTAATCATTCACAGGCAGAAAACACATTTTTCCCAACCACAGAAAACACCCCAAAACACCACATATGCCCATAAGTCACATCCCCTAATAGCCTCGATCTGGGTAAACAACCTATCCAAAAATCACCCAGATCGGTTCAGGGGTTCAGGAGTTTCTTGGAAGTCCTATTTTTTCCCCTACCGTGCACATGGTCCCATGCCAAAAATAGTTCCATACACTCGATAGCAAAACACTGCTGGGCAATTTAAGATGGCTGCCGCCACATGTTGACTCTGTTCCAGTAAAAAGTCCAAGGGGCAGAAAAAGTGCCTCTAAAATTCAATATGCCCAAATAGTGTCCCAGGGGCCAAAGTCACAGGGCAAGAGGCTGGCAAGTAGGCCTCTCCAACTCCCAGTGACGAAGGTGCTTTCATCACAGACGTGTACTAGAACAGGTTCTGTAGACATCTATGTGGAATCAGCTGACGAGGGTATAAAAGGAGTGCACTTCTTCTTGACGCTAACAAGGACCTGTAAGGCTGAGTTAATACTTGAGTTTTTTGGTCAGTTTTGGCCCCGTGACTGCCCAAATAATTGAAGCGTGCAGTGATTCTAATAGCGACACCTGTCATCTCCATTTCAAACTGACTGACAGTATTATTTCACTACCCGAGCACACTCCCTATGCGTGTTACTGCAAGGCATAGTGTTCTACACCCATATAAAGGCTCTATGCAACCCAGAAATAAACATTTTTTATCACGATTTATCCTGAATATATTCGGATCGAAGCAATTTTTTTCGGAAAATTTGGCAAACTGGCTAACAATAAGCATATATTATATATTTTCACATTGCCTCTTTTTGCCCAGACTTCTAAAAGGCTCTAACAAAGACAAAATAAAAATTTACAAGTTATACTTAACACACTGCCACAGTCCCATGGTAGATGCTTCTTAAAGAGGGTGACATAGATGTTCTTTAAAGGGGTCAGTTAATTAAAATAAAGGAGCCTCAACTGGTTTAGTTCAGAGATTAAGTTAATTGGGTTTGGTATAAGGTTGGTGCACTTCCTTCTGTAAAGTTCCCCATATTTTCTTCACTGTAAGTAGTGACTGATCTCCCATGTCACCCTGTTAGCCAAGACTTTAATTAGATCTGGCATTCTCCTCATAATGATAAATGTTGAGATGATGAATGTAAATGCAAATTAGTGTGAAGTGGCTCAGCCATCACAGCTGCATATCATTAACACCTTCCTACTGTTAAATCGATCAATGTCATCTTCAGATCCCTGTGTTCACCGTGTGCAGGTGGTGGTTCACCAGAAAGCTTTCCACAATATTGGCGGACCAAACTTTGTAGGTTTTTCCTCCCCATATGCTTTTACTCATCTTATGTTAAATATTTACCTGGCTCATGTCTACTTCCAGCTGAGAAGAAAACCATTTATGTTAATAGGGGAAAAGTAGCTTGATGAAATCTTTGTATAAGTCTCAAGATGTTTTATTTATTCAAAGGAAATTTACCAGTGACACTATCACAACTGTTTTAACTCATAAATAATATTTTTTTTCTAAATCTCAAAAGTTTTAATTTCAAGAGTGCTACATTACCTTTATATAAAAGGCAAAAACTGCACAATTGAAAGACTTCAAGCCCTATATAAAACTAATAGGAACTATCATCAAATTAAATCTTCAAACTTTTGCTATTCTTGAGTCTTACATTCCTCATCTTACAGGTTTTGTTTTTGTTTTTATATTCTCACTAGTAATGACCAAAGGCAATAAAACTGAATATTTATTTGCTAATTTATAACAAGTAATGAAACAATGTTTTTAAGAGGACCTATAACCACAAGGTGCAATGCAATCTACAGGCAGCATGTGATAGAGCAGGAGAAGCTAAGCAGGTTGTTATACATAGTTTATTATAGTTTATTTATTATATTACAGGGAGTGCAGAATTATTAGGCAAGTTGTATTTTTGAGGATTAATTTTATTATTTAACAACAACCATGTTCTCAATGAACCCAAAAAACTCATTAATATCAAAGCTGAATATTTTTGGAAGTAGTTTTTAGTTTGTTTTTAGTTTTAGCTATTTTAGGGGGATATCTGTGTGTGCAGGTGACTATTACTGTGCATAATTATTAGGCAACTTAACAAAAAACAAATATATACCCATTTCAATTATTTATTTTTACCAGTGAAACCAATATAACATCTCAACATTCACAAATATACATTTCTGACATTCAAAAACAAAACAAAAACAAATCAGTGACCAATATAGCCACCTTTCTTTGCAAGGACACTCAAAAGCCTGCCATCCATGGATTCTGTCAGTGTTTTGATCTGTTCACCATCAACATTGCGTGCAGCAGCAACCACAGCCTCCCAGACACTGTTCAGAGAGGTGTACTGTTTTCCCTCCTTGTAAATCTCACATTTGATGATGGACCACAGGTTCTCAATGGGGTTCAGATCAGGTGAACAAGGAGGCCATGTCATTAGATTTTCTTCTTTTATACCCTTTCTTGCCAGCCACGCTGTGGAGTACTTGGACGCGTGTGATGGAGCATTGTCCTGCATGAAAATCATGTTTTTCTTGAAGGATGCAGACTTCTTCCTGTACCACTGCTTGAAGAAGGTGTCTTCCAGAAACTGGCAGTAGGACTGGGAGTTGAGCTTGACTCCATCCTCAACCCGAAAAGGCCCCACAAGCTCATCTTTGATGATACCAGCCCAAACCAGTACTCCACCTCCACCTTGCTGGCGTCTGAGTCGGACTGGAGCTCTCTGCCCTTTACCAATCCAGCCACGAGCCCATCCATCTGGCCCATCAAGACTCACTCTCATTTCATCAGTCCATAAAACCTTAGAAAAATCAGTCTTGAGATATTTCTTGGCCCAGTCTTGACGTTTCAGCTTGTGTGTCTTGTTCAGTGGTGGTCGTCTTTCAGCCTTTCTTACCTTGGCCATGTCTCTGAGTATTGCACACCTTGTGCTTTTGGGCACTCCAGTGATGTTGCAGCTCTGAAATATGGCCAAACTGGTGGCAAGTGGCATCTTGGCAGCTGCACGCTTGACTTTTCTCAGTTCATGGGCAGTTATTTTGCGCCTTGGTTTTTTCACACGCTTCTTGCGACCCTGTTGACTATTTTGAATGAAACGCTTGATTGTTCGATGATCACGCTTCAGAAGCTTTGCAATTTTAAGAGTGTTGCATCCCTCTGCAAGATATCTCACTATTTTTGACTTTTCTGAGCCTGTCAAGTCCTTCTTTTGACCCATTTTGCCAAAGGAAAGGAAGTTGCCTAATAATTATGCACACCTCATATAGGGTGTTGATGTCATTAGACCACACCCCTTCTCATTACAGAGATGCACATCACCTAATATGCTTAATTGGTAGTAGGCTTTCGAGCCTATACAGCTTGGAGTAAGACAACATGCATAAAGAGAATGATGTGGTCAAAATACTCATTTGCCTAATAATTCTGCACTCCCTGTATAGTTTTGTGTGTGTGTGGGGGGGGGGGGGGGGATCTGTAAAACTTCATATATTAAAACCTCCTTTTTCTAACTTAAGACCATCGCCGTGTAAAGCGATCATTGACTGACAGATACATCTGTATACGCATACACAGAATATTCAGTTTTACTAAATCTTTTCCCACAAATCTATATATCAATCTGCCCCACTCAGCTCCTCCTGCTCTATAACATGGTGCCTTCAGATTGAGGGCTGTTTAAATGCATTGGTGGGCCCCGTGCAAAGGTTTCATGAGTGCAGCCCCCCCATCGTTCATTTCTTCTGATGTCTTCATATTTATTTGAATGGGACCCATCAGGAGATTCATGCTGGCTGAAAGACAGGCAGCAGGAAATTCCAACAGAATCCCTGGTAACAAACAACTTTTGCTATTATTATGAAATGCTGTGGCGCATATTTGTCAAGAGAAGTGGTACTGTGCAGTGTCCTTATATACAAAATACGAACAGATACATCCGCTGACATCAATGACCTCACTTTACACCTTACCCCCTCACCCACTAGTCCTCAAGTTCCACCCACCCATCAACATGCAACCTCATCCGCTTTCTCCACAAATACTATTGTTGTCGACAATACAGTCTTGTACTTTGGTGCCTTTTTTATGTCCGGCAAATGCAAACCACAGCCCCACCGCAGGCCCCCCAAAACTCTCTCACTCCAAAATCACCCAGTATTACAAACCCACACCAGGAAAAAGAAAAAAAGACTATGTGGAAAAAGGGAAGGTATTCAGAAAACAAAAACCTGAAAAACACCAATGAGTTCCACCACCGCCACCCTATGAAATGAAATTGCTACAGAAAGGTCTCTCCTTCTGCCCCGACAATAGGGTAAACCCCATGGAACTATACATTGACATACAGAAATTCAAACAAGACCATAAAAAACAATCTAGACATTGCCGAAAGCCCCACATATAGGCACTTGGATGTCAGACCCAAATCCAATTTCTTCCCCATACAAAGTCAGGGACACATTATTCCCACATTCTTTGAATTAATATCACAGGAATTAAAATTAAAAACAAACAATATAAATACATTAGATTACAAAGGAAACTTATCTAAAAGAGAGAGAGCAGCCCTTAATAACTTAAAAAAGAATAATCATATGCCCAGCTGACAAAGGGGGTGGAATTGTACTACAGAACGTTCAAGACTATGAACAAGAAGCCGAGAACATCCTAGGCAATACCTGCTATTATGAGAAAACCATGGAAGACCCCTTCCCAGAGCAAACTAAAAAACTGAACGCACTAATGAAACAAGCCTTCACAAACCAATACATAAACAAAAAAGAGAAACTTCCTAACATCAAGAACTCCATGTACCCCATACTTTTACCACTTACTAAAAATACACAAAAATACCACACATCCGCCCGGACGCCCCATAGTCTCCAACACTAAGTGTGCCACAAGCAATTTATCACAATTTATTATAATAGCATTGTTTGGTAGAGCAGACACTAGCGGATCGCTAGTGTCTGACAGCTAATTATGTCAAAACTAAGTGGTAGAAACCCTTTAAGTTGCTTGTGGGCCAATGACTCATTGGCCTACAAGCAAGAAGCAGGGAGGAATTATGTGTTAAGATGGAAAAAATTACGAATATCCTAAAAACGAATATATAGCACTATATTCTATAGTGCTATATATTAGTTTTTGACCCACACCCTGTATTGCGTGCGTAATATTTGCATATTATGCAATCATTACCTTGCCGATTTTCTCGTTAAAAAAAAGAATGTAAAATATAACAAATATCCGAATTTGCGAATATATGACAAATATTTTACAAAATATTTGTGAAATATCACAAATTCGAATATGACCCCTGCCGCCTATTACTAATCGTTATCACTATTCAAGAAAACACCCTAATGACAAAAAGCTTCTTCAAAACTGTTGGCACTAATAGTTACTTTCATTATACCATCTTCCACCACAAAAAATGGCTTAAAAATAGACCATACGGCCAGTATAAACGGATCAGGCGAAACTGTACCAATCATAAGGATTTTGTCACACAAGCAAAGATATTAGAAAAAAGATTTAACGAAAAACAATGCCCCAACTAGTGATGGACGAACATCTGCCGGGACTGTTCGCGAACACGATCGGGCGAACACGATCAAATGTTGGCGAACCGCAAGTTTGCGGCGGGTCCCATTCATTTTAATGGCAGACAAACATGAGAAACCTCCAGGTCATATTTGCAGCCACAAAATACTTAGTAAATGCGTGCACATAGTCCCACAACATGGACACTGACATAGGTACCCCCAGAGGAAGGTTTCAAATCGAAACGTGCATCGGGGTGTGCAGTCTTCCTGTGGACCTGTTACTTTTCATATACGGTATGTGACCTTGTTTTGTTTGGACCGCATGTTTGACAGTTCTTGTTGCGGTTCTCTGCCTCTTGAACCAACTTTGGTCATGTTATTTATCTATTATCTCCTGCAGCTTGCACACGCACTTTACTGTTCGTTATATTTGGCTGTATAGATATAATTATACATCTAAAAAGATCCACATTTGAGGGTTGACATTTTCCCCTTTTATTTATAAAAGATAACATGCACTTGCACTTTATATTTGATGCAATTATTTGCACTCTTACTAACAGTGGATACTTTTTTTAGTGTATATGTTGTATAGGAGCTTCTCTATATATAGGCGCTTACATCTTTGGTCACTTGCCCTATTACTCTGTCATACTGGATAAACTCTCCCAGGACTGTACTGCACTTTTTGCATTTGTTCGTCATCTCTTTGTATATGTTTTTAACTATATGATTAATAAAATAATATTTTTTAGCTTAATAGTTCTCAGTGTTTCTCTGTAGGTTATTTAATTATCTTCTGAGTTAAGCTCCAGTCAGGGGCTTTATTGTTCTCTTACGCCATTTTTGGATACCTATTTCTGCACATACCAGAAGTATTAAGCGATTTTACGATCTGCAAGCATTTTTTTTTATCGCTGAAATTTTGGCAAAGTATTAATCGCAAGATCACATGTGTTCTGAAGGCGTGGCGTACAGGAACTGGTTTACACCGACTAGCAAATAGATGGATGCGATGGTTGGAGCGAAGTTCAATGAGGAAGAGGAAGAACTCCTGGTGACTGTAAGTAATCTTACATTAAAGTAGTGTATTTGATTACATTTCACCTGCATGTCTGAACAATCACTTTATATGCATAAAGAGTGTTTTTCTTAAGTGCACCAAACTTCACATTTTATAAGGTCTCACTAGATATTATTGATTTTTGCACTAAGTATTCCTGTGACATCACACCCACTATTTGGTTACCCTGCAGAGTGGCCGAGCGCACGGCGTCATTGGTTGCTACTGCTAACTCGCTATGATGCCGTGCACTTCTTACCGCCACCACTGTACAGTAATACACTTGTATAGATCATACAAGTGTATCACAGTACAGCGGTGGTGGCCTGGAAGCTCACGTCGTCATAGCAACCAATGACGCTGTGCGCTTGTCCACTCTGCAGGACGGCAGGACGGGTCTGTACGGTCCGTAGTTTTGAAAAAACAGGCCCGTGTGCATGCGGCCTTACTGTTATGGTTCGAAGATGGGATTGTATTATGACTGTATGTGGGTGGGGTCTGAGCTATCAGATACTGTCCAGCTAAGTAGAGATGTACCTGTCTAGTGAAGTGATGGTACGGTATAGGGTGTACAGCTGGTTCGTCTCCCCGGGATGCACCCTGGGTAACTCTAAATGAACCATCAAATACTGGCGGTGCAGGCAGCCTAAATCTAATATTTCCACCTCAAAGCATTAAATATTTTTTTCCGTTTACTTGACTACATTTTTTTCCATTCTATTATTTTTAAAAATGGCGATTATATGCTTGCATTTTTCTCTTGCAGCAGATGTTGGTTCGGGGCTACGACAGCACCCAATCCCACGCCGAGAAACAGAAGATTGTGCGGCAGTTGGCCTATGAAATGTGGAGGAAAATGGGTCGCAAACACTGCCGTCTGGCCATTATAAAGAAATGGTCAGACATGAAGCGAAGACAGTCACGTTTCATTAAAAGTACCCGGGACGAAAAATGCCCAGGTACATAGGTAAATAACTTTTGTATTTTTATGCCAACACTCTGTAATGTATACAGTGCTAAGCAAAAGTATTCACCCCCTTTGACTTTGTTTTTTTGTTTTTGTTGCCTCACCCCCTGGAATGAACATGGATTGTTTGAGGATTACCATTATGTAAAATGTAGAACATGCCCACAACTTCGACCTTCTTTTAAATTGGTTAATTGTAAAGCAAACAACTAATAGGACAAAATAACAGAAAAGGTAAATGTGCATAACTATTCACCCCCCTAAAGTCAATATTTTGTAGAGCCACCTTTTGCGGCAATCACAGCTCCAAGTCACTTTGGATAAGTCTCTATGAGCAGTTGCCACATCTTAACACAGGCGTTTTGCCCATTCCTCCTTGCAATACTGATTCTGCGCCTTCAAATTTGATGGTTTGCGCTTGTGAACAGCAATCTTTAAGTCTGACCACAGATTTTCTATTGGATTGAGATCTGGGCTTTGACTAGGCCATTCTAACACATTTATATGTTTCCCTTTAAACCACTCAAGTGTTGCTTCAGCAGTGTGTTTGGGGTCATTGTCCTGCTGGAAGCTGAACCTCCATCCTAGCCTCAAATCACGCATAGAGTGGGGCTGGTTTTGCACAATAATATCCCTGTTCATCTTTCCCTCAACTCTGACCAGTTTTTCCAGTCCCAGCTGCTGAAAAACATCCCCTCCCCACAGCATGATGCTGTCACCACCATGTTTTATTGTGGGAATGATGTTCTTTGGGTGATGTGATGTGATGTGTTGTTGGCTTTGTGCCAGACAAGTGACGGACTGAACCATCACTGTGTCTGCAGTAGAAGCCTGAGGCCTAGCCTCCTTCCTACAGGCTTTGGACACAGGACTATTGAGACCCCCACTCCGACCTATTTGGTTGAGAGGGAACTATAAAAATTGAATTTTTGGTGGAGTTTATAGGCCACATTTTTCATATTCCCCATTAAAGTAGCATGGTGTGAATCCATAAACGCAATAAGGGTTAACTCTGCTCAGAGACTCCAAATTAATGTGTTGGTTTATTTTTGTTCTATTGTGTTAGTGATGGGATTAAGAAGTAGCCGACTCTGGTGTAGAGAATTATATCATCCTATGATACACTGAGGAGATAATCCCATCCCATGGGTCTCCTCTCGTCCTATTGTTCCATCAAGACACTGTGGAGGGGATGTCTTTTTTCATACTGTTAATTTTGGATTGAGTTATGCATCATAAAGCTGGCAGCCACTGCAATTATATATAGATCCCTCCATATTGGAATAGCTTTATATCAAATGTTCTTAAGATTTTGGAGTTGTTTATCTAAAATCTGAACATTTTGTGATCACAGACGTTCCTATTCCCTCCATTCGGAAAAGGCGACCGGTGGAGGTTGTGGAGGTAGAGGAGGAAGAGGAGGTGGGAGAAGTGAAGGAGGTGGAAAGTGCTGTACCCTCCAGCACCACCCCATCTCAGGACTCGGAGGAAGAGGAGATGATCGCCAGCCCCCGGCAAGAGGGTAAATATGTCCACATAGCAATATGATTATGTATCCATAACATGTACATAAACATTAAAAGGGCCGACAATGAGTCAACAACATACACTCTAGTAATACAAAAAAAGAACACTGGCCAATAACTCTTTAATCTACTTTAAAACCATTGATTTAACAAATAAATAATATTAAACTGAATTGAATTATCATTAACAAAATAAAATTATAATGTACTGAAATCTAACTAACTAATATACCAAATAATGATCATAAAGATCACTAACTAACGTATTGAGATTTAAATCGTCAATGTGTATAAAGACTTTTAAAAAAAAAAAAAAAAAAAAGGTAAACAATAGACAAACAGACATATTTTGTACCGCCGTCTACATATCGACTGTCTGTATAAAAATATCATATGATATTACCCCTCCGGTGAACAATTTAAATAAAAAAATGTAAAAATTTTTTTTTACGAAAATATGAATTTATTCAACCTAACATCACTAAAAGTGCAACACCAAGCTAGCTAAAGAGGCATATGCCCCCCAAAATAGTAACAATCGGTCAGTACATTCTGCTAAAAATGAGACCCAACTGTTAGACAATGGCCACATAAAATAAATAATTTGGCTCTCAAAATATGAAGACAGTAAAACATGAATTGTTTTTGATTCAACAATGCTTTTATTGTGTAAAAGACTATTTACTATAAAATAAGGAAAAATAGTAGGTTTGGCCGCACCTGTAACAACCAGCTGTCTAAAAATATCATATCAAATAACCCCTTAGTTGGACACCTTTTTAAACAAAAATTGACAACTG
Organism: Bufo bufo; assembly: GCF_905171765.1. Lineage (NCBI taxonomy): Eukaryota > Metazoa > Chordata > Amphibia > Anura > Bufonidae > Bufo > Bufo bufo. The sequence goes on from NC_053393.1 coordinate 297,715,071, forward strand.
TTTAAAAAGAAAATTTTATGGACAGCTTTTCTCACAAAAAGGTGTAATAGCAAGCGATCATAAAGTCATATCCACCACAAATTAAAGGCTTAATAAGAGTTGCAAATAATCATTTTATTTTATTTTTTTTCAAACAGGAATGAATACATTGAAGGCCAAATTGGCCAAATTGCAAAGGGCACATCTCCATGATATGCGGGCCGTTAATGAGCATGGAGGAGAGGAAACACAAGGCCATGAAGGAGGTGCATGAGATTATCATGTTATTGGAGAAATTGCCTTAATTTTAAAAAAAATTCTACTAAGTTATATAAATTGTCTGTACAGTTATATCGTGTATTGTGTTTTTTGTAATATTGCTTGGTTTTACTGTAATAGCTCAACCTAAATCTGCCAGAACTGACAGCAGCCGGTAAATACAGGTCAAATACATATAGGGTCCATTCACACGTCTGTTAAATGTGTCCGCAGAAGTAAGTGTCAGCCATTACAGGCCTCAAAAATTAGCCGACAGGCGTTCCCCTGACAGCAAATAACTTTGTATTCTGTGGCTGGTGGTACATTAGGCATTCACAGGATACATAAGTAAGTGTCGGCCATTACAGGCCTCAAAAATTAGCCGACAGGCGTTCCCCTGACAGCAAATAACTTTGTATTCTGTTGCTGGTTGTACATTAGGCATTTTATGCCACTGTATTTACCGAAGACAGGGACCATAAATTGTTATGGGTGGTGGCGGATATGGGCTTTCATGAGGAATTTTAAACAAACATGGTCTACTGTTCACATGTGTTGAATTCCTCAGAGATCCTTGCCTCATAAATTTTTAGAAATGTGAGGTAGTCAACACTGTTGTGAGCTAGGCGAGTCCGCTTATCGGTCACAATCCCCCCAGCTTTCGGACAGGACACTTGATGAGGGGCAAGCCAACAGTTCCATTGCAAATTGTGCAAGTTCTAGCCAGAGGTCAAGCCTGCCCACCCAGTAGTCCAGGGGTTCATCACTTATCAGAGCGTCCAAATCGGCCGTTAAACCGATGTAGTCGGACACCTGCCGGTCTAGGCATTCCATGAGGCTGGATCCGGAGCACAGCTGACGATGGGTCGGCTGAAAGAATGTTCTCATATCAGAAGTGACCAACACATCTTCAAACCGCCCTTTTCTTGTAGTCGCTGTTGTATTGGTACCCACAATTGTTTCTCTGTGAGTGGAAACTCCTCTGCCAGCGCCCAAAAAAGCAGAATGCAGCATTTCTCTAAGCAAGGCTTGGAAGTGCTGCATTCTGACAAGCCTCTGTGATGGTGGTAAAATTTCCGCCATTTTTTGTTTGTAACGGGGGTCTAAATACATTGCCACCCAGTACTGGTCCTTGCCCTTTATGCTTTTTATACGGGGGTCCCTCTTAAAAGACTGGAGCATGAAGGCCCCCATTTGCACTAAACTGGAAGCGTTGTAGTGGCCTGGCTCCTGCTCATCATCCAAGATAATGTCGTCCTCGTTCTCCTCCCCCCATCCATGGACAACACGAGGGATCCCAGAAAGGTTTAAAGCATGCTCTTCTTGATCCTCCTCTGACTCCTCTTCAGACTCATGTTGTTGACTTATCTCAGATGGAGTAGCCTCCCCTGGGAATTCATCCAGCATTGCTACTTCCTCATCTTCCTGCTCCTCGACGGCTTGATCAATGACACGACATAATGCACGCTCCAGAAAGGCGGCAAAGGTACGATGTCACTGATGGTGCCCTGGCTGCGACTGACCATTTTGATGATCTCTTCAAATGGCCGCAGAAGTCTGCATGCGTCACGCATGAGCAGCCACTGGCGCGGTGAAAAAAAAACAAGCTTCCCAGAACCTGTCCTGCCGCAGAGTTCGTATAGGTGGACATTAACTGCACGTTTCTGCAGGAGCAGCCTATCGAGCATATACAAGGTTGAGTTCCATCGCGTCGGGCAGTCACAAATATGACGTCTGACGGGCAGGTTGTGTCGCCGCTGGATTTCAGCAAGGCGAGCCATGGCCATGTAAGATCTTCTGAAATGGCCCGCGATTTTGCTGGCCTGCCGCAAGACGTCCTGGACCACGGGGAATTTGACAACGAATCGCTGCACGACCAAGTTCAGGACGTGTGCCATGCATGGCATGTGTGTAATTTTGCCCTGTTTCAGCACGCTCAGCAGATTGGCACCGTTGTCACACACCACATTACCAACTGTCAAACTGAGCGGTGTTAGCCACTGATCTGCCTGTGAACGCAAAGCTGAAAGAAGTGCAGGACCTGTGTGGCTCTTGGCTTCCAGGCACAACAACTGCAGCACAGCATGGCAACGTCTAACCTGGCATGTCGAATAGGTTCTGGGGATCTTGGTTGGCGCAGCGGAAGAGATGGTAGCAGCGGAAAAGGAGGAGTCAGCCGAGGAGGAGAGGGAGGATGGAGTAGGAGGAGGAGAAGAAGAGGCAGGCCTGCATGCAATCCGTGGCGGTAAAACCAAATCTACACGGGTGCCACGGGTTACATGCTTGACGGCCGTCAGAAGGTTCACCCAGTGGGCAGTAAAAGTTATATACCTTCCCTGCCCGTGTTTGCTAGACCACGTGTCTGTGGTAAGATGTATCTTGGCACCAACACTGTGTGCCAGAGATACATTCACTTGCCGCTGAACGTGTCCATATAGCTGTGGGATGCCCTTCTGCGAGAAATATTTCCTTCCTGGGACCTTCCATTGTGGTGTTCCAATGGCCACAAATTTTCAAAAGGCCTCCGAGTCCACAAGTTTATATGGCAGAAGTTGGCGGGCTATTAGTTCCGACAAGCCAGCGGTCAACCGTTGGGCAAGAGGGTTATCCGGCATCATCATTTTTTTACGCTCGAACATTTGGGCCACGGAAGTCTGCCTTTTTCCTGACAAATGTGAGGATGGCATGATGGGAGGTGGAGTGGAGGGCAATTGGGAGGAGAGAGGAGAAGGAGAAGGAGAAGAAGAGGCTGGACGGTGAGAGCCTGGAGTGTGGCTTTGTGGGTTCAGACGGCGTTGCTCTCACTGGGCTCGGTGATGTGAGGCCAGGTGCCTTCTTAAGGCGGTCGTCCCTAGGTAAGTGTTGGGCTTACCGCGACTTATGCGTTGACTGCAAAGGCTGCAGATGGCAAATCTGGGTACTGTCGTCAGACTGCTGAGTGGCGGCTGTTGCACTTGCTACCTCGTCTTCCTGATCCGATGCCAAGAATGGTTGCGCATCGAAAATATCTTGTGATGGATCGGAAAATAATTCCTGTGACTCAAGTGGAGGGTATATAGTGGTGTTGGTGTTGGTGGTGGTGTCTTTGGGGGTGCACACAGCAGAGAGTGAAGAGGGTGCAGATAGAGAGGATGAGGAGGGTACAGAAGTGGAAGGCTGAGTTAGCCACTCAACCAAGTCTGGTGCGTCCTTTGACAAAATTGAACGCACCTTCTGCAACTTCCCACTTTGGCTCGGGCCTGGTGCTCCTGCCCTACCCCTACCACCCCTGCGAAAGGGCCTGCCTCTTCCTCTGCCTGTAATTTTTTAAATGACCCGGTGACAAAAATCTATAGAGAAGCGCAGTGTATCTGGAAGAAGGTATATAACACCCTGCTTCTATAGGTCGTTTTGGTGTCAACTGGTCTATACTCACACCAGTTTAAAATATTAAAAATTTTATCACTGTGTCTAGCAGAGGTAACGCAGTGAAAGCGGCAAAATTTCTCCAGTAGTGTATTAGTAGATAATACTCTGCTTTTATATGTCGTTTTGATGTCAACTGGTCTATACTCACACCAGTTTAAAAAATATAAAAATTATTTTACATTTTATCACTGTGTGTAGCAGAGGTAAAGCAGTGAAAGCTGATAAATTTGTGCAGCACACAAATTAAATGCACTGTTTGAGAAGTATATTCTTAGATAACACCCCAATTCTATATGTTGTTTTGGGGCCCACTGGTCTTTCACACCAGTTTAGGTTTTCCTTAAAATTTTATCACTGTGAGTAGCGGAAGTAAAGCAGTGAAAGCGGATACATTTCTGCAGCACACAAATTAAATACACTATTTGAGTAGTATATTCTTAGATAACACCCCGCTTCAATATGTTGTTTTGGGGGCTACTGGTCTATCACACCAGTTAATACTTTTTTATAATTGCGTTTGTCACTCTTTGTAGTTGTAGTATCGCTGCAGAACCGATCACAAGTCACAATGCTGCACTATAAAAATCCACTATAATATGCTTTCTATATTAGAAAGTATATTATAAGTGTATTACATCCCTCTGTACTGCAGTGCACACCAATCAATAGCACACCTATACCAGTCCTTAAAAGGACTTTTGTGGACCTATTAGCTAGCGATTTGTCACTATTAACACTCTAACAGTCTGTCCCTGCTCCACACAGCAACCTCTCCCTACACTGACAAAAGACTGAATGTAAAATGACAGCCAGATCAGGTCTATTTATAAGGTAGGGGGTATGTCCATGTGCTGAAACGTCTTAATTGGCTGTCCTGTACCACCTGATGGATGTGGCATGGGTCAAAGTTCTCACAATGTAAAAAAATATGGCGCCGCTGAATATCGCCATATGTTCGCATGTTCGGCGAACCGCGAATGAATAAAGTTTGCCGCAAAACGACCGCCGGGCGAACCGAAAGGCCATCTCTAACCCCAACATTATCATACAAGACGCGTATAAAAAGAGCTTGCAATTAACACAAACAGAATGCCTAGAACCGAGCAAAAAAGAACAAAAAGCCCCGAAAGATATCCACTTTATCACACAATTCCGCACATCAAACGTCGTCATTCTACAAGTTCTACAAAAACATTGGCACATTTTAATACAAGATGCACACCTTAAAAAATATCTTCCGAATAAACCTAAAATTGCATACAGAAGCGCTTCCACCATCAGAAATTTATTGGCGCCAAACAAATCAAAACAGCACCAGAAGGAACAAGCTCCCAAAGGCAAAAACTCACTGAAAAAAGTGGCCTAAACGGGTGGAAATGCTCCAAACCCAGACACTGTAGCGCGTCTATAACCGGGTGAGCAATTCCTTCGCATGCGGTCCGCAGACAACAGCAATCCCCAGCAAAAAATGCGTACAATGGAGGATGCTGGTGCGGACCGCATGCACCACAAGGACATCTTACACAAAATGAAACATTGTGCAGAGGAAAAAATATATATACACACAAATCACTGCAGAAAATGCACCAAAATAATACGCAACTGACAATACTAGCTAATTCCTCAAGCCGATGTTAAAAGCTGAGAACTTTGCCAATATCTTCCAGACAGGAACATATTGGAGCCCCTCATGCACCACGTCACGGTGTCTCAGCACACGCATGGGGTCCTACCACTAAAACGCCTGTGGTGTGTGAACAGGGTCTGAACAATGCTAGAAATTAACTCACAGCCAGGCTCTCATATGCCTCCATAGTGATATCACCAATGCATTGTGAGATAGAATAAAGCTGCGAGCCGCACCCACAACAGACAATTTGACACAGAAGCTACCAGGTGCAAAAGAACGTTACCAACAAAATGAAGTGGCACATTCCAAATATATAAAGACAAAAACTCACTAAAAAAAGTGGCCTAAATGGGTGGAAATGCTCCAAACCCAGACACTGTAGCGCGTCTATAACCGGGTGAGCAAGGCACCCAAAAAATTGAAATTAGGGAATGCAAATGCAACACTCCCCGCTGTCTCTGCTGTTTCACTATCACACACAACAAGACAACCTTTTCCTCAGACACAAACAAAACCTCTTTAGACATCAGACATCACCTGACTTGTCAACCCTCATAAGTAATCTATATGATTGAATGTGAATGCAGCCTCCAATATGTAGGGCAAATTCTTAAAAAAAAACACCTATTTTGTGCAAGATACTAGATTTGCGGCCTTTGCTGCATTTGCAACAGTCCAATACAAGCTTTAAATACTGCAGTTATATTCTGGTTTTAAAAAAAAACACCCATTTTGTGCAAGACCCTAGATTTGCAGCCTTTACTACATTTGTGATAATCCAATACAAGCTTCAAATATTGTTGTTATATTTTGGTTTAAAAAAAAACACTCAATTTGCGCAAGACACTACATTTTGGGCCTTTGCTGCATTTGTGACCGTCCAATACAAGCTTTAAATACTGCAGTTATATTCTGGCTTTAAAAAAACACCCATTTTGTGCAAGACACTACATTTGCGGTCTTTGCTTCATTTTTAACAGTCCAATACAAGCTTTAAATGCCGCTGTTATATTCTGGTATTAAAAAAACAACCATTTTGTGCAAGATAATAGATTTGCGGCCTTTGCTGCATTTGTGACAGTCCAATACAAGCGTTAAATATTGTTGTTATATTCTGGTTTTAAAAAAACACCCATTTTGTGCAAAGCACATCTTTTTTTGCTTTTGCTGCATTTGTGACAATCCAATACAATGGTTAGATACTGCTGTTATATTCTGGTTTAAAAAAAAATATAAACATTTTGTGCAAGACACTACATTTGCGGCCATTGCTGCATTTGTGACAGTCTAATAAAAGCGTTAAATACCGCTGTTATATTCTGGTATTAAAAAAACACTCATTTTGTGCAATACACTAAATTTGTGGCCTTTGCTACATTTGTGACAAACCAGTACAAGCATTAGGGCTGTTCACATCAGCGTTTAGTCCTCCGTTCGGCTTTCCGTTATGACTTGCGTCCGTCTCAAAATTGAAACGGATTCATTCATAACGGAACGTAACGGACATATTTTGCTACGTTTTCAAACGGATACCATCTAACGGATACGTTAATAAACGGATTAAAAATGTCAGTTAAATGTCCGTTCAATCCGTTTAGTTACTCAGGTAACGGATCCGATTTCCCTTTTTTTTTTTTTTTTTCAGTTGTCCCTTCCCTATCTGCATGCTATATAAAAATGGTGCTATATTGTGACATCCAATTGCTAGAAGAGGAACAATGCTGCCCGCTCATGTCCTTTTTTCTGTGGACTATATGGTATGGAAACTTCGAAAGATGCGAATGTCATCCATGAAAAGGAGACGGCGATTTTGGGTGCATCCCATTACATCATGCCAAATGACACGAGGTGTTTATTTGACCCTTTATCAAGAACTCAGAAAACACCCTGTCAAATTTTCAGAATATCTCTGTGTAAGTGTCGCAAGCTTTGATGACCTTTCCCAACGTTTACGTCGCCGATTGAGACGGAAGGATACGAAATTTCGTCGAAGTGTAACTCCAGAAGAACGACTCATGGTCACTCTGCGGTATGTATGGTACAACTTTCCATTATTGCTTCTACTGTGATTCAGAGCCTTTTTGTTTTGATTATTATTGTGAGTATGTGATTAATCTCAAGAGACAACTTTTTATATATAGTAGTTACCTAAAATATGTAAATGCATCTAAATTTTATACCATTTTCCGTTCAACCGCTAGGTAATGTTGATCTGTTTGCTGTGAAGGATCTCAAATTAATGCTTGTGGGACAATTCGAAAAGTTGTTTGGCTGCAGTGTATTTCTTGCGAATAGTATTTGTGTAACAATTATGTTAAATTTTATTTTATTTTTTTGTAGGTTTCTGGCTAGTGGTGAAAGTTTTTCCAGTCTTCATTTTCAATTTCGACTAGGAAAATCTACAATATCTTACATTGTTAAAGATACCTGCCGGCAATTTGGAGTCTTCTGAGTGAAGAATTTCTTCCCCATCCTACTTGCCAACAGTGGATCAGTATAGCCGACAAGTTTTATGAGGTGACACAGTTTCCCAATTGTATTGGTGCAGTGGATGGGAAGCATGTGAGGGTCTTGAAGCCCCCACGTAGTGGATCCTCGTTTTTTTAACTATAAAAAGTATTTTTCTGTGATCCTAATGGCAATTGTTGATGCACATTACAAATTTGTGGCTGTTGATATTGGAGCTTTTGGACGAACAAATGACTCACGTGTTTTTAAAAATTCTAATATGGGAAGAAGGCTGTACTCGGGAAACTTTGGTATACCAGAGCCCAGGCCTTTACCAGGTACTACAAACCCTGCTCTTCCATTTGTTCTAGTCGGAGATGAAGCTTTCCAAATGTGTGGAAATTTACTGAAGCCATATGCCAGCCGTGGTCTAGACTATCGCAAAAGAGTGTTCAATTACAGACTGACTCGCACAAGAAGAATGGTCGAGTGTGCTTTTGGCATATTGACTGCAAAATGGTGAATATTCACTCGTGCAATACAATTGAAAACAGATACTGTGGATGATGTCATAAAAGCATGGGTTGTGTTGCACAATTATGTACTGACCAAAGAGCCTTTGCCTACGGAGCCACTGTCATTAAATCCACCAGGAGATCACATAGAAACTGGCCCAAGGTCAACAGTTGCTGTGAGTCGCATGCGCGATCAATTTGCAGAATATTTCATTTCTTCAGCTGGATCTGTGCTTTGGCAGGATGAACATATTTGAACTTATATATTCCTGTGTTGTTCTTCCAAAAAATATATATTCTCTATTGTTTGTTACTGTTTGTTTATTAAATATGTACAGTTGAAATTTGTAATTTGTTATGTACATAATAGTTTATTTTATTGTTTGTTCTTAATATATTGTTGTTTATTGTTGAGTCAACCATGATGCATCAGTCTACCTACATTTATTGCCTTAATTCAGCAAAAGGTAAGCTATGCCTCTCCAACCATCTCCATATCCCTTGTTTGTTGTTTTGAGTCTTGACTGTATTAAAACCACTGACAAAGTATATTTGAAATAATAAAAGTATTTATTTAGATAAATACTTTTTTAAAAATATATTTTTATATTTTAATAATCATTTTCATAAGTTTACAAATAAACTTCCATAAAAGCACGTAGCTCAACACAATGGAAATAGAATTCACATTAGAAAAGGATAAGATAAGCTCTACCGTACATGTAGGAATACCAAAATGTCCATTGTGAAAAGGTTGTTCTATTTGTGACTGTGATCCTCCTTTTTACCTGATGCAAGTGTACACCATTTTCACGATTGCACATGCTATGTGATAGCATCATCATACCAAGTTCAGAATCATTACACTACAGTATGCACCGCGAGACATGTCTTCCTTGAGCGGGCCAGAAGTTATATGGTGACATGGAACATGCAAATGGAAGTGCACATTATCAGTTATTTCAATGCTGCTATGCATGTCTTACCAAACACAGGGCTACTGTGCATCATCAATATGATGTAAAAAGTGCTAGACTACAGCCATGTGGGTGGCACAACATGCAAAGAATCAGTGTAATCACTGATGGTGTGTCCTCCAGTACCCCTTTAAATTACATCAGCAGGTACAATTTTTTTTGGACAAACCCCATGTCTCTGAGTGTGTTCAGTCTTGTGCATGAGACATTATATCAAAGAAAATAGTAATGACATATGCCATTTCTAGTCTTGTATTTGCATAGTTTTCAAGCAAGTGTACAATGGAGGATCACGATAGCGAGACAATAGCAATGGAACAACAACAGGTGGAAGACTGAAAAAGTCATCAGCTTTGTGCAGACCACGCAAGGTGCTGAATAAGTGACAGTATATGGATTTGTGTACTGTGTCACTCACTCACAAGTGGTAAACAAGAACTATCATCATAATCATTGCAGTCCATTACCGTAAAAGAGTTGAACCAACCTGAGTCTAGTCATGGTAGCTAATCTCTGTGTCTCTGACCCATGTGCTGATGAATGCCATTTTTCTCCTTAATATAAGGAAAAAAGACTAGCTGGAAAACTGTCAGTCATCAGCACCTTGGCCTGGAGATAAAGTAATCATGAATAATAAGGCCAATTACTCTTTTCAGGGTCCAATCTGCTATGATTATCATGTTAGTTCTTGAAAATCTAAATGTCCGAACGAGGAAATCAAACCACCTGCCTATATTTAGCAGCTTGTATGGGCTTCTGAAAGCTGATAAGTGCACAATAATTACACACATATCTGAAACATCTTTAAAATTAATCTAATAATATAAAAGTATAAAACATAGAAAATTTTTCAAGTTCAACATCATTAAAGTGCAAAAATTGACACAGTGGTCAATATAAACCTTGTGAGGTACTCATTTTTAAACTTAAAAAAATTGACACAGTGGTCAATATAAACCTTGTGAGGTACTCATTTATAAACTTCAAGAAAACATAATATATATTTTGTTAACTAGGGTGGTGGTTGAGTGAATGGAGCCTTTCCTGGGGCTGCAGTTGGGGACCCATCATCTTCTTCACTTTGCTCTAGGAGTGATTGCATGAACGACTGTTGCGGTCTGACATATTCACCTTGTTGTTGATGTTGTGGAGTATGAAGGGAATATGAATCAGTACCAGATTGGTATGGAACAGATTTGTTTGAGAAAGGGGTATTAAAAGCGGTGGGAGTGGGAAAAACGGAGGTGGAAACACCTTCGTTTTTGGAGATTTTATTTGGAGTTGACATAGAAATCACATCTGGACTTGGTGTCTGTAGACGAGTTTGAGAACTACCAGTGCTTTTGGATTGGAAAGGTGTTTGTGCAGAGACATAGGAAGGTAGCTGTGATTGAGATTGGCTTAAAGTCTCTTGAAAGGTTGATGCAGGTTGATATCTGAGGGATGTGCTATGGCTTTGAGAAGGTGGAAATGTGTGAGACGTTGGGTATTGGTGGGCCGTAGGTTGTCTTTGGGACGGTGGATGGCTTTGGGATGGAATAAAGTTGTGGGATGTTGATGGAAAGTTGTGTAAAGCTGGAAAGTTTTGTGCAGTGCCTAAGTTTTGGGCCTGTGGGATGTTGTGGTACGGAGGTAAAGTGTTGGATGGGGGAAAGTTTTGGTACTGGCTAAAGTTTTGTGAATGGGGAAAGTTTTGTGATTTTTGAAAGTTTTGGGATAGGGGTAAGTTTTGGGACTGTTGAAAGTTTTGTGACTGTTGAAAGTTTTGTGACTGGGGAGCGATATGTGGCTCAGAGTATGAGTGAGCAGGTGGAGAAGTCATGGATGTTGGGTAGGAGGTGGCTGGGGGATACGACTGAGCCAGAGGAACAAATTGAGAGGGTGGTGGGTGTTTAATATTCCAAACAGTTTTGATCAATGTCACTCGACAATCACAATTCTGCTCTGGAGTCATGTTGTCCATCCAATGACTTAACGTTAAGAGAAACTGCTGATTATGGTTAAGGGGTTCTGGACGACAAACTACCTCGACATGATTGATCATGGTAGCTAACTCTTGCTTATACCAAGTTTGCTCCTCCTCTATTTTTAATAAACAATCTCGGAAGATCAGTGCAAGATCCTCAAAGACTCTATGTGGTCTTCGAAGTGGTCTCGGCCTACTTAAAACTCTGTCAAAGGCAGAAGTAATGAACTGTCGAGTATCTTCAATCTGAGCACATGTCACAGTTTGGCGGTCACGCGACTCCAGAGCAGAATCCTGTGACTGAGATGGTAACGAAGTGTGATCGGTAGATTGTCCAGACAATTGTTCGGTTGATTCCTCATGTTCAGGAGGGAGTGTGCTTGAATGAGTCCTAAAATAGATAGGGAAATAAAAGGTATAATTTCTATATTCATTATTGTTTTTTGCTTCTCTATAGGATATTTAACTCAAGTGCGCTGCTGAAAACAACGTTGAAGAAATTGAAGATGTGGTGCATATTGGTAAGCTTTCCTCCGAGAAGGACCCAAACCACTTGGCGCCGTTCGTTCATGATTGAGGTCACGCATAAACCTATTGCGTATTGACCATCAGTGTGTTGATATGATTTCAGCTAGAAAATAAAGAACAATTATAATACCCGTATATACTGCTATATATATTCTTTTCTGTTGACATCGGATTGCATAAAAAACTGTTGCCCCAGGTAGTCCAACATTCTGCATTGTATATAACTGTTATTTTGCCCGGTACCTGAATTTGCTGTATCAGTTGTTGAAACCAAGTTTTCCGAACAGAAAACTTATGCTCACTTCACTATTCTTCCAACTAGAAACATCACTATCAAATCTTCTAAAACCAAATGATTTAACAAAAGGAATGAAATTAATGTACCACAATTATTTTGAGCCTGATAAGTGCACAATAATTACACACATATCTGAAACATCTTTAAAATTAATCTAATAATATAAAAGTATAAAACATAGAAAATTTTTCAAGTTCAACATCATTAAAGTGCAAAAATTGACACAGTGGTCAATATAAACCTTGTGAGGTACTCATTTTTAAACTTAAAAAAATTGACACAGTGGTCAATATAAACCTTGTGAGGTACTCATTTATAAACTTCAAGAAAACATAATATATATTTTGTTAACTAGGGTGGTGGTTGAGTGAATGGAGCCTTTCCTGGGGCTGCAGTTGGGGACCCATCATCTTCTTCACTTTGGTCTAGGAGTGATTGCATGAACGACTGTTGCGGTCTGACATATTCACCTTGTTGTTGATGTTGTGGAGTATGAAGGGAATATGAATCAGTACCAGATTGGTATGGAACAGATTTGTTTGAGAAAGGGGTATTAAAAGCGGTGGGAGTGGGAAAAACGGAGGTGGAAACACCTTCGTTTTTGGAGATTTTATTTGGAGTTGACATAGAAATCACATCTGGACTTGGTGTCTGTAGACGAGTTTGAGAACTACCAGTGCTTTTGGATTGGAAAGGTGTTTGTGCAGAGACATAGGAAGGTAGCTGTGATTGAGATTGGCTTAAAGTCTCTTGAAAGGTTGATGCAGGTTGATATCTGAGGGATGTGCTATGGCTTTGAGAAGGTGGAAATGTGTGAGACGTTGGGTATTGGTGGGCCGTAGGTTGTCTTTGGGACGGTGGATGGCTTTGGGATGGAATAAAGTTGTGGGATGTTGATGGAAAGTTGTGTAAAGCTGGAAAGTTGTGTAAAGCTGGAAAGTTTTGTGCAGTGCCTAAGTTTTGGGCCTGTGGGATGTTGTGGTACGGAGGTAAAGTGTTGGATGGGGGAAAGTTTTGGTACTGGCTAAAGTTTTGTGAATGGGGAAAGTTTTGTGATTGTTGAAAGTTTTGGGATAGGGGTAAGTTTTGGGACTGTTGAAAGTTTTGTGACTGTTGAAAGTTTTGTGACTGGGGAGCGATATGTGGCTCAGAGTATGAGTGAGCAGGTGGAGAAGTCATGGATGTTGGGTAGGAGGTGGCTGGGGGATACGACTGAGCCAGAGGAACAAATTGAGAGGGTGGTGGGTGTTTAATATTCCAAACAGTTTTGATCAATGTCACTCGACAATCACAATTCTGCTCTGGAGTCATGTTGTCCATCCAATGACTTAACGTTAAGAGAAACTGCTGATTATGGTTAAGGGGTTCTGGACGACAAACTACCTCGACATGATTGATCATGGTAGCTAACTCTTGCTTATACCAAGTTTGCTCCTCCTCTATTTTTAATAAACAATCTCGGAAGATCAGTGCAAGATCCTCAAAGACTCTATGTGGTCTTCGAAGTGGTCTCGGCCTACTTAAAACTCTGTCAAAGGCAGAAGTAATGAACTGTCGAGTATCTTCAATCTGAGCACATGTCACAGTTTGGCGGTCACGCGACTCCAGAGCAGAATCCTGTGACTGAGATGGTAACGAAGTGTGATCGGTAGATTGTCCAGACAATTGTTCGGTTGATTCCTCATGTTCAGGAGGGAGTGTGCTTGAATGAGTCCTAAAATAGATAGGGAAATAAAAGGTATAATTTCTATATTCATTATTGTTTTTTGCTTCTCTATAGGATATTTAACTCAAGTGCGCTGCTGAAAACAACGTTGAAGAAATTGAAGATGTGGTGCATATTGGTAAGCTTTCCTCCGAGAAGGACCCAAACCACTTGGCGCCGTTCGTTCATGATTGAGGTCACGCATAAACCTATTGCGTATTGACCATCAGTGTGTTGATATGATTTCAGCTAGAAAATAAAGAACAATTATAATACCCGTATATACTGCTATATATATTCTTTTCTGTTGACATCGGATTGCATAAAAAACTGTTGCCCCAGGTAGTCCAACATTCTGCATTGTATATAACTGTTATTTTGCCCGGTACCTGAATTTGCTGTATCAGTTGTTGAAACCAAGTTTTCCGAACAGAAAACTTATGCTCACTTCACTATTCTTCCAACTAGAAACATCACTATCAAATCTTCTAAAACCAAATGATTTAACAAAAGGAATGAAATTAATGTACCACAATTATTTTGAGCCTGACGGCTCAAATCGTTCCATGTGGGAACCACATTGGCATAGACCTCTTGCCATTGTCGACGAGTCGTGTTGTGGTCCGAGTGTTTGGGGTCTGTTTGGTCCCATAGAGCTGGCCTTGCTTCTACTAGCTGTATTAGCAGCTCACAGTTTATGATTGGGAGAAATTGCCTATATTCCTCGTCCAATTCTTGCTGTCTACCCTGTTTAAAACAAATGCTATCATTACCTTAAAAAGCTACCTGCAATTCCAACTGCACTTAAGTGTTTTTGTTAAAACTTGTATAGCAAATATGTTGCATGTGCCACCACTGCCCACTGCATCTTTGGTTTTAATAAAAAAATATTAGAAATTTTTTGGTTTCCTTGTATTTGGTCTTTGGGTGTGAAGGGCTATAAAGATATAGACTTGGCGAGCGGGTCATTGCTTTTAATTTAATATGAGAGTAGCCCCTGTTCATGGTATGTCCATTATGGGATAAGCAACACTTAAATTTTTGTTTGGGTAAAACCAATGTCTCCAATCCTCACGGTCATTTGTTCTAATAATAAAAAAAAATTGGGGTATGATGGCCACGTTATCTTATAGGTGATATAAGATACTGTATACTGGGGGCAGTGTGGACAGCTCACATCACAGCACATGTGCCTACTCACACGGCCTACACGTCCACGACGACTGCCACAACCACGTTGTCCGCGACCACCACGCCTGGAAGTTCTTGTTTGAACAGGTGATGGATTTTCACTTTGCCTGTTTGTGTCCTAATAAATAATATAGTTATCACAAAAGACAATTGATTACTTTAGAGAACCTAAGTATAGATACTCACATCGTCGTCGTTATGACGTCTACTTCGCGGATTTTCAGTGGAATGTGTACCCTCCTGTGTCTAAAAAACAAACACAGTTTTGGATTCATTGAAAATCGCCGTCTGCCTGCCCTGCAGCAACCAAAATGTATCACCCATATACACTCTTTCAAATCTTGTTGCCAATACATTGGCCTATCTATACTTTTGCTGTGTTGGCAAATCATGTACCTTTCGAGTTTATATCCATTGTACCAATTATGGATTATGGTTCAGGAGAAAAACGCAATTCCTCGCCAGCAGAGGATTCAGTGTCGGAGTGTCCCTGAAATATATAAATATGTATTGTGGTTCAAACATATTTATTATTTGGATCATTAATAATTTATTTTTATTTAAAGATTTTTACCTGCATGTGAAAGGATGGAGTACTTCGACTGCCAACCGAAGGAGAAGGCGAAGACATCTGAAAACGTTACAGAACCATTATAGACAAGAGCTTTATAGACATATTTCAACATACACATTGGCACAAGATGCAACAAGGGTTAAAACAGGGATTAGTCAAAACACAAAATTGTTCCTCTGGTCCTTAAAATTATATCAACCCCCTATTGCAATTCGACTTTTGCCAACATCAACAGACCAGACTACATTGTGAATGACCCACACAAAATCAGACGGCAGATTAGATCCTCATGACTCTCATCCGTTCCACGGTAGCCTTATAGCATTCTCCAGTAACCTTATAGCATTCCCCAGTAACCTTATAGCATCCCCCAGTAGCCTTATAGCATCCCCCGGTAGCCTTATAGCATCCCCCAGTAGACTAGTAGCACCCCCGCAGTAGCCGAATAGCATCCCCCAGTTGCATAATAGCATCCTCCAATAGCCTTCCACAGTAGCATAACAGCATTACCCAGTAGCCTTCTAGCATCTACAGTTTCAAAATATTTGCCCCCAGTAGCCAAATAACATGTCCCAGTAGCGTAATAGCATCTCACAAAAGACTAATAACATCCCCCATGTGCCTAATAGCATCCACAGTTTCAAGATACTCCCTTGTTTCACATGACACTCCCTTGTTTTCCTGTCTTCGTTTGTAAGTTCCTGTTTGTTCTGCGCATGTTCAGAAACAAAAAAAATGTACTATAGGAACGTTATGTCCGCGAAAGAAAAATTTAACAATCCGTTTCTCATTTACTACAATGAACGTGAATGGACGCTCCGTCAAGAATCCTCTTTTCTGAACGTAGAAAAAAATCATGCAGTTATATTCTGGTTTAAAAAAACACCCATTTTGTGCAAGACACTAATTTTCGGGCCGTTGCTTCATTTGTGACAGTACAATACAAGTGTTAAATACAGCTGCTATATTCTGGTATTAAAAAAACTAATATTTTGTGCAAGATAATAGATTTGCGGCCTTTGCTACATTTGTGACAGTCCAATACAAGCTTTAAATATTGTTGTTATATTCTGGTTTTTAAAAAAACACCCATTTTGGACAAAGCACTACTTTTTTTGCCTTTGCTGCATCTGTGACAGACCAATACAAGCTTTAAATACTGCTTTTTAAAAAAAAACACCCATTTTGTGCAAGACACTACATTTGCGGCCTTTGCTACATTTCTGACAGTCCAATACAAACGTTGAATACCGCTGTTATATTCTGGTTTTTAAAAAACACCCATTTTGTGAAAGACGTTCGAATTTCGGCCTTTGCTGCATTTGCGACAGTCCAATACAAGCTTTAAATACTTCAGTTATATTATGGTTTTAAAAAAACACCCATTTTGTGCAAGACACTACATTTGCAGTCTTTGCTTCATTTTTGACAGTCCAATACAAGCTTTAAATGCCGCTGTTATATTCTGGAATAAAATAAAAAAAACAACCATTTTGTGCAAGATAATAGATTTGCAGCCTTTGCTGCATTTGTGACAGTCCAATACAAATACCAGATATAAGTGATCAAATTTTGTAGATATTAAAACGTAACTTTTAATTTATTACTCTTAGAAAATAGCCCCTTAGATGAGTATATTTAAATAGAACATCAAACAAATTAGTGTATAGCTTCAGTGGTATCACATCTTACATGACATTAGAGTATAGGTTATGTACATCAATTCAATGTTCCATCCAGAGCAATTATATACGCACTATTTTTTAGTAAAGCAATACAACCCCAACGTTTCGGTCGGTGTCGACCTTTATCAAGGGATCTGTAAAAAATACATAGTAGAGAAATAAATATTGTGGACGGAACAATGATGCAGCACTAGAGATTCATGAATAAGTTGAACAATGCATATCAGTGTAAGATGTCTTATCCTATAATTTAAAAGTCTGAGTCTGCTAACAGCTTCTGCTCAGAGGTCCAGGATGGAAGGGAAGAAAAAGGGAAAATAGCGATCGCAAAAACCAAAAAACTGAAAAAGGAACTAGAAAAAGGGCAATTATATATACACTTGTACATTGCAAGGGTGTAAAACACTGTTAGTACCTTGATGCATGAATGAATACTCAGGATTATTGCATTGGAATAATAAATATTTATAATGACTATAAAAAGGCATATATACAGAGTAGGGGACCATATACGGAGGGGAAGGAAGCACTATTGGGTGAGGGGGGTGATAGAAACAAAGAAAAGGTGGGCTAGATAATCGAGAGATACAGTAACATTGCATACAGGGGAATGGACATAGAAACAGTATAAACAGTATAAAGAAAGTATCCAGTATCCTATATAATGTGCCTAGAGCAAGGCTAAATGTAGGACCCCGCTAGGGTAACAACAGGGAACCGTAGGTCGGACCCTTATCCGTGTGCAGCACGACTATTACCAAGGACCCAACTCATCACTGATCCGTGGGGTAACTGCGGCACAATTGGAGTCGCTCAACTACGCGGTAGGACAAACGGGTTACCATCTTACGGGTGCCGCCGTGCACCGCCTTCTTTTTGTTCTACCTAATTTGTGATGTGTATGCTTCAACTCGGTTTAGAGTCACCTATAATCTAATGTCATGTGAGATGTGATACCACTGAAGCTATACACTAATTAGTTTGATGTTCTATTTATATATACTCATCTAAGGGGCTATTTTCTAAGAGTAATAAATTAAAAGTTACCTTTTAATATCTACAAAATTTGATCACTTATATCCGGTATTTCTCAAAAAGGCAGGTGGTCCTCTAAAAATACCATATAATCTATATTTTTTGCTATTTTATTTGGTTTTGGCATGGCAGGTTTCTTGGCTGGTGGTCTCAATACTGAGCTATGGTTGGATGAAGCCAGGGAAGTTTTTTCTGACAAATCCTATGTACAGAAGAAATTCATCCCATCTTTTATGACTGCGTTTAAAGAACTGAGTAGGCTTTATAAGGACCATCTCTCAAGCTGGTGGGAGGTCCAAAGTCTTGAAAACTATAT
This sequence comes from Bufo bufo, assembly GCF_905171765.1. NCBI lineage: Eukaryota > Metazoa > Chordata > Amphibia > Anura > Bufonidae > Bufo > Bufo bufo. The sequence continues at coordinate 297,733,584 of NC_053393.1, forward strand.
TAAGCATGGTATTGTCCCTAGAGGTTTGAGAATCTCACTGGTTCCCGTTAATAAACAATGGAGTCCCGGATTTGGTAATCGCTGGGAGCAATTGGCTACTGCCAGTTCTTTGAAATTTATGATATTACTCCTTGAGGAGGAGAAGATTAATCTAGGGAACCTGAGTGAGAAACTTAAAGCTCAGATTGAGGTGACAAAAACCTTCTCTCAAGATCCAGATTATAATAATCAAGAGAAACAATTGCAGACCTCTGTCGAAAAGTACCAGTATTTCTTAAGAGAAAGAAAACATAGGCAATTTACAAAAGATCTTGCAGAATTCAAAGAAAATAAGGCCTATACAGTCTTGAAGGAGAAACCCATTATCAGAGAGACCGTAACAGATTATTCTACCACCGAGACTGATCTCTCTGACGGGGAACAGGAACAAACCGGGACACCCACAAGGGCCAAGAACAGGAACCAATATAGGAGAGGGAGAGGGAGAGGAGGCAGAGGGAGAGGTCAACCATCCCATTTTTTAGATCAAGGGGTAACATATCCACTGAGGAATCGATCCAAGACACGGGATCAGCAGGCCCCAAAGTAATCAATTTGTCTCATAGATCACTCAGTACTATTGAAATGACTTCTCAGCAAGGGCCTTTCCTTCGTTCCAACACGCCGTTTTGACGCCTTCTCATGGACAAAAGATTTACAACTATTTATTCGTAAATTGAGATGGCATAAATCCTTTAAAAATAAAGATAAACAACAGTGTTTGGAACTTGGGATACCTACAGACATGCTTCCCGATGTTAGATTGTTAGACAGCTTGAGAGAAACAGATATCGGCCAGGAAGGGGAGGGACCATTCACTGCACTTAAAAATAGGAGCATGAAAATGCCACCCCCTAGCGATATATCCTGTTTAGACGTCTTTTCCCAGCTTGTAACAGCTGATTTTTCATCAATCAGCCCTCCTGCTCCTACATCTAACTGTTCAAGGGAAGAATGGGAGGCTATTACTGCCTTGAGGAAGGACTCCTCAATTACTGTGAAGCCATCTGACAAAGGGGGCAACACGGTAGTCATGGACTCAGATGACTACAAACTCATGTGTGAACAATTATTAAAAGATAGAAAAGGTTATGAGAAACTTCCCTCTAATCCAACTGAGCCGTATCTCCTAGAATTAAGAAGTATCCTCCAGGATGCTAGATCTCAGAAATTGATTTCTCAGGAGGAACATGATTTTATATACCCAAAGTCCCCGGTACTTGCAACATTTTATAGTCTACCCAAAATCCATAAGGGCACCAATCCACTCAAAGGGAGGCCAATCGTATCTGGAATTGGCAGTATCTGCCAGAACATCGGAATCTACATTGATAAGATTCTTATGCCGTTTGTGGTGTCCCTCCCGTCCTATATTAGGGACACCATGGACCTCCTGAAGAGATTGGAAGGTGTCAGTATGGATAGGGGGTCTATTTTGGGCAGCATAGATGTTGAGGCCCTGTATTCATCCATTCCCCATCACGTGGGACTTGGGGCCGTGCAGCACCACCCAAGTATGAGGGGACGTCAGTTTGTTGCACACAATAAGTTCATCTTAAATTTCTTGGAGTATTTGCTTACCCACAATTTTTTGTTGTTCTGTAACAGGCTCTACCACCAGCTCAGGGGCACAGCGATGGGTTGTTCTTGTGCGCCAACCTACGCAAATTTGCTCCTGGGCTGGTGGGAATCAACTATGGTCTTTGCAGACAATTTGTCGTCGGACCCCGCCCCCATAATTATGTGGGCGAGGTAAATCGACAACATTTTCGGAATCTGGAATGGCACTAAATCTACCTTTTCAGATTTTGCGAACAGTCTGAATAACAACAATATTGGGCTCAGATTTACTCATGAATCCAGTACGGATACCCTCCCTTTCCTAGATATATCAATCTCTAGGAGAGAATCAGAGGAACTATCCACCACTATCTTTAGGAAACCAACCTCGACAAACTCTGTCTTGCATTGGAGCAGTAGCCACCCTGTACCCCTTAAAAAAGGGTTCCCATGTGGCCAATATTTGCGTCTTCGACACAACTGCTCTGATGCAGCAGAGTTTAAAAAACAAGCAGACATCCTCAGGACAAGATTCTCGGAGAGGGGATATCCTGACGATGTTCTGAGGAAAGCGTACCATAGGGCTACTATAACTGCACATACGGAATTATTGGTGCCTAAGGAGAAAAAAGTGGAAGATCGTAAGATTCGTCTGATTGCAACTTTTGATGGTACTGTTGATCGCACGAGGAAGATCCTTGAGAAGCACTGGCCAATTTTACTCATGGACCCAGATATCAGTGAGGTCATACATGACTATCCACAGATCACGTTTAGGAGGGGCAGCAGTCTCAGGGATCTTCTGGTGCACAGCCACTACGTGTCAACTGTTCAGCCAGGAACATGGCTGGACCGCAGACCAGTTGGCAGTTTTAAATGTAGTGGCTGTGTAGCTTGTAACATCATTCAACCAGGCAAGTCTTTCTTTAGCAATAATTTGCAACGTGCATTCCCGATTAAAGACTTCATCAATTGCCGCACTAAGGGGGTGATTTACAAGATCACCTGCGAGTGCGGCAAAGAATACATTGGGAAGACAAAATGGGAATTGCGTAGACGTCTGGGTGAACACCTCGGTGACATTGCTAATAAGAGGGACACGGCTGTGTCCAGGCACGTTCAGGATTGGGGGATTTAAGGTGTATTAAGGCTATGGGAATTGAACATGTGAGAGCCCCAACAAGAGGTGGGGACTGGGATAGAATTCTGTTGCAGCGTGAAGCCCGCTGGACATTTGTATTTGTAACGGTCTCACCTCTGGGCCTTAATAAACAGCTCAATTTCAGCTGTTTCATTTCATATCTTTATATTATAACATCTGGGCCCCAAATAGAAAGGGACCTTTGAACCAATAGAGGAGACCTTGACGTGGTGAGTGGCTTATTACGCTTTGGCCAAAATGTACACGAATGCCTCATCCAGCATGGAGCATTGTATATGTATTTCGCCATAGTGATGTGCACCTACATATAGGTTGTGCTGACCCAATCCCCCACATTTTTTCTTTGTACAAACCGGATTCCAAAAAAGTTGGGACACTAAACAAATTGTGAATAAAAACTGAATGCAATGATGTGGAGATGGCAAATGTCAATATTTTATTTGTAATAGAACGTAGATGACTGATCAAACGTTTAATCTGAGTAAATGTATCATTTTAAAAGAAAAATACGTTGATTCCAATTTTCACGGTGTCAACAAATCCCAAAAAAGTTGGGACAAGTAGCAATAAGAGGCTGGAAAAAGTAAATTTGAGCATAACGAAGAGCTGGAAGACCAATTAACACTAATTAGGTCAATTGGCAACATGATTGGGTATTAAAAGAGCTTCTCAGAGTGGCAGTGTCTCTCAGAAGCCAAGATGGGTAGAGGATCACCAATTCCCACAATGTTGCGCAGAAAGATAGTGGAGCAATATCAGAAAGGTGTTACCCAGCGAAAAATTGCAAAGACTTTGCATCTATCATCATCAACTGTGCATAACATCATCCGAAGATTCTGAGAATCTGGAACAATCTCTGTGCGTAAGGGTCAAGGCCGTAAAACCATACTGGATGCCCGTGATCTCCGGGCCCTTAAACGACACTGCACCACAAACGGGAATGCTACTGTAAAGGAAATCACAGAATTGGCTCAGGAATACTTCCAGAAACCATTGTCAGTGAACACAATCCACCGTGCCATCCGCCGTTGCCAGCTGAAACTCTACAGTGCAAAGAAGAAGCCATTTCTAAGCAAGATCCACAAGCTCAGGCGTTTTCACTAGGCCAGGGATCATTTAAAATGGAATGTGGCAAAATGGAAGACTGTTCTGTGGTCAGACGAGTCACGATTCAAAGTTCTTTTTGGAAATCTGGGACGGCATATCATCCGGACCAAAGAGGACAAGGACAACCCAAGTTCTTATCAACGCTCAGTTCAGAAGCCTGCATCTCTGATGGTATGGGGTTGCATGAGTGCGTGTGGCATGGGCAACTTGCATGTCTGGAAAGGCACCATCAATGCAGAAAAATATATTCAGGTTCTAGAACAACATATGCTCCCATCCAGACGTCAACTCTTTCAGGGAAGACCCTGCATTTTTCAACAAGATAATGCCAGACCACATTCTGCATCAATCACAACATCATGGCTGCGTAGGAGAAGGATACGGGTACTGAAATGGCCAGTCTGCAGTCCAGATCTTTCACCTATAGAGAACATTTGGCGCATCATAAAGAGGAAGGTGCAACAAAGAAGGCCCAAGACGATTGAACAGTTAGAGGCCTGTATTAGACAAGAATGGGAGAGCATTCCTATTTCTAAACTTGAGAAACTGGTCTCCTCGGTCCCCAGACGTCTATTGAGTGTTGTACGAAGAAGGGGAGATGCCACACAGTGGTGAAAATGGCCTTGTCCCAACTTTTTTGGAATTTGTTGACACCATGAAATTCTGATTCAACATATTTTCCCCTTAAAATGGTGCATTTTCTCAGTTTAATCTTTTGTTCTGTGATTTATGTTCTATTCTGAATAAAATATTAGAAGTTGGCACCTCCACATCATTGCATTCAGTTTTTATTCACGATTTGTATAGTGTCCCAACTTTTTTGGAATCCGGTTTGTAGTATATATTGGAGGCGTGGCGATCTCCTTGGAGTCATGCACACCTGACCAGTCAATCTGTCCTGGAGGCTGGTTTTAAAGTCAGTATAAAACTGAGTCTGCTTATATAGAACCTACCAGTAGCCATTTGGCTCCAGGAGAAGTATATGGTGGGCTCAGCGTGCATGTTGGTACTTGCATCCCTGGATCAGATGAAAGCTGTAATGGCACCGGACGGGGTTAAAAGCAGACTGTGCTTGGCGTGTATGCTGACCTGCATTCCCTGGACTTTGTGTGGCTGTCATGGCCCATGAACAGGTAGGAACTAGTGTTAGGGACCACTCATTAGAGGCGACCTTGACGTGGTGAGTGGCTTATTACGCTTTGGCCAAAATGTACACCAATGCCTCATCCAGCATGGAGGAATGCTGGATGTAGAGTGCTATCACATTTGTATTTACCTTTGAACCAATGTTTTAAAAACACTCCCACAACACACTTACAAAAATATCCTCTTATAACCCTCTTATTGTCTGTTTTTGTCTAAAGTGTCCTGATTTCAAGTTAACCAACTATTCAAGAGCAGATTTAGCTCTCTGGTGCCCGATACATGATTTCCTCCAGATATGAGCTCTGCATGTGTTGGGGGCACCACATTAAAGTAATCATTTCCCTGTGTGAAATTTATGCCATAAATGCCATGTTCTATATATGCGACTTCTCATTTGAAGGTGCGCATTGGATCGGAGCCGGGAATGCGTCCCCGTTGCCCGGCAACCGGGTCTGAATAGCATCTCGCACACATCTGCGAGGTGTAGCGCAGTGACGTCATCTTACGTCTGTGCGATCTAAGTTAAAGAACTGGCCTCGGACAGCGCATGCGCTATTACACCGAGCGCTGCGCTCCAGAGGCGTGTCTCAAAAACCAAGCCTCACTTCCAAGGTTAGTTCCGGAAGCCATCCGTGCGCATGCGCGGTTGTATCAAGTGCTGCACAAGGGAGGTATGTCCGGAAACCAAGCCTCGGTTTGGGGGCAGGTACAATATTTTAACTTGAGCAGGTACCGATGCCATTGCTGACTACATCGGGCCCAGTGAGGGGTGGATACTAACAATTTCCCACACCCTCTGTTACAGGTTATCAAGCTCTTTTTGAGCTGTATCAGGTCTCATAGCTTGTAACCTGTTATTTAAGGATGCACATGGCACATCATGTGTGTATCCTGTTATATCTAATTGCCCAGCTCCCCGCTGTTTCCCCTGATGAGTCTTACTCTCATCTGTAAGTGAAACATGCATGTAGGGATGTTCTAGGAGAGGGCTATTCAGGGTCTCCAATTCCAGCGTTAAGTTCCGGACGGGACACCCTTGTTCTAGTGGGTGTACCGTGGTTAAGCCTTAGGGCTAGTGTAGGACCCCGCTAGGGTAACAACAGGGAACCGTAAGTCGGACCCTTATCCGTGTGCAGCACGACTATTACCAAGGACCCAACTCATCACTGATCCGTGGGGTAACTGCGGCACAATTGGAGTCGCTCAATTATGCGGTAGGACAAATGGGTTACGTGGCATTTATTCAACAAGGTGCTGATAGCATTCTTTAGAAATGTTGGCCCATATTGATAGGATAGCATCTTGCAGTTGATGGAGATTTGAGGGATGCACATCCAGGGCACGAAGCTCCCGTTCCACCACATCCCAAAGATGCTCTATTGGGTTGAGATCTGGTGACTGTGGGGGCCATTTTAGTACAGTGAACTCATTGTCCTGTTCAAGAAACCAATTTGAAATGATTTGAGCTTTGTGACATGGTGCATTATCCTGCTGGAAGTAGCCATCAGAGGATGGATACATGTTCTCATTCTGTTTATGCCAAATTCGGACATTTTTCCAGTCTTCAACAGTCCAATTTTGGTGAGCTCGTGCAAATTGTAGCCTCTTTTTCCTATTTGTAGTGGAGATGAGTGCTTTGCTGCATACCTCGGTTGTAACGAGTGGTTATTTCAGTCAACGTTGCTCTTCTATCAGCTTGAATCAGTCGGCCCATTCTCCTCTGACCTCTAGCATCCACCAGGCATTTTTGCCCACAGGACTGCCGCATACTGGATGTTTTTCCCTTTTCACACCATTCTTTGTAAACCCTAGAAATGGTTGTGCGTGAAAATCCCAGTAACTGAGCAGATTGTGAAATACTCAGATCGGCCCGTCTGGCACCAACAACCATGCCACGCTCTAAATTGCTTAAATCACCTTTCTTTCCCATTCTGACATTCAGTTTGGAGTTCAGGAGATTGTCTTGACCAGGACCACACCCCTGAAAGCATTAAAGCAACTGCCATGTGATTGGTTGACTAGATAATTGCATTAATGAGAAATAGAACAGGTGTTCCTAATAATTCTTTAGGTGAGTGTACACTACTTTGTTTGATGTTCTATTTATACTCTATGTATATATACTCATCTAAGGGGCTATTTCTAAGAGTAATAAATTAAAAGTTACGTTTTAATATCTACAAAATTTGTTCACTTATATCCGGTATTTCTCAATAATGCAGGTGGTCCTCTAAAAATACCATATAATCTATATTTTTTATAGTCCAATACAAGCTTTAAATATTGTTGTTATATTCTTGTTTTTTTTTTAAAAACACCCATTTTGTGCAAAGCACTACTTTTTTTTGCCTTTGCTGCATTTCTGACAGTCCAATACAATGGTTAAATACTGCTGTTATAGTCTGGTTTAAATTTTTTTTTAAACATTTTGTGCAAGACACTACATTTGCGGCCATTGCTGCATTTGCGACAGTCTAATAAAAGCGTTAAATACCGCTGTTATATTCTGGTATAAAAAAAACACCTATTTTGTGCAATACACTAAATTTGTGGCCTTTGCTACATTTGTGACAAACCAGTACAAGCATTAAATACTGCTTTTATATTCAGGTATTAAAAAAACACCAATTTTGTGCAAGATACTAGATTTGCGACCTTTGCTGCATTTGTGACAGTCCAATACAATGGTTAGATACTGCTGTTATATTCTGGTTTTAAAAAAACACCCATTTTGTGCAAGACACTACATTTGCGGCCATTGCTGCATTTGTGACAGTCCAATACAAGCTTTAAATACTGCAGTTATGTTCTGGTTTAAAAAAACACCCATTTTGTGCAAGACACTAAATTTCAGGCCGTTGCTTAATTTGTGACAGTACAAAACATGCGATAAATACAGCTGCTATTTTCTGGTATTAAAAAAAACACCCATTTTGCTCAAGACACTAGATTTGCAGCCTTTGCTGCATTTGTTACAGTCCAATACAAGCTTTAAATATTGTTGTTATATTCTGGTTTTAAAAAGACACCCATTTTTTGCAAAAGACTACATTTTATTCCTTTGCTGCATTTGTGACAGTCCAATTCGAGCTTTGAATACTGCAATTATATTCTGTTTAAAAAAAAACACCCATTTTGTGTAAGACACTACATTTGGGGCCTTTGCTGCATTTTTGAAAATTCAGTACAAGCATTAAATACCGATGTTTTGATTTTAAAAAAGTCACCAATTTTGTTGAAGATACTAGATTTGAGCCATTTGCTGTATTTGTGACAGTCAAATACAAGCTTTAAATACTGTAGTTATATTCTGTTTAAAAAAAAAAACAACACCTATTTTGTGCAAGACACAACATTTTGGGCCTTTGCTGCATTTGTTACAGTCCAATTCAAGCTTTAAAAACTGCAGTTATATTCTGTTTAAAAAAAAAACACCCATTATGTGCAAGACAATTAATTTTGGGCCTTTGCTGCATTTGTGACAGTCCAATACAAGCTTTAAATACTGCAGTTAAATTCCGTTTAAAAAAAAAAAAAAAAAACTATTTTGTGCAAGGAACTACATTTCGGGCCTTTGCTGCATTTCTGACAATCCAGCACAAACATTAAATTCCGATGTTATATTTATGTCTTAAAAAAACACCCATTTTGTGCAAGACACTAGATTTGCAGCCTTTGCTGCTTTTATGACAGTCCAATACAAGCTTTAAATACTGCAGTTATATTCTGGTTTAGAAAAAACACATATTTTGTGCAAGACACTATATTTTGAGCCTTTGCTGTATTTATGACAGTCCAATACAAGCATTAAGTACTGCTGTTATATTCTGGTAATAAAAAAGACACTAAATTTGTGAAATAAGGAATTTATGGGGCGGCTCACCCTGATTCAGGATTTCTATGGTACTCCAACTGATGCACCCAAATCAAGAGATTAGGAAGGTTGTAGGAATATGCTGAAGGTCACTCAACATATGGAGTCACATTAAAATCTTAGAATTTGAATATAATAAGATTTATTGAACATAATATAAAATAGACAAGTGGCAATATAAAATCAGCAACAATAAAACACAACAATAAACGATGTATCATAAAAGCATAAAATGGCAGTTGATAGAGCAATATCGATGCTCTGCAGGTGTGACAACTTTCAATAATATCGGGGTGAATAATAGTATAATCTGAGACCGTCTATATTAAAACCATCTTGTGGCGTCCCACATTTTCGAATGGTAATAAAAATCGGCACAGCAGCAATATTCAACAAGTTAGATATAGGAATCTTTACTTATCTTTATGCATAGGAGCTTGTTTGAGGCCTTTTGCTGGTAATCGCTGTAGCAGTGATCAGGCTGTATACTGTAGGGTATGAAGATTTGGTGTTCGGCGTCCCACGTGTATCTACCTTCGAACACGGATTCTGTAATTTTATCAACCCAGGCACTAGGATAATTGAGTCCCGCACATTTGATGGATCTTTTTTGGGTACAGCAAAAGTGCTTGCCTCTTCCTTGATCCTATGGGCGTTCCTCTCCAGGTACTCTGTTTTTCGGGTGATTAAAGTTCGTACTCCTTAGTCTTTTTTTTTTTCGAATCGATAAGTAAAGTCTAGTTAGTGTGAATTATGGTAATATCCCCACTATGCAAGTCAATAAGTTGAGCACCAAACTGTTACTTTACTCCTTCCTCAGTGGTAATGCTTGCATAGGGTGTTCGCTGTCTTTATATCCCTCTTTCATGTGTTCCTTACAAAAAGTGGACTGGATTCTAATTCAAAAATGCTTATAAATGAGGTTGCGTTTTTTTTTTTAACAAAGATGTTTATTAGTATTGCATCATGATCTTGAAAAAAAAAAACAATACAGTATCATCCATAATACAATAAAGTTCACATTTCCATAATCTTCCATGTCATACATATTAGTTGACATATCTTTGTCAGGATCTACTAACACAATACAATACCATTTTTCCCATTTTAATCCCCTCCCCCCCACGTACATGAAAAATAATAATAACAAATCAAATGTATCTGTCAAGGGTATACACATCTCTCTGAGCCCCTTCTTATTCGTCACCAACGCTAACCTAATATCCTGACTCTTCTTTGTCTCCTTCTACTTATCCTGTCCTGAATCACTAACGACTACAAGCCTTAAGCCTCCCCAGCCGTCCCTTGATATCCTCCTGCAAATACCAGGCAGTTAGGGTAAACGGCTTCATGATCGTTAATGTTTCTGCCACCTCCATGAAATTTATCATGAACTTTTTCCAGGTTTTATACAGCTTCTTTCCGGCTGTTTCTTTTTTACCCGTTGCTTCCAACCACTCTAAATTAAGCATGCTACGCAGACGTCTTAGAAGTTCAACCTTTGATGGGACCCTTGGTTCTAGCCAGTTGGACAACAAACATCTTTTGGCCTCAAGGACTATCCTGTGCCCCATTGCTGTGAGACCCCTGTTCTGCCCACTTCCCCCCTCATTTGACTCCTCCTGCTGTCCTGCATGTAGTATTGCCATTTGGATATCCAGTTCCTCCTTAAAATTACTGCCGTCACGTAGAATCAGACCCACCATCTTCCAATACTCCACTAATTTTGTGCAACTCCACAACCCATGTAAAAGGTCAGTTTTAGGCCACTATCCTATTAGGCTTTGCACTAGTCACTGGCATATCAAATCCATATAGGGCATGATGTATAATTTTAAAGTGAGTTTCTCTCATCGTTTCATTTACCACTGCCTTGTGTAAGGCTGCTATACCAGTTCTCGCAATTGGATAAACCTCCACTAGATCCAATTTGTTCCCCCATCTCCCGAACAATCCCTGAGAGATAGAGTCCTCCCAAAGGTACCGCAAACTGCCGTATAAGTGTGATATGGATTGTCTGTTGCCAGAAGTAATGAGTGAATCAAATTTATTCCGGTTCCACTCACCAGTCATGTGGATAGCTAGGCTTTTACAATAGTGCTTAATCTGCAGATATGGGAACAAATTAGATCCTGTCAACCCCCACCTATCCTCTAGTTCTTGTAGCGTCGCCCATCTATTTTCCTGGGTATGGAACAGATCACTTACTGTCTTAATGCCTTTGATCTTCCATTCCCTGAACAACCGCTCGGATTGCCCTGGTGCAAAAGCTGGATTATTGTGCTTCCATGTTATAATGGAGTCCCATAAGATTAGCGAGCATCTAGCTAAACGGGGTAATTGAGATAGTTTGGTATGCACTAGAGCCTTTAAATCCCAGGGTGCCGCTAGCTGCCTCTCCAATCTCAGATTTGAGTAGTGGGAAGTCTCATTAAACCAATCTAGCAGGTGTCTACTCAAACAAGCCAAATTGTAACCTCTGACGTCAGGCACATTTGGCCCTCGAATTTCCCTTCTCAGTTTCAACTTCCTCAGTGAGACTCTTGATTTCTTGCCATTCCAAATGAATTTTGTAAAGCATCTCTCCAAGTTCCTCACATCTACATGCCTTAGAAGCACTGGTATGGTCTGGAGTGGATACATCAGTTTGGACATTGCTAACATTTTAATTAAATGGCACCTACCCATTAAAGATAGTGGTAATGTCTGCCATCTGGCTAGATCATCTTTAATTTTATTGAGTAAAGGCGGATAGTTTAACTGATAGATGGAATGTGGCGTCCGTCCAATCTTTATGCCTAGGTATTTAATTTGGGATTTTACTAAGGACCCTATAACACCCCTATTGCCGTCCACCTCAAATCTATTCCTCTGGCCTATCGGCAGAAGTTCAAACTTTGACATGTTTACTTTGTACCCGGAGTACTTCCCAAATCTCTCCAGTGCCCTAAAAACGCTATCGATCTGCCCCTGTGGTTTAGACATAAATAAGATAATATCATCGGCGAATAATGCCGCCTTCACTTGTGTCTTTCCTATTTTAATCCCTTCAAATAAGTTAGACCTGCATAGTTCTCTAGCCAGTGGTTCTAGTGCCAGATTAAATAATAATGGGGATAGGGGGCATCCCTGTCGAGTCCCTTTATGTAGGTCAAATGGTTTGGATAAGTGTTCCTGCGTAAAGACCCTCGCCTGTGGCCTATGATACATCTGTGACAAGACTCCCCTAAAGGCACCTGTGATCTCCATTTTATCCAGGACCGCCCCCAGCCATGCCCACCTAACATTGTCAAACGCTTTCTCGGCATCTAGTGTGAGCATGGCTGGTAACCCTTCCTTCTCTGGGTCATGTTGAACCCTATCCAAAACAGCAAGTACTGTTCTAATATTTGTCACCGCGGCACGACCCTGAACAAAACCCACCTGCTCCTGTCCTATCAAAGATGGCATCATTTTAGCCAATCGATCTGCAATGATTTTGGACAAAATCTTTGTATCTACATTTATCAGGGAGATGGGCCTGTATGAACCCGGTAACAATGGATCCTTTTCAGGTTTGGGTAACAGTTTGATATAGGAGAGGATAGTTCCGTCCAGGGTCGGTCCACCTCTAAACATGCTGTTATAAACATCCACCAACACTGGCGAGACCTGGATACATAAGGCCTTGTAATACTCTCCAGTATAACCGTCCGGTCCTGGAGCTTTAGAGTTACCCAGCCCCTTTATCACTCTCTGCAACTCTGTCTCCGTGACATCTGCGTTTAAAGTATGTCGTTGTTCCTCAGTCATCTTAGGTAAGCCAATTTTGTCAAGAAGGGTGTCACTTAAATCCGCACTCTCCCCATCCTTATATAGATTTTCATAATACTCTCCCAGAATGGAATTAATCCATGCCGGATCATGTGTAATTGTCCCTGCAGAATTTTTCAAGCTATTAATATACTGCGGTTGTCTCAGACCCTTCGCTAAATTGGCTAGAAGCCTCCCTGACTTGTTACCATACTTAAACAGCCTAGCCTCAAACTCAGAGCTACGCAATAATTCTTTCTCTTTAATACATTGTTCAAAAATCTGGCGTTCTTCTATCCATTTTTTCCTATTGACATCTGTGGGATCCTGTTTAAATTCTATTTAAGTCAACCTAACCTTTTGGCTTGCTTGGTCAAACTGTGATTGGGCTTTCTTTTTAAGACCTGTCAGATATCCCATGATTCTGCCTCTTAGCACCGCTTTGGAAGCGTTCCAGAAAAGGTTTGGCGTTTCCAGATGATTCACGTTATCTGATTTATATTCCTCCCACCAAATAGTTAACTTTTCCACAAACTCTTCCCTGGCGCAGAGCTGTGAGGGGAATCGCCATATGAAATCAGGTCCCCTAGGAAAGTCATCACTAACCACTAGTGTTACCGGCGCATGATCTGAGATCACAATGTCCCCTATATCCGATAGTTTTACCCTATGCACTAAATTGTGAGTCACTAGTAAATAATCTATACGAGACCAGGAGTTTTGGGAATGAGAATAGAAAGTATAACTACTATCATCAGGGTGAGTTCGTCGCCAGTCATCTACCAGTCCCCTTCTATCACGGTCGGCGTGACTATCACATACGTGACACAGAGGGAGGGAACAAGGAAGGCCCTGCCCAAGTGAGAGGGAAGGTGGTGACCCCTGACTCACCTAGCGGCTGGCACCTGGCTGCCCTGACGTCCCTAGACGGGTTCCTCACCCGTACGCCGATCACGTGCCTAAAGCCCTGGCTTTCCCTAAGCTGAGCCCTAGATAGTGAACAGGGCGGTGGGAACACTAGTCCGCACCACTAGCTCTAAAGGAAAACACCAAGGGAAGGACAGACAATACAAACTCAACATATAATCCCAGGTGGGCGACAACAGGAGACAACAAGAAGCCCAACAGGGATCCGGAGGGTAGCACTCTGGAACGACAACCAGGATTCACAACTCCAGTGGGTCAGTATAGATGTCCAGGCAGGAAGCTCTATAACTGGCAACTAGAGAAGAGTGAGGGGAGAATATAAGGAGGTTGGGAGTGGCAGACAAGAAACAGCTGAGGAGGAGAAGCTACGGATCCCTGATTGAGACAAAAAGGATAGCAAGGCAAACACAGAAAACAATCACTAAGAAACAACGTGATCTTTAGATATAGAGCGCGCAGCCACCCGCTGCGACCTCCTGACCCCGGGTATAACGGAGTCAGACGTGGCTCTTGATACCCTCGTGACACCTTCCCGCCAATAACTGCTGTAATGCTTTGTCCTGGGAGTCCCCCCCCCCACCTTTCCTTCCACTCTCTTCCGATCTGCCACACCATGTAAAACCGCATTAAAATCACCTCCTACAATCTTATGTATGCACGAATCACCTAGCAGTCTCAATTCCAGATCCTTTAGGAAGGAAGAGTTCCCTGTATTGGGACAATACACATTGTATATGCTATATTGCGTATTCTGCACCTGTAATAAAATATGTACCCATCGTGCCGGAGAATCATTGGTCTGTGATAAAACCTGGCAGTTCAATTGCTTATTGATAAGCGTTATTACCCCCGCCTTTCGGTTGAGTGACGGGGACCCAACCACTCTGCCCACCCATAACTTTTTTATTCTATCAAAATCCTGCTCCTCAAGATGGGTCTCTTGCAAAAGAACCACATCTGGCTTGAGTTTAAGGTGCCGTAGAACCATCCACCTTTTATGGGGTGATTTCAAACCCTTAATATTCCAAGTTATCACCTTCATGTCTGTCGCCTGTTTTTATTTATTTATTTTTTTTCCCCCCCTTGGAGTTTATTACAACCTACCGAGCCAGGGGTCCGTGTCACTCACCGAAAACGCCCAGAGAGATCCCTTGCAAATAAACAAACAAATAAAGAAATGTTAGATTACCAACAATTTTTTGTTCTTCTGTAGCGCACCCTTAACGCCACTACCCTCACACTCCTTTACACTCCTCCAATTACAACCACTTAAACTACTGTAGTAACTTGCCTTTTTTTTCTGGGTTGCAGCTTCCTCCCACCATGATAACTAGGAAGTTAATCCTACTTTTCCCGCTAGAGGTCACTCCACTAAAAATGCTGAACCTACGCCTGTGGCTATCTACGATGCAACTAATACCATCTACCTCAAGTATAGCATTTCACTGGTACTACAATTGACATATAGTGAAAACATAACTTGGCGGACCTAACTGAAGCCCTCCCCAAAATAGATGTAATACCAGATCAATACCACCAACATAACCCAGTAGATGAATCAGTCCCACAGGAACCTTGCAATATCTTATACATCCCCTAATAACAAGACGAGGGACATAAGTCATCTCCTAGGGTAGGAGTCTGCTTTCCTGCCCGAAAATCTTCGCCCCCTTGCTCCGGGCTCTGTATACTCTCTTTCTCTCCCTCTTCTCCGCTCCAGGTCACTTGGATTTTCTGCACCATATGAACCTTTTCCTCCTTTCTGGTCTTCTTCCATTGGCTCCCCTGGGTTCTGTATGGATTTAATCCACTCTTCCGCTGCTGTCGGATCATGATAGACCGTGCTGGATCCATTAGAGTGTAGTACCCTCAGCTTTGCGGGATATTGTAATTGAAACCTGCGGCCCTTTTGATGTAGTAGGGTGCAGACGCGACTAAACTCTCTCCTCTTCCTGGCCACGGCCGCAGAGTAGTCTCCAAACAGTAGCACAGAATGTCCCAGCAACTTTAATGGGCCTTTCTTAGCTGTATACGCTCTTAACAGGGCTTCTTTGTCACAATAGTCTAGGTATTTCATAATGACCTGGCGTGGTTTAGGGCCCAGGCCTCTTGACGATCCTGTCTGCTCCTGCTGCTCCTCCATTACCGGGCCTATTCTGTGCGCCCTTTCCACTTTGAGAATAACAGCCTGATGAACGTTTAAAAATAAAAAACAAAACCTTTATTAAAGTCTGTTTAAAAACAGGGTAGGGGAAGACCCATATGTCACAGTCTGTGACCATCAGGCAACTAGTCTTCAAATTACATACAGAGGGGGGGAATAAATAACACCTCTGTACATTTAGAAAGACTAGGCTAGAGCCTGACTTGCTAGCTAGGATTGCTAGTATATGAGCCAGGGCAAGGGACACTGTTGTCAGTGTGAATGGATACAGAGTGTGTGTATATCCGGTGAACCTATGGAATATATATACGGACAAGGTTGTGCCCGCTAGTATATATATCCTGCAATGCTCAATACACTAGATCACACTACCTCTGTCAGATAGAAATCTCAATGGACTTAAGACCACTGGATGTAGTACAGAGTTTGGATCAGTATATGTAATCGTAGAGCGCGTGGCTCCCAACAGGGAGGTAGATCAGGGAGAGGGTCCCGGGGGGGTTTTTTAGATTTTCCTCCGGTGTCCGACTACCTACTGCGCCAAAAGAAAGCACCCTAGGTCCCCAAGTAGACGAACTACAAGTCGTTAATCTGTCCAAACGTATACTTTCCACCACAGAGATGAGTCTTCTGAAGAAAGGACTCTCCTTTGTACCCCTACAGAAGTTTAACCTATTCAATTGGGTTAAAGATTTGCAGCTTTTTGCACGTAGACTTAAATGGAAAAAGTTTTTTAAAATCCATGACAGGAGAAGATGTCATGAACTGGGTATTGAGGTGATAGGGGATGGTCCATTTACGGATTTGAGGCATCCGTCAAAAATATTTCCCCCAGTTAGTGATACCACCCCGATCGATACCTTCTTGTATGTAGTCACACAGGACCTCCAAAGACTAGAGGGCATACCTCTGGGAAGGGATAACCTGACATCAGCCGAAAGACGGTCTTTGGAAGCACTGGAGATAGACACGTCTATTGTTATTAAGCCCTCCGACAAAGGAGGCAACATTGTTGTGATGGAGCAGGAGGACTATCGCTTAATGTGTCTCCGGCTGCTTGAGGATCCTAAAACATACAGACGTCTTTCAACTAATCCTACCCCTATATTCAGGCATGAGCTTGCGAACTTGCTGAATAATGCTTTTGAAAATAAGCTTATCAGCAAAAACGAATTGGATTTTTTGCTTCCTAAATCCCTGGTTGTAGCAACATTTTACAGTTTGCCCAAACTGCATAAACCAGGACCAGTACTGAAGGGCAGGCCTATTGTCTCGGGCATAGGTGGCCTGACTGCCAATGTAAGCACGTATTTGGACATAATTCTGCATCCATTCGTGGCTTCGTTGCCATCCTATGCCCGAGACACGATGGATGTGCTACAACGTCTGGATGGTATTCAGTGCGAGGAAGGTGTCCTCCTCACTAGTTTGGATGTTGAGGCCTTGTACAGCTCTATACCCCATGAATCTGGGTGTAGGGCTGTCGAGGCCTTCATCCAACAGCGAGGTGAACAATGCCGCCGACATAACATCTTCCTGTTACAGCTGTTGGATTTTGTCCTCACCCACAATGTCTTCCTCTTTGACCAACACTTCTACCACCAGCTCAGAGGCGTCGCGATGGGCAGTCCCTGTGCCCCGACGTTTGCCAACTTGTACCTGGGCTGGTGGGAGAAGGAAGTTGTGTTTGGTGACGAGATGGAGGAGCACACATCGAATGTGCAATTATGGATTAGGTACATCGATGATGTGCTGATCATGTGGAATTGGACACAAGAACAATTTGCGGCATTTGTGGCGGCATTGAATGTGAATCAGATGGGGCTATTTTTTACATCTGAGGTATAAGAGCAACAGATAGCGTTCTTGGATTTGATGATCACCATTGGTTCTGATAGAAAAATAACCACAAACCTGTTTAGGAAAAAAACCTCAACTAACAATCTCCTACACTGGCAGAGTGGTCATCCTCCGGCCCTGAAAAGAGGTATCCCGAAGGGACAGTACCTCAGGGCCAGACGGAACTGTTCAGGCCTAGGTGATTTCAGAGCTGCAGCATCTGACCTTAGAGACCGATTCACTAATCAGGGATATCCACAATACACTTTGAAGCAAGCGTTCCATCACTCTATGAGTACAGATCGCACCCAGCTGCTGGTTCCAAAACCTAGAAGCACCGTGGACTCCACGCCCAGAATTGTCGCAACTTTTTACAAAGCTCATAAAAATGTTTGTGACATTTTACAAAATCACTGGTCCATCTTGCAATCTGACCCAGATATTGGGGAGCTTATTCCGGATTTTCCCTCAATTACGTACCAACGTAGTTTAAATCTGCGTGACCACTTGGTGCATAGTTTATATACCCAACCTAAATCTGAGACCTGGTTGAAAAATACCCTTAAAGGTACCTTTCCCTGTGGCTCATGTATCATCTGCAGAAACATCATGAGAGGTGAATTCTTTATCAGCCATACAACAGGCAAGAGGTACAAGATACGGTCGTTTATCAGATGCACTTCGGTGGGTATTGTATATCTAATCAGCTGCCAATGTGGGTCACAATACGTCGGTAAAACAAGACGTGAACTGAGACGCAGACTTGGTGAACATCTGTCTGATATCCGCAATAAGCGTGACACATCAGTGGCACGTCATGTATGCGAAATGCATGACGGTGACCCTGATGTGTTAAAGGTACAAGGGATTGAACAAGTGAAGATGTCAATCCGTGGAGGGGATATTGATATACCCCTACTATGAAAAGAAGCGATGTGGACATATAAGCTGCAGACAGTTCAACCACTTGGGCTCAACGAGTCCATATCTTTTGCCAGCTTCATTTAATATACAGCAGTCCCAATACATATGGGATGATATGTGTTAACCTATATCAGAGCTGTATGCCTGATGTTATAGTTGCACACATATCTATCTCTTAAATGCTGCCCCACAATATAACATGATGCAAATGCATCTGTTTTACTCTTTCCATTTACTTTATCCGGCATACATGTTGACATGTTGATATACATCCATGTATGCTGAGTATACATTCTACATATTGCACTTGTGCTGCGATGTGCAGTGATATATAATTTTGAGTCTGTTAGTGTACTGATATACCCCTCCCTTTTGGTATCATATGACATTGATGGTGAGCGATACCTGCTGGTTCGGTTGATGAATCCTGATGGTACCCCGTCCAGTGGATCTGCTCTGGATCTAATGACAATGCATGGGCCGCGATTTTCATTCCCCCTGTTACTGTAAGAAGCGCTATATGCGTCAGGAGGTTGCAGAATCATTTTCGGCATAGGCCGGTCGGAGGGCGGAGCCATTGAGCCCGCCCCTACTTCTGATTGGAGGTGTTACCTGCACACCCCTCTTGATGGGCGGGGCCTCGGCCATATGAACTCGGCGTTCTATCAGCCGCTTGCGGCCATTACAGCGCCATGAGCCATAGCACACTACAGTGCGGCTTCCACTGTCTTGACACAAGTATTTAAAACAAGCTCCTGAAGAAGCGTGACAATTCACAGGTCACGTGGAAACGCGTAGAGCTGCTGTAAATCACTAGGACACAGCTTTCTAGGCAGGACTGCACCAGATGCAAACAATCTTTTAGTCAGCCTTAGAGTATGCATGTGATGTATGGATGAGCCAAAATATACTGGCTACAGTTGTGTGAATGGAGCTAAAATATACTAGCTCTGAGTGACTGTATATAGCCAGTATTGGCTGCGGACATAGAGTTGTGACTGCAGATACTGACCACCGGCCATACACATATACTGATCCAAACTCTGTACTACATCCAGTGGTCTTAAGTCCATTGAGATTTCTATCTGACAGAGGTAGTGTGATCTAGTGTATTGAGCATTGCAGGATATATATACTAGCGGGCACAACCTTGTCCGTTTATATATTCCATAGGTTCACCGGATATACACACACTCTGTATCCATTCACACTGACAATAGTGTCCCTTGCCCTGGCTCGTATACTAGCAATCCTAGCTTGCAAGTCAGGCTCTAGCCTAGTCTTTCTAAATGTACAGAGGTGTTATTTATTCCCCCCATCTGTATGTAATTTGAAGACTAGTTGCCTGATGGTCACAGACTGTGACATATGGGTCTTCCCCTACCCTGTTTTTAAACAGACTTTAATAAAGGTTTTGTTTTTTATTTTTAAACGTTCATCAGGCTGTTATTCTCTAAGTATTATAGGAACGTCTACCAATTTATTGTCCCAAGTGTGCCCTTTCCACTTTACAGCGCCCCTCTAATCCCAGTGAATTTGGCAGATCTTTCTCACAAATGTCCATCAGGGCCTGCGGTTTAAACTTCTCGGGTAACCCCAACAAACGCAGGTTACTCCTTCTGGACCGGTTTCCCAGATCTTCTACCCGGTCATATAAAATCGCATAATGTTTGGAAAGCTCATTCATTTTGTGATTACATGCAGCTGCTTCGTTTTCAGCCATTGATACTGTCTGCTCCAGCTCCTCCAGCCTCATGTCATGCTGGGAGACTGCCTCATGTAGCTGCTGTAGCGATGCAGACAAAGTTGTGGTGAGCGTGTCCCTGATGTCTGGGGCTAAATGTCGGGCCACCTCTATAGCCAACCGCTTATAGTCAATGTCCATTGAGGGATTTGGCTGGTCAGCATGTTCCTCTATCTTACCGCCTTCCAGCAGTACTTGTGTCAGCGGAGAGGGGGAAGAAGGGCGCGAGTCCACCATCTTGCCCAGCGTGCCGTCTATTTCTCTGCCCCGTCCTCTGGAGATCCTCCTTTTGCCGCTCCGTAACAAGTAACGGTCCATATACTTATGGACTCTGGGTGTTCAGGGACCAGGACGCACCTGTCGCAGTCCCCTATCGCCGATATATCACAAGCGGGGTGTATTAATTGGTGAGAGGTCACCGTAGCTCCTTTACGCTGCCTCCTGCATCCCAGCGCCGGAATCGGAAGATCCGAGGTTGTGGTTTCTATGCGCTTTTGATGTGGTTTTTGTGTACAATGCGTTTTTTGGCTGTATGGCCCATAATTGTAGTGTACATCATAACTAATAAGTCATTTTCTATTACAAATATTGCTTGCACTAAATACAATAAGATTTAAAATAAAAATTACATAAAAATATGCTGGAATTACTAAAAATAACTAGAAATTAATTGCTGGAATTACTAGAAAACACCCATTTTGTGCAAGATACTAGATTTGCGGCCTTTGATACATTTGTGACAGTACAAAACAAGCTTTAAATACCACATTCATATTCTAGTTTAAAAAAAATATATGCCATTTTGTGCAAGACACTATATGTGCGGCCTTTGCTGCATTTGTGACATTTCAATACAAGCTTTAAATTTTGTTGTTATATTCTGGTTTTTAAAAAAACACCCAATTTGTCCAAAACACTACATTTTGGGCGTTTGCTAAATTTGTGGCAGACCAATACATGCGTTAAATACCGCTATTATATTCAGTTTTTTTTAAAACACCCATTTTGTGCAAGACGCTAGATATACAGCCTTTGCTGCATTTGTGACAGTCCAATACAAGCTATAAAAACTGCAGTTATATTCTGGTTTAAAAAATCACCCATTTTGTGCAAGATACTAAATTTGTGGCCTTTGTTGCATTTGTGACAGTCCAATACAAGCTTTAGATACGGCTGTTATATTCTAGTTTTTAAAAAACACCCATTTTGTGAAAGACACTAGATATACAGCCTTTGCTGCATTTGTGACAGTCCAATACAAGCTTTAAATACTGCAGATATATTCTGGTATTAAAAAAATACCCAATTTGTGCAAGACACTACATTTGGGCCTTTGCTGCATTTGTGACAGTCCAATACAAGCGTTAAATACCGCTGTCATATTCTGGTATTAAAAAAACACCCATTTTGTCAAGACACTACATTGGCGGTCTTTGCTGCATTTGTGAAAGTCCAATACAAGTTTTAAATATTGTTGTTATATTCTGGTTTTAAAAAAACACCAATTTTGCGCAAAACACTACATTTGGTGCCCTTGCTACATTTCTGACAGTCTAATACAAGCATTAAATACAGCTGTTATTTAATGGTTTTTAAAAAACACCCATTTTGTGCAAAACACTAGATTTGCGGCCTTTGCTGCATTTGTGACTGTCCAATACAAGCTTTAAATGCTGCAGTTTTATTCTGGTTTTAAGAAGACAACTATTTTGTGCAAGACACTACATTTTGGGCCTTTGCTACATTTATGACTGTCCAATACAAGCTTTAATTACTGCAGTGATATTCTGAGTTTGAAAAAAACACACCCATTTTGTGAAAGACACTAGATTTGTGGCCTTTGCTGCATTTGTGACAGTCCAATACAAGCTTTAAAAACTGCAGTTATATTCTGATTTAAAAAAACACCCATTTTGTGAAAGACACTATATTTGCGGCTTTTGCTGTATTTGTGACAGTCCAATACAAGCTTTAAATACTGCAGTTCTATTCTAGTTTTTTTTAAAACACCCATTTTGCGCAAGACACTAGATTTGCGGCCTTTGCTGCATTTGTGACAGTCCAATACAAGCTTTAAATACTGCAGATATATTCTGTTTTTTAAAAAACACCCATTTTGTGCAAGATATTAGATTTGCAGCATTTGCTACATATGTGACAGTCCAATACAAACGTTAGATACTGCTGTTATATTCAGACTTTAAAAAAACACCCATTTTGTGCTAGATAATACATTTCTGGCCTTTGCTACATTTCTAACAGTCCAATATAAGCTTTAAATATTGCTGTTATATTCCGGTTTAAAAAAAAAAAACACCCATTTTTTACAAGACAATAACTTTTGTGCCTTTGCTGCATTTGTGACAGTCCAATACAAGCGTTAAATACCACTGTCATATTCTGGTATTAAAAAAACACCCATTTTGTGCAAGACACTACATTTGCTGCCTTTGCTACATTTGTGAAAGTCCAATACAAGCTTTAAATATTGTTGTTATATTCTGGTTTTTAGAAAAACACCCATTTTGTGCAAGACACTATATTTTGAGCCTTTGCTACATTTCTGACAGCCCAATACAAGCGTTAAATACCGCTGTTATATTTTGGTTTTTAAAAAACAACCATTTTGTCAAAGACACTAGATATACGGCCTTTGCTGTATTTGTGAAAAGTACAATACAAGCTTTAAGTACTGCAGTTTTTATAAAACACCCATTTTGCACAAGACACTAGAATTGTGGCCTTTGCTACATTTGTGACAGTCCAATACATGCTTTAAATACTGTTGTTATATTCTGTTTTAAAAATAAAATAAAAAACATTTTGTGCAAGGTACCAGATTTTAGGCTTTTGCTACATTTGTGGCAGTACAAATACAAGCTTTAAATACTGTAGTTATATTCTGCTTTAGAAAAAAAAAAACTTTTGTGCAAGACACTACATTTTGGGCCTTTGCTGCATTTGTGACAGTCCAATACAAGTTTTAAAAACTGCAGTTTTATTCTGGTTTAAAAAAACACCCATTTTGTGCAAGAAACAACATTTGAGGCTTTTGCTATATTTGTGACAGTCCAATACAAGCGTTAAATATTGCTGTTATATTCCTGTTTTAAAAAAAACACCAGTTTTGTGCAAGACCCTACATTTGCGGCCTTTGCTGCAATTCTGACAGTCCAATACAAGCTTTAGATACGACTGTTATATTCTAGTTTAAAAAAAAAAAATAACATTTTGTGCAAGACACTAGACTTGCGGCCTTTGCTGCATTTGTGAAAGTCCAATACAAGCTTTAAATATTGTTATTATATTCTGGTATTAAAAAAACACCCATTTTGTGCAAGATTCTAGATTTGCGGCCTTTGCTGCATTTGTGACAGTCCATTACAAGCTTTAAATACTGCAGTTGTATTCTGTTTAAAAAAAAAAAACACCTATTTTGTGCAAGACACAAAATTTGGGGCCTTTGCTCTATTTGTGACAGTCCAATACAAAATCACAGAATTGCAGTGGCCAATATGGGGGGGGAACTGCTCAAACCCCAAACACTGTAGCGTGTTTCTCATTGGGCGAGCAGTCCTACCGCATGTGAACCACAGAAATATCGTGGCAGATATGGGGGAGCTGCTCAAACCCCAAACACTGTAGCGTGTTTCTCATTGGGGGAGCAGTCCCACCGCATGTAGACCGCAGCAAACGACCATCCCGAGCAATTAATGCGTACAAAGGAGGACGCCAGCGCGGTCCACATGCACCACAATAAGCATCCTACACACAGACCAGAGCATTGTGCGGATGAAAATACAATTATATAAATCACTGAAGAAAATGCACCAAAAGGATATCCCACTGACTATACTAGCTGGTCATACAAGCAGATATTAAAATCTGAGACTTTTGCCAATATATTCCTGTCAGGAAAATATCGGAGCTCATCATGCACCACGTCACGGTCACTAAGCATGGCACGGGGTCCTACCACTACGCTAACTGTGGTGTGAACACGGTCTGAAGGTGATGTAATCCAGCTCACAGCCAAGCTTCCACACAACCGCATAGCAGGACAACTAATGCAATGTGAACAAAGCAAGACTGTAAGCCACACCCATATCAGACCGTGTGATGGAGGTTTCCAGGTGCAAAGGAATGTTCAATTGCCAGATGAAGGCACATTCAATACATGATGGGCTCCGATATTTTCCTGACAGGAATATATTGGCAAAAGTCTCAGCTTTTAATATCTGCTTGTATGACCAGCTATTATATTCAGTGGCATATCCTTTTGGTGCATTTTCTTCAGTGATTTATATATTTGTATTTTCATCCACACAATGCTCTGGTCTGTGTGTAGGATGCTTTTGTGGTGCATGTGGACCGCGCTGGCGTCCTCCTTTGTACGCATTAATTGCTCGGGATGGTCGTTTGCTGCGGTCCACATGCGGTGGGACTGCTCCCCCAATGAGAAACACGCTACAGTGTTTGGGGTTTGAGCAGCTCCCCCATATCTGCCACGATATTTCTGTGGTTCACATGCGGTGGGACTGCTCGCCCAATGAGAAACACGCTACAGTGTTTGGGGTTTGAGCAGTTCCCCCCATATTGGCCACTGCAATTCTGTGATTTTGTTTTATATGTATTGAATGTGCCTTCATCTGGCAATTGAACATTCCTTTGCACCTGGAAACCTCCATCACACGGTCTGATATAGGTGTGGCTTACAGTCTTGCTTTGTTCACATTGCACTGGCTGTCCTGCTAGGCGGTTGTGTGGAAGCTTGGCTGTGAGCTGGATTACATCACCTTCAGACCGTGTTCACACCACAGTTAGCGTAGTGGTAGGACCCCGTGCCATGCTCAGTGACCGTGACGTGGTGCATGATGGGCTCCGATATTTTCCTGACAGGAATATATTGGCAAAAGTCTCAGCTTTTAATATCTGCTTGTATGACCAGCTAGTATAGTCAGTGGCATATCCTTTTGGTGCATTTTCTTCAGTGATTTATACAGTCCAATACAAGCTTTAAATACTGAAGTTATATTCTGTTTTAAAAAATAACACCTATTTTGTGCAAGGAACTACATTTTGGGCCTTTGCTGCATTTGTCACAGTCCAATACAAGTGTTAGATACTGCTCTTATATTCTGGTTTTAAAAAATCACCCATTTTGCACAAGACAAAACATTTGCGGTCTTTGCTAAATTTCAAACAGTCCAATAGAAGCGTTAAATATTGCTGTTATATTCTGGTTTTAAAAAAACACAAATTTTGTGCAAGAAACTACCTTTGCGGCCTTTGCTGCATTTGTGCCAGTCCAATACAAGCTTTAAATATTGTTGTTATATTCTGGTATTTAAAAAACACAGATTTTGTGCAAGACACTAGATTTGCAGCCTTTGCTGCATTTGTGACAGTTCAATACAAGCGTTAAATATTGTTGTTATATTCTGGTTTTAAAAAAACACCCATTTTGTGCAAGACACTACATTTGGGGCCTTTGCTGCATTTCTGACAATCCAGTACAAGCATTAAATACTGATGTTATATTTAGATTTTTTAAAAGTCACCCATTTTGTGGAAGATACTAGATTTGAGGCATTTGCTGTATTTGTGACAGTCAAATACAAGCTTTAAATACTGCAGTTATATTCTGTTTAAAAAAAAAAAAACACCTATTTTGTGCAAGACACATTTTGGGCATTTGCTGCATTTGTTACAGTCCAATTCAAGCTTTAAAAATTGCAGTTATATTTTGGTTTAAAAAACCACACATTTCGGGCAAGACACTACATTTGCGGCCATTGCTGTCTTTCTAACAGTCCAATACAAGCGTTAAATACCTGCTGTTATATTCTAGTATTAAAAAACACCCATTTTGTGCAAGACACTAGATTTGCGGCCTTTGCTGCATTTGTCACAGTAAAATACAAGCTTTAAATACTGCAGTTGTATTCTGTTTTAAAAAAAACACCTATTTTGTGCAAGACACAAAATTTTGAGCCTTTGCTGCATTTGTGAAAGTCCAATACAAGCTTTAAATACTTCAGTTATATTCTGTTTTTTTTTAAAAAACACTTATTTTGTGCATGGAACTACATTTCAGGCCTTTGCTGCATTTCTGACAATGCAGCACAAGTATTAAATTCTGATGTTTTAATTCTTTAAAAAAAAAACACCCATTTTGTGCAAGACACTTGTTTTGCGGCCTTTGCTACATTTGTGACAGTCCAATACAAGCTTTAAATATTGTTGATATATTCGGATTTTTTTTTAAAAACACCCATTTTGCTGCATTTGTGACAGTCCAATACAAGCGTTAGATACTGCTGTTATATTCTGGTTTAAAAAATTACCCATTTTGCACAAGACACTACATTTGCGGCCTTTGCTACATTTCATACAGTCCAATAAAAGAGATAAATATTACTGTTATATTCTGGTTTAAAAAAAAACACCCATTTTGTGCAAGACACAACATTTGCAGCATTTGCTGCATTTGTGCCAATCCAATACAAGCTTTAAATATTGTTGTTATATTCTGGTTTTTAAAAAAATACCCTTTTTGTGCAAGGTACTAGATTTGAAGCCTTTGCTGCATTTGTGGCAGTACAAATACAAGCTTTAAATACTGTAGTTATATTCTGCTTTACAAAAAACACCCATTTTGTGTAAGAAACAACATTTTGCTTTTGCTATATTTGTGACAGTCCAATACAAGCGTTAAATATTGCTGTTATATTCCTGTTTTTAACCACTTACCGCTAAGCTAACGCCGAAAGGCGTCATCTCTGCGGCTCCCCCAGGCTACGCTAACGCCGATTGGCGTCATCTCGCGTGAGCCGAGATTTCCTGTGAACGCGCGCGCACAGGAGCGAGCGTTCACAGGAACGCATAGTGCACAAGTTCTTCTGCAGCCTGCCGGCCGCGATCATTGGCTGGCAGGCTGTAGATTTTTGAATAGACGAATGAAATGCTTATATCAGACGCTATTTTGAAAATAGCGTCTGATATAACTGCTGACTGGTCCTCTGGTGGTCCCTTTCGCTTGGATCGACCACCAGAGGACACAGGCAGCTCAGTAAGTAGCACCAAATCACCACACTACACATTAGACATTACCCTGTCATTTATTTAACCCCTTATTTAGCACCTGATCGCCCATATTAGACTCCCTGATCACCCTGATCACCCCCTTGTCCACCCCCTGTCACTGATCACCCCCCCTGTAAGGGTCCCTTATCACCGCCAGTTAGTTAGCCACTTGTTAGGTAGTTTAGCGCCCACCGCACCGCAGTCACCGATTAGTCGCTGATTAGCGTCATCGCTGTCGCTAATCAGCAGTAGTACTATATAGTATCTGTAAGTGATCAATACTGATCGCAATCAGATCTATATAAGTACATTAGGGTCACCTTAGGTTCTACAAAAAACGCAGTGTTCGCCCGATCAGGCCTTATCTTGTGCGCACACTTGCGTTCAGTCCGCCCCACCGCAGTGACAGAATTTTTTTTTTCTGATCACTGCAAAAACACCGTAAAATCGCTGCGCCGCTATAAAGATCACTTTTGAGCTTTTTGGATCTTTATTAGCGGTCGCAGGTTTACTTCGCAAGCACTCCTTTTTGCTAGGTAGGTTTGCTCTTTTTCCTGGGTAGTCTCAGAGGAATACCCCCTAAATTTAGTGAACCCAAAATGTCAAACAAGGGGTATTCCGCTGAAGAGGCCTACAGGATTCTGGCCCTGATGGATGAAAGCGATGGGGACGACTCACCCGCTGAATCCAGTGGTTCAGAATATGAACCTGTAGACAGCAGTGGCACTCTAACCGCTAGTGAGGATGACGAGGTAGAGGTCCCTGCTACGGCCAGACGTACCCGATCCCATGTCAGGGTTCTGCCTACCCTGCATGATGACCCTCATTTGCAGCAGAGTGGTGCTAGCGCTGATCTTGTTTATGGTGCGGCATACACCAGCAGCGCAGCACATCCTGGACCTTCTACCAGCACTGCCGTATTCCCTGGTGAAGTGGCGAGCACCAGAAGGGCAGTTCCAGCTGGTACGGTGGCACGTGCAGTAACTCCCCTGTCGCAGCCACCACGTTCACAGGCCCGTAGAACCCTTAGTCTCCCAGAGGTGCTGGCAAATCCCAATTGGCACTCCCCTGCTTCCGCCGCACCCGTTTTGCCCCCTTTCACCGCCCAGTCTGGAGTTCGCGTGGAGACGGCTCATTTAGGATCGGCCCTTCAGTTTTTTGAGCTGTTCTTCACCGCGGATCTCTATGACCTAGTTGTGGCAGAAACCAACCGCTACGCCACACAGTTTATTACCGCCAATCCGGAAAGCTTCTATGCCCAGCCTTTCCGGTGGAAACCAGTCACCGTTTCCGAGTTAAAAAATTTTTTGGGCCTTCTCCTCAGCATGGGTCTAACAAAAAAAAATGTATTGCGGTCATATTGGTCTAAAGACCCAATACATTACATGCCCATGTTCTCTGCTACAATGTCAAGGGCACGTTTTGAGGCCATCATGTGCTTTATGCATTTTACAGACAATAGCACCTGTCATCCAAGAGGCCACCCTGCTTATGACCGGCTCCATAAAATTCGGCCCCTCATAGACCATTTGTCATCCAGATTTGCAGATGCGTATACCCCTAATCAAAACATCTGCATAGACGAGTCCCTAGTACATTTTACCGGGCGCCTTGGCATAAAACAGTACATCCCCAGAAAGCGCGCCCGTTATGGGGTCAAACTGTATAAGCTCTGTGAAAGGGCCACAGGCTATACATATCGTTTTAGGGTCTATGAGGGAAAAGACTCAAAACTGGAGCCGGTCGGATGTCCTGACTACCTGGGGAGCAGTGGCAAGATTGTCTGGGACTTGGTGTCACCCTTACTCCACAAGGGGTACCACTTATACGTGGACAATTTTTACTCAAGCGTGGCCCTCTTTGGGCACTTACATCTAGTCGGAATTCAATGCTGTGGCACCGCGCGACCTAGTCGCCGGGGCTTCCCCCAACGGCTCGTTAGTACCTGACTTGCACGGGGGGAGAGGGCTGCCTTGTGTGACCAAGAACTGCTCGCGGTGAAGTGGAGGGACAAGAGGGACGTTTACCTTCTGTCCACCATTCACGCAGACACGACTGTCCAAATTGAACGGGCAACTGGAGTCATTGTGAAACCCCTCTCTGTCCATGACTATAACCTTCACATGGGAGGAATGGACTTCAATAACCAGATGTTGGCTCCCTATTTAGTTTCCCGACGCACCAGACGCTGGTATAAAAAGGTGTCTGTTTATTTAATTCAATTGGCGATGTATAATAGTTTTGTTCTCTACAGTAAGGCTGGGAGAACAGGATCCTTCCTAAAATTCCAGGAAGAGATCATTTCGGAACTCCTGTATCCAGGAGGGTCCATGCCCCAAGGCCCTGATGTAGTGAGCCGGCTACATGGCAGACACTTCCCGTCTGTCTATCCTGGTACCCCAACTCAACGTTCCCCAAGAAAAAGATGTCGTGTCTGCAGCAGGGGTGGAATAAGGCGTGACACCACCTTTTTTTTGTCCTGACTGTCCTGACCAGCCTGCCCTATGCATAGGGGAGTGTTTCCGCAAGTTCCACACTCAGGTACACTATTAGTGTAGGGATCGCGTGACACAGGACAGGCACACAGGGCTATTAGGGCCCTTTCACACAGAGCTGCTACAAACCTCTCCTTTCACCTGGGACAAAGTGCATAATGTACTTCGCCACATCTCTGGGCGATTTGCGCTTTGCACATTGTCCCATGGGGAAGGAGAGGTTTGTCCTATAAAGGTAAAAAAACAAAAAAACAAAAAAAAAATCACCGGTAAGCAAAAAAGTTATTGTTCTGTTTCAAAAGTTAATAAAAGTTAATGTTCTCTAAAGTTAATGTTAATAAATTTATTGCGTTGCGGCCTGTTTTTTTTTTTTTTTTTTTTTTACCTTCTAGGTGGACCAAGCGATCAAGCAGCTGCAGCACTGATGTGCATTCTGACAGAAGCATTGCGATGCTGTCAGATTACACGCAAGTCGGTGTATGCGGCGCTGCAAGACGAGATTTCTCCTCTGCAATAAAAGATACGTTTGCCGAGGCATATGAGCTGAGGAGGCGGCGGTGTTCATATACTTTGGCAAACACTTTGTATATATATAAAAAAAAAAAAAATCCCGGCAATGATTTATTTATCCACATCGATTGATGTGAATGGATAAATCTGGTTTGCCAGGGCATACGAGCTAAGTGGGTATGGATGTTGGGCGGAGCTCCTATGTCCTGGCAGACGCCTTTCCCCTCCTTTTTCTTTTTGGCAGAGATTTTTTTATCCACATTGATCGATGCGAATGAAGAAATCTGTGCCGTTCATTTTTTCTTTCAGCCCAGAGGCTGAACGGAAAAAAAAAAATCTCATTACCTGTATGCTCAATATAAGGAGAATAGCAGAAACTCCTAATGCTGGGCATACATGTAATGATTGCGGAGACCCTCAAATGCCAGGGCAGTACAAACACCCCACAAATGACCCCATTTTGGAAAGAAGACACGCCAAGGTATTAGCTGAGGGGCATATTGAGTCCAGGAAAGATTGAAATTTTTGTCCCAAGTTAGCGGAAAGGGAGACTTTGTGAGAAAAAACGAAAAAAATCAATTTCCGCTAACTTGTGCCAAAAAAAAAAAAAATTCTTTGAACTCGCCATGCCCCTCATTGAATACCTTGGGGTGTCTTCTTTCCAAAATGGGGTCACATGTGGGGTATTTATACTGCCCTGGCATTTTAGGGGCCGTAAAGCGTGAGAAGAAGTCTGGGATCCAAATGTCTAAAAATGCCCTCCTAAAAGGAATGTGGGCCCCTTTGCGCATCTAGGCTGCAAAAAAGTGTCACACATGTGGTATCTCCGTACTCAGGAGAAGTTGGGGAATGTGTTTTGGGGTGTCATTTTACATATACCCATGCTGGGTGAGATAAATATCTTGGTCAAATGACAACTTTGTATAAAAAAAATGGGAAAAGTTGTCTTTTGCCAAGATATTTCTCTCACCCAGCATGGGTATATGTAAAATGACACCCCAAAACACATTCCCCAACTTCTCCTGAGAACGGAGATACCACATGTGTGACACTTTTTTGCAGCCTAGGTTGGCAAAGGGGCCCACATTCCAACAAGCACCTTTCGTATTTCACCGGTCATTTTTTACAGAATTTGATTTCAAACTCCTTACCACACATTTGGGCCCCTAGAATGCCAGAGCAGTATAACTACCCCACAAGTGACCCCATTTTGGAAAGAAGACACCCCAAGGTATTCCGTGAGGGGCATGGCGAGTTCCTAGAATTTTTTATTTTTTGTCACAAGTTAGTGGAAAATGATGATTTATTTTTTTTTTTTTTTCTTACAAGTCTCATATTCCACTAACTTGTGACAAAAAATAAAAACTTCCATGAACTCACTATGCCCATCACGAAATACCTTGGGGTGTCTTCTTTCCAAAATGGGGTCACTTGTGGGGTAGTTATACTGTCCTGGCATTCTAGGGGCCCAAATGTCTGGTAACAAGTTTGAAATCAAAATGTGTAAAAAATGCCCTGTGAAATCCGAAAGGTGATCTTTGCAATGTGGGCCCCTTTGCCCACCTAGGCTGCAAAAAAGTGTCACACATGTGGTATCTCCGTACTCGGGAGAAGTTGGGGAATGTGTTTTGGGGTGTCATTTTACATATACCCATGCTGGGTGAGAGAAATATCTTGGCAAAAGACAACTTTTCCCATTTTTTTATACAAAGTTGGCATTTGACCAAGATATTTATCTCACCCAGCATGGGTATATGTAAAATGACACCCCAAAACACATTCCCCAACTTCTCCTGAATACGGTTATACCACATGTGTGACACTTTTTTGCAGCCTAGGCGGGCAAAGGGGCCCACATTCCAACGAGCACCTTTCGGATTTCACCGGTCATTTTTTACAGAATTTGATTTCAAACTCCTTACCACACATTTGGGCCCCTAGAATGCCAGGGCAGTATAACTACCCCACAAGTGACCCCATTTTGGAAAGAAGACACCCAAAGGTATTCGCTGATGGGCATAGTGAGTTCATAGAGCTTTTTATTTGTTGTCACAATTTAGTGGAATATGAGACTTTGTAAGAAAAAAAAAAATCATAATTTTCCGCTAACTTGTGACAAAAAATAAAAAGTTCTATGAACTCACTATGCCCATCAGCGAATACCTTAGGGTGTCTACTTTCCAAAATGGGGTCATTTGTGGGGTGTTTGTACTGTCTGGGCATTGTAGAACCTCAGGAAACATGACAGGTGCTCAGAAAGTCAGAGCTGCTTCAAAAAGCGGAAATTCACATTTTTGTACCATAGTTTGTAAACGCTATAACTTTTACCCAAACCATTTTTTTTTTACCCAAACATTTTTTTTTATCAAAGACATGTAGAACAATAAATTTAGAGCAAAATTTATATATGGATGTCGGTTTTTTTTGCAAAATTTTACAACTGAAAATTTTGAAAAAGGTGAAAAAGGTCATTTTTTTGCAAAAAAATCGTTAAATTTCGATTAATAACAAAAAAAGTAAAAATGTCAGCAGCAATGAAATACCACCAAATGAAAGCTCTATTAGTGAGAAGAAAAGAAGGTAAAATTCATTTGGGTGGTAAGTTGCATGACCGAGCAATAAACCGCTAAAGTTGTGGAGTGCCGATTTGTAAAAAAGGGCCTGGTCTTTAGGGGGGTTTGGTCCTTAAGTGGTTAAAAAAAACACCGGTTTTGTGCAAGACACTACATTTGC
The DNA here is from genome assembly GCF_905171765.1 of Bufo bufo. Classification (NCBI taxonomy): domain Eukaryota; kingdom Metazoa; phylum Chordata; class Amphibia; order Anura; family Bufonidae; genus Bufo; species Bufo bufo. The sequence goes on from NC_053393.1 coordinate 297,766,686, forward strand.
GCCTTTGCTGCTTTTGTGACAGTCCAATACAAGTTTTAAAAACTGCAGTTTCATTCTGGTTTAAAAAAAAACACCCATTTTGTGAAAGAAACAACATTTGAGGCTTTTTCTGTATTTGTGACAGTCAAATACAAGCGTTAAATACAGCTGTTATATTCCTGTTTTAAAAAAAACACAGGTTTTGTGCAAGACACTACATTTGCAGCCTTTGCTGCAATTCTGACAGTCCAATACAAGCTTTAGATACGGCTGTTATATTCTAGTTTTAAAAAAAACACCCATTTTGTGCAAGACACTAGATTTGCGGCCTTTGCTGCATTTGTGACAGTACAATACAAGCTTTAAATATTGTTATTATATTCTGGTATTTAAAAAAACACCCATTTTGTGCAAGATACTAGATTTGCGGCCTTTGCTGCATTTGTGACAGTTAAATACAAGCTTTAAATACTGCAGTTATATTCTGGTTTAAAGAAAAACGCCATTTTGTGCAAGACACTACATTTGCGGCCTTTGCTGCAATTCTGACAGTACAATACAAGCTTTAGATACGGCTGTTATATTCTAGATTTAATAAAACACCCATTTTGTACAAGATACTAGATTTACTGCCTTTGCTGCATTTGTAACAGTCAAATACTAGCTTTAAATACTGCAGTTATATTCTGTTTTAAAAAAACACCCATTTTGTGCAAGACACTATATTTGGTGCCCTTGCTACATTTCTGACAGTCCAATACAAGTGTTAAATACAGCTGTTATATCATGGTTTTTTTAAAAAACACCCATTTTGTGCAAGACACTAGATTTGCGGATTTTGCTGCATTTGTGACAGTCCAATACAAGCTTTAAGTTATATTCATTTTATTTATTTTTTTAAAACACCTATTTTGTGCAAGACACTACATTTTGGGCCTTTGCTGCAATGATGACAGTCCAATGCAATCTTTAAATATTGCAGTTATATTCTGGGTTTAAAAAAAACACACCCATTTTGTGCAAGCTTTAAATATTGTTGTTATATTCTGGTATTCATAAAAAAAACATTTTGTGAAAGAGACTAGATTTGTGGCCCTTGCTGCATTTGTGAATAGTTCAATACATGCTTTAAATATCGTTGTTATATTATTTAAAAAAAAAAAAAAACATTTTGTGCAAGATACTAGATTTGAGGCCTTTGCTGCATTTGTGACAGTCAAATGCAAGCTTTAAATACTGCAGTTACATTCTGATTAAAAAAAAACAAAACATTTTTTGCAAGACTTTACATTTCAGGCCTTTGTTGCATTTCTGACAATCCATTACAAGCATTAAATACCAATGTTATATTTATGTTTTAAAAAAGACACCTATTTTTTGCAAGATACTAGATTTGAGGAGTTTGCTGCATTTGTGACATTCCAATACAAGCTTTAAATACTGCAGTTATATTCGGTTATAAAAAAAAAATCGCTTATTTTTTGCAAGACACTAAATTTTGGGCCTTTGATGCATTTGTGACAGTCCAATACAAACTTTAAAAACTGAAGTTACATTCTGATTTAAAAAAACACCCATTTTGTGCAAGACACTATATTTGCGGCTTTTGCTGTATTTGTGACAGTCCAATACAAGGTTTATATATTGCTGTCTTATTCCTATCTGAAAAAAAAACACAGATTTTGCGCAAGACACTAGATTTGCGGCCTTTGCTGCATTTCTGACAGTCCAATACAAGCTTTAAATACTGCAGTTCTATTCTAGATTTTATTTAAAACACCCATTTTGTGCAAGACACTAGATTTGCGGCCTTTGCTGCATTTGTGTCAGTACAATACAAGCTTTAAATATTGTTGTTATATTCTGGTTTTAAAAAAACACCCAATTTGTGCAAGACACTCAAAAATGCAGCAAAGGCTCAAAATGTAAAGTCCAATACAAGCTTTAAATACTGCAGTTATATTCTGGCTTTAAAAAAACACCCATTTTGTGCAAAACACAACTTTTGGGGCCTTTGCTACATTTCTGACAGTCCAATACAAGCGTTAAATACCGCTGTTATATTCTGGTTTTTAAAAACACCGGTTTTGTGCAAGACACTAGCAGGGCCGGACTGGGACAAAAAATAGGCCCAGGCATTTTTGACTGAGCAACCCAATCACATGACCCCCAACGGGCCCCACCCCCTTGCAGTCTAGGGTCCGAGGCAAAACCGGAAGAACAATTGAGGGGCAGGGCCAGCCACCAGTAAGATAGGAAGGCTTCAGCCAACACACAAGCTTTGCAACAACCAACATACAGACCTTGCAACAATATAGGAAGCTACAGAAAAGTCTTATAATATCCTCAGTGGATCTCAACCTCCCCATCCTCCACACCCTGTACAGGTCAGTGCCCCCGAAATAGCACTCACAGTTCTCCAGCAACTCTGGCAAATACCACCAATTCCGTACACAAGCGAACCACAACACCACCTCACTGACAGCTTTTTCCTGGTCTGTCAAAGACAATACTCTATTGGCTGGGAAGTCTGCTGTGATACGCAATTTCCTCTCCAAATTGAAAGCTTTGTTGGTAGCAGAGAATGCTGACACTCAGGTGGATACTTGCAGAATGTGGAGCTAGCATACAGGTAATAAAATGTTATCAGAGGCAGAGCAGACAGATGTAAACGAGCGCCGATCTGTCAGGTACTAGTGCAGTATGCATCAGCCTGCTCAGATGACCAACGCTCGTTTACATCTGCCTGCTCAGCCTCTGAGCAGGGCAATGAGAGGGAGGAGCTACCTCAACATGTGCATCAAGCATAACGGCCGTGCCCGGGAAATGGAATAGCGGCCGTGCCCGGGAATAGCGGCCGTGCCCGGCCGAACACAATCAGGCTAACCAGGGCTCAAGTCCTGTGAAAAAAAGTGTGGGAACTCACCCAAGTGCCTCCGCGTGATGTCACATCGCGCGGCGTTCGCAAAGGGCAGGGGAGGTCGGCTGGAGCAAGCAAGTACTGTATTTTTTGCCCTATTAGACGCACCGGCCCATAAGACGCACCTAGGTTTTAGAGGGGGACAATAAGAAAAAAATATTTTTCATTACACCTCAGGTCAGACCACCAATCAGACCCCCAATGTTAATCAGACCTCACCCCCAATAAGATCCCCAATGTTAATAAGACCTCAGATCACACCTCAGCTCAGACCCCAATATGAATGACCCCCAATCAGACCTCAGATAAGAGCCCCATGCCTCATAGCAGCCCCCAGTGCCTCTCCAGCAGCCCCCAGTGCCTCTCATCAGCCCCCCAGTGCCTCTCATCAGCCCCCCAGTGCCTCTCATCAGCCCCCCAGCGCCTCTCATCAGCCAGTAATAACAGTCCCCCCAATCATGTGCCAGTAATAACAGCCCCCCCAATCATGTGCCAGTAATACCAGGGCCCCCCTAATCATGTGCCAGTAATACCAGGGCCCCCCCAATCATGTGCCAGTAATACCAGGGCCCCCCAAATCATGTGCCAGTAATACCAGGGCCCCCCCAATCATGTGCCAGTAATACCAGGGCCACCCCAATCATGTGGCAGTAATACCAGGGCCCCCTCAATCATGTGCCAGTAATTCCAGGGAGGCCCCCATTATGTGCCAGTAATAACAGGGCCCCCCCATTATGTGGCAGTAAAAAAACTAAGTATTGTATATAGTTAAAAAAAAAAATTAACACTTATACTTACCTCTTTGGAGCGATGCGATGCAGGCCTCTTCTGGCCTGTGTCCCGACTCCAGCGCTGTACGGCTCAGGCGGCGCGAGTAGTGCCGGCAGCCTATCAGAGGAATAGGAAAGGGACACACCTCCCTGCCCTGCTCCTCCGCACAGCCTTCTGTTTGTATCGCTGTCCTGAGGACAGCGATACAAACAGATCACTATGGAGATGAGCACTTTGCTTCCACAATGGAAGCGCTCATCTCAGTGCCTGCCCCGCCGCCGTCGCACACACTGCCGCTGGGGGGGATTTGAACAAACCTGTCCCCCGCGGCCACCGCATTATTTCCTGGGGGGGATCCGTCCCGCCCGCTTCCTACACCGATGGTTCCCACCCGTTCAACCTCGACTCGAGCCCTGAGGCCGTCTCGACTCGAGCCCTGAGGCGGCCCAGCCCACGGGTCAAATGCCCGGTCTGCCCTATGGCCAGTCCGGCCCTGGACACTAAATATACAGACTTTGCTGCATTTGTGACAGTCCAATACAAGCTTTAAATACTGCAGATATATTCTGGTTTTAAAAAAACACCCATTTTGTTCAAAACAAAACATTTGCGGCCTTTGCTGCATTTGCGACAGTCCAATACAAGCATTAAATACTGCTATTATATTCTGGTTTTAAAAAAACACCCATTTTGTGAAAGACATTACATTTGCGGCTTTTGCTGCATTTGTGACAGTCCAATACAAGAGTTAAATACCGCAGTTATATTCTGGTTTTAAAAAAACACCAATTTTGTGCAAGACGCTACATTTACGATCTTTGCTGCAGAACGCTACATTTACGATCTTTACATGCTTTAAATATTGTTGTTATATTCAGTTTTTTTTTAAAAACACCCTTTTTGAGCAAGGTACTAGATATGAGGCCTTTGGTGCATTTGTGGCAGTACAAATTCAAGCTTTAAATACTGTAGTTATATTCTGCTTTAAAAAAAAGACACCTATTTTGTGCAAGACACAACATTTTGGGGCTTTGCTGCATTTGACACATTCCAATACAAGCTTTAAATACTGCAGTTATATTATTATTTTTTTTTAATCACCTATTTTGTGCCAGACATTACATTTTGGGCCTTTACTGCATTTGTGACAGTCCAATACAAGTTTTAAAAACTGCAGTTTCATTCTGGTTTAAAAAAAAAACCACCCATTTTGTGAAAGAAACAACATTTGAGGCTTTTTCTGTATTTGTGACAGTCAAATACAAGCGTTAAATATTGCTGTTATATTCCTGTTTTAAAAAAACACAGGTTTTGTGCAAGATACTACATTTGCAGCCTTTGCTGCAATTCGGACAGTCCAATACAAGCTTTAGATACGACTGTTATATTCTAGTTTAAAAAAACAGCCATTTTGTGCAAGATTCTAGATTTGCGGCCTTTGTTGCAATTCTGACAGTCCAATACAAGCTTTAGATACAGTTGTTATATTCTAGATTTAAAAAAAAACACCCATTTTGTGCAAGATACTAGATTTGCGGCCTTTTCTGCATTTGTGACATTCCTATACAAGCTTTAAATAATACAGTTAAATTCTGGTTTAAAAAAACACCCATTTTTTGCAAGACACTACATTTGGGGCCTTAGCTGCATTTCTGACAATCCAGTACAAGCATTAAATACCGATGTTATATTTTGATTTAAAAAAAAGTCACACATTTTGTGGAAGATACTAGATTTGAGGCATTTGCTGTATTTGTGACAGTCAAATACAAGCTTTAAATACTGCAGTTATATTCTAGTTTAAAAAAAACTCCTATTTTGTGCAAGACACAACATTTTGGGCATTTGCTGCATTTGTTACAGTCCAATTCAAGCTTTAAAAATTGCAGTTATATTTTGGTTTAAAAAACCACACATTTTGGGCAAGACACTACATTTGCGGCCTTTGCTGCATTTGTGACAGTAAAATACAAGCTTTAAATACTGTAGTTATATTCTGTTTTAAAAAAAAAACACCTATTTTGTGCAAGACACTAAATTTTGAGCCTTTGCTGCATTTGTGACAGTCCAATACAAGCTTTAAATACTGCAGTTATATTCTGTTTTAATAAAAACACTTATTTTGTGCAAGTCACTACTAGAGTTGAGCGAACACCTGGATGTTCGGGTTCGAGAAGTTCGGCCGAACTTCCCGGAAATGTTCGGGTTCGGGATCCGAACCTGACCCGAACTTCGTCCCGAACCCGAACCCCATTGGAGTCAATGGGGACCCGAACTTTTGGGCACTAAAAAGGCTGTAAAACAGCCCAGGAAAGAGCTAGAGGGCTGCAAAAGGCAGCAACATGTAGGTAAATCCCCTGCAAACAAATGTGGATAGGGAAATGAATTAAAATAAAAAAAAAAAAAAAAAAAAATTGACCAATATCAATTGGACAGAGGTCCCATAGCAGAGAATCGGGCTTCACGTCAGCAGAGAATCAGTCTCTTCATGCCATAGCAGAGAATCTGGCTTCATGTCAGCAGAGAATCAGTCTCTTCATGCCATAGCAGAGAATCTGGCTTCATGTCAGCAGAGAATCAGTCTTCATGTCATAGCAGAGAATCAGTCTCTTCATGTCATAGCAGAGAATCAGGCTTCACGTCACCCACCACTGGAACAGGCCACTGTCACATATTTAGGCCCAGGCACCCAGGCAGAGGAGAGAGGTCCCATAACAGATATTCAGGCTTCATGTCAGCAGAGAATCAGTCTTCATGTCATAGCAGTGAATCAGGCTTCACGTCACCCACCACTGGAACAGGCCACTGTCACATATTTAGGCCCAGGCACCCAGGCAGAGGAGAGAGGTCCCATAACAGAGATTCAGGCTTCATGTCAGCAGAGAATCAGTCTTCATGTCATAGCAGAGAATCAGGCTTCACGTCACCCACCACTGGAACAGGCCACTGTCACATATTTAGGCCCAGGCACCCAGGCAGAGGAGAGAGGTCCCATAACAGAGATTCAGGCTTCATGTCAGCAGAGAATCAGTCTTCATGTCATAGCAGAGAATCAGGCTTCACGTCACCCACCACTGGAACAGGCCACTGTCACATATTTAGGCCCAGGCACCCAGGCAGAGGAGAGAGGTCGCGTAACAGAGAATCTGGCTTCATGTCAGCACAGAATCAGTCTTCATGTCATAGCAGAGAATCAGGCTTCACGTCACTCACCACTGGAACAGGCCACTGTCACACATTTAGGCCCCGGCACCCAGACAGAGGAGAGGTTCATTCAACTTTGGGTTGCCCCGCAATATAATGGTAAAATGAAAATAAAAATAGGATTGAATGAGGAAGTGCCCTGGAGTACAATAATATATTGTTAAGGGGAGGTAGTTAATGTCTAATCTGCACAAGGGATGGACAGGTCCTGTGGGATCCATGCCTGGTTCATTTTTATGAACGTCAGCTTGTCCACATTGGCTGTAGACAGGCGGCTGCGTTTGTCTGTAATGACGCCCCCTGCCGTGCTGAATACACGTTCAGACAAAATGCTGGCCGCCGGGCAGGCCAGCACCTCCAAGGCATAAAAGGCTAGCTCTGGCCACGTGGATAATTTGGAGACCCAGAAGTTGAATGAGGCCGAACCATCATTTAGTACGTGTAGGGGTGTGCACAGGTACTGTTCCACCATGTTAGTGAAATGTTGCCTCCTGCTAACACGTTCCGTATCAGGTGGTGGTGCAGTTAGCTGTGGCGTGGTGACAAAACTTTTCCACATCTCTGCCATGCTAACCCTGCCCTCAGAGGAGCTGGCCGTGACACAACTGCGTTGGCGACCTCTTGCTCCTCCTCTGCCTTCGCCTTGGGCTTCCACTGGTTCCCCTGTGACATTTGGGAATGCTCTCAGTAGCGCGTCTACCAACGTGCGCTTGTACTCGCGCATCTTCCTATCACGCTCCAGTGTAGGAAGTAAGGTGGGCACATTGTATTTGTACCGGGGATCCAGCAGGGTGGCAACCCAGTAGTCCACACACGTTAAAATGTGGCCAACTCTGCTGTCGTTGCGCAGGCACTGCAGCATGTAGTCGCTCATGTGTGCCAGGCTGCCCAGAGGTAAGGACAAGCTGTCCTCTGTGGGAGGCGTATGGTCATCGTCCTGTGTTTCCCCCCAGCCACGCACCAGTGATGGGCCCGAGCTGCTTTGGGTGCCACCCCGCTGTGAACATGCTTCATCCTCATCCTCCTTCACCTCCTCCTCATCCTCGTCCTCCTCGTCCTCCAGTAGTGGGCCCTGTCTGGCCACATTTGTACCTGGCCTCTGCTGTTGCAAAAAACCTCCCTCTGAGTCACTTCGAAAAGACTGGCCTGAAAGTGCTAAAAATGACCCCTCTTCCTCCTCTTCCTCTTGGGCCACCTCCTCTTCCATCATCGCCCTAAGTGTTTTCTCAAGGAGACATAGAAGTGGTATTGTAACGCTGATAACGGCGTCATCGCCACTGGCCATGTTGGTGGAGTACTCAAAACAGCGCAACAGGGCACACAGGTCTCGCATGGAGGCCCAGTCATTGGTGGTGAAGTGGTGCTGTTCCGTAGTGCGACTGACCCGTGCGTGCTGCAGCTGAAACTCCACTATGGCCTGCTGCTGCTCGCACAGTCTGTCCAGCATGTGCAAGGTGGAGTTCCACCTGGTGGGCACATCGCATATGAGGCAGTGAGCGGGAAGGCCGAAGTTACGCTGTAGCGCAGACAGGCGTGCAGCAGCAGGGTGTGAACGCCGGAAGCGCGAACAGACGGCCCGCACTTTATGCAGCAGCTCTGACATGTCAGGGTAGTTGCGAATGAACTTCTGCACCACCAAATTCAGCACATGCGCCAGGCAAGGGATGTGCGTCAAACCGGCTAGTCCCAGAGCTGCAACGAGATTTCGCCCATTATCGCACACCACCAGGCCGGGCTTGAGGCTCACCGGCAGCAACCACTCGTCGGTCTGTTGTTCTATACCCCGCCACAACTCCTGTGCGGTGTGGGGCCTGTCCCCAAAACATATGAGTTTCAGAACGGCCTGCTGACGTTTACCCCGGGCTGTGCTGAAGTTGGTGGTGAAGGTATGTGGCTGACTGGATGAGCAGGTGGAAGAAGAGGAGGAGGAAGCCGAGTAGGAGGAGGAGGCTACAGGAGGCAAAGAATGTTGCCCTGCGATCCTTGGCGGTGGATAGACGTGCACCAAACTGCTCTCCGCCTGGGGCCCAGCCGCCACTACATTTACCCAGTGTGCAGTTAGGGAAATATAGCGTCCCTGGCCATGGTTACTGGTCCACGTATCTGTGGTTAGGTGGATCTTGCCACAGATGGCGTTCCGCAGTGCACACTTGATTTTATCGGACACTTGGTTGTGCAGGGAAGGCACGGCTCTCTTGGAGAAGTAGTGGCGGCTGGAAACAACATACTGTGGGACAGCAAGTGACATGAGCTGTTTGAAGCTGTCTGTGTCCACCAGCCTAAATTACAGCATTTCATAGGCCAGTAGTTTAGAAATGCTGGCATTCAGGGCCAGGGATCGAGGGTGGCTAGGTGGGAATTTACGCTTTCTCTCAAATGTTTGTGAGATGGAGAGCTGAACGCTGCCGTGTGACATGGTTGAGATGCTTGGTGACGCAGGTGGTGGTGTTGGTGGTACATCCCATGATTGCTGGGCGGCAGGTGCCAACGTTCCTCCAGAGGCGGAGGAAGAGGCCGAGGTGGCGGCAGCAGCAGAAGAGGCCGAGGCGGCAGCAGCAGAAGAGGTAGAAGGGGGAGCCTGAGTGACTTCTTTGTTTTTAAGGTGTTTACTCTACTGCAGTTCATGCTTTGAATGCAGGTGCCTGGTCATGCAGGTTGTGCTAAGGTTCAGAACGTTAAAGCAGGCGGAGTCTCTTGGCGGCGGGTGTTCTGATTTGGCCCACTGCTCCCTCTTTTGCTACGCTGTTGGCTCGGTCTCACCACTGCCTCTTCCTCCGAACTGTGAAAGTCAGTGGCACGACCTTCATTCCATGTGGGGTCTAGGACCTCATCGTCCCCTGCATCGTCTTCCACCCAGTCTTGATCCCTGACCTCCTGTTCAGTCTGCACACTGCAGAAAGACGCAGCAGTTGGCACCTGTGTTTCGTCATCATCAGAGACGTGCTGAGGTGGTATTCCCATGTCCTCATCATCAGGAAACATAATTGGTTGTGCGTTAGTGCATTCTATCTCTTCCACCCCTGGGGAAGGGCTAGGTGGATGCCCTTGGGAAACCCTGGCAGCAGAGTCTTCAAACAGCATAAGAGACTGCTGCATAACTTGAGGCTCAGACAGTTTCCCTGATATGCATGGGGGTGATGTGACAGACTGATGGGCTTGGTTTTCATGCGCCATCTGTGCGCTTTCTGCAGAAGACTGGGTGGGAGATAATGTGAACGTGCTGGATGCACTGTCGGCCACCCAATTGACTAATGCCTGTACCTGCTCAGGCCTTACCATCCTTAGAACGGCATTGGGCCCCACCAAATATCCCTGTAAATTCTGGCAGCTACTGGGACCTGAGGTAGTTGGTACACTAGGACGTGTGGCTGTGGCAGAACGGCCACGTCCTCTCCCAGCACCAGAGGGTCCACTAACACCACCACGACCATGTCCACGTCCGCGTCCCTTACTAGATGTTTTCCTCATTGTTACCGTTCACCACAATAAGAAAAATATTATTCGGGCCAATGTATTGAATTAAAATTCAGGCCTTTTTTTACAGACACCGAACACTATCTGGCTATCTATTTAGGTACCATATTACACTAATACAGGCACACCAGTAATGACAGATTTAGCTGAATATAAATGTGAGGCCTATTTTTTAGGCGCTGGGTGACAGGTGTACGTTTAATCACAGAATTAGACTTGGATCTGCACTGTAGCGTGTGTGTTAAGTTTTTGAGAATGACCCTATCAGCACCTTGAATCTAATATACCCTTTTAGGGATAGATTTAAAGTAGGCCTGATACAGCAGAAACCACTAATTTTGAGAATTGCAAATTTGGGAATTGTTTTTCAACCCAGAACAAAAACTGTGCTTTGACGGTCACAAAAAATAACTTGACCAGCTAAAACAGTACAGATTTGGATGAATATAAATGTGAGGCCTATTTTTTAGACGCTGGGTGACAGGCTCAACTTGCCCCTGATGTAGTATATGTCCAAAAAATAACCACACTATTGATGGTTAAATGCACTTGATGAAAGCTTGACCCTGATGTAGGATATAGCAAAAAATAACCACACTATTGATGGTTAAATGTACTTGGTGGTAGCTTGTGCTGGCGCACCACAAGCCACAAAATGGCCGCCGATCACCCCAGAAAAAAGTGATATAAAAACGCTCTGGGCAGCCTAAAATCAGTGAGCAATTGAATATCAGCACTTCAATGATCCACAGCTGTAGATCGATCACTGAATGAAGTCTTTTGGAGGAGTTAATCTGCCTAATCTCGCCCTAACGTATCAGAGTGACGTGCAGCGCTACGTGACCCAAGCTTATATAGAGGCTGGGTCACATGCTGCACTGGCCAATCACAGCCATGCCAATAGTAGGCATGGCTGTGATGGCCTCTTGGGGCAAGTAGTATGATGCTTGTTGATTGGCTGCTTTGCAGCCTTTCAAAAAGCGCCAAGAAAGCGCCGAACACCGAACCCGAACCCGGACTTTTACGAAAATGTTCGGGTTCGGGTCCGTGTCACGGACACCCCAAAATTCGGTACGAACCCAAACTATACAGTTCGGGTTCGCTCATCCCTAAAAAACACCCATTTTCTGCAAGACACTACATTTTCAGTCTTTGCTACATTTTTGACAGTCCAATACAAGCGTTAGATACTGCTGTTATATTCTGGTTTTAAAAAAACACCCATTTTGTGCAAGACACTACATTTTAAGTCTTTAATGCATTTGTGACAGTCTAATACAAGCTTTAAAAACTGTAGTTATAGTCTGTTATTTTAACAACACCCATTTTGTGCAAGACACTAGATTTGTGGCCTTTTCTGCATTTGTGACAGTCCATGACAAGCTTTAAATACTGCAGTTATATTATGTTTTTTTAAAAACACTCTTTTTGTGCAAAACACTACATTTGCGGCTTTTGCAGCATTTGTGACAGTCCAATACAAGCTTTAAATACTGCAGTTATATTCTGGTTTTAAAAAAACACCCATTTTGTGCTAGATAATACATTTGCGGCCTTTGCTTCATTTGTGACAGTCCAATACAAGTGTTAGATACTGCTGTTATATTCTGGTTTAAAAAAAATAAAAACAGCCATTTTGTGCAAGACACTAGATTTGAGGCATTTGCTGCATTTGTGATAATCCAATACAAGCTTTAAATATTGTTGTTATATTCAGGTTTTAAAAAAACACCCATTTTGTGCAAGACACTACATTTTGGGCCTTTGCTGCATTTGTGACAGTGGAATACAAGCTTAAAATAATGCAATTATATTCTGGTATTAAAAAAACTAACATTTTGTGTAAGATAAAAGATTTGCGGCCTTTGATGCAATTCTGAAAGTCCAAAACAAGCTTTAAATACAGCTGTTTTATTCTGATTTAAAAAAACACCCATTTTGTGCAAAATACTACATTTTTGGTCTTTGCTGCATTTGTGAGTCAAATACAAGTGTTAAATACCGCAGTTATATTCTGGTTTTAAAAAAAAAACACCCATTTTGTGGAAGTCACTACATTTAGTGCCTTTTCTTCATTTGTGACAGTCCAATACAAGAGTTAAATACCGCTTTTAAATTCAGGTTTTAAAAAAATACCCATTTTGTGCAAGACACTACATTTGCGGCCTTTGCTTCATTTGTGACAGTTCAAAACAAGTGTTAGATACTGCTGTTATATTCTGGTTTTTAAAAAAAAACACCCATTTTGTGCAAGACACTACATTTGCGGCCTTTGCTGCATTTGTCACTGTCCAATACAAGCGTTAGATACTGCATTTATATTCTGGTAAAAAAAAAAACACCCATTTTTTGCTAGATAATACATTTGCGGCCTTTGCTTCATTTGTGACAGTCTAATACAAGTGTTAGATACTGCTGTTATATTCTGGTTTTTAAAAAACACCAATTTTGTGCAAGACACTGCATTTGCGGCCTTTGTTGCATTTGTGACGGTCCAATACAAGTTTTAAATATCGCTGTTATATTCTGGTTTTTAAAAAAAACACCCATTTTGTGGAAGACACTACATTTAGTGCCTTTTCTTCATTTGTGACAGTCCAATACAAGAGTTAAATACCGCTTTTAAATTCAGGTTTTAAAACAAGTCCAAAACAAGTGTTAGATACTGCTGATATATTCTGGTTTAAAAAAAATAAAAAAACATTTTGTGCAAGACACTATATTTGCCGCCTTTGCTGCATTTGTGACAGTCCAAAACAAGTTTTAAATATCGCTGTTATATTCAGTTTTTTTTTTTTAAACACCCATTTTGTGGAAAACACTACATTTGCGGCCTTTGCTGCATTTGTGAGTCAAATACAAGTGTTAAATATCGCATTTATATTCTGGTTTTAAAAAAACACCCATTTTGTGCTAGATAATACATTAGCGGCCTTTTCTTCATTTGTGACAGTCCAATACAAGTGTTATATACTGCTGTTATATTCTGGTTTAAAAAAAAACACCCATTTTGTACAAGATACTAGATTTGCGTCATTTGCTGCATTTGTGATAATCCAATACAAGCTTTAAATATTGTTGTTATATTCAGGTTTAAAAAAAAACACCTATTTTGTGCAAGACACTACATTTTGGGCCTTTGCTGCATTTGTGACAGTGCAATACAAGCTTTAAATAATGCTGTTATATTCTGGTATTAAAAAAACTAACATTTTGTGCAAGATACTAGATTTGCGGCCTTTGATGCATTTGTGACAGTCCAATACAAGCTTTAAATACAGCTGTTTTATTCTGTTATTTAAAAAAACACCCATTTTGTGCAAGACACTACATTTGTGGCCTTTGCTGCATTTCTGATAGTCCATTCTAAAAGTTAAATACTGTTGTTATATTCTGGTTTTTTTTAAAACACCAATTTTGTGCAAGAGACTAGATTTGCGGCCTTTGCTGCATTTGTGACATTCTATGACAAGCTTTAAATACTGCATTAATATTCTGGTTTTAAAAAAACACATTTTGTGCAAGACATAAGATTTGCGGCCTTTGCTACATTTGTGACAGTCCAATACAATCTTTAAATATTATTGTTATATTCTGGTATTAAAAAACACCTATTTTGTGCAAGACACTACATTTGCGGCCTTTGCTGGATTTGTGACAGTCCATTATAAGCGTTAAATACTGTTGTTATAGTCGGTTTTATAAAAAACACCAATTTTGTGCAAGACATTACATTTGCGGCCTTTCCTGCATTTGTGACAGTTCAATACAAGCGTTAGATACTGCTGTTATATTCTGGTTTTAAAAAAACACCCATTTTGTGCAAGACATTAGATTTGCGGCCTTTGCTGCATTTGTGACTGTCCAATACAAGCGTTAGATACGGCATTTATATTCTGGTTTAATAATAAAACACCCATTTTGTGCTAGATAATACATTAGCTGCCTTTGCTTCATTTGTGACAGTCTAATACAAGTGTTAGATACTGCTGTTATATTCTGTTTTTTAAAAAAACACCAATTTTGTGCAAGACACTGCATTTGTGGCCTTTGCTTCATTTGTGACAGTCCAATACAAGTGTTAGATACTGCTGTTATATTCTGGTTTAAAAATAAATTACCCGTTTTGTACAAGACACTAGATTTACGGCATTTGCTGCATTTTTGATAATCCAATACAAGCTTTAAATATTGTTGTTATATTCAGTTTTTTTTTAAAAACACCCATTTTGTGCAAGACACTACATTTTGGGCCTTTGCTGCATTTGTGACAGTGCAATACAAGCTTTAAATAATGCAATTATATTCTTGTATTAAAAAAAAAAAACATTTTGTGCAAGATACTAGATTTGTGGCCTTTGATGCATTTGTGACAGTCCAAAACAAGCTTTAAATACAGCTGTTGTATTCAGTTTTTTTTTAAAAAAACACCCATTTTGTGCAAGACATTAGATTTGTGCCCTTTGCTACATTTGTGACAGTCCAATACAATCTTTAAATATTATTGTTATATTCTGGTATTTAAAAAAAACACCTATTTTGTGCAAAACACTACATTTGTGGACTTTGCTGCATTTCTGACAGTCCAATACAATCATTAGATAGTGCTGTTATATTCTGGTATAAAAAAACACCCATTTTTTGCTAGATAACACTTTTGTGGCCGTTGCTGCATTTCTGACAGTCTATTACAAGCGTTAAATACTGCTGTTATATTTCGATTTAAAAAAACACCCATTTTCTGCAAGACACTACATTTTCGGTCTTTGCTGCATTTTTGACAGTCCAATACAAGTGTAAAATACCATAGTAATATTCTGGTTTTAAAAAAAAAACATTTTGTGCAAGACACTACATTTGCGGCCTTTAATGCATTTGTGACAGTCTAATACAAGCTTTAAAAACTGCAGTTACATTCTGGTTTTTTAACAACATGCATTTCGTGCAAGACACTAGATTTGTGGCCTTTGCTGCATTTGCGACATTCCAAGACAAGCTTTAAATACTGCATTTATATTCTGCTTCAAAAAAAAAAAAAACACCCATTTTGTTCAAGACAGTATATTTGTGGTCTTTGCTTCATTTGTGACAGTCCAATACAAGTGTTAGATACTGCTGTTATATTCTGGTTTAAAAATAAAACACCCATTTTGTGCAAGACACTAGATTTGCGGCCTTTACTGCATTTGTGATAATCCAATACAAGCTTTAAATATTGTTGTTATATTCAGATTTTTTTTTAAAAACACCCATTTTGTGCAAGACACTACATTTTGGGCCTTTGCTGCATTTGTGACAGTGCAATACAAGCTTAAAATAATGCAATTATATTCTGATATTAAAAAAACAAACATTTTGTGCAAGATAATAGATTTGTGGCCTTTGATGCATTTGTGACAGTCCAATACAAGCTTTAAATACAGCTGTTTTATTCAGTTTTTTAAAAAATAAAAACCATTTTGTTCAAGACATAAGATTTGTGTCCTTTGCTACATTTGTGACAGTCCAATACAATATTTAAATATTATTGATATATTCTGATATTTAAAAAAAACACCCATTTTGTGCAAGACACTACATTTGCGGCCTTTGCTGCATTTGTGACAGTCCATGACAATCTTTAAATACTGCAGTTATATTGTGGCTTTAAAAAAACACCCATTTTGTGAAAGACATTAGATTTGCGGTCTTTGCTACATTTGTGACAGTCCAATACAATCATTAGATAGTGCTGTTATATTCTGGTTTTTAAAAAAACACCCATTTTGTGCAAGACACTACATTTGCGGCCTTTAATGCATTTGTGACAGTCTAATACAAGCTTTAAATACTGCAGCTATATTCTGGTTTAAAAAATAAACACCCATTTTGTGCAAGACACTACATTAGCGGCCTTTGCTACATTTGTGACAGTCCAATACAATCTTTAAATATTATTGTTATATTCTGATATTTAAAAAAAACACCCATTTTGTGCAAGACACTACATTTGTGGTCTTTGCTGCATTTCTGATAGTCCATTCTAAAAGTTAAATACTGTTGTTATATTCTGTTTTTTTTAAGACTGTTGGTAGTTAGGGATTAACCCCATAGGGGATGGGCCACCCGGTCAGGCCTCTTCACAACCCATTACCTTAAATAAGAGACTGACAACCAATTTACTTTTAATTCTGGGAGATGATCGGCCACAGCTTACTTTATTTAATGATAACACCATAACTGTAAATGGCGCAGTATGCCAGCCGCTGGCCTCCCAGCGGGCAAGTCTGCCTTGTGCCATAACCAAACTCCATACTAAATTCTATACCACCAGCTGTGACTTATTTTCATATCATAAATAACTTATATTTATTTCTGTCATCATCTTTCATTTCTTTTCTTTATTTTTTTTTATTTTTTATTTATTCATTTTTATATATATATATATATTTTTTTTTTGAAAACAAAAGAATACCTCGCTTGAGGAACAACGGATGCAATCCGTCCAAACCAACCATCTACGGGGAGGGCGGGTGGGGAACCAACGCATCCACCGTCAAGAGGAAGTGGGAAGCTTGCTCCCAGGAATATATAGACCTTCAGCACCGCCCCCCATTCCACAGACTCATGGGAAGGCTCCGTTAACTCCTTACAATCCTTCCTTGCTCTTAAACCTTAAAGGGGCCATGACCCTCCCTCTTAACACGGGGCAAAGGGGATAGGGAAGTACCCCCCAGTCTCTTATCACCCTCCATAGGCTGTCGGGTGCTCCCCAAACACCAATTTTGTGCAAGAGACTAGATTTGCGGCTTTTGCTGCATTTGTGACATTCTATGACAAGCTTTAAATACTGCATTAATATTCTGGTTTTAAAAAAACACATTTTGTGCAAGACATAAGATTTGTGGCCTTTGCTATATTTGTGACAGTCCAATAAAATCTTTAAATAATATTGTTATATTCTGGTATTAAAAAACACCCATTTTGTGCAAGACACTACATTTGCGGCCTTTGCTGCATTTGTGACAGTCCATTATAAGCGTTAAATACTGTTGTTATAGTCGGTTTTATAAAAAACACCAATTTTGTGCAAGACATTAGATTTGCGGCCTTTCCTGCATTTGTGACATTCCATGACAAGCTTTAAATACTGCAGTTATATTGTGGTTTTAAAAAAAAAACACCCATTTTGTGCTAGATAATACATTTGCGGCCTTTGCTTCATTTGTGACAGTCTAATACAAGTGTTAGATACTGCTGTTATATTCTGTTTTTTAAAAAACACCAATTTTGTGCAAGACACTGCATTTGCGGCCTTTGCTGCATTTGTGACAATCCAATACAAGTTTTAAATACCGCTGTTATATTCTGGTTTTAAAAAAAAAACACCCATTTTGTGGAAGACACTACATTTGCGGCCTTTGCTGCATTTGTGACAGTCCAATACAAGCGTTAGATACTGCATTTATATTCTGGTTTTAAAAAAACACCCATTTTGTGCTAGATAATACATTAGCGACCTTTGCTTCATTTGTGACAGTCCAATACAAGAATTATATACAGCTGTTATATTCTGGTTTAAAAATAAAACACCCGTTTTGTACAAGACACTAGATTTACGGCATTTGCTGCATTTTGATAATCCAATACAAGCTTTAAATATTGTTGTTATATTCAAGTTTTAAAAAAAAAAACAACCCATTTTGTGCAAGACACTACATTTTGCGGCCTTTGCTGCATTTGTGACAGTACAATACAAGCTTTAAATACTGCAGTTATATTCTGGTATTAAAAAAAACAAACATTTTGTGCAAGATAAAAGATTTGCGGCCTTTAAAGCAATTCTGAAAGTCCAAAACAAGCTTTAAACACAGCTGTTTTATTCTGATTTAAAAAAAAAACACCCATTTTGTGCTAGATAATACATTAGCGGCCTTTGCTTCATTTGTGACAGTCCAATACAAGTGTTAGATACTGCTGTTATATTCTGGTTTAAAAATAAAACACTTATTTTGTGCAAGACACTAGATTTACGGCATTTGCTGCATTTGTGATAATCCAATACAAGCTTTAAATATTGTTGTTATATTCAGGTTTTAAAAAAACACCCATTTTGTGCAAGATACTACATTTTCGGTCTTTGCTGCATTTGTGAGTCAAATACAAGTGTTAAATACCGTAGTTATATTCTGGTTTTAAAAAAAAAACACCCATTTTGTGGAAGTCACTACATTTAGTGCCTTTTCTTCATTTGTGACAGTCCAATACAAGAGTTAAATACCGCTTTTAAATTCAGGTTTTAAAAAAACACCCATTTTGTGCAAGACACTACATTTGTGGCCTTTGCTTCATTTGTGACAGTTCAAAACAAGTGTTAGATACTGCTGATATATTCTGGTTTAAAAAAATAAAACACCCCTTTTTGTGCAAGACACTACATTTGTGGCCTTTGCTTCATTTGTGACAGTTCAAAACAAGTGTTAGATACTGCTGATATATTCTGGTTTAAAAAAATAAAACACCCCTTTTTGTGCAAGACACTACATTTGCGGCCTTTAAAGGATTTGTGAATGTCCAATACAAGCGTTAGATACTGCATTTATATTCTGGTTTTTAAAAAAACATCCATTTTGTGCTAGATAATACATTTGCGGCCTTTGCTTCATTTGTGACAGTCTAATACAAGTGTTAGATACTGCTGTTATATTCTGGTTTTTAAAAACACCAATTTTGTGCAAGACACTGCATTTGCGGCCTTTGCTGCATTTGTGACAGTCCAATACAAGTTTTAAATATCGCTGTTATATTCTGGTTTTTAAAAAAAACACCCATTTTGTGGAAGACACTACATTTAGTGCCTTTTCTTCATTTGTGACAGTCCAATACAAGAGTTAAATACCGCTTTTAAATTCAGGTTTTAAAAAAACACCCATTTTGTGCAAGACACTATATTTGCGGCCTTTGCTTCATTTGTGACAGTCCAAAACAAGTGTTAGATACTGCTGATATATTCTGGTTTAAAAAAAAAAACACCCATTTTGTGCAAGACACTACATTTGCGGCCTTTGCTGCATTTGTGACTGTCCAATACAAGCATTAGATACTGCATTTATTTTCTGGTTTTAAAAAAACATCAATTTTGTGCAAGACACTATATTTGCCGCCTTTGCCGCATTTGTGACAGTCCAATACAAGTTTTAAATATCGCTGTTATATTCTGTTTTTTTTTAAAAACACCCATTTTGTGGAAGACACTACATTTGCGGCCTTTGCTGCATTTGTGACAGTCCAATACAATCATTAGATACTGCATTTATATTCTGGTTTTAAAAAAACACCCATTTTGTGCAAGACACTAGATTTGCGTTATTTGCTGCATTTGTGATAATCCAATACAAGCTTTAAATATTGTTGTTATATTCAGGTTTTTAAAAAAACACCCATTTTGTGCAAGACACTACATTTTGGGCCTTTGCTGCATTTCTGACAGTCCAATACAAGCTTTAAATACTGCAGTTATATTCTGGTATTAAAAAAATAAACATTTTGTGCAAAATACTAGATTTGCGGCCTTTGATGCATTTGTGACAGTCCAAAACAAGCTTTAAATACAGCTGTTTTATTCTGTTTTCTTTAAAAAAAAAACACACATTTTGTGCAAGACATTAGATTTGTGCCCTTTGCTACATTTGTGACAGTCCAATACAATCTTTAAGTATTATTGTTATATTCTGGTATTTAAAAAAACACCCTTTTAGTGCAAGAAACTACAATTTGTGGACTTTGCTGCATTTCTGACAGTCCAATACAATCATTAGATAGTGCTGTTAGATATTGGTTTAAAAATACACCCATTTTTTGCTAGATACTACTTTTGCAGCCATTGCTGCATTTCTGACAGTCTATTACAAGCATTAAACACTGCTGTTATATTCTGATTTTAAAAAAAACCACAAATTTTCTGCAACACACTACATTTTCGGTCTTTGCTGCATTTTTGAAAGTCCAATACAAGTGTTAAATCTACAGTAATATTCTGGTTTTAAAAAAAACACCCATTTTGTGCAAGACACTACATTTGCGGCCTTTAATGCATTTGTGACAGTCTAATACAAGCTTTAAATACTGTAGTTATAGTCAGTTTTTTTAACAACATGCATTTTGTGCAAGACACTAGATTTTTGGCCTTTGCTACATTTGCGACATATCATGACAAGCTTTAAATACTGCAGTTATATTATGTTTTTTTAAAAACACCCATTTTGTCCAAGATACTACATTTGCGGCCTTCCAATACAAGCATTAAATAATGCAGTTATATTCTGGTTTTAAAAAAACACCCATTTGGTGCAAGACACTACATTTGCTGCCTTTGCTGCATTTGTGACAGTCCAATACAAGCGTTAGATACTGCATTTATATTCTGGTTTAAAAAAACACCATTTTGTGCTAGATAATACATTAGCGGCCTTTGCTTCATTTGTGACAGTCTAATACAAGTGTTAGATACTGCTGTTATATTCTGGTTTTTAAAAAACACAAATTTTGTGCAAGACATTAGATTTGCGGCCTTTGCTGCATTTCTGACATTCCATGACAAACTTTAAATACTGCAGTTATATTTTGGTTTTAAAAAAGCTCTCATTTTGTTCAAGACATTAGATTTGTGGCATTTGCTACATTTGTGACAGTCCAATACAAGTGTTAGATACTGCATTTATATTCTGGTTTTAAAAAAACACCCATTTTGTACAAGACACTAGATTTGCGTTATTTGCTGCATTTGTGATAATCCAATACAAGCTTTAAATATTGTTGTTATATTCAGGTTTTTAAAAAAACACCCATTTTGTGCAAGACACTACATTTTGGGCCTTTGCTGCATTTGTGACAGTCCAATACAAGCGTTAAATAATGCAGTTATATTCTGGTATTAAAAAAACAAACATTTATTGCAAAATACTAGATTTGCGGCCTTTGATGCATTTGTGACAGTCCAAAACAAGCTTTAAATACAGCTGTTTTATTCTGTTTTCTTTAAAAAAAAAACACATTTTGTGCAAGACATTAGATTTGTGCCCTTTGCTACATTTGTGACAGTCCAATACAATCTTTAAGTATTATTGTTATATTCTGGTATTTAAAAAAACACCCATTTAGTGCAAGAAATATACTGATACTACATTTGCGGCCTTCCAATACAAGCATTAAATAATGCAGTTATATTCTGGTTTTAAAAAAACACCCATTTGGTGCAAGACACTACATTTGCTGCCTTTGCTGCATTTGTGACAGTCCAATACAAGCGTTAGATACTGCATTTATATTCTGGTTTAAAAAAACACCATTTTGTGCTAGATAATACATTAGCGGCCTTTGCTTCATTTGTGACAGTCTAATACAAGTGTTAGATACTGCTGTTATATTCTGGTTTAAAAAAAAAAAAACATTTTGTGCAAGACAGTAGATTTGCGGCCTTTGATGCAATTCTGACAGTCCAAAACAAGCTTTAAATACAGTTGTTTTATTCTGAGTTATAATGGAAGTCAATGGGGACGGATCCGATGAAGATGACACCATATGGCTCAATCTTCAAGCGGATCCGTTCCCCATTGACTTTCAATGTAAAGTCTGAACGGATCCGCTCAGGCTACTTTCTGACTTAGAAAATTTTCTAAGTTATAATGCAGACAGATCCGTTCTGAACGGATGCAAACATCTGCATTATCAGAGCGGATCCGTCTGATGAAACATCAGACGGATCCGCTCCGAACGCTCGTGTGAAAGTAGCCTTAGATACTGCATTTATATTCTGGTTTTAAAAAAAAACATCTATTTTGTGGAAGACACTACATTTGCGGCCTTTGCTGCATTTGTGACGGTCCAATACAAGTTTTAAATATCGCTGTTATATTCTGTTTTTTTTTTAAAAACACCCATTTTGTGGAAGACACTACATTTAGTGCCTTTTCTTCATTTGTGACAGTCCAATACAAGAGTTAAATACCGCTTTTAAATTCAGTTTTTAAAAAAACACCCATTTTGTGCAAGACACTACATTTGCGGCCTTTGCTGCATTTGTGACAGTCCAAAACAAGCGTTAGATACTGCATTTATATTCTGGTTTTAAAAATAAAAAAAACATTTTGTGCTAGATAATACATTTGTGCCCTTTGCTTCATTTGTGTCAGTCCAATACAAGTGTTAGATACTGCTGTTATATTCTGGTTTTAAAAAAAAAAACACCCATTTTGTGCAAGACACTAGATTTGCATCATTTGCTGCATTTGTGATAATCCAATACAAGCTTTAAATATTGTTGTTATATTCAGGTTTAAAAAAAAACACCCATTTTGTGCAAGACACTACATTTTGGGCCTTTGCTTCATTTGTGTCAGTCCAATACAAGTGTTAGATACTGCTGTTATATTCTGGTTTAAAAAAAAAAAAAAAAAACATTTTGTGCAAGACACTAGATTTTGGGCCTTTGCTGCATTTGTGACAGTACAATACAAGCTTTAAATAATGCAATTATATTCTGGTATAAAAAAACTAACATTTTGTGCAAGATACTAGATTTGCGGCCTTTGATGCATTTGTGACAGTTCTGAAAGGGCCCCTGGTTTGTCTGTGGGTGAACCTCCGGCCGGGCAACCACTGAAGACCAATACACGTTGATAGGTTTAAAATGGTTGTTACTTTATTCTGACATTGTAGACAATTTATAGATACAAACCACAAGATTACCATACAAACCACAAGATTATCATATACCTCCCCTAAGCTTAATCCAATCAGGTAATGAAAAAGTCATGATAATTTCGTAAAAACAAGGTACATATGTGACGCATTTATAATTCTTAGTACTCAGATATCTAACCACAATCTTTGTTGATTTCAGCTTTGTTCAAATATTTCTCGGAATTATCTTTGTTTATCTTGTACCATCTTGTACCAACATTTGCCTGAGCAAACGTTTTTTACTTATCTAAACCACAGGTGAACGTCAATATACAAAAAAATGCTTATATATATGTATATAACTCATATTGCAGTAAATGTAAAATATATGTCTAATGCACATGTTAGATATATGTGTAACAGGTATATATGTGCATATATATGTTTCTGCAGCTATGATGCCATGCATTTGGCAATTCTCTCTTCAGGTACCTCTATTACAAATGTGGCTTTCTTTTGCTAAAGCATGCATATCTCTTTCTAGCCATGCGGTTTTGAGCTCCAGACAGCCATTTCCTGTTCAGCTTGTGTTACTAGACCTTGTTGTCATAAGAGTATAAAATATTTCCTTTAAAGAAGAACTCTGCATATTTAATACAAGCATAGAAGCTGAATTAATATATATATATGTGAACGTGTGTGGATACAGACATTATTTCCTTACAATCCCCTCTTTGATCATATGGAATTCCCATTCCATGTGATCACTCCTTATACCACACACCAATTCTCGATATCTTTCTCAGGGTACTTCCCTTTTTAAGGGTGACAGTTTCATTCTCTGAATCATCTGCTTACTAAACGGTTCAGGAAAGTTTTGATCTTTCAAGTCCTCAGTCTCTAGTTCATTGGTATACTCCCTGAACATAAATTCTTCCTCATACTAGTCCTGCATAGTCTTTGGATCCTTTGGACAGAGTGGTTTTGGATAGCCTCTTAGCCATCGCTCATATCTACTTTGCAGGCTTGGGGGTATGATCAAAGCCATTTCCTTTGTAGGCATCTTGTCCGGAAGACTCATGTTTGTCCGGGGAATTTCTTGAGGACTCCTTCTGGTGTCTACTTGAGCCGGCTGGCGTGTATCCACTGTGGACTCTGGTCAGTAAGGACAGCCGTTCGAGCAACTCTTAGAACCTCAAATGGACCTTGGTATATCGGACCAGTCTTGTGGCGGGCAGCTAGTTGTTTCACCAGAACTTTGTCTCCGGGCAAGAATGGATGAGTTGGGTCTGTGGAAAGAGAAGGAAAGGTGACAGCAACCTTATCATAATTTTCTGAGAGTATACCTACCAAGTGTTTCACGTACTGTTCCTGCAAGGCAAAAATGTTACTGTCAGTATCCGATTCCTCACGGGTATTAGGGGGTCGACCGAATAACACTTCATAAGGTGACAACCCTGTTTGTTTATTTGGTGTCGTTCTTATTTGGTAGAGAATGGCGGGTAGAAATTTCAGCCAATCTTTCAATGTTCCTGAAGTAGCCTTTTCTAACCTATCCTTAATGGTTCTGTTCATTCTTTCCACTACTCCTGCACTTTGCGGGTGGTAGGCTATATTGAGTTTCCACTGGAAACCCAAAATCTTTGTCAGTTCTTGTATTAGTTTGGACTGGAAAGCAGGTCCCTGATCTGAATGAATTACCCGAGGAAGTCCATACAGTGAAATCCATTGATTTATCAATGCCCTAGCTGTCACACCAGCTGTTTCTCCTGAAGTAGGTATGGCTACACACCATCCGGAGAACCTACAGACTATTACAAGCAGATATCTTATATTCCCGGGTTGCTTTGGCATGTGTGTATAATCCATCTGCAAATCTTGCAGAGGGCCTGTAGGGGGTGGTAGATTCCCATGTCTCCCGTGTGCTTTTCCTTGAACATTATTCTGTGCACAAGTCATGCATGAGTCGACCAGATCGTCTATCAATCTCTGCAATTGGTGGGTACAGAACAGTGACTTGTAATGTTCTGATATGTACTGTTTTCCTAAATGTCCAGGACCATGAAGATAAGATATTAGGAGCGGTGCTGATGCAGTAGGAACCCCCAATATCCGATCTTTTGTCCACATACTTGTACCTGTCGTCTGCAGTCCCTGAGATTTCCAGTACTTGATGTCCTCACTGGTAGACTGTTTCTGAAGTTGATATACTACTGACTCCCAGTTTTCACTTTCAAAGTCTGTCATGAATAATAACTTATTTTCCCTTCTCGTGTCTCTCTTGGCTGCCATTTTTGCTGCTCTATCTGCTAGGTTGTTTCCCATAGCTTGATAATCTCCTTTTGCAGAGTGTCCTTTCACTTTTATCACACTTATGGCTTCTGGTAATTGAATTGCATGTAGCAAGTAATCTATGTATTTCTGATTCGCTACCTTCTTCCCGTCTGCTGAGATATACCCCCTATTTTTCCATATTAATGCATAATCATGCACTGTTCCAAATGCATAGCTACTATCAGTATAAATATTCACTTTGTGTCCTGCGAATATTTCACAGGCTCTTGTGAGCGCTACTAACTCAGCTTGTTGTGCCGAAGTTGTGACAATTGGTTCAGCTTCTATCACTTGATTTGGGAGCATGACCACTGCGTAACCTGTTTGGTATGTCCTGTCATCTGGTCTTGTGCATGATCCATCCACAAAAACATCTATACTGCCAGTCTTTGGTGTGTCCTTTAAATCCTCCCTAGGTGTTGTGCATGACAAGATTATTTCATCACATCTGTGTTCAGGTATTGGGTCTACTTGTTCGTCAGAACCTTCACGCTTAAGTCTCAAAAGTGTATGCAAAAATCTTATCACTGGTGAGGTGTCTGGACATGTCTTTATCAACAGGTTTGCCATACTGAGTAATATGGTCTCATATCCGGACAGTCTCTGAGCTGTCATGCGTTGTGTGGTCATGTTTTGAAGGAGGGACAAGACTGTATGAGTGGTGAAAAGTTCCATTATATTTCCATGGACTATCTTAGTAGCATCCTTTACTGACATAGCCGCGGCTGCTAGTGCTTGGAGACAGTGAGGCATTCCAAGAACTACAGGAGGTAATTTTCTCGATAGGTATGAAACTGGCCTGTTTTTCCCCCCATGTGTTTGTGTCAAAACCGCTGCATAGGTTTCTCCCGATACCACACAGTATAATTGGAATGGCTTTCCATAATCTGCCAGGGCCAAGGCTGGGGCTTGGGTCAGGGACCGAATCAATCTCTCAAAGGCTTCTACTCTGTCCTCTGTCCACTCCACTACCTTTGGTGCTTCTGTGAGTGTAGTTTTTCTTAGGATTGAATCCCAATGGGAGCAATCGGGAATCCACTGCCTACAATACACTATTGACCCTAGAAAGGACAGCATTGTAGCTTTGTCCCTCGGCCTGCTTAGGGATTTCACTGCCTTGACTCTAGCGGGTGAGATCTTTCTCTCTCCTGCCTCTATTATGCACCCCAGATACTCTACCTGGGTACTTGCATATTGGATTTTCTTCTTCGAGGCCAGGTGTCCTTTGCTTGCCAAATGGTCTAATAAACTCAGTGAATCTATTTCGCAGGCTTCTAACTCCGAATTGGAGAGTAAAAGGTCGTCTGTGTACTGTATTAAGGTGGATCCCCTCTTTGGTTCCCAATCTTCCAATGTAGCCTTTAATACAATAGAAAAGGCTGCTGGGCTATCCCCAAGACCTTGTGGGAGACGGGTCCAAGTCACCTGACCATTATCAGCCCACTGAAAAGCAAAAAGATTTTGTGCATCCCAAGCCACTGGTATGGAAAAGAACGCATTACTGAGGTCAACTACAGTGTAGTATCTGGATCCCGCAGGAATGGCCCCAAACACAGCTGTAAGATCTGCCACCAAGGGGGGAAGTGGGATAATTGCCTTGTTTACCTTCCTTAGATCCTGTACCAGCCTCCATGTGCCATTAGCCTTTTTTACAGGATTTATCGGGGAATTCCAGGGACTGACAATTTTCCTAAGAATTCCCATCTGCAAGTATTTCTCAATTTGTGGCTTTATACCCTCTAACTTTTCCTCACTCAATGGGTATTGTTTTTGAAAGGTTGGCATAACCCCCTCCTTCAAACAGGGCCGGTAGGGCTCACAGTTAATCCTTCCTACTGAGTCTTTACATTTTGCCCAAATTGGATGATTTTCCAGGGACATTGGTATGCTTAAAAAGAACCCATTCATGTCACGTCTCTTTGGGTTTGTCAGGTCACATTTCATTGAGGTTGCTGTCAGTCTTCCTTTTTTGTCAAAGACTAATGAAATCTGTAATGCTGCCATTAAATCCCTTCCTAATAGGCAAACGGGGCATTCTAGTAGGACTGCAAAAGACATGTGCGTCACTAGTTCCCCCGTAAGAGTACAAACCGGGAGCGGTGCTGTCACCTTATGTATCACTGTCGTCCCATTTATACCCATAGAACTTCCTTCGGTGCATTTATTATTAATGAAGTCTATTTTGTTTACACTTGAAGTCGTTGCTCCGGTGTCAAGCAGCAAATTAACTTTAATACCATCAATTTGCAGTATTACTTGTGGTAAGACTTGCCAATCAGTTGGAACAAAATGCATGATGAAGGATGGGACTCGTTCTGGGCACCCCTAATAGTAATTGTTCCCCCGTGGGGACGGGTACTGTCATTTCTTGCTGTCTTTCCTGTTGTCTGGGCCCCCCTCGGTAGTCAGAGGTGCCTCTCCCTCTGTATTCTCTCCTATCTTCGTCTCTCACCTTTGGACATTCCCGCCTCCAGTGACCTAGACTCCCACAAATGAAACAGCCCTGTCTCTGATTTCTTTCTACTCTTCCCAGGTAATCTGCCTGGCCCCTACTTCTCGGACCTCTTCTATTATTCCTTCCCCGGGAGAAACCTGACATCATCATGTAATTGCTTTCCCCATTTGACAATATAGACTCCTGTTGTATGTCCTGCTGCACTAACAATGGAAATACTCCTCCCTTTTGATTGAAAACACCAGAGGCCGAGCGTTTTGCTATGTCATCCATAAATTCTGTCACTGATTGAGTAAGCCATTCGTTATTCATTCGTTATTCACTAATTTTATTAGCTGCGTTGTCTTAGGGTCCCCATTTGTCATACATGTAGTCTTGAACAATTCAGGTGAATTCATTCCTGTACTACTGTAGAGGTCCAACAGTCTCTTACAGAAACTATAAAAATCCTCTTTCGGCTCTTGTTTTGTATTTAGCATTGTGTGTAAGCCTGAATCCCCTTTGTATCTTTTCATCCATTCTACTCCTATCTTATCCCAAAACTTCTTCCAAACCTTGGGGCCATCTCTCTCTCCTCCATCCCTAACTTCTTTTTCTGATGCCCTCATTATCTTTTCTGGATCGATTTGGGAGCCAGTGTCTGGGTCTATGGCTGATAGTATTATCTGAATATCCTCCAAAGTTAAATGGCTCCCTGCGGTATACTTCTGCAGAAACATAGCTGCTGCTCTAGGGTCCTTTTTTGGATTGGGGCACATATCTTTCAGTTCCTTCATTAATCCTAAAGGAAGAGGGATATGGACTTCAGTGCTACCCACAGTAATCATGGGAAGCCGCAGTTGTGTGCCTTCCCTATCCCCTTCCTCAGGTGTTAGAGTGAGTTTGGAAAATTCATCTGTCAGGGGTTGGATTACTCCAGGTATTCTAGGGCTGGAGGTTGCCAGGGGAATTCCAGGTTCCAAACTGTCCGCCTCTATTTGTGTTTCTATTCCTGTCTTCCTACCGTACTCTTCCTGAGCCCTGGTTTCCCAGTCCTTCTTCACCCTCCAGTACTCCTGTCTTAGTTTTTCTATCTCGGTCAGCAGCTGTTTTTTTTTGTTAGTCACAGCTCTGGTTCTGCCACACTCTCCTCCCAAAATGCCGTTTAATTCATCTATCTGTTGCTCACTAGGAAGGTCAGTATCATCTGGGTCCTCGTGATCATATATTACGGGAAAGACATCCTGAAGGGGAAGTTGTTTAATGTGGACTATGTCTGTCTTTAGTTTATCCCTCAGTTGAATCAGCTCATGTACATAACTGCCCATGCTTTCTCTATATTCTTTTCTTTTTTCCTTAGCCTGTTTGACTTGTGGAGTCACATCTGCTTGTTCCATAAGTGCTGCTGCCACTATAACTGCAGTACTCAAAAGGGAATCTCTATCCCCCAAATCCGGGTACAGCCCAGTTCTCTTTTGATTCTCACCAGAAAATAATAATAATTCTGGTGCGGTTGCTTGTTTTGGACAGGGGACCTTATCATAAGGGTCTTGTAGCATGTCCTCTGTAGGGACAGCTGGGAGTATTGCCTTTTGTGGTTCTAATACCGTCACGTCATATGCCGGTGGCTTTTCTGGCAAGGAGGGCAGAATTTCTGACCATGGAACTCCTTCCTTTTTACTCATTTTCCCCCTGTTCTGTTTTAAGTATATGTGATGGGTTGGTGGAAATCTCTTTCTGTACTCTTTTAATGCCTTCTCCCATTTCTTAAAACATGTTTTCATATAATCTTCATCCCAGGCACCAACGGGATAGTTATATTTTGGGTGAAACCCCACCATTTTTTTAACCTCCTCCCAGTCTGCTTCATTGCGAGGACCCACATCGCTGATCTGCGTAATACACAGTTGCTGACTGCGGTCACAGATATTTACCCAAAATAGATCAGTTACACTAATCCCACAGGTGCCTGATACAAAATGTAACGGTGTGGGTCTGGTCTCTGACTCACCATCCAGATCCTTTCCCACGCCGTTACCCATAATGTTTAATGAAATGGACAATGAACTCTATATATATATATTTTCAAGCAACAAACAGTGGGGTAGAAATAGCAGCAATTAAATAGCAGGAAGTAATTGTGTTAGTACTGTTATGTTGAGAATCAATTAAGCCAGCACAATCAGATTTTCCAGTAGCACAATATTCTTATAACACGTGTAAAATATCTAATATGGGCAACACCATTTACAAACTTAATAGACCGCAGTAATCAATGTCACTTTCCAAGTTTTAACTGTACAGTTATGTTCAATAAACAATTCACTCCACAGACAATCCTAGTGAGTTAGAAACCAACATCTGCATTCAGATGTATGCGTTTCCCTCACCTTTTTTTCCATATGTATTCCTTTCCTTATACATATTCCGGGTACCTTGTTTCCTTGTTTCACATAAATCCAGAGTTATCCTTTAACTCAATCACATAAATCCAGAGTTATCCTTTAACTCAATAAACCGTCAAATGAGAGACTAATTCTCACTTGAGAAATCCCTGCCAACGTTCGAAGAGACTAGTTCTACATTCGAAAAATTCCCTGCCATCAATATGATGTCTGTTCCTGGAACAACATCCCCTGCCAACCACTGTGCCTATAGGAGACGCCGCTCCTATCAGGATACGCAGAACACTGAGTGCTGCCTCGTGTCTGTCCCACAGTCCTATGAACACTAAACTAACCTGCCACTATAACCTGCCATCCAGTATACATCAGATATTTACCGTATCCAGGAGAGAAACATTCCAACCAACATAAGCAGTGGCAGAAATTATTTACTCACCTGGATAGTCAGTGAACCATCATCTGCTACCAATTGAAAGGGCCCCTGGTTTGTCTGTGGGTGAACCTCCGGCCGGGCAACCACTGAAGACCAATACACGTTGATAGGTTTAAAATGGTTGTTACTTTATTCTGACATCGTAGACAATTTATAGATACAAACCACAAGATTACCATACAAACCACAAGATTATCATATACCTCCCCTAAGCTTAATCCAATCAGGTAACGAAAAAGTCATGATAATTTCGTAAAAACAAGGTACATATGTGACACATTTATAATTCTTAGTACTCAGATATCTAACCACAATCTTTGTTGATTTCAGCTTTGTTCAAATATTTCTCGGAATTATCTTTGTTTATCTTGTACCATCTTGTACCAACATTTGCCTGAGCAAACGTTTTTTACTTATCTAAACCACAGGTGAACGTCAATATACAAAAAAATGCTTATATATATGTATATAACTCGTATTGCAGTAAATGTAAAATATATGTCTAATGCACATGTTAGATATATGTGTAACAGGTATATATGTGCATATATATGTTTCTGCAGCTATGATGCCATGCATTTGGCAATTCTCTCTTCAGGTACCTCTATTACAAATGTGGCTTTCTTTTGCTAAAGCATGCATATCTCTTTCTAGCCATGCGGTTTTGAGCTCCAGACAGCTATTTCCTGTTCAGCTTGTGTTACTAGACCTTGTTGTCATAAGAGTATAAAATATTTCCTTTAAAGAAGAACTCTGCATATTTAATACAAGCATAGAAGCTGAATTAATATATATATATATATATATATATATATGTGAACGTGTGTGGATACAGACATTATTTCTTTACAAGTCCAAAACAAGCTTTAAAAACAGCTGTTTTATTCTGTTTTCTTTTTTAAAAAAAAAACCATTTTGTGCAAGACATTAGATTTGTTGCCTTTGCTTCATTTGTGACAGTCCAATACAATCTTTAAGTATTATTGTTATTTTCTGGTATTTAAAAAAACACCCATTTAGTGCAAAACACTAGATTTGTGGACTTTGCTGCATTTCTGACAGTCCAATACAATCATTAGATAGTGCTGTTAGATTTTGGTTTAAAAATGCACCCATTTTTTGCTAGATAACACTTTTGCAGCCATTGCTGCATTTCTGACAGTCCAATACAAGCATTAAATACCACTGTTATATTCTGGTTTTAAAAAAAACACCCATTTTGTGCAAGACACTAGATTTGCTGCCTTTGCTGCATTTGAGACAGTCTAATTCAAGCGTTAGATACTGCATTTATATTCTGGTTAAAAAAAAAAAAAACATTTTGTGCTAGATAATACATTTGTGGCCTTTGCTTCATTTGTGACAGTCTAATACAAGTGTTAGATACTGCTGTTATATTCTGGTTTTTAAAAAACACCAATTTTGTGCAAGACATTAGATTTGCGGCCTTTGCTGCATTTCTGACATTCCATGACAAACTTTAAATACTGCGGTTATATTTTGGTTTTAAAAAAGCACTCATTTTGTTCAAGACATTAGATTTGTGTCATTTGCTACATTTGTGACAGTCCAATACAATCTTTAAATATTATTATTATTATTTTCTGGTATTAAAAAAAACACCCTTTTTTTGCTAGATAACACTTTTGCGGCCTTTGCTGCATTTCTGACAGTCAAATACAAGCATTAAATACAGCTGTTATATTGTGGTTATAAAAAAACACCCATTTTGTGCTAGATACTACATTTGCAGCCATTGCTGCATTTCTGACAGTCTATTACAAGCATTAAATACAGCTGTTATATTCTGGTTTTAAAAAAACACCCATTTTGTGCAAGACACTACATTTGCGGCCTTTAATGCATTTGTGACAGTCTAATACAAGCTTTAAATACTGTAGTTATAGTCAGTTTTTTTAACAACATGCTACATTTGCGACATATCATGACAAGCTTTAAATACTCTAGTTATATTATGTTTTTTTTTTAAAAACACCCATTTTGTGCAAGACACTACATTTGTGACAGTCCAATACAAGCATTAAATACCACTGTTATATTCTGGTTTTAAAAAAAACACCCATTTTGTGCAAGACACTAGATTTGCTGCCTTTGCTGCATTTGTGACAGTCTAATTCAAGCGTTAGATACTGCATTTATATTCTGGTTTAAAAAAAAAAAACATTTTGTGCTAGATAATACATTTGTGGCCTTTGCTTCATTTGTGACAGTCTAATACAAGTGTTAGATACTGCTGTTATATTCTGGTTTTTAAAAAACACCAATTTTGTGCAAGACATTAGATTTGCGGCCTTTGCTGCATTTCTGACATTCCATGACAAACTTTAAATACTGCGGTTATATTTTGGTTTTAAAAAAGCACTCATTTTGTTCAAGACATTAGATTTGTGGCATTTGCTACATTTGTGACAGTCCAATACAATCTTTAAATATTATTATTATTTTCTGGTATTATTTATTATTTTCTGGTATTAAAAAAACACCCTTTTTTTGCTAGATAACACTTTTGCGGCCTTTGCTGCATTTCTGACAGTCAAATACAAGCTTTAAATACTGCTGTTATATTGTGGTTATAAAAAAACACCCATTTTGTGCAAGACACTAGATTTGTGGCCTTTTCTGCATTTGTGACAGTCCAATGCAAGCTTTAAATATTGCAATTATATTCTGGTATTAAAAAAAAAAAACATTTTGTGGAAGACACTAGATTTGCGGCCATTGCTGCATTGGTGACAGTCCAAAACAAGCTTTAAGTACAGCTGTTATATTCTGGTTTTAAAAAAAAACACCCATTTTGTGCAAAACACTACATTTGTGGTCTTTGCTGCATTTCTGACAGTCCATTATAAGCGTTAAATACTGTTGTTATAGTCTGTTTTTTAAAAAACACAAATTTTGTGCAAGACATTAGATTTGCGGCCTTTGCTGCATTTCTGACATTCCATGATAAGCTTTAAATACTGCAGTTATATTCTGTTTTTTAAAAAAAACACTCATTTTGTTCAAGACATTAGATTTGTGGCCTTTGCTACATTTGTGACAGTCCAATACAAGCTTTAAATATTATTATTACTAGACATTAAGCCCGTTATAATAAAGGGAGCTAGAACAGTAGTGTATAAACTTTAGTAGAAACAGTCTATATTAAATAGTAAGATAATTTAACCACATTGTATTTCTTGAATTGATCTATTTGCTCGTTTTTTTTTCTTTGTTTTTCAACCTTTCTTTTTTTTATTTTTACTTGCTGACTTGACTGTTTCTCCAGGAGAATTTGATTATGTAGTGTTTCATTGTCTGTGTCTTTTGTCCTACTTGATGTGTCCTTTTTTTTGGGTGGCATGTTGTTAGTAAAAAGTCCAAGTGATATAGGCTTGTACTTTTATAATTTTATTATATTTTCTCTTACTGTAATACTGACTTATATGTAGCTGTAATATGCCTCGCTGGCACTGACTTTTGACTGAGACTGCAGGCACTGTGACTGGTGGCTGATATGACTGCCACTGACTGGTAGTGCTGAGACCACTTGCACTGTGACTGGTGAGTGATACAGCTGTCACTGACTGGTGGTGCTGAGACCACTGGCACTGTGACTGGTGGTAGATACGGCTGGCACTGACTGGTGGTGTTGAGACCACTGGCACTGTGACTGGTGGCTGATACGGCTGGCACTGTGACTGATGGCTGATAGAGCTGGCACTAACTGGTGGTGCTGAAACCACTGTCACTGTGACTGGTGGCTAATACACTTAGCACTGACTGGTGGTGCTGAGACTGCTGTCACTGTGACTGGTGGCTGATACGGCTGGCACTAACTGGTGTTGCTGAGACCACTGGCAGTGTGACTGGTGGCTGATTCAGCTGGCACTGGCTGCTAGGACTGACTGGTGGTGCTGAGACTGTGGGCACTGTGACTGGTGCCTGAGATGGCTGGCACTGACTGGTGGTCCTGAGACTGCAGCTGATGGCTGAAACAGCTGGCGCTGACTGGTGGCTGAGACAACTGGCAGTGCCACGTGGTGCTGAGACTGGTGGCACTGGGACTGGTGGCTGATACGGCTGGCACTGACTGGTGGTGCTGAGACCACTGGCACTGTGACTGGTGGCTGATACAGCAGCTCGCACTTACTGCAGGCACTGACTGGTGGTTTTGAGAAGGCGGGCACTGTGAATGGTGGCTGATAGAGCTGGCACTAACTGGTGGTGCTGAGACCACTGGTACTGTGACTGGTGGCTGATAGGGCTGGCACTGACTGGTGGCTGATACGGCTGGCACTGACTGGTGGTGCTGAGACCACAGGCACTGTGACTGGTGGTTGATAGAGCTGGCACTAACTGGTGGTGCTGAAACCACTGTCACTGTGACTGGTGGCTAATACGCTTGGCACTGACTGGTGGTGCTGAGACTGCTGTCACTGTGACTGGTGGCTGATACAGCTGGCACTGACTGCTAGGACTGACTGGTGGTGCTGAGACTGTGGGCACTGTGACTGGTGCCTGAGATGGCTGGCACGAACTGCTGGCACTGACTGGTGGTGTTGAGACTGCAGCTGATGGCTGAAACAGCTGGCGCTGACTGGTGGCTGAGACGACTGGCAGTGCCACGTGGTGCTGAGACTGGTGGCACTGTGACTGGTGGCTGATACTGACTGGTGGTGCTGAGAGCACTGGCACTGTGACTGGTGGTTGATACAGCTGGCACTGATTGGTGGTGCTAATACGGCGGGCACTGTGACTGGTGGCTGATAGAGCTGGCACTACCTGGTTGTGCTGAAACCACTGTCACTGTGACTGGTGGCTAATATGCTTGGCACTGACTGTTGATACTGAGATTGCTGTCACTGTGACTGGTGGGTGATACTGCTGGCACTGACTGGTGGTGCTGAGACCACTGGCACTGTGACTGGTGGCTGATACAGCTCGCACTGACTGCTGGCACTGACTGGTGGTGCTGAGACGGCGGGCACTGTGACTGGTGGCAGATAGAGCTGGCACTGACTGGTGGTGCTGAGACCACTGGCACTGTGACTAGTGGCTGATAGGGCTGGCACTGACTGCTGTTACTGTGACTGGTGGCAATGATTGATGGCTGGCAATTATTGCTGGCACTGATTGGTGGTGCTGGCTAATACTGCTGGCAGCCGCTGCAGTGTGTATCTGAGAGCAATTTCTGTCACTGTGCATGTAATGGCGGCGCTTCTTATGCACTCAGCTCCAACTGACACCACACACCATAAGAGGCGGTAATTGGCCAGCGGCGCAGTTGTGGGGATGGTGTGATTGGACGGCTCCATGCTGTGGGCGGTCCGTACAGCGTGTGGTGCGTCATGTGTTTATTGGCTGGCGCAATTGTGGGCGGTCCGGGCGGCGACTTTGATTGGACGGCCACGCTGCTGTGGGCTGTCCGGGCTGCATGTGATGCATCGTGTTTTTATTGGCCGGCGGCGCAGTGTTTTGGGCGGTCCCTGCTGTGTGTGTGGAGTGTGTGCTGATTGGTTTGTGCGCCGCGCATGCGCACTTCACTAAGGCTACTTTCACACTGGCGTTTCAGTGTCCGCCTGTGAGATCTGTTTCAAGGCTCCAGTTTAGCCCCAATGCATTCTGAATGGATGCGGATCCATTCAGAATGCATCAGTTTGGCTCTGTTCCGCCTCCATTCCGCTCTGGAGCCGAACGGATCTGTCCTGACTTACAATGTAAGTCAATGGGGACGTATCCATTTACATTGAAACAATATTGGTGCAATTGTAAACGGATCCGTCCCCCATTGACTTTCAATGTAAAGTCAGGAGTCCCTATTAATATACCATCGGATCGGAGTTTTCTACAATCCGATGGTATATTTTAACTTGAAGCGTCCCCATCACCATGGGAATGCCTCTATGTTAGAATATACCATCGGATTTGAGTTAGATTGTGAAAACTCAGATCCGACAGTATATTCTAACACAGAGGCATTCCCATAGTGATGGGGACGCTTCAAGTTAGAATATACTAAGAACTGTGTACATAACTGCCCCCTGCTGCCTGGCAGCACCCGATCTCTTACAGGGGGCTGTGATTCGCACAATTAACCCCTCAGGTGCCGCACCTGAGGAGTTAATTGTGCGGATCTCAGCCCCCTGATCGGGTGCTGTCAGACAGCAGGGGCCAGACCCCCCTCCTTCCCCAGTATAAATATCTTGGCAAAAGACAACTTTTCCCATTTTTTTATACAAAGTTGGCATTTGACCAAGATATTTATCTCACCCAGCATAGGTATATGTAAAATGACACCCCAAAACACATTGACCAACTTCTACTGAATACGGCAATACCACATGTGTGACACTTTTTTGCAGCCTAGGTGGGCAAAGGGGCCCACATTCCAAAGAGCACCTTTAGGATTTCACAGGTCATTTTTTACACATTTTGATTTCAAACTACTTACCACACATTAGGGCCCCTAGAATGCCAGGGCAGTATAACTACCCCACAAGTGACCCCATTTTAGAAAGAAGACACCCCCAGGTATTTCGTGATGGGCATAGTGAGTTCATGGAAGTTTTTATTTTTTGTCACAAGTTAGTGGAATATGAGACTTTGTAAGAAAAAAAAATAAATCATCATTTTCCGCTAACTTGTGACAAAAAATAAAAAATTCTAGGAACTCGCCATGCCCCTCACGGAATACCTTGGGGTGTCTTCTTTCCAAAATGGGGTCACTTGTGGGGTAGTTATACTGCCCTGGCATTATAGGGGCCCTAATGTATGGTAAGTAGGTAAATGACCTGTGAAATCCTAAAGGTGCTCTTTGGAATGTGGGCCCCTTTGCCCACCTAGGCTGCAAAAAAGTGTCACACATGTGGTATCGCCGTATTCAGGAGAAGTTGGGAAATGTGTTTTGGGGTGTCTTTTTACATATACTCATGCTGGGTGAGAGAAATGTCTCGGCAAAAGACAACTTTTCCCATTTTTTATACAAAGTTGGCATTTGACCAAGATATTTATCTCACCCAACATGGGTATATGTAAAATGACACCCCAAAACACATTGCACAACTTCTCCTGAGTACGGCAATACCAGATGTGTGACACTTTTTTGCAGCCTAGATGCGCAAAGGGGCCCACATTCCTTTTATGAGGGCATTTTTAGACATTTGGATCCCAGACTTCTTATCACGCTTTAGGGCCTGTAAAATTCCAGGGCAGTATAAATACCCCACATGTGACCCCATTTTGGAAAGAAGACACCCCAAGGTATTCAATGAGGGGCATGGCGAGTTCATAGATTTTTTTTTTTTTTGCCACAAGTTAGCGGAAATTGATATTTTTATTTTTTTTTCTCACAAAGTCTCCCTTTCCGCTAATTTGGGACACAAATTTCAATCTTTCATGGACTCAATATGCCCCTCACGGAATACCTTGGGGTGTCTTCTTTCCGAAATGGAGTCAAATGTGGGGTATTTATACTGCCCTGGCATTTTAGGGGCATTAAAGCGTGAGAAGAAGTCTGGAATATAAATGTCTAAAAAATTTTACGCATTTGGATTCCGTGAGGGATATGGTGAGTTCATGTGAGATTTTATTTTTTGACACAAGTTAGTGGAATATGAGACTTTGTAAGAAAAAAATATATAATTTCCGCTAACTTGGGCCAAAAAAATGTCTGAATGGAGCCTTACAGGGGGGTGATCAATGAAAGGGGGGTGATCAATGACAGGGGGGTGATCAGGGAGTCTATATGGGGGGATCACCCCCCTGTCATTGATCACCCTCCTATAAGGCTCCATTCAGACGTCCGTATGTGTTTTGCAGATCCGATCCATGTATCCGTGGATCCGGAAAAAACATACGGACATCTGAATGCAGTCTTACAGGGGGGTGATCAATGACAGGGGGGGGGATCAGGGAGTCTATATGGGGTGAACACCCCCCTGTCATTGATCACCCCCCTGTAAAGCTCCATTCAGATGTCCGTATGTGTTTTGCGGATCCGAACCATGTATCCGTGGATCCGTAAAAAACATACGGACATCTGAATGGAGCCTTACAGGGGGGTGATCAGGGAGTCTATTTGGCGTGATCACCCCCCTGTAAGGCTCCATTCAGACGTCTGTATGTGTTTTGCGGATCCGATACATGTATTCAGTGGATCCGTAAAAATCATACAGACGTCTGAATGGAGCCTTACAAGGGGGTGATCAACGACAGGGGGGTGATCAATGACAGGGGGGTGATCAGGGAGTCTATATGGGGTGATCAGGGGTGATCAGGGGTTAATTAGGGGTTAATAAGTGACGGGGGGTGTAGTGTAGTGTGGTGATTGGTGCAACTTTACAGAGCTGCCTGTGTCCTCTGGTGGTCGATCCAAACAAAAGGGACCACCAGAGGACCAGGTAGCAGGTATATTAGACGCTGTTATCAAAACAGCTGCTAATATACCTGTTAGGAGTTAAAAAAATCGCATCTCCAGCCTGCCAGCAAACGATCGCCGCTGGCAGGCTAGAGATCCACTCGCTTACCTTCCGATCCTGTGAACGCGCGCGCCTGTGTGCGCGCGTTCACAGGAAATCTCGCGTCTCGCGAGATGACGCATATATGCGTGACTCTGCGCAGGGCTGCCGCCTCCGGATAGCAATCCTGCGTTAGGCAGTCCGGAGGCGGTTAAAAGCATTGGTGGCCAGTGCGCCCCCCCCTCCCTCCCCAGTATTAAAAGCATTGGTGGCCAGTGCGACCCCCCCTCACCAGTATTAAAAGCATTGGTGGCCAGTGCGGCCCCCCCTCCCTCCCTCCTCAGTATTAAAAGCATTGGTGGCAGTGGCCACAGGCTAACAACCCCCCCATCATTGGTGGCAGCGGAACGGCATTAACGATCGGAGTCCCAGTTTAATCGCTGGGGCTCCGATCGGTTACCATGGCAGCCAGGATGCTACTGCAGTCCTGGCTGCCATGGTTACTTAGCTTATACTTACATGCGCTGTCTGTGGCCGGCCGGTGCTCCTCCTACTGGTAAGTGACAGGTCTGTGCGATGCGCCGCACAGACCTGTCACTTACCAGTAGGAGAGCGCCGGTCTGCCACAGACAGCGCATGTAAGTATAAGCTAAGTAACCATGGCAGCCAGGACTGCAGTAGCATCCTGGCTGCCATGGTAACCGATCGGAGCCCCAGCGATTAAACTGAGACTCCGATCGGAAATGCCGCTCCGCTGCCACCAATGATGGGGGGGAGGGGGTTTGTTAGCCTGTGGCCACTGCCACCAATGCTTTTAATACTAGGAAGGGAGGGAGGGGGGGCCGGACTGGCCACCAATGCTTTTAATACTGAGGAGGGAGGGAGGGCGAGAGGGAGGGGGGGCGCACTGGCCACCAATGCTTTTAATACTGGGGAGGGAGGGAGGGGGGGCCGCACTGGCCACCAATGCTTTTAATACTGGGGAAGGAGGGAGGAGGGGGCCGCACTGGCCACCAATGCTTTTAATACTGGGGAAGGAGGGGGGTCTGGCCCCTGCTGTCTGGCAGCACCCGATCAGGGGGCTGAGACCCACACAATTAACTCCTCAGGTGCGGCACCTGAGGGGTTAATTGTGCGAATCACAGCCCCCTATAAGAGATCGGGTGCTGCCAGGCAGCAGGGGGCAGTTATGTACACAGTTCTTAGTATATTCTAACTTAAAGCGTCCCCATCACCATGGGTACGCCTCTGTGTTAGAATATACTGTTGGATCTGAGTTTTCACGATAATGAAAACTCAGATCTGAAAAAGCTGTTATGCAGACGGATCTGCACTGAACGGATGGTCGTGTTTTTATTGGCCGGTGGCGCGGTGCTTTGGGCGGTCCCTGCTGTGTGTGTGGAGTGTGTGCTGATTGGTTTTTGCGCCGCGCATGCGCACTTTACTAATCGGCACACACTTACGGACAACAGCCCTGAGCATGTACACAGGGCTTTTATTAGTATAGATATTCTCATATTAAAAAAAACACCAATTTTGTGCAAGACACTACATTTGCGGCATTTGCTGCATTTGTGACAGTCCAGAACAAGCTTTAAATACTGCTGTTATATACTGGTTTAAAAAAAAAACACCCATTTTGTGCATGACACTAGATTTGCGGCCTTTTCTGCATTTGTGACAGTCCAATACAAGCTTTAAATATTGTTGTTATATTCTGGTATTAAAAAAACCACCCATTTTGCGCGAGACACTACATTTGCAGCCTTTGCTGAATTTCTGACAGTCCAATACAAGCATTAAATACTATATTCTGGATTTAAAAAAACTCAAATTTTGTGCAATACACTACATTTTGAGCCTTTGATTGATTTGTGACAGTCCAATACAAGCTTTTAATACTGCAGATATATTCTGGTATAAAAAAAAAAACACACCCATTTTGTGCAAGATTCTAGATTTGCAGCCTTTGCTGCATTTGTGACAGTCCAAAACAAGCTTTAAATACAGCTGTTATATTCTAGTTAAAAAAAAAACCACTCATTTTGTGCAAGACACTAGATTTGCGGCCTTTGCTGCATTTCTGATAATCCAATACAAGCGTTAAATACTGTTGTTATATTCTGGTTCTAAAAAAAAACACTCATTTTGTGCAAGACACTATATTTATGGTCTTTGCTACATTTGTGACAGTCCAATACAGTCGTTAAATATAATTGCTATATTCTGGTTTAAAAAAAACATCCAATTTGTGCAA
Source organism: Bufo bufo (assembly GCF_905171765.1). Lineage (NCBI taxonomy): Eukaryota > Metazoa > Chordata > Amphibia > Anura > Bufonidae > Bufo > Bufo bufo. Next base: position 297,808,016 of record NC_053393.1, read on the forward strand.
GACGCAGCAAAGGCCGCAAATTTAGTATTTGTGACAGTCCAATACAAGCTTTAAATACTGGTGTTATATTCTGATTAAAAAAAACACCCATTTTGTGCAAGATACTACATTTTTGGTCTTTGCTGCATTTGTGAGAGTCAAATACAAGTGTTAAATACCGCAGTAATATTCTGGTTTTAAAAAAACACCCATTTTGTGCAAGACACTACATTTAGTGCCTTTTCTTCATTTGTGACAGTCCAATACAAGAGTTAAATACCGCTTTTATATTCAGGTATTAAAAAAAAATAACATTTTGTGCAAAACACTGCATTTGCGGCCTTTGCTGCATTTTTGACAGTCCAATACAAGTTTTAAATACCGCTGTTATATTCTGGCTTTAAAAAAAACACCCATTTTGTGGAAGACACTACATTTGCGGCCTTTGCTGCATTTGTGACAGTCCAATACAAGCGTTAGATACTGCATTTATATTCTGGTTTAAAAAAAAAAAACACCCATTTTGTGCATGACACTAGATTTGCGGCCTTTTCTGCATTTGTGACAGTCCAATACAAGCTTTAAATATTGTTGTTATATTCTGGTATTAAAAAAACCACCCATTTTGTGCGAGACACTACATTTGCAGCCTTTGCTGAATTTCTGACAGTCCAATACAAGCATTAAATACTATATTCTGGATTTAAAAAAACTCAAATTTTGTGCAATACACTACATTTTGAGCCTTTGATTGATTTGTGACAGTCCAATACAAGCTTTTAATACTGCAGATATATTCTGGTATAAAAAAAAAAACACACCCATTTTGTGCAAGATTCTAGATTTGCAGCCTTTGCTGCATTTGTGACAGTCCAAAACAAGCTTTAAATACAGCTGTTATATTCTAGTTAAATAAAAAACCACTCATTTTGTGCAAGACACTAGATTTGCGGCCTTTGCTGCATTTCTGATAATCCAATACAAGCGTTAAATACTGTTGTTATATTCTGGTTCTAAAAAAAAACACTCATTTTGTGCAAGACACTATATTTATGGTCTTTGCTACATTTGTGACAGTCCAATACAGTCGTTAAATATAATTGCTATATTCTGGTTTAAAAAAAACATCCAATTTGTGCAAGACGCAGCAAAGGCCGCAAATTTAGTATTTGTGACAGTCCAATACAAGCTTTAAATACTGGTGTTATATTCTGATTAAAAAAAACACCCATTTTGTGCAAGATACTACATTTTTGGTCTTTGCTGCATTTGTGAGAGTCAAATACAAGTGTTAAATACCGCAGTAATATTCTGGTTTTAAAAAAACACCCATTTTGTGCAAGACACTACATTTAGTGCCTTTTCTTCATTTGTGACAGTCCAATACAAGAGTTAAATACCGCTTTTATATTCAGGTATTAAAAAAAAATAACATTTTGTGCAAAACACTGCATTTGCGGCCTTTGCTGCATTTTTGACAGTCCAATACAAGTTTTAAATACCGCTGTTATATTCTGGCTTTAAAAAAAACACCCATTTTGTGGAAGACACTACATTTGCGGCCTTTGCTGCATTTGTGACAGTCCAATACAAGCGTTAGATACTGCATTTATATTCTGGTTTAAAAAAAAAAAAACACCCATTTTGTGCAAGACACTAGATTTGCGGCATTTGCTGCATTTGTGATAATCCAATACAAGCTTTAAAAATTGTTGTTATATTCAGGTTTTAAAAAAAACACCTATTTTGTGCAAGACACTACATTTTGGGCCTTTGCTGCATTTGTGACAGTCCAAAACAAGATTTAAATACAGCTGTTTTATTCTTTTTTTTTTTTTAAAACACCCATTTTGTGCAAGACATTAGATTTGTGGCCTTTGCTACATTTGTGACAGTCCAATACAATCTTTAAATATTATTGTTATATTCTGGTATTTAAAAAAAAAACACCCATTTTGTGCATGACACTACATTTGTGGTCTTTGCTGCTTTTCCGACAGTCCAATACAATCATTAGATTGTGCTGTTATATTCTGGTTTAAAAAAACACCCATTTTTTGCTAGATAACACTTTTGTGGCCGTTGCTGCATTTCTGACAGTCCAATACAATCATTAGATTGTGCTGTTAAATTCTGGTTAAAAGAAAACACCCATTTTCTGCAAGACACTACATTTTCGGTCTTTGCTGCATTTGTAATAGTCCAATGCAAGCTTTAAATATTGTTGTTATATTCTGGTATTAAAAAAAACACCTATTTTGTACAAGACACTAAATTTGCGGCCTTTGCTGCATTTGTGACAGTTTAATACAAGCGTTAGATAGTGCAGTTATATTCTGGTTTAAAAAAAACACCGATCTTTTGCTAGATAACACTTTTGCTGCCTTTTCTGCATTTGTGACAGTCTAATACAAGCGTTAAATACTGCTGTTATATTCTGATTTAAAAAAAAAAAACACCCATTTTGTGAAAGATACTTCATTTGCGGTCTTTGCTACATTTGTGATAGTCCAATACAAGCATTAAATTCTGCAGTTATATTCAGTTTTTTTAAAAACACCCATTTTGTGCAAGACTTCAGATTTATGCTGCATTTTGTACATTCCATGACAAACTTTAAGTACTGCAGTTATATTCTGGTTTAAAAAAACACCCATTTTGTGCAAGACACTACATTTGCGGCGATTGCTGCATTTGTGACAGTCCAATAAAAGCTTTAAATAGTGCAGATATATTCTGGTTTTAAAAAACACCCATTTTGTGCAAGACATTCAATTTGTGGCCTTTGCTACATTTACGACAGTCCAATACAAGCTTTAAATATTATTTTTATATTCTGGTATTAAAAATAAACACCCATTCTTTGCAAGACACTACATTTGTATTCTTTGCTCAATTTCTGACAGTCCAATACAAGTGTTAGATAATGCTGTTTTATTCTGGTTTGAAAAAACAAAACAAAAACAAAAACACATTTTGTGTAAGACACTACATTTGCACCCTTTGCTGCATTTGTGACAGTCCAATACAAGCGTTAGATGGTGCTGTTATATTCTGGTTTTTAAAAAAACACCCATTTTTTGCTAGATAACACTTTTGCGGCCTTTGCAGCATTTCTGACATTCTAATACAAGCGTTAAATACTGCTGTTATATTCTGATTTATAAAAAACACCTATTTTGTGCAAGACACTACATTTTTGGTCTTTGCTGCATTTGTGACTGTCCAATACATGCTTTAATTACTGCAGTTATATAAAAAAAATATTAAACACCCATTTTATGCAAGACAATAGATTTGTGGCCTTTGCTGCATTTGTGACATTCCATAACAAGCTTTAAATACAGCTGTTATATTCTGGTTTTAAAAAAACACCCATTTTGTGCAATACACTAGATTTGCGGTCTTTGCTGCATTTCAGACAGTCCAATACAAGCTTTAAATACTGCAGTTATTTTCTGGTATTAAAAAAACACCCATTTTGTGCAATACACTAGATTTGCGGTCTTTGCTGCATTTCAGACAGTCCAATACAAGCTTTAAATACTGCAGTTATTTTCTGGTATTAAAAAAACACCCATTTTGTGCAATACACTAGATTTGCGGTCTTTGCTGCATTTCAGACAGTCCAATACAAGCTTTAAATACTGCAGTTATTTTCTGGTATTAAAAAAACACCCATTTTGTGCAAGATACTAGATTTGCGGCCTTTGCTGTATTTGTCACAGTCCAGAACAAGCTTTAAATACAGCTGTTATATTCTGTTTTTAAAAAAAACACCCATTTTGTGCAAGACAATAGATTTGTGGCCTTTGCTGCATTTGTGACATTCCATGACAAGCTTTAAATACTGCAGTTATATTCTGATTTTAAAAATCACCCATTTTGTGCAAGACACTAGATTTGCAGCCTATGCTACTTTTCTGACAGTCCAATACAAGCGTTAAATACTATATTCTGGATTTTAAAAAACACTGATTTTGTGCAAGACACTAGATTTGCAGCGTTTGCTGCATTTGTGACCGTCCAATACAAGTGTTAGATACTGCTGTTATATACTGTTTTTTTTTTTTTTTTAAAACACCCATTTTGTGCAATACACTACATTTGTGGTCTTTTCTGCATTTGTGACAGTCCAATACAAGTGATAGATACTGCTGTTATATTCTGGTTTTAAAAAAACACCCATTTTGTGCAAGACACTAAATTTGCGGCCTTTACTGCATTTGTGACAGTCCAATACAAGCTTAAATACTGCAGTTATATTCAGTTTTTTTTCTAAACACCCTTTTTGCGCAAAACACTAGATTTGTGGCTTTTGCTGTATTTGTGACATTCCATGACAATCTTTAAATACTGCAATTATAATCTGGTTTAAAAGAAAACACCCATTTTGTGCAAGACATTAGATTTGTGGCCTTTGCTGCATTTGTGACAGTCCAATACATTCTTTAAATATTATTGTTATATTCTGGTATTAAAAAAACATCCATTCTGTGCAAGACACTACATTTGTGGTCTTTGCTGAATTTCTAACAGTCTAATACAAGTGTTAGATAATGCTGTTTTATTCTGGTTTTAAAAAAAGCACCCATTTTGTGCAAGATACTAGATTTGCGATAGTCCAAAAATAGCTTTAAATACAGCTGTTATGTTTTGGTTTTAAAGAAAACACCCATTTTGTGCAAGACACTAGATTTTCGGCCTTTGCTGCATTTCTGACAGTCCAATACAAGCGTTAAATACTGCTGTTATATTTTGGTTTAAAAAAAAAAACACCCATTTTGTGCAAGACACTACAATTTCGGTCTTTGCTGCATTTCTGACCATCCAATACAAGCTTTAAATATTGTTGTTATAATCTGGTTTTAAAAAAATACACATTTTGTGCTAGATACTACATTTGCGGCCTTTGCTGCATTTGTGACATTCCATGACAAACTTTAAATACTGCAGTTATATTCTGGTTTAAAAAAAAACAACCATTTTGTGCAAGACACTAGATTTGCAGCCTTTACTACTTTTCTGACAGTCCAATACAAGCTTTAGATACAGTTGTTATATTCTAGATTAAAAAAAAAAAAACATTTTGTGTACGACACTAGATTTTCAGCCTTTGCTTTATTTGTGACAGTACAATGCAAGCTTTAAATATTGTTGTTATATTCTGGATTGAAAATACACCCAATTTGTGCAAGACAATACAATTCGGGCCTTTGCTTCATTTGTGTCAGTCCAATACAAGTGTTAGATACTGCTGTTATATTCTGGTTTAAAAAAAAAAACACCCATTTTGTGCAAGACACTACATTTGCGGCCTTTTCTGCATTTGTGACAGTATAATACAATTGTTAGATAGTGCTGATATATTTTGGTTTAAAACAAAAAAAAAAAAAACTTTTTTTGCTAGATAACACTTTTGCGGCCTTTGCTGCATTTCTGACAGTCTAATACAAGCGTTAAATACTGCTGTTATATTCTGATTTAACCACTTTAGCTCCCCTACCTTAAACACCCTTAATAACCAGGCCACTTTTTACACTTCTGACCTACACTACTTTCACCGTTTATTGCTCGGTCATGCAATTTACCACCCAAATGAATTTTACCTCCTTTTTTTCTCACTAATAGAGCTTTCATTTGGTGGTATTTCATTGCTGCTGACATTTTTACTTTTTTTGTTATTAATCGAAATTTAACGATTTTTTTGCAAAACAATGACATTTTTCACTTTCAGTTGTAAAATTTTGCAGAAAAAAACGACATCCATATATAAATTTTTCTCTAAATTTATTGTTGTACATATCTTTGATAAAAAAAAATGTTTGGGTAAAAAAAATGGTTTGGGTAAATGTTATAGCGTTTACAAACTATCGTACAAAAATGTGAATTTCCGCTTTTTGAAGCAGCTCTGACTTTCTGAGCACCTGTCATGTTTCCTGAGGTTCTACAATGGCCAGACAGTACAAACACCCCACAAATGACCCCATTTCGGAAAGTAGACACCCTAAGGTATTCGCTCATGGGCATAGTGAGTTCATAGAACTTTTTATTTTTTGTCACAAGTTAGCGGAAAATGATGATTTCTTTTAATTTCTTTTTTTTTCTTACAAAGTCCCATATTCCACTAACTTGTGACAAAAAATAAAAACTTCCATGAACTCACTATGCCCATCACGAAATACCTTGGGGTGTCTTCTTTCCAAAATGGGGTCACTTGTGGGGTAGTTATACTGCCCTGGCATTTTAGGGGCCCAAATGCGTGCAAAGTAGTTTGAAATCAAAATCTGTAAAAAATGGCCGGTGAAATCCGAAAGGTGCTCTTTGGAATGTGGGCCCCTTTGCCCACCTAGGCTGCAAAAAAGTGTCACACATCTGGTATTGCCGTATTCAGGAGAAGTTGGGAAATGTTTTTTGGGGTGTCATTTTACATATACCCATGCTGGGTGAGATAAATATCTTGGTCAAATGCCAACTTTGTATAAAAAATGGGAAAAGTTGTCTTTTGTCAAGATATTTCTCTCACCCAGCATGGGTATATGTAAAATGACACACCAAAACACATTGCCCAACTTCTCCTGAGTACGGCAATACCACATGTGTGACACTTTTTTGCAGCCTAGGTGGGCAAAGGGGCCCACATTCCAAAGAGCACCTTTAGGAATTCACATGTAATTTTTTACACATTTTGATTTCAAACTACTTACCACACATTAGGGCCCCTAGAATGCCATGGCAGTATAACTACCCCACAAGTGACCCCATTTTGGAAAGAAGACACCCCAAGGTATTCCGTGAGGGGCATGGCGAGTTCCTAGAATTTTTTATTTTTTGTCACAAGTTAGCGGAAAATGATGATTTTTTTTCTTACAAAGTCTCATCACCCCTGTGATCCGAAAAACACATACGGACATCTGAATGGAGCCTTACAGGGGGGTGATCAATGACAGTTGGGTGATCAATGACAGGGGGGTGATCAGGGAGTCTATATGGGGTGATCACCCCCGTCATTGATCACCCCCCTGTAAGGCTCCATTCAGACATCCGTATGTGTTTTGTGGATCCGATCCATGTATCAGTGGATCCGTAAAAATCAGACAGACGTCTAAATGGAGCCTTACAAGGGGGTTATCAATGACAGGGGGGTGATCAATGACAGGGGGGTTATCAGGGAGTCTATATGGGGTGATCAGGGGTTAATAAGGGGTTAATAAGTGACAGGGGGGTGTAGTGTAGTGGTGTTTGGTGCTACTTATTATTGAGCTGCCTGTGTCCTCTGGTGGTCGATCCAAGCAAAATGGACCACCAGAGGACCAGGTAGCAGGTATATTAGAAGCTGTTATCAAAACAGCGTCTAATATACCTGTTAGGGGTTAAAAAAATCGCATCTCCAGCCTGCCAGCGAACGATCGCCGCTGGCAGGCTGGAGATCCACTTGCTTACCTTCTGATCCTGTGAACGCGCGCGCCTGTGTGCGTGCATTCACAGTAAATCTCGCGTCTCGCGAGAGGACGCGTATATGCGTCCAGGAGGAATGAATCGACCGCCTCCAGGACGCGTCGCTGCGTTCGGCGGTCCGGAGGTGGTTAAAAAAACACACCCTATTTGTGCAAAATACTACATTTTTGGTCATTGCTGCATTTATGACAATCCAATACAAGCTTTAAATACCGTAGTTATATTCTGCTTTAAAAAAAATACACATTTTGTGCAAGACACTAAATTTGTGGCCTTTGCTGCATTTGTGACAGTCCAATACAATCTTAAAATATTATTGTTATAGTCTGGTATTAAAAAAACACCTATTCTGTGCAAGACAGTACATTTGTGGTCTTCGCTGAATTTCTAACAGTCTGGTATAAAAAAAACACCCATTTTGTGCAAGATACTAGATTTCTGGCCTTTGCTGCATTTGTGATAGTCCAAAACAAGCTTTAAATACAGCTGTTATATTTCGGTTTTAAAGAAAACACCCATTTTGTGCAAGACACTAGATTTTCGGCCTTTGCTGCATTTCTGACAGTCCAATACAAGAGTTATATACTGCTGTTATATTCTGGTTTTAAAAAAACACCCATTTTGTGCAAGACACTCAATTTTCGGTCATTGCTGCATTTATAAGATTCCAATACAAGCTTTAAATACTGTAGTTATATTCTGCTTTTAAAAAAATACACATTTTGTGCAAGACACTAAATTTGCGGCCTTTGCTGCATTTCTGACAGTGCAATACAAGCGTTAGCTACTGCTGTTATATTCTGTTTTTTTAAAAAAAAAATAATAATTTTGCTATATAACACTTTTGCAGCCTTTGCTGCATTTCTGACAGTCTAATACAAGTGTTAAATACTGCTGATATAAAAAAAAAACCTCCCATTTAGTGCAAAACAATACATTTTCGGTCTTTGCTGCATTTGTGACAGTCCAATACAAACTTTAAATATCGTTGTTATATTCTGGTATTAAAAAAACACCAATTTTGTGCAAGACACTACAATTGTGATCTTTGCTGCATTTGTGACAGTCAAGTCTAATTTTTAGATACTGCTGTAATATTCTGGTTTTTAAAAAAACACCCATTTTGTGCAAGACACTACATTTGCGGCAATTGCTTCATTTGTGACAGTCAAATACAAGCGTTATATACTACTGTTATAGTCTGGTTTTAAAAAAACACCCTATTTGTGCTAGATAATACATTTTCGGCCTTTGCTGCATTTTTGACAGTCCAATACAAGCGTTATATACTGCTGTTATATTATGGTTTCAAAAAAACACCCATTTTGTACTAGATAATACATTTGCGGCCTTTGCTACATTTGTGACAGTCAAATACAAGCGTTAGATACTGCTGTTATATTCTGGTAAAAATACCCATTTTGTGCAAGATACTAGATTTGCGGCCATTGCTGCATTTGTGACAGTCCAATACAAGCTTTAAATATTGTTGTTATATTCTGGTTTTTTTTTAAAAACACCCATTTTGTGCAGGACACTACATTTGCATCCTTTGCTACATTTGTGACAGTCCAATACAAGCTTTAGAGACTGCTGTTATATTCTGGTTTAAAAAAAAAATCACATTTTGTGCAGGACACTACATTTCTGACAGTCCAATACAAGCGTTAGAGACTGCTGTTATATTCTGGTTTTAAAAAAACACCCATTTTGTGCAAGACACTACATTTCGGCCTTTGCTGCATTTGTGACAGTCCAATAGAAGCGTTAAATACTGCTGTTATATTCTGGTATTAAAAAAATACCCATTTTGTGCAAGATACTAGATTTGCGGCCTTTGCTGCATTTGTGACAGTCCAATACAAGCTTTAAATATTGTTGTTATATTCTGTTTTTTTTAAAAAAAAACACCTATATTGTGCAAGACACTACATTTGCAGCCTTTGCTGCATTTGTGACTGTCCAATACAAGCGTTAAATACTGTTGTTATATTCAGGTTTTTTTTAAAACACCCATTTTGTGCAAGACACTACATTTGTGGTCTTTGCTGAATTTATGACAGTCCAATACAAGTATTAGATAATGCTGTTTTATTCTGGTTTTAAAAAAAAAAAACACCCATTTTTTGCAAGACACTGCATTTGCGGCCTTTGCTGCATTTGTGACAGTCCTCTTCAAGCGTTAAATACTGTTGTTATATTATTTTTTATTTTTAAAACATCCATTTTGTGCAAGACACTACATTTGCGGCCTTTGCTGCATTTCTTACAGTCCAATACAAGCTTTAGATACTGCTTTTATATTCTGGTAAAAAAAAAACACCTATTTTGTGCTAGATAATAAATTTGCAGCATTTGCTGCATTTCTGACAGTCCAATACAGCATTAAATACTGCTGTTATATTCTGGTATTAAAAAAACACCCATTTTGTGCAAGATACTAGATTTGCTGTCTTTGCTGCATTTGTGACTGTCCAATACAAACTTTAAATATTGTTGTTATATTCTGAAATAAAAAAAAAACACCCATTTTGTGCAATATACTACATTTGTGGTCTTTGCTGCATTTGTGACAGTCCAGTATAAGTGTTAGATACTGCTGTTATAGTCTGGTTTTAAAAAAAAACACCCTATTTGTGCTAGATAATACATTTTCGGCCTTTGCTGCATTTTTGACAGTCCAATACAAGCGTTAGGTTCTACTGTTATATTCTGGTTTTAAAAAAACACAAATTTTGTACTAGATAATACATTTTCGGCCTTTGCTGCATTTGTCACAGTCAAATACAAGCGTTAGATACTGCTATTATATTCTGGTATTAAAAAAAATATCCATTTTGTGGAAGATACTAGATTTGCGGCCTTTGCTGCATTTGTGACAGTCCATGACAAGTTTTAAATACTGCAGTTATATTTTGGTTTAAAAAAAACACCCATTTTGTGCAATACACTACATTTGTGGTCTTTGCTGCATTTCTGACAGTCCAGCATAAGTGTTAGAAACTGCTATTATATTCTGGTTTTAAAAAAACACCCATTTTGTGCCAGACACTACATTTGCGGCCTTTGCTTTGTTTGTGACAGTTAAATACAAGCGTTATATACTGCTGTTATAGTCAGTTTTTTTTTTAAAAACACCCTATTTGTGCTAGATAATACATTTTCGGCCTTTGCTGCATTTTTGACAGTCCGATACAAGCGTTAGATACTGCTGTTATATTCTGGTTTTAAAAAGACACCCATTTTGTACTATATAATACATTTTCGGCCTTTGCTGCATTTGTGACAGTCCAATACAAGCGTTAGATACTGCTGTTATATTTTGGTATTAAAAAAATACCCATATTGTGCAAGACACTACATTTGCAGCCTTTGCTGCATTTGTGACAGTCCAATACCATTTTTAAATATTGTTGTTATATTCTAGCTTTTTTTTTTTAAAACACCCATTTTGTGCAAGACACTACATTTGCGGCCTTTGCTATATTTGTGACAGTTTAAGGCCTATTGCACACGACTGTATGGCTTTTTCAGTGTTTTGCGGTCCGTTTTTCACAGATCCGTTGTTCCGTTTTCTGTTTCCGTTGTGTTTTCGTTTTTGTTCCGTTTTTCCGTATGACATATACAGTATACAGTAATTACATAGATAAAATTGGGCTGGGCATAACATTTTCAATAGATGCATTTCCGTATGTGTTCCATTTTTTTTGCAGACCCATTGACTTGAATGGAACCACGGAACGTGATTTGCGGGCAATAATAGGACATGTTCTATGTTAAAACGGAACGGAAAAACAGAAAAACTCCCTGATCACCCCCCTGTCATTAATAACCCCCCTGTAAGTCTCCATTCAGATGTCCGTATATGTTTTGAGGATCCGATCCATGTATCCGTGGATCTGTAAAAGACACATTCCGGTTTTTTTTTGCGGAACCATTGAAATGAATGGTTCCGTATACGGACCGTATACGGAACGCAAAAAACGGCCAGTAAACGGGGGGAAAAAACGGCCGTGTGCAGGAGGCCTCATACAAGCGTTAGAGACTGCTGGTATATTCTGGTTTTAAAAAAAAAACACTCATTTTATGCAAGACACTACATTTGCAGCCTTTGCTGCAATTCTGACAGTCCAATACAAAAGTTAGAGACTGCAGGTATATTCAGTATTTTTTTTAAACACCCATTTTTTGCAAAACACTGCATTTGCAACCTTTACTGCATTTGTGACAGTCCAATATAAGCTTTAAATATTGCAATTATATTCTGTTTTTTTTACCACACCCATTTTCTGCAAGACACTAGATTTGCAGCCTTTGAGGCCTGCATTTCTGACAGTCCAATATAAGCGCTAGAGACTGCTGGTATATTCAGTTTTTTTTAAAAACACCCATTTTGTGCAAGACACATTTTATTTGTGGTCTTTGCTGAATTTCTGACAGTCCAATGCAGCATTAGATACTGCTTTTATATTCTAGTTTAAAAAAAAACACCCATTTTGTACTAGATATTACATTTGAGGCCTTTGCTGCATTTGTGACAGTCAAATACAAGCGTTAGATAATGCTGTTATATTCTGGTATTAAAAAAAATACCGATTTTGTGCAAGATACTAGATTTACGGCCTTTGCTGCATTTGTGACAGTTCAATACAAGCTTTAAATATTGTTGTTATAATCTGGCTTTTTAAAAAAAAAAACATTTATATTGTGCAAGACACTACTTTTGCAGCCTTTGCTGCATTTGTGACAGTCCAATACAAGCGTTAAATACTGTTGTTATTTTTTGGTTTTTAAAAAAACACCCATTTTGTGCAAGACACTACATTTGTGGTCTTTGCTGAATTTCTGACAGTCCAATACAAGTGTTAGATAATGCTGTTTTATTCTGGTTTAAAAAAAAAAAACACCCATTTTGTGCAAGGCACAGCATTTGCGGTCTTTGCTGCATTTATGACATTCCGTGACAAGCTTTAACCACCTCCGGACCGCCTAACGAAGGATCGCGTTCCGGAGGCGGCAGCTCTGCGCACAGTCACGCATATATGCGTCATCTCGGGAGACGCGAGATTTCCTGTGAACGCGCGGACACAGGATCGGAAGGTAAGCGAGTGGATCTCCAGCCTGCCAGCGGCGATCGTTCGCTGGCAGGCTGGAGATGCGATTTTTTTAACCCCTAACAGGTATATTAGACGCTGTTTTGATAACAGCGTCTAATATACCTGCTACCTGGTCCTCTGGTGGTCCCCACCAGAGGACACAGGCAGCTCAGTAATAAGTAGCACCAAACACCACTACACTACACCCCCCTGTCACTTATTAACCCCTGATCACCCCTGATCACCCCATATAGACTCCCTGATCACCCCCCTTTCATTGATCACCCCCCTGTCATTGATCACCCCCTTGTAAGGCTCCATTCAGACATCCGTATGTTTTTTACGGATCCACGGATACATGGATCGGATCCGCAAAACACATACGGACATCTGAATGGAGCCATACAGGGGGGTGATCAATGACAGGGGGGTGATCTCCCCATATAGACTCCCTGATCACCCCCTGTCATTGATCACCCCCCTGTCATTGATCACCCCCCTGTAAGGCTCCATTCAGACGTCCGTATGTTTTTTACGGATCCACGGATACATGGATCGGATCCGCAAAACACATACAGACGTCTGAATAGAGCCTTACAGGGGGGTGATCACCCCATATAGACTTCCTGATCACCCCCCTGTCATTGATCACCCCCCTGTAAGGCTCCATTCAGACGTCCATATGTTTTTTACGGATCCACGGATACATGAATCGGATCCGCAAAACACATACAGACATCTGAATGGAGCCTTATAGGGGGGTGATCAATGACAAGGGGGTGATCACCCCATATATACTAACTGATCAATGACAGGGGGGTGATCAATGACAGGGGGGTGCTCAGGGAGTCTATATGGGGTGATCACCCCCCTGTCATTAATAACCCCCCTGTAAGTCTCCATTCAGATGTCCGTATATGTTTTGCGGATCCGATCCATGTATCCGTGAATCTGTAAAAAACATACGCACGTCTGAATGGAGCCTTACAGGGGGGTGATCAATGACAGGGGGGTGATCACCCCATATAGACTTACCTGATCACCCCCTTGTCATTGATCACCCCCCTGTCATTGATCACCCCCCTGTAAGGCTCCATTCAGACTTCCGTATGTTTTTTTACGGATCCACGGATACATGGATCGGATCCGCAAAACACATACGGACGTCTGAATGGAGCCTTACAGGGGGGTGATCAATGACAGGGGGGTGATCACCCCATATAGACTCCCTGATCACCCCCCTGTCATTGATCACCCCCCTGTCATTGATCACCCCCCTGTAAGGCTCCATTCAGACATTTTTTTGGCCCAAGTTAGCGGAAATTATTATTTTTTCTTACAAAGTCTCATATTCCACTAACTTGTGACAAAAAATAAAATCTCAGATGAACTCACCATACCCCTCACGGAATCCAAATGCGTAAAATTTTTTAGACATTTATATTCCAGACTTCTTCTCACGCTTTAGGGCCCCTAAAATGCCAGGGCAGTATAAATACCCCACATGTGACCCAATTTCGGAAAGAGGACACCCCAAGGTATTTCATGAGGGGCATATTGAGTCCATGAAAGATTGAAATTTTTGTCCCAAGTTAGCGGCAAGTGAGACTTTGGATACATGGATCGGATCCGCAAAACACATACGGACATCTGAATGGAGCCATACAGGGGGGTGATCAATGACAGGGGGGTGATCACCCCATATAGACTCCCTGATCACCCCCTGTCATTGATCACCCCCCTGTCATTGATCACCCCCCTGTAAGGCTCCATTCAGACGTCCGTATGTTTTTTACGGATCCACGGATACATGGATCGGATCCGCAAAACACATACAGACGTCTGAATAGAGCCTTACAGGGGGGTGATCACCCCATATAGACTTCCTGATCACCCCCCTGTCATTGATCACCCCCCTGTAAGGCTCCATTCAGACGTCCATATGTTTCCAAAAATTCGGGCCCCTTTGCCCACCTAGGCTGCAAAAAAGTGTCACACATCTGGTATCACCGTACTCAGGAAAAGTTGGGGAATGTGTTTTGGGGTGTCTTTTTACATATATCCATGCTGGGTGAGAGAAATATCTTGGCAAAAGACAACTTTTCCCATTTTTTTATACAAAGTTGGCATTTGACCGAGATATTTATCTCACCCAGCATGGGTATATGTAAACTGACACCCCAAAACACATTGCCCAACTTCTCCTGAGTACGGAAATACCAGATGTGTGACACTTTTTTGCAGCCTAGGTGGGCAAAGGGGCCCACATTCCAAAGAGCACCTTTCGGATTTCACCGGCCATTCTTTACACATTTTGATTTCAAACTACTTTGCACGCATTTGGACCCCTAATATGCCAGGGCAGTATAACTACCCCACAAGTGACCCCATTTTGGAAAGAAGACACCCCAAGGTATTTCGTGATGGGCATAGTGAGTTCATGGAAGTTTTTATTTTTTGTCACAAGTTAGTGGAATATAAGACTTTGTAAGAAAAAAAAAAAGTCATAATTTTCCGCTAACTTGTGAAAAAAAAAAGTTCTATGAACTCACTATGCCCATCAGCGAATACCTTAGGGTGTCTACTTTCCAAAATGAGGTCATTTGTGGGGTGTTTGTACTGTCTGGCCATTGTAGCACCTCAGGAAACATGACAGGTGCTCAGACAGTCAGAGCTGCTTCAAAAAGCGGAAATTCACATTTTTGTACCATAGTTTGTAAACGCTATAACTTTTACCCAAACCATTTTTTTTTTTACCCAAACATTATTTTTTTTTTCAATGACATGTAGAACAATAAATTTAGAGAAAAATTTATATATGGATGTCGTTTTTTTTTGCAAAATTTTACAACTGAAAGTGAAAAATGTCATTTGTTTGCAAAAAAATTGTTAAATTTCGATTAATAACAAAAAAAGTAAAAATGTCAGCAGCAATGAAATGCCACCAAATGAAAGCTCTATTAGTGAGAAGAAAAGGAGGTAAAATTCATTTGGGTGGCAAGTTGTATGACCGAGCAATAAACGGTGAAAATAGTGTAGTGCAGAAGTGTAAAAAGTGGCCTGGTCATTAAGGGTGTTTAAGCTATGGGGGCTGAGGTGGATAAATACTGCAGTTATATTTTAGTTTAAAAAAAACACCCATTTTGTGCATGACACTAGATTTGCGGCCTTTGCTGAATTTGTGACAGTCCAATTCAAGCTTTAAATATTGTTGTTATATTCTGGTGTTAAAAAAACACCCATTTTGTGTGAGACACTACATTTGCGGCGTTTGCTGCATTTCTAACAGTCCAATACAAGCTTTAAATATTGCAGTTATTTTCTGGTTTAAAAAAACACCCATTTTGTGCAAGATACTAGATTTGCGGCCTTTGATGCATTTGTGACAGTCCAAAACAAGCTTTAAATACAGCTGTTATATTCAGGTTTTTTTTAAAACACCCATTTTGTGCAAGTCATTAGATTTGTGGCCTTTGCTACATTTGTGACAGTCCAATACAATCATTAGATAGTGCTGTTATATTCTGGTTAAAAAGAAAAACACCCTTTTTTTGCTAGATAATACTTTTGCGGCCTTTGCTGCATTTCTAACAGTCTAATACAAGCGTTAAATACTGCTGTTATATTCTGATTTTAAAAAAAACACCCATTTTGTGCAAGACACTAGATTTTCGGTCTTTGCTGCATTTGTGACTGTCCAATACAAGCTTTAAATATTGTTGTTATATTCTGGTATTAAATAAACACCCCTTTTGTGCGAGACACTATATTTCCAGTCTTTGCTACATTTCTGACAGTTCAATCAAGCGTTAAATACTATATTCTGGATTTTAAAAAACACCCATTTTGTGCAAGACATTACATATGCGGCGTTTGCTACATTTGTGACAGTCCAATACAAGCATTAAATACTGCAGTTATACTCTGGTAATAAAAAAAACACCAATTTTGTGCAAGATACTAGAGTTGCGGCCTTTGCTCTATTTGTGACAGTCCAATACAAGCTTTAAATTCTGCAGCTATATTCATTTTTTTTTTAAATCACCCATTTTGTGCAAGACACTAGATCTGCAGCCTTTGCTTCATTTGTGACAGTACAATGCAAGCTTTAAATATTGTTGTTACAGTCTGATTAAAAAAAAAACTATTTGTGCAAGACGATACATTTTGGGCCCTTGCTGCTTTTGTGACAGTCCAATACAAGCGTTAAATACTGCAGTTATATTCTGTTTTAAAAAACACCAATTTTGTGCAAGACACTACATTTGGGGCCTATGCTTCATTTCTGATAATCCAGTACATAACATTAAATACCGATGTTATATTTTGATTTTGAAAAACACCCATTTTGTGCAAGACACTAGATTTACGGCCTTTGCTGCATTTGTGACAGTCCACTACAAGCTTTAAATACTGTTGTTATATTCCAGTTTTTTAAAAAAACACCTATTTTGTGCAAGACAGTAGATTTGCGGCCATTGCTGCATTTGTGACATTCCCTGACAAGCTTTAAATACTGCAGTTATATTTTGATTGTTTTTTAAAACACCCATTTTGTGCAAGACACTACATTTGCGGCCTTTGCTTTATTTGTGACAGTCCATTACAAGTGTTAAATACCGCTGTTATATTCTGGTATAAAAAAACACTCATTTTGTGCATGACACTATATTTGCGGCCTTTCCTTCATTTGCAACATTAAATTACAAGCATTAGATACTGCTGTTATAGTCTGTTTTTAAAAAAAAACACACATTTTTTGCTAAATAATACATTTGCGACCTTTGCTGCATTTGTGACAGTCGTATACAAGCGTTAGATACTGCTGTTATTTTTTTGTTTTAAAAAAACACCCATTTTGTGCAAGATAATACATTTGCGGCCTTTGCTGCATTTTTGACAGTCAAATACAAGCGTTAGATACTGCTGTTATATTCTGGTATTAAAAAAACACCCATTTTGTGCAAGATAATACATTTGCGGCCTTTTCTGCATTTGTGACAGTCCAATATAAGTGTTAGATACTGCTTTTATATTCTGGTGGGAAAAAAAACAATACCCATTTTGTGCTAGATAATACATTTTCAGCATTTGCTGCATTTCTGACAGTCCAATGCAGCGTTAAATACTACTGTTATATTCTAGTATTAAAAAAACACCCATTTTCTCTTTATGACACCCGCACTGCCTTACTGTCAATGAACTTAATTGTTGACTATTGTCGGTTACATTGTCGCCTGACATAAACTATCTGTTAGTTTGGTTGTGAACGCAAAGAATGAGGAAAGCGTCAAATAAGGGACGTTGCCCAGGTCGTGGTGCTGCTGGTGGAGCTCCTGTAGCAGGCAATAGTAGACCAGTGTGGCACACTTGGTGATGAAGCATGGAGTCGGGATCCCACCCCGTCTATATGGTAAAATAAACTCCAGCAAGATTTGCTTGGGTGTAGTTGGTATTTATTGTAATGCGGCAAAGAAACACTTTGTGTGACGTTTCGGCACAAATGCCTTTTTCAAACTGTCTAAGTACAGAAAATTATAGAAAATTACAATCAGTGATTACAACAAAATGGCAACAAAATAACATGATTATAAATCGTGAGAATACATGTATATATATTTTTACATATACAGTCAGGTCCATAAATATTGGGACATCGACACAATTCTAAAATCTTTGGCTTTATACACCAACACAATGGATTTGAAATGAAACAAACAAGATGTGATTTAACTGCAGACTGTCAGCTTTAATTTGAGGGTATTTACAACCAAATCAGGTGAACGGTGTAGGAATTACAACAGTTTGCATATGTTGCTCCCACTTGTTAAGGGGCCAAAAGTAATGGGACAGAATAATAATCATAAATCAAACTTTTAGTTTTTAATACTTGGTTGCAAATCCTTTGCAGTCAATTACAGCCTGAAGTCTGGAATGCATAGACATCACCAGATGCTGGGTTTCATCCCTGGTGATGCTCTGCCAGGCCTCTACTGCAACGGTCTTCAGTTCCTGCTTGTTCTTGGGGCATTTTCCTTTCAGTTTTGTCCTCAGCAAGTGAAATGCATGCTCAATCGGATTCAGGTTAGAGGATTGACTTGGCCATTGCATAACATTCCACTTCTTTCCCTTATAAAACTCTTTGGTTGCTTTTGCAGTATGCTTTGGGTCATTGTCCATCTGCACTGTGAAGTGCCATCCAATGAGTTCTGGAGAATTTGGCTAAATATGAGAAGATAATATTGCCCGAAACTCTTCAGAATTCATCCTGCTGCTTTTGTCAGCAGTCACATTATCAATAAATACAAGAGAACCAGTTCCATTGGCAGCCATACATGCCCACGCCATGACACTACCACCACCATGCTTCACTGATGAGGTGGTATGCTTAGGATCATGAGCAATTCCTTTCCTTCTCTATTCTCTTCTCTTCCCATCACTTTGGTACAAGTTGATCTTGGTCTCATCTGTCCATAGGATGTTGTTCCAGAACTGTGAAGGCTTTTTTAGATGTCATTTGGCAAACTCTAATCTGGCCTTCCTGTTTTTGAGGCTCACCAATGGTTTACATCTAGTGCTGAACCTTCTGTATTCACTCTGGTGAAGTCTTCTCTTGATTGTTGACTTTGACACACATACACCTACTTCCTGGAGAGTGTTCTTGATCTGGCCAACTGTTGCGAAGGGTGTTTTCTTCACCAGGGAAAGAATTCTTCGGTCATCCACCACAGTTGTTTTCCGTGGTCTTCCGGGTCTTTTGGTGTTGCTGAGCTCACCGGTGTGTTCCTTCTTTTTGAGAATGTTCCAAACAGCTGTTTTGGCCACGCCTAATGTTTTTGCTATCTCTCTGATGTGTTGTTTTTTTTTCAGCCTAATGATGGCTTGCTTCACTGATAGTGACAGCTCTTTGGATCTCATCTTGAGAGTTGACAGCAACAGATTCCAAATGCAAATAGCACACTTGAAATGAACTCTGGACCTTTTATCTGCTCATTGTAATTGGGATAATGAGGGAATAACACACACCTGGCCATGGAACAGCGGAGAAGCCATTTGTCCCATTACCTTTGGTTCCTTAACAAGTGGGAGGCACATATGCAAACTGTTTTAATTCCTACACCGTTCGCTTGATTTGGATGTAAATACCCTCAAATTAAAGCTGACAGTCTGCAGTTAAAGCACATCTTGTTCGTTTCCGTTCAAATCCATTGTGGTGGTGTATAGAGCCAAAAATGTTAGAATTGTGTCAATGTCCCAATATTTATGGACCTGACTGTAGATGAATATACACGTGGTGAGTATCAAAAAGAAGGAGAAAGTCTCGGGGTCTTGTCAAGAGTTCAAGATGTGGGCTGAAGAACAACATCTTGAGGAGCATAGTTAAGGAACAACATGTCATATACCGCAGATATAACACTTTGGATAATATAATATGGACGGAAATGAAAGACTGATACAGAGGTCCACAAACATGTAGGAGATAAAAACATTGATGTAAAATTCATAGGAAAAATTCATAGGAAAAATTCATAGGAAAAGTTCAAACAGGTCCAGGGGATATGTCCTTAGACATTGGAGTCAGCATAGTCCTTGTATTTATGTAGGAGATCAGTAAATGGTGCAGGAAAGCATCAGATTGGTAGCGAATAACCTATGTATTAAGTGAACAGAGTGAGACCTGAAGTCTGACACTTACCACATGCCGCTCTAGAGGAAGGAGCCAGATGATGCTGCGCTGAGAAGGGGTATAGCATGCCACTGCATGCAATTGGTATAAGCGCACCATATTGCGGCTGATGTGCTGCTTATATCGGCCAAATGGGCGCGAATGGCACTTCCGGTATCGCGAAACCGGAAGTGGTGCATTCCAACTTGCGGTTCACGAGCAGGAAGTGACGTTGGTATGTGTGATGCGGTTCATCTGCATTCCACAGGCAGGAAGTGCGTTCCATATGCGTTCCACCAGCAGGAAGTGGGTGATGATAAGAACGCTGAGAAGTAATGGGATCTATATAAATGTATTCAGGGTACACAAAAGGGGAACAGAAGGAGGGAAGGGGATGGGGGGAAGGAAAATGGACAATCTGTGCATGTGTTATATCAAAACTCTATAGGAATAAACTATATCATAAACTCTATAAAGATATTATGAACTCTATGAAGGTATACTGTGAGATAATCAATACGATAATAAATACTACCAGGATGAGATGCAAAGGATACAGAGCTCCAATCCAGCCACGGGCCCATCCATCTGGCCCATCAAGACTCACTCTCATTTCATCAGTCCATAAAACCTTAGAAAAATCAGTCTTGAGATATTTCTTGGCCCAGTCTTGACGTTTCAGCTTGTGTGTCTTGTTCAGTGGTGGTCGTCTTTCAGCCTTTCTTACCTTGGCCATGTCTGTGAGTATTGCACACCTTGTGCTTTTGGGCACTCCAGTGATGTTGCAGCTCTGAAATATGGCCAAACTGGTGGCAAGTGGCATCTTGGCAGCTGCACGCTTGACTTTTCTCAGTTCATGGGCAGTTATTTTGCGCCTTGGTTTTTCCACACGCTTCTTGCGACCCCGTTGACTATTTTGAATGAAACGCTTGATTGTTCGATGATCACGCTTCAGAAGCTTTGCAATTTTAAGAGTGCTGCATCCCTCTGCAAGATATCTCACTATTTTTTACTTTTCTGAGCCTGTCAAGTCCTTCTTTTGACCCATTTTGCCAAAGGAAAGGAAGTTGCCTAATAATTATGCACACCTAATATAGGGTGTTGATGTCATTAGACCACACCCCTTCTCATTACAGAGATGCATATCACCTAATATGCTTAATTGGTAGTAGGCTTTTGAGCCTATACAGCTTGGAGTAAGACAACATGCATAAAGAGGATGATGTGGTCAAAATACTCATTTGTATAATAATTATGCACGCAGTGTATGACATGTTGTTTTCCTTAACTATGCTCCTCAAGATGTTGTTCTGCAGCCCACATCTGGAACTCTTGACAAGACCCCGAGACTTTCTCCTTCTTTTTGATACTCACCACGTGTATATTCATCTATATGTAAAAATATATATACATGTACTATCACGATTTAGATTCATGTTATTTTGTTGCCTTTTTGGTGTAATCACTGATTGTAATTTTCTATAATTTTCTGTACTTACACAGTTTAAAAAAGGCATTTGTGCCAAAACGTCACACAAAGTGTTTCTTTGCCGCATTACAATAAATACCAGCTCCTGTAGCAGGTAGAGGACGTTGTCGATCTGTGCCAGCTACTAGAGATGTCGCGAACATAAAATTTTCCGTTCGCGAACGGCGAACGCGAATTTCCGCAAATGTTCGCGAACGGGCGAACCGCCATAGACTTCGATAGACAGGCGAATTTTAAAACCCACAAGGACTCTTTCTGGCCACAATAGTGATGGAAAAGTTGTTTCAAGGGGACTAACACCTGGACTGTGGCATGCCGGAGGGGGATCCATGGCAAAACTCCCATGGAAAATAACGTAGTTGACGCAGAGTGTGGTAAGGTAAATTTGCTATGCGATTAATATACCCTGTATTAATCGCATAGCGATTACAACTTAGATCTGAGTTCCTAATGGTTGTATTGCTAGAATTGACGAATATAACACTATATTCTCAATCTTTGTTATATTATAGCAATACAACCAATAGGAACTCAGATCTAAGTTGTAATCGCAATGCGATTAATATAACCTGCATTAATCGCATTGTGATTGCAACTTAGATTTGAGTTCCTAATGGTTGTATTGCTAGAATTGACGAATATAGCACTATATTCTCAATCTTCGTTATATCCTAGCAATACAACCATCAGGAACCCAGCTCTAAGTTGAATTTGCAATGCGATTAATCTGACCTGTATTAATCGCATTGCGATTACAACTTAGATCTGAGTTCCTAATGGTTATATTGCTAGAATATAACGAAGATTGAGAATATAGTGCTATATTCGTCAATTCTAGCAATACAACCATTAGGAACTCAGATCTAAGTTGTAATCGCAATGCGATTAATGCAGGTTATATTAATCGCATTGCGATTACAACTTAGATCTGAGTTCCTAATAGTTGTATTGCTAGAATTGAGGAATATAACGAATATAGCACTATATTCTCAATCTTTGTTATATTCTAGCAATACAACCATTAGGAACTCAGATCTAAGTTGTAATCGCAATGCGATTAATATAACCTGCATTAATCGCATTGCGATTACAACTTAGATCTGAGTCCCTAATGGTTGTAACTTGTATTGCTAGAATTGACGAATATAGCACTATATTCTCAATCTTCGTTATATCCTAGCAATACAACCATTAGGAACCTAGCTCTAAGTTGAATTCGCAATGCGATTAATCTGACCTGTATCAATCGCATTGCGATTACAACTTAGATCTGAGTTCCTAATGGTTGTATTGCTAGAATTGACGAATATAGCACTATATTCTCAATCTTCGTTATATCCTAGCAATACAACCATCAGGAACCCAGCTCTAAGTTGAATTTGCAATGCGATTAATCTGACCTGTATTAATCGCATTGCGATTACAACTTAGATCTGAGTTCCTAATGGTTGTATTGCTAGAATTGACGAATAGTGTTGAGCGAACAGTTCGAGCATAGTTCGGGTCCGTACCGAATTTTGGGGTGTTCGTGACACGGACCTGAACCCGAACTTTTTCGTAAAAGTTCGGGTTCGGGTTCGTCGTTCGGCATGTATTTTGGCGCATTTTGAAAGGCTGCAAAGCAGCCAATCAACATGCATCATACTACTTGCCCTAAGATGCCATCGCAGCCATGCCTACTATTGGCAAGGCTGTGATTGGCCAAGTGCAGCATGTGACTCAGCCTCTTTATAAGCTTGTGCGCAAATCGGGACGTGCTCACTCCCGATGTGAATAGAACAGGGATAGACGCAGCTGATGCTAGGGCGAGAATAGGCAGGGATAATTGAATAACTGGAAGCAAATTTCTCTCCTCCACCTGTGATTCATCTGAACAACTGCAGCTGAGCTGCTTTTTTGATAGGGATTGGCTATTTTTAGAGTGGCCAGAGTGATTTTTCCATCCACATGTACCTGGGCTGACCGCCGGCCGCCATTTTGCGACTTGTAGTGCTGCAGCAGAAGCTGCCACAGTGTACATTCCAAAGCTCCAAACAAGTCAGACATCTACACCTGGGATTCAGACCAATAGCGATTTAGCAGCACAGTCCAAGGCTATTTTTTTTAAAGGTTGTGCAGACCATTTTGTGGCACATGTTACTGGGCTGATAGGCGGAGGCTATCTTGGGACTAGTGCTGCAGCACAATCTCTCCCAACGTCCATTAATCACTTGTAATAGTGGTCTGTGCCATAGAAATCCTACATCAGGGACTTGGGTGTGCTTGTGTCACCCCTACTAATACCAGTCCACCTGTAATCCATACAGTGAAAAGCCATAAAGTATTCCAGTGAGGGAATTTTTTTTTTATTTAAAAAAGGCCAAGTTAGTTTATCTGGCGTTCAATATACTAGATACAGTTAGGCCTGCGTTTCATACATCTGGAATTAGCAAACTAATGTGCTGGGGTTGGGAAAACATATATGTACCCATACTAGAATCTGTCAAAGAAAGCGGTACTCACATATAACAGTCATTCCATCTGTAATCCATACAGTCAAAAGACTGAAAGTATTCCAGTGAGGGAATTTTTTTTATTTAAAAAAGGCCAAGTTAGTTTATCTGGCGTTCAATATACTAGATACAGTTAGGCCTGCGTTTCATACATCTGGAATTAGCAAACTAATGTGCTGGGGTTGGGAAAACATATATGTACCCATACTAGAATCTGTCAAAGAAAGCGGTACTCACATATAACAGTCATTCCATCTGTAATCCATACAGTCAAAAGACTGAAAGTATTCCAGTGAGGGAATTTTTTTTATTTAAAAAAGGCCAAGTTAGTTTATCTGGCGTTCAATATACTAGATACAGTTAGGCCTGCGTTTCATACATCTGGAATTAGCAAACTAATGTGCTGGGGTTGGGAAAACATATATGTACCCATACTAGAATCTGTCAAAGAAAGCGGTACTCACATATAACAGTCATTCCATCTGTAATCCATACAGTCAAAAGACTGAAAGTATTCCAGTGAGGGAATTTTTTTTTTATTTAAAAAAGGCCAAGTTAGTTTATCTGGCGTTCAATATACTAGATACAGTTAGGCCTGCGTTTCATACATCTGGAATTAGCAAACTAATGTGCTGGGGTTGGGAAAACATATATGTACCCATACTAGAATCTGTCAAAGAAATCGGTACTCACATATAACAGTCATTCCATCTGTAATCCATACAGTCAAAAGACTGAAAGTATTCCAGTGAGGGGATTTTTTTTATTTAAAAAAGGCCAAGTTAGTTTATCTGGCGTTCAATATACTAGATACAGTTAGGCCTGCGTTTCATACATCTGGAATTAGCAAACTAATGTGCTGGGGTTGGGAAAACATATATGTACCCATACTAGAATCTGTCAAAGAAAGCGGTACTCACATATAACAGTCATTCCATCTGTAATCCATACAGTCAAAAGACTGAAAGTATTCCAGTGAGGGAATTTTTTTTTTATTTAAAAAAGGCCAAGTTAGTTTATCTGGCGTTCAATATACTAGATACAGTTAGGCCTGCGTTTCATACATCTGGAATTAGCAAACTAATGTGCTGGGGTTGGGAAAACATATATGTACCCATACTAGAATCTGTCAAAGAAAGCGGTACTCACATATAACAGTCATTCCATCTGTAATCCATACAGTCAAAAGACTGAAAGTATTCCAGTGAGGGGATTTTTTTTATTTAAAAAAGGCCAAGTTAGTTTATCTGGCGTTCAATATACTAGATACAGTTAGGCCTGCGTTTCATACATCTGGAATTAGCAAACTAATGTGCTGGGGTTGGGAAAACATATATGTACCCATACTAGAATCTGTCAAAGAAAGCGGTACTCACATATAACAGTCATTCCATCTGTAATCCATACAGTCAAAAGACTGAAAGTATTCCAGTGAGGGGATTTTTTTTATTTAAAAAAGGCCAAGTTAGTTTATCTGGCGTTCAATATACTAGATACAGTTAGGCCTGCGTTTCATACATCTGGAATTAGCAAACTAATGTGCTGGGGTTGGGAAAACATATATGTACCCATACTAGAATCTGTCAAAGAAAGCGGTACTCACATATAACAGTCATTCCATCTGTAATCCATACAGTCAAAAGACTGAAAGTATTCCAGTGAGGGGATTTTTTTTATTTAAAAAAGGCCAAGTTAGTTTATCTGGCGTTCAATATACTAGATACAGTTAGGCCTGCGTTTCATACATCTGGAATTAGCAAACTAATGTGCTGGGGTTGGGAAAACATATATGTACCCATACTAGAATCTGTCAAAGAAAGCGGTACTCACATATAACAGTCATTCCATCTGTAATCCATACAGTCAAAAGACTGAAAGTATTCCAGTGAGGGGATTTTTTTTATTTAAAAAAGGCCAAGTTAGTTTATCTGGCGTTCAATATACTAGATACAGTTAGGCCTGCGTTTCATACATCTGGAATTAGCAAACTAATGTGCTGGGGTTGGGAAAACATATATGTACCCATACTAGAATCTGTCAAAGAAAGCGGTACTCACATATAACAGTCATTCCATCTGTAATCCATACAGTCAAAAGACTGAAAGTATTCCAGTGAGGGGATTTTTTTTATTTAAAAAAGGCCAAGTTAGTTTATCTGGCGTTCAATATACTAGATACAGTTAGGCCTGCGTTTCATACATCTGGAATTAGCAAACTAATGTGCTGGGGTTGGGAAAACATATATGTACCCATACTAGAATCTGTCAAAGAAAGCGGTACTCACATATAACAGTCATTCCATCTGTAATCCATACAGTCAAAAGACTGAAAGTATTCCAGTGAGGGGATTTTTTTTATTTAAAAAAGGCCAAGTTAGTTTATCTGGCGTTCAATATACTAGATACAGTTAGGCCTGCGTTTCATACATCTGGAATTAGCAAACTAATGTGCTGGGGTTGGGAAAACATATATGTACCCATACTAGAATCTGTCAAAGAAAGCGGTACTCACATATAACAGTCATTCCATCTGTAATCCATACAGTCAAAAGACTGAAAGTATTCCAGTGAGGGGATTTTTTTTATTTAAAAAAGGCCAAGTTAGTTTATCTGGCGTTCAATATACTAGATACAGTTAGGCCTGCGTTTCATACATCTGGAATTAGCAAACTAATGTGCTGGGGTTGGGAAAACATATATGTACCCATACTAGAATCTGTCAAAGAAAGCGGTACTCACATATAACAGTCATTCCATCTGTAATCCATACAGTCAAAAGACTGAAAGTATTCCAGTGAGGGGATTTTTTTTATTTAAAAAAGGCCAAGTTAGTTTATCTGGCGTTCAATATACTAGATACAGTTAGGCCTGCGTTTCATACATCTGGAATTAGCAAACTAATGTGCTGGGGTTGGGAAAACATATATGTACCCATACTAGAATCTGTCAAAGAAAGCGGTACTCACATATAACAGTCATTCCATCTGTAATCCATACAGTCAAAAGACTGAAAGTATTCCAGTGAGGGGATTTTTTTTATTTAAAAAAGGCCAAGTTAGTTTATCTGGCGTTCAATATACTAGATACAGTTAGGCCTGCGTTTCATACATCTGGAATTAGCAAACTAATGTGCTGGGGTTGGGAAAACATATATGTACCCATACTAGAATCTGTCAAAGAAAGCGGTACTCACATATAACAGTCATTCCATCTGTAATCCATACAGTCAAAAGACTGAAAGTATTCCAGTGAGGGGATTTTTTTTATTTAAAAAAGGCCAAGTTAGTTTATCTGGCGTTCAATATACTAGATACAGTTAGGCCTGCGTTTCATACATCTGGAATTAGCAAACTAATGTGCTGGGGTTGGGAAAACATATATGTACCCATACTAGAATCTGTCAAAGAAATCGGTACTCTCATATAACAGTCATTCCATCTGTAATCCATACAGTCAAAAGACTGAAAGTATTCCAGTGAGGGGATTTTTTTTATTTAAAAAAGGCCAAGTTAGTTTATCTGGCGTTCAATATACTAGATACAGTTAGGCCTGCGTTTCATACATCTGGAATTAGCAAACTAATGTGCTGGGGTTGGGAAAACATATATGTACCCATACTAGAATCTGTCAAAGAAAGCGGTACTCACATATAACAGTCATTCCATCTGTAATCCATACAGTCAAAAGACTGAAAGTATTCCAGTGAGGGGATTTTTTTTATTTAAAAAAGGCCAAGTTAGTTTATCTGGCGTTCAATATACTAGATACAGTTAGGCCTGCGTTTCATACATCTGGAATTAGCAAACTAATGTGCTGGGGTTGGGAAAACATATATGTACCCATACTAGAATCTGTCAAAGAAAGCGGTACTCACATATAACAGTCATTCCATCTGTAATCCATACAGTCAAAAGACTGAAAGTATTCCAGTGAGGGGATTTTTTTTATTTAAAAAAGGCCAAGTTAGTTTATCTGGCGTTCAATATACTAGATACAGTTAGGCCTGCGTTTCATACATCTGGAATTAGCAAACTAATGTGCTGGGGTTGGGAAAACATATATGTACCCATACTAGAATCTGTCAAAGAAAGCGGTACTCACATATAACAGTCATTCCATCTGTAATCCCTACAGTCAAAAGACTGAAAGTATTCCAGTGAGGGAATTTTTTTTATTTAAAAAAGGCCAAGTTAGTTTATCTGGCGTTCAATATACTAGATACAGTTAGGCCTGCGTTTCATACATCTGGAATTAGCAAACTAATGTGCTGGGGTTGGGAAAACATATATGTACCCATACTAGAATCTGTCAAAGAAAGCGGTACTCACATATAACAGTCATTCCATCTGTAATCCATACAGTCAAAAGACTGAAAGTATTCCAGTGAGGGGATTTTTTTTATTTAAAAAAGGCCAAGTTAGTTTATCTGGCGTTCAATATACTAGATACAGTTAGGCCTGCGTTTCATACATCTGGAATTAGCAAACTAATGTGCTGGGGTTGGGAAAACATATATGTACCCATACTAGAATCTGTCAAAGAAAGCGGTACTCACATATAACAGTCATTCCATCTGTAATCCATACAGTCAAAAGACTGAAAGTATTCCAGTGAGGGGATTTTTTTTATTTAAAAAAGGCCAAGTTAGTTTATCTGGCGTTCAATATACTAGATACAGTTAGGCCTGCGTTTTCATACATCTGGAATTAGCAAACTAATGTGCTGGGGTTGGGAAAACATATATGTACCCATACTAGAATCTGTCAAAGAAAGCGGTACTCACATATAACAGTCATTCCATCTGTAATCCATACAGTCAAAAGACTGAAAGTATTCCAGTGAGGGAATTTTTTTTTTATTTAAAAAAGGCCAAGTTAGTTTATCTGGCGTTCAATATACTAGATACAGTTAGGCCTGCGTTTCATACATCTGGAATTAGCAAACTAATGTGCTGGGGTTGGGAAAACATATATGTACCCATACTAGAATCTGTCAAAGAAAGCGGTACTCACATATAACAGTCATTCCATCTGTAATCCATACAGTCAAAAGACTGAAAGTATTCCAGTGAGGGGATTTTTTTTATTTAAAAAAGGCCAAGTTAGTTTATCTGGCGTTCAATATACTAGATACAGTTAGGCCTGCGTTTCATACATCTGGAATTAGCAAACTAATGTGCTGGGGTTGGGAAAACATATATGTACCCATACTAGAATCTGTCAAAGAAAGCGGTACTCACATATAACAGTCATTCCATCTGTAATCCATACAGTCAAAAGACTGAAAGTATTCCAGTGAGGGGATTTTTTTTATTTAAAAAAGGCCAAGTTAGTTTATCTGGCGTTCAATATACTAGATACAGTTAGGCCTGCGTTTCATACATCTGGAATTAGCAAACTAATGTGCTGGGGTTGGGAAAACATATATGTACCCATACTAGAATCTGTCAAAGAAAGCGGTACTCACATATAACAGTCATTCCATCTGTAATCCATACAGTCAAAAGACTGAAAGTATTCCAGTGAGGGGATTTTTTTTATTTAAAAAAGGCCAAGTTAGTTTATCTGGCGTTCAATATACTAGATACAGTTAGGCCTGCGTTTCATACATCTGGAATTAGCAAACTAATGTGCTGGGGTTGGGAAAACATATATGTACCCATACTAGAATCTGTCAAAGAAAGCGGTACTCACATATAACAGTCATTCCATCTGTAATCCATACAGTCAAAAGACTGAAAGTATTCCAGTGAGGGGATTTTTTTTATTTAAAAAAGGCCAAGTTAGTTTATCTGGCGTTCAATATACTAGATACAGTTAGGCCTGCGTTTCATACATCTGGAATTAGCAAACTAATGTGCTGGGGTTGGGAAAACATATATGTACCCATACTAGAATCTGTCAAAGAAAGCGGTACTCACATATAACAGTCATTCCATCTGTAATCCATACAGTCAAAAGACTGAAAGTATTCCAGTGAGGGGATTTTTTTTATTTAAAAAAGGCCAAGTTAGTTTATCTGGCGTTCAATATACTAGATACAGTTAGGCCTGCGTTTCATACATCTGGAATTAGCAAACTAATGTGCTGGGGTTGGGAAAACATATATGTACCCATACTAGAATCTGTCAAAGAAAGCGGTACTCACATATAACAGTCATTCCATCTGTAATCCATACAGTCAAAAGACTGAAAGTATTCCAGTGAGGGGATTTTTTTTATTTAAAAAAGGCCAAGTTAGTTTATCTGGCGTTCAATATACTAGATACAGTTAGGCCTGCGTTTCATACATCTGGAATTAGCAAACTAATGTGCTGGGGTTGGGAAAACATATATGTACCCATACTAGAATCTGTCAAAGAAAGCGGTACTCACATATAACAGTCATTCCATCTGTAATCCATACAGTCAAAAGACTGAAAGTATTCCAGTGAGGGGATTTTTTTTATTTAAAAAAGGCCAAGTTAGTTTATCTGGCGTTCAATATACTAGATACAGTTAGGCCTGCGTTTCATACATCTGGAATTAGCAAACTAATGTGCTGGGGTTGGGAAAACATATATGTACCCATACTAGAATCTGTCAAAGAAAGCGGTACTCACATATAACAGTCATTCCATCTGTAATCCATACAGTCAAAAGACTGAAAGTATTCCAGTGAGGGGAATTTTTTTTATTTAAAAAAGGCCAAGTTAGTTTATCTGGCGTTCAATATACTAGATACAGTTAGGCCTGCGTTTCATACATCTGGAATTAGCAAACTAATGTGCTGGGGTTGGGAAAACATATATGTACCCATACTAGAATCTGTCAAAGAAAGCGGTACTCACATATAACAGTCATTCCATCTGTAATCCATACAGTCAAAAGACTGAAAGTATTCCAGTGAGGGGATTTTTTTTATTTAAAAAAGGCCAAGTTAGTTTATCTGGCGTTCAATATACTAGATACAGTTAGGCCTGCGTTTCATACATCTGGAATTAGCAAACTAATGTGCTGGGGTTGGGAAAACATATATGTACCCATACTAGAATCTGTCAAAGAAAGCGGTACTCACATATAACAGTCATTCCATCTGTAATCCATACAGTCAAAAGACTGAAAGTATTCCAGTGAGGGGATTTTTTTTATTTAAAAAAGGCCAAGTTAGTTTATCTGGCGTTCAATATACTAGATACAGTTAGGCCTGCGTTTCATACATCTGGAATTAGCAAACTAATGTGCTGGGGTTGGGAAAACATATATGTACCCATACTAGAATCTGTCAAAGAAAGCGGTACTCACATATAACAGTCATTCCATCTGTAATCCATACAGTCAAAAGACTGAAAGTATTCCAGTGAGGGGATTTTTTTTATTTAAAAAAGGCCAAGTTAGTTTATCTGGCGTTCAATATACTAGATACAGTTAGGCCTGCGTTTCATACATCTGGAATTAGCAAACTAATGTGCTGGGGTTGGGAAAACATATATGTACCCATACTAGAATCTGTCAAAGAAAGCGGTACTCACATATAACAGTCATTCCATCTGTAATCCATACAGTCAAAAGACTGAAAGTATTCCAGTGAGGGGATTTTTTTTATTTAAAAAAGGCCAAGTTAGTTTATCTGGCGTTCAATATACTAGATACAGTTAGGCCTGCGTTTCATACATCTGGAATTAGCAAACTAATGTGCTGGGGTTGGGAAAACATATATGTACCCATACTAGAATCTGTCAAAGAAAGCGGTACTCACATATAACAGTCATTCCATCTGTAATCCATACAGTCAAAAGACTGAAAGTATTCCAGTGAGGGGATTTTTTTTATTTAAAAAAGGCCAAGTTAGTTTATCTGGCGTTCAATATACTAGATACAGTTAGGCCTGCGTTTCATACATCTGGAATTAGCAAACTAATGTGCTGGGGTTGGGAAAACATATATGTACCCATACTAGAATCTGTCAAAGAAAGCGGTACTCACATATAACAGTCATTCCATCTGTAATCCATACAGTCAAAAGACTGAAAGTATTCCAGTGAGGGAATTTTTTTTATTTAAAAAAGGCCAAGTTAGTTTATCTGGCGTTCAATATACTAGATACAGTTAGGCCTGCGTTTCATACATCTGGAATTAGCAAACTAATGTGCTGGGGTTGGGAAAACATATATGTACCCATACTAGAATCTGTCAAAGAAAGCGGTACTCACATATAACAGTCATTCCATCTGTAATCCATACAGTCAAAAGACTGAAAGTATTCCAGTGAGGGAATTTTTTTTATTTAAAAAAGGCCAAGTTAGTTTATCTGGCGTTCAATATACTAGATACAGTTAGGCCTGCGTTTCATACATCTGGAATTAGCAAACTAATGTGCTGGGGTTGGGAAAACATATATGTACCCATACTAGAATCTGTCAAAGAAAGCGGTACTCACATATAACAGTCATTCCATCTGTAATCCATACAGTCAAAAGACTGAAAGTATTCCAGTGAGGGAATTTTTTTTATTTAAAAAAGGCCAAGTTAGTTTATCTGGCGTTCAATATACTAGATACAGTTAGGCCTGCGTTTCATACATCTGGAATTAGCAAACTAATGTGCTGGGGTTGGGAAAACATATATGTACCCATACTAGAATCTGTCAAAGAAAGCGGTACTCACATATAACAGTCATTCCATCTGTAATCCATACAGTCAAAAGACTGAAAGTATTCCAGTGAGGGGATTTTTTTTATTTAAAAAAGGCCAAGTTAGTTTATCTGGCGTTCAATATACTAGATACAGTTAGGCCTGCGTTTCATACATCTGGAATTAGCAAACTAATGTGCTGGGGTTGGGAAAACATATATGTACCCATACTAGAATCTGTCAAAGAAAGCGGTACTCACATATAACAGTCATTCCATCTGTAATCCATACAGTCAAAAGACTGAAAGTATTCCAGTGAGGGGATTTTTTTTATTTAAAAAAGGCCAAGTTAGTTTATCTGGCGTTCAATATACTAGATACAGTTAGGCCTGCGTTTCATACATCTGGAATTAGCAAACTAATGTGCTGGGGTTGGGAAAACATATATGTACCCATACTAGAATCTGTCAAAGAAAGCGGTACTCACATATAACAGTCATTCCATCTGTAATCCATACAGTCAAAAGACTGAAAGTATTCCAGTGAGGGAATTTTTTTTATTTAAAAAAGGCCAAGTTAGTTTATCTGGCGTTCAATATACTAGATACAGTTAGGCCTGCGTTTCATACATCTGGAATTAGCAAACTAATGTGCTGGGGTTGGGAAAACATATATGTACCCATACTAGAATCTGTCAAAGAAAGCGGTACTCACATATAACAGTCATTCCATCTGTAATCCATACAGTCAAAAGACTGAAAGTATTCCAGTGAGGGAATTTTTTTTATTTAAAAAAGGCCAAGTTAGTTTATCTGGCGTTCAATATACTAGATACAGTTAGGCCTGCGTTCCATACATCTGGAATTAGCAAACTAATGTGCTGGGGTTGGGAAAACATATATGTACCCATACTAGAATCTGTCAAAGAAAGCGGCACTCACATATAACAGTCATTCCATCTGTAATCCATACAGTCAAAAGACTGAAAGTATTCCAGTGAGGGAATTTTTTTTATTTAAAAAAGGCCAAGTTAGTTTATCTGGCGTTCAATATACTAGATACAGTTAGGCCTGCGTTTCATACATCTGGAATTAGCAAACTAATGTGCTGGGGTTGGGAAAACATATATGTACCCATACTAGAATCTGTCAAAGAAAGCGGTACTCACATATAACAGTCATTCCATCTGTAATCCATACAGTCAAAAGACTGAAAGTATTACAGTGAGGGGATTTTTTTTATTTAAAAAAGGCCAAGTTAGTTTATCTGGCGTTCAATATACTAGATACAGTTAGGCCTGCGTTTCATACATCTGGAATTAGCAAACTAATGTGCTGGGGTTGGGAAAACATATATGTACCCATACTAGAATCTGTCAAAGAAAGCGGTACTCACATATAACAGTCATTCCATCTGTAATCCATACAGTCAAAAGACTGAAAGTATTCCAGTGAGGGGATTTTTTTTATTTAAAAAAGGCCAAGTTAGTTTATCTGGCGTTCAATATACTAGATACTGTTAGGCCTGCGTTTCATACATCTGGAATTAGCAAACTAATGTGCTGGGGTTGGGAAAACATATATGTACCCATACTAGAATCTGTCAAAGAAAGCGGTACTCACATATAACAGTCATTCCATCTGTAATCCATACAGTCAAAAGACTGAAAGTATTCCAGTGAGGGGATTTTTTTTATTTAAAAAAGGCCAAGTTAGTTTATCTGGCGTTCAATATACTAGATACAGTTAGGCCTGCGTTTCATACATCTGGAATTAGCAAACTAATGTGCTGGGGTTGGGAAAACATATATGTACCCATACTAGAATCTGTCAAAGAAAGCGGTACTCACATATAACAGTCATTCCATCTGTAATCCATACAGTCAAAAGACTGAAAGTATTACAGTGAGGGGATTTTTTTTATTTAAAAAAGGCCAAGTTAGTTTATCTGGCGTTCAATATACTAGATACAGTTAGGCCTGCGTTTCATACATCTGGAATTAGCAAACTAATGTGCTGGGGTTGGGAAAACATATATGTACCCATACTAGAATCTGTCAAAGAAAGCGGTACTCACATATAACAGTCATTCCATCTGTAATCCATACAGTCAAAAGACTGAAAGTATTCCAGTGAGGGGATTTTTTTTATTTAAAAAAGGCCAAGTTAGTTTATCTGGCGTTCAATATACTAGATACAGTTAGGCCTGCGTTTCATACATCTGGAATTAGCAAACTAATGTGCTGGGGTTGGGAAAACATATATGTACCCATACTAGAATCTGTCAAAGAAAGCGGTACTCACATATAACAGTCATTCCATCTGTAATCCATACAGTCAAAAGACTGAAAGTATTCCAGTGAGGGAATTTTTTTTATTTAAAAAAGGCCAAGTTAGTTTATCTGGCGTTCAATATACTAGATACAGTTAGGCCTGCGTTTCATACATCTGGAATTAGCAAACTAATGTGCTGGGGTTGGGAAAACATATATGTACCCATACTAGAATCTGTCAAAGAAAGCGGTACTCACATATAACAGTCATTCCATCTGTAATCCATACAGTCAAAAGACTGAAAGTATTCAGTGAGGGAATTTTTTTTATTTAAAAAAGGCCAAGTTAGTTTATCTGGCGTTCAATATACTAGATACAGTTAGGCCTGCGTTTCATACATCTGGAATTAGCAAACTAATGTGCTGGGGTTGGGAAAACATATATGTACCCATACTAGAATCTGTCAAAGAAAGCGGTACTCACATATAACAGTCATTCCATCTGTAATCCATACAGTCAAAAGACTGAAAGTATTCCAGTGAGGGAATTTTTTTTTATTTAAAAAAGGCCAAGTTAGTTTATCTGGCGTTCAATATACTAGATACAGTTAGGCCTGCGTTTCATACATCTGGAATTAGCAAACTAATGTGCTGGGGTTGGGAAAACATATATGTACCCATACTAGAATCTGTCAAAGAAAGCGGTACTCACATATAACAGTCATTCCATCTGTAATCCATACAGTCAAAAGACTGAAAGTATTCCAGTGAGGGGATTTTTTTTTATTTAAAAAAGGCCAAGTTAGTTTATCTGGCGTTCAATATACTAGATACAGTTAGGCCTGCGTTTCATACATCTGGAATTAGCAAACTAATGTGCTGGGGTTGGGAAAACATATATGTACCCATACTAGAATCTGTCAAAGAAAGCGGTACTCACATATAACAGTCATTCCATCTGTAATCCATACAGTCAAAAGACTGAAAGTATTACAGTGAGGGGATTTTTTTTATTTAAAAAAGGCCAAGTTAGTTTATCTGGCGTTCAATATACTAGATACAGTTAGGCCTGCGTTTCATACATCTGGAATTAGCAAACTAATGTGCTGGGGTTGGGAAAACATATATGTACCCATACTAGAATCTGTCAAAGAAAGCGGTACTCACATATAACAGTCATTCCATCTGTAATCCATACAGTCAAAAGACTGAAAGTATTCCAGTGAGGGGATTTTTTTTTATTTAAAAAAGGCCAAGTTAGTTTATCTGGCGTTCAAATACTAGATACAGTTAGGCCTGCGTTTCATACATCTGGAATTAGCAAACTAATGTGCTGGGGTTGGGAAAACATATATGTACCCATACTAGAATCTGTCAAAGAAAGCGGTACTCACATATAACAGTCATTCCATCTGTAATCCATACAGTCAAAAGACTGAAAGTATTCCAGTGAGGGAATTTTTTTTTATTTAAAAAAGGCCAAGTTAGTTTATCTGGCGTTCAATATACTAGATACAGTTAGGCCTGCGTTTCATACATCTGGAATTAGCAAACTA
The DNA here is from genome assembly GCF_905171765.1 of Bufo bufo. NCBI lineage: Eukaryota > Metazoa > Chordata > Amphibia > Anura > Bufonidae > Bufo > Bufo bufo. Next base: position 297,844,635 of record NC_053393.1, read on the forward strand.
ATGTGCTGGGGTTGGGAAAACATATATGTACCCATACTAGAATCTGTCAAAGAAAGCGGTACTCACATATAACAGTCATTCCATCTGTAATCCATACAGTCAAAAGACTGAAAGTATTCCAGTGAGGGGATTTTTTTTATTTAAAAAAGGCCAAGTTAGTTTATCTGGCGTTCAATATACTAGATACAGTTAGGCCTGCGTTTCATACATCTGGAATTAGCAAACTAATGTGCTGGGGTTGGGAAAACATATATGTACCCATACTAGAATCTGTCAAAGAAAGCGGTACTCACATATAACAGTCATTCCATCTGTAATCCATACAGTCAAAAGACTGAAAGTATTCCAGTGAGGGGATTTTTTTTATTTAAAAAAGGCCAAGTTAGTTTATCTGGCGTTCAATATACTAGATACAGTTAGGCCTGCGTTTCATACATCTGGAATTAGCAAACTAATGTGCTGGGGTTGGGAAAACATATATGTACCCATACTAGAATCTGTCAAAGAAAGCGGTACTCACATATAACAGTCATTCCATCTGTAATCCATACAGTCAAAAGACTGAAAGTATTCCAGTGAGGGGATTTTTTTTATTTAAAAAAGGCCAAGTTAGTTTATCTGGCGTTCAATATACTAGATACAGTTAGGCCTGCGTTTCATACATCTGGAATTAGCAAACTAATGTGCTGGGGTTGGGAAAACATATATGTACCCATACTAGAATCTGTCAAAGAAAGCGGTACTCACATATAACAGTCATTCCATCTGTAATCCATACAGTCAAAAGACTGAAAGTATTCCAGTGAGGGGATTTTTTTTATTTAAAAAAGGCCAAGTTAGTTTATCTGGCGTTCAATATACTAGATACAGTTAGGCCTGCGTTTCATACATCTGGAATTAGCAAACTAATGTGCTGGGGTTGGGAAAACATATATGTACCCATACTAGAATCTGTCAAAGAAAGCGGTACTCACATATAACAGTCATTCCATCTGTAATCCATACAGTCAAAAGACTGAAAGTATTCCAGTGAGGGGATTTTTTTTATTTAAAAAAGGCCAAGTTAGTTTATCTGGCGTTCAATATACTAGATACAGTTAGGCCTGCGTTTCATACATCTGGAATTAGCAAACTAATGTGCTGGGGTTGGGAAAACATATATGTACCCATACTAGAATCTGTCAAAGAAAGCGGTACTCACATATAACAGTCATTCCATCTGTAATCCATACAGTCAAAAGACTGAAAGTATTCCAGTGAGGGGATTTTTTTTATTTAAAAAAGGCCAAGTTAGTTTATCTGGCGTTCAATATACTAGATACAGTTAGGCCTGCGTTTCATACATCTGGAATTAGCAAACTAATGTGCTGGGGTTGGGAAAACATATATGTACCCATACTAGAATCTGTCAAAGAAAGCGGTACTCACATATAACAGTCATTCCATCTGTAATCCATACAGTCAAAAGACTGAAAGTATTCCAGTGAGGGGATTTTTTTTATTTAAAAAAGGCCAAGTTAGTTTATCTGGCGTTCAATATACTAGATACAGTTAGGCCTGCGTTTCATACATCTGGAATTAGCAAACTAATGTGCTGGGGTTGGGAAAACATATATGTACCCATACTAGAATCTGTCAAAGAAAGCGGTACTCACATATAACAGTCATTCCATCTGTAATCCATACAGTCAAAAGACTGAAAGTATTCCAGTGAGGGGATTTTTTTTATTTAAAAAAGGCCAAGTTAGTTTATCTGGCGTTCAATATACTAGATACTGTTAGGCCTGCGTTTCATACATCTGGAATTAGCAAACTAATGTGCTGGGGTTGGGAAAACATATATGTACCCATACTAGAATCTGTCAAAGAAAGCGGTACTCACATATAACAGTCATTCCATCTGTAATCCATACAGTCAAAAGACTGAAAGTATTACAGTGAGGGGATTTTTTTTATTTAAAAAAGGCCAAGTTAGTTTATCTGGCGTTCAATATACTAGATACAGTTAGGCCTGCGTTTCATACATCTGGAATTAGCAAACTAATGTGCTGGGGTTGGGAAAACATATATGTACCCATACTAGAATCTGTCAAAGAAAGCGGTACTCACATATAACAGTCATTCCATCTGTAATCCATACAGTCAAAAGACTGAAAGTATTCCAGTGAGGGGATTTTTTTTATTTAAAAAAGGCCAAGTTAGTTTATCTGGCGTTCAATATACTAGATACAGTTAGGCCTGCGTTTCATACATCTGGAATTAGCAAACTAATGTGCTGGGGTTGGGAAAACATATATGTACCCATACTAGAATCTGTCAAAGAAAGCGGTACTCACATATAACAGTCATTCCATCTGTAATCCATACAGTCAAAAGACTGAAAGTATTCCAGTGAGGGGATTTTTTTTATTTAAAAAAGGCCAAGTTAGTTTATCTGGCGTTCAATATACTAGATACTGTTAGGCCTGCGTTTCATACATCTGGAATTAGCAAACTAATGTGCTGGGGTTGGGAAAACATATATGTACCCATACTAGAATCTGTCAAAGAAAGCGGTACTCACATATAACAGTCATTCCATCTGTAATCCATACAGTCAAAAGACTGAAAGTATTACAGTGAGGGGATTTTTTTTATTTAAAAAAGGCCAAGTTAGTTTATCTGGCGTTCAATATACTAGATACAGTTAGGCCTGCGTTTCATACATCTGGAATTAGCAAACTAATGTGCTGGGGTTGGGAAAACATATATGTACCCATACTAGAATCTGTCAAAGAAAGCGGTACTCACATATAACAGTCATTCCATCTGTAATCCATACAGTCAAAAGACTGAAAATATTCCAGTGAGGGGATTTTTTTTATTTAAAAAAGGCCAAGTTAGTTTATCTGGCGTTCAATATACTAGATACAGTTAGGCCTGCGTTTCATACATCTGGAATTAGCAAACTAATGTGCTGGGGTTGGGAAAACATATATGTACCCATACTAGAATCTGTCAAAGAAAGCGGTACTCACATATAACAGTCATTCCATCTGTAATCCATACAGTCAAAAGACTGAAAGTATTCCAGTGAGGGAATTTTTTTTATTTAAAAAAGGCCAAGTTAGTTTATCTGGCGTTCAATATACTAGATACAGTTAGGCCTGCGTTTCATACATCTGGAATTAGCAAACTAATGTGCTGGGGTTGGGAAAACATATATGTACCCATACTAGAATCTGTCAAAGAAAGCGGTACTCACATATAACAGTCATTCCATCTGTAATCCATACAGTCAAAAGACTGAAAGTATTCCAGTGAGGGGATTTTTTTTATTTAAAAAAGGCCAAGTTAGTTTATCTGGCGTTCAATATACTAGATACAGTTAGGCCTGCGTTTCATACATCTGGAATTAGCAAACTAATTTGCTGGGGTTGGGAAAACATATATGTACCCATACTAGAATCTGTCAAAGAAAGCGGTACTCACATATAACAGTCATTCCATCTGTAATCCATACAGTCAAAAGACTGAAAGTATTCCAGTGAGGGAATTTTTTTTATTTAAAAAAGGCCAAGTTAGTTTATCTGGCGTTCAATATACTAGATACAGTTAGGCCTGCGTTTCATACATCAGGAATTAGCAAACTAATGTGCTGGGGTTGGGAAAACATATATGTACCCATACTAGAATCTGTCAAAGAAAGCGGTACTCACATATAACAGTCATTCCATCTGTAATCCATACAGTCAAAAGACTGAAAGTATTCCAGTGAGGGAATTTTTTTTTTATTTAAAAAAGGCCAAGTTAGTTTATCTGGCGTTCAATATACTAGATACAGTTAGGCCTGCGTTTCATACATCTGGAATTAGCAAACTAATGTGCTGGGGTTGGGAAAACATATATGTACCCATACTAGAATCTGTCAAAGAAAGCGGTACTCACATATAACAGTCATTCCATCTGTAATCCATACAGTCAAAAGACTGAAAGTATTCCAGTGAGGGAATTTTTTTTTTATTTAAAAAAGGCCAAGTTAGTTTATCTGGCGTTCAATATACTAGATACAGTTAGGCCTGCGTTTCATACATCTGGAATTAGCAAACTAATGTGCTGGGGTTGGGAAAACATATATGTACCCATACTAGAATCTGTCAAAGAAAGCGGTACTCACATATAACAGTCATTCCATCTGTAATCCATACAGTCAAAAGACTGAAAGTATTACAGTGAGGGGATTTTTTTTATTTAAAAAAGGCCAAGTTAGTTTATCTGGCGTTCAATATACTAGATACAGTTAGGCCTGCGTTTCATACATCTGGAATTAGCAAACTAATGTGCTGGGGTTGGGAAAACATATATGTACCCATACTAGAATCTGTCAAAGAAAGCGGTACTCACATATAACAGTCATTCCATCTGTAATCCATACAGTCAAAAGACTGAAAGTATTCCAGTGAGGGGATTTTTTTTATTTAAAAAAGGCCAAGTTAGTTTATCTGGCGTTCAATATACTAGATACAGTTAGGCCTGCGTTTCATACATCTGGAATTAGCAAACTAATGTGCTGGGGTTGGTAAAACATATATGTACCCATACTAGAATCTGTCAAAGAAAGCGGTACTCACATATAACAGTCATTCCATCTGTAATCCATACAGTCAAAAGACTGAAAGTATTCCAGTGAGGGGATTTTTTTTATTTAAAAAAGGCCAAGTTAGTTTATCTGGCGTTCAATATACTAGATACAGTTAGGCCTGCGTTTCATACATCTGGAATTAGCAAACTAATGTGCTGGGGTTGGGAAAACATATATGTACCCATACTAGAATCTGTCAAAGAAAGCGGTACTCACATATAACAGTCATTCCATCTGTAATCCATACAGTCAAAAGACTGAAAGTATTCCAGTGAGGGGATTTTTTTTATTTAAAAAAGGCCAAGTTAGTTTATCTGGCGTTCAATATACTAGATACAGTTAGGCCTGCGTTTCATACATCTGGAATTAGCAAACTAATGTGCTGGGGTTGGGAAAACATATATGTACCCATACTAGAATCTGTCAAAGAAAGCGGTACTCACATATAACAGTCATTCCATCTGTAATCCATACAGTCAAAAGACTGAAAGTATTCCAGTGAGGGGATTTTTTTTATTTAAAAAAGGCCAAGTTAGTTTATCTGGCGTTCAATATACTATATACAGTTAGGCCTGCGTTTCATACATCTGGAATTAGCAAACTAATGTGCTGGGGTTGGGAAAACATATATGTACCCATACTAGAATCTGTCAAAGAAAGCGGTACTCACATATAACAGTCATTCCATCTGTAATCCATACAGTCAAAAGACTGAAAGTATTCCAGTGAGGGGATTTTTTTTATTTAAAAAAGGCCAAGTTAGTTTATCTGGCGTTCAATATACTAGATACAGTTAGGCCTGCGTTTCATACATCTGGAATTAGCAAACTAATGTGCTGGGGTTGGGAAAACATATATGTACCCATACTAGAATCTGTCAAAGAAAGCGGTACTCACATATAACAGTCATTCCATCTGTAATCCATACAGTCAAAAGACTGAAAGTATTCCAGTGAGGGGATTTTTTTTATTTAAAAAAGGCCAAGTTAGTTTATCTGGCGTTCAATATACTAGATACAGTTAGGCCTGCGTTTCATACATCTGGAATTAGCAAACTAATGTGCTGGGGTTGGGAAAACATATATGTACCCATACTAGAATCTGTCAAAGAAAGCGGTACTCACATATAACAGTCATTCCATCTGTAATCCATACAGTCAAAAGACTGAAAATATTCCAGTGAGGGGATTTTTTTTATTTAAAAAAGGCCAAGTTAGTTTATCTGGCGTTCAATATACTAGATACAGTTAGGCCTGCGTTTCATACATCTGGAATTAGCAAACTAATCTGCTGGGGTTGGGAAAACATATATGTACCCATACTAGAATCTGTCAAAGAAAGCGGTACTCACATATAACAGTCATTCCATCTGTAATCCATACAGTCAAAAGACTGAAAGTATTCCAGTGAGGGAATTTTTTTTTTATTTAAAAAAGGCCAAGTTAGTTTATCTGGCGTTCAATATACTAGATACAGTTAGGCCTGCGTTTCATACATCTGGAATTAGCAAACTAATGTGCTGGGGTTGGGAAAACATATATGTACCCATACTAGAATCTGTCAAAGAAAGCGGTACTCACATATAACAGTCATTCCATCTGTAATCCATACAGTCAAAAGACTGAAAGTATTCCAGTGAGGGGATTTTTTTTATTTAAAAAAGGCCAAGTTAGTTTATCTGGCGTTCAATATACTAGATACAGTTAGGCCTGCGTTTCATACATCTGGAATTAGCAAACTAATGTGCTGGGGTTGGGAAAACATATATGTACCCATACTAGAATCTGTCAAAGAAAGCGGTACTCACATATAACAGTCATTCCATCTGTAATCCATACAGTCAAAAGACTGAAAATATTCCAGTGAGGGGATTTTTTTTATTTAAAAAAGGCCAAGTTAGTTTATCTGGCGTTCAATATACTAGATACAGTTAGGCCTGCGTTTCATACATCTGGAATTAGCAAACTAATCTGCTGGGGTTGGGAAAACATATATGTACCCATACTAGAATCTGTCAAAGAAAGCGGTACTCACATATAACAGTCATTCCATCTGTAATCCATACAGTCAAAAGACTGAAAGTATTCCAGTGAGGGAATTTTTTTTTTATTTAAAAAAGGCCAAGTTAGTTTATCTGGCGTTCAATATACTAGATACAGTTAGGCCTGCGTTTCATACATCTGGAATTAGCAAACTAATGTGCTGGGGTTGGGAAAACATATATGTACCCATACTAGAATCTGTCAAAGAAAGCGGTACTCACATATAACAGTCATTCCATCTGTAATCCATACAGTCAAAAGACTGAAAGTATTCCAGTGAGGGAATTTTTTTTTATTTAAAAAAGGCCAAGTTAGTTTATCTGGCGTTCAATATACTAGATACAGTTAGGCCTGCGTTTCATACATCTGGAATTAGCAAACTAATGTGCTGGGGTTGGGAAAACATATATGTAACCATACTAGAATCTGTCAAAGAAAGCGGTACTCACATATAACAGTCATTCCATCTGTAATCCATACAGTCAAAAGACTGAAAGTATTCCAGTGAGGGGATTTTGCTTATAAAAAATAATATATTTCATTGTGGTGCGAGTTGAATCGCAACAATGAAGAAAAATACTATTAAGGGACGAGGATGCGGTCGTGGTGGTGTCCGTGGAGCCTCTGTTGCTGGTAGAGGACGTGGCCGTTCGGCCCCAGGCGCACACAGTAGGGAACGAACTCCCTCAACTAGCCGGCAGAATGTACCGCAATATCTCGTGGGGCCCAATGCCGCTCTTAGGATGGTAAGGCCTGAGCAGGTACAGGCATTAATCGATTGGGTGGCCGACAGTGCTTCCAGCACGTTCACCACATGGTCTTCCACCCAGTCTTCTGCGGAAAGCGCACAGGTGGCACCTGAAAACCAAGCCCATCAGTCTGTCACATCACCCCCAAGCATATCAGGGAAACGGTCTGAGCCACAAGTTATGCAGCAGTCTCTTCTTCTGTTTGAAGACTCTGCTTCCAGGGTTTCCCAGGGGCGTCCACCTAGCCCTTCCCCAGTGGAGGAAGACATACCATGCACTGACGCACAACCACTTATGTCTCCAGATGAAGAGGACATGGGAATACCACCACAGCAGAGTCACCGACTCTCTGATGATGACGAAACACAGGTGCCCACTGCCGCGTCTTTTTGCAGTGTGCAGACTGAACAGGAGGAGGTCAGGGAGGGAGACTGGGTGGAAGACGGTGCAGAGGACGATGAGGTCTTAGACCCCACATGGACTGAAGGTCGTGGCGATGACTTTCACAGTTCAGAGGAAGAGGTAGTGGTGAGACCGAGACAACAGCGAAGCCAAAGAGGGAGCAGGGGGCCAAAGCAGACGAGCCGCCGCCCCCAGAGTTCGCCTGCTACTGGACATCGCCAACAGGGACCCAGCCCCACAAAGGCAGCTTCAAAGAGTTCCCTGGCATGGCACTTCTTTAAACAATGTCCTACCGACAAGACCCGAGTGACTTGCACGCTCTGCCATCAGAGCCTGAGGCGAGGCATTAACGTTCTGAACCTCAGCACAACCTGCATGACCAGGCATCTACATGCAAAGCATGAACTGCAGTGGGGTACACACCTTAAAAACCAGGCACTCGCTGAGGCTCCCCCTGCTCCCTCTACCGCTGCTGCCTCGGCTTCCGCCTCGAGAGGAATGTTGCCACCTGCCGAGCAGCAAACAGAGGATGTGCCACCGACACCACCACCACCGCCACCGTCAGCTAGCGTCTCCACTATATCACACAGCAGCGTTCAGCTCTCAATATCTCAAACCTTAGAGAGGAAGCGCAAATTCCCCCCGAGTCACCCTCGAGCCCTTGGCCTGAACGCCAGCATTTCTAAACTGCTGGCCTTTGAAATGCTGTCATTCCGGCTGGTGGACACAGACAGCTTCAAACAGCTGATGGCCATGGCTGTCCCGCAGTATGTGGTTCCCAGCCGCCACTACTTCTCCAAGACAGCCGTGCCTTCCCTGCACATGCAAGTGTCCGATAAAATCAAGTGTGCACTGCGCAACGCCATTTGTGGCAAGGTCCACCTAACCACAGATACGTGGACCAGTAAGCACGGCCAGGGACGCTATATCTCACTAACTGCACACTGGATGAATGTAGTGGCGGCTGGGCCCCCGGCGGACAGTTCCTTGGCGCACGTCCTTCCGCCCCCTAGGATCGCAGGGCATCATTCTCTGCCTCCTGTAGCCTCCTCCTCCTACTCGGCTTCCTCCTCCACTGCTTCCACCAGCTCATCCGGTCAGCCACACACCTTCACCACCAACTTCAGCACAGCCCGGGGTAAACGTCAGCAGGCCATTCTGAAACTCATATGTTTGGGGGACAGGCCCCACAGCGCAAAGGAGTTGTGGCGGGGTATTGAACAACAGACCGACGAGTGGTTTCTGCCGGTGGGCCTCAAGCCAGGCCTGGTGGTATGCGATAATGGGCGAAATCTCGTGGCAGCTCTGGGACTAGCCGGTTTGACGCACATCCCTTGCCTGGCGCATGTGCTGAACTTGGTGGTGCAGAGGTTCATTCACCACTACCCCAACATGTCAGAGCTGCTGCATAAAGTGCGGGCCGTCTGTGCGCGCTTCCGCCGTTCACATCCTGCCGCTGCTCGCCTGTCTGCGCTACAGCGGAACTTCGGCCTTCCCGCTCACCGCCTCATATGCGACGTGCCCACCCGGTGGAACTCCACCTTGCACATGCTGGAGAGACTGTGCGAGCAGCAGCAGGCCATAGTGGAGTTTCAGCTGCAGCACGCTCGCGTCAGTCGTACTGCCGAACAGCACCACTTCACCACCAATGATTGGGCCTCCATGCGAGACCTGTGTGCCCTGCTGCGCTGTTTCGAGTACTCCACCAACATGGCCAGTGGCGATGACACTGTTATCAGCGTTACAATACCACTTCTATGTCTCCTTGAGAAAACACTTAGGGCAATGATGTTAGAGGAGGTGGCCCAGGTGGAGGAGGAGGAGGAGGATGAGGGCTCGTTTCTAACACTTTCGGGCCAGTCTGTTCGAAGTGGCTCAGAGGGAGGTTTGTTTAAGCAGCAGAGGACAGGTTCACAAGTCGCCAGCCAAGGCACTGTACTGGAGGACGAGGAGGATGAGGAGGAGGAGGTGGAGGGGGACGAGGATGACGCAAGTTCACAGCGGGGTGGCAGCCCAGGCCCATCACTGGTGCGTAGCTGGGGGGATACGGTGGACGATGACGATACGCCTCCCACAGAGGACAGCTTGTCCTTACCCATGGGTAGCCTGGCCCACATGAGCGAATATATGCTCCAATGCCTGCGCAACGACAGCAGAGTTGCCCACGTTTTAACGTGTGCAGACTACTGGGTGGCCACCCTGCTGGATCCCCGGTATAAAGACAATGTGCCCACTTTAATTCCTGAACTAGAGCGCGACCGTAAGATGCGCGAGTACAAGCGCACGCTGATAGAGGCGCTCTTGAGAGCATTCCCACATGTCACAGGGGAACAGGTGGAAGGTGAAGGCAGAGGAGTGGCAAGAGGTCGCCAACGCAGCTGTGTCACGGCCAGCTCATCTGAGGGCAGGGTTAGCATGGCAGAAATGTGGAAAAGTTTTGTCTCCACGCCACAGCTATCTGCACCGACACCTGATACGGAACGTGTTAGCAGGAGGCAGCATTTCACTAACATGGTTGAACAGTATGTCTGCACACCCCTCCACATCCTGACGGATGGTTCGGCCCCATTCAACTACTGGGTTTCGAAATTGTCCACGTGGCCAGAGTTAGCATGTTATGCCTTGGAGGTGCTTTCCTGCCCGGCGGCCAGCGTTTTATCTGAACGCGTATTCAGCACGGCAGGGGGCATCATTACTGACAAGCGCAGCCGCCTGTCCACAGCCAACGTGGACAAGCTGACCTTCATAAAGATGAACCAGGCATGGATCCCACAGGACCTGTTCCTCCCTTGTGCAGAGTAGTCCTTATTAACTGCCTAAAACATGTCTTGTTGTGCTACGGGCCACTTCTTTATTTGATACAAATTTTATGAAACCCACAGTTGAATGAAACTCTTCTCTGTCTGGGCGCCGGGGCCTAACCAGATGAAAGTGGCCGGTTAAACTAACGGGTGACATGAAGCCATAACCTCTGCCATGCTACCTCTGTCTTCTGTCTGGGTGCTGAGGCCTAAGTCAAATAAAGCGGTCTTCTGCTGTGCTGGGGGATATGAAGCTAATCTCTGACCTCTCTCCTCTGTCTGGGTCCAAAGGCCTAAATCACTGAAAGAGGCCTTCTCCTGTGGTGTGTGATATGATGCCAGAATATGTGCTGTGGGGCCTCTCTCCTCTTCCTGGGTGCAGGGGTCAAATAAACTAAATTGTGGCCTACTCCTGTGGTGGTTGATATGATGCCTGATTCTCTGATGTGGAACCTCTCTCCTCTGTTTGGGTGAAGGGGTCAAAGTAACTAAATGGTGGCTTCTCCTGTGGTGGCTGATATGATGCCAGAATATGTGCTGTGGTGCCTCTCTCCTCTTCCTGGGTGCAGGGGTCAAAGTAACTAAATGGTGGCTTCTCCTGTGGTGGCTGATATGATGCCAGAATATGTGCTGTGGGGCCTCTCTCCTCTTCCTGGGTGCAGGGGTCAAAGTAACTCAATGGTGGCTTCTCCTGTGGTGGCTGATATGATGCCAGAATATGTGCTGTGGTGCCTCTCTCCTCTGTCTGGGTCCAAAGGCCTAAATCACTGAAAGAGGCCTTCTCCTGTGGTGTGTGATATGATGCCTGAATATGTGCTGTGGTGCCTCTCTCCTCTTCCTGGGTGCGGGGGTCAAAGTAACTCAATGGTGGCTTCTCCTGTGGTGGCTGATATGATGCCAGAATATGTGCTGTGGTGCCTCTCTCCTCTTCCTGGGTGCGGGGGTCAAAGTAACTCAATGGTGGCTTCTCCTGTGGTGGCTGATATGATGCCAGAATATGTGCTGTGGGGCCTCTCTCCTCTTCCTGGGTGCAGGGGTCAAAGTAACTCAATGGTGGCTTCTCCTGTGGTGGTTAGTATGATGCCAGAATATGTGCTGTGGGGCCTCTCTCCTCTTCCTGGGTGCAGGGGTCAAAGTAACTCAATGGTGGCTTCTCCTGTGGTGGCTGATATGATGCCAGAATATGTGCTGTGGTGCCTCTCTCCTCTTCCTGGGTGCGGGGGTCAAAGTAACTCAATGGTGGCTTCTCCTGTGGTGGCTGATATGATACCAGAATATGTGCTGTGGGGCCTCTCTCCTCTTCCTGGGTGCAGGGGTCAAAGTAACTCAATGGTGGCTTCTCCTGTGGTGGTTAGTATGATGCCAGAATATGTGCTGTGGGGCCTCTCTCCTCTTCCTGGGTGCAGGGGTCAAAGTAACTCAATGGTGGCTTCTCCTGTGGTGGCTGATATGATGCCAGAATATGTGCTGTGGGGCCTCTCTCCTCTTCCTGGGTGCAGGGGTCAAAGTAACTCAATGGTGGCTTCTCCTGTGGTGGCTGATATGATGCCAGAATATGTGCTGTGGTGCCTCTCTCCTCTTCCTGGGTGCGGGGGTCAAAGTAACTCAATGGTGGCTTCTCCTGTGGTGGCTGATATGATGCCAGAATATGTGCTGTGGGGCCTCTCTCCTCTTCCTGGGTGCAGGGGTCAAAGTAACTCAATGGTGGCTTCTCCTGTGGTGGTTAGTATGATGCCAGAATATGTGCTGTGGGGCCTCTCTCCTCTTCCTGGGTGCAGGGGTCAAAGTAACTCAATGGTGGCTTCTCCTGTGGTGGCTGATATGATGCCAGAATATGTGCTGTGGTGCCTCTCTCCTCTTCCTGGGTGCGGGGGTCAAAGTAACTCAATGGTGGCTTCTCCTGTGGTGGCTGATATGATGCCAGAATATGTGCTGTGGTGCCTCTCTCCTCTTCCTGGGTGCAGGGGTCAAAGTAACTAAATGGTGGCTTCTCCTGTGGTGGTTGATATGATGCCTGATTCTCTGCTGTGAAACCTCTCTCCTCCATCTGGGTGTAGGGGTCAAAGTCTTTCAAAGTCGCCTTCTCCTGTGCTGATTGATATAAAGCTGATGGTTGTGCCATCTGACATGGTTGCCAGGGTCTGATTCAATGGGGGCCTACTCCTGTGGTGGGTGATCTAAATGCCTGATTCTCTGCTGTGAAACCTCTCTCCTCCGTCTGGGTGTAGGGGTCAAAGTCTTTCAAAGTCGCCTTCTCCTGTGCTGATTGATATGAAGCTGATGGTTGTGCCATCTGACATGGTTGCCGGGGTCCCATTAAATTGGGGCCTACTCCTGTGGTGGGTGATCTAAATGCCTGATTCTCTGCTTTGAAACCTCTCTCCTCCGTCCGGGTGTAGGGGTCAAAGTCTGTCAAAGTCGCCTTCTCCTGTGCTGATTGATATAAAGCTTATGCTTGTGCCATCTGACATGGTTGCCGGGGTCTGATTCAATGGTGGCCTACTCCTGTGGTGGGTGATCTAAATGCCTGATTCTCTGCTGTGTAACCTCTCTCCTCCGTCTGGGTGTAGGGGTCAAAGTAACTAAATGGTGGCCTACTCCTGTGGTGGGTGATATGATGCCTGGTTCTCTGCTGTGGGACCTCTCTCCTTTGTCTGGGTGCTGTGGTCAAAATAATAGTAAGTGACCTTCTCCATTGGTGGGTGACTTGAAGCCTGATTCTGTGCTATGGGACCTCACTCCAATTAATATTGTTTAATTTTTATTTATTTTATGTTAACTCATCATTTCCCTATCTACATTTGTTTGCAGGGGATTCAACTACATTTTGCTGCCTTTTGCAGCCCTCTAGCCCTTTCCGGGTGTGTTTTACAGCCTTTTTAGTGCCCAAAAGTTCGGGTCCCCATTGACTTCTATGGGGTTCGGGTTCGGGATGAAGTTCGGGTCGAGTTCGGATCCCGAACCCGAACATTTTTCGAAAGTTCGGCCGAACTCGTCGAACCCGAACATCCAGGTGTTCGCTCAACTCTATTGACGAATATAGCACTATATTCTCAATCTTCGTTATATTCTAGCAATACAACCATTAGGAACCCAGCTCTAAGTTGAATTCGCAATGCGATTAATATAACCTGTATTAATCGCATTGCTATTACAACTTAGTAAAATTTGTGACACTGCAGCTTCAGAATGAATCGAAGATGGATGCTGTCCTTACTTTTTGATAGGAGGTGGGAGGGTCTGGGAGGGAGGGTATGCTGATTGGCTGGAATGTGTCTGCTGACTGTGAGGTACAGGGTCAAAGTTTGCTCAATGATGATGTATAGGGGGCGGACCGAACATCGCATATGTTCGCCCGCCGCGGCGAACGCGAATAAGCTATGTTCGCCGGCGAATAGTTCGGGACATCTCTACCAGCTACTCGCACAAGTGAAACACCTTCCTCAGGTGTGAGTAGGCGACAGAACCTTCAGCGTTATTTGGTAGGGCCGAATGAGGCTCTACGAATGGTGAGTACAGGCGATAGTAGATTGGGTGGCTGACAGTGCCTCCAGTACCTTCACATTGTCTTCCACCCAATATCCTGCTGAACGATCAGAGTTGGCACGTGCAGCCCATGTCCATCAATCTTTCACCTCACCCCCTTGCAAATCAGCCAAGCAGTCTGAGTCCCAAGTCATGCAGCAGTGTCTTCTGCTTTTTGATGACTTTTCTAGCAGGGTTTCCCAGGGCCATCTACATAGCCCAGCCCCACAAGTGGAAGAGATTAAGTGCACCGATGCCCAACCACTTATGTTTAAGGATGAGTACATGCAAGGACCACCGCAGCACGTCTCGGATAATGACGAAACACAGGTGCCAATTGCTATGGCTTTCAAAAGTGTGCAGACCGACAAGGAGGGCAGGGGTGACGACTGGGTGGAAGATGATGTGGAGAACGATGAGTTCCTCGACCCAACATGTAATAAAGGTCATGCGACTGACCTGTTTAGTTCGGAGGAAGAAGCGATGGTCGCACAGAGCCGCCAGTACAGCAGAAGAGGGAGCAGGGTGCAAAAGCTGAACAGCCGTCCCCTAGACAGTACGCCTGCTACTGCCCACCACAGAAAGGGACCGAGCACACCAAAGCCAGCTCCAAGGAGTCTCCTGGATTGGCAGTTCTTTAGTCAATGTGCTGATGACAAGACACTAGTGGTTTGCACGCTGTGCAATCAGAGCCTGAAGCGAGGCATAAACGTTCTCAACCTGAGCACAACCTGCATGACCAGGCATCTAAGTGCAAAGCACGAGCTGCAGTGGAGTAGACACCTCAAAAACCAAGAAAGGTCTCTGGCTCCTCCTGCTTCCTCTTCTGCTGAAGTCTTGGCCTCTTCATCCCCCTCTGGAGTGACAGTGGCACCTGCCAGCCCGCAAACAGAGAATGTGCCAGCAACGCCAGCTCCTGGGTCACCAAGCATCTCCACAATGTCCCATGGAAGCATTCAGCTGTCTATCTCCCAAACACTGGAGTGAAAGAGGAAGTACCCCCCTACCCACCCGCGATCACTGGCCCTGAATGCCAGCATTTCAAAATTACTAACCTTTGAAATTCTGTCATTCCGTCTGGTTGAGACAGAGAGTTTTAAAGGCCTTATGGCGGTGGCTGTCCCACAGTAAGTCATGCCCACCTGCCACTGCTTTTCCAGGCGAGCCATCCCTTCCCTGCACAACCAAGTGGGGGACAAAATCAGGTGGGCACTGTGCAACGCCATCTGTGGCAAGGTCCACCTAACTACGCATACATGGACCAATAAGCACGGTCAGGGTCATTATATCTCCATAACATCACACTGGGTAAATGCAGTGTCGGCTGGGCCTGAGATGGATAGCAGTTTGGCGCATGTCCTTCCACCACCGAGGATTGCAGGGCGCTTCTCTTGGCCTTCTGTTGCTTCCTCGTCCTACTCTGCTACCTCATCCTCTACCGCCTCCTCATCCGGTCAGTGTAACACCTTCAACACCATCTTCAGCACAGCCAGGGGTAAACGACAACCGGCAGTTTTAAAAAGTATATGTTTGGGGGACAAACTCCACACCGCGCAGTATCTATGGACGGGCATGGAACAACAGACCAATGAGTGGTTGGTGCCAGTGAGCCTCAAGCCCCGCCTGGTGGTGTGCGATAATGGGCGAAATCTCGTAGCAGCTCTGTGACTAGCCGGTTTGACACACATCCCTTGCCTAGTGCATGTGCTCAATTTGGTGGTGAAGAGGTTCCTGAAAAATTACCCCAATATGTAAGAGCTGCTGCAGAAAGTGCGGGCCGTCTGTGCGCGCTTTCGGCGTTCTCACCCTGCTGCTGCTCGCCTATCAGCGTTGCAGCATAACTTCGGCCTTCCCGCTCCCCGCTTCATATGCGATGTGCCCATAAGGTGGAACTCCACCTTGCACATGCTGGCCAGACTGTGCGAGCAACAGCAGGCAATAGTGTAGTTTCAGCTGCAAAACGCATGGGTGAGTCGCTCTGCGGAACCACCAATGAGTGGGCCTCCATGCGAGACCTGTGTTCCTTGTTCCGCTGCTTTGAGAACTCCACCAACATGGCCAGTGCCGATGATGCCATTCTCAGTGTTACTATCCCACTTCTATGCCTCCTTGAAAAAATGCTTCGGGCGATGATGGAAGAGGATGTGGAATAGGAGGAGGAGATAGAGGGATCATTTACAAGGGTTTCAGGCCAGTTTTTCACAAGTGGTTCCGAGGGTGGGTTCCTGCACCAACATACGCCAGGTAAATAATTGTCCACCCATGGCACAGTTCTAGAGGATGACGAGGTAGAGGATGAGGAGGAGATGGAGGAGGAACCGTGTTCACAGCAGGGTGGCACCCAAACCAGCACATGGCCATCACTGGTGCATGGCTTGGGGGGGGATACAGAGGACACAAACGATACACCTCCCACAGAGGACAGCTTGTCGTTGCCTCTGGGCAGCCTGGCACACATGAGCGATTACATGCTGCAGTGTCTCCGCAACAATCGCCGAGTTGCCCACATTCTAACTTGTGCTCATTACTGGATGGACATGCTGCTGGATTCCCGTTACAAGGACAAAGTACCATCCTTAATTCCGTCACTGAAGCGTGATCGTAAGATGCGCGAGTACCAGCGCACGCTGGTAGATATGCTGCTGATGGCATTCCCACCTGACAGCGGGTGCACAGTGGAAGCACAAGGTGAAGGCAGAGGAGGAGGAAGAGGTCGCCAATACAGCTGGGGCACCACCAGCACCTCAGAAGGCAGGGTTAGCATAGCCAAAATGTGGAAAAGCTTTGTCAGCATGCCACAACAACCAGCACCTAGAGTTGAGCGGACACCTGGATGTTCGGGTTCGGCAGGTTCGGCCGAACTTGAAAAAAAAGTTTGGGTTCGGGACCCGAACTTTTGGGCACTAAAATGCCTCTAAAATAGTCCTGGAAAGGGCTAGAGGGCTGCAAAAGGCATCAAAATGTGCTTAAGAGCATGACAACTGTTCTGCAAACAAATGTGGATAGGGAAATGACTTAAAATAACATAAAATACAGAAAAAATTAAAATAACAATCTGGATCTAGGAGTAGGAGGTTGAGGAGGCGGTGGATGGGTGGATGTGGCGGTGTAGGTTGACGTGGCAGTGTAGGTGGAAGCGGCAGTGAAGGAGCAATAGGTAGCCAACACTGATTTGTGTTATTTTTTATTTTTAAATTGGGGTATCCCCCAAAATATTGGGACATATAACAAAATAAAACAAAGAATAAGTGCACTTGAGTACAAGAATGGATGGTTGAGGCTGGTATAAATGTCTATTCTGCAAAAGGTACGGACAAGTCCTGTGGGATCCATGGCTGGTTCATTTTAATAAACGTAAGCTTGTCCACATTGGCTGCGGCCTGTGATAATGCTCTCTGCCGTGCTAAACACACGTTCACACTATACACTGGCTGTAGGGCAGGAAAGCACCTCCAAGGCTGACAAAGCTTTTCCACATTTTGGCCATGCTAACCCTGCCTTCTCAGGTGCTGGTGGTGCCCCAGCTGCGTTGGCAACCTCTTCCTCCTCCTCTGCCTTCGCCTTGTGCTTCCACTGTGCCCCCGCTGTCAGGTGGGAATGCTATCATCAGTGTGCGCTTGTAGTTGCGCATCTTCCGATCAGTAACAGATGTTTTCACTAAATTTAGTTCCCTGTCAGCAATGCAGAGCAGAAGTTCATTCACGGCAAAATGGGGTTCATGTCAACCAGCAATAGAACAGAGGATTTTGAGAGATTTAGGCCCCTGTCACCCGGGCACAGCAGGGGTTCATTCACGGCAAAAGGGGGTTCTTGTCACCCAGCAATACAACAGAGAATTTTGAGAGATTTAGGCCCCTGTCACCCAGGCACAGCAAGGGTTCATTCACGGCAAAAGGGGAATCTTGTCACCAGGCAATAGAACAGAGGATTTAGGCCCCTGATTTCGTTTTTTTTTTCACCACAGTATTCTAATAGTCGTATTTGTGGCCTAAATGTGACAGTCACCTATGCAAGTGTAATCACAGATGTGCAGCATATCAGAGGGATTTTTCACCACAGTATCCTAATAGCCATATTTGTGGCCTAAATGTGACAGTCACCTATGCAAGTGTAATCACATATGTACAATATATGAAAAAAAGGTTGTTTTTTTTCACCACAGTATCCTAATAGCCGTATTTGTGGCCTAAATGTGACAGTCACCTATGCAAGTGTAATCACAGATGTGCATTATATGAAAAAAAGTATTTTTTTCACCACAGTATCCTAAAAGCCTTATTTGTGGCCAAAATGTGACAGTCACCTTTGCAAGTGTAATCACAGATGTGCAATATATGAAAAAAAGGGTTTTTTTCACCACAGTATCCTAAAAGCCTTATTTGTGGCTTAAATGTGACAGTCACCTATGCACGTGTAATCACAGATGTGCAGTATATGAAAAAAAGTTTTTTTTTTCTCCACAGTATCCTAATAGCCGTATTTGTGGTCTAAATGTGACAGTCACCTATGCAAGTGTAATCACAGATGTGCAGTATATGAAAAAAAGTTCGTTTTTTTATCACAGTATCCTAAAAGCCTTATTTGTGGCCTAAATGTGACAGTCACCTATGCACGTGTAATCACAGATGTGCAGTATATGAAAAAAAGTTTTTTTTCACCACAGTATCCTAAAAGCCTTATTTGTGGCCTAAATGTGACAGTCACCTATGCAAGTGTGATCACAGATGTGCAGTATATGAAAAAAAAGTGTTTTTTTTCACCACAGTATCCTAAAAGTCTTATTTGTGGCCTAAATGTGACAGTCACATATGCAAGTGTGATCACAGATGTGCAGTATATGAAAAAAAGTGTTTTTTTTCACCACAGTATCCTAAAAGTCTTATTTGTGGCCTAAATGTGACAGTCACATATGCAAGTGTAATCACAGATGTGCAATATAACCAAAAAGCCGTATTTATGGCCTAAATGTAACAGTCACTTATGCTTGTCTAATCCCAGATGTGCAATATATTAGAGGGTTTTTTCACCCCAGTAACCAAAAAGACGTATTTATGGCCTAAATGTGACAGTCACGTATGTATGTGTAATCCCAGATGTGCAGTATATCAGAGGCTTTTTTCACCCCGGTGAGCCAAAGCCGTATTTATGGCCTAAATGTGACAGTCACTTATGCATGTGTAATCCCAGCTGTGCAGTATATCAGAGGCTTTTTTCACCCCAGTGATTAAGAAAATGTTGTGTACCTAGCATTGGGTGGTTTTTTACATATGATATATATGTTTATTTTGTGTCCTTATATGTTTCTTCACCCATTATCTCTCCGCTGATTAACCTTCTGTAGGGGAAACGCGTTGGAAGGTCTTAGGGTCTTTTTAGGGAGAGTCAGGATAGGTACGGGACCACAGGCCATCCACCATCAGGGTGTTCCTGTGGGTTGAGGTGATAGCAAGGGTTCCATAGGGTTAGTGGGGTCCCTCGCGTTTGTCCTCTCCCTTATTCTGTCTTTACCCATTATTTCTTGTAAATGTTTGTCCGTATTGTAGTCGTCTTCACAGGTGGATCAACTATAATTATTTATTATATATTAAGAATAAAAGTTATTATTTATTCATGCTTACTGTGATCCGGCTTTTTTCACCCCAGGATGCCAAAGCCGTATTTATGGCCTAAATGTGACAGTTACTTATGCACGTGTAATCCCAGATGTGCAGTATATTAGAGGCTTTTTTCACCCCAGTAACCAAAAAGCCGTATTTCTGGCCTAAATTTGACAGTCACTTATGCACGTGTAATCCCAGATGTGCACTATATTTAACAGATGTACCAGTAAGCAAAAAGCTGTATTTCTGGACTTGCAGACATGCAGATAGCCTGTGCTGGCGCACTATCGTTGCATAAAATGGCTGCCGATCATGTATTGATATTGACTAACTGAAGAAAAAAAAGTTCGTTTTCAGCAGTAGTTGGCTCAGGGCAGGCTTAAAAAAATTGTGCACTGCACCCACAAAACACTTTTGCTGTAGATCGCTGAGTACAAAAAACAGTTCTTGATAAGATTTCTCCCTGATCTCTCCCTCACAGCAGCTGCAGCCTCTCCCTACACTAATCCGAGCAGAGTGACGGGCGGCGCTACGTGACTCCAGCTTAAATAGAGGCTGGGTTACATGCTGCAGTTGGCTAATCACAGCCATGTCAATAGTAGGCATGGCTGTGATGGCCTTTTGGGGCAAGTAGTATGATGCTTGTTGATTAGCTGCAGTGCAGCCTTTCAAAAAGCGCCATAAAAATCGCCGAACACTGAACCCGAAACTGAACTTTTACGTGAATATTCGGGTTCAGGTCAGAGTTTTGAAAACCCTAAAGTTCGGGTTCGCTCAACTCTACCAGCACCACCAGCTTATATGGAACGTCTTAGCAGGAGGCAGCATTTCAGCAACATGGTGGAGCAGTATGTGTGCACATGCGTGAACGTACTAAATGATGCGTCTGCCCCCTTCAACTTCTGGGTCTCCAAATTGGGCACATGGCCTGAACTTGCTCTTTACGCCTTGGAGGTGCTGGCCTGCCCTACAGCCAGTATATTGTCTGAACGTGTGTTTAGCACGGCAGGGGCATTATCACAGACAAGCGCAGCCGCCTGTCCACAGTCAATGTGGACAAGCTCATGTTTATAAAAATGAGACAGGCATGGATCCTACAGGACTTGTCCGTACCTTTTGCAGAATAGATATGTATACCAGCCTTACCCAGCCGTTGTTATTCCCCCGGCACACTTTCTCATTGTTGTATTTTTTTTTTTTAAATCAAATCGTTTTTATTGAACAATAAATACATAGTAAAACATAAAACAATACGTTGTATTTTCCTTTCTTTGCATTATCCACCGTGTGGAATCAGTGAACAACAGTAATCATAGAGATACCAGCACACAGTTTTATCACGTATCTATACATTACGTGTACACTTGCTGAAACAAGTATTTTAGACATAGAATTACCAATATCTTAACCTTCCCAACATCCCTCCCCCCCTCACCCTGCCCTAACCCCCCCAACCCTAACAACTGGTCTTGATCATCACGAGCCTATATAACCACATGGGTATGAGATAACCATTCACTCCACATTTTATCAAACTTCTGAGGGCACCCTCTCTTCACATACACCCCTTTTTCAAATATCAGCATGTCATGCACCTTCCGTTCAAACTCGCTCAGTGTAGGCGGACTTCCCTGGATCCATCTCATAGCAATCAGTTTCCTGGCCACATATAGCAATCTCCCCACAGCTACCTTAACCAGTTCAGTCCCTCCAATCTCAGACACATACCTTAGAATACACACCTTAGGATCTTTTTGAATTTCCAATGTCAGTTTGCTATTAATCATATTCTTAACATCCTCCCAATAATTACCAACTACCGGACAAGACCACAGCATATGCAACAAGTCCGCACCATCTTCCATACACTTTGGACACTTGTCATCACTTCTCACTCCTATCTTTTTCAGGAACACCGGTGTTTTGTACACTCTATGTATGATAAATAGTTGGGACAATTTGCCCTGTTCACTCAAGGACACCTTGGGGACTCCTTCCAATATATCTTCCCACTTATCCTTAGACATATCTCCCACGTCAGCCTCCCATTTTTTCATTCTTGAAAGCGGATATCCCTATAAGAATTTTTCCAGTAAAAGAGCGTACACCTGCGATATTAACCCTCTTTTTCCTCCACCTGTCGGAAGAACAAGCTTTTGAACCCCCTCCATTTGAGCTATCTCACATCCTTTCCGCAACGTGACCTCAAGGGCATGCCTTATTTGAAGATATTTATAGAACCACTCCCTAGGGATATTAAATTCCTGCTGCAGGTTTTGAAATGACTTACATATCTTGTCCTTAATTAATTGTCCAATTCTCGTCACTCCATAAGTTTCCCAGTTCCTAAGTCCTGGTATGGCAAATAGTTCTGGCAACAAGTGGTTCTTTCCAATAGGAGAAAGTTCACTAATACCCCCCACTCCTCTTCGCTGCTTCACTTTTGCCCAAACTTTTTTCATAAGTTCAATAAGAGGGAGTTTTTACCTCCCTGCATGCATTCCTGAGCCTTCCAGAATGCCCATGAGGTCATGACTGCCCAGCCAATGCTGCAATATCTGCCCAGTCATGTCCGGTGCTTGTAGATCAATCCATCCCTTAAAATGCTGACATTGGGAAGCCAAAAAATAAATCCATGCGTTAGGGACAGCTAGGCCCCCTTCCGACTTAGAATACTGTAATGTCTCCAGTTTGATCCTAGCCTGTCCATACTTCCAAGTAAGATCTCTAAATATAGAGTGAATTTTCTTGAATCTATCCAGAGGGATCCAAACTGGAGCATTATTCAGTATATATAGCAACTGGGGCATCATAACCATTTTTAAAAGGTTAACTCTACCTACCACCGAAAGAAAGAGTCTACACCATGACCTCACTTTAAGCCTAAAAGTAGCCAGCAATGGGGACAGATTAAGTTCTTCAAAATCCGATAGCCTCGGTGTTACTGTATATGTAATCCCAGATATTTAAATTTATCCACCCAGGGCACCAAACTATCTACTTGTCTGCCTGCCAGGGCCTGCCCATCAATTGGCATCAAAGAGGATTTTGGCCAATTTATCCGCAGTCCAGAAAAGCTACCAAATCTGTCAATCAATGCCATGGCCGCATCCAGGGACGCACCAGTATCGCCCATGAAAAGTAGAGTATCATCAGCGTACATAGCCACTTTATTGTGCAGCTCGCCGTATCTAAACCCCTCTATACTTGTTGATAAGCGAATATGTGCCGCAAGCGGCTCTATTACAAGAGCAAACAATAAGGGCGACAGTGGGCATCCCTGCCTGGAGCCCCTGGCAAGGGGAAAACAGTCTGACAACCCTCCATTAGCTCTAATTCTCGCCTTAGGACTAGAATACAGGACCTGTACCCACTGAATGAACCGCTCACCAAAGCCCATAGTTCTCAGGACCCCCCACAAATACCTCCATTCCACACTGTCAAACGCCTTAGCGGCGTCAAGCGCAAGCAAGGCCCTGTCTCCACTGTTATCCGCCGGAATATTTAAACTAGTGTACAGCCTACGAAGATTAATAGCCGTCGATTTCCCTGGCATAAACCCCGTCTGATCCGGGTGTACTATGGTCAGAATCACTTTGGACAGCCTGTTCGCCAACACCTTCGCCAGGAGCTTAACATCAGCCGTGAGAAGTGAAATTGGCCTGTAGGAATCCGGTATTTTAGGACCCTTTCCAGGTTTAGGTATAACCACAATTATAGCTTCCTGCATCGAATGTGGTAACGAACCTGCCTCCAATGAGTGCTCAAACACCTTAAGTAATTCAGGGAGTAATATCCCCTGCAACTTTTTGTATACCTCTACTGGGAGACCATCAGCTCCAGGCGCCTTACCACTTGCCATGTCCCCAAGTGCAGCTTCCAGTTCCTCAAGTGTAATCGGCTCCTCCAGCCTCTCTCTATCCTCTTCTGACAGCACCGATAACTGTGCCTCCCCTAGGAAATCATTCAGAGCCTCATCAGAACTAGATCCAGTGGAAGTATATAGAGATACATAAAAGCTTTTTAGAATATCTAATATTCCTTTCGTGTCCTGGCTACTGTT
The DNA here is from genome assembly GCF_905171765.1 of Bufo bufo. Lineage (NCBI taxonomy): Eukaryota > Metazoa > Chordata > Amphibia > Anura > Bufonidae > Bufo > Bufo bufo. The sequence continues at coordinate 297,868,438 of NC_053393.1, forward strand.
CCCCATGTGATCTCTCAGTTCCTGAATGCAAGAGGAGCCCCTCTGGGCCTGCGAGACCACCGACAACAAATGACCAACCTTCTCTCCTTCCTCAAAAGATCTCTGACGATAAAAGCTTCTCTTTCTATCTGCGGCCTGGACTAAATGACATCTCAGCTGCTCCTGAGCTACCGCCAGCGCCTCGCTACTAACCGTGGTGGGGGGATCTACTAAACTCCCTCTCATCCTCAGCCACTAGTACATGCGCCTTAACATCCGCCTCCCTGGATCTGGATTTATGCTTGTTAATTTCTTTCATCAGAACTCCCCTCAGGAATGCTTTCATGGCGTCCCATACACCTGGTATCGAAGCCGACCCTGTATTGATATCAAAAAATTCCTTAATTTCCAGAGAAATCCCAGACAGGTCACCCAACACATTCAGCCAATGAGAATTACACTTCCACAGCCTCGGTCCCTGTCTGAGCACCCCCAGGCACAAGTCAATCTGCACCAGAGAATGGTCCGACAACGACCGAGGATGATAAACGACATCCTTAACCAGTGGTAGCATTATGTCGTTAACAAGGGCCAGATCTATACGCGATAGCGAATGGTGCGTGGCTGATCTACACGAGAATTCACGCTTATCTGGGTTACGCAATCTCCATACATCCTGTACTCCTACTTCACCCAAAATATTCCTGAGAGCCGCACTCCCCGGTGAACCACCTGCTCCCTCCACCCGGCATCTATCTAGGGAGTCATTCAGCGTGCAATTGAAGTCTCCAACCAATAGCCACGGCAACCCAGGGAAGTCCGCCACAAAGCCCATGATCTCTCTTATTAATGAAGAAGCAAACGGTGGAGGCACATACACAGACACCAGTCATTGTTGTATTTTTAATATTTCCTAGTTTTGGGGTGTACCCTAAATTTAAAAAAAATAAAATAAAAATTAAAACCAAAAACCAGTGTTGGCTACCTCCTCCTCCTCCACCGCCGCTTCCACCTACACCTCTACGTCCACCGGCTCCTCAACCTCCTACTCCATATGGACCTCCACCTCCGAGATCAAGATAATCATTTTTTATTTTTACGTATTTTACGTATTTTTACGTATTTTATGAGTCATTTCACTAATTTATCTGATACATTGTTGGGTGACATATCCCAAATTTTTGGCTGTGATATACGCCTGCTCTACATAGTAGACAGGGAAATACATTTCACTAATTTGTCTGTTACATTGTCGGGTGAAATTCACTAATTTTTGGCTGTGATATAACCCTGCTCTACATAGTGGACAGGGAAATACATTTCACTAAGGCCTCATGCATACGACCGTTGTTGGGTTCCCGGTCCGTTGTTCCGTTTTCCGTGATTTTCTACGGACCCATTTACTTTCAATGGGTCAGTTGAAAACTCGGAAAATGCACCATTTGTCATCCGCGTCCGTGATCCGTGTTTCCAGTCCGTCAAAAAAATATGACCTGTCCTATTTTTTCACGGACAACGGTTCGCAGACCCATTCAAGTCAATGGGTCCGTGAAAAAAAACGGAGGCACACAAGATTGTCATCCGCGTCCGTGATCCATGTCAGTTTTTTTCCTATCATTTGCAAGGCAAACTTGACTTAGATTTTTTTTTTCACTTTTCATGCCTGGTGATCCTCCAAAAATCAAGGAAGACACACGGAAACAAAAAAGGAAACAGATCACGGAACAACGGAACTCCGTTTTGCGGACCGTGAAAAAATACTGTCGTGTGCATGAGGCCTAATTTGTCTGTTACATTGTCGGGTGAAATTCACCAATTTTTCCATAGCATCATCACGACGGCATACAAGGAGATTGACCCCTGACCTCTGTAGGGGCCGGAACAGAGAAAGGTTAAATACCCTCCTCCCACCACCAACACCAGTGTTTCCTGTCCCTACAGAGGACAGGGCAGAGAAAGGTCTCCCTGTATGCAGGGAGATGAAGCTAAGGAAATGGAACCTGTTTATTTTTTTTTTTCCGTTACCTTTGGAAAAACGCCGGCATCCTGCATGGCGTCCCCCTGCCCTCCCGCGGTCCAAGTACTAACGCTGGGCAGGGGGTTCAGGGCCTATCTCGTCCTGGTTATTCCGGGGCCTGTTCCCTGGCGCAGACTCCCTCCTAGCCTACTCGGGCGACAGCTGGGTGCGCGCCGGCGCATGGAGCGCATGTTTATGACGTCACGGCCGGCGACCCGGAAGTGACGTCGCGGCGGCAGCGTGGAGCCCAGTTTAAAACCGAGGCATGAACGCTGGTTACCGCCCGTGTCAAAACGCTCCCAGGATCGGTCCCCACTGGTGCGGAACCCTTGCCTGCAGAGAGGACAATGTCGGCATCCGAGCGATCCCCTAGAGCTGAGCCACCGGCGCTGCTACCAACTGTGAGTCCCCTTCGGGGGTATTATATGTGCAGGTCAGGGAGTCTGTTGATCCCCCTCTCCTGCTGTAATAGGGGGAAGGGGAAAAAAGAGAGAGAGAAAGTTATTTCCAGCTGGCAGCTAGCTCGCTTCTGCTGACCCCCTCTTGCTCTCTCTCTCTGTCCCTCTAGTGGTCATACCCTGATGCCCTGCCTTCTCCTTTCTTTTAGGCTAAAGAAAAAAATCAAAAAAACACTCAAATGTATCTCCTGCAATAGCAGACTTCCTGACTACTACCCCAAAAAATTGTGCAAGTCTTGTATTTCTAATATTGTACGGGATGAAGCACCCTCCTTAAAAGAGGAATTGAAAACCATGATTCAGGAAGAGATCCGTTCATCCCTGGCCCACCTGTCCACTAATCCCCCCGACTTGCCGCAACCTAAGAGGAAGCGGGCTAGGTCTCCATCCCCTTCGGACCTAGAAGTTATGGCGGATGAAAGTGCCCACTCCGTTAGGTCATGGGAAGAGGGGGAGAGAGTCTCTGATACAGACTCAGTGGATGATGGTCGTAGATATTACTTTTCTACAGAAGAAATGTCCGACCTATTAAAGGCAGTAAGGTCGACCATGGGCGTGGAGGAAGTGCAACGTACCCATTCAGTACAAGAAGAAATGTTTGGGGGCCTAAGAGTCAAGAAAACTCGTGTGTTCCCCATTAACGAGAGTATTAGGGATATGGTCCTTGATGAGTGGGCAGATCCAGAAAGACGTCTGGGAGTCCCGGCTGCGTTCAAAAATAGGTTGCTTTTTGATCCTGAGGAATCTAAAATTTTCAATGAAATTCCAAAGATGGATGTACAGGTGGCCAAAGTGAACAAGAAAACATCTCTCCCATTTGAAGATACCTCCCAACTTAAAGATTCAATGGATCGTAAAGCGGACAGTCTTCTCAGGAAATCCTGGGAGGCGTCCATGTTCAATATTAAAACCAATATTGCGGCTACCTCAGTCGCCCGATCCATGTATCTTTGGTTGGGAGAATTGGAAACTCATATTAAAGATAGAACATCTAGGGAACAAATTCTTAGTTCTCTCCCTCTTTTAAAATCCGCCACGGCCTTCCTGGCGGATGCCTCTGCCGAATCAGTCCGATTCTCTGCCAGAGACGCGGCACTTTCCAATGCAGCCAGAAGAGCCCTCTGGATGAAGTGCTGGTCGGGGGACAAGACGTCTAAATTTAAGCTTTGTTCCATACCCTTTTCTGGAGAATATGTGTTTGGCCCGGTACTAGATAAGATTCTAGAGAAGGCCGCGGACAGAAAGAAGGGGTTTCCGGAAGATCGCCCCTCCAGACGCCGGTATCCTTTTCGCCCCTCCTCGGGTCAAGAAAAAAGCTACAGGGGGAAAGGGAAATCAGGACGTTGGAGCTATCCAAAAGGAGGAAGAGGAAGAGGCCAATCCTTCTCCCACCCAAAATCCTCCGATAAGCAATGACGTCGGGGTGGGGGGAAGGCTCTCAAGATGCCTGGGGTCATGGAAATCCATCTCCCAGAACCCCTGGATTTCCAAGGTAGTCGGGGCAGGCTACCAAATAGAGTGGTCTTCAAGACCCCCAGACAAATTTTCACTGACTCGGTTCCAAATGAACCTTTGGCAAGGAGTCCAGAAACTTCACTTAATGAATGTAATCTCACCGGTCCAGCCTCCAGAAAGAGGCAGGGGTTTCTATTCAACCCTATTTCTAATCAGGAAGAAAGAAGGCACTTTTCGGACTATCATAAACCTGAAACCACTAAACAGGTTCATCCGTTATCAGAAATTCAGGATGGAGACCCTAGCATCTACAATCCCTCTGCTAAGCAAAGACGTCTTCATGTGCACAATAGACCTACAAGACGCTTATTACCACATTCCCATTCACACCGACTCACAGAAGTTTCTCCGGTTTGCAATCCAGGATATATCAGGGAACGTCCATCACTACCAGTTCAGGGCCCTTCCCTTCAAAATTTCATCTGCGCCAAGAATATTTACCAAAGTAGTGGTAGAGATGGTCGCCTTTGCCCGAAGACAGGGACTTATGATAATTAGAGTTGAGCGAACACCTGGATGTTCGGGTTCGAGAAGTTCGGCCGAACTTCCCGGAAATGTTCAGGTTCGGGATCCGAACCCGACCCGAACTTCGTCCCGAACCCGAACCCCATTGAAGTCAATGGGGACCCGAACTTTTGGGCACTAAAAAGGCTGTAAAACAGCCCAGGAAAGAGCTAGAGGGCTGCAAAAGGCAGCAACATGTAGGTAAATCCCCTGCAAACAAATGTGGATAGGGAAATGAATTAAAATAAAAATTAAAAAAATAAAAATGACCCAATATCAATTGGACAGAGGTCCCATAGCAGAGAATCTGGCTTCATGTCAGCAGAGAATCAGTCTCTTCATGCCATAGCAGAGAATCTGGCTTCATGTCACCCACCACTGGAAGAGGCCACTGTCACATATTTAGGCCCCGGCACCCAGACAGAGGAGAGCGGTCCCGTAACAGAGAATCTGGCCTGATGTCAGCACAGAATCTGTCTTCATGTCATAGCAGAGAATCAGGCTTCACGTCACCCACCACTGGAACAGGCCACTGTCACACATTTAGGCCCAGGCACCCAGGCAGAGGAGAGAGGTCCTGTAACAGAGAATCTGGCCTTATGTCAGCGCAGAATCTGTCTTCATGTCATAGCAGAGAATCAGGCTTCACGTCACCCACCACTGGAACAGGCCACTGTCACACATTTAGGCCCAGGCACCCAGGCAGAGGAGAGAGGTCCCGTAACAGAGAATCTGGCCTTATGTCAGCACAGAATCTGTCTTCATGTCATAGCAGAGAATCAGGCTTCACGTCACCCACCACTGGAACAGGCCACTGTCACATATTTAGGCCCAGACACCCAGGCAGAGTAGAGAGGTCCCGTAACAGAGAATCTGGCCTGATGTCAGCACAGAATCTGTCTTCATGTCATAGCAGAGAATCAGGCTTCACGTCACCCACCACTGGAACAGGCCACTGTCACATATTTAGGCCCAGGCACCCAGGCAGAGGAGAGAGGTCGCGTAACAGAGAATCTGGCCTTATGTCAGCACAGAAGAAGTCTTCATGTCATAGCAGAAAATCAGACTTCACGTCACCCACCACTGGAACAGGCCACTGTCACACATTGAGGCCCCGGCACCCAGACAGAGGAGAGGTTCATTCAAATTTGGGTTGCCCCGCAATATAATGGTAAAATGAAATTAAAAATAGTATTGAATGAGGAAGTGCCCTGGAGTAGAATAATATATTGTTAAGGGGAGGTAGTTAATATCTAATCTGCACAAGGGATGGACAGATCCTGTGGGATCCATGCCTGGTTCATTTTCATGAACGTCAGCTTGTCCACATTGGCTGTAGACAGGCGGCTGCATTTGTCTGTAATGACGCCCCCTGCCATGCTGAATACACGTTCAGACAAAACGCTGGCCGCCGGGCAGGCCAGCACCTCCAAGGCATTAAAGGCTAGCTCTGGCCACGTGGACAATTTGAAGACCCAGAAGTTGAATGGGGCCGAACCATCAGTCAGTACGTGGAGGGGTGTGCACAGGTACTGTTCCACCATGTTAGTGAAATGTTGCCTCCTGCTATTACTTTCCGTATCAGGTGGTGGTTCAGTTAGCTGTGGCGTGTTGACAAAACTTTTCCACATCTCTGCCATGCTAACCCTGCCCTCAGAGGAGCTGGGCGTGACACAGCTGCGTTGGCGACCTCTTGCTCCTCCTCTGCCTTCGCCTTGGGCTTGGGCTTCCACTGGTTCCCCTGTGACATTTGGGAATGCTCTCAGTAGCACGTCTATCAACGTGCGCTTGTACTCGCGCATCTTCCTATCACGCTCCAGTGTAGGAAGTAAGGTGGGCACATTGTCTTTGTACCGGGGATCCAGCAGGGTGGCAACCCAGTAGTCCGCACACGTTAAAATGTGGGCAACTCTGCTGTCGTTGCGCAGGCACTGCAGCATGTAGTCGCTCATGTGTGCCAGGCTGCCCAGAGGTAAGGACAAGCTGTCCTCTGTGGGAGGCGTATCGTCATCGTCCTGTGTTTCCCCCCAGCCACGCACCAGTGATGGGCCCGAGCTGCTTTGGGTGCCACCCCGCTGTGAACATGCTTCATCCTCATCCTCCTCCACCTCCTCCTCATCCTCTTCCTCCTCGTCCTCCAGTAGTGGGCCCTGTCTGGCCACATTTATACCTGGCCTCTGGTGTTGCAAAAAACCTCCCTCTGAGTCACTTCGAAGAGACTGGCCTGAAAGTGCTAAAAATGACCCCTCTTCCTCCTCTTCCTCCTGGGCCACCTCCTCTTCCATCATCGCCCTAAGTGTTTTCTCAAGGAGACATAGAAGTGGTATTGTAACGCTGATAACGGCGTCATCGCCACTGGCCATGTTGGTGGAGTACTCAAAACAACGCAACAGGGCACACAGGTCTCGCATGGAGGCCCAGTCATTGGTGGTGAAGTGTGTCTGATCCACAGTGCGACTGACCCGTGCGTGCTGCAGCTGAAACTCCACTATGGCCTGCTGCTGCTCGCACAGTCTGTCCAGCATATGCAAGGTGGAGTTCCACCTGGTGGGTACGTCGCATATGAGGCGGTGAGCGGGAAGGCCGAAGTTACGCTGTAGCGCAGACAGGCGAGCAGCGGCAGGGTGTAAACGCCGGAAGCGCGAACAGACGGCCCGCACTTTATGCAGCAGCTCTGACATGTCGGGGTAGTTGCGAATGAACTTCTACACCACCAAATTCAGCACATGTGCTAGGCAAGGGATGTGCGTCAAACCGGCTAGTCCCAGAGCTGCAACGAGATTTCGCCCATTATCGCACACCACCAGGCCGGGCTTGAGGCTCACCGGCAGCAACCACTCGTCGGTCTGTTGTTCTATACCCCGCCACAACTCCTGTGCGGTGTGGGGCCTGTCCCCCAAACATATGAGTTTCAGAACGGCCTGCTGACGTTTACCCCGGGCTGTGCTGAAGTTGGTGGTGAAGGTGTGTGGCTGACTGGATGAGCAGGTGGAAGAAGAGGAGGAGGAAGCTGAGTAGGAGGAGGAGGAGACAGGAGGCAAAGAATGTTGCCCTGCGATCCTTGGCGGCGGAAGGACGTGCGCCAAACAGCTCTCCGCCTGGGGCCCAGCCGCCACTACATTTACCCAGTGTGCAGTTAGGGAGATATAGCGTCCCTGGCCGTGCTTACTGGTCCACGTATCTGTGGTTAGGTGGACCTTGCCACAGATGGCGTTGCGCAGTGCACACTTGATTTTATCGGACACTTGTTTGTGCAGGGAAGGCACGGCTCTCTTGGAGAGGTAGTGGCGGCTGGGAACAACATACTGTGGGACAGCAAGTGACATGAGCTGTTTGAAGATGTGTGTGTCCACCAGCCTAAATGACAGCATTTCATAGGCCAGTAGTTTAGAAATGCTGGCATTCAGGGCTAGGGATCGAGCGTGGCTAGGTGGGAATTTACGCTTTCTCTCAAATGTTTGTGAGATAGAGAGCTGAACGCTGCCGTGTGACATGGTTGAGATGCTTGGTGACGCAGGTGGTGGTGTTGGTGGTACATCCCATGTTTGCTGGGTGGCAGGTGCCAACGTTCCTCCAGAGGCAGAGGAAGAGGCCGAGGCGGCGGCAGCAGCAGAAGAGGCCGAGGCGGCAGCAGCAGAAGAAGTAGCAGGGGGAGCCTGAGTGACTTCCTTGTTTTTAAGGTGTTTACTCCACTGAAGTTCATGCTTTGCATGCAGGTGCCTGGTCATGCAGGTTGTGCTAAGGTTCAGAACATTAATGCCTCGCTTCAGGCTCTGATGGCACAGCGTGCAAACCACTCGGGTCTTGTCGTCAGCACATTGTTTGAAGAAGTGCCATGCCAGGGAACTCCTTGAAGCTGCCTTTAGGGTGCTCGGTCGCAGATGGCGGCGGTCAGTAGCAGGCGGAGTCTCTTGTCGGCGGGTGTTCTGATTTTGCCCACTGCTCCCTCTTTTGCTACGCTGTTGGCTCGGTCTCACCACTGCCTCTTCCTCCGAACTCTGAAAGTCAGTGGCACGACCTTCATTCCATGTGGGGTCTAGGACCTCATCGTCCCCTGCATCGTCTTCCACCCAGTCTTGATCCCTGACCTCCTGTTCAGTCTGCACACTGCAGAAAGACACAGCAGTTGGCACCTGTGTTTCGTCATCATCAGAGACGTGCTGAGGTGGTATTTTTCCTGATGATGAGGACATGGGAATAAGTGGTTGTGCGTTAGTGCATTCTATCTCTTCCACCCCTGGGGAAGGGCTAGGTGGATGCCCTTGGGAAACCCTGCCAGCAGAGTCTTCAAACAGCATAAGAGACTGCTGCATAACTTGAGGCTCAGACAGTTTCCCTGATATGCATGGGGGTGATGTGACAGACCGATGGGCTTGGTTTTCATGCGCCATCTGTGCGCTTTCTGCAGAAGACTGGGTGGGAGATAATGTGAACGTGCTGGATCCACTGTCGGCCACCCAATTGACTAATGCCTGTACCTGCTCAGGCCTTACCATCTATAGAACGGCATTGGGCCCCACAAAATATCGCTGTCAATTCTGCTGGCTACTGGGACCTGAGGTAGTTGGTTCACTAGGACGTGTGGCTGTGGCAGAACGTCCACGTCCTCTCCCAGCACCAGAGGGTCCACTAACACCACCACGACCATGTCCACGTCCGCGTCCCTTATTAGATGTTTTCCTCATTGTTCCCGTTCACCACAATTTTGAGAATGGCAAATTTGGGAATAGTTTTTCAACCCAGAAAAAAAATTGTGCTTTTACGGTCACTAGAAATAACTTGACCAGCTAAAACTGTACAGATTTGGTTGAATAGAAATGTGAGGCCTGTTTTTTTTTGCGCTGTGTGACAGGTATAGGTTTAATCACAGAATCAGACTTCTATCTGCACGGTAGCGTGTGTCTTAGGTTCTTCTGAATGACACTATCAGTACCTTCAATGTAAGATATCCTTTTTGGGATAGATTTCAAGTAGGCCTCAAATGCCAGAAACTAGTTATTTTGAGAATGGCAAATTTGGGAATAGTTTTTCAACCCAGAAAAAAAAATGTGCTTTTACGGTCACTAGAAATAACTTGACCAGCTAAAACAGTACAGATTTGGTTGAATAGAAATGTGAGGCCTGTTTTTTTTTGCGCTGTGTGACAGGTATAGGTTTAATCACAGAATCAGACTTCTATCTGCACGGTAGCGTGTGTCTTAGGTTTTTCTGAATGACACTATCAGCACCTTCAATGTAAGATATCCTTTTTGGGATAAATTTCAAGTAGGCCTCATATACCAGAAACTAGTTATTTTGAGAATGGCAAATTTGGGAATAGTTTTTCAACCCAGAAAAAAAAAAGTGCTTTTACGGTCACTAGAAATAACTTGACCAGCTAAAACAGTACAGATTTGGTTGAATAGAAATGTGAGGCCTGTTTTTTTTTTGCGCTGTGTGACAGGTATAGGTTTAATCACAGAATCAGACTTCTATCTGCACGGTAGCGTGTGTCTTAGGTTTTTCTGATTGACACTATCAGCACCTTCAATGTAAGATATCCTTTTTGGGATAGATTTCAAGTAGGCCTCATATACCAGAAACTAGTTATTTTGAGAATGGCAAATTTGGGAATAGTTTTTCAACCCAGAACAAAAAGTGTGCTTTTACGGTCACTAGAAATAACTTGACCAGCTAAAACAGTACAGATTTGGTTGAATAGAAATGTCAGGTCTATTTTTTAGGCGCTGGGTGACAGGCTCAACTTGCCCCTGATGTAGTATATGGCCAAAAAATAACCACACTGTTGATGGTTAAATGCACTTGGGTGACACAGGCTCAGCCTGCACCAGATGTAGTATATGGCCAAAAAATAACCAGACTGTTGATGGTTAAATGCACTTCGGTGACACAGGCTCAGCCTGCACCAGATGTAGTATATGGCCAAAAAATAACCAGACTGTTGATGGTTAAATGCACTTCGGTGACACAGTCTCAGCCTGCACCAGATGTAGTATATGCCCAAAAAATAACCAGACTGTTGATGGTTAAATGCACTTCGGTGACACAGGCTCAGCCTGCAGCTGATGTAGGATATAGCACAAAATAACCACACTATTGATGGTTAAATACACTTGGTGATAGCTTGTGCTGGCGCACCACAAGTCACAAAATGGCCGCCGATCACCCCAGAAAAAAGTGATCTAAAAACGCTCTGGGCAGCCCCAAAAAAGTGAGCAAGTCAATATTAGCACTTCAATGATCCACAGCTGCAAATCGATCACAGAATGAAGTCTTTTGGAGGAGTTAATCTGCCTAATCTCGCCCTAACGTCGCAGCTGCAACCTCTCCCTATGCTTGAATCAGCAGAGTGACGTGCAGCGCAACGTGACCCAAGCTTATATAGAGGCTGGGTCACATGCTGCACTGGCCAATCACAGTCATGCCAATAGTAGGCAAGGCTGTGATGGCCTCTTGGGGCAAGTAGTATGACGCTTGTTGATTGGCTGCTTTGCAGCCTTTCAAATAGCGCCAAGAAAGCGCCGAACACCGAACCCGAACCCAGACTTTTACGAAAATGTTCGGGTTCGGGTCCGTGTCACGGACACCCCAAAATTCGGTACGAACCCGAACTATACAGTTCGGGTTCGCTCATCCCTAATGATAATCCCTTATTTGGACGATTTCCTTCTAGTCAGCGAAAGTCTCAGCCAAATGAATTCGAACCTGAGGGGTTTTCTCTCCATCCTAGACGATCTGGGGTGGATCGTGAACAAAGGAAAGTCCGTCCTAACCCCCTCAAGGGAAGTTCGATTCTTAGGGATGATCCTAGACTCCCGAAAGCAAGCGGTATTCCTACCTCGAGACAAAATATCAGTTCTCCAACAAAAGATCAGGTCCTTTCAGAAAAGAAGATCTTGCTCTATCAGAGAGGCGATGAGTCTGCTGGGCCTGCTAACATCTTGTATTCCAGCAGTTCCCTGGTGTCAAATACACTTCAGACCCCTTCAGTCCTGGATCCTGAGTGTTTGGAACAAGTGCCAATCCTCTCTAGATCATCAAGTAAGTCCACCGACTCGGATTCTGCAGTCCCTAAATTGGTGGAAAGACCACGGAAACTTATCGCGGGGAAATCCCTGGCAGAAGACTCCCCAGGTCCAGGTAATAACAGACGCAAGTCTGTTCGGCTGGGGTGCAAAGGTGGGGGATCGTATGTTCCAGGGCACTTGGCCAGATTCGATCAGATCCCAGTCATCGAACTTCAGGGAACTGAGAGCAGTCTGGGAGGTGTTAAAGGTAGCAGAGGAAATGTTGTGTCATCATCACATAAAAGTGCTGTCGGACAACACTATGGCCATTGCCTACCTCTCCCATCAAGGGGGAACACGGTCCGTAACCCTACAAGCACTGTCAACAAAAATCTTTGCTTGGGCGGAACAGAATGTGGCCTCGATATCGGCAGTTCTTCTGAAGGGAATACTAAATCAGGAAGCAGATTTTCTCAGCCGCCACAGAATCGACCATACAGAATGGTCTCTAAGTCCAGAAATATTCGGGCTAGTAGTAAGGAAATGGGGATGCCCGACGTGGATCTGTTTGCCACCAGGGCAAATTCAAAGGTGGAAACATTCTGTTCCCTAAACCCCAGGGACAGACCTCATGCCTTAGACGCCTTCGCCATTTGTTGGCATTGGAATCTGTGCTATGCCTTCCCTCCACTTCCTCTAATTCCGAAGGTGGTACAAAAAATTCTCCAGGACAAGGCCACGGTGATTGTGATCGCTCCCCTATGGCCAAAGAGAAGCTGGTTCTCATCCCTCCAAAAATTTTCCCTACAAGATCCATGGCTCCTTCCTGTGCGGGGGATCTACTCCAGCAGGGTCCAGTTCTACACCCAAACCCGCAGTTTCTGAAATTGGCGGCTTGGATCCTGAGTCCCAAACCCTGAAGCTTCAGGGCCTGTCAGACGAAGTTATTGCTACTTTGAAAGCCTCCAGAAAGAAGGTAACGTCAGCAATTTACCTTAAGATCTGGAAACGTTTTTGTTCCTGGAGTGGGGACGAATAGCCACATTTGCGTAAACCCAACATCCAAAGAATACTGGATTTCCTACAGCAAGGTCTGGACCTGGGACTTAGACCCTCTACCTTGAAGGTCCAAATCTCATCCCTAGGTTGTTTCTTTGACCAAGATATAGCCGGCCATCGTTGGATCAAAAGATTCATTAAGGCAGCGACGAGGCTCCGCCCAACGATCACCGCCCGTGTCCCTTCCTGGGATCTGAACGTCGTTCTTACAGGCCTTACTTTACCACCCTTTGAACCCATGTCTGACTGTCCAATAAAATTATGGTCCTTGAAAACGGCCTTCTTAATTGCGATAACTTCGGCCTGCAGAGTAGGGGAATTACAAGCCCTATCAATCAGGGAACCCTACCTCCGTATTCTAGATGATAGAATTATTCTCCGTCTGGATCCTAGATTTCTCCCCAAAGTCGTATCCAATTTTCATCGGAGCCAGGAAGTTACCCTACCTTCTTTTTGCCAGCACCCCTCTAATGACAAGGAATCGGCGTTTCACTCTCTGGACGTTAGACGGGCAGTCCTAAACTATATCACGGTGACGGGAAAGTTTAGGAAATCTGACAATCTGCTAGTCCTTTTTGGAGGAAGATTTAAGGGCCAAAAAGCCTCCCGGTTCTCTATAGCTAGATGGCTCAAAGAAGCCATTAGTCTTTGTTACCAAATACAAAATCTTACATGTCCAGTCAACATTAGGGCCCATTCCACTCGGGCCATGTCTTCCTCTCATGCGGAGAGAGCTGGGGCTTCTCTGGAGGATATCTGTCGTGCTGCCACTTGGTCCAGCATTCATACATTTATAAAGCACTATCGCCTGGATCTTTCCAGATCTTCTGATCTGTCCTTCGGGCGGAAAGTCCTCCAGGCTGTAGCCCCCCCTTAACTGATATATTTTTTATATCTCCTTGTATGCCGTCGTGATGATGCTATGGAAAAACCGGAATTAGTCTTACCGGTAATTCTGTTTCCATGAGATCATCACGACGGCACGTTATTCCCTCCCTATGATTTAAATAGTTTTTGACCTAGTAGGTCTCTAGAAGGTATGGAGTAATACCTTTTTTTCACTGTTTTCCACCACCGGGTTGCTCTGTGTGATTTTGGAAACACTGGTGTTGGTGGTGGGAGGAGGGTATTTAACCTTTCTCTGTTCCTGCCCCTACAGAGGTCAGGGGTCAATCTCCTTGTATGCCGTCGTGATGATCTCATGGAAACAGAATTACCGGTAAGACTAATTCCGGTTTTTGGCTGTGTAATACCCCTACTCTACATAGTGGACAGGGAAATACATTTCACTAATTTGTCTGTTACATTGTTGGGTGAAATTCCCAAATTTTTGGCTGTGATATATTCCTGCTGTACATAGTGGACAAGGAAATATATTTCACTATTTCGTCTGTTACATTGTTCGGTACATTTGCGGCCTACATTGCATTTAGGACAGTACGAATGGTGAGGCCAGAACAAGTACAGACGATAGTATATTGGGGGGCTGACAGTGCCTGCAGTTCCTTCGCATTGTCTCCCACCCAGTCCCTTCTGAAAGATCAGAGTTGGCACCTACAGCCCATGGCCATCTGTCTTTCAAGTCATGCAGCAGTCTCATGCTTTTTGATGACTCTGCTGGCAGGGTTTCTATGGGCCATCCACATAGCCCTGCACAAAAGAGGAAGAGATTGAGTGCACTGATGCCCAACCACTTATGTTTCAGGATGAGGACATGGGAAGACCACTGCAGCACATCTCTGATGATGACAAAACACGGGTGCCAACTGCTGCGGCTTTCTGCAGGCTGCAGACCGACAAGGAGGGAAGGGGTAAAGAGTGGGTGGAAGATGATGTGGAGGATGATGAGGTCCTCGACTCCACATGGACTCAAGATCATGCGAGTGACCTGTCTAGTTTGGAGGAAGAGGCGGTGGTTGCACAGAGGCACCAGCACAGCAAAAGAGGGAGCAGGGTGCAAAAGCATCTGTTACATTCTTGGGTGACATTTTACCATTTTTGCCGTGAATAAACCCCTGCTCTGCATAGATGACAGGGACCAAAATTGTTAAAAATCTTCTGTTCCATTGGTGGGTGACATTAACCCATTTTTGCCGATGAAAAACCCCTGCTCTGCATAGGTGACAGGGACTTAATTTTTTTTAAAAAATTGTCTTTAATTGACGCACTCCCCCTCCTTTCATTCGATCCTTCTGCTTTAATAACTTGTCCCAAATTTCCACTCGATTAGATTTCAACCATTGACATCCCTTGGATGTGGTTTCCTTTTCTCACGCTACCTCTCTTACGTGGAACCCTGATTCCCTGCTTCCCATGATCACCATGGTAGGCGCAGAAAAGTACATCGAAAGTTGATAGAGAAGATATCCAATTGGATCGGGGACGTACGATCAGGCAGAAGTTATCTAGAGTCAACAAAGCGGCAGCAGGGCCTCTCCTGTCTAACGTTTCCAAATCCAAAATACCCCAGTGACATTCCCTGTAATTTTTTATTAATCATTCCAATAACAGGGCATCTTAAGAGTCCTGTATTGTTATTTATTGTCACTTTCTCCCCTAGTCGGGAGTGGGTAATTGCCGCGTGCCCCTCCTTACTTGGAAGCTTCTGCTTCAATAATTTGTCCCACATTTCCACTCGATCACATTTAGTTTTATCCATTGACCTCCCTTGGATGTGGTATCCCTTTCTCTGGCTCCCTCTCCGGCATTGAACCCTGATTCCCCGTTACCCATGATCACCATGGTAGGCGCATAAAAGAACATCAAAAATTGATAGGGAAGATATCCAATTGGATCAAGGCCGTCACGGGGACATGCAACATGGTTGAGCACTATGTGTGCACACGCCTACACGTACTGACTGATTGGTCTGCCCCCTTCAGCTTCTGGGTCTCCAAATTGGGCACATGGCCTGAGGTTGCCCTTTACGCCTTGGATGTGCTGGCCTGCCCTGCAATTAGTGTATTGTCTGAACTTTTGTTTAGCACGGCAGGAGGGGGTTTTCACAGACAAGAGCAGACGCCTGTCCACAGCTAATGTGGACAAGCTCACGTTCATTAAAATTAACTAGGCAGGGATCACACAGGACTTGTCCATACCTTGTGCAGAATAGACATGTATAGCAGCCTCATACAGCCATTGTTGTACTCCAGCACACTTTCTCTTTGTTTTATTTTTTTATATTTCCCAATGTTTTGGGATTTACCCAAATTTGAACAAAAAATAAAAAATAAAAAAAATAAAAAGCAAAACAAAAACCAGTGTTGGCTACCTCCTCCACTGCCGCTTCCACCTACACCGCCTCCTCAACCTCCTACTCCAAATGGACCTCCTCCTCCTAGATCAAATTTTATTTAATTTATTTAACATATTTTACGTTATTTGAAGTTATTTCCCTATCCACATTTGTTTGCAGAGCACTTGCCATGCTCTTAACTACATTTTGCTGCCATTTGCAGCCCTCTAGCCCTTTCCATGACTTTTTTAGAGACATTTTAGTGCTCCAATGTTTGGGTCCCTATTGATTTCCATGGGGTTCAAGGTCAAGTTTGGGTCCTGGACTCGAACTTTTTTGTGAAGTTCGGCCGAACCCGAACATCCAGGTGTCCGCTCAACTAATTATAATATAGAAACTATGGAACCAACAATATGGAGTGGATAGAAACTTATAATATAAATATAAATAATATAAATACTATGAAACTAATAAGGGGAGGATGATGTGTATATATACATTACAGACCAAAAGTTTGGACGCACCTTCTCATTCAAAGAGTTTTCTTTATTTTCATGACTATGAAAATTGTAGATTCACACTGAAGGCATCAAAACTATGAATTAACACATGTGGAATTAAATACATAACAAACAAGTGTGAAACAACTGAAAATATGTCATATTCTAGGTTCTTCAAAGTAGCCATATTTTGCTTTGATTACTGCTTTGCACACTCTTGGCATTCTCTTGATGAGCTTCAAGAGGTAGTCCCCTGAAATGGTTTTCACTTCACAGGTGTGCCCTGTCAGGTTTAATAAGTGGGATTTCTTGCCTTATAAATTGGGTTGGGACCATCAGTTGCGTTGAGGAGAAGTCAGGTGGATACACAGCTGATAGTCCTACTGAATAGACTGTTAGAATTTGTATTATGGCAAGAAAAAAGCAGCTAAGTAAAGAAAAACGAGTGGCCATCATTACTTTAAGAAATAAAGGTCAGTCAGTCAGCTGAAAAATTGGGAAAACTTTGAAATTAAGGGCTATTTGACCATGAAGGAGAGTGATGGGGTGCTGCGCCAGATGACCTGGCCTCCACAGTCACCGGACCTGAACCCAATCGAGATGGTTTGGGGTGAGCTGGACCGCAGAGTAAAGGCAAAAGGGCCAACAAGTGCTAAGCATCTCTGGGAACTCCTTCAAGACGGTTGGAAGACCATTTCAGGGGACTACCTCTTGAAGCTCATCAAGAGAATGCCAATAGTGTGCAAAGCAGTAATCAAAGCAAAAGGTGGCTACTTTGAAGAACCTAGAATATGACATATTTTCAGTTGTTTCACACTTGTTTGTTATGTATATAATTCCACATGTGTTAATTGATAGTTTTGATGCCTTCATAGTCATGAAAGTAAAGAAAACTCTTTGAATGAGAAGGTGTGTCCAAACTTTTGGTCTGTACTGTATATATATATATATATATATATATATATATATATATATATATTGCCTAATTCCTTACCTACTGCCCAATTACTACAATCCAACACACGTTTTAATATTGATTCAATGGAATATGTAAGTAATCCATATTGATGGATTCATATATCCAAGTAAGGAGAGGCACAAGAGTCTGTGGATATGCGATACCACTAGTGAATCCACAAGTATTGATGTGTGTACTTTATTAATGTACAGTACAGACCAAAAGTTTGGACACACCTTCTCATTCAAAGAGTTTTCTTTATTTTCATGACTATGAAGGCATCAAAACTATGAATTAACACATGTTGAATTATATACATAACAAACAAGTGAGAAACAACTGAAAATATGTCATATTCTAGGTTCTTCAAAGTAGCCACCTTTTGCTTTGATTACTCCTTTGCACACTCTTGGCATTCTCTTGATGAGCTTCAAGAGGTAGTCCCCTGAAATGGTCTTCCAACAGTCTTGAAGGAGTTCCCAGAGATGCTTAGCACTTGTTGGCCCTTTTGCCTTCACTCTGCGGTCCAGCTCACCCCAAACCATCTCGATTGGGTTCAGGTCCGGTGACTGTGGAGGCCAGGTCATCTGGCGCAGCACCCCATCACTCTCCTTCATGGTCAAATAGCCCTTACTTTCAAAGTTTTCCCAATTTTTCGGCTGACTGACTGACCTTCATTTCTTAAAGTAATGATGGCCACTCGTTTTTCTTTACTTAGCTGCTTTTTTCGTCTATTCAGTAGGACTATCAGCTGTGTATCCACCTGACTTCTCCTCAACGCAACTGATGGTCCCAACCCCATTTATAAGGCAAAAAATCCCACTTATTAAACCTGACAGGACACACATGTGAAGTGAAAACCATTTCAGGGGACTACCTATTGAAGCTCATCAAGAGAATGCCAAGAGTGTGCAAAGCAGTAACCAAAGCAAAAGGTGGCTACTTTGAAGAACCTAGAATATGACATATTTTCAGTTGTTTCACACTTGTTTGTTATGTATATAATTTCACATGTGTTAATTCTTAGTTTTGATGCCTTCAGTGTGAATCTACAATTTTCATAGTCATGAAAATAAAGAAAACTCTTTGAATGAGAAGGTGTGTCCAAACTTTTGGTCTGTACTGTACATATCCAATTTACTTTCTATTGTACTGTCAAATTTTTGTTTATTTGATTTAAGTTTGTTTTATCTGCACTGTACGGTTATCAGTACCTGTATATTTATTTTATTTTATCCGCATTTGTATCCTTATTGTACCTTTATTATTGTCCACCCTCAGCAAACTACCCTACAATACTAACTGCAGACCCAGATCATTATGTAAAACACACCTGTGTACCCCCCTCCCCCACTCCTCAATCAGCCCGCCAAAAATTTTTTTTTTTAAAGCTTCTCTATGCATGTCTTACCATTACTGTCCTGATGAAGGGGACGCTCCATCCCAGAAATGCGTTGACAACCCTGTGAATAAAGATTATCGTAAATCTACCGCATCGCTCCTGATGTTCCTTTAATCCATATCCTGGCAGCGCCTACAGTGATCCGAAAATAGTTTTTTTTTTCCAGTTACCCATAGTTATTTGAATAGAACCCATCAGGAGATTCATGCTGGCTGAAAGCAGGCAGCAGGAAATTCCAACAGATTCCCTGGTAATAAACAACTTTTGCTATTACTATGAAATGCTGTAGCGCACATTGGTCAGGAGAAGTAGAACTGTGCAGTGTCCATATATACAAAATAAGAGCAGATACTGAGAATTGCACCCAGTATACAAGAGAAGTGTTACTGTGCAGTGCCCATATATACAGAATAAGAGCAGTTACCGAGAATTTCACCCAGTATTCAAGACAGGAGAAGTGGTACTCTGCTACATTAATACATACAGAATAAGACCATATACTGAGATTTACACCCAGTATACAGGACAGGAGAAGTGGTACTGTGCAGTGTCTATATATGCAGAATAAGAGCAGATTCTGAGGATTACAACTAGGGATGAGCGAACCCGAACTGTATAGTTCAGGTTCGTACCGAATTTTGGGGTGTCCGTGACACGGACCCGAACCCGAACATTTTCGTAAAAGTCCGGGTTCGGGTTCGGTGTTCGGCGCTTTCTTGGCGCTTTTTGAAACGCTGCAAAGCAGCCAATCAACAAGCATCATACTACTTGCCCCAAGAGGCCATCACAGCCATGCCTACTATTGGCATGGCTGTGATTGGCCAGTGCAGCATGTGACCCAGCCTCTATATAAGCTTGGGTCACGTAGCGCTGCACGTCACTCTGCTGATACAAGTGTAGGGAGAGGTTGCAGCTGCGACGTTAGTGCAAGATTAGGCAGTGATTAACTCCTCCAAAAGACTTCATTCAGTGATCGATCTACAGCTGTGGATCATTGAACTGCTGCTATTCAATTGCTCACTGTTTTTAGGCTGCCCAGAGCGTTTTTCAGTCACTTTTTTCTGGGGTGATCAGCGGCCATTTTGTGGCTTGTGGTGCGCCAGCACAAGCTGCCACCAAGTACATTTAACCATCAATAGTGTGGTTATTTTTTGCTATATCCTACATCAGGGTCAAGCTGTCATCAAGTGCATTTAACCATCAATAGTGTGGTTATTTTTTGGCCATATACTACATCAGGGGCAAGCTGAGCCTGTCACCCAAGTGCATTTAACCATCAATAGTGTGGTTATTTTTTGCTATATCCTACATCAGGGTCAAGCTGTCATCAAGTGCATTTAACCATCAATAGTGTGGTTATTTTTTGGCCATATACTACATCAGGGGCAAGCTGAGCCTGTCACCCAAGTGCATTTAACCATCAATAGTGTGGTTATTTTTTGCTATATCCTACATCAGGTTCAAGCTGTCATCAAGTGCATTTAACCATCAATAGTGTGGTTATTTTTTGGCCATATACTACATCAGGGGCAAGCTAAACCTGTCACCCAAGTGCATTTAACCATCAATAGTGTGGTTATTTTTTGGCTATATTCTACATAAGGGTCACCCAGCGCCTAAAAAATAGGCTTCACATTTATATTCATCCAAATCTGTCATTACTGCTTTAGCTAGTCAAGTTATTTAGTGTCCGTCAAAGCACAGTTTTTGTTCTGGGTTGAAATACAATTCCCAATTTTGCAATTCTCTAAATTAGTGGTTTCTGCTGTATCAGGCCTACTTTAAATCTATCCCTAAAAGGGTATATTAGATTCAAGGTGCTGATAGGGTAGTTCTCAATAACTTCACACACACGCTACAGTGCAGATCCAAGTCTAATTCTGTGATTAAACGTATACATGTCACCCAGCGCCTAAAAAATAGGCCTCACATTTATATTCATCCAAATCTGTCATTACTGCTTTAGCTGGTCAAGTTATTTAGTGTCCATCAAAGCACAGTTTTTGTTCTGGGTTGAAATACAATTCCCAATTTTGCAATTCTCTAAATTAGTGGTTTCTGCTGTATCAGGCCTACTTTAAATCTATCCCTAAAAGGGTATATTAGATTCAAGGTGCTGATAGGGTAATTCTCAATAACTTCACACACATGCTACTGTGCAGATCCAAGTCTAATTCTGTCCGTAAACATATACCTGTCACCCAGCGCCTAAATAATAGGCCTCAAATTTATATTCAGCTAAATCTGTCATTACTGGTGTGCCTGTATTAGTGTAATACGGTACCTAAATAGATAGCCAGATAGTGTTCGGTGTCTGTAAAAAAAGGCCTGAATTTGAATTCAATACATTGGCCCGAATAATATTTTTCCTATTGTGGTGAACGGTAACAATGAGGAAAACATCTAGTAAGGGACGCGGACATGGTCGTGGTGGTGTTAGTGGACCCTCTGGTGCTGGGAGAGGACGTTGCCATTCTGCCACAGCCACACGTCCTAGTGTACCAACTACCTCAGGTCCCAGTAGCCGCCAGAATTTACAGGGATATTTGGTGGGGCCCAATGCCGTTCTAAGGATGGTAAGGCCTGAGCAGGTACAGGCATTAGTCAATTGGGTGGCCGACAGTGCATCCAGCACGTTCACATTATCTCCCACCCAGTCTTCTGCAGAAAGCGCACAGATGGCGCATGAAAACCAAGCCCATCAGTCTGTCACATCACCCCCATGCATATGAGGGAAACTGTCTGAGCCTCAAGTTATGCAGCAGTCTCTTATGCTGTTTGAAGACTCTGCTGGCAGGGTTTCCCAAGGGCATCCACCTAGCCCTTCCCCAGGGGTGGAAGAGATAGAATGCACTAACGCACAACCACTTATGTTTCCTGATGATGAGGACATGGGAATACCACCTCAGCACATCTCTGATGATGACGAAACACAGGTGCCAACTGCTGCGTCTTTCTGCAGTGTGCAGACTGAACAGGAGGTCAGGGATCAAGACTGGGTGGAAGACGATTCAGGGGACGATGAGGTCCTAGACCCCACAAGGAATGAAGGTCGTGCCACTGACTTTCACAGTTGGAGGAAGAGGCAGTGGTGAGACTGAGCCAACAGCATAGCAAAAGACAAAGAAGGAGCAGTGGGCAAAAGCAGAACACCCGCCGCCAAGAGACTCCGCCTGCTACTGACCGCCGCCATCTGGGACCGAGCACCCCAAAGGCAGCTTCAAGGAGTTCCCTGGCATGGCACTTCTTCAAACAATGTGCTGACGACAAGACTTGAATGGTTTGCACGCTGTGCCATCAGAGCCTGAAGCGAGGCATTAACGTTCTGAACCTTAGCACAACCTGCATGACCAGGCACCTGCATGCAAAGCATGAACTGCAGTGGAGTAAACACCTTAAAAACAAGGAAATCACTCAGGCTCCCCCTGCTACATCTTCTGCTGCCGCCGCCTCGGCCTCTTCCTCCGCCTCTGGAGGAACGTTGGCACCTGCCGCCCAGCAAACATGGGATGTACCACCAACACCACCACCTGCGTCACCAAGCATCTCAACCATGTCACACGGCAGCGTTCAGCTCTCCATCTCACAAACATTTGAGAGAAAGCGTAAATTCCCACCTAGCCACCCTCGATCCCTGGCCCTGAATGCCAGCATTTCTAAACTACTGGCCTATGAAATGCTGTCATTTAGGCTGGTGGACACAGACAGCTTCAAACAGCTCATGTCGCTTGCTGTCCCACAGTATGTTGTTCCCAGCCGGCACTACTTCTCCAAGAGAGCCGTGCCTTCCCTGCACAAACAAGTGTCCGATAAAATCAAGTGTGCACTGCGCAACGCCATCTGTGGCAAGGTCCACCTAACCACAGATACGTGGACCAGTAAGCACGGCCAGGGACGCTATATCTCCCTAACTGCACACTGTGTAAATGTAGTGGCGGCTGGGCCCCAGGCGGAGAGCTGTTTGGCGCACGTCCTTCCGCCGCCAAGGATCGCAGGGCAACATTCTTTGCCTCCTGTCTCCTCCTCCTCTTACTCAGCTTCCTCCTCCTCTTCTTCCACCTGCTCATCCAGTCAGCCACACACCTTCACCACCAACTTCAGCACAGCCCGGGGTAAACGTCAACAGGCTGTTCTGAAACTCATATGTTTGGGGGACAGGCCCCACACCGCACAGGAGTTGTGGCGGGGTATAGAACAACAGACCGACGAGTGGTTGCTGCCGGTGAGCCTCAAGCCCGGCCTGGTGGTGTGCGATAACGGGCGAAATCTCGTTGCAGCTCTGGGACTAGCCGATTTGACGCACATCCCTTGCCTGGCGCATTGAATTTGGTGGTGCAGAAGTTCATTCGCAACTACCCCGACATGTCAGAGCTGCTGCATAAAGTGCGGGCCGTCTGTTCGCGCTTCCGGCGTTCACATCCTGCCGCTGCTCGCCTGTCTGCGCTACAGCGTAACTTCGGCCTTTCGCTCACCGCCTCATATGCGACGTGCCCACCAGGTGGAACTCCACCTTGCACATGCTGGACAGACTGTGCGAGCAGCAGGCCATAGTGGAGTTTCAGCTGCAGCACGCACGGGTCAGTCGCACAGCGGAACAGCACCACTTCACCACCAATGACTGGGCCTCCATGCGAGACCTGTGTGCCCTGTTGCGCTGTTTCGAGTACTCCACCAACATGGCCAGTGGCGATGACGCCGTTATCAGCGTTACAATATCACTTCTATGTCTCCTTGAGAAAACACTTAGGGCGATGATGGTAGAGGAGGTGGCCCAGGAGGAGGAGGATGGAAGAGGGGTCATTTTTAGCACTTTCAGGCCATTCTCTTCGAAGTGACTCAGAGGGAGGTTTTTTGCAACAGCAGAGGCCAGGTACAAATGTGGCCAGACAGGGCCCACTACTGGAGGACGAGGAGGACGAGGATAAGGAGGAGGTGGAGGAGGATGAGGATAAAGCATGTTTACAGTGGGGTGGCACCCAACGCAGCTCGGGCCCATCACTGGTGCGTGGCTGGGCGGAAACGCAGGACGATGATGATACGCCTCCCACAGAGGACAGCTTGTCCTTACCTCTGGGCAGCCTGGCACACATGAGCGACTACATGCTGCAGTGCCTGCGCAACGACAGCCCACATTTTAACGTGTGCGGACTACTGGGTTGCCACCCTGCTGGATCCACGGTACAAAGACAATGTGCCCACCTTACTTCCTGCACTGGAGCGTGGTAGGAAGATGCGCGAGTACAAGCGCACGTTGGTAGACGCGCTACTGAGAGCATTCCCAAATGTCACAGGGGAACAAGTGGAAGCCCAAGGCGAAGGCAGAGGAGGAGCAAGAGGTCGCCAACGCAGCTGTGTCACGGCCAGCTCCTCTGAGGGCAGGGTTAGCATGGCAGAGATGTGGAAAAGTTTTGTCACCACGCCACAGCTAACTGCACCACCACCTGATACGGAAAGTAATAGCAGGGGGCAACATTTCACTAACATGGTGGAACAGTACCTGTGCACACCCCTTCACGTACTGACTGATGGTTCGGCCCCATTCAACTTCTGGGTCTCCAAATTGTCCACGTGGCCAGAGCTAGCCTTTTATGCCTTGGAGGTGCTGGCCTGCCCGGCGGCCAGCGTTTTGTCTGAACGTGTATTCAGCACGGCAGGGGGCGTCATTACAGACAAACGCAGCCGCCTGTCTACAGCCAATGTGGACAAGCTGACGTTCATAAAAATGAACCAGGCATGGATCCCACAGGACCTGTCCATCCCTTGTGCAGATTAGACATTAACTACCTCCGCTTAACCATATATTATTGTACTCCAGGGCACTTCCTCATTCAATCCTATTTTTATTTTCATTTTACCATTATATTGCGGGGCAACCCAAAGTTGAATGAACCTCTCCTCTGTCTGGGTGCCGGGGCCTAAAAATATCTGACAGTGGCCTGTTCCAGTGGTGGGTGACATGAAGCCTGATTCTCTGCTATGACATGAAGACTGATTCTCTGCTGACATGAAGCCAGATTCTATGTTATGGGACCTCTCTCCTCTGCCTGGGTGCCGGGGCCTAAAAATATCTGACAGTGGCCTGTTCCAGTGGTGGGTGACATGAAGCCTGATTCTCTGCTGACATGAAGCCAGATTCTCTGCTATGGGACCTCTCTCCTCTGTCTGGGTGCCGGGGCCTAAAAATATCTGACAGTGGCCTGTTCCAGTGGTGGGTGACATGAAGACTGATTCTCTGCTGACATGAAGCCAGATTCTCTGCTATGGGACCTCTCTCCTCTGCCTGGGTGCCTGGGCCTAAATATGTGACAATGGACTGTTCCAGTGGTGGGTGACGTGACGCCTGATTCTCTGCTATGACATGAAGACTGATTCTCTGCTGACATGAAGCCTGAATCTCTGTTATGGGACCTCTCTCCTCTGTCTGGGTGCCGGGGCCTAAAAATATCTGACAGTGGCCTGTTCCAGTGGTGGGTGACATGAAGCCTGATTCTCTGCTATGACATGAAGACTGATTCTCTGCTGACGTGAAGCCAGATTCTATTTTATGGGACCTCTCTCCTCTGTCTGGGTGCCGGGGCCTAAATTATATGACAATGGACTGTTCCAATGTTGGGTGACGTGAAGCCTGATTCTCTGCTATGACATGAAGCCTGATTCTCTGCTATGACATGAAGACTGATTCTCTGCTGACATGAAGCCAGATTTTCTGCTATGGGACCTCTCTCCTCTGCCTGGGTGCCTGGGCCTAAATATCTGACAATGGACTGTTCCAGTGGTGGGTGACGTGAAGCCTGATTCTCTGCTATGACATGAAGCCTGATTCTCTGCTATGACATGAAGACTGATTCTCTGCTGACATGAAGCCAGATTCTATGTTATGGGACCTCTCTCCTCTGTCTGGGTGCCGGGGCCTAAATATATGACAATGGACTGTTCCAGTGGTGGGTGACGTGAAGCCTGATTCTCTGCTATGACGTGAAGACTGATTCTCTGCTGACATGAAGCCTGAATCTCTGTTATGGGACCTCTCTCCTCTGTCTGGGTGCTGGGGCCTAAATATATGACAATGGACTGTTCCAGTGGTGGGTGACGTGAAGCCTGATTCTCTGCTATGACATGAAGACTGATTCTCTGCTGACATGAAGCCTGATTCTCTGCTATGGGACCTCTCTCCAATTGATATTGGTTAATTTTTATTTATTTAATTTTTATTTTTATTTATTTCCCTATCCACATTTGTTTGCAGGGGATTTAACTACATTTTGCTGCCTTTTGCAGCCCTCTCGCCCTTTCCTGGGCTGTTTTACAGCCTTTTTTAGTGCCGAAAAGTTCGGGTCCAAATTTACTTCAATGGGGTTCGGGACGAAGTTCGGGTCGGGTTCGGATCCCGAACCTGAACATTTTCGGGAAGTTCGGCCGAACTTCTCGAACCCGAACATCCAGGTGTTCGCTCAACTCTAATTACAACCTAGTATACAGGACAAAAGAAGTGGTACTGTGCAGTGTCCATATATAGTATACAGAATAAGAGCATATACTAAGAATTACACCCTGCCTACAGGACAGGAGAAGTGATACTGTGCAGTGTTATATATGCAGTGAAAAAATGATAAACACATTCTTTCTGATTTGATAAATCGATACACTTATGTACATACCCACAATTAACCCCTTCCCACATATGGGCGTAGCTGTACGTCAAGATTGCAGGATAGTTTCTGAAATTGGGCATACAGTTACTCCCAAACTCTTAATGGAGGCTGTGACACTATAAAGTGTCTCCATTCTCCCCAACATAGAAGACGCAGGAGATGCTGGCAAGGGATCAATCAAAGTGGTCCTTTGTCAGCGATCGCTCTGCTTGGTTACGCAGAGGAGGATTTTTGTAGCTTACTCATTTTAACTGTGTCTGAGTCCAGAGGATGTAAACACAGTTGAAAATGGTACTGCAACTGCCATGGGGCCTGATGCCTGGAGGAGCACGGCGCACATTAACCTTTTGGCCTATGAATAACGTTAGGGGTGAGCGAATCACACGCCGGATCCAAAATCCGAAGTCGATTTGTTCCCCAACTTCATTTTAATGCTGTACGAAGACCTGTCTCCATACAGCATTAAAATGTATGGGCTGCGCTGAGGCAAAATTAGTTAAGTCTAACAAGACTTCAGTGAATAACTTCGGCTTTCAAAACATTTTAAAACAGAAGTCCGAATTCAGCTTCGGTACCTGCTGGATTCCTGTTTTAAAATATCTTCAAAGTTGTGGAATCAAAGGCCGAAGTTCTTCACCAAAGTCTTGCGGAACTTCAGACTTTATAAATTTTGCCTCTGAGCAGCCCATACATTTTCATGCTGTACAGAGACAGGTCTACAATGGAGTTGGGGAACAAATCGACTTTGGATCTTGGATCCAAAGCGCGACTCGCTCACTCCTAATTAAAATGTAAAGTTTGGGTTCATACCGAACTTTAGAATTTTTGGAACCCGGACCCGAACACTTCAGTAAAAGTTCGGGATCGGGTTCGGTGTTCGGCGATTTCTTAGCGCTTTTTGAAAGGCTGCAGAGCAGCCAATCAACAAGCGTTTAACTGTGTAAACTTAGAAGCCATCACAGCCATGCCACCTACTGGCATGGCTGTGATTGGCCAGTGCAGCATGTGACCCAGCCTCTATATAAGGTGGAGTCACGTAGCACTGCACGTCACTCTGCTGTGCTTAGTGTAGGGAGAGGATGCTGCTGCTGTTGTGAGGGAGAGAATAAGACAGGATCTGTTATCAGAACTCCAATTGAACTCAGCGATCTACATAGATATAGTTGTGTGGGTGCAGTGCACAATATTTTTACCCTGCCCTGGGCCCAGTGCCAGAGAAAAATAACTTTTATCCATCTGTTAGTTAGGTGGGCGGCGGCGGCCATTTTATGCAAGCTCAGTGCACCAGCACTGCATCTGTGCTTTTGTGACATTCAAATCCAAGCTTGAAATACTGCAATAGTAATCTGGCATTGAAAAAACACCCATTTTTGGCAATATCCAACATCTGGTGCCTTTGCAGGCAAAATACACTATTTTACAGCCCTTGCTGCATCGGCACGTGTAAAATTCAAGTGTTATATACAGCTTTCATATTCTGTTATTAAAAAAACATCATTTTTTTGCAAAATACTTAATATTGCAGCACTTGCTGCATCTGTGATTGTTAAAAACAAAATTTAAAAATAATAAAATAAATAACTAAAAATAATTTTCTGGCTTTGAAAAAACATATTTGGCAATATCCAACATTTAATGCCTTTGCAGGAATAGTCAGTGTGCAATTTAAGCTAGAAATACAGCTATAATTTTCTAGGTTTTTAAAAACACCCTTTTTGGGCAAAATACACAATTTTACAGCCCTTGCTGCATCAGCACGTGTGAAATTCAAGGGTTATATACTGCTGTCATATTCTGTTATTAAACAAACACCTATTTTGGGCAAAAAACTTTAATTGTGGTCTAGTCTACATCTGTACGTGTGAAATACATCCTTTACATACTGTGGTTCTATTCTGTTATTTGAAAAACAGCCATTTTGTGCAGGAAACTTAAATTGCGGCCTAGTCTGGATCTGTACGTGTGAGATACACACTTTAGATACTGTGGTTCTACTCTGTTATTAACCCCTTAAGGACTCAGCCCTATTTCACTTTAAGGACTTGGCCATTTTTTGTAAATCTGACCAGTGTCACTTTAAGTGCTGATAACTTTAAAACGCTTTGACTTATCCAGGCCATTCTGAGACAGTTTTTTCATCACATATTGTACTTCATGACACTGGTAAAATGAAGTAAAAAAAAATATATAATTTATTTATAAAAAAATACCAAATTTACCAAAAATAAATAAAAAAAATTGCAAATTTCCAAGTTTCAATTTCTCTACTTCTATAATACATAGTAATACCTCCAAAAAAAGTTATTACTTTACATTCCCCATATGTCTACTTCATGTTTGGATCATTTTGGGAATGATATTTTATTTTTTGGGGATGTTACAAGGCTTAGAAGTTTAGAAGCAAATCTTGAAATTTTTCCGAAATTTTCAAAAACCCAATTTTTAGGGACCAGTTCAGGTCTGAAGTCACTTTGCGAGGCTTACATAATAGAAACCACCCAAAAATGACCCCATTCTATAAACTACACCCCTCAAGGTATTCAAAACCGATTTTACAAACTTTGTTAACCCTTTAGGTGTTCCATAATAATTAATGGAATATAGAGATACAACTTCACAATTTCTCATTTTTGGCAGATTTTCAATTTTAATAATTTTTTTCCAGTTACAAAGCAAGGGTTAACAGCCAAACCAAACTCAAAATTTATGGCCCTGATTCTGTAGTTTACAGAAACACTCCATATGTGGTCGTAAACTGCTGTACGGGCACACGGCAGGGCGCAGAAGGAAAGGAATGCCATACGGTTTTTGGAAGGCAGATTTTGCTGGACTGGATATTTTGACACCGTGTCCCATTTGAAGCCCCCCTGATGAACCCCTAGAGTAGAAATTCCATAAAAGTGACCCCATCTAAGAAACTACAGCCCTCAAGGTATTCAAAACTGATTTTACAAACGTCGTTAACCCTTTAGGTGTTCCACAAGAATTAATGAAAAATAGAGATACAATTTCAAATATTTCCCTTTTTTGGCAGAATTTCCATTTTAATATTTTTTTTCCCAGTTACAAAGCAAGGGTTAACAGCTAAACCAAACTCAGTATTTATGGCCCTGATTCTGTAGTTTACAAAAACACCCCATATGTGGTCGTAAACCGCTGTACGGGCACACGGCAGGGCGCAGAAGGAAAGGAATGCCATACGGTTTTTGTAAGGCAGGTTTTGTTGGACTGTTTTTTTTTTTACACCATGTCCCATTTGAAGCCCCCCTGATGCACCCCTAGAGTAGAAACTCCCAAAAAGTTACCCCATTTTAGAAACTACGGGATAGGGTGGCAGTATTGCTGGTACTAGTTTAGGGTGCATATGATTTTTGGTTGCTCTATATTACACTTTTTGTGAGGCAAGGTAACAAGAAATAGCTGTTTTGGCACTGTTTTAATTTTTTATTTACAACATTTGTCTGACAGGTTAGATCATGTATCACACAAATATTTAGACAGCACTCCTTAAGTGATAATAATTAATGGTTTTCTTTCACTTCATATTATTTCAGCCGGAGTAAATGGTTTATCAGTTGCAACGTTTCGGGCTAACAATCGCCCTTCTTCAGGCACTCTGAAGACCACAGTGTGCTTACAGCCGGCTTAGCTGAATGATTTCAGCGGACATCCTGTTGCGATTACTCCCCGACGCGCCGCAATGCCGTTTTAAAGTTAGGACGTACTGGTACGTCCTAGGTCCTTAAGAACTTGGCAAGCATGGTGAACCGGTGCATCCTAAGTCCCTAAGTGGACACCCATTTTGGGCAAAAAACTTTAATTGAGGCCTAGTCTACATCTGTATGTGTGAGATACACGCTTTACATCCTGCGGTTCTATTCTGTTATTTGAAAAACAGCCATTTTGTGCAAGAAACTTAAATTGCAGCCTAGTCTGGATCTGTACGTGTGAGATACACACTTTAGATACTGTGGTTCTATTCTGTTATTTGAAAAACAGCCTTTTAGGGCAAAAAACTTAAATTGCGGCCTAGTCTGGATCAGTCCGTGTGAGATACACACTTTAGATACTGTGGTTATATTCTTCTATTAACAAAACACCCTTTTTGGGCAAAATACACAATTTTACAGCCCTTGCTGCATCAGCACGTGTGAAATTCAAGGGTTATATACTGCTGTCATATTCTGTTATTAAACAAACATTTTGGGCAAAATCTTTAATTGTGGCCTAGTCTGCATCTGTACGTGTGAGATACAACCTGTACATACTGTCATTCTATTTTGCAGTAAATTAAAAACCCATATAGGGCAAGATCCTAAATTTGAGAAATATGAGGAGAGCGTGAAATAAGGGACGTGGCCCAGATCTTGTTGCTGCTGGTGGAGCTCCTGTTGCAGGGAGAGGACGTGGTCGATCTGTGCCAGCTAAATGCACAAGTGAAAACCCCTTCCTCAGGTGCGAGTAGGCGACAGAACCTGCAGCGGTATTTGGTCGGGCCTAATGCGGCTCTACGAATGGTGAGGCCAGAACAAGTACAGGCGATAATGGGAGCAACGGAGCTAGGCGCAGCCTTAGCATAGTGCTGTGTGACTTGGGGGGAAGTTAGGCAGTTGAGGGTTAAGGTTTAGGTGAGGGGAGGGGTCATGGTCATGGTTCCCGGGCAGTATATGAGGGGAGTGGGGGCAGAGTTTGGCAGACGGCGCTCGTGGGAAGAAGGAGAAAGTTTTTTACTGTGTCTGGCGAGCTCTGTGAGTCTAATGGTGGCTTTGGAGGAGTTATTGGGGGCAGTGAGGATGGCGGTGGAGAGACATGGGGCCGACTGGTTACAGCAGAGTCTGCAGGCTGTTTTGGCGGGTCCAGTTCCCACACCGGCCGCCCCTGTTGCGAGGCCCAGGGCTAGGAGGTCTGTAACCCCTGAGAGACTGAGCCCTGAGGCTACCCCACGGGTGCGGCGGCGCTTAAGGAGCCCCAACAGGGACCCTCCGGTGCGGGCGGTGAGGGCAGTGAGTCCGGTGCCTTGCCGCCGCAGTGGGAGGAATCCTGGTCGGCGCCGGGCATCAGCGGGAGAGGACCGGGTTGCACCCGTCGCCTCGTCCTATTCGCGGCGTGGGGGGAGGTATGGCGGAGCGGCGCCTCCCCTGGAGGCCTTATCTGAGGGGGAGCGAGCCAGACGTCGTCCCTTACCTGTGGAGTGGGCGGAGAGTCGGCCGAGGTTGGGGGATGAACGTGCGGCCCCACAGCCTGGAGGTGGGGGCCTGGATCTGGGACTGTCGCCAGCGGTGGAGCGGGTTGCGCCGCGGCCCCTGGCTCGGGGCCGGCAGCATTCTTCTGTGAGAAGGCGGGGGAGTGGGCGGAGCTCAGCAGCGACACCGGTGGCCGTTCCTGGTACTACAGGCGGGTCGGTGCATGAGGATGTGCTGGCTGTGGGAGATGCATCAGGAGGCTCTGCAGTACAGGACGACGCCTGGGAAGGACCTATTAGTGTGGCGGCTGCCGGTTCTCCTGCCGGTGAGCCTGGATGGAGCCGGGTGGCGTCGGTTGCCGGGGGCGACGAGGTGCAGCGGCCGCCTAGCGGTGGGCCTGGACGGCTGGCGGATGTGGAGGTGGAGGACGGCGAAGTGAGTCTGGACGACTGGGAAGCGGACGACGGGCGGATGGACGAGGATGGAGGGTAGTTCTGTTAACGATGGTATTGCTGAGGAGCTTTGTTCGGTTTTGTATACTTCGTTTGATGAGGCGGTTCGGTGGGTGCGTCGTTTTGGAAAAGGGGCTTTGTTGGCGAAGACGGATATAGAGGCTGCCTTCCGTTTATTACCCATTCATCCGGATAGTTGTCATTTGTTGGGATTTAAGTGGGAGGGTAGTTTTTATGTTGATTGTTATTTGCCGATGGGTTGTGCAATCTCATGTTCTTTGTTTGAGAAGTTTGCTTCTTTCCTGGAGTGGGTGGTGAAGCAGGAGGCGGGTTGGACTTCCGTTTTACATTATCTTGAAGATTTTTTGTTTATGGGACCTGCTGGGTCGTGAGTTTGTTCGGTGTTGTTGCACACAATGGAGAGCATAGCTGGTCGATTGGGGGTCCCTTTGGCGCCGGAAAAGATGGAGGGTCCAGCGACTTCTGTAAAATTTTTGGGTATAGTGATTGATAGTGTGGCCATGGAGTGTCGGTTGCCGGAGGAAAAGGTGGCGGATTTGCGCGCTGATATAACTTTCTTGAGGAAGGCAAAAAAGGTGCAATTGCGACAGGTGCAGTCTGTTTTAGGGAAGCTGAATTTTGCGTGTAGAATTCTGCCAATGGGTCGGGTTTTCTGCAGGCCCTTGGCCATGGCGATGGCAGGGGTGCAGAGGCCTTTCCATTTTTTGAGATTATCGTCTGAGGTTCGGGATGACTTGCTGGTGTGGGAGCGTTTTTTGGGGGAATTTAATGGGCGTTCGGTGTGGATGGGGGCGCCTGTTGCCAGTGTTGATTTGGAGCTGTGTACGGATGCGTCGGGGTCTTCAGGTTACGGGGCCTTTTGTGGGGGGCAGTGGAGTGTAGGTGCCTGGCCGGATGTTTGGGTGGAAGCAGGGTTTTTGAGGAATTTGGTTTTGTTGGAATTGTTTCCGATTGTTTTGTCTGTTGAGTTGTGGGGGGATGTGCTCAGGAATAAAAGAGTGAGATTTTGCTGTGACAACATGGGGGTGGTTCAGGCGATTAACAGTCAGTCTGCTAATTCGCCCCCGGTGTTGCGCTTGCTTCGCCATTTAGTTCTTAGCGGTTTACGGTTAAATTCTTGTTTTGTGGCTGTGCATGTCCCGGGTGTTGATAATGACATCGCTGATTCACTCTCTCGTTTTCAGTGGGATCGTTTTCGCGGGCTGGTGCCGGATGTGGACGAGTTGGGTCTACCGTGTCCTCAGTGGGACTGGAACGTGGCCTTGGGGTTTCCTCTGAGTTGATTCGCCGGTCCGTGAGTAGGAGTACGTGGTTGGCGTATTCTTCGGTGTGGTCCTAGTGGAAGCAGTTGCTGGATCTGGTGGGGGGTTGTGAGGTAGTGGAGGATTTTCAGATGTTGTTAGTATATTTTATCAGTTTGTCTTATAGTTCGGGGGTGTCTGTTTTGGTGGCTTCCAAGCGGGTGGCGGCTGTCACCTTTTGGTTGCGGTTGCGGGGGCTTGTGGATGTGTCTAAATGTTTTCTGGTACGGCAGGCTTTGAAGGGTTATAGGCGAAGTGCCGCTCGGCCAGACACTCGTAGGCCAGTTTCGTGGGCAGTGTTGCAGTCGTTGTGGGAGACAGTTTGTGTGGTGTGTTTGACACCTTATGAGGTTTGATTGTTTAGGGCTGCTTTTTCCCTGGCCTTTTTCAGGGCCTTCAGGGTGTCTGAATTGGTGTCGGAAAATCGGTCGTGTGGGGGCGGTTTGTTGCGGCAGGATGTGTGTTTTTTTGAGGGGGTAAATCAGGAGGGCAAAGGGGTGGTTATTATACTGCACCTGTTGCTTGGGTCAGTTTTGTGTCCGGTCAGGTGTGTGGAGGAGTTGTTGGCGGTTAGGCCGGATGTGGTGGGTTCGTTGTTGATGCATGTGGATGGGTCGGCATTGTCGCGGTATCAATTTGTTGCGGTTTTTCGGAAGTGTTTGGTTGCAGCGGGTTATCCGGCGCAGGACTTTGCGTCTCATTCCTTTAGGATTGGGGCGGCAACGGAGGCGGCCAGATGGGGCCTGGGGGAGGAGGCCATTAAGTGGATTGGCCGGTGGGAATCTAGATGTTATCAATCGTATGTTCGTCCTCATATGTTGTGAGTGCCAAGGGGAACAAAGTTCAATTGTTTATACAGAATTTTTGTTAAGCTGATTAGTGAGTTGGGTTTTGATTTTATGTGTTTACAGGGTCGGCTTGTATGGCATGGATCTTCGGGCATTCCTACGTGTACTGGGGAGCATTGCAGGCGGACGTGCGGAGGAACGGACGGCAATTGGGGTTTGACCCGGCTGACCTGCAAGTGCCCTGGATTGGCATACGGGGCCTTTTGTGGGGTAGGGTGCTTCCGGAATTTCATTCTTCAGTCTCGTTGGATAGGTCACCTGATATTGTTGTATTGCATGTTGGGGGAAAAGATCTGGGTGTTCGCAGTACTAGGGAGGTGATCCGGGATATGAAGTTGGATCTACTGCGTTTATGGTCTGACGTTCCGGGTGTGTTGGTGGTTTGGTACGAGGTGGTAGCTCGGAGGGTGTGGCGTTTTGCGAGGTCGGTGGACCGTCTTAACAGGGCCTGGGCTAAGCTTAATAGGGAGGTTGGGCGCTTTGTGAGACGTCATGGTGGAATTGTGGTGCGGCATCGGGAGCTGGAGGCGGAATCGCCTCATTTCCTTAGGTCTGATGGTGTTCACCTGAACGAGGTGGGAATTGACATGTGGGCCTTAGGGATTCAGGAGGGTCTGGAGACGGCTCTTCGGGTGTGGCAGGACTCCCATAGGTGAGGTGTCTCCTATGGTCGTTCGTGGCGTGGTAATGGAGGGTCCTGGAAGGCAATGATAAGTTTAATAGGTGCATGCCAAGGTGGAGTGTGCATCTCAGGAGGTTCGGTAAGCTTGTGCATGGGGATACTGTTGGGCAGATGGGCCTACAGGGGAGATCAATTACAGTATGGAGGATTCGGTGCTCTCGGGTCGTTGACCGCGGCCGAGGGTAAGGCGGTATGACAAGTGGAGGTGAATGGTGGAGAGCACAGCTTACCTGTTGCCTTCTAGGATCCTAGGCAATGGTTCATATGTTATGGTAATTGATATGTTATGCGTGTTATTACGTATTTCTGTTAAGTGATAATTGATGTTGTTTAATAAAATGGCCGAGAAGGCTCTTTTCCCAAGAAGATGTCTCTGTCTGTTAATTGTGGGATAGCTGGGGCAGTATGGTAAGGGGCAGGTTTATGGGCCGAAGTATCTTCCATCCCATAAGTCATAGATTGGGTTGCTGACAGTGCCTCCAGTTTCTTCACATTGTCTCCCACCCAGTCTCCTGCTGAAAGATCAGAGTTGGCACCTGCAGCCGATGTCCATCAGTTTTTCACCTCACCCCCTTGCAAATCAGCCAAGAAGTCTGAGCCTAAAGTCATGCAGCAATCTCTTCGGCTTTTTGATGACTCTGTTAGCAGGGTTTCCCAGGGCCATCCACCTATCCCTGCCCCATAAGTGGAAGAGATTGAGTGCACCGATGCCAAACCACTTATGTTTCAAGCTGAGTACATGGGAGAACCATTGCAGCACGTCTCGGATGATGACTAAACACAGGTGCCAACTAGAGATGGCCTGGCGGTCATTTTGTGGCGAACTGTACTCATTCACTGTTCGCCAAACATGCGAACATATGGCGATATTCTTTTACATTGTGAAGAACTTTGACCCATGACACATCCATCAGGTGGTACAGGACAGCCAATTAAGACGTTTCAGCACATGGACATACCCCTACCTTATAAATAGACCTGATCTGGCTGTCATTTTACATTCAGTCTTTTGTCAGTGTAGGGAGAGGTTGCTGTGTGGAACAGGGACAGGAGGTTAGAGTGTTAATAGTGACACAAATCGCTAGCTAATAGGTCCACAAAAGTCCTTTTAAGGACTGGTATAGGTGTGCTATTGATTGGTGTGCAGTACAGAGGGGTGTAATACACTTATAATATACTTTCTAATATAGAAAGCATATTATAGTGGATTTTTATAGTGCAGCATTGTGACTGGTGATAGGTTCTGCAGCGATACTACAACAACAAAGAGTGACAAACGCTATTAGAAAAAAGTATTATAACTGGTGTGATAGACCTGTGGCCCCCAAAACAACATATTGAAGTGGGGTGTTATCTAAGAATATACTACTCAAATAGTGTATTTGATTGCTGCAGAAATTTATCCGCTTTCACTGCTTTACATCTGCTACACGCAGTGAGAAAATTCAAAGGAAAACCTAAACTGGTGTGAAACACCAGTGGGCCCAAAAAAAACATATAGAAGCGGGGTGTTATCTAAGAATATACTTTTCAAATAGTGTATTTGAGTGCTGCAGAAATGTAACCGCTTTCACTGCTTTACCTCTGCTTCACACAGTGAGAAAATTTAAATGATTATTTATTTATTTTTTACTGGTGTGATTATAGACCAGTTGACACCAAAACGACATATAGAAGCAGTGTGTTATCTAATAATACACTACTGGAGAAAATTAGGCCGCTTTCACTGCGTTACCTCTGCTACACATTGATAAAATGTAAAAAAAAAAAAATTGGGGGGTGGAAACTGGTATGATTATAGACCAGTTGATACCAAAACGACATATAGAAGCAGTGTGTTATCAAATAATACACTACTGGAGAAAATTAGGCCGCTTTCACTGTGTTACCTCTGCTACACACAGTGAATAAAATTGTAGCGAGGCCGGCTACAGGAAAACTCTTATCGGCACGGCACAGGAAGAATATAGACGCAATAGGACGGGTGAGTGGCTGAGGAACGGGTAGGATGCCCCCGATCCTTATCCAACTAAGTCTCCTGTAAGTAGAGACAAGTATATGTTACTTCCTCTACTATGAGTCATTCTCTTCCAAATTGATATTTAAAGCATCTTGTCAAGAATTTTTAAGTGACCTCTCAAGCGCTATATTGCGATCATATTTGATCACTATCGAACTATTTATGAAAAGTCACTACAATCTACACTGCTCAAAAAAATAAAGGGAACACTTAAACAACACAATGTAACTCCAAGTCAATCACACTTCTGTGAAATCAAACTGTCCACTTAGGAAGCAACACTGAGTGACAATCAATTTCACATGCTGTTGTGCAAATGGGATAGACAACAGGTGGAAATTATAGGCAATTAGCAAGACACCCCCAATAAAGGAGTGGTTCTGAAGGTGGTAACCACAGACCACTTCTCAGTTCCTATGCTTCCTGGCTGATGTTTTGGTCACTTTTGAATGCTGGCGGTGCTTTCACTCTAGTGGTAGCATGAGACGGAGTCTACAACCCACACAAGTGGCTCAGGTAGTGCAGCTTATCCAGGATGGCACATCAATGCGAGCTGTGGCAAGAAGGTTTGCTGTGTCTGTCAGCGTAGTGTCCAGAGCATGGAGGCGCTACCAGGAGACAGGCCAGTACATCAGGAGACGTGGAGGAGGCCGTAGGAGGGCAACAACCCAGCAGCAGGACCGCTACCTCCGTCTTTGTGCAAGGAGGAGCAGGAGGAGCACTGCCAGAGCCCTGCAAAATGACCTCCAGCAGGCCACAAATGTGCATGTGTCTGCTCAAACGGTCAGAAACAGACTCCATGAGGGTGATATGAGGGCCCGACGTCCATAGGTGGGGGTTGTGCTTACAGCCCAACACCGTGCAGGACGTTTGGCATTTGCCAGAGAACACCAAGATTGGCAAATTCGCCACTGGCGCCCTGTGCTCTTCACAGATGAAAGCAGGTTCACACTGAGCACATGTGACAGACGTGACAGAGTCTGGAGACGCCGAAGAGAACGTTCTGCTGCCTGCAACATCCTCCAGCATGACCGGTTTGGCATTGGGTCAGTAATGGTGTGGGGTGGCATTTCTTTGGAGGGCCGCACAGCCCTCCATGTGCTCGCCAGAGGTAGCCTGACTGCCATTAGGTACCGAGATGAGATCCTCAGACCCCTTGTAAGACCATATGCTGGTGCGGAGTGTGTGTCAGCAGTTCCTGCAAGACGAAGGCATTGATGCTATGGACTGGCCTGCCCGTTCCCCAGACCTGAATCCAATTGAGCACATCTGGGACATCATGTCTCGCTCTATCCACCAACGTCACGTTGCACCACAGACTGTCCAGGAGTTGGCAGATGCTTTAGTCCAGGTCTGGGAGGAGATCCCTCAGGAGACCGTCTGCCACCTCATCAGGAGCATGCACAGGCGTTGTAGGGAGGTCATACAGGCACGTGGAGGCCACACACACTACTGAGCCTCATTTTGACTTGCGTTAAGGACATTACATCAAAGTTGGATCAGCCTGTAGTGTGTTTTTCCACTTTAATTTTGAGTGTGACTCCAAATCCAGACCTCCATGGGTTGAAAAATTAGATTTCCATTTTTTAATTTTTGTGTGATTTTGTTGTCAGCACATTCAACTATGTAAAGAACAAAGTATTTCAGAAGAATATTTAATTAACTCAGATCTAGGATGTGTTATTTTTGTGTTCCCTTTATTTTTTTGAGCAGTGTATATTGGAACCATACTAACTTTGCACTTTATTTTTTGAACACTGCATTTCGGTGAACTTTATCTGCAAATTGCACAATATCAAATCAATAAGAGACATTCATTTTTGCACCGTACTAAGGACCTTAGAGACTTTTACTTTTCCTACTCTTTATTATTTATATATATATATATATATATATTTTTTTTTTTCATATTTTTTAATACCACTCTTTTTTAATACCACTCTATTTTACCACATCACTATTACTTTTCTACCACATTTATATGGATTATTGATATTTATCATTGATATTTATTATTGATATCTACTATTCAATGTTGACATTACCTGTTTTCACCTGCTGATACTTGATATTTTACCCTAACCATTAAATTCATTTATTTTTTACATTGCTCTCAGATGGTGAGTGCCTGTATTGCCTTTTTTCTTTGATTATAGACTAGAGATGTCCCGAATAGTTCACCGGCGAATAGTTCCCGGTGAACATAGCTTGTTCGCGTTCATCGCGGCGGGCGAACATATGCGATGTTTGGTCCGCCCCTATTCGGCATCATTGTGTATTCATCATTCGGAAGCTGCATTCTTAGTGAGAGGAGGGACAGTGCTGCTGCTGCTGATTTAATAGGGAAAGCGTTAGCTAGGGCAGTGTTCTGTGTCCACAGACTTATCTGCTGTAAGGACAGCGTCCTGACAGCACCCCAAAAAGCCCTTTTTGGTACATCAGTCTGCTTTTTATATATATGTATATATATATACACTCACCTAAAGAATTATTAGGAACACCATACTAATACGGTGTTGGACCCCCTTTTGCATTCAGAACTGCCTTAATTCTACGTGGCATTGATTCAACAAAATGCTGATAGCATTCTTTAGAAATTATGGCCCATATTGATAGGATAGCAACTTGCAGTTGATGGAGATTTGAGGGATGCACATCCAGGGCACGAAGCTACCGTTCCACCACATCCCAAAGATGCTCTATTGGGTTGAGATCTGGTGACTGTGGGGGCCATTTTAGTACAGTGAACTCATTGTCATGTTCAAGAAACCAATTTGAAATGATTCGAGCTTTGTGAAATGGTGCATTATCCTGTTGGAAGTAGCCATCAGAGGATGGATACATGTTCTCATTCTGTTTACGCCAAATTCGGACTCTACCAATTGAATGTCTCAACAGAAATCGAGACTCATCAGACCAGGCAACATTTTTCCAGTCTTCAACAGTTAAATTTTGGTGAGCTCGTGCAAATTGTAGCCTCTTTTTCCTATTTGTAGAGGATATGAGTGGTACCCGGTGGGGTCTAACAGCCCATCCGCCTCAAGGTTGTGCGTGTTGTGGCTTCACAAATGCTTTGCTGCATACCTCGGTTGTAACGAGTGGTTATTTCAGTCAACGTTGCTCTTCTATCAGCTTGAATCAGTTGGCCCATTCTCCTCTGACCTCTAGCATCCACAAGGCATTTTTGCCCACAGGACTGCCGCATACTGGATGTTTTTCCCTTTTCACACCATTCTTTGTAAACCCTAGAAATGGTTGTGCGTGAAAATCCCAGTAACTGAGCAGATTGTGAAATACTCAGACCGGCCCGTCTGGCACCAACAACCATGCCACGCTCAAAATTGCTTAAATCACCTTTCTTTCCCATTCTGACATTCAGTTTGGAGTTCAGGAGATTGTCTTGACCAGGACCACATCCCTAAATGCATTGAAGCAACTGCCATGTGATTGGTTGACTAGATAATTGCATTAATGAGAAATACAACAGGTGTTCCTAATAATTCTTTAGGTGAGTGTATATATTGCAGTTGCCTGCCCGTGTGTGAGAGGCTGCAGGCTCACAGACTGTACTGTGTGCACAACATTCATACAGGGTGTCACAGACAGTACCTTGCAGATAAAAAAAAGTCAATTTTTTTTTTTTTTTTTAATATAATCGCAGTTTCCAGACAGTGAGAGGCTGCAGGCTCACAGACTGTACTGTGTCCACTGGCCAGGCCACCACTCATACCGTTACAGGGTGTCACACTCACAATACCTGGCAGATAAAAAAAGCCAATAAATTTTTTCTCTGTGATATAATCGCAGTTGCCAGACAATGAGAGGCTGCAGGCTCACAGACTGTACTGTGTCCACTGGGCAGGCCACCACTCATACCGTTACAGGGTGTCAAAATACCTTGCAGATAAAACTAAAGTCAATTTATTATTTCTCTGTAATAAATATAATTGCAGTTGCAAGCCAGTGTGTGTCAGCAGGTCCACTTATCTAAAAAAAAATGACAGGCAGAGGCAGGCCACCCCGCAGGGGCCATCGTGGTGCTGTGATTTCCACTGGTCCTGGAATAATGCCCAGTGTTCAGAGGCCACGTACCCTGAACCAGAAAAATTTGGAGAAAATAGTTGACTGGCTTACACAGAACACCCAATCTTCAACAGCTTCCGCTAAGAACCTTGACGCACCATCCTCCTCCAGCTCAGCTTCGGTCACCTGCTCTCAAGTTACCACTCTCCCGCCCGCCGACACCACCACCACTACCACCACAGCCGCTTCACTTGATCCGTCAGAGGAGTTATTTACACATCAGTTGGATGAAATTAGTGATGCGCAACCATTATTACCAGAGGATGTAGATAACATGGATATGTCTCAGTCAGGCAGGATTACACACATGGACGTACAGTGTGATGATGATGATGATGATGATGTTGTACCTGCTGCTCCTTCCTTTGCTGAGGTGTCAGATACAAGTAAAGTGGTTGATGATGACGATGTGTCCGTGGATGCCACGTGGGTGCCTGCTCGAAGAGAAGAAGAAGAGGGGGAAAGTTCAGAAGGGGAGTCAGAGAGAAGGAGGAGACGAGTTGGAAGCAGGGGGAGGTCGTCGCAAGGAGCTAGTGGCACAGTTAGACAGCATGTATCGGCACCCGGGGTCAGCCAGACAGCACGCCAATAAACGCATGCTTTTGCCACCACCAGAATGCCGTCATTGCAAAGCTCAGCAGTGTGGCATTTTTTTTGTGTGTCTGCCTCTGATAACAGCAATGCCATTTGCAACCTGTGCCAAAAGAAACTGAGTCGTGGGAAGTCCAACACCTACCTCGGTACAACTGCTTTGTGAAGGCACATGATCGCACATCACAAACGCCTATGGGATCAACACATGAGTACAAGCAGCACACAAACTCAAAGCCGCCATCCTCCTCCTGGTCCAGCATCTTCAGCCACGTCAACCACTGCTGTCCTCCTTGCCCCCTCTCAACCATCCGTCACTCCGTCTCTTGCCTTGAGCAGTTCCTGCTCATCTGCCCACAGTCAGGTGTCTGTCAAGGACATGTTTGAGCGTAAGAAGCCAATGTCACAAAGTCACCCCCTTGCCCGGCGTCTGACAGCTGGCTTGATGGAACTCTTAGCCCGCCAGCTTTTACCATACCAGCTGGTGGAGTCTGAGGCCTTCAAAAAATTTGTCACTATTGGGACACCACAGTGGAAGGTACCCGGACAATTTTTTTTTTTTCACAAAAGGCAATCTCTGATATGGGACGTAACAGGGATTAAACTGATAGGAATAGTACTAGTTAAGACACCACTCATATAGGGTGTCACAGCACATTGCTCTGTGCAAGCGCAGTGCCCCAACTTGGGAGTAAGAGGACCGACCAAGCTGCTTTTTCCATTTCCCGATTCAGTTTGGTGTATCAGAGTTTGGTCTGTCACTGCGAAGGCAGTCGAAGGTACCCGGCCTAAATTTTTTTTCACAAAAGGCAATCCCTGATATGGGATGTAACAGGGATTAAACTGATTAGAATAGTACTACAGAAAATACCACTCATATCGGGTGTGACAGTAAATTGCACGGTGCAGACGCAGTGACCGTGGATTAAAACAAAGGGGAGGGAGCCAGCGTTTTTTTAACCATCTCCCCATTCGAAAAATTAATTCAATAAATGGACCCCAGATTGGGGACGTAACAGGGATTAAACTGATGAGTATAGTACTACAGAAAATACCACTCATATCGGGTGTGAGAGTAAATTGCACGGCGCAGACACAGTGACCGTGGATTAAGGCCTCATGCACACGACCGTTGTGTGCATCCGTGGCCGTTGTGCCGTTTTCCGTTTTTTTTTTTGCGGACCCATTGACTTTCAATGGGTCCGTGGAAAAATCGGAAAATGCACCGTTTTGCAGCCGCATCCGTGATCCGTGCTTCCTGTCCGTCAAAAAAATATGACCTGTTTTTGACGGACAACGGTTCACGGACCCATTCAAGTCAATGGGTCCGTGAAAGAACACGGATGCACACAAGATTGGCATCCGCGTCCGTGATCCGTGGCCGTAGGTTACTTTCATACAGACGGATCCGCAGATCCGTCTGCATAAAAGCTTTTTCAGAGATGAGTTTTCACTTCGTGAAAACTCATATCCGACAGTATATTCTAACACAGAAGCGTTCCCATAGTGATGGGTACGTTTCTAGTTAGAATATACTACGAACTGTGTACATGACTGCCCCCTGCTGCCTGGCAGCACCCGATCTCTTACAGGGGGCTGTGATCTGCACAATTAACCCCTCAGGTGCTACACCTGAGGGGTTAATTGTGCATATCATAGCCCCTATAAGAGATCAGGGGCTGCCAGGTAGCAGGGGGCAGACCCCCCTCCCTCCCCAGTTTGAATATCATTGGTGGCCAGTGTGCGCCCCACCCCCCCTATTGTAATATCATTGGTGGCCAGTGTGCGGCCTCCCCCGCCCCCCCCCCTCTATTGTATTAATATCATTGGTGGCCAGTGTGTGGCCTTCCCCCCCCGATCATTGGTGGCAGCGGAGATTCCAATCGGATTCCCA
The DNA here is from genome assembly GCF_905171765.1 of Bufo bufo. NCBI lineage: Eukaryota > Metazoa > Chordata > Amphibia > Anura > Bufonidae > Bufo > Bufo bufo. Next base: position 297,911,799 of record NC_053393.1, read on the forward strand.
GTTTAATCGCTCTGGGGCTCCGATCAGTAACCATGGCAACCAGGATGCTACTGCAGGCCTGGTTGCCATGGTTACTTAGCAATATTACAATATTAGAAGCATCATACTTACCTGCTGGCTGCTGCGCTGTCTGTGTCCGGCCGGGAGCTCCTCCTACTGGTAAATGACAGGTCTGTGCGGCGCATTGCTTAATGATCTGTCACTTACCAGTAGGAGGAGCTCCCGGCCGGACACAGACAGCGCAGCAGCCAGCAGGTAAGTATGATGCTTCTAATATTGTAATATTGCTAAGTAACCATGGCAACCAGGCCTGCAGTAGCATCCTGGTTGCCATGGTTACCGATCGGAGCCCCAGAGCGATTAAACTGGGACTCCGATCGGAGTCTCCGCTGCCACCAATGATCGGGCGGGGGCGGGGGGGGAGAGGGGCGGCCACACACTGGCCACCAATGATATTACAATAGAGGGGGGGAGGGGGGCCGACGGAGGCCGCACACTGGCCACCAATGATATTACAATAGAGGGGGGGGCGCACACTGGCCACCAATGATATTAAAACTGGGGAGGGAGGGGGGTCTGCCCCCTGCTGCCTGGCAACCCCTGATCTCTTACAGGGGGCTATGATACGCACAATTAACCCCTTCAGGAGCTCCTCCTACTGGTAAGTGACAGATCATTAAGCAATGCGCCGCACAGACCAGGGGCTGCCAGGCAGCAGGGGGCAGACCCCCCTCCCTCCCCAGTTTGAATATCATTGGTGGCCAGTGTGCGGCCCCCCCGCCCCCCCCTCTATTGTAATATCATTGGTGGCCAGTGTGCGGCCCCCCCGGCCCCCCCTCTATTGTAATATCATTGGTGGCCAGTGTGCGGCCCCCCTCCCTCTATTGTAATATCATTGGTGGCCACGTGTGCCCCCCGGCCCCCCCTCTATTGTAATATCATTGGTGGCCAGTGTGTGGCCGCCCCTCTCCCCCCCCGCCCCCGCCCGATCATTGGTGGCAGCGGAGATTCCGATCGGAGTCCCAGTTTAATCGCTCTGGGGCTCCGATCGGTAACCATGGCAACCAGGATGCTACTGCAGGCCTGGTTGCCATGGTTACTTAGCAATATTACAATATTAGAAGCATCATACTTATCTGCTGGCTGCTGCGCTGTCTGTGTCCGGCCGGGAGCTCCTCCTACTGGTAAGTGACAGATCATTAAGCAATGCGCCGCACAGACCTGTCACTTACCAGTAGGAGGAGCTCCCGGCCGGACACAGACAGCGCAGCAGCCAGCAGGTAAGTATGATGCTTCTAATATTGTAATATTGCTAAGTAACCATGGCAACCAGGCCTGCAGTAGCATCCTGGTTGCCATGGTTACTGATCGGAGCCCCAGAGCGATTAAACTGGGACTCCGATTGGAATCTCCGCTGCCACCAATGATCGGGGGGGGGCCGCACACTGGCCACCAATGATATTAATACAATAGAGGAGGGGGGCGGGGGTGCCGCACACTGGCCACCAATGATATTACAATAGGGGGGGGGCCGCACTGGCCACCAATGATATTCAAACTGGGGAGGGAGGGGGGTCTGCCCCCTGCTACCTGGCAGCCCCTGATCTCTTATAGGGGCTATGATATGCACAATTAACCCCTTAGGTGTAGCACCTGAGGGGTTAATTGTGCTGATCACAGCCCCCTGTAAAAGATCGGGTGCTGCCAGGCAGCAGGGGGCAGTCATGTACACAGTTTGTAGTATATTCTTTTTTTTTTCTTTTCAAATTCTTTTTATTGATTTTTCAAAAGAGGGGAAATTACAAGATAAGTCACAGGACATATCAGCATAAAAAATATCAGCAAAGTAGGACACGTATACAGAGAAAACAAGTGATAATGTTTTAAGTACATTTAATGACAAATACCAGGGACTTGTATGCCCTTAAAGATACTGTTAGCGGAAAGCTAAAACGTCAGAAAAGGATACTTGACTCTCTGACATATCCCTGTGCCTGTTTCTTATAAAATAACCACATGTCTGGGTTTACACTAAATCTAAATTGAGCAAGATTCCTCAGCTCCTTTGCACTGCACCGATCTGTTTCCAGACAAATGCGCCCATCTCTCACATGGGTACCCTGTCCTGTAACTCGTACGAAGACGCTGAGCACAGGGCCGTAAGGAAGCCACTTTGCTGGATGCTGCTCAAGGGGTGTATGCCTGCTGGAGGAAAAACCTTGAATAATACGAAAAAAGAAATAACAACATGTAAACAAATAGAGGGGAAAGAAAACCGGGGAGGAATTAGGAGTTGAGGAGGGAGAAAGGGAGAAGGTGATAGAGAGGGGAGGTGCGGGGAGGGATGGAAGAGAAGGGAGGTACCATTAAGTAATAGTGGCTGAGCTTAGTTTACTTATTGGGTGGGTGGTAATGACCCACAACCCCATGCTAGGTAGTTCAGCATAGAAGTGGTTAACTTTAACTACAGAACAGTAGGAACAGATTGTGTGTTTTTTCCAGATAAGGTCCAGTTTACCCAGGGGGTCCAAATCTTTATGTATTTATTGTGGGTCCTCAGTTCCCAGTGTGATAGTTCTTCTAGTCTGGAAATCGAGGCTACTTTTCCTAACCATTGAGTGTTGGAGAGATTTCCTTGTGATTTCCAGTTAGATGCTATAAGCAGTCTGGCTGCCGCTAGGAGGACTCTTAATAAATTTTTCTCATAGGAGGTCAGATTTTTTGGTAATATATTTAAGAGGGCAATTTCGGGGTGGTCAGGAATTTTCAGCAGTTTTTTCTCTAAAATGCCGTTAATGCTGTTGGAGATCTGTGACCAAAACGCTTTTACTACCGGACATGTCCACCAAATGTGTAGAAAGGTACCTCTATCTTTAAAGCATCTCCAGCATTTATCCGACGTGTTGCTATACATCTGGCTTAACCTAACTGGAGTAAGGTACCATCTGGAGATTACCTTGTAAGTGTTTTCCTGTATGTTTACACATCTTGAGGACCATTTTGGTGACGCTAATATCAATTTAATGTCATCTTCTGTGAACTTAACATTTAAATCCCTTTCCCATTCCTTCAGAAAGTAAAATGAGCTCTGGATTTCCTTATGAAGGAGATTCTGTTTAATATTATGAATAAGTCTTTTAGGGATTTGGGTTAGTGTAATTAGCTTCTCAAACCATGATGGCTCTCTTGTTTGACCATCCAAAGACATTACCTTCCTTAATGCATTAACAATAAGATTATGGTGAAGTCTATTGAGTTGTAGAGTCCCCAACTTCTCTCCCATTGACTTTATGTCTGGAATGCTCCCATCTGGGTCTAGCAGATCTACAGGCGGAGTATTATTAGTCCTTACTTGTGTTGGTAAAGTTTTAAAGCCTTCTCCCGCTGTCAAGAGATAGTCACCAAGGCTTAACAGATGTGAGGGGTATTCTGAGCAAAAGTCTCTTATATGCTTTAGCTTCCATATGGACAATGTTGCGTGAACTAACCAGTTATCTTTATTAGTGGTGGGTGTTGTGAGTGGGTCTGTGAATACAAGGCTTTTTAAAGGGTATCCGGTTATTTCTTCTTCTAACTGGATCCAGAGTTTATGCTTCGGGCGTCTCACCCAGTCAATGATACGGGAGAGGTGAACTGTTGAAACATATCTGTCAAGTGATGGTAGACCAATACCACCTTTAGTTGTTACCCACTGAGGAAGAGATAAGACATCTCGAAACGCGTCTGGACGTATTACCTGTGAAGTAACTATCTCAGCGGTGCATGGCCATGTACTAAAGATTCATCCACTTCCAGCTCACGTAAGACCAAGGTTGGCTGCAGGACTCACGAAAGTGAAATACCTGATACAGGTCTCCCGCGAGAATCGAGACGGGATCCAAACCAAGACCTGACCTGATACAAGTCAAGCGGAGAAAGGCTGAAGCGTGCAACGCCACGAGAAGTAACCCTTCCGCGGAATCTATTCAGTGAGCCGACTTGGGACATAGTGAGTAAAGATACAATACAAATCTAAGTGAAGCTGTACTGAATCGCTGAACAACAGGCGATATAAGTACGGAAGCAATATATTTGCTGGACAATTGACTTTTCTACACATGGCGTACTCAGACCTTTGAGACGACCCTAACAAATAGATAATTCACACATGGTGTGAACTACGGACTTACTCCGAATATCTTATATTCCATATCCTATAAGGTGGCATAAGATTTTATTGTTATGCATTATTAAGTTTGTGAAATCTGGATGATAATTACATGCAATTGACTATATCTGGAGCAGACCTATATGGTTTACCCTGTCTTGCTCTGCCACAGACGGCTGCGATCTAACAGCCAAACTTAATTTGGGGAACACGGATGCATCCCTCTGTGTCGTAGTGCACAGGTTTTTGTGTTCCAGCTATAGACATCAGATTGATACACATGACTGTATATGCTTTTTATATGTTTTTTAGATCAATTTTAACCTTGTGCACATAGGATACATTATTTACTGTTTAATAAATATTTTAATATCAATAATATTCAAGTTCCACGTGAATTCCTATTGTTTGAGTGCCGGTTCCATCCAATCTACATTTATACCAATTAGAATCAGGGGGCGCTTCTTTTAACTTGTGCACCTGTCGTGATAAATCAGAGTGAGCCATCTGCTCACCACTTTTTGCAATACCACCTTTAGTGGGGGGTAACTGGAGGATTTTATGCGAAATCCTTGGCTTTACTTTGTCCCAAATATATTTCGAGCAGGTTTTACGGAAGGACTCAATAAAGTGCCTGAATGAGATAAGTAAGTTTGGGTAGAATTAAGGAGTTAAACATATTTTTACGGCCAATCCACGAGAGAAAGGTGGGGGACCAAGAGTTCAGCAGACCTGGGATAGAGTTTAATAGAGGTATGTGGTTTAGTTTGTATAATTTACTGAGGTCTGGTGGAATATTCACTCCCAGAAATTTCAGGGAGTTTCTAGTCCATTGGAAGTCGGAATTGTTTTCTAAATGTTCTAGAGCTTTGGTGGAGTAGTGGATGCCCATTGCCTGTGACTTGGAGATATTAATTTTAAAGTTAGAGATCTCACCAAACCTTTCGAAGGTGTCTGTGATGTGACTGAAAGCTTGTTTGGGGTTCGAGACGACTAAGAGAAGGTCGTCTGCCTAAGCCGCTTGTTTTACCTCCAGGTCACCGCATTTTAGACCTTTAATTTCAGGGTTTTGTCTTATGGATTGTAATAAGGGTTCTATTGACAAAATAAATAAGATAGGGGATAGCGGACAGCCCTGTCTCGTGCCGTTGCTTATGTGTACTGCCCGGGACAGAATATCATTTGTTTTTACATAAGCAGTGGGAGAAGCGTACATTGAAAAGATTGCTTGTATAAAGGGGTCTGGAAACCCAAAAGTGCGAAGAGTGTTAATGATGAAGGGCCAAGCCACTCTATCAAACGCTTTTTCCGCATCTGTCCCGAGCAGGACAATGGGGGATTTACGTTTTTTGGCTAAAATCATGGAGTTAATGATTTTATATAAGCCATCTTTCCCTTCCCTGCCTGGCACGAAACCTGATTGGTCAGGATGAATCAAGTCTTGGAGTAAGGGCTTTATTCTAGCTGACAAGATTCTAGCATATATTTTAAGATCTAGATTTAATAAGGAGATGGGCCTATAGCTAGAGGAGAGTGATGGGTCTTTTTGCGGTTTTGGGATCAGGGTTATGTGTGCACTTAAAGTTTGAGTGGTGAAAGGTGTTCCTTTTAAAGCCGAGTTATATAGTTGAACTAGGTGGGGAGCTAATATATCTTTAAAAGTTGAGTAATAAAGGGCTGAGAGGCCATCTGGGCCGGGGGACTTTCCTTTGGCGATAGCTTTGAGGGTTTCCAAGACTTCTTTCTCAGATATTGTGGCACATAAACGTTTTGCCTGAGTTGTGCTGATCGAAGGGAGGTTTAAATTCTGCAGAAATTCACACGAGGAAGCCATCTTCCTTTTTTTTTTACTTCTTCTGAGTCTGTCTGGTTGATGTTATAGAGATCTGAATAGAAGTCATGGAAAGCCTGGGCAATCGACTCATCATCTCTAAACAATTGCTTCCTGCTAGACTTAATAGAGGGAATTCTAGATTTGCGTTTACGTTGGCGTAGCAAGGCTAGCATAAATTTAGTAGGTCTATTGCCATGAGCAAATAATTTTTGTTTCGAGGCCAGGTATATTTTTGCAGATTATGCATTAAGATGAGTTTTTAGTTCCTCTCTGGCAATGTTAAGTTTATCTAACATATCTCTATCTTTATGGCGCTTGTGTGCACATTCTAGACTAGAAATCCTTGAGAGAATTTCTTCAGTTTTTTTCTGTCTCACTTTCTTTAGGTTAGAAGCAAGCGAGATAAATTTGCCTCTTATTACTGCTTTGTGGGCTTCCCACACAAATTGTGGGGAGGTCTCTCCTTGATTATTATGCTCGAAGTATTCTTTAACCCCTTAAGGACACAGCCTTTTTACACCTTAGGACCAGGCCATTTTTTGCAAATCTGACCAGAGTCCCTTTAAGTGTTGATAACTTTAAAACGCTTTGACTTCTCCAGGCCGTTCTGAGATTGTTTTTTCGTCACCAGTTTAGGGTACATATGATTTTTGGTTGCTCTATATTACAAAACAAAAAAAATGTTTTAGTGTCTCCATAGTCTAAGAGCCATAGTTTTTTCAGTTTTTGGGCGATTATCTTAAGTAGGGTCTCATTTTTTGCGGGATGAGATGACGGTTTGATTGGCATCTATTTTGGGGTGCATATGACTTTTTGATTGCTTGCTATTACACTTTTTGTGACGTAAAATGACATAAATGTCTTTTTTTACACCATTTTTATTTTTATTTTTTTACGGTGGTCATCTGAGGGGTTAGATCATGTGATATTTTTATAGAGCCGGTCGATACGGACGCGGCGATACCTAATATGTATACTTTTTTTTTATTTATGTAAGTTTTACACAATGATTTCATTTTTGAAACAAAAAAAATAATGTTTTAGTGTTTCCATAGTCTAAGAGCCATAGTTTTTTCAGTTTTTGGGCGATTATCTTGGGTAGGGTATGATTTTTGCGGGATGAGATGACGGTTTGATTGTTACAATTTTGGCGTACATGCGACTTTTTTGATCACTTTTATTACCTTTTTTGGGAAGTAAGGTGGGCAAAATGTCAATTTCATCATAGTTTTTTATTTTTTATTTTTATGGCGTTCACTGTTCGGGTAAAGTAACATGACCGTTTTATAGATCAGGTCGTTACGGACGCGGCGATACCAAACATGTGTAGGGAATTTTTTTTTTATTTTTTTTTAATCAGTGATAAATGTGTTTTTTGATTTTTACTTTTTTTTTCACTTTTTTTCAGTTTTTTTTTACCCAGACCCACTTGGTTCTTGAAGATCCAGTGGGTCTGATGTCTGTATAATACAGTACAGTACAATATATATTGTACTGTACTGTATTTCACTCACACTTTGTCTGAACAGATCTCTGCCTTTAGCACAGATCTGTTCAGCACCATGGACAGCAGGATGCCTGAGACGGCGTCCTGTTGCCATGGGAACCTTCCCCATCTGCTCAGAACTTCGCAGACAGGGAAGGGTAAGGAGGGGATCTGTCGGGGGGCTGTCTGGGAGCTCTCTCTCTCTCTCTCTCTCTCTCTCCCATCGGGGGGCTGCAAAGGCACTGCAGCCCCCCGATGGGAGAGGGAGGGAGCTCCCTCTTACTGTTAACTTTTTCCATACAGCGGTCCGTACGGACCGCTGTATGGAAAGGGTTAAACGGCTGACATCTGCGATGCGATGTCTTTACAAAGACAATGTGCCCACCTTACTTCCTACACTGGAGCGTGATAGGAAGATGTGCGAGTACAAGCGCACTTTGGTAGACGCGCTACTGAGAACATTCCCAAATGTCACAGGGGAACCAGTGGAAGCCCAAGGCGAAGGCAGAGGAGGAGCAAGAGGTCGCCAACGCAGCTGTGTCACGGCCAGCTCCTCTGAGGGCAGGGTTAGCATGGCAGAGATGTGGAAAAGTTTTGTAACCACGCCACAGCTAACTGCACCACCTCCTGATACGGAACGTGTTAGCAGGAGGCAACATTTCACTAACGTGGTGGAACAGTACCTGTGCACACCCCTCCACGTACTGACTGATGGTTCGGCCCCATTCAACTTCTGGGTCTCCAAATTGTCCACGTGGCCAGAGCTAGCCTTTTATGCCTTGGAGGTGCTGGCCTGCCCGGCGGCCAGCGTTTTGTCTGAACGTGTATTCAGCACGGCAGGGGGCGTCATTACAGACAAACGCAGCCGCCTGTCTACAGTCAATGTGGACAAGCTGACGTTCATAAAAATGAACCAGGCATGGATCCCACAGGACCTGTCCATCCCTTGTGCAGATTAGATATTAACTACCTCCCCTTAACAATATATTATTCTACTCCAGGGCACTTCCTCATTCAATACTATTTTTAATTTCATTTTACCATTATATTGTGGGGCAACCCAAAGTTGAATGAACTTCTCCTCTGTCTGGGTGCCGGGGCCTAAATGTGTGACAGTGGCCTGTTCCAGTGGTGGGTGACGTGAAGCCTGATTCTCTGCTATGACATGAAGACAGATTCTGTGCTGACATAAGGCCAGATTCTCTGTTACAGGACCTCTCTCCTCTGTCTGGGTGCCGGGGCCTAAATGTGTGACAGTGGCCTGTTCCAGTGGTGGGTGACGTGAAGCTTGATTCTCTGCTATGACATGAAGACAGATTCTGCGCTGACATAAGGCCAGATTCTCTGTTACGGGACCGCTCTCCTCTGTCTGGGTGCCGGGGCCTAAATGTGTGACAGTGGCCTGTTCCAGTGGTGGGTGACGTGAAGCCTGATTCTCTGCTATGACATGAATACAGATTCTGCGCTGACATAAGGCCAGATTCTCTGTTACGGGACCTCTCTCCTCTGCCTGGGTGCCTGGGCCTAAATGTGTGACAGTGGCCTGTTCCAGTGGTGGCTGATGTGAAGCCTGATTCTCTGCTATGACATGAATACAGATTCTGCGCTGACATAAGGCCAGATTCTCTGTTACGGGACCTCTCTCCTCTGTCTGGGTGCCGGGGCCTAAATGTGTGACAGTGGCCTGTTCCAGTGGTGGGTGACGTGAAGCCTGATTCTCTGCTATGACATGAATACAGATTCTGCGCTGACATAAGGCCAGATTCTCTGTTACGGGACCTCTCTCCTCTGCCTGGGTCTAAATGTGTGACAGTGGCCTGTTCCAGTGGTGGGTGACGTGAAGCCTGATTCTTTGCTATGACATTAAGACAGATTCTGTGCTGACATAAGGCCAGATTCTCTGTTATGGGACCTCTCTCCTCTGCCTGGGTGCCTGGGCCTAAATGTGTGACAGTGGCCTGTTCCAGTGGTGGGTGACGTGATGCCTGATTCTCTGCTATGACATGAAGACAGATTCTGTGCTGACATAAGGCCAGATTCTCTGTTACAGGACCTCTCTCCTCTGTCTGGGTGCCTGGGCCTAAATGTTTGACAGTGGCCTGTTCCAGTGTTGGGTGACGTGAAGCCTGATTCTCTGCTATGACATTAAGACAGATTCTGTGCTGACATAAGGCCAGATTCTCTGTTACGGGACCTCTCTCCTCTGCCTGGGTGCCTGGGCCTAAATGTGTGACAGTGGCCTGTTCCAGTGGTGGGTGACGTGATGCCTGATTCTCTGCTATGACATGAAGACAGATTCTGTGCTGACATAAGGCCAGATTCTCTGTTACAGGACCTCTCTCCTCTGTCTGGGTGCCGGGGCCTAAATGTGTGACAGTGGCCTGTTCCAGTGGTGGGTGACGTGAAGCTTGATTCTCTGCTATGACATGAAGACAGATTCTGCGCTGACATAAGGCCAGATTCTCTGTTACGGGACCGCTCTCCTCTGCCTGGGTGCCTGGGCCTAAATGTGTGACAGTGGCCTGTTCCAGTGGTGGCTGATGTGAAGCCTGATTCTCTGCTATGACATGAAGACAGATTCTGCGCTGACATAAGGCCAGATTCTCTGTTACGGGACCGCTCTCCTCTGTCTGGGTGCCGGGGCCTAAATGTGTGACAGTGGCCTGTTCCAGTGGTGGGTGACGTGAAGCCTGATTCTCTGCTATGACATGAATACAGATTCTGCGCTGACATAAGGCCAGATTCTCTGTTACGGGACCTCTCTCCTCTGCCTGGGTGCCTGGGCCTAAATGTGTGACAGTGGCCTGTTCCAGTGGTGGGTGACGTGAAGCCTGATTCTCTGCTATGACATGAATACAGATTCTGCGCTGACATAAGGCCAGATTCTCTGTTACGGGACCTCTATCCTCTGCCTGGGTCTAAATGTGTGACAGTGGCCTGTTCCAGTGGTGGGTGACGTGAAGCCTGATTCTCTGCTATGACATTAAGACAGATTCTGTGCTGACATAAGGCCAGATTCTCTGTTACGGGACCTCTCTCCTCTGCCTGGGTGCCTGGGCCTAAATGTGTGACAGTGGCCTGTTCCAGTGGTGGGTGACGTGATGCCTGATTCTCTGCTATGACATGAAGACAGATTCTGTGCTGACATAAGGCCAGATTCTCTGTTACAGGACCTCTCTCCTCTGTCTGGGTGCCGGGGCCTAAATGTGTGACAGTGGCCTGTTCCAGTGGTGGGTGACGTGAAGCTTGATTCTCTGCTATGACATGAAGACAGATTCTGCGCTGACATAAGGCCAGATTCTCTGCTATGGCATGAAGAGACTGATTCTCTGCTGACATGAAGCCAGATTCTTTGCTATGGCATGAAGAGACTGATTCTCTGCTGACGTGAAGCCAGATTCTCTGCTATGGGACCTCTGTCCAATTGATATTGGTTCATTTTTATTTTTTTAATTTTAATTTTAATTCATTTCCCTATCCACATTTGTTTGCAGGGGATTTACCTACATGTTGCTGCCTTTTGCAGCCCTCTAGCTCTTTCCTGGGCTGTTTTACAGCCTTTTTAGTGCCCAAAAGTTCGGGTCCCCATTGACTTCAATGGGGTTCGGGTTCGGGACGAGGTTCGGGACGAAGTTCGGGTCGGGTTCGGATCCCGAACCCGAACATTTCCGGGAAGTTCGGCCGAACTTCTCGAACCCGAACATCCAGGTGTTCGCTCAACTCTAGTAACCACCTTTTGCTTTGATTACTGCTTTGCACACTCTTGGCATTCTCTTGATGAGCTTCAAGAGGTTGTCCCCTGAAATGGTCTTCCAACAGTCTTGAAGGAGTTCCCAGAGATGCTTAGCACTTGTTGGCCCTTTTGCCTTCACTCTGCAGTCCAGCTCACCCCAAACCATCTCGAATGGGTACAGGTCCGGTGACTGTGGAGGCCAGGTCATCTGGCGCAGCACCCCATCACTCTCCTTCATGGTCAAATAGCCCTTACTTTCAAAGTTTTCCCAATTTTTCGGCTGACTAACTGACCTTCATTTCTTAAAGTAATGATGGCCACTCGTTTTTCTTCACTTAGCTGCTTTTTTCTTGCCATAATACAAATTCTAACAGTCTATTCAGTAGGACTATCAGCTGTGTATCCACCTGACTTCTCCTCAATGCCACTGATGGTCCCAACCCCATTTATAAGGCAGGAAATCCCACTTATCAAACCTGACAGGGCACACCTGTGAAGTGAAAACCATTTCAGGGGTCTACCTCCTGAAGCTCATCAAGAGAATGCCAAGATTGTGCAAAGCAGTAATCAAAGCAAAAGGTGGCTACTTTGAAGAACCTAGAATATGAAATATTTTCAGTTGTTTCACACTTGTTTGTTATGTATATAATTCCACATGTGTTAATTCATAGTTTTGATGCCTTCAGTTTGAATCTACAATTTTCATAGTCATGAAAATAAAGAAAACTCTTTGAATGAGAAGGTGTATCCAAACTTTTGGTCTGTACTGTACATTGAGCAAAGGAGAAAAAAAATAGTGTGAGAGACCACAATGTGAGGCGCCAGTCAAGGCAGGGAAAAATAACAATGACAATGTCTGTAAGGTATATATATTCAACCCATACGGATCAATAATATTAATCACACTAGAGGTATAGAAAATTAGGACCAATTCTTGGTCACTTAATCGCGGTTATAACAGTAAGAGAGGTGCAAAACGGGATTACACCCGGGGCATTCAGATCCTGAGTGGGTATCGTACACTAAAATCAAATAGTGGCCCCTTCTTGCCCGAATTTTGTAAAAAAAAAAAAAAAAAACAACCATGGGGACATTACCAAAGGGGTATTTAAATGTGGCACCAAAAGATGTAAATGCTGCCAGATGATAGCCCATGGGACAAAAGAGATCAAAATCCCAGGTACTGACGATACCTACACCTTGAAACATAATATGAACTGTGGGACAAGATCTGTCATCTACTTACTAGAATGCCCATGCAAGCTCTTCTATGTAGGAAGAACAACACAGACCTTAAGGGAACGTATGAACGAGCACGAACATAAAAAGACAGATCTTCACACACAGTGTCCCCAAACACTTCCATGAGTCCCACAATAGCGACGCAGCACTTCTAAAAGTTACACCCCTCGAATGGGTACCCCAGTCGTATCAGTGTTTGTCACATAAAGAAATGTACTGGATTTATCGTCTGAACACGCTGTCCCGCTTCGGCCTCAATGAAACCCTTGAGTATACTAATTACTGACCACCGAATCCTGAATCCACTCATGAAATCTACCACCCCTTAAATAGAATTTTTATATATGTATAGATTTATTTATAACTATCTCTTAAAGAGGTCTTTATATTTATTTATTGATTTTCTCATTATTTATTACCTATTAATTATCATACTTATTTTCAGGTTTTTTATCAGGTTTTTTATATATACATGTATTCTTTGTATATTTTATTGTATACGGTGTGTAATATATACTTTATGTATATACAGTTTATATATATGTATGGCAGGAATTTATGTTTTTATATATGTGCAAGTATGGTGCCCTTTTTTAAATATATTTTTATATATATACATTCCTTTTTATACATATATTTTTTCTATATATACATCCATTTATTTTTTAGGTACATACTAACATTATTATCCCTCTAGATACAAATACATAGTAGTCCAATTCCTCTTTCTTGTATACCCATTCATTCCATTTTTATTCATCTGGTCCTGTTCTATATACATATTCGTCCGTAAGACTTTACATCATAGTCCCCAAATCCCACAAGATTGCGATGCTGCAAGTGGAACGCATTATGCGTTCCACATCTCCCTTTCAGCAGGGATATTGGGCGGGACATAGGACCTCAAGACGTCAAGCACGCCAAGACATATGTGCCGCACTTCCGGAACTTCGCTTGGCGCATGTGCACTGACTTAGCGTGCGCTCCAGCGGTGCGTTCCACGGACCGGAAGTGGTCCCTCGGTACACTCCGTTACTCTGGCCTTTAATCTGCAGGTTTTTAAGGGAATATACTTGCATCATATAACCTATATTATAGAACTAGATATGGGACATTTGGTGTGGCTTCTAGCCACCTCGTCTGTCCCATGGAAAAACGTAAGCTAACGATCACTGCAATGCTTGACCCGGAAGTGACATCACTCCAACCACAGGACACTACATTGTCTGATCCCACATCTCAGGTATAAAATGTCTGTTTGCTTTATGTAATAACATCCTGCTCCTGATGAAGGGGACTTATTCTGTGCCCCGAAACGCGTAGAGCTCTATTTTCCTGCTGTTTTGAAAATAAAAGAATTTGCAAGAAGTACCGATTTTTGAACTGCCGCCTCTTCCTAAGACCTTTGAAGCGATCCAGGATTGGGAGGAAACTTTTTTGGGTGTCTTGAGCTTTATCCCTCAAAATTTCCTCCCAGTGAAGTGAGTGGAGACCATTATTATTTATGGATTTTATATTGAATATATACATTTATATTTATTTATATGTATTGGCCCTGCATGGGTCCAAAACCTGTTAGTACCAGTGTGATTTTTACCACTATTTCATTTTAGTGTACGATACCCACTCAGGATCTGAATGCCCAGGGTGTAATCCCGTTTTGCACCTCTCTTACTGTTATCACCACGATTAAGTGACCAAGAATTAGTCCTAATTTTCTATACCTCTAGTGTGATTAATATTATTGATCCGTATGGGTTGAATATACATACCTTACAGACATTGTCATTGTTATTTTTCCCTGCCTTGACTGGCGCCTCACATTGTGGTCTCTCACTCTATTTTTTTTCTCCTTTACTCCATGTATGTGTTGAACTAGTTCACACTACTGACCACATTTGGCTGCCTATCAATCACCCGACCTAACTCTTTGCCTTATTTACTTCTATTCTTTCCTCCTCTGGCGCCCTGCAACTAATTATATAGACTTCTTGGATTGGGTTCCAAGTAAGTCTTGTGATTAACACTCTACATTTTTTTCTCTCATACCTGTCACATTGTCAGGTGACATTTTACAAATTTGCCGTATAGAAACCCCTGCTCTGCATAGGTGACAGGGAATAAAATTTCAGAAATTCTTCTTTAATTGATGCGCGCCACCTCCTTTCATTAAATGCTTAAACTTTAACAAGTTGTCCCACATTTGCGCTTCAATAATTTGTCCCACATTTGCGCTTCAATAATTTTTCCCACATTTCCACTCTCTCATATTTAATTTGAAACAAATAACCTTCCTTGGATGTGGTCTCTATTTCTCACACTCCCTCTCCGGTGTGGAACCCTGATTCGCCGATAACCGTGATCAACATGGTAGGCTCAAAAAAGAACATCGAAAGTTGATAGAGATGATATCTAAATGGATGGTGTACGTCACAGGGACATGCGATCAGGCAGAAGTTATTTAGAGTCAACTAAGCGGCAGCAGGGCCTCTCCTGGCTAACATTTCCTAATCCAAAATACTGCAGTGACATTCCCTGTAATTTTTTATTAATCATTCCAATAACAGGGCATCTTAAGAGTCCTGTATTGTTATTTATCATCACTACCTCCCCGAGTCGGGAGTGGGTAATTGCCGCGCGCCCCCTTTCCTTCAATTCTTTCGTTTTAATAGCTTCTCTCACATTTCCGCTCAATCACAATTCATGCATTGATCTCCCTTGGATGTCGTCTCTCTTTCTTACGCTCCCTCTCTGGGGTGGAACCCTGATTCGCCGCTAACCGTGATCAACATGTTAGGCGGAGAATAGAACATCGAAAGTTGATAGAGAAAATATCCAATTGGATCGTGAACATCACGGGGACATGCGGCATGGTGGGACAGTATGTTTGCACATGCTTACACAAACTGACTGATGGTTCTGCCCCCTGCAACTTCTGGGTCTCCAAATTGGGCACATGGCCTGAGCTAGCCCCTTATGCCTTGAAGGTGCTGGCCTGCCCTGCATCCAGTGTATTGTCTGAACGTGTGTTTAGCATGACTGGAGGGGGTTATCACAGGTTATAATTCCCAATGTTTTGAGGTGTACCCTAATTTAAAAAAATATAAATAAATTTAAAACCAAAAAGCAGTGTAGGCTACCTCCTCTTCCTCCACCTCCGCTTCCACCTACACCGCCACATCCACCGCCTCCTCAACCTCCTACTCCATATGGACCTCGTCCTCCTA
The DNA here is from genome assembly GCF_905171765.1 of Bufo bufo. NCBI lineage: Eukaryota > Metazoa > Chordata > Amphibia > Anura > Bufonidae > Bufo > Bufo bufo. The sequence continues at coordinate 297,927,468 of NC_053393.1, forward strand.
GATAAAGATTATTATTTTATGTTATTTAAAGTCATTTCCCTATTCACTTTTCTTTGCAGAGCACTTGCCATGCTCTTAACCACATTTTGCTGGCATTTGCAGCCCTCTAGCCCTTTCCATGACATTTTTACAGCCATTTTAGTGCTCAAAAGTTCGGGTCCCCATTGACTTCAATGGGGTTCGGGGTCAAGTTCGGATCCCGAACTCAAACTTTTTTTGTGAAGTTTGGCCGAACCCATCGAACCCGTACATCCAGGTGTCCGCTCAACTCTACTTATGAGGAATATACTTATTGGAATATTTTTGCAAACATATCTTTGTGCAATTAAATAAAAATTGGGGAAAATTCTGGTCTAGTTCTTTAAAATGCCACTGAGAATACAGCTTGTAAAATATAACAATTACAATTTTAAGGGTTAATACAACCAATGTGGCCGATATCTCTCTCAGTCTCACTGTGGCTCTCTATAGTGACTATTATGGCGTGTGACCTCAGGATTAACTTCACAAAGTCTTTAACCAAGTAGGGGCATTTTAAAGTGCATTTTTTGCAATGGAGTACTTACTATAGACTTCATTTATTCAAGAATATTTCCATTACAAATTTTATTAAAAATCTTTATACTGTATGTATTTAGTTCAGATTTTTGAGTTTTTACTAGAGTTTTAGAGTTAATAAAGTTTAGTTTACTTAGTTTAGTTATTAGATTAGAACATGTTCATATTAAAATAGGACATACTGTAGTTCTCTTTAAGTAAAAAAATGTTAACTGTTTGTATCAAAGAAAGATAATCAGCCAACCTTATAAGCTCTTTATTTGTGGCTCAAACAACTCATTAACAAATAATTGGATCAAAAGTTCAGTGACCATTATTGCTCTGTCATTTAGACTGCATTGGTTTCGAGGATGAAACCAAATGAGCTGGTCACTAAGTAATAAATAATTTGTATGGGATACTCCATTTACCTGAGACTGTTGCAAAGAGGACATCACTGTACAGAATCTTTAAAACAAGCCTATAACAAAAAGCTGTTTTATGCCTTATAAACAATATACTAAAAAAAAATCTACCAAATTATTTATATGCACTAAAACATTGGTAGAATTCCATAAAAAAATCTATGTGGCTATTTAAAATGATGCTGTTTTTTTTTTTAACTCTTAAAAGCAAACATCTAATAAAAGTGTTGTTTCACATTTGCTACAGTCATAGCATACGGGCTCTGCTCCTATGCTCACCAGCTGCGGTTCTTCAATAACCAGGCGTAGACCCACCTCCCACTTTCCCCTCCTTTCTGGAAAGCCTGGGCACCAGAGTAGCTCTATCCATTTATGCAGGCTGTGGTCTAGACTTCTCTCGTTCCGATCATAGGGTGTATCCTAATCTTCACCAGCCAATGTCTGGCCTCTTTGCAATAGATGCCTGAACAATAGGTTCTAATCCACTAGGGTCCTGCAAAGATGCTACATAATTAATACAGTTGAAAAAGACAAAAGTCCATCAAGTCCATCATTTTGTCAACCAAGGCATTTGTTTTTCTTTGAAATAAAAAAAAGTCTATAAGTAAACGTTTTTAATAATTATGAAAAACCTGAAAACAAAAATGAACGCAATAAAACACAGTAGAATAAATATAAATGCAGAGAACTGCATTAGATTATGGTTAATGTTCTCCATCAGAATACTGTAGGTATCAAAAATAGTGTTGGGCACAAATATTCAAATCGCGAATATTAATCGCGAATATCGGCACTTCGAGAATTCGCAAATATTTAGAATATAGCATATATATTAGTACTTTGGAATATTCTAGATTTTTTCATCAGTAACCTCCCTCCTTGTGGGCCAATGAGAAGGCTGCAATGTCTTTGTCTGAGCTTAGCAACATCTCTAGCAACCAATAAGAAAGTTGCCTACCCCTTCCTATATAATTACCTCCCCAGCAGCCATTTTCTACAGTTTTTTTAAGTTCTGAGAGAGACAACAGTGTCATTGCTTTGCTCTGTGCTTCCACACTACATTAGATAGATAGTTAAATAGCTTATATATATAATGTGATAGGTTCTGCTGTCCATACATACATGCAGACCTTCAAAAATGTGAAGTTTCACGTATTGCGCCAAAATATTAGCATTAGTGCCAATCGCAAATATATTGGAACACTCTAACTGCATATAAAGCCATTTTTAATGTTCTGCTGTGCCAACCATTTTCTCCAGTCTCAGAAAACTTCTAGCACTTTGGAAAATGTAGCAAAAGTGACCCACACCTGTATTTTGTACACATTATGAGAATATTACATTGCCAATTTTTTGCAATCAAGAAAATAATCTTGAATTTGTGAATATAAGTCGAATACTTGCCCAAATATTTGTGAAATATCGCAAATTTGAATATAGCCCCTGCCGCTCATCACTAATCGACAATTGCCAGCCCTTTTTTTTAGAGAAGGGTACACATATAAGTCTCCATTTTCAATGAACATTTAAAAACGGGAAAACTTGCAGGAAGAATGTACAGAGTCATCACGCTTACCAAGGGGAAAACAGAAGTACATATCTACATTCATCCACAACTACACAGACCACGGTAACACAGACTAAACAAAATCCAGTCAAATACATACTTCAAATAGCACCAGTGTTCTTCCCAGTCAATATAGATCAACTAACACATATCACGACTAGAGATGAGTGAATCCAAGTTGACAAAGTGGAATTCGATCTGAATTTCAGGAAAAATTGGATTTGTGCCGAATACAAATTTCCTCATGCTTCGTGGCAACGAATCGCATTTTTTCCTAAAATGACTGCTGCACGTGGTAGGACATGGAGCAAAGAACTCTGGGAACAAGGGATCACCCACAATGCAATGCATGCAGCCAATCAGCAGCCAGCCCCTGTGATGTCACAGCCCTATAAATAGCCTCAGCCATTTTGGATTCTGCCATTTTCCAATGTGCTTAGTGCAGGGAGAGATGTCAGCTGGCGCTACGGACAGTGCTAGAAAAGACTTTATTGTGCTGAAAAAGCGATTTAGACGTTCAGGGAAAGATTAGACCAGGTGTAGGGAAAGGATAGGGAGGCATCATCTACACTATAAAAGGAGAACAGGGTGCAATAGGAGAGTGTACAGCCTGGGTAATAGGAGCGATTCTATTACATTTTGCTACGCTAATTGGGGATCCAAATTGGTGTTCTACTGCTGCTTTTAGGTTGTTTGCACTATATGATACATCACTTATTCCAGCAAACCTTGCTTGTGATTGGGGTGCAAGTTCTGTGTGATACAGCCATTTACAGGGTGAATTAATAGGAAAGATATGTTCATCCTATTTGTCGTACTGCTTTGATTTTACATTGTTTTCCTTATTTTTGGGCGGGTTGTATTAATAGGAAAAAAAAGGGAAAAATATATGTCATAATTGCCGTTCAGCTGTGAAGTTACATTGTACTACAGTCATTTATGGGGTGTATTAATAAGATAGATCCGTGCGTCCGTTTAGCCGTCCTTTGTTGATTTTACATTGTTCTACTTTTTTTGAGGTGTACTACATTGTACTACAGCCATTTACGGAAGTGTATTAATAGGAAAGATACTTACGTCTCATTAGCTGTTCTGCATTGATTTTGAATTGTTTTTTTTTTTCTTTTTTTGGGGGTGTATTAATTGGAAAAAAAGGGAAAAATATATGTCATAAGTGCCGTTCGGCGGTGAAGTTACATTGTACTACAGCCATTTACGTGGTGTAGAAAAAGGAAAACGTACGTCCCATTAAAACTTAGTAAATATATTGGAAATAGCTCACTAGTCCCACAACCATAAGAGGTGCACAATCTGATGAATTCACCCTTCAAATTGTATAACTGTCAATGTAGGATTGGCACACTCAAAACATGCGGAGCCCCACGGAGTTGAAACAATTTATTATAACTACGTTTGATAAAATATGATAAAATACAATAAAATACATAAAATAAATTAAACAATGGTAGTAGTTTTGTAATATTCAAATCAACTTATTGCAGACAAAGTATCCTGGATGTTCTCAATAGTGGATGGGTCTGCAATGACACACAATAGATGCTTAACTGCAGATCCTAACAAGAGGGTGTTGTCTTGCAAATAAAACGCACTCTAGGTCACTACAGTCCATATGTATACAAGTCACAAAATATTCAGAAGGACTGTTTGAATTCCAGGAGGTTGCATCAAACTCCGGTTATATTCATATGCAAGAAAAACGCACTGAGAGACTCTACATGCAGAAAAGCGCATACAGTGATTTCCTATGCAGGCACTATATTCCTATCTCTGTATATCTACAGTTTCTGCAATCCATGCATTCCAAGGTTGTTATAGGAGTTTTTCATAAGAATTTTCTGCATGCATTTATATTTGTATTTTTCTCAAGAATTCTATTCAAGAGGATCCTCAAAGAAGTTATTCCACACAAAGTCCCGATTGCAATATTCACATATGAACGCTATATTGTTGTTTCGTTATAAATGTAAGTTTGTAACGATAACCCACACTTGTGGGCTTACCTGGCCTTTTTATTCAGCTGTTTTTTTCTGGGTGATTGTCGCTTCCGACTTTAGGCCGGCGTCCCGGTCTTTGCTGTGTCAGCGGCTTAGTATTCCCCAGTGATGACTTTCAGCTGGTTGCAGGCAGGTTAATATAGAGCGTCTTGTTTGAATCCTCGATATCCTCTGGTTTTTAACAGTGCACTGTTATTTCGGGGTTCAAATCCTTCAGGGGTGAAACTCTCGCCAGACGCGTTTCGGGGACACTCTCCCCTTCCTCAGTGGCATCACCCCTATAAGTGAATGGTGGGTTTTTATATCCCTCATGGTCTTGTGTGGAAAAGGATCATGGGAAAAGAAAGGGATCATGGGAAAATGGTATTCTGGAAAAGAAGGAGTATGGATTCTCCCAATATAAGTCTTCCCCTACCATATTTATTTTTCAATCTTTTTCAATCTTATTCATCCATGATCATTCAAGGATTAATAAATGATATGATTTTCATAATTTTCAAAATATTTTTATGCATGCGTTTTTTGCATGCGTTTTTTTTTGCATGCGTTTTTTGCATGCGTTTTTTTATTTGTTTTTTTTTTATATATTTGTTTACATTCTTTACTCCTGAATCTGCTGTCAACCATATTTTCTCAGAATAACATTCATAGATAGTTCAAAGTTCATAAGTCATACGATATTGTTGCTTTTCATACATGCGGTTTTTGGTTACGGTTATTGTGCGTTTTTTTAAGATTGCGTTTTTTCACCATTTGTTGCATTTTTTGAGCCATTTGTTGCGTTTTTTGAAAATTTGTTGTGTTTTTACTTCGAAATGTACTATACCCCATGTTGCATTAAAATAACCTAATCCAGTGCCCTTGTCCTAAACAGTATATTGGCCGCACTAAAAGACAGCTGAAAGTGAGAATATCGGAACATCTCAACAATATCACAAAAGGATGCGAAAATAATCCACTATCTAAACACTTTAAAGAGACACATAACAAAAGCTGTACAGGCCTGACATTTATGGCGCTGGAGAAAATAGACACACACTGGAGGGGGGGCAATCACATAGAGAAAATGTCGAGAGCGGAATCGAGACGTATTTACGACTTTGGGAGCATGATGCCAAGGGGACTAAACTCAGAGCTTGAAATATTTGGCTTTTTATAAGACGGAGGGTCGCCCGCCCGTGAGTCCACAGAGAGTCGCATGTTTGGCTGTTTATCAGCACTGTGACTCTCTCTGGGCCACAGGCGTGCGCCCCCTAACTCTTCCCTGAACGTGTCGGATGTATCGCCATCCGACCCAATTCGAGGTCATTTTTAAGCTGCAAAAATTGCCCTACAATTTTAAATATCAATGTTATTTTAATGCAACATGGGGTATAGTACATTTCGAAGTAAAAACACAACAAATGGCTCAAAAAATGCAACAAATGGCTCAAAAAATGCAACAAATGGTGAAAAAACGCAATCTTAAAAAAACGCACAATAACCGTAACCAAAAACCGCATGTATGAAAAGCAACAATATCGTATGACTTATGAACTTTGAACTATCTATGAATGTTATTCTGAGAAAATATGGTTTACAGCAGATTCAGGAGTAAAGAATGTAAACAAATATAAAAAAACAAAAACAAAAAAAAACGCATGCAAAAAACGCATGCAAAAAAAACGCATGCAAAAAACGCATGCATAAAAATATTTTGAAAATTATGAAAATCATATCATTTATTAATCCTTGAATGATCATGGATGAATAAGATTGAAAAAGATTGAAAAATAAATATGGTAGGGGAAGACTTATATTGGGAGAATCCATACTCCTTCTTTTCCAGAATACCATTTTCCCATGATCCCTTTCTTTTCCCATGATCCTTTTCCACACAAGACCATGAGGGATATAAAAACCCACCATTCACTTATAGGGGTGATGCCACTGAGGAAGGGGAGAGTGTCCCCGAAACGCGTCTGGCGAGAGTTTCACCCCTGAAGGATTTGAACCCCGAAATAACAGTGCACTGTTAAAAACCAGAGGATATCGAGGATTCAAACAAGACGCTCTATATTAACCTGCCTGCAACCAGCTGAAAGTCATCACTGGGGAATACTAAGCCGCTGACACAGCAAAGACCGGGACGCCGGCCTAAAGTCGGAAGCGACAATCACCCAGAAAAAAACAGCTGAATAAAAAGGCCAGGTAAGCCCACAAGTGTGGGTTATCGTTACAAACGTACGTCCCATTAGTCGTACTGCGGTGAATTGTGATTATTATATTTCTTTTTTTGGGTGTAGAAATAGGAAAAAAAAATTCAGCGGTGAAGATACATTGTACTACAGCCATTTAATTGGTGTTGAAAAAGGAAATACTGTATACGTACATCCTATTAGCCTTTCTGTGGTGAATTGTAGTAACATAGTACATAAGTAACATAGTACATAAGGCCGAAAAAAGACATTTGTCCATCCAGTTCGGCCTGTCATCCTGCAAGTTGATCCAGAGGAAGGCAAAAAAACCCTGTGAGGTAGAAGCCAATTTCCCTCACTTTAGGGGAATAAAAAATTCCTTCCCGACTCCAATCAGGCAATCAGAATATCTCCCTGGATCAACGACCCGTCTCTAGTAGCTATATCCTGTAATATTATTACGCTCCAGAAATACAACTAGGCCCCTCTTGAATTCCTTTATTGTACTCACCATCACCACCTCCTCAGGCAGAGAGTTCCATAGTCTCACTGCTCTTACCGTAAAGAATCCTTTTCTATGTTTGTGTACAAACCTTCTTTCCTCCAAACGCAGAGGATGTCCCCTCGTCACAGTCACAGTCCTGGGGATAAATAGATGATGGGATAGATCTCTGTACTGACCCCTGATATATTTATACATAGTAATTAGATCTCCCCTCAGTCGTCTTTTTTCTAACGTGAATAACCCTAATTTTGATCATCTTTCAGGGTACTGTAGTTGCCCCATTCCAGTTATTACTTTAGTTGCCCTCCTCTGGACCCTCTCCAGCTCTGCTATGTCTGCCTTGTTCACTGGAGCCCAGAACTGTACACAGTACTCCATGTGTGGTCTGACTAATGATTTGTAAAGTAGTAGGAATATGTTCTCATCACGGGCATCTATGCCCCTTTTGATGCAACCCATTATCTTATTGGCCTTGGCAGCAGTTTTTGCAGCTTAGTTTGCTGTTTATTAAAATTCTTAGATCCTTTTCCATGTCAGTGTTACCGAGTGTTTCACCATTTAGTATGTACGGATGACTTGCATTATTGCTTCCCATGTGCATAACTTTACATTTGTCAGTGTTAAACCTCATCTGCCACTTATCTGCCCAAGCCTGCAATCTATCCAGATCCCTCTGTAGTAGTATACTGTCCTCTTCAGTGTTAATTACTTTACACAGTTTTCATCTGCGAAAATTGATATTTTACTATGCAAGCCTTCTAAGAGATCATTAATAAATATATTGAAGAGAATAGGGCCCAATACTGACCCCTGAGGTACTCCACTAGTGACAGTGACCCAATCTGAGTATGTACCGTTAATAACCACCCTCTGTTTTCTATCATTGAGCCAGTTACTTACCCACTTACAGACGTTTTCTCCCAGTCTGAGCATTCTCATTTTATATACTAACCTTTTATGTGGTACAGTGTCAAATGCTTTGGAGAAGTCCAGATACACAACCTCCATTGATTCACCGCTGTCAAGTCTAGAACTTACCTCCTCATAGAAACTGGTTAAATTAGTTTGACATGACCGATCCCTCACAAAGCCATGCTGATATGATGTTATTTGCTTATTTCCGTTAAGATGCTCTAACATAGCATCTCTCAGAAAACCTTCAAACAGTTTACCCACAACAGATGTTAAACTTACCGGCCTATAGTTTCCAGGCTCTGTTTTTGGACCCTTTTTGAAAATTGGCACCACATTTGCTATGCACCAATCCTGTGGGACATTCCCTGTCAGTATAGAGTCTGCAAATATCAGAAATAAGGGTCTGGCTATAACATTACTTAATTCCCTTAGGATACGGGGGTGTATGCCATCCGGTCCTGGCGATTTGTCTATTTTAATCTTTTTAAGTCGCTGTTGTACTTCTTCCTGGGTCAGACAGGACACTTTTAATGGGGAATTTATTTCAACATTCAGCATTTCATCTGACAGTTTATTTTACTCAGTGAATACATTGGTGAAAAAAATATTTAACAGCTTTGCTTTCTCCTCGTTGCTCTCTGCGACTCCCCCCTCATTACTCTTTTAAGGGCCGACACCTCAGATTTTTACTTTTTAACATTTATATAATTGAAGAACATTTTAGGGTTAGTTTTACTCTCTTTGGCAATTAATCTCTCGGTGTCTAGTTTGGCCGCTTTTATTTGTTTTTTACATGTTCTATTTTTTTTCCTTATAGTTTTTCAGTGCTTCCGTGCTACCCTCCTGTTTTAGTGTTTTATATGCTTTCTTTTTGTCATTTATTGCTTTCTTTACAGTTCTGTTTATCCACATTGGTTTCTTTTTGTTCCTTAACCTTTTATTCCCATACGGTATATACCTCTCACAATGAGATTTTAGGATGTTTTTAAAGATATCCCATTTTGTGGCTGTATTTTTATTTGTGAGGACTTTATCCCATTTAGTTAGGCCTATGGCCTCTCTTAGTTGGCTAAATTTAGCTTTTTTGAAGTTTGGTATTTTTGTTCCTTCCTGTAGAAACGCTCTTTTGAATGATAATTGGAAGGTTATTACTTTATGGTCACTATTTCCCAGGTGTCCCCCAACCTGCACGTCTGTTGTTCTGTCAGGTCTATTGGTTAATACTAAGTCCAGTATGGCCGTCCCTCTAGTCGGGTCCTGAACCAGTTGGGAGAGGTAATTGTCTTTGGTTATTGCCAAGAACCTGTTTCCTTTATGAGATATACAAGTTTCAGTTTCCCAGTCTATAACTGGGTAGTTGAAGTCCCCCATAATAACCACCTCATTATGATTTGCCGCCTTGTCTATCTCATTTAGTAGTAGATTTTCTGTGGACTCTGGTATATTAGGTGGTTTATAGTAAACTCCTATTAGTAATTTATTGTTGTTTTTAGCTCCATGTATCTCTACCCACAGTGACTCCACATGTCCATGTCCCTCGCTTATATCTTCACGGAGTGTGGGCTTTAGACAGGACTTTACATAAAGGCAGACCCCTCCCCCTCTCCGGTTTTGACGATCCTTTCTAAACAGACTGTAACCTTGTACATTAACTGCCCAGTCATAGCTATCATCCAGCCATGTCTCAGTTATTCCCACTATGTCATAGTCCTCCTCACACATCACTAATTACAGTTCACCAGTTTTATTAGTCAGGCTTCTGGCATACATATACATATATTTGAGAGGTTTATGTATATTTTTTACCCTACACCTTTCCTTCTGAACTGTTCTAGTCCCTCCTTCCATTCCTCCCCCAGTCCCACTACCTTGCTCCCGGTCTCTATCTGCACTATCTTCCCATCCTGCAACATAATTACCCTCCCCAGTCCCTAGTTTAAATACTCCTCCAACCTTCTAGCCATCTTCTTCCCCAACACAGCTGCCCCTTCCCCATTGAAGTGCAGCCCGTCCCTACGATAGAGCCTGTAGCCGATAGAGAAGTCGGCCCAGTTCTCCAGGAACCCAAACCCCTCCTTCCTACACCAGTTCTTGAGCCACTTGTTAATTTCCCTGATCTCCCGCTGCCTTTCTTGTGTGGCCCGTGGCACAGGTAGTATTTCGGAAAATACTACCTTTGAGGTCCTTGCCATTTTTAAGGACTCTCCACCTACCCCTAACTTTGTCATTGGTTCCGATATGGCCCATGACCGCTGGATCTTCTCCAGCCCCTCTCAGTAATCTGTCAACCCGATCTGCGATGTGTCGAACTCTAGCGCCAGGAAGACAGCACACTGTTCGGCGATCACGGTCTTTGTGACAGATTTCCCTATCTGTTCCCCTAATAATTGAGTCTCCCACTACCAGCACCTGTCTGGCCTGCCCTGCTCTCCTGGTCCCCTGCTTACCGGAGCTGACATTCCCCTGAGTGGCAGAGGAAGTGTCCGGCTGCGACAGTGCCGTCCCTGGACTGATATCCCCCTCATCTGCCAAACGTGCAAACTTGTTGGGGTGTGTCAGATCAGGGCTAGCCTCCCTGGCACTCTTTCCTCTACTCTGCTTTCTAACTGTTACCCAGCTAGCTACCTCACTTTCCTCAGCCTCCTCTCTGTCACCCTCCCCCTCATCCACCCCAAAGAGTGCTTGCTCGGTGAGAAGCAAATTGTCAATGCCTCTCAGTGTTGCAACTTGCCCATTTAGAGACTCGATTTGCGTTTCCAAACTGGTAATTTGCTCACATCTTGAACAAAGATATACACCCTTGAACGGCTGTTCCAGGACTGCATACATCATGCAAGATCTGCACTGGACTGCGTTGTCAATTGTGCAACATATGCTAAATGGGGATTACACCACAAAAGCGAAAAATGCAATATAATGTAGTAATAAGAAACTGGCTAATTGCAGTCCCCCACTGAAGTCCCTGAATCTAAAGTCACTTAATCTTAAATCACACATTTACGCAACCACACTTAATCAACCACGCGTTGCGGTCAAACTCTCGTTATATATCTCCTTATATAAATATAAATGCAGCTCACTACACCAGCCTGGTTTGTTTTCATCTGCGGTGAATTGTGATTATTATATTTCTTTTTTTTGTGGTGTAGTTATAGGAAAAAAAAAGGAGAAAATATATGTCATAATTGGCATTCAGTGCTGAAGTTACATTGTACTTCAGCCATTTACTTGGTGTTACATAGTTACATAGAAAAAGGGGGTCAGTCAGCACATCTCAAAGCACAGGGGCACGTTGCTATGGCTGAGAACAAGACTGTTAAACAAAACATGCAATGCAACAGCTCACTGCAAACCAAATAAAGTACCAAATTGCATCATAATTGCAAATGCTATACTAATAAGTTAGAGATGCTTGGCAAATCGTTTTGTACAAAATTATTTGAGCCCGTCTGCCGCACGTCAAGGCGATCTCTAGTTAGACGGGTTCCTAACACTAAATTTTACCTGTTATGTGCCATGACGGCTATCATATAATTCAGAAAGTGCAGGTTCCACATGCATGCTGGATCCGTCTGAATTTCTGTCATTTTTGGTGCCAAAATGGTCTCCATTATATCCACGGAAAGCAGTTACCAGCATGCATGCCGGGCCCACTCCACACCACCCCTGGCGCCAAAAGGTCACCAAGGACTGCAATGAGAGTCCACACACTCTCTCTCTCCTGGTGCCATTTGGCTTCAGTGAGTGAGGGGGAGCAGGCCAAGCTATATACTAACACTAATTAAAATCAGCCAATGGGGCAGACGAGCTGGTCATGAGTGCACGACTAAGGAGGCAGCCACACCTCCAGCACAAGCTGCAAAGAATCGTTTCATAGTTGATACGGTTGAAAAAAGACATAAGTCCATCAAGTTCAACCAAGGGATAGACGGGGACGAAAATTCCAGAAGGAAGTGAGACTCAGATTTCTACACGTTTTCATAAGTTTTCATAAGTATTAATGTTGTTTACTTTTAAGAATTCATCTAAATCCTTTTTGAAACTGTCCACTGTTCCTTCTGTGACCACATCCTGAGGAAGTCTATTCCACAGATTCACAGTTCTTACAGTAAAGAAGCTTTGACGCTTCTGGAGACTGAACTTTTTCTTCTCCAGTCGGAGGAAGTGCCCCCTTCTCTTTTGAGGGCATATTACATGGAACAGTTTTTCACCGTATTTTTTTGTATACCTATATATTTGAATAGGTTAATCATGTCCCCCCTTAGACGTCTCTTCTCAAGACTAAATAAATTCAATTATTTTAATATTTCTTCATAACTAAGACCCTCCATGCCCCTTATCAGTTTAGTCACTTTCCTCTGTACTTTTTCCAGCTGCAGTGCGTCATTTTCCGTGGTAATAATACATCCCTGCCCCGCGAGTACATGCCTCATTTAATGCATGACAATATCCTGGTGGCCTTAGAAGCAGCTGATTGACATTGTATGCTGTAATTTAATCTACCATCTACAAGGATAACCAAATCCTTTTCTACAAGTGACTCTCCCAGTGCTACATCACCTAGGACATATGAAGCACAGAGATTATTACTACCAAGATGCATAACTTTACATTTATCCACATTGAACCACATTTGCCAAGTTGATGCCCAATCACTCAGAGTGTTCACGTCAGCTTGTAGTTTATGGACATCTTCCATAGACTGTACAGTACTACATAGCTTGGTGTCATCTGCAAAAATAGAAATAGTGCTATTAACCACCTCAGCTCCTATAGCTTAAACACCCTTAATGACCAGGCCACTTTTTACACTTCTGACCTACAGTACTTTCACCGTTTATTGCTCGGTCATGCAACTTACCACCCAAATGAATTTTACCTCCTTTTCTTCTCACTAATAGAGCTTTCATTTGGTGGTATTTAATTGCTGCTGACATTTTAACTTTTTTTGTTATTAATCGAAATTTAACGATTTTTTTGCAAAAAAATGAAATTTTTCACTTTCAGGTGTAAAATTTAGCAAAAAAAACGACATCCATATATATATTTTTCTCTAAAATTATTGTTCTACATGTCTTTGATAAAAAAAAAAATTTGGGTAAAAAAAAAAAATTGGTTTGGGTAAAAGTTATAGCGTTTACAAACTATGGTACTAAAATGTGAATTTCCGCTTTTTGAAGCAGCTCTGACTTTCTGAGCACCTGTCATGTTTCCTGAGGTTCTACAATGCCCAGACAGTAGAAACATCCCACAAATGACCCCATTTCGGAAAGTAGACACCCTAAGGTATTCGCTGATGGGCATAGTGAGTTCCGATATTTTTTTTATTTTTTGTCACAAGTTAGCGGAAAATGATGATTTATTTTTTTATTTTTTTTCCTTAGGCTACTTTCACACCTGCGTTCAGGTGTCCGCTCGTGAGCTCCGTTTGAAGGGGCTCACGAGCGGTCCTGAACGCACCGGCCGGCCCCAATGCATTCTCAGTGGAGGCGGATCCACTGAGAATGCATCCGCCTGCCAGCGCTCAGCCTCCGCTCCGCTCAGTGAGCGGACACCTGAACGCTGCTTGCAGCGTTCGGGTGTCCGCCTGGCCGTGCGGAGGCGAGTGGATCCGTCCAGACTTATAATGGAAGTCAATGGGGACGGATCCGCTTGAAGATGACACCATATGGCTCAATCTTCAAGCGGATCCGTTCCCCATTGACTTTCAATGTAAAGTCTGAACGGATCCGCTCAGGCTACTTTCAGACTTAGAAAATTTTCTAAGTAATAATGCAGACGGATCCGTTCTGAACGGATGCAAACGTCTGCATTATCGGAGCGGATCCGTCTGATGAAACATCAGACGGATCCGCTCCGAACGCTAGTGTGAAAGTAGCCTTACAAAGTCTCATATTCCACTAACTTGTGACAAAAAATAAAAACTTCCATGAACTCACTATGCCCATCAGCGAATACCTTGGGGTGTCTTCTTTCCAAAATGGGGTCACTTGTGGGGTAGTTATACTGCCCTGGCATTCTAGGGGCCCAAATGTGTGGTAAGTAGTTTGAAATCAAAATGTGTAAAAAATGGCCGGTGAAATCCGAAAGGTGCTCTTTGGAATGTGGGCCCCTTTGCCCACCTAGGCTGCAAAAAAGTGTCACACATATGGTATCACCGTACTCAGGAGAAGTTGGGCAATGTGTTTTGGGGTGTCATTTTACATATACCCATGCTGGGTGAGAGAAATATCTTGGCAAAAGACAACTTTTCCCATTTTTTTATACAAAGTTGGCATTTGACCAAGATATTTATCTCACCCAGCATGGGTATATGTAAAATGACACCCCAAAACACATTGCCAAACTTCTCCTGAGTATGGAGATACCACATGTGTGACACTTTTTTGCAGCCTAGATGCGCAACGGGGCCCACATTCCTTTTAGGAGGGCATTTTTAGACATTTGGATACCAGACTTCTTCTCACGCTTTGGGGCCCCTAAAATGCCAGGGCAGTATAAATACCCCACATATGACCCCATTTTGGAAAGAAGACACCCCAAGGTATTCAATGAGGGGCATGGCGAGTTCATATAATTATTTTTTTTTTGCCACAAGTTAGCAGAAATTGATATTTTTTTTGTTTTTTCTCGCAAAGTCTCCCTTTCCGCTAACTTGGGACAAAAATTTCAATCTTTCATGGACTCAATATGCCCCTCAGTGAATACCTTGGGGTGTCTTCTTTCCAAAATGGGGTCATTTGTGGGGTGTTTGTACTGCCCTGGCATTTGAGGGTCTCCGCAATCATTACATGTATGGCCAGCATTAGGAGTTTCTGCTATTCTCCTTATATTGAGCATACAGGTAATGAGATTTTTTTTTCCGTTCAGCCTCTGGGATGAAAGAAAAAATGAACGGCACAGATTTCTTCATTCGCATCGATCAATGTGGATGAAAAAATCTCTGCCAAAAAAAATAAAAAAGGAGGGGAAAGGCGTCTGCCAGGACATAGGAGCTCCGCCCAACATCCATACCCACTTAGCTCGTATGCCCTGGAAAACCAGATTTCTCCATTTACATCAATCGATGTGGATGAATAAATCATTGCCGGGATTTTTTATTTTTTTTTATATACAAAGTGTTTGCCAAAGCATATGAACACCGCCACCTCCTCAGCTCATATGCCTCGGCAAACGTATCTTTTACTGCAGAGGAGAAATCTCGTCTTGCAGCGCCGCATACACCGACTTTTGTGTAATCTGACAGCAGCGCATTGCTTCTGTCAGAATGCACATCAGTGCTGCAGCTAATCGATCGGTTGGTCCACCTGGAAGGTAAAAAAAACAAAACAAAAAAGAAAAAACCAGGCCGCAACCCAATAAATTTATTAACTTTATAATAAAATTTGAATGGAAGATATAAACTTTAACTTTTTCAACTGAACGTTAACTTTTTTACTTACCTGTAATTTTGTTTTTTTACCTTTTATAGAACAAACCTCTCCTTCCCCATGGGACAATGTGCAAAGCGCAAATCGCCCAAAGATGTGGCGAAGTACATTATGCACTTTATCCCAGATGAAAGGAGAGGTTTGCAGCAGCTGTGAGAGAAAGGGCCCTAATAGCCCTGTGTGCTTGTCCTGTGAGATGTGATCCCTATGCTAGGTGTACCTGTGTGTGGTACTTCCGGAAACACTCCCCTAAGCATAGGGCAGGGTGGTCAGGGTGGTCAGGACAGAAATAGCGGGTGTCACGCCTTATTCCACTCCTGTTACAGACACAACATTTTTTTTCGGGGTGTTGGTTTGAGGTACCAGGAACGACACTGGGGAAATGTCGCTCGTGTAGACGGCTCACTACACTGGTGGTTGGGGCCACGGAACCTCCTGGATACAGAAGGTTCTCGATGATCTCTTCCTGAAATTTGAGGAAGGATCGTGTTCTCCCAGCCTTACTGTAGAGAACAAAACTATTATAGGCAGCCAATTGAATTAAATATACAGACACCTTCTTATACCAGCGTCTGGTGCGTCGGGAAACTAAATAGGGAGCCAACATCTGGTCATTGAAGTCCACCCCTCCCATGAGCGCATTATAGTCGTGGACACAGAGGGGCTTTTCAATGACACGGTTGCCCTTTCAATTTGGATTGTCGTGTCTGCTTCAATGGAGGAGAGCATGTAAACGTCACACTTGTCTCTCCATTTCACCGCGAGCAGTTCTTCGTTATACAAGGCAGCCCTCTCCCCCCTTGCAAGACGGGTGGTAACGAGCCGTTGGGGGAAGCCCACGCGACTAGGTCGCACGGTGCCACAGCAGCCAATCTGTTCTAGGAACAAATGCCTGAAGAGGGGCACACTTGTGTAAAAATTGTCCACATAAAGATGGTACCCCTTGCCAAATAAGGGTGACACCAAGTCCCAGACTGTCTTCCCACTGCTCCCCAGGTAGTCAGGGCAACCGACCGGCTCCAGGTTCTGATCTTTTCCCTCATATATCCGAAATTTGTGGGTATAGCCTGTGGCCCTTTCACAGAGCTTATACAATTTGACCCCATACCGGGCACGCTTGCTTGGGATGTATTGTTTGAAGCCAAGGCGCCCGGTAAAATGTATTAAGGACTCGTCTATGCAGATGTTTTGCTCGGGGGTATACAAATATGCAAATTTCTGGTTGAAGTGGTCTATGAGGGGCCGAATTTTGTGGAGCCGGTCAAAAGCTGGGTGGCCTCTGGGACGAGAGGTGCTGTTGTCGCTAAAGTGCAGGAAACGCAGGATGGTCTCAAAACGTGTCCTGAACACTGCCGTGGGGCGGGCATGGGTGAACGCACGTGTGGGCGACCGATCAGGCCTGATCGGGCAAACACTGTGTTTTGGGTGGAGGGTGAGCTAAGGTGACACTAATACAATTATAGATCTGACTGTGATCAGTTTTGATCACTTACAGATACTATAAATGTACAAATGCTGATTAGCGATACGCTAATCAGCGAATAAGTGACTGCGGTGCGGTGGGCTGGGCGCCAACTACCTAACCAAGGGACCTAAACTATCCTAAAACTGTAAGTCAATACCAGTGAAAAAAAAAGTGACAGTTTACACTGATCACATTTTTCCCTTTCACTAGGTGATTGACAGGGGGCGATCAAGGGGTTAATTTGGATGATGGGGGTGATGGAGGGTGATCTGGGGCTAAGTGTAGTGTTTGGTGGGTACTCACAGTTTTGTCTGCTCCTCTGCTGGAACCAACCGACGAAAAGGACCAGCAGAGGAGCAGACAAGCCATTTAACACCTTATATTTATAAATATAAGGTGTTATATGGCTTCTGATTCAATTTTTTAAAAATCAGCAACCTGCCAGCAACGATCATTGGCTGGTTGGTTGCTGATGAAATACTCCTCTAACTTTTGCCGGCCCGCGATGCGCACCTTGGGGTACACCACTTGTAACCCTAGTGTTATGCAAGCGGGTGTGGACCTACTGCGCCACTGACTGAGTATACTCCGGAGGGGCAAAACTAAGCAGCTACCTGGTATTCACTAGAGCCCCTGATGGTGGGGATAGGCTTGGGCCATAGGGTAGCTGCCAGGTGCCACTCCAGAGTAGTCCCCAAGTCAGTGGCAGCTGACCAGGGGGTCAGAGTTCTCGGTGCAAGCACCAAGGGGACTTACGAGGCCTGGAGGTAGGGGTCAGGACAGGCGGCAATCAAGCAAAGTCAGCAAACAAGATCCAAGGTCAGGGGCAGGCGGCAATCAAGCAAAGTCAGCAAACATGATCCGAGGTCAAGGGCAGGCGGGAAACAGGCAAAGTCCATAAACAAAGTCTGAGGTCAGAGGCAGGGGGCAGGAAGCAAAGTCCAGGAGTACAATAGCAGGATTCGGTACACAGGAAGGCAGACAAGATAAACACCTTTGCACAGAAACTAGACAGGCTAGACACTGAGGTTACTCAGGCAACTTCCTGTAGTAGGAAGTGCCTTTAATTACCTGCTGCAATCCAGCTATTGGCTGCTGAGACAGAGGGCGTGTATGTGTTGCCACATAGGAAAGAGAGACACACCCACGCAAGCTTCAGCACCAGTGCAAGTCTCCAGCAGCAAGGAAACACTGGCATGGATCACATGTGGCAGAGTTAAGTCAGTTGCTGCCCGTGTTTGTCAGCTGGGCGGCAGGAGGGAAAAGAGGGAGCCCGGCACCCTTGCCTGCAGATAGGGGCAGCAGCGCCGGCACGGGCTGTTGGGCTAACACCGAGACCATTCTGAATAGGAATCATTGACCAGAACTCTCTGGGCACAGTCCTTCAGCCAGTTTTAGTAAGTATACTTTCCAAGCCTATAGGTCTATAATTACCTGTGAAGGACCTAGATTCTTTTTTAAAATATGGGCACCACATTTGCCTTGCTCCAATCACTTGGCACTGTACCAGTACCTAGAGAATCTTTAAAAAATTATAAACAGCGGCACAGCAATGACTGAACTGAGCTCTTTAAGCACTCTTGGGTGTAATCCATCTGGACCCGGAGCCTTGTTCACATTTACCTTATTTAACTAATCTTGGACCATATCTACAGTTAGCCAATTGAGTATATTACTGGATGTACTAACAGCCCAAGCACCACAGATATCAGCTTCTTTTTTTTTGTATATACAGGGCTAAAAAAACATTTTGTAGCTCTGCCTTTTACTTATCTTCAGTGACTAACCGCCCTTTGCCATTATTTAGGGAACCTACCTGGTCAGACCTTGTTTTTTTAGCATTCATATATTTAAAGATTTTTTGAGGATTTGTTTTGCTCTCTTTTGCCACCTGCTGTTCGTTTAGTATTTTTATATTTTTTTCTCCTTTTTACAGATTTTGTTAAGGCTACATCTGACCCCTCAGATTTGTATTTTTTAAAATACCCTTTTTTGTCATTTATTGCCCATTTTACAGTAGCTGTAAGCCATGGGGGGTTTAATTTTAGCCGTTTATACTTGTTACCTAAAGGAATCTTTTTTTTTTGTGTGCAATTACTCAATGTGGATTCAAAGCTCTCCCATTGATCCTCATTATTAGGCCTCCTGCACACGACCGTTGTGTGCACCCGTGGCCGTTGTGCCGTTTTCCGTTTTTTTTCACGGACCCATTGACTTTCAATGGGTCCGTGGAAAAATCGGAAAATGCACCGTTTTGCAGCTGCATCCGTGATCCGTGTTTCCTGGCCGTGAAAAAAATATGACCTGTCCTATTTTTTTCACGGCCAACGATTCACGGACCCATTCAAGTCAATGGGTCCGTGAAAGAACACGGATGCACACAAGATTGGCATCCGTGTCCGTGATCCGTGGCCGTAGGTTAGTTTTTATACAAACGGATCCGAAGATCCGTCTGTATAAAAGCTTTTTCAAAGCTGAGTTTTCACTTCGTGAAAACTCAGAACCGACAGTATATTCTAACACAGAAGCGTTCCCATGGTGATGGGGACGCTTCTAGTTAGAATACACTACAAACTGTGTACAAGACTGCCCCCTGCTGCCTGGCAGCACCCGATCTCTTACAGGGGGCCGTGATCAGCACAATTAACCCCTTCAGGTGCGGCACCTGAAGGGGTTAATTGTGCTGATCACGGCCCCCTGTAAGAGATCAGGGCTGCCAGGCAGCAGACCCTCCCCCCCTCCCCAGTTTGAATATCATTGGTGGCACAGTGTGCGCCCCCCCCCTCCCTCCCTCTATTGTAATAATTTGTTTGTGGCACAGTGTGCGCCCCCCATCGGCCCCCCCTCCCTCTATAGCATTAACAACATTGGTGGCCAGTGGGCGGCCTCCCATCTCCCCCCCCCATCATTGGTGGCAGCGGAGTTCCGATCGGAGTCCCAGTTTAATCGCTGGGGCTCCGATCGGTAACCATGGCAACCAGGACGCTACTACAGTCCTGGTTGCCATGGTTACTTAGCAATAGTACAATAGTAGAAGATTCATGCTTACCGGCTGCTGCGATGTTCGTGTCCGGCTGGGAGCTCCACCTACTGGTAAGTGTCATTGCTAAATGAACTGTCACTTACCAGTAGGAGGAGCTCCCGGCCGGAAGCAGACATCGCAGCTCCCAGGTAAGTATGAATCTTTTACTATTGTACTATTGCTAGTAACCCGCTGCCACCAATGATCGGGGGTGGGGGGGGGTAGATGGGAGGCCGCACACTGGCCACCAATGTTGTTAATGCTATAGAGGGAGGGGGGGCCAATGGGGGGCGCACACTGTGCCACCAACGATTACAATAGAGGGAGGAAGGGGGGGGCGCACACTGTGCCACCAACGAATTATTACAATAGAGGGAGGAAGGGGGGGGCGCACACTGTGCCACCAACGATTTATTACAATAGAGGGAGGAAGGGGGGGGGGCCGGGGGGGGAGCACACTGTGCCACCAAGGAATTATTACAATAGAGGAAGGAAGGGGGGGGGGGCCGCACTGGCCACCAATGATATTCAAACTGGGGAGGGGGGGGTCTGCTCCCTGCTGCCTGGCAGCCCTGATCTCTTACAGGGGGATATGATAGCACAATTAACCCCTTCAGGTGCGGCACCTGAAGGGTTAATTGTGCTGATCACAGCCCCCTGTAAGAGATCGGATGCTGCTAGGCAGCAGGGGGCAGTCATGTACACAGTTTGTAGTATATTCTAACTAGAAGCGTCCCCATCACCATGGGAACGCCTCTGTGTTAGAATATACTGTCGGAAATGAGGTTTCACGATCTAACTCATATCCGACAGTATATTCTAGCATAGAGGCGTTCCCATGGTGATGGGGACGCTTCAAGTTAAAATATACCATCGGATTGGAGAAAACTCAGATCCGATGGTATAAAAGGGACTCCAGACTTTACATTGAAAGTCAATGGGGACAGATCCGTTTGAAATGGCACCATATTGTGTCAACGTCAAACGGATCCGTCCCCATTGACTTGCATTGTAATTCAGGACGGATCCGTTTGGCTCCGCACGGCCAGGCGGACACCAAAACGACTTTTTTTTCATGTCCGTGGATCCTCCAAAAATCAAGGAAGACCCACGGACGAAAAAACGGTCACGGATCACGGAAAAACGGGATCCGTTTTTGCGGACCGCAAAAAAATACGTTCATGTGCAGGAGGCCTTATTATGTGAAAGTAGTTGCTCCCAGTCTATGCCCTGAAATGCTGCCCTCAACCCAGGGAAATTAGCCTTTTTAAAATTCAATGTATTTTCTCTGCCTGAAAAGAGTTTGCATCTTATAGTTTAGGGGGAATATAATTATAATGTGGTCACTATTACCTAGTGTTTCTCAAACAGTAACATTTTTAACAAGCTCTCCATCATTAGAAATTACCAGATCCAACAGAGCATTGCCCCTAGTGGGAGCTTCTACAAACAGGCCCATAAAGTGGTTCTGCAGCAAGTTGAGGAATTTTCTCCCCTTTGCAGTTGAGGCAGAATCATGACCCCAGTCAATGTCTGGGAAGTTAAAATCTCCCATTATGACCGCTGTACCAGCCTGTGCCGCCCGCTCTGTTTGGTTTTACAGTTGCGTTTCTATCTCCTCTGTGATGTTTGTGGGCCTATAGATTACATTAAGTATTATTTTTTCAGTGTTTATATACCTTTGAACTTCCACCCATAAGGTTTCCACATCCTCACCCACAATTGCCTCTTTCACACTTGTCTTCAGATCACTCCTCACATACAGGCACACACCATCACCTTTTCTATTGACCCTGTCTTTCCTAAATAGTGTAAAACCCTCAATATTTTCAGCCCAGTCATGCGAAGAATCCAACCATGTCTCAGCCACACCAACTACATCTATGTGTTCTGGTACCATAGCCTCCAGCTCCCCCATTTTCTAGCTAGACTGCTGGCATTTGTGAAAATAAATTTTAAATTACTATTACCTGTAAAGTGAATATCCGGGATTTTTTGGTTACCTTGGTTGATTTTTGTATGTAACAGGTTCTTGTTACCAGCAGTTCTATTTTTCATCTGTGTATAGTTCTGCCCAGTCTTCTCTCTACTTTCCTCACTAACCCCAGCCCCCACTAAATCCCCACTGTCCCCCCTATATCCCACTCTCTATCTACACTATCTACCCCCTTATTAGTATAACCCCCCACCCTCCCCCAGATCCTAGTTTAAAAGCTGCTCTAGCCATCTAACCATTTTTCCCTCAGATCAGTTGCAGTCCATCCCGACTGTAGAGCCTGTAACCGACAGAGAAGTTGGCCCAGTTCTCCAACCCAAACCCTTCCTTCCTACACCAGCTTCTGAGCCACATATTTAACTCCCTAAGCTCCCTTTGTCTCTCTGGTGACGTTCGTGGCACTGGTAGTATTTCTGAAAACACTACCTTGGAGGTCCTGGACTTGAGCTTCTCTCCAAGTTCCCTAAAATAATTTTTAGGGACCTTCCATCTCCCCCTGACTTTGTCATTTGTGCTAATGTGTACCATGACCGCCGGGTCTTCCCCAGCCCCACACAGCAATCTGTCAATCCGATCCGCAATATGCTGAACCCGAGCACCCGGAAGACAACACACTGTTTGGCATTCATGGTCTCGGGGACAGATGACCTTGTCTGTCCTCCTAATAATAGAGTCCCCTACCACCAGCATCTGTCTGACCTTTGCTGCACTCCTTTTCCCATCCTTCCTGCAGGGGGCATCCCCCTGGTTGTTAGGAGAAACACCCTATTGCAGTGTTGCTGGCCCTGGGTTTGCACTACTAATATCAGCCCAACAGGCATATTTACTAGAGCATTCCAGCTCAGTACTAGCCTCCTTGGCACTTTTCCCCCTACCCCTTCTTCCTACATTAACCCAACTGCTGTCCTGATCTTGCCCTCCTCCTCCCACCTCCATTTCACTGGCCCCAGTCAGTGCTTGCACAGTGGCGTCTAATCCTCTCTCCAGTTTTGCAATGCCCCTAAGTATGTAAAGCTGCTTATTTAGATCCAAGATCTGGGCTTCTCTGCCACCCATTGTTTTCTATCACTGAGCCAGTTACTCACACATTTTCTCCCAGTCCAAGCATTCTCATTTTATATGTGTAAGGCCGATTCATTGGCCTGTATTTGTGGGTGGGGCATGGCTGCCTACTTCAAAGGCCAGCGTCCCTCCCACTCTGTACGTCGTTACAGCGTTTGAGGAGCCACACCTGGCTTCCCAGTGAGAGGAGTGCAGCATACCTGGATATCCTGACGTGGGTGAGGGTAAGAAGCTGCTTCTCTGCAGCACACAGTGTTAGGGTCCGGCTGGCGGGGGCTCGCCCCCCTAGGTGAGGGGGGGCTCCCCCGCACCGGAGCATAATGCCAGGGAGTTGCGCGGCTCCCCACGCGGTACGGGTGTCCAGCCGGTGGTTGGTCGGCCCATGGCTGAAGGGAGGCTCCCCCGCACTGGTGCACTCTGCCAGGGAGCTGTGCGGCTCCCCATGCGGCACACGAGTCAAGCCGGCGGGGGGCGGAGCCCATGGTGAAGGAAGGGCTCCCCCTGCCCCGATGCACTATACCAGGGAGCTGAGCTGCTCCCCACGCGGTACGGGTGTCCAGCCGGCGGTGGGTCGGCCCCTGGCTGAAGGGGGCTCCCCCGCACTGGTGCACTCTGCCAGGGAACTTTGCGGTTCCCCACGCGGCACATGAGTCAAGCCGGCGGGGGGTGGAGCCCATGGTGAATGAAGGGCTCCCCCTGCCCCGGTGCACTATGCACTATGCCACTATTCCCAGGGGGTTATTTAGGTACAGGGTGTTAATGAGTCCAGGCAGGTGATTACCAGGGATCTTAGGCGGGAATTCGTAGTTGGTGAAGCAAGGTCTCCGGGAAAGAGCTGGTTACAGAGTACCACACGGTCTACAGGCCTGGTCCGCCGTGAGCAATCCTAGCGGAGGCTGCAGGTCAGGGGCCTAGGTTCGCTTGTGTCAGTGTTAAGCCAGTACGGGGGCTTAGTTGGTGCGGCTTGCCGTGGTATTTTACCCTCCCTAGGTTACCAGGTTAAGTAACTTTTAATTTGCAAAGGGTTAATTTGTAAATTTAATAAAAAAATAAAAAAAAATTAAAACTGCTGCTCTTGTTCCATCATTCACGTTTGACACATTTGCATGGTTTCCTCACGACGTGTGCACAATCCAGTGTTGATGCCTTAATTGTTTTGCTTCTAGGTCCAAACCTTGTCTCAAGTTACATCCTGAATTTTGGCTTATCGGCAAGGTAGTAGGGGCACACGTCGGGGAGGGGGGAGGAGAGAAGTCACAGGCTTGGTTTGTGTCTCATGCACTGTCTTACGTCCAGGTCGTGCTGTATTACTACCGTTCTGCGGTTGTCAGTCCGGTATTCTGAGCGGGTAAGTGCATGGTCTCAACCTCTTTGTGTTACTTTCTGGGTGTCGGTTCTTGAGATCGAGTTGGATAAGGGTTTTGATTGGTCCTTTTGAAGTGCCCCCCTTTCAGCGGTGGAGAGTTAGTCCTGGTGGGGTGGTCACGGGTAAGTTTAGCAAGAAGGAGAGACTTATCATTGACCTGTCAGCCCCACATGGTTCCCACGTCCCTAGTCTTAACTCCCTCATTCCTTCAGAGGAAGTGGGCATGAGGTATTCTTCTATTGATAAGTGGAAGGACCAATTCTACTTTTCCACCAAACTCACTTTCGGTTCTAAGAGCAGCCCGTGGCTCTTTGATCAGTTGGCTCAGGGCCTCCATTGGGTTTTAGAATATAAGGTACAATGTGAATTTGTTATTCATTATTTAGATGACTTCGTGCTGATCGAGAGGCATGGGGCAGACCCCTTAGGGCTGGGGAGATTGTTGAGCTGTTTTTCCCAGTTAGGTGTCCCGGTCTCCCCCAAGAAAGTTGAGGGCCCGTCCACAGTTATCACCTTCCTGGGCATTGAGCTAGATTCGCAGTATATGTTAGCCAGGTTGCCGTCTGACAAACTAGTTAGGATCAGGGGAGTCAGTCACAGGTTTTCTGTCACTACCGTGGTCACTAAGGCTGATTTACATTTGTTACTGGGTATGTTGAAATCCGCCATACGTATCATGCCGCTAGGTAGATCGTTCATCTCCCGCTTGCTGGCGCTCCTGGCCACTGCTCCAAAACAGGACAGCCCAGTGCATCTGGATAGTCAGGCTTTAGCTGACCTACACATGTGGTACCATTTTCTTTGCCAGTGGAAAGGGATGTCCTTGTTTATCCCCGAGTTGTCTAGCCAATCTCCTGTAGTCTTTTTGGAGGCAGCTGCTAGCTCAGGTTTTGCTGCTATTTTTGGCACCCACTGGGTCGCAGGCGAGTGGCCTGCTGAGGTGAGACAGATCCCAGGTTTCCTGCAAACCTCAGCACTTTTTGAGCTGTACCCTATTGTGGTGGCCGCCCGTGTTTGGGGGCAGCCGCTGGGTAAATCACACTGTTTTGTTTGTAACAGACAACGCTGCGGTGGTAGATATCTTAACTAGTGGGTTGTCTAAGTCGTCTTATGTCATGTGTCTCTTGAGATGTCTAGTTCAACTCTCCTTGCAACATCATTTTGTGTTAGTAGTACGCATGTGCCGGGTTCTCAAATGTGGCAGCTGACGCTTCATCGAGGGCTAATTTCTCCCTTTTTCCGCAGGTCATGCCAGAGGCAGATGTTGTGGGCGCTACCATCCCCCTTCAAGAGTCACTAATACTGGTTTAACTGATCACCTAGAGACAGCCCACTCCTTACTAGCCAAGTCCCTTTCGCCGTATACGGCTAGGGCGTATCGCACTGGGTGGAGGGCATTTGCAGGTTTCAGGGAATATGCCCTCAAAGGGAGTCCAGTTTTGTGGAATACATCCTTACCTTCTTTGAATACTGCCACTCGGAGCTTAAGCTGTCCCACAACACGGTGAAGTCATCCTTGTCGGGGGTTCAGCATTTCTTCTCCGTCAGTCATCCTGAACGGGCATCAGTGTTTTCTGTGCATGCTGTCGAAAGCTACGTTGAGGGGTTTGGGCAGATGTGGACCTGGAGGCCAAGTACGCAGACAAGCTGTTACTGGACTGCTTTTCGTAACCTATCTGACATCCTGGATAGGAACCCTTCCGGGGTTTTGCCCAGCCTGGTGCTTAAATCCGCTGTTTATTTAGCCTTCTATGGTTTCTCGAGGCCTGGGGAGTTTACTTGTTCCCCTAATAGTAGCAAGTTTCTCACAGTCAGCCAGTTGGTCCAGGGTCCCGAGGGTTACGTGATGCTGCTGAGGACGTCCAAGACCTCGCAGATGGGTCCCCCAGTCCCAGTGTCCTATTTCTCTACGTCTCATCAATGGTGCCCTGTCAGAGTTCTTCGTCAGTTACAGACAGTCTTAGCTGGGTTCAGGACAGATAGTCCACTGTTGCCTTTCGGGGTAGTACCACTCGCTACTCACCAGTTCGTGTCTCACATACGCTCCTTAGTTGCCAGTTTGGGCGGCGACCCAGCTACGATCTCAGGACATCCATTCCGTATAGGTGCTGCATCCAAGGCCTCCAAGAATCAGGTACCGGCGCATGCCATCCAGAAGTTGGGTCATTGGCGCTCCTCGTGTTTTAGCCGCTATATACCTTACCCCAAAACTGAGATTTCAATGGCTTTCCAAAGTCTGGTTTTGTGATTTATGCTGTAATAATTACTCCTGCTACTCAGTATGTCTTTAGCCCTCTTTCAGGTGTCCCTACTATGGCGCGGTTGCGGCATAACTCTAACCGTTTAGGGGCAGGGTAGTCTCAGGTGGGATGGGGTGCATTCTCTTTGTTGCCAGGACCACAAGTGTAAGGCCGATTCATTGGCCTGTATTTGTGGGAGGGGCATGGCTGCCTACTTCAACGGCCAGCGTCCCTCCCACTCTGTACGTCGTTACAGCGTTTCCCCACCCACCCACTTTTACTATCCACTACTCTTAAAGGGGATGCCCTCTTTCAGGTGTCCCTACTACGGCGCGGTCGCGGCATAACTCTAACCGCTTAGGGGCAGGGTAGTCTCAGGTGGGACGGGGTGCATTCTCTTGGTTCCCACGACCACAAACTAACCTTTTATGTGGTACAGTATCAAATGCTTTGGAGAAGTTAAAATATATCACATCCATTGATTCACTGCAGTGAAGTCTAGAACTTACCCCTTCATGGAAGCTGATTAAATTAGTCTGACATGACTGATCCCTCATGAAGCCATGCTGATATGGAGTTATTGGCTTATTTTCATTGAGGTACTCCAAGATAGCATCTCTTAGAAAACCTTCAAACAGTTTATCCATGACAGATGTTAAACTTACCGGCCTATAGTTTCTGGGCTCTGTTTTTGGACCCTTTTTGAATATTGGCAACACATTTGCTATGCGCCAATCCTTTAGAACACTCCCTGCCAATATAGTCTTTAAATATCAGAAATAAGGGGGTGGCTATGACATTACTTAATTTTCTTAGGATACAAGGGTGTATGCTATCTGGTCCAGGCGATTTGTCTATTTTCATATTTTTAAGACCCAGCTCCACTTCTTCGTGGGTCAGAAAGGGCACTTTTAATGGGAAATTTACTTTTAAATTCTGCTTTTCATCTGACAATTTATTTTCCCAGTGAATAAAGTGAATAAATAAATATTTAATAGCTTTACTTTCTCCTCATTTGTTGTCGCAATCCCCCTCATCACTCTGTAAAAGGCCGACACCTTCATATTTTTACTTTTTACCATTTATATAATTGAGAAACATTTTAGGGTTAGTTTTACTCTATTTGGCAATCGATCTCTCGGTCTCTAATTTGGCTGCTTTTATTTGTCTTTTACATATTCTGTATTTTTTTTTATAGTTTTTCAATGCTTCCTCACGCCCTTCCTGTTTTAATGATTTAAATGCTTTCTTTTTGGCTTTTATTGCTTTCTTTATAATTCGATTTATCCACATAGTTTTTTTCTTGTCCTTTAACCTTTTATTCCCATAAGGTATGTTCCTCTCACAATTAGATTTTAGGATGGTTTTAAAAATATACAATTTTGTGTCTGTATTTTTATTTTTGAGGACTTTGTCCTAGTTAATTAGGCCTATGGCCACTCTTAGCTTGCTAAATTTAGCTTTTTTGAAGTTTGATATTTTTGTTTCTCCCTGAATAACCACTCTTTTGAATGACAATTGAAGGTTATTACTTTATGGTCACTATTTCCCTGTTGTCCCCCAACTTACACATCTGTTTTTCTACCAGGTCTATTGGTTAATACTAAGTCCAGTGTAGCCGTCCCTCTAGTCGGGTCCTGAACCAGATGGGAAAGGTAATTGCCTATGGTTATTGCCAAGTACCTGCTTCCTTTATGAGATGTACAGGTTTAAGTTTCCCAGTCTATATCTGGGTAGTTGAAGTTCCCGATAATGACAACCTCATTATGATTTGCCACCTCATCAATTTAGTTTAGAAGTACGGTAGATTTGCTGAGGACTCTGGTATATTAGGTGGCCTAGAATAAACTCCTATTATTATTTTAATATTGTTTTAGTAATCAGAAAAAAAGGATATATGTCTTAATTGCCATTCAGTAGTGAAGTAACATTGTACTACAGCCTTTTTTTGGGGGGGTGTTATTTTAATTTTCATTTAATTCTTTTAATATACAGTATGTAAGACAGGTGACAGGCTTTTCAAAGAGAACGGGCAGTGGGAAAAAAAATTCTGTTGCAGGCAGCAGAAGAAGGGGGGGGGGGGGGGGGGTGGCAGCAGGAATCGCAGCAAGAGGCCTGAGCTCCAGGTGTCACCTAGCAATTGTGTCTTGACCAGCAACCCAGCGGTGCTTGAATGGTTCACTCGGTCTTTGACTTCATCGTGACATCAGACACCCCCAGCAAAGTGGGTTCCTCTGACATGACGCTTAGTTGGCATGACCCGGGAGCAGGACCTGTGCCCCCACCTGTCCTGAACCTTCTTCTGTTATTTTCAGTTCCCTCAGCGCGAAAAGTATTATATGTCATAGGCTCAGCTCCACTTTTCAGTGAGGACAAGCTACTAGAGGACAGTCAGCAGCTACTGCCCAGCCAAGATCTGGAGGAGAAATCTGCCTCTTCCTCAAGTAGGCGGGCAAGTAGTGATCATGAGAGTCACGTGGGAGTAGGTGTTGCGACCTGTCAGGCTCCGGGCCCTGAGACCATTAAGGGGGACATCAGTGACGTGCAGACAGTAGCAGATGATGATGATGTAGCCGATCACACTTAGGAGCTGGGTGAAGAAGGGGCGTCATGATCATCATCAGGAGAAGAGGGTGGCAGCTTGCGTGTGAGGCAGCATCTGAGCCAGCAGGGTGGCAGCGTGGCAGTGAGTCAGCAGGATGACAGCAGTGGGAGGTCAGGAGCCAAATGTTCCCGGGGTATACTCACTTCGCAGGAGCTTACCTGCCCGGAAAGTGGCAGTGCAGGGGTTCACAGAGGCAGCAGTAGCAGGCAGTCGGTACGGCGTGTTGGTGAAAAAATGCCATACTCTACAGTGTGGCAATTTTTTGTTAGACTGCCAGAGGAGGTGAACATGGTCATTTGCCAAATTTGTGGGCAGAAGGTGAAGCGTGGCCAGGGTGCCAATGCACGGCCATGTTTCAACACATGCAAAATCCCCATTAAGTGGCCTGGGAGAACCGTGGCTCCGATATGGTGGTGCAGCCTGCCGCATCAACCGCTGCATCACCTAGTAGCACACACCCAATTTTATGCAGTCAAGGCTCCACCACCTAAGCCGAAGGGAGCTGTCTGTCCTTCCCATCATCTGCTGGTCCTGATGCTCCTGTTCCTCCTCCTACTCCTCATCAGTCATTCCTTCAGCAATCAATCATCAAAGCGATTGCCAAGAGACAATAGTATGTGTGCACTCATCCAACCGCGCAGAAGCTAAAAGTGCTCGTGGCCAAGTTGCTGGTGCTGCAGTTCCTACCTTTCCAAGTGGTGGACTCTGCAGCTTTCAGAGAACTGATGGCTTGTGCCGAGCCAAGGTGGAGAGTCCCAAGCCATCACCAGCCCAGAAGGTGGACCAGTCATTGAGCCTGTGATATGTGGAGCTGTAACTACGGTCAAGGACAATATATGTCCTTTACAGCCCACTGGGTAAATGTGGTTTCTGCCCAGCCACACCAACATCTTGACCAGGTGACGCTGCTTCCGCCTCCACATTCTCACGCTGTTGGTCCTGTGACAATGCCCGCCTCTGCCTCCTCAACCTTCACTGTCTCCTCATCCTCCACTGCAGGGACAATTTAAAGTGCCCCTCCAGCATACCATATGTGCAGGGCACGGTGGTGTCACGCTGTTCTGCATCTACACTCACCTAAAGAATTATTAGGAACACCATACTAATACGGTGTTGGACCCCCTTTTGCCTTCAGAACTGCCTTAATTCTACATGGCATTGATTCAACAAGGTGCTGATAGCATTCTTTAGAAATGTTGGCCCATATTGATAGGATAGCATCTTGTAGTTGATGGAGATTTGAGGGATGCACATCCAGGGCACGAAGCTCCCGTTCCACCACATCCCAAAGATGCTCTATTGGGTTGAGATCTGGTGACTGTGGGGCCATTTTAGTACAGTGAACTCATTGTCATGTTCAAGAAACCAATTTGAAATGATTCGAGGTTTGTGACATGGTGCATTATCCTGCTGGAAGTAGCCATCAGAGGATGGGTACATGGCGGTCATGAAGAGATGGACATGGTCAGAAACAATGCTCAGGTAGCCTGTGGCATTTAAACGATGCCCAATTGGCACTAAGGGGCCTAAAGTGTGCCCAGAAAACATCCCCCACACCATTACACCACCACCACCAGCCTGCACAGTGGTAACAAGGCATGATGGATACATGTTCTCATTCTGTTTACGCCAAATTCGGACTCTACCATTTGAATGTCTCAACAGAAATCGAGACTCATCAGACCAGGCAACATTTTTCCAGTGTTCAACAGTCCAATTTTGGTGAGCTCGTGCAAATTGTAGCCTCTTTTTCCTATTTGTAGTGGAGATGAGTGGTACCCGGTGGGGTCTTCTGCTGTTGTAGCCCATCAGCTTCACAAATGCTTTGCTGCATACCTCGGTTGTAACGAGTGGTTATTTCAGTCAACGTTGCTCTTCTATCAGCTTGAATCAGTCGACCCATTCTCCTCTGACCTCTAGCATCCACAAGGCATTTTTGCCCACAGGACGGCCGCATACTGGATGTTTTTCCCTTTTCACACCATTCTTTGTAAACCCTAGAAATGGTTGTGCGTGAAAATCCTAGTAACTGAGCAGATTGTGAAATACTCAGACCGGCCCGTCTCGCACCAACAACCATGCCACGCTCAAAATTGCTTAAATCACCTTTCTTTCCCATTCTGACATTCAGTTTGGAGTTCAGGAGATTGTCTTGACCAGGAGCACCCCCCTAAATGCATTGAAGCAACTGCCATGTGATTGGTTGACTAGAAAATTGCATTAATGAGAAACAGAACAGGTGTTCCTAATAATTCTTTAGGTGAGTGTAGTTTGCCTAGGCGAATGGCGTCACACAGGTAAGGAACTGTTCAGCGTCCTTCATCAATAAATCGATTCCTGGCTTTCTCCTCGAAAACTCAAAATCAGAACCATGGTGACCAACAACGGGAAGAACATTGTGTCTGTGCTGCGTAAAGGAGAGCTGAGCCAATCTGATTGTAAAGCGGTTCATGAAGTCTTCACCCCATCTGCAAAACATCCTGAAAATAGCCAGGAATCTTTGCATGCACTTCAGCTACACCACAAAGCACATCCTCCTTGAGCTGCAGCGGCATAACAGAGTCTTCCAACATAGGCTGATATGCGTTCTTTCCACCCGTTGGAATTCCACCCTCCCTGTGTAACTTCGATGTTAGGCAGTGGCAGCTCATGCGTGACTCCTGCCATTTGCTCAGACCCTTTGAGGAGGCCACTTTATTAGTCAGTCGCCAGGACTACGGAATGAACAATATAATTCTACTGCTTCATGTCCTGGAACAGATGCTGCTAAATATGGCTGGCCATGGTATAGGAGACGTGGCGACTATATCTCACGGCCACATGAGCCCTGTGGGGGCGCAACTAGAGGAGGACATTCAAGCACATTTGTTGAGAAATGGGTGGTTTTTCTACACAGGTGACAGGAGAGGAGGAGCAGGAGCAGCCAGAGGAGCTACAGGGTGATTAGGAAGAGGAAGAAGGGGACCCAGACACACCGTGACAATATGCAATGGAGATGGAGGTAGAGAGTCCCTTTGAGTCACTTGTGC
The DNA here is from genome assembly GCF_905171765.1 of Bufo bufo. NCBI lineage: Eukaryota > Metazoa > Chordata > Amphibia > Anura > Bufonidae > Bufo > Bufo bufo. The sequence goes on from NC_053393.1 coordinate 297,959,824, forward strand.
AAATTGCCCAATGAATGCTCACTTGATTGCATAGTGGGATGACTACTGGTTTTCCACCATGTTAGACCCTCGCTGCCAGTCAAAAATGGGGTCCTTTTTTACACCCTCTGAGAGGGAGGACAAACCAAACTACTATACAGATATCCTATGTAGTCAGTTGGCTGCTGCCTATGTGCGCCATCGCCCATCCTCACGTAGGTCTGAACAGATGTGGGGCCCTCTGGTCTTACGTTCCACTGACATGGCTGCTGTGGGGGGCGGGGGCAGGAGCAGTACCAGCTCCATCAGCAGCAATTTAAAGTTAGAGTCGTTAATGAGCAATTTTCTTTACCCGCCTACTGAAGAAACTACTCACCAGCAGCAGCAGCAGCTAGACATAGAGGTGAACCTAAACCAGCAGGTTGTGGCATACTTGGAGTGTACCCTGCCACCCCACATCGAAGATCCCCTGGACTACTGGGCAGCCAAACTCGATTTGTGGCTGCAACTGGAGTTTGCCATGGACAAGCTTTCCTGCCCAGCCAGCAATGTGACATCAAAGCGGGTGTTTAGTGCGGGGCCACAGTTACCCCAAGGAGAACTTGCCTGTCCACCTGAAATGTGGAGAAACTGACCTTTGTGAAGATGAATCAGGCGTGGATCAGCCAGGATTTCCCCACACCAGTACCTGATGTATTAGACTAGATCATTCATGTTGCCACACCTAAACCTTGTCAAAAGAGACCTATTTATTCTGGCTACCTGCTTCAGCTACTATTCTGATGCTGCCACCCGCCTGATACCACATCTTCTGCTAGGTGCTCCTATTGCCAGCCACCATCTTCAGCTGGTACTGGCATTGCCCCCCACCTCCCCACTCTGTAGTTGGGCCACTCTGTGGTATTCTCATGCTGCAGCTACCTCAACTCTATGTCTTTGGCCCCTCTGTGGTCTCCTCATGCTGCTGCCACTTCAACACTATGTCACTGGGCCACTTTGTGGTCTCTTCATGCTGCTGTCACTTCACAAATCTGTGGTCTCCTCATGCTGCTGGCACATCACTACTCTGTGGTCTCCTCATGCTGCTGCCACTTCAACACTATGTCACTGAGCCACTCTGTGGTCTCATCATGCTGCTGCCACCTCACCACTCTGTCATTGGGCCACTCTGTGGACTTCCCATGCTATTCCCACCCTTACCACGCCATGACTGGGCCACTATTTTGCCATTTTGGTCTTGTTGACATCATCATTTATTTGACCCTTCTTCTGATCTGTCCGAAGGAAGGAAAAATGAGAAGCACAACAAAACCTGTCTATGTAGCAGCTGTAAGGCCTGTATGACAAGGTCCCTATTTTGCATCAGAATTTACTTATGATTTGGTAGCCAAAAGTAGGAGTGGGTACAAAAAATAGAAGACTTACAAAGTCTTTAGCAATACTGATGGATTAGTGACCAAATGCTGACCAAGTGAAGGAGGATGCTCAACAGACAGAATCCTTTTTTGGGGGTTATTGTTCTGACGGATGAGAGGAAGGGCAAAATAATCAGTGACGTTAACACAAACTTAGTGCTGACACCATCTCCACTCTGGCAGGGGGCTCTACTTCTTCTTTAAGAGTTTAATAGAACAGGTTCTGTATGGCCTTGCGGTTCGCCTGGGGGTTGCTTTGCGATGAACTTTGCTCTTTCGCAAATCGCCGAACATGCAAACAAATGTTGATATTCGCATGCGCCATATTTTTTTGCATAGCACCAGACTTTGACCCATGAGACATCCATCTGGTGGGAAAGGACAGCCAATTGAGACGTTTCAGCACATGGACACACACCGAACCCTATAACAGAACCCGATCTGGCAGCCATTTTACATTAAGTGTTTTGCCAGTGTAGGGAGAGGTTGCATTTTGGAGCAAGGACAGTTAGGGATACCAAACGCTAGTTAATAGAGCCACTGGTATAGGTGTGCTATCAATAGGTATAATATAGAGGGGTGTGATACACTACAGTATAATATAATTTCTATATTAGAAAGTATATTATAAGTATATTTGTATTGTGCAGCAGTTGTGTGCGGTTCTGCTGCGATACTGCAGCTAGATAGATAGAGGGACAAAGGCTATTGGAGCAATTAATTGCAACAGGTGTGATATACCTGTTGCCCCCCCCAAAAAAAAAAATGCTTGAGGGCTGCAATATACCTTCCTCCACAAAATCCTGATTGAGGGGTGCTATATACCTGTTTCAGGCAAATACTGATTGAGGGGTGCCATACAGTATACCTTCTATCACAAAATACTGATTGAGGGGTGCTATTGCTATATACCTTCTTCCACCAAATACTGATTGAGGGCTGCAATACACCTTCTTCCACAAAATACTAATTGGGTGGTGACATATACCTATTTCTAGTGATGAGCGGGAGGTGCCATATTCGATTTCGCGATATTTCGCGAATATTCGCATGAATATTCGTGTTATATTCGTCGAAATCGAATATTCGCAATTATTCCAATTATCGCGAAATTATTTTTTCGCATATTGCGAAAATTTATCTTGATAGTATAAGGCAACGTTCCTATGCTAATGACTATGGCTAGGCTAATATGTGTATTTTACGAAATTTCGTAATATTGCTCTAACTTCGTCTCTTAGAATATTACGAATATTCTAAAAGACGAAGTTAGAGCAATATTAAGAACATTTGCAAAAGTCGAAATTGCGATGTGAGTAATATAACACGAAATAGTCGCATGAAGATTTAAACTTAGCACTGCTATATTCCATATTCTAGCCTAATATGGAATATAGCTGTGCTAAGTTAGCACTGCTATATTCCATATTAGGCTAGAATATGGAATATAGCTGTGCTAAGTTGAAATCTTCATGCGACTATTTCGTGTTATATTACTCGCATCGCAATTTCGACTTTTGCAAATGTTCTTAATATTGCTCTAACTTCGTCTTTTAGAATATTCGTAATATTCTAAAAGACGAAGTTAGAGCAATATTACGAAATTTCGTAAAATACACATAGATTGTATTTAAGCTAATATACTGCTATAGTAATAATTTTTAATAGTGTACATATTTTACAAAACTTAAGTTCAGAAGAGGCAAAAAAAAATTACAGGAAAAAAAAGGGATTATAGCACTATATTAGCTAAATTACAATCTATATGTGTATTTTACGAAATTTCGTAATATTGCTCTAACTTCGTCTTTTAGAATATTCGTAATATTCTAAGAGACAAAGTTAGAGCAATATTATGAAATTTCTAAAAGACGAAGTTAGAGCAATATTAAGAACATTTGAAAAAGTCGAAATTGCGATGCGACTAATATAACACGAAATATTCGCATGAAGATTTCAACTTAGCACTGCTATACTCCATATTCTAGCCTAATATGGAATATAGCTGTGCTAAGTTAGCACTGCTATATTCCATATTAGGCTAGAATATGGAGTATAGCAGTGCTAAGTTGAAATCTTCATGCGAATATTTCGTGTTATATTACTCGCATCGCAATTGCGACTATTGCGAAATTTCGTAAAATACACATATAGATTAGATTGTAATTTAGCTAATATGGAATATAGCAGTAAGTTGAAAACGCCACTGACTGGAGCAGCCAGGAAGCCAGGAATCCAAAGGACAGGTAAGAACAACTTTAGGGAAGTGGGAAAGAAAAAAATATAAAAAAAAAAAAAAGAAAAAAAACGAATATTCGATTTCGCGAATATATAGAACGATATTCTAAATATTCGCGAAATCTCGAAATTGCGATATTCGAGAAAAAAATTCGCAATTCGAATATTCACGCTCAACACTACCTATTTCCGCCAAATACTGATTGAGGGCTGCAATAAACCTGCTTTCACAAAATACTGATGGAAGGGTGCCACATACTTATTTCCGCCAAATACTGATTATGGGGTGCCATATACCTTGTCACGACCACGCCCGTTTAAATCAGACTTCCGACCACCAGGACGCCCCAACGTGGGGAAAAGCCCAACCGAGGGTGGACCGCGACAGGGGGGAGATTCAGAATTACCCAAACAGTAAATCCTGCACCCCCCTTATTTTCTGCTGCCACCACGTTCGTGAGTGAACAACTCTATAATTGTAGGGATAGGGGTTCGGACCACTCACAGATCATCCACACTATCACGCTACAAGCTAACCCAGTCGAGTCATAAAACAGTTATGTCTCTAATATCAGTCTACTATAAAACAGGTAGGTCTCTTCAGGGCGTATGAGTACTTTGTTGCAGTGGGGCTTAGAGCAATAAGAGAGAGACAATTTAAAAGATATGAAAATATCTTTTACTATAAGTAACACAGAAGTGAAACAAACAATGCATACAAAAATTTACAGAAAAATATTACAATAGCAAGCTGGAATCATGTGGAAAATAAACAGGGATAAAAAGAGAAATACTATCTTGGATTTTGCCTATGCAAAATCCAGGCACAAACTTACGTTCCAACAGACAGCCTATCGGCGATTTGACCACAGGGCAAAATGCTCACCTCTCCCATTGCGCACTGACCCTTATTCCCCATTCTGTGGGAGGGTAAGGGGGGTTGGCCCAGCCAATCACTGGCCAAGGGCTGCACGGTGGGTGTTCCTGAAGGAGGGTTTTGGGAGGGCTTATTCGCCCCTCCCTGCTGCTGGCCAGGCCACTTTTCCCTAATTTTACAAAAGAGGCCCATAACTTTGCCGGCGTAATAAATATGAAAAACCGGGCACTTGTGCAGGGTCCCCCATGAATTTATGGATGATTCTATGGGTGACACCCCACCTCTCTCCCCTCCAGGTGACTAGTAACCCATTTCCCAGTCTGGGAAGACCCCAGAGCTGCCAAGTTTGGACTCTCCTGGTTCCTCTGGGTGAGAGGTGCACATTGAGGGTACCTACATTTTTGGGTCATAATTCCATATAGCCCCAATATGCTTTTTGGGGTTCTCAGAGCACGGTTCACATGTCTCTCCTAGGCGCTCCCCCCTCCCAGCTATATCTGCTTCTGATGTGTAAATTGAGCAGGCTGCAAGGAAGGGCCAACTAGCATGTGTTTAGCTTTCATGGTTTCAAGGTGGGCAGGAGACGCATGGGCTGGGGTCTGTCCTTAAAAGCTTTCCAAGGTGTGAGGTGATCTCAGCAGGGGGTTATTAGAGTCTGTGGTCTCCAAAGGGCTACAGGAACGACCATATATGGACGTCCTGTTCCCAGATTAGACGTGGTTAATTTTCTAAACTGACAGTCATTTTTTAATAAGATCTGGACAGGGACGTGACATTGCGTCACACCTCCTCCCTTAGATGGCAACAAGGGTGGTATCAATCGATTCTGCCCGTCGCGGCCACACCCACCTCCTCTAAGGTGAGTGGTTCACCTCCTTGCCGAGACAGCCCATCCGCGTTCGCGTGCAATGAGCCTTTCCGATGCTGTATGGTGAAATCGTGTTGCTGGAGAGCTAGACTGCAACGCAGCAGTTTGCCATTCTCCCCAGAGACACGATTCAACTAGGGAAAGGGATTGTGATCCGTGATCACAGTGAACTTCCGGCCGTACAGGTACGGCTGGAGTTTCCCCAAGGCCCAAACTATGGCTAGGCACTCTTTCTCGATGGTGGCGTAGGCCACCTCCCGGGGTAGTAACTTCCTGCTCAGGTATAGGACAGGATGCTCCTCCCCGGCCTGATCTACTTGGCTCAGAACGGCACCTAGGCCAAAGTCCGAGGCGTCTGTCTGGACCACGAAACTGCTCTTGAAGTCGGGGGCCTGCAATACAGGGGCACTACTTAGGGCATTTTTCAGAGCCTGGAAGGCCTGCTCACAGTCTGGTGTCCAAGCCACCAACTTCGGCAATTTCTTTTTGGTAAGGTCGGTCAGAGGTTTGGCGAGGGTGCTGTAACCCTGGACAAACTTGCGGTAATAACCCGCTGTGGTTACTGGACTTCTGTCATTCCCAGCTGACACTTGCTCGGTTTAACAGTCAGCGCAGCCCTCCGCAGGCTATCCAGCACACATGACAGGTGCACTGGGTGCTCCTTCCAGGTGTTGCTGAATACCGCTATGTCATCTAAATAGGCGACAGCAAACTCCTCCTGTCCCTCTAGGAGTCCGTTCACCAGCCTCTGAAACGTGGCAGGGGCGTTCTTCATCCCAAATGGCATCACGGTGGATTCATACAGGCCAAACGGGGTGATGAAGGCCGAACGTTCCCGAGCCTCCGGCGTCAGGGGAATCTGCCAGTACCCTCGGCTAAGATCCATAATTGTCAGATAGCTGGCGCTGGCCAGTCTATCTAGCAAGTCATCAATCCTGGGCATGGGGTACGCGTCAGAGACTGTGATGGCATTGAGTTTCCTGTAGTCCACACAGAATCAGGTAGTCTTATCTTTCTTAGGGACCAGAACCACCGGTGAGGCCCAGGCACTGCAGGATTTCTGGATAACTTCCAATCCCAGCATCTCCTCAATTTCCCTTTTCATGTCAGTTCTTACCTGGTCCGAGACCCGATAAGACCACTGTCTGATTGGGGGATGTGTGCCTGTGTCCACGTGGTGGGTCGTGAGGTGGGTCTCCCCTGGCCTGCCGGAGAAGGTGCTGGCGTATTCCGCCAGTACCTCCCAGAGCTGGCTGCTCTGAGTAGGTGAAATATCAGGATTGATACTCCACCCAGCCCCGGCCTCCCTAGTGTCCTCAAGCAGGTCCCTTAGAAGGTCCGCCTCCTCTCCCTCAGGCATGCTACATACTGCCAGGACATGTGCTGGCCACTCATGGTGTCTTTTTAGCATGTTTACATGGAAGGTTCTGTGTCCCCTCTCCCTCATGTCAACCACATAGTGGATCCTGTCCTTACACTGAAGTATGGGGTAAGGGCCCTCCCATGCAGCCTGAAGTTTGTTTTGTCTCAGGGGAAGCAGCACGTACACCTGGTCCCCCTCCTGGTAGGTCCTTTCCCTGGCATGGCGATCGTACCAGCGTTTTTGGGTACGTTGCGCCTGTGCCATGTTCTCTGCCACCTGTTTGACCAGGGACTCCATCTTAGCCCTGAATCGCAGCACATAGTCAACCACAGATTGGTCAAGGCTGACACTTGGGCCTTCCCAGGACTCCCTAATGAGGTCCAGGGGGCCCCTTACATGTCTCCCGTACAGGAGTTCAAAAGGTGAGAAACCCGTGGACTCCTGTGGGACTTCCCTGTAGGCAAAAAGCAGGTGGGGCAGATATCGTTCCCAGTCTCTACCCTGGGACTCCACAAATGTGCGCAGCATTTGCTTCAGGGTCCCGTTGAATCGCTCACACAGGCCAGTGGTCTGCGGATGGTATGGACTGGACACAATATGCTCCACCCGCATTTTTCTACAAAGGCCCTGCATAAGGTCAGACATGAACTGTGGGCCTTGGTCGGTCAGCATTTCGGCCGGGAAGCCGACGCGTGCGAATATCCCCAGCAGGGCTGGGTGGAGGACAATGCCACAGCCTCGGGGTATCGAGTGGCATAATCGACCACTGTCAGTATAAATCGTTTGCCCGTATTACTCGGGATAGCGAGGGGACCAATGATGTCCACAGCCACTCTCCGGAAAGGTTCCTCAGTTATGGGCAAAGGATTTAGCGGGGCATGGGACACGTCGCCCGTCTTGCTGACAGGTGTCACAAGACCGACAGTACCGCGCTACGTCTGAGCTTATACCAGGCCAGTAGAAGTTGTACAACAAACGGGACCTGGTCCTTTTAACCCCCAGGTGACCAGCCAAAGGGATCTCGTGCGCCACACGCAGCAATTGTCCTCGGTATTGGGTAGGGACAATCATCCGCCTGTAGGCCGGATCACTTTCACCCCCACCTGGGAGTACCGCTTCCTGGTACAACCTACCATTCTCCCAGAAGATCCTGTGCGTAGCCCCCTCCGCAGGGTGGCTCTCAGCGGCACTTCTGAGTTGTACCAGGCTGGGGTCGATCCGCAACGCCTGTTCAAAAGCGGTTCCCCAGGAGTCAGACAACTGTCCCGTGGCAAACGTGGACAGAGGTCTGGGGCCTGCAGCTGCCAGGTCCATGGGGTCAGAACAGGTCGGAGCAATGGCTCCTACCTGCTCCGACCTGGACGTCCGGACAGCTGTCACTTTCGAAGCACTGCGGGTGACCGCCAGAACAGACCCATCATTACACACGACATTTGCATTAGTTTCACCAACATTACCCACAGATACATTGCAAGTATTACCACATTCAGTGTCCTGGTTCCCTGAATCAATACTTACTTTCCCGATTACCTGTGAGCCCTCTGCTGCAAATGTCTCCGACTCTCCCTCCTCCAGAGATTCCCTCCCACACAAGTCAGCCTCCCCCGCCCGTACATTCCCCCAGGATACCTCACCCTCACTCACATCTCGGGTAGGTACCCTGGAATGTCCCGGAAGTCCAGAGGAGTCCTGTGTGGTACCAGGCAGCACATAGCATGCCTGCATCCTGCCCAGATCAGTTCCGAGCAGGACTTTCGTGGGTATGTCAGCCATGACACCCACCTCCCTCATTCCACTCCCGACACCCCAGTCCAGATAAACACGAGCCAGGGGTACCTTGGGGAGCGGCCCTCCAACGCCAGTGAGCGAGAGGGTTCTTCCTGGAATGAGGTCCTTTTCGTCCACCATCTCTGGACGGACTAAAGTTACCTGGGCTCCCGAGTCCAACAGTCCAGTGGTGCATCGGTTACCCACGGTAACGACTTGCATATTGTCCGCTGGGCGCTGGATCTCCTTCCCGACGAGGAAAACTCTGGGCGGCTTGCGGACAGATGTGCTGGTTGGGTTGCTGGTGGGCCTGCCAGTTGATGATTGTGGACTTCCCTTCTGCTCTGGGCACTCGCGGCTGAGGTGACCCGGCTTGTGGCACCGGTAGCAGGTCCGGCTCTCCGCTGAGGCTGGCTTGGCTCCGTCAGGTCGCTGAGCAGGCCTCTGGAAGGGTCGCTGGAAGGGCCGTGAGGAGGAAACAGGGGAAGGGTTTCCTCCCAAATGTGACAAAGCGTCCTTGGAGGCCCGAGTGCTGGGCATAGCGAGGAATTCATCAGCTAACTCGGCCGCCTCCCGCGCACTCTTTGGCTTGTGCTCACAGACATACTTTTGCACATCAGGGCAATTGGCGACAAACTGTTCCCGGATCATCAGATCAGCCAGGGACTGCTTGGTATCCTGGGTGAGGGGATCAGACCACTGTTTGAAGATGGTCTGCAATTTGCCAAGATAGTCCGTAAATGTATCCTCAGGCCCTCTCCTCAGGGACCGGTATTTCAAACGGTAAGTCTCTGGGGTAAGCATGTACTTGGTTATTATAGCATTTTTGATGGCCTTGTAACTGGCCCTCTCTGCAAAGGGTAGTCCAACAAGGGCCTCTATGGCTTTTCCCTTCAGCACAGACATAAGGTGTCCCGCCCACTGTGGCTCTGGCACTTGGTACTGATGGCATGAGGTCTCAAAAGCATACAGGAAGATGTCAACGTCACAGTTCTCTGACTCCATCACAGGCAGTTTTGGCTTGACCACCAGGGATGGTCCTGTGGAAGCAGCAGCCCGGTCCGGCCTTTGAAGCTGTAATTGGGCCATTGCCAGTTCATGACGTTGACGCGCCTCCAGCAGCCGAAAATACAAGTCCGGGTTAGTGTGGATAGTGATGAGCGGCAGGTGCCATATTCAATTTCAACGAAATTCGCGAATATTCGATAGAATATTCGTTTTATATTCGTCGAAATCGAATATTCGTCATTATTCTTTGTTATCGCGATTAATATGCGATTTAAATAAGCGCGTATTGCGATTTTTACTTGAAGGCTACTCTCCTATTGAAATAGCAATGCGATTAATTTAAGTTATAATAATCGAATTTCGATTTTAACTTAGCACTGCTATATTCCATATTCGTTAATTCTAGCTTAATATGGAATATAGCAGTGCTAAGTTAAAATCGAAATTCGATTATTATAACTTGAATTTTTTATTTTTTTTATTGTTATATTTTTTTCTTTTCCACTTCCCTAAAGTTGTTCTTACCTGTCCTTTGGATTCCTGGCTGCTCCAGTCAGTGCCCGTTGCCGCTTCTGCCGACTTCCGTGCTCATGGAGTGTCCCCATCACCATGGGAACGTCTCCATATACTAGAATGTACTGTCGGATTTGAGAATTACGTGAAAAATCGCAATTCGATTATTTCAAGTTATAATAATCGAATTTAGATTTTAACTTAGCACTGCTATATTTAATTCTAGCCTAATATGGAATATAGCAGTGCTAAGTTAAAATCGAAATTCGATTATTATAACTTGAATTAATCGAATTGCGATTTCAACTTGGACCTGGTTTACTATGGTTGGCTTGGTAGAATTAGCGAATATGACGAATGTATTCGTCATATTCCACAAAACGAAGATAACGAAGTATTCTGCATCTATTCGTCAACTTCGCTAATTCTAGCAATCATATAGGAAAGTTTACTATAGAGACAGCTAAGTTTAATTCGCAATGCGATTATATGACTGCGTTTTTTTTAAAAATAAATAGAATAATTATAATACCTGATAATTATTATAATTATTCTATTTATAAAAAAAAAAGCAAAGTAATATAATCACATAGCGAATTAAACTTAGCTGTCTCTATAGTAAACTTTCCTATATGATTGCTAGAATTAGCGAAGTTGACGAATATGGAGCTAAAACGAAGATGCAGAATACTTCGTTATCTTCGTTTTGTGGAATATGACGAATACATTCGTCATACTCGCTAATTCTACCAAGCCAACCATAGTAAACCAGGTCCAAGTTGAAATCGCAATTCGATTAATTCAAGTTATAATAATCGAATTTCGATTTTAACTTAGCACTGCTATATTCCATATTAGGCTAGAATTAAATATAGCAGTGCTAAGTTAAAATCGAAATTCGATTATTATAACTTGAAATAATCGAATTGCGATTTTTCACGTAATTCTCAAATCCGACAGTACATTCTAGTATATGGAGACGTTCCCATGGTGATGGGGACGCTCCATGAGCACGGAAGTCGGCAGAAGCGGCAACGGGCACTGACTGGAGCAGCCAGGAAGACAGGAATCCAAAGGACAGGTAAGAACAACTTTAGGGAAGTGGGAAAGAAAAAAATATAACAATAAAAAAAAAAAAAAAAAAAGAATAATCGAAATATCGAATTTATATCACTATATTCGAAATATTCGCGAATTAGCGAAGTGCCGATATTCGCGAAAAAAAAATTGATATTCGAATATTCGCGCTCAACACTAAGTGTGGAGTAGCTGGTCCATAACACTTAGGGATGGCATAGAAACAGAGCTATGCTCAGCTGGAGAACTGCAAGGCTCAGCAGGATGTCCGTTTCCCAGTTCGTCAGCCTCAGCCTGGGAGGGGTTATCCAACTCAGTGGCATCTGAGTTTCCTCCATCCAATAACTCCTGGGCCTTCAGCATACCTCGTGTTTGAGGGCCCTGTGGTGCACTCATTGTTGCCAAATAAAAGAAAGGAAAGAAAAACAAAGAGGGGTTGGGGTACACTTCCAGCTGCTATGTATGTATAAACAAAAAATGCACTGTGTCTCTTTCTTAAAACACGGTTAGGTTTTTTCAGTGTGAGGCTAATCGCTTAAACCACTCACTGACGCTCTAAGCAAGCTGCAATCCCACTTAGCTGCCACCAATTCTGTCACGACCACGCCCGTTTAAATCAGACTTCCGACCACCAGGACGCCCCAGCGTGGAGAAAAGCCCAACCGAGGGTGGACCGCGACAGGGGGGAGATTCAGAATTACCCAAACAGTCAATCCTGCACCCCCCTTATTTTCTGCTGCCACCACGTTCGTGAGTGAACGACTCTATAATTGTAGGGATAGGGGTTCGGACCACTCACAGATCAGCCCCACTATCACGCTACAAGCTAACCCAGTCGAGTCATAAAACAGTTATGTCTCTAATATCAGTCTACTATAAAACAGGTAGGTCTCTTCAGGGCGTACGAGTACTTTGTTGCAGTGGAGCTTAGAGCAATAAGAGAGAGACAATTTAAAAGATATGAAAATATCTTTTACTATAAGTAACACAGAAGTGAAACAAACAATGAATACAAAAATTTACAGAAAAATATTACAATAGCAAGCTGGAATCATGTGGAAAATAAACAGGGATAAAAAGAGAAAAACTATCTTGGATTTTGCCTATGCAAAATGCAGGCACAAACTTACGTTTCAACGGACAGCCTATCGGCGATGTGACCACAGGGCGAAATGCTCACCTCTCCCATTGCGCACTGACCCTTATGCCCCATTCTGTGGGAGGGTAAGGGGGGTTGACCCAGCCAATCGCTGGCCAAGGGCTGCATGGTGGGTGTTCCTGAAGGAGGGTTTTGGGAGGGCTTATTCGCCCCTCCCTGCTGCTGGCCAGGCCACTTTTCCCTAATTTTACAAAAGAGGCCCATAACTTTGCCGGTGTAATAAATATGAAAAACCGGGCACTTGTGCGGGGTTCCCCATGAATTTATGGACGATTCTATGGGTGACACCCCACCTCTCTCCTCTCCAGGTGACTAGTAACCCATTTCCCAGTCTGGGAAGACCCCAGAGCTGCCAAGTTTGGACTCTCCTGGTTCTTTTGGGTGAGAGGTGCACTTTGAGGGTACCTACATTTTTGGGTCATAATTCCATATAGCCCCAATATGCTTTTTGGGGTTCTCAGAGCACGGTTCACATGTCACTCCTATGCGCTCTCCCCTCCCAGCTATCTTTGCTTCTGATGTGTAAATTGAGCAGGCTGCAAAGAAGGGCCAACTAGCATGTGTTTAGCTCTCATGGTTTCAAGGTAGGCAGGAGATGCATGGGCTGGGGTCTGTCCTTAGAAGCTTTCCAAGGTGTGAGGTGATCTCAGCAGGGGGTGATTAGAGTCTGTGGTCTCCAAAGGGCTACAGGAACGACCATATATGGACGTCCTGTTCCCAGATTAGACGTGGTTAATTTTCTAAACTGACAGTCATTTTTTAATAAGATCCGGACAGGGACGTGACATCGCGTCACATACCTTCTTCCACAAAATACTGATTGAGGGGTGCTATTGCTATATACCTTCTTCCACAAAATACTGATTGAGAAGTGCCATATACCTGTATCCGCCAAATACTGATTGAGGGGTGCCATATAACTTCTTACACAAAATACTGATTGAGGGGTGCTATTGCTATATACCTTCTTCCACCAAATACTGATTGAAGGCTGCAATACACCTGCTTCCACAAAATACTGATTGAGGGGTGCAATATACCTGTTTCCCGCCAAATACTGATTGAGGGGTGCTATATACCTGTTTCCGCCAAATACTGATTGAGGGGTGCCATATACCTTCTCACACAAAATACTGATTGAGGGGTGCAATTGCTATATACCTTCTTACACCAAATACTGATTCAGGGCTCTGATACATCTGCTTCCACAAAATACTGATTGAGGGGTGCCATATACCTGTTTCCACCAAATACTGATTGAGGGGTGCTGTATACCTGTTTCCGCAAAAATACTGATTGAGGGGTGCCATAAACCTTCTTCCACTAAATACTGATTGAGGGGTGCTATTGCTATATACCTTTTTCTACCAAATACTGATTGAGGGCTGCGATACACCTGCTTTTACAAAATACTGATTGGGGGTGCATTATACCTTTTTCAGACAAAAACTGATTGAGGGGTGCCATATACCTTCTTCCACTAAATACTGATTGAGGGGTGCTATTGCTATTTACCTTCTTCCACCAAATACAGATTAAAGGCTACAATACACCTGCTTCCACAAAATACTGATTGAGGGGTGCCATATACCTTCTTCCACTAAATACTGATTGAGGGGTGCTATTGCTATATACCTTCTTCCAGCAAATACTGATTGAGGGCTGCAATACACCTGCTTCCACAAAATACTGATTGAGGGGTGCCATATACCTTCTTCCACTAAATACTGATTGAGGGGTGCTATTGCTATATACCTTCTTCCAGCAAATACTGATTGAGGGCTGCAATACACCTGCTTCCACAAAATACTGATTGAGGGGTGCCATATACCTGTTTCCGCCAAAAACTGATTGAGAGGTGCTATATACCTGTATCCGCCAAATACTGATTGAGGGATGCCATACACCTTCTTCCACAAAATACTGATTGAGGAGTGCTATTGATATATACATTTTTCCACCATATACTGATTCAGTGCTGCGATATACCTTCTTCCACAAATACTGCTCTTCTCTTTGGACTTAGGCAGAGGGTCATTTAGAAAATGACAGTCAGAGGAAGAGGCAGACCGTTGCACCGGGATGGTAGGGATCGGGCAGGTGCACCAGGTTAGAGCATAAGTGGGAAGTTGGATAAGGTGCATGAGATAACTTCAAAGGGTGCACCAGAGTTGGTCGAGTGGATCACTCAGCCTTCCGTTTCTGCACCCTCCTCATCCTCTGTATCTGCACCCTTCCCACTCTCTGCTTTGCGCGCCCCCCAAGACACCACCACACCACCATCACCACCACCATAGACCCTCCACTCGAGTCAGAGGAATTATTTTCCCATCCATTGCCAGACCTTACCGATGCGCAGCAATTCTTGGCATCGGATGAGGAAGAGGAGGTAGCAACATCCTCCACTCAGTGGTCTGACGACAGTACCCAGATCAGCCCTAGGAGGGTGGTCCCCGCTGTTGCTGTCTACTCTGAGATCTCTACTGTCAGTGGTGGTGAAGATGACGATGATGACGTGTCGATGAACGTTACGTGGGTGCTCACAAGAGAGGAAGAGGAAGGGAGTTCAGAGGGAGAGACGGAGCAGCAGATAGAGAGGAGAAGGAACAGAAGCAGGAGGGATCCCTGGTGTTGTTCGTGGCTTGGGGGAGGAGACCGGGAACGACATTCTCCTGTGCGATGAGCAGGAGTCAGGGCGCTCCACCACTTCCAATTTAGTGCAAATGGGGGCCTTCATGCTTCAGTATTTGAAGAGGGACCCCTGTATAAAAAGAGAGATGCTGTATTTTGCTGTTGCAGGTACTGGCAGAGGAATTTCCACCCATAGCGAAACAGGTGCGGGTACCAATCCTACCCAGCCTGCAAAAAGATGGCGTTTTGAAGATGTGTTGGTCACTTCGGACATGAGATTATTCTTGCAGTCAACCCATTGACATCCGCTCTCCAGATCCAGCCTCATTGAACGCCTAGACCGACAGGTGTCAGACTACCTCGGGAAAACGGCTGATGTGGACGTTCTGAGAAGCGAGGAACCCCTTGACTACTGGGTTTGCAGGATTGACCTGTGGTCAGAGCTGGCACAATTTACCATGGAACTCTTGGCTTGTACCTTGTCGAGTGTACTGTCCGAAAGGACATTCAGCGCAGCAGGGGGGATCGTGACCGATACCAGTGTGGAAGACCTCACATTTTTAAAAATTAATGAGGCATGGATCTCGGAGAAATTCAACAACTGTGATGACCACGTGTAATTGAATTTCCTCATGCCAGCCCACACATATCCGCCACCACTCATAACAAAGAATGGTCCTTGCCTTATGTATTTTTTTTTTATCTCTAGCCACATAAACACACCCTTGTCTCACTTCTCTGCCTCTCATTATGGTGCCGTATGAACCGCATTCACCATAAGGATGTATTTCTATATAATAACATAGATGTATTTCTATATAATAAATATACCTAATTGTATTATTATCAGGGGGTAGGGCTAATATCTTTATATTATATAGATTCTAGTGTATTATGCTGTGCCCTGTATTTCCCAGTAGAAAATGATCCTTGGGAAACACAGTCCGCATCCCTGACCACCAGGACCAGTTAGCGCTCTGTCAGTACATGGCGGCCTCTCCCCCCATCCCGCCACGCTGCTCTGCTGTGTACTGGTGCTTATTCTGAAACTAGTGCTGGGTTCACATCCTATTTTGGCCATCCATTTAATGCATGCCAAAAATGTATGCGTTAAGAGATGCCTCAGACTGATGCCATACAGTGGTGTCTGTTCCATGGTAGAAAAAAATTTACATTAACGTATGCATTTTTTTATTGGACTCTGCAGGATACAAAAACATGGAGTGCTGCACATTTGTATACAAACTGATAGGAAATAAAATATTTTTAGGCTGCAGTAGGGCACATTTTTGAGAGTTTCCCATTAAGACTATTAAAAATGGTCCCTGATAAAAATACATAATTTTTGTGGGAATTTTTGCCAATGATCCCCCTCTGGTATATCACTGTCCATGTTGTGCGACTATTTGTGTACTTGTAGTGTTTGCTGGCTGCAAATATGACCTGAAGGTTTTTCTTGTTTGCTGCCATTAAAGTGAATTGGGCCTGCCGCAAACGCGCGATTCGCAAACATTTGATCGCGAACTCGCGTTCACGAATCGTGCCGGCCGATGTTTGTCCATCACTAGTTCTGTAGACATCTATGTGTAATCAGTTGATAATGGTGTAAAAGGAGTGTGCTTCCTCTTGATGCTAACATCGAGTTCACACTTAAGTTATTTGGTCAGTTTTGGCCCCATAACTGCCCAAATAAGTGAAGTGTGCAGTGATACTAAGAGCGACACCTGTCATCTGCGTGTCATACTGACTCACAGTATAGTTTCACTACCACAGCAGACTCCCTATGCGTGTTACTGTAAGGCACAGTGTTCTACACCACTATACAGTTTCTATGCAGCCAGGAAATAGCAGTTTTTTAACGTGACCACCACAAAAAAATTCGGATCAAATTGCATTTTTTCGTAAAATTCGGCTAACTGACCGAATCAAATTTTTTAGAAATTTGCTCATCTCTATTAGTGATACACTACGGCCAACAGACAGTTGACTGGGCCCTCCAAAGGAACGGGTAGTGGCAAAAATTATACGGTAGCCAGCACAACAAGGGGTGGTGGTAGCAGCAGCAACAGGCCGTAGATGCCGCCGTCACCAGCAGTCGTGTTTTGACCAACAATCCAGCTGTACTGGAATGATTGTCTCACTCTCCACAATCATCTCAAGTAACAACAGATACATACAGGCAGCGCTATAAGGTTTCTCTAACACCTCGCTTAGTTGGCATAGCACAGGAACTGCCTCTATGCACTCATCCTGTCCTGAACCTGCCTCTTGCACTTGATGTTCCATCTTTTAGCCAAGTAATGTTTAGATTTCCGGGAATTGAATCTCATTACGGTCCGTGATCCGTTTCCCCTTCCTTTGATTTCTGATCTATTTGATCAAATTGTCGGAGCCAAGGTGTTCTCCAAGTTGGATTTAAGAGGAGCTTATAATCTGATCAGAATTAAGGAAGGAGATGAGTGGAAAACGATCTTCAATACACCCGAAGGTCATTTCGAGAATCTTTTCATGCCCTTTGGTTTAACTAATGCGCCAGCGGTCTTTCAGCGATTTGTCAATGATATTTTCCATCATTTAGTGAGAAGGTTCATTGTTATTTACCTTGATGATATACTAATTTACTCACCCGATTTGGAGACCCATCAGGATCACATGAGACAGGTGTTGTCGATCCTTCGGGAGAATAAATTGTATGCAAAATTGGAAAAATGTGTTTGCTGTCCAGAGCTACCGTTTTTAGGATACCTGCTTTCTGACTCTGGTTTTCATATGGACCCTGAAAAGGTCCGGGCAGTACTGGAATGTGACCAGCCTGAGAATCTGAAAGCTCTGATGCGGTTTTTGGGTTTTACCAATTACTACAGAAAATTCATCTTGAATTATTCCCTTATTGTAAAACCTTTGACAGATATGACTTAAAAAGGCGCCGACTTTTCTATCTGGTCGGAAAGAAATGTTTTGTGCCCAGCTCGGTGCTCAGACCTCGCCTGGTTGCTGGGGGAACTGGGGACGCCGGCAGCGTGGAGGAGACATGCACGGCCGGTCTGTCCCGCCCCCTATCACCAAGGAGACGAGGATACTGGGCACGTCCTCGCTCCTGAACAGAAACGGGACGCTGACGGCGTCTTGTGAAAGTACCCCTCCTTTTATGCAGGGCCACCGGACCCAAGACTTCAGGCAACGGCCTTTCAGGGTGTTCTAAATGAAATTTTCAAACAAGTCTAGGAGCATGAACCTCCCTAGCAGGTATCCAAGATCTCTCTTCAGGTCCATACCCCTTCCAGTGAATCAGTTACTGCAAGGAATTACACACATTCCTGACATCCACTATTTTAGACACCACATATTCAACAGCATCATTAACAAGAACTGGCGGAGGCAAGGCTTTCGATGGTACTACCGGTTCAAAATATTTTTTAAGTAGAGATTTATGGAACACATTATGAATAGTGTTGAGCGTGAATATTCGCATAGCAAATATTAATCACGAATATCGCAACTTTGATAATTCGAGAATATTGTGAATATAGTGCTATATACGGTATTCGTTATATCGAATATTCGTCATTTTCTCCATCTGAACACATGATTCCTTCCTGCTTAAAATGCTTGTGGGCCAATGACTCTTTGGCCCACAAGCAAGAAGCAGGGAGGAATCAAGAGTTTAGATGGTAAAAAATGACGAAGATTCTAAAAAACTAATATATAGCACTATAACGCATATATTCGTTTTATAGAATATTCTCCCCCCCCCCCCCCCAATTAGTACAGTTATTGCCCTTTGGCATACTCCTCCCCGACAAGCAACCCTGTCACCATGGGAACACCTGGTGGTTAGAATATACCATCGGATCTGAGTTTTCACAATCTAACTCAGATCCGATGGTATAGTCTAACCACCACGTGTTCCCATGGTGACGGGGACGCTTGAAGTTAGAATATACCGCCAGGACGCTGTGAGCCGCGCAATTAACCCCCACAGGTGCGGGTTAATTGCGCTGATCACAGTGCCCTGTGCACCTTCCCCCCCACCTCTCCAGTATTAAAATAATTGGTGGCCAGTGCGCCCCCCTCCCCAGTATTAAAATAATAGGTGGCCAGTGCGCCCTAACCCCCCTCCCCCAGTATTAAAATCATTGGTGGCAGTGACCACAGGGTCCCCCTCACCCCCTGGAAGTGGCCACAGGGTCCCCCTTCCTCCTCCTCCGTCATTGGTGGCAGCAGGCAGTTTTCACTCAGCAGCATTTACTTTCCTACGGGGCTCTCCTCCTTCTGAGAACTCACAGGTCTATGCGCCGCATAAGCCTTCAGCAATGTGCTGCATAGACCTGTGAGTTCTCAGAAGGAGAAGAACCCCACAGGTAAGTAAATGCTGCTGAGTGATTAACTAACCATGGCAGCCAGGACTTCAGTAGCGTCCTGGCTGCCATGGTAACCAATCAATGCCCGGCCATTACACTGGGACTCGATCGGAACTGCCTGCTGCCACCAATGACGGGGGGAAGGGGGACCATGGGAACGCCTGGTGGTTAGAATATACCATCGGATCTGAGTTTTCACGATCTAACTCAGATCCGATGGTATATTCTAACCACCAGGCGTTCCCATGGTGACGAAGACGCTTGTCGGGGAGGAGTATGCCGAAGGGCAATAACTGTACTAATTGGGGGGAAAAAATGAATATTCTCAAAAAACTAATATATGTGATATAGTGCTATATATTATTTTTTTTATATTTGTCATATTGTAAGACAAGAATATTTAGCAACATAGCGAATATTCGTAAATTACACATATAGACTGAAATTTCAATAATGTAGTGCTAAAATCTTTTTTTTTTGTCAAATTTTTTTGGTCTCTTAATGATTCAGAAAGAGACAAAAAAAATTGACAAAAAAAATTGATTATAGCACTACATTAGTGAAATTTCAGTCTATATGTGTATTTTACGAATATTCACTATATTGCTATAACTTCACAAGAATATATAGCAATATGGCGAATATTTGTAAAATACACAAAATCGCAATACGCGATTAATAAAATCGCATATTATTTGCGATAATGACGAATATTCGATTTTGACGAATATAAGACGAATATTCAATCGAATATTTGCGAAATATTGCAAAATCGAATATGGCACCTCCCGCTCATCACTAATTATGAATGTGGAATGACTCGGGCAGCTCCAACCTAAACGATACCGGGTTAATCACCTCCGTGATCTTAAATGGTCCAGTAAAAAGAGGAGCAAACTTTTTTGAATCTACCTTGAGAGAGAGATTTTTGGAGGACAACCATACCTTATCCCCAACCTGAAAATTCACCCCCCTTGAACGTCTCCTATTGGCCTTGAGTTTCTGAGAACTATGAGCCTTTTCTAGGTTCGATTGAACCCGGGCCCAAACTGTGCACAGTTCAGAGGAGAGCCTATTCGCCTCAAGGTTAGAGGAGGAGACGGATGACCCAGAATGAAAACGGGGATGGAAACCATGGTTACAAAAGAAAGGTGAAACCCCAGCAGAAGAATTAATACGGTTATTTAAAGCAAATTCAGCCAATGGAAGAAATTTCATCCATAATTGCTGGTCATCAGCAACATACAACCTCAAGAATTTTTCCACAGACTGATTAAGGCGTTCAGTCTGCCCATTACTCTCAGGGTGGTAGGCGGAGGAAAAAGACAATGAAATTTGACATTTTTGACAGAAGGCCCTCCAGAATTTGGACACAAACTGCACACCCCTGTCAGAAACAATATTTTCCGGGATACCATGCAATCGAACAATTTCTTTCACAAAAATAGATGCCAGGGTTTTGGCATTCGAGAGTTTAGACAGGGAAATGAAATGGACCATCTTGCTAAAACTATTGACCACTACCCAAACCACAGTCTTACCCTCCGCTGGCAGTAGGTCAGTTATAAAGTCCATAGAGATATGGGACCAGGGTCTACTGGGAATGGGTAGGGGTCGTAGGTTACCAGCAGGGAGAGTCCTAGGTGTCTTGGACCTGGCACAAACCTCACAGGCTGACGCGTAAGATTTAACGTCTCTAGTTAGATTGGGCCACTAATAAGACCTAGAAACCAGATGCTTAGTGCCCTCAAAACCCAGATGTCCACAAAGGGCAGAATCACGACACTCACCCAACAGCTGGAAATTGTACGGGAACAACCAATTTATCTGTTGGGGTGGATACCGGTGCCAGATGTTGTTCAGCCTTGATGCAAGCGAGATATCCTGGGTAAGAGCTGCTATGAAGATATTTGCTGGTAGGATGGATTCAGGTGGTGCCTCAGTAGGTTGAAAAGCATGGAAGCTGCGAGATAATGCGTTTGCCTTCACATTTTTACTTCCCGGTCTGAACGTAATGGAAAAAACAAAACGATTAAAAAACAGAGCCCATCTGGCTTGAAAGGGATTCAACCTCTTAGCAGACTCGAGAAACATAAGGTTTTTATGGTCAGTGATAACAGTAACACAATGCCTTGCCCCCTCCAGAAAATGCCTCCACTCCTCAAATGCCCATTTAATGGCCAGCAGCTCCCTATTCCCTATGTCGTAGTTTCTCTCCATGGGAGAGAATTTCGTGGAAAAGAAGGCACACAGTCTCAGGTTAGTGAGTCTAGCAGGACCTTGTGAAAGGACTGCTCCTTAGAGATGTCCCAAACTATTCGCCAGCTAACATCGCTTGTTCTTGTTCGCCGCGGCGGGCGAACATATGCGATGTTCGATCCGCCCCCTATACGTCATCATTGAGCAAACTTTGACCCTGAACCTCACACGTCGTGGTCGTGGTGCTGTGATTTCCTTTGGCCCCTAGAATAATGCCCAGTGTTCAGAGGCCACGTACCCTGAACTCGAAAAGTTCTGAGGACAAAGTTGGCTGGCTTACACAGGACACCCAATCTTCTACAGCTTCCACTCGAAACCTTGACTCACCATCCTCCTCCAGCTCAGCTTCTGGCACCTCTCAAGTTACCACTCGCCCGCCCGCCGCCACCACCAACACTAGCACCACAGCACCACTTGATCTGTCAGAGGAGTTATTTACACATCAGTTGGAAGAAATAAGTGATGCGCAACCATTATTGCCAGAGGATGTAGATAACAGGGATAGGTCTCAGTCAGGCAGCATTACACACATGGACGTACGGTGTGATGATGATGATGTTGTACCCGCTGCTGCTTCCTTTGCTGAGTTGTCAGATACAAGTGAAGCGGTTGATGATGAAGATGTGTCCGTGGATGTCACATGGGTGCCCGCTCGAAGAGAAAAACAGGGGAAAGTTCAGATGGGGAGACAGAGGAGGAGGAGACGAGTTGGAAGCAGGGGGAGGTCGTCGCAAGGAGCTAGTGGCACAGTTAGACAGCATGTATTGGCACCCAGTGTCAGCCAGACAGCACGCCAATCAACGCATGCTGTTGCCACCACCAGAATGCCGTCATTGCAGAGCTCAGCAGTGTGGCATTTTTTTTTGTGTGTCTGCCTCTGATAACAGCGATGCCATTTGCAACCTGTGCCAAAATAAACAGAGTCGTGGGAAGTCCAACACCCACCTCGGTACAATTGCTTTGCGATGGCACATGATCTCACATCACAAACGCCTATGGGATCAACACATGATGAGTACAAGCAGCTCAGAAACTCAAAGCCACCATCCTCCTCCTGGTCCAGCATCTTCAGCCACGTCAACCACTGCTGTCCTCTTGCCCCCTCTCAACCACCCGCCACTCTGCTCTCACCTTCAGCAGTTCCTGCTCATCTGCCCACAGTCAGGTGTCTGTCAAGGAAATGTTTGAGCGTAAGAAGCCAATGTCACAGAGTCACCCCCTTGCCCGGCGTCTGAAAGTTGGCTTGTCGGAACTCTTAGCCCGCCAGCTTTTACCATACAAGCTGGTGGAGTCTGAGGCCTTCAAAAAATTTGTAGCTATTGGGACACCGCAGTGTCCGATATTTAGTGGCGAAACAACATGCCAGTGAGGCGCTTGATTTGCGACAGCCCGACACGTTGGAATTCAACACTCCTAATGTTCGACCGCCTGCTCCAACAAGAAAAAGCCGTCAATGAGTATTTGTATGACCGGGGTGCTAGGACAGCCTCTGCAGAGCTGGGTATTTTTTTGCCACGTTACTGGACGCTCATGCGCAATGCCTGTAGGCTCATGCATCCTTTTGAAGAGGTGACAAACCTAGTCAGTCGCACCGAAGGCACCATCAGCGACATCATCCCATTTTTTTTCTTCCTGGAGCTTGCCCTGTGAAGAGTGCTGGATCAGGCCGTAGATGAGCGTGAAGAGGAAGAGATGTGGTCACCATCACCACCAGAAACAGCCTTATCATCATCGCTTGATGGACCTGCGGCAACGCTGGAAGAGGAGTCTGAGGAAGAGGAGTCAGAGGAGGAATGTGGCTTTGAGGAGGAGGAAGACCAACCACAGCAGGCATCCCAGGGTTCTCGTTGTTGTCACCTATCTGGGACCCGTGGTGTTGTACGTGGCTGGGGGGAAGAACAGACCTTCAATGAGATCAGTGAGGATGAGGAACGGGACATGAGTTGCTCGGCATCCAACCTTGTGCAAATGGGGTCTTTCATGCTGTCATGCCTGTTGAGGGACCCTCGTATAAAAAGGCTGAAGGAGAACGACCTGTACTGGGTGGCCACGCTACTAGACCCCCAGTATAAGCAGAAAGTGGCTGAAATGTTACCGAATTACCGGAAGTCGGAAAGGATGCAGCAGTTCCAAAACAAGATAAAAAGTATGCTTTACACAGCTTATAAGGAGGATGTCACAGCACAACGGGAATCTAACAGGGGAAGAGGTGAAAGTAATCCTCCTCCTACCACGACCACGCCGGCAAGGACAGGACGCTTTACAGACGTGTTTTTGATGGAGGACATGCTGAGCTCGACCGACAGGTAGCAGACTACCTCGAGTTAACTGCAAATATCGACACTCTGAGGAGCGATGAACGCCTTCACTACTGGGTGTGCAGGCTTGACCTGTGGCCTGAGCTATCCCAATTTGTGATAGAACTTCTGGCCTGCCCCGCTTCAAGTGTCCTGTCAGAAAGGACCTTCAGTGCAGCAGGAGGTATTGTCACTAAGAAGAGAAGTCGCCTAGGTCAAAAAAGTCTAGATTACCTCACCTTTATTAAGATGAATGAGGCATAGATCCAGAAGGGACTGACAGTGGGGGATGCATTTGACTAAAAAAGGCCTGATGAGACGCCTTTGGCTAAAAATGGTCCACACGCTGCTGTATTTAATCTCTGCATGCCGGATGACTTGCGTGACTTCTCCGCCACCAACTAGGGTTCAAGCCGCAATGTTTTAGTGCACTTTTTGCCTGGAAAACATACATTTTTCCAGCTGCAACAATACCAAATTTTTCAGGCATGTTGTAGATGCCTAATTTTTCTGGCCTCTGGTGCTGGACTGTGGCTGCAAAAACAAAACAAACAAAAAAAGGCACATACATGTGTCAATTCCCCTTGTGATCTTTACCTTGTTGTGGTGAAGGGGCTTGCGTATCACAATGAAGCGATCACCTCTATGAGTGTGTTGGCAATGTTGGCACACCCCAGATGATAAGGTCGCTTCATTGTGAACAGACCAAAAACAATCGGCTGGATAATTTTGCATAGAAAAAACAATAATTTTCTTTGTGATCATCTAAGGTTATCATTAAAGCCTACTAGGCCAACAATGGGCCCACACTGCAGAATCATTGTTTTCTGGGTCACTTAACTGTCACTGAACTACCTCAGCACGACCATAGACTTTGAAAAACCGCCATCGCCTGCAATCTCCCAAACGTGCGCATGAGCACAGTCATCACTACACCAAGATTGACGCATAGAGGAATGAATAAAATTTCTGTCATGAGTGTGTCAACTATTGAGAACTCTTTGCGGTTGTCTAAAATCTATTCGATACACGTCCCCTGATAGGGGACGTAACAGGGATTAAACTGATAAGAATAGTACTACTTAACACACCACTCATATAGGGTGGCACAGTACATTGCACGGCTCACGCACAGTGCCCCAATCTGGAAGTAAGAGGACCGACCAACCATCTTTTTCCATCTCCCTGTGTCACTACCAGAGCTTTGAGACGTTCTCACAGCTCTGTTTCTCCACCCCTGTGATGATGTCACTACCAGAGCTTGGAGGAGTTCTCACTGCTCTGTTTCTCTGCCCCTGGGATGAGGTCATTACTTTCTGTTTCCTTCCTTCCAGCTGTTCCTCCTATGTTTGATTTCTCTGTCTTTAAATCACCCCTCCTCCTTTTGTAGAGTGTGGATTATATTTCTCATTTGAGTTGTAGCTCTTGCTTGAGTATCTTCACTTGTATGCTATCTTTTCACTGGACCTTTGTTCTGCTGCAGCAAGTACTCCGGATATTGCCACCTGTCTTTGGATCCGTCTTCTCTGCTGCCGCAGCACCTTCAGCTAAGTGTGCAGACATTGTAGTGTATCTGTTTGTTTTCTGACCGGATCCGAGGCGACCACGGTTCCCTCCATATACTGAGCAGGGCACCGGTGGCCGTGCCCCTTCCACTATTGTAGGGGTTACAGTGGTCATCAGTCTTAGGTACGCAGGCATGCCTCGTTCCACCATTAGGATCCGGGTATGTGCTTAGCAGCATAGGGAAAGCTTTGAGGGTCTGACAGGGGTCACCCTTTATCCTCCCTAGTTTGGGTCCGGTCAGTGGCTCTATTTTCTGTGTATGCTCTAGTTGCTCACTTACAGCCGTGACATTATAATCCACCAAAACCGTCTCTTTTGACATGGATCCGCTTTCTGGCCTGGTTGACCGCATGCAGGGTCTTTCTTTGGAGGTAGCGGATCTCCGTCAATCTATGACTCAAGCATTGGGCTCTGCTCCGGCCCATGGAGTTTGTTGCGAGCCAAAGGTCTCACTTCCGGAAACGTTCTCCGGGGGCAGTGAGAATTTAGTTCGCTTCAGAGAGGCATGCAAACTCCATTTTTGCTTGTGTCCCCATTCCTCTGGTAATGAAGAGCAGAGGGTGAGGATTGCCATCTCCCTGCTCAGGGGTAATGCTCAGACTTGGGCATTTTTGCTGCCATCAGGGGATCCCTCCCTTCGATCCGTGGAAAGATTTTTTGTGGCCCTGGGGCAGATATATGATGACCCGGATCGTGTTGCGCTGGCCGAATCTAACTTACGTTTTTTATGCCAGAACAAACTGTCTGCTGAGTTTTATTGTTCTGAATTTCGGAGATGGGCAGCTGATTCAGG
Organism: Bufo bufo; assembly: GCF_905171765.1. Taxonomy (NCBI): domain Eukaryota; kingdom Metazoa; phylum Chordata; class Amphibia; order Anura; family Bufonidae; genus Bufo; species Bufo bufo. Next base: position 297,985,995 of record NC_053393.1, read on the forward strand.
TTGGAATGATGCTGCACTCCGGAGTCAGTTCTGTCATGGTCTCTCAGAGAGATTGAAAGATGCGTTTGCTTTCCATGAGAGACCAACGTCCTTAGAATCTGCCATGTCATTGGCGGTACGCCTTGACAGGTGTCTAAGAGAAAGAGACGAGACCTCTCTGTCCAGCCATTGTCAGTCTAGGGGCAGTGGTGCGGACTCATTCAGTGTGCAAGGGCCTCATCCTGTATCGGTCCCCTCTGAGGAGGAGCTCATGCAGCTAGGTCGACTTGCCCCTGATAAAAGAGGATTTAGTCCTCAGAGTATGGTGTGTTTTTGTTGTGGGGGCATAGGTCATTTGGCAAATGTTTGTCCGTCTAGGAGATTCTTGAACTGTACTAAGAGCGATAATAAGAGAAAAACCTCAAAAGGTAAATCATCAAACTCTGCTTCATCTGATACTTTGGGCAAAGTTGATGTAGGAATTGATGCTTTTCCTCTGACCTGCAGTTCCCGTTTTCTCCTGTCTGCCAGGGTGGCGCTAGAGAGCAAAGTCATTTCTTGTGAGATTTTTGTCGATAGTGGAGCGGCCGTCAATCTTATTGACACTCAATTTGTAGCCATGCATGGTTTTCAGGTTTGTACATTAGAAAAGGATATACCTGTTTTTGCTATTGACTCTGCTCCACTCTCACAGAGATCTCTGAAGGGCATTGTTCACAATATCCGGTTGGCTGTGGGTGACACTCATGTGGAGGATATATCTTGTTTTGTCCTTAACGGATTGCCTTCTCCTCTAGTTTTGGGGTTACCCTGGCTCACTAGACATGACCCCACTATTGATTGGCAAGGAAGGCAAATAAATGAGTGGAGTGACTTTTGTAGAGAGAATTGTCTCACAGCGACTTTTGCAGAGGTGTCTACTAAAACTGTGCCATCATTTCTCTCTGATTTCTCGGACGTGTTTTCCGACAGCGGTGTTCAGGAGCTACCTCCTCACCGGGAGTTTGACTGTCCCATTAACCTCATTCCCGGCGCCAAGCTGCCAAAAGCACGCCTCTACAATCTCTCACAACCGGAAAGAATCGCAATGCGAACCTATATCTCCGAGAGTCTCGATAAGGGGCATATTCGTCCCTCAAAATCACCTGTTGCCGCTGGTTTTTTTTTTGTTAAAAAAAAAGATGGCTCTCTGAGACCTTGCCTAGATTTTAGGGAGCTGAACCGTATCACGATTCGCGATCCCTATCCCCTTCCTCTGATCTCGGACCTCTTCAACCAAATTGTTGGGGCCAAGGTTTTTTCCAAATTGGATTTGAGAGGCGCGTACAACCTAGTCAGGGTCAGAGAGGGGGATGAATGGAAAACGGCCTTTAATACCCCTAACGGGCATTTCGAGAATCTCGTTATGCCTTTCGGCCTGATGAATGCTCCGGCCGTCTTTCAGCATTTTGTTAACAGTATTTTCTACCATTTAATGGGGAAATTTGTATTGGTGTATCTTGATGATATTTTGATTTTTTTCCCCTGATGTTCAGACCCATCAGGATCATCTTTTTCAGGTTCTGCAGATTCTGCGGGAAAATAAATTGTACGCCAAGCTGGAGAAATGTGTTTTTATGGTATCAGAGATTCAATTTCTGGGTTTTCTCCTCTCTGCTTCTGGTTTTCGCATGGATCCGGAGAAGGTCCGTGCTGTACTTGAGTGGGAGCTTCCCGAGAATCAGAAGGCATTGATGCGCTTTCTGGGTTTTGCGAACTATTACAGAAAGTTCATTTTGAATTATTCCTCTGTTGTCAAACCCCTCACTGACATGACAAAAAAGGGGGCGGATTTTTCCTCTTAATCGGAGGAGGCGCTTGCAGCTTTTTCTAAGATTAAAGAGTTTTGCGTCTGCTCCCGTCTTGGTGCATCCCGATGTTTCCTTACCTTTTATTGTTGAGGTGGATGCTTCCGAGGTGGGTGCGGTTTTGTCCCAGGGCCCTTCTCCTGCCAAATGGCAACCCTGTGCCTTTTTCTCTAAAAAACTCTCCCCGGCAGAGAAAAACTATGATGTGGGAGATAGGGAGTTGTTGGCCATCAAGTTGGCTTTCGAGGAATGGCGCCATTGGTTGGAGGGGGCCAGGCACCCTATCACCGTTTTTACCGACCATAAGAATCTGGCATACTTGGAGTCGGCCAGGCGTATGAATCCGAGACAGGCCAGATGGTCTCTGTTCTTCTCCAGATTCAATTTTGTCGTTACATTCCGCCCTGGGATCAAAAATATGAAGGCTGATGCTCTCTCTCGCTGTTTTCCGGGAGGAGGAAACTCAGAGGACCCGGGTCCCATTTTGGCGGAGGGGGTAGTTGTTTCTGCTCTATATTCTGATTTGGAGGCCGAGGTCCAGGCTGCCCAGACTGAGGCACCTGCCCGTTGTCCTTCTGGGAAGTTGTTTGTGCCTCCTGAGCTACGTCACAAACTCTTTAAGGAGCATCATGATACTGTTCTTGCTGGTCACCCCGGGAGTAGAGCCACGGTAGATCTCATTGCTCGGAGATTTTGGTGGCCGGCTCTTCGTAAGTCGGTGGAGGGTTTTGTGGCTGCTTGTGAGACGTGCGCTCGCGCTAAGGTCCCTCGTTCACGGCCTTCAGGTTCCCTTCTCCCGTTACCCATACCTTCCCGTCCTTGGACACACCTGTCCATGGACTTTATCACGGATCTTCCTCGTTCCTCAGGGAAGTCGGTGATCCTGGTGGTGGTGGACCGTTTTAGCAAGATGGCTCATTTCGTACCTTTCCCTGGTTTACCCAATGCTAAAACGTTGGCGCAAGCTTTTGTCGACCATATTGTTAAGTTGCATGGCATTCCCTCTGATATTGTTTCCGATAGAGGCACGCAGTTTGTGTCCAGATTCTGGAAGGCTTTCTGTTCTCGCCTGGGGGTTCGGCTGTCCTTCTCTTCTGCTTTTCACCCGCAGTCGAATGGTCAGACTGAGCGCCTCAATCAGAATCTGGAGACATATTTGGGCTGTTTTGTGGCAGAGAATCAGGAGGATTGGTGTTCATTTCTCCCTCTTGCTGAGTTTGCTCTGAACAACCGTCGTCAGGAATCTTCTGATAAGTCACCATTCTTTGGTGCATATGGGTTCCATCCGCAGTTTGGGACATTCTCGGGAGGGGCTCCTTCTGGTTTACCTGAGGAGGAGAGATTTTCCTCGTCTTTGTCTACCATTTGGCAAAAGATTCAGAGTAATCTTAAAAAGATGAGTGAGAAGTATAAGCGTGTGGCTGATAAGAGATGTGTGCCTGGTCCGGACCTGAATGTGGGTGATCTGGTGTGTTTGTCTACAAGAAATATTAAACTGAAGGTTCCCTCCTGGAAATTGGGTCCCAAGTTTATTGGGCCTTATAAAATCTTGTCAGTCATCAATCCTGTTGCCTTCCGTCTTGATCTTCCACGGGTTTGGAAGATACATAATGTATTTCACAGATCTCTCTTAAAACCATATGTCCAGCCCACGGTACCCTCCTCTTTGCCTCCTCCTCCGATTTTGGTTGATGGCAATCTGGAGTTTGAGGTTTCCAGAATTGTGGACTCTCGCATTGTCCGCGGTTCTCTTCAGTACCTCGTTCATTGGAGGGGTTATGGTCCTGAGGAGAGGATGTGGGTTCCGGTGTCGGACATTAAAGCCACTCGCCTCATCAGGGCATTTCATAGGGCTCATCCTGAGAAGGTGGGTCCTGGTTGTCCGGAGTCCACCCGTAGAGGGGGGGGGGGGGGGGTACTGTCACTACCAAAGCTTTGAGACGTTCTCACAGCTCTGTTTCTCCACCCCTGTGATGATGTCACTACCAGAGCTTGGAGGAGTTCTCACTGCTCTGTTTCTCTGCCCCTGGGATGAGGTCATTACTTTCTGTTTCCTTCCTTCCAGCTGTTCCTCCTATGTTTGATTTCTCTGTCTTTAAATCACCCCTCCTCCTTTTGTAGAGTGTGGATTATATTTCTCATTTGAGTTGTAGCTCTTGCTTGAGTATCTTCACTTGTATGCTATCTTTTCACTGGACCTTTGTTCTGCTGCAGCAAGTACTCCGGATATTGCCACCTGTCTTTGGATCCGTCTTCTCTGCTGCCGCAGCACCTTCAGCTAAGTGTGCAGACATTGTAGTGTATCTGTTTGTTTTCTGACCGGATCCGAGGCGACCACGGTTCCCTCCATATACTGAGCAGGGCACCGGTGGCCGTGCCCCTTCCACTATTGTAGGGGTTACAGTGGTCATCAGTCTTAGGTACGCGGGCATGCCTCGTTCCATCATTAGGATCCGGGTATGTGCTTAGCAGCATAGGGAAAGCTTTGAGGGTCTGACAGGGGTCACCCTTTATCCTCCCTAGTTTGGGTCCGGTCACTGGCTCTATTTTCTGTGTATGCTCTAGTTGCTCACTTACAGCCGTGACACCCTGTTCCTAAAATCTATTCCATACACCGGCCCCTGATATGGAACAAAACTGAGATTAAACTGGTAAGAACAGATTTTTTTTAATTTAAAGAAAAGAGGACAGCCTCTGCGGAGCTGGGTATTTTTTGGTTGCGTTACTGAATGCTCATGCACAATGGCTGTAGGCTCATGTGTCCTTTTGCGGAGGTGACAAACCTGGTCAGTCAAACCCAAGGCAACATCATCGACCTCATCCCATATGCGTTTTTTCTGGAGCGTGCCCTGCGAAGAGTGCTGGATCAGGCCGTAGAGGAGCATGAAGAGGAAGAGTTGTGGTCACCATCACCACCAGAAGCAGCCTTGTCGTCGTCGATTGCTGGACCTGCGGCAATGCAGAGAGAGGAGTCTGAAGAAGAGGAGTCAGAGGAGGAAGGTGGCTTTGAGGAGGTGGAAGACCAACCACAGCAGGCGTCGCAGGGGGCTTGTTGTCACCTTTCGGGGACCCTTGGTGTTGTACGTGGCTGGGTGGAGGAAGAGACCTTCAATGACGTCAGTGAGGACAAGGAACGGGACATGGCTAGCTTGGTATCCAACCTTGTGCAAATGGGGAGTTTGCGGTTGTGCAAATGGACTGTTTGCGGTGCGTTAAACAAGGAGTTTGGTCTGTCACTGTGAAGCGGGCGTAACCCTTACACTACCTGATCGATACAACATCATACCTGATCGTATACACACACTGGATGTTTTAAAGCACGTTATTCCAAACAATTTAGAAATGTTAGGTGATTTATGCCCTTTATGGATTAAAACCCGACTCTGCGTCAACTACGTAATTTTCCATGGGAGTTTTGCCATGGATCCCCCTCCGGCATGCCACAGTCCAGGTGTTAGTCCCCTTGAATCAACTTTTTCATCACTATTGTGGCCAGAAAGAGTCCCTGTGGGTTTTAAAATTCGCCTGCCTATTGAAGTCTATGGTGGTTCGCCCGGTTCGCCAGTTCGCGAACATTTGCAGAAATTTGCGTTCGCCGTTCGCGAACAGAAAATTTTATGTTCGCGACATCTCTACTGCTCCTGCGCCGTCCTCGGACGAATCCACCTCAACAATAAAAGGTCTCTCCTGACAATAACATATTTACCTAAGAACTCCCTAAGAATATAGTTCATAAAGTTTTGGAACACAGCTGGGGCATTGCTGAGTCCAAAAGGCATCACCTGATATTCAAAGTGTCCTGCCGGAGTATTGAACGCCGTCTTCCATTCATCTCCCTCCTTGATTCGGATTAGATTGTATGCCCCTTTCAGGTCAATCTTGGAAAACCAGGTTGCCCCCAGAACCTGGTTAAATAAATCCGGAATCAATGGGAGGGAGTATCTATTCTGGACAGTGATTTTATTTAATCTCCGTTAATCGATACATGGCCTAAGACCGCGATCCTTTGTCTTAACGAATAAAAACCGTGCTCCCATAGGAGAGACAGAAGGTATAATATGCCCTTTACCAAGGCTCTCCTTAATATAATCTTCCATGGCCTTGCGTTCAGGCTTAGAAAGATTATAAATTCGCCCCTTAGGAAACTTGGCCCCCTCTACTAGCTCTATGGCTCAATCATAAGTTCTATGGGGGGGGGGGGTAAAACCTCCGGAGTTGGTGATGAGAATCCATCAGAATATTCCCTTACAACTGTGGGCAATGTATCAGACTTTACTGAGACTCCAGCCTGTACCACGGACAAGCACGAGTCACACTTAGGTCCCCATCTCACCAACTCCCCCTTAGACCAATCTATAGTGGGGTTATGTAATCGGAGCCAAGGCAACCCTAGAACCACCTCACCCGGTAAGTTCTCCAGGACTAAAAGGGAACATCTCTCAGAGTGGCATACACCCACGGTTAGAGAAACCTCTGAGGTGCATGACCTCACCGTACCACCAATCAGGGGAGTAGCATCAATAGCCATGACATGGATAGGAGTAGGTAAAGCAAACATTGGGATACCCAATTTCACAGCGTACTCAGAGTCAATAAAGCTGGCCGCTGAGCCAGAATCAATAAAGGCCTTACCCGGCCATTTATTTACCCCCAGAGAAATCGCTATGGGTACCAAAAGCTTACATTTAGAAAAATCAGGGTGTACCTGGTTGCCTTGCCTTAGGAGACTAGACAGAGAGGACCTTCTTAGGACACTGGTTGATCCAATGATCAGGATCTCCACAGTAAAAGCACTCTCCACATCTGCGACGAAGATTCCCTCGGGTCATGCCAACCTGCATGGGTTCCTCAATGGAGACTTCAGTGTTGTCTCTGGGACAGGCCTCTGGCTGGACCACCGTCTTAGAAGAGAACTGTCGTTCCTGCCGTCTCTCTCTAACCCGTCGGTCAAGTCGGACAACTAGGGTCATTATCTCCTCTAAGGTCTCTGGGAGTTAATAACTGACTAGAAGATCCTTTAAAATATCAGACAGACCAGACCTAAACTGACTCTTAAGGGCTGGTTCGTTCCATCCTGAGGGGACACACCACCTTCTGAATTGGGTGCAATACTCCTCCGCAGGTAGATTGCCCTGAACCAGTGCCTTTAGAGCTGTCTCGGCTACCAGAGCCCTGTCTGGTTCATCATAGAGGGTACCCAGGGCCTGAAAAAAACCCTCCACATAAGTCAAACAACTGGCGCCAGCAGGTAACGAGAATGCCCAGTCCTGGGGATCACCCTGTAGTCGGGAAATGATAATGCTCACGTGTTGACTCTCGGGGCCAGAGGACACAGGGCACAAACGGAAGTAAAGTTTGCAATTCTCTTTAAAGGATAGAAACTTATTCCGGTCTCCAGAAAAGTGTTCTGGGAGCTTAATCTGTGGCTCAAAATGCGGACTGGAGGCCTGAGGAGTGGAAGAACCTTGTCCTAGCTCAAAAGACCGGAGTTTCTCCCCTAGCTCCTGCACCATCTGCGTCAGGTTAGAGACATGGTCAGTCAGGGTCACCAGAGGATTCATTATACAGTGGTTATTGGGCCTGTTAATCTGTAACGGTCACGTCCACACACACACAGGGGGGAGGATAGTGACCACTGTGTTCCACCCTCACCCCTGGCCCTGCCTACTTGCCACATGAGTCCTGATGACAGGGGACAACTGGACGGCAGTTCCTAACTTAGGATACGTGCAGAAAGGACAAGCAAGACAAATAACGGATAGTGAACGGACCGGGACAAAACCAAGAGAGCAACGCAGTACAGAGGGATAAGCAAAGAATGGTCAGGAGAAGCCGGGGTCAAATACCAGGAGAGTAGAGAAGCACAACAGGAGTCTGCAAAGAATAGTCAGGTGGAAGCCGAGGTCAAAATACCAGGAGAGATGCGCAGTACAGGAGGAGCAGGCAAAGGATCGTCAGGTTACAGGATCAAGTAAGTATGCAGGTAACAAACAAATCACCAGGAAACCTAAATTAACAGGCAACCTGTGGCCAGCAGGCTGCCTGTTAAATACTAGTTAGCTGGGATCATGTGACGTGGCCAGCGTCACATGACCCGCACCAGGAAGTACAGCTGAGCACCGAGTGCCCAGCTCGGTGCTCAGACCTCGCCTGGTTGCTGGGGGAACTGGGGACGCTGGCCGCGCGAAGGAGACAGTCCGTCCCGCCCCCTATCACCAAGGAGACGAGGGCACTGTGCGCGTCCTCCTCACTCCTGAACAGAAACAGGACGCCGGCGGCGCTGAGGAGAGCGAGCGCCCCGGCATCTCGTGACACCCTCCAGTATCTGGTGCACTGGAAGGGATTCGGTCCCGAGGAATGAATGTGGATTCTGGCTGCTGATGTCAGTGCTATCCACCTGGTGAGGACCTTTCACAGGGCACACCCGGAAAAAGTTGGTCTGGGGTGTCCGGAGGTCACCCGTAGAAGGGGGGTACTGTTACGCCTTGCCCTGTGAATGTGCAGAGATCTGTCAGACTGGTTGCATATGTCTGACTTCTTTGTTTGTTTTGATTTGGGTTTGATCTGGATCCACCTTCCCTCAGGTGTTCTGGGTTTCATTGTAAGGCTGCATTCACACGTCCGTGGTGTGTTGCGGACCCGCAAATTGCGGGTCCACAACACACCAGCCCGGCGTTCCCATAGAAATGCATATTCTTGTCCGCAAGCTGCGGACAAGAATAGGACATGCTCTATCTTTTTGCGGAGCTGCGGACCCAAAATCGGGGCCATGCTCCGCAATTGCGGCTGCAGACAGCACAGTGTGTGCTGTCCGCATCCATTCCGTCCCCATAGAGAATGAATGGGTCCGCACCCATTTCGCAAAATTGCGGAAAGGATGCGGACCCATTTTGCGGACGTGTGAATGGACCCTTAGTGAGGCTATTTATCCTTCCTTCCCCCAGTGGACTGTGCGGGTTATAGTTCTTTCCTGGGAGCTCTGGATTTGTGGTGGATCGTCTGCTTCAGCTCTGCTCAAGATAAGTCCTCTCCTTCATTTCCCTTTTGTGTTTTATCTAGTCCTCTAGGGAGACACTTGCTTCCTCCTGGTTTGAAGAAGCAGGTCGCCTCTTCCCTTTTCCCTGCTGCTTAGGGTTTGCCCAGGGTGTTTAGGTTTTAGACACGAGGGTATGTGCATATCCACCCTTAGGGTATGCACATGGGCACAGCAGTTTAGGGAAAGCTTTTAGGGATCGCTAGGAGGTGACCCTTTTCTCCCTAGCTTTTGAGCCTAGTCGTTTGTTCTGTTTGTTTTCCTGTGTTTGGTTATTTCCCCGCTTACCTACCTGTCGTGACAATAAGTTGTCCTATTTGACGGCACCATTTAATTTACCATGTCTGTTATTGGAAAATGGGGAAAAAAATATCTTTGTTGGGTTAAATTGAATAAGTAAATTTGTATATTGTTTTGTTTACTACTTTAAAAAAAATCTAATCTTTGAAAAAAGCAAAATTTTCAGCCATAACTTTTTTTTTTTTTGGTCTTCAGAGCTATATGAGGGCTTGCTTTTTGAGGGATGAAATTTAGATTTTATAGGTACAATTTTTGTGGTACATGCAACATTTTTATCACTGTTATTCAATTTTTTTGAGGGGAAAAGGTGACAAAAAAACTGGGACTTGTGTTTTTTCTAATTTCTTTTTCTTTTTTTTTCTTACGGCTATCAGCGCACAGATAATTTTTATTAATATTTTAATGTTTCAGACATTTTTGAATGTGGCAATACCCAATATGTTTTTTTTTTATATAAATATTTTTATATGTAAATTGGGAAAGGGGGGGTGATTTAAACTTTTAATATTTAAACATTTTTTTTCTTTTACAATGACAAAATTTACCCCTTTAGGGGGGCTAGAATCTGGGATATTTTGACCCATAGTCCTATTCACCCTAATAGATATTTATTAGGGTGAATAGGATTTTGACATACTCCTTGCTGAGCTGCACTTTGCACACAGTGCAGCAGGGAGGTTAACATGGCAGCCATAGGAAGCTTCAAAAGTGTCCAGGCTGCCATGGTAACCGATCAGAGCTGCGGAGGCTCCGACCGTTCGGAAGGCAGAGAGAGACGTATTCCTCTACCTTACCTCAACACCGATTGCAGCATCTGAGGGATTAAAAGACGAGGTTTGGGCTGGGTGTCTGCTGCATGATCCATTGCCCGCGGCTGTTATCATGCCCCTGTGAGAGGCTAGGCAGTTATAGCTAGTTCTCCATCTCCCCCTCCTCCTTACAATTATTGGGTGGTGAGGTGTTTAACTGGTATCACCTCTCCATCCATCGAGGGAACAGTTTATTATACTGTTTATTGTGGGTGGTTTGTGTTTAAATACCTCCACCACAATCCTCCCTTGGATTTTTATAATGCCTAAATATCCTGATTAGGGTTGAGCGAACCCGAACTTTGGGATTTTTGGACCCCGGACCCGAACCCGAACATTTCAGTAAAAGTTCTGGTTCGGGTTCGGTGTTCGGTGATTTCTTAGCGCTTTTTGAAAGGCTGCAGAGCAGCCAATCAACAAGCGTTTAACTGTCTGATCTTAGAAGCCATCACAGCCATGCCTACTAGGATGCTGCTGGTAGAGATGTCCCGAATAGTTAGCCAGCGAATAGTTCCCGGCGAACATAGCTTGTTCGCGTTCGCCGCGGCGGTCGAACATATGTGATGTTCGGTCCGCCCCTATACATCATCATTGAGTAAACTTCGACCCTGTACCTCACAGTCAGCAGACACATTCCAGCCAATCAGCAGCAGACCCTCCCTCCCAGACACTCCCACCTCCTGGACAGCATCCATTTTAGATTCATTCGGAAGCTGCATTCTTAGTGAGAGGAGGGAGAGTGCTGCTGCTGCTGATCTAATAAGGAAAGCGTTAGCTAGGGCAGTGTTCTGTGTCCACAGACTCATCTGCTGTAAGGACAGCGTCCTGACAGCACCCCAAAAAGCCCTTTTCAGGGGTGGTACATCAGTCTGCTTTTTTAATTTTTTTATATTTATATATATTGCAGTTGACTGCCCGTGTTGTGTGAGAGGCTGCAGGCTCAGTCACAGACAGTACTGTGTGCACACCATTCATACAGGGTGTGACAGAAAATACCTCGCAGATAAAAAAAATTCAATTTATTATTTCTCTGTGATATAATAGCAGTTGCAAGCCAGTGAGTGACTGTCTGGCCTACAGACAGTGCTGTGTGCACACCATTCATACAGGTTGTCACTCACACATACCTTTTAGATTTAAAAAAATCTATTTAATATTTTTCTGTGATATAATCCCAGTTGCAAGCCAGTGTGTGTCTGGCCCACAGACTGTACTGTGGCCACTGGCTAGACCACCACTCATACCATTACAGGGTGTCACTCACTCACTCACAAATACCTTTTAGATATAAAAAAAAAAATATGATTTAATATTTTTCTGTGATATAATCCCAGTTACAAGCCAGTGTGTGTCTGGCCCACAGACTGTACTGTGGCCACTGGCTAGCCCACCACTCTTACCGTTACAGGGTGTCACTCACTCACAAATACCTTGCAGATAAAAAAAATTATATTTAATATTTTTCTGTGATGTAATCCCAGTTTCAAACCAGTGTGTGTCTGGCCCACACAGACTGTACTGTGGCCACTGGCTAGCCCACCACTCATACCGTTACAGGGGCCGTCGTGGTTGTGGTGCTGTGATTTCCACTGGCCCTGGAATAATGCCCAGTGTTCAAAGGCCTCGTACCCTGAACCCAAAAAATTCGGAGAAAATAGTTGACTGGCTTACACAGGACACCCAATTTTCAACAGCTTCCGCTAAGAACCTTGACGCACCATCCTCCTCCAGCTCAGCTTTGGTCACCTGCTCTCAAGTTACCACTCTCCCGCCTGCCACCACCACCACCACTACCACCATAGCCACCACAGCCGCTTCAATGGATCCCTCAGAGGAGTTATTTACACATCAGTTGGATGAAATTAGTGATGCGCAACCATTACTGCCAGAGGATGTAGATAACAGGGATATGTATCAGTCAGGCAGCATTACACACATGGACGTACAGTGTGATGATGATGATGTTGTACCCGCTGCTGCTTCCTTTGCTGAGGTGTCCGATACAAGTGAAGTGGTTGATGATGACGATGTGTCCGTGGATGCCACGTGGGTGCCTGCTCGAAGAGAAGAAGAAGAGGGGGAAAGTTCAGAAGGGGAGACAGAGAGAAGGAGGAGACGAGTTGGAAGCAGGGGGAGGTCGTCGCAAGGAGCTAGTGGCACAGTCAGACAGCATGTATCGGCACCCGGGGTCAGCCAGACAGCACGCCAATCAACGCATGCTGTTTCCACCACCAGAATGCCGTCATTGCAGAGCTCAGCAGTGTGGCATTTTTTTTGTGTGTCTGCCTCTGATAACATCAATGCCATTTGCAACCTGTGCCAAAAGAAACTGAGTCGTTGGAAGTCCAACACCCACCTCGGTACAACTGCTTTGCAATGGCACATGATCGCACATCACAAACGCCTATGGGATCAACACATGATGAGTACAAGCAGCACACAAACTCAAAGCCACCATCTTCCTCCTGGTCCAGCATCTTCAGCCACGTCAACCACTGCTGTCCTCCTTGCCCCCTCTCAACCACCCCCCACTTCGCCTCTCACCTTCAGCAGTTCCATCTCATCTGCCCACAGTCAGGTGTCTGTCAAGGAAATGTTTGAGCGTAAGAAGCCAATGTCACAGAGTCACCCCCTTGCCCGGCGTCTGACAGTTGGCTTGACGGAACTCTTAGCCCGCCAGATTTTACCATACCAGCTGGTGGAGTCTGAGGCCTTCAAAAACTTTGTCGCTATTGGGACACCACAGTGGAAGGTACCCGGACAATTTTTTTTTTTTTCAAAAAAGGCAATCCAAAACCTCTACTCAGTGATTGAAAAGGAAGTCATGGCATCTCTGGCATACAGTGTTGGATCAAGGGTCCATCTGACCACTGATACCCGGTCTGCAAAGCACGGTCAGGGCAGCTATATCACGTACACTGCGCATTGGGTCAACCTGCTGACGGCTGCCAAGCATGGAATGCGTGGCTCTGCAGCGGAGTTAGTGACACCGCCATGACTTGCAGGCAGTCCTACTGCCACCTCCTCTACTCCTCCTACTCCATCCTCTTTGATAACCTCCTCGGCTGAGTCCTCTTCTGCTGCGGCGTCTGGCTGCACATCAACTGAATCCCCCCAGCTCCCCAGGGGCTATTCCACATCCCGGATACGACAGTATCACGCTGTCTTGGGGTTGACTTGCCTGAAAGCAGAGAGCCACACAGGACCAGCACTCCTGTCCGCCCTGAACGCACAGGTGGAACAGTGGCTGACCCCGCACTAACTGGAGATTTGCAAAGTGGTGTGTGACAATGGAAGCAATTTGTTGGTGGCATTGAATTTGGGCAAGTCACATGTGTTGAATCTCATCGTACAACGCCTTGTGTCTAAGTACCCAGGCTTACAGGACGTCCTCAAGCAGGCCAGGAAGATGTATGGCCATTTCAGGCGTTCCTACATGGCCATGGCGCACTTTTCAGACATTTAGCGCCTAAACAACATACCAGTGAGGCGCTTGATTTGAGACAGCCCGACACGTTGGAATTCAACACTCCTAATGTTCGACCGCCTGCTCCAACAAGAAAAATCAGTTGAGTATTTGTATGACCATGGTGCTAGGACAGCCTCTGCGGAGCTGGGAATTTTTTTGCCACGTTACTGGATGCTCATGCGCAATGCCAGTAGGCTCATGCGTCCTTTTGAGGAGGTGACAAACTTAGTCAGTCGCACCGAAGGCACCATCAGCGACCTCATCCCATTTGTTTTCTTCCTGGAGCTTGCCCTGCGAAGAGTGCTGGATCAGGCTGTAGATGAGCGTGAAGAGGAAGAGGAAGAGTTGTGGTCACCATCACCACCAAGCCTTGTCATCATCGCTTGCCGGACCTGCGGCAACGCTGCAAGAGGAGTATGAGGAAGAGGAAGAAATGTATGAGGAAGAGGAGTCAGAGGAGGAATGTGGCTTTGAGGAGGAGGAAGACCAACCACAGCAGGCATCCCAGGGTGCTCGTTGTTATCACCTATCTGGGACCCGTGGTGTTGTACGTGGCTGGGGGGAAGAACAGACCTTCAATGACATCAGTGAGGACGAGGAACGGGAAATGAGTAGCTCGGCATCCAACCTTGTGCAAATGGGGTCTTTCATGCTGTCATGTCTGTTGAGGGACCTTTGTATAAAAAGGATGAAGGAGAACGACCTGTACTGGGTGGCCACGCTACTAGACCCCCGGTATAAGCAGAAAGTGGCGTAAATGTTACAAAATTACCGAAAGTCAGAAAGGATGCAGCAGTTCAAAACCAAACTAAAAAATATGCTTTACACAGCTTATAAGGGGGATGTCACAGCACAACGGAAATCTAACTGGGGAAGAGGTGAAAGTAATCCTCCTCCTACCACGACCACGGTGGCAAGGACAGGACACTTTACAGATGTGTTGTTGATGGAGGACATGCAGAGCTTTTTCAGTCCTACACATCGCCACAGCGCTTCGGGATCCAGCCTTATAGAACGACTCGACCGACAGGTAGCAGACTACGTCGCCTTAACTGCAGATATTGACACTCTGAGGAGCGATGAACCCCTTGATTACTGGGTGTGCAGGCTTGACCTGTGGCCTGAGCTATCCCAGTTTGCGATAGAACTTCTGGCCTGCCCCGCTTCAAGTGTCCTGTCAGAAAGGACCTTCAGTGCAGCAGGAGGCATTGTCACTGACAAAAGAAGTCGCCTCTGTCAAAAAAGTGTTGATTATCTCACCTTCATTAAGATGAATGAGGCATGGATCCCGAAGGGACTGACAGTGGGAGATACGTTTGACTAACAAAAGGCCTGATGACATGCCTTGGCCTCAAAATGGTCCCCACGCTGCTGTATTTAATGTCTGCATACCGGATGACTTTCGTGAATTCTCCGCCACCAACTAGGGTTCAAGCCACAATGTTTTAGTCACCTTTCTGCCTTGAAAACATAAACTTTTCCGGCCGTTGCTACAACAGCGGCTGCAACAATATTATTATTTTTCAGGCATTTGTACATGCCTAATTTTTCTAGCCTCTGGTGCTGCACTGTAGCTGCAAAAACAAAACAAAAAAAAAAGGCGCATACAAGTGTCAATTCCCCTTCGTGATCGTTACCTTGTTGTGGTAAAGGGGCTTGCATATCACAATGAAGCGATCATCTCCTCTATGAGTGTGTTGGCAATGTTGCCACACCCCAGATGATAAGGCGGTTGCTTCATTATGATCAGACCAAAAGTGACCGGCTTGATCATTTTTCATAGAAAAAACATTCGTGTTTTTTTATAAATTTTTTTTAAAGTTGTATGGGTTTTTAATACATAAAATAAAAAAATCATAATAAAGTCTCTTATTAGTTTATTAGAAATAATGCAGACATTTTAAAAAATCCCCATCAATTCCAATACAAAGCAAGTTCAAAGCTCAGAACTAAATTATTGCAGGATGTCGTAATGGTTCCGGATAGGGGACGTAACAGGGATTAAACTGATAGGAATATTACTAGTTAAGACACCACTCATATACGGTGTCACAGCACATTGCTCCGTGCACGCGCAGTGCCGCAACTTGGGAGTAAGAGGACCGACCAAGCTGCTTTTTCCATCTCCCGGTTCCTAAAATCAATTCATTTTGGTGTATCAGAGTTTGGTCTGTCACTGTGAAGGCAGTCGAAGGTACCCGGCCTAAATTTTTTTTCACAAAAGGCAATCCCTGATATGGGACGTAACAGGGATTAAACTGATGAGAATAGTACTACAGAAAATACCACTCATATCGGGTGTTAGAGTAAATTGCACGGCGCAGACGCAGTGACCGTGGATTCAAACAAAGGGGAGGGAGCCAGCGTTTTTTTAACCATCTCCCCGTTCGACAAATCAATTTAATAAATGGACCCCAGATTGGGGACGTAACAGGGATTAAACTGATGAGAAGAGAGAACTACAGAAAATACCACTCATATCGGGTGTGAGAGTAAATTGAACGGCGCAGATGCAGTGACCGTGGCATGGATTCAAACAAAGGGGAGGGAGCCAGCGTTTTTTTTAACCATCTGCCCATTCGAAAAATCTATTTAAAAAATGGACCCCAGATTGGGGACGTAACAGGGATTAAACTGATGAGAAGAGAGAACTACAGAAAATACCACTCATATCGGGTGTGAGAGTAAATTGCACGGTGCAGACGCAGTGACCGTGGATTCAAACATAGGGGAGGGAGCCAGCATTTTTTTTTAACCATCTCCCCGTTTGAAAAATCAATTCAATTCACCTTTCGGGGACCCTTGGTGTTGTACATGGCTGGATGGAGGAAGAAACCTTCAATGACATCAATGGGACATGGCTAGCTTGGTATCCAACCTTGTGCAAATGGGGAGTTTGCAGTTGGGCAAATGGACTGTTTGTGGTTGTTTGCGGTGCATTAAAAGGTGAGTTTGGTCTGTCAATGTCTGTGAAGCGGGCGTAACCCTTACACTACCTGATCGATACAACATCATACCTGATCGTATACAACACCACGTCGTTCAAAAAAAATTAGGATTGTTAGGTGATTTATGCCCTTTATGGATTAAAACCCAACTCTGCGTCAACTATTTTGCCATGGATCCCCCTCCGGCATGCCACAGTCCAGGTGTTAGTCCCCTTGAAACAACTTTTCCATCACTACTGTGGCTAGAAAGAGTCCCTGTGGGTTTTAAAATTCTCCTGCCTATTGGTCCGTTACAAAGTCTATGGCGGTTCGTCCGGCTCGTCCGTTCGCGAACATTTGCAGAAATTCGCGTTCGCCATTCGCGAACGAAAAATTTTATGTTCGCGACATCTCTACCTGCTGGTGATTTCAGGGAGGGAATGGGAGAGAATCTGTGATCAGAACTCAAATCTAACTCAGCGATCTACATAGATTTTGTTGTGTGGGAGCAGTGCACAATCTTTTTACCCTGCCCTGAGCCCAGTGACAGAAAAAAATAACTTTTATCCGTCTGTTAGTTAGGTGGGCGGCGGCGGCCATTTTATGCAAGCTCAGTGCACCAGCATTGCATCTGAGCTTTTGTGATATTCAAATCCAAGCTTGAAATACTGCACTAATAATCTGGTTTTTAAAAAATCACTCTTTTTTGGCAATATACAACATCTGGTGCATTTGCAGGATTAGTCAGTGTGCAATTTACAGCCATAATTTTCTGGGTTTTTAAAAACACACTTTTTTGCCAAAATACACAATTTTACAGCCTTTGCAGCATCAGCACGTGTGAAATTCAAGGGTTATATACAGCTTTCATATTCAGTTAGTAAAAAATCACACTTTTTTGGCAATATCCAACATCTGGATTGGTCAGTGTGCAATTTAAGCTAGAAATACAGCCTTATTTTTCTGGGTTTTTAAAAACACCTGTGGGGATCAGCTCAAACAGTGACTTCAGGTGTCATTTAAACAATAGTCTTTTATTTTGGTCAACACAGACTTAACAAATGTTCGCTTACTTCAGCGGGTAAACACAAAGAAACACAGTCCATATGAAATGGTACAATTCACAGTGCTCTGTAGTTCCAGAGTTCTACCACCCGCTGGAGAGGGGGGAAAAGAGTAGGCAACGGCAGGCTTATCCACAGCAACACACCACACAGCTTTACTCATAGTCTGCTACACTTCCAGACTAGGAACCACACCCCCAGCTCTCCTGGGATTCCTGGCTTAGAATAGGCCAGCCAACACTTGGCCTGGATACGTGGGAGTAGTCATCCCACCCTGCTCTCTGACTACTCCAATGAAACCCGGCCCGGATCAGCTGCAGCTAGCAGCTAAACTACCTCTAGCAACTGTCAGTAACCTAGGGTTACTGACAAAACATTACCGGTTCATTTCACTGAGGCCAGGCACCTCAGTGACACGTATCTATAATCTATTATGGCACCTTGTGCCTTCTCACATATCCCCCCTCTGTCCAAAGCCGTGGGCTTGGACATCTTTAGCCCCCAGACTGTGTACGCTTGACAGGGCGTCCGCATTCCCTTGCATCTTGCCTGGCCTGTGTTCTACTGAGAAGGAGAAATCTTCTTTTTTGTAAATTCTTGATTTAAATAATTTTTTTCAATAAAGAAGATAGAAGTAACAAGACAAGTACAATCAAGTATTTGCAAGGTAGATTTACAGATTTCCTGAGTATACTCAAATGGACAGTCCCCATTCAAGTGAGAGCAGTTATGCTTCAATTGGTTATTACAAATGGAGAAAAACAAGAATATAAACATTATCATACTTCAACATCAGGGCTACAGATAATTAAAAAATTGGTTGAAGCCAAGACACTGAGGGTTCTGTAAAAGAGGTGATCTGTAAACCTTCAGTTCTTATATGTCAGTCGTACTCTTGAACAACATGAAAATAAAAATAAAAGAAAACAGAACAGACGGATGGGTCCGAACACGGGCCTTTTAAATTGCATTGGAAAGTATACTGGAGGTCAAGTAGGAAGTGTTATAGGCGAGTAACCTATTACCGGTAAAGACATAAATTGTTGGGATGTGTTTGTCTTATACATGGGCACTAAACGTAAAATGATTGGGAGGGTCAAAGGAGTTCAACTGTATATGGATCTGTGGACACTGAATCTGGTACGTGAGAAAGCGAGGGTGAAGTGACTCTGGGAAGAGTGCATTAGGTCCTAAGTCTCTATATAAGCTCTATAGAAATCTCACCATGGTTGACAAACTTTTAGAAAGGCATCTCTTTTGCCCTTTTCCCATCCCACCATTTCTTCCATGAGGCAAATTTGATGAGTCTTATCTAACCATTCTTTAATGGTTGGTGGTTCTGAACTTTTCCATTTGGTGGGTATGATATATTTAGCTGCTGAGATCATATGTGTGACCAGGCTGTTAGTGGAGGGTCTGAAATCACTCTGTGGTAACCATAATAGAATAAGAGCTGGGGTTAGTGAGACAAGAGAACTGCAGACTTTATTCATGATATGTTCTACTTCCAAAAGTCAGAATTTTTTTTGCAGGACCACCAGATGTGAGAGATGGAGCCTCGCTCTTCTTGACATCTCCAACACTTATCCGAAGGGGAGAGGTGAGCTCTGTGCAAAAAATCTGGAGTTTTATACCATCTTGACAGTATCTTGAAAGAGTTTTCCTGAATGCGGATACACCTAGAGAAGCCATGAGAATGCTTTAGTATTACTTTAGCCTCTTCATCTGTCAAAGAAGTCTGCAATTCTCTTTCCCATGCTTTTAAATAAATGGGTTTTCCACAGGAGGAGTCTAACATCAATTGAGAGTAAAGCCTTGAGAGGGTTTTAGAAGGGGGATTCGGCATTAGGGTGTAGTTTTCGAGCCAAGTGGGATCATTTTGGGACTGCGCACATAATTTCTTGTATTTTTTGCAACAGAGCTCGAGATCCATCTCCACAAGCATAGTTTAGGTAGAGGGCATGAAAGGGTTAAAGAGGCAATGGCAACGTGAGGCAAACAAACAATAACTGAGTATGGCAACAGCAAACATGTCATACATATTGGACTCTAATAGGTTAAATGTAGGGCAAAACTGGCACCGTGGTACAGGTATTCTGCCCCAGGAAAAGAGCAGGAGAACAGATTAAGGTGATACTCCACTTTCAAGTGTCCTTAAGATCTGCTTTGCGTTTCTTTGCTTGAGGAGATTTGAACTTCTTAACGACCCGCCAGTCCTCAATTGCAGGCAGAGATGGCATCTTCAGATCACCGGCTAAAGGTAGCCATGAGGGAATGTCCAGAGGTTCTATTTGTAGGGCGTCCCACATTTTGGAGAGATCATCTGGATGACGGATTATAACTTGTTTTCCGTTTATGGTGGCACATAGGCCAAATGAAAAAGCCATCGCAATGGGTGACGTCTCTCCCTGAGGAGGTCTGTTAGTGGCTTGAATAGCCTCCGCTTAGCTAGGGTGCTTGCTGCTAGGTCTTGGAAAAGCTGGATTTTACAACCTTCGAGAAGTATATCCCCTTTGTGCCTGGCGGCAGTTAAGATGGCGGCCGTGTCCACGAAGCTAAGTAAGCCACAAATATTATCGCGTGGCGGGGCGTCTAGCGGCGGTTTGGGCCTAAGGGCCCTGTGGGCTCTTTCAATGACTACTGTCTCTGCCCTCTCTTGGCCAAGTAGAGAAGAAAAGATTTGACTGACCGTAGCGAGGATGTCATCTTTCTGAAAGCTTTCTGGGACGCCTCTGATGCGAATATTCTTTCTCCAGCATCTGTTCTCCTGGTCTTCCAGGTGCCGGAAAGCTGTGTTCATCTGTTCATGGACCTCCTCAACATTAGTTTGAAGCGCACGGCTATGTTTAGTTAGCGCAGCATGCAAATCTTCTAAGGCTGCTACTCTGTGCCCCGTTTGTTTAATCTCTGGCTTAGGCTGCATTCACACGTCCGTGGTGTGTTGCGGACCCGCAAATTGTGGGTCCGCAACACACCAGCCCGGCGCCCCCATAGAAATGCCTATTCTTGTCCTCAAGCTGCGGACAAGAATAGGACATGCTCTATCTTTTTGCGGAGCTGCGGACCCAAAATCGGGGCCGCGCTCCGCAATTGCGGCTGCAGACAGCACTCTGTGTGCTGTCCGCATCCAGTCCGTCCCCATAGAGAATGAATGGGTCGCACCCATTCCGCAAAATTGCGGAAAGGATGCAGACCCATTTTGCGGATGTGTGAATGGAGCCTTAAAGAGGACCTTTCACCTTGAAAAACATTGTGAACTAAGTATGCTGCCATGGAGAGCTGCGCCCAGGGATCTCCCTGCACTTACTATTACCCCTGGGCGCCGCTCCGTTCTCCCGTTATGCCCTCCGGTATCATCACTCACTAAGTTATAGTAGGCGGTGTCTTCCCTTGTCCTGTGGGCGTCTCCTTCTCCTAGGCTGTAGCGCTGGCCAATCGCAGCGCACAGCTCACAGCCTGGGAGAAGGAGACGCACACAGGACAAGGGAAGACACCGCCTACTATAACTTAGTGAGTGAAGATACTGGAGGGCATAACGGGAGAACGGAGCGGAGCCCAGGGATAATAGTAAGTGCAGGGAGATCCCTGGGCGCCGCTCTCCATGGCAGCATACTTAGTTCACAATGTTTTTTAAGGTGAAAGGTCCTCTTTAATGGCAGAGAGTTCTTTCAGGACAGGTTCGAAAGCGAGGGTCAGAGACTAGAGTAGAGCGAACACCTGGATGTTCGGGTTCGAGAAGTTCGGCCGAACTTCCCGGAAATGTTCGGGTTCGGGATCCCACCCGAACTTCGTCCCGAACCAGAACCCCATTGAAGTCAATGGGGACCCGAACTTTTCGGCACTAAAAAGGCAGTAAAACAGCCCAGGAAAGGGCTAGAGGGCTGCAAAAGGCAGCAAAATGTAGTTAAATCCCCTGCAAACAAATGTGGATAGGGAAATGAATAAAAATAAAAATAAAATAAATAAAAATTAACCAATATCAATTGGAGAGAGGTCCCATAGCAGAGAATCTGGCTTCATGTCAGCAGAGAATCAGTCTTCATGTCATAGCAGAGAATCAGGCTTCACGTCACCCACCACTGTAACAGTCCATTGTCAGATATTTAGGCCCAGGCACCCAGGCAGAGGAGAGAGGTCTCATAGCAGAGAATCTGGCTTCATGTCAGCAGAGAATCAGGCTTCACGTCACCCACCACTGTAACAGTCCATTGTCAGATATTTAGGCCCCGGCACCCAGGCAGAGGAGAGAGATCCCATAACATAGAATCTGGCTTCATGTCAGCAGAGAATCAGTCTTCATGTCATAGCAGAGAATCAGGCTTCAGTCACCCACCACTGGAACAGTCCATTGTCAGATATTTAGGCCCAGGCAGAGGAGAGAGGTCCCATAGCAAAGAATCTGTCTTCATGTCAGCAGAGAATCAGTCTTCATGTCATAGCAGAGAATCAGGCTTCACGTCACCCACCACTGGAATAGTCCATTGTCAGATATTTAGGCCCCAGCACCCAGGCAGAGGAGAGAGGTCCCATAACAGAGAATCTGGCTTCATGTCAGCAGAGAATCAGTCTTCATGTCATAGCAGAGAATCAGGCTTCACGTCACCCACCACTGGAACAGTCCATTGTCAGATATTTAGGCCCAGGCACCCAGGCAGAGGAGAGAGGTCTCATAGCAGAGAATCTGGCTTCATGTCAGCAGAGAATCAGTCTTCATGTCATAGCAGAGAATCATGCTTCACGTCACCCACCACTGGAACAGTCCATTGTCAGATATTTAGGCCCCGGCACCCAGGCAGAGGAGAGAGGTCCCATAACATAGAATCTTTCTTCATGTCAGCAGAGAATCAGTCTTCATGTCATAGCAGAGAATCAGGCTTCACGTCACCCACCACTGGAACAGTCCATTGTCAGATATTTAGGCAGAGGAGAAAGGTCCCATAGCAGAGAATCTGTCTTCATGTCATAGCAGAGAATCAGGCTTCACGTCACCCAACACTGGAACAGTCCATTGTCAGATATTTAGGCCCCAGCACCCAGGCAGAGGAGAGAGGTCCTGTGGCGAAACCAACCTCGCCACTGGGTTTTGGAGAGGCCTGTTTATCAGCCTCTTGCCTTAGGATTATGACCCATACTAACCCCTGAACCGATTCAAGTGAATTTTGGATAGGTTTGTCCCCAAGTTATACTGTTTAAATTGATGTAAGTTATATGTATGGCCAATGTAAACTCACAAAGTTGTAACAATTTATAATAAGTGTAATTTGTCAGCTTGGGAGGAAAATGCTGGGTGTGTTTCTATTGTGCCATTGTCCCATTGTGTGTTTAAATGGTGATGTCTGTCCTGTTGTCTGCACATGTGTATTGGTGATTTCTCTTTGTCTTGAGAGATAATTGGATTACGCCTCGGGTGTCTCCATGGCAGAGAGGAGGAAACCATGATGCATTGTGGGGATGTATTGTCCCTGTATATCCTACAGTGCTTCATATCTGTCCTATGTCACAAGTCTTCATTCTGGTCCCCTAGGGGCGTGTACACCAGATGGGCTTGGTTGTTTTATACCTCCCTGTGGGCGGACCTGTAATTGCAACAACTGTAATAAAAACCAGGCTGGGTGTGCCAGCACCTCAGACCACTGCTTGACCCTCAACACGGAGCCTTGTCTCGTTATTGGGGGGATCCGCTGAATGCTGTTAGAGACTGATTGCCAGGAGTGTAAGCTGATTCCTGTTCGTCTGCTAGCAGCTATTCGTGAGGTTCCAGTTTGGAGTGCTATTTTGTATCCAGTTCGGGAGTTGGTGTTCTGCAGTAGCTGTGCCTGTCTCTCAGAAAGGGGCATATCGCCTAAATGGATTCTAACCCCTTGTCTGCTAAAACGGTCCGTTACAGGTCCCATAACAGAGAATCTGGCAGTCCAGCATGTCAGATATTTAGGCCCCGGCACCCAGACAGAGGAGAGAGGTCCCATAACAGTGATTCAGGCTTCATGTCAGCAGAGAATCAGTCTTCATGTCATAGCAGAGAATCAGGCTTCATGTCATCCACCACTGGAACAGGCCACTGTCAGATATTTTTAGGCCCCGGCACCCAGACAGAGGAGAGGTTCATTCAACTTTGGGTTGCCCTGCAATATAATGGTAAAATGAAAAAAAAAATAGGATTGAATGAGGAAGTGCCCTGGAGTACAATAATATATGGTTAAGGGGAGGTAGTTAATGTCTAATCTGCACAAGGGATGGACAGGTCCTGTGGGATCCATGCCTGGTTAATTTTTATGAACGTCAGCTTGTCCACATTGGCTGTAGATAGGCGGCTGCGTTTGTCTGTAATGACGCCCCCTGCCGTGCTGAATACACGTTCAGACAAAACGTTGGCCGCTGGGCAGGCCAGCACCTCCAAGGCATAAAAGGCTAGTTCTGGCCACGTGGACAATTTGGAGACCCAGAAGTTGAATGGGGCCGAACCATCAGTCAGTACGTGGAGAGGTGTGCACACGTACTGTTCCACCATGTTAGTAAAATGTTGCCTCCTGCTAACACGTTCCGTATCAGGTGGTGGTGCAGTTAGCTGTGGCGTGGTGACAAAACTTTTCCACATCTCTGCCATGCTAACCCTGCCCTCAGAGCAGCTGGCCGTGACACAGCTGCGTTGGTGACCTCTTGCTCCTCCTCTGCCTTCGCCTTGGGCTTCCACTTGTTCCCCTGTGACATTTGGGAATGCTCTCAGTAGCGCGTCTACCAACGTGCGCTTGTACTCGCGCATCTTCCTATCACGCTCCAGTGCAGGAAGTAAGGTGGGCACATTGTCTTTGTACGGTGGATCCAGCAGGGTGGCAACCCAGTAGTCCACACACGTTAAAATGTGGGCAACTCTGCTGTCATTGCGCAGGCACTGCAGCATATAGTCGCTCATGTGTGCCAGGCTGCCCAGAGGTAAGGACAAGCTGTCCTCTGTGGGAGGCGTATCGTCATCATCCTGCGTTTCCCCCCAGCCACGCACCAGTGATGGGCCCGAGCTGCGTTGGGTGCCACCCCGCTGTGAACATGCTTCATCCTCATCATCCTCCATCTCCTCCTCATCCTCGTCTTCCTCGTCCTCCAGTAGTGGGCCCTGTCTGGCCACATTTGTACCTGGCCTCTGCTGTTGCAAAAAACCTCCCTCTGAGTCACTTCGAAGAGACTGGCCTGAAAGTGCTAAAAATGACCCCTCTTCCTCCTCCTCCTCCTCCTGGGCCACCTCCTCTTCCATCATCGCCCTAAGTGTTTTCTCAAGGAGACATAGAAGTTCTATTGTAATGCTGATAACGGCGTCATCGCCACTGGCCATGTTGGTGGAGTACTTGAAACAGCGCAACAGGCACACAGGTCTCGCATGAAGGCCCACTCATTGGTGGTGAAGTGGTTCTGTTCCGCAGTGCGACTGACCCGTGCATGCTGCAGCTGAAACTCCACTATGGCCTGCTGCTGCTCGCACAGTCTGTCCAGCATGTGCAAGGTGGAGTTCCACCTGGTGGGCACGTCGCATATGAGGCGGTGAGCGGGAAGGCCGAAGTTACGCTGTAGCGCAGACAGGCGAGCAGTGGCAGGATGTGAACGCCGGAAGCGCGAACAGACGGCCCCGCACTTTATGCAGCAGCTCTGAAATGTCGGGGTAGCTGTGAATGAACTTCCGCACTACAAATTCAGCACATGCGCCAGGCAAGGGATGTGCGTCAGACCGGCTAGTCCCAGAGCTGCAACAAGATTTCGCCCATTATCGCTCCCCACCAGGCAGGGGCTTGAGGCTCACCGGCAGCAACCACTCGTCGGTCTGTTGTTCTATACACCGCCACAACTACTGTGCGGTGTGGGGCCTGTCCCCCAAACATATGAGTTTCAGAATGGCCTGCTGACGTTTACCCCGGGCTGTGCTGAAGTTGGTGGTGAAGGTGTGTGGCTGACTGGATGAGTAGGTGGAAGAAGAGGAGGAGGAAGCTGAGTAGGAGGAGGAGGAGGAGACAGGAGGCAAAGAATGTTGCCCTGCGATCCTTGGCGGCGGAAGGAAGTGCGCCAAACAGCTCTCCGCCTGGGGCCCAGCCGCCACTACATTTACCCAGTGTGCAGTTAGGGAGATATAGCGTCCCTGGCCGTGCTTACTTGTCCACGTATCTGTGGTTAAGTGGACCTTGCCACAGATGGCGTTGCGCAGTGCACACTTGATTTTATCGGATACTTGGTTGTGCAGGGAAGGCACGGCTCTCTTGGAGAAGTAGCGCCGGCTGGGAACAACATACTGTGGGACAGCAATCGACATGAGCTGTTTGAAGCTGTCTGTGTCCACCAGCCTAAATGACAGCATTTCATAGGCCAGTAGTTTAGAAATGCTGGCATTCAGGGCCAGGGATCGAGGGTGGCTAGGTGGGAATTTACGCTTTCTCTCAAATGTTTGTGAGATGGAGAGCTGAACGCTGCCTTGTGACATGGTTGAGATGCTTGGTGACGCAGGTGGTGGTGTTGGTGGTACATCCTATGTTTGCTGGGCGGCAGGTGCCAACGTTCCTCCAGAGGCGGAGGAAGAGGCCGAGGCGGCAGCAGCAGAAGAGGCCGAGGAGGCAGCAGCAGAAGAGGTAGCAGGGGGAGCCTGAGTGACTTCCTTGTTTTTAAGGTGTTTACTCCACTGCAGTTCATGCTTTGCATGCAGGTGCCTGGTCATGCAGGTTGTGCTATGGTTCAGAACGTTAATGCCTCGCTTCAGGCTCTGATGGCACAGCGTGCAAACCACTCGGGTCTTGTCGTCAGCACATTGTTTGAAGAAGTGCCATGCCAGGGAACTCCTTGAAGCTGCCTTTGGGGTGCTCAGTCCCAGATGGCAGTGGTGAGTAGCAGGCGGAGTCTCTTGGCGGCGGGTGTTCTGCTTTTGCCTACTGCTCCCTCTTTTGCTACGCTTTTGGCTCGGTCTCACCACTGCCTCTTCCTCCGAACTGTGAAAGTCAGTGGCACGACCTTCATTCCATGTGGGGTCTAGGACCTCATCGTCCCCTGCATCGTCTTCCACCCAGTCTTGATCCCTGACCTCCTGTTCAGTCTGCACACTGCAGAAAGACGCAGCAGTTGGCACCTGTGTTTTGTCATCATCAGAGACGTGCTGAGGTGGTATTCCCATGTCCTCATCATCAGGAAACATAAGTGGTTGTGCGTTAGTGCATTCTATCTCTTCCACCGCTGGGGAAGGGCTAGGTGGATGCCCTTGGGAAACCCTGCCAGCAGAGTCTTCAAACAGCATAAGAGACTGCTGCATAACTTGAGGCTCAGACAGTTTCCCTGGCATGCATTGGGTGATGTGACAGACTGATGGGCTTGGTTTTCAGGCGCCATCTGTGCGCTTTTGGCAGAAGACTGGGTGGGAGATAATGTGAACGTACTGGATCCACTGTCGGCCACCCAATTGACTAATGCCTGTACCTGCTCAGGCCTTACCATCCTTAGAACGGCATTGGGCCCCACAAAATATCGCTGTAAATTCTGGCGGCTACTGGGACCTGATGTAGTTGGTACACTAGGACGTGTGGCTGTGGCAGAACGGCCACGTCCTCTCCCAGCACCAGAGGGTCCACTAACAGCACGTCCGCGTCCCTTACTAGATGTTTTCCTCATTGTTACAGTTCACCACAATAAGAAAAATATTATTTGGCCCAATGTATTGAATTCAAATTCAGGCCTTTTTTACAGACACCTAACACTATCTGGCTATCTATTTAGGTACCGTATTACACTAATACAGGCACAGCAGTAATGACAGATTTAGCTGAATATAAATTTGAGACCTATTATTTAGGCGCTGGGTGACAGGTATACGTTTACGGACATAATTAGACTTGGATATGCACAGTAGCGTGTGTGTGAAGTTATTGAGAATGACCCTATCAGCACCTTGAATCTAATATACCCTTTTCTGGATAGATTTAAAGTAGGCCTGATACAGCAGAAACCACTAATTTAGGAAATTGCTAGGTTGGGAATTGTATTTCAACCCAGAACAAAAATATATCCTTTGCCAGACAGCAGACAGTATTACAATTGGCTGGCCACAGCTGAAACACCATGTAACGGACCGTTTCAGCAGACAAGGGGTTAAAATCCGTTTAGGCGATAAGCCCCTTTCTGAGAGACAGGCACAGCTACTGCAGGATACACCAAACTCCCGAACTGGATACAAAATAGCACTCCGAACTGGAACCTCACGAATAGCTGCTAGCAGATGAACAGGAAAAGCATACAATCCTGGCAATCGGTCTTCTAACAGCATACAGTGAATACCCCCAATAACGAGACAAGGCTCCGTGTTGAGGGTCAAACAGTGGTCTGACTGTACTTGAAGTACAGCCTCTTTTATTCACAAAAAACAAACATAGTACTGCCCACAGGGGTTTGAAATACAACCAATCAGTATATTACAAGACATACAATGTAACTACAGCAACCAATCGTTCACGCCCCCAGAGGACCAAAATGAAGATTGTGACATAGGACAACATATCCCCACAATGCATCATGGTTTCCTCCTCTCTGTCCAGACAACCTGAAGAGCAATCTAATTATCTCTGAGGACAAAGGGAGATCGCCAATACACATGTGCAGACAACAGAACAGACATCACCCTTTAAACACACAATGGGACAATGGCACAATAGAAACACACCCAGCATATTCCCTCCCCTTATCCTGAGAGGAGACTCAATTATACATACAGTTAAACATACTTTCTACCCAACTTTCATAACTCTAAAACCATACATCACATTCACATAAAAATTACATATTCGCAATCAATCCATTCAGGGGAACAACATATTAAAAAATGGCATGAATCAGACCAGGGGTTCAAAAGTTAGTATATGGCCCATAATCCAGGGGCAAGAGGCCAGCAGCCAGTCCTCTCCAAAGCCCAGTGGCGAGGTTGGTTTCGCCACACACCAGATTTAGGGTACTGCTATTTTGGCAATTGTATTTCACCCCTCAATAAAATAGCAAGCACAGCCAAACCCCTGATGTAGGATATAGCCAAAAAATAACCACACTATTCGTCGTTAAATGGACTTGGTGGCAGCTTGCTCCTGATGTAGGATATAGCCAAAATATAACCACACTATTGATGGTTAAATGGACTTGATGACAGCTTGCCCCTGATGTAGGATATAGCAAAAAAATAACCACACTATTGATGGTTAAATGGACTTGGTGGCAGCTTGCCCCTGATGTAGGATATAGCAAAAAAAATAACCTCACTATTGATGGTTAAATGGACTTGGTGGCAACTTGCCCCTGATGTAGGACATAGCAAAATAATAACCACACTATTGATGGTTAAATGGACTTGGTGGCAGCTTGTGCTGGCGCACCACAAGCCACAAAATGGCCGCCGATCACCCCAGAAAAAAGTGACTGAAAAACGCTCTGGGCAGCCTAAAAACAGTGAGCAATTGAATAGCAGCAGTTCAATGATCCACAGCTGTAGATCGATCACTGACTTAAGTGTTTTGGAGGAGTTAATTACTGCCTAATCTCGCCCTAACGTCGCAGCTGCAACCTCTCCCTACACTAAGCACAGCAGAGTGACGTGCGGCGCTACGTGACTCCAGCTTAAATAGAGGCTGGGTCACATGCTGCACTGGCCAATCACAGCCATGCCAATAGTAGGCATGGCTGTGATGGCCTCGTGGGGCAAGTAATATGACGCTTGTTGATTGGCTGCTTTGCAGCCTTTCAAAAAGCGCCAAGAAAACGACGAACACCGAACCCGGACTTTTACTAAAATGTTCGGGTTCGGGTCCGTGTCACGGACACCCCAAAATTCGGTACGAACCCGAACTATACAGTTCGGGTACGCTCATCCCTATCAGAGACTCCTTAAGGAAGGCTCTAGTGATGGGTATCAAGCCTTGTTCGCTGTGTGTCTCAGACATAGCATATGAACCCTCATCATCGGAGTCTTCTGTACAGCTCATAGCGGCGGCAGCTTCCTGCGCCATTACGGATCTAGCAGCCGGCGAGGACAACTTCTTTTTCAAGTATTTGTCCAGGTCAGATTGTCCTCTAGCGTGCCTAGGAGTTATCTGGGTCTCCTTGGACTTATCTTTAGTGAGTTTCCCCATAGTAAAGCGAGGTGGGAACCCGTAAAATAGCTTTATTCAAGTGCTGCTGCGAGGAGCTCTCGGGTCAAGCGGCCATTTCCTGACGCGGCTAGCTCCGCCCCCCAGAAGGAGATTTCTTGAAGTGCAAGGAACCAGCGGGTAACTCGGGCATTATTCCCCCTCTTCTCTCGCATCCACCTTAGGGGAGCATGGTCTGACACTAACCTAAACCTCCTTCCTAGTAAATAGTACCTAAGGGAGTCTACTGCCCATTTTATGGCCAGACACTCCTTCTCAACGATGGCATAATTCCTTTCTGCTGGGGACAGTTTTCTACTCAGGTACATCACCGGGTGCTCTTCACCATTCACTACCTGAGACTTGACTGCACCCAGACCCACATCGGAGGCATCGGTCTGGACCACAAACTCACGGGAGAAATTTGGGGCTATCAACACTGGTTGCTTACACAGGGCCTGTTTAAGCTCTTGAAAGGCCCTTTCCAATTCTGGGGACCACCTCACCATAGCAGACTTTGTGCCCTTTGTCATGTCAGTCAGGGGAACTGCTATTTCTGCAAACCTGGGAACAAACCGCCTATAATAGCCCACAATACCCAGAAATGCCTTGATCTGCTTCTTAGTTAGTGGACGGGGGCCAATTCTGAATGGCTTCTACCTTGTTAAGCTGGGGTTTAATCTCCCTTCTCCCCACTACGTAGCCCAGGTATCTGGTTTCCTCCATCTGGCTGGGTTTATCGTAAACCCCGCCTTCCTTAGAGCATCAAGGACGGCCTGAACTTTTCTGAGATGGCTTTCCCAATCGCGACTAAAAATGACAATGTCATCTAAGTACGCCACGGCATACTCCTTATGGGGTTGTAGTACTTGGTCCATAGCCCTTTGGAAGGTGGCAGGGTCCCCCTGCAAGCCAAACGGCATTCTTACATACTGAAAAGACCCCTCAGGTGTAGAGAACGCAGTCTTCTCCTTAGCCTCTTGCGACAGTGGGATCTGCCAGTATCCTTTAGTGAGATCTAAGGTGCTAATATACCTTGCGGGGTCTAGCCGTGCGACCAGCTCATCTACCCTGGGCATAGGGTAAGTATCAACTGTGGACACTTCATTAAGCTTGCGGTAGTCATTGCAGAATCTCCACTCCCCGTTTGGCTTTGGCACTAACACTATGGGGATGGACCAGCCACTTTTAGACCTTTCAATCACCCCTAGCTCCATCATCCTCCTAACCTCTTTGTAAATCACATCCCGGCGGGCTTCAGGGATCCTATAGGGTTTTAAGTTCACCCTCACTTGGGCCAGGGGTTTCTGTGAAGAGATCTGTATTCCTCTGCAGCAGTTCCCTAAACTGTTGTTTTTGGGAGGGGGATAGGGTCTCTGAAATTTTAACAGCTTCAATGGTGGACCCCTGTTGAGCCACCAGGCAAGAAGCTTCAGGTGGGTCTCTCTCCTTCCCAAGTTTGATCAGATTGACATGGTATATCTGGTAGGGCTTTCTCTTCCCTGGCTGGTGTACCCTATAGTTGACCTCTCCCATTTTTTCCACTATCTCATAGGGACCTTGCCATTTGGCTAGGAATTTGCTTTCGACAGTAGGGACTAACACTAACACCAGATCTCCCGGATTAAACTGTCTTAGACAAGCGGACCTATTATATACCCGGGCCTGTGCCTCCTGAGCCTGAAGCATATGTTCCTTTACAATGGGCATCACCCTCGCCATCCTCTCTTGTATCTGTGCTACATGCTCTACTACACTTTTGTAGGGAGTGGCCTCACTTTCCCACGTTTCCTTTGCCACATCCAAGAAACCTCTGGGGTGTCTGCCATATAGTAATTCAAAGGGTGAAAAACCTGTGGAGGACTGGGGCACTTCTCTAATAGAGAACAGTAGGTATGGTAACAGACAATCCCAGTCCCGCCCATCCTTCTCTACCACCTTCCTCAGCATGGCCTTTAGGGTCTTATTAAAACGCTCAACAAGGCCATCCGTCTGAGGATGGTATACGGAGGTTCGCAGCTGAGTGACTCTTAAAACTTTGCACAGTTCCCTCATCACTTTTGACATAAACGGGGTCCCCTGATCTGTAAGAATCTCTTTGGCAATACCCGTTCGGGAGAAGACATGGAACAACTCCCGGGCAATATTTTTGGATGTGGGGTTCCGTAGGGGAACAGCCTCGGGGTACCGGGTAGCGTAATCAGCGATTACGAGGATGTACTGATGTCCCCTAGCTGACTTCACCAATGGGCCTACCAGGTCCATTGCTATCCTTTCAAAGGGGACCTCAATGATTGGTAAGGGGACAAGAGGGCTACAGAAGTGTGCTACCGGGGAAGTGACCTGACAAACTGGACACGATTGACAGAATTCCCTAATCTCTCGGTAACACCCCGGCCAATAAAATCGTTGTAGGACCCTCTCGTGTTTTGTCTGCACCCAGGTGACCACCTAACACATGGGAATGGGCCATGTCCATAACTATACGTCGATATGGTCCCGGGACTAGTAGCTGCTCTATCACTTCGTCCCGTATCTTGGTCACCCGGTATAATAGTTTCTGATTCAGGGCAAAGTGTGGAAAATGTTGGTCGACCCCGGGCTCTTGCGGAACCCCATTAAGGACCTCCACATTCTCTAGTGCCTCTTATGGTCAAATCTCGAAGTTGGGCCGTACCAAACTTTCCCTGGGATACCTCCAAGTCGGGGACTGTAACGGACCGTTTCAGCAGACAAGGGGTTAAAATCCGTTTAGGCGATGTGCCCCTTTCTGAGAGACAGGCACAGCTACTGCAGAACACCAAACTCCCGAACTGGATACAAAGTAGCACTCCAAACTGGAACCTCACGAATAGCTGCTAGCAGACGAACAGGAATCAGCTTACACTCCTGGCAATCAGTCTCTAACAGCATACAGCGGATCCCCCCAATAACGAGACAAGGCTGCGTGTTGAGGGTCAAGCAGTGGTCTCAGGTGCTGGTACACCCAGCCTGGTTTTTATTACAGTCTTTTCAAATACAGGACCGCCCACAGGGAGGTATAAAACAACCAATCACACATCAGTTACATCCCACATATTCCCTCCCCTTATCCTGAAAGGAAACTCAATTACACATACAGTTAAAACATACTTTCTACCTAACTTTCATAACTCTAAAACCATACATCACATTCACATAAAAATTACATATTCACAATCAATCCATTCAGGGGAACAACATATTACAAAATGGCATGAATCAGACCAGGGGTTGAAAAGTTAGTAAAAGTATATTTTGGGCCCTGGCTGGCAGCATGGCAATCTGGCTCAAGCAGGTTTTACAGAGACAATACATCCCCACAATGCATCATGGTTTCCTCCTCTCTGCCCTGGAGACACCCGAGGCGTAATCCAATTATCTCTCAAGACAAAGAGAAATCACCAATACACATGTGCAGACAACAGAACAGACATCACCATTTAAACACACAATGGGACAATGGCACAATAGAAACACACCCAGCATTTCCTCCCAAGCTGACAAGTTACACTTATTATAAATTGTTACAACTTTGTGAGTTTACATTGGCCATACATATAACTTACATCAATTTAAACAGTATAACTTGGGGACAAACCTATCCAAAATTCACTTGAATAGGTTCAGGGGTTTAAAAGTTAGTATATGGCCCATAATCCTGGGGCAAGAGGCCAGCAGCCAGGCCTCTCCAAAACCCAGTGGCGAGGTTGGTTTCGCCACAGGGACATTTTCCTCTTCCTCATTGTCTCCTAGCAGGACAGTCAGAGGAAACTCCTGGGTCGCCTCTAAACTCCCACCCACAGGGTTGCATGGGCCTGCGGGGTGATTCAGCATAGCAACCTTTTCCCACAGGTCCCAGAACAGGGGGCAGTAACGACCAATAATAACCTCATGCAATAAGCATTTCACTACTCCCACATTTCACAGCCCAGCCCGTCTCCAGAGTAACCTGGGCCACCGGGTAAACTCTGGTGTCCCCATGAATACACGTGACCCCCAGATTTTTCCCAGGGACCAACACATGAGGAAGAGAGGCCAAGATCAGGGTGACCAAGCTCCCTGAGTCCAACAGTCCTGAGACTAGAGTTCCATTGACGGTTAGTATACACATCTGGGGTCCCTCCCCCCCTGTGGGTACGGCGCTGCAAGCTGGCTGCACAAAGAGGGAACTGCGCCGGCCCACAGAACAGTCCATGGGCTCCGTGGTGAGGGGACACTGGGCTACCATGTGACCTGGGGCCCGACATCTCCAGCAAATGATTTCCCGGGAGATTACTCTGGGTATGGGTTTGGGCATCCCCCTGGCCTTGACATGACCCTCTCGAGTAGGCTTGGCCCCTAGTCTCTGACTATCTGAGTCCTTCCGGGCCCCCCAATATGTTGATTTCAGGTTCCCTGGACCGCCCAGGGACTTCTCCATGGCATGGAATCTCACCACTAGTCCCACCAGGTCATCTGCTGTCTGGGGGTCACCCTGTGTAACCCAGCACTGAATGGGGTGAGGAAGGGAGTGCATGTACCGGTCCATGACTACATGCTCCACCATTTCAGCAGGGGAGCAAACCTCTGGCTGAAACAACTTTTGAACCAAATGTAGCAAGTCAAATAGCTGGGACCTCGGAGGTTTGTCCAGGCTATAGGCCCAGTACTGTACCCTTTGGGCTCGCACCGCCAAATAAACACCCAGCCGTTCCAGGATCTCGGCTTTTAATTTGGGGTAATCTTTAGCGTCCTGCAGGGCAAGATCATAATAGGCCTTTTGGGGCTCCCCAGTTAAATACGGGGGCCAGGACTTCTGCCCACTGATCCGGTGGTAGCTTTTCCCGGTCAGCCACCCGCTCGAACACGGTGAGGAAAGCCTCGACGTCATCCTCCAGGGTCATCTTTTGTAAAGCTTTCCTCACAGTCCTCCTGACACGATGACCATCATTCGGAGTGGGAGGAGTTGAACTCTCCCGGGTGCGAGCGGCGTCGATCAGAACGGCCATCTGCTGGATGAGCAAGCAGCTTGTTGGTCTCTTGCTGGGCTTGCATGGCGTCCGTATGTGCTTTCTGTTGCTGCAAGTTTGTCTGCACCAGGTGCTTAATCACTTCCTCCATGGCAGCTGGTGTGGGTTGGCTCTGTGTTGCAGCTTTGACCCAGGACATGTAATTCGACCGCAGGTTTAAGCCCGCATCATCCACCACTTGTGGGGATCAGCTCAAACAGTGACTTCAGGTGTCATTTAAACAATAGTTTTTTATTTTGGTCAACACAGACTTAACAAATGTTCGCTTACTTCAGCGGGTAAACACAAAGAAACACAGTCCATATGAAATGGTACAACTCACAGTCCTCTGTAGTTCCAGAGTTCCACCACCCGCTGGAGAGGGGGGAAAAGAGTAGGCAACGGCAACACACCACACAGCTTTACTCCCAGTCTGTTACACTTGCAGACTAGGAACCACACCTCCAGCTCTCCTGGGATTCCTGGCTTAAATAGGCCAGCCAACACCTGGCCTGGATACGTGGGAGTAGTCATCCCACCCTGCTCTCTGACTCCAATGAAACCCGGCCCGGATCAGCTGCAGCTAGCAGCTAAACTACCTCTAGCTACTGTCAGTAACCTAGGGTTACTGACAAAACATTACCGGTTCATTTCACTGAGGCCAGGCACCTCGGTGACACGTATCTATCATCTATTATGGCACCTTGTGCCTTCTCACACACCCTTTTTTGGCAAAATCCACTATTTTACAGATCTGCACGTGTGAAATTCAAGCTTAATATATACAGATTTCATATTCTGTTACTAAAAAAAAAAAACTTTTTTGGCAATATCCAACATCTGGATTAGTCAGTGTGCAATTTAAGCTAGAAATACAGCCATAATTTTCTGGGTTTTTAAAAACACCCTTTTTTGGCAAAATCCACTATTTTACAGATCTGCACGTGTGAAATTCAAGCTTAATATATACAGATTTCATATTCTGTTACTAAAAAAAACACACTTTTTTGGCAATATACAACATCTGGATTAGTATCAACTTAAAGGAGAAGCGGTACTATATAATATCCATTAAAATAATTTGTTATTTTTATTAAATGACATAAAAGACGTATACATAAAACACATTTACAAAAACATGAATGCAGAGACCATACAGAGTGCCATAAAAGACTATCCTCATAAGCATCACTAAAATTACTGCTAGATGGTTGATGATCTTGCTATATGAGAGCTGTGTTAAAAACGCCCAGGTCAGCATATAAATATAACAGCTGGCTCTGGATGTGCTCACAGCTATCTGAGCTTAAAGTGCATTAGCATAAATATGTGTCACGGCCATGCCCATGACCGTGACTCCTTTACCGCATGCAGTTGCCTGCGGTTTTGTATGGGTGTTCAACCATGGGTGAGGGCCGCTTGTCTGTGGCCTCACTTGTGGTTGCCGCGGGCAACCAGTGTTGTATTTTGCAGCAGAGCAGCCTGAGCGTCGCTAGGCAGCTTGCTGCCCTGGCATGCGGTCACACCTAGCTTCCTTTATGTTAGGTGTGTGTATGTTATGCACGTTGTATGTATTGTGTGCACTTCCCATTTATGTGTCTTTCCCTTCTGTGGTACTGGAAGGGTTAACTTCCTTCCCAGTGTGTGTGTGATGTCACTGGGTGTGTCCAACCCTTGGGTGTGGCCACTTGGGCCTATATAGACCCTCTCTCTAGCAGTGCTCAGTAGGTTGCTTCAGTCTTGCTAGCTGAAGCAGCCTCCTGTGGTTTCCATCTGCCTGTGAGAGCCACCACTGTGGTCATAGTTTATGTTTTCCTGTACTATTTAGTGCTGCCATGTATCTGAGTTCCGGTGTGTGGATGAGTTTGTGCTGACGTCTGTCTGCTATTTGTGGACTTCAGCTTTCCTGCACACGGATCCAGTCAGCAGGGCTGTGGCAGGTGGCTGGAACTAGTGCATCACCTGCCATATACATAGGCTGTTTATGTTTCCCCTTTTCCAGCAGCTTGGCCGTTGAGACTCCTGCTCCTCCGTGCTTAGGAGGAGTGGGTTGTCTTACTCAGCTCCTAGCTTAGGGCCATCTTGAGGGCTAGCAGGGACTTCTAGGTTCCGGAGCATGAGCCCTCCTACCATCAAGGTTGGCTCATGTAGCTAGGAGTCAGGGTCAGGTTAGGGATGCGTTTAGGAGGTGACCTGCTCCCTAATCCTGTCTTCTTGGTCAAGCAGCCATAATATCACCTGGCTCCACACGGCTGAGGATTTCCCCCATCCTCAGCCGTGACAATATGTTACAGGTCTAGATGGTATTAAGGTGCTACGGCCGACATAGAATAACTTATAAGGTGCATCAGCAGGTGCTACCATATCTATACACGCAAGCCAGTCAAAGTCTCTTAGTTCTTACCCTGTGTAAAGTAGTGTGTCAATGTGGATAAGCTCTGTTTGGCGTGCTCCTCGACGCACGTTTCGCTTTATTGCTTCATCAGGAGGGGCTAGTTTTCTAATGAATGGTAAGGTCTTTAAATACGGTTGTTGACCAATAGCTCGGTCTGTTGGTGTCATGTGATTCCACTGTCATCGATTTCTAGCGTGGCGCGTCATGCGATGGCTAAATGAGGATTCAGAAGGGACTTCCGCCCTTCCGTCTGCGTGATCCAGGTGAGGGCAGAATGCGTCTGACGTCACTAGGATCTTTGCCTGACGGGACGGCGAAAGTCCTCTCACCCGCAATCCATGATGCGCTCTGAAATCTCAGTGTGTTTACTGGCCTATACGGAGAGGTAGAAGTTGAATATCATGTAGACTGGATATAGATGTTAAATTTCCCATTGATCTATTTGTACCATATATTATAGGGTAGTGGCTGTATTTCCTTGATGTTATATATCAGAGACTTTGATCGATCTGCTGTCATACATATGCAGCCCTATACAATATCACCACATTAACATGACTATCTCACATTTCACATACCACATATTCACCTATTCAACATATACAATATAAATCTAAAAATCCATATTAATAAAAGTGCATAGCATCTTCATAGTTGTATCATGTTATATATAGTGCAAGTGATAGGATCTCAAAGTGTATATTACTCAAAATATAAATGTGATAACTAATACATGTTGATCAATATAATATGATATTTTTATTTTTATATATATATATTTTTTTACATATTTTATTATTATTTTTTAGAAAAAGTTTTTTTATATATATAATTAAAGTGTCATGTGCATATTTAACCACCTCAGCCCCCAGTGCTTAAACACCCTGAAAGACCAGGCGAGTTTTTACACTTCTGACCTACACTACTTTCACCGTTTATTGCTCGGTCATGCAACTTACCACCCAAATGAATTTTACCTCCTTTTCTTCTCACTAATAGAGCTTTCATTTGGTGGTATTTCATTGCTGCTGACATTTTTACTTTTTTTGTTATTAATCGAAATTTAACGATTTTTTTGCAAAAAAATGTCATTTTTCACTTTCAGTTGTAAAATTTTGCAAAAAAAACGAGATCCATATATAAATTTTGCTCTAAATTTATTGTTCTACATGTCTTTGATAAAAAAAAAATGTTTGGGTAAGTTATAGCGTTTACAAACTATGGTACAAAAATGTGAATTTCCGCTTTTTGAAGCAGCTCTGACTTTCTGAGCACCTGTCATGTTTCCTGAGGTTCTACAATGCCCAGACAGTACAAACACCCCACAAATGACCCCATTTCGGAAAGTACACACCCTAAGGTATTCGCTGATGGGCATAGTGAGTTCATAGAACTTTTTATTTTTTGTCACAAGTTAGCGGAAAATGATGATTTTTTTTTTTTTTTTCTTACAAAGTCTCATATTCCACTAACTTGTGACAAAAAATAAAAAGTTCTATGAACTCACTATGCCCATCACGAAATACCTTGGGGTCTCTTCTTTCCAAAATGGGGTCACTTGTGGGGTAGTTATACTGCCCTGGCATTCTAGGGGACCAAATGTGTGGTAAGGAGTTTGAAATCAAATTCTGTAAAAACTGACCAGTGAAATCCGAAAGGTGCTCTTTGTAATATGGGCCCCTTTGCCAACCTAGGCTGCAAAAAAGTGTCACACATCTGGCATCTCTGTATTCAGGAGAAGTTGAGGAATGTGTTTTGGGGTGTCTTTTTACATATACCCATGCTGGGTAAGATAAATATCTTGGTCAAATGCCAACTTTGTATAAAAAAATGGGAAAAGTTGTCTTTTGCCAAGATATTTCTCTCACCCAGCATGGGTATATGTAAAATGACACCCCAAAACACATTCCCCAACTTCTCCTGAGTACGGAGATACCAGATGTGTGACACTTTTTTGCAGCCTAGGTGGGCAAAGGGGCCCATATTCCAAAGAGCACCTTTCGGATTTCACTGGTCAGTTTTTACAGAATTTGATTTCAAACTCCTTACCACACATTTGGGCCCCTAGAATGGCAGGGCAGTATAACTACCCCACAAGTGACCCCACTACCCCACAAGTGAAAGAAGAGAACCCAAGGTATTCGCTGATGGGCATTGTGAGTTCATGGAAGTTTTTATTTTTTGTCACAAGTTAGTGGAATATGAGACCTTGTATGAAAAAAAAAAAAAAAATCATCATTTTCCACTAACTTGTGACAAAAAATAAAAAATTCTAGGAACTCGCCATGCCCCTCACGGAATACCTTGGGGTGTCTTCTTTCCAAAATGGGGTCACTTGTGGGGTAGTTATACTGCCCTGGCATTCTAGGGGCCCAAATGTGTGGTAAGGAGTTTGAAATCAAATTCTGTAAAAACTGACCAGTGAAATCCGAAAGGTGCTCTTTGTAATATGGGCCCCTTTGCCCACCTAGGCTGCAAAAAAGTGTCACACATCTGGTATCGCCGTATTCAGGAGAAGTTGGGCAATGTGTTTTGTGGTGTCATTTTACATATACCCATTCTGGGTGAGAGAAATATCTTGGCAAATGACAACTTTTCCCATTTTTTTATACAAAGTTGGCATTTGACCAAGATATTTATCTCACCCAGCATGGGTATATGTAAAATGACACCCCAAAACATATTCCCCAACTTCTCCTGAATACGGAGATACCACATGTGTGACACTTTTTT
Organism: Bufo bufo; assembly: GCF_905171765.1. NCBI lineage: Eukaryota > Metazoa > Chordata > Amphibia > Anura > Bufonidae > Bufo > Bufo bufo. The sequence goes on from NC_053393.1 coordinate 298,025,685, forward strand.
GCAGCCTAGGTGGGCAAAGGTGCCCAAATTCCTTTTTGGAGGGCATTTTTAGACATTTGGATACCAGACTTCTTCTCACGCTTTGGGGCCCCTAAAATGCCAGGGCAGTATAAATACCCCACATGTGACCCCATTTTGGAAAGAAGACACCCCAAGGTATTCAATGAGGGGCATGGCGAGTTCATAGAAAAAAAAAAAAATTTGGCACAAGTTAGCGGAAATTGTTTTTTTTTTATTTTGTTCTCACAAAGTCTCCCTTTCCGCTAACTTGGGACAAAAATTTCAATCTTTCATGGACTCAATATGCCCCTCAGCGAATACCTTGGGGTGTCTTCTTTCCAAAATGGTGTTATTTGTGTGGTGTTTGTACTGCCCTGGCATTTGAGGGTCTCCGCAATCATTACATGTATGGCCAGCATTAGGAGTTTCTGCTATTCTCCTTATATTGAGCATACAGGTAATGAGAATTTTTTTTTTCCGTTCAGCCTCTGGGCTGAAAGAAAAAAATGAATGGCACAGATTTCTTCATTCGCATCGATCAATGTGGATGAAAAAATCTCTGCCAAAAAAAGAAAAAGGAGGGGAAAGGCGTCTGCCAGGACATAGGAGCTCCGCCCAACATCCATACCCACTTAGCTCGTATGCCCTGGCAAACCCGATTTCTCCATTCACATCAATCGATGTGGATGAATAAATCATTGCCGGGATTTTTTTTTTTATATATACAAAGTGTTTGCCAAAGTATATGAACACCGCCACCTCCTCAGCTCATATGCCTCGGCAAACGTATCTTTTACTGCAGAGGAGAAATCTCGTCTTGCAGCGCCGCATACACCGACTTGCGTGTAATCTGACAGCAGCGCAATGCTTCTGTCCGAATGCACATCAGTGCTGCAGCTAGTCGATCGGTTGGTCCACCTGAAAGGTAAAAAAAAAAAAGAAAAAAACAGGCCGCAACGCAATAACTTTATTAACTTTAGAACAGAACATATTAACTTTTTTTTAACTTTTTTACTTACCGGTAATTTTTTTTTTGTTTCGTTTTTTTTACCTTTATAGAACAAACCTCTCCTTCCCCATGGGACAATGTGCAAAGCGCAAATCGCCCAAAGATGTGGCAAAGTACGTTATGCACTTTATCCCAGGTGAAAGGAGAGGTTTGCAGCAGCTGAGAGTAAAAGGGCCCTAATAGCCCTGTGAGATGCAATCCCTATGCTAGGTGTACCTGTGTGTGGTACTTCCGGAAACACTCACCAAAGCATAGGGCAGGGTGGTCAGGACAGAAATAGCGGGTGTCACGCCTTATTCCACTCCTGCTACAGACACGACATCTTTTTCGGGGTGACGGTTGGGTTGAGGTACCAGGAACGACACTGGGGAAATGTCGCTCGTGTAGACGGCTAACTACACTGGTGGATGGGGCCACGGAACCTCCTGGGTAAAGGAGGTTCTCGATGATCTCTTCCTGGAATTTGAGGAAGGATCCTGTTCTCCCAGCCTTACTGTAGAGAACAAAACTATTATACAGCGCCAATTGAATTAAATATACAGACACCTTCTTATACCAGCGTCTGGTTCTGCGGGAAACTAAATACGGAGACAACATCTGGTCATTGAAGTCCACCCCTCCCATGAGCGCATTATAGTCGTGGACACAGAGGGGCTTTTCAATGACACAGGTTGCTCGCTCAATTTGGATTGTCGTGTCTGCGTGAATGGAGCAGAGCATGTAAACGTCACGCTTGTCTCTCCATTTCACCGCGAGCAGTTCTTCGTTACACAAGGCAGCCCTCTCCCCCCTTGCAAGACGGGTGGTTACAAGCCGTTGGGGGAAGCCCACGCGACTAGTTCGCGCGGTGCCACAGGCGCAAATCCGTTCTAGAAACAAATGCCTAAAGAGGGCCACACTTGAGTAAAAATTGTCCACATAAAGATGGTACCCCTTGCCGAATAAGGGTGACACCAAGTCCCAGACTGTCTTCCCACTGCTCCCCAGGTAGTCAGGGCAACCGACCGGCTCCAGGGTCTGATCTTTTCCCTCATAGATCCGAAATTTGTGGGTATAGCCTGTGGCCCTTTCACAGCTTATACAATTTGACCTCATACCGGGCACGCTTGCTTGGGATGTATTGTTTGAAGCCAAGGCGCCCGGTAAAATGTATTAGGGACTCGTCTATGCAGATGTTTTGCTCAGGGGTATACAAATCTGCAAATTTCTGGTTGAAATGGTCTATGAGGGGCCGAATTTTGTGGAGCCGGTCAAAAGCTGGGTGGCCTCTGGGACGGGAGGTGGTGTTGTCGCTAAAATGCAGGAAACGGAGGATGGCCTCAAATCGTGCCCTGGACATAGCAGCAGAGAACATGGGCATGTGATGAATCGGGTTCGTGGACCAATATGACCGCAATTCATGCTTTTTTGTCAGGCCCATGTTGAGGAGAAGGCCCAAAAAAATTTTAAGTTCGGAAACTTGGACTGGTTTCCACCGGAAAGGCTGGGCATAAAAGCTTCCCGGGTTGGCGGATATAAATTGTGTGGCATACCGGTTTGTCTCTGCCACGACTAAGTCCAAGAGCTCCGCAGTCAAGAACAGCTCAAAAAATCCCAGGGCCGAACCGATTTGAGCCGTCTCAACCCGAACTCCAGACTGGGCGGTGAAAGGGGGAACTAATGGTGCGGCTGAAGTTGGTGACTGCCAATCAGGGTTTGCCAGCACCTCAGGGATTCTAGGGGCTCTACGGGCCTGTCTGTGCGGTGGCTGCGACGGGGTAACTACTGCACGTGCCACCGTACCAGCTTCAACTGCCCTTCTGGTGCTCGCCACGTCACCATGTTGTACGGCAGTGCTGGTACTAGGTCCAGGGAGGGCTGCGCTGCTGGTGTATGCCTCACCACGTGATCGGGCAGCAACAGCCCCACTCTGCTGCTCTTGAAGCGGATCCTGCATAACCTGTGGTCTAGCGACACGGGGCCGGGTACGCCTGGTGCTGCCAGGGACCTCAACCTCCTCTTCCGAACTTTGGGTCAGAGAGCCACTGCTTTCTACAGGTTCATATTCTGACCCGCTAGATTCGTCAGATGAGGGTTCCCACTCCTCATCCGACTGGGTCAGAATCCTGTAGGCCTCTTCAGAAGAATACCCCCTGTTTGACATTTTGGACTACTAAATTTAGTGGTATTCCCTGAGACTACCCAAGAAAAAAAGCAAGCCTGTCTTACAAAGGGGAGGCTAGCGAAGTACCGGAGGCCGCTGCGGTTGATAAAAAATATCAAAACTGATTTTTTTTTATCGCCGCAGTGTGTGTAAAATGAATGTGCAGTGATCAAAAAATATATATTTTTTGTCACTGCGGTGGGGCGGGCGTGGGTGAACGCACGTGTGGGCGACCGATCAGGCCTGATCGGGCAAACACTGCGTTTTGGGTGGAGGGCGAGCTAAGGTGACACTAATACTATTATAGATCTGACCGTGATCAGTTTTGATCACTTACAGATACTATAAAAGTACAAATGCTGATTAGCGATACGCTAAACAGCGAATAAGTGACTGTGGTGCGGTGGGCTGGGCGCTAACTCACGCTAAACTACCTAACCAAGGGGCCTAAACTATTTCTAAAACCTAACAGCCAATACTAGTGAAAAAAAAAAAGTGACAGTTTACACTGATCACTTTTTTTCCTTTCAATAGTGATTGACAGGGGTGATCAAAGGGTTAATTGGGGTGCAGGGGGGTGATCTGGGGCTAAGGTGTAGTGTTTGGTGTACTCACAGTTCAGTCTGCTCCTCTGCTGGATCCAACCGACGAAAAGGACCAGCAGAGGAGCAGACAAACCATATAACAGATCATATTTACTAATATGATCTGTTATATGACTTTTAATTGGATTTTTTGAAAATCGCCAGCCTGCCAGCCAATGATCGTTGCTGGCAGGCTGGTGACGAACTTGTTCTTTTAATTTTGCCGGCCCGCGATGCGCATGCGCGGGCCGGCTTTGAGCGAAGTCTCGCGAGATGACGCGTATATGCGTGATTGTGCGCAGCGCTGCCACCTCCGGAACGCGAATCTGCGTTAGGCAGTCCGGAGGTGGTTAAACTCTATCTAACATACATATATAAAGTGTCAAAGTGCATAAATAGTTAATGTATTCTTCAGTGAAAACACATAAATACAGTGTTGCTGGGACATGTGGCATATATATATAATCTCATGCATATACATACTATTGATCACTGTGGGTCTATCTTATTTGATCCCACTGAGTCTGTCTTATTTTGTTTTAGATACCATGGATATTTATTATTTATATTCATGGTCTGTTATCACATAGAGGTAGTTCTGTATAGGCTATTACCCCCTATATATTGTCTCATTATTCTTTTCTCAGGTATGTATATACTTGATACTATATTTCTCATCTTTTTCTAGTCACTGTGCACATATACTAAGCCGCCAAACAGCCACATACATATACACAGTCATGTGGAATAACATATGGACACTAACATCTCTCACAGATACATAGTTCTGTCATTGGTAGTAGTTATACAGACACTATACAAAAAATCATCAGGTATACTTATTCGGTGTCCAGTCTTTCCTATTAATTTTTATAGATTTCTTTATCTTTTCTCTTTATTTTCCTCTTCGTATATTTCTTCAGTGGACCTCCCCCAAGACAACAGCCATCGGTCAGTCCAATACGTACAGGTAAGTTCTACAATCATTACAATAAGACAATGTTAAAATCTTATACATTAATTTCTAAACTTAAATGTTAAAACTTATCTAAAACCTCCTACAGTTAAAGGAAGGAACTAAATCCAAGGGTTTCATTTAGTCCCCTAGGTGCCATCGTTCCCAATCTAAAAATCCACTTACTCTCGATTTGAGCCAGTCTTTTATTCAGGTCTCCTCCCCGTATTCCCATATGCACCTGATCTATAAACTATACCATCAAAGTGATGAAAAACTACTAAAATTTACAGGTAAAGTGTCTGGGTATTGTTTTGAGGTTGTTCAGGTCTTTTTCTTCTTAGCTCTTTTCTATGTCACGTACGTGCTCCCTGATACAGACTCTGAATTCTCTCGATGTTAACCCTATATATATCTTGTTACAGGGACATCTGGCATGATAAATAACGCCTTTTGAGGAGCACGAGATGTACTCCCTGATTTTGTATTTTTTATTATGATTAAGGCCAGTAAATTCGGTAGTTTTGATTATATTTTTACATGCCTTGCATGTCCCACAGAGGAAAGAACCCTTTAGTTTATCTTTATTGTCACTATCTGTCGTACTTATATAGTGGCTGTGGACCAATAAGTCTTTAAAATTCTTGGCTCTTTTGGCTGTAATGAGAGGTTTTTTCGAGATACATTTATTGAGCACAACATCTGTTTGCAAAATGTTCCAGTGTTTTTTCAGAATATCTTTTATTTGCCACCATTGACTATTATATTCAGTTAAAAATCTAGTGTCAGGTGGTGACTCATCAGTCTTGATTACATTGGGGCATAGCAGTTGTTCTCTGGTTTCTTTCCTTATTTTGCCAATTCCTCTCTTTATCTGCCTATTACTGTATCCCCTGGCTTTGAATCTTTCCACCATTTCTTGGCTTCGTTCTTCATGCTTACCTTCACTGGAGCAAATCCTTTTTATTCTTGTGAATTGACCGGTAGGTATTCCATTGATGGTGGCTTTCAGATGACATGACTCAGCGTGTAGTAGTGAATCATCCTTTTCTAGAGTCCCATCATCTTTTATTTGTATTTTCAAATCTAGAAAGGTGACCTTTTTTCCCATCTGGAAGGTTAAAAAAATGTTACGGTCATTATTGTTGAGGGTATCAATGAATTTTTTAAGTTCATCTTGTGTGCCCTCCCATAGAAAAAAGACATCATCAATAAAGCGCATCCAATGTGCACTTTATTGATGTGGGGTATCATGTCATTCATGAAAATTTCCCTTTCCCAGGCTCCTAAAAAAAGGTTGGCATAGGATGGGGCGCAAGTCGCCCCCATCGCCACACCTTGTACTTGCAAGAAAAATTCATCATTAAACAAAAAGAAATTATGGTCTAGAATAAATCTCAGTAACGTGAGAATTAGCTCATTAAGTTCTCCTTCCAAAATATTACCTTTCAGGTATTCTGCCACTGCTTTAAGACCATCTTTGTGTCTTATATTAGAATACAGTGCTTCCACGTCTGCTGTAACTAAAATCATGTTTTCCTCCACTTGCATGTTGTTGAGTCTATTTAATGCTGCCGTGGTGTCCTGTATGTAGGATGGCAAAGTATTTACTAACATTTTCAAATGATAGTCTATAAATTGACCAATTTTGTCACACAGTCCCCCATTACCTGATATTATAGGTCGGCCAGGTGGGTCTGTGGTGTTCTTGTGCACTTTCGGTGTCCTATAAAATGTTGGCACTCTAGGAGATGATATTATCAGCAGAGTTTTTATTTTTTGTGGAATAATTTGTTTGTCTTCAGCTTCATCCAATATCTCATTTAACTTTTTCTGAAAGGTAAGAAGGGGATTGGAGTCTAATTTCCAGTAGCATTTTTTGTCTCTGAGTATGTTATAGGCCTGTCTCGTATACATATTTTCAGGCCAGACTACCACGTTACCTCCTTTATCTGCTTGTTTAAATAACACTCCTTTTAGCTCTCTCAATGCCTCTAGTGCGTTTTTTTCCCTTAGGCCTAAGTTCTCTTCTCTCCTCTTACCTTGATTGTTGAGAATAGTAAGGTCTTCACTCACCAGTTTTACGAAGATGTCAATTGCTGGACACAGTTGCAGAGGAGGAAAATTCGTAGATTTTTTATATAATTGTTTAGGGATGACACTTACCTTAGTTTGTTCTTCATTTTCATTCATCAGGTCTTCTAGGATTTTTAGTGCTTTAATTTCTTCTTCTGAGTCCAGGCCTTCATAATTATTTATTTTATTGTTATGTAGTTTTTTAAGGAGTAATTTTCTTGCAAATAGATGGAGGTCTTTAGTTACTGTAAAAAGATCAAAGTTATTTGCTGGTTAGAAGCTCAAACCTTTATTCAATAGATTGGTTTGATCTTCCGTCAGTATTATTGATGACAGATTAATTACCTGTGGGGTATCATCTTTCCCCTTTTTACTTTTATTTTCTATTTTTTCCTCCATTTTCCGTTTACTTCCTGGGTTTGGCAGCCAATTTTTTTGTTGTTGTTGTGCTCTCGTCGATCTCTGTGTGTGTCTATGGCTATTATCCTCATTCAGTTCTGATGTTTCTGAATTAGTGGAGGCAAAAGAGGAGGTTCTCACTCTGGAGATGTCATTAGGATTTTTCTGCCATTTATACACTTTTTTGTTATTATAATCTCCTATGTCTCTCTGGAATTTCTTTGTTTTTTTGATCTATAATTTCTTTTTCCCATACTACAAATGCTTTTCCTATTTCCTCTTCAAAGTTTGTTTTCCGGACACCTTCTATTTGTGTTTGCAGTATGTTTAGCTCTTTCTCTATTTTTAGCAGCTTTCTGCTATTAGCCTCCATAATCAGATCGATCATTTCCATTGAGCATTTATTTATTGCACTTTCCCATTTTTCACTGAGCTCTTCATCTTCCAAGCCAAAGCCCGGAAATTTTTGTATTCTTAGACCTCTTGGTATTATCTTTTTATCTTTATATTTTTCTAATGTAATACGGTTCCACCAAATTTTCATTTTGATATGGCATAGGTTTTTATATGTTTTCATTTGTTCCTTCACTTGTACTGTAGCTTCATTAAAAATTCTGTTGGTCTCTACTTTAAAAATGTCATTGACTTGGGTCAGCCAGACTGTTTCTCTGGCTCCCAAATTCATGACTGCAGTTAATCACTGATCCTGTGTAAACACACTGAGATTTCAGAGCGCATCATGGATTGCGGGTGAGAGGACTTTCGCCGTCCCGTCAGGCAAAGATCCTAGTGACGTCAGACGCATTCTGCCCTCACCTGGATAACGCAGACGGAAGGGCGGAAGTCCCTTCTGAATCCTCATTTAGCCATCGCATGACGCGCCACGCTAGAAATCGATGACAGTGGAATCACATGACACCAACAGACCGAGCTATTGGTCAACAACCGTATTTAAAGACCTTACAATTCATTAGAAAACTAGCCCCTCCTGATGAAGCAATAAAGCGAAACGTGCGTCGAGGAGCACGCCAAACAGAGCTTATCCACATTGACACACTACTTTACACAGGGTAAGAACTAAGAGACTTTGACCGGCTTGCGTGTATAGATAGTGTAGCACCTGCTGATGCACCTTATAAGTTATTCTATGTTGGCCGTAGCACCTTAATACCATCCAGACCTGTAACATATTTATGCTAATGCACTTTAAGCTCAGATAGCTGTGAGCACATCCAGAGCCAGCTGTTATATTTATATGCTGACCTGGGCGTTTTTAACACAGCTCTCATATAGCAAGATCATCAACCATCTAGCAGTAATTTTAGTGATGCCTATGAGGATAGTCTTTTATGGCACTCTGTATGGTCTCTGCATTCATGTTTTTGTAAATGTGTTTTATGTATACGTCTTTTATGTCATTTAATAAAAATAACAAATTATTTTAATGGATATTATATAGTACCGCTTCTCCTTTAAGTTGATATATATTTAAACGGTATATCCCTGTTGATAACAGGCTGTGTTGATCTAGTTGAACAACATCTGGATTAGTCAGTGTGCAATTTAAGCTAGAAATACAGCCATAATTTTCTGGGTTTTTAAAAACACACTTTTTTGCAAAAATACTAAATTTTTCTGCCCTTGCAGCATCAGCACGTGTGAAATTCAAAGGTTATATACTGCTGTCATATTCTGTTATTAAAAAAACACCCGTTCTGGGCAAAAAAGTTTATTTTGCAGCCTTTGCTGCATATGTCATTGTGAGATGCACCCTTTACATACTGTGGTTCTATTCAGTTATTTGAAATACAGCCATTTTGGGCAAACATATTCTGGATCAGTCGGTGTGAGATAAACCATTTGGATACTGTGGTTATATTCTTCTATTAATAAAACACAATTTTTTGGGCAAAATACAAAATTTTTCTGCTCTTACAGCATCAGCACGTGAGAAATTCAAGGGTTATATACTGCTGTCATATTCTGTTATTAAACAAACACCCGTTTTCGGCAAAAAAGTTTATTTTGCAGCCTTTGCTGCATATGTCATTGTGAGATACACCCTTTACATACTGTGGTTTTATTCAGTTATTTGAAATACAGCCATTTTGGGCAAACAAATTTTATTGCGGCCTAGTCTGGATCAGTTGGTGTGAGGTACAACATTTAGATACTGTGGTTATATTCGTCTTTTAATAAAACACCCTTTTTTGGGCAAAATACAAAACTTTTATGCCCTTGCAGCATCAGCACGTGTGAAATTCAAGGTTATATACTGCTGTCATATTCTGTTATTGGGCAAAAAACTTTAATTGCGGCCTAGTCTGGATCAGGGCGTGTGAGATACACCCTTTACATACTGTGGTTCTGTTCAGTTATTAAATAAACACCTATTAAGGGAAAAAAAACTTTAATTGTGGACTAGTCTGCATCTGTACGTGTGAGATACAACCTTTATATACTGTTGTTCTATTCTGCTATTAATTAAACACCCATTTAGGCAAAATTTTAGAAATATGAAGAGAGCGTAAAATAAGGGACGTGGCCCAGGTCCTGGTGCTGCTGGTGGAGCTCCTGTTGCAGGGAGAGGACGTGGTCGATCTGTGCCAGCTACGCGCACAAGTGAAACCCTTTCCTCAAATGCGAGTAGGCGACAGAACCTGCAGCAGTATTTAGTTGGGCCTAATGTGGCTCTACGAATGGTGAGGCCAGAACAAGTACAGGCGATAGTAGATTGGGTTGCTGACAGTGCCTCCAGTTCCTTCACATTGTCTCCCAATAAGTCTCCTGCTGAAGGATCAGAGTTGGCACCTGCAGCCGATGTCCATCAGTCTTTAACCACACCCCCTTGCAAATCAGCCAAGCAGTCTGAGCCCCAAGTCATGCAGTAGTCTCTTCTGCTTTTTGATGACTCTGTTAGCAGGGTTTCCCAGGGCCATCCACCTAACCCTGCCCTAGAAGTGGAAGAGATTGAGTGCACCGATGCCCAACCAATTATGTTTTAAGATGAGTACATGGGAGGACCATTGCAGCACGTCTCAGATGATGATGAAACACAGGTGCCAACTGCTGGGGCTTTCTAAAGTGTGCAGACCGATAAGGAGGGCAGGGGTAAAGACTGGGTGGAAGATGATGTGGAGGACGATGAGGTCCTCGACCCCACATGGAATCAAGGTCATGCGAGTGACCTATGTAGTTTGGAGGAAGAGGCGGTGGTCTCACAGAGCCACCAGCACAGCAGAAGATGCAGGGTGCAAAAGCGGAGCGGCCGTCCCCTAGACAGTACGCCTGCTACTGCCCACCGCAGCAAGGGACCGAGCACACCAAAGCCAGCTCCAAGGAGTTCCCTGGCGTGGCAGTTCTTCTGACAATTTGCTGACGACAAGACACGAGTGGTTTGCACGCTGTGCAATCAGAGCCTGAAGCAAGTCATAAACGTTCTCAACCTGAGCACAACCTGCATGACCAGGCATTTAAATGCTAAGCACGAGCTGCAGTGGAGTAGACACCTCAAAAACCAAGAAAGGTCTCTGGCTCCTCCTGCTTCCTCTTCTGCTGCAGTCTTGGCCTCTTCATCCACCTCTGGAGTGACAGTGCCACCTGCCACCCCGTAAACAGATGATCTGCCAGCAACACCACCACCTGGGTCACCAAGCATGTCCACAATATACCACGGAAGCGTTCAGCTCTCCATCTCCCAAATGCTGGAGAGGAAGAGGAAGTACCCCCCTACCCACCCGCGATCCCTAGACCTGAATGCCAGCATTTCAAAATTCCTGGCCTTTGAAATGCTGTCATTCCATCTGGTGGTGGCTGTCCCACAGTACATCGTGCCCAGCTGCCACTACTTTTCCAGATAAGCCATCCCTTCCCTGCACAACCAAGTTGGGGACAATATCAGGTGTGCACTGTACAACGCCATCTGTGGCAAGGTGCACCTCACTACGGATACGTGGACCAGTAAACACGGTCAGGGACTTTATATCTCCATAACAGCACACTGGGTAAATGCAGTGGGGGCTGGGCCTGAGGCGGATAGCAGTTTGGTGCATGTCTTTCCACTACCAAGGATTGCAGGGCGCTTCAGTTTGCCTCCTGTTGCTTCCTCCTCCTCTACCGACTCCTTATCTGGTCAGCATAACACCTTCACCACCAACTTCAGCACAGCCAGGGGTAAATGACAGCAGGCAGTTTTAAAACTTATCTGTTTGGGGGACAAACCCCACACCGCGCAGGAGCTGTGGACGGGCCTTGAACAACAGACTAATGAGTGGTTGGTGCCAGTGAGCCTCAAGCCCAGCCTGGTAGTGTGCGATAATGGGCAAGATCTTATAGCAGCTTTGGGACTAGCCGGTTTGACCCACATCCCTTGCCTGGCGCACGTGCTGAATTTGGTGGTGCAGAAGTTCATTCACAACTACCCCGATATGTCAGAGCTGCTGCATAAAGTGCGGGTCGTCTGTGCGCACTTTTGGCATTCTCACCCTGCTGCTGCTCGCCTGTCAGTGCTGCAGCGTAACTTCGGCCTTCCCTGTCACTGACTCATATGCGACATGCCCACAAGGTGGATGTCACGGATGGTGTACAGGAAACAAGACAATGCAATATAATAAATGACTCACTGGATCCACAACTAAGGAACAAAAGGGAGACCCCTGCATGAGACCTGCCACTCTGCCTCACTGCTCAGCCTATGCGAACACCCCAAAGGTGGATGGGCGCATATCCACGTACCTCGGCTATCTAATACCTGAAGACCCTACAATAGTGAGGGGACACGACCACCGGCTCCCTACACTAGACACGGAGGGAGTCAGGGTCTCCTGAAAATCCAGCAGACAGAAAGCACAAATAAAGAAACAGCACTTATCTTGCAGAGGACTGGGAAATAGAAACAGCATGCACACACACTCCAGGAAGTTGTATAAGCCGCACACTACTGCATTATGGGGAGGAACTTAAAGGGAAGCAATCAGTCCGACTGCATGACAGCTGAGATAGACTAACGAGATGAGGAACAGAAATCAAAACAAAGAAACTCGAGGAGGATCTGGAAGGCTGCTGTCAGAGCTTCTCAGCTGTCTGGTTGTGACAGTACCCCTCCCTCTACGAGTGGACTCCAGACACTCAGAGCCCACCTTCTCAGGATGGGACCTATGGAAAGCCCTGATGAGACGAGTGGCCTTAATGTCCGTCACTGGGACCCACATCCTCTCCTCAGGACCATAACCCTCCCAATGAACAAGGTACTGGAGGGAACCGCGGACAAGACGAGAATCCACAATCCTAGAGACCTGAAATTCAAGATTTCCATCAACCATAATCGGAGGAGGAGGCAAAGGCGAGGGTACAATAGGTTGAACATAAGGTTTCAATAAGGACTTATGAAAACCATTATGGATCTTCCAAGTCTGAGGAAGATCAAGACGGTGGGCAACAGGATTGATGACAGACAGGATCTTGTAAGGCCCAATAAACCTAGGACCCAACTTCCAGGAGGGAACCTTCAATTTGATATTCTTGGTAGACAACCACACCAGATCACCAACATTCAGGTCCGGACCAGGCAGACGTCTCTTATCTGCCACACGCTTATATCTCTCACTCATGCTCTTTAGATTATCCTAAATCTTTTGCCAAATAGATGACAAAGACGAGGAGAATCTGTCCTCATCAGGTAAACCAGAAGACCCCTCTCCCGAGAAAGTCCCAAACTGCGGATGAAACCCATATGCACCAAAAAATGGTGACTTATCAGAGGACTCCTGACGACGGTTATTTAAAGCAAACTTAGCAAGGGACAAAAAAGAACACCAATCCTCCTGATTCTCCGCCACAAAACAGCGCAGATATGTCTCCAGATTCTGATTGACGCGCTCTGTCTGGCCATTCGACTGCGGGTGGAAAGCAGAAGAGAATGACAACCGAACCCCCAAGCGAGAACAGAAAGCCTTCCAGAATCTGGAAACAAACTGCGTGCCCCTATCAGAGACTATGTCTGAAGGAATACCATGCAATTTGACAATGTGGTCAATAAATGCCAGCGTCTTAGCATTGGGCAAACCAGGAAAAGGGATGAAATGCACCATTTTGCTAAAACGGTCCACCACCACCAGAATCACAGTCTTCCCCGAGGAACGAGGCAAGTCCGTTATGAAGTCCATGGACAGATGTGTCCAAGGACGGGAAGGAATGGGTAAAGGAAGGAGAGGACCTGATGGCCGTGAATGAGGGACTTTGGCACGAGCGCAAGTCTCGCAAGCTGCCACAAAACCCTCAACCGACTTACGAAGCGCAGGCCACCAGAATCTCTGAGCGATGAGATCCAGTGTGGCTCTTGCCCCCGGGTGCCCAGCAAGGACCGTATCGTGGTGTTCCTTAAAAATCTTGTGTCTCAAAGCGAGAGGCACAAACAACCTCCCAGGAGGACAAAGATCAGGAGCCTCTGACTGGGCTGCCTGCACCTCTGCCTCCAATTCAGGAAAAAGAGCAGAGACCACCACACCCTCAGCCAAAATGGGACCCGGGTCTTCAAAATTCCCACCTCCCGGAAAACAATGTGACAGGGCATCTGCCTTCACATTCTTAACCCCAGGGCGGAACGTGACAACAAAATTAAACCTTGAAAAGAACAAAGACCATCTGGCCTGTCTCGGGTTCAGACGCTTGGCTGACTCCAAGTAGGCCATATTTTTATGGTCAGTAAACACGGTAATAGGGTGTCTGGCTCCCTCTAGCCAATGGCGCCATTCCTCAAAAGCCAACTTGATGGCCAACAATTCCCTATCTCCCACATCATAATTTCTGTCTGCGGAGGAGAGTTTCCTCGAGAAAAAGGCACACGGTTGCCATTTGGCAGGAGAGGAACCCTGAGACAAGACCGCACCCACCCCTACCTCAGAAGCATCAACCTCAACTATGAAGGGTAACGAAATATCAGGTTGTAGCAGGATGGGAGCGGAAGCAAAACTCTCCTTGATATTAGAAAAGGCCTTACGCGCCTCTAACGACCAAGAAGAAAAATCTACCCCCTTTCTGGTCATATCAGTGAGTGGTTTAACAACAGAGGAATAATTCAAAATAAATTTCCTGTAATAATTGGCAAAGCCCAAAAAACGCATCAGCGCCTTCTGATTCTCAGGAAGCTCCCACTCAAGCACAGCGCGGACCTTCTCGGGGTCCATGCGAAAACCAGAAGCGGAGAGAAAAAACCCCAGAAATTGAATTTCTGGAACCGCAAACACACATTTTTCCAGTTTCGCGTATAATTTATTCTCCCGCAGGATAAGCAAGACCTGACGTAAGTGTTCCTTATGAGTCTTGAAATCAGGAGAAAAAATCAAAATGTCATCCAAATACACTAATACAAATTTTCCCATTAAATTATAAAAAATGCTGTTCACGAAATGCTGAAAAACGGCTGGGGCATTCATCAAACCAAAAGGCATAACCAAATTCTCAAAATGGCCCTCAGGGGTATTGAAAGCCGTCTTCCATTTGTCTCCTTCTCTGACCCTGACCAGGTTGTATGCCCCTCTTAGGTCTAATTTGGAAAAGACTTTAGCACCAACAACCTGGTTAAACAGGTCCGGGATCAGAGGAAGCGGATAAGGGTCACGAATAGTGATACTGTTCAGCTCCCTAAAATCCAGACAAGGTCTTAAAGAACCATCTTTTTTCTTAACAAAGAAAAAACCAGCGGCAACAGGTGACTTTGAGGGTCGTATGTGTCCTTTTCTCAGACTCTCAGAAATATAAGCACGCATAGCGACCCTCTCAGGTTGGGAAAGATTGTATAAACGAGATTTAGGCAGCTTGGCGCCTGGGATGAGATTAATAGGGCAATCGTACTCCCTGTGTGGAGGCAAATCCTGAACTCCACTCTCAGAGAAGACATCCGAAAATTCAGAGAGGAAAGGTGGTACAGTCTTAGTAGAAACCTCAGAAACAGATGTCATGAGGCAATTCTCTCTGCAAAAGTCACTCCAACCATTTATTTGCCTCGCTTGCCAATCAATGGTGGGGTTATGTTTAGTGAGCCAGGGTAGCCCCAACACTAGAGGAGTAGGCAAACCGCTAAGGACGAAACATGACACATCCTCAACATGAGCATCACTCACAATTAAACGGATATTGTGAACTATGCCCTTTAATGATTTCTGAGAAAGTGGAGCGGAATCAATAGCAAAAACAGGAATATCCTTTCCCAAAGTGCATACCTGGAAACCATGAGTTATTGCAAATTGATTATCAATGAGATTGACAGCTGCTCCACTATCTACAAAAATCTCACAAAAAATGCTCTTGCTCTCTAGCGCCACCCTAGCAGGCAGGACAAAACGGGAACTACAAGCAAACAGAAAACCTTCAATTTCCGCCTCAACCCTGCCAATAGTAACAGACGGAACATTTTTAAAAGATTTTTTCCTTTTTGTTTCTTTATTACTCCCAGAAGACTGCCTGAATCTCCTAGAGGGACAAATATTTGCCAAATGATTTATACCTCCACAACAAAAACAGACCCTCCCATGCGGGCTGAATCTTCTATTGTCAGAGGCAATCAACCCCAGCTGCATGGGCTCCTGCTCAGAAGGGGCTGACAGTGACTGAGACCCCTGCGCACAGAATGAGACCGCTGCACTGTCCCGGGACTGAGTATGACAGGAAGGAGAGATCTCTCCTCTCTCTCTAAGACGCCTGTCAATACGAACGGCCTGAGACATAGCAGAATCCAAGGAGGTAGGTCTCTCATGAAAGGCAAATGCATCTTTCAATCCCTCTGAAAGACCATGGCAAAATTGACTTCGGAGTGCAGCATCATTCCAACCAGTATCAGCTGCCCATCCCCGAAATTCTGAGCAGTATATCTCTGCGGATTGTTTACCCTGGCAAAACAGACGTAGTCTAGACTCAGCCAGAGCAATACGATTCGGATCATCATATATCTGACCCAGGGCTAAAAAGAATTCATCCACTGAACGGAGGGGCCGTGCCCCCTCCGGCAGCGAAAAGGCCCAGGACTGAGCGTTACCCCTGAGCAGCGATATAATGATCCCCACCCTCCGTTCTTCATCACCAGAGGAATGGGGAAGAAGGCGAAAATGGAGTTTGCAAGCCTCTCTAAAACGCACAAAATACTCACTACCCCCGGAGAACGTATCCGGGAGCGAGATCTTAGGCTCAGAACAAACTCCATGAACGCAAGCTGAACCGGTCACTTGAAACTGAGAAAAAGTCTTACGGAGATCAGCTACCTCCAATGAAAGACCCTGGAAGCGTTCAGCCAAAAGTGAAACCGGATCCATGCTTGAGACGGTTTTGGCGGCTTATAATGTCACGGATGGTGTACAGGAAACAAGACAATGCAATATAATAAATGACTCACTGGATCCACAACTAAGGAACAAAAGGGAGACCCCTGCATGAGACCTGCTACTCTCCCTCACTGCTCAGCCTATGCGAACACCCCAAAGGTGGATGGGCGCATATCCACGTACCTCGGCTATCTAATACCTGAAGACCCTACAATAGTGAGGGGACACGACCACCGGCTCCCTACACTAGACACGGAGGGAGTCAGGGTCTCCTGAAAATCCAGCAGACAGAAAATCACAAATAAAGGAACAGCACTTATCTTGCAGAGGACTGGGAAATAGAAACAGCATGCACACACACTCCAGGAAGTTGTATAAGCCGCACACTACTGCATTATGGGGAGGAACTTAAAGGGAAGCAATCAGTCCAACTGCATGACAGCTGAGATAGACTAACGAGATGAGGAACAGAAATCAAAACAAAGAAACTCAAGGAGGAGGATCTGGAAGGCTCCTGTCAGAGCTTCTCAGCTGTCTGGTTGTGACAGTGGAACTCCACCTTGCACATGCTGACCAGACTGTGCGAGCAGCAGCAGGCGATAGTGGAGTTTCAGCTGCAGCACGCACGGGTGAGTCGCTCTGCTGAACAGCACCACTTCAACACCAATGACTGGGCCCCCATGCGAGACCTGTGTTCCTTGTTGCGCTGTTTCGAGTACTCCACCAACATGGCTATTGCCGATAATGACGTTATAAGCGTAACTATCCCACTTCTATGCCTCCTTGAAAAAACGCTGCTGGCAATGATGGAAAAGGATGTGGCACAGGAAGAGGAGGAGGAAGAGGGATCATTTCGTAGGGTTTCTGATCTGTAATTCACAAGTGGCTCCGAGGGTGGGTTCTTGCACCCACAAACGCCAGGTACACTATTGTCCAGCCAGGGCACAGTTCTGGAGGATGACGAGGTGGAGGATGAGGAGGAGTAGATGGAGGAGGAGGAACCATGTTCACAGCAGGGTGGCACCCAGACCAGCTCATGGCCATCACTGTTGCGTGGCTAGGGGAATACAGATGACACAGACGATACACCTCCCACAGAGGACAGCTTTTCGTTGCCTCTGGGCAGCCTGGCACACATGAGCGATTACATGTTGCAGTGTCTCCACTATGACCGCCGAGTTGCCCACATTCTAACTTGTGCTGATTACTGGGTGGCCACGCTGCTGGATATTTCACACTCTTTTGGAGTGTACCCTAATAAAAAAAATTAAATTAAATTAAACCAAAAACCAGTATTAGCTACCTCGTCCTCCTCCACCGCCGCTTCCACCTACACCGCTACGTCCACCGCCTCCTTAAACTCCTACTCCATATGGAAATCCACCTCTTTAATCATCAATTATTTTATGTCATTTCACTACTTTGTCTGTTACATTTTCGGGGGAAATTCACCAATTTTTGAGTGTAATATACTCCTCCTTTACCTAGTTGATAGCTTAATAAATTTCAATAATTTTCTTTTACATTTTCGGGTGACAATAAACAATTTCTTTCTGTCATAGACCCCTGCTCTACCAAATAGACAGGTTAATAAATTTCTGTAATTTTTCTGTTACATTAGTGGGTTGACATTTTACCATTTTGGACGTGAATAAACCCCTGCTCTGCATAGGTGACTGGGAATAAAATTTCTCAAATTCTTCTTTAATTGATGCACGCAACCTCCTTTCATTCAATGCTTAAACTTTAACAAGTTGTACCACATTTGCGCTTCAATAATTTGTCCCACAATTGCACTTTACTAATTTGTCCCACATTTGTCCTTCAATAATTTTTCCCACATTTGCACTTTAATAATTTGTCCCATATTTGCGCTTCAGTAATTTGTCCCACATTTGAGCCTCAATAACTTTTCCATATTTCCGCTCAATCCCAAACAAATTAAATTCTTGTATCTCTCTT
The DNA here is from genome assembly GCF_905171765.1 of Bufo bufo. NCBI lineage: Eukaryota > Metazoa > Chordata > Amphibia > Anura > Bufonidae > Bufo > Bufo bufo. Next base: position 298,044,127 of record NC_053393.1, read on the forward strand.
GGATGTGGTCTCTCTTTCTCACGCTCCCTCTCCGGCGTGGAACCCTGATTCGTCGATAACCGTGATCAACATGGTAGGCTCAAAAAAGAACATCGAAAGTTGATAGAGAAGATATCCAAATGGATGGTGGATGTCACTGGGGCACCTCTGCATAGGTGACAGGAACATAATGTCAGGTGACATTTTTAAAATTTTGACGGATAGAAACCCCTGCTCTGCATAGTTGACAGGTAATACAATTTTATAAATTCTTCATTAATTGATGTGCGCCACCTCCTTTCATTCAATGCTTAAACTTTAACAAGTTGTCCCACTATTATGCTTTAATACTTTGTCCGATATTTCCACTCTATGATATTTAATTTGAAACAATTAACCTTCCTTGGATGTGGTCTCTCTTTCTCACACTTTTTCTCCGGCGTAGAACCCTGATTCGCCGATAACCGTGATCAACATGGTAAGCTCAAAAAAGAACATCGAAAGTTGATAGAGAAGATATCCAAATGGATGGTGGACGTCACAGGGACGTGAGATCAGGCAGAAGTTATCTAGAGTCAACAAAGCGGCAGCAAGGCCTCTCCTGTCTAACGTTTCCTAATCCAAAATACCGCAGTGACATTCCCTGTAATTTTTAATTAATCATTCCAATAACAGGGCATCTTAAGAGTCCTGTATTGTTATTTATCGTCACTACCTCCCCGAGTCAGGAGTGGGTAATTGCCGCGCGCCCCCTTTTTTACTTGGAAGCTTATGCTTCAATACTTTGTCCCATATTTCCGCTCGATTACATTTAATTTCATCCATTGACCTGCTTTGGATGTGATATCCCTTTCTCAGGCTCCCTCTCCGGCCTGGAACCCTGAATCCACGCCATGCGTGATCAGCATGGTAGGCGCATAAAAGAACATCGAAAGTTGATAGAGAAGATATCCAATTGGATCGTGGACATCACGGGGACGTGCGACATGGTGGAGCAGTATGTATGCGCACGCCTACACGTACTGACTGATGGGTCTGCCCCCTTCAACTTCTGGGTCTCCAAATTGGGCACATGGCCTGAGCTTGCCCTTTACGCCTTGGAGGTGCTGGCCTGCCCTACAGACAGTGTATTGTCTGAACGTGTGTTTAGCACGACTGGAGGGGGTTATCACAGGTTATATTTCCCAATGTTTTGTGGTGTACCCTAATTTAAAAAAATTAAAATAAATTTATAACCAAAAAGCAGTGTAGGCTACCTCCTCCACCGCCGATTTCACCTACACCGCCACATCCACCGCCTTCTCAACCTCCTACTCTATATGGACCTCGTCCTCCTAGATCAAGATTATTATTTTTTATTTTTACGTATTTTATGTTATTTAAAGTCATTTCCCTATCCACATTTGTTTGCAGAGCACTTACCATGCTCTTAACCACATGTTGCTGGCATTTGCAGCCCTCTAGCCCTTTCCATTACATTTTTACAGCTATTTTAGTGCTCAAAAGTTTGGGTCCCCATTGACATCAATGGGGGTCAAGTTCGGGTCCCGAACTCAAACTTTTTTGTGAAGTTCGGCCGAACCCGTCGAACCCGAACATCCAGGTGTCCGCTCAACTCTAATCCTGATTAATTCCCCTGATGATTGTTCTACTTGAATATGAAACGTGCATCTAGGGACTGGGATTAGGATAGGGCTGTATCAGGGCCAGCGAACAGGGAAAGGTTCCGGGCGGGGTCGCCCTTTTAAGGGACATCAGGGATATAATAGACCCAACATCCCAACAGGCATTGCAGCATACAATCTCCTCTAAGTGGATTGATTGATACTTACCTGGATACTGGCTGCCCACTGGATTCTGACAACAGAGCGGTAGGAACAAGGTTTTCTATACCAAGTGCCGCCGTGCACTAAGTCTCTTACTTGCCTTACCATTATGTGTGATTGCTTATAAGCAGCTACTTTGATTTATCTTACTACCTTAGGGCCTATCATTTTAATATTGCTTAAATTGAAAGTTATGTTTTAGTTCAATAATTGATCACTTCTTCTTTGCTGTCCAGGAGGAAAAGGACCTGTGGTGACGTCACTCCGCTCATTACATGGTCCGTCACATGATCCATCACCATGGTGATGGATCATGTGACAGACCATGTGATGAGCGCAGTGACATCCCTACAGGTCCTTTTCCTCCTGGACAGCAAAGAAGAAGACAGAAGAGAAGCCGGGCTGCGCAAACAAGTGGATGAGGTGAGTTAAATTATTATTATTATTTTTTTAACCCCTTCAGCCCTATTTTACTAAGCATTCTGTATTAAGAATGCTATAATTTTCCCTTATAACCATGATCCCCATCAGTATCATCTCCTAGCACCATGCGTGAAAATCGCACCGCATCCACAATTTTCACACAGCCCCATTCACTTCTATGGGGCCTGCGTTGCGTGAAAAACGCACAATATTTAACTTGCTGCGATTTTCACGCAACACACAAGTGATGCGTGAAAATCACTACTCATGTACACAGCCCCACAGAAATGAATGGGTCCGGATTCAGTGCGGGTGCAAAGCGTTCACCTCAAGCATTGCACCCGCGAGGAAATCTCACCCGTGTGAAAGAGGCTTTAGGTGGTTAAAGAGGTTGTCCTGTCATTTATATTGATGAACTATCATCAGGAGAGGTCTGATCAACGAGGGTCTGACACCTTGTACCCCTGCTTATCGCGCAGGGCACAGGCTCTTTTGTTTATCATAACACACTACCGGGCGGAAGCTTCCGCCCAGCAGTGTGTTCGGTGACATCACTGGCTCTGATGGGCTGGCTTTAGCGCTGTTCTAGCCATTTTACTGGCTAGGGCAGCGCTAAAGCCTGCCCATCAGTGCCGGTGACGTCACTGGGCTTCCCATGGAGAGCCCCGGTACGACACCAGATCTCCTAAAAATGCCTTTGCCCTGCGCAATTTAGCGCAGGGCAAAGGAGAGCATCGGAGCATGAACTGCTCCGATGCTCAAGTCAGGGAGGCTGCCTGGGTAAAAATGGGGATATGTCCGGGTTCAGCTCTGAACCCGGACACCCCATTTAAGTGGGAATTAATTTATGCAGATATTAATTGTTAAATATTAGATGGTATCTTTAAGAAACTTTCTGAAAAAATAACTTCACGCACTACAACACACCTAAAATATTTTTACTTTATGAAAGAATCATAATATGGACAGTTGCAATACATTTGTACTAAGTTTCTATGTATCTTCTATATGAAGCTATATTTGTCCTCATTTAACTTAGTCATACCCCAAGGCCTTTAATAAGGGACTTGGAAGAATCTGCTTATTCACACAGTTTAAATTTTTTATATTAAAATGCACTGAGATTTACTATATACATGCTTCAAGATGTTTAGCCCCAGGCAAAACAGTGTTTTATATGTGGACATGCAATTGTGTTAATTACATTAAAGGTCACAGTTTTTAGAGTGATAATAAGAAGTGTTGAATTAAAAACAAACACTCGCCAGATATACTTTTGAAACTTTTTTAATAACTTAAGAGTAGTGGAATAAGTGAATCATTAAAATTTCCTGAAATATTTCTTAGCAATAGAGTTTTAGTTACAAAACATGATGTTAAGTCATTGGTCTGTGGCCAGTGCGCAAATCTGCAAATCCTTCTAATGGCTGAAGTTCCCTTGGTATTTAGGTCAGCCTCCCCAGGGGAAGGGTGACTTAGCTTTGAGATTTCCTAGCCTCTTGCAACTAGCGAAAGTGTTATCTCTTGTCTGACTACCCATGTACTGTACAGCGATCTGTCTAACAATTCTGCTCCTTGCTGGCTGCCCCGACCTTGGAACTGCTACTTGGACTACACATGTACTCAGCCTACCTTGAACTGCGTTCAGACCTCCCCTTGATTTATTCCTTAATGCGTCTGCTATTCTCTTGCATCTTACCTGCATTATCTCTACACATTATCCCACAGATATGTTCCTGTGAGTTTTCCAGGGTTTACCTGCTCCACCCGTGTGTTCTAGTACCCTTAGTTTTCAGTGTCAAATTTTATTTGCCTATGTCATCTGTATTGTCTGTGCTCCTACCCAGTGTCCAGTCTGTTTGCCTTGCCTGAGTCTGCTCATAGAGATGGCCTTGCGGTTCGCCCGGCAGTCGGTTTGCGGCAAACTTTGCGTGTTCTCGTTTTGCCGAACATGCGAACATATGGAGAAATTTGCGTCCGCCATATTCTTTTACATTGTCAAGAACTTTGACCCATGTCACATCCATCAGGTGGTACAGGACAACCAATTGAGACGTTTCAGCCCATGGACCTATCCCCTACCTTATAAATAGACCCAATCTGGCCACCATTTTACATTCAGTCTTTTGTCAGTGTAGGGAAAGGTTGCTGTGTGGAGCAGGGACAGACTGTTAGTACTGGTATAGGTGTACTATTGATAGGTGTGCAGTGCAGAGGGGTGTAATACACTTATAATATACTTTCTAACATAGAAAGCATATTATAGTGGATTTGTATTGTGCAGCAGTGGTGAGCGGTTCTGCAGCGATACTGCAGCTACACAGAGTGACAAACGCAATTAGAAAAAATAATTATAACTGGTGTGATATACCAGTCTCCCCCCCAAAAAAAATGATAAAAGCAGAGTGTTATATATCAATATACTTTCTTTATAGTGCATTTGTGTACTGTATAGTGCATTTGCGCGTACGCAAAAATTATATTGCCGATATTTGGTCACTGATTGGGTCACTGTCACTAGTGGGGTACCTCAGGAGTCAGTATTGTGCCCTCTTCTCTTCAATATACTTATTATTGATCTTGTAGAAGGCTTGCACACTAAAATATAAATTTTCGCAGATGACACTAAACTGTGTAAAGTAATTGACACTGAAGAGGACAGTATACTACTACAGAGGGATCTGGATAGATTGCAGGCTTGGGCAGATAAGTGGCAGATGAGGTTTAACACTGACAAATGTAAAGTTATGCACATGGGAAGGAAAAATACATGTCACCAGTACATACTAAATGGTAAAACACTCGGTAACACTGACATGGAAAAGGAATTAGGAATTTTAGTGGACAGCAAACTAAGCTGCAGAAACCAGTGTCAGGCAGACGCCGCCGCTGCTAATAAGATAATGGTTTGCATCAAAAGGGGCATAGAAGCATGTGATGAGAACATACAGATGCAGCTGAGCTAAATTTGATGGTTAATGTGTTAAGTAAAATGCCACAAAAAGGTTAACTCTTTCAATGTATTTCAAAAGCTTTTGTCACAAGATGGCACAAGATAACACTGTGACATATGTTATCAGAGTTATTAGAGTCAATTATAGCTTGGCTACATCTGTTGTCCTGCCACTTTACAAATCACTAGTCAGACCACACTTGGAGTACTGTGTACAGTTCCTTGCTCCTATGAACAAGGCAGACATAGGAGAGCTGGAGACATTTCAGAAGAGGGAAATTAAAGTAATAACTGGAATGGGTGGACTACAGTACCCAGAGAGATTATCAAAATTTGGGTTATTCAGTTTAGAAAAAGACGACTGAGGGGAGATCTAATAACTATGTATAAATATATCAGGGGTCAGTACAGAGATCTCTCCCATCATCTATTTATCCCCAGGACTGTGACTGTGACAAGGGGACATCCTCTGTATAGAAAACTTCTTTCCTCTAGACGCAAACATAGAAAAGGATTCTTTACGGTAAGAGCAGTGAGACTATGAAACTCTCTGCCTGAGGAGGTGGTGATGGTGAATTCACTAAAAGAGTTCAAGAGGAGCCTTGATGTATTTCTGGAGTGTAATAATTACAGCCCTACGTCAAACCGGTTAGTTTGTATTGTAGGTCCACACTTGCTGATCCGTAACACATGAATAGAAGAACAACATTCTTAATGAGCCAATCAGTAGTCAGCAGGCAAGGAGGTGCCTTAGCAGAACAACTAGAATGTCATAATGTGTTGCTGATAAGGATGGATAAGAGTAGCAGTCTCTGATAAAAAAACTATCTTAAGGACAGTGTACAGTTACAATCAAGCTCCTAGCCTAGTGTCACTGTTTCACAAACCAGCAGGTGTGAACCCACTGTGACACATGATCAATCTCCTCTAAGGGTGTTGTCTAAGTGAATCCCTCGATGTTGGGAATAGACTTTCGAAGGGGAACACCCGGGCGCTACCTCTTGAGGAAGATTGGCACACAAGGCAGCTGGTCCAGGTGAACTAGGGGGTACCAGAGGTACAGATGTAGTCAGCAGGCTGAGTCATAACCAGGAGCAACAGTTCAGAACTGAGGGATGAGGAAGAGGAGACGTCAACAAGCAATAGATCAGGGCAGGTGCCACAGATACAGGTCAGGCAATCCAGGCATGCAACAAAATGAGGCAAGCAGGCAGGGATCAAACAGGTAGCAGAGTCCAGAAACACAAGCATGGGTCAGGTAAACAGGAACACAAGCAGAGATAACAGCAACCTTTGCAGGATGAAAGGACCTTGATGCTCAGGAACCTATAAAGGCTGGACTACTTATATAGGTGCAGAAGGGCTAGGATTGGTCAGAACGGTCACATGTGCTGACCATAAATCACAGGAAGTGATGCGTGCTGGCCATAAGGAAGTGCTACAGGGAACAAGCTGAAAGCATGCGGTGCCCAGGGCTGGAAGGAAATCATGGAGCGGATTCCAGGACTCACCATGCCTGCAAGGACAGAGCCCAGGACTGCAGTGGTGAATGGGGAAACACTGGCAACAGATCACCGCCAAACACAGAGGCTGTAAGCAGGGGAACATCGGCGAACGCCAACCGCTGTTACACACTGACAGTGAAGGGAAAGACTAGAAAAATGTAGAAATAATTGTGTAGAATAGGGAAGGGCAGGGAAAGCTTTCAGCCAGGGAGTGAGGAGGCTAGGCTGGGTGTGTCTAACACAGGTAGTGCCTTCTAGCTGCAGTTACTGCCTTATAATACAGCTGCAGCTGCTGCAGAACCTCAAATACAAAGAACATTTCTTCTTTTACTTGTTTGAACAGAAAGACAGCTGTGTTTTTTTTTTTCAAAATCTGATCTTTCTATAGACTTATTCCCAGCGTATTCCCAGAACAATTAGCATCATGCTACAGTGCTGAGTGTATTTTGTTCTCCAGTGCATCATATCCATCCATGCTAAAAGCGTTACATTATAGAAGAAGCACTTTATGGCAATAATGCCATTTGCTGCTGTTGAGAAATTGTAATTTTTCAGTGCATCATATATGTAGTTTTAAACATGTTGCATTGTATCAAAAGCAATAACGCCATTTATGTATCAAAGAAATTGAACGCAAATTGCACTGTATACAGAAATAAAGCTGCCTTCCCTGCACAGTTCAAGTGTTGGTGTGTGTGTGGGGTTATCCACAATGCAAGCATACAACATGTGTTTTACAATCCAGAGGGTACTGTTTTAAGTCTCAGAGTGAAAACACTTAAAATATTAGTCCAAAAATCTGTGAGAGGGCATCTCCAGACAGTTCAAGTGTTGGTGCGGGGTGCAAAAATTGCAATAGAGGGGTTCAATGTGTGTTTTACAATCCAGAGGATACTATTTGAAATTTGTAAATGCAACCCCTGAAATAGTAGTCCGAAACATGTGACAGTGTATCACTAGACAGTTCAAGTGTTGGTGTGGGATATAAAATTTGCAGAGAGAGTGTGTGTGTGTGTGTGTGTGTGTGGTTAATCTCACAGTAGGTTGACAATAGCATTTTATACTAGGGAGAGCTTTTTTCTACATCTACGTATTTGAAGGCACATAAGACATTAGGCCCAAATCTGATACTGTTATTACTGCATTGTTCCCAAAGTATTGTAATTAGCATTGTCTTCAGTGTACCAGAAAACACACTTTCAAACTGTTCCACACTTTGTGTGACTGTGCACAGTGGGCCAAAAATGTCAGGAATGTGGAAGGGTTCCAAACAAAACGCTCAGGGACACTTATCCTACCAGTAGTATGCCGCAGTTCTCCCTGACTTCGGAGAGGAGCAACATTAACACTGAGGGGAAAAAAGAGAAAAATATTGTGGCCTGGATGACTTCCTCCTTCTCTCAGTCACAGGAGATTGATGGGGATGGGGTTGGGGTGACTTCTGAGTCTGATACCATGCATTGGAGCCAGGAGCTCCTCCTTACAGATGTTACCCTAAACTATATAGATGTTTGTATTCAAATGCCAATCACACATGGATACCTACAGGTATATTGGGATATTAAAGATTCAGACCCGCATCAATTAGCTCTAGTCAACAACTTTATAAGTCATGACATCCAAAAGTCTTAGATCACACGGTAAATAAATCCTCCTTTTAAGGTTTGATTAAGCCTGCATATCAAGACAGTTACAATAACCCAAACATGAAATAAACTAAACTAACTAAAACATATACAATATATATAGACATACATGTGCACAATACTATTATTCAAGGGATATGATTATATCTACTGTCCAGCGGCCTTATTTACACAGCTATGTGATGTTCCTTCTCCTCCTGCTCTTGCTCCTTCATCCCTATATCTCTCTACTCGCTGGTCCTCTTTTTATACACATTTTAGCCATTGACTATAATGTGGCCTGCTCTGATTGGTCATATCATGGATACTTGTATATTTGTGATGGATTTTGTTTTTTTATATATCCAAATAAGGCAGGTTGGAGTATGCCATGATACTTTACAGACATTTAGGACTTGTGCCCTACAGTGGCATAACTAGAGTTCTATGGGCCCCAGGGCAAACTTTGAATTGGACCCCCCCGGCGCCCCCGAGTATATATTAAAATTTTCCCCCCTCTGCATATATATTCCATTTTGCTCCCTCTGTGTATATATATATATATATATATATTTTCCCCCCTCTTTATATATTCAATTTTGCCCCCCATATATATTTTATTTTGCCCCCTGTATATACATTTTGCCCACTGTATATATATATCCATTTTGCCCCCTGTTTAAATATTCCATTTTGCCCCTGTGTATATATTCCATTTTGCCCCCTGTGTATATATTCCATTTTGCCCCCTGTGTATATATTCCATTTTGCCCCCTGTGTATATATTCCATTTTGCCCCCTGTGTATATATTCCATTTTGCCCCCTGTGTATATATATATATTCCATTTTGCCCCCTCTGTATATATATATTCCATTTTGCCCCTCTGTATATATATATATATTCCATTTTGCCCCCTCTGTATATATTCCATTTTGCCCCCTCTGTATATATTCCATTTTGTCCCCTCTGTATATATTCCATTTTGTCCCCTCTGTATATATTCCATTTTGTCCCCTATGTATATATTCCATTTTTCCCCCCACTTTATATACAGTGCCTTGCAAAAGTATTCACCCCCACTTGACTTTTTTCATATTTTGTTGCCTTACCCCCTGGAATTAACATGGATTGTTTGAGGATTTGCATCATTTAATTTACAGAACATGCCCACAACTTTGAAGATGTTTTTTTTATTTTTTTTATTTATTGTGAAGCAAACAATAAATAGGACAAAATAACAGAAAAAGTCAATGTGCATAACTATTACCCCCTTCCCCAAAGTCAATACTTTGTAGAGCCACCTTCTGCGGCAATCACAGCTCCAAGTCGCTTTGGATAAGTCTCTATGAGCTTTCCACATTTTACCACTGGGATTTTTGCCCATTCCTCCTTGTAAAACTGCTCCAGCTCCTTCAAGTTGGATTGTTTGCGCTTGTGAACAGCAATCTTTAAGTCTGACCACAGATTTTCTATTGGATTGAGATCTGGCCTTTGACTAGGCCATTCCAACACATTTACATGTTTCCCCTTAAACCACTCAAGTGCTGCTTGAGCAGTGTGTTTGGGGTCATTGTCCTGCTGGAAGGTGAACCTCCATCCTAGCCTCAAATCACACACAGAGCGGTACAGGTTTTGCTCAAGAATATCCCTGTATTTAGCACCAACTATCTTTCCCTCAACTCTGACAAGTTTCTCAGTCCCGGCTGCTGAAAAACATCCCCACAGCATGATGCTGCCCCCACCATGTTTCACTGTGGGGATGGTGTTCTTTGGGTGATGTGATGTGTTGGGTTTGCGCCAGACATAGCGTTTTCTTTGATATCCGAAAAGTTCAATTTTAGTCTCCTCAGACCAGAGCACCTTTCTCCATACATTTTGGGAGTCTCCCACATGCCTTTTCACAAACTCACAACGTGTATTTTTGTTTTTAGCTGAAAGTAATGGCTTTCTTCTGGCCATAAAGCCCAACTTTATGGAGAGTACGGCTTATTGTCGTCCTATGTAGAGATACTCCAGTCTCTGCTGTGGAACTCTGCAGCTCCTCCAGGGTTACCTTAGGTCTCTGTGCTGCCTCTCTGATTAATGCCCTCCTTGCCTGGTCCGTGAGTTTTGGTGGGTGGCCATCTCTTGGCAGGTTTGCTGTTGTGCCATGTGTTTTCCATTTGGTTATGATAGATTTGATGGTGCTCCTGGGGATCATCAAAAATTTGGATATTTTTTTTTATAAATTAACCCTGACTTGTACTTCTCAACAACATTGTCCCTTACTTGTTTGGAAAGTTCCTTGGTCTTCATGGCAGTGTTTGGTTAGTGATGCCTCTTGCTTAGGTGTTGCATCCTCTGGGGCCTTTAAAAAATGGTGTGTATACAGGTGAAACTCGAAAAATTAGAATATAGTGCAAAAGTCCATTTATTTCAGTAATGCAAATTAAAAGGAATTGCATTAATGCAGCTTAAAATTTGAATTTTGTGAAAAGGTTCAATATTCCAAGCTCAAATTGTCACATTCTAGTCAGCTAATTAATCCATATCCCCTGAGCAAAGGGTTCCTCAAAATTGTGACTTTGGGGTTTCATAAGCTGTAAGCCATAATCATCCAAATTATAACAAATAAAGGCTTGAAATATCTCACTTTGCATGTAATGAGTCTATCTCATATGTTAGTTTCACCTTTTAAGTTGCATTACTGAAATGAATGAACTTTGCACGATATTCAAATTTTTCGAGTTTCACCTGTATATAATGACAGATCATGTGACACTTACAGTGCTGCCCATAATTATTCATACCCCTGGCAAATTTTTACTTAAAGTTACTTTTATTCAACCAGCAATTAATAAAGGCACACAAAAGCTCGCTTGGCCTTTGCAAAAGCTCATCTGGACAAAGAAGAAGACTTCTGGTTTTCTGTGTTATGGTCAGATTAAACAAAAATTGAATTGTTTGGTCACAATGATGTTTCCTTCATTTGTCGTAAAAAAGGGGAGAAGCCTTCAACCCAAAGAACACCATCCCCACTGTCAAACATGGTGGTTGGAACCTAATGCTTTGGGGGTGTTTTTCAGCCAATGGACCAGGGAACTTTATCACAGTAAACGGCACCATGAAAAAAGAGCAATACATGAGGATTCTCAACGACAACATCAGGTAGTCTGCAGAGAAACTTGGCCTTGGGCACCAGTGGACATTTCAGCATGACAATGACCCAAAACACACAGCAAAAAGTGGTGAAGAAATGGTTAGCAGACAACAACATTAACGTTCAGAGTCCAGACTTGAATCCAATTGAGAATCTGTGGAGGGAGCTAAAGATCAGTGTGATGGCAAGAAGACCCTCCAACCTGAAAGATTTGGAGATCATTGCTAAAGATGAATGGGCAAAAATACCTGTGGAGACATGCAAAAAGCCAGTCTGCAATTATAGGAAGCGTTTGATTGCTGTAATAGCCAATAAAGGCTTTTCTATTGATTATTGAGAAGGGTATGAATAATTTTGGAATGGACACTTTTTGCTCAAATGTAAATAAAAGCTGAGAAATGTATTTTTTTCCCCACAATAATGCCTCTTGTACATCGTCTTATTATCTTTTGGGAGACACCTATTTCATTTCCCGTCAAAAAATTACTTGCTGATTGAATAAAAGTAACAAAATTTGCCAGAGGTATGAATAATTATGGGCAGGACTGTAGATTTCTCTCAGGTGACATCATTTCACTAAGGCCTCATGCACACGACCATTGTTATGTTCCGTTCCGCAAAATGGGGTTCCGTTGTTTCGTGATCCGTTTCTGTGTGTCTTCCTTTATTTTTGGAGGATCTCCAGACATGAAGGAAAGCAAAAAAAAAGTCAAAGTCAAGTTTGCCATGCAAATGATAGGAAAAAAACGGACACGGACGCGGATGAAAATCTTGTGTGCCTCCGTGTTTTTTCACGGACCCATTGACTTGAATGGGTCCGCAAACCGTTGTCCGTGAAAAAAATAGGACAGGTCATATTTTTATGACGGACTGGAAACACGGATCACGGACGCGGATGACAAACGGTGCATTAGCCCAGTTTTCAACGGACCCATTGAAAGTCAATGGGTCCGCAGAAAATCACGGAAAACGGAACAACGGACACGGAACAACGGTCGTGTGCATGAGGCCTAATTATGTGACTTCTGAAGGCAATTGGTAGCACCAGAGCTTTTTTCTATTTCTAAACAATAGTTTTATTTATATATTTATCTCATTTTACTTTACCAACTTAGGCTATTGTGTTCTGATCTATCACATAAAATTCAGATTAACAAAACATTGAATTTAAGGCTGCAATGTAACATTCATTTTATGCCCCATATATTTCATGATTTTGCCCCCGGGGCCAGGCCCCTCAGTATGAAAGATTTGCTGCCTCATATTGTCACCGGGGCACGGCGGTGAGCTGTCGTGTCGACCATTAAGTTTATCAAGTGCGGCGTGCCACACTGCCAAGTGCCCACCGGGAGTGTGAACATTACACATACAAAAAAATAAATACTTGCCTACTCTGCTCCACTCCGGTCTTCAATTGACGCTGTCTTGTTCTCACACAATCCCATCATCCGGCGTGCGCCGCATCATCCCGTCAACTCGCGTAATCCCGCAAGACCCGGTTATGGTCTCGCAAGATCATCACAGCAAGAAGTGTCTGGTGGTGCAGCACCCGGAGAGGGTATGGGTGGGGGTGGGTAAGGTTAGGTAACTAACTACGCAGTGCTGCGCCCCTGGCCAGGCACAGAGGCCTCGACTGGCCATTAAAATCACTTGCGGCAAGTTGCACCCACCCCTCCCCCGCTGGGCTCGGTCGCACCCTCTGCGACCGCGATCGTTACGCCGCTGGTCCCCTAGATACCCCTAAACAAATCTGATATTGTTTCTTGGGATTTTACACCAAGTAACTGGTTTGGTAAATGAAAATGATCAGTTCCTGGGTATTCCATCACAATTGTCTGACATGTCCTCCTCCATATCTGGGATACACAAACACAACCATAGTATTGTATTTGTATACATGTATATCTATTTCCATATACAGTGGATATAAAAAGTCTACACACCCCTGTTAAAATGTCGGGTTTCTGTGATGTAAAAAATAATGAGACAAAGATAAATCATTTCAGAACTTTTTCCACCTTTAACCACTTCCCGCCACGCTAACGCCGAAAGGCGTCATTTCTGCGGCGCTCCCAGGTCACACTAACGCCGGATTTTTAAAAAAAATTTTATACAAAGTTGTCTTTTGCCAAGATATTTCTCTCACCCAGCATGGGTATATGTAAAATGACACCCCAAAACACATTCCCCAACTTCTCCTGAATACGGAGATACCAGATGTGTGACACTTTTTTGCAGCCTAGGTGGGCAAAGGGGCCCACATTCCAAAGAGCACCTTTCGGATTTCACCAGCCATTTTTTACAGAATTTGATTTCAAACTCCTTACCACACATTTGGGCCCCTAGAATGCCAGGGCAGTATAACTACCCCACAAGTGACCCCATTTTGGAAAGAAGACATCCCAAGGTATTCGCTGATGGGCATAGTGAGTTCATGGAAGTTTTTATTTTTTGTCACAAGTTAGTGGAATATGAGACTTTGTAAGAAAAAAAAAAAAATCATCATTTTCCGCTAACTTGTGACAAAAAATAAAAAGTTCTATGAACTCACTATGCCCATCAGCGAATACCTTAGGGTGTCTACTTTCCGAAATGGGGTCATTTGTGGGGTGTTTGTACTGTCTGGGCATTGTAGAACCTCAGGAAACATGACAGGTGCTCAGAAAGTCAGAGCTGCTTCAAAAAGCGGAAATTCACATTTTTGTACCATAGTTTGTAAACGCTATAACTTTTACCCAAACCATTTTTTTTTTACCTAAACATTTTTTTTTTATCAAAGACATGTAGAACAATAAATTTAGAGCAAAATTTATATATGTATGTCGTTTTTTTTGCAAAATTTTACAACTGAAAGTGAAAAATGTCATTTTTTTGCAAAAAAATCGTTAAATTTCGATTAATAACAAAAAAAGTAAAAATGTCAGCAGCAATGAAATACCACCAAATGAAAGCTCTATTAGTGAGAAGAAAAGGAGGTAAAATTCATTTGGGTGGTAAGTTGCATGACCGAGCAATAAACCGCTAAAGTTGTGGAGTGCCGATTTGTAAAAAAGGACCTGGTCTTTAGGGGGGTATAAACCTGTGGTCCTTAAGTGGTTAATGTGATCTATAAACTGTACAACTCAATTGAAAAACAAACTGAAATCTTTTAGGTAGAGGGAAGAAAAAATATAAAATTTAAATAAGATGGTTGCATAAGTGTGCACACCATTAAACTAATACTTTGTTGAAGCACCTTTTGATTTTATTACAGCACTCAGTCTTTTTGGGTCTATCAGCATGGGACATTTTGACTTGGCAAGATTTGCCCACTCTTTTTTTGCAAAAACACTCCAAATCTGTCAGATTGTGAGGGCATCTCCTGTTCACAGCCCTCTTCAGATCACCCCACAAATTTATAATTGGATTCAGGTCTGGGCTCTGGCTGGGCCATTCCAAAACTTTAATCTTCTTCTGGTGAAGCCATTCCTTTGTTTATTTGGATGTATGCTTTGGGTCGTTGTCATGCTGAAAGATGAAGTTCCTCTTCATATTCAGCTTTCTAGCAGAAACCTGAAGGTTTTGTGCCAATATTGACTAGTATTTGGAGCTGTTCATAATTCCCTCTAGCTTAACTAAGGCCCCAGTTCCAGCTGAAGAAAAACAGCCCCAAAGCATGATGCTGCCACCACCATGCTTCACTGTGGGTATGGTGTTCTTGTGGTAATGTGAGGTGTTGTTTTTGCGCCAAACATATTTTTGGGAATTATGGCCAAAAAGTTCAACCTTGGTTTCATCAGACCATAACACCTTTTCTCACATGCTTTTAAGAGACTTTAGGCTTTTTTGCAAAATGTAGCCTGGCTTGGATGTTTTTCTTGATAAGAAAAGGCTTTCATCTTGCCACTCTACCCCATAGCCCAGACATATGAAGTATATGGGAGATTGTTGTAGCATGTACCACACAGCTAGTACTTGCCAGATATTCCTGCAGCTCCTTTAATGTTGCTGTAGGCCTCTTGGTAGCCTCCCAGACCAGTTTTCTTCTCATCTATTCATAAATTTTGGAGGGACGTCCAGTTCTTGGTAATGTACCCTTCTCCTGACTGATAGTGTTGAGCGCAAATATTCGAATAACGAATTTTTATCTCGAATATCACAATTTCGCAAATATTTTGAACATAGTGCTATATATTCGTGATATCGAATATTCAATTTTTATTTTTTTTTTCCATCTGAAAATATGATTCCTCTCTGCTTCTTGCTTGTGGTTCAATGAGTCATTGGCCCACAAGCAACTGAAGCTGGAAGGAATCACATTTTCAGATGGACAAAATATGACGATACACAATAAGTGGTCGTTCAGGAGGGGCAGTCACCCTGATATACTGCTCAAGAGATGCAAAAAAGAAACTAAAGGGGCAGTAGACTAATATATTACAAAATATGACGAATATTCTAAATAACAAATATATTCGCTATATTGCTGTATATTAGTTTTTTAGAATATTCGTCCTATTCTAAACCAAGAATCTCGAATAGTTGTAATATTCGAGTTCACGATTTAAACAGAAAAATCGTGAAGGTAATATGTCCTAGAGTGTGCCCGACCGCATGACGTCATTTACTTCGCGACGATAAAGTTTTTTCAAAGTATTTCCAGACAGTCTCCAGACACTCGCGGACAGTACAATGTGCTCTGCAAAGATCATAAGACACCGCTTTATAAAAGCCGAGGATGAAATCCTGATAGCCGTAAGTAATATTATATTACAGTACTTTCGCATGCATGTCAGAACAATTATATGTAGATCGAGTCTAGCGAAATATTCCTAAGTCTGAATATTTTCTATATGAATACAAATTATTTTTTTCTTATGAAATAATTATTTTTTTTATGGTAAGAGTAGATAATACAGATTGGTGCACTAAGTATTCTTGTTACTTCACAGGACTATGTTTGTAGCATGTATGTATGGACAACAGATACATTTATATCACATGCACATAGCACGTCCATTTTCCTGTCACTCAATATATACCACACACTATATACGGTTCCATACACTATATACCATACAGACACACAATATATATAGATTATATTATATGTCCATGAGCTTTCTTTGTCTCATCGTATTTGCTGGTTCATTTAGCGTTACCCAGGGTGCACCACGTGGATGCAAACCAGCTGTTCACCCAATACCGTGCCGTCACTTCACTAGACAAGTACATAGCAGCTTAGCTGGCCAATATCCGATTGCTCACTCAGACCCCACACACATAGAATCACAATACAATCCGATATTATAACGGTAACATTCAATCTAATATTTCCCCTTTAAAGACGTAACTACTTTTTGCTGGTTTGTTGAGGACATATGCTTTAAAACTTTGAATGTAAAAAATTTGAATTATATGCTTGCATCTTTATCTTGCAGCGTTTGTTGGTGCGGGGATATGCCCTTACCAAGAAGAGAGAGGAGAAGCAGGCCATCCTTAGGTCTCTCCGTGCCGAGTTGTATATGAAATTCTCCTTGTGGCACAAAGATCGAGAATTACAGAAGAAGTGGTGTGATCTGAAGAGGTTTAAGCCCAATCTTGTAAAGGAGACGAGCGAACGATTATGTCCAGGTACAATATTTACATGACTTTTGTATCTCACTCTACAACACTATGTAATGTATATATTCAGTTATGCTGCTAATCTGTACAGATGTAGATGGGATAACACACAACCTCTTAACTCATTGCGTTATCTTGAAACAAAAGCAATTTAAAAAAAATTGCGTAACACATTTAATTGCATTTTGTTTACATAACATGTCTCCCGTGTGTTAAATCTACTACATCCGTATTTCATCCCTTTAAAAATGATTACTTAATACCCAGTGTGACACGTACAAAATCATCCGCTTACATCATACATCTCTACCTCGCTGAGATTGTATATATATAGTTATTCACACACCGCGGTACAGATGTATGATGTCACCGGATGATTTCATACATTTCACAGACACACACACACACATATATATATATATATATATATATATATATATATATGTCTTTTTGTTTATATATACATAAACTGCAAACATCATTCAGTATTTTGTTGAAAGGCCCCATCCATTACATACATCTCCCACGTAATTTGCATGGGATTATAGATTTTATATATATATATATACACACACACACCCCAGTTAATTAACCACATAAACCACTGTAGCGGAGCCATAATGCGACATAGTCTTTGTCCGCCGGTATTAAAAGGGTTTATTTTGGGATCAAGTAGTTCGAACAGGAAGTAGTGTTGTCCAGTTCATGAACGAATCGTTCTTTTGAATCAATTCAATTCACTGAACCGGAGGAGTCGATTCATCTGACTGAGCTGATCCGTGTGAAACATCTCAGTCAGATAGCAGAGACGCTGGCAGCAGGGAGAAGTGTAATCTGATGCTAGAGTGGAAGACAGCCCCTCCCTGCCCTGCAACCAATCAGAGGTGAGGCACAAGCACTGGGTCACACACAGTACAGGCAGTTGTACACTGAGTCTAAGAATCAAATGATCCTACTTAGTTATAGACTCATTCGATTCTTTGAGTTAAAAGAATCGTGTGTCACTAGAACAATACACTGAGTCTAATCACCAGGTTGCAGCAGTATAAAGCCCTTTAAGTGCCCTCCATACAATAGAACGCCTCTAGAAGTGCCCTTCACTAAGTATAATGCCCCTAAGCACCCCTCCATATAATAGAACGCCTCCAGAAGTGCCCACTACTCAGTATAATGCCCAAATCCATGCCCCCAGCTCCCCCCTTCCTGTTCTAGTTGTCAGTCAGGTCACCACTGATGTAACACTTATTACCTATCCGGCTCCTGAGCTTCGGTTCACTTGCTTGTCAGCCCGAGTCATCCGATAGCCGACTCAGCATGTGAATCAAAGATTCGACCAACTGTGCATGCGCATTGCGCACCACCTGAGCTTCGGTTCACTTGCTTGTCAGCCGACTCAGCAAGTGAACCGAAGATTTGATTCATGAATTGGTTCTTTTAAATGAACTGATTCAAATGAACAGATTCATGTAAAAGATCTGAACTTCACATCTCTAACAGGAAGCACAGCATCATTAGTAAATAAAACCTTCAACGGATATCCCATCCCTCTTCCCAATAACTGGATGACAGACAGTATCAGGAGCAGGACTCTGTTTAATGCCACATACCCTACTTTTATGCCCCTATCCCATGCAAGGCAGACAGGGACAGAAAATTATCCATTCCTTAATCACAGACTGGTTACAGGCCACACCTCAGACTGAGGCGAGGGGATAAGTAATTTAATACACAATCCATTTGAGACATCCATTGTAGCCATTGTGTTTCTACCGCACAACCAGACAAATGCTCAGCAGGTTACATACTGATTAGGGAATTAAACCTAACATTGTAAATCCATTCAACAGTACAGATGAAACATCCATTGTAGCCAAAACGCAATCCGCTACAACCACTAATGAAATGCAATCTTAAGGGAGATCTTTATCTTTAAGGCTATGTTCACATCTGCATTCAAGCTCTCCGTTCCTGTAGTACGTCCGGAAGTTTAAAAAAAAATAATCGAAAAACGTATCCGTGCAACCTCCCATAGAAACTAATTGACGTATGTATGCATACGTTTGACTCCGTTAGTTGGTAATACGTTCGGAATCCGTTTTTCAGACGGAAAATAAAATCCTGCTTGCAGGTTTTTTTTCTACGTTCAGAAAAGCGGATTCTTGACGGAGCGTCCATTCACGTTCATTGTAGTCAATGAGAAACAGATTGTTACATTTTTCTTTCGCGGACGTAACGTTCCTATAGTACTTTTTTTTTGTTTCTGAACATGCGCAGAACAAACCGGAACTTCCAAACGAAGACAGGAAAACAAGGGAGTGTCATGTGACAGTCCCGTGAGCGCTTCTCCTCACCATTTCTGAAAGCTGATGTGCAAGTTGGAGAAAGTCTCAAGAAAAGGGTATGAATTGATGCAATTGAAAATTATTTACTTTGATCATCTACTGGGGCATGCTATTTGGCTACTGGGGGCTAATATCTTGAAACTGTGGATGCTATTAGGCAAATGGGGGATGTTATTAGCCTTTTGTGAGATGCTATTACGCTACTGGGGAATGTTATTTGGCTACTGGGGACTAATATCTTGAAACTGTGGATGCTATAAGGCTACTGGGGAATGCTGTAAGGCTACTGGGGAATGCTGTAAGGCTACTGGGGATGCTATAAGGCTACTGGGGAATGCTATTATGCTACTGTAGAAGGCTATTGGAGGATGCTATTACGCTACTGGGGATGCTATTCGGCTACTGAGGGGTGCTACTAGGCTACTATTTTCTAACTGTCAATGCTATTAGGATACAGTGGAATACAGTTTGGCTACTGGCGGAAGCTATTAGTCTACTGTGGGCCGGTAGAGAGGCATGAGGATCTAATCTGCCGTCTGATTGTGTGGGTCATTCACATTGTAGAGTGATCTGAGTTGTGGTCTGGTCTGTTGATGTTGGCAAAAGTCGAATGCAATAGGGGGTTGATATAATTTTAAGGACCAGGGCAGCAAATTTGTGTTTTGACTAATCCCCGTTTTAACCCTTGTTGCATCTTGTGCCAATGTGTATGTTGAAATATGTCTATAAGCTCTTGTCTATAATGGTTCTGTAACGTTTTCAGATGTCTTCACCTTCTCCTTTAGTTGGCAGTCGAAGTACTCCACCCTTTCAGATGCAGGTAAAAATCTTTAAATAAAAATAAATTATTAATGTTCCAAAAAATATATATGTCTGAACCACAATACATATTTCAGGGACACTCCGCCACTGAATCCTCTGATGCCGAGGAATTGCGTTTTTCTCCTGAACCAATGGAGTCAGTAAGTGTGGAATGTTATATTTGGATTTTTTGGTTTCTACACATCCAAAATTGGTACAATGGATATAAACCCGAAAGGTACATGATTTGCCAACACCGCAAAAGGATAGATAGGCCAATGTATTGGCAACAAGATTTGAAAGAGTGTATATGGGTGATGCATTTTGGTTGCTGCATGGCAGGCACACGGTGATTTTCAGTGAATCCAAAACTGTGTTTGCTTTTCAGACACAGGAGGGTACACATTCCTTTGAAAATCTGCGAAGTAGACGTCATAATGACGACGATGTGAGTATCTATACTTAGGTTCTCTAAAGTAATCAATTGTCTTTTGTGATAACTATAATATTATTTATTAGGACACAAGCAGGCAAAGTGACACTCCATCACCTGTTCAAACAAGAACTTCCAGGCGTGGTGGTCGTGGACAACGTGGGCGTGGCAGTAGTAGTGGACGTGTAGGCCGTGTGAGTAGGCACATGTGCTATGATGTGAGCTGTCCACACTGCCCCCAGTATACAGTATCTTATATCGCCTATAAGATAACGTGGCCATCATACCCCCAAAAAAATGTATTATTATAATAAATGACCATGAGGATTGGAGACATTGGTTTTACCCAAAAAAAAATGTAAATGTTGCTTATCCCATAATGGACATACCATGAACAGGGGCTACTCTCATATTAAATTAAAAGCAATGACCCGCTCGGCAAGTCTATATCTTTATAGCCCTTCACACCAAAAGACAAAATACAAGGAAACCCAAAATTTTATACATTTTTTTTATTAAAACCAAAGATGCAGTGGGCAGTGGTGGCACATGCAATATATTCGCTATACAATTTTTAACAAAAACACTTAAGTGCAGTTGGAATTGCAGGTAGCTTTTTAAGGTAATGATAACATTTGTTTTAAACCAAATAGGGTAGACAGAAAGAATTGGACGAGGAAGATAGGCAATGTGGCGAAACCAACCTCGCCACTGGGCTTTGGAGAGGACTGGCTGCTGGCCTCTTGCCCCTGGATTATGGGCCATATACTAACTTTTAAACACCTGGTCTGATTCATGCCATTTTTTAATATGTTGTTCCCCTGAATAGATTGATTGTGAATATGTAATTTTTATGTGAATGTGATGTATGGTTTTAGAGTTATGAAAGTTGGGTAGAAAGTATGTTTAACTGTATGTATAATTGAGTCTCCTCTCAGGATAAGGGGAGGGAATATGCTGGGTGTGTTTCTATTGTCCCATTGTGTGTTTAAAATGGTGATGTCTGTTCTGTTGTCCTCACATGTGTATTGGCGATCTCTCTTTGTCCTCGGAGATAATTGGATTGCTCCTCAGGTCGTCTCCGGGACAGAGGAGGAGACCATGATGCATTGTGGGGATATGTTGTATGTCACAGTCTTCATTCTGGTCCTCTGGGGGCGTGAACGATTGGTTGCTGTAGTTACATTGTATGTCTTGTAATATACTGATTTGTTGTATTTCAAACCCCTGTGGGCAGTACCATGTTTGTGGTTTATGAATAAAAGAGGCTGTACGTGAAGTACAGTCAGACCACTGTTTGACCCTCAACACGGAGCCTTGTCTCGTTATTGGGGGGATTCACTGTATGCTGTTAGAAGACCGATTGCCAGGATTGTATGCTTTTCCTGTTCGTCTGCTAGCAGCTATTCGTGAGGTTCCAGTTTGGAGTGCTACTTTGTATCCAGTTCGGGAGTTTGGTGTATCCTGCAGTAGCTGTGCCTGTCTCTCAGAAAGAGGCTTATTACCTAAACGGATTTTAACCCCTTGTCTGCTGAAACGGTCCGTTACAGGCAATTTCTCCCAATCATAAACTGTGAGCTGCTAATACAGCTAGTAGAAGCAAGGCCAGCTCTATGGGACCAATCAGACCCCAAACACTCGGACCACAACACGACTCGTCGACAATGGCAAGAGGTCTATGCCAATGTGGTTCCCACATGGAACGATTTGAGCCGTCAGGCTCAAAATAATTGTGGTACATTAATTTCATTCCTTTTGTTTATTCATTTGGTTTTAGAAGATTTGATAGTGATGTTTCTAGTTGGAAGAATAGTGAAGTGAGCATAAGTTTTCTGTTCGGAAAAGTTGGTTTCAGCAACTGATACAGCCAATTCAGGTACCGGGCAAAATAACAGTTATATACAATGCAGAATGTTGGACTGCCTGGGGCAACAGTTTTTTTATGCAATCCGATGTCGACAGAAAAGAAAATATATAGCAGTATATACGGTTATTATAATTGATATTTCTTTTCTAGCTGAAATCATATCAACACGCTGGAGGTCAATACGTGATAGGTTTATGCGTGACCTCAATCATGAACGAACGGCGGCAAGTGGTTCGAGTGCTTCTCAGGGGAAACATTACCAATATGCACCACATCTTCAATTTCTTCAACGTTGTTTTCAGCTGCGCACATGAGTTAAATATCCTAGAGGGAAGCAAAAAAACAATAATGAATATAGAAATTATATATTTTTTAGGACTCATTCAAGCACACTCCCTCCTGAAGCAGAACATCTTGAACTTGAGGAATCAAACAAACAATTGTCTGGACGATCTACCGATCAAACTTCGTTACCATCTCAGTCACAGGATTCTGCTCTGGAGTCTTGCGGCCGCCAAACTGACACATGTGCTCAGATTGAATATACTCGACAGTTCGTTTCTTCAGCCTTTGACAGAGTTTTAAGTAGGCCGAGACTACTTCAAAGACCACATAGAGTCTTTGAGGATCTTGCACTGATCTTCCGAGATTGTTTATTAAAAATAGAGGAGGAGCAAACTCGGTATAAGCAAGAGTTAACTACCATGATCAATCATGTCGAGGTAGTTTGTCGTCCAGAACCCCTTAACCATAATCAGCAGTTTCTCTTAACGTTAAGTCATTGGATGGACAACATGACTCCAGAGCAGAATTGTGATTGTCAAGTGACATTGATCAAAACTGTTTGGAATATTAAACAACCACCACCCTCTCATTTCGGTGCTCTGGCTCAGTCGTATCCCCCAGCCCCCTCCTACCCAACATCCATGACTTCTCTACCTGCTCACTCATACTCTGAGCCACATATCGCTCCCCAGTTCCAAAACTTTCAACAGTCAAAAAACTTTCAACAGTCCCAAAACTTACCCCAATCACAAAACTTTCCCCATTCACAAAACTTTAGCCAGTCCCAAAACTTTCCCCCATCCAACACTTTACCTCCGTACCCCAACTTCCCACAGGCCCAAAACTTAGGCACTGCACAAAACTTTCCAGCTTTCCACAACTTTCCATCAACATCCCACAACTTTATTCCATCCCAAAGCCATCCACCGTCCCAAAGACAACCTACGTCCCACCAATACCCAACGTCTCACACATTTCCACCTTCTCAAAGCCATAGCACATCCCTCAGCTATCAACCTGCATCAACCTTTCAAGAGACTTTAAGCCAATCTCAATCACAGCTACCTTCCTATGTCTCTGCACAAACACCCTTGCAATCCAAAAGCACTGATAGTTCTCAAAAACGTCTACAGACACCTAGTCCTGATGTGATTTCTATGTCAACTCCAAATAGATTTTCCAAAAACGAAGGTGTTTCTCCCTCCGTTTTTCCTACTCCCACCGCTTTTAATACCTCTTTCTCAAACAAATCTGTTCCTATTCCATTCATACTCCACAACATCAACAACAGGGTGAATATGTCAGACCACAACAGTCGTTCATGCAATTACTCCTAGACCAAAGTGCAGAAGATGATGGGTCCCCAACTGCAGCCCCAAGAAAGGCTCCATTCACTCAACCACCACCCTAGTTAACCCAATATATAATATGTTTTGTTGAAGTTTATAAATGAGTACCTCAACAGGTGTAACAGTACTACAGGCTCACCTGAGTCAGAGGACCGCTGGCTGGAGGTAGGAGTGGAGCCCAGTGGCAAAGACCGCAGGCAGGTAGTAGGTGCAGGAAGTCTGGCAGAGGCGTAGTCGGTAGGCAGGCGGTGGGTCAGGGCAGGCGGCAGTAAGCGTAGTCAGACAATCCGGATGGCAACGGTGGTAGCAGTTCAGTAGGTAGGGACAAGCAGAAGAGTAGTCGGTAGGCAATTCCTGGTCAGCAGTGGACTTTCAATAGTAGCAAGAGCAGCAGATGAGGAGAAGCTTGATCAAGGCTCAGGAGCTCAATAATCAGCAAACTGGAGTGCAAGGGGCTGGACTTATATAGGGAAGTACCAGGTGTGGGGAATCAAGGGTAATGAGCAAGGCTTGGCAAGACTGAGGTTAACTAATAGGCTTCAGGGAGGAATGTCCAGAGAGGACGGTAGCTTAGTAAGCAGGGCTACCGCCTGGGATGTGGCTGGTCACGGGTTCGAATCCCGACCCCCTTCCAAGGTGACCTCCAGGCACCGCAGGGGCAGGCTTACCGGGGTGCCGTTGGTGGAACTCTTTTACCAGTCTGGGGGCGTGGACATTTTCTTCTCGCTCCCAGGAGTTATCCTCAGGAGGGTAACCCTCCCACCCAATAAGGTATTGTAGTCTTCCCCGGTGGATCCTGGAGTCGAGAATCTTTGCGACAACGTATTCTTCTTCACCCTGTACCCTCACGGGTGGTGGAGGGGGAGAGTGGCGGCCTGTGAAGGTGTTCTCCACATATGGCTTGAGGAGAGAGCAATGGAAGACAGGGTGCACCCTAATGGAGTCCGGAAGGTCGAGCTGGAAAGTGACCTCGTTGATTTGTGCGGTGATCCGGAACGGACCCATGTATCTTTGGGCAAATTTTTTGGAGGGGACCTTCAATCTGAGGTTCCTGGTAGACAGCCACACCTTGTCTCCCACATGGAAGCCCGGGTGGGTTTGCGACGTCTGTCTGCTCCCTGTTTAAAGCGCCTCTGGGCAAGCTGGAGGTTGTCTATAATGTTCTTTTGTGCCTCCTGTACGGTTGTTAGGCGTTCGGCCACTGCTGGGAGGGTGGAGGCGATGGGTAGGTGGGGAATGAACACCGGGTGCGAGCCTGTGTTAGCAAAGAAGGGGCTGTGCTTGGTTGAGCTGTGCTCAGCATTGTTGTAGGCGAACTCGGCCGTGGGGAGATGATCAAGCCAGTCATCCTGCAGGTGGGAGCTGAAACAGCGTAGGTATTGCTCTAGGGTCTGATTAGTTCTCTCCGTCTGCCCGTTTGGAAAGCAGAGGACAGGTTCACTTTAACCCCGAGCGCCAGGCAGAAGTTCTTCCAGAACTTTGAGGCAAATTGTACGCCTCGGTCGGAGACCACGTCGTCCGGGATCCCATGCAGCCTGAAGACCTCTCTGAGAATAAGATCGGCCGTCTGTTTGGCTGTGGGTAGGCCTTTGTAGGGGATGAAATGGGCCAGTTCATCACAGCTTGGACCTTCCCCGGGTCCATACTTAGGCCCTCTGGGGAGATGATGTATCCGAGGAACTGAGTGGTGGTTCGCTCAAACTCCCTTTTCTCTAGCTTGATATAGAGAGAGTTCTGTCTGAGTCTCTGCAGTACCCTGCGGACTTGTTCGCGGTGCTGCTCGAGGTCTTCAGAGAAGATCAAGATGCCGTCCAGGTAAACGACTACAAACAGATCCAGCATGTCCCTGAGGACGTCGTTAATGAAGGTGGCGGGAGCATTGCAGAGTCCGAAAGGCATGACCAGGTACTCGAAATGACCATAACGTGTCCGGAAGGCGGTCTTCCATTCGTCCCCAGGGCGGATTCGGACGAGGTTGTAGGCCCCTCGAAGGTCGAGTTTGGTGAAGATCTTCGCTTCCCGTAGTCTCTCAAGGAGTTCGGAAATCAGTGGGAGCGGGTACCGTTTTTTTACGGTTATGTCATTAAGCTTTCTGTAGTCTATGCAGGGACGCAGGGAGGAGTCTTTATTCTCTACGAAGAAAAAGGGGGCTCCCGCAGGGGAGGTGGAGGGCCGGATGAACCCCTTCCTCAGGTCCTCGTCCAGGTACTCTTTCAGAGCCTTGAGTTCAGGCTCTGAGAGGGAGTAGATACTGCCAAAGGGTATTTCGGCCCCGGGCAACAGTTCTATAGGGCAGTCGTAGGGTCGGTGTGGTGGCAGCTTGTCTGCGTTTTTCTTGTCGCAGACATCCTGGAACTCGCGGTATTGAGGGGGTAGCAGATCCTTGACGGATAGTTTAGAGATGGTGGTGTCTTCGGGTGGAAGGACGGGTTTGTGGGAGCAATTTAGCGTGCAGAACTCGGATGGGAATCGTATGCAGCGGGTTTCCCAGTCCACCAAGGGGTTGTGGGTGGCCAACCATGGGATGCCCAAGATCACTGGGAACTTCGGGGAAGCGATCAGAGAGAAGTGGATCTTTTCACGGTGATCTGGTTCTATGAGGAGTTGTAGTTCGGTGGTCTCGTGAGTGTCCGGCCCCGAGGAGAGTGGGGATCCGTCGACGGTTTCCAGGTCAACGGGGGCTGCCTTGATTGTCCGTGGAATGTTCTTTTTGCGGGCGAAGGTTATGTCCATGAAGTTGCCTCCCGCCCCGGAGTCTAACATCGCTGAACAGGGGAGTTGTCGCCCCTCAATGTCGATGGGGATGATGAAGTGGGATCCATGAGCCGCCGTGTTGTTATTTTCAGGGGCTGCTGGCGGGGTTGGAGTTTGTGGTTGCTCCTTTAGCTCCATGACGGCAATAGTCTTTCGGATCTTATGAGGACATTTGATGGCAAAATGACCCGGCTCCCCACAGTAGAGGCAGAGGATTTCGGCCAGCCTTCTCTCCTTCTCAGCTGTGGATAGAGACCTACGTAGAGCGTCGACCTGCATAGGTTCAGTTACTGACTGGGGGTCGCGGTGGAAGAGAAGGAGTAAGTGGGTCTGTGGTCCGAGGACCAGAGTCTTTCTTTCTTCCTCTCGGAGAGTCTTTGATCTATCCAGATGCATAACTGAATGAAGTCATCCAGATCGTCCGGGGCCTCAACTCTGGCGAGTTCGTCCTTTATTAATTCTGACAGGCCTCGCCGGAATTGGCTTCTCTGTGCCGCTGGGTTCCAGGTGGTGTCCATGACCCAACGGCGAAACGCGGCGGTGTATTCGGCGACGGAGCGTCTCCCTTGCCGCAGACCATGTAGTCGCGCCTCGGCTGTCGCACAGCGGTTGGGGTCATCGAAGACTTGGCTCATGGCGGTGATGAAGTTGTTTAGGTTGTCCAGGAGCTGACTGTTAGTCTCCACGTATGGTGATGCCCATTCTAATGCTTCATCCGTCAGGAGATTGACCACAAATAGCACCTTCTTTTTCTCGGTGGTGAAGGGGGCCGGGTACATCTGAAAATAGATGCAGCATTGGTTTAGAAACCCCCGATACTGGCGTCTGTCGCCGCTGAATCTTGATGGGAGTGGCATGCGGGTGTCTGCGGGCGCGCCGCGGACGTCCAGGAGTTGCCTCTGTAGTTCAATAATCTCCCTCTGTTGGCTTTGGACTACGCCTTGGAGCTGGGCAAATTTCTCCTGATATGTAGTACCAAATTCTTGAAGTTCGGAGACCTGCTTACGCAGAGTGGCCATTGCGGACTCCATAGTTTTGGCTGATTATTCTGTAACAGTCCTACAGGCTCACCTGAGTCAGAGGACCGCTGGCTGGAGGTAGGAGTGGAGCCCAGTGGCAAAGACTGCAGGCAGGTAGTAGGTGCAGGAAGTCTGGCAGAGGCATAGTCGGTAGGCAGGCGGTGGGTCAGGGCAGGCGGCAGTAAGCGTAGTCAGACAATCCGGATGGCAACGGTGGTAGCAGTTCAGTAGGTAGGGACAAGCAGAAGAGTAGTCGGTAGGCAATTCCTGGTCAGCAGTGGACTTTCAATAGTAGCAAGAGCAGCAGATGAGGAGAAGCTTGATCAAGGCTCAGGAGCTCAATAATCAGCAAACTGGAGTGTGAGGGGCTGGACTTATATAGGGAAGTACCAGGTGTGGGGAATCAAGGGTAATGAGCAAGGCTTGGCAAGACTGAGGTTAACTAATAGGCTTCAGGGAGGAATGTCCGGAGAGGACGGTAGCTTAGTAAGCAGGGCTACCGCCTGGGATGTGGCTGGTCACGGGTTCGAATCCCGACAACAGGTTTATATTGACCACTGTCAATTTTTGCACTTTAATGATGTTGAACTTGAAAATTTTTCAATGTTTTATACTTTTATCGTTTTAGATAACTTTTAAGGATGTTTCAGATATGTGTGTAATTATTGTGAACTTGTCATCAGCTTTCTGAAGCCCATACAAGCTGCTAAATATAGGCAGGTTACTTGATTTCCTCGTTCGGACATTTAGATTTTCAAGAACTAACATCATAATAATAGCAGATTGGACCCTGAAAAGAGTTGTTGGCCTTATTATTCATGAATACTTTATATCCAGGCCAAGGTGCTGATGACTGACAGTTGTCCAGCTAGTCTTTTTTCCTTATATTAAGGAGATAAATGCCATTCATCAGCACATGGGTCAGAGACACAGAGATTAGCAACCATGACTAGACTCAGGTTGGTTCAACTCTTTTACGGTACTGGACTGCAATGATTATGATGATAGTTCTTGTTTACCACTTGTGAGTGAGTGACACAGTACACAAATCCATATACTGTCACTTATTAAGCACCTTGCGTGGTCTGCACAAAGCTGATGACTTTTTCACTCTTCCACCTGTTGTTGTTCCATTGCTATTGTCTCGCCATCGTGATCCTCCATTGTACACTAGCTTGAAAACGTAGCAATTATAAGACTAGAAATGGCATATGTCATTACTATTTTCTTTTATATAATGTCTCATGCACAAGACTGAACACACTCAGAGACATGGGGTTTGTCAACGAACAATTGTACCTGCTGATGTAATTTAAAGGGGTACTGGAGGACACACCATCAGTGATTACACTGATTCTTTGCATGTTGTGCCACCCACATGGCTGTAGTCTAGCACTTTTTACATCATATTGATGATGCTCAGTAGCCCTGTGTTTGGCAAGACATGCATAGCAGCATTGAAATAACTGATAATGTTCACTTCCATTTGCATGTTCCATGTCACCATATAACTTCTGGCCCGCTCAAGGAACACATGTCTCGCAGTGCATACTGTAGTGTGATGATTCTGAACTTGGTATGATGATGCTAGCACATAGCATGTGCAATCATGAGAATGGTGTACACTTGCATCATGTACTAAGGAGGATCACAGTCACAGATAGAACAACATTTTCACAATGGACATTTTGGTATTCCTACATGTTACGTTAGAGAATATTATACCATACCGTACCTACTGTTTTGAAAAAAAGATATATTATCTAATCCTTTATATTATCCTTTTCTAATGTGAATTCTACTTCCATTGTGTTGAGCTATGTGCTTTTATGGAAGTTTAGTTGTAAACTTATGCAAATGATTATTAAAGTATAAAAATATAATTAAAAAAAAGTCTTTGTCTAAATAAATACTTTTATTATTTCAAATATACTTTGTCAGTGGTTTTAATACAGTCAAGACTCAAAACGACAAAAAAGGGATATGCAGATGTTTGGAGAGGCATAGCTTACCTTCTGCTGAATTAAGGCAATAAATGTAGGTAGATCGATGCATCATGGTTGACTCAACAATAAACAACAATATATTAAGAACAAACAATAAAATAAACTATTACGTACATAACAAATTTCAATTTTCAACTATACATATTTAATAAACAAACAGTAACAAACAATAGTGATATTTTTATTTTAAGAACAACGCTGGAATATATAAGTTCAAATATGTTCATCCTGCCAAGGCACAGATCCAGTTGAAGAAATGAAATATTCTGCAAATCGATCGCGCATGCGACTCACAGCAACTGTTGATCTTGGGCCAGTTTCTATGTGATCTCCTGGTGGATTTAATGACAGTGGCTCCGTAGGCAAAGGCTCTTTGGTCAGTACATAATTGTGCAACACAACCCATGCTTTTATGACATCATCCACAGTATCTGTTTTCAATTGTATTGCACGAGTGAATATTCACCATTTTGCAGTCAATATGCCAAAAGCACCCTCGACCATTCTTCTTGTGCGAGTCAGTCTGTAATTGAACACTCATTTGCGATAGTCTAGACCACGGCTGGCATATGGCTTCAGTAAATTTCCACACATTTGGAAAGCTTCATCTCCGACTAGAACAGGGGTAGGCAATCTCCGGCACTCCAGCTGTTGTAAAACTACAACTTCCAGCATGCATACTTGCTCAGCTCTTCTAAGAAATATCATATAAATGAATGGAGCATGCTGGGAATTGTAGTTTCACAACAGCTGGAGTGCCGAAGGTTGCTGACCCCTGGACTAGAACAAATGGAAGAGCAGGGTTTGTAGTACCTGGTAAAGGCCTGGGCTCTGGTATACTAAAGTTTCCCGAGTACAGCCTTCTTCCCATATTAGAATTTGTAAAAACACGTGAGTCATCTGTTCGTCCAAAAGCTCCAATATCAACAGCCACAAATTTGTATTGTGCATCAAGAATTGCCATTAGGATCACAGAAAAATACTTTTTATAGTTAAAAAAAGAGGATCCACTATGTGGGGGCTTCAAGACCCTCACATGCTTCCCATCCACTGCACCAATACAATTGGGAAACTGTGTCACCTCATAAAACTTGTCGGCTATACTGATCCACTGTTGGCAAGTAGGATGGGGAAGAAATTCTTCACGCAGAAGATTCCAAATTGCCTGGCAGGTATCTTTAACAATGTAAGATATTGTAGATTTTCCTAGTCGAAATTGAAAATGAAGACTGGAAAAACTTTCACCACTAGCCAGAAACCTACAAAAAAAATTAACATAATTACACAAATACTATTTGCAATAAATACACTGCAGCAAAACAACTTTTCAGATTGTCCCACAAGCATAAATTCAAGATCCTCCACAGCAAACAGATCAACATTACCTAGCGGTTGAACGGAAAATGTAAGTAAATCCCCTGCAAACAAATGTGGATAGGGAAATGAATTAAAATAAAAATAAAATAAATAAAAATTAACCAATATCAATTGGAGAGAGGTCCCATAGCAGAGAATCAGGCTTCACGTCACCCACCACTGGAACAGGCCACTGTCAGATATTTTTAGGCCCCGGCACCCAGACAGAGGAGAGGTTCATTCAACTTTGGGTTGCCCCGCAATATAATAATAAAATGAAAATAAAAATAGGATTGAATGAGAAAGTGCCCTGGAGTACAATAATATATTGTTAAGGGGAGGTAGTTAATGTCTAATCTGCACAAGGGATGGACAGGTCCTGTGGGATCCATGCCTGGTTCATTTTTATGAACGTCAGCTTGTCCACATTGGCTGTAGATAGGCGGCTGCGTTTGTCTGTAATGATGCCCCCTGCCGTGCTGAATACACGTTCAGACAAAACCCTGGCCGCCGGGCAGGCCAGCACCTCCAAGGCATAAAAGGCTAGCTCTGGCCACGTGGACAATTTGGAGACCCAGAAGTTGAATGGGGCCGAACCATCAGTCAGTACGTGGAGGGGTGTGCACAGGTACTGTTCCACCATCTTATTGAAATGTTGCCTCCTGCTAACACGTTCCGTATCAGGTGGTGGTGCAGTTAGCTGTGGCGTGGTGACAAAACTATTCCACATCTCTGCCATGCTAACCCTGCCCTCAGAGGAGCTGGCCGTGACACAGCTGCGTTGGCGACCTCTTGCTCCTCCTCTGCCTTCGCCTTGGGCTTCCACTTGTTCCCCTGTGACATTTGGGAATGCTCTCAGTAGCGCGTCTACCAACGTGCGCTTGTACTCGCGCATCTTACTATCCCGCTCCAGTGCATGAAGTAAGGTGGGCACATTGTCTTTGTACCGTGGATCCAGCAGGGTGGCAACCCAGTAGTCCGCACACGTTAAAATGTGGGCAACTCTGCTGTCGTTGTGCATGCACTGCAGCATGTAGTCGCTCATGTGTGCCAGGCTGCCCAGAGGTAAGGACAAGCTGTCCTCTGTGGGAGGCGTATCGTCATCGTCCTGCGTTTCCCCCCAGCCACACACCAGTGATGGGCCCGAGCTGCGTTGGGTGCCAGCCCGCTGTGAACCTGCTTCATCCTCATCCTCCTCCACCTCCTCCTCATCCTCGTCCTCCTCGTCCTCCAGTAGTGGGCCCTGGCTGGCCACATTTGTACCTGGCCTCTGCTGTTGCAAAAAACCTCCCTCTGAGTCACTTCGAAGAGACTGGCCTGAAAGTGCTAAAAATGACCCCTCTTCCTCCTCCTCCTCCTGGGCCACCTCCTCTTCCATCATCGCCCTAAGTGTTTTCTCAACGAGACATAGAAGTGGTATTGTAACGCTGATAACGGGGTCATCGCCACTGGCCATGTTGGTGGAGTACTCGAAACAGCACAACAGGGCACACAGGTCTCGCATGGAGGCCCAGTCATTGGTGGTGAAGTGGTGCTGTTCCGCAGTGCGACTGACCCGTGCGTGCTGCAGCTGAAACTCCACTATGGCCTGCTGCTGCTCGCACAGTCTGTCCAGCATGTGCAAGGTGGAGTTCCACCTGGTGGGCACGTCACATATGAGGCGGTGAGCAGGAAGGCCGAAGTTACGCTGTAGCGCAGACAGGCGAGCAGCGGCAGGATGTGAACGCCGGAAGCGCGAACAGACGGCCAACACTTTATGCAGCAGCTCTGACATGTCGGGGTAGTTGTGAATGTACTTCTGCACCACCAAATTCAGCACATGCGCCAGGCAAGGGATGTGCGTCAAACCGGCTAGTCCCAGAGCTGAAACGAGATTTTGCCCATTATCGCACACCACCAGGCCGGGCTTGAGGCTCACCGGCAGCAACCACTCGTCGGTCTGTTGTTCTATACCCCCCCCACAACTCCTGTGCGGTGTGGGGCCTGTCCCCCAAACATATGAGTTTCAGAACGGCCTGCTGACGTTTACCCCGGGCTGTGCTGAAGTTGGTGGTGAAGGTGTGTGGCTGACTGGATGAGCAGGTGGAAGAAGAGGAGGAGGAAGCTGAGGAGGAGGAGAATGTTGCCCTGCGATCCTTGGCGGCGGAAGGACGTGCGCCAAACAGCTCTCCGCCTGGGGCCCAGCCGCCACTACATTTACCCAGTGTGCAGTTAGGGAGATAAGGCGTCCCTGGCCGTGCTTACTGGTCCACGTATCTGTGGTTAGGTGGACCTTGTCACAGATGGCGTTGCGCAGTGACACTTGATTTTATCGGCTACTTGGTTGTGCAGGGAAGGCACGGCTCTCTTGGAGAAGTAATGGCGGCTGGGAACAACATACTGTGGGACAGCAAGCGACATGAGCTGTTTGAAGCTGTCTGTGTCCACCAGCTTAAATGACAGCATTTCATAGGCCAGTAGTTTAGAAATGCTGGCATTCTGGGCCAGGGATCGAGGATGGCTAGGTGGGAATTTACGCTTTCTCTCAAATGTTTGTGAGATGGAGAGCTGAACGCTGCCGTGTGACATGGTTGAGATGCTTGGTGACGCAGGTGGTGGTGTTGGTGGTACATCTCATGTTTGCTGGGCGGCAGGTGCCAACGTTCCTCCAGAGGCGGAGGAAGAGGCCGAGGCGGCAGCAGCAGAAGAGGTAGCAGGGGGAGCCTGAGTGACTTCCTTGTTTTTAAGGTGTTTACTCCACTGCAGTTCATGCTTTGCATGCAGGTGCCTGGTCATGCAGGTTGTGCTAAGGTTCAGAACGTTAATGCCTCGCTTCAGGCTCTGATGGCACAGCGTGCAAAACACTCGGGTCTTGTCGTCAGCACATTGTTTGAAGAAGTGCCATGCCAGGGAACTCCTTGAAGCTGCCTTTGGGGTGCTTGGTCCCAGATGGCAGCAGTCAGTAGCAGGCGGAGTCTCTTGGCGATGGGTGTTCTGCTTTTGCCCACTGCTCCCTCTTTGTCTTTTGCTACGCTGTTGGCTGGGTCTCACCACTGCCTCTTCCTCCGAACTGTGAAAGTCAGTGGCACGACCTTCATTCCATGTGGGGTCTAGGACCTCATCGTCCCCTGAATCGTCTTCCACCCAGTCTTGATCCCTGACCTCCTGTTCAGTCTGCACACTGCAGAAAGACGCAGCAGTTGGCACCTGTGTTTTGTCATCATCAGAGACGTGCTGAGGTGGTATTCCCATGTCCTCATCATCAGGAAACATAAGTGGTTGTGCGTTAGTGCATTCTATGTCTTCCACCCCTGGGGCAGGGCTAGGTGGATGCCCTTGGGAAACCCTGGCAGCAGAGTCTTCAAACAGCATAGGAGACTGCTGCATAAGTTGAGGCTCAGATAGTTTCCCTGATATGCATGGGGGTGATGCGACAGACTGATGGGCTTGGTTTTCATGCGCCATCTGTGCGCTTTCTGCAGAAGACTGGGTGGGAGATAATGTGAACGTGCTGGATGCACTGTCGGCCACCCAATTGACTAATGCCTGTACCTGCTCAGGCCTTACCATCCTTAGAACGGCATTGGGCCCCACCAAATATCCCTGTAAATTCTGGCGGCTACTGGGACCTGAGGTAGTTGGTACACTAGGACGTGTGGCTGTGGCAGAACGGCCACGTCCTCTCGCAGCACCAGAGGGTCCACTAACACCACCACGACCGCGTCCGCGTCCCTTACTAGATGTTTTCCTCATTGTTACCGTTCACCACAATAAGAAAAATATTATTCGGGCCAATGTATTGAATTCAAATTCAGGTCTTTTTTTTTACAGACACCTAACACTATCTGGCTATCTATTTAGGTACCGTATTACACTAATACAGGCACACCAGTAATGACAGATTTAGCTGAATATAAATGTGAGGCCTATTTCTTAGGTGCTGGGTGACAGGTATACGTTTACGGACATAATTACACTTGGATATGCACTGTAGCGTGTGTGTTAAGTTTTTGAGAATGACCCTATCAGCACCTTGAATCTAATATACCCTTTTAGGCCTGATACAGCAGAAACCACTAATTTTGAGAATTGCAAATTTGGGAATTGTTTTTCAACCCAGAACAAAAACTGTGCTTTGACGGACACTAAATAACTTGACCAGCTAAAACAGTAATGACAGATTTGGATGAATATAAATGTGAGGCCTATTTTTTAGGCGCTGGGTGACAGGCTCAACTTGCCCGTGATGTAGTATATGGCCAAAAAATAACCACACTATTGATGGTTAAATGCACTTTGTGACAGGCTCAACTTTCCCCTGATGTAGTATATGGCCAAAAAATAACCACACTATTGATGGTTAAATGCACTTGATGAAAGCTTGACCCTGATGTAGGATATAGCAAAAAATAACCACACTATTGATGGTTAAATGCACTTGGGTGACAAGGTCAGCTTGCCCCTGATGTAGTATATGGCCAAAAAATAACCACACTATTGATGGTTAAATGCACTTGATGAAAGCTTGACCCTGATGTAGGATATAGCAAAAAATAACCACACTATTGATGGTTAAATGTACTTGGTGGCAGCTTGTGCTGGCACACAAGCAAGCCACAAAATGGCCGTCGATCACCCCAGAAAAAAGTGACTGAAAAACGCTCTGGGCACCCTAAAAACACTGTGCAATTGAATAGCAGCAGTTCAATGATCCACAGCTGTAAATCGATCACTGAATGAAGTCTTTTGGAGGAGTTAATCACTGCCTAATCTCGCCCTAACGTCGCAGCTGCAACCTCTCCCTACAGCGATACGTGACCCAAGCTTATATAGATGCTGGGTCACATGCTGCACTTGCCAATCACAGCCATGCCAATAGTAGGCAAGGCTGTGATGGCCTCTTGGGGCAAGTAGTATGATGCTTGTTGATTGGCTGCTTTGCAGACTTTCAAAAAGCGCCAAGAAAGCGCCGAACACCAAACTCGAACCCGGACTTTTATGAAAATGTTCGGGTCCGTGTCACGGACACCCCAAAATTCGGTACGAACCCGAACTATACAGTTCGGGTTCGCTCATCCCTAATTATATTATATACCCAACATAACACCATCCAATAACCCCTTATCTAATTTCCGAACAGTTGCTTGTTTTCACTAAAAGTCAATAACCCAGCCACAATACCGTAAAGGACACCTTCCTAACAAATCGCATGTTACCTCATCCTACCGTGTAAATTTGGCTAGTTTTAGCCATCTGGA
Source organism: Bufo bufo (assembly GCF_905171765.1). Classification (NCBI taxonomy): domain Eukaryota; kingdom Metazoa; phylum Chordata; class Amphibia; order Anura; family Bufonidae; genus Bufo; species Bufo bufo. The sequence goes on from NC_053393.1 coordinate 298,080,632, forward strand.
ACACTGGTTTTTGAATGTTATATAACCCCAAAAAAAGGCAAATACACTTTGTGGTTTATCATAATCCCATGCAGATCCCCCATACAGTATATGAATGTCTGGATCTTTAACTTTGTTATGATTTATGAGTTATTTGTCTAAATTCTTAACATTCTGTGATTACAGGGGTTCCCGTTCCATCTATAAAGAGGAGAGGACCGAGAAAACCTGTGCTGAATGTGGTGGTGATGGAGGTCTCCACCACAGATGAGGATTCAGAAGAGCAGGCAGGACCCTCAGATGATGTAGCGGCCCCTCCACCACCTGATGGCCATATGATGGCTACATATAAAGGTGATGAGCCAGGAGCTGCAGCCTCAGGTGACAGACACACCTGATGTGGGAGAAGAGGTGGAGGTGCAAGACAGTGGACCCTCCCAGCCACCACAAGAACCCCCCACCACTCCAGATGATGAGAATGAGGAGGATGTTGTAACCAACCCCCGCCAAGAGGGAAAATATGTGCACATAGCAATATAATTCTATATCTATACCACGTAATCTGAATTGCAAGTAATTTTATTTTATTTTCTAATCCTAACAGTACTGCTGTGTTTGAAAAAAAAAAATAGAAATTATCCAGCGTGAACATGATGCCAGCATGCGAGAAATGCAGAGGCTGATAGCCAAAATGAAGGCACAGCACCTCAAACAAACGAGGGACATGTTTATGGTTTATAACCAACTTAAAAAGTTGCCATAGAGGCATGTTTGTTAATAAATTATTTTTTTTGTTCTGTTCTAATGTCTAACTGCATTCTTTCATATTGTTCTGTGTTCATATTGAGTTTAGCGTAGACCGTACCCTCCACTGTTACCTTAACCTGCTGCTGCTGTCTGTCCTGATCCATATGACTTTACACTAGGACTCAAGGGGCCTTCCTGCAACCTGATAACTTTAAATATATATATATATATATATATATATATATATATATAAAAGGATGTATGTGTGTATGTTCCGCAAAAACTCAAAAACGCAACCATCAAATTCAATGAAATTTGGTATACACATCCCTTGCTACCTGGAAAGAAATCTTGCAGGGGTCTCAGCTCTCTAGGACGTACCGTTCCCGAGATATTCCCAAAATATCACCTGCATTAGCCAATACAAGCCTGCCTCCAGCCTTTCACTTACAGTGGGATGCGAAAGTTTGCGGAAACCTTGTTAATCGTCATGATTTTCCTGTATAAATCGTTGGTTGTTACAATAAAAAAATGTCAGCTAAATTTATCATATAGGAGACACACACAGTGATATTTGAGAAGTGAAATGAAGTTTATTGGATTTACAGAAAGTGTGCTATAATTGTTTAAACAAAATTAGGCAGGTGCATAAATTTGGGCACCACAAAAAAGAAATGAAATCAATATTTAGTAGATCCTCCTTTTGCAGAAATTACAGCCTCTAAACGCTTCCTGTAGGTTCCAATGAGAGTCTGGATTCTGGTTGAAGGTATTTTGGACCATTCCAAACAAAACAGCTTTAGTTCATTCAGGTTTGATGGCTTCCGAGCATGGACATCTCTCTTTAAGTCACACAACAGATTTTCAATTTTATTCAGGTCTGGGGACTGATATGGCCATTCCAGAACTTTGTACTTGTTCCTCTGCATAAATGCCTTAGTGGATTTTGAGCAGTGTTTAGGGTCGTTGTCTTGTTGAATATCCAGCCCCGGCGCAGCTTCAGCTTTGTCACTGATTCCTGGACATTGGTCTCCAGAATCTGCTGATACTGAGTGGAATCCATGCGTCCCTGCACTGGCCACACAGCCCCACAACATGATGGAACCTCCACCATATTTTACTGTAGGTAGCAGGTGTTTTTCTTGGAATGCTGTGTTCTTTTTCCTCCATGCATAACGCCCCTTGTTATGGCCAAATAACTCAATTTTAGTTTCATCAGTCCACAGCACCTTATTCCAAAATGAAGCTGGCTTGTCCAAATGTGCTTTAGCCCACCTCAAGCGGCACTTTTTGTGCAGTGGGCGGAGAAAAGGCTTCCTCTGCATCACTCTCGCATACAGCATCTCCTTGTGTAAAGTGCGCCGAATGGTTGAACGATGCACAGTGACTCCATCTGCAGCAAGATGATGTTCTAGGTCTTTGGTGCTGGTCTGTGGGTTGACTCTGACTGTTCTCACCATTCGTCGCTTCTGTCTATCCGAGATTCTTCTTGGTCTGCCACTTCGAGCCTTAACTTGAACTGAGCCTATGGTCTTCCATTTCCTCAATATGTTCCTAACTGTGGAAACAGACAGCTGAAATCTCTGAGACAGCTTTCTGTATCCTTCCCCTAAACCATGATGGTGAACAATCTTTGTCTTCAGGACATTTGAGAGTTGTTTTGAGACCCCCCATGTTGCTACTCTTCAGAGAAAATTTAAAGAGGAGGGAAACTTACAATTGACCCCCTTAAATACTCTTTCTCAGAATTGGATTCACCTGTGTATGTAGGTCAGGGGTCACTGAGCTTACCAAGCCAATTTGAGTGACAATAATTAGTTCTAAATGTTTTGGAATCAATAAAATGACAACAGTGCCCAAATGTATGCACCTGCCTAATTTTTTTAAACAATTATAGCACACTTTCTGTAAATCCAATAAACTTTATTTCACTTCTCAAATATCACTGTGTGTGTCTCCTATATGATATATTTAACTGACATTTTTTATCCTAACAACCAACGATTTATACAGGAAAATCATGACGATTAACAAGGTTGCCCAAACTTTCGCATCCCACTGTATCTCTGTAAAATTTCAACTTTGTATAAAAAAATTGGAAAAGTTGTCTTTTACAAAGATATTTATCTCACCCAGCATGGGTATATGTAAAAAGACACCCCAAAACACATTGCTCTACTTCTCCTGAGTACGGCGATACCACATGTGTGACACTTTTTTGCAGCCTAGGTCCTTTACGATTTCACAGGGCATTTTTTACGCATTTGGATTCCAAACTACTTCTCACGCTTTAGGTCCCCTAAAATGCCAGGGCGGTATAAATACCCCACAAGTGACCCCATTTTGAAAAGAAGACACCCCAAGGTATTCCGTGAGGGTATGTTGAGTTCATGTAAAATTAAATTTTTTGTCACAAGTTAGTGGAATATGAAACTTTGTAAGAAAAAAATAAAAATAAAAAATAAAAATCTTTTTCCGCTAACTTGTGACAAAAAATAAAAACTTCCATGAACTCACTATGCCCACGAGCGAATACCTTAGGGTGTCTACTTTCCGAAATGGGGTCATTTGTGGGGTGTTTCTACTGTCTGGGCATTGTAGAACCTCAGGAAACATGACAGGTGCTCAGAAAGTCAGAGCTGCTTCAAAATGCGGAAATTCACATTTTTGTACCATAGTTTGTAAATGCTATAACTTTTTTATGCCTTGTGGTGCGCCACAAAGTCCATTTAACCATAAATAGTGTGTTTTTTTTTTGCTATATCCTACATCAGGGGATTGGCTGTGCTTGCTATTTTATTGAGGGGTGAAATACAATTGCCAAAATAGCAGTACCCTAAATCTGGTGTTTCAGCTGTGGCTAGCCAATTGTAATACTGTCTGCTGTCTGGCAAAGGATATATTTTTTTCTGGGGTGAAATTAAATTCCCAAAATAGCAATACCCTAAATCTGGTGTTCCAGCTGTGGCTGGACAAGTTTTCTAGTGTCCGTCAAAGCACAGTTTTTTTTCGTGGTTGAAATTCAATTCCCAAATTAGCAATTCCCTAAATCAGTGGTTTCTGCTGTAGCAGGCCAAGTTTAAATCTATCCATAAAAGGGTATATTACATTGAAGGTGCAAATTCAAGTGCTGATAGGGTCATCTTCAATAACTTCACACGCTACCGTGCATCTCCAAGTCTAATTCTGTCCGTAAAGGGATACCTGTCATTCAGGGCCTAAATACTAGGCCTACAATTTATATTCAGCTAAATCTGTGGTTACTGCTATGCCTGTATTAGTGTAATACGGTACCTAAATAGATAGCCAGATAGTGTTAGGTGCCTGTAAAAAAAGGCCTGAATTTGATTTCAATACATTGGGCCAAATAATTTTTTTCTTATTGTGGTGAACGGTAACAATGAGGAAAACATCTAGTAAGGACGCGGACGCGGACATAGTCGCTGTGGTGTTAGTGGACCCTCTGGTGCTGGGAGAGGACGTGGCCGTTCTGCCACAGCCACACGTCCTAGTGTACCAACTACCTCAGGTCCCAGTAGACGCCAGAATTTACAGCGATATTTGGTGGGGCCCAATGCCGTTCTAAGGATGGTAAGGCCTGAGCAGGTAAAGGCATTAGTCAATTGGGTGGCTGACAGTGGATCCAGCACGTTCACATTATCTCCCACCCAGTCTTCTGCAGAAAGCGCACAGATGGCGCCTGAAAACCAAGCCCATCAGTCTGTCACATCACCCCCATGCATATCAGGGAAACTGTCTGAGCCCCAACTTATGCAGCAGTCTCTTATGCTGTTTGAAGACTCTGCTGGCAGGGTTTCTCAAGGGCATCCACCTAGCCCTTCCCCAGCGGTGGAAGACATAGAATGCACTGACGCACAACCACTTATGTTTCATGATGATGAGGACCTGGGAATACCACCTCAGCACGTCTCTGATGATGATGAAACACAGGTGCCAACTGCTGCGTCTTTTTGCAGTGTGCAGACTGAAAAGGAGGTCAGGGAGGAAGACTGGGTAGTAGACGATGCAGGGGACGATAAGGTCCTAGACCCCACATGGAATGAAGGTCATGCCACTAACTTTCAGAGTTCGGAGGAAGAGGCAGTGGTGAGACCAAGCCAACAGCGTAGCAAAAGAGGGAGCAGTGAGCAAAAGCAGAACACCCGCCGCCAAGAGAGTTCGCCTGCTACTGGCCACCGCCACCTGGGACCGAGCACCCCAAAGGCAGCTTCAAGGAGTTCCCTGGCGTGGCAGTTCTTCAAACAATGTGCTGACGACAAGACCCGAGTGGTTTGCACGCTGTGCCATCAGAGCCTGAAGCGAGGCATTAACGTTCTGAACCTTAGCACAACCTGCATGACCAGGCATCTGCATGCAAAGCATGAACTGCAGTGGAGTAAACACCTTAAAAATAAGGAACTCACTCAGGCTCCCCCTGCTACCTCTTCTGCTGCTGCCTCGGCCTCTTCCTCCGCCTTTGGAGGAACGTTGGCACCTGCCGTCCAGAAAACAGAGGATGTACCACCAACACCACCACCTCCGTCACCAAGCATCTCCACCATGTCACACAGCAGAGTTCATCTCTCCATCTCACAAACATTTGAGAGAAAGCGTAAATTCCCACCTAGCCACCCTCGATCCCTGGCCCTGAATGCCAGCATTTCTAAACTACTGGCCTATGAAATGCTGTCATTCAGGCTGGAGGACACAGACAGCTTCAAACAGCTCATGTCGCTTGCTGTCCCACAGTATGTTGTTCCCAGCCGGCACTACTTCACCAAGAGAGCCGTGCCTTCACTGCACAACCAAGTATCCGATAAAATCAAGTGTGCACTACGCAACGCCATCTGTGGCAAGGTCCACCTAACCACAGATACGTGGACAAGTAAGCACGGCCAGGGATGCTATATCTCCCTAACTGCACACTGGGTAAATGTAGTGGCGGCTGGGCCCCAGGCGGAGAGCTCTTTCGTGCATGTCCTTCCACCGCCAAGGATCGCAGGGCAACATTCTTTGCCTCCTGTAGCCTCCTCCTCCTACTCCGCTTCCGCCTCCTCTTCTTCCACCTGCTCATCCAGTCAGCCACACACCTTCACCACCAACTTCAGCACAGCCCGGGGTAAACGTCAGCAGGCCATTCTGAAACTCATATGTTTGGGGGACAGGCCCCACACCGCGCAGGAGTTGTGGCGGGGTATTGAACAACAGACCGACGAGTGGTTGCTGCCGGTGAGTCTCAAGCCCGGCATGGTGGTGTGCGATAATGGGCAAAATCTCGTCGCAGCTCTGGGACTAGCCGGTTTGACGCACATCCCTTGCCTGGCGCATGTGCTGAATTTGGTGGTGCAGAAGTACATTCACAACTACCCCGACATGTCAGAGCTGCTGCATAAAGTGTGGGCCGTCTGTGCGCGCTTCCGGCATTCACATCCTGCCGCTGCTTGCCTGTCTGCGCTACAGCGTAACTTCGGCCTTCCCGCTCACCGCCTCATATGCGACGTGCCCACCAGGTGGAACTCCACCTTGCACATGCTGGACAGACTGTGCGAGCAGCAGCAGACCATAGTGGAGTTTCAGCTGCAGCACGCACGGGTCAGTCGCACTCGGAACAGCACCACTTCACCACCAATGACTGGGCCTCCATGTGAGACCTGTGTGCCCTGTTGCGCTGTTTTGAGTACTCCACCAACATGGCCAGTGGCAATGACGCCGTTATCAGCGTTACAATACCACTTCTATGTCTCGTTGAGAAAACACTTAGGGCAATGATGGAGGAAGAGGGGTCATTTGTAGCACTTTCAGGCCAGTCTCTTGGAAGTGACTCAGAGGGAGTTTTTTTTGCAACAGCAGAGGCCAGGTACAATTGTGTCCAGACAGGGCCCACTACTGGAGGACGAGGAGGACGAGGACGAGGATGAGGATGAGGATAAAGCATGTTCACAAGCGGGGTGGCACCCAACGCAGCTCGGGCCCATCACTGGTGCATGGCTGGGAGAAAAAGGAGGACGATGACGATACGCCTCCCACAGAGGACAGCTTGTCCTTACCTCTGGGCAGCCTGGCACACATGAGCGACTACATGCTGCAGTGCCTGCGCAACGACAGCAGAGTTGCCCACATTTTAACGTGTGCGGACTACTGGGTTGCCACCCTGCTGGATCCCTGGTACAAAGAGAATATGCCCACCTAACTTCCTGCACTGGAGCGTGATAGAAAGATGCGCGAGTACAAGCGCGCGTTGGTAGACGCGCTATTGAGAGCATTCCCAAATGTCACAGGGGAACAAGTGGAAGCCCAAGGCGAAGGCAGAGGAGGAGCAAGAGGTCGCCAACGCAGCTGTGTCACGGCCAGCTCCACTGAGGGCAGGGTTAGCATGGCAGAGATGTGGAATAGTTTTGTCACCACGCCACAGCTAACTGCACCACCACCTGATACGGAACGTGTTAGTGAAATGTTGCCTCCTGCTAACATGGAAGAACAGTACGTGTGCACACCCCTCCACGTACTGACTGATGGTTCAGCCCCATTCAACTTCTGGGTCTCCAAATTGTCCACGTGGCCAGAGCTAGCCTTTTATGCCTTGGAGGTGCTGGCCTGCCCGGCGGCTAGCGTTTTGTCTGAAAGTTTATTCAGCAAGGCAGGGGGCGTCATTACAGACAAATGCAGCCGCCTGTTCACAGCCAATGTGGACAAGCTGACGTTCATAAAAATGAACCAGGCATGGATCCCACAGGACCTGTCCATCCCTTGTGCAGATTAGACATTTATAACTACCTCCCCTTAACAATATATTCTTGTACTCCAGGGCACTTCTTCATTAAATCCTCTTTTTTTTAATTTTACCATTATATTGCGGGGCAACCCAAAGTTGAATGAACCTCTCCTCCGTCTGGGTGCCAGGGGCCTAAATATCGTAAACTGGCCTGTTCCAATGGTGGGTGACATGAAGCCTGATTCTCTGCTATGGGACCTCTCTCCTCTGTCTGGGTGCCGGGGCCTAAATAATCGACAGTGGCCTGTTCCAGTGGTGGGTGACATGAAGCCTGATTCTCTGCTATGACATGAAGCCTGATTCTCTGCTATGGGACCTCTCTCCTCTGTCTGGGTGCCGGGGCCTAAAAATATCTGACAGTGGCCTGTTCCAGTGGTGGGTGACATGAAGCCTGATTCTCTGCAATGGGACCTCTCTCCTCTGTCTGGGTGCCGGGGCCTAAATATCTGACAGTGGCCTGTTTCAGTGGTGGATGACATGAAGCCTGATTCTCTGCAATGGGACCTCTCTCCTCTGTCTGGGTGCCGGGGCCTAAATATCTGACAGTGGCCTGTTCCAGTGGTGGGTGACATGAAGCCTGATTCTCTGCTATGGGACCTCTCTCCAATTGATATTGGTTAATTTTTATTTATTTTGTTTTTATTTTAATTCATTTCCCTATCCCCATTTGTTTGCAGGGGATTTACCTACATTTTGCTGCCTTTTGCAGCCCTCTAGCCCTTTCCTGGGCTATTTTACAGCCTTTTTAGTGCCGAAAAGTTCGGGTCCCCATTGACTTCAATGGGGTTCGGGGCTAAGTTCGGGTCGAGTCCGGATCCCGAACCCGAACATTTTTGGGAAGTTCGGCCGAACTTCTCGACCCCGAACATCCAGATGTTCGCTCAACTCTAGTGGTAAGTTGTATGACCGAGCAATAAACCGTGAAAGTAGTGTAGTGCAGAATTGTAAAAAGTGGTCTGGTCATTAAGGGGGTTTAAGCTAGGGGAGCTGAGGTGGTTAAATACAGTTTGGTCCGGACAGACATTATGATCCGCTCTTTTTCTTTGTGTTTCCGGGTCAGATGATATCCCCGATCCAGAAAACACTGAAGGATAAAAATGAAAGCATATAATCCCCATTGTTTTATTATACAAATATAAAAAAAAATATCCTCAACAAATACGCAAAAAGTAGTTACGCCTTTTAAGGGGAAATATTAGATTTAATGTTACGGTTATAAGATCGGATTGTATTGTGATTGTATGGTTGTGGGGTCTGAGCAATCAGATATTAGCCAGCTAAGCTGCAATGTACCTGTCTACTAAGTGAGGGTACGGTATGGGGTGTAAAGTTGTTTTGCATCCCCGTGGTGCACCCTGGGTAACGCTAAATAAACCAGCAAATAATTTTGGTCCAACAAAAAAAACTCATGGACATAAAATTTAATCTATATATATATATATATACACATACACTCACCTAAAGAATTATTAGGAATACCTGTTCTATTTCTCATTAATGCAATTATCTAGTCAACCAATCACATGGCAGTTGCTTCAATGCATTTAGGGGTGTGGTCCTGGTCAAGACAATCTCCTGAACTCCAAACTGAATGTCAGAATGGGAAAGAAAGGTGATTTAAGCAATTTTGAGCGTGGCATGGTTGTTGGTGCCAGACGGGCTGGTCTGAGTATTTCACAATCTGCTCAGTTACTGGGATTTTCACGCACAACCATTTCTAGGGTTTACAAAGAATGGTGTGAAAAGGGAAAAACATCCAGTATGCGGCAGTCCTGTGGGCGAAAATTCCTTGTGGATGCTAAAGGGCAGAGGAGAATGGGCCGACTGATTCAAGCTGATAGAAGAGGTACGTTGACTGAAATAACCACTCGTTACAACCGAGGTATGCAGCAAAGGATTTGTGAAGCCACAACACGCACAAACTTGAGGCGGATGGGCTACAACAGCAGAAGACCCCACCGGGTACCACTCATCTCCACTACAAATAGGAAAAAGAGGCTACAATTTGCACGAGCTCACCAAAATTGGACTGTTGAAGACTGGAAAAATGTTGCCTGGTCTGATGAGTCTCGATTTCTGTTGAGACATTCAAATGGTAGAGTCCGAATTTGGCGTAAACAGAATGAGAACATGTATCCATCATGCCTTGTTACCACTGTGCAGGCTGGTGGTGGTGGTGTAATGGTGTGGGGGATGTTTTCAAATTGGTTTCTTGAACATGACAATGAGTTCACTGTACTAAAATGGCCCCCACAGTCACCAGATCTCAACCCAATAGAGCATCTTTGGGATGTGGTGGAACGGGAGCTTCGTGCCCTGGATGTGCATCCCTCAAATCTCCAACTGCAAGATGCTATCCTATCAATATGGGCCAACATTTCTAAAGAATGCTATCAGCACTTGTGGAATCAATGCCACGTAGAATTATGGCAGTTCTGAAGGCAAAAGGGGGTCCAACACCGTATTAGTATGGTGTTCCTAATAATTCTTTAGGTGAGTGTATATTGTGTATATGGTATATAGTGTGTGGTATATATTGTATGGCAGGAAAACGGACGTGCTATGTGCATGTGATAGGTATTTATCTGTTGTCCATGCATACATGATACTGACATAATGCTGCGAAGTAACAAGAATACTTAGTGCACCAATCTGTAATATCTACTATTGGGGGGGGGGGGGGGGACAACAAAAAAAAACGTATCAATGTAGTTCTTATTGGCATATACGAATATTTTGCAACAGTCGATCTACATATGAATAATTTATACATTGTTCGAGTGTTGCAAAATATTGTTCTGGCATGCAATATATAATAAAATACAGTACTGTAATACAATATTACTTACAGTGAGAATAAGATGGCAGCGCACATGGATGCAGCAGCCTGGAGCTCTCCATTTAGATGCCAATTTCTTATATAGTTATTACCTTAATTTTAAGCACAGCGAGTATTCAGTTTCCTACAGCACACACAGCGTATAGTGTGCAAGAGCTACTGGACATCAGAATGAAAGGTCCTGTTCCACCACCACCCCCTAATATCCCGGATGAGATTCTAAGGACATCGGTGCCCGAATGGATGATTATACCGTCAAAGCGACGGCACAGAAGGAGACGGGAAAGGAAGCAGAAGCGGGGCAAGAGGGGCGGCATCAATATTCGATTAAAGAACCCCCCAAACAAGCAAGCACTACCCAGCCTGTTCGTCGATAATACCCAGTCTATAGTGAACAAGATCGATGAGCTGAGACTGAGCATCTCATCTGATAGGATGAACACTTGCGCCTCATTTTTCACCGAAACCTGGCTAAATACTAACATCCCGGACGAGGCTATTGAACTTGCGGATTGGACTGTCTACCGAATGGATCGAACCGCTGAGTCCGGTAAGAATAAGGGAGGTGGAGTGTGTATTAATGTCCATAAGGCTTGGTGTACCTCCACAGTCATTGCTGAACAATATTGCTCTGCTGATTTAGAACTTATGACACTTAAATGCAGACCGTTCTACTTACCGAGGGAATTCACAGTCGTGTATCTCACCGTAGTTTATATTCCTCCACAAGCAAATGTTAAGCTGGCACTGTCCAAATTGCATGATATTACGAACAGTCTGCAAAATATCCATCCAGATGGAGTGTTCATCTTAGCGGGTGATTTTAACCAAGCCAATCTCAAAACTGTGCTCCCCAAATTCTACCAGTTTGTTAAATTCCCAACTAGGGGGAGAAATACATTGGACTGTGTTTATTGCAACATAGCAAATGCTTATACAGCATCACCTGCCCCCCATCTTGGCAGGTCGGATCACATTTCTTTGTTTTTAGCTCCAGCATACAAACCTCTTATCACCAGGATTAAGCCTAATTTGCATACAATCAGAGTTTGGCCTGAAGGAGCCACAATGAGACTACAGGATTGTTTTGAGGACACTGATTGGGATTTGTTTAAACAGGCAACTACAAAGGAAAATCACACACTTAAAGAGGACCTTTCATCAGCATCAAATATGTAAACTGAATATACATACATGGAGAGCGGCGCCCAGGGATCCCCCTGCACTTACTATTATCCCCGGGCGCCGCTCCGTTCTCTGGTTATAGGCTCCGGTAAAGTCACAGCTAGGCTCCACCCATTTGAGCCTGCCGGCGTCTCTTTCTCCTATGTTGTAGCGCTGGCCAATCGCAGCGCTCAGCTCATAGCATGGCTAAGAGCTGAGCGCTGCGATTGGCCAGCGCTACAGCATAGGAGAAGGAGACCGCAGCAGGCTCAAATGGGTGGAGCCTAACTGTGACTTTACTGGAGCCTATAACCAGAGAACGGAGCGGCGCCCGGGGATAATAGTAAGTGCAGGGGGATCCCTGGGCGCCGCTCTCCATGTATGTATATTCAGTTTACATACTTGATGCTGATGAAAGGTCCTCTTTAAACATATATGTCTCCTCTGTCCTATCCTATATTAAGTTTTGCATGGACAATGTCACTGATACCAAAATCATTCGGACCTTCCCAAATAGGAAACCATGGATAAACAGAAATGTCCAAAACCTTTTGAAGGCACGTGGCATTGCTTTCCGAAAGGGAGACCCAGAGGAGTACAAAACAGCCAGGTCCAATCTGAAGAGGGGCATTAAGGAGGCAAAGCACTGCTACAAAACAAAAATACAACATCATTTTACAAGCTCTGATTCCCAACGCATGTGGCAGGGTATCAAGTCTATTACGAATTATAAGAGCAACACCTGTTCTATCAACACCGGAAATTCTTTCTCTCCTGATGACCTAAATCATTTTTTTGCATGATTTGACAAAGACAATGAGCTGCCTATCATCAAATTAGAAAGAGGCTCCATCATGTCCCTTGATGCTGAGAGCACATGAGGTAGAATGGGCCTTAAACCACATTAATCCCCACAAAGCAGCTGGCCCTGATGAAGTTCCTGGAAAAGTCCTAAAAAAACTTTGCTAAACAGCTGAAAACAGTGTTTACCAGTATGTTTAACAGCTCACTAGAGCAGGCCATTGTCCCCACTTGCCTGAAGTCCTCCACAATTGTCCCAATTCCAAAACAGGCAGGGGTGAAGACCTTAAGTGATTATCGCCCAGTGGCTCTCACTCCTATTGCTATGAAGTGCTTTGAACAACTTGTCCTCAGGCACATGAAGAGCAAGATCTGCACCTCCATGGACCAATACCAGTTTGCTTACAGAGCACATAGGTCAACTGAGGATGCTGTCTCACTTACCCTTCACACTGCGCTATCACACCTGGAGCAGAGAGACAGCTATGTGCGGATGCTGTTCATTGATTACAGCTCGGCCTATAACACCATCCCTCCCAACAAGTTGGTAACGAAACTGAACAACTTGGGTCTCAGCTCACACCTGTGCAACTGGATACTGGATTGTCTTACAAATAGACCACAAGTCGTACGCATGGGCAAGCACTTCTCTTCATCCTTAACACTAAACACTGGGGTACCGCAAGGCTGTGTGTTGAGCCCTCTCCTTTACTCCCTCTTCACAAATGACGGTAAACCTATTCACAATACCAATACCATTATAGAATTTGCAGATGACACGACTGTGATAGGCCTGATCTCCAACAATGATGAAACAGCCTATAGGAAAGAGGTTGAGAACCTAGAGAGATGGAGTGAGAACAACAACCTCATACTCAATACCAAGAAAACAAAGGAGCTAATTCTGGATTTTAGGAAGAAGAAACAAAATGGACACCATCTCATTAGCATTAATGGTGGAAACATGGAGATAGTTCAAAGTTTCAGATTCTCGGGAGTTCATATTAGTCAGGACCTGTCATGGATAAAAAACACAACAGAAATTACCAAAAAAGGCCTTCAGAGGCTTTATTTTCTGAGGAGTCAGAAAAAAGCACAACTCCCAAAACAGCTTCTAGTCAATTTTTACAGGTGCACCATAGAATCTGTTATCACATACTGCATTACAGTGTGGTACTCCGGCTGCTCTTCTGAGGACAAGAAGACCCTCAAGCGCGCTGGCAGAATCACTGGTACTCAGCTACCATCACTGGATGACATCTTTACTGCTCGCTGCAGCAACAGGGCAAAAATTATTTGCGGGGATCCAACTCACCCCAGCCACAGCCTTTTCATTCCCCTACCCTCTGGTAGGCGTCTTAGAGCCCTACATGACCGCACCACTAGGCTGAAGAACAGCTTTTACCCCAAAGCAATTAGTCTCCTAAATGCTCAGAGACTATTGCCCCTTCCAAGGATAGAAACTACCACAGACTGAAAGTATTCGTGAACCCATGATGATCTCTTTTCTGCAGTGGTGTCTGAATCAGTGTGTATATATACTCATAAGCACTTCCTACTTTGCTCTTGCTATATATATATATATATATATATATATATATATATATAGAGAAGAAAAAGTCCAGTGGGAGCACCAACCAGCATGTGGGTGCAAGGTCCAACGTAGGGTAACGGCAATCCCCAATGGTATAGAGAACAAAGAAGTAGGACTGCACTCCAAGATAGTGATAAAATCAGCAAGTGGTTTATTCACCCATAATATGGCAAGTCTTGCGACGTTTCGGCTCACAAGAGCCTTCCTCAAGCATGGTAACAGTGAAAGTGAGAGCATTATAAAGGCATTTACAAAGTGTCCAACCCATAAGGGTGTGGTTACAATCAATTACAATTGCAAACATACGATGCATAGCAATACAAATAAAGTGGGTCAGACTATCGTGTCCTCACGCAATCATTCATAACGTTTCCGATTTTCGGGTAAAAATCGGGAATTCAAATATAAAGATTGATTCCACCCTACTTCTTTCTATATAGCGAATATTTGAGAGAACAAAATCGTTATTTAGAATATTCATATATATATATTTTTTTCAACTAGTACAGTTGTTCAGCATACTCCTCCCCGAACAAGCGTCCCCGTCACCCTAGGAACAACTGTGGGTTAGAATATACCATCGGATCTGAGTTTTCATGATCGCAGGAAAAACTCAGATCCAATGGTATATTATATAACCCACAGCCGTTCCCATGGTGACGGGACGCTTGTCGAGGAGCAGTATGCCGAAGTGAAATAACAGTACACATCGAAAAAAGATGATTATTCAAAATAACGAATATATTCAATATATTGCTATAACTTGGTTTATTAGAATATTATGAATATTCTAAAAAACAAAGTTATAGCAATATAGCGAATATTCGTAAAATACACAAATAGACTCTAATTTAGATAATATAGTGTTATAGTATTTTATTTTTTTGTAAATTTTTTTTTCCTCTTCTGGACTTCATATTTGGGAAAAATCCACACTATAAAAAAAAATAAAAAATACTATAGCACTATATTAGCTAAATTACAGTCTATTTGTGTATTTTTTGCGAATATTCGCTACATTGCTATAACTTTGTTTTTTAGAATATTCGTAATATTCTAAAAAACGAAGTTATAGCAATATAGCGAATGTTCGTAAAATGCACAGATTAGCCATAGCCATCCAATAGGAAAGTTGCCTTATACAGTTAAAAGAAAATCGCAATACGCGAACAATTAAATCGCATATTTTTTGCGAGAAATAGAATAATGAGGAATATTAGATTTCGACGAATATAAAACGAATATTCAATCGAATATTTGCGAAATATCGCGAAATCGAATATGGCACCTCCCGCTCTGATGCCTTTTAACAATGAGATCCCTCTGATGCTTTGGAAGCTCTATGTGGACCATGGCTTTTGCTGTGGGATATAACTAAGAAAATTTCAGGAAAGACCAACAAATCAGCTGAATTTTATTTGGGGTTAATCAGAGGCACTTTAAATGATGGCAGGTGTATGCTGACTCCTATTTAACATGATTTTGAATGTGATTGCTTAATTCTGCACACAGCTACATCCCCAGTTATAAGAGGGTGTGCACACTTATGCAACCACATTATTTTTTTTGTATTATTTCTTCCCTCCATCTAAAAGATTTCAGTTTGTTTTTCAACTGAGTGGTACAGTTTATAGGTCACATTAAAGGTGGAAAAAAATTCTGAAATGATTTATCTTTGTCTCATATTTTTACAGCACAGAAACCTGACATTTTAACAGGGGTGTGTAGACTTTTTATAGCTTCTTCCTGCGCTACTATTGCGGCCACTTGACTCTAATACCCTAGCCCTTTCACATCCACACTGTACTAGAACGAGCCACTTTTTCTTCTGACAATTAACACTTGTGTGTGTCATATGGGCAGGCATTCTTACCCCACCAAGGCATCATTTTTGGACCCTTGGTCCCCCAACAATCCACAGTTTTTTTCATCTCATAACACCATGTATATTTAATCCCTTCTACTCTGGGACAGTTTTCACCTTGCTGAATAGGCAATTTTTTTTCAAATCTGACATGTCACTTTATGTGGTAATAATTTTGGAACAATTTTACTTAGTCCTATGTTTTCTTGTGAGACATTGTACTTCATTACAGTGGTAAATTTTTGTCAATATGTTTTACCTTTATTTATTTAAACAAAATTTTCAATTTACCAAAAATTTTCAATTTCTCTGCTTTTAAAAGCAGAGATGGCCGGTAAGAGACGTGCGGCGCAGAGGGGAGGGAAGAGGAGTATCCTTCCACCTAGGTGCCCTGACGTCCCTAGACGGGCTGCTAACCGGTACACCGATCAAGTGCCTCATCCCTGGCTTACCTAGAAATAAGCCCTAGGTAGTGAATAGGGCGGTGGGAACACTAGTTCTCACCATTGACACCTAGGTTAACAACAGGGAAAGGACAAACAACACAAACACAATCAACAATACCCAAAGGGAGACAACAACAGGAGACAACAGCAGGAGTGAACCGAAGATCCAACTGCTCCAGTTCCAACGCCTCCACAGCAACAGTTGTTCACCTGAGGTCAGAATAGAAGATCTGGAAGGAAGGTCTATATATTGCAACAAGGGAAGCAGAAAGAGAGAATATATAGTATCTGGGAGTGGCTGACAGAGAACAGCTGAAAGGAAAAGCTACAAATTTCTAAATGGGACAAAAAGGATCGAAAACCTAAGCAGGAAATCCTGGACCGGAATCCATTCTCACCATTAGATCATGGAGTGATTCCTTGAGAAACCGTGTGTGTAGCCACCCGCTGCGACCTTCTGACCCCAGGCACAACAGAGTCAGTGATAGGTCGTGACACCCTCGTGACACTATGGGATAAGATGACAGAGTCAGCGATAGTTTGTGATAGCCTTGTGACATTACCCTCCTTTCTACGAGGGGCCACCGGACACTCAGGACCAGGTTTCTCCAGTTGAGAAATGTGGAAAGAACGAATTAACCTTCTGGCATTTACTTCTGAATCTGGCATCCACATTATTTCTTCTGGACCGTAACCCCTCCAATGCACCAGATATTGAAGGGAGCGACAAACAAAAAGAGAATCTACAATTCTTGCCACCTCAAACTCCAAATTGCCATCGACAATGATTGGAGAGGGCGGTAAAGGTGATGGTTCCGAAGTTGCAACAAACTTTCTGAGCAACGGTTTATGAAAAACATTATGAATTTTCAGTTTGAGGTAGCATTAGGCAAAATGCTATGACTATTTTATAAGAACCGATAAACCTAGGACCCAATTTGCAAGAGGAAACCTTTAACTTAATATTCCTAGTCAACAACCACACATAGTCATTCACCCCTAGGTCTGGACCTGGCGAACATTTTTTATCAGCCATACGTTTATATCTGTCTCCCATATTTTTCAAATTGCTTTGAACTTTTTGCCAGACAGAAGAAAGTGATGACGTAAACAGTTGTTCCTCAGGGATCCCTGAAGGCTCCCCCTCACTGAAAGTGCAAAATTGAGGATGAAAACCATATGCACAAAAAATGGTGACTTACCAGTTGATTCTTGATGGCGATTGTTTATAGCAAACTCTACTAAAGGTAAGTAAGATGACCATTCATCCTGATTTTCAGACACAAAATACTTAAAGGGCTTCTGTCACTCCACTAAACTCATTTTTTTTTTGTCTCCTTAAAATCCTTATGCTGCGATTTCTCAATATATAGGGCTATTACTCAGTTTGGTTCAGTAGTTATATAAAAAAACTGACTTTTATAATATGCAAATTACCTCTCTAGCAGCAGGTAGGGCGGCTACCTGCTGCTAGCAGCCGCATCCTCCATTCATAATGACGCCCCCTCCTCATGTTGATTGACAGGGCCAGCGGAGGCGCTCGTTCTCTGCTGGCCCTGTCTGCGTTTTAAATCTTGCGCCGGTTTTCAGTTGGCGCAGGGGCACTGAGTGGAGGACGCTCGCTCGGCCGCTCCATCCTCAGTGCACCTGCGCCGGGTGTACATGTGTCGTCATCGGCGCAGGCGCACTGAGGATGGAGCGGCCGAGGGAGCGTCCTCCCCTCAGTGCGCCTGCGCCGACTCAAGACAGGTATGGTGCCGGCGCCAGATTTTGAATGCAGACAGGGCCAGCAGAGAACGAGCGCGTCCGCTGGCCCTGTCAATCAACATGAGGAGGGGGCGTCATAATGAATGGAGGATGCGGCTGCTAGCAGCAGGTAGCCGCCCTACCTGCTGCTAGAGAGGTAATTTGCATATTATAAAAGTCAGTTTTTTTATATAACTACTGAACCAAACTGAGTAATAGCCCTATATATTGAGAAATCACAGCATAAGGATTTTAAGGAGACAAAAAAAAAAATATGAGTTTAGTGGAGTGACAGAAGCCCTTTAAGGTAAGTCTCTAGGTTTTGGTTGGTGCGTTCAGTCTGGCCGTTCGACTGCAGATGGAAGGCTGAGGAAAAGGACAAATGTACCCCAAGGTGAGAACAAAAAGCTCTTCAGAAATAAACTGGGTTCCCCGATCCAAAACAACATCAGAAGGGACCACATTAAGCTTCAATATTTCACTGATAAAAACCTGAGCCAGGGTTCTAGCATTTGGCAACGCAGGTAAAACAATGAAATGCACAATTTTAATGAACCTGTCTACTACTACCAAGTTAAATAAACAGTTAGACCAACCTATAGGACAAAACTCTAAATATAATACACTGAGGTCTAGTATAATATACTGAGCCAATCAATGAACAAAACCAATAACCCCATGGAAAAATGAAGGAACACACATATAAAATATATATGTAGTTTATTAAGACATGATACAATAACAATAAATATGACACAAAGGCACAAGGTAAGGGGGGGTGGTGGGACGCCCCGTGTAGCAGGGCCAAAGCAGCCACCCTCACATATACCCGGCTAACAGGGAAAGAGGGTCACAAACACTGGGTACAAAACCGCATAAAGATGGGAGAGCTGTAAGTTCGCCCAAAGTGACCTATAGATATATGTGTGCTGCATGCATGTGAGAAGTCAATATGGTCACACATAGCAGACTTGCCCACCCTAGGTGACATAGATAGCCATTAGGGGAATACAGATTGTATCACAAGTAGGGGCAAGGCAAGGATGCTATATGTAAGCAGTAACACTAAAATAACAAACTAGCCATGCATGAAACAAAACATTAGTTACCCATGGCATGCTGGAACCCAAAGTCTGTGACCAGAGCTGCACCTCGACGCGCATTTCGCCGAGAAAGGCTTCGTCAGGAGGTAAGAGTAACAATCAGTGTCCATCTTTAAATAATGTGGTCCACAGCCGGCAGTTGATTAGCGCATACGCCCAATGATGCAGAGCGTGACATGACAGCGGCGCGCCACCCACTCCCAGAAACCAGACGAGGCCCGCCCATCGCGTCACATGGGCGGATAGGGAGGGGGGGGCACGCTAGCAGCGCGCAGCCACACCCCCCTCTCCCGCCCGATCACATGACACGAGGGCGCGCGTCAGCCAGCTCACAGGGGACCAGGTATGGGAGCGCCACTACGATGCCACCCTGCAGCGCACCGGTGCGATGCGCAGTTGCCGGGTGGAGACACGGAATAGAAAGTACAGCAATTCACTGTGTTTATCAAAAAGTATTATTATTATTAAGGATCTAGCATACAGAGGTAGCGATAAATGGACAATACAATACTCAAAGGATGACATAACACATCTCAAATGCAGTTAGTCTTCCATTCCAATAAATGTGAGATCAAGGTCCCTATGTAAACCCCATGTTAGTATAACTATAGAACTAAAAACAATAATAGAACTAAAGATAAAGAAGGATGATTATAATAATAAAATATTGGCAAGCAGGTTAATCCTCCGCTCAATCATACCATAATGAATATATAAAGAATAAAGAACTGGCACTATAAACATATGCGGAATGTGGTGATAAAGTACAATATAACATAATCTTAGTGTAATTGTACATACTTAATTGTAGATGAATGATAAATGTGACAAATTGATAATAAAAGTGCAATGATGAGAGACAGTCACAAACATCAAATGTGAACGACAGTCTCCCATGACCCTATTCTCATGTCATATATAAATATATAAATAAATAAATTCATATAATCAGTATACCATAACAATAGTTCATATATAAGTGCAATAAAAAATCTCAAATACATAAACAAAATACATGTTAGGAAAGTGACAGATACATAAAAACTGTAAATGTGATGATGAATAAATGTGAAAATAATGAAATAACAAAATAAGGTGCATAGTGCAAAACAGCCGCAGAGCTAATAAATACTAGACGCATAGTCAGTGCCATTCTCCTAACCACTTCACATGGTAGCCAAAATCTAACAACAAAGGGTTATAAGGGACAAGGAGCGGCGGCCAAAAGTCCCCTCCCACACCATTGTGTAGGTGTTAGGGTTTTGATAGATGTTCTGCTCTAGGCCCGAAACTCGCATATCTCCAATAGGACCACACAGAGTCGCAGCAATCAGATGTACTAAGAAATACAGATAACAACAGTAAGTACATAATAAAATGACAACTAACATTGAAAATTAAAAAGCACGATTTATAGAAAAGACTTGAAGCTAACAGTCTCATTGAGACCTCTAGGGATCTCACTCTTGAGTAGAACAATCCATTTGGTCTCCAATTGCACGAGGCGCTTCTTAATATCACCTCCACGGCAGCCCATAGAGACCCTATCAATACCCATACATTGTAACCCTCAGGGATCTCCATTATGTTTGTCCCTAAAGTGCAAAGCTATGGGTTGAAATTGGGTCAACTCGTCATGTGCAATGATAGCTGCCTGGCGGATCTTGCTTGCATGTTCAAATACCCTAATGCGCAACTCCCTGGGGGTCATCCCAACATACAGGAGATTACAGGGGCAAGTGATCAAGTATATCACAGATGCCGTTCTGCATGTGATATGATGCACGATATGGTAATCACGTCGACTCTCGGAATCCCTGAATGTGGAGGACCGAACCATGTATCTACATGTAGAGATGTCCCGAACTATTCGCCGGCGAATAGTACCCGGCGAACATCGCTTGTGGCGGGCGAACATATGCGATGTTCGGTCCGCCCCCTATTCGTCATCATTGTGTAAACTTTGACCCTGTACCTCACAGTCAGCAGACACATTCCAGCCAATCAACATCATACCCTCCCTCCCAGACCCTCCCACCTCCTGGACAGCATCCATTTTAGATTCATTCGGCTCTCTGCGCGCACCATTTTCTCCTGAGCCGGCCGGCACAGTGGATGGATTAGAAGGGAGTCCCTCCCTCTCCACTGTGCGCGGCTGCCGCTGAACGTCAATGAGGACAGAGTAGGAGGAGGAGGGGAGGGACTGTGGCCACTGCGCCACCAATGAATGTGCCAGCCATATCCCACAGGGTCCCCCTCCTTCCCCCAATTATTGGTGGCAGTGGGCAGTTCCGATCGGAGTCCCAGCAGTGTAATGCTGGGGCTCTGATCGGTTACCATGGCAGCCAGGAGTCACGCTACTGAAGTCCTGGCTGCGATGGTATGTTAGCGAGCAGCATTATACTCACGTGCGCCGTGGCCGCCGGGCGCTCCTTCTTCTGTCTGTGCGGCAGATTGCTAATGCTTATAGCATTAGCAATGCACCGCACAGACCTATGAGAAGAAGGAGCGACCAGCGGCCACGGCGCACGTGAGTATAATGCTGCTCGCTAACATACCATCGCAGCCAGGACTTCAGTAGCGTCCTGACTGCCATGGTAACCGATCGGAGCCCCAGCATTACACTGCTGGGACTCCGATCGGAACTTCCCACTGCCACCAATGATGGGGGGAAGGAGGGGGACCCTGTGGCCACTGCCACCAATGATTAATACTGGGGAGGTAGGGAGGGGGATGGGTTTGAGTTACCAGAGGGGGCGGATCAGAGGCTGGGGGGGGCAGATCAGAGGCTGGGGGAGCAGATCAGAGGCTGGGGGAGCAGATCAGAGGCTGGGGGAGCAGATCAGAGGCTGGGGGAGCACATCAGAGGAAGGGGGGGGCACATCAGAGGAAGGGGGGGGCACATCAGAGGCTGGCTGCCATGGTTAGCTCCCTGCTGTTGTGTGCACAAAGCACAGGGCAGCAGGGAGAGTGTAAAGTCCTATTCAGCCTAATAAAGCTCTATTAGGGTAAATATGACAAGGGTTCTAGCCCTTAAGGAGGCTAATAGTTATTAAATAAAAAGTAAAAAAAAAAAAGTTTAAACACCCCCCCCAATATATAAAATATAAAATATATCGCAATATATATCGCATATCGCACATGCTTAAAATTATATTGCAATATAGATTTTAGGCCATATCGCCCACCCCTACTGGACAGCATCCATTTTAGATTCATTCAGAAGCTGCATTCTTAGTGAGAGGAGGGACAGTGTAGCTGCTGCTGATTTAATAGGGAAATCGATAGCTAGGCTAGTGTATTCAGTGTCCACTACAGTCCTGAAAGACTCATCTGATCTCTGCTGTAAGGACAGCACCCCAAAAAGCCCTTTTTAGGGCTAGAACATCAGTCTGCTTTTTTTTTTTTTTTTTTCTGTGTAATCTAATTGCAGTTGCCTGCCTGCCAGCGTGTGTGTCAGGCTCACAGCTTATACTGTGCCCACTTGCCCAGTGCCACCACTCATATCTGGTGTCACAGTAGCTTGCATTAAAAAAAAAAAAAAACATTTTTGACTGTAATATAATAGCAGTCAGTTGCCGTCACGTGCGTGTGTTTCATGCCCTGTAAGTGCACAGTGTCACCAGCGCAACTCATATCTGGTGTCACATTCGATTCCATTTAAAGAAAAACAACAATTTTGACTGAATAAATAGCAGTCAGTTGCACACACGTGTTTGTGTGTTTAAGGCCCAGCTGCAAGTCCATAGTGTCACTTCAGCGCCATTAATTTCTGGTGTCACATTTGATTACATTTAAATAAAAACAAAAATTTTGACTGTGAATAAATAGCAGTCAGTTGAACACACGTGTTTGTGTGTTTAACCCCTTAAGGAATTAGGGCGTACCGGTACGTCCTAAGTTTAAATCGCGATTGCGGCGTCACGGGGGTTAATCCAAACAGGATGCCGGCTGAAATCATTCAGCCGGCATCCTGTCTCAACGCCAGGGGGGGTCATGTGTCAATTCAGACCTGCGGTTTGCTGCACTTTCTGCAGTTTCTGATCCCCGCGCTCCCTGACCGCGGGGATCAGAAACTTTAAAATGCCCAAAATGTCGATTTTTCACCCCCCCCCCCTGCACCCTTGCATGATTTTTTGCCGGCGGGTGGTGCAGGAAAGGGGGGGGTTGTGGGTGGTGCCCTGCCCGCCTCCTCTTGAAAATTCGTTGGTGGCCAGTGGTTATACCAGAGTGTCAGCACATTGCTGACACTCTGGTATAAACGGCTGACATCTGTGCAGATGTCAGCCGTTTAACCCTTTCCATACCGCGGTCTGTACGGACCGCTGTATGGAAAAGGTTAACTGTCAGGGTCAGGGAGCTTTGCAGCCCCCAGACAGGATGGGGTCACAGAGGGAGGGAGCCCCCCTCCTTACCCTTCTCTGTCTGCAAAGTTGTGGCCACAACTGAGCAGATGGGGAAGGTTCCCATGGCAGCAGTGTAAGTAAAATACAGTACAGTAGACTATATAGTGTACTGTACTGTATTATACAGACATCAGACCCACTGGATCTTCAAGAACCAAGTGGGTCTGGGTAAAAAAATTGTTAAAAAAAAGTGAAAAAAGTAAAGATTAAAAAAAAACACATTTATCACTTAATAAAAATGAAAAAAATAAAATACACTACACATATTAGGTATCGCCGCGTCCGTAACGACCTGATCTATAAAATGGTCATGTTACTTTCCCCGCACGGTGAACGCCATAAAAATAAAAAAATAAAAACTATGAGAAAATTCAAATTTTGCCCACCTTACTTCCCAAAAAAGGTAATAAAAATAGTACCAATAAAACCGTCATCTCATCCCGCAAAAATCATACCCTACCCAAGATAATCGCCCAAAAACTGAAAAAACTATGGCTCTCAGACTATGGAAACACTAAAACATGATTTTTTTTGTTTAAAAAATTAAATTGTTGTGTAAAAGTTACATAAATAAAAAAAATTGGATACATATTAGGTATTGTCGCGTCTGTGACAACCTGCTCTATAAAAATACCACATGATCTAACCTGTCAGATGAATGTTATAAATAACAAAAAAAAACGGTGCCAAAAAAGCTATTTCTTGTTATCTTGCCTCACAAAAAGTGTAATATAGAGCAACCAAAAATCATATGTACCCTAAACTAGTACCAACAAAACTGCCACCCTATCCCGTAGTTTCTAAAATGGGGTCACTTTTTTGGAGTTTCTACTCTAGGGGTGCATCAGGGGGGCTTCAAATGGGACATGGTGTAAAAAAAAAACAGTCCAGCAAAATCTGCCTTCTAAAAACCGTATGGCATTCCTTTCCTTTCCTTCTGCGCCCTGCCGTGTGCCCGTACAGCAGTTTACGACCACATATGGGGTGTTACTGTAAACTACAGAATCAGGGCCATAAATAATGAGTTTTGTTTGGCTGTTAACCCTTGCTTTGTAACTGGAAAAAAAAAATGGAAAATCTGCCAAAAAAGGGAAATTTTGAAATTGTATCTCTATTTTCCATTAAATCTTGTGCAACACCTAAAGGGTTAACAAAATTTGTAAAATCAGTTTTGAATACCTTGAGGGGTGTAGTTTCTTAGATGTGGTCACTTTTATGGAGTTTCTACTCTAGGGGTGCATCAGGGGGGCTTCCAATGGGACATGGTGTCAAAAAATAACAGTCCAGCAAAATCTGCCTTCTAAAAACCATACGGCGCACCTTTCCCTCTACGCCCTACTGTGTGCCCGTACAGTAGTCTACGGCCACATATGGGGTGTTTCTGCAAAATACAGAATCGGGGCAATAAATATAGCATTTTGTTTGGCTGTTAACCCTTGCTTTGTTACTGGAAAAAAATTCATTAAACTGGAAAATTTCCCCAAAAATCTAAATTCTGAAATTTTAACACCATTTGCCATTAACTCTTGTGGAACACCTAAAGGGTTAAAAAAAGTTTGTAATATCAGTTTTGAATACCTTGAGGGGTGTAGTTTATAGAATGGGGTCATTTTGGGGTGGTTTCTATTATGTAAGACTCGCAAAGTGACTTCAGACCTGAACTGGTCACTAAAAATTGGGTTTTTGAAAATATCTGAAAAATTTCAAGATTTGCTTCTAAACTTCTAAGCCTTGTAACATCCCCAAAAAATTAAATATAATTCCCAAAATGATCCAAACATAAAGTAAACATATGGGGAATGTAAAGTAATAACTATTTTTGGAGGTATTACTATGTATTATAGAAGTTGAGAAATTGAAACTTGGAAATTTGCAATTTTTTACAAATTTTGGGCAAATTTGGTCTTTTTTTATAAATAAAAATGAATTTTTATTTACTTCATTTCATGAAGTACAATATGTGACGAAAAAACAATCTCAGAATGGCATGGATAAGTCAAAGCGTTTTAAAGTTATCACCACTTAAAGTGACACTGGTCAGATTTGCAAAAAATGGCCAAGTCCTTAAGGTGAAATAGGACTGAGTCCTTAAGGGGTTAAGGCCCAGCTACAAGCGCATAGTGTCACTTCAGCGCAACTCATATCTGGTGTCACATTCGATTCCATTTAAAGAAAAACAACAATTTTGACTGTGAATAAATAGCAGTCAGTTGCACACATGTGTTTGTGTGTTTAAGGCCCAGCTGCAAGCGCATAGTGTCACTTCAGCGCAACACTGGTGTCACAGTAGCTTGCACGCATAGTACAACTTAAGGAATCTAAAAAAAAATGACAGGCAGAGGCAGGCCACCCCGCAGGGGCCGTCGTGGTCGTGGTGCTGTGATTCCCTTTGGCCCTAGAATAATGCCCAGTGTTCAGAGGCCACGTACCCTGAACTCGAAAAGTTCTGAGGACATAGTTGACTGGCTAACACAGGACACCCAATCTTCTACAGCTTCCGCTCGGAACCTTGACGCACCATCCTCCTCCAGCTCAGCTTCGGGCACCTCTCAAGTTACCACTCGCCCGCCTGCCGCCACCACCAACACTAGCACCACAGCCGCTTCACTTGATCTGTCAGAGGAGTTATTTACACATCAGTTGAAAGAAATGAGTGATGTGCAACCATTATTGCCAGAGGATGTAAATAACAACGATATGTCTCAGTCAGGCAGCATT
This sequence comes from Bufo bufo, assembly GCF_905171765.1. NCBI lineage: Eukaryota > Metazoa > Chordata > Amphibia > Anura > Bufonidae > Bufo > Bufo bufo. Next base: position 298,106,811 of record NC_053393.1, read on the forward strand.
ACACACATGGACGTACGGTGTGATGATGATGATGTTGTACCCGCTGCTGCTGCCTTTGCTGATTTGTCAGATACAAGTAAAGCGGTTGATGATGACGATGTGTCCGTGGATGTCATGTGGGTGCCCGCTCGAAGAGAAGAAGAACAGGTGGAAAGTTATGATGGGGAGACAGAGAGGAGGAGACGAGTTGGAAGCAGGGGGAGGTCGTTGCAAGGAGCTAGTGGCACAGTCAGACAGCATGCATCGGCACCCAGGGTCAGCCAGACAGCACGCCAATCAACGCATGCTGTTGCAACCACTAGAATGCCGTCATTGCAGAGCTCAGCAGTGTGGCATTTTTTTTGTGTGTCTGCCTCTGACAACAGTGATGCCATTTGCAACCTGTGCCAAAAGAAACTGAGTCATGGGAAGTCCAACACCCACCTAGGTACAAATGCTTTGCGAAGGCACATGATCGTACATCACAAACGCCTATGGGATCAACACATGAGTACAAGCAGCACACAAACTCAAAGCCGCCATCCTCCTCCTGGTCCAGCATCTTCAGCCACATCAACCACTGCTGTCCTCCTTGCCCCCTCTCAACCATCTGCCACTCCGTCTCTCGCCTTTAGCAGTTCCTGCTCATCTGCCCACAGTCAGGTGTCTGTCAAGGACATGTTTGAGCGTAAGAAGCCAATGTCACCACCTTGCCTGGCGTCTGACAGCTGGTTTGTCTGAACTCTTAGCCTGACAGCTTTTACCATACAAGCTGGTGGAGTCTGAGGCGTTCAAAAAATTTGTAGCTATTGGGACACCGCAGTGGAAGGTACCCGGCCGAAATTTCTTTGCACAAAAGGCAATCCCCAACCTGTACTCGATTGTGCAAAAGGAAGTAATGGCATGTCTGGCACACAGTGTTGGGGCAAGGGTCCATCTGACCACTGATACCTGGTTTGCAAAGCACGGTCAGGGCAGGTATATCACCTACACTGCGCATTGGGTAAACCTGTTGACGGTTGCCAAGCATGGAATGCGTGGCTCTGCAGAGGAGTTGGTGACACCGCCACGACTTGCAGGCAGGCCTGCTGCCACCTCCTCTTCTCCTCCTACTCCATCCTCTTCCATAACCTCCTCGGCTGAGTCCTCTTCTGCTGCTGCATCTTTCTCCACATGAACGGCACCCCCCCTGCTCCCCAGGGGCTATTCCACATCCCGGATACGACAGTGTCACACCGTCTTGGGGTTGACTTGCCTGAAAGCAGAGAGTCACACCGGACCAGCACTCCTGTCCACCCTGAACGCACAGGTGGATCACTGGCTGACTCCACACCAACTGATAGGCATAGTGGTGTGTGACAACGGAAGCAATTTGTTGGCGGCATTGAATTTGGGCAAGTTGACACATGTGCCGTGCATGGCACATGTGTGTAATCTGATGTACAACGCTTTGTGCATAAGTACCCAGGCTTACAGGACATCCTGAAGCAGGTCAGGAAGGTGTGTGGCCATTTCAGGCGTTTCTACATGGCCATGGCACACTTTTCAGATATCCAGCGGCGAAACAACATGCCAGTGAGACGCTTGACTTGCGACAGCCCGACACGTTGGAATTCAACACTCCTAATGTTCGACCGCCTGCTCCAACAAAAAAAAGCCGTCAACGAGTATTTGTATTACCGGGATGCTAGGACAGCCTCTGCGGAGCTGGGAATTTTTTTGCCATGTTACTGGACGCTCATGCGCCATGCCTGTAGGCTCATGCGTCCTTTTGAGGGGGTGACAAACCTAGTCAGTCGCACCGAAGGCACTACAGCAACATCATCCCATTTGTTTTCTTCCTGGAGCGTGCCCTGAGAAGAGTGCTGGATCAGGCCGTAGATGAGCGTGAAGAGGAAGAGTTGTGGTCACCATCACCACCAGAAACAGCCTTATCAGCATCGCTTGCTGGACCTGCGGCAACGCTGGAAGAGGATTGTGAGGAAGAGGAGTCAGAAGAGGAATGTGGCTTTGAGAAGGAGGAGGAAGACCAACCACAGCAGGCATCCCAGGGTGCTCGTTGTCACCTATCTGGTACCCGTGGTGTTGTACGTGGCTGGGGGGAAGAACATACCTTCAGTGAGATCACTGATGATGAGGAACGGGACATGAGTAGCTCGGCATCCAACCTTGTGCAAATGGGGTCTTTCATGCTGTCATGCCTGTTGAGGGACCCTCGTATAAAAAGGCTGAAGGAGAACGACCTGTACTGGGTTGCCACGTTACTAGACCCCCGGTATAAGCAGAAAGTGCCTAAAATGTTACCGAATTACCGCAAGTCGGAAAGGACGCAACAGTTCCAAAATAAATTAAAAAGTATGCTTTACACAGCGTATAAGGGTGATGTCACAGCACAACGGAAATCTAACAGGGGAAGAGGTGAAAGTAATCCTCCTCCTCCCATGACCACGCCGGCTTTTTAAGTCCTACGCATCGCCACAGCCCTTCGTGGTCCACCCTCAGAGAACGACTCGACCGACAGGTAGCAGACTACCTCGCCTTAACTGCAGATATTGATACTCTGAGGAGCGATGAACCCCTTGACTACTCGGTGTGCAGGCTTGACCTGTGGCCTGAGCTATCCCAATTTGCGATAGAACTACTGGCCTGCCCCGCTTCAAGTGTCCTGTCAGAAAGGAACATCAGTGCAGCAGGAGGTATTGTCACTGAGAAGAGAAGTCGCCTAGGTCAAAAAAGTCTAGATTACCTCACTTTTATTAAGATGAATGAGGGATGGATCCCGAAGGGACTGACAGTGGGCGATACATTTGACTGAAAAAGGCCTGATGAGCTGCCTTGTGCTAAAAATGGTCCACACGCTGCTGTATTTTATCTATGAATGCCGGATGACTTGTGTGACTTATCCGCCACCAACTAGGGTTCAAGCCGCAATGTTTTAGGGCACTTTCTGCCAGGGAAACATCAATTTTTCTGGCTGCTGCTACAGCAGCGGCTGCAACAATACCAAATTTTTCAGGCATGTGTACATGCCTAATTTTTCTGGCCTCTGGTGCTGCACTGTGGCTTCAAAAACCAAACAAAAAAAAAGGCACATACATGTGTCAATTCCCCTTCGTGATCATTACCTTGTTGTGGTGAAGGGGCTTGCATATCACAATGAAGCGACCACCTCTATGAGTGTGTTGGCAATGGCAATGTTGGCACACCCCAGATAATAAGGTTGTTGCTTCATTGTGAACAGACCAAAAGCGATCGGCTGGATAATTTTGCATAGAAAAAACAAATTTTCTTTGTGATCATCTAAGGTGATCATTAAAGCCTTCTAGGCCAACAATGGGCCCACACTGCAGAATCATTGTTTTCTGGGTCACTTAACTGTCACTGAACTACCTCAGCACGACCATAGGCTTTGAAAAACCCCCATCGCCTGCAATCTCCCAAATGTGCGCACGAGCACAGTCATCACTACACCAAGATTGACGCATAGAGGTATAAAATTTATGTCATGAGTGTGTCAACTATTGACAACTCTTTGCGGTTGTCTAAAATATATTCCATACACGTCCCCTGATAGGGGACGTAACAGGGATTAAACTGATAGGAATAGTACTACTTAACACACCGCTCCTATCTGGTGGCACAGTAGATTGCAAGCACAGTGCCCCAAATTGGACGTAGGAGGACCGACCAAGCATCTTTTTCCATCTCCCGGTTCCTAAAATAGATTCCATATACACGTCCCCTGATAGGGGACGTAACAGGGATTAAACTGATAAGAATAGTACTACTTAACACACCGCTCCTATCTGGTGGCACAGTAGATTGCACGCGCAGTGCCCCAAATTGGACGTAGGAGGACCGACCAAGCATATTTTTCCCTCTCCCGGTTCCTAAAATCGATTCCATATACACGTCCCCTGATAGGGTACGTAACAGGGATTAAACTGATAAGAATAGTACTACTTAACACACCGCTCCTATCTGGTGGCACAGTAGATTGCACGCGCAGTGCCCCAAATTGGACGTAGGAGGACCGACCAAGCATATTTTTCCTTCTCCCGGTTCCTAAAATTGATTCCATATACACGTCCCCTGATAGGGTACGTAACAGGGATTAAACTGATAAGAATAGTACTACTTAACACACCGCTCCTATCTGGTGGCACAGTAGATTGCACGCGCAGTGCCCCAAATTGGACGTAGGAGGACCGACCAAGCATATTTTTCCCTCTCCCGGTTCCTAAAATTGATTCCATATACACGTCCCCTGATAGGGGACGTAACAGGGATTAAACTGATAAGAATAGTACTACTTAACACACCGCTCCTATCTGGTGGCACAGTAGATTGCATGCGCAGTGCCCCAAATTGGACGTAGGAGGACCGACCAAGCATATTTTTCGATTTCCTGGTTCCTACAATCGATTCCATATACACGTCCCCTGATAGGGGACGTAACAGGGATTAAACTGATAGGAATAGTACTACTTAACACACCTTATAATAACGCAGAGCGAGGCAATGCAGAGAAAGGAGTCTGAAGAAGAGGAGTCAGAGGAGGAAGGTGGCTTTGAGGAGGTGGAAGACCAACCACAGCAGGCGTCCCAGGGGGCTTGTTGTCACCTTTCGGGGACCCTTGGTGTTGTACGTGGCTGGGTGGAGGAAGAGAACTTCAATGACATCAGTGAGGACGGGACATGGCTAGCTTGGTATCCAACCTTGTGCAAATGGGGAGTTTGCGATTGTTTGTGGTGCGTTAAATGGGGAGTTTGGTATGTCACTGTGAAGCGGGCGTAACCCTTACACTACCTGATCGATACAACATCATACCTGATGTTTTAAAGCACGTTATTCCAAACAATTTAGGAATGTTAGGTGATTTATGCCCTCTGATTTAAAACCAGACTCTGCGTCAGCTATGTAATCCATGGGAGTTTTGCCATGGATCCCCCTCTGGCATGCCACAGTCCAGGTGTTAGTCCCCTTGAAACAACTTTTCCATCACTATTGTGGCCAGAAAGAGTCCCTGTGGGTTTTAAAATTCGCCTGCCTATTGAAGTCTATGGCGATTCGCCCGTTTGCCCGTTCGCCGTTCGCGAACGGAAAATTTTATGTTCGCGACATCTCTATCTACATGCCTGGCAGTTGTTGCACGGATAGGACCCCCATTTAGGCCCCTTACTCCCAAAGATGTAATATGGCGATGGGGATACATAGTGACTACTGGTGAGCATATCACCCTGGGGATATTCTCGAAGTGTCGCCCGCAAGTCATTATCTTAGAGCAGTATAGGCCAGTACTTAGTCAGTATTTCGCGTATTTTACACCACTGCATATTAAAGGGCGTAATGATGATGTTGTCGGTCTTTTGTCTATTACTGGTCAGGAGAGAGTCCCTATTTGTAGATTTGGCACGTGCATAACCCCTCTTGATGTCAGCTTGATTATATGCCCTATTTAGAAACCTCCTAGACAACTCCCCAGACTGCACCTCAAATTTCTTATCACTCGAGCAGACACGTCGAAGACGCAAAAATTGCCCCACCGGAATGGCCCTAACCGTCTGTGTATAGTGTGCAGATTTGGCATGTAAAAGGGTATTGGTGAAGGTGGGCTTACTATATAGATCCGTGGAGACCTGGCCGTCCTCCTCCCTACTAATAAGAATGTCCAGAAACTCCATCCTATCCTGGCTGTAGTGCCATGTCAGTCTGATGTTAAGGGTGTTGTTATTAAGTTGCTGGAGGAAGGTCAGAAGCTGCCCCTCTGTGCCCTGCCAGATGAAAAGTACATTGTCTATATACCGCGACCACGAGACCACAGAGCCATAATCCTGGAGGTTCTGGACTGTCTCTCTCTCCCACAGTCCGAGGAACAGGTTAGCGTACGAGGGCGCACAAGTCGCCCCCATCGCTGTTCTCCGGAGCTGTAGGAAGAGGCGGTCCTTAAATGTAAAATAATTGTGTCTCAAGATGAAGTCCAGAAGCTCAATCACAAACACAATAATCTCCGGATCTAAATTTGCCATTTGCATGAAATATTGGCAGGCCCTGATCCCGTGGTCGTGGCATATCGACGTGTAAAGGGCCTCTACATCACACGTGACCAGCCACATGTCCTCCTCCAGCGACACCCCATTGAGTTTCATCAATACATCAGAGGTGTCTCTGACATAGGACGGCAGGATCTCAACGCATCCCCTCAAATAGAAACCCACAAATCTGCTGACACGTTCACAGAGACTCCCCACCCCGGACACAACAGGGCGCACAGGGGGAGGGTTTGCAACTGTTTGTGGACTTTGGGCAGCAGGTACAGGGTGGGTGTCACTGGATGATCAACCACCAAGCCCTCCTTAAGACGTGGTGAAAGGATGTTATTTTCAACCCCGGAGTCCAAGATGTGATCTAATTCAACCTTAAACCTGGTAGTAGGGTTAGTGTCTAATCGTTTGTAGCAATCCTTATCTCCCAGCTGTCTAAATGCTTCTTTCTCATACATCTGTGCTGGCCAGATCACAACATTTCCCCCCTTGTCCGCAGGTTTGATCACAATATCCTTCAAATCCAGTAACTCTTTAATGGCCCGATGTTGATCACGAGTCAAATTTTTACGGCCTGAATAGCCCGCCAGCTGTTCAAAATCATGTTTGACCAGCTTGACAAAAATGTCAACATTTGGGCACAAGTGTTTTTGGGGGAAATGTTGTGATCGGCGCACAGATGCAGAGGTGACTTGCTAGTAGAAGGTGGTGCCTCCTGTTCATCCAGTAAGGCCTGTAAATCACTAAGTGCCTGTTTCTCAACTTCAGTAGTGAATTGAGAAGTGGTAGAGCCCCTCCCAAAATACTTTTTGAAAAGGAGCTTCCTACCAAAAAGCTCCAAGTCCTTCACAGCCGTAAAATAATCAAATCTGCCTGAGGGGGCAAAAGTAAGCCCCTTTTGAAGGACCTGGACCTGTGTGTCAGTAAGCCTATGTGTGGATAGATTGATTATCTTTAGTTCTTCCTGTACCGTTTGCCTGTTGCCTCCACATTTCTGGTTCTCCTTTTTAGTCTGGGGGTGCTCGGTGTGTGTTGATATCCGACTCTGTCTGTGCCGCCCTCCAGCACCCCTCGCGTTCCTAAAAAAGGCTCTCCACATGTCTCATCAGACGTCAGTGAGATTCCTGATAGGGATGCTGTAACCGACCCACTCCTATCATGCCTTTGCTGCCACCTATACACTCTATTGGACTGGAAGTCCGTGAGGTCCCTCTGGAACTTCTTAGATTTCTGTTCCTGGATATTCCTTTCCCAGGTTTCCAAATCTGACCCAAGTGTGGTATCAAAGTTATCAAAGTCCTCTTTTGTGAGAGTCTCTTCACATGGTAGCCAAAATCTAACAACAAAGGGTTATAAGGGACAAGGAGCGGCGGCCAAAAGTCCCCTCCCACACCATTGTATTTCTTAGTACATCTGATTGCTGCGACTCTGTGTGGTCCTATTGGAGATATGCGAGTTTCGGCCCTAGAGCAGAACATCTCTCTATCGAGCAATGGAAATCTATCAAAACCCCAACACCTACACAATGGTGTTGGAGGGGACTTTTGGCCGCCGCTCCTTGTCCCTTATAACCCTTTGTTGTTAGATTTTGGCTACCATGTGAAGTGGTTAGGAGAATGGCACTGACTATGCGTCTACTATTTATTAGATCTGCGGCTGTTTTGCACTATGCACCTTATTTTGTTATTTCATTATTTTCACGTTTATTCATCATCACATTTACAGTTTTTATGTATCTGTCACTTTCCTAACATGCATTTTGTTTATGTATTTGAGATTTTTTATTGCACTTACCGTATATATGAACTATTGTTATGGTATACTGATTATATGAATTTATTTATTTATATATTTATACACTCACCTAAAGAATTATTAGGAACACCATACTAATACGGTGTTGGAAGCATTCTTTAGAAATGTTGGCCCATATTGATAGGATAGCATCTTACAGTTGATGGAGATTTGAGGGATGCACATCCAGGGCATGAAGCTCCCGTTCCACCACATCCCAAAAATGCTCTATTGGGTTGAGATCTGGTGACTGTGGCGGCCATTTTAGTACAGTGAACTCATTGTCATGTTCAAGAAACAAATTTGAAATGATTCGAGCTTTGTGACATGGTGCATTATCCTGCTGGAAGTAGCCATCAGAGGATGGATACATGTTCTCATTCTGTTTATGCCAAATTCGGACTCTACCATTTGAATGTCTCAACAGAAATCGAGACTCATCAGACTAGGCAACATTTTTCCAGTCTTCAACAGTCCAATTTTGGTGAGCTCGTGCAAATTGTAGCCTCTTTTTCCTATTTGTAGTGGAGATGAGTGGTACCCGGTGGGGTCTTCTGCTGTTGTAGCCCATCCGCCTCAAGGTTGTGCGTGTTGTGGCTTCACAAATGCTTTGCTGCATACCTCGGTTGTAACGAGTGGTTATTTCAGTCAACGTTGCTCTTCTATCAGCTTGAATCAGTCGGCCCATTCTCCTCGTACCTCTAGCATCCACAAGGCATTTTTGCCCACAGGACAGCCGCATACTGGATGTTTTCCCCTTTTCACACCATTCTTTGTAAACCATAGAAATGGTTGTGCGTGAAAATCCCAGTAACTGAGCAGATTGTGAAATACTCAGACCGGCCTTTCTGGCACCAACAACCATGTCACGCTCAAAATTGCTTAAATCACCTTTCTTTCCCATTCTGACATTCAGTTTGGAGTTCAGGAGATTGTCTTGACCAGGACCACACCCCTAAATGCATTGAAGCAACTGCCATGTGATTGGTTGACTAGATAATTGCATTAATGAGAAATAGAACAGGTGTTCCTAATAATTCTTTAGGTGAGTGTATATGACATCAGAATAGGGTCATGGGAGACTGTCGTTCACATTTGATGTTTGTGACTGTCTCTCATCATTGCACTTTTATTATCAATTTGTCACATTTATCATTCATCTACAATTAAGTATGTACAATTACACTAAGATTATGTTATATTGTACTTTATCACCACATTCCGCATATGTTTATAGTGCCAATTCTTTATTCTTTATACACTGCGTGCAGAATTATTAGGCAAATGAGTATTTTGACCACATCATCCTCTTTATGCATGTTGTCTTACTCCAAGCTGTATAGGCTCGAAAGCCTACTACCAATTAAGCATATTAGGTGATGTGCATCTCTGTAATGAGAAGGGGTGTGGTCTAATGACATCAACACCCTATATCAGGTGTACATAATTATTAGGCAACTTCCTTTCCTTTGGCAAAATGGGTCAAAAGAAGGACTTGACAGGCTCAGAAAAGTCAAAAATAGTGAGATATCTTGCAGAGGGATGCAGCACTCTTAAAATTGCAAAGCTTCTGAAGCGTGATCATCGAACAATCAAGCGTTTCATTCAAAATAGTCAACAGGGTCGCAAGAAGCGTGTGAAAAAACCAAGGCGCAAAATAACTGCCCATGAACTGAGAAAAGTCAAGCGTGCAGCTGCCAAGATGCCACTTGCCACCAGTTTGGCCATATTTCAGAGCTGCAACATCACTGGAGTGCCCAAAAGCACAAGGTGTGCAATACTCAGAGACATGGCCAAGGTAAGAAAGGCTGAAAGACGACCACCACTGAACAAGACACACAAGCTGAAACGTCAAGACTGGGCCAAGAAATATCTCAAGACTGATTTTTCTAAGGTTTTATGGACTGATGAAATGAGAGTGAGTCTTGATGGGCCAGATGGATGGGCCCGTGGCTGGATTGGTAAAGGGCAGAGAGCTCCAGTCCGACTCAGACGCCAGCAAGGTGGAGGTGGAGTACTGGTTTGGGCTGGTATCATCAAAGATGAGCTTGTGGGGCCTTTTCGGGTTGAGGATGGAGTCAAGCTCAACTCCCAGTCCTACTGCCAGTTTCTGGAAGACACCTTCTTCAAGCAGTGGTACAGGAAGAAGTCTGCATCCTTCAAGAAAAACATGATTTTCATGCAGGACAATGCTCCATCACACGCGTCCAAGTACTCCACAGCGTGGCTGGCAAGAAAGGGTATAAAAGAAGAAAATCTAATGACATGGCCTCCTTGTTCACCTGATCTGAACCCCATTGAGAACCTGTGGTCCATCATCAAATGTGAGATTTACAAGGAGGGAAAACAGTACACCTCTCTGAACAGTGTCTGGGAGGCTGTGGTTGCTGCTGCACGCAATGTTGATGGTGAACAGATCAAAACACTGACAGAATCCATGGATGGCAGGCTTTTGAGTGTCCTTGCAAAGAAAGGTGGCTATATTGGTCACTGATTTGTTTTTGTTTTGTTTTTGAATGTCAGAAATGTATATTTGTGAATGTTGAGATGTTATATTGGTTTCACTGGTAAAAATAAATAATTTAAATGGGTATATATTTGTTTTTTGTTAATTTGCCTAATAATTATGCACAGTAATAGTCACCTGCACACACAGATATCCCCCTAAAATAGCTAAAACTAAAAACAAACTAAAACTACTTCCAAAAATATTCAGCTTTGATATTAATGAGTTTTTTGGGTTCATTGAGAACATGGTTGTTGTTCAATAATAAAATTAATCCTCAAAAATACAACTTGCCTAATAATTCTGCACTCCCTGTATATTCATTATGGTATGATTGAGCGGGGGATTAACCTGCTTGCCAATATTTTATTATTATAATCATCCTTCTTTATCTTTAGTTCTATTATTGTTTTTAGTTCTATAGTTATACTAACATGGGGTTTACATAGGGACCTCGATCTCACATTTATTGGAATGGAAGACTAACTGCATTTGAGATGTGTTATGTCATCCTTTGAGTATTGTATTGTCCATTTATCGCTACCTCGGTATGCTAGATCCTTAATAATAATATTACTTTTTGATAAACACTGTGAATTGCTGTACTTTCTATTCCCTGTCTCCACCCACAACTGCACATTGCACCAGTGCGCTGCAGGGTAGCACCGTACGTAGTGGTGCTCCCATACCTGGTCCCCTGTGAGCCGGCTGACGCGCGCCCTCGTGTCATGTGATCGGACGGGAGAGGGGGGTGTGGCTGCGCGCTGCTAGCGTGGCCCCCCCCCTCCCTGTCCGGCCATGTGACGCGATGGGCGGGCCTCGTCTGGTTTCTGGGAGTGGGTGACGCGCCGCTGTGATGTCACGCTCTGCATCACTGGGCGTATGCGCTAATCAACTGCCGGCTGTGGACCACATTATTTAAAGATGGACACTGATTGTTACTCTTACCTCCTGACGAAGCCTTTCTCGGCGAAACGCGCGTCGAGGTTCAGCTCTGGTCACAGACTTTGGGTTCCAGCATACCATGGGTAACTAATGTTTTGTTTCATGCATGGCTAGTTTGTTATTTTAGTGTTACTGCTTACACATAGCATCCTTGCCTTGCCCCTACTTGTGATACTATCTGTTTTCACCTATTGGCTATCTATGTCACCTAGGGTGGGCAAGTCTGCTATGTGTGACCATATTAACTTCTCACATGCATGCAGCACACATATATCTACAGGTCACTTTGTGCGAACTTACAGCTCTCCCATCTTTATGCAGTTTTGTACCCAGTGTTTGTGACCCTCTTTCCCTGTTAGCCGGGTATATGTGAGGGTGGCTGCTTTGGCCCTGCTACACGAGGCGTCCCCCCCCCTTTTACCTTGTGCCTTTGCGTCATATTTATTGTTATTGTATCATGTCTTAATAAACTACAGATATTTTTTATATGTGTGTGCCTTCATTTTTCCATGGGGTTATTGGTTTTGTTCGTTGATTGGCTTACTACTACAAAGTTAACAGTTTTACCCGCAGATACAGGTAGGTCAGTAATAAAATCCGTCAACAGGTGTGTCCACAGTCTGTTGGGAATGACCAGTGGCAACAGAGAACCCGCCGGATGGGTATGAGTGACTTTAGCACGTGCACAGGTTGTACAGGTAGTCACAAAATCAATTACACCCTTGTGCAAACTCGGCCACCAAAAACGATGAGGTAATAGCTCCGAGGTTGCCCTACTACCTGGGTGCCCAGCGATTACAGAGTTATGGTGTTCTTTTAATATTTTAAGGTGAAAATTCAAAGGCATAAACAACTTTCTTGGGGGCAGGAGACCAGGGCATCCCCCTGAGCCTCCAACACCATACCCTTCTGTTCTGAGTGTAATGCTGAGACAACCACCCCCTTTTGTAAAATCATCACCGGATGGTCAACATCACCCACTCCAGGAAATCTTCAGGACAGTGCATCAGCTTTGATATTTTTTGCCCCCGGATGATAGGTGATAACAAAATTAAACCTGGCGAAAAACAAATTCCGCCTAGCTTGACTAGGGGTAAGACGTTTAGCAGACTAGAGGTATAACAGGTTTTATGATCCGTAATCACCGCGACTGGATGAGCTGCCCCCTCTAAAAAGTGACACTATTCCTCAAATGATAATTTAATAGCTAAAATTTCCCTATTGCCTATATCATAATTCTTCTCGGCTGCCGACAAGTTCTTAGAAAAGAAAGCACAAAGATGCCATTCACTTGGAGACTTGGAGACGGACCCTCCGATGCATCATCTTCCACAATAAAAGGTTGAGAAACAGCATTTAGCATATAACTTATTTGTCCGTAAAATCTGCAACACCTGCCTGATACAAACAAGGTACTTCTGTGTCTCCAGATCGGATGAATAGATCAAAATATTGTCAAGATATAATCACTACAAATCTACCAACAAGATGACAAAAGATATCGTTGACAAAGTGTTGAAAGACAGCAGGAGCATTAGTCAGGCCAAATAGCATGACCAGGTTTTCATAATGCTCCTCAGGAGTGTTAAACGCTGTCTTCCACTCATCCCCATCTTTGATGCGAATCAGATTGTAGGCTCCCCTTAAATCCACTTTGGAAAACCATTTTGCACCCTCAATCTGATTAAAAAGGTCGGGAATGAGAGGAATAAGATAGGGGTCTCGGATAGTTATCTGATTTAGTTCACAAAAATCTAAGCAAAGAAGCAGGCCCCCATCTTTCTTCTTCACAAAGAAGAACCCTGCATCCACGGGTGAAGTAGAGGGTCTGATATGTCCTTTAGCCAGACTCTCAGAAATATAGTCCTTCATGGCTTGTCTTTCAGGGACAGAAAGATTATATAACCTGGTCTTAGGTAACTTTGCTCCATGGAGCAGGTTAACCAGACAATCATACGTAACTCCTAACACCCCTTTTCAGAGAAAACATCCTCAAAGTCAGACACAATTGCTGATAAGATTATAATGGAGGTGGCTGAGCAACTACTACTTAGGGCTCATGCACACAAATGTATTTTCTTTCCATGACTGTTCCGTTTTTTTTGTGGACCGTATACGGAACCATTCTCTTCAATGGGTCCGAAAAAAAAACCCAGAAGGTACTCCGTGTGGATTCCATTTCCGTATGTACGTATTTCCGTTCCGCAAAAAAATAGAACATGTCCTATTATTGTCCGCATTACGGACAAGGATATTACAGTTCTATTAGGGGCCAGCTGTTCCATTTCACAAAATCCGAAATGCACACATATTTTTTGTGGATTCGTTTTTTGCAGACCGCAAAATACATATGGTTGTGTGCATGAGGCCTTAGCAATTGTCCCTAGAATGCTTACTCCACTCCGATATCTCCCTGGCCTACTAATCAAGAACAGGATTGTGCGCTACCAACCAGGGAAGACCTAATACCATAGGAGTGGGAAGACCTTCAAGGACATAGCAAGAAATAAACTCATTATGGAAGGCCCCAACCGAAGATGTATATTATGTCCAATGTATGTTAGTTTCCCCTGAGTAAGAGGAGCAGAGTCAATGGCGAATATGGGGATTGATCTAGATAAAGGGCTAAAAGACAAACCCAAAGTCTTTGCGAATCGGGCATCCACCATATTAACCCCAGCCCCACTGTCCAAAAAAACTGCGATTGTCTCAGTTTTACTACCCGAGACTACCATAGCTGGCAAAACAAACTGAGACGTTTGTATGGAGGAGATGTATACACTCAGGTTGTCATCTTCCGCACAACCTGGGTGTGACGGACTAAATAGTCACTGGGGCTGCTGGAGAAGCCTGAGGGCCAGCCTCCTTCCTACGGACTATGGACCCAGAACTATGGAGACACCCTCAGACCTTTTGGGGTTACAAGGAACTATGAACCCTGATTTATGTGTGGAATTTATATGCCACATATTTCCTATTGCCCATTAAAGGTGCAGGGTGTGAATTCAGCAACACAAAAAGGGTTAACTCTGCACTGAGACTCCCACTGATTGTGTTAGTGATGGGATTAAGATAGCTGACTCTAGGAGTAGCCGACTCCTAGATGAGTAGATCACCCTATGATACACTCAGGAGATAATCCCATCACATGTGTCTCCTCTCTCCCTATTCATTCATTGATTTATGTTGTTAAACTTCTTGAACTGGTCTTCAATAAAGGCAGTTCCTGTTTAACCCTCAACATAGAGTGTCATCTCATGTGTGGGGGAACAGCTATATTAACTCTGGTGATTGCTATCGGTATTATACTCCCCTGGGATTACAACACGGTTCTACCCACTGGAAGTTGGATCCTGGGTGGGTGGAAGACGGCGAGACCTCAACCAAGCTGCGGCTGTTCGTGGGGTCGGCAGTGATTACGGTGTCAGGTGCAGTGCTTGGAGCCCTCAGGAAGCACTAGGAGCATCCATCAACGGAGGTACCCAGTCAGGATGCCAGGATATCAGTTACAGTGGTGGCAGCAGTGGGATGGCATCCTAGTGCGAGGAGAAGCAGCTCGGAGACACCGTTCGTGGAGTATATTGAGGGCAACGCTAGTATCCGTACAGCGCCCCTGGGAGGTCAATGGATGAAATTAAATGTAATCAAGTGGAAATGTGGGACAAAGTATTGAAGCATAAGCTTCCAAGTTAAGGAGAGGGCGTGCGGCAATTACCCACTCCCGACTCGGGGAGGTAGTGACGATAAATAACAATACAGGACTCTTAAGAAGCCCTGTTATTGGAATGATTAATAAAAAATTATAGGGAATGTCACTGGGGTATTTGGGATTTGGAAACATTAGCCAGGAGAGGCCCTGCTGCCGCTTTGTTGACTCTAGATAACTTCTGCCTGATCGCACATCTCTGTGACGTCCACGATCCATTTGATTATCTTCTCTATCAACTTTCGATGTTCTTTTCTGAGCCTACCATGTTGATCACGGTTATCGGCAAATCAGGGTTCCATGCCAGAGAGGGAGCGTGAGAAAGGGAGACCTCATCCAAGGGAGGTCAATGGCTGCAATGAGATAAAGCGGAAATGTGGGACAAGTTATTAAAGCAGAAGGATTGAATGAAAGGGCCAATTAAGATACATTTTAGAAATTTAAGTCCCTGTCACCTATGCAGAGCAGGGGTTTTTCATCGCCAGAAATGGGTTAATGTCACCCACCAATGGAACAGATTATTTTAAAAAAAATTGGTCCCTGTCACCTATGCAGAGCAGGGGTTTATTCATGGCAAAAATTGTAAAATGTCAACCCAAGAAATTAACTGAAAGATTAGTGAAATTTATTAACCTGTCTACTAAGTAGAGCAGGGGTCTATCACAGCCAAAAATTGTTGAATGTCACCCGAAAATGTAACAGACAAATTAGTGAATTTTTTTTACATGTCTACTAGGTATAGCAGTTGGTATATCACGCCCAAAAATTGGTGAATTTCACCCGAAAATAAAACAGACAAATTAAGGATTTTTTTTTTACCTGTCTACTAGGTAGAGCAGGTGTAAAGGGGTTCCAAAGGTGCACTCGGTCCCCCATTACCCGCAGACCTGTTGCTTAGCTTTGGAAATGAGGATCTGTGTTTGACCTCATTCCCAGGGCGGCTTTACTAGCTGGGTGGCTCCCTGCTCCTAGTCTGCCTTGAGCGCCGAGCTGATCACTCGGTGCTCGACTGGTTGGTCTGTCGGTCATGTGACACTGGCCACGTCACATGACCCTCACTCCCCACTATAAATACAGGCAGCCTGCTGGCCACAGGTTGCCTGTTAATTTAGGTTCCACCTGTGATTTGGTCTTTCCTGGCGTACTTACCTCCTGCTGAATTCCTGACGATCCTCTGCCTGCTCCTTGTGTACTTTGCTGCTATCCTGGTATTCTGACCCCGGCCTCCTCCTGACGTTCCTCTGCTGACTCCTTTGGTACTACACATCTCTCCTGGTATTTATGACCCGGCTTCTCCTGACAATTCTCTGCTTGCTCCATTTGTACTTTGTAGCTTTCCTGGTATTGACTCGGTCCGTTCACGTCCTGTTGTTTGTCTGTCTGTCATCCCTGCACTTATTCCAAGTTAGGGATTGCCGTCCAGTTGTCCCCTGTCTTAGGACTCGCAAGGCAAGTAGGAAGGGCCAGGGGTAAGGGTGGAGCGCAGTGGTCACTTCCCTCCCCCTGTGTGTGTGTGTATGCGACCGTTACAGATTAACAGGCCCAATAACCACTGTATTATGAATCCTCTGGTGACCCTGACTGACCATGTCTCTAATCTGACGCAGAGGGTGCAGGAGTTAGGGGAAAAACTCAGTTCTTTTGAGTTAGGGCAAGGTTCTTCCACTCCTCAGGCCTCCAGTCCGCATTTTGAGCCCCAGATTAAGCTCCCAGAACCCTTTTCTGGAGACCGGAAGAAGTTTCTCTCTTTTAAGGAGAGTTGCAAACTTTACTTCCATTTGCGCCCCGAGAGTCAACGCGTGGGCATTATCATTTCCCGATTACAGGGTGATCCCCAGGACTGGGCGTTCTCTTTACCTGCTGGTGCCGGTTGTTTATATTCTGTGGAGGGGTTCTTTCAGGCCCTGGGTACCCTCTATGATGAACCAGACAGGGCTCTAGTAGCCGAGACGGCTCTAAAGGCACTGGTTCAGGGCAATTTACCAGCGGAGGATTATTGCACCCAATTCAGAAGGTGGTGTGTCCCCTCAGGATGGAACGAACCAGCCCTGAAGAGTCAGTTCAGGTCAGGTCTGTCTGATAAATTAAAGGATCTTCTGGTCAGTTATCAACTTCCAGAGACCTTAGAGGAGATGATGACCCTTGTTGTCCGACTTGACCGACGGGTTAGAGAGAGACGACAGGAACAACAGTTCTCTTCCCAGATGGTGGTACAGCCAGAGGCCTATCCCAGAGACAATGCTGAGGTCTCCACCGAGGAACCCATGCAGGTTGGCATGACCCGGGGGAATCTTCGCCGCAGACGTGGAGAATGCTTTTACTGTGGAGATCCTGACCATTTGATCAACCAGTGTCCTAAGAAGGTCCTCTCTGTCAAGTCTCCTAAGGCAAGGCAACCTAAAGACCAGGTACACCCTGAATTTTCTAAATGTAAGCTTTCAGTACCCATTACGATTTCTCTGGGAGTAGATAAATGGCCGGGTAAGGCCTTTATTGATTCTGGCTCAGCGGCTAGCTTTATTGACTCTGAGTATGCTGTAAGATTGGGTATTCCTATGTTTGCCTTACCAACTCCTATCCATATCATGGCTATTGATGCTACTCCTCTTATTGGTGGTACGGTGAGTTTATGTACCTCAGAGATTTCTCTAACCGTGGGTGTGTGCCACTCAGAGAGATGTTCGCTTATAGTCCTTTAGAACCTACCGGCTGAGGTGGTACTAGGGTTGCCTTGGCTCCGACTACAAAACCCCACTATAGATTGGTCCAATGGGGAGTTGGTGAGAAGGGGGCCTAAGTGTGACTCGTGCTTGTCCGTGGTACAGGCTGGGGTCTCAGTTAAGTCTGATACTTTACCCAATGTTGTTAAAGAATATTCTGATGTATTCTCATCACCAACCCCGGAGGTTCTACCCCCCCATAGATCTTATGATTGTACCATAGAGCTAGTAGAGGGGGCCAAGTTTCCTAAAGGACGAATTTATAATCTTTCTATGCCCGAACGCAAGGCCATGGAAGATTATATTAAGGAGAGCCTTGGTAAAGGGCATATTAGACCTTCTGTCTCTCCTATGGGGGCGGGGTTTTTCTTCGTTAAGAAAAAAGATGGTGGTCTTAGGCCATGTATCGATTACCGGAGATTAAATAAAATCACTGTCCAGAATAGATACTCCCTCCCATTGATTCTGGATTTATTTAACTAGGTTCTGGGGGCAACCTGGTTTTCCAAAATTGACCTGAAAGGGGCATACAATCTAATCCGAATCAAGGAGGGAGAGGAATGGAAGACGGCGTTCAATACTCCGGTAGGACACTTTGAATATCAGGTGATGCCTTTTGGACTCAGCAATGCCCCAGCTGTGTTCCAAAACTTCATGAATAACATTCTTAGGGAGTTCTTAGGTAAATTTGTTATTGTCTATCTTGACGTCATTTTGATATTCTCTCCTGACTTCGAATCCCATGTGTCTCATGTTAAACAAGTATTAGAGGTGTTGAGGGAGAATCAGCTATCCGCTAAACAAGAGAAATGTGTCTTTGGTGTACAGGAGATTCTGTTTCTAGGGCATGTTCTGAATCCTCACGCCTTCAAGATGGATCCTGGTAAGGTACTAGCAATTAAGGAATGGGTAAGACCTTCATCCTTAAAGGACTTACAATGGTTCTTAGGTTTCACCAATTACTATTGTAAATTTATTATGAATTTTTCCGTAATTGCTAAACCGTTGACCGACCTTACTAAGAAAGGGGCGGATTTGGAGAATTGGTCTACTGAGGCCATTTCTTCATTTGAAAAATTAAAAAAGGCATTCAGTAGCGCTCCCATTCTGATCCAGCCTGATCAGGAGAAACCTTTTATTGTGGAGGAGGATGCGTCTGAGGACGGCGCAGGAGCAGTCCTTTCACAAGGTCCTTCTAGCCTCACTAATCTGAGACCATGTGCCTTCTTCTCCAGGAAATTCTCTCCCACGGAGAGAAACTACGACATAGGGAATAGGGAGCTGCTGGCCATTAAATGGGCATTTGAGGAGTGGAGGCATTTTCTGGAGGGGGCAAGGCATCGTGTAACTGTTGTCACTGACCATAAAAACCTTATGTTTCTCGAGTCTGCTAAGAGGTTGAATCCCCGTCAAGCCAGATGGGCTCTGTTTTTTACTCGTTTTGATTTTTCCATCACGTTCAGGCCGGGAAGTAAAAATGTGAAGGCGGACGCATTATCTCGGAGCTTCCAGGCTTTTCAACCTACTGAGGTACCACCTGAATCCATCCTACCATCAAAAATCTTCTTAGCAGCTCTTACCCAGGATATCTCGGCTCGCATTAGGTCTGAACAACATCTGGCACCCCAACAGATAAGTTGTTTGTTCCCGTACAATTTCGTCTCCAGCTGTTGGGTGAGTGTCACGATTCTGCCTTTTGTGGACATCCGGGTGTTGAGGGCACTAAGGATCTGGTTTCTAGATCTTATTGGTGGCCCACTCTAACTAGGGATGTCCAGTCCTACGTGTCAGCCTGTGAGGTTTGTGCCAGGTCCAAGACACCTAGGACTCGCCCTGCTGGTAACCTACGACCCCTACCCATTCCCAGTAGACCCTGGTCCCATATCTCGATGGACTTTATAACTGACCTACCGCTGGCGGAGGGTAAGACTGTAGTTTGGGTAGTGGTCGATAGGTTTAGCAAGATGGTCCATTTCATTCCCCTGTCTAAACTCCCGAATGCCAAAACCCTGGCGTCTATTTTTGTGAAAGAAATTGTTTGATTGCATGGTATCCCGGAAAATATTGTTTCTGACAGGGGTGTGCAGTTTGTGTCCAAATTCAGGAGGGCCTTCTGTTAAAAAAGTAAAATTGTCTTTTTCCTCTGCCTACCACCCTGAGAGTAATGGGCAGACTGAAAGCCTTAATCAGTCTGTCGAACAATTCTTGAGGTCGTATGTTGCTGATGACCAGCAATTATGGGTGAAATTTCTTCCATTGGCTGAATTTGCTTTGAATAACAGTGTCAATTCTTCTGCTGGGGTTTCACCTTTCTTTTGTAACCATGGTTTCCATCCCCGTTTTCATTCTGGGTCATCCGTCTCCTCCTCTAACCCTGAGGCGGATAGGCTCTCCTCTGAACTGTGCACAGTTTGGGCCCTGGTTCAATCGAACTTAGAAAAAACTCAAAGTTCTCAGAAACTCAAGGCCGATACGAGACGTACAAGAGGGGTAAATTTTCAGGTTGGGGATAAGGTATGGTTGTCCTCCAAGAATCTCTCTCTTAAGGTAGATTCTAAAAAGTTTGCTCCTCGTTTTATTGGACCATATAAGATCACGGAGGTGATTAACCCAGTATCTATTAGGTTGGAGCTGCCCGAGTCATTTCACATTCATAATGTGTTCCATAAGTCTCTACTTAAAAAATATGTTGAACCGGTAGTACCATCAAAAGCCTCGCCTCCACCGGTTCTTGTTAATGATGCTGTCGAGTATGTGGTATGTCAGGAAGGTGCGTAATTCCTTGCAGTACCTGATTCACTGGAAGGGGTATGGACCTGAAGAGAGATCTTGGGTACCTGCCAGGGAGGTTCATGCTCCTAGACTTGTCGAAAATTTGATTTAGAACACCCTGAAAAGCCATCGCCTGAAGTCTTGGGTCCGGTGGCCCCTCGTAAAAGGATGGGGTACTGTAACGGGGTTCCGAAGGTGCATTCGGTCCCCCATTACCCGCAGACCTGTTGCTTAGCTTTGGGAATGAGGATCTGTGTTTGACCTCATTCCCAGGGCTTCTTTACTAGCTGGGTGGCTCCCTGCTCCTAGTCTGCCTTGAGCGCCGAGCTGATCACTCGGTGCTCGACTGGTTGGTCTGTCGGTCATGTGACGCTGGCCACGTCACATGACCCTCACTCCCCACTATAAATACAGGCAGCCTGCTGGCCACAGGTTGCCTGTTAATTTAGGTTCCACCTGTGATTTGGTCTTTTCTGGCGTACTTACCTCCTGCTTAATTCCTGACGATCCTCTGCCTGCTCCTTGTGTACTTTGCTGCTATCCTGGTATTCTGTCCCCGGCCTCCTCCTGACGTTCCTCTGCTGACTCCTTTGGTACTTCACATCTCTCCTGGTATTTATGACCCCGGCTTCTCCTGACAATTCTCTGCTTGCTCCATTTGTACTTTGTAGCTTTCCTGGTATTGACTCGGTCCGTTCACGTCCTGTTGTTTGTCTGTCTGTCATCCCTGCACTTATTCCAAGTTAGGGATTGCCGTCCAGTTGTCCCCTGTCATTAGGACTCGCGAGGCAAGTAGGCAGGGCCAGGGGTAAGGGTGGAGTGCAGTGGTCACTTCCCTCCCCCCTGTGTGTGTGTGTACGCGACCGTTACAGCAGGGGTATATCACAGCCAAAAATTGGTGAATGTCACCCAACTATGTAACAGAAAAATTATTGAAATTTATTAACCTGTCCACTAGGTAGAGCAGTGGTATATCACAACCAAAAATTGGTG
Source organism: Bufo bufo (assembly GCF_905171765.1). Taxonomy (NCBI): domain Eukaryota; kingdom Metazoa; phylum Chordata; class Amphibia; order Anura; family Bufonidae; genus Bufo; species Bufo bufo. The sequence continues at coordinate 298,128,270 of NC_053393.1, forward strand.
AATTTCACCCGAAAATGTAACAGACAAATAAGTGACTTTTTTTTTTTTACCTGTCTACTAGGTATAGCAGTAGTATATCACACCCACAAATTGCTGAATTACACCCGAAAATGTAACAGACGAATTAGTGAATTCTTTTAACCTGTCTAGTAGGTATAGCAATGGTATATCACAATCAAAAATTGGTGAATTTCACCCAGAAATGTAACAGAAAGATTAGTGTTTTCTTTTTTTGCCTGACTACTAGGTATAGCAATGGTATATCACACCCAAAAATTGGTGAATTTCATCCGAAAATGTAACAGAAAAATTAGTGTATTTTTTTTTACATGTCTGCTAGGTATGGCAGTATTATATCACATAAAATTTAGCAGACAAATTAGTGAAATGACCCAAAAAACTTTTTAAATACGTACAAAAAAAAAATTATAATTGATTTATGAGGTGAAGGTCAATATGGAGTAAGATTTTGAGGAGGCGGTGGACATAACGGTGTAGGTGGAAGCAGTGGTGGAGGAGGATGAGGTAGCCAACACTGGTTTTTGGTTTAAATCTATAATATATTTTTTTTATTAGGGTACACCAAAAGAGTGTAAAATATCCAAAGTACAAGAATGAGCAATTGCGCTGTAGTATAACAATGGCTGGTTAAGGCCGGTAAACATGTCTATTCTGCACAAGGTACGGACAAGTTCTGTGGGATCTTCGCCTGGTTCATTTTATTGAACGTGAGCTTGTCCACATTAGCTGTGGACAGGCGGCTACGCTTGTCTATGATAACGCCCCCTGCTGTGCTAAACACACGTTCAGATACTACACTGGCTACAGGGCAGGCCAGAACCTCCAAGGCATAAAGGGCAAGCCCAGCCCATGTGCCCAATTTGGAGACCCAAAAGTTGAAGGGGGCAGTCCCGTCATTCAGTACGTGTAGGTGTGTGCACACATACTGCTCCACCATGTTGCTGAAATGCTGCCTCCTGCTAAGACGTTCCATATCAGCTGGTGGTGCTGGCTGTTATGGCGTGCTGACAAAGCTTTGCCACATTTCGGCCATGCTAACCCTGCTTTCTGAGGTGCTGACGGTGCCCCAGCTGCGTTGGCGACCTCTTCCTCCTCCTCTGCCTTCGCCTTGTGCTTCCACTGTGCCCCCGCTCTCAGGTGGGAATGCAACCAGCAGCCCATCTGTAGCGGTCAGAGGAGGGAGAGACCGCAAGGCAGGATTCAAGTACAGTACAGCGGACAAGGAGACTAAAGCAAAAACAGGCTTTATTAAGGAGCAAAATGAAACTGCCGGAAAACCTGAATAACAATACAGTACCACCGCACAAGAGGCACAATGGGTCAAAGACAGGAATGGTATGAACAGGTGAACATAAATCAACTACATGTAATGACCGGCGTCACTCAAAGGGAGGGAAATGGGAAGGCCCTGTCCAAGGGAGAGGGAAAGGTGGTGACCCCTGACTCTCCTTGCGGCTGGCACCTGACTGCCCTGACATCCCTAGACGGGTTCCTCACCCGTACGCCGATCACGTGCCTAAACCCTGGCTTTCCCTAAGATGAGCCCTGTGTAGTGAACGGGGCGGTGGGATCGCTAGTACGCACCACTGACACTAAAGGAAAACACCACGGAGAGGACAGACAATACAGACAAAACATATAATCCCAGGTGGGCGACAACAGCAGACCACCAAGGCCCACAGGGATCCAGAGGGTAACACTCTGGAACAACAACCAGGGAACACAGTTACACAGCTCCAGTGGGTCAGTATAGAAGTCCAGGCAGGAAGCTCTATATCTGGCAACCAGAGAAGTGTGAGAGGGGAATATAAGGAGGTTGGGAGTGCTGGATAAGAAACAGCTGAGGAGAAGGAGCTACGGATCCCTGAGTGAGCCAAAAAGGGTTGCAAGGCAAACCCAGAAAGCTACAATAAAGAAACAGCACTATGTTTCTACATAGAGCGCGCAGCCACCCGCTGCGACTTCCTGACCCCGGGTATAACGGAGTCAGACGTGGCTCTTGACACCCTCGTGACACAACAATGGCAATGGAATTTTGCATATACACAGAATGAGCTAAACAGCAAGCAGTCAGCTTACAAGCTACTCTCACTACCAATTTCCTATCTAGCCCTGCTACCTAGGGGACGCTTTTACAGTGCACTGACTAAGTCCCTGACTCTATAACCTATCACAGAAAAGCATTGGTGCCACTCACAGTTCTGCAGATTCTCTTTGCTCCAATAAGATGCAGTCTGGCTCCAGGTCCGGTCGCTTGCTTGTCTGTCTTTCTCTCTCTGGTTACAGCAGATGCAGATCTTCACCTAGTTTCAGCTCTGGCAGGAAGGATCCGGCTTGTACTGGTCTCTGACACTTGGTCCCACTCCTCTGGAACACACGGTAAAGTCCTCTGTGTGCTGCTTCACAGCTGTCAGGGAAACTCAGCTATTATAGCCTCCTGCTGCTACAGTCTTTTACTGTAATCTCTCAGCAGTCCTATCTCTCCCTGTTATCTCAGCAAGGCCCCAGCAACTTCTAGAACAGCCCGGGAAAAACTTCTTAACTCTTTCTTAGCCTCTGGCCAGCACAGCTCAGGTTCCTGTTCAGTCACAGTGGTCTCTGGTGTCCAGAGGGAAACATGACAGTCTGCATAGATATAAGTGCTGGAAATGCTGCTGGTTGATTCAGGGCTGCCTCTTACACATCTACCAGCGTGGGCGTGCACTCCATGCTCCAGTGACGGAATTAAGGATGGTACGTTGTCCTTGTAACGGGGATCCAGCAGCATGGCCACCCAGTAATCAGCACAAGTTAGAATGTGGGTTCCACTGACGCTCCTGTGAACGGATGCGGAAAAAGCATTCGATAGGGTTAACTGGGTTTTTATAGAAAATGCTTTACGCCACTTTGGATTTCCGCCCATGTTTATCTTAGCCATTTTTTCTCTTTATACAAGTCCCTCAGCTAGGGTCCTTGTTAATGGAACTTTATCCCCTCCTTTCCACATCTCCAATGGAACGAGACAGGGCTGCCCTCTCTCTCCTGCATTATTCATCTTATCTATGGAAATGCTTCTTTGTAAATTAAGAACATCAGAGGCTATTAAAGGATTGAAAGTGAATGGGAGAACCCACTCACTGGCAGCCTTTGCGGATGACCTGCTCCTTTTTTATAACGAATCCTAAAATTGCAATCCCAGAGGTGATTAAGATATTTTCGGACTTTGTAGAAGTTTCGAATTTCAAAGTTAATTATGACAAATCTGAAATACTTAACATCACTGCCTCAGAGAAACACATGTCAGTTATCAAAACTAGTACCTCCTTTCAATGGCCGAGAGAGGCTATTAAACACTTGGGGATCATGATCCCAGCAAACCCCTCATCCCTGTTTAAACTTAATTATGTCCCTTTATTTGACAAGATTAAATCTTATCTGGCATCCATTAAGCTTCCCTTCCTTTCATGGTTAGGTAAGAAAAACCTATTATCCACATATGTCCTGCCGCAAATCCTCTATACCTTGAGAAGTCTGCCTATACCATTGTCAAACAAATACATTTCTGAATTCCGGAGTTTATTCAGTAGTTTTTTATGGTCGAACATAAAACCACGCCTGGCTTACTCTCTTCTTATTAGAAAACATAACAAAGGTGGACTGTCCCTTCCAGACTTAAAAACTTACCTCCACGCTAAACAGTTAGAGAGGTGGATTGAACTGTCCAGACCTCACAATAAAGCCCTACACGTTGATTTGGAGAAAGCTTTACTTGGAGATAATGCTCTTCACCGACTATGGGTTCAAGCACCTACCAAAAAAGGGAAAACCTCTCTAAGTGCCCTAACACGAGGTATGTTTCAGGTATGTGACAGTACCGAAGCCCTATCAATGTCCACAAACAAACTTTCCCCCATAGCTCCCTTATCTGTTCTCCCGTTTTACCTCAATAAAGGTGGAGGTGACTTTCATGGGGCTTGGAGGTAACTAAATGTACTCAAGGTATCTGACCTGATTAAAGCCACTGATCTATCAGAATTCTTGAAATTAGCCCAAACCCATATACCTAGTCATCTATGGTCCAGATTAATGGAATTAGATTTTGAATTATGTTGCAGAAAATTTAAGAAGATCGGTGTAGTGCCCCATAAAGATCCCACATGGCTAGAAAACTATACTCTAATGCCAAATCCTCCCCCTAAAACTCTCTCAAAACTTTATTCCCAACTAATCCTGAACTCTTTAACTGAAATACCCATATACTTGAGGGCATGGGAAAGGGAACTACAGACTTCCCTGGCAGATGATGAGGTTAAAACTATATTACAACACTCCCATGGCTTCTCCAGATGCATACGCATTCAGGAAAACTCCTACAAAATATTATCAAGGTGGTACAAGACCCCAGACTTTCTTTACAGAGCCCACCTCTCGCCTTCTGACAAGTGCTGGAGATGCCAAGAAGAAAGAGGTTCCATTACCCATATTTGGTGGTCATGTAGGAAAGTTTCGAGTTTTTGGTCTGAAGTTGAGAGAATTATCAACAGAATATGTAATTCAAAGATTTCCCTGACCCCTGCTCTTATATTACTGTGGCTGCCCCAGAAGAAGTTCAAGCCCTCTGCTAATAATTTGGCCACACACATGATAGCTGCAGCTAAATATATTATCCCTACCAAGTGGAGGAACAAAGACCCCCCCACCATTAAAGAATGGATAGAGAAAACTCACCAGATATGTCTTATGGAAGAAATGGTGGGTTGGGAAAAAAGTAATAGACTTACATTTCTAAAGATTTGGCAACCATGGCTGGACTTTCACGGAACTTACCAGGGAACTTAAGTTCCTTACACTTATATTAAAGAAGTTGTGCATTCGCTCTCACTCGCACTCACTTTCTGACCTGACCTATACAGACCATTTTTGTAGAGAAGACTACAATCCTCTTACATTCCTTATACACTTAATACTTTCAGTGTCCATTTACTAAAATAATAGGCCCTTGTCAATGTTACTCTAGTATCCAACAGATCTCTCATTTTACTTACTCACTATGTTTTCTGCATTATAAAGGTGCTCCCGGATTACTAAACCTAACTAGACCCATCCGTTTACTGTGTTTTTTGTTTATATTGTCCTTTACTGTTCTGACAGTACTTTTGATCCTCGTAATTAGCAGGCAATTGATTTATCTAATATGTTTCTCTGTATCTGGATTGGAGAGGTGAGGGGTCGTATATAAATTACCTAGATACTACGTTTTATGCCTAGGCTCATAAAAGGTATATGACCCTTCTCCTTCTCCTTCTGTTTTATACTTATGTCCATTCGTGTGGGGACGGCTCACCCAGATTTTAAGCTGCTTAATTCAGTGCCTTATATACTTTTGTCATTATGTACTTGTCATACCTTTCTTCTTTTTATGAAAAATATTAATAAATAAAGAATTTACAAAAAAAAAAAAAGTTAGAATGTGGGCAACTCGGCGGTCGATGCGGAGACACTGCAGCATGTAATCGCGTGTGTGCCAGGCTGCCCAGAGGCAACGAAAAGCTGTCCTCTGTGGGAGGTGTATCGTCTGTGTCATCTGTATTCCTAAAATGAAGAAAAAAAAAAAGAGAGGGACCACAGTGGGAGGCGCCAGTCGAGGCAGAGGAAGGTATCAATAAAGGTATCTGGAAGGTACGTATAGTTGCCCCCTACGGATCAATAATACTGACACCAGAAATATCTAATATTTAGACTAATTATTAGTCGCTGGATGGCGGTAGGTGCATTCAGGAGAGTGTAAACAGGAATAATCCCTGAACGTTCAACTCCTGAATAGGTATTATGCAATAAAATCAAGTAGCAGTGAGATCCACACTAATGATACCAGGTTTGGTCCCATATAGAATCAATAAAAATAAATATAGATAAATATAATCAATAGGTATTAGTGGTCTCCACTCACTTCACTGGGAGGAAATTTTGAGGGATAAAGCTCAAGACACCCAACAAAAAAATCCTCCCAATCCTGGATCGCTTCAAGAATCTTAGGATGAGGCAGCAGTCCCAGTGTCAGTACTTCTTGCAAACAATCCTTTATTTCCAAACAACAGGAAAATAGAGTTCTACGCGTTTTGGGGCCCAGAGTAAGTCCCCTTCATCAGGAGCAGAATGATATTACATATAACAAACAGACATTTTATACCTAAAGTGTAAGGTCAAACAACATGGTGTCCTGGGGTTGTAGTGATGTCACTTCCGGGATATAAAAATGCTAAGAAATCCGCAGCACTCGCCATATGTAGAAAATGTGATGATGGTTTATTCCATAAAACAGCAAGGTGATGCAACGTTTCGACCTTCCTCGGTCTTTTTCAAGCAATGCAGTGAATATAAAAGCATGTGTCTTATATAGTGCCTAGTAGGTGGGATTAACTCTCCCCCAGGTGAATTAATACATCCTCATTAATAAATAATCATGTGTCACCATACATAATCATTAATATACAACCTTCAGGTGCAATGTACAATCTTATAAGTTAATATTACCTCCTATCTGGAGATTTCGTCCCCGGGGTATTATCCCATGTCCGCATAGCTTCCCAGAACATGCCACGCTCGGCGTCCCGGAAGCTGTAGTATGTATGCGTCCTGTTCTGTCATCAGCCAATGGGGAAAATTCCCCTAGTGACGTCACCTGTTGTCAATGGCATGGAAGCAGATTGTGTTCCACGGCACTGCAGTGCATCAAACTTGTCCCTCATCAATGACGTAGGGGTTGCCATGGAGACGCGGCCGTCCACACAATAAATCATGGAACGTACGCGTCACCTGGCTCTTCCCCTCGTCAATGCTGATATGGTTCCAGGACAGGTCCTAATGGGTGAAGGTCCCTCTCATTGTGTCAAAGTACCTCCAAAATTGTAGTTGGGGTAATTTATAGACGTTACAAGTTCAAAATCCCCATATGTCCTAAATATTGAATATGGTTCCTCCAGAGTGATCGCTGTTTTCCTCCAGCCATACACCCCTATGAGGATACCATATACTCAAGCATGCTACCCCTTAAGAGTGGTGACCCTGTCCCACCTGTACCATCAGATGGGGCAGATGTCCCCTATTGGGGTTCACGGTCGTTCAGAGTGCCACAAGGGCCAATCATATTTAATGACAATAGCCCCCGTGACACACCACGTCCGTCCATACATACACTATATTTTCTTTTTAGAGGTAAAGGACCAAAGGATAGGACTCACTCCCCACTGGCCAAGCCTGGACACCACAGATACTGGACATTGGGCTATAAGACATTGGGGACATCAGAATCAATGGTTGCGGACCAAGGTAGTACCCCGGTGAGGACATCCCTAGAAAGAGACAATTAAATATTAGTGTTTAGTGAACATCTCTAAATATTAAAATCATTACACTTAAGAGGAAGAGATATACTCTGGACCCCCTATAGAAAGACCCCCAGATTGAAGTCCCTGTTGAGTCCCCTAGGTTCGCGCGTAGAGCCTATATATCAATTTTAGCTCTAGTTGTTTAAGAAGGGTTTCTCGGTCTCCCCCCCCCCCCCTCCGTAACGGTGGTACCCCATCTATGATCTGAAATCGCAGTTGGGACAAATTATGCCCCAGCTTATCAAAATGGTCTGGTACTGGGAGATCCAAAGCCTTTTTTCGAATCTTGGACTTATGCTGTGTGATCCTCTTTTTTATCTCCTGTGTGGTTTCCCCCACATAGAGGAGCCTACACGGGCACTGAAGGGTGTAAATGACATAGGATGAATTACAGGTATAAAACCTTCTGATTTTATATTTTTTTCCCGTATGGGGGTGTGCAAATGTTTTTCCTTTTATCATATTATTACAATGGCAACACCCTAAACAAGGATAACATCCTATCTGTTTCCGTGGTTGCATGTTTGGAGGTTTGTCAGCGTGTACCAACCTGTCTCTGACGTTAGGACCTCTTCTGTATGAAAACAGGGGGGGATTTTTAAACTCAGGGGTATCTGGAAATGCTTGTGTGAGGAGTGTCCAGTTCTTTCTAATTACCGTGGCCACCTGTCTACTCAACATTGTATATCTGGAAACAAAGGGAATCCTATTTTGAACATTCGATTTATCTGTGTTCTTCTCGAGCAGTTTATCCCTTTCCATCTTATGAGCCCTATCCTGGTGTTTATTGGTCAGTTGTGAAGGATAGCCCCTATTGACAAATTTTTTGTTCATTTCCCACAATCTTGTCTTCACCTTTTCTTCATCACTTACAATTCTACGTACTCGTAAGAATTGGCTGTACGGCAGTGATTTTATCATATCTCGTGGGTGTGAGCTATCATACTGTAGAATGTTGTTTTTGTCAGTGTTCTTCACATGTATGTCTGTGCCCAATTTCCCACCCTGTACACATACCAATGTGTCCAGGAATTGTAACTGGGTCATAGAACTGACTCTCGTAAATTTTAGAGCTGGATGGATATTATTCAGGTACTCATTAAATGTATGTAATTCCAGTTCTGTACCTGTCCATATACAGAAGATATCGTCAATGTATCTCATCCAGCCCCTCACAGAATTGAAGGAGCTGGATGGATACCCAAACTGACTCTCTATATAGGACATATAGATGTTAGCGTAAACTGGTGCAGCGTAAGACCCCATTGCGGTCCCCCTGGTTTGTAAAAAGAATTGGTCCTTAAACTTAAAATAATTACAGGTCAGTATAATCTCTAATAACGCCAGAGGGAAATTCACCATTTCTGGTGTAAATTCGGAGTCATTCAAGACATACCTGACTGCCTCCAAACCTTTGTCATGGTCAATGCTAGTATAAAGACTAACCACGTCAAACAAGACTAGCATATCCCCTGGTTCAACTTTTAGTTCTTTCAACTTAAGCAAGAAGTGGGTGGTATCCTTCACGTAGGACAAGGCATTTGTTAACACTACCACAGTTAAAGGAATTTTTTATGGTTTTCCCAATTGTTAGTTGGGTCTAGTAGTGCTGCCAGATCTCTACATTTACTTAACATGGCTATTATCTGAGCGTGCACACTAAAAAAGGAAAAATAATTATTTTTTTCACTTTTTTTCACTTTTTAAAAAAAATGGCAACAGCAGGAAGCTCAGTCTACACTGAGGAGGAGGTGACTAGGATCCTGGGAGAGAGCTCCGGAGAGGATTCCTTTTTGAATAAACCCACAGCTGATCTCATCAAACATAAATTAGAACAGGAGAAAAAGGTACGGGTTTCCCATGAACTTCATCAATCTACCCTCCGGGAATAGTATAAAGCTGGGAGAATCCCTAGGGGCCTCCGTTCTCACCTTAGACCAATTTTATTACCGAACAATAGGGAATTTTGCGCAAAATTCAAAATGATATCGAACCGTTATTCCATGGATATCATACTTTTAAATATGGAATATTTGCAAATTGAATTAGAAGCTAATCATATACGTATCAATGCATTAGAGAATCAGCTGAGCACTTTATTATCAGCGACTGAAATATCAGCAATTAAAAGCAAATTAGATACGGACTTAATCAAATATCGGAATAATATTGAGATCACTAAGAGGCAAAAATGGCATCGAGACCTTGATGACTATACTCGAGGTGAAGTGTATAGAAAGCAGACCATGGGATGACAAAGGAACCAAAATATACAATTCAAAGCGAAACCACGTTGCAAACCCTACGATGGAAGAACGGATAGAGATATGACCACCCCGGAGTCATCTGAGGACTATAGCGATGACCCTCTTTTTTTAGGTCAAGGGCTCGACCAAAAAAAACGAGACAACAAAGGAGGGGAGGATCTAAACATAAGCGATGGAGGAAGCACTGTGACAACCAGGTCAAAGAAACCACCGATGGGCCAGAACCGGATGGGACATTTGGACAAAACAAAAGATAAAGTCATGAACAGACTGAAGTAGATAATTTTGTGGTAAATATCTCATCATTTTCTTTTGCAGAGTCGGAATTGACATTATTGAATAAGGGCTTATCTTATTGCCCTACCATATTCATTGATTGGTTTGAATATGAGGTTGATTTGTATCTTTTCTTTAGACGTTTGAGACTTAAAGGTTTTTTTTCAGGAAAGGGGGATGATACCACCAGAAGGGAGGAGAAGGGTGGACATAATACCATGACCCTTAAAAAATATAACCTTTCACTTAAAAGTAGGTTTCAACCACCGCCAAACATTATGTCATTGAGGCATATATTACATTGGTACAGAAAGACATGCAGAAGTTAAAAGAACGGTCTCGGATTAGGTTTAAATCTAACCTCACTAAAACAGAGAAAGACATATTAACTAAATTGAGCAATAGAGATGAAATCACCATTAAGCCGGCCGATAAAGGCGGAGCCATTGTCATTATGGACACTGCGAAATATGAATATGAGATAAAGAGACAGCTTAATGATACCTCAGTTTACCGTCAAATTGACCACGATCCAAAGTTTGAGATTTCTTGAAAGATCAAGCTATTGGTCGATGGCGCGTACGCTGAGGATATCATAGATAGTCCATTACATGATTATTTGATAGTTACACATCCCGTCACTCCGGTACTGCATACCCTACCCAAGATACATAAGAACAGGGTTGATCCGCCAGGGTGCCCTATAGTGTCCGGCATCAACTCTGTTCTTTCACGATCAGCCATCCTTTTTAGATAGAGTGCTTCAAAAATATGCAGCAAGTGCCTTGTCCTACGTGAAGGATACCACCCACTTCTTGCTTAAGTTGAAAGAACTAAAAGTTGAACCAGGGGATATGCTAGTCTCGTTTGACGTGGTTAGTCTTTATACTAGCATTGACAAATAGGGCTCATAAGATGGAAAGGGATAAACTGATTGAGAAGAACACAGATAAATCGAATGTTCAAAATAGGATTCCCTTTGTTTCCAGATATACAATGTTGAGTAGACAGGTGGCCACGGTAATTAGAAAGAACTGGACACTCCTCACACAAGCATTTCCAGATACCACTGAGTTTAAAAATCCCCCCCCCTGTTTTCATACAGAAGAGGTCCTAACGTCAGAGACAGGTTGGTACACGCTGACAAACTTCCAAACATGCAACCACGGAAACAGATAGGATGTTATCCTTGTTTAGGGTGTTGCCATTGTAATAATATGATAAAAGGAAAAACATTTGCACACCCCCATACGGGAAAAAAATATAAAATCAGACAGTTTTATACCTGTAATTCATCCTATGTCATTTACACCCTTCAGTGCCCGTGTGGGCTCCTCTATGTGCGGCAAACCACACAGGAGATAAAAAAGAGGATCACACAGCATAAGTCCAAGATTCGAAAAAAGGCTTTGGATCTCCCAGTACCAGACCATTTTGATAAGCTGGGGCATAATTTGTCCCAACTGCGATTTCAGATCATAGATGGGGTACCACCATTACGGAGGGGGGGAGACCGAGAAACCCTTCTTAAACAACTAGAGCTAAAATGGATATATAGGCTTGATACGCGCGAACCTAGGGGACTCAACAGGGACTTCAATCTGGGGATCTTTCTATAGGGGGTCCAGAGTATATCTCTTAAGTGTAGACGGGATATTTATTTGTTATTTTGTATAACTTAACCGCCTCCGGACCGACTAATGCAGGATCGCGTTCTGGAGGTGGCAGCTGCAGGCAGAGTCACGCATATACGCGTCATGTCGCGAGAAGCGAGATTTCCTGTGAACGCACGCGCACACAGGCGCGCACGTTCACAGAATCGGAAGGTAAGCAAGTGGATCTCCAGCTGTAGATGCAATTTTTTTTAACCCCTAACAGGTATATTAGACGCTGTTTTGATATCACCCAGCATGGGTATATGTAAAAAGACACCCCAAAACACATTGCCTAACTTCTCCTCAGTACCGCGATACCAGATGTGTGACACTTTTTTGCAGCCTAGGTGGGCAAAGGGGACCACATTCCAAAGAGCACCTTTAGGATTTCACAGGTCATTTTTTACACATTTTTATTTCAAAATACTTCCCACACATTAGGGCCCCTAAATTGCCAGGGCAGTATAACAACCCCACAAGTGACCCCATTTTGGAAAGAAGACACCCCAAGGTATTCCGTGAGAGGCATGGCGAGTTCCTAGAATCTTTTTTTTTTTTTTTTTTTATAAATTCTTTATTTTCAGAATTTTCAATAGAGATATAAACAGAGGTATCCTATAGACAGTAATTTACCTCCTCACAGGGAGGGATACAAAAGCCAGGCATGACATATTAAGTATCACACTACAATGTCATAGTCATTTAAACAGTTTTGACTATATAGAGACATCCTGGCAATATGGCGATGAGAATGTCAAATACTACCTCCTTGCAATATAGACCTAGACAATGGTATGGAGAAATAATATGGAAAGAAGACAAAAAAAAAAGAAAAGAAAGGAAAGGAAAAGAAAAAGAAGAATGAAAAGAGAAGAAACTAAGGAAGAGAGGGGGTGGGGTGAGTACATCGAGGCCTAATACACTTGAGTCCGTCAATATCCTTAAACATCTTGCAGCTGTTTGCCCTGTTGGTTACCCAATGATCTTTGTCTCCAGACCTACTCTTAGTATAAATAACTAGAGCGAGCCACCCCGCCCACCCTCATTCAGTGTCTTCCAAGGTTGCCAAGTTTTTAGGAATCTCTCATGTTTTCTGTTAATCCAACTTGTCATTTCTTCGAATTGGGATATTTGATTTACTTTGGCTTCCCACTCTTGTATGGAAGGGGTGCTGGTATCTCTCCAATGGAGAGGGATAATGGCCTTAGCTGCCGAAATGAGATGGGTCACTAAATTCTGCTTAGATGGCCTATATAGGTCAGTTGGCAGGGAGAAGAAAACCATCTCCGCTGTGATCTTGAACTCAGGGGTGGTAACTTTTTTAATTATCTTGGAGATGTTTTCCCAAAATGGTATGATCAATGGGCACGACCACCATATATGAGATAATGAACCTGTGCCTTTACCACATCTCCAGCACAGCCGATCAGGGGCCACACCACATCTATGCAAGAACTCTGGAGTTCTATACCATCTGGTAAGAAGCTTGAAGTGGTTTTCTTGTAGGCGTATACACGGTGAGGTTCCATGTGAAAAAGCTAAAATCTTTTTAAGATCTTGATCAGAGAAGACAGTGTCAAGTTCTTTCTCCCATTCCCTCACATAGAGTGGTTTTCTCGCCTCGCCCCCGGCTCCCACCAAGGCGTAAAGTGATGCGATCCTCCTCTGCTTAGGGAGGGGTGAGATTATTGTCTTTTCGAAATCGGTTAAAGATCTACCTGGTGTGCACCTCTTTCCCATTTCACCACACACAGCACCCAAATATGCTCTCGTTAGGAAGAAACCCGGTGAGTCTTTGATTCGCTCCGGTATTTTGCTCAAAATGGCCTCTTCTGTGTTCGGAGATAAGTCACCTATTCTAGTTTGGGTCAAGGAAGCCCATATTTCAGGGTGGATATCACTACTTTTGCCTAATAAGTCGGGAATGAGGTTTGCTGGCAACAGTGGGGATGGGTTAGGAGCTAGTGTATTGTTTAGTTCCCTCCAAGTCTCTCTGATCCCTTTCAATAAGGGGTCAAGGTCCCTGTTCTTACCTTGATTTGTGTCAGGCAGCCAGAGGAGTCTCTGGAGCATGGGCCCTACGTTTTGTTGCATTAGGTCATGCACATCCGGTCGTCTCTTGGGGTCTATTGATTCTAGCCATCTGTTTAGCTGCATTGCCTGGTAATATTTTGACACGTCCGGGAGGCCCAACCCTCCCCTAAGTTTATGCCTAGTTAAGAGGGAATGCGAAATCCTAGATCTTTTTCCGTTCCATAAGAAATGTGAAAAAAGTCTCCTTATCTCCCGGAAAAATGTTTTCGGCAAGTGAATCGGGACCATTTGCATTACATACAGGATCTTAGGGAAAATATAGGCTTTGATCACGTTCTTCCGACCCATCCAAGATAAATATGGCAAATTGTATTTTTGTAATAGTCGTGAAGTGTCGTTTTTGAGGGGGGTGTAGTTACTTGCAAATAAATCCTCTAGGTTTCTCGGTATTAGTATGCCAAGATATTTTAAGGGGTCTTTGGTCCAGTGGAAAGGAAGGTGGGACTGAAGGGTAGCTGCTCGTGCTTCAGAGAATGAGATGTTTAATATTTCGGATTTAGAATGGTTGACCTTGAAGTCCGAAATATGACTAAAAATCTCAATCTTTTTGGTCAAGTGATCTAATCCTGTCTCAGGATTGGTCACTAGAAATAATAAATCATCAGCAAACGCAGTACATTTAAAGTCTGCCTTGCCATGACTAACTCCTTTGATCTCAGGGGTCTGTCTGACTAACTGGATAAGCGTTTCCACAACCAAGATGAACAGGGAGGGGGACAATGGGCACCCCTGTCTGGTACCGTTTGAGATCTCAAAGGCTGGAGACAGCGTTCCATTGACCTTCAGCCTGGCATGGGGTTGCTGATAAAGAGTAAATATTGAGTGTATGAAAGGTTCTGGTATGGCAAATTTTTTTAACGTCATTTCCATAAAGTTCCAGTTGACTCTGTCGAATGCCTTTTTCGCATCTATGCTTAACAGAGTCAACGGGAACCTCTTTGTTTTGGCTGCATGGATTGCATGGAAGATTCTATGGGCGTTATCTTTCCCTTCTCTACCTTGGATGAATCCTGACTGTTCTGGGCCTATTAGGTAAGGGAGCAGCTTGCCTAATCTGGTTGCTAGGATTTTGGCCCAAATCTTTAGGTCCAGATTCAAGAGGGAAATCGGCCTGTAGCTTCCGCAGTTCTGGGGGTCTTTGCCTTCTTTATGTATGAGGGTGACATAAGATTCTTGTGTCTGCCTGGGTAGCTGACCTCCTTGTAAAAGCGTGTTGCATATGTTAGTGAGTCTGGGTAATAAAATGTCTTGGAAAGTCTTATAGTAGAGGAGGGGCAAACCATCTGGTCCAGGGCTCTTCCCTGGTGGGAAACTGCTCACAATGGATTTCACTTCTTCTAGCGTGATTGGGGTAATCAGGGAGTCTAAGTCGGTTGTGCGTACTACCGGGATCTTTAGTGAGTCCAGAAAGTTTCTAATATGCGTCCGCCTAGTGTCACTGTGGTTGAGGGGTTTGTCTTTATTTAGGTTATAGAGGTCTTCATAAAATTTTTGAAAAACCTCAGCTATTTCTGGAGTCTCCTGAGTTACGGTTCCATCTACCTTCCTTATTTTGGGGATGTAAGACAAATTCTTAGCCTTTTTTAAAATTGCTGTCATCATTTTGCCTCCCTTGTCGCCATGTGCGTACACCTTGTGCTGGAAGTGTAACCACTGCTTCCTCACTCTCTGAGCTAATAGTTTTTTAAGCTGGGTTCTGAGTTCCACAAGTTCAGCCTGTTTTTTTTTACAAGAAGATAATTTGTTTAGCTTTTCAATCTTAGAAATCTGATCTAGTATGAAATCTAGGGCCTTCTGCTGTTCTTTTTTGACCCGCGTCCCAATTGAGATGAAGCAACCCCTAATGTATGCCTTATGGGCTTCCCATTCTATAGGTGAGGTGCTGTGTGCGGTGGAGTTGGTCTCGAAATACAGTTCCAGCTGAGATCTAACCTGTTCAATATGTAGCCTGTTGTTCAGCAGGGATTCGTTTAATTTCCAGTTCCATTCTCTCCTTGGTAGGGAGGCGAGGGCGAGGGTCACGTGGCAGGGAGCGTGGTCGGAGATGGTGATGCTCCCAATCTCGGCTGCGCTGGAGACAGGCAAAAGAGAGGCAGAAATTAGTATGTGGTCAAGTCTTTGATAGGAACCATGCGGGATAGAGAAGAAAGAATAGTCTTTCACAGAAGGGTTGCTAGTTCTCCATACATCAATCAGTTTCAAGTTTTGTAGTTTTTTGTGTAGCTTGCTAATGTGTTTCTGAGCGATGTGTGATTTTGTGGTAGATGAATCAAGTTCCGGGTTCAGGACCAGGTTAAGGTCAGCTCCCAGAATCACTTGGCCCTCTGCATAGTGTTCGATGGTTTCCAACGTTTTAAGAAGCCATTGGACCGTAGCTTTGTTAGGTGCATATAGGTTAACTAAGGTATATTTTCGGGAAGCAATCTCCCCTTTCAGAATCAGAAGTCTACCCTCATCGTCCTTGTTTTGCTGGTGTAGTGTAAAGGGTATTGAGTGGTGGATGGCAATAGAGACTCCTTTGGAAGCTGAAGTAGGGTGGGCGCCGTGAAACCATTGGTCAAATACACGCGTTGGAAAATTAGGTATTTTTTTCTGACGCAGGTGTGTCTCTTGTAGAAAGACTATGTGAGCTCCCATTTTTTTTATAGCTAACATCACCTGGCCTCTCTTTTGAGGCGAGTTTAGGCCTTTTACGTTAAATGTTGTTATTTTCACTTCCGCCATTATCTCTCAGGTGACAGATCTCTGATTGTCTTTACAATGTAGTTAGGTCGGTCTACAGGGGGGGTTGGGAGGGAAAGAAGGGGGGGGGGTGTAATAGGACTAAACAAGTAGAAGGGAGAGTAAATAAAATACAAATAAATTATATATAAAAAAAACAAGTAATAAACAGTACAACTAAATTTAGTGGATGCGAGTTGGGAGGGAGTAAGAGAATGGACTTATCCCTCGCACTCCAAGCCTGCAAACCAGGCTATATTTTACAAACTGGTTGGTGGTCCCACTAAACTGAACAGGATTTCCCTGCTCCTAGGGATGGAGAAACCGTTACTCCAAAATCAGTAACTTGCTAATGTGTCAGAAACTTATATGAGGCAAGTAATAGATGTATATCGCTGTGTATTCATTTCGCCGTCAGCAGGCTGGGGTTATATAAGCCCTTTTTTTTTTTTTTTTTTGGCTTTAATGTAGAGGTAAGGGAATATGGTGAGGGGAGGTAGGAAGGAAGGAGCAGGGGGAAGGTGAGGCAAATGGAGAGGGGAGAGGGGAGAGGGGAGAGGGGAGAGGGGGGAGGGGAGAGGGGAGGGGGGGTGGTGGTGAAGAGGGAAAAGTGTTAGTGATACTATAGCTATGGATCATTGGAGCACCACACTATAAAGGGGTGGTGACAACATACACATATTGTTGTTCATCTATTCGCATAAAGCATTGATATACAGTGAGGTCTATAGTAAACTCGCAGGCCCCATTTTTGAGCAGACAACAGAGTCTTAATGACTCACACTCTGACAATCAACATTAAAAACAAGTGAATAAACATAAGAATAAACATAAGAAAATAGCTCAGAGCTCAAACCCTGCAAGAGGTATCCGCTCTCTGAAGATCTACAGTCAGGTATTGCTTTCCGACCGTTCTTCATAGGATATATGTTGTGGCCTGTAGGTCCTCTTTCAGGTCGGTGGGGAACGCGTCTCGGCTGCCGCTCTGTTAGACTTGGACTTCTGCATCTGGATCTTCCTCCAGGGTTCCATCTGCGGGAGGCTCGGTAAGTCTGTAGAAGGTATCAGCGGCATCCAGGAGGCGACTTCTACTGGGCGAATGCCGATCGCTTCCCAGGCTCTTTCCAGGTCGTCTGGGGTGTGGATCGGGATACGTTTTCCGTTTTTTATTATTGCAATTCCGAATGGGTACAGCCACACGTAGGGAATCTTGTGCGCTCTCAATTCATCCAGGAGTGGCTTCATTGTGCGCCTTTTTGCGAGTGTGGTAGGCGCGATGTCTTGGTATAGGGCTATTTCTGCTCCATCATAGATTATTTGCCGTTTATCTCTAGCGGCCGCCATTATGCGAGCAGTATCCACAAATGAAAGCAGTCCACAGATGACGTCTCTGGGCCTTTCAGTCGGCTTTGGGGCAGGTCTCAGCGCCCTATGGATCCGCTCTATTATTATCACATCAACGGACTCCTCGCCCAGAAGATCGGCAAATATTTCCAGGGCAACTTTGCGCAGGGATTCAGAGGCCCAGGATTCAGGTAACCCCTTAATGCGAACATTTCGCCTCCTGCTCCTATTTTCTTGATCTTCGAGCATTAACATTGCTTTATTAATCTCTGCGGTATGGAAGTCCAGATATTCCGCTACTCCTGCGGAGTGTGACACTATTTCTTGTGTTGCGGTTTCTAGAGACTCCACTCTATGTCCCATTTGTGCTATCTCCGATTTGATGTCGGACAGTTCATTAAGCACTGGCTTTATTGCCTTTTCCAGTGCCTGCCCCAGTACCTTTGTAAGAAAGGACTTCGATACTGGTGAGGGGTCGCGGGGTTCCACTTCTCCCTGAGAGCTGGCTGCGTCGGAGTCTTCGCCATCTTCGGCACATGCTGCTGCCGGCGCCATCTTAGGTCTTGCGCCTGGGGAGATGAGGGCTTTCTTTTTGAGGAATCTCTGCATGGCTTGTTGGCTCTTTTGCGTTCTCGGGGTGTCAGGTGTGTCAGCACCCCTGTCTCTCCCATATTTGACCATTTTAAAGTGGGTCACTGCTGTATAAGTGGCTTGAATAGCTTGAGTGCGGAGGAGCCGAGGTCTCACACAGCCTTCTGCATTCACGGCTAGGCTCCGCCCCTAGAATCTTTTATTTTTTGTCACAAGTTAGCAGAAAATTATGATTAATTTTTTTCTTACAAAGTCTCATATTTCACTAACTTGTGACAAAAAAAATAAAACTTCCATGAACTGACTATGCCCATCACGAAATACCTTGGGGTGTCTTCTTTCCAAAATGGGGTCACTTGTGGGGTAGTTACACTGCCCTGGCATGCTAGGGGCCCTAATGTGTGGTAAGTAGTTTGAAATCAAAATGTCTAAAAAATGACCTGTGAAATCCTAAAGGTGCTCTTTGGAATGTGGGCCCCTTTGCCCACCTAGGCTACAAAAAAGTGTCACACATCTGGTATCGCCATACTCAGGAGAAGTTGGGCAATGTGTTTTGGGGTGTCATTTTACATATACCCATGCTGGAAGAGAGAAATATCTCGGTCAAATGCCAACTTTGTATAAATAAAATGGGAAAAGTTGTCTTTTGCCGAGATATTTATCTCACCCAGCATGGGTATATGTAAAAAGACACCCCAATACACATTGCCCTACTTCTCCTGAGTACGGCGATACCAGATGTGTGACACTTTTTTGCAGCCTAGTTGGGCAAAGGGGCCCACATTCCAAAGAGCACCTTTAGGATTTCACAGGTCATTTTTTACACATTTTGATTTCAAACTACTTACAACACATTAGGGCCCCTAGAATGCCAGGGCAGTATAACTACCCAACAAGTGACCCCATTTTGGAAAGAAGACACCCCAAAGTATTTCGTGATGGGCATAGTGAGTTCATGGAAGTTTTTATTTTTTGTCACAAGTTAGTGGAATATGCGACTTTGTAAGTAAAAAAATATATATATAAAAATCATCATTTTCCGCTAACTTGTGACAAAAAATAAAAAGTTCTATGAACTCACTATGCCCATCAGCGAATACCTTAGGGTGTCTACTTTCCAAAATGGGGTCTTTTGTGGGGTGTTTGTACTGTCTGGCCATTGTAGAACCTCAGGAAACATGACAGGTGCTCAGAAAGTCAGAGCTGCTTCAAAAAGCGGAAATTCATATTTTTGTACCATAGTTTGTAAACGCTATAACTTTTACCCAAACCATTTTTTTTTTTTACCCAAACATTTTTTTTTTTATCAAAGACATGTAGAACAATAAATTTAGAGAAAAATTTATATATGGATGTCGTTTTAAAAAAAAAAATTCAAATGAAAGTGAAAAATGTCATTTTTTTGCAAAAATTTTGTTAAATTTCGATTAATAACAAAAAAAGTAAAAATGTCAGCAGCAATGAAATACCACCAAATGAAAGCTCTATTAGTGAGAAGAAAAGGAGGTAAAATTCATTTGGGTGGCAAGTTGCATGACCGAGCAATAAACCGTGAAAGTAGTGTAGTGCAGAAGTGTAAAAAGTGGCCTGGTCATTAAGTGTGTTTAAGCTAGGGGGCCTGAGGTGGTTAAGATTGTGCCCAACTTTGTTGTGATGATTTTAATATTTAGAGATGTTCACCAAACACTAATATTTAATTGTCTCTTTCTAGGGATGTCCTCACCGGGGTTCTCCCTTGGTCCGCAACCATTAATTCTGATGTCCCCAATGTCATATAGCCCAATGTCCAGTATCTGTGGTGTCTAGGCTTGGCCAGTGGGGGGTGAGTCCTATCCTTTGGTCCTTTACCTCTAAAAAGAAAATATAGTGTATGTATGGACGGACGTGGTGTGTCACGGGGGCTATTGTCATTAAATATGATTGGCCCTTGTGGCACTCTGAACGACCGTGAACCCCAATAGGAATTTTCCCCATTGGCTGATGACAGAAGAGGACGCATACGTACTACAGCTTCTGGGACGCCGAGCGTGGAATGTTCTGGGAAGCTATGCGGACATGGGATAATACCCCGGGGACGCCATCTCCATATAGGAGGTAATATTAACTTATAAGATTGTACATTGCACCTGAAGGTTGTATATTAATAATTATGTATGGTGACACATGATTATTTATTAATGAGGATGTAATAATTCACCTGGGGGAGAGTTAATCCCACCTACTAGGCACTATATAAGACACATGCTTTATATTCACTGCATTGCTTGAAAAAGACCGAGGAAGGTGGAAACGTTGCATCACCTTGCTGTTTTATGGAATAAACCATCATCACATTTTCTACATATGGCGAGTGCTGCAGACTTCTTTGCATTTTTCTGACGTTGGGATCATCAGCCAGGACCCCCATCTGCTTGCACCACCACTACCACAGTTAAAGGTATTTTTTATGGTTTTCCCAATTGTTAGTTGGGTCTAGTAGTGCTGCCAGATCTCTAAATTTACTTCCGGGTCATACACTCATCGGCAGTAAAGTCATTGATACAGTCATTGCTAACTTATATTTTTCGTGGGACTGATGGTGTAGCCTAAGACAAGTATATCCAGTTATACAATGTGGGTTTCGTTCATGGAACGCTGCAAAAACCGGCTCAAGTGGCGGAGCGTATCCCGGGACCACTTTCGGTCAGTGGATTGCACTGCTGGAGCGCACGCTGAGCAAGTGCGCATGCGCCGGACGAGGTGCTGAACGTGGAGCGCATCCGACGTGGCGCGCCTAACGTCCTATGTCATGCCCAATGCCTCTGCTGTAAGGGAGGCTTGGAACGCATGGTGCGTTCCACTGACAGCATCACGCTGTCGTTGAGCTCAGGGACCGAAATATAATGTCCCTGCGGGCGTATGTGTATCTTGGATAGGTGGTGAATGGGAAAAATAGATGAAAGGGGATATATAATATATTTCTATGTGTATATATAAATAAATAAATCTGTGCGATAAATAGATATAGACTGGATAAGTATAAAAAATATATATATAAAAATACAAAAAATATGTAAAAATACAAATACAAAAAAATATTTATATATATTTGAATTAATATGTGAAAAAATATATGAAAAAAAAATGTGGAAAATGACAATCAATATACACTGCTCATAAAAATAAAGGGAACACAAAAATAACACATCCTAGATCTGAATTAATTAAAAATTCTTTTGAAATACTTTGTTCTTTACATAGTTGAATGTGCTGACAACAAAATCACACAAAAAAAAAAAAAAAAATGACCTCCCTACAACGCCTGTGCATGCTCCTGATGAGGTGGCGGACGGTCTCCTGAGGGATCTCCTCCCAGACCTGGACTAAAGCATCTGCCAACTCCTGGACAGTCTGTGGTGCAACGTGACGTTGGTGGATAGAGCGAGACATGATGTCCCAGATTTGCTCAATTGGATTCAGGTCTGGGGAACGGGCGGGCCAGTCCATAGCATCAATGCCTTCGTCTTGCAGGAACTGCTGACACACTCCAGCCACATGAGGTCTAGCATTGTCTTGCATTAGGAGGAACCCAGGGCCAACCGCACCAGCATATGGTCTCACAAGGGGTCTGAGGATCTCATCTCGGTACCTAATGGCAGTCAGGCTACCTCTGGCGAGCACATGGAGGGCTGTGCGGCCCTCAAAAGAAATGCCACCCCACACCATTACTGACCCAATGCCAAACCGGTCATGCTGGAGGATGTTGAAGGCAGCAGAACGTTCTCCACGGCGTCTCCAGACTCTGTCACGTCTGTCACATGTGCTCAGTGTGAACCAGCTTTCATCTGTGAAGAGCACAGGGCGCCAGTGGCGAATTTGCCAATCTTGGTGTTCTCTGGCAAATGCCAAACGTCCTGCAAGGTGTTGGGCTGTAAGCACAACCCCCACCTGTGGACGTTGGGCCCTCATATCACACTCATGGAGTCTGTTTCTGACCGTTTGAGCAGACACATGCACATTTGTGGCCTGCTGGAGGTCATTTTGCAGGGCTCTGGCAGTGCTCCTCCTGTTCCTCCTTGCACAAAGGCGGAGGTAGCGGTCCTGCTGCTGGGTTGTTGCCCTCCTACGGCCTCCTCCACGTCTCCTGATGTACTGGCCTGTCTCCTGGTAGCGCCTCCATGCTCTGGACACTACGCTGATAGACACAGCAAACCTTCTTGCCACAGCTCACATTGATGTGCCATCCTGGATAAGCTGCACTACCTGAGCCACTTGTGTGGGTTGTAGACTCCGTCTCATGCTACCACTAGAGTGAAAGCACCGCCAGCATTCAAAAGTGACCAAAACATCAGGCAGGAAGCATAGGAACTGAGAAGTGGTCTGTGCTCACCACCTGCAGAACCACTCCTTTATTGGGGGTGTCTTGCTAATTGCCTATAATTTCCACCTATTGTCTATCCCATTTGCACAACAGCATGTGAAATTGATTGTCACTCAGTGTTGCTTCCTAAGTGGATAGTTTGATTTCACAGAAGTGTGATTGACTTGGAGTTACATTGTGTTGTTTAAGTATTCCCTTTATTTTTTTGAGCAGTGTATATACAAAAATTGTATCAGCATATACAGTCGTGGCCAAAAGTTTTGAGAATGACACAAATATTAGTTTTCACAAAGTTAGCTGCTAAACTGCTTTTAGATCTTTGTTTCAGTTGTTTCTGTGATGTAGTGAAATATAATTACACACACTTCATACGTTTCAAAAGATTTTATCGAGAATTACATGACATTTATGCAAAGAGTCAGTATTTGCAGTGTTGGTCCTTCTTTTTAAGGACCTCTGCAATTCGACTGGGCATGCTCTCAATCAACTTCTGGGCCAATTCCTGACTGATAGCAACCCATTCTTTCATAATCACTTCTTGGAGTTTGTCAGAATTAGTGGGTTTTTGTTTGTCCACCCGCCTCTTGAGGATTGACCACAAGTTCTCAATGGGATTAAGATCTGGGGAGTTTCCAGGCCATGGACCCAAAATGTCAACGTTTTGGTCCCCGAGCCACTTAGTTATCACTTTTGCCTTATGGCACGGTGCTCCATCGTGCTGGAAAATGCATTGTTCTTCACCAAACTGTTGTTGGATTGTTGGAAGAAGTTGCTGTTGGAGGATGTTTTGGTACCATTCTTTATTCATGGCTGTGTTTTTGGGCAAAATTGTGAGCGAGCCCACTCCCTTGGATGAGAAGCAACCCCACACATGAATAGTCTCAGGATGCTTTACTGTTGGCTAGTGTTGAGCGAACAGTTCGAGCATAGTTCGGGTCCGTACCGAATTTTGGGGTGTTCGTGACACGGACCCGAACCCGAACGTTTTCGTAAAAGTTCGGGTTCGGGTTCGTCGTTCGGCATGTATTTTGGCGCATTTTGAAAGGCTGCAAAGCAGCCAATCAACATGCATCATACTACTTGCCCTAAGATGCCATCGCAGCCATGCCTACTATTGGCAAGGCTGTGATTGGCCAAGTGCAGCATGTGACTCAGCCTCTTTATAAGCTTGTGCGCACGTCGGGACGTGCTCACTCCCGATGTGAATAGAACAGGGATAGACGCAGCTGATGCTAGGGCGAGAATAGGCAGGGATAATTGAATAACTGGAAGCAAATTTCTCTCCTCCACCTGTGATTCATCTGAACAACTGCAGCTGAGCTGCTTTTTTGATAGGGATTGGCTATTTTTAGAGTGGCCAGAGTGATTTTTCCATCCACATGTACCTGGGCTGACCGCCGGCCGCCATTTTGCGACTTGTAGTGCTGCAGCAGAAGCTGCCACAGTGTGCATTCCAAAGCTCCAAACAAGTCAGACATCTACACCTGGGATTCAGACCAATAGCGATTTAGCAGCACAGTCCAAGGCTATTTTTTTTAAAGGTTGTGCAGACCATTTTGTGGCACATGTTACTGGGCTGATAGGCGGCGGCCATCTTGGGACTAGTGCTGCAGCACAATCTCTCCCAACGTCCATTAATCACTTGTAATAGTGGTCTGTGCCATAGAAATCCTACATCAGGGACTTGGGTGTGCTTGTGTCACCCCTACTAATACCAGTCCACCTGTAATCCATACAGTGAAAAGCCATAAAGTATTCCAGTGAGGGAATTTTTTTTTTATTTAAAAAAGGCCAAGTTAGTTTATCTGGCGTTCAATATACTAGATACAGTTAGGCCTGCGTTTCATACATCTGGAATTAGCAAACTAATGTGCTGGGGTTGGGAAAACATATATGTACCCATACTAGAATCTGTCAAAGAAAGCGGTACTCACATATAACAGTCATTCCATCTGTAATCCATACAGTCAAAAGACTGAAAGTATTCCAGTGAGGGAATTTTTTTTATTTAAAAAAGGCCAAGTTAGTTTATCTGGCGTTCAATATACTAGATACAGTTAGGCCTGCGTTTCATACATCTGGAATTAGCAAACTAATGTGCTGGGGTTGGGAAAACATATATGTACCCATACTAGAATCTGTCAAAGAAAGCGGTACTCACATATAACAGTCATTCCATCTGTAATCCATACAGTCAAAAGACTGAAAGTATTCCAGTGAGGGAATTTTTTTTATTTAAAAAAGGCCAAGTTAGTTTATCTGGCGTTCAATATACTAGATACAGTTAGGCCTGCGTTTCATACATCTGGAATTAGCAAACTAATGTGCTGGGGTTGGGAAAACATATATGTACCCATACTAGAATCTGTCAAAGAAAGCGGTACTCACATATAACAGTCATTCCATCTGTAATCCATACAGTCCAAAGACTGAAAGTATTCCAGTGAGGGAATTTTTTTTTTATTTAAAAAAGGCCAAGTTAGTTTATCTGGCGTTCAATATACTAGATACAGTTAGGCCTGCGTTTCATACATCTGGAATTAGCAAACTAATGTGCTGGGGTTGGGAAAACATATATGTACCCATACTAGAATCTGTCAAAGAAAGCGGTACTCACATATAACAGTCATTCCATCTGTAATCCATACAGTCAAAAGACTGAAAGTATTCCAGTGAGGGGATTTTTTTTATTTAAAAAAGGCCAAGTTAGTTTATCTGGCGTTCAATATACTAGATACAGTTAGGCCTGCGTTTCATACATCTGGAATTAGCAAACTAATGTGCTGGGGTTGGGAAAACATATATGTACCCATACTAGAATCTGTCAAAGAAAGCGGTACTCACATATAACAGTCATTCCATCTGTAATCCATACAGTCAAAAGACTGAAACTATTCCAGTGAGGGGATTTTTTTTATTTAAAAAAGGCCAAGTTAGTTTATCTGGCGTTCAATATACTAGATACAGTTAGGCCTGCATTTCATACATCTGGAATTAGCAAACTAATGTGCTGGGGTTGGGAAAACATATATGTACCCATACTAGAATCTGTCAAAGAAAGCGGTACTCACATATAACAGTCATTCCATCTGTAATCCATACAGTCAAAAGACTGAAAGTATTCCAGTGAGGGAATTTTTTTTTTATTTAAAAAAGGCCAAGTTAGTTTATCTGGCGTTCAATATACTAGATACAGTTAGGCCTGCGTTTCATACATCTGGAATTAGCAAACTAATGTGCTGGGGTTGGGAAAACATATATGTACCCATACTAGAATCTGTCAAAGAAAGCGGTACTCACATATAACAGTCATTCCATCTGTAATCCATACAGTCAAAAGACTGAAAGTATTCCAGTGAGGGGATTTTTTTTATTTAAAAAAGGCCAAGTTAGTTTATCTGGCGTTCAATATACTAGATACAGTTAGGCCTGCGTTTCATACATCTGGAATTAGCAAACTAATGTGCTGGGGTTGGGAAAACATATATGTACCCATACTAGAATCTGTCAAAGAAAGCGGTACTCACATATAACAGTCATTCCATCTGTAATCCATACAGTCAAAAGACTGAAAGTATTCCAGTGAGGGGATTTTTTTTATTTAAAAAAGGCCAAGTTAGTTTATCTGGCGTTCAATATACTAGATACAGTTAGGCCTGCGTTTCATACATCTGGAATTAGCAAACTAATGTGCTGGGGTTGGGAAAACATATATGTACCCATACTAGAATCTGTCAAAGAAAGCGGTACTCACATATAACAGTCATTCCATCTGTAATCCATACAGTCAAAAGACTGAAAGTATTCCAGTGAGGCAATTTTTTTTTTATTTAAAAAAGGCCAAGTTAGTTTATCTGGCGTTCAATATACTAGATACAGTTAGGCCTGCGTTTCATACATCTGGAATTAGCAAACTAATGTGCTGGGGTTGGGAAAACATATATGTACTTATACTAGAATCTGTCAAAGAAAGCGGTACTCACATATAACAGTCATTCCATCTGTAATCCATACAGTCAAAAGACTGAAAGTATTCCAGTGAGGAAATTTTTTTTATTTAAAAAAGGCCAAGTTAGTTTATCTGGCGTTCAATATACTAGATACAGTTAGGCCTGCGTTTCATACATCTGGAATTAGCAAACTAATGTGCTGGGGTTGGGAAAACATATATGTACCCATACTAGAATCTGTCAAAGAAAGCGGTACTCACATATAACAGTCATTCCATCTGTAATCCATACAGTCAAAAGACTGAAAGTATTCCAGTGAGGGGATTTTTTTTATTTAAAAAAGGCCAAGTTAGTTTATCTGGCGTTCAATATACTAGATACAGTTAGGCCTGCGTTTCATACATCTGGAATTAGCAAACTAATGTGCTGGGGTTGGGAAAACATATATGTACCCATACTAGAATCTGTCAAAGAAAGCGGTACTCACATATAACAGTCATTCCATCTGTAATCCATACAGTCAAAAGACTGAAAGTATTCCAGTGAGGGGATTTTTTTTATTTAAAAAAGGCCAAGTTAGTTTATCTGGCGTTCAATATACTAGATACAGTTAGGCCTGCGTTTCATACATCTGGAATTAGCAAACTAATGTGCTGGGGTTGGGAAAACATATATGTACCCATACTAGAATCTGTCAAAGAAAGCGGTACTCACATATAACAGTCATTCCATCTGTAATCCATACAGTCAAAAGACTGAAAGTATTCCAGTGAGGGGATTTTTTTTATTTAAAAAAGGCCAAGTTAGTTTATCTGGCGTTCAATATACTAGATACAGTTAGGCCTGCGTTTCATACATCTGGAATTAGCAAACTAATGTGCTGGGGTTGGGAAAACATATATGTACCCATACTAGAATCTGTCAAAGAAAGCGGTACTCACATATAACAGTCATTCCATCTGTAATCCATACAGTCAAAAGACTGAAAGTATTCCAGTGAGGGGATTTTTTTTATTTAAAAAAGGCCAAGTTAGTTTATCTGGCGTTCAATATACTAGATACAGTTAGGCCTGCGTTTCATACATCTGGAATTAGCAAACTAATGTGCTGGGGTTGGGAAAACATATATGTACCCATACTAGAATCTGTCAAAGAAAGCGGTACTCACATATAACAGTCATTCCATCTGTAATCCATACAGTCAAAAGACTGAAAGTATTCCAGTGAGGGAATTTTTTTTTTATTTAAAAAATGCCAAGTTAGTTTATCTGGCGTTCAATATACTAGATACAGTTAGGCCTGCGTTTCATACATCTGGAATTAGCAAACTAATGTGCTGGGGTTGGGAAAACATATATGTACCCATACTAGAATCTGTCAAAGAAAGCGGTACTCACATATAACAGTCATTCCATCTGTAATCCATACAGTCAAAAGACTGAAAGTATTCCAGTGAGGCAATTTTTTTTTTATTTAAAAAAGGCCAAGTTAGTTTATCTGGCGTTCAATATACTAGATACAGTTAGGCCTGCGTTTCATACATCTGGAATTAGCAAACTAATGTGCTGGGGTTGGGAAAACATATATGTACCCATACTAGAATCTGTCAAAGAAAGCGGTACTCACATATAACAGTCATTCCATCTGTAATCCATACAGTCAAAAGACTGAAAGTATTCCAGTGAGGGAATTTTTTTTATTTAAAAAAGGCCAAGTTAGTTTATCTGGCGTTCAATATACTAGATACAGTTAGGCCTGCGTTTCATACATCTGGAATTAGCAAACTAATGTGCTGGGGTTGGGAAAACATATATGTACCCATACTAGAATCTGTCAAAGAAAGCGGTACTCACATATAACAGTCATTCCATCTGTAATCCATACAGTCAAAAGACTGAAAGTATTCCAGTGAGGGAATTTTTTTTTTATTTAAAAAAGGCCAAGTTAGTTTATCTGGCATTCAATATACTAGATACAGTTAGGCCTGCGTTTCATACATCTGGAATTAGCAAACTAATGTGCTGGGGTTGGGAAAACATATATGTACCCATACTAGAATCTGTCAAAGAAAGCGGTACTCACATATAACAGTCATTCCATCTGTAATCCATACAGTCAAAAGACTGAAAGTATTCCAGTGAGGGGATTTTTTTTATTTAAAAAAGGCCAAGTTAGTTTATCTGGCGTTCAATATACTAGATACAGTTAGGCCTGCGTTTCATACATCTGGAATTAGCAAACTAATGTGCTGGGGTTGGGAAAACATATATGTACCCATACTAGAATCTGTCAAAGAAAGCGGTACTCACATATAACAGTCATTCCATCTGTAATCCATACAGTCAAAAGACTGAAAGTATTCCAGTGAGGCAATTTTTTTTTTATTTAAAAAAGGCCAAGTTAGTTTATCTGGCGTTCAATATACTAGATACAGTTAGGCCTGCGTTTCATACATCTGGAATTAGCAAACTAATGTGCTGGGGTTGGGAAAACATATATGTACCCATACTAGAATCTGTCAAAGAAAGCGGTACTCACATATAACAGTCATTCCATCTGTAATCCATACAGTCAAAAGACTGAAAGTATTCCAGTGAGGGGATTTTTTTTATTTAAAAAAGGCCAAGTTAGTTTATCTGGCGTTTAATATACTAGATACAGTTAGGCCTGCGTTTCATACATCTGGAATTAGCAAACTAATGTGCTGGGGTTGGGAAAACATATATGTACCCATACTAGAATCTGTCAAAGAAAGCGGTACTCACATATAACAGTCATTCCATCTGTAATCCATACAGTCAAAAGACTGAAACTATTCCAGTGAGGGAATTTTTATTTTATTTAAAAAAGGCCAAGTTAGTTTATCTGGCGTTCAATATACTAGATACAGTTAGGCCTGCGTTTCATACATCTGGAATTAGCAAACTAATGTGCTGGGGTTGGGAAAACATATATGTACCCATACTAGAATCTGTCAAAGAAAGCGGTACTCACATATAACAGTCATTCCATCTGTAATCCATACAGTCAAAAGACTGAAAGTATTCCAGTGAGGGGATTTTGCTTATAAAAAATAATATATTTCATTGTGGTGCGAGTTGAATCGCAACAATGAAGAAAAATACTATTAAGGGACGAGGACGCGGTCGTGGTGGTGTCCGTGGAGCCTCTGTTGCTGGTAGAGGACGTGGCCGTTCGGCCCCAGGCGCACACAGTAGGGAACGAACTCCCTCAACTAGCCGGCAGAATGTACCGCAATATCTCGTGGGGCCCAATGCCGCTCTTAGGATGGTAAGGCCTGAGCAGGTACAGGCATTAATCGATTGGGTGGCCGACAGTGCTTCCAGCACGTTCACCACATGGTCTTCCACCCAGTCTTCTGCGGAAAGCGCACAGGTGGCACCTGAAAACCAAGCCCATCAGTCTGTCACATCACCCCCAAGCATATCAGGGAAACGGTCTGAGCCACAAGTTATGCAGCAGTCTCTTCTTCTGTTTGAAGACTCTGCTTCCAGGGTTTCCCAGGGGCGTCCACCTAGCCCTTCCCCAGTGGAGGAAGACATACCATGCACTGACGCACAACCACTTATGTCTCCAGATGAAGAGGACATGGGAATACCACCACAGCAGAGTCACCGACTCTCTGATGATGACGAAACACAGGTGCCCACTGCCGCGTCTTTTTGCAATGTGCAGACTGAACAGGAGGAGGTCAGGGAGGGAGACTGGGTGGAAGACGATGCAGAGGACGATGAGGTCTTAGACCCCACATGGACTGAAGGTCGTGGCGATGACTTTCACAGTTCAGAGGAAGAGGTAGTGGTGAGACCGAGACAACAGCGAAGCCAAAGAGGGAGCAGGGGGCCAAAGCAGACGAGCCGCCGCCCCCAGAGTTCGCCTGCTACTGGACATCGCCAACAGGGACCCACCCCTACAAAGGCAGCTTCAAAGAGTTCCCTGGCATGGCACTTCTTTAAACAATGTCCTACCGACAAGACCCGAGTGACTTGCACGCTCTGCCATCAGAGCCTGAGGCGAGGCATTAACGTTCTGAACCTCAGCACAACCTGCATGACCAGGCATCTACATGCAAAGCATGAACTGCAGTGGGGTACACACCTTAAAAACCAGGCACTCGCTGAGGCTCCCCCTGCTCCCTCTACCGCTGCTGCCTCGGCTTCCGCCTCGAGAGGAATGTTGCCACCTGCCGAGCAGCAAACAGAGGATGTGCCACCGACACCACCACCACCGCCACCGTCAACTAGCGTCTCCACTATATCACACAGCAGCGTTCAGCTCTCAATATCTCAAACCTGAGAGAGGAAGCGCAAATTCCCCCCGAGTCACCCTCGAGCCCTTGGCCTGAACGCCAGCATTTCTAAACTGCTGGCCTTTGAAATGCTGTCATTCCGGCTGGTGGACACAGACAGCTTCAAACAGCCGATGGCCATGGCTGTCCCGCAGTATGTGGTTCCCAGCCGCCACTACTTCTCCAAGACAGCCGTGCCTTCCCTGCACATGCAAGTGTCCGATAAAATCAAGTGTGCACTGCGCAACGCCATTTGTGGCAAGGTCCACCTAACCACAGATACGTGGACCAGTAAGCACGGCCAGGGACGCTATATCTCACTAACTGCACACTGGATGAATGTAGTGGCGGCTGGGCCCCCTGCGGACAGTTCCTTGGCGCACGTCCTTCCGCCCCCTAGGATCGCAGGGCATCATTCTTTGCCTCCTGTAGCCTCCTCCTCCTACTCGGCTTCCTCCTCCACTGCTTCCACCAGCTCATCCGGTCAGCCACACACCTTCACCACCAACTTCAGCACAGCCCGGGGTAAACGTCAGCAGGCCATTCTGAAACTCATATGTTTGGGGGACAGGCCCCACAGCGCAAAGGAGTTGTGGCGGGGTATTGAACAACAGACCGACGAGTGGTTTCTGCCGGTGGGCCTCAAGCCAGGCCTGGTGGTATGCGATAATGGGCGAAATCTCGTGGCAGCTCTGGGACTAGCCGGTTTGACGCACATCCCTTGCCTGGCGCATGTGCTGAACTTGGTGGTGCAGAGGTTCATTCACCACTACCCCAACATGTCAGAGCTGCTGCATAAAGTGCGGGCCGTCTGTGCGCGCTTCCGCCGTTCACATCCTGCCGCTGCTCGCCTGTCTGCGCTACAGCGGAACTTCGGCCTTCCCGCTCACCGCCTCATATGCGACGTGCCCACCCGGTAGAACTCCACCTTGCACATGCTGGAGAGACTGTGCGAGCAGCAGCAGGCCATAGTGGAGTTTCAGCTGCAGCACGCTCGCGTCAGTCGTACTGCCGAACAGCACCACTTCACCACCAATGATTGGGCCTCCATGCGAGACCTGTGTGCCCTGCTGCGCTGTTTCGAGTACTCCACCAACATGGCCAGTGGCGATGACACTGTTATCAGCGTTACAATACCACTTCTATGTCTCCTTGAGAAAACACTTAGGGCAATGATGTTAGAGGAGGTGGCCCAGGTGGAGGAGGAGGAGGAGGATGAGGGCTCGTTTCTAACACTTTCGGGCCAGTCTGTTCGAAGTGGCTCAGAGGGAGGTTTGTTTAAGCAGCAGAGGACAGGTTCACAAGTCGCCAGCCAAGGCACTGTACTGGAGGACGAGGACGATGAGGAGGAGGAGGTGGAGGGGGACGAGGATGACGCAAGTTCACAGCGGGGTGGCAGCCCAGGCCCATCACTGGTGCGTGGCTGGGGGGATACGGTGGACGATGACGATACGCCTCCCACAGAGGACAGCTTGTCCTTACCCATGGGTAGCCTGGCCCACATGAGCGAATATATGCTCCAATGCCTGCGCAACGACAGCAGAGTTGCCCACGTTTTAACGTGTGCAGACTACTGGGTGGCCACCCTGCTGGATCCCCGGTATAAAGACAATGTGCCCACTTTAATTCCTGAACTGGAGCGCGACCGTAAGATGCGCGAGTACAAGCGCACGCTGATAGAGGCGCTCTTGAGAGCATTCCCACATGTCACAGGGGAACAGGTGGAAGGCGAAGGCAGAGGAGTGGCAAGAGGTCGCCAACGCAGCTGTGTCACGGCCAGCTCATCTGAGGGCAGGGTTAGCATGGCAGAAATGTGGAAAAGTTTTGTCTCCACGCCACAGCTATCTGCACCGACACCTGATACGGAACGTGTTAGCAGGAGGCAGCATTTCACTAACATGGTTGAACAGTATGTCTGCACACCCCTCCACATCCTGACGGATGGTTCGGCCCCATTCAACTACTGGGTTTCGAAATTGTCCACGTGGCCAGAGTTAGCATGTTATGCCTTGGAGGTGCTTTCCTGCCCGGCGGCCAGCGTTTTATCTGAACGCGTATTCAGCACGGCAGGGGGCGTCATTACTGACAAGCGCAGCCGCCTGTCCACAGCCAACGTGGACAAGCTGACCTTCATAAAGATGAACCAGGCATGGATCCCACAGGACCTGTCCCTCCCTTGTGCAGAGTAGTCCTTATTAACTGCCTAAAACATGTCTTGTTGTGCTACGGGCCACTTCTTTATTTGATACAAATTTTATGAAACCCACAGTTGAATGAAACTCTTCTCTGTCTGGGCGCCGGGGCCTAACCAGATGAAAGTGGCCGGTTAAACTAACGGGTGACATGAAGCCATAACCTCTGCCATGCTACCTCTGTCTTCTGTCTGGGTGCTGAGGCCTAAGTCAAATAAAGCGGTCTTCTGCTGTGCTGGGGGATATGAAGCTAATCTCTGACCTCTCTCCTCTGTCTGGGTCCAAAGGCCTAAATCACTGAAAGAGGCCTTCTCCTGTGGTGTGTGATATGATGCCAGAATATGTGCTGTGGGGCCTCTCTCCTCTTCCTGGGTGCAGGGGTCAAATAAACTAAATTGTGGCCTACTCCTGTGGTGGTTGATATGATGCCTGATTCTCTGATGTGGAACCTCTCTCCTCTGTTTGGGTGAAGGGGTCAAAGTAACTAAATGGTGGCTTCTCCTGTGGTGGCTGATATGATGCCAGAATATGTGCTGTGGTGCCTCTCTCCTCTTCCTGGGTGCAGGGGTCAAAGTAACTAAATGGTGGCTTCTCCTGTGGTGGCTGATATGATGCCAGAATATGTGCTGTGGGGCCTCTCTCCTCTTCCTGGGTGCAGGGGTCAAAGTAACTCAATGGTGGCTTCTCCTGTGGTGGCTGATATGATGCCAGAATATGTGCTGTGGTGCCTCTCTCCTCTGTCTGGGTCCAAAGGCCTAAATCACTGAAAGAGGCCTTCTCCTGTGGTGTGTGATATGATGCCTGAATATGTGCTGTGGTGCCTCTCTCCTCTTCCTGGGTGCGGGGGTCAAAGTAACTCAATGGTGGCTTCTCCTGTGGTGGCTGATATGATGCCAGAATATGTGCTGTGGTGCCTCTCTCCTCTTCCTGGGTGCGGGGGTCAAAGTAACTCAATGGTGGCTTCTCCTGTGGTGGCTGATATGATGCCAGAATATGTGCTGTGGGGCCTCTCTCCTCTTCCTGGGTGCAGGGGTCAAAGTAACTCAATGGTGGCTTCTCCTGTGGTGGTTAGTATGATGCCAGAATATGTGCTGTGGGGTCTCTCTCCTCTTCCTGGGTGCAGGGGTCAAAGTAACTCAATGGTGGCTTCTCCTGTGGTGGCTGATATGATGCCAGAATATGTGCTGTGGGGCCTCTCTCCTCTTCCTGGGTGCAGGGGTCAAAGTAACTCAATGGTGGCTTCTCCTGTGGTGGTTAGTATGATGCCAGAATATGTGCTGTGGGGCCTCTCTCCTCTTCCTGGGTGCAGGGGTCAAAGTAACTCAATGGTGGCTTCTCCTGTGGTGGCTGATATGATGCCAGAATATGTGCTGTGGGGCCTCTCTCCTCTTCCTGGGTGCAGGGGTCAAAGTAACTCAATGGTGGCTTCTCCTGTGGTGGCTGATATGATGCCAGAATATGTGCTGTGGTGCCTCTCTCCTCTGTCTGGGTCCAAAGGCCTAAATCACTGAAAGAGGCCTTCTCCTGTGGTGTGTGATATGATGCCTGAATATGTGCTGTGGTGCCTCTCTCCTCTGCCTGGGTGCGGGGGTCAAAGTAACTCAATGGTGGCTTCTCCTGTGGTGGCTGATATGATGCCAGAATATGTGCTGTGGTGCCTCTCTCCTCTTCCTGGGTGCGGGGGTCAAAGTAACTCAATGGTGGCTTCTCCTGTGGTGGCTGATATGATGCCAGAATATGTGCTGTGGGGCCTCTCTCCTCTTCCTGGGTGCAGGGGTCAAAGTAACTAAATGGTGGCTTCTCCTGTGGTGGCTGATATGATGCCAGAATATGTGCTGTGGGGCCTCTCTCCTCTTCTTGGGTGCAGGGGTCAAAGTAACTCAAAGGTGGCTTCTCCTGTGGTGGCTGATATGATGCCAGAATATGTGCTGTGGTGCCTCTCTCCTCTGTCTGGGTCCAAAGGCCTAAATCACTGAAAGAGGCCTTCTCCTGTGGTGTGTGATATGATGCCTGAATATGTGCTGTGGTGCCTCTCTCCTCTTCCTGTGTGCGGGGGTCAAAGTAACTCAATGGTGGCTTCTCCTGTGGTGGCTGATATGATGCCAGAATATGTGCTGTGGTGCCTCTCTCCTCTTCCTGGGTGCGGGGGTCAAAGTAACTCAATGGTGGCTTCTCCTGTGGTGGCTGATATGATGCCAGAATATGTGCTGTGGGGCCTCTCTCCTCTTCCTGGGTGCAGGGGTCAAAGTAACTCAATGGTGGCTTCTCCTGTGGTGGTTAGTATGATGCCAGAATATGTGCTGTGGGGCCTCTCTCCTCTTCCTGGGTGCAGGGGTCAAAGTAACTCAATGGTGGCTTCTCCTGTGGTGGCTGATATGATGCCAGAATATGTGCTGTGGGGCCTCTCTCCTCTTCCTGGGTGCAGGGGTCAAAGTAACTCAATGGTGGCTTCTCCTGTGGTGGCTGATATGATTCCAGAATATGTGCTGTGGTGCCTCTCTCCTCTGTCTGGGTCCAAAGGCCTAAATCACTGAAAGAGGCCTTCTCCTGTGGTGTGTGATATGATGCCTGAATATGTGCTGTGGTGCCTCTCTCCTCTTCCTGGGTGCGGGGGTCAAAGTAACTCAATGGTGGCTTCTCCTGTGGTGGCTGATATGATGCCAGAATATGTGCTGTGGGGCCTCTCTCCTCTTCCTGGGTGCAGGGGTCAAAGTAACTCAATGGTGGCTTCTCCTGTGGTGGTTAGTATGATGCCAGAATATGTGCTGTGGGGCCTCTCTCCTCTTCCTGGGTGCAGGGGTCAAAGTAACTCAATGGTGGCTTCTCCTGTGGTGGCTGATATGATGCCAGAATATGTGCTGTGGTGCCTCTCTCCTCTTCCTGGGTGCGAGGGTCAAAGTAACTCAATGGTGGCTTCTCCTGTGGTGGCTGATATGATGCCAGAATATGTGCTGTGGGGCCTCTCTCCTCTTCCTGGGTGCAGGAGTCAAAGTAACTCAATGGTAGCTTCTCCTGTGCTGATTGATATAAAGCTGATGGTTGTGCCATCTGACATGGTTGCCATTGTCTGATTCAATGGGGGCCTACTCCTGTGGTGGGTGATCTAAATGCCTGATTCTCTGCTGTGAAACCTCTCTCCTCCGTCTGGGTGTAGGGGTCAAAGTCTTTCAAAGTCGCCTTCTCCTGTGCTGATTGATATGAAGCTGATGGTTGTGCCATCTGACATGGTTGCCGGGGTCCCATTAAATTGTGGCCTACTCCTGTGGTGGTTGATATGATGCCTGATTCTCTGATGTGGAACCTCTCTCCTCTGTTTGGGTGAAGGGGTCAAAGTAACTAAATGGTGGCTTCTCCTGTGGTGGCTGATATGATGCCAGAATATGTGCTGTGGGGCCTCTCTCCTCTTCCTGGGTGCAGGGGTCAAAGTAACTCAATGGTGGCTTCTCCTGTGGTGGCTGATATGATGCCAGAATATGTGCTGTGGTGCCTCTCTCCTCTTCCTGGGTGCGGGGGTCAAAGTAACTCAATGGTGGCTTCTCCTGTGGTGGCTGATATGATGCCAGAATATGTGCTGTGGGGCCTCTCTCCTCTTCCTGGGTGCAGGGGTCAAAGTAACTCAATGGTGGCTTCTCCTGTGGTGGCTGATATGATGCCAGAATATGTGCTGTGGTGCCTCTCTCCTCTGTCTGGGTCCAAAGGCCTAAATCACTGAAAGAGGCCTTCTCCTGTGGTGTGTGATATGATGCCTGAATATGTGCTGTGGTGCCTCTCTCCTCTTCCTGGGTGCGGGGGTCAAAGTAACTCAATGGTGGCTTCTCCTGTGGTGGCTGATATGATGCCAGAATATGTGCTGTGGGGCCTCTCTCCTCTTCCTGGGTGCAGGGGTCAAAGTAACTCAATGGTGGCTTCTCCTGTGGTGGTTAGTATGATGCCAGAATATGTGCTGTGGGGCCTCTCTCCTCTTCCTGGGTGCAGGGGTCAAAGTAACTCAATGGTGGCTTCTCCTGTGGTGGCTGATATGATGCCAGAATATGTGCTGTGGTGCCTCTCTCCTCTTCCTGGGTGCGGGGGTCAAAGTAACTCAATGGTGGCTTCTCCTGTGGTGGCTGATATGATGCCAGAATATGTGCTGTGGGGCCTCTCTCCTCTTCCTGGGTGCAGGAGTCAAAGTAACTCAATGGTGGCTTCTCCTGTGCTGATTGATATAAAGCTGATGGTTGTGCCATCTGACATGGTTGCCAGGGTCTGATTCAATGGGGGCCTACTCCTGTGGTGGGTGATCTAAATGCCTGATTCTCTGCTGTGAAACCTCTCTCCTCCGTCTGGGTGTAGGGGTCAAAGTCTTTCAAAGTCGCCTTCTCCTGTGCTGATTGATATGAAGCTGATGGTTGTGCCATCTGACATGGTTGCCGGGGTCCCATTAAATTGTGGCCTACTCCTGTGGTGGTTGATATGATGCCTGATTCTCTGATGTGGAACCTCTCTCCTCTGTTTGGGTGAAGGGGTCAAAGTAACTAAATGGTGGCTTCTCCTGTGGTGGCTGATATGATGCCAGAATATGTGCTGTGGGGCCTCTCTCCTCTTCCTGGGTGCAGGGGTCAAAGTAACTCA
Organism: Bufo bufo; assembly: GCF_905171765.1. Taxonomy (NCBI): domain Eukaryota; kingdom Metazoa; phylum Chordata; class Amphibia; order Anura; family Bufonidae; genus Bufo; species Bufo bufo. The sequence continues at coordinate 298,166,028 of NC_053393.1, forward strand.
ATGGTGGCTTCTCCTGTGGTGGCTGATATGATGCCAGAATATGTGCTGTGGTGCCTCTCTCCTCTTCCTGGGTGCGGGGGTCAAAGTAACTCAATGGTGGCTTCTCCTGTGGTGGCTGATATGATGCCAGAATATGTGCTGTGGTGCCTCTCTCCTCTTCCTGGGTGCGGGGGTCAAAGTAACTCAATGGTGGCTTCTCCTGTGGTGGCTGATATGATGCCAGAATATGTGCTGTGGTGCCTCTCTCCTCTTCCTGGGTGCAGGGGTCAAAGTAACTAAATGGTGGCTTCTCCTGTGGTGGTTGATATGATGCCTGATTCTCTGCTGTGAAACCTCTCTCCTCCATCTGGGTGTAGGGGTCAAAGTCTTTCAAAGTCGCCTTCTCCTGTGCTGATTGATATAAAGCTGATGGTTGTGCCATCTGACATGGTTGCCAGGGTCTGATTCAATGGGGGCCTACTCCTGTGGTGGGTAATCTAAATGCCTGATTCTCTGCTGTGAAACCTCTCTCCTCCGTCTGGGTGTAGGGGTCAAAGTCTTTCAAAGTCGCCTTCTCCTGTGCTGATTGATATGAAGCTGATGGTTGTGCCATCTGACATGGTTGCCGGGGTCCCATTAAATTGGGGCCTACTCCTGTGGTGGGTGATCTAAATGCCTGATTCTCTGCTTTGAAACCTCTCTCCTCCGTCCGGGTGTAGGGGTCAAAGTCTGTCAAAGTCGCCTTCTCCTGTGCTGATTGATATAAAGCTTATGCTTGTGCCATCTGACATGGTTGCCGGGGTCTGATTCAATGGTGGCCTACTCCTGTGGTGGGTGATCTAAATGCCTGATTCTCTGCTGTGTAACCTCTCTCCTCCGTCTGGGTGTAGGGGTCAAAGTAACTAAATGGTGGCCTACTCCTGTGGTGGGTGATATGATGCCTGGTTCTCTGCTGTGGGACCTCTCTCCTTTGTCTGGGTGCTGTGGTCAAAATAATAGTAAGTGACCTTCTCCATTGGTGGGTGACTTGAAGCCTGATTCTGTGCTATGGGACCTCACTCCAATTAATATTGTTTAATTTTTATTTATTTTATGTTAACTCATCATTTCCCTATCTACATTTGTTTGCAGGGGATTTAACTACATTTTGCTGCCTTTTGCAGCCCTCTAGCCCTTTCCGGGTGTGTTTTACAGCCTTTTTAGTGCCCAAAAGTTCGGGTCCCCATTGACTTCTATGGGGTTCGGGTTCGGGATGAAGTTCGGGTCGAGTTCGGATCCCGAACCCGAACATTTTTCGAAAGTTCGGCCGAACTCGTCGAACCTGAACATCCAGGTGTTCGCTCAACTCTACTGTTGGCATGACACAGGACTGATGGTAGCGCTCACCTTTTCTTCTCCGGACAAGCCTTTTTCCAGATGCCCCAAACAATCGGAAAGAGGCTTCATCGGAGAATATGACTTTGCCCCGTCCTCAGCAGTCCATTTACCATACTTTCTGCCCCTGATGTTTTTTTTGGAGAGAAGTGGCTTCTTTGCTGCCCTTCTTGACACCCTGCCCTTCTTGACACCAGGCCATCTTCCAAAAGTCTTCGCCTCACTTTGCATGCAGATGCGCTCACACCTGCCTGCTGCCATTCCTGAGCAAGCTCTGCACTGGTGGCACTCCGATCCCGCAGCTGAATCCTCTTTAGGAGACGATCCTGGCGCTTGCTGGACTTTCTTGGACGCCCTGAAGCCTTCTTAACAAGAATTGAACCTCTTTCCTTGAAGTTCTTGATGATCCAATAAATTGTTGATTGAGGTGCAATCTTAGTAGCCACAATATCCTTGCCTGTGAAGCCATTTTTATGCAACGCAATGATGGCTGCACGCCTTTCTTTGCAGGTCACCATGGTTAACAATGGAAGAACAATGATTTCAAGCATCATCCTCCTTTTAACATGTCAAGTCTGCCATTTTAACCCAATCAGCCTGACATAATGATCTCCAGCCTTGTGCTCGTCAACATTCTCACCTGAGTTAACAAGACGATTACTGAAATGATCTCAGCAGGTCCTTTAATGACAGCAATGAAATGCAGTGGAAAGGTTTTTTTGGGATTAAGTTAATTTTCATGGCAAAGAAGCACTATGCAATTCATCTGATCACTCTTCATAACATTCTGGAGTATATGCAAATTGCTATTATAAAAACTTAAGCACCAACTTTTCCAATTTCCAATATTTATGTAATTCTCAAAACTTTTGACCACGACTGTACACACACAAACACACTTCCAATACTTAGTGTAAATATACATTGAAACATCAAAACATCTCATCAGGTTCTGTATAGTCCAATATATAAATAAATAAATACATAAATAGATGCATAATTAGTATTCTTTAAAATATATAACATATTGGGTCTAAATGTAGGAAATATATCATCTTAAGTATATGAACACTTCCAAGAAAAAAGAGAAAAAAATAATAATTTTTAGAACTGGACGATGTCGAAGGAATATAAAAAAGGAATGGGAGACTCCAATCAAGGGGTGGCTGGTTTTGCAAATAAATTAAAGATTTGGTGGTCAGTAATTGGTATACTCAAGGGTTTCATTCAAACCAAAGGGGGACAGCGTGTTCAAACGATAGATCCAGTACATTTCTTTACGTGACAGGCACTGATGCGACTGGGGGACCCATTTGAGGGGTGTGACCTTTAGGAGTGCTGTGTCACTGTTGTGGAACTCGTGGAAGTGTTTGGGAACACTGTGTGTAAGGATTTGTCTTTTTACACTCGAGCGGTGCTCGTTCATCCGTTCCCTTAAGGTCATTGTTGTTCTTCCTACATAAAAGAGCTTGCATGGGCATTCTAATAAGTATATGACAAATCTTGTCCCACAGTTCATATTGTGTCTTAAAGTGTAAGTCTCGTCAGAATCAGGGATTTTTATTTCTTTTTCAAAAGTTCTAAAAAAAAAATATTTTTATTATTTTTCCTCTTTTTTCTTTGAAGTGTTCATATACTTAAGATGATATATATCCTACATTTAGACCCAATATGTTATATATTTTAAAGAATACTAATTATGCATCTATTTATGTATTTATTTATTTATATATTGGACTTTACACAACCTGATGAGATGTTTCGATGTATATTTACACTAAGTATTGGAAGTGTGTTTGTGTGTGTATATGCTGATACAATTTTTGTATATATATTGATTCAGTCATTTTCCACTTATTTATTTATTTTCATATATTTTTTCACATATTTATTCATATATATATTTTTTTTGTATTTGTATTTTTACATATTCTTTGTATTTTTATATATCAATTTTTTATACATATATATTTTTTATACATATATATTTTTTATACTTATCCAGTCTATATCTATTTATCGCAATAATTTATTTATTTATATATACACATAGAAATATATTATATATCTTGTACCCAGTAGCAGTGAGCTATAAATAATATTTTTTCCTTTTACCAATAGAATTTCAATATCTGATCCCTTGGGGATCTTGATATATATATATATATATATATATATATATATATGTAATTAGTCTGATTTTTATATTCACTCATTTCTTAGATATTTATCATTATCATTATCCCCTTTCATCTATTTTTCCCATTCACCACCTATCCAAGATACACATACGCCCGCAGGGACATTATATTTCGGTCCCTGAGCTCAACAACAGCGTGATGCTGTCAGTGGAACGCACCATGTGTTCCAAGCCTCCCTTCCAGCAGAGGCATTGGGCGTGACATAGGACGTTAGGCGCACCACGTCGGATGCGCTCCACGTTCAGCACCTTGTCCGGCACATGCACACTTGCTCAGCGTGCGCTCTAGCAAGGCGTTCCACGGACCGGAAGTGGTCCCGGGATACGCTCCGCCACCTGAGCCGGTTTTTGCAGCGTTCCATGAACGAAACCCACATTGTATAACTGGATATACTTGCCTTAGGCTACACCATCAGTCCCACGAAGAATGTAAGTTAGCAATGACTGTATCAATGACTTTACTGCCGATGTGTGTATGACCCGGAAGTGACATCACTCCAACCCCAGGACACCATGTTGTTTGACCTCATACCTACCATGTTTCAGCCCAGGCATGGGGACACATCATACCTACCATAAAGGTCTGCATGTGGGCTGAGCAGTGCAGGGAAAGAGGTCAGGGTGTTAGCTAGGAGGTGACCCTTCCCCTGTCTCTCGCCCAGAGCCTGGTTGGTGGGTTTTCTGTGAGTCTGAGTGCACGCCCGTCGTGACATTTGTTTGACCTTACACTTTAGGTATAAAATGTCTGTTTGTTATATGTAATATCATTCTGCTCCTGATGAAGGGGACTTACTCTGGGCCCCGAAACGCGTAGAGCTCTATTTTCCTGTTGTTTGGAAATAAAGGATTGTTTGCAAGAAGTACTGACACTGGGACTGCTGCCTCATCCTAAGATTCTTGAAGCGATCCAGGATTGGGAGGATTTTTTTGTTGTCTTGAGCTTCATCCCTCAAAATTTCCTCCCAGTGAAGTGAGTGGAGACCACTAATACCTATTGATTTTATATCTTTTATATTGATTATATTTGTCTATATTTATTTTTATTGATTCTATATGGGACCAAACCTGGTATCATTAGTGTGGATCTCTCTGATACTTGATTTTATTGCACAATACCTATTCAGGAATTGAACGTTCAGGGATTATTCCTGTTTATACTCTCCTGAATGCACCTACCGCCATCCAGCGACTAATAATTGGTCTAAATATTAGATACTTCTGGTGTCAGTATTATTGATCCGTAGGGGTCAACTATACATACCTTCCTCTGCCTTGACTGGCGCCTCACACTGTGGTCCCTCTCTTTTTTTTTTCTTAATTTTATATATGTGTTGAACCATTTCAAACTACCGACCACATCTGGCAGCCTATCGATTATCATACCTAACTCTCTGCCTGCCTTACTTACTTCTATTTTTTCCTCCTCTGGCGCCCTGCAAATAATTATATAGACCTCTTGTATTTGTTTCCAAGCAAGTCTAGTGATTAACCCTCTACATTTTTTTACTCTCATACCTGTTTTATTGTGCTCGGTCGATGGGCGACCAACGACCCGGCCAGAGGAGCAGTGGCAGACTCAGGATGGAACTATCTCACCAAGGATCTACCACAACTGACTCAAAGAATCCTGAGAGAACTTAGAACTATCCTACTACCAGAGGATTTCATTAAACTAGACACCAACCTCTTGGGCACTCTATCCGATCCCAAGAGTAAGACTCCTGCTTCCTGTGAGAGATCTGAAGGAAAGTTGTTGGAGAAAACGAAGAACTTCCTACGAAATGAAATTGACTGGTACTTTCTCTCTTTTTATATAAAACTGGGCCTAATACTGAGGGGCTTACGTTTAGCTCTAAAGCCCACGTTCAATCAGGACAAAATATTTACTAATGACTGGTTAACCATCAGTGATAGGTGTTCTTCTGAATTCTTGAAGATTTTAATAAATAAGAGAAAAAATATTTGTAAAGATCTAGGTAACCAAATACTCTACCAAAACATGGCTCCAATAGAAACCAATAACAAGATTTCTCCAATAGGGATAACACTAAGAAAATTTGAAAACAATGAGGTACGAACGCAGTGTAGAAAATTACTCAGAGATCTTTCTGACTATAAAACAGACAAAATCAGGGCATGGGAGAGGAAATCTAACTATAGATCCCCTCCCCTGCACACTCAATCTACTGATCCTTCACACAAGCCTCATTCTATGGGACGGGTCAACTCATATCAGATCAATACAGTGCACAAGCATACTACTACCCTACAAACAACATCATCACATTATGCCAAGACATTTGTGAACAGCAAGTTCCAGAAACGGCACAGACCGATATACTCTGATAGAACTCAGACACACCCCACCGCTATCCCTAAACCATCTAAATCTATAGATGTGGCTATTATTCAGAAAAACCCAACCAACATAGATCTAACAGATGTGGCAAATATTCAGAAAAACCCAACAAATATGAATCTGATAACATTTTCTCCAATCACCCTGACAAATGCAGGTGGAGAGTCCTCTGCTTGTGGATCCCCACCTATCGACAAGAGTTTTGGTACTATAACGGTGGACCACAACCCTGGGGATTTTTCCATATACACCACTCCTGAACCCCAATACACTAAAACATCAGGTACAATGTCACTAGCATCACCAGACGACCCGTCTACAGCCACACATACAAAACTGGATATAGAAGACCAACCTATCACTTTAGGCGATATGGCACTCAACATTTCCACCTACTCCAATTCTACTGCATAGTCAGAAACTTTTTTAGCACTTCCCACCAATCTTTCCGACAATCCTTTTTTAGGAATAGTAGTATCAGACAACTCCCCTCCCCAGGATTGACCGCCCCTGTGCGAGCCACGCTAATCTCTTTCCAATTAATCAGTCCCTTTTTCACTCCAACCAATCTAATATCAAAAATTTCCCCTCAAGTAAGAAAAAAACTTGAAGATAACACACTTCTTCACCCCCGTGGCCAGTTCCAGAAAATGCCCAAAAGAAGGATCAGAGGATGCAGAGGAGGAAAATCCACACGCACCCGAAAATAAAAAATCAAAGACCCACTATCCAAAAATCCTAAACTTTCAACAAATGACACCACTTCAATCCCCCCCTTAGGTGACACCGTTAACGCCAATAGTAAAGAATTAGAAAGAGAAAAGGGAATTTTTAATCTCTTATGCTATACCCTTCAACCCGATGAGATAAAAATTTTAAGCAAAGGGCTATCCTTTTGTCCCACCAACCCACCGGATCCTTTTGAACTTTTTATTGATTTGAAAAAATTCATTAGGAAACTTACTCTAAAATGTCATTTTAGAATAAAGGAACTCACCACACCGCAGATAGGGAGTATCGCTACACCCGAGGAGCCATCCTCGGATTCTAACATCGATATGATATCATCTAGATCACCTCCCTTAATACCGTCCAACCTACAAAGGAGTTCAACATTTTACCCTATAGAAAATTGTGGCCCTCAATTAGAGAGCTACTATACGATGATTATGGACGATTTCAAAAACTTATGTGAAGAAAACGATACCAAAACTGGAGGTCATAATTTAAAACCAGCAGAAAAGAGGGCCCTAAAAACACTCAAAGGTAATAAGGATATCACCATTAAAAATGCGGATAAAGGGGGGCGGTGTAGTTATTCTTAATACAGACTATTATTTAAACTAAGCAAACAGGATCTTATCCGACCCGGATTATTACAAAATTCTCAAAGAAGACCCAACCAATATTTTCAAAAAGGTTCTGACAGAATTGATAGATCAGGGCTTCCATCTGAACATTATTGACAAAAAAAGAGAAACTCTTTCTGTCCCCTTCCCATCCATCTTTAGCCAAATTTTATTTTCTTCCGAAGATACACAAATCCCTCGACAACCCCCCAGGCCGACCTATTATTTCAGGTATAAATTCACTCACCTCAAATCTTTCAGCATACGTAGATTTTTTCCTACAGAAGCATGTCCAATCATTACCCTCATACCTCAAAGATACCCCTCATCTTATTAAGCTTCTACAGGATTTCCAGTGGCAGAATGAGTATATCTGGGTAACGCTAGATGTAGCCTCCTTGTACAGCAATATCAGACATGAATTTGGGATAGCAGCCGTTAGACACCACCTCAGCCAAGATTCCTCCATGCCCGATCCACAGAAAGAATTTGTTTTGAAATCAATACAATTCATTCTACAACACAACTATTTCAATTTCAATGACCAGTTTTACATTCAAACAAAAGGTACCACGATGGGGACCAAATTTGCCCCATCGTATGCAAATCTGTTCATGGGGATGTTTGAGAAACTGTTTGGTCTTCTCTCCCATCCAAAAATAAGATTTTAAAAACGTTACATAGACGATATGTTGTTTATTTGGGAAGGAAATAGTGAAGAACTCACTCATTTTTTTAACGAGCTCAATAAAAATGATTGGGGTCTATCCTTCACCATGGAACAACATCCCAATAAAGCTATCTTTTTGGATATCCACTTGGAATCGGAATCTGATACCATCAAAACGAAGACACATTTCAAAAAGGTAGATGCAAACAGCTACCTGGAATTTAAGAGCTGTCATTACGCTAAATGGAAAATAAATATACCATTTAGCCAAATGAAATGGATCAGAAGAAATTGCTCTGATAACCAAGTTCTACGGGAACAACTCTCTATTCTTCAGACCCGTTTCAAAGAAAAAGGTTATCCTAGATCCTTAATCCAGGACTCCATGAAAAGATCCTTAAAGTTGAGCCAAACCGATGCCCTATTGCCCAAAAAAACTGAACCAGCTCCCATTAAAGCACCGCAGTTTAATCTCATTACCCAATACAACAACAAACATACACAAATCAGAAAAATTATAACAAAACACTGGAATATCCTCTTAAAAGACCCCATCCTGAAAGACATTTTATCTGCTGTCCCGACTCTTACATTCAGAAGGGCCCCTACCCTGAAAAATATTCTGGCCCAATCTTGCCCTAACTTTGTAAAAATCAAAAAAAATAACCACGGGGACATCACCAAAGGGGTTTTCAAATGATGTACTAAAAGATGCAAATGCTGTCAGATGATAGCCCATGGGACAAAAGAAATAAAAATCCCTGGTTCTGACGAGACTTACACTTTAAGACACAATATGAACTGTGGGACAAGATTTGTCATATACTTATTAGAATGCCCATGCAAGCTCTTTTATGTAGGAAGAACAACACAGACATTAAGGGAACGGATGAACGAGCACCGCTCGAATGTAAAAAGACAAATCCTTACATACAGTGTTCCCAAACACTTCCACGAGTTCCACAACAATGACACAGCACTCCTAAAGGTCACACCCCTCGAATGGGTCCCCCAGTCGTATCAGTGCCTGTCACGTAAAGAAATGTACTGGATCTATCGTTTGAACACGCTGTCCCCCTTTGGTTTGAATGAAACCCTTGAGTATACCAATTACTGACCACCAAATCTTTAATTTGTTTGCAAAACCAGCCACCCCTTGATTGGAGTCTCCTATTCCTTTTTTATACTCCTTCAACACCGTCCAGTTCTAAAAATTTTTTTTTTTTTTTTTTCTCTTTTTTCTTTGAAGTGTTCATATACTTAAGATGATATATATCCTACATTTCGACCCAATATGTTATATATTTTAAAGAATACTAATTATGCATCTATTTATGTATTTATTTATTTATATATTGGACTTTACACAACTTGATGAGATGCTTCGATGTATATTTACACTAAGTATTGGAAGTGTGTTTGTGTGTGTATATGCTGATACAATTTTTGTATATATATATATTGATTCAATCATTTTCCACATTTTTTTTCATATATTTTTTCACATATTTATTCATATATATATTTTTTGTATTTGTATTTTTACATATTTTTTGTATTTTTATATATCTATTTTTTATACATATCTATTTTTTATACTTATCCAGTCTATATCTATTTATCACACTGATTTATTTATTTATATATACACATAGAAATATATTATATATCTTGTACCCAGTAGCAGTGAGTTATAAATAATATTTTTTCCCTTTACCAATAGAATTTCAATATCTGATCCCTTGGGGATCTTGATATATATATATATATATATATATATATATAAAAAGGAAAATAATAGCGGCACCGGAAGATTAACACAAGGAGGGTGCTATGTCCAGGGATGAAGCAGCTTACCCCTTCAATGGAAGATGAGAAAACGGACAGCACTCCAGGTAAAAGTAAGTGATGTTTTATTCACCCATGTGGATGGCAACGTTTCAGCTCATACAAGAGCCTTTGTCAAGCAATGAACACAATACAAAGGGGGGTATATAAAGGCCAACCCCTATGACATCACAGTGCAATCAATTAACAGTCAAATATAATAAAGTGCAAATAGTGCATGTATAATACATAAAAATGTAGATATAACAGTGTAAAATACAAATATAAATCGATAATATATATCAAATACATTATATGATGAATGCATAATCGCAAACAAAGTGCAAACAGATAAATTGATAAATCAATATATATCAGGTGTGTACCAGAGTGTATATTAGGTGGGAGGGACCGAAACGATGCTGCCAAAGGGAGGAGGAGCGATGACATACCCAGTGTCGCCATCCGTGCCATACATGTCAAACACCGCCACGTCCGGCGTTCAGGTGGATGCAGTGCGCAGGCGCCAAGTCGCGTGAGGAACAAGATGTAACTTCCTCCTATGACGTAACCGGAGTATGCGCATAGATGTAAAAAGCTATGTCGGCCATCTTAGAAGTGGTAGAAAACCTCAGATGAGATACAGCGCAAGGAAAAACCGCATCATGGACGTGATATAGTGTAGTAACTTCACATATAGCGGTGAGAATATGCGCAAGATGACAAAACACTAAAATCAAACAAAAAGAAAATAGCTAATGTTGATCAATGTGTGTGCGCATAGCCTGATAATGAACAGAATAGCGCAAAACGGAAATAATGCCGTTTATCCAATTCTGTATCCATAAGGGACAGGGAGAGGAGAGCGCATACCAAGGATGCAACTCATCTCCCAAATGCGCCATTTGAAGCAATGCACCAAGCAACAAATGCTACGGGCATGCCGCAAAAGGGCCCACAATCCCCAATGGACACACATATATCATAGGACACACAGTAGACCACACAATGCACAAAATATACAAAAGGTTTGAAAAAATGTAACCAAAGCAAAAAACAACATAAGTACTGCATGAAAACATGCAGGCAAATACGGAACACATCGGGTACGTCTCACACTCTCCAACCTGCAGCATCATTCTTGTCTGTGCAAAGAGAAAAGAGAGAATAAAAATAAGAAACTGGCTTAATAGTGTTCATAATACACTAAATACCCTCGAAAGGTAGACACATATCGCACAGATAACAATTGTGGGGCAAACCACTCCTCTAAACATATAACCCCGGGTTGTAATCCGCATTAAGCCCATTGGGTCTCAGGCTGTTAAGAGTATAGATCCAAAAGAGCTCTCTTTTTCTAAGGATCAACACCCTGTTGCCCCCACGTCTAGGCATGGGAATGTGGTCAATAGCCCAACATTTGAGATCTCTTTCGGAGTGTTGAAGCTCCGTGAAATGTTTGGCAACAGGGAGGTCCTTTCTTTTTTTGCGTATGGACAATCGATGATTGTTCAACCGCGTTCTGAGATCCGTCGACGTTTCACCCACATACAATAATTTACACGGACAAGTCAAAACATAAATTACATAGTTTGAATTGCATGTAAGGTGAAATCGAATTGGGTAAGAAACTCCAGTGGTGGGATGGACAAAGGTAGAACCCCTACCCATATATTTGCAGTCAATGCAACATAAACAGGGAAAACTACCTTTGCCATGTGTGGTTAGGGAGGTTTGAACAGATTTGGACCTAGGCCCAATGTCCGCTCTGACAAGTTGGTCACGTAAATTTCTAGATCGACAAAAAGAAAATAGGGGAGGGGATCTAAATTCTACGATCTCACTGTGACAACCACCCAGGATCCCCCAATGTCGCTTGATAATGCGATTAATGGCCTCACTTCGTTCCGTATATTTGGAGATGAAGGGTATCCGACTGACAGACCTATCCGACACCCTCCTCTCCAAAGTGCTGTTCCTATCTACACTACGGACCTTTTGTATGTGAGAATCAAGGAGCTGGGTGGGATACCCCCTATTCTGAAATTTCCTGGACATGTTGTCCAAAGCCAGGTCAACCTGTTCAGGTTCAGAAACAATGCGTTTCACTCTAAGGAACTGAGAAAAAGGCAAACACTTAAGCATACTACGGGGATGCCCACTATTAAAACAAAGAAGGGTGTTTTTATCCGTGGGCTTGGTGTATAGTCGAGTATGCAGCTTACCCTGATCATAAATGACCGTGGTATCTAAAAACTGTAGTTCAGTCTCAGAGTGGACCAAGGTGAATTGAAGGTCCCTATTGACACTATTGAGAAACAGATGAAAATCATCAAGTTGGGCAACACTACCTGTCCATATGAGGAAGATGTCGTCGATGTATCTCCACCACCGCAGCAGATGGCTGCGGTGGTGTGATACATGGACGACATCTTCCTCAAAGCACCTCATAAAGATATTTGCATACGTAGGTGCTACATTAGAGCCCATAGCCACGCCCCTTTGTTGTTGAAAAAATGTGTCCTGGAAAAGGAAGTAGTTGTGTCTTAAGATAATTTGTAGTAGATCAATAATAAACTGTCTAGCAGCCATGGAGTAAGATGAGGAACCCAACATGCGTTCGATGGCACCAATACCCAGATCATGGTCAATCGAGGTATATAACGAGGTGACATCGAAGGATGCCAGGTGGACCTCATGGAAACCAGTAAAATCAATTTTGTCCAATCTACACAGGAAATCAGTCGTATCCTGTATATACGACTCAGCCCCTGTAGCAAAGCCATGCAAGACTTTATCAAGGAAAATGGCGATGCAACTAAAGATGGAGTCTGAACCGGCCACAATAGGGCGTCCGGGTGGATCCACAAGCGACTTGTGCACTTTGGGAAGAATATACAGAACAGGTGTGACCGGATGGTCAACAGTAAGAAAAGTGCACAAGTCCTCATCAATAGTGCCAGCCAACATGGCCTCAGCCAAGCATTCCCTGATAAGTCTAGCTATACCAAATTTCGGGTCAGTCTGGAGGACCGAATAAACCTCCTTGTCATCCAGCTGACGTAGAATCTCATTGATGTATTTACTGGTGTCCATGATGACGACAGCACCACCCTTGTCCGCAGGTTTAATTGTCAAAGAAGGGTCCTGTCTAAGTTGGTCAAGTGCCTCAGCCTCTAACCTGGAAAGATTAGGATGTTTAAAAACATGATCCCTACATCTTAATTTATATGCATTTATATCAGATGTAACAGCAGTAATAAAAGCATCAACAGAGGCCTCATTGACAATGGGAGTAAAATGGCTCTTGATGGACAGATCGAGGCGTCTCAGGGAGAATTCGCTAGCCTGAGGCGCCGCGATCCGTGCCTTAGTGTTGAACCATACTTTCAACTTAATTCTGCGAAAGAATGCAGACAAATCTGAGTCCAGTTCAAACCAGTTAGGAGAAGACATAGGACAAAAAGAAAGTCCTCTATTGAGAACACTCACTTGTGCTGGGGTGAGCATCTTGCTGGATAGATTAATAACCGTCACTTCTTCTTGTTCACCAGAGATTTGCTGGTCTGAGCCCTGGTTTTGTTGATTCTGGACACAGTTGATTCTACGGTGTCTACGACCCCCTCTCCTGGTCCGACCGCGTTTTTTCTTTGCGAGTCCGCATTGTTCCCTAAAAAAGGAGTAGATGCTGTAGAGGTAGCTGGTGTGTTCCTTTTTCTCTTTCTTGGATCTTTGTAGTTGGAATTCATGGTGTCAGCCTGCCAAGTATAAACCGCATCCCTTTTGTAGTCATCGGAGTCACGATTCCATTTAGATCTTTTGCCTTCCTCCAACTCGGTTTTGGCACGTGCCACATGAGCCAATACGTTATCGCTGAACAATGCATATTCCTCAGTGGACAAAGATGTCCGTAATGTGAGGTCAATCTCAGCCGTATCATTGGCAATAGTGGATAATTCCTGTTGCAAATACTGAATATTTAGCAGGATAAAATCAAGTGAATACCGATTGGATAACATTTCAAACTTCTTGCAAAATAATGCATCGTGTGAAAATAAATTAGGTCTCAAGTTGGACCTCATGCCACGTGGAATTCTCTGCATTTTGAAATATTCACCAAGTGTGGTCATGTGTAGTCGTAGTGAAGCCGTCTTTTTAGACAGAAACTCAAATTTCTTTTTGAGCTCATGGATGGAAGGGGTGTTCAAAAAAGCAGCATCTCCCCCAATGTCACACAATATGCGATCGGTCTCCTCCTGGGAGTACATAGAGCCACATGGGAAATCAATGTCCGTCATAATGAAATGTCAACGGACAATATTCACAGTATAGGAGTAAAAAGGAAAAAAGTCCGTGCTCAGCCACCCAAGCGATATGAAAAAAGGAAAATAATGGCGGCACCGGAAGATTAACACAAGGAGGGTGCTATGTCCAGGGATGAAGCAGCTTACCCCTTCAATGGAAGATGAGAAAACGGAGCTTCAACACTCCGAAAGAGATCTCAAATGTTGGGCTATTGACCACATTCCCATGCCTAGACGTGGGGGCAACAGGGTGTTGATCCTTAGAAAAAGAGAGCTCTTTTGGATCTATACTCTTAACAGCCTGAGACCCAATGGGCTTAATGCGGATTACAACCCGGGGTTATATGTTTAGAGGAGTGGTTTGCCCCACAATTGTTATCTGTGCGATATGTGTCTACCTTTCGAGGGTATTTAGTGTATTATGAACACTATTAAGCCAGTTTCTTATTTTTATTCTCTCTTTTCTCTTTGCACAGACAAGAATGATGCTGCAGGTTGGAGAGTGTGAGACGTACCCGATGTGTTCCGTATTTGCCTGCATGTTTTCATGCAGTACTTATGTTGTTTTTTGCTTTGGTTACATTTTTTCAAACCTTTTGTATATTTTGTGCATTGTGTGGTCTATTGTGTGTCCTATGATATATGTGTGTCCATTGGGGATTGTGGGCCCTTTTGCGGCATGCCCGTAGCATTTGTTGCTTGGTGCATTGCTTCAAATGGCGCATTTGGGAGATGAGTTGCATCCTTGGTATGCGCTCTCCTCTCCCTGTCCCTTATGGATACAGAATTGGATAAACGGCATTATTTCCGTTTTGCGCTATTCTGTTCATTATCAGGCTATGCGCACACACATTGATCAACATTAGCTATTTTCTTTTTGTTTGATTTTAGTGTTTTGTCATCTTGCGCATATTCTCACCGCTATATGTGAAGTTACTACACTATATCACGTCCATGATGCGGTTTTTCCTTGCGCTGTATCTCATCTGAGGTTTTCTACCACTTCTAAGATGGCCGACATAGCTTTTTACATCTATGCGCATACTCCGGTTACGTCATAGGAGGAAGTTACATCTTGTTCCTCACGCGACTTGGCGCCTGCGCACTGCATCCACCTGAACGCCGGACGTGGCGGTGTTTGACATGTATGGCACGGATGGCGACACTGGGTATGTCATCGCTCCTCCTCCCTTTGGCAGCATCGTTTCGGTCCCTCCCACCTAATATACACTCTGGTACACACCTGATATATATTGATTTATCAATTTATCTGTTTGCACTTTGTTTGCGATTATGCATTCATCATATAATGTATTTGATATATATTATCGATTTATATTTGTATTTTACACTGTTATATCTACATTTTTATGTATTATACATGCACTATTTGCACTTTATTATATTTGGCTGTTAATTGATTGCACTGTGATGTCATAGGGGTTGGCCTTTATATACCCCCCTTTGTATTGTGTTCATTGCTTGACAAAGGCTCTTGTATGAGCTGAAACGTTGCCATCCACATGGGTGAATAAAACATCACTTACTTTTACCTGGAGTGCTGTCCGTTTTCTCATCTTCTATATATATATATATATATATATATATATATATATATATATATATATATATAGTAGTCCGATTTTTATATTCATTCATTTCTTAGGCCTCTTTCACACTTGCGTTGTTGGGATCCGGCATGCACTTCCGTTGCCGGAGGTGCCTGCCGGATCCGTAACAACGCAAGTGTACTGAAAGCATTTGAAGACGGAACCGTCTTCCAAATGCTTTCAGTGTTACTATGGCACCCAGGACGCTATTAAAGTCCTGGTTGCCATAGTAGGAGCGGGGAGCGGGGGAGCGGTATACTTACAGTCCGTGCGGCTCCCGGGGCGCTCCAGAATGACGTCAGAGCGCCCCATGCGCATGGATGACGTGATCCATGTGATCACGTGATCCATGCGCTTGGGGCGCCCTGACGTCACTCTGGAGCGCCCGGGGACCCGCACGGACGGTAAGTACACTGCTCCCCGCTCCCCGCTACACTTTACCATGGCTGCCAGGACTTTAGCGTCCCGGCAGCCATGGTAACTATTCAGAAAAAGCTAAATGTCGGATGCGGCAATGCGCCGAAACGACGTTTAGCTTAAGGCCGGATCCGGATCAATGCCTTTCAATGGGCATTGATCCCGGATCCGGCCTTGCGGCAAGTCTTCAGGATTTTTGGCCGGAGCAAAAAGCGCAGCATGCTGCGGTATTTTCTCCGGCCAAAAAACGTTCCGTACCGGAACTGAAGACATCCTGATGCATCCTGAACGGATTACTCTCCATTCAGAATGCATTAGGATAATCCTGATCAGTATTCTTCCGGCATAGAGTCCCGACGACGGAACTCTATGCCGGAAGACAATAACGCAAGTGTGAAAGAGCCCTTAGATATTTATCATTATCATTATCCCCTTTCATTTATTTTTCCCATTCACCACCTATCCAAGATACACATACGCCCGCAGGGACATTATATTTCGGTCCCTGAGCTCAACGACAGCGTGATGCTGTCAGTGGAACGCACCATGCGTTCCAAGCCTCCCTTCCAGCAGAGGCATTGGGCGTGACATAGGACGTTAGGCGTGCCACGTCGGATGCGCTCCACGTTCAGCACCTCGTCCGGCGCATGCGCACTTGCTCAGCGTGCGCTCCAGCAGTGCGTTCCACAGACCGGAAGTGGTCCCGGGATAAGCTCCGCCACCATGAACGAAACCCACATTGTATAACTGGATATACTTGCCTTAGGCTACACCATCAGTCCCACGAAAAATGTAAGTTAGCAATGACTGTATCAATGACTTTACTGCCGATGTGTGTATGACCCGGAAGTGACATCACTCCAACCCCAGGACACCATGTTGTTGTAATGTCCTGCTGACGATGTGCGGAGGTCGGCCAGGATAGCAGCACGAGTTTAGTGTTTGTTTTGGAGCCGTGCTGGATCCGCCTCTCATCAGGTGCACTGGGTGGGGTCATTAGTTTAAATAGCACACCATCCCAGTGCTCTGAGCGGATTATAGGAATCATTGTGGTCTTGGAAGCTAGGAAGGAAGGTTGTCTGTTCCAGCTCACAAAGATAAGTGTGATTTCTAGTTTGGTTGTTTTGTGTCATCTCTCCCATCCAGGTTCTGTGCGAGCAGGCTGCTCCTATTTCCTCTCTTCACCATCTTAGGGAATTTAGGGTGTTTCAGCCCAGGCACGGGGACACATCATACCTACCATAAAATGTCTGCATGTGGGCTGAGCAGTGCAGGGAAAGAGGTCAGGGATTAGCTAGGAGGTGACCCTTCCCCTGTCTCTCGCCCAGAGCCTGGTTGTGGGTTTTCTGTGAGTCTGAGTGCACGCCCGTCGTGACATTTGTTTGACCTTACACTTTAGGTATAAAATGTCTGTTTGTTATATGTAATATCATTCTGCTCCTGATGAAGGGGACTTACTCTGGGCCCCAAAACGCGTAGAGCTCTATTTTCCTGTTGTTTGGAAATAGAGGATTGTTTGCAAGAAGTACTGACTCTGGGACTGCTGCCTCATCCTAAGATTCTTGAAGCGATCCAGGATTGGGAGGATTTTTTGGTTGGGTGTCTTGAGCTTTATCCCTCAAAATTTCCTCCCAGTGAAGTGAGTGGAGACCACTAATACCTATTGATTTTATATCTTTATCTATATTTATTTTTATTGATTCTATATGGGACCAAACCTGGTATCATTAGTGTGGATCTCACTGCTACTTGATTTTATTGCACAATACCTATTCAGGAGTTGAACGTTAAGGGATTATTCCTGTTTACACTCTCCTGAATGCACCTACTGCCATCCAGCGACTAATAATTGGTCTAAATATTAGATACTTCTGGTGTCAGTATTATTGATCCGTAGGGGTCAACTATACGTACCTTCCAGATACCTTTATTGATACCTTCCTCTGCCTCGACTGGCGCCTCACACTGTGGTCCCTCTCTTTTTTTTCTCTTCATTTTATGTATGTGTTGAACCAGTTCAAACTACCGACCACATCTGGCAGCCTATCGATAATCATACCTAACTCTCTGCCTGCCTTACTTACTTCTATTTTTTCCTCCTCTGGCGCCCTGCAAATAATTATATAGACTTCTTGGATTTGTTTCCAAGCAAGTCTTGTGATTAACCCTCTACATCTTTTTCTCTCATACCTGTTTCATCTGTATTCCCCCAGCCACGCACCAGTGATGGCCATGAGCTGGTCTGGGTGCCACCCTGCTGTGAACATGGTTCCTCCTCCTCCATCTCCTCCTCCTCATCCTCCACCTCTTCATCCTCTAGAACTTTTCTCTGGCTGGACAATTGTGTACCTGCCGTTTCTGGGTGCAGGAACCCACCCTCGGAGCCACTTGTGAATGACTGGCCGGAAACCCTACGAAATGATCCCTCTTCCTCCTCCTCCTCCTCCTGTGCCACATCCTCTTCCATCATCACCCGCAGCGTTTTTTCAAGGAGGCATAGAATAGGGATAGTAATGCTAAGAATGGCGTTATCGGCACTGGCCATGTTGGTGGAGTACTCAAAACAGCGCAACAAGGAACACAGGTCTTGCATGGAGGCCCAGTCATTGGTGGTGAAGTGGTGCTGTTCCGCAGAGTGACTCACCTGTGCGTGCTGCAGCTGAAACTCCACTATAGCCTGCTGCTGCTCGCACAGTCTGGCCAGCATGTGCAAGGTGGATTTCCACCTTGTGGGCACGTCGCATATGAGGCGGTAAGCGGGAAGACCGATGTTACGCTGCAGCGCTGACAGGCGAGCAGCAGCAGGGTGAGAATGCCAAAAGCGCGCACAGACGACCCGCACTTTATGCAGCAGCTCTGACATATCGGGGTAATTTTTAAGGAATCTCTGCACCACCAAACGAGATTTTGCCCATTATCGCACACCACCAGGCCGGGCTTGAGGCTCACTGGCACCAACCACTCATCGGTCTTTTGTTCAAGGCCCATCCACAGCTCCTGCGCGGTGTGGGGTTTGTCCCCCAAACAGATAAGTTTTAAAACTGCCTGCTGTCGTTTACCCCTGGCTGTGCTGAAGTTTGTGGTGAAGGTGTTACGCTGACCGGATGAACAGCAGGTAGAGGATGAGGAAGCGGAGGAGGAAGCAATAGGAGGCAAACTGAAGCGCCCTGCAATCCTCGGTGGTGGAAGAACTAGCGCCAAACTGCTATCCCCCTCAGGTCCAGCTGCCACTGCATTTACCCAGTGTGGTGTTATGGAGATATAACGTCCCTGACCGAGCTTACTGGTCAATGTATTAATAGTGAGGTGCACCTTGCCACAGATGGCGTTGCGCAATGCACACCTGATTTTGTCCCCTACTTGGTTGTGCAGGCAAGGGATGGCACGCCTGGAAAAGTAGTGGCGGCTAGGCACAACGTACTCTGGGACATCCAACGCCATAAGGCTTTTAAAACTCTCCATCTCCACCAGACGGAATGACAGCATTTCAAAGGACAGTAATTTAGAAATGCTGCCATTCAGGGCCAGGGATCGCGGGTGGGTAGAGGGGTACTTCCTCTTTCCCTCCAGCATTTGGGAGATGGAGAGCTGAATGCTTCCGTGGGACATTGTGGAGATGCTCGGTGACACAGATGGTGGTGTTGCTGGCAGATCCTCTGTTTGCGGGGTGGCAGGTGGCACTGTCACTCCAGGAGGAGCCAGAGACCTTTCTTGGTTTTTCAGGTGTCTACTCCACTGCAGCTCGTGCTTTGCACTTAGTTGCCTGGTCATGCAGGTTGTGCTCAGGTTGAGAACGTTTACGCTTAGCTTCAGGCTCTGATTGCACAGCGTGCAAACCACTTGTGTCTTGTCGTCAGCACATTGTCTGAAGAACTGCCACGCCAGGGAACTCCTTGGAGCTGGCTTTGGTGTGCTCGGTCTTTGCTGCGGTGGGCAGTAGCAGGCATACTGTCTAGGGGACAGCCGCTCTGCTTTTGCACCCCGCTCCCTCTTCTGCTGTGCTGGTGGCTCTGTGCGATCACCGCCTCGTCCTCCAAACTAGACACGTCTTCACCCCTTCCCTCCTTGTTGTTCTGCACAGTTTTGAAAACCCGAGCAGTTGGCACCTGTGTTTCGTCATTATCCGAGATGTGCTGCGACGGTCCTGCCATGTACTCATCTTGAAACATAAGTGGTTGTGCATCGGTGCACTCAATATCTTCCACTTCTGGGGCAGGGCTAGGTGGATGGCCCTGGGAAACCCTGCTAACAGAGTCATTAAAAATCTGAAGAGACTGCTGCATGACTTGGAGCTCAGACTGCTTGGCTATTTGCAAGGGGGTAAGGTGAAAGACTGATGGACATCGACTGCAGGTGCCAACTCTGTCTCCCACCCAGTCACCTGCTGAAAGATCAATGTGAAGGAACTGGAGGCACTGTCAGCAACCCAATCTACCATTCGTAGAGCCGCATTAACCCCTTGTGACAGGGTGTCACAATGTTTGGCAGAGAAAGTGCTGGATGGTATGTACATTGCACCAAGTTTCCAGCACTTTATGTGTTAAAAGGCTCCAGGAAGGTTTGGTTTTCTTTGTTTCTAGAAGCTTCCTGGGAAAAAGAAAGCCAGTTTAGGGTCCTGGAGCCGGTCAAGGAAGAGTTGGGCGGATGCCCTGACCACCCGGAGCCAGTCCGGGTTTTACCTGCCTGGGGGGACTGCTCACACAGATGTACTAATTAAGTCAGCAGCCCTGACCCAGGAGCTCTCTCTCTGGGAGTGTGCGCAGTCTGTTTGAGAAGCTGCAAGCCTAGGAGCTCTGAGAGCGGTCGCTTGTCTGTCTAACTACTGAACTGTAAGTTGCTCTGTTTTCACCTTGAAAATGCTCTTTGTGTTTTGTGTTATGAGTTTAGCTAGGGCTGCCGAGTGAGATAGGCATGAGGCAGACGGCTATTGTTTGTTTTGGTTTTGTTTGTTATTTTGAGCAACTTGCTAAATAAATTAGCAACATTCTGACGCACATTCTACAGAGGTGTCGGTGTTCCTGTTTTCTGCCCAAACAACCCTGCAGGAGGGCGTAACAGTTCACAAATTGGTGTCGGATGTGGGTAGACGGATCACTGCCAGATATCATCCACCTAGCAACTTTAATTGCATTTCATCTTATTATCCAATACGATGGAAGACCTGGTGTTGAGGTTGGCACAAGCCTGTGCAACCCAGCAAGACGCAAATGCAGTCCAGCGAGAGACTAATGCCAGACATGAAAAGGCTTTGGCTGCCCAGCAGGAGGCGCAGCAGGAAATTGTACGTCTGTTGAGTACTCAGGTGACAGCACTAGCTGAAGTCGCGGAAAGATCCAGGCAAATGCAAGCTGAAGCTGCTCGGAAAGACAGAGAAACTCTTACAGAGGTTCTGCAGCAGCTGGCGAATACGCGTCAGGATCAATCTAGCAATAGTGGGTTGATCAAAGCAAGCCATTTTCTTCAGAAAATGACCCCACACGATGACGTGGAAGCATTTCTGAATACGTTTGAATGTACTGCAGGTCGGGAGGCGTGGCCTAAGACTCAGTGGGCGGGGTTGGTTGCTCCGTTTCTAACGGGTGACTCTCAGAAAGCGTATTTTGATTTGTCTGCCGAGGATGCCCAGGAATACGAGAAGCTAAAGCTAGAAATTCTCCGCCGTTTGGGTGTCACTCCTGCTGTGCGGGCCCAACGAGTGCACCACTGGAATTACCAACCTAATAAGTCTCCCAGATCACAGATGCATGACTTTATTTATCTGGTCCGAAAGTGGTTGCAACCTGAGATGCTGATGGCCCCCAAGATTGTTGAAAGGGTCACAATGGATTGCTTCCTGACAGCGCTGCCATATGAGTTAAGAAAATGGGTCAGTCACGCTGATCCAAAGTCCGCCAGTGAGTTAGTTGAGATGGTTGAATGCTACCTGGCGGCAGAGGGTTTTTTGGCAGGGGGGTCTGACCCCGAGAACTTGCCTGTAAAGCGGCGTCTGCCCACAGTGGCGGGGAGAGGGGCCACAACCTTAAATGCTGATGCTGGTTTGAAAACATGGGTGAAGACCAACATGGATACTAGGCTGCTGAAAGAGTCCCTACCAGGGTCCGGTGTCCAGTGCTGGAGGTGCAAAGCCCGGGGGCATGTGGCTGCTAAATGTTCTGTCATCCCAGAACCTATGGAGTGTGAAGAAGCTCGGCGCCATTCCTTCTTCGCTCATCCAGCGTGTCTGACATCTGCGCTGGCTCACATGGCACAGGTCAAAGTGGGTGGAAGGAGTGTCCAGGCCTTGCTTGATTCTGGGAGCCTCGTTACGCTTGTACATTCAGACCTGGTAGCTCCAGACCAGCTGAAAAAACAGTGCATGGGCGTTGTGTGCATACATGGTGATGCAAAAAGTTATGGTACAGCGGTGGTCCCCATTGAGACTCAGTTTGGTGTGACGTCCCATGAGGTTGGAGTACCTAAATCCCTGATGCATAGTGTCATACTTGGACGGGACTTTCTTTTGTTCTGGGACCTGTGGATGGTCGAGTTTCTACCTCGAATTTCCCTAAGTGTGGGGGATGAAACTCCGACTGGCCTGCCTGACTTTGGGGATTCC
The DNA here is from genome assembly GCF_905171765.1 of Bufo bufo. NCBI lineage: Eukaryota > Metazoa > Chordata > Amphibia > Anura > Bufonidae > Bufo > Bufo bufo. The sequence goes on from NC_053393.1 coordinate 298,188,712, forward strand.
AGTTCTGAAGTATCAGCTGGTGGACTGGCCCCAGTTAAGCCTGACCAGTTTCCCTTCTCTGTGCTAGTGGGGGAATCCGAGAGACCTCAAGAGTCTGTGGAAGAGTTACCTATGCCAAAAATAAACTGTTCTCAAGATAACTTTGGCACATCCCAACTGAGGGACCCAATGTTAGCTCATGCTTGGGAAAATATTGCTGTGGTTAATGGGGTTGCCCACAGTACGGGCTTGGAGAAGGTGTACCCTCACTTTGCTGTCAACCACGATCTTCTTTATTGTGTTGATAATATAAGTGGTGAAGTCGTAGAGCAACTAGTTGTTCCCAAATCGCATAGGAAAGTGGTACTTGACCTGGCTCATAAAAATCCCATGGGAGGACACCTGGCAGCTGAGAAAACTCAGCAACGGGTACTCCAGAGTTTTTTTTGGCCTGGAGTGTTTGCAGAAATCAAACGATTCTGTGCGTCTTGCCCAGAATGTCAGTTGACGTCCCCTGCACCTCATTACTGGGGACCCTTGGTACCGTTAACCATCATTGAGGTACTTTTTCACCGGATTGCAATGGATTTGGTGGGGCCCCTGGTGAAGTCTGCAAAGGGACACCATTACATTCTTGTGGTTTTAGACTATGCCACTAGGTATTCCGAGGTGGTTCCTCTGCGGAACACGTCAGCTAAAACAATTGCCCGGGAGCTGTTTCAAATGTTTGCTAGAACAGGCATTCCCAAAGAGATCCTGACGGATCAAGGAACACCTTTTATGTACAACGTAATGAAAGGTTTGTGTAAGCTGCTGGGTATAAAACAGTTAAGGACATCAGTCTATCACCCTCAAACTGATGGGTTGGTGGAGCGCTTCAACAAAATCCTCAAGAGAATGTTAAAAAGGGTCGTTGAGGTAGACGGGAGAGATTGGGAGTGCCTGCTCCCCTACTTGATGTTTGCTGTTCGTGAGGTGCCTCAGTCGTCTACTGGGTTTTCCCCGTTTGAGCTTTTGTATGGGCGACACCCCCGGGGGCTTTTGGATATTGCCAAGGAGTCGTGGGAAGAGGAGCCCTCTCCCCACCGCTCCGTGGTGGAACATGTTCTACAGATGCAGGACCGCATCACAGCTGTAATGCCCATAGTACAAGAGCATATGAGACATGCTCAAGAGGCCCAAAGTCGCATATACAATCGGGGAGCCAGACTCAGGGTTTTTCAGCCAGGTGACCGGGTCCTGGTTCTGGTTCCCACCACGGAAAGTGAATTCCTGGCAAAATGGCAAGGGCCCTATGAGGTTGTAGAGAAAATAGGGGATGTGAATTATAAAGTCCACCAACCCGACAAACGGAAAAAAATGCAAATCTATCATGTCAATTTAATAAAGGCCTGGAAGGAACTGTTAGTTTCTATGGCGGCTGAGCGTCTCAGTCCTACACTTCAGGGGATAGTTACTGAGGTAAAGGAATTCCTCCTTAGGAATGCTGATGTGTTTTCAGAGTGGCCAGGTTGCACTCATGTAATTAAGCATGATATTGTTACAGATCCACAAGCTCGGGTTCACTTGAAGCCATATCTCATTCCTGAAGCCAGCAGACAGACAGTAGCCGCTGAGATCCAGAGAATGTTGGAGCTTGGTGATATTGAACCATCCTATAGTGATTGGAGTAGCCCTGTGGTGTTGGTACCAAAACCGGATGGGTCCTTGCGGTTTTGCAACGACTTTCGCAAATTAAACGAGATCTCAAAGTTTGATGCTTATCCCATGCCACGGGTGGATGAGTTGATAGAAAGGTTAGGTCCAGCCAGGTACATTACCACCCTGGATCTAACCAGAGGTTATTGGCAGATTCCACTTACTTCAACGGCTAGGGAAAAGACAGTGTTTACTTTTCCACAGGGCCTGTTCCAGTATGTGAGAATGCCATTTGGGCTTCATGGGGCCCCTGCCACCTTACAGAGGTTGATAGATGAGGTCATCAGGCCACACCGTCACTTTGCGTTGGCCTACCTTGACGACGTGGTGATCTTCAGCTCGGATTGGGAAAGTCATATTCCCAAGGTCCAAGCGGTGGTAAACTCAATTTGGCAGGCTGGTCTGACGGCCAATCCCAAGAAATGTGCCCTGGGCCTTGAAGAGGCACGATACCTAGAGTACATTATTGCTAAAGGCCTCATCAAGCCTCTGGTAATACCCTACCATGCCCAGAAACGTCCTCACCTGTTTTTTTGTGCAAGGTTGAGGCCACTCCTTAATTGCCTGTACCTTTTGAGCCTGAGGTTTATTCCAGATTTTGCCACCATAGCTGCTCCACTTAAAGACCTAATCAAAGGCAAAAGTTCAGGGGGAATTTCTTGGAACAAAATGCTGAATTTGCGTTCTGTAAACTCAAGGAGGTGTTATGCAGTAGGCCAGTTTTGATCGCTACTGATTAAAAAAAAAAGTTTGTTGTTCAAACAGATGCTTTCAATGTGGGCCTAGGGGCCGTGTTGTCATAGTTGGTGCATGTAGAAGAACACCCAGTGATATATTTCAGTAGGAAGCTAACCCCGGCTGAGAAAAACTATAGTATTGTGGAGCGCGAGTGTTTGGCAATCAAATGGGCTTTGGAGACTCTGCAATACTATCTGCTCGGCAGTCGATTTCAGTTAGTGACAGATCACTCCATCTTACCTGGATGTCACGGGCCAAAGATCATAATGCAAGGGTGACTCGCTGGTTCCTGTCATTACAGGACTATAATTTCTCAGTGGAGCACAGAGCAGGAAAGCTGCAGGCCAATGCTGATGCTCTTTCCCGAACTCATTGCATGTTCTCGGAAAGTGTCCGTACCCATGGGTTCGAACAGAGGGAGGGGGTCTGTGACAGGGTGTCACAATGTTTGGCAGAGAAAGTGCTGGATGGTGTGTACATTGCACCAAGTTTCCGGCACTTCATGTGTTAAAAGGCTCCAGGAAGGTTTGGTTTTCTTTGTTTCTAGAAGCTTCCTGGGAAAAAGAAAGCCAGTTTAGGGTCCTGGAGCCGATCAGGGAAGAGTTGGGCGGGTTCCCTGACCACCCAGAGCCAGTCCGGGATATACCTGCCTGGGGGGACTGCTCACACAGATGTACTAATTAAGTCAGCAGCCCTGGCTCAGGAGCTCTCTCTCCCTCTGGGAGTGTGCGCAGTCTGTTTGAGAAGCTGCAAGCCTAGGAGCTCTGAAAGCGGTCGCTTCCCTTACGTCCTACCAGCAGCACAGATGGGGTTAACTGCCCTTGTGGACTGGTAGGACCGGCGGAATTTTTAATGAGCCCAAGAACCAATAAACGATCTTCAGCTCCCTGAAAGGGAGGAGATCGCCCCCCAGCCCACCGTGTTTTTTTCTGTCCTTTGAACAGGTGGACTGGCGTGTCACTCCCCCTTCAGGGAGCTGAAGAGTGCTGAGGGGCTCTTGTTTTTATCTAAAGAAATGGCCCCTTTTGTTGCCTTTTTTGCCTTTATTTTAAGCTTAATTGAGGCTATATTTTAAACAGGGTACCGTCGGGGGGGGGGGGGGGGGGGGGTGGCTTCCATCCCCTCTTCTTTCGCCTGGTTTTCGGCGACTCAGCGGTGCCCCGTTTTACTCTCGCCGAATTTGTGCGGCGCCGTGGGTGCCGCCATCTTCCGGAAGTGACGCGCAGGTGCACAACGTCACTTCCGGTTTTTCGTATCTCCGATGTGGTGGGTTTTTCTTCTCACCGCTCGGTTGTTTTCCTCCTAGGACATCCTGAACGGTCAGGGTAGTTTAGGGGGACGTATAGGTTTAAACTGAGCCTAGAATAAGGCTCCATTACATCTCTGGGCTTTGTTCCCTCGAGGTCCCGCCCAAGGGGCGGGGCTTCCCCTTTTTAAACGCTCAGAGCCGGTCATTCAGTCTCTGGTTGCATCACTTTCACAAGCTAGCTCCAGAGTTCCCTGTGCTTGGATATATTGTTAGATATATTGCTTTGCTTTGGGTATTTTCTTCTAGCTCTATTTGCTTCAAGTGCTGGTGGGCGCCCATATGGTCTCTCTTTCACCTCCCCAGGTGTTTGTAGGTGTTATGACCTGTCTTTTTTTTTTTTTCTGTTACAGTGATGGCTTCCCCTAGGGATTCTGATCAACAGCGGAAGTCCGGGGCCAAAAGAACTTGGCCTGTTACGACTGTAACACACCCTTGGACGACAACTGCCCTTACTCAAGGTGTGAAAGTTGTCGCACACAGGCATCCACGGAACCCACGATGCAGGAGATGTTCCAGTGGACGAAAACCTACGTGGATGATTCCATAAAGGGAGTTGTGCGCCTTCTTAATGAGAGGCTACCAGGATCCTCCCAGACCCCCATGGAAGTGGCTGCACCAGTCGAGAGACCCACCCCCTGTTCGGTGGGGTCATCTTCTGAGGAAGAAGAACTAACTTCTTGTTTTTTTCCTCCAGAGAAAACACAGAAGTTGCTGAAGTCCATCAGGTCGGGGGACCATGATGTTGACATGGGGGAGTCCTCCGATCCCGCCGGACGGACACAGCGTGTCTTTAGAGCGGATGAGACCCTTCTCTCTGTGATGCGCACAGAGTGGAAAAAGCCTGAAAAAGGTCCAGTCCTCACCAGGAAGTTCAAGCTGATGTACCCAATGGCTAAACCCTTGGTGGAATCGTGGGGTTCCGTTTCCAAGGTGGACATGGCAATAGCCAAGTTGTCCAGGCGCACTCTGGTCCCTGCAGACGATGGGTCTAGTCTGCAGGACCCTCTAGACCGGAGGGCAGAGTGCACCCTTAGAAGGGGTTACGCGGCTGCCGCTGCCTCCGCATCGACATCTATTGCGGCCACTGAAGTAGCCTCCTTCCTACGCTCCAAACTGAATCAGATCCAGACAGACGTGGACCAGAGCGTTTCCAGAGACGACATCTTGACCGCCTTCAAGTCAGTCAATCTGGCTATGGATTTTTTGTGTGATTCCACCCAGATGCAATTGAAACTGGCAGCCAAAACAATGGCTCTGGTTTCAGCTGCCCGCAGACCACTATGGCTGAAGCCGTGGAATGCGGACAACGCATCCAAATTTAATTTATGTGGGCTCCCCTTCGAGCCGGATAGGCTGTTCGGGTCCGAATTGGACAAGATTATGGAGGGACTCTCCGACAAGAAAGGGAAGAGTCTCCCCCAGCAGCCCTTTCGGGGACGCCCCAGACAGGATCAAAAAGGCGGAGGCCGTTCAGGGCAGCAGACTAGGCGCAGAGATTGGGGGGGGGGGGGCGTCTCGTAGATCCTCAAGACACCCCCGCAAACCCACCAAGGAGGCGAAACCCTCCTGACTATGGGCCTCCCCAAGGCTCTTGGTTAAGCCCTGCTGCCCCTGCAGTATCTCCTCTAGATTTTCCCGTACCCCTCCCCCAGATTCCCGTGTTCAGGGTATAGTTTCTGCCGGTTACCGGGTAGATCTCATCTCCCCCCCCCCTCCCAGAGAGATTCATCGCCACGCGAAATTTCGGGTCTGCCAAACAAAAGATCCTAGAGTCTTACATTCAGGACTATATCTCCAAGGGAGCTCTGGAGGAGGTGCCGGCAGGGGAGAGAGGCCTAGGGATTTATTCTCCAGTGTTTCCGGTTCCCAAGAAGACGGGAGATCTCCGGATGATCGTCGACTTGAGATTCCTCAATCGATTTTTAAGGAAAACCAGGTTTCGGATGAAAACCATAAAGGTCAGTCAGCCATATCCTCAACCCCGGGGACGTCATGGCTACTCTGGACCTCAAGGATGCTTACCTTCACATCCCGATCCATTCTGCCTCCCGGAAGTTCCTCAGGATGGCGGTCCAAATTTCAGGGGTTCGCAGGCACTTTCAGTTCGCCGCGCTTCCCTTTGGAATCTCTTCTGCCCCTCTTATCTTCACCAAGGTGGTGGTGTCGGTGGTGGCAGCTTTGAGACTTCAAGGACTGACTATTATTCCTTATCTGGACGATTGGCTTTTCATAGCCTCTTCAGTTCCTATCCTTACCCACCATCTTCAGATCGCAATCTCCTTTCTCCTCCGCCTGGGCTGGATTATCAACTGGCAGAAGTCGAATGTGAGCCCATCGACTTCAATCCATTATTTAGGATTCGTGGTCGACTCTGTGGAGATGTCCCTCCAGTTGACTCTAGAAAGGAGAGCGCGGATTCAGGACCTGGCAAGGGTCCTTTATGTCCCTCGTCGAGTCTCCATCCGGACTCTCATGAAGATGCTGGGGCTCATGTCAGCGGCTGCGGACGCAGTCCCTTGGGCGCTATGGCACCTCCGTCCCCTTCAGTCGGAGGTCTTACACTTATGGAACGGCAGCCCTGCGGGGCTAGATTCCCTGTGCTCCCTGTCCGGTCTATCCCGGAATTCCCTCAGATGGTGGTTCCAGCTACCAGCAGGGAAGTCTATGACCCAACCAGTATGGCTCATATTGACTACAGACGCGTCCCTTGTAGGCTGGGGCGCTCACCTGGACGGATCCCCAGTACAGGGATCTTGGTCTCCTCTGGAGCGGCGTCTCTCTTCCAATCTTCGCGAGATGCGAGCTATCCGGATAGCCCTCCTTCACTTCGCCCCTCAGATCCGGGGCAAAGCAGTGAAAGTCCAGTCAGACAATATGACTGTGGTTCTCTATATAAACAAGCAGGGAGGCACAAGATCATTGCCCCTTCTATCAGAGATCGGGGTAATTCTTCGGTGGGCAGAGACAAACCTTTCCCATCTATCTGCCACTCATATTCGAGGCTCCCTCAATATGATAGCGGACCGCTTAAGTCGAGGATTACCGACCATGGAGTGGTCTCTGCATCCGGAGATCTTCAGGCAGTTAGTTCACAGATGGGGTATGCCAGAGGTGGATCTCATGGCGACCAGGTTCAACGCCAAGGTGCTGAGGTTCTGTTCCCTGTACAGGGAAGACAACCCCCTGGCGATAGATGCACTGTCGATACCGTGGAGGTTCAGGCTGGCTTACATCTTCCCTCCGTTTTCCATGATACCGAGGGTATTGACAAAAATCCGTCAGGATCAGGCCTCGGTAATAGCCATCATACCGTTCTGGCCCAGGAGATCCTGGTTTACCCAGCTCATTCAGATGAGTCGGGGACAATACTGGAGACTCCCCCCGGAGCAGACCCTGGTGTCGTGGGACACTCACCTCTGCCCAGATCTGCACAGGTTCAACCTGACAGCCTGGAGGTTGATCAGTCCCTTCTCAACATAGAAGGGCTTTCCGAGTCGGTCCTGAGAACTTTGTCGCATTCCAGAGCAGAGTCTACGAAGAAGGCTGTGGCTAAACCAACCTCGCCACTGGGTTTTGGAGAGGCCTGTTTATCAGCCTCTTGCCTCAGGATTATGGCCCATACTAACTTTTAAACCCCTGAACCTATTCAAGTGAATTTTGGATAGGTTTGTCCCCAAGTTATACTGTTTAAATTGATGTAAGTTATATGTATGGCCAATGTAAACTCACAAAGTTGTAACAATTTATAATAAGTGTAACTTGTCAGCTTGGGAGGAAAATGCTGGGTGTGTTTCTATTGTGCCATTGTCCCATTGTGTGTTTAAAGGGTGATGTCTGTCCTGTTGTCTGCACATTTGTATTGGTGATTTCTCTTTGTCTTGAGAGATAATTGGATTACGCCTCGGGTGTCTCCAGGGCAGAGAGGACGAAACCATGATGCATTGTGGGGATGTATTGTCTCTGTGTATCCTACAGTGCTGCATATCTGTCCTATGTCACAAGTCTTCATTCTGGTCCCCTAGGGGCATGTACACCAGATGGGCTTGGTTGTTTTATACCTCCCTGTGGGCGGACCTGTAATTGCAACAACTGTAATAAAAACCAGGCTGGGTGTGCCAGCACCTCAGACCACTGCTTGACCCTCAACACGGAGCCTTGTCTCGTTATTGGGGGGATCCGCTGTATGCTGTTAGAGACTGATTGCCATGAGTGTTAGCTGATTCCTGTTCGTCTGCTAGCAGCTATTCGTGAGGTTCCAGTTTGGAGTGCTATTTTGTATCCAGTTCGGGAGTTGGTGTTCTGCAGTAGCTGTGCCTGTCTCTCAGAAAGGGGCACATCGCCTAAACGGATTTTAACCCCTTGTCTGCTGAAACGGTCCGTTACAAAGGCCTACTCCAGGATCATGAGAATCTTTGTGTCATGGTGTGATTCCAAACAGGTGGCGTCTGCAGATCCGCCCCTTCCTGCGATATTACAATTCCTTCAGGATGGACTAGATAAAGGTCTCTCTCCAGCTACTTTGAGAGTACAGATATGTGCCATCTCGGCCTGCCTTAACAGGCCACATTCTCGGGACCCACTCATCAAACGCTTCCTGAAGGGAGCTGAAAGACTAAAGCCTACTATACTGAAACCTATTCCCCAGTGGGATCTTTCAGTAGTGCTCAGGGGGCTAGCATCTCCCCCCTTCGAGCCATTGGAGGAGGTGGAATTCAGATTTTTGACCTTAAAGATGTTTTTTCTTCTGGCTGTAGCTTCAGCCAAAAGGATCTCTGAATTGCAGTTTTTTTCTGCAATTCACCCTTACATCATCTTCTTGCAGGACAGAGTACTCCTGAAGTTTTTACCCTACTTCAGGCCTAAGGTTCCAACCTTGCAAAATATTAACCAGGTAATCTCTTTACCAGTTTTGTTTTCAGCCTCCTCCTCTGATACTCCAGCTAGAGACCCGCTGGATATTTTAAGGTGCCTCCAGGTCTATGTGGATAGATCCAGAGAGTTCAGGATAGATGAGAATCTCCTCATCCTGTTTGCCGGTAAGTCTAAAGGCCGTAAAGCGTCTAAAGCTACCATTAGTCGCTGGATCAAGGAAGCCATTAGGGAGGCTTTTGTCTCCCAATCTCTAGATCCTCCGGAGTTTGTGAGGGCCCATTCTACTAGGGCTGTCTCCACCTCTGTTGCGGAGAGAAGACTTCTCCCCTTAGAGTTGATCTGTAAGGCGGCTTCCTGGAGTTCTGAGTCAACCTTCATCTCCCATTATAGGATAGATGCTAGGATGGCAGAGTTTTCGGCTTTTGGGCAGACAGTTCTTAGTTCTGCCAGGCATGAGGACCCTCCCTAGGGGATTCTTCTTGCTATCTCCCCATCTGTGCTGCTGGTAGGATGTAAGGGAATCGTTAATTTCTAACGATAATTTGTTTTCCCTTAGTCCTAACAGCAGCACACAAATATCCCACCCTAGGTACATTATGCTTGTTAAAAACACGGTGGGCTGTGGGGCGATCTCCTCCTTTTCAGGGAGCTGAAGATCGTTTATTGGTTCTTGGGCTCATTAAAAATTCCGCCGGTCCTACCAGTCCACAGGGGCAGTTAACCCCATCTGTGCTGCTGTTAGGACCAAGGGTAAACAAATTATCGTTAGAAATGAACGATTTTCTGTCTAACTACTGAACTGTAAGATGCTCTGTTTTCCCCTTGAAAATGCTCTTTGTGTTTTGTGTTATGAGTTTAGCTAGTGCTGCCGAGTAAGATAGGCAGGAGCCAGAAGGCTATTGTTTGTTTTGGTTTTGTTTGTTATTTTGAGCAACTTGCAAAATAAACTAGCAACATTCTGACGCACAAGCTACAGAGGTGTCGGTGTTCCTGTTTTCTGCCCAAACAACCCAGCAGGAGGGCGTAACAGTTCACACCCTTTACACATTATGAAGTACAGGTACGTCATTGCGTGACAGGGGATGTATGGAGCGGGCCTCTGCACGATCTGCCGGCTATATGATACAGCCAGCATCCTGCCGCACTAACAGGAAGCGCCGATTGCGCCGCCCCTGCCATTAAAACCCTCAGGTGCCGCAATCAAGACTGATCGCGACACCTGTGACGTGATGCGTCTCCATCTTCCTTCCAATCAGAGCCCCCGCAGTGAAATTGCCGGGCTCCGATCGGTTGCCATGGCAGCCTGGACGCTGCTTAAGCGATCCAGGCCTGCCATGGCTTTCTCTATACTGAGCTATGCACGAGGCATAGCGCAGAATGGAGTGTGTAAAAATCCTATTCACCGTAATAGATCTCTATTATGGTGAATAGGAGAAGGGATCAAAAGATACCATGTACGAGGCCCCTATGGGGGCTAATTGCTGTAAAAAAAAAAAAGTTAAATAAAGTTTAAAAAAACACCACTATATTAAAAGTTTGAATCACCACCCTTTCCCAATTTTACATATATAGAACTAAATAAACAATAAAAAATAAAACATATTAAGTATCGCCGCGTCCGAAAATGTCTGAACTAATAAAATATTTTTTAAAAAATCTTGTGTGGTGAACGCAGTAACCGAAGAAAAAATTAAAAACACGCGATTTGCAATTTTTTTGGGTCATTTTGTCCCAAAAAACATTTGAATAACGGTAATCTAAACATTGTATGTACTACAAAAATGGCATCAATAAAAAGTACAGTTCGTTACACAAAAAAAAAATCCCTTATAAAGCTCGGTAGACCGCAATATTAAAAAGTTATGGCTGTCAGAATATAGTGATGCAAAGAAAATTTAGATTTTTCTGAAGATTATTTTTTTTTTAAGTAGTAAAACAAAAAGAAAATGTTCAAGTTTGGTATTGCCGCATTCGTATTGAGACGTAGAATAAGAATGACAGGTCATTTTTAGTGCATAGTCAATGCTGTGATGTCAAAACCCCAAAAACCTTGGTGGAATTTTGTATTTATTTCAATTTTGCCACACAAATATTATTTTTTTTTCCTTTTTATTAATACAAAACATTGTAAATTAAATGGTGGCATTAAAAAAATGCATCTTGTCCCACAAAAATTAAGCCCTCATATAGCTATGTGAACAGAAAAATAAAAAAAGTTATGGCTTTTGGAACATGAGGAGGACAAAACAAAAATGTAAAAATGAAAATAGGCCTGGTCTTGAAAGGGTTAAGTCCGACTAAATACCGCTGTAGGTTCTGTCACCTACTTGCACCTGAGGAAGGTGTTTCAATTGGCATATGTGGTGCCAATATTCAAAAAGGGGCCAAAAACAGAGCCTGGAAACTATAGGCCGGTAAGTTTAACATCTGTTGTGGGTAAACTGTTTGAAGGTTTTCTGAGAGATGCTATATTAGAGCATCTCAACGGAAATAAGCAAATAACGCCATATCAGCATGGCTTCGTGAGGGATCGGTCATGTCAAACTAATTTAATCAGTTTCTATGAGGAGGTAAGTTCTAGACTTGACAGCGGCGAATCAATGGATGTCGTATATCTGGACTTCTCCAAAGCATTTGACACTGTACCGCATAAAAGGTTAGTATATAAAATGAGAATGCTCGGACTGGGAGAAAACATCTGTATGTGGGTAAGTAACTGGCTGAGTGATAGAAAACAGAGGGTGGTTATTAACGGTACACATTCAGATTGGGTCACTGTCACTAGTGGGGTACCTCAGGGGTCAGTATTGGGCCCTATTCTCTTCAATATATTTATTAATGATCTTGTAGAAGGCTTGCATAGTAAAGTATCAATTTTCGCAGATGACACTAAACTGTGTAAAGTAATTTACACTGAAGAGGACAGTATACTACTACAGAGGGATCTGGATAGATTGGAGGCTTGGGCAGATAAGTGGCAGATGAGGTTTAACACTGATAAATGTAAGGTTATGCACATGGGAAGGAAAAATGCAAGTCACCCGTACATACTAAATGGTAAAACACTCGGTAACACTGACATGGAAAAGGATCTAGGAATTTTAATAAACAGCAAACTAAACAGCAAAAACCAGTGTCAGGCAGCTGCTGCCAAGGCCAACAAGATAATGGGTTGCATCAAAAGGGGCATAGATTCCCGTGATATGAACATAGTCCTACCACTTTACAAATCGCTAGTCAGACCACACATGGAGTACTGTGTACAGTTCTGGGCTCCTGTAAACAAGGCAGACATAGCAGAGCTAGAGAGGGTTCAGAGGAGGGCAACTAAAGTAATAACTGGAATGGGGCAACTACAGTACCCTGAAAGATTATCAAAATTAGGGTTATTCACTTTAGAAAAAAGACGAGTGAGGGGAGATCTAATTAATATGTATAAATATATCAGGGGTCAGTACAGAGATCTATCCCATCAGCTATTTATCCCCAGGACTGTGACTGTGACGAGGGGACATCCTCTGCGTCTGGAGGAAAGAAGGTTTGTACACAAACATAGAAGAGGATTCTTTACGGTAAGAGCAGTGAGACTATGGAACTCTCTGCCTGAGGAGGTGGTGATGGTGAGTGCAATAAATGAATTCAAGAGGGGCCTGGATGTGTTTCTAGAGCTTAATAATATTACAGGCTATAGCTACTAGAGAGGGGTCGTTGATCCAGGGAGTTATTCTGATTGGAGTCGGGAAGAAATTTTTTATTCCCCTAAAGTGGAGAAAATTGGCTTCTACCTCACAGGGTTTTTTGCCTTCCTCTGGATCAACTTGCAGGATAACAGGCCGAACTGGATGGACAAATGTCTTTTTTCGGCCTTATGTACTATGTTACTATGTTACTAATTGTGCGTGTAGCTGGCACAGATCGACTACGTCACACTTGAATTTCAGGCTACTTTCACACTAGCGTTCGGAGCGGATCCGTCTGATGTTTCATCAGACGGATCCGCTCCGATAATGCAGACGTTCGCATCCGTTCAGAACAGATGCGTCTGCATTAAAACTTAGAAAATTTTCTAAGTGTGAAAGTTGTCTGAGCGGATCCGTTCAGACTTTACATTGTAAGTCAATGGGGAACGGATCCGCTTGAAGATTGAGCCATATGGTGTCATCTTCAAGCGGATCCGCCCCCATTGACTTACATTGTAAGTCTGGACGGATCCGCTCGCCTCCGCACGGCCAGGCGGACACCCGAACGCTGCAAGCAGCGTTCAGGTGTCCGCTCACTGAGCGGAGCGGAGGCTGAACGCTGGCAGGCGGATGTATTCTCAGTGGATCCGCCTCCACTGAGAATGCATTGGGGCCAGACGGATGCGTTCGGGGCCGCTCGTGAGCCCCTTCAAACGGTGTGCACGAGCGGACACCCGAACGCTAGTGTGAAAGTAGCCTCACGCGTACAGATGCAGCAAGGGCTGTAAAATTTAGTATTTTGCCCAAAAAGGCCGTTTTTTAAAACCCTGAAAATTATAGCTGTATTTCTAGCTTAAATTTCACACTGACTAATGCTGCAAAGGCACCAGATGTAGGATATTGCCAAAAATGGGTGTTTTTTTTTAAACAAAGATTATTATTGCAGGTATTTCAAGCTTGGATTTCAATGTCACAAAAGCACATATGCAGTGCTGGTGCATAGGGATGAGCGAGCACGAACTGTATAGTTCGGTTCGTACCGAATTTTGGGGTGTCCGTGACACGGACCCGAACCCGAACATTTTCGTAAAAGTTCGGTGTTCGGCGCTTTCTTGGCGCTTTTTAAAAGGCTGCAAAGCAGCCAATCAAAAAGCGTCATACTACTTGCCCCAAGAGACCATCACAGCCATGCCTACTATTGGCATGGCTGTGATTGGCCAGTGCAGCATGTGACCCAGCCTCTATATAAGCTTGGGTCACGCAGCGCTGCACGTCACTCTGCTGATAAAAGCGTAGGGAGAGGTTGCAGCTGCGACGTTAAGCAGATTAACTCCTCCAAAAGACTTCATTCAGTGATCGATCTACAGCTGTGGATCATTGAACTGCTGATATTCAATTGCTCACTGTTTTTAGGCTGCCCAGAGCGTTTTTCAGTTACTTTTTTCTGGGGTGATCGGCGGCCATTCTGTGGCTTGTGGTGCGCCAGCACAAGCTACCACCAAGTACATTTAACCATCAATAGTGTGGTTATTTTTTGCTATATCCTACATCAGGGTCAAGCTTTCATCAAGTGCATTTAACCATCAATAGTGTGGTTATTTTTTGGCCATATACTACATCAGGGGCAAGCTGACCTTGTGTCACCCAAGTGCATTTAACCATCAATAGTGTGGTTATTTTTTGCTATATCCTACATTAGGGTCAAGCTTTCATCAAGTGCATTTAACCATCAATAGTGTGGTTATTTTTTGGCCATATACTACATCAGGGGCAAGTTGAGCCTGTCACCCAGCGCCTAAAAAATAGGCCTCACATTTATATTCATCCAAATCTGTACTGTTTTAGCTGGTCAAGTTATTTTTTGTGACCGTCAAAGCACAGTTTTTGTTCTGGGTTGAAAAACAATTCCCAAATTTGCAATTCTCAAAATTAGTGGTTTCTGCTGTATCAGGCCTACTATTAGATTCAAGGTGCTGATAGGGTCATTCTCAAAAACTTAACACACGCTACAGTGCAGATCCAAGTCTAATTCTGTGATTAAACGTATACCTGTCACCCAGTGCCTAAAAAATAGGCCTCACATTTATATTCAGCTAAATCTGTCATTACTGGTGTGCCTGTATTAGTGTAATACGGTACCTAAATAGATAGCCAGATAGTGTTAGGTGTCTGCAAAAAAAGGCCTGAATTTTAATTCAATACATTGGCCCGAATAATATTTTTCTTATTGTGGTGAACGGTAACAATGAGGAAAACATCTAGTAAGGGACGCGGACATGGTCGTGGTGGTGTTAGTGGACCCTCTGGTGCTGGGAGAGGACGTGGCCGTTCTGCCACAGCCACACGTCCTAGTGTACCAACTACCTCAGGTCCCAGTAGCCGCCAGAATTTACAGGGATATTTGGTGGGGCCCAATGCCGTTCTAAGGATGGTAAGGCCTGAGCAGGTACAGGCATTAGTCAATTGGGTAGCCGACAGTGCATCCAGCACGTTCACATTATCTCCCACCCAGTCTTCTGCAGAAAGCGCACAGATGGCGCATGAAAACCAAGCCCATCAGTCTGTCACATCACCCCCATGCATATCAGGGAAACTGTCTGAGCCTCAAGTTATGCAGCAGTCTCTTATGCTGTTTGAAGACTCTGCTGCCAGGGTTTCCCAAGGGCATCCACCTAGCCCTTCCCCAGGGGTGGAAGAGAGAGAATGCACTAACTCACAACCACTTATGTTTCCTGATGATGAGGACATGGGAATACCACCTCAACACGTCTCTGATGATGACGAAACACAGGTGCCAACTGCTGCGTCTTTCAGCAGTGTGCAGACTGAACAGGAGGTCAGGGATCAAGACTGGGTGGAAGACGATGCAGGGGACGATGAGGTCCTAGACCCCACATGGAATGAAGGTCGTGCCACTGACTTTCACAGTTCAGAGGAAGAGGCAGTGGTGAGACCGAGCCAACAGCGTAGCAAAAGAGGGAGCAGTGGGCAAAAGCATTACACCCGCCGCCAAGAGACTCCGCCTGCTACTGACCGCCGCCATCTGGCAGCTTCAAGGAGTTACCTGGCATGGCACTTCTTCAAACAATGTGCTGACGACAAGACCCGAGTGGTTTGCACGCTGTGCCATCAGAGCCTGAAGCGAGGCATTAGCGTTCTTAACCTTAACACAACCTGCATGACCAGGCACCTGCATGCAAAGCATGAACTGCAGTGGAGTAAACACCTTAAAAACAAGGAAGTCACTCAGGCTCCCCCTGCTACCTCTTCTGCTGCCGCCGCCTCGGCCTCTTCCTCCGCCTCTGGAGGAACGTTGGCACCTGCTGCCCAGCAAACATGGGATGTACCACCAACACCACCACCTGCGTCACCAAGCATCTCAACCATGTCACACGGCAGCGTTCAGCTCTCCATCTCACAAACATTTGAGAGAAAGCGTAAATTCCCACCTAGCCACCCTCGATCCCTGGCCCTGAATGCCAGCATTTCTAAACTACTGGCCTATGAAATGCTGTAATTTAGGCGGGTGGACACAGACAGCTTCAAACAGCTCATGTCGCTTGCTGTCCCACAGTATGTTGTTCCCAGCCGGCACTACTTCTCCAAGAGAGCCGTGCCTTCCCTGCACAACCAAGTATCCGATAAAATCAAGTGTGCACTGCGCAACGCCATCTGTGGCAAGGTCCACCTAACCACAGATACGTGGACCAGTAAGCACGGCCAGGGACGCTATATCTCCCTAACTGCACACTGGATAAATGTAGTGGCGGCTGGGCCCCAGGCGGAGAGCTGTTTGGCGCACGTCCTTCCGCCGCAAAGGATCGCAGGGCAACATTATTTGCCTCCTGTCTCCTCTTCCTCCTACTCAGCTTCTTCCACCTGCTCATCCAGTCAGCCACACACCTTCACCACCAACTTCAGCACAGCCCGGGGTAAACGTCAGCAGGCCGTTCTGAAACTCATATGTTTGGGGGACAGGCCCCACACCGCACAGGAGTTATGGGGGGTATAGAACAACAGACCGACGAGTGGTTGCTGCCGGTGAGCCTCAAGCCCGGCCTGGTGGTGTGCGATAATGGGCAAAATCTCGTTGCAGCTCTGGGACTAGCCGGTTTGACGCACATCCCTTGCCTGGCGCATGTGCTGAATTTGGTGGTGCAGAAGTTCATTCACAACTACCCCGACATGTCAGAGCTGTTGCATAAAGTGCGGGCCGTCAGGCGAGCAGCGGCAGGATGTGAACGCCGGAAGCGCGAACAGTCTGCGCTACAGCGTAACTTCGGCCTTCCCGCTCACCGCCTCATATGCGACGTGCCCCCCAGGTGGAACTCCACCTTGCACATGCTGGACAGACTGTGCGAGCAGCAGCAGGCCATTAGTGGAGTTTCAGCTGCAGCACGCACGGGTCAGTCGCACTGCGGAACAGCACCACTTCACCACCAATGACTGGGCCTCCATGCGAGACCTGTGTGCCCTGTTGTGCTGTTTCGAGTACTCCACCAACATGGCCAGTGGCAATGACGCCGTTATCAGCGTTACAATACCACTTCTTTGTCTCCTTGAGAAAACACTTAGGGCGATGATGGAAGAGGAGGTGGCCCAGGAAGAGGGGTCATTTTTAGCACTTTCAGGCCAGTCTCTTCGAAGTGACTCAGAGGGAGGTTTTTTGCAACAGCAGAGGCCAGGTACAAATGTGGCCAGACAGGGCCAACTACTGGAGGACGAGGAGGACGAGGATGAGGAGGAGGTGGAGGAGGATGAGGATGAGGATGAAGCAGGTTCACAGCGGGCTGGCACCCAACGCAGCTCGGGCCCTTCACTGGTGCGTGGCTGGGGGGAAACGCAGGACGATGACAATACGCCTCCCACAGAGGACAGCTTGTCCTTACCTCTGGGCAGCCTGGCACACATGAGCGACTACATGCTGCAGTGCCTGCGCAGCGACAGCAGAGTTGCCCACATTTTAACGTGTGCGGACTACTGGGTTGCCACCCTGCTGGATCCACGGTACAAAGACAATGTGCCCACCTTACTTCATGCACTGGAGCGTGATAGTAAGATGCGCGAGTACAAGCACACGTTGGTAGACGCGCTACTGAGAGCATTCCCAAATGTCACAGGGGAACAAGTGGAAGCCCAAGGCGAAGGCAGAGGAGGAGCAAGAGGTCGCCAACGCAGCTGTGTCACGGCCAGCTCCTCTGAGGGCAGGGTTAGCATGGCAGAGATGTGGAAAAGTTTTGACACCACGCCACAGCTAACTGCACCACCACCTGATACGGAACGTGTTAGCAGGAGGCAACATTTCAATAACATGGTGGAACAGTACCTGTGCACACCCCTCCACGTACTGACTGATGGTTCGGCCCCATTCAACTTCTGGGTCTCCAAATTGTCCATGTGGCCAGAGCTAGCCTTTTATGCCTTGGAGGTGCTGGCCTGCCTGTCTACAGCCAATGTGGACAAGCTGACGTTCATAAAAATGAACCAGGCATGGATCCCACAGGACCTGTCCATCCCTTGTGCAGATTAGACATTAACTACCTCCCCTTAACAATATATTATTGTACTCCAGGGCACTTCCTCATTCAATCCTATTTTTATTTTCATTTTACCATTATATTGCGGGGCAACCCAAAGTTGAATGAACCTCTCCTCTGTCTGGGTGCCGGGGCCTAAAAATATCTGACAGTGGCCTGTTCCAGTGGTGGGTGACATGAAGCCTGATTCTCTGCTATGACATGAAGACTGATTCTCTGCTGACATGAAGCCTGAATCTCTGTTATGGGACCTCTCTCCTCTGTCTGGGTGCCGGGGCCTAAAAATATCTGACAGTGGCCTGTTCCAGTGGTGGGTGACGTGAAGCCTGATTCTCTGCTATGACATGAAGACTGATTCTTTGCTGACATGAAGCCAGATTCTCTGTTACGGGACCTCTCTCCTCTGCCTGGGTCTAAATATCTGACAATGGACTGTTACAGTGGTGGGTGATGTGAAGCCAGATTCTCTGCTATGGCATGAAGAGACTGATTCTCTGCTGACGTGAAGCCAGATTCTCTGCTATGGGACCTCTCTCCAATTGATATTTGTTAATTTTTATTTATTTTATTTTTATTTTTATTCATTTCCCTATCCACATTTGTTTGCAGGGTATTTTCCTACATGTTGCTGCCTTTTGCAGCCCTCTAGCTCTTTCCTGGGCTGTTTTACAGCCTTTTTAGTGCCGAAAAGTTCGGGTCCCCATTGACTTCAATGGGGTTCGGGTTCGGGTTCGGGACGAGGTTCGGGTCGGGTTCGGATCCCGAACATTTCCGGGAAGTTCGGCCGAACTTCTCGAACCCGAACATCCAGGTGTTCGCTCAACTCTAGTGACAAGACTTTGGGTTCTATACTCCCGGTCCACCCTCCGATTGTCTACACCCAAGCTCCCAATTTAGGATTCCAGGTAGCGCCAACGATAAGAAAGAAGCATATAGAACCAATGATAACCCCATGGTCCAACTTGAAAGGTTTCTTCAGGTGTGGCTGTTGTCAAAATTGTAGACAGACACACTTTGATGTTATATCTTTTACGTTTCTATCAACTTCCAATAACTTCAAATGGGAAATCAAAGAGATCCTATTATGTAATAGCAAAGCAGTTATCTATATAATACAATGCCCATGCCCAAAACAGTACATAGGGCGTACCAAAAGAGTATTCAAAACCCGGATCGCAGAGCATATTAATAATATAAAAAAAAAAGTCAGAAACACATCCTCTGTCAAAACATTTCAAATTGCACCATGCAGGAGATCCTAGCAAAATGAGATTTTGTGCCATCCAATCAGTCAAACAAGACTGGAGAGGGGGTGGTTTTATAGCAAAAATGTCCAGACAAGAATCCAAGAAGATTTTTGAGTTTGGATCCCTAATGCCCCTAGGATTAAATTCGGAGATTGAAATCTTCGGCTTTCTATAGCAGGGGTGGGAGGGACTGCATAGATAGTCAATGCCGGGCGGTTAGCAACGCTCTGACTTTCCCTGCGGCCCTCCCCCCTCTCCCTTCTCCGACGATGTTTAAAGGTCCATGGACCTGAGATCCATGTATGGCATTTATAATATCATTTTTCTCTATTTTTATCTATTTTTATGTATTTTGTATTGTATTATATATTATATTGTCTATGTTTATTATTCATTAATCATTGTATATGTATGTAAGCATTTTTTTATGTCTAGAGAGAGGATCGGGAGAGTGCAATCTGCAAAATTATGTGCAGCTGCACAATCCGGAATCCAAACCAGATTTTGTATTAAGCCCAATAAGGGGATAAGACATGTCCAGTTGGTCTCCATTCAGCATTTCACATTTGTCTACTGAGGAAGGAACTACGGTTCTGAAACGCGTCTAGTCTGAACTTGACCTAGCTAGTGGTGCGTTATTTCTGTTTCTGCATAAAGGACTTTTTTGATCATCACATTGAAGCCATTCTGAAAGGGGTGAGCACGACATTAGCCCCAAGCGGTGCCAGCGGTAAAATACCATCACATTGGACTAACATATGCCGACGGATTTTCTATTCTACAACAACTGCATCAAACAGAACTGAACCTTACATCAGCGCAACTCTGCTTCATCGATTTCCGCCACCCCGACCAATGTAAGTGGATGACATCACTGACCAGCTAAACCATCTTCCGGGTTGGTCACGTGAGACGCCACGAAGAACAAGTCGAGTAACTCACTCCGTGGGAGGAGGTAGGAAACCAACATAAGTTGAAGGCGGTGTAATCGTAGTATTAAGCAGTGTTTGGATGCCGAGATCATTTACCAGCGACCGCAAACCGAACATTGTCTGAACAATTTATGTTCATACCACCGGCAAAATAATATATTATTATTTGAATATCTGTGAGATCTAATTGCACCATTGTTACAGATAAACACCATCTAGCAAATTAAGGGGTCACATTTGGAGTACTCCTGTTATATAGGTCTATGCGTGACCTCCGCATTGTATGTGCCTATTTACTTATGCTGATATGTTGACATCTAACTAGGATATGTATAATATTTTTAAGTGGGTAAATAAATTTTTATAGATGCAAAAATACTGTGAGCTAGTCTGATTGTGTTTTAATAATAGGACATGTTCTATCTTTGAATGGAACGGAAATATGGAAATGGTAGGCATACGGAGTACCTTCCATTTTTTTTGCGGATCCATTGAAATGAATGGTTCAGTATACAGTCCGTATACGAAACGCAAAAAAAAAGGAACGTAAACGGAAAAAAATGTGCAATTAAACAAATTTAGGTGGAAAACACTTGAATATTTTTATTTTGTATTACCTTCATCAACGTGTTCAATGTATCAGCGCAAGTAAAATACTCCACAGTAATACATTATGACAAAGTGCTCATACAAGAAATTTTCTAATGAATACTTTATGCAAACCAGTTACATATGTTATTTGTTCACGAGAAGCATAAAAAGTTGTTGCTGTCATAATTTAAAAAATAATCTTATGGGCATTACAATAATGATTGTGATCTGATGTTAACAGTTTATGCAGTTGCAGTTTATGCCTGAAAATTACAGTAAGGAATTTTGAGACTATAACATGTTTTCCAAGTTAAAAAAGGAAAAGGCCAAATATCCTATAATGATATTATATTAAAAAACAGAGTCAAGTATTGTATAATAGCATGTACATGTTCTTTTCATATTAGATTTTGTATGATACAATTATTAGCTTTAATTGTGTATTCCCTAAAATAAGCCACTGGTGGGCAGCAGTTAAATGCATTCAAATTGTATCTGTAAACAATATCAGGCAGCCATTTCTTACATCTGCAAAACAGAAACTATGGGGCACTTCTAGTGACCTGCATTTGTAGTGTAAGTGGTAGAAGGAGTTTATACTAAGTTCCAATGCATCATGTAGAAATGTTTTGTACATATCATTACTTTTAGCAGAGTTTTAATGGTGTGTCACAAATAGCTTTATTTGCTTTTCAAAGACCAGAAACATTTTTAAGTTATTGTAGGAAATTCTTCTGAATCATTTGCTCTGTATCAATCAGCAAGGTTCTATGTCCATTATCTCTCAGACTCTCTTTTGTACTGAGCTTAGTTAAATAATCACTCTGGTGGTCAAAAAAGTAAAAAAAAATTGAAATCCGTAAATCATACTGCATTTTGCCTTCACAGTATTTATTTTATAAGTAATTGGTAAATGTCTCTCAACTAAATGATATGTCTGGTGGATAAATATTTACACCTACTGATATTGTAAATGTGAGCACATACTTTTTATATATACTGCATATAGTGATATGATAAAAAGTATTTGCCCCCTTAAGTTTCCATTACCTATTTTTCACACTAAATGGTTTTCTGAACATTAAAATAAAATAATAGACAAAGTAATATGATTAAATATATACAGTGTTCATATGTAAGGAACATATAAGGAACAAAATCTCCCATCATCAATATAAAGCTACATACAGGTGAAACTCGAAAAATGTAAATATCATGCAAAAGTCCATTTCAGTAATGCAATCTAAAAGGAATTGCATTAATGCAGCTTAAATTTAGAATTTTGTGAAAAGGTTCAATATTCTAGACTCAAAGTATCACACTTTAGTCAGCTAATTAATCTATACACCCTAAGCAAAGAGTAACTCAAAATTGTGACTTTGGGATTTCATAAGCTGTAATCCATAATCTTCCAAATTATAACAAATAAATGCTTGAAATATCTCACTTTGCATGTAATGAGTCTATCTCATATATTAGTTTCACCTTTTAAGTTGCATTACTGAAATAAATGAACTTTGCACGATATGCAAATTTTTCGAGTTTCGCCTATATATGAAAATGTGATTTCTCCTTAAATTTAATGAGGGTTATATATAGTGTTGAGTTAATATCTCTATCTGAATTCCAGGATAAATTCGATTTGCCGCAAAGCCAAATTTCCTCATGCTTCGTTTTAGCAAATTAATTTAACCTGAAAAAGTGCAAAAAAACAAAAAAACATACTTACCTGCTCCATTTGCTTGCAAAACACCAGCCGCCATCTTGTTTGAACAAGTTGGCTGAAATTCTGTGTGTGGTGACGTATGACGTCACCACAATGGCCAGTGTGATGATGTCACCTCGGGCCTAGCGAGATTTTGTGCCAGATCTTCAAGCAAGATGGCGCGACCAGCAAATAGATTAGGAAAATATGATTTTTATTTATTTTTTACACCGCCTTATTGCTATCAGATGCCGCAATCATGTATGAATGTGGCATCTGAAGGGTACAATGCAACGGGGTGGTACAATCGCCATTCCCTCTCATTGCACCCACTACGTACAAAGAAATGCGCCTTATAACAAAGTAATTTGTCACAAACCAAATTTTTTTGTAAAATTCCGCAAAGCAGCCAAATCAAATTTTCCAATACTTTACTCATCTCTAGTTATTTCACCGAAGATTATGTTTACTCATCCACTTACTAGAATAAAGGAGGCAGCTGCACTAAGAGGATCCATGGTCAGTAGTACTGTTGATTGAGCACCGAAGTGCTCAGGTGCTCTGGTGCTCGAGTAGAAAACTTTGGGATGCTCAGATGCTCTACCGAGCACCCGAGCACAATGGAAGTCAGTGGGAGAACCAGAGCATTAAACCAGGCACCCACTGCTCTGAAGAGGGGAGTGTGTCTGGTTCACAGGAAAAGGTCAGAAATTGATGTAAAAACCACTGAAATTGTTCGGGAACAGCATGGGGAGGATGTCTGGATGCATCTTGGACTCCCAGGTCACTGCTGGGAATGATGTTGTCCGAGTAGTACGCCAATTTTACAGACTGACAATAATACACACAAAACCGAAGATAAAATCGATTTTAGAGGAAAAAATATGAGGAAACATTATTTCCTGTAAATCTACTTGTATATAAAGTGCAAGTGCTGCCAAAAATTACAAGGAAGAGGCACTCCGATACAACCTGTATATCGGAGGGCCTCATTCACATTGTGGTACAATTGTTCAGGTAGTGGGGCTCCTACACTCATAAAGCCTATGCACTAAGTGAAAGGGCTGCCAAAAATACAAGGAACCGTCACTCCAATACACTTTTTAACTCATAAAGGAGGGCATCATACACACCCTTAAAAAATTATGGCCTGCTGGTGACCCTCAAAAACATAAGGGCCTGCGCGTGACCCTCTAAAATATTTGGGGCGAGGGCCTGCTGCTAATCTGACCATCTAAAACATTAGGGGTGAGGGTCTGCTGCTGAGCTGACCCTCTAAAACGTTAGGGGCGAGGGCCTGCTGCTGATCTGACCATCTAAAACATTAGGGGCGAGGGCCTGCTGCTGATCTGACCATCTAAAACATTAGGGGCGAGGGCCTGCTGCTGATTTGACCATCTAAAACATTAGGGGCGAGGGCCTGCTGGTGACCATCTAAAACATTAGGGGCGAGGGCCTGCTGGTGACCATCTAAAACATTAGTGGTGAGGGTCTGCTGCTGAGCTGACCCTCTAAAACATTAGGAGCGAGGGCAGCATAATAAGCGTGTTGATATAATGGAGGAGGAGGAGGACGAGAAAAGGAAGATTGAACCATATATCCTTTTTTGTGGTGGAAGGGGTGCATGGGAATACAGTGTATTCAATAAACCATAAAAGCCACATTTAAAGTGCCTTAATGTTCAGCCACTTTCCTCTGGTGGAGTAGAGAAGTCAGGGGAAATCCAGGCCTTGTTCCCCTGACTTCTCTACTCCACCAGCCTGTCAGCATTTTCAGTTGACTGGCAGATGCGCTTATCAGTTATTATGCCCCCAGCAGCAGTAATACTCGCTCTTATAAAATGCTGGCCGCAGGGCAAGCCAGCACCTCCAAGGCGTAGAGCACCAGTTCATGCCACATGTCCAGCTTGGACACCCAATAGTTGTAAGGCACAGAGGGATCACTGAGGACACTGACACGGTCTGCTACGTACTCCTTCACCATCTTCCAAAACTTTCCCCTTCTTTTTTTTTTATTATTAACAATTTTTATTGTTTTAAATAATAGGATAATACAAACAAATGGTATACAGGTATTCATAGAATGAATACACTCTTAGAGCAGACAATTGAAAGCAAGTGTTATTACCTCGTATTCAAAGGCATATTTCTGGTATACAGTTTACAGTTAACAACAAAATAAACCATAGGTGTGGGCTTAATTGCTCATAAATAAAGTATCTAGCTATCAATATAGAGCAACATTGTTCAGATAACCAATGAATGCCTCTAGTTGTAAAGGGTAAGCAGAGGGAGAGAGGAAGTGCTGAGGGGGGGGGGGGGGGTAAAGGAGAATAAGGGGAATCAAGAGAAACCCCTGAAACTCTTCCATGGGGACCATTAATCTAAGAAGATGGAGCGTGTATGTGCTTCCCAGTGGGAGAGTTCCTCTAGTCTATAAATATGGTCAACTTTTTGGACCCATTTAGCTTCTACCGGGGCCTCATTGGAGAGCCAAGCAGCCGCAACTAGGATTCTGGCAGCAGCTAATAGTATAAGGAACAGAGATCTAACTTTTTTGCTAACCTTACTTAACCCTAAACTAAGTAGGGCCAGGTCAGGGGAACATAAGAGGGCTGTGTTACATATGCTATTGCATCTTTTGATTATATTAATCCACCAATCTTTGATGATTTGACAGCTCCACCATATATGATAAAAAGGTGCCCTTAGAGGCTTTACATCTCCAACAAACATTAGAAACGTTAGGGAAATATAAAGCAATATTTTCTGGTCTTTTATACCATCTCATCATAACTTTGCAGCCATTTTCTTGTATTCGGACACATCTACAAATTTTGTGAGGTATAGAAAACATCAGCTTGATTTCTGAAGGTGTTAAGGAGCGATCTAGATCTTTTTCCCATGAGCCAACTATAGCTGGTTTGACAAGAGAATTGGGAGTTTTCAACCGTTTATATAGGGATGAAATGATTCTTTGGGGTGGTAGTTTTGACCCAATTGTAGTGTCAAACCAGGAAGACAGCTGTTGCAGAGGGGAACAGTTGAGTATAGATGAAGTTTCAGCCGTGAGGAAATTTTGTGTGAAGGAGAGAGACAAGGAGTCCCTCAGATTTGCAAAAAGAGATGATAGGGGAAGGACTTTACCATCTGTGTTTAGAATCTCAGAGATAAGTAAGTCTGAGCATCTAATCTGGGGGTGACATGTCTCTTTCAAATCTGGAGGAGCCAGGTCTATAATATCTTTAAGGGTGAGAAGCGGTGAAGGGATGGTTAATACCTTATTATGTGATAAAAAAAACAATCCCATACTGCTAACGTACACCTTATCAATGGGTTTTGAATATGGTGGGGTAGGGGAAATATTTTTCCATGGAAACCCAAGACTTATGGGAAGGAGCTCTAATCCAGTCCACTACTCTGGCTAGATGTATAGCTTTCAAATACTTTTCAGGATCAGGAAGATTGATGCCACCTAGATGTTTGGGCTTAGCGAGAGTGTCAAAGGAGATTCTGGGTCTACGACCTTTCCAGATAAACTTACGAACCGCCCTATTAAACTTATTGAAAAAAGATTTCGGAAGCTTGATAGGGAGGGTCTGCATGACATATGTTAATCTGGGTAAGATCAGAGCAGATACCAGATTTTTTCTGCCAAACCATGAGAGGTAAGGGAGGTCCAATTAGTCTATCTGAGCAATAACAGAATGCAGTAGTGGGACAAAGTTAAGTTTATATAGATCCGCCGTATTAGGAGAGATTTTTATCCCTAGATAGGTAAGTAGTTGTGTGGACAAATTAAATGGTGATTGAAGTTTGAGAGATTTGATTTCAGAAGGAGGGAAACCCTTATGGATGAGTTGGGATTTGGCGGGGTTAACCTTGAAGTTTGATAAAGAACCAAATAGTTCTAGCAGGGATATGATGGATGGGAGGGATTTTTTCGGATTAGTTGTGAGGATCAAGAGATCGTCTGCAAAGGCAGCCAATTTGATTTCTTGTTCCCCAACTCTAAGTCCCAAGATGTCTTTCTGTTGTCTTAAAGCTTGTAGAAGTGTTTCCATTACTAGTACAAATATAAGGGGGGAGAGGGGGCAACCCTGCCTAGTACCATTTTGTATACGGAAGGTAGGGGATAAGGTACCATTAACTGATACTGATGCTGAGGAAGAGTGATACATAGCTGCAATTGCGTTGGAAAATTGTTCCGGAATGTTGAATTTAGAAAGTGTGAGGTTAATAAAAACCTAATCTATTCTATCAAATGCTTTCTCAGCATCAGTACCTAGAAGGACTATAGGGATCTTTTTTTAGGGAGGAGAAAAACAAAGCGTTTAATACTTTCATAACATTATCCTTCCCCTCTCTCCCTTTTATAAATCCTACCTGGTCTGGGTGAATTAAAGAGGGAAGAACAGTTTGTAGTCTATTTGCTAACATTTTAGCCAATAGTTTTAAGTCTGCATTGAGTAGCGATATGGGACGGTAGTTTGAACATAATGAGGGATCTTTACCTGTTTTGGGGATAATCATAATTGTGGCTCTGGACATGTCAGGAGATACCAGGGTGTTCAGAAGGGCATTATTACAAATTGGGAGAAGTTGAGGGAGTAGTATATCTGAGAACGCTCTATAGTAGGACAAAGAAAGGCCATCAGGGCCTGGGCATTTCCCCGTAGGGGAGGAGTTTAGTGCTATATGAATGTCTGATAAGGTGAAGGGCATAGCGAGGTGGTCACGTTGTTCTTCTGAAAGAGCTGGGAGCTTTAAAGAACTGAGAAAAGAGGATATATTTTGCATTTTGTCTAGTTTAGGGTTTGGGAGTGTTGGGGAAGGAAGGTTATAGAGGGACTCATAATAGAGTCTAAATTGCTCTGCAATATCTTCAGATCTCAAATATGTGGAACCGTGAGGAGAGGTTATACTTGCACGTAGCTTGCTATTTTTCTATGTTTAATCCTCTGGATTTGGTATTTAGTAGCTTTGTCCCCATGAGCAAAGATTTTTTGTTGGGAGTTTAAGAAAAATTTAGCAGAGCGTTCATTAAGTATATTTTTTAGCTCAGTTTTAAGAAGTAATAGTTCTGATAATTGTGATTGGAGAAGGGATATTTTATGGGTCTTTTCTAATGTATTAATCTTGGAGAGGAGGGAGTTTAACTTCTTTTCTGATTCTTTTTTTAAATATGAGCCAAGACTTATTAATTGTCCTCTGATCTATGCTTTGTGAGCATCCCACAAGGTGCTAGGGGAGGTGTCAGGAGTTTGATTTATGAGAAAGTATTCTCTTAAAAGGGATAGTATACGATTCTTGTGTGTTGCATTATTCAGAATAGACTCATTGAACCTCCAACCAGTTTTCTTACCCAGTCCCTGAGGAGGGCGGAGCGAGAAGAAGATTGGCAAATGATCTGAAAGCGTCATGGACTAGCCAGAGTAGCGCGGACTGCCCTTGCAGATAAAGCTGATTTTTTCGAGGAGGTATCTATCAGGGGGTTAAAAGCCATATTCAGATCACCTGCAAGAATAAGAATTCCCTCTCTGTGTGACTCCACTAATGAAAGAAGTTCAGCAAGCCATCTAGGTTGGTCAGCATTAGGGGCATAGGCGTTTACAAAGCGTTTGGCCAATTTTACCTTTTAAAATAATGAAGCGACCCTCTGGGTCTTGTATATGACATGTAAGAGAAAGGGATGCCTCTGCGGAAACCAATGCTGACCCCCCTAGAGGCTTCCGCATTGGCGCCACAGTGATACCAAGTGGGGAATCTAGAGAAGGAGAGATCAGGATATTTGTTATGCTTGAAGTGGGTCTCCTGTAAGAAAATCACATAACCTCTTACCTTCCATAGAAGAGAAAAGATTTGGCTGCGCTTAGAGGGAGATCCCAAACCCTTTACATTGTATGAAACTATGTTTAAGTCTGACATGTTTCTGGTATCATAAGACATTGAGTGTAACTATGAGCAGATAGCATGACAAGTTCAAAAAGCCCAACATTATAACATGTTAAAGAAAAAACTAAAACTTGAGTCCACTTTAAGTGGAAAAATAACATAAAATATGGTTGTACGGTTAGCAACCTGTAACGGGTAGGGGAAAAGTGAATTTCGATTCACTAGTAACCTGCATCGAGGTGGGGATAGTCAAGTGTAAAAAGAAATAAAAGGAGGAAGACAAAAAAGAGCTCTAAATGGGGGATATGAGAAGAGGCCATAATTGAGCCACAGTGTTAGAAAGTGGGGAACAGTATCAGATGCATGGAGGAGGAAAGCTGGGGAAAATTTAAGACCATTTAAGAAGCATTTTCACTCTGAGATATTGGAGCAGATACATAGTCCTCAGGAATAGGGATGAGCGAACCCGAACTGTATAGTTCGGGTTCGTACCGAATTTTGGGGTGTCCGTGACACGGACCCGAACATTTTCGTAAAAGTCCGGGTTCGGGTTCGGTGTTCGGCGCTTTCTTGGCGCTTTTTGAAAGGCTGCAAAGCAGCCAATCAACAAGCATCATACTACTTGCCCCAAAAGGCCATCACAGCCATGCCTACTATTGGCATGGCTGTGATTGGCCAGTGCAGCATGTGACCCAGCCTCTATATAAGCTTGGGTCACGTAGCGCTGCACGTCACTCTGCTGATACAAGCGTAGGGAGAGGTTAGGGCGAGATTAGGCAGATTAACTCCTCCGAAAGACTTCATTCAGTGATCGATCTACAGCTGTGGATCATTGAACTGCTGATATTCAATTGCTCACTGTTTTTAGGCTGCCCAGAGCGTTTTTATATCACTTTTTTCTGGGGTGATCGGCGGCCATTTTGTGGCTTGTGGTGCGCCAGCACAAGCTACCACCAAGTACATTTAACCATCAATAGTGTGGTTATTTTTTGCTATATCCTACATCAGGGTCAAGCTTTCATCAAGTGCATTTAACCATCAATAGTGTGGTTATTTTTTGGCCATACACTACATCAGGGTCAAGCTTTCATCAAGTGCATTTAACCATCAATAGTGTGGTTATTTTTTGGCCATACACTACATCAGGGTCAAGCTTTCATCAAGTGCATTTAACCATCAATAGTGTGGTTATTTTTTGGCCATATACTACATCAGGGGCAAGTTGAGCCTGTCACCCAGCGCCTAAAAAATAGGCCTCACATTTATATTCAACCAAATCTGTACTGTTTTAGCTGGTCAAGTAATTGTTTGTGACCGTCAAAGCACAGTTTTTGTTCTGGGTTGAAAAACAATTTCCAAATTTGCAATTCTCAAAATTAGTGGTTTCTGCTGTATAAGGCCTACTTTAAATCTATCCCTAAAAGGGTATATTAGATTCAAGGTGCTGATAGGGTCATTCTGAAAACCTTAACACACACGCTACAGTGCAGATCCAAGTCTAATTCTGTGATTAAACGTATACCTGTCATTAAGCGCCTAAAAAATAGGCCTCACATTTATATTGAACCAAATCTGTACTGTTTTAGCTGGTCAAGTAATTGTTTGCGACTGTCAAAGCACAGTTTTTGTTCTGGGTTGAAAACAATTTCCAAATTTGCAATTCTCAAAATTAGTGGTTTCTGCTGTATCAGGCCTGTTGGGCAATATACTCTCTTGCCTAACGGTGTCCCTGACACATAATTTCGGTGATCAGCTTGAATTAATTCTATTCCGGTACCGGGAGAATG
Organism: Bufo bufo; assembly: GCF_905171765.1. NCBI lineage: Eukaryota > Metazoa > Chordata > Amphibia > Anura > Bufonidae > Bufo > Bufo bufo. Next base: position 298,218,681 of record NC_053393.1, read on the forward strand.
AATCAGATAAACACTGAAGACATGTCTAGTTCCAATCCATTCTGGTTTATTTCACAGTTGGCAAAAGTTATAATAGAGGGGGTTGAGCTTCCTTGACATCCAATCATATGTTAGCATTAGTATTCGACCTATGGTATCGATCACACATGAGCTCTGCATTAACATAATAGATGACTCATAGTAACAGCATTTGACCAATCAGGTATATACACATAGGCTAGCAGACAGTTGAGCCAGATGACCTTATATGGTCGGACTGTTCAAACTTACAAACTAAGGAATGTATGGGTATTCTTGAAACAGCACAGAAAGTTTCACACATTCCTTAAGGGGGAAGGGACATTTTGTCAGTGCACTAACCAAATGTAATATACGTTGCTGAATAAGACAAAATGGAGTCACATATATCCCTTCAAGGCCTACTTTAAATCTTTCCCTAAAAGGGTATATTAGATTCAAGGTGCTGATAGGGTTATTCTGAAAAACTTAACACACACGCTACAGTGCAGATCCAAGTCTAATTCTGTGATTAAACGTATACCTGTCACCCAGCGCCTAAAAAATAGGCCTCACATTTATATTCAGCTAAATCTGTCATTACTGGTGTGCCTGTTTTAGTGTAATACGGTACCTAAATAGATAGCCAGATAGTGTTAGGTGTCTGTAAAAAAAAGGCCTAAATTTTAATTCAATACATTGGCCCGAATAATATTTTTCTTATTGTGGTGAACGGTAACAATGAGGAAAACATCTAATAAGGGACGCGGACGTGGACATGGTCGTGGTGGTGTTAGTGGACCCTCTGGTGCTGGGAGAGGACGTGGCCGTTCTGCCAGAGCCGCACGTCCTAGTGTACCAACTACCTCAGGTCCCAGTAGCCGCCAGAATTTACAGCCATATTTGGTGGGGCCCAATGCCGTTCTAAGGATGGTAAGGCCTGAGCAGGTACAGGCATTAGTCAATTGGGTGGCCGACAGTGCATCCAGCACGTTCACATTATCTCCCACCCAGTCTTCTGCAGAAAGCGCACAGATGGCGCATGAAAACCAAGCCCATCAGTCTGTCACATCACCCCCATGCATATCAGGGAAACTGTCTGAGCCTTAAGTTATGCAGCAGTCTCTTATGCTGTTTGAAGACTCTGCTGGCAGGGTTTCCCAAGGAGAGAGGTGGGTTATTGGTGGCTCACCTGATTAATACAATGGATAGGTGCTCTGGTTCTGAACTGACTCACCCGGTCAGAAAGGCGATTTGTAACAATAAAGTATATAGTGAAGGACCGGCACTCTACATCTATCAGTAATGCTAAGTAAGCAATATACACAGATGATATTCAAAATATGTATTTATTTTTATTTTTATAAAAATACGTTCGAGATTGGAGCATAAAAAATAAAAATAATTTTTTTTTTTTTTTTGGAACCCCATCCTTCAGAACATCCATATATATATTTAGCCTTTTAGAACTTCTATTTTTTATGCTCCAATCTCGAACGTATTTTTATAAAAATAAAAATAAATACATATTTTGAATATCATCTGTGTATATTGCTTACTTAGCATTACTGATAGATGTAGAGTGCCGGTCCTTCACCATATACTTTAGGGTTTCCCAAGGGCATCCACCTAGCCCTTCCCCAGGGGTGGAAGAGATAGAATGCACTAACGCACAACCACTTATGTTTCCTGATGATGAGGACATGGGAATACCACCTCAGCACGTCTCTGATGATGACGAAACACAGGTGCCAACTGCTGCGTCTTTCTGCAGTGTGCAGACTGAACAGGAGGTCAGGGATCAAGACTGGGTGGAAGACGATGCAGGGGACGATGAGGTCCTAGACCCCACATGGAATGAAGGTCGTGCCACTGACTTTCACAGTTCAGAGGAAGAGGCAGTGGTGAGACCGAGCCAACAGCGTAGCAAAAGAGGGAGCAGTGGGCAAAATCAGAACACCCGCTGACAAGAGACTCCGCCTGCTACTGACCGCCGCCATCTGGGACCGAGCACCCCAAAGGCAGCTTCAAGGAGTTCCCTGGCATGGCACTTCTTCAAACAATGTGCTGACGACAAGACCCGAGTGGTTTGCACGCTGTGCCATCAGAGCCTGAAGCAAGGCATTAATGTTCTGAACCTTAGCACAACCTGCATGACCAGGCACCTGCATGCAAAGCATGAACTGCAGTGGAGTAAACACCTTAAAAACAAGGAAGTCACTCAGGCTCCCCCTACTACCTCTTCTGCTGCTGCAGCCTCGGCCTCTTCTGCTGCTGCCGCCGCCTCGGCCTCTTCCTCCGCCTCTGGAGGGACGTTGGCACTTGCCGCCCAGCAAACATGGGATGTACCACCGACACCACCACCTGCATCACCAAGCATCTCAACCATGTCACACGGCAGCGTTCAGCTCTCCATCTCACAAACATTTGAGAGAAAGCGTAAATTCCCACCTAGCCACCCTCGATCCCTGGCCCTGAATGTCAGCATTTCTAAACTACTGGCCTATGAAATGCTGTCATTTAGGCTGGTGGACACAGACAGCTTCAAACAGCTCATGTCGCTTGCTGTCCCACAGTATGTTGTTCCCAGCCGCCACTACTTCTCCAAGAGAGCCGTGCCTTCCCTGCACAACCAAGTATCCGATAAAATCAAGTGTGCACTGCGCAACACCATCTGTGGCAAGTTCCACCTAACCACAGATACGTGGACCAGTGAGCACGGCCAGGGACGCTATATCTCCCTAACTGCACACTGGGTAAATGTAGTTGCGGCTGGGCCCCAGGCGGAGAGCTGTTTGGCGCACGTCCTTCCGCCGCAAAGGATCGCAGGGCAACATTCTTTGCCTCCTGTCTCCTCCTCCTCCTACTCAGCTTCCTCCTCCTTTTTTTCCACCTGCTCATTCAGTGAGCCACACACCTTCACTAGCAACTTCAGCACAGCCCAGGGGTAAACGTCAGCAGGCCGTTCTGAAACTCATATGTTTGGGGGACAGGCCCCACACCGCACAGGAATTGTGGCGGGGTATAGAACAACAGACCGACGAGTGGTTGCTGCCGGTGAGCCTCAAGCCTGGCCTGGTGGTGTGCGATAATGGGCGAAATCTCGTTGCAGCTCTGGGACTAGCCGGTTTGACGCACATCCCTTGCCTGGCGCATGTGCTGAATTTGGTGGTGCAGAAGTTCATTCACAACTACCCCGACATGTCAGAGCTGCTGCATAAAGTGCGGGCCGTCTGTTCGCGCTTTCGGCGTTCACACCCTGCCGCTGCTCGCCTGTCTGCGCTACAGCGTAACTTCGGCCTTCCCGCTCACTGCCTCATATGCGACGTGCCCACCAGGTGGAACTCCACCTTGCACATGCTGGACAGACTGTGCGAGCAGCAGCAGGCCATAGTGGAGTTTCAGCTGCAGCACGCACGGGTCAGTCGCACTGCGGATCAGCCCCACTTCACCACCAATGACTGGGCCTCCATGCGAGACCTGTGTGCCCTGTTGCGCTGTTTCGAGTACTCCACCAACATGGCCAGTGGCGATGACGCCGTTATCAGCGTTACAATACCACTTCTATGTCTCCTTGAGAAAGCACTTAGGGCGATGATGGAAGAGGAGGTGGCCCAGGAGGAGGAGGAGGAAGAGGGGTCATTTTTAGCACTTTCAGGCCAGTCTCTTCGAAGTGACTCAGAGGGAGGTTTTTTGCAACAGCAGAGGCCAGGTACAAATGTTGCCAGAAAGGGCCCACTACTGGAGGACGAGGATGAGGAGGAGGTGGAGGTGGAGGTGGAGGAGGATGAGGATGAGGATGAAGCAGGTTCACAGCGGGCTGGCACCCAACGCAGCTCGGGCCCATCACTGGTGCGTGGCTGGGGGGAAACACAGGACGATGACGATACGCCTCCCACAGAGGACAGCTTGTCCTTACCTCTGGGCAGCCTGGCAGACATGAGCGACTACATGCTGCAGTGCCTTCGCAACGACAGCAGAGTTGCCCACATTTTAACGTGTGAGGACTACTGAGTTGCCACCCTGCTGGATCCCCGGTACAAAGACAATGTGCCCACCTTACTTCCTACACTGGAGCGTGATAGGAAGATGCGCGAGTAAAAGCGCACGTTGGTAGACGCGCTACTGAGAGCATTCCCAAATGTCACAGGGGAACCAGTGGAAGCCCAAGGCAAAGGCAGAGGAGGAGCAAGAGGTCGCCAACGCAGCTGTGTCACGGCCAGCTCCTCTGAGGGCAGGGTTAGCATGGCAGAGATGTGGAAAAGTTTTGTCACCACGCCACAGCTAACTGCACCACCACCTGATACGGAACGTGTTAGCAGGAGGCAACATTTCAATAAGATGGTGGAACAGTACCTGTGCACACCCCTCCACGTACTGACTGATGGTTCGGCCCCATTCAACTTCTGGGTCTCCAAATTGTCCACGTGGCCAGAGCTAGCCTTTTATGCCTTGGAGGTGCTGGCCTGCCCGGCGGCCAGCGTTTTGTCTGAACGTGTATTCAGCATGGCAGGGGGCATCATTACAGACAAACGCAGCCGCCTGTCTACAGCCAATGTGGACAAGCTGACGTTCATAAAAATGAACCAGGCATGGATCCCACAGGACCTGTCCCTCCCTTGTGCAGATTAGACATTAACTACCTCCCCTTAACAATATATTATTGTACTCCAGGGCACTTCCTCATTCAATCCTATTTTTATTTTCATTTTACCATTATATTGCTGGGCAACCCAAAGTTGAATGAACCTCTCCTCTGTCTGGGTGCCGGGGCCTAAATATGTGACAGTGTCCTGTTCCAGTGGTGGGTGACGTGAAGCCTGATTCTCTGCTATGACATGAAGACTGATTCTGTGCTGACATGAAGCCAGATTCTCTATTACGGGACCTCTCTCCTCTGCCTGGGTGCCTGGGCCTAAATATGTGACAGTGGCCTGTTCCAGTGGTGGGTGACGTGAAGCCTGATTCTCTGCTATGACATGAAGCCAGATTCTCTGTTACGGGACCTCTCTCCTCTGTCTGGGTGCCGGGGCCTAAATATGTGACAGTGGCCTGTTCCAGTGGTGGGTGACGTGAAGCCTGATTCTCTGCTATGACATGAAGACTGATTCTCGGCTGACATGAAGCCAGATTCTCTGTTACGGGACCTCTCTCCTCTGTCTGGGTGCCGGGGCCTAAATATGTGACAGTGGCCTGTTCCAGTGGTGGGTGACGTGAAGCCTGATTCTCTGCTGACATGAAGCCAGATTCTCTGCTATGGCATGAAGAGACTGATTTTCTGCTGCTGTGAAGTCAGATTCTCTGCTATGGGACCTCTGTCCAATTGATATTGGTTAATTTTTTTTTATATTTTTTTTTATTTTAATTCATTTTCCTATCCACATTTGTTTGCAGGGGATTTACCTACATGTTGCTGCCTTTTGCAACCCTCTAGCTCTTTCCTGGGCTGTTTTACAGCCTTTTTAGTGCCAAAAAGTTCGGGTCCCCATTGACTTCAATGGGGTTCGGGTTCGGGACGAAGTTCGGGTCGGGTTCGGATCCCGAACCCGAACATTTCCGAGAAGTTCGGCCGAACTTCTCGAACCCGAACATCTAGGTGTTCGCTCAACTCTACTCAGGAACCATCTTGGGAGGAGAGGGTCTTCTTAGGTGTTGTTAGGTCCTTAGACTTCTTAGATCTTTGATTCTTAGGAGTTGCAGAAACCTCCTAGGGCTGCAGAACAGGTAGAGGAGGCAAAGATTAAATATCTTGTGCTTTATCCCAGTCTGGAATATCTAATGGAGGAGAGTCCAGAGCTTTGCATGCTTCTGAGAGATCTGAATAGGAGGAGATAGTGATCCTATTTCCAGCCAGCATAAAGGAAAGCCCAAACGGAAAAGTCCATCTGTATAAGATCTCTTTCTCCTTGAGTAGTGATGTGAGAGGCCTAAGAAGTCTCAGTTTTTCTAGAGTAGACGGAGATATTTGTATGAGGGCCTCCTCCAGGAGAATCGTGGGTGCGATTCTAGCGCTTTCAAAATCGCTTCCTTATCTTGAAAATTCAGGAATCGGCTTATAACGTCCCTGTCCTTAGGACTCGGGCGTAGAGCTCTATGAGCCCGTTCAATGATAAGCATGGCCGGATCAAATTCCCCTAGCAGAGAGGCAACTATCTTCATGATAGCACTCGGAATTTCAGAGGCCGAAACAGATTCTGGGATTCCTCTGAACCGGAGGTTATTCCGCCTGCTTCGATTTTCCTGGTCTTCCAGGGAAGCATACAGCTGGTTTACATGAAATTGGCAGGCTGACAGGGAATGTGTGACTGCAGCACTATGACCCAACGCCGCTGTCTGGATAGTCTCCAGAGAGTCCATTCTGTGGCCTATTTGCTGGATATCCAGCGCTACCTCCTGTAGCTTGGAATAGATAGGGTGCATAGCTTCTTCTAAAGCTTGTTTAATAAAACGGCGTGAGATCGGGAGGTTTTGCGACTCACCCGCTTCCTCCATTTCATCCTCCCCTTCAGATTAACTCGATGTACGGCCTCATGTGGTGCCGCGGCCATCTTGGATTCTTTGGCCAGTCCGGTTGCTTGCTGCTTTTTCAAATATTTCGTCATGTCTGACATAGCATGCAAAGGTTTAGCTTGCAGGGAAGCATCCCCTTGCTTCTGACCGCCGTATTTGACCATTTTTCCGCTCTTTAAGCTAAAGATTGCCGTCCCCACAGCAGGTTGTAAGCAGGAGCTTTAGCCGGACGCTGCCATTCAGTTCAGACGCTAGCTCCGCCCCCCCAAAACTTTCCCCTTCTTGTGACACTAGGCCGTGCATCAGGGTGAGGGTGCTGGCAGGGTGTCATAAAACTGTCCCAGGCCTTGGAGAGTGTTGCCCTGCCTCTGTTGGAACTGCTGTGTGTTCCCCTCCTCTCCCCTTCTCGGTTGCCCAAGGAACTACGTACTCTGCTGACAGCGTAGTCAGCTGGAAATTTTTGGAGCAATTTTTCCACATGGACCTTCTGGTATTGCACCATTTTTCTAGTCCTCTCCACCACATGAATGAGAGATGAGAAGTTCTCATTGTAGCGGGGGTCGATAAGGGAGAGCAACCAGTAATCGGTGTTGGGCAAAATGCGTATAACGTGAGGGTCAGCCATGTGTGCCAGATTCCCAACAGACAAGACTTTGATGTTCTCATCAGGAGGATGACTCTCAATCTCCTCATCATCTTCCTCCTCTTTGGCCTATCCACGCTGAACAGATGGAATAAACTTGGTATGGGTACTACCCTCTGTAGCGGAGGCAACCGTCTCCTGCTCCTCCTCCTCCTCATCATCATCCAATTCGCGCTGAGAAGATGAACTGAGGGTGGTCTGGCTATCACCCTGTGTACTGTCTTCCCCCCATTTCCACCTCTTCCACATGAAAAGTGTCCGCCTTAATTGTGAGCAGCGAGCGTTTCAGTAGACACAGAAGTTGGATGGTTATGCTGATAATAGCAGCATCGCCGCTCACCATCTGTGTTGATTCCTCAAAGTTGTGTAAAACCTCACAACGGTCAGACATCCATGCCCATTTGTCACTTGTGAAGAGCGGAAGCTAACTGGAAAGGCGATGACCATGTTGCAGCTGGTATTCCACTACTGCCCTCTGCTGCTCACAAAGCCTGGCCAACATGTGGAAAGTGAAGTTCCAGCGCATGCTCATGTCGCACAACAGCCTGTGAGCTGGCAATTGCAAGAGCTGCTCCAGCATTGCCAGACCGGCAGAAGCTGTAGATGACTTTTGTAAATGGGCACACACACGGTGCACCTTCACCAGTAGCTCAGGCAAATTGGGGTAGGTTTTGAGAAACCGCTGAACCACTAAGTTGAAAACGTGTTCTAGGCATGGTATGTATGTGAGCTTGCCGAGCTCCAAAGCCGCCACCAAGTTACGGCCATTATCAGACACAACCATGCCTAGTTGTAGGTTGAGTGGCGAGAGCCACAGATCAGTCTGGTCCCTTATACCCTGCCATAGCTCTGTGTCGTGGTGGAAATCCTGATGGAGGTAGGGCCCGCAATCCTTGGTGTCAGTAGCACCTGTGCCATCCCAAAAGCACTTGTGTATTTGTCAGTCGTTAAGTGGACCTTCCCAATAACTGTGTTGGTCAGGGCATGGGTGATGTTACAGGACACATGCTGGTGTAAGGCGGGGATGGCACACAGGGAAAAATAGTGGCGTCTGGGGACTGAGTAATGAGAGACGGCCACCGAACTTTAGGATTTTTAGACCCCGGACCCGGACATTTCCGTAAAAGTTTGGGTTCGGTGTTCGGCGCTTTCTTGGCGCTTTTTGAAGGCTGCAGAGCCATCACAGCTATGCCATTAGTAGTGCTACTAATGGCATGGCTGTGATTGGCCAGAGCAGCATGTGACCCAGGCTCTATATAAGCTTGAGTCACGTAGCGCTGCATGTCGCTGTTACAAGTGTAGGGAGAGGATGCTGCTGGACTTGTGATTTCAGGGAGAGAATCGTTAATTTCTAACGATAATTTGTTTTCCCTTAGTCCTAACAACAGCACCACCCCCCATGGACTGGTAGGACCGGCGGAATTTTAATGAGCCCAAGTAATAATTAAACACTTAAACCTCCCCTATAAAAGGAGGGAATCACCTCCAGCCCATTGTGTTATAGCAAGGAAAAACTAGTCTTACTAGGGTGGGAAATTTGTGTACTGCTGTTAGGACTAAGGGAAAACAAGTGGAAGGCTGAAAAGTCAGCCTGAATTTGTGGGAGGGGCATCTTACCTTCTTAAACTCCAGCCCCCAGCTCCTCAGGGCGCTTCTGTTTACAGTCTGGATAAGGAGTCGCTTGCTCTGGTACTGCATCCGTGCACGTCGTGAGTTGCATTCATCTGGTTCGCTTCGTTTCGTTTTCATACACTGCCGTCACGTCTTCAGGAGAGGTAATTCTGTGCAAACAGTGCGCCACAAGGGCTCCATTAGCGACGGTCACATACCTCTGGCTCCCTGAGTCGGCGTGCGTTCCAGCATGGAACGCACGCCGATACACATTTCTGCCCAAATTTTTTTTATTTATTTTTTTCTTCCTCTCTCTTGTTCTCCCCTGTCTTTTTCCATCCAACTCCCTCCCGAGACAACAGGGGGGGCAGGGTCTGACCCGCGGGTCCCCCCCCTCCACACGGTCTCCCCCGTCCTTACCTCGGGCTCCGCTGCAGGCCGACGTGCGTTCCAGCATGGAGCGCACGCCGGAAATCCGCCTCCAGGCATGATCCGGGTCACGTGGTTGGCGTGTGTTCCGGCCTGGAGCGCACGCCGGAGTCCCTCAGACAGGCCTGGTCACGTATTCAGCAAGCGTTCCAGCTTGGAGCGCACGCCGGAGTGCCTCTGTCGGGCCTGGGCTGGGTCACATGTTCGGCGTGCATTCCAGGGTGGAGCGCACGCCGGAAGTCCGCCGCCAGGCATGAGCCAGGTGTCACTACCAGAGCTTTGAGACGTTCTCACAGCTCTGTTTCTCCACCCCTGTGATGATGTCACTACTAGAGCTTGGAGGAGTTCTCACTGCTCTGTTTCTCCGCCCCTGTGATGAAGTCTTTACTTTCTGTTTCCTTCCTCCCAGCTGTTCCTCCTGCGGTTGATTTCCCTGCCTTTAAATCACCCCTCCTCCTATTGTAGGGCGTGGATTATATTTCTCATTTCAGTTGTAGCTCTTGCTTGAGTATCTTCACTTGTAGCTATCAGTTCACTGGACCTGTGTTCTGCTGCAGCAAGCACTCCAGATATTGCCAGCTGTCCTTGGATCCGTCTTCTCTGTGGCTGCAGCTCCTTCAGCTAAGTGTGCAGACATTGTTGTGTACCTGGTTATTTTCTGACTGGATCTGAGGTGGCCACGGTTCCCTCCATATACTGAGCAGGGCACCGGTGGCCGTGCCCCTTCCACTTTTGTAGGGGTTACAGTGGTCATCAGTCTTAGGTACGTGGGCATGCCTCGTTCCGCCATTTGGATCCGAGCATGTGCTTTAGCAGCATAGGGAGAGCTTTGAGGGTCTGACAGGGGTCACCCTTTATCCTCCCTAGTTTGGGTCCGGTCAGTAGCTCTTTTTACTGTGTATACTCTTGTTGCTCACATACAGCCGTGACACCGGGTCACATGGTCGGCGTGCGTTCCAGCTTGGAGCGCACGCCGGAGTCCCTCAGCCGGGCCTAGGCCTGGTCGCAGTTTCGGCGTGCGTTCAAGGCTGGAGCGCACGCCGGAGTCGCCATTCAGGCCCGGCCGATTCATGCCATGACGGCTCTGATGCCTTGGCTCCTACCTGGGCCATTCCTGTCCCCTCTGGGTCCCTCCCCTTCTTCTATTACAGCTTGATTCTGGCCTCACTATTAGGTCTACGGCCCCCAGACCGGCACCCCCGTCGAAACAGGCCACACGCGGCAAGCAGGGGTATCTAGCCCCTGGGCAACGACGGCCCATGCCCACAAACAGCTTAAAAAAAAAAAATATATATATATATATATATATATATATATATATACACAAAAAAATTAATAAATAAATAAATATATACATACAATTAAATCGGTATTCTTTCATACGCACTCCCGCCGTGCCGCAGCAGGAGGAAGGCAAGTCATCCTCGGTTCCCTCATTCAGGGGGAGGGCCCCGGGGTCCCTGCTGGGTGGAAGGGACCTAGTTTCAGCACGGTGTTCAAAGAAACCGGGGTCTCACCACGAGTAGGCCAGGTCATCATTGCACGCCATACCCATTCAGCGATCACTAAACGCTCACTACAGTCATCTATTCTATGGTGGCGACAGTGCCATGTGTTTATGTATGTACTTCACGTTATATGCTGCTGTCTCATCTACTGGTTCGCCAGGCTCATACCTACTTCTGTCTCCTGGATCAACCAGGCTCACACCTACTTCTGTCTCCTGGATTGCCCAGGCTCATACCTATCTCTGCCTCCTGGATCGCCCAGGCACGCACCTACCTCTGTCTCCTGGTTCGTCCAGGCATGCCCCTACCTCTGTCTCCCGGTTCGTCCAGGCTCATACCTACCTCTGCCTCCTGGATCGCCCAGGCACGCACCTTCTTCTGTCTCCTGGTTCGCCCAGGCTCATACCTACCTCGATCTCCTGGTTCACCCAGTCCCGTCACCCTCCTCAGTTATGTTCTCTTTTTCCTTCCGAACCTTATGATTTGCCCTCTCAGGAACGTGTCCTGATCGTTCACTTGTGCGACATTTGGATCAAGGTCAGGTGACCCAACACATCGATACAGGTAGTAGCCTCTAAGCCAGGTACGTTGCCCAGACCGACTCAAGCCTTCTCGTAGGCACCAGTCGTACTACGTTCCGTTCTCATATAGTTATTCAGGACCATTTCTTTCTTTACAGGTTTAAGCATGTCACATGCTTCTGACTTAGAGGACACAATGTCTCTCCCTGGGACGTCCGTCTCAGGCCAGCCGGGCAACACGTCCCTGAGAAGCTGGACGGTTCCCAGGCTCATCGCGGAACTTAATAAAAGGGGCATCCCTCACCCGGCCTCTGCCCGCAAAGCAGAGTTATACAAGAGGTTGATGACCACCCCGGGTCCGTCAGGCATCCAGCCGGGCACCACGGACACTCAACAGTCTTTGAGGCATCTGCAAGCCACCATTGACTCCTTGGTCGGCATGTTGACTGATGCCCAGTCCAGGGTTTCGGTACTGGAGTCCCGGGCCCCTCGCCCTCCCCCCCAGGCTCCATACCCTCCGGCCGAGTCCGTGGTTCCTCAGACGGCCTCCGTAGGTACGGCCATTTTCACTCCCAGGGTGGCCCCGGCTCATTTCATCCCGGACGGCATTAAGAAGGATATTCTGGCGGGAAAGGATGTGAACTTGGCGTCCATCCTTATCGCCTCACAGGACCTCCCTGAGAACAGGGTCATCAACTGTGGTGACGTCTCCCTTGTCCTGAGGGCCAAGGACGCAAGGCTGTACCGAAAGCTTACCATCCTGGAATTTGTTTTGGCGTTCAGCCTGTTCAGGGATATCGTGTGCTCGGCCCAGCCCACTAGAAGGGAGGAACTAGATTCCTACCTCTATCTGGTCACCGATCTGGGGCATAAGTACGGTGGCGCGTCATTCTATGACTATCACCGCTCCTTCTCTGCGAAGGCTGCGGCTGCCCTGGCTCAATTCCAGTTCGTCACCAATTGGGCAAATATAGACATGGAATTGTTCTGCCGCCACTTCGCGGGTCTCAGGGCCCCGTCCTGCTCAGGGTGCCAGTCCATCTTCCATTCCGCGGACTGGTGTCCGAACGCGGTCAACCCTGTCCAGGATAGGTCCCTGCCTGGTCCCTCAGGTCTCCAACTGGGCACCCCCGGAGTGGACAAACTGGGCAGGCCCATCGTGAACCTGGGCAAGAGCCAGGTCTGCAATAATTATAACAGGCATGGTTGCGGCTTCAACAGTTGCAGGGCACTCCATATCTGCTCGCAGTGTTTTAGGGCTCACCCGCGTTCCGCCTGTCCCAAGGGGTCGGCAAAGCAGCTATGACTAGCCGACATTGACCTCGACCTCCTTGGAATCCTTCTGCAGGGCCACACCGACAGGGGGTTTGTGCAGTTCTTGCTGTCCGGCTTCACAGAGGGATTTCACACGGGCCTCATCGCTCTGCCGCAGACGCCTTGGGAGGGCGGCAACCTGAGGTCGGCTTCTGAAGACCCGGCAGCGGTTGAGGAGTTGCTCCAAGCAGAAGTCGACAAAGGGTTCCTAATTGGGCTGCTTGAGTCGATACCGTTTTCCTCCTGGCGCATCAATCCCATTGGCCTGGTGTCCAAAAAAAAATACAAATAAAAAAAGGGTAATCTATGACCTGTCCGCGCCTCATGCCTCTGCCGTCCCCAGTCTCAACTCGCCCATCCCATCCGAGGAGTTCTCCATTAAATATTCCTCTATAGACGAGGCGATTAAAGGTATAGTAAACTCCGGCAGGGGTTCCTGGTTGGCAAAAGCGGACATCTCAGACGCCTTCAAGCTCCTCCCCGTCAAACCGTACTTATGGGGTTACTACGGGCTTAGATGGGCCAATCACTATTATTTCGCAAACAGGCTCACGTTTGGGTCGAAGAGTAGCCCTTGGTTGTTCGACCAATTTGCCATGGCCCTGCACTGGATCCTCGTCCACCATGGCGGATTACCAACGGTCATCCACTACCTCGATGACTTCCTGATCATCGAGGGTCCACAAGGCAGGTCGGGCAACCTGGCTACTCTTCTTTAGATTTTTTCCAGCCTACAGGTCCCGATAGCCCACGCAAAAACTGAGGGCCCCGCCCATAGGGTGACGTTCCTTGGTATCACCCTGGATTCCATCCGGATGGAGGCCAGCCTCCCGGAGGAAAAACTGGCGAGTTGCCATGCGGCAATTTCCCACGCCATGTCCGTGGGCTATCTGTCCAGGGTGGAGCTCCAATCCCTGCTGGGGCGTTTCAACTTCGCCTCCAGAATTATGCCCCAGGGCAGGGCTTTCACCTCCAGGTTGCTCCAGCTGTTTCCTTCGGCCCCTGACCAGAGCAGCATTGTCCACTTGGACAGCCATGCCAGGGCGGACTTGGCCATGTGGTCCCTGTTTCTATTCTCCTGGAACGGGATCTCCCTTTTTGTACCATCATGGACATCGTCATACCCCACCGTTTTCTCGGACGCTGCTGCGTCCCGGGGGTATGCCGCTATTTTTGGATCCCATTGGATGGCTGGCCAGTGGCCCGTAGAAATCTGGTCAGTCGCCAAAAATCTGAGTTCATCTTCCCTCCTGGAGCTCTACCCCATCGTGGCGGCAGCCCAGAGGTGGGGTCATCGCTGGGCGAACACACTGGTGATGTTCATCACCGATAACCAGGCGTTGGTGGACATCATCACAAAAGGTCGGGCTAAATCCCCCAGGATCATGTCCCTCCTGCGCAGACTAGTTTGGCTCTCCCTCACTTATAATTTCCATGTATTCTGCAGTCATATCCCGGGGGTCGAGAACGTGGCGGCAGATGCCCTGTCCCGATTTAATTTCCCCCTCTTTTTTCAGGTGCTGCCAGGAGCGGACCCCTCGGGGTTTCCCCTTCTGGTCTTCCAGTCTCTAGTGATGGACTAGAGTCCCTCCTTGCTCACGCCAGGAACCTGGTTCAGCACTCCCTCTCCTCCAATACCATCAGGAACTACCAAGCCGGTGTCAAGGTTTACGAAGGTTTCACCAGGTCCCACCCGCAAGGTGGCTTGGACGATGTCTCCTACACCCTGGCGTTTATAGCCCACTGTCACCGCAATCTCAGGCTGTCATTCAACACCATCAAGCTGTACCTAGCGGGGATACAGCACTGCGCAATGCTTCATAACCCGAATGGAGGTTCCATTTTTTCAGTGCAGGCGGTAAAAGCTGACCTTAGGGGGGTCCAGAAGTGCGGGGACGTGTCTCCGGCGAGATGTTTAGGAGACTCTCGTCCGCGCTGGATGGACTTCCTTTTGGGCACTCTCCTAGTTTGATTATCAAAGCAGCAATATACCTCGGGTTTTACGGGTTCCTCAAGCCAGGTGAGTTCTCCAGCACCTCCCCTAATCGTCAGGGGTTGCAGGTGCGACAGTTGTCCTGGGCCCATGACCATTTTGTCCTCTGGCTCCCTTCCACGAAGGCCAACCAGCATGGACCACCCTCGGAGGTCAGGTTTTTTAAAACCTCCAACGATTGGTGCCCAGTCATGGTCCTCCGTCAATTGCTAGCCCTGTTGCAAGATGCCTCCCCAGAGGCCCCGCTGCTTCCTTGGCGTGGGGGGCCTCTGACGTCAATCCAGTTTGTGTCCCACATCAGAACGCTGGCCTCAGGTCTCGGTTATAACCCGCTGGCCATCACAGGACACTCGCTCCGAATCGGAGCCGCGTCCTCAGCATCAAAAAACGGGGTCCCGGCGCACGTGATTAAATGCATGGGTAGGTGTCGCTCTTCTTGCTTCACGAGATACATCCCGAACCCGCATGTTGAGATTTCACAGGCATTTTGTAACCTTGCTCTCTGAGTGGTATTAAAGGCTTTTGGTCACTACTCTGCTCTCCTCGTTTATTTTGCCCACTACTAGGCTTACCCTCGCTCCTGGCTTCCGGCACAACACAGCCAGCTAGGTCAGGGGAAGCGCTTCACCCACTCATCACAGTTAAGCCTCTCCCATAAATTATCGTTAGAAATTAACTATTCCCTTACGTCCTACCAGCAGCACAGATGGGGAGATAGCAAGAAGAACCCCTAGGGAGGGCCATCATGCTTGGCAGAACTAAGAATAGTCTGCCCAAAGGGTGAGTACTCAGCTAATCTGGCATCTAGTCTATAATGGGAGATGAATGTTGATTCAGACCTCCAGGAGGCAGATTTACAAATCATGTCGAGCGGAAGAAGACTCCTCTCGGCAAAAGAAGTAGCTGCAGCCCTCGTAGAATGGGCTTTTACAAACCCCGGAGGGTCTAGAGATTGGGAAACAAAGGATTCCCCATTAGCCTCCTTAATCCATCGACTGATGGATGGTTTAGACGCCTTACGGCCATTAAACTTACCGGCAAACAGGATTAGAAGATTTTCATCTTTCCTGAACTTCTTGATCTATCCACATAGTTCTGGAGTCATCTCGAGACATCCAAAGGATGTATAGCAGGTTCCTCGGAGGAGGTAGAAGGTCTAGAAAGAACCGGGAGGGATATCACCTGGTTGATATTCTGGAGAGAAGGAACCTTAGGCCTAAAGTACGGGAGAAATCTTAAAAGGACCCAGTCTTGCAAAAAAATGGTATAGGGCTCGTGCGCTGATAGAGCTTGAAGCTCAGAGACCCTCTTGGCCAAAGTCACAGCAAGAAGAAAAAACAAGTTTTCATGTGACAAACTTGAAATCTACCTCCTCCAAAGGCTCAAAGGAGGGAGATGCTAACCCCCTGAGAACTACTGATAAATCCCATTGAGGGATGGGTTTCAGTACTGTAGGCTTTATTTTTCAGCTCCTTTAAGGAACCGTTTAATGAGCGGGTCCTGCGAAAAAGACTTGTTGAAACAAGCTGAAATGGCTGAAACTTGACCCCTCAAGGTAGATGGAGCAAGGCCTTTGTCACGGCCATCTTGCAGAAACTGAAGGATGATGGGGAGGGGCGGATCTGCAGACGCCACCTTCTTTGAGGAACACCAAGAAGAGAATATCCTCATAATCTGTGAGTAGGCTCTCTTAGTAGAGTCTGCTCTTGAATGAAACTGCGTTCTCAGGACCGACTCTGAAAGCTCTTCTATTCTGGGAAGGGACTGATCAAACTCCAGGCTGTCAGGTTGAACCTGTGCCGATCTGGGCAGAGGCGAGTGTCCCATGACACCAGGGTCTGCCGTGGGGGGAGCCTCCAATAATGTCCCCAAATCATCTGAATGAGCTGGGTAAACCAGGATCTCTTGGGCCAAAACGGTATGATGCCTATTACCGAGGCCTGATCCTGACGAATTTTCATCAATACCCTCGGTATCATGGAAAAGGGAGGGAAGATGTAAGCCAGCCTGAACCTCCAGGATATTGACAGAACATCTATCGCCAGGGGGTTGTCCTCCCTGTAAAGGGAGCAAAACCTCTCCACCTGGACGTTGAACCTTGTTGCCATAAGTTCCACCTCTGGCATTCCACACTTGAGGACTATCTGCTTGAATATCTCCGGATGTAAAGACCACTCCACTGTTGGAAGACCGCGGCTCAACCGATCCGCTATCATATTGAGGGAGCCTCGAATGTGGATCGCAGATAAGTGTGAAAGGTTCAATTCTGCCCAATCCAGAATCACCCCGATCTCTGATAAGAGGGTAAGTGATCTTGTGCCTCCCTGCTTGTTGATGTAAAGTACCGCAGTCATATTGTTTGACTGGACTTTCACCGCTTTGCCCCAGATCTGAGGGGCGAAGTGAAGGAGGGCTAGCCGGATAGCTTGAATCTCGCGGAGATTGGATGAGAGGAGCCGCTCCTGAGGAGACTAGGATCTGTGCACTGGAGAATCGTCTAGATGAGCACCCCAGCCTACTTGGGACGCATCTGTTGTCAATATGACCCAGGTTGGCTGGGTCATAGACTTCCCGTCTAAAAGATGGCTCCATCATCTGAGGGAATGCCGAGTTTGCCAAGACAGGGAGCACAGGGAGTTCAGCCCGGCGGGGCTGCCATTCCATTTGGAGAGAATCTCCGACTACAGCGGCCGGAGGTGCCATAAAGCCCAATGGACTGCTTACGCAGACGCTGACATGAGCCCCAACATCTTCATGAGAGTCCAAATTGGAACTCGCCAAGGCACGGATAGGAATTCTGCCATGTTCTGTATTCGGGATCTTCTTTCTGGAGTCAACCGAAGAGATCTCCCAACGGAGTCGATTATGAAGCCTAAATATCTTACTGAAGTAGACGGACTCACGTTCGACTTCTGCCAGTTGATGATCCACCTTAGGCGGAACAGAAAGAAAATCGCTACATGAAGATGGTGGGTCCACAAAGTAAGAGGCTTTTAAAAGCCAATTGTCCAGATAAGGAATGATGGTCAGTCCTTGGAGTGCTAACCGCCACCACAGAAACTACCACCTTGGTGAAAGTGTGAGGGGCAGAAGAATTGCCGAAGGGAAGGGCAACAAACTGAAGGTGTCTGGTGACACCTGACACCTGGACCGCGATCCTGAGATATTTCCTGGAAGCAGGATGAATCGGGATGTGCAAATATGCATCCTTGAGGTCCAGGGTTGCCGTCACATCTCCAGGATTGAGAACATGAACCACTGACCTGATGGTTTCCATACGGAACCTTACTTTCCTTACGTATTGATTGAAGAATCTCAAATCGATAATCATCTGGAGATCCCCTGACGCCTTGGGAACCAGAAACACTGGTGAGTAAATCCCTAAGCCCTGTTCCCCTGCCGGAACCTCCTCCAGAGCCCCCTTGTGGATGTAATCCTGAATGTAAGCCTCCAGAACCGACTGCCTTGCGGCCTGTGGAAGTTTGGTTCTGATGAACCTGTCCGGAGACAGAGAAAGAAGATTGATTGAGTACCCTTCTGATAAGACATTCAGGACCCAGGGATCCTAAATCTCTCGGATCCAGATGTCCTTGAAGTGGGAGAGTTGACCTCCGATGGGAAGATGAGGCAGGGGAGTGGGGAAGTCTTCTGGCAGGATGGCAGGAGTCACGGGAGTCATCCAAGAGCCTTGAGGAGGCCCATAGTCAGGAGGTGGATTTTTTATCCTTGGCTCCTTCACGAGAGCGCCTCGAACCTCTTTGCTGCGCTCCCCAGTCCCTCCGGGCTCTTGACTGCTGGTCAGACCTACCACCACGGTTTTGTCTGCCCCGCCCCCGAAAGGACTGTTGGGGAAGACTCTTCCCCTTTTAATCTGACAGGTCTTCCATAATCTTATCCAATCCTGAGTCGAACAAACGGTTGGGCTCAAAGGGAAGGCTACATGGAATTGTCAGCGACCCAAGGCTTACGCCACAAAGGCCTGCGGGCCGCTGACACCAGGGTTATGGTTTTGGGCGCCAACTTCAGCTGTTGTTGCGCTGTATCAGACAGTAAATTCATCGCCAGGTTGACAGTCTTGAAAGCCGCCAGAATGTCGTCCCGAGACACCTTCTGATCCACATCCATCTGGATCTGGTTTAATCGAGACCGGAGGAAGGTAGAAACTTCTGTAGCAGCGATGGCCGTAGACGCGGAAGCTGCAGCTGCCGTATAACCTCTCCTGAGTGTGCACTCTGCTCTCCTGTCAAGGGGATCCTGCAGACTCGACCCATCGTCCGCAGGAACCAGAGTGCGCTTGGACAGTTTGGCAATCGCCATGTCCACCTTGGGAATGGAACCCCATGATTCCACCAAGGGTTTAGCCATCGGAAACATGGTTCTGAATCTTTAGTTAGAATTGGACCCCTTTCGGGTTTCTTCCACTCTGTGCGCATGACAGAGAGGAGGGTTTCATCCGCTTTAAAGACACAAAGTGCCCGACTAGCGGAATCAGAGGGCTCCCCCAGGTCAACATCATGGTCCCCCGACCTAATGGACTTAAGTAACTTTTGCGTCTTATCAGGAGGAAAGAAGCATGAAGTAAGCTCCTTCTCATCCGAGGAGGAGGAACTCAAGGAGACTACAGACGGTCTCTCTACTGGAGCCGAAGACTCCATAGGAGTCTGAGTAGGAAGCCTCTCATCCAGCAGGCTTATAACCCCTTTGATGGATCCATCAACATAGGTCTTTACCCACTGATACATATCCTGCATCGTAGTTTCGGTGGAAGATTGAACACTCGGACGGCAGCCATCACACCTAGAGTAGGGACAGCTATCCTCCAAAAGCGCGCTACAATCATAGCGCAAAAAATGTTTCCGCTTGGAAACCGCCTTTCTGCCATTCGAATCCCGTGGAGGCTTTTTTTTTTTCTTCTTAAAGTCAACGGAACAAGGGATTACCAACCAGTCTCCCAAGCTGGTTCCTACCAAGCCCCAAGCTGCTTATCTTCTGCGATCTGACGAGTGCAGGTAAATTCAGCTTAGAATAACCATTGACCGACCTAACTGCGGGAAAAAAGAAAAAAAGGATAAGTAAAACATGTGTAAACAACCAATTAATGTTTCAGGAGAAAGGTAAAAGAAAAGGCAGACTGGCGGATAGCTGAAAATTAGGACCAGAAATAAGGCACCAACAAGTGGAGGAACACCAGCTTATGGGACTCTGGGAGCTAGCTTAAAAAGCATGTGCAGCCAGAGAACGACCTGGTTCACAATGTTTCCTTAAATAGGGGAGGGAGTTGGCTCAGAGCCGAGTCCCCGCCCCCAGAGGAGAAAACACCTAACAGTAAATAAAAAGGTTTCCCCCCAGGAAGTAATACAATAAAACCTCCAACCGGAGGGAAAATTGCGGATTATATATTAAAAAAAATCGCAATAATGACGCAAAATCGTGTCGGAAGGAAAAAAATCCGGAAGTGACGTCAGATTCGGAAGATGGCGGCGCCCAGCGGCCGCAAGGAAAAGGACCGAGGACGCCGAAAAACGCACCGCAGCGAAGCACCGCTGCTCAGCGCCGACAGCAGGTAAGCTGCCGGACAAGCCATAGTAGTAAAAGCGGAGGCAAAGCCCGCAGATAACATGAAAAAAAGATTCCCCCCTAAGAGAGGTCTGAATCACCGCCTAGTCCACCTGTCCGGAGGACGGAAAAAAACACAATGGGCTGGAGGTGATTCCCTCCTTTATAGGGGAGGTTTAAGTGTTTAATTATTACTTGGGCTCATTAAAATTTCCGCCGGTCCTACCAGTCCATGGGGGGTGGTTAACCCCATCTGTGCTGCTGGTAGGACGTAAGGGAATAGGAGAGAATCTAACTCAGTGATCTACAGAGAAATAGTTGTGTGGGTGCAGGGCACAATCGTTTTACCCTGCCCTGAGCCCATTGACCAAAAAAAAAAAACAACTTATAAATCTGTTAGTTAGGTGGGCGGCGGTGGACATTTTATGCAAGCTCAGTGCACCAGCACTGCATCTGAGCTTTTGGGACATTGCAAATCACCATTTTTTGGGGGCAAACTACAACATCTTGATTAGTCAGTGTGCAATTTA
The DNA here is from genome assembly GCF_905171765.1 of Bufo bufo. NCBI lineage: Eukaryota > Metazoa > Chordata > Amphibia > Anura > Bufonidae > Bufo > Bufo bufo. Next base: position 298,239,293 of record NC_053393.1, read on the forward strand.
AGCTAGAAATACACCCATCATTTTCTGCGGATTGAAAAACACACTTATTTTTTCAAAAAACAGTATTTTCCTGTTCTGCAAGTGTTAAATTCAAGTTTAATATATACAGCTTTCATATTCTGTTACCAAAAAAACACTTTTTTGGCAATCTACAACATCTGGATTAGTCAGTGTGCAATTTTAGCTAGAAATACACGCATCATTTTCTGGGGTTTGAAAAACACACTTTTTTTGACAAAAAAATACTATTTACAGGCCTTGCAGCATCAGCACGTGTAAAATTACAGGCTTATATACTGCTGTCAAATTCAGTTGTTAAACAAACACTTGTTTGGGCACAAAAAATTAAGTTGGCAGCCTTTGATGCAGATGTCATTGTGAGATACACCCTTAATACATTTGGGTTACATTCAGAGATTTTAAATACCGCCAATTGGTCACTAATCTTGAAATCAGGCCTACACTGGTTCAGGCCGTGTGAGATACACCCTCTACATACAGGGGTTGGATTCAGGCATTTGAAATACAGCCATTTCAAATACATGCATTTTGTCCAAAGAAATATTTAATTTATGAATACACTGGTTCATGCCCTGTGAGATACTCCCTCTACATATAGGAATTTGATTCAGGCATTTGAAATACCGCCATTTGGTGCACCAATATTGAATTCAGGCATACAATGGTTCAGGCCGTGTGAGATACACCTTCTACATACAGGGGTTTGATTCAGGCATTTGAAATACAGCACTTTTGTGCAAATAAATATTTAATTTAGGCCTACACTAGTTAAGGTCCTGTGAGATACTCCCTCTACATACAGGGGTTTGATGCAGTCATTTGAAATACAGCCAATTTTTGTAAATACATTTTTAATTAAGGCCTACACTGGTTCAGGTCGTGTGAGATACAACCTCTACATACAGGGGTTTGATTCAGGCATTTGAAATACAGCCATTTGAAATACAGCCATTTTGGGCAAATAAATATTTACTTCAGGCTTACACTGGTTCAGACCGTGTGAGATACCCCCTCTACATACAGGGGTTTGAATTAGGCATTTGAAATACAGCCATTTTGGGCAAAGAAATATTTAATTTAGTCCTACACTGGTTCAGACCGTGTGAGATACCCCCTCTACATATAGGGGTTTGATTCAGGCATTTGAAATACATTCATTTTTGACAAATAAATATTTAATTCAGGCCTACACTGGTTCAGACCGTGTGAGATACACCCTTTACATACTGTCGTTCTATTCTACTATTAATTAAACACCCATTTAGGGCTAGATCCTAAATTCGAAAAATATGAGGAGAGCGTCAAATAAGGGACGTGGCCTAGGTCATGGTGCTGCTGATGGAGCTCCTGTTGCAGGGAGAGGACGTGGTCGATCTGTGCCAGCTACACGCACAAGTAAAACCCCTTCCTCAGGTGCGAGCAAGCGACAAAACCTGCCGCGGTATTTGGTCGGGCCTAATGCTGCTCTACGAAAGCTGAGGCCTGAACAAGTACAGGCGAAAGTAGATTGGGTTTCTGACAGTGGATCCAGTTCCTTCACATTGTCTCCCACCCAGTCTCATGCTGAAAGACCACAGTTGGCACCTGCAGCCGATATCCATCAGTCTTTCACCTCATCCCCTTGCAAATCAGACAAGCAGTCTGAGCCCCAAGTCATGCAGCAGTCTCTTCTGCTTTTTGATGACTCTGTTAGCAGGGTTTCCCAGGGCGATCCACCTAGCCCTGCCCCAGAAGTGGAATAGATTGAGTGCACCGATGCCCAACCACTTATCTTTCAAGATGAGTACATGGGAGGACCATTGCAGGATGCCTCGGATGATGACAAAACACAGGTGCCAACTGCTGGGGCTTTCGAAAGTGTGCAGACTGACAAGTAAGGCAGGGGTTGTAACGGATCTCCTGGCACCCCGACCGGGTACCTCCGTTGATAAATGCTCCCAGTGCCTCCCGAGGACTCCAAGCACTCCGCTCGACACCGATACCACCACAGGAACCAGGAAAAGGAACAGCTCTTACAAGAGCTAGGAGTAATAGCCAGGGGAGTATACAAGTATAGCAATCCCCACACACATGAGACGAGGCGCTATGTTGAGTGTAAAAACAGGAACACTTTATTGAGGGCTACCCGCCCGTATTTATGCAGGTCCCCATCTGGTGTACACGCCCCTAGGGGACCAGAAGGAAGACTGTGACACAGGACAGATACGTAGCACTCAGGATACACAGACACAACACATCCCCACAATGCATCATGGTTTCCTCCTCTCTGCCCTGGAGACACCCGAGGAGCAATTCAATTATCTCTCAGGACAAAGGGAAATCACCAATACACATGTGGGAACAACAGGACAGGAATCACCACCCAAACACACAATGTCACACCCTCACAGCAAACACAGACATTTAACATATTCCCAGATAGCTCAAGTCTGAGTGCATATCATTAGGTAAATGGCACTCAGACAACATGAATACAATAAAATTAGCTATCTGGGTACCCTCACATAACATATAATACAATTCCACAGACAGATGGTTCTGTCACACACCTCAAAACCCCACATATCCCCATATGGCTTGGATCTGAGCGCTCAGATGCCACAAACAGAGTCAAATCGCCATGGGGTTTAAGTTTTGCATGGGCTGATGAGAGGGCCCATAATCCTGGGGCAAGAGGCTGGGCAACCAGGCCCCTCCAAAACCCAGTGGCGAGGTTGGTTTCGCCACACATCTCCCCCTCCCAGGGAAGACTAACCAGATACCTGACCTCACACCGGTCGGTACCTGAGTTATTCTGGCAGCCCACCCACAACCAAATACTGGACCTGTTGAATTTGGTAGCCTGTCTCTGTCCAGTGAGTCCACCAAGGTTATATTGGTAGCTGGTACTCCCGGTCTCTGTGTTGCTCCCTGGCTTGGAGTGGAGGTTGCTTTGTGGTCAGGGATCAGCGTTACTCTGCCCTGGTGCCAGCGCTACCACGGAAGAAGCCTGGTTGTTGGAGGGGGAGACCGACTGTCTCCCCTTTGGATACCCAGCTCTGCTGCTGGAGGGGGAGACCGACTGTCCCTACCCCCTGTGCTGTAAGTGCAGAGACCACGGTCCCATCTGCACTGTTGTGGGGCTTACTGTCTCCCCCTGGTGCGTTAAGCTGCCGCTGGGGAGAGGGGGTAATGAGCTCCATTGTTGGCAAGCGGCAAGATCGTTCTCACAGCCCAGAAGGACAGCTACAAAGAAACATCATTCCCTGGAATTACAATTTGAGGGCAACGCATGTCCCAGTACAGCGTCCCTGACAGCAGCAGGATGGAACCAGCAGTGGCATACGATGAGGAAGACCTGCATGGCCGGGATGCAGTAAGGAAAGGTATCTGGTACCAGGCCCTGGATAATGTACAATACCAGCGGGGCGAGAGTCTCCCCAGTGAAGAGCAGCGATTGCAGAAGCAAGTGGCCCTGCGGATGCCCTTCCTGGGAGAGCAGCCCCTTGAGGAATGGGTGAAGGAACTAGAGCACCGGGTATGGCAGGAGCTATGGCTGGAGGATGCCTACCAGGCGCTTTGGTGGTATATGGCACAGTATATACCCTGGACAGATGAGCATGACAAGCCAGAGGGAGAGGAGTTTGATGGTCCTGGCTTGTTATGGGAGTCCTTTGCAGAGCCTGACTTCGGGAGCCCTGCACAGTCCAGACTTCAGGAAATTTTCTATGAGAGGGAGGCTAGGCAGGATTGGGATGACCCCCATGAGGTAGAGAAAGACCTTGCTCACCTAGCAACCCTGGAGTGGGAACTGGAGCAGGACTACCGAGATCTCTTCCACTCCATTGGGAAGGCTCAGCAGGACAGCAAGATGACAGACCCAGAGCCAGACCTCTTCAGCTGGGAAGACATTGTGGAGTTTTTCTGGGAAGAACCCCAGGGTGTGGGTGGAGATGGGACTGAGGTCTCTCCACCAGTCTTGCAGGGAATTGGGAGCCCAGTCTCCATTCCCCAGCGGCAGGCTGAGTTACAGGGGGCAGAGACAGTCAGTCCTGTCCCCCAGCGGCAGAGTGTCCTACAGGGAACAGAGAGCCCAGTCTCCTTTCCCCAGCAACAGGACACTGTATTGGGAGCGGAAACAGTCAGTCTCCCTCCCCAGAGGCTGGAAGTATGTATGGGAGAGGAGGGGGAGATGTGTGGCGAAACCAACCTCGCCACTGGGTTTTGGAGGGGCCTGGTTGCCCAGCCTCTTGCCCCAGGATTATGGGCCCTCTCATCAGCCCATGCAAAACTTAAACCCCATGGCGATTTGACTCTGTTTGTGGCATCTGAGCGCTCAGATCCAAGCCATATGGGGATATGTGGGGTTTTGAGGTGTGTGACAGAACCATCTGTCTGTGGAATTGTATTATATGTTATGTGAGGGTACCCAGATAGCTAATTTTATTGTATTCATGTTGTCTGAGTGCCATTTACCTAATGATATGCACTCAGACTTGAGCTATCTGGGAATATGTTAAATGTCTGTGTTTGCTGTGAGGGTGTGACATTGTGTGTTTGGGTGGTGATTCCTGTCCTGTTGTTCCCACATGTGTATTGGTGATTTCCCTTTGTCCTGAGAGATAATTGAATTGCTCCTCGGGTGTCTCCAGGGCAGAGAGAAGAAAACCATGATGCATTGTGGGGATGTGTTGTGTCTTTGTATCCTGAGTGCTACGTATCTGTCCTGTGTCACAGTCTTCCTTCTGGTCCCCTAGGGGCGTGTACACCAGATGAGGACCTGCATAAATATGGGTAGCCTTCAATAAAGTGTTCCTGTTTTTACACTCAACATAGAGCCTTGTCTCATGTGTGTGGGGATTGCTATACTTGTACACTCCCCTGGCTATTACTCCTAGCTCTTGTAAGAGCTGTTCCTTTTCCTGGTTCCTGTGGTGGTATCGGTGTCGAGCGGAGTGCTTGGAGTCCTCGGGAGGCACTGGGAGCATTTATAAACGGAGGTACCCGGTTGGGGTGCCAGGAGATCCGTTACAGGGGTGAAAGATTATGTGGAGGACGATGAGGTCCTCGACCCCACATGGAATCAAGGTCATGCGAGTGACCTATGTAGTTCAGAGGAAGAGGCGGTGGTCGCACAGAGCCACCAGCACAGCAGAAGAGGAAGCAGGGTGCAAAAGCAGAGCGGCCGTCCTCTAGACAGTACGCCTCTTACTGCCCACCGCAGCAAGGGACCGAGCACACCAAAGCCAGCTCCAAGGAGTTCCCTGGCGTGGCAGTTCTTCAGACAATGTGCTGATGACAAGACGCGAGTGGTTTTCACGCTGTGCAATCAGAGCCTGAAGTGAGGCATAAACGTTCTTAACCTGAGCACAAACTGCATGACCAGGCATTTAAGTGCAAAGCACGAGCTGCAGTGGAGTAGACACCTCAAAAACCAAGAAAGGTCTCTGGCTCTTCCTGCTTCCTCTTCTGCTGCAGTCGCTGCCTCTTCATCCACCTCTGGAGTGACAGTGCCACCTGCCACCCCGCAAACAGAGGATCTGCCAGCAACACCAACACCTGGGTCACCAAGCATCTCCACAATGTCCCACGGAAGCATTCAGCTCTCCATATCCCAAACGCTGGAGAGAAAGAGGAAGTCCCCCCCCCTACCCACCCGCGATCACTAGCCCTGAATGCCAGCATTTCTAAATTACTAGCCTTTGAAATGCTGTAATTCCGTCTGGTGGAGACGGATAGTTTTAAATGCCTTATGGCGGTGGCTGTCCCACAGTACGCCATCCCCAGCCGCCACTACTTTTCAAAGCGAGCCATCCCTTCCCTTCACAAGTAGGGGACAAAATCGGGTGTGCACTGCGCAATGCCATCTGTGGCAAGGTGCACCTGACTACGGATATGTGGACCAGTAAGCACGGTCAGGGTCGTCATATCTCTATAAGAGCACACTGGGTAAATGCAGTGTCGGCTGGGCCTGAGGCGGATAGCAGTTTAGCGCATGTCCTTCCACCACCGAGGATTGCAGGGCGCTTTAGTTTGCCTCCTCCTACTCTGCTTCCCCATACTCTACCAGCTCCTCATCCGGTCAGCGTAACACCTTCACCACCAACTTCAGCACAGCCAGGGGTAAACGACAGTAGGCAGTTTTAAAACGTATCTGTTTGGGCGAAATCTCGTAGCAGCTCTGGGACTAGCCGGTTTGATGCACATCCCTTGCCTGGCGCATGTGCTGAATTTGGTGGTGCAGAGATTCCTAAAAAATTTCCCCGATCTGTCTGCACTGCAGCGTAACTTCGGACTTCCCGCTCACCGCCTCATATGCGACGTGCCCACAAGGTGGAACTCCACCTTGCACATGCTGGCCAGACTGTGCGAGCAGCAGGCGATAGTGGAGTATCAGCTGCACGCACGGCATGGGCGTCCGCAGGGAGGGGCAAGGGGGGCCAAGTGCCCCCCCTGGGGCCAGCAGCACTGGCGGATCCAGGGAGTACAATGGGGCAATTGCCCCCCCCCCCCAGCATTTCAGAAGTGGGGGGGGGCAGCGGCGGGGCACAGGGAGATGAACGCTTCCATTGTGGAAGCGTTCATCTCCATAGTCATCTGTATCGCCGTCCTCAGGACAGCGATACAGATGACTGTGCTGAGGCAGGGGAAGGAGAGGCGATTCCCTTTCCCTTCCTCTGATGGCTGCCGGCCTAGTGCCTGCAGCCTATCAGCGGCCGGCCCAGGCGGCGAAATGACGTCATAGCGCCGCCTGAGCCGTACAGCGCGGGACAGAGGCCGGAAGAGGCCTGAATCGCATCGCTGCCAAGGAGGTAAGTATAAGTGTTTATTTTTTTTTGTGTACAATACTGGTGGCTACTGGCACATAATGGAGGTCTCTGGCTACTGGCATATAATGGGGGTCTCTGGCTACTGGCACATAATGGGGGTCTCTGGCTACTGGCACATAATGTGGGGCTCTGGCTACTGGCACATAATGGGGGGCTCTGGCTACTGGCACATAATGGGGGGCTCTGGCTACTGGCACATAATGGGGGAGCTACATTACTGTCACATAATGGGGGGCTGTCATTATTGGCACATAATGGGGGGCTGTCATTACTGGCACAAGGGGGGGCTGTCATTACCGGCACATGATAGGGGGGCTGTTATTACTGGCACATGATGGGGGGCTGTTGTTACTGGCACATGATGGGGGGCTGTTGTTACTGGCACATTATTGGGAGCACTATAGGGGCATCTACTGAGGCCACAAAGAAGGGGTGTTTTATATGGGGGGCTCTGTACAGTAGAATTTTATACTGGGACACATTATGGTGGGTACTATGAGGAAGGGGGGAGAGGAGTACTATGGGGTCATCTACGGGGGGCACTAAGAAGGGGTATTTTATACTTGAAAATTATGGGGGACACTGAGGGCATCTCGTGGGGCATTTTATACTGGTACATTATGGGGGGCACTAAGAGGAAGGGGGGAGAGGAGCACTATGGAGGCATTTACTGGGGGCACTATATAGGGGTATTTATACTGGCACATTATGGAGGCACTATGGGGACATTAGCTCAACTGGGGGCATTACAAGGGGGTATATTTTGCACTGTCACATTATAAGGAGAATTATTTCTACTGGGGGGCATTATGGTGGGCTTTATTACTCCCACATGGTATTACCCCCTAGTAGCAGCACCATCCTCTCTCTGCTCTGCTATTCCTCTGGCCCTTCTCCAAATCCTTATTATGAAATCTTTCTCATTAGGATAAAACACAACATCAGCTCTGCCGAGCCCCCCAGCCAAGTGTTGAAGTGGTGTCCGAGATCCCCAAGGGCCAAGCCAAGTAATTGTAAATTTTCATGTGAAATATGTTTATATAGCCTACACTGTGCCACACAATATACAGTATACCGCTACACTGTGTAGTCTGTTCTATAAGCACCATTGTTTTGTGGCGGCGAACAGAAAATAATCTCAAAGTGCCCCTCCCGAGACCAGGCTCTGGATCTGCCACTGCACAGCTCATGCATTATTATACTTTGTGATAATGAATATGCCGCTCCCCTTCATTACATTCTCAAAAACAAGCAGAGCATGGATGTCAATAAAATTATGCCCCCCCCCCCCCGGAAAAATTTCTGCAGATGCCCATGCGCACAGGTGAGTCGCTCGGCGGAACAGCACCACTTCACCACCAATGACTGGGCTTCCATGCGAGACCTGTGTTCCTTGTTGCGCTGTTTCGAGTACTCCACCAACATGGCCAGTTCCGATAACTCCGTTCTCAGCGTTACTATCCCACTTCTATGCCTCCTTGAAAAAACGCTCCTGGCAATGATGGAAGAGGATGTGGCACAGGAGGAGGAGGAAGAGGGATAATTTCGTAGGGTTTCCGGCCAGTCATTCCCAAGTGGCTCCGAGGGTGGGTTCCTGTACCTACAAACCCAAGGTACACAATTGTCCAGCCAGGCCGCCGCAGTTCTGGAGGATGACAAGGTGGAGGATGAGGAGGAGGAGATGGAGGATGAGGAACCATGTTCACAGCAGGGTGGGACCCAGACCAGCTCATGGCCATCACTGGTGTGCGGATGGGGGGATACAGAGGACACAGACGATACACCTCCCACAGAAGACAGCTTTCCGTTGCCTCTGGGCAGCCTGGCACACATGAGCGATTACATGCTGCAGTGTCTCCGCAACGACCGCCAAGTTGCCCACATTCTAACTTGTGCTGATTACTGTGTGGCCACGCTGCTGGATCCCACGTTACAAGGAAAATGTACCGTCCTTAATTCCGGCACTGGAGCGTGATCCTAAGATGCGCGAGTACAAGCGCACGCTGGTAGACGTGCTGCTGGTGGCATTCGCACCTGACAGCGGGGGCACAGTGGAAGCACAAGGCGAAGGCAGAGGACGAGGAAGAGATTGCCAACGCAGCTGGGGCACCCCCAGCACCTCAGAAGGCAGATTTAGTATGGCCGAAATGTGGAAAAGCTTTGTCAGCACGCCACAACAACCAGCACCACCAGCTGATATGGAACGTCTTAGCAGGAGTCAACATTTCACCAACATGGTGGAGCAATATGTGTGCACACGCCTACACGTACTGAATGATGGGTCTGCCCCCTTTAACTTCTGGGTCTCCAAATTGGGCACATGGCCTGAGCTTGCCCTTTACGCCTTGGAGGTGCTGGCCTGCCTGCAGCCAGTGTATTATCTGAACGTGTGTTTAGCACGGCAGGGGGCGTCGTCACAGACAAGCGCAGCTGTCTGTCCACAGCCAATGTGGACAAGCTCACGTTCATTAAAATTAACCAGGCATGGATCCCTTAGGACTTTTCCGTACCTTGTGCAGAATAAACATGTATACCGGCACTAAGCAGCCATTGTTATACTGCAGCGCAATTGCTCATGTTTGTATTTTGGATAATTCGCACTCTTTTGGAGTGTACCTTAATTTTACTAAATTAAATTAAAACCAAAAACCTGTGTTGGCTATCTCGTCCTCCTCCACCGCCGCTTCCACCTACTCTGCTACGTCCACCGCCTCCTCAAACTCCTACTCCATATGGAACTCCACCTCGTAAATCATATTTTTTTTTTTTGTACATGTTTTATTTTATATCATTTCACTACTTTGTCATAAATATTTTCTGGTGAAATTCACAAATTTTTGGGTGTATAGTACCACTGCTATACCTAGTAGGCTGGTTAAAAAAAAACAAATAAAAAATTGTCATTAACATTTTCGGGTGAAATTCACAAATTCTTAGGTGTATAGTACCACTGCTATACCTAGTATGACGGTTAAAAAATAAAATAAAAATGTCATTAACATTTTCGGGTGAAAATCACAAATTTTTGGTATATAGTACCACTGCTATACCTAGTAGGACGTTTAAAAAAATAAAAATAAATTGTCAGTGACATTTTCAGTTGAAATTCAACAATTTTTGGGTGTGAAGCACCACTGCTATACCTAGTAGACAGGTTAAAAAATAAAACAATTTGTCTGTTATATTTTATGGTGAAATTCACCAATTTTTGGATGTGATGTACCACTGCTATACCTAGTAGGTCGTTTAAAAAAAAAAAATTAATTGTCAGTTACATTTTCGGGTGAAATTAACCAATTTTTGGGTGTATAGTACCACTGCTATACCTAGTAGGCCGGTTAACAAAAAAATAAATAATTGTCAGTTACATTTTCTGGTGAAATTCATCAATTTTTTGTTGTGAAGTACCACTGCTATACCTAGTAGATCGGTAAAAAAATAAAAATAAATTGGCAGTTACATTTTCTGGTGAAAGTCACCAATTTTTGGGTGTAATATACCCCTCCTCTACCCAGTTGACAGTTTAACCCCTTAAGGACGCAGGGCGTACCGGTACGCCCTATTTCCCGAGTCCTTAAGGACTCAGGGCATACCGGTACATCCTAACTTTAAATGAAGATTCCGGCGCCGCGGGGGTTAATGGGAACGGGATGCCGGCTGAAATCCTTCAGCCGGCATCCTGTCACAACGCCAGGGGGGGGTCATGTGACCCCCCCCTTTTGGCGATCGCTGCAAACCGCAGGTCAATTCAGACCTGCGGTTTGCTGCGCTTTCTGCAGTTTCTGATGCCCACGGTCCCTGACCACGGGGATCAGAAACTTTAGTGTCTCTCAAATATAGATTTTCCTGCACCCCTGCATGATTTTTTGCCGGCGGGTGGTGCAGGGGGGGAGTTGTGGGCGGTGGGGGCGGTGCGGGAGGCGGGCGGTGCGGCAGGCGGGATCGCGATCCCCCACCCGCCTCCTCTTGAAAATTCGTTGGTGGCCAGTGGGTATACCAGGGTGTCAGCACATTGCTGACACCCTGGTATAAATGGCTGACATCTGTGCAGATGTCAGCCGTTTAACCCTTTCCATACCGCGGTCCGTACGGACCGCTGTATGGAAAAGTTAACAGTAAGAGGGAGCTCCCTCCCTCTCCCATCGGGGGCTGCAGTGCCTTTGCAGCCCCCTGATGGAGAGGGAGAGAGCTCCCAGACAGCCCCCAGAGAGCCCCATCCTTACCCTTCCCCGTCTGGGAAGTTCTGACCACTACTGAGCAGACGGGGAAGGTTCCCATGGCAACAGGACGCCGTCTCAGGCATCCTGCTGTCCATGGTGCTGAACAGATCTGTGCTAAAGGCAGAGATCTGTTCAGACAAAGTGTAAGTAAAATACTGTACAAAACACTATATAGTGTACTGTACTGTATTATACAGACATCAGACCTACTGGATCTTCAAGAACCAAGTGGGTCTGGGTCAAAAAAAAAGTTAAAAAAAAAGTAAAAATCAAAAAAACACATTTATCACTGATTAAAAATGAAAAAAATAAAATTCCCTACACATGTTTTGTATCGCCGCATCCGTAATGACCTGATCTATAAAATGGTCATGTTAATTTCCCCGCACGGTGAACGCCATAAAAATAAAAAAATAAAAACTATTAGGAAATTTAAATTTTGCCCACCTTACTTCCCAAAAAAGGTAATAAAAGTGATCAAAAAAGTCGCATGTACGCCAAAATAGTACCAATCAAACCGTCATCTCATCCCGCAAAAAAATCATACCCTACCTAAGATAATCGCCCATAAACTGAAAAAACTATGGCTCTCAGACTATGGAAACATTAAAACATGATTTTTTTGTTTCAAAAATGAAATCATTGTGTAAAACTTAAATAAATAAAAAAAAGTATACATATTAGGTATCGCCACATCTGTATCGACCGGCTCTATAAAAATATCACCTAACCCCTCAGGTGACCACCGTAAAAAAATAAAAATAAAAACTGTGTCAAAAAAGCAATTTTTTGTCATCTTATGTCACAAAAAGTGTAATAGCAAGCGATCAAAAAGTCATATGCACCCCAAAATAGTGCCAATCAAACCATCATCTCATCCCACAAAAAATGAGACCCTACTTAAGATAATCGCCTAAAAACTGAAAAACTATGACTCTTAGACTATGGAGACACTAAAACATTTTTTTTGTTTTAAAAATGAAATCATTGTGTAAAACTTACATAATATGTATACAATTTTTTTTATTTATGTATCGCCGCGTCCGTGACAACCTGCTCTATAAAATTACCACATGATCTAACCTGTCAGATGAATGTTGTAAATAACAAAAAAAAAAAGTGCCAAAAAATCTATTTCTTGTTACCTTGCCGCACAAAAAAGTGTAATATAGAGCAACCAAAAATCATATGTACCCTAAACTAGTACCAACAAAACTGCCACACTATCCCGTAGTTTCTAAAATGGGGTCACTTTTTTGGAGTTTCTACTCTGGGGGTGCATCAGGGGGGCTTCAAATGGGACATGGTGTCAAAAAAAAACAGTCCAATCTGCCAAAAAAGTGAAATTTTGAAATTGGATCTCTATTTTCCATTAAATCTTGTGGAACACCTAAAGGGTTAACAAAGTTTGTAAAATCAGTTTTGAATACCTTGAGGGGTGTAGTTTCTTAGATGTGGTCACTTTTATGGAGTTTCTACTCTAGGGGTGCATCAGGGGGGCTTCAAATGGGACATGGTGTAAAAAAAACAGTCCAGCAAAATCTGGCTTCCAAAAAACATACGGCGCACCTTTCCCTCTACGCCCTACTGTGTGCCCGTACAGTAGTTTACGGCCACATATGGGGTGTTTCTGTAAACGGCAGAGTCAGGGCAATAAAGATACAGTCTTGTTTGGCTGTTAACCCTTGCTTTGTTAGTGGGAAAAAATGGGTTAAAATGGAAAATTAGGCAAAAAAATTAAATTCTCAAATTTCATCCCCATTTGCCAATAACTCTTGTGCAACACCTAAAGGGTTAAAGAAGTTTGTAAAATCAGTTTTGAATACCTTGAGGGGTATAGTTTATAGAATGGGGTCATTTTTGGGCGGTTTCTATTATGTAAGCCTCGCAAAGTGACTTCAGACCTGTAGTAGTCTCTAAAAATTGGGTTTTTGTAAATTTCTGAAAAATTTCAAGATTTGCTTCTAAATTTCTAAGCCTTGTAACATCCCCAAAAAATAAAATATCATTCCCAAAATGCTACAAACATGAAGTAGACATATGGGGAATGTAAATTCATCACAATTTTTGGGGGTATTACTATGTATTACAGAAGTAGAGAAACTGAAACTTTGAAATTTGCAAATTTTAAAAATTTTTTGGTAAATCTGGTATTTTTTATGCAATAAACTTAACTTTTTTGACCCAATTTTAGCAGTGTCATGAAGTACAATATGTGACGAAAAAACAATCTCAGAACGGCCTGGGTAAGTCAAAGCGTTTTAAAGTTATCAGCACTTAAAGTGACACTGGTCAGATTTGCAAAAAATGGCCAAGTCCTTAAGGTGAAATAGGGCTGAGTCCTTAAGGGGTTAATAAATTTCAATAATTTTAATTTTACATTTTCGGGTGACAATATACAATTGTTTTCTGTCATAGACCCCTGTTCTACCAAGTAGACAGGTTAATTAATTTCTGTAATTTTTCTGTTACATTTTTGGGTTGACATTATACAATTTTAGACGTGAATAAACCCCTGCTCTGCATAGGTGACAGGGAATAAAATTTCTGAAATGCTTCTTTTACTCACGCTCCCTCTCCGGCCTGGAACCCTGATTCCCCGCCACCCGTAATCACCATGGTAGGCGCATAAAAGAACATCGAAAGTTGATAGAGCAGATATCAAATTGGATCACGAACCTCACGGGAACGTGCGACATGGTGGGGCAGTAAGTATGAACACGCCTACACAAACTAACTGACAGGGGTCAGCCCCTGCAACTTCTGGGTCTCCAAATTGGGCACATGGCCTGAGCTTGCCCTTTACGCCTTGGAGGTGCTGGCCTGCCCTGCAGCCGGTGTATTGTCTGAACATGTGTTTAGCACAACTGGAGGGTTATATTTCCCAATGTTTTGGGGTGTACCCTAATTTAATTTTTTTTAAAATAAATTTTAAACCAAAAAGCAGTGTAGGCTACCTCCTCCTCCTCCACCGCCACATCCACCGCCTTCTCAACCTCCTACTCCATATAGACCTAGTCCTCCAAGATCAAGATTATTATTTTAATTTTTTTACGTATTTCATGTTATTTAAAGTAATTTCCCTATCCACATTTGTTTGCAGAGCACTTGCCATGCTCTTAACCATATTGTGACGACATTTGCAGCCCTCTAGCCCTTTCCATGACATTTTTACAGCCATTTTAGTGCTCAAAAGTTCAGGTCCCCATTGACTTTAATGGGGTTCGGGGTCAAGTTCGGGTCAAGTTCAGGTCCCGAACTCGAACTTTTTTCGAAGTTCGGCCAAACCCGTCGAAGCCGAACATCCAGGTGTCCACTCAACTCTAATTACAATGTAAAAAATTTAATATAAAATACAAAATATAAAAAATCTAATACATGCACGTTGATATTGGTCAATATTATCTATATATAATTGATGCAATATGGAATCCTGATTAAATCTATGAATGGAAGATAAATCGAAATATTCAATGTTCAAAGAATGTTCCAAGTACCGAATATTCGAGCAATATAGTATTCACAATTCGTCTGGTTAAATGTTTGAATGGTAAACGACAGTCCTTTATCAGTAAACTTCAATCTTTTACATTGTAATATTATATGTATATGTGGTTTCAAGAATTTGTATGTCTACCGATCTTCTAGATTATTCATTGATATTTTAACATTTATTCAAATAAATTATAGTTATTTAATCACTTGGTTTTAGATGTGTTTTAGATGGTGAGTGCTGGTTTAACAAATATTTGATTGTCAGAGATATTTAGGATGTGCAAACGTTATACAGGAGATGCAGCCCAGGTAATGTCGCTGTCACCAGCGGCGAAAAAATTACACTGAATCTCAAAGATATTTAGGATGTGCAAACGTTATACAGGAGATGTAGCGCAGGTATTGTAGCTGTCACCAGCGGCGAAAAAAATTAAACTGAATGTCACAGATATTTCGGATGTGCAAACGATATACAGGAGATGTAGCGCAGGTAATGTCGCTGTCTCCAGCGGCTAAGAAAAAATTGCACTGAATATCACAGATGTTTAGGATGCACAAACGTTATACAGGAGATGTAGCGCAGGTAATGTCGCTGTCAGCAGCGGCCAAACAATTGTGCTGAATGTCACAGATATTTAAGATGCGCACATATAACACAACAGATGTAGCAGAGGTTGTGTCACTGTCAGCAGCGGCCAAACAATTGCACGCAATTTAGCGCAGGATGCGCTAATAATGTATATTGCAGCCAGATAAAACAATAGTCCTTAAAAAGACTTTTGGGTCTCTAACACCTTTCAAGACTAAACCCTGACTAATAAAAAAAAAACTATTCCTGTCCCTACACTATCTGCCCCTTCTGCTGCAGCTCCCTCTGACTAAGAATGAGCCGAACCACGTGTCATCGGGTGCTATATAGCACCGGATGACGCGTTCCGGCCAGCCAATCACTGTAACATGGCTACGGCATTACAGTGAGTGCCAGTACTTCCCTGCACGTTTATTGGCTGATTAGCAGCCAACAAACGTGTGGGGAGGAGACTCGAGCATCGTGCTCAAGCACACGCAGTGTTCAGCTGAACATCGCGATGTGCCGTGTATCACAATGCTCGAGTCAAAATGGTGTTCGGCCGAGCATGCTCGCTCCAACCCTAGTCAGTACATCCAACAGACATTTTTGGCATATGTCATCGGCTTATATTATAGACTGATATACTTTATGCTAGAAATCTCAGGCAAAAAAAAAAAATCAAATTATGCATTCTATGAAGGCCAGAACTTTGCACCATTTCTTTGTTGTTTGCTTACAAAATGAAATAAGTTTGGCCTAAAAGTCACTAAAAGACCAGCACCATGCATGTTCAGAGCGCTGATCGGGCAGGTACAGAAGCAGCAGTAACTGACTGATGCCGGCAAATTAACTCCTTATATATGTCTTAATTGCTGTTCTGCGGTGAAGTTACATTGTACTACAGCCATTTACGGAGTGTATTAATAGGAAATATACTTACGTCCTATTAGCCGTTCTGCGGTGAATTTACATTGTTATACATTTTTTTGGGGGGTGTATTAATAGGAAGAAAAAATCGTTTTAATTGCCGTTCTGCGGTGAAGTTGCATTTTACGACAGCCATTTATGGGCTGTATTAATAGGAAATATATGTATGTCCTATTAGCCATTCTGCAGTGAATTTATATTGTTATACATTTTTTGGGGGAGTGTAGTAATAGGAAAAAAAATATGTCTTATTTGCCGTTCTGCGGTGAATTTACATTGTACTACAGCCATTTATGGGGTGTATTAATAGGAAATATACGTACGTCCTATTAGCTGTTCTGCGGTGAAGATACATGGTTATAAAAAAAATTTGGGGGTGTATTAATAGGAAAAAACATGTATTATTTGCCATTCTGCGGTGAAGTTACATTGTACTATAGCTTTTATGGGGTGTATTATTTTACTTTTAATTTCATTCTCTTATTATACAGCATGTCAGACAGACAAATGACAGGCCCTTCAAAGAGAACGGGCAGTGGCTAAAATGTTTCTGTTGCGGGCAGAAGTAGAAGAAGAAGAAGGGGGGGTGGCAGCAGGAGACGCAACGAGAGGCCTGAGCTCCAAGTGTCATCTAGCGGTCGTGTCTTGACCAGCAACCCAGCGGTGCTTGAATGGTTGACTCAGTCTTCGACTTTGTCGCAAGTGACATCAGACACCCCCATCTACAGATGGCCAATTTTTTTTTGCATAGAGCAACAATGACCCATGACACATCCATCAGGTGGGACAGGACAGCCAAATGAGACGTTTCAGCACATGGACACCCCCCCAACCCTACAACAGAACCTTATCTGGCAGCCATTTTACATTATGTGTTTTGCCAGTGTAGGGAGAGGTTGCTTTTTGGAGCAGGGACAGTTAGGGACACCAAACAATAGGGCCACAAAAGTCCTTTTAAGGACTGGTATAGGTGTGCTATCGATAGGTGCGATATAAAGGGATGTGATACACTTATAATATACTTTCTAATATAGAAATTATATTATAGTGTATTTGTATTGTGCAGCAGTTGTGTGCGGTTCTGCTGCGATACAGCAGCTAGATAGAGGGACAAACGCTAATGGAGTAACTAATTGCAACGGGTGTATTGCAGCTTGAGGGCTGCAATATATCTTCTTCCACAAAATCCTGATTGAGGGGTGCTATATACCTGTTTCTGCCAAATACTGATAGAGGGGTGCTATTTATCAGTTTCCGCCAAATACTAATTGAGAGGTGCTATATACCTGTTTCTGCCAAATACTGATTGAGGAGTGCCATATACCTTCTTCCACAAAATCCTGATTGAGGGGTGCTATATACCTGTTTCCTCCAAATACTGATTGAGGGGTGCTATACAGGGAGTGCAGAATTATTAGGCAAGTTGTATTTTTGAGGATTAATTTTATTATTGAACAACAACCATGTTCTCAATGAACCCAAAAAACTCATTAATATCAAAGCTGAATATTTTTGGAAGTAGTTTTTAGTTTGTTTTTAGTTTTAGCTATTTTAGGGGGATATCTGTGTGTGCAGGTGACTATTACTGTGCATAATTATTAGGCAACTTAACAAAAAACAAATATATACCCATTTCAATTATTTATTTTTACCAGTGAAACCAATATAACATCTCAACATTCACAAATATACATTTCTGACATTCAAAAACAAAACAAAAACAAATCAGTGACCAATATAGCCACCTTTCTTTGCAAGGACACTCAAAAGCCTGCCATCCATGGATTCTGTCAGTGTTTTGATCTGTTCACCATCAACATTGCGTGCAGCAGCAACCACAGCCTCCCAGACACTGTTCAGAGAGGTGTACTGTTTTCCCTCCTTGTAAATCTCACATTTGATGATGGACCACAGGTTCTCAATGGGGTTCAGATCAGGTGAACAAGGAGGCCATGTCATTAGATTTTCTTCTTTTATACCCTTTCTTGCCAGCCACGCTGTGCAGTACTTGGACGCGTGTGATGGAGCATGGTCCTGCATGAAAATCATGTTTTTCTTGAAGGATGCAGACTTCTTCCTGTACCACTGCTTGAAGAAGGTGTCTTCCAGAAACTGGCAGTAGGACTGGGAGTTGAGCTTGACTCCATCCTCAACCCGAAAAGGCCCCACAAGCTCATCTTTGATGATACCAGCCCAAACCAGTACTCCACCTCCACCTTGCTGGCGTCTGAGTCGGACTGGAGCTCTCTGCCCTTTACCAATCCAGCCACGGGCCCATCCATCTGGCCCATCAAGACTCACTCTCATTTCATCAGTCCATAAAACCTTAGAAAAATCAGTCTTGAGATATTTCTTGGCCCAGTCTTGACGTTTTTAGCTTGTGTGTCTTGTTCAGTGGTGGTCGTCTTTCAGCCTTTCTTACCTTGGCCATGTCTCTGAGTATTGCACACCTTGTGCTTTTGGACACTCCAGTGATGTTGCAGCTCTGAAATATGGCCAAACTGGTGGCAAGTGGCATCTTGGCAGCTGCACGCTTGACTTTTCTCAGTTCATGGGCAGTTATTTTGCGCCTTGGTTTTTCCACACGCTTCTTGCGACCCTGTTGACTATTTTGAATGAAACGCTTGATTGTTCGATGATCACGCTTCAGAAGCTTTGCAATTTTAAGAGTGCTGCATCCCTCTGCAATATATCTCACTATTTTTGACTTTTCTGAGCCTGTCAAGTCCTTCTTTTGACCCATTTTGCCAAAGGAAAGGAAGTTGCCTAATAATTATGCACACTTAATATAGGGTGTTGATGTCATTAGACCACACCCCTTCTCATTACAGAGATGCACATCACCTAATATGCTTAATTGGTAGTAGGCTTTCGAGCCTATACAGCTTGGAGTAAGACAACATGCATAAAAAGGGTGATGTGGTCAAAATACTCATTTGCCTAATAATTCTGCACGCAGTGTATAACTTTTTACGACAAATATTCATTGAGTGGTGCTATATACCTGTTTATGTCAAATACTGATTGAGGGCTGCTATATATACGTGCTTCCGTCAAATACTGATTCAGGGGTGCTATATACCTTCTTCCACTAAATACTGATTAAGGGGTTCTATTGCTATATACCTTCTTCCACCAAATACTGATTGAGGGCTGCAATACACCTGTTTCCACAAAATTCTAAATGAGGGGTGCCATATACCTGTTTCTGCCAAATACTGATTGAGAGGTGTCATATACCTTCTTCCACCAAATACTTATTGAGGGCTACGATACACTTGCTTCCACAAAATACTTAATGAAGGGTGCCATATACCTGTTTCTGCCAAATACTGATTGAGGGGTGCCATATATTTTCTTCCACCAAATACTGATTGAGGGCTTTGATACACCTGCGTCGACAAAATACTGATTGAGGGGTGCCATATAACTGTTTCTGCAAAATACTGATTAAAGGGGTGCTATATTCCTGTTTCCACCAAATACTGATTGAGGGATGCTATATACAGTAGATATAAAAAGTCTACACACCCCTGTTAAAATGTCAGGTTTCTGTGATGTAAAAAAAATTAGACAAAGATAAATCATTTCAGAACTTTTTCCACCTTTAACCCCTTAAGGACACTTTTTACACCTTAGGACCAGGACATTTTTTGCAAATCTGACCAGAGTCCCTTTAAGTGCTGATAACTTTAAAATGCTTTGACTTATCCAGGCCGTTCTGAGATTGTCTTTTCGTCACATATTGTACTTCATGACACTGGTAAAATGAAGTCAAAAAATTATTTTTTTTTGCACCAAAAAATACCTAATTTGACAAAAATTTGGAAAAATGTAGCAAATTTCAAAGTTTCAGTTTCTCTACTTCTGTAATACATAGTAATACCCCCTAAAATTGTAATGACTTTACATTCCCCATATGTCTACTTCATGTTTGAATTGTTTTGGGAATGATATTTTATTTTTTGGGGATGTTATAAGGCTTAGAAGTTTAGAAGCAAATCTTGAAATTTTTCAGAAATTTACAAAAACTAAATTTTTAGGGACCAGTTCAGGTCTGAAGTCACTTTGCGAGGCTTACATAATAGAAACCACCCAAAAATGACCCCATCTAAGAAACTACACCCCTCAAGGTATTCAAAACTGATTTTACATACATCGTTAACCCTTTAGGTGTTGCACAAGAGTTATTGGCAAATGGGGATGAAATTTGAGAATTTCATTTTTTTGTCTAATTTTCCATTTTAACCCATTTTTTCCACTAACAAAGCAAGGGTTAACAGCCAAACAAGACTGTATCTTTATTGCCCTGACTCTGCCGTTTACAGAAACACCCAATATGTGGCCGTAAACTACTGTACGGCCACACAGAGGGGCGTAGAGGGAAAGGTGCGCCGTTTGGTTTTTGGAGGGCTGATTTTTATGGACTGGTTTATTTACACCATGTCCCATTTGAAGCCCCCTGATGCACCCCTAGAGTAGAAACTCCCTAAAAGTGACCCCATCTAAGAAACTACACACCTCAAGGTATTCAAAACTGATTTTACATACGTTGTTAACCCTTTAGGTGTTGCACAAGAGTTATTGGCAAATGGGGATGAAATTTGTGAATTTCATTTTTTTGTCTAATTTTCCATTTTAACCCATTTTTTCCACTAACAAAGCAAGGGTTAACAGCCAAACAAGACTGTATCTTTATTGCCCTGACTCTGCCGTTTACAGAAACACCCAATATGTGGCCGTAAACTACTGTACGGCCACACAGCGGGGCGTAGAGGGAAAGGTGCGCCGTTTGGTTTTTGGAGGGCTGATTTTTATGGACTGGTTTATTTACACCATGTCCCATTTGAAGCCCCCTGATGCACCCCTAGAGTAGAAACTCCCTAAAAGTGACCCCATCTAAGAAACTACACCCCTCAAGGTATTCAAAACTGATTTTACATACGTCGTTAACCCTTTAGGTGTTGCACAAGAGTTATTGGCAAATGGGGATGAAATCTGAAAATTTCATTTTTTTTGCCTTATTTTCCATTTTAACCCATTTTTTCCACTAACAAAGCAAGGGTTAACAGCCAAACAAGACTGTATCTTTATTGCCCTGACTCTGCCGTTTACAGAAACACCCAATATGTGGCCGTAAACTAATGTACGGCCACACAGCGGGGCGTAGAGTGAAAGGTGCGCCGTTTGGTTTTTGGAGGGCTGATTTTTATGGACCGGTTTATTTACACTGTGTCCTGTTTCAACCCCTCTGATGCACCCCTGGAGTAGAAACTTCCTAAAAGTGACCCCATTTTGGAAACTACGGGATAAGGTGGCATTTTTTTGGGGACTATTTTTAGGGTAAATATGATTTTTGGTTGCTCTATATTACATTTTTGTGAGGCAAGGTTACCAAAAATTTAAATTCTGAAATTTCATCTCCATTTGCCATTAACTGTTGAGGAACACCTAAAGGGTTAATAAAGTTTGTATAATCAGTTTTGAATACCTTGAGGGGTGTAGTTTCTTAGATGGGGTCAGTTTTGGGGAGTTTTTACTCTAGAGTGCATCAGGGGGGCTTCAAAAGGGACATGGTGTCAATAAAAAAGGCCATCAAAATCGGCCTTCCAGAAACCATGTCAGTCCTTTCCTTTTGCGGCCTCCCTTTTACTGATACAGCAGTTTATGACCACAAATGTGGTTTTTCTGTAAACTGCAGTATCAGGGTAATAAATATTAAGTTTTGTTTGGTTGTTAACCCTTGTTTTGTTACCGGAAAAAACGGATTGAAATGGAAAAGTGCCAAAAATAGCGGTTTTGGCACCGTTTTTTTTTTTTTTTTTTAACCGTGTTAATCTGGGGGGTTAGGTAATGGGATATTTTTATAGAGGAGATTCTTACGGACGCGGCAATACCTAATAAGTCTACTTTTTTTTTACAATTATTTAGGTTTTTGACTTATCTTTTTTGATACAAATCTTTTTTTTGGGTATCTGTAAAGTCTAAGGGCCATTTTTTTAATTTTTTTTTATCCAATTATCTCATGTGGGGGCTCATTTTTTGCGGGATGAGCGGACGGTTTTATTGGCACTATTTTGGGGGCTATATGACATTTTCTTCGCTTGCTATTAAACTTTTTGTTATGTAAGGTGACAAAAAAATTCATTTTTTGCACCTATTTAATTTTTATTTTTTGACCATGTTAATCTGGGGGGTTGGGTAATGGGGTATTTTTATAGAGGAGATTCTTACGGACGCGGCAATACCTAATAAGTCTACTTTTTTTACAATTATTTAGGTTTTAGACTATATTATCTTTTTTGATACAAAATATTTTTTGGGTATCTCTAAAGTCTAAGGGCCTTTTTAAAAAAACATTTTTTATCCAATTATCTCATGTGGGGGCTCATTTTTTGCGGGATGAGCGGACGGTTTTATTGGCACTATTTTGGGGGCTATATGACTTTTTGATCGCTTGCTATTAAACATTTTATTATGTAAGGTGACAAAAAAAAACTTTTTTTGCACTTTTTTTTTTTTTTTTTTCTTGACCGTGTTAATCTGGGGGGGTTGGTCATGGGGTAGTTTTATAGAGGAGATTATTACCGACGCGGCGATACCTAATATGTCTACTTTTAATAAATTATTTTAGTTTTTTTGGGTGTCTCAGGTCTGAGAACCATTTTTTTTTATCCGATGTCAGTGCTAAATTGGGATATAAATTTAGTACTCCATGGAAGTGTGATACTCCCTGAAGCAACCGTCAATGCAGAGGCCCGGATGATCGGGGCACGTGTCGCACTGAGTAGTCGTGTCCTTCCGTATCCCCCTCCTGCGACACACTCTGCACTTTTTTTGGGTTCGTCCCTTCTTTCCAGTATGGGGGACCACACCTGGAAAGTGTTGGCCAGGGACGATCCGGGCACCTACAGTTCCCGAGGTACTCCGGCCTGCTCTTTCCCGGTCCGAAAAGATCAGGGCCTTGAGGACTGCCTCATAGAACTGGAGGAATGTCCCTGTGCTGCCAGCGCTTCGGGATAGTACAAAAGAGTTGTACATGGCAACCTGCACCAAGTAGACCGCAACTTTTTTGTACCATGCCCGGGTTTTGCGCATGGCATTATATGGATTGAGGACTTGATCAGAGAGATCAACTCCTCCCATATACCGATTGTAGGCGACGATACAATCGGGCTTGAGGACCGTTGCCGGGGTACCTCGCACAGGGACAGGGGTGATGCCGTTACCATGAATTGTGGACAGCATAAGGACATCCCTCTTGTCCTTATACCTGACCAGCAACAGGTTTCCAGTGGTAAGGGCACGGGTCTCACCCCTGGGGATAGGTACCTGGAGGGGGTGGGCAGGGAGGCCGCGTTGATTTTTCCGCACGGTCCCACAAGCGGACGTGGATCTGGCGGCAAGGGACTGGAACAAGGGGATACTGGTATAAAATTTATCCACGTAAAGGTGGTAACCCTTATCCAGCAGTGGGTACATAAGGTCCCACACAAGTTTCCCGGTAACACCCAGAGTGGGGGGACATTCTGGGGGTTGAATCCGGGAATCTCGCCCCTCGTACACACGAAATTTGTAAGTGTACCCTGAGGTACTCTCACAAATTTTGTATAGCTTTACGCCATACCTTGCCCGCTTGGAGGGCACATACTGGCGGAAAATGAGTCTCCCCTTGAACGCAATGAGAGACTCATCAACCGCGACCTCCCTTCCAGGTACATAGGCCTCCATGAATTTGGCCCCAAAGTGATCTATGACCGGCCGTATCTTATACAGACGGTCATGGGCAGGATCACCTCGGGGGGGACATGCTGCATTATCGGAATAATGCATACATTTCCGGATGGCCTCAAACCGGGAGCGTGTCATGGCTGTACTGTAAAGTGGGGCCTGGTATAGGACGTCCCCACTCCAGTACAGCCTGACACTGGGTTTTTTGACCAGGCCCATATGCAGCACGAGGCCCCAAAATATCTTCATTTCGGCTGCACTGACCGGCGTCCAGCCACCGGGCCTGGCCAAAAAGGAGCCCCGGTGTTGAGCGACGAACTGTTGGGCGTACAGATTCGTCTGCTCCACCATCAGATTTACCAGTGGGTCACTGAAAAAATGACAAAAAAAAGTCATATTCAGTGTAGCCCACTGTGGAAATCTGGATTCCTGATTGGCCTACAAAATCAGGAATCACAGGCTCGTATCGCTCTGGGCTACACCAGACAAGTTCACCGGCAGGGGGCTCCGGTGGATTTAACTGGTGGGCCGGGAAACCAGTACGAGCCCCAGAGCTGCTCGTACTAGTGTGGGCCACAGGGTCCCTAACATGGCGGTCCCCTTGCTCCGCCTGGCGGCGTCTCCGCCGCCTTGGGGGCTCATCATCATCGCTAGATGATGAGGAGGATGCGGATGACAACAGGAATGTGGGGTCATCCTCATCCTCACTGGGACTCTCGGAGTCGGAGGCAAGCTGGGCGTATGCCTCCTCGGCCGAGAACGTCCGGCGGGCCATAGGGGAGTGTGTGTCTGCGTGTATATGTGCGTGTGTGTAACTCTTTATTTTGTGTGCGTGTGTGTGGGGGCACGGGTGTTCACGAACTCACCCTAAAACTAACAGAAAAATAATAATAATAAACTAAGTAAAAAAAATGCAAAAAATGTGGGGAAAAAAAATCAAAACCGCTGATCAACGGTGGGGTGTGTGATGCGCTAACAGTGGCCGGACACTAAGTGCCGGCCACAATCAGCGTACACAAAAAAAAAAAATAAATGCACCCCAAAAAAGGTGGGGGGGGGGGCAGGGAAGGGGGGCAAGTGGCAGCACCCCTGGGGGGTCTAGGGTCACACAGCTGTGCTGTGGACCCCAGACACCCTAACTTAGGGTGATGCAATAAAAGTTAGAAAAACTAACTTTCCCTTTTTTTTCCCTGCCTAAACCAAACTTTCCCTATGCTGTCCCTATGTACCTGATGGGGGGTGCTGGGGCACAGATCGGGTCCTGGGGGCACAGATCGGGTCCTGGGGGTGCTGGCAGACACACGTGCAGGCAGCTCCTCTCTCCTCCGGCTCCGGAACACAAAAGGAGGAAGAGAGGAGCGCCCGCCTCTTTTGAATTTGCCGCCGGACCGCCCACAGACCAATCAGGAAGCGATCCTGAGTGGTGATGTCACCATCACCACTCAGGATCGCTGGATGGTGATTGGTGGGGTGAAATCACACCACCATCACCATCCTGTTCCGGGTTATCGGGTCTTCAGAGACCCGAACAACCCGGAAACGCAGAAAACCGCAGGTTTGAATTTACCTGCGGTTTTCTGCGATCGCATACATGGGGGGGTCACCGGACCCCCCGGCGCATTTGCCCCAAGTGCCTGCTCAATGATTTGAGCAGGCACGGGGTTCCGATCACCGCCCGCCGCGCGGCGGTGATCGAAAATACACATGGCGTACATGTACGCCCTGTGTCCTTAAGTACCAGGGCACAAGGGCGTACCTGTACGCCCTATGTCCTTAAGAGGTTAATGACCTATAAACTGTACAACTGAATTGAAAAACAAACTGAAATCTTTTAGGTAGAGGGAAGAAGAAATTTAACATTAAAATAATATGGTTGCATAAGTGTGCACACCGTTAAACTAATACTTTGTTGAAGCACCTTTTGATTTTATTACAGCACCACACAGACAGTACTTGCCAGATATTCCTGCAGCTCCTTTAATGTTGCTGTAGGCCTTTTGGTAGCCTCCCAGACCAGTTTTCTCCTCGTCTTTTCATCAATTTTGGAGGGACGTCCAGTTCTTGGTAATGTCACTGTTGTGCCATATTTTCTCCACTTGATGAGGACTGTCTTCACTGTGTTCCATGGTATATCTAATGCCTTGGAAATTATTTTGTACTCTTCTCCTTTTAACAATGAGATCCCTCTGATGCTTTGGAAGCTCTCTGTGGACCATGGCTTTTGCTATGGGATGCTACTAAGAAAATTTCAGGAAAGACCAACTAGAGCAGCTGAACTTTATTTGGGGTTAATCAGAGGCACTTTAAATGATGGCAGATGTATGCTGGCTCCTATTTAACAAGATTTGGAATGTGATTGCTTAATTCTGAACACAGCTACATCCCCAGTTATAAGAGGGTGTGCACACTTATGCAACCAGATTATAATTTTTTTCTTCCCTCTACCTAAAAGATTTCAGTTTGTTTTTCAATTGAGTGGTACAGTTTATAGGTCACATTAAAGGTGAAAAAAGTTCTGAAATGATTTATATTTGTCTCTTTACAGCACAGAAACCTGACATTTGAATAGGGGTGTGTAGACTTTTTATATCCACTGTAACTGTTTCTGATTGAAGTGTGCCATATACCTTCTTCCACTAAATACTGATTGAGGGGTGCTATTGCTATTTACCTTCTTCCACCAAATACTGATTGAGGGCTGCGAAACACCTGCTTCCACAAAATACTGATTGAGGGGTGCCATATACCTGTTTCTGCCAAATACTGATTGAGGGGTGCTATATACCTGTTTCAACCAAATACTGATTGAGGGGTACAATATACCTTGTTCCACAAAAGACTGATTGAGGGGTGCTATTGCTATATACCATCTTCCACCAAATACTGATTAAGGGCTGCAATACACCTGCTTCTACAAAATATTGATTGAGGGGTGCCATATACCCGTTTTCCACCAAATACTGATTGAGGGGTGCTATATAACTTTTTTTGACAAATATTCATTGAGTGGTGCTATATACCTGTTTCTGTCAAATACTGATTCAGGGGTGCCATATCCCTACTTACACAAAATATTGATTGAGGAGTGCTATTGCTATATACCTTCTTCCACCAAATACTGAATAAGGGGTGCTATACACCTGCTTCCGTCAAATACTGATTGAGGGGTGCCATATACCTTCTTCCACAAAATTCTGATTGAGGTGTGCCATATACCTGTTTGCGCCAAATACTGATTGAGGGGTGCGATATACCTTCTTCCACAAAATACTGATTGAGAGGTGCTATTGCTATATACTTTTTTTCCACCAAATACAGATTGAGAACTGTGATATACCTTCTTCCACAAATACTGCTCTTCTCTACGGACTTAGGCAGAGGGTCATTTAGAAAATGACAGGCAGAGGAAGAGGCAGACTGTTCCGCAGGGGCACCAGGCCGGAGCCCTAGTGGGAAGTTGAAGAAAGCGCGTGCGATAACTTCAAAGGGCGCACCAGAGTTGGTTGAGTCGCTCATTCAGCCATCCACTTCTACACCCTCCTCATCCTCTATATCTGCACCTCCTCACTCTCTGCTGTGTGCACCACCACCACCACCATAGCCCCCTCACTCGAGTCAGAGGAATTATTTTCCCTTCCATTCCCAGACCTTACCGATGTGCAGCAATTCTTAATATCGGATGAGGAAGAGGAGGTAGCAACGGCCGATACCCTGCGGTCTGACAACAGTACCCAGATCAGCCCAAGGAGGGTGGTCCCCGCTGTTGATGCCTACTCCGAGATCTCTAATGTCAGTGGTGGTGAAGGTGACGATGATGACGAGTCGATGGATGTCACACCGGTGCCCACAAGAAAGGAAGAGGAAGGGAGTTCAGAGGGGGAGACGGAGCAGCAGATAAGGAGGAGAAGCAGGCAGAACTAGCAGTACACGAGAGGCAAAAAGCAAGCTGCCAATGTATCTGGAACGAGCCATCCACATTGCACTCCCAGGAGGCCTGCACATGGCTCTGCAGTGTGGGATTTTTTTACGTGTCAGCTGCTGATAATAGTGTTGCCATCTGCAGCCTGTGCTGTCAACGCATTAGTCGCGGTAAGCCCAACACTCACATAGGGACGACAGCCTTAAGAAGGCACCTGGCCTCCCATCACCGAGCCCAGTGGGAGCAATGCCGTCAGATCCCACAAAGCCACAATCCCGGTGCTCCACGTCCTGCCTCTTCTCCTTATCCTTCTCCTCTCTCCTACCATTTGTTCTACACTCCACATTCCAACGTGCCGTCGTCGCGTTCATCTTGCACAAGACAGGCTTCCGTGGCCCAAATGCTCTGGCTTAAAAAAATGATTCCCCCAGATAATCCTCTTGCCCAATGGCTGACCGCTGGCTTGTCGAAACTGCTAGCCTGACAACTACTGCCATATAAATTGGTGGACTCGGAGGCCTTTAGAAAATTTGTGGCCATTGGCACACCACAATGGAAGGTCCCCAGAACGAAATGTTTCTCCCAGAAGAATATCCCTGAACTATATGGCCACGTTCAGCAGCATGTTAATGTATCTCTAACAAACAGTGTGGGTGCCAAGATACATCTGACCACAGACACGTGGTCTAGCAAACTAGAGATGTCCCGAACTATTCGCAGGCGAACAGTTCCCGGCGAACATCGCTTGTTCGCCGCGGCGGGCGAACATATGTGATGTTCGGTCCGCCCCCTATACGTCATCATTGAGCAAACTTTGACCCTGTACCTCACAGTCAGCAGACACATTCCAGCCAATCAGCATACCCTCCCTCCCAGACCCTCCCACCTCCTATAAAAAAGCAAGGATGGCAGCCCTCTTAGATTCATTCTGAAGCTGCAGTGTTAGTTATAGCAGGGAGAGTGCTGCTGCTGCTGAATTAATAAGGAAAGCGTTAGCTAGGCCAGTGTTCTGTGTCCACTCCAGTCCTCAAAGACTCACCTGCTGTAAGGACAGCGTCCTGACAGCACCCCATAAAGCCCTTTTTAGGGCTGGTACATCAGTCTGCTTTGATTTTTATTTTCTATATATATATTTCAGTTGCCTGCCCGTGTGTGAGAGGACACAGGCCCACAGACTGTACTGTGTGCACACCACTCATATAGGGTGGCATAGTACCTTGCAGATTAAAAAAAAGTCATAAAAATTTTCCTCTGTAATATAATTGCAGTTGCCTGCCAGTTAGTGTCAGGCCCACAGACTGTACTGTGCCCACTGCCCACCACTCATATAGGGTGGCACAGTACCTTGCAGATAAAAAAGTCATTACATTTTTTCTCTGTAATATATTTGCAGTTGCCTGCCAGTGTGTGTCAGGCCCACTGACTGTACTGTGCCCACTGCCCACCACTCATATAGGGTGGCACAGTACCTTGCAGATAAAAAAGTCATTTAATTTTTCCTCTGTAATATAATTGCGGTTGACTGCCAGTGAGTGTCAGGCCCACTGACTGTACTGTGCCCACTGCCCACCACTCATATAGGGTGGCACAGTACCTTGCACGCATAGTACCACTTATCTAAAAAAAAATGACAGGCAGAGGCAGGCCACCCCGCAGGGGCCATCGTGGTCGTGGTGCTGTGATTTCCTTTGGCCCTAGAATAATGTCCAGTGTTCAGAGGCCACGTACCCTGAACTTGAAAAATTCTGAGGACATAGTTGACTGGCTTACACAGGACACCCAATCTTCTACAGCTTTCGCTCGGTACCTTGACGCACCATCCTCCTCCAGCTCAGCTTCGGGCACCTCTCAAGTTACCACTCGCCTGCCCGCCTCCACCACCAACACTAGCACCACAGCCGCTTCACTTGATCTGTCAGAGGAGTTATTTACACATCAGTTGGAAGAAATGAGTGTTGCACAACCATTATTGCCAGAGGATGTAGATAACATGGGTATGTCTCAGTCAGGCAGCATTACACACATGGACGTACAGTGTGATGATGATGATGTTGTACCCGCTGCTGCTTCCTTTGCTGAGTTGTCAGATACAAGTGAAGCGGTTGATGATGATGACGATGTGTCCGTGGATGTCACGTGGGTGCCCGCTCGAAGACTAGAAGAACAGGGGGAAAGTTCAGATGGGGAGACAGAGAGGAGGAGGAGACGAGTTGGAAGCAGGGGGAGGTCGTCGCAAGGAGCTAGTGGCACAGTCAGACAGCATGTATCGGCACCCGGGGTCAGCCAGACAGCACGGCAATCAACGCATGCTGTTGCCACCACCAGAATGCAAAGCTCAGCAGTGTGGCATTTTTTTTGTGTGTCTGCCTCTGATAACAGCAATGCCATTTGCAACCTGTGCCAAAAGAAACAGAGTCGTGGGAAGTCCAACACCCACCTAGGTACAACTGCTTTGCAAAGGCACATGATCTCACATCACAAACGCCTATGGGATCAACACATGAGTACAAGCAGCACACAAACTCAAAGCCACCATCCTCCTCCTGGTTCAGCATCTTCAGCCACGTCAACCACTGCTGTCCTCCTTGCCCCCTCTCAACCACCCGCCACTCCGCCTCTCACCTTCAGCAGTTCCTGCTCATCTGCCCACAGTCAGGTGTCTGTCAAGGAAGTGCTTAAGCGTAAGAAGCCAATGTCACAGAGTCACCCCCTTGCCCGGCGTCTGACAGCTAGTTTGTCGGAACTCTTAGCCCGCCAGCTTTTACCATACAAGCTGGTAGAGTCTGAGGCCTTCAAAAAATTTGTAGCTATTGGGACACCGCCGTGGAAGGTACTCGGCCAAAAAATTTTTGCACAAAAGGCAATCCCCAACCTGTACTCTATTTTGGAAAAGGAAGTCATGGCATGTCTGTCACACAGTGTTGGGGCAAGGATCCATCTGACCACTGATACCTGGTCTGCAAAGCACGGTCAGGGCAGGTATATCACGTACACTGCACATTGGGTAAACCTGCTGATGGCTGCCAAGCATGGAATGCGTGGCTCTGCAGCGGAGTTGGTGACACCACCACGACTTGCAGGCAGCCCTGCTGCCACCTCCTCTATTCCTCCTACTCCATCCTCTTCAATAACCTCCTCGGCTGAGTCCTCTTCTGCTGCTGCTTCTTGCTCCACATCAACTGCAGCCCCCCAGCTCCCCAGGGGCTATTCCACATCCTGGATACGACAGTGTCACGCCGTCTTGGGGTTGACTTGCCTGAAAGCAGAGAGTCACACCGGACCAGCACTCCTGTCCTCCCTGAATGCACAGGTGGATCAGTGGCTGACCCCGCACCAGCTGGAGATCGGCAAAGTGGTGTGTGACAACGGAAGATATCTGTTGGCGGCATTGAATTTGGGCAAGTTGACACATGTGCCGTGCATTGCACATGTGTTGAATATGATCGTACAACGCTTTGTGTATAAGTACCCAGGCTTACAGGACATCTTCAAGCAGGCCAGGAAGGTGTGTGGCCATTTCAGGCATTCCTACACGACCATGGCGCACTTTTACGATATTCAGCGGCGAAACAACATGCCAGTGAGGAGCTTGATTTGCGACAGCCCGACACGTTGAAATTCAACACTCCTAATGTCCGACCGCCTGCTCCAACAAGAAAAAGCCGTCAAAGAGTATTTGTATGACCGGGGTGCTAGGACAGCCTCTGTGGAGCTGGGTATTTTTTTGCCACGTTACTGGACGCTCATGCGCAATGCCTGTAGACTCATGCATCCTTTTGAGGAGGTGACAAACCTAGTCAGTCGCACCGAAGGCACCATCAGCGACCTCATCCCATTTGTTTTCTTCCTGGAGCGTGCCCTGCGAAGAGTGCTGGATCAGGCCGTAGATGAGCGTGAAGAGGAAGAGGAAGAATTGTGGTCACCATCACCACCAGAAACAGCCTTATCATCATTGCTTGCTGGACCTGCGGCAACGCTGGAAGAGGAGTCTGAGGAAGAGGAGTCAAAGGAGGAATGTGGCTTTGAGGAGGAGGAAGACCAACCACAGCAGGCATCCCAGGGAACTCATTGTCACCTATCTGGGACCCGTGGTGTTGTACGTGGCTGGGGAGAAGAACAGACCTTCAATGAGATCAGTGAGGACGAGGAACGGGATATGAGTAGCTCGGCATCCAACCTTGTGCAAATGGGGTCTTTCATGCTGTCATGCCTGTTGAGGGACCTTCATATAAAAAGGCTGAAGGAGAACGACCTGTACTGGGTGACCACGCTACTAGACCCCCGGTATAAGCAGAAAGTGTCTGAAATGTTATCAAATTACCGAAAGTCGGAAAGTATGCAGCAGTTCCAAAACAAGTTAAAAAGTATGCTTTTCACAGCGTATAAGGGTGATGTCACAGCACAACGGGAATCTAACAGGGGAAGAGGTGAAAGTAATCCTCCTCCTACCACGACCATGCCGGCAAGGACAGGACGCTTTACAGACATGTTGTTGATGGAGGACATGCAGAGCTTTTTAAGTCCTACGCATCGCCACAGCCTTTCGTGGTCCACCCTCAGAGAACGACTTGACCGACAGGTAGCAGACTACCTCGCCTTAACTGCAAATATTGACACTCTGAGGAGCGATGAACCCCTTGACTACTGGGTGTGCAGGCTTGACCTGTGGCCTGAGCTATGTCAATTTGCGATAGAACTTCTGGCCTGCCCCGCTTCAAGTGTCCTGTCAGAAAGGACCTTCAGCGCAGCAGGAGGTATTGTCACTGAGAAGAGAAGTCTCCTAGGTCAAAAAAGTCTAGATTACCTCACCTTTATTAAGAAGAATATGGCATGGATCCCGAAGGGACTGACACCATTTTCTACCGCACCAGGTGACACCAGCCATAGCAACGCCAACCATTAGGAACCCAGCAAAGTTGAATTTGCAATGCGAACCTGTATTAATCGCATTGCGATTACAACTTAGTCAAATTTGTGACACTGCAGCTTCCGAATGAATCTAAAATGGATGCTGTCCAGGAGGTGGGAGGGTCTGGGAGGGAGGGTATGATGCTGATACAGGGCCAAAGTTTACACAATGATGACGAATAGGGGGCGAACGGCGTTCGCCGGGAACTATTGGCCGGCTAATAGTTCGGGACATCTCTACTGGTCAGTCGCAGCCAGGGTGCCATCAGTGACATCGTACCTTACGCCTTCTTTCTGGAGCATTCATTGCATTGTGTCATTGATCAAGATGTCGAGGAGCAGGAGCTGAAAGATGAGGAAGTCGCAATGCTGAATGAATTCCCAGGGGAGGCTACTCCATCTGAGACAAGTCAGCAGGAGTCTGAAGAGGATGGTGGCTGGGGGAAAGGAGGAGGAAGAGCAAGAAGAGCAGGATTTAAACTTTTCGGGGAGACCGAGGAGGATATTCTCCTGGGCGTAGAGCAGGAGCCAGGGTGCTCCACCGCTTCCAATTTAGTGAAAATTAGGGACTTCATGCTCCAGTGTTTGAAGAGGGACCCCCGTATAAAAAGCATAAAGGGCAAGGACCAGTACTGGGTGGCAACATACTTAAATCCCCGGTACAAACACAAAATGGCGGACATGTTACCAGCATCACAGAGGGCTGTAAGAATGCAGCATTTCCAGGCCTTGCTATGAGAGATGCTGCATTCTGCTGTTGCGGGCACTGGCAGAGGAATTTCCACTCACAGCTAAACAGGTGCGGGTATCAATCCTACCCAGCCTGCAAAAAGAGGGCGGTTTGAAGATGTGTTGGTCACTTTGCATATGAGACCATTCTTGCAGCCAACCCATCGACAGCCGTCCTCCATTTCCAGACTCAGGAAACGCCTAGGCCGACAGGTGTCCAACTACATCGGGTTAAAGGCATTTGTGGATGCTCTGAGAAGTGAGTAACCCCTTGACTACTGGGTGTGCAGGCTTGACCTGTGGCCAGAGCTGGCACAATTTGCCATGGAACTCTTGGCTTGCCCCTCATCGAGTGTCCTGTCCAAAAGGACGTACAGCGCAGCAGGGGGGATCATGACCGATAAGCGCACTCGCCTAGCTCATGACAGTGTGGACTACCTCACATTTTTACAAATGAATTAGAAATTGATCTAGGAGGAATTCAACACCTGTGATGACCAGATGTAATTGAATTTCCTCATGCCAGCCCACACATCTGCCACCACTTAGAAAAAAAAATGGTCCTTGCCTTAGGCCTCCTGCACACGAACGTGTTCCCCCCTTGGTCGTGCGAGCCGCAATGCACGAACACCATCCGTGGGGCAGTCACAGTGGATCGCGGACCCATTCACTTTAATGGGTCCGCAATTTGGCTGTTCCGCAAAAAGAAAGGACATGTTCTATCTTTTTGCGGAATGGAAGTTTGGGACGAAACCCTACGGAAGCACTACGGAGTGCTTCCGTCCAGCACCATTCCGCATCTCCGGATTTGCGGACCAATTGAAGTGAATGGGTCCGTATCCATGATGTGGAATGGCCACAGAACGGTGCTCGTGTATTGCCGATCCGTAAATGCGGTCCGCAATACGGCAACGGGAAGGACACGTTCCTGTGCAGGAGGCCTTATGTATATACAGTGGAATAAAAGGCCTTTTATATCAGGTGAATGCCTAATTTTTGGGGCCTGTACTGGATGACAGCTACATTTTTTTTATATTTAACCACATGATGACAGCCTTGTCTCTCTCCTCTGCCTCTCATTATGGTGGCGTAAGCGCCTTCTAATGTCACAGGGTCATGTGACTGTGCCCCTTACCCCGTACTGTGCCCTCTTATACCCTGCATTGTGCCCGCTTACCACACTCTGTGTAGTGCCCCTAGTCATTCCCTGTACTGTGTCCTCTTATACCCTTCTATCCGGTCACGGTATGGCGGTGTTATCCGGTCACTGTACAGAGGTGTTATCCATCAATGTATGGCGGTGGTATCCAATATCTGGATGGCCATAACTGTATCCCTTTCCCTGCCCACACCATCCTTTTTTAGACCTGTCATGAGCAGGAAAAATATGCAGATTGCGGTGCTAAGGACCTTTGCGCCACAATCTGTGTCAGAAATACACCTAACATAGACGTATTTCTATATAATAAATGACCACCTAATTGTTTTATAATTTGGGGGTAGGGCTAATATGTTTATATTATATAGATTCTAGTGTATTATGCTGTGCCCTGTATTTCCCAGCAGGGCACATTTTTGAGAGTTTCCATTTAAGACGTGTAAAAATGGCCCCTGATTAAAATACATATTTTTTTGTGGGAATTTTTGCCAATGATCCCCCTCTGGTATATCATTGTCCATGTTGTGGGACTATTTGTGTACTTCTAGTAAGTGATTTCTAGCTGCAAATATGACCTGAAGGTTTTTCAGGTTCGCGTACCATTAAAGTAAATGGGGCTCGCCCAGAACGCGCGGTTCGCGAATCGTCCCGTCCAATGTTCGTCCATCACTACCCCCAGCCAAGAGTCAGTGGATTCCTCTGACACGATGCCTAGTTGGCATGACCCGGGAGCAGGCCCTGTGCCCTCAACTGTCCTCAACATGCCTCTGTCATTTTCTGTTCCCTCAGAAGTATTATATGCTGAAGGCTCGGCTCCACTTTTCAGCGAGGACGAGCTACTAGAGGACAGTCAGCAGCTACTGCCCAGCCAAGATTGGAGGAGACATCGCCGCTTCCTCCAGGAGGCGGGAAAATAATACTGATTAGTGTTGATCGAGCACCAAAGTGCTCGGGTACTTGGGTACTCTGGCCGAACACATCGGCACCCGAGTATAATGGAAGTCAATGGCAGAACCCGAGCATTAAACCAGGCAACCCTGCTCAGAAGAGGGGAGGGTGCCTGGTTCATAGGAAAATGTCAGAAATTGATGGAAACACCACCAAAATGGTTCTGGAACAGCATAGGGAGGATGTCTGGATGCATCTTGGACTCCCAAGTCATCGCTGGGAATGATGTTGTCCGAGTAGTACGCCACTTTTACAGACTGACAATAATACGCACAAAACCGAAGATAAAATAAATTTTAGAGGAAAAATTGCTAGGAAGCATTCTTTTCTGTATATTTACTTGTATATAAAATGCAAGTTCTGTCAAAAATTACAAGCAAGAGGCACTCCGATACAACCTGTATATCACATAAAGGAAGGCCTAATTCACATTGTGGTACAATTAATCATGTAGTGGGACTCCTACACTCATAAAGCCTATGCACTAAGTGAAAGGGCTGCCAAATATTACAAGAAACCGGCATTCCAATACACACTTTGTTACACATAATAAAGGGCATCATACACACCCTTGAAAAATTATGATTGATGGCCTGCTGCTGACCCTCTAAAACATTTGGAGCAAGGGTCTGCTGATCTGACCATCTAAAACATTAGGGGCGAGGGCCTGTTGCTGAGCTGCTCCTCTAAAACATTATGGATGAGGGTCATCTGCTGAGCTGACCATCAAAAAATTATGGTTGAGGGTCTGCAGGTGAGTTGACCCTTTAAAAAAATTTATGCCAGGGCCTGCAGGGGAGCTGACCCTGTAAAACATTATATGCGTGGGCCTGCAGGTGAGCTGACCCTATAAAAGGTTGTAGGTGAGGGCCTGCTGGTGAGCTGACCCTCTAAAACATTATATGCGAGAGCCTGCAGGTGAGCTAACCCTGTAAAACATTATATATGAGGGCCTGCTGGTGAGCTGACCATGTAAAATATTTTAGGTGCGGGCCTGCAGGTGAGCTGACCCTGTAAAAGATTGCAGGTGATGGCCTGCTGATGAGCTGACCCTCTAAAACATTATATGCGAGGGCCCTCAGGTTAGCTGACCCTGAAAAAGATTGTATGTAAAGGCCTGCTGGTGAGCTAACCCTGTAAAAAATAATATGCGAGGGCCTGCTGGTGAGCTGACCCTGTAAAACATTATATGCGAGGGCCTGATGGTGAGCTGACCTTGTAAAAGATTGTAGGTGAGGGCCTGCTGGTGAGCTGACCCTCTAAAAGGTTGTAGGTGAGGTCCTGCAGGTGAGCTGACACTCTAAAACATTATATGCAAGGGCCTTAAGCTGAGCTGACCCTGAAAATATTGTAGGTGAAGGCCTGCTGGTGAGCTGAACCTATAAAAATTATATGTGAGGGCCTGCTGGTGAGCTGACCCTGTGAAACATTAGATGCGAGGGCCTGCT
Organism: Bufo bufo; assembly: GCF_905171765.1. Lineage (NCBI taxonomy): Eukaryota > Metazoa > Chordata > Amphibia > Anura > Bufonidae > Bufo > Bufo bufo. The sequence continues at coordinate 298,276,178 of NC_053393.1, forward strand.
GGTGAGCTGACCCAGTAAAAGATTTTAGGTGCGGGCCTGCAGGTGACCTGACCTTGTAAAAGATTGTAGGTGAGGGCCTGATGGTGAGCTGACCCTCTAAAAAGTTGTAGGTGAGGGCCTGCAGGTGAGCTGACCATCTAAAACATTATATGTGAGGGCCTTCAGGTGAACTGACCCTGTAAAAGATTGTAGGTAAAGGCCTGCTGGTGAGCTGACACTGTAAAAAATTATATGCGAGGGTCTGCTGGTGAGCTGACCCTGTAAAGGATTTTAGGTGCGGGCCTGCTGGTGAGCTGACCCTGTAAAAGATTGTAGGTGAGGGCCTGCTGGTAAGCTGACCCTGTAAAAGATTGTAGGTGAGGGCCTGATGGTGAGCTGACCCTGTAAAAGATTGTAGGTGAGGGCCTGATGGTGAGCTGAACTTGTAAAAGATTGTAGGTGAAGGCCTGCTGGTGAGCTGACCCTCTAAAACATTATATGCGAGGACTGGATGGTGAGCTGACTCTGTAAATTTTTTTAGGTGTGGGCCTGCTGGTGAGCTGACTCTGTACAACATTATATGCGAAGGACATATATGCAAGGGCATTATATGCGACAAATAAGCATGTTTTGATATGATGGAAAAGGAGAAGGAGGAGAAAAGAAAGATTCAACAATATACCCTTGTTTGTGGCGGAAGGGGTGCATGGGAGTACAGTGTATTCAGTACATTATAAACAACACATTTAAAGGGAGTCTGTCACCACTATATGACCATATACAGCACTTACATGGCGCTGTAGCACACCTATACATGATTCTAATGGTACCTTTGTTATTTTCTTTTGACATCCAGAAGCAGGAAAAACTACGTTTATTTCATATGCAAATGAGCACTCGCAAGTGTGTTCAGTGTGTAGGTGCCCAGGCTGCTTTGCCTTTTTAACCGTTACTCCTCCCCCAGCCTCTTCCTTTGCCCGCCCTCCTATTCCCTTGCATCATCCCTAGGTCCGGCCGAGATCCCACGCCTGCGCACTGCTTTGCCGGGCCGGGGCATGCATCAATTCAACTAGTGCACATGCGCCAGCCGGCGAAGCAGTGCGCAGGCGCGGGATCTCGGCCGGACCTAGGGATGATTCAAGGGAATAGGAGGGCGGGCAAAGGAAGAGGCTGGGGGAGGAGTAACGGTTAAAAAGGCAGAGCAGCCTGGGCACCTACACACTAAACACCGCCCCTGGGCACTTATGAGTGCTCATTTGCATATGAAATAAACGTTGTTTTTCCTGCTTCTGGATGTCTAAAGAAAATAACAAAGGTACCATTAGAATCATGTATAGGTGTGTTACAGCTCCATGTATGTGTTTTATATGGTCATATAATGGTGACAGACTCCCTTTAAAGTGCCTTTATGTTCATCAGCTTTCCTCTGGTGGAGTTGAGAATACATGGTCAATCCAGGCCTTGTTCATTTTTCTAAGAGTCAACCTGTCAGCATTTTCAGTTGACAGGCGGATACACTTATCTCTTATATTGCCACCAGCAGCACTAAATACACGCTCAGACAAAACGCTGGGGCAGGGCAGGCCTGCACCCCCAAGGCGTAGAGCGCCAGTTCGTGCCACGTGTCCAGCTTGGACACCCAGTAGTTGTCAGTGATGAGCGGCAGGGGCAATATTCAAATTAGCGGTATTTCGCGAATATTTGGGGGAATATTCATCATATATTTGCAAATTCGTGATCTCCAGTCATTATTTTCTTGATTGTGAAAATCGGCAAGCAGAAAATTTGTGATGCGAAAATTCGCGATCAACACACTCCTAAAGTCAAAGATATTGCAGCCTTCTCATTGGCCCACAAGCAAGAAGCAGTGAGGGATCATGGGTACTGATGAAAAAAAATCTAGAATATTCGTGATTACTTAGATATAGCACTATATTCTAGATATTTGCGAATTCTCAAAGTGGCAATATTCACAATAAAAATTCACGATTTGAAAATTCCTGATCAACACTAGTAGTTGTAAGGCAATGAGGGATCACTGAGGACGCTAATGTACTCCTTCACCATCTTCCTAAATTTTTCCCTCCTTGTGACAGTAGGCCGTGCATCAGGGTGAGGCTGCTGGCGGGGTGTCATAAAACTGTCCCAAGCTCTGGAGAGTGTTGCCATGGCTCTGTTGGAATTGCTGTGTGTTCCTCTTGTCTCCTCTCTTCGGTTGGCCAAGAAACTAGATACTCTGCTGCCAGCGTTGTCAGATGGAAATTTTTGGAGCAATTTTTCAACAATGATATTATGGTATTGCACTGTTTTGCTCATCCTCTCCACCAGAGGAATGAGAGATGAGAAGTTCTCTTTGTAGCGGGGGTCGAGAAGGGTGAACAACCAGTAATCTGTGTTGTCTAAAATGCGTATAACGCACGGGTCGCAGGAAAGGCAGCCTAATATGAAGTCATCCATGTGTGCCAGAGTACCAACAGGCAAGACTTTGCTGTCGTCATCAGGAGGATCACTCTCAATCTCCTCATCCTCTTCCTCCTCTTCTGCCCACCCATGCTGAACAGATGGAATTAAACTTCCATGGGTACTACCCTCTGTAGTGGAGGCAACCATCTCCTGCTTCTCCTCCTCCTCCTCTTCATCGTCCAATTAGGGCTGAGAAGATGAACTGAGGGTGGTCTGGCTATCACCCTGTGTAATGTCTTTCACATGCAAAGTGCTGTCCTTGATTGTGAGCAGCGAGCGTTTGAGTAGACACAGAAGTGGGATGGTTACACTAATAATAGCGTTATCACAGCTCACCATCTGAGTTGATTCCTCAAATTTTCTTAAAACCTCACAGAGGTCAGACATCCATGCCCACTCTTCACTTGTGAATAGCGGAAGCTGACTGGAAAGGTGACGACTATGTTGCAGCTGGTATTCCACTACTGCCCTCTGCTGCTCACAAAGCCTCACCAACATGTGGAACGTCAAGATCCAGCGCGTGCTCACGTCGCACAACAGCCGGTGAGCTGGCAATTTCAAGCCCTGCTGCAGCTGTCGATGATTTGTAGAAATGTGCACACACGCGGCGCACCTTCACCAATAGCTCAGGCAAATTGTGGTAGGTTTTGAGAAACCGCTGAACCACTAAGTTTAAGACATGGGCTGGGCATGGGATGTGTGTTAGCTTGCCGAGCTCCTAAGCTGCCACCAAGTTACGGCCATTATCAGACACAACCATGCCTCATTCTAGGTTGAGTGGCAAGATCCACAGCTCAGTCTGGTCTCTTATCCCCTGCCATAGCTCTGCAGCGGTGTGCTGTTTGTCCCCTTAGCATATCAGCTTCAGATGGGCCTGTTGCCGCTTCCCCACTGCAGTGCGACACTGCTTCCAGCTACCGACTGATGACTGACTGGTGATGCACGTGAATAATTCAGAGGTGGACGTAGAAAAGGAGGCGGAGGAAGAGAAATAGGGGTTGGAGCTACTAACATAGGTGCTGGTGGAAACCATGATCGACGTAGGGCCCGCAATCCTTAGCGTCGGTAGCACCTGTGGCATCCCAGGGTACGACTTGCTCCCGGCCTCCACTATATTCACCCAGTGTGCCGTCAGGGAAATGTAGCGTCCCTTGCGGAATTCACGTGTCCATGTGTCCATGGTTAAGTAGACCTTCCCAGTAACTGCGTTGGTCAGGGCTTGTGTGATGTTACAGGACACATGTTGGTGTTAGGCAGGCACGGCACACCTTGAAAAATAGTGGCGGCTGGGTACTGTGTAATGAGGTTTCTAGTGTTCACACCCCTGCTCATTTTTGTATGGCACAGGTTGCAAATTACAATTCATTTGTCGTCCACACTTTCCTCAGATAAGCGACAGACTGGGAACAGTTGCGGGCCTGTTTGGTGTGGCCCGCCTTCTCCCTCTGTACTGCTCCCCACTGCCTCCCCCTCTGTACTGCTGTCCTTGTTTGGCTTTCCACCTTCCCAGGTTGGATCTGTGACTTCATCGTCCACCACCTCATCTTCCACTTCCTCACTCTGCTCATCCTCCTGACTTGTTGACCTAACCATTACCTCAGTGATTGACAACTGTATCTCATCCTCTTCATCAACTCTTGAGACAGTAATTGCCGTTGAGTTGTTGGCAACAGTGTCTCATCATCTTCCACTTCATTAAACAGTAATTGCCGTTCCCCACCATCATCTTCTTGTGATTGTGGATGCTCAAGAGTTTGGGAATCAGGGCACAAGATCTGTCCCTCTTTAAGCGTGCTTGGCGAGAGGGTCAAATCAAGGAATGGCGATGAAAAGAGCTCCTCGGAATATCTGAGTGTGGGATCACTTGTTTGCACAGACTCTCCATGGTGGGAGGGAGGAGGATCAGGGTGAGGATTGTGTTAACCAGACTCTTGGCTACTGAGACTGGACTTAGTGGAAGACAGGGTGATGCTTAACCGACTGGAAGAATTATCTGCTGCAATCCAACCGACAACCTGGTCGCACCGGTCTGACTTCAAGAGTGGTGTCCTGCGCCGCCCTGCAAACTGGGACATGAATCTAGGTATTGTGGATGATTTTTTTTTTCTTGTGCTCTGGCAGCAGTCACAGTTTAACTGCGCCCAGTGCCACGGTCTCTGCGTGCACCATTAGCATCACGGGACTGCCACGTCCCTTACTGCTCTCCTTCTTCATTTTAAATGTTATATATGATTGAAAGTCTGTCACACGTACAATAGCGGAGGATTTGGAAGTGTATGCGCAAACAAATTTAAAAAGGTATTTGGGATGTGGAAACGTCACACAGGAGATATCCTGCAGATAATGTCAATGCTGTCACCAGCGGCTAATGAAAAATTACAGGGAATGTCACAGGTATTTCAGATGAGGAAACGTTATACAGGAGAGGTACTATGCAAAAAAGTACAGTGTATGTCACAGATACATTTTGTAAGCGCAAACGTTACACTGCAGATGTAGCCCTGGTAATTTCACTGTCAGAAGCGGACACCATCTATTGAAAAAGTACACTGTATGTCACAGATACATTTTTTAAACGCACATGTTACACTGCAGATGTGGCACTGAAAATATCACTGTCAGAAGCAGACACCTTCTATTGACAAAGTACACTGTATGTCAGAGATAAATTTTTGAAGCGCACACGTTACACTACAGATGTGGTCCTGGTCATATCACTGTTAGAAGCGGACACAGTCTTTTTAAAAAGTACAATGTATGTCACAGATCCATTTTTTAACTGCACACGTTACACTGGACATGTGCCCCTGGTAATTAGTGATACACGAACATTGGCCAGGAAGATTTGCGAACGCGATCGCGCAAACGCGGTCAAATGTTTGCAAACCAGAAAAACCTTCAGGTCATATTTGCAGCCACCAAAAACTTACTAGAAGTGCACAGATAGTCCTACAGCATGGACAGTGACATACTAGAGGGGGATCAATGACAAAAATTCCCTCAACAATATGTATTTTAATCATGGGCCATTTTTATGCGTCTCAAAGGTAAATTCTCACAAATGTGCCCTGCTGGAGCCTAGAAAAAATTTGTTTTAGGCCACGGGAGTACAAATCCTAAAAATTTGTCATTCACCTGACTTTAAATTTGTGATTATGTGGCTGGAGGTACATTAGCCGGTCACCGTATAACTATTTTACTGTTGGCTAGTTATATTACAGGCCCCAAAAATTATTCATTCAACATACAGAAAAGATCAAGTCGTTATGTGGCTGGAGGTACATTAGGCGGTCACCGAAAAATAATTTTACTGTTGGCCAGTTAGATTACAGGCCCCAAAAATTATCCATTGACCGGACAGAAAAGATCAAGTGATTATGTGGCTGGAGGTACATTAGGCGGTCACCGAATAATAATTTTACTGTTGGCCAGTTAGATTACAGCCCCCAAAAATTATGCATTCACCGTACAGAAAAGATCAAGGTATATTAGACGGTCATTGTATATCAATTTTACTGCAAGCCAGTGGAGTACGGGGGGCGGAGCCTGGACGCACTACTATATGACGGCTAATCCTTGAGCTGACCATTTGCCCCTTATAAGTGCATTTTCATCCTGCAAATGGGGAAAGCTAACAAGGAGAAGCTTAGAGACTCATCTGACTGCACTCCGGCGAGGTCAAAAGAACACGATATGGACAAATACCTGCAGAAAAAGACTCCCCTGCAGTGTCAAGAGGAGTCTAAGATGGCGCTGACCTCGGCGCGCCACTCAGAAGCAGAAGACTTCTCAGATGCCGGCAGCCTGTCAGATGTTTCCGAGCGCATATCTTCAAAGTGGCTGGTCCCCATGTCAAAGGCCGACTTAACAAACATCCTAGAGAGAGCTCTGTCGCCACTAAAGAGTGATCTCTCAGAGATTAAAGAAGATCTCAAACACCTTGGCCACCGAGTGGTAGCTCTGGAGAATACGCAAGAGGCCATCCTGTCATTTGGGGAACAAGCGAGCGGAGCCCTCAAAGAACAGAGAGACTTACTCAATGAAGCCTTCCTCAAAATTGAGGACCAAGAGAACCGCAGCCGAAGAAAAAATGTCAGAATCCGCGGCCTACCTGAATCAGTGGCGGCTGAAGCCTTACCAAAGGTTGCACGGGAGATCTTTACCACCCTGCTTGGACCTGAGAAAGCTGACCAAATGGTCATAGAAAGAATTCTTAGGGCTCTCAGGCCGCAGCCAAAACCTAATGAACCTCCACGCGATGTCATATGCGGATTGCTAAGCTATGTGGACACACAGGCCCTTCTCCGAAGCAGCTGAGACTCACCCCAGCTACAACATGAAGGTGCGAACATTTCATTTTTCCAGGATTTGGCGCCCTCAACTCTGGCCAAACGGCGAGTACTACGCCCGCTGCTACAAGCCTTAAAATCAGCTAAGCGTCCTTTCCGCTGGCTTTTCCCTTTTGGTCTAGCAGTCATAAAGAATGGGAAGCACATCGTTATTAACCGCCTCCCGACCGCCTAACGCAGGGATGCGTCCTGCGAGCGTCCGGGTTATTCCTCGTAGACGCATCGGCGCGTCATCTCGCGAGACGTGAGATTTCCTGTGAACGCGCGCACACAGGAGCGCACGTTCACAGGATCGGAAGGTAAACGAGTTCATCTACAGCCTGCCAGCGGCGATCATTCGCTGGCAGGCTGTAGATGCGATTTTTTTAACCCCTGAAAGGTATATCAGACGCTGTTTTGTTAACAGCGTCTGATATACCTGCTACCTGGTCCTCTGGTGGTCCCTTTTGCTTGGATCGACCACCAGAGGACACAGACAGCTCTGTAAGTAGCACCAAGCACCACACTACACTACACCCCTTCCCTGTCACTTATTAACCCCTTATTAACCCATATAGACTCCCTGATCACCCCCCTGTCGTTGATCACCCCCCTGTAAGGCTCCATTCAGACATCCGTATGTGTTTTGCGGATCCACAAAAAACGGACACTGGCAATGTGCTTTCCGCATTTTGCGGATCCGCACATTGCCAGAACTATATAGAAAATGCCTTTTCTTGTCCACAATTGCGGACAAGAATAGGACATGTTTTATATTTTTGCGGAACGGAAGTGTGGACCCGCAATTCCGGATCCGAGCTGGACAAAGTCTGTCCCCATAGAAATGAATGGGTCCGCAATTCCGTTCCACAAAATGCGGAACAGAATTGCGGACGTGTGAATGGGGCCTAAGGGTCCCTTATCACCGCCAGTTAGTTAGCCACTTGTTAGGTAGTTAGCGCCCACCGCACCACAGTCACTGATTAGTCGCTGATTAGCGTCATCGCTGTCGCTAATCAGCACTAGCACTATATAGTATCTGTAAGTGATCAAGACTGATCGCAATCAGATCTATATCAGTACATTAGGGTCACCTTAGGCTCTACAAAAAACGCAGTGTTCGCCAGATCAGGCCTGGGTCTTGTGCGCACACTTGCGTTCAGTCCGCCCCACCGCAGTGACAGAAATGTTTTTTTTTCTGATCACTGCAAAAACTACGTAAAATCGCTGCGGCGCTATAAAGAATAGGACAAGAATAGGACATGTTATATTTTTTAGCGGGGCCGCGGAACGGAGCCACGGATGCGGACAGCACACGGAGTGCTGTCCGCATCTTTTGCAGCCCCATTGAAATGAATGGGTCCGCATTTGAGCCGCCAAAACAGCGGCTCGGATGCGGACCCAAACAACAGTCGTGTGCATGAGGCCTAAGGAGAATAGCAGAAACTCCTAATGCTGGCCATAGATGTAATGATTGCGGAGACCCTCAAATGCCAGGGCAGTACAAAAACCCCACAAATGACCCCATTTTGGAAAGAAGACACCCCAAGGTATTCGCTGAGGGGCATATTGAGTCAATGAAATATTGAACTTTTTGTCACAAGTTAGCAGAAAGGGAGACTTTGTGAGAAAAAACAAAAACAAAAAAATTTCCGCTAACTTGTGGCAAAAAAAATAATCTTCTATGAACTCGCCATGCCCCTCACCTTGGGGTGTCTTCTTTCCAAAATGGGGTCACATGTGGGGTATTTATACTGCCCTGGCATTTTAGGGGCCCTAAAGCGTGAGGAGAAGTCTGGAATCCAAATGCCTAAAAATGCCCTCCAAAAAGGTACTCGTTGGACTTTCGGCCCCTTTGCGCATCTTGGCTGCAAAAAAGTGTCACACATGTGGTATCGCCGTACTCAGGAAAAGTAGGGCAATGTGTTTTGGGGAGTCGTTTTACATATACCCATGCTGGGTGAGAGAAATATCTCTGTAAATTGACAACTTTGTATACAAAAATTGGAAAAGTTGTCATTTACAGAGATATTTCTCTCACCCAGCATGCAATAAGTGTATATTTATTGGTTTGGGTAAAAGTTATAGCTTTTACGTCCGATATACAGGAGAGGGCAATTACATTTCTGGACTTGACTGTCACTGTGTCATCAGACGGGAGAATTACGACCAACCTGTTCCGGAAGCAGACAGCCACGAACAGCCTGTTGAGGTGGGACAGTGGCCACCCCCTGGCCCTCAGACGCAGCATTCCTAAAGGCCAGTATCTGAGGGCCAGGAGGAACTGCTCAGAATTGAGGGATTTCAAGGTGGCCGCGAATGACCTGCGGTCACGGTTCACACGTAGGGGGTATCCTGAGCAAACACTCAGAAAGGCCTACCATCACTCGATGAGTGTTAACCGTGACCAATTATTGACCCCTAAGCAGAGGCCACTGGACCCACATCTCCCGAGAATCCTGGCGACATATGATAAAGCAGAAACACGTATACGGGAGATTCTTCAGAAACATTGGCCCATCCTGCAATCGGACCCTGACATTGGTGCACTAGTGTCAGATCGTCCCGCCATCACATTTCGTCGTAGCTCTAACATACGTCACCGCTTGGTCCACAGTATCTATCTACACCCCACATCGGATACCTGGCTCAGGAATACACTTACTGGCACCTTTCCATGTGGTAAATGTGTCATCTGCAGTAACATCATGAAGGGGCCATATTTCATGAGCCAAGTAACAAAGGAGAGATTTTCTATCAGATCCTTTATCAGATGTACATCAGTGGGAGTGGTGTACAGTATGTGGGGAAAACCAGGCGCGAGCTACGGAGACGTGTTGGTGAACACCTATTGGACATTAAGAACAAGCGCAATACATCTGTTGCATGCCATGTCTGTGAGTCTCATGAGGGCAATCCAGACGTGCTGCGGGTCCAGGGGATTGAACATGTCACTACATCCATTCGCGGAGGTGACATTGATTTGTCATTGCTCCGCAAGGAGACACAGTGGATCTTTAAACTAGACACTGTTCACCCCAAGGGACTAAATGAGGCATTGTCTTTTGCCTGCTTTATTTAGAGCTCCTTTATATCATTATGCAACTGTATGCATTTTAGTAGCGCCTCTAATATGTCCTTTAGGTGATTATTAGACACTAGATGTCATACTATATAATGCATAGTGATGTACTTTGTAAGACATTCTAACTCAAATATGTCACCTACTTTGCTGCAATTAGGCATTTATGGCTGTTCTTTTCTCTAATCGATCTCCTTGTAATACCCTGATCATCTTGTCTGAGTGCTGTCACTTGACTGCTTTATGACCGCATCGGAATAATTCCCTTTAGATGTAAGAGAGCATAGTGATGCTCCTCCCCGTGCTGGCATGACGCTGTAAAGGGCGACGGCATCGTCAGGGAGCGCATCAGAGGATGCGTTTCTATCCCTGATTGGATTCTGGAGCCGGCAGCCACCGGCATGGGGGCGGGTCTTAGATTATTTAGACTCGGCGTGCGGCTGGCCACAGATGGCCATCACAGCGCCGAGAGACGCACGTTACAGTGCGGTGTTTGTTCTATGACATCTTAAATTAAATACCAAGTGTAACTCGCTCCTGATGAGACATGCAATTGCATAAGCATGTTGAAAGGCGTAGAGCAGAGTACTGATGTCAGCTGTGCCCAGCGCATAGGGCATGTCACTGTAGTGATATTGCGATCACCAGTGCCGTTGTGAGAGCACAGCTTAGTTATATACATCACTCAGCCCATAGGGGAGCAGTTTCTGGGTGTATTAGAACCCAGTGTACTGCAATTACTGAGTTATGAATTCACCAGCTTGCTAGACAACACTATTAGCAGCTGTTACTGTGAATTGAACTCTACATAGTAACCCCAGGTTGGGTGCTGTATACATCACACCTTATATACTTAGGCTGGATATCAATCAGTGTGCTCCAACACTGGATTCTTGCCACACTGGATTCTTGTGGATGGTATATTATAGGTGCCTCTCCACACTACTGATTCCTGTACGACTGATTTTATCTATACCCCCCATTATTCCTAATAAATTATTTATTGTTTTTTGTTAGTAACGTTCTGTCAGGCTGTGAATTGATATTTCCGTATTGAACGTGTACCCCACACCATATATATTTTGTGCGTTGATAGTCGAATATGAGACCTTGTAAGAAAAAAATAAAAATAAACATTTTCCGCTAACTTGTGCCAAAAAATAAAAAATTCTAGGAACTCGCCATGCCACTCACGGAATACCTTGGGGTGTCTTCTTTTTAAAATGGGGTCACTTGTGGGGTATTTATACTGCTCTGGCATTTTTGGGGCCCTAAAGCGTGAGAAGTAGTTTGGAATCCAAATGCGTAAAAAATGCCCTGTGAAATCCTAAAGATACTCATTGGAATTTGGGCCCCTTTGCGCACCTAGGCTGCAAAAAAGTGTCACACATGTGGTATCGCTGTACTCAGGAGAAGTAGGGCTATGTGTTCTGGGGTGTTTTTTTTTTACATATACCCATGCTTGGTGAGATAAATATCTCTGTAACAGACAACTTTTCAAAAATAATTATACAAAGTTGTCATTTTACAGAGATATTTCTCTCACCCAGCATGGGTATATGTAAAAAGACACCCCAAAACACATTGCACTACTTCTCCTGAGTACGGCGATACCACATGGCGAGTTCATGTAAAATTTTATTTTTTGTCACAAGTTAGTGGAATATGAGAAAAGAAAAAAAAAGAAAAAATCATTTTCCGCTAACTTGCGACCAAAAATATAAATTTCCATGAACTCACTATGCCCATCAGCGAATACCTTAAGGTGTCTACTTTCTGAAATGGGGTCATTTTGTGGGGTGTTTCTACTGTCTGGGCATTGTAGAACCTCAGTAAACATGACAGGTGCTCAGAAAGTCAAAGTGCGTAAATTAATTTTTTTGCACCATAGATTGTAAAAGCTATAACTTTTACCCAAACCAATAAATATACACTTATTGCATTTTTTTTTTATCAAAGACATGTAGAACAATAAATTTTGGGAAAAATTTATATAGAAATGTAGTTTTATTTGAAAAATTTCACAACAGAAAGTGAAAAATGTCATTTTTTTTGGTCAATTTTGATTAATATCAAAAAAGTTAAAATGTCAGCAGCAATGAAATACCACCAAATGAAAGCTCTATTAGTGAGAAGAAAAGGAGGTAAAATTCATTTGGGTGGTAAGTTGTATGACCAAGCAATAAACCGTGAAAGTAGTGTAGTGCAGAATTGTAAAAAGTGGTCTGGTCATTAAGGGGGTTTAAGCTAGGTGAGCTGAAGTTGTTAAAAGTCCCCAAGATTTGACGGCAGCGTGGGAGCAGCTAGGAATGTCACCCATAAATATTCCATCATGGATGCCTGCTAATCAGGGGGCCCCCATTCCAACTCCGCCGCACCTGAATTCCTGGCAGCTGGTTTCGCCAGGGACACCGAACAGGCTCAAAAAGGGTCGCTTCCCGGTCACAAGCGATAATCCTCCATGATCCTTCTAGGCGGACTCCCCCTAGGTAATAAGGGAAAGGAAAGTTAATGTCATATGTGTTTAATGTGGACTTAACCTTTGCCTTTTTGCCGACAGGTAGAGATGTCGCGAACACAAAATTTTCCGTTCGCGAACGGCGAACGCGATTTTCCGCAGATGTTCGCGAACAGGCGGTGTGGTGCATGGAATAGATTTTAGGAACCGGGAGATGGAAAAAGATGCTTGGTCGGTCCTCTTACTTCCAATTTGGGACACTGCGCGTGCGCCGTGCAATTTACTGTGCTAACAGACATGAGTGGTATGTTAAATAGTACTATTCCTATCAGTTTAATCCCTGTTACGTCCCCTATCAGGGGCTGGTGTATGGAATAGATTTTAGGAACCGGGAGATGGAAAAAGATGCTAGGTTGGTCCTCTTACTTCCAATTTGGGGCACTGCGCGTGCGCCGTGCAATGTACTGTGCTACCCGATATGAGTGGTATGATAAGTAGTACTATTCCTATCAGTTTAATCCCTGTTACGTCCCCTATCAATGACGTGTATGAAATAGAGTTTAGACAACCGCAAAGAGTTGTCAATAGTTGACACACTCATGACATAAATTTTATTCCTCTATGCGTCAATCTTGGTGTAGTAATGACTGTGCTCGTGCGCACGTTTGGGAGATTTCAGTCGATGGCGGTTTTTCAAAGCCTATGGTCGTGCTCAGGTAGTTCAGTGACAGTTAAGTGACCCATAAAACAATGATTCTGCAGTGTGGGCCCATTGTTGGCCTAGTAGGCTTTAAATGATCACCTTAGATGATCACAAAGAAAATTCATGTTTTTTCTATGCAAAATTATCCAGCCGATCGCTTTTGTGCCAACATTGCCATTGCCAACACACTCAAAGAGGTGATCGCTTCATTGTGATACCCAAGCCCCTTCACTACAACAAGGTAACGATCACGAAGGAGAATTGACACATGTATGTGCCTTTTTTTTTGTTTTGTTTTTGCAGCCACAGTGCAGCACCAGAGGCAAGAAAAATTAGGCATGTGCACATGCCTGAAAAATTTGATATTGTTGAACAACAACAAATCACTGATTATTTCCACAGGCCTTAAAAAATCTCTGAGTAACCAACTAGAATCACGTTCACCTTTTAATTGGTCCTCCCCTTTTCTGACCTACTTAGGTGTGAAAATGAGCACAGAACCAAGCCAACTCTTCAACTTGAACTACGTCCCACTTTAGAAAAAATTGGCTGAAGATTTAACCTCCCTGGATGTCCCTACACTCTCGTGGTTTGGGAGGAAAAATATCCTGCTTTCCCTCATTATTCCTAAATTTACCTATCTTCAACAGACTCTACCGATTACTGTTCCCTCCACGTATTACTCTAAACTTCGGTCCATGTTCAGATCATTCATATGGAATAAAAGAAAGGCGAGAATGTCTTATAAATTTCTGCCCCCCGACATGTTTCGCCAAACACTTGGCGTCTTCAGGGGTTTGGGCAGTGGATGTGTTGGGGGCGGGACCAGGCTTCTTAAAACCTCCTTGTGTGTGTCATAACTGCATTAGCCAATGTGCATCTCTATTGCTATTCACTCTGATGTTTCAAACAGTCCGTACTCATGTTACATGAGGTATTGGGCAATTAGGCCCTCCCACCTCTCTCTCCGCTAATCGGCACTTACCAGGTTTTAAAAAGCCTGGTCCCGCCCCCAACACATCCACTGCCCAAACCCCTGAAGACGCCAAGTGTTTGGCGAAACATGTCGGGGGGCAGAGAGTGTTATATGTAATTTTAGGCAGTAGTGTTATGCAGAGCAAGAACGTATGAAATGACCGTATGAAACGACTGTTAGTAGTTAAGCGCACAAAGAGGACACTTGCTATTCAGAGACAGACAGACTGTTAGTTCCACAATGCGCACCAAACTAACTGCAATAATCAAGCAGCGATAGCTAAGCAGTGATAGAGGAAAAACTAGGAAGTAATAGCTAAGGTGCCCCCTAGTGGCTTACAAGTATAAAACAATTACAAGATACTAATTGAAACAGTGCAGACACAACTGACAATTTTAATCTGTGAGTTCTAGTCATGTTTTAAAGAGAAACAATAAATGTTAATTTTTTATATTGATAATTCGGCAACACGTGTTAATCTAGAGACATTTAATGGTCCTAGTGACCAATTCCCTTTCAGAGCGGCTCTCTTAGGACGCATGTCCCCGCTGCCTCCCCATCCTAATATCTCTCCAGTTATGAAAGCTACTTTAGATGCCTGGAACGCCATGCAAAATTCAACCTTAGGTTCCCCTATCCCGTCACCTATTCTTAAAGTGGAGGATGTGTTAAACTTGGCTCCCCAGGCCCTAAAAGTCAGTCTTCCCAACAAGATTAGTCATTCCAAGATGAGATTGGTTGATCTTTATAGCAACGGTCAGCTAATCTCTGTAAATGAAATGTGTGACCTTCTGAAAGTACCTCGATCCAGCTTTAATGGGCTTCACTTTTTAAGGGCGTATTTACATCAAAACGCCCACCTGCACACACTATTACGCCCTATAACCTGGTTTGAGAGCATCAGCTCTCAAAGTTTTACCCCACACAAATTGATCTCTCAATGGTATAACAGACTAAGGACTCCCCCTACCGCTCTAACTCCAGCTTTCATTAGATTGTGGGAAAAAGATCTAGGTAGACATCTTCCTTTGGAGGATACCCTCAATATTTACAACTCTTCACATAGGGCATCGAGGTGTGTTAAGATTCAGGAGAATAACTATAAAATTATCACACGATGGTACAAAACCCCTGACAAGACATGTCTTTATTCCGCTTCGGCATCAGACACATGTTGGAGATGCTCAAATCATAGAGGTACCTTCCTCCACATATGGTGGACGTGTCTTGTATTACAGCGGTGGTAGGAGGAGATCTTTAAAACATGTAATCAGATTTGTGGGTCCAATATCGCTCCAGCACCAGAAGTTGCCCTCCTAAATCTATTTCCACGTGACCCCCCTCCTCCTAATCTAGCACTTTTTAAACATTTAATGAATGCTGCCAAACTGCTGATTCCACTACTCTGGTTGTCTACCAATGTTCCTTCTATGGAACAATGGTTCCAGAAAATCTACCAGATATACCGTCTGGAAGAGTTGTCCTCGTGGGAATTGAGATCTCACCACAAATTTCTCAAGATTTGGAATCAATGGGGCTTCTTTAGAGGTTATTAGACAGACTGCAGTGGCGTACCTATCATATAGGCAGACCACGCAGCTGCTATGGGGCCCGCAGTGGAGGAGAGTCCCCGCCTCTGTCTATCTTCCTAACTGTCTCCCGTCTGCTAGCCCTGCCCCCTGTCTGCTAGCTCCGCCCAGCCTGATTCCTCTGGATTGCCATGCAGCCCACAACCCCGCCAGTAATGGTGACGACTTGTAGGTGAGGACAGTGCAGAGGTGGGTGGGTGTGTTTAGAGGGGGGCAAGGTCACTCAGCTTTCCCAGGCTATTCCTCTGCACATATGCCATTCAAAACAGGAGGAAAGCTGGTTGTCACTACATTATATAATGTGACTCAGCTTTCCTGATGTCCTGCATGGCACAAGTGCGGAGGCATTAGAAGATATGAGGATAGGTGGGAGTTGTGTTATTCAGCTTTCTCATGTCTCTCCACATGTGCCATGCAGGACAACAGAAAAGCTGGGTGCTATTACATCATGTAATGTCACTCAGATTTCCTGCAAGGCATAAATGCAGATAATAAGAACATGGAAAGGCAGGGGGAGGGGCTCACTCAGCTTTCGCAGAGACTCATGTCTCGGCACATGTGTCATGCAGGATAGCAAGTAATGTCCGTGTCTTCCAGCTGTCCTGCATGACACAGAGGATGTGGGAAGGGGGGCACTCACTTTATCAAACTTTTCTCATGTGCATGTGCCATGCTGGACAGCAGGAAAGTTGGGTGGTATTACATCATGTAATATCCCAGATTCTTGTCAATATACAGGGAGTGCAGAATTATTAGGCAAGTTGTATTTTTGAGGATTAATTTTATTATTGAACAACAACCATGTTCTCAATGAACCCAAAAAACTCATTAATATCAAAGCTGAATATTTTTGGAAGTAGTTTTTAGTTTGTTTTTAGTTTTAGCTATTTTAGGGGGATATCTGTGTGTGCAGGTGACTATTACTGTGCATAATTATTAGGCAACTTAACAAAAAACAAATATATACCCATTTCAATTATTTATTTTTACCAGTGAAACCAATATAACATCTCAACATTCACAAATATACATTTCTGACATTCAAAAACAAAACAAAAACAAATCAGTGACCTATATAGCCACCTTTCTTTGCAAGGACACTCAAAAGCCTGCCATCCATGGATTCTGTCAGTGTTTTGATCTGTTCACCATCAACATTGCGTGCAGCAGCAACCACAGCCTCCCAGACACTGTTCAGAGAGGTGTACTGTTTTCCCTCCTTGTAAATCTCACATTTGATGATGGACCACAGGTTCTCAATGGGGTTCAGATCAGGTGAACAAGGAGGCCATGTCATTAGATTTTCTTCTTTTATA
This sequence comes from Bufo bufo, assembly GCF_905171765.1. Classification (NCBI taxonomy): domain Eukaryota; kingdom Metazoa; phylum Chordata; class Amphibia; order Anura; family Bufonidae; genus Bufo; species Bufo bufo. The sequence goes on from NC_053393.1 coordinate 298,293,072, forward strand.
CCCTTTCTTGCCAGCCACGCTGTGGAGTACTTGGACGCGTGTGATGGAGCATTGTCCTGCATGAAAATCATGTTTTTCTTGAAGGATGCAGACTTCTTCCTGTACCACTGCTTGAAGAAGGTGTTTCCAGAAACTGGCAGTAGGACTGGGAGTTGAGCTTGACTCCATCCTCAACCCGAAAAGGCCCCACAAGCTCATCTTTGATGATACCAGCCCAAACCAGTACTCCACCTCCACCTTGCTGGCGTCTGAGTCGGACTGGAGCTCTCTGCCCTTTACTAATCCAGCCACGGGCCCATCCATCTGGCCCATCAAGACTCACTCTTATTTCATCAGTCCATAAAACCTTAGAAAAATCAGTCTTGAGATATTTCTTGGCCCAGTCTTGACGTTTCAGCTTGTGTGTCTTGTTCAGTGGTGGTCGTCTTTCAGCCTTCCTTACCTTGGCCATGTCTCTGAGTATTGCACACCTTGTGCTTTTGGGCACTCCAGTGATGTTGCAGCTCTGAAATATGGCCAAACTGGTGGCAAGTGGCATCTTGGCAGCTGCACGCTTGACTTTTCTCAGTTCATGGGCAGTTATTTTGCGCCTTGGTTTTTCCACACGCTTCTTGCGACCCTGTTGACTATTTTGAATGAAACGCTTGATTGTTCGATGATCACGCTTCAGAAGCTTTGCAATTTTAAGAGTGCTGCATCCCTCTGCAAGATATCTCACTATTTTTGACTTTTCTGAGCCTGTCAAGTCCTTCTTTTGACCCATTTTGCCAAAGGAAAGGAAGTTGCCTAATAATTATGCACACCTAATATAGGGTGTTGATGTCATTAGACCACACCCCTTCTCATTACAGAGATGCACATCACCTAATATGCTTAATTGGTAGTAGGCTTTCGAGCCTATACAGCTTGGAGTAAGACAACATGCATAAAGAGGATGATGTGGTCAAAATACTCATTTGCCTAATAATTCTGCACGCAGTGTATGCTGGACACCACCAGAACCTACCAGATCCCATTCACTATAATGGGTCTGTTGGGTTCCGGCATGAGTACTGCCATTTTGTAGAACAAAATAGTGCTGCATGAGGTGGGGCAGGGGAGAAGTTAGGGAGGGTAGTGAGAGGAGCCAGGGCGCATAGTGGGAGGGACTAGGAACAGGCATGGGGGCCCAGTCTAAATTCTTGCTATGGGGCCCAATGATTTCTGTGTACGCCCCTGACAGACTGTCTTGCAGACGTAGAGAACTTGTTTCTGTGTTGTCACTATACCCAGCTCCTTTTTCCCTGAACTATCGTGAACTATCCTACCTTCTATGACCCGTCTTGGATGAGATCTACTGCGGTGCTTTGGCACCAATGGCGACGATTTATACTTGCCGTCTCCAGATGTCTTATTTCTTTCTGATCTGCCTCGGTGGTTATGCTGCATAATAGGTTATGTGCTTGACAGACCTGTATTTTGTTCTTTACCTGTGCATGGGCAGTGGAGACTTGTAATTTCCCTCCACTGTTCTATCCTTGTAATGTATTGACTTGCTCAATAAAATTTGTTAAAATGGAAAAAAAAAAAAAAAAAATAGGTATTGTTGCAGTCGCTGATGTTTTCCAGGCAGAAAGTGCACTAAAACATTGCGGCTTGAACCCTAGTTGGTGGTGGAGAAGTCACGCAAGTCATCCAGCATGCAGAGATTAAATACAGCAGCGTGTGGACAATTTTATAGCCCAAGGCATCTCATCAAGCCTTTTTTAGTCAAATGCATCCCCCACTGTCAGTTCATTCGGGATCAATGCCTCATTCATCTTAATAAAGGTGGGGTAATCTAGACTTTTTTGACCTAGGCGACTTCTCTTCTCAGTGATAATACCTCCTGCTGCGCTGAAGGTCCTTTCTGACAGGACACTTGAAGCGGGGCAGGCCAGAAGTTCTATCGCAAATTGAGATAGCTCAGGCCACAGGTCAAGCCTGCACACCCAGTAGTCAAGGGGTTCATCGCTCCTCAGAGTGTCGATATCTGCAGTTAAGGCGAGGTAGTCTGCTACCTGTCGGTCGAGTCGTTCTCTGAGGGTGGACCCCGAAGGGCTGTGGCGATGCGTAGGACTTAATAAGCTCTGCATGTCCTCCATCAACAACACATCTGTAAAGCGTCCTGTCCTTGCCGGCGTGGTCGTGGTAGGAGGAGGATTACTTTCACCTCTTTCCCTGTTAGATTCCTGTTGTGCTGTGACATCACCCTTATACGCTGTGTAAAGCATACTTTTTAACTTGTTTGGAACTGCTGCATCCTTTACAACTTCCGGAAATTCGGTAACATTTCAGCCACTTTATGCTTATACTGGGGGTCTAGTAGCGTGGCCACCCAGTACAGGTCGTTCTCCTTCAGCCTTTTTATACGAGGGTCCCTCAACAGGCATGACAGCATGAAAGACCCGATTTGCACAAGGTTGGATGCCGAGCTACTCATGTCCCGTTCCTCGTTCTCACTGATGTCATTGAAGGTCTGTTCTTCCCCCCAGCCACGTACAACACCACGGGTACCAGATAGGTGACAACGAGCACCCTGGGATGCCTGCTGTGGTTGGTCTTCCTCCTCCTCAAAGCCACATTCCTCCTCTGACTCCTCTTCCTCAGACTCCTCTTCCAGCGTTGCCGCAGGTCCAGCAAGCGATGCTGATAAGGCTGTTTCTGGTGGTGATGGTGACCACAACTCTTCCTCTTCACGCTCATCTACGGCCTGATCCAGCACTCTTCGCAGGGCACACTCCAGGAAGAAAACAAATGGGATGATGTCGCTGATGGTGCCTTCGGTGCGACTGACTAGGTTTGTCACCTCCTCAAAAGGACGCATGAGCCTACAGGCATTGTGCATGAGCGTCCAGTAACGTGGCAAAAAAATTCCCAGCTCTTCAGAGGCTGTCCTAGCACCCCGGTCATACAAATACTCGTTGATGGCTTTTTCTTGTTGGAGCAGGCGGTCGAACATTAGGAGTGTTGAATTCCAATGTGTCGGGCTGTCGCAAATCAAGCACCTCACTGGCATGTTGTGTCGCCGCTGAATATCTAAAAGTGCGCCATGGCCGTGTAGGAACGCCTGAAATGGCCACACACCTTCCTGGCCTGCTTGAGGACGTCCTGTAAGCCTGGGTACTTATGCACAAAGCATTGTATGATCAGATTCAACACATGTGCTGGGGGGGTGGAGTTGATGTGGAGCAAGACGCAGCAGCAGAAGAGGACTCAGCCGAGGAGGTTAGCGAAGAGGATGGAGTAGGAGGAGTAGAGGAGGTGGCAGCAGGCCTGCCTGCAAGTCGTGGCAGTGTCACCAACTCCTCTGCAGAGCCACGCATTCCATGCTTGGCAGCAGTCAGCAGGTTTATCCAATGCGCAGTGTATGTGATATACCTGCCCTGACCGTGCTTTGCAGACCAGGTATCAGTGGTCAGATGGACCCTTGCCCCAACACTGTGTGCCAGACATGCCATGACTTCCTTTTCCACAATAGAGTACAGGTTGGGGATTGCCTTTTTAAAAAATTAATTTTGGCCGGGTACTTTCCACTGCGCTGTCCCAATAGCTACAAATTTTTTGAAGGCCTCAGACTCCACCAGCTTGTATGGTAAAAGCTGGCGGCTAAGAGTTCCGACAAGCCAGCTGTCAGACGCCGGGCAAGGGGGTGACTCTGTGACATTGGCTTCTTATGCTCAAACATTTCCTTGACAGACACCTGACTGTGGGCAGATGAGCAGGAACTGCTGAAGGTGAGAGGCGGAGTGGCGGGTGGTTGAGAGGGGGCAAGGAGGACAGCAGTGGTTGACGTGGCTGAAGATGCTGGACCAGGAGGAGGATGGCGGCTTTGAGTTTGTGTGCTGCTTGTACTCATCATGTGTTGATCCCATAGGTGTTTGTGATTTGAGATCATGTGCCTTCGCAAAGCAGTTGTACCTAGGTGGGTGTTGGACTTCCCACGACTCAGTTTCTTTTGGCACAGGTTGCAAATGGCATCGCTGTTATCAGAGGCAGACACACCAAAAAAATGCCACACTGCTGAGCTTTGCAATGACGGCATTCTGGTGGTGGCAACAGCATGCGTTGATTGCCGTGCTGTCTGGCTGACCCCGGGTGCCGATACATGCTGTCTGACTGTGCCACTAGCTCCTTGCGACGACCTCCCCCTGCTTTCAACTCATCTCCTCCTCCTCTCTGTCTCCCCATCTGAACTTTCCCCCTGTTCTTCTAGTCTTCGAACGGGCACCCACGTGACATCCACGGACACATCGTCATCATCATCAACAGCTTCACTTGTATCTGACAACTCAGCAAAGGAAGCAGCAGCGGGTACAACATCATCATCATCACACCGTACATCCATGTGTGTAATGCTGCCTGACTGAGACATATCCCTGTTATCTACATCCTCTGGCAATAATGGTTGCGCATTACTCATTTCTTCCAACTGATGTGTAAATAACTCTTCTGACAGATCAAGTGAAGCAGCTGTGGTGCTAGTGTTGGTGGTGGCGGCAGGCGGGCGAGTGGTAACTTGAGAGGTGCCCGAAGCTGAGCTGGAGGAGGATGGTGCGTCAAGGTTCCGAGCGGAAGCTGTAGAAGATTGGGTGTCCTGTATAAGCCAGTCAACTATGTCCTCTGAACTTTTCGAGTTCAGGGTACGTGGCCTCTGAACACTGGACATTATTCTAAGGCCAAAGGAAATCACAGCACCACGACCACGACGGCCCCTGCGGGGTGGCCTGCCTCTGCCTGTCAATTTTTTTTCGATTAGTTGTACTATGCGTGCAAGCTTTTGTAACACCAGATATGAGTGGTGGCACTGGCAGTAGTGGGCACAGTACACGCTGTAGGCCTGACACACACGTTTGCAGGCAATTGCAATTATATTACAGTGAAAAAATAGTATTTATTTTTTTAAATGCAAGCTACTGTGACACCAGATATTAGTGGTGGCACTGGGCACTGGCAGTAGTGGGCACAGTACACACACGCTTGCAGGCAACTGCAATTAGATTACAGAGAGAAAAAAAAAAAAAAGCAGACTGATGTACTAGCCCTAAAAAAGGCTTTTTGGGGTGCTGTCAGGACGCTGTCCTTACAGCAGATCAGATGAGTCTTTGAGGACTGGAGTGGACACTGAATACACTGGCCTAGCTATCAATTTCCCTATTAACTCAGCAGCAGCTGCACTGTCCCTGCTCTCACTAACACTGCAGCTTCCGAATTAATCTAAGATGGATGCTGTCCTTGCTTTTTGCTAGGAGGTGGGAGGGTCTGGGAGGGAGGGTATGCTGCTGATTGCCTGGAATGTGTCTGCTGACTGTGAGGTACAGGGTCAAAGTTTGCTCAATGATGACAAATAGGGGGCAGACCGAACATCGCATATGTTCGCCCGCCGCGGCGAACGCGAACAAGCGATGTTCGCCGGCGAATAGTTCGGGACATCTCTACCGACAGGTTCTAATTGTAAATGTTGCCTCACCATCTATGGCCAACTGTCTAGGAGGCTACTACCGCTTCTCCAATGCGAGCTTAGATTGCTCCAGTTATAAGTTTCATGTTCCCTATATGTTATGGGGCTTGGTCAGCTCCCTTATTGGTATTAATATACTTCTTTAACTTTTCCGATAGTCTCCTTTAGACCTTCGGGGGTTCCACGAGGCCCCGCTCCAGTGAGTTAATTTGTGAATATTCTCTCTCCTGAACTCAGCTGGAGCTCGTTGGAGCGTTCAAACCTTTTGTTTTTGATCACCTATTGTGACTACTTGCTATTTGGTTATTGTTATTTCCCCCTACACCCAGCTATAACTTATACATTCAAGGGACTATATGCTATTCTTGTCTATGTAGATTATGCACCATGACTGATATCATAGTGTCATCTTTCAATGTCTGTGGTCTAAATGAGCCTAGGAAGCGCTCCCAGATAATGTCACTTTTATTCAAGGAAATGGTGTCTATCGCCTTTCTCCAGGAAACCCATTTTAAAACAGGCAAAATCCCAAATTTTCCGCAGCACCGTTTCTCACAGTGGATTCATGACACTCACTCTGCGGCCAGTAGAGGTGTCAGTATTGCCATCAGAAAACACCTACCGTTCCGCCATACTGATGTTATTGCTGACCCAGAAGGCAGATTCTTATTTGTAAAAGATATAATTGCAGGCACTCAAGTAACCCTTGCAAATCTCTACGCCCTTAATAAGCAACCTGCTCAGTGGCTCATTCGGACCTTGAAGACACTGTCTGATGTGAAACAAGGAGTTGTTATTATCGGAGGTGATTTTAACCTCCCTATTGAACCCGAGCTAGACTCCTCCTCTAGACGATCACATATATCCCAGAAACTATTAGGTCGCCTACGAAATCAACTCCGGGTACTGGGTGTTTCAGATGCATGGAGGACCCTCTACCCTACATGCAGAGATTTTACATTCTATTCGCCAGCTAGATACTAGAATAGATTATCTCCTTTTTCCTGCCGCCCACTTATCCTTAGTGACAGAAGCCACCATAGGTAGTATTACCTTGTCCGACCATGCTCCCATCTATTTACGTTTTTACATCAGAGACTTGCCGCAGAGGGAGTGGAACTGGAGACTGAATGAGACCCTGATAGCCGACCCCGCCACCATAACACATATAACCTCCAGTTTACAAGAATACTTTCAGATTAATGAACCTGATCAAACATTGCCGGCTATAACCTAGGAAGCCCATAAATCCCGAATCCGGGACGAGCTTATAGCAATAGGCTCTGCGGTAAAAAAAAGAAGCGTTTAGCTGAGATTACCAACTTATTAGCCAAGATTTCTAAACTAGAAGTAGTTCATAAACAGTCTCTTGCTAGAAACACTGCCCAGGAATTAGCCAGCCTCAGGACTGAACTTAAAAACCTTTTAAACATTAAATCAGCAAAACTCCTGATTAGAGGCAAATTTAAAACTTTTGCCCATGGAGATAAAGGCAATAAGCTGATGTCAGCCTTGATTAAGAAACAACACGCAGATGCCTATATCCATGGGATAAAAGACTCCAAAGGAACACTCCTCAAGACTACGGCAGATATTGCTAGGGAATTCCGACACTTCTACAAGAACTTAAATAACATACCCCCCACCACTTTCTCCCATCCACACTCACTTCAATCTGCCACGACTAAATTCCTTAGTTCCCTTTAGTTGCCATCCTTGCCCGCCGAACACTCATCATTATTATTAACCCCGATAACAGATGAGGGACTTACCAAAGTGCTCAGTTCTATCTCCTCTGGGAAAAGTCCGGGCCCGGATCGTTTTACGGTTCAATACTATAAGACCTTCCGTGACACCCTAATACCGCACTTCAAGGGACTATGTGAATTCCTAATGAGGGGTGGCTCTCTCCCATCCCAGTCCCTGGAGGCCCACGTCACCATTATCAACAAAGAGGGCAAAGACCCCCTATCCTGCAGTAGCTACCGGCCGATATCTCTGCTCAACACTGATGTGAAGTGGTGTGCGAAGGTTTTGGCCCAAAGGCTACAAAACGTCCTCCCTCATATAATCAACCGTGAGCAGGTAGGATTTGTTGCTGGCAGGCAAGGAAAAGAAAATGCAATCCGACTTATATGCTTGATATTCTGGGCCCGTTCATCTTGCACTCCCCTGGCTCTACTGAGCACGGACGCAGAGAAGGCCTTTGACAGGGTGAGCTGGCATTTCATGTCGGCCACCCTGTCGGGCTTTGGTTTTCCATCACAGTTCATTCAAGTGATTTTTTTCTCTTTATTCTTCCCCTTCAGCAAGAATAAAAATAAATGGTACCCTGTCATGCCCATTCCGCATAAGCAATGGCACCCGCCAGGGATGCCCTCTCTCACCTGCCCTTTTCGTTATAGTGATGGAGACTCTTCTATGCAAGATAAGGCAAGAGCACGAGATCCTGGGCATAACACCTAGCCAACACTTCCACACCACAGCTGCTTTTGCAGATGACCTGCTCACAACAAATGCTATTAACTCCTTCCCTAAGCTGCTTTCCATTTTCTCTGAATTTGGAGATATAATCAACTTTAAAATAAATTACACAAAATTAGTTGCTATGAATGTTTCCTGCCCTCCCAACCTAGTAACTAAATTGAAGTCCCTCACCCCATTAACATGGACGTCCACAAGCCTCAAATACCTTGGGGTGCAGATCCCACCAAACCCCAAAGACTTATACTCTCTCAACTATGCCACCCTTCTTCACAATATCCGTTCCCAACTTCAATCACTCAAACTCCCGTTCATATCCTGGTTAGGGAAGAAAAATTACCTTAAAACTTAAGTAGTGCCCAATCTCTTATATCTTCTGCAAGTCCTCCCAATTTGGCTGCCACAGAGATTTTTCACAGAATCACGTAGACTTTTCTCGTCCTTCCTCTGGGGAGGTAATCCAGCTAGGATAGCATATTTTACCCTGACTAGAGAAAGGCGATTTGGTAGGTTTGGCTTGCCAGACATTCACCTATATTATAAAGCGACACAAATTGATAGATGCCTCTCTCTTGTTTGCGACACCCCCCAAAACCTGTGTGCGGAGCTTGAGACTTCCTTGCTTTCGGACAAGGAATCCTTAGCCCTCTGGGGAATTAGACCTTACTCAGGCTCTGTTTCGAACCTGGTAACCCTAAAGGGAGCTCTGTGTGTTTGGTCTGAGATGTTTAAAACACAGGTTTTAAAATTTCCCCTTCCAAACATACATCTAGCACTGATTCAACCATATATCCACTCTTCAGTTTCAACTCCCTCTGGAGTTTGGGCACTGCTTAAGGGCACACCCTTGAAGGAAGTGCTACGTACTGATGGTAGTCTCGATTGGGACAATGTCTTGTCTCTACCAAAACTCAAAGACGCTCCTTTTTTACATATCCTAGATTTTAGACGTGACATCAGGAAACTCTCTCTACCAAGTCCCCTAAAAGGATCTGGGACCTAGTTAGAGATCCTACTTGAAAAACCCAAACCCCCTCCACATGGGTTATCAGTGATCTATAAATCGCTGCTTTCCTCCATGCCACCCAATTTGTGCTTCCTTGTCGCGTGGGAGAATGAGCTTAATATCTCCCTTTCAGATCCTTAAAAAGCTTTTATTTTAGCTCACTCCCATGGATTCAGGTGGTAGGTGGTATAAGACACCCCAGCTTCTGCACAAACTCCATCCTGAGATACCTGCACAATGCTGGAGATGTGGCTCTGACATTGGATCTTTTTCTCATATATGGTGGTTTTGCCCGCTGGTCCGACCCTTCTGGACAGAGGTGGGCAAATGCCTTAACCAAATTTGCTCCACCGACCTAGTGCTAGATCCTAAACTGATCCTGCTCTGGTGTCCGTCTAAATCCTTTGTCCTCGCCAAAAATAACTTACCAACAATGCTTATTACCGAGGCCCGCCTCTTAATTCCCTATCTTTGGAGAAGTAAAAAGCCCCCCTCTGTCTGTCGAGGCTTGGGTCGAGCGGGTGGACCAGTTACACCGCTTCGAAGAGTTAGCCCACTGGGAAACACACACCCGCCATCGTTTTCTGAAGACCTGGGGCCCATGTCCTAAGCATTCAGGTCTTCTCTAGCCTCCAGCCCGGGGTGACAAAGTAGCTCCCTATCTAAGGGAACAACAGACTCCTGCTTTTAACCATATACAGAAACTTTATGATACCTAGGCACATGTATTTCCCTTAGTCTACTGATATAAGTCTCCGCTGGTACTGTTCCCGGCATACACTGATGTGAGAAACAATACCTTATAGGTTGTCTGAACTCTCCTTGCCACTATGACACGGATCTTTTTATTAGTAGTTACTTGATATTGATGTCCTGTATAAAATAAAGCAGCACCATGAATGGCATAATCTACTGACTGTCCTAACATGATGTTCCCCTCCGTCCCCTCTCTTCCCTTCCTTCCTTTCCTTCCCTTCCCATCCTGCCCTTCCACGCTTCTCCCTTTCCCCTTATCCTCTCCTTACCCCCCAAACTGCCCTTCATTATATTTCCGCTAGTTTGTTTTACAACTACCGATATTCTGTGCTAGTTAACATATCTTGTCGCATGTATTTTGCTTTATGTACACTTTGTATATGCCTCATATTGTAACTGGGCACCCCTCAATGTACTGCACCATATGCCTTGTTGTATAATAAAAATAGATTTTGTAAAAAAAAAAGCCAGTGGAGTACAGAGCAGGCCGGTGGAGTACAGGCCCCAAACATTAGGCATTCATCGGACAGAAAACATCAAGTAATTATGTGGCTGGAGGTATATACGATGGTCATTGGAAATAAATTTTACGGCAGGCCAGTACAAATACATGTCAAATACATATGTTTAAAAGAACTAAAAATATAAAATTGGATTAAAAACATGGCTAACAAAATCCCCCCTCTTGAAAAAAAAACCAATGGTAATAGGTGAAATTCAATTAAACGTGGTCGTCACAGGTGTTGAATTCTTCCGAAATCCATGCCTCATTCATTTTTAGAAATGTGACGTAGTCCACACTGTCGTGAGCTAGGTGAGTGCGCTTATTGGTCACGATCCCCCCTGCTGCGCTGAATGTCCTTTCGGACAGGACACTCGACGAGGGTCAAGCCAAGAGTTCCAAATGTGCCAGCTCTGGCCACAGGTCAAGCCTGCACACCCAGTAGTCAAGGGGTTACTCGCTTCTCAGAGAGTCCACATCGGCCGTTAACCCGATGTGGAGGCTGTATACGGAGGGAGAATGTCGATGGGTTGGCTGCAAGAATGATCTCATATCAGAAGTAATCTACACATCTTCAAACCGCCCTCTTCTTGCATGCGCAGTAGGTTTGGTACCTGCACCTGTTTTACTGTGGGTGGAAATTCCTCTGCCAGTGCCTGCAACAGCAGAATGCAGAATCTCTCGAAGCAAGGCCTGGAAATACTGCATTCTGACAGCCCTCTGTGATGCTGGTAACATGTCCGCCATTTTGTGTTTGTACCGGGGATTTAAGTATGTTGCCACCCAGTACTGGTCCTTGCCCTTTATGCTTTTTATACGGGGGTCCCTCTTCAAACACTGGAGCATGAAGGCCCCCATTTGCACTAAATTGGAAGCGGTGAAATGGCCTGGCTCCTGCTCATCGCCCAGGAGAATGTCGTCCTCGGTCTCATTCTGCCATCCATGGACAACACCAGGGATCCCAGAAAAGTTTAAAGCCTGCTCTTCTTGCTTCTACTCCTTCCCCCAGGCACCATCCTCCTCTGACTCCTCTTCATACGGAATAGCTACCCCTGGAAATTCATTCAGCATTGCGACTTCCTCATCTTCCTGCTCCTTGACAGCTTGATCAATGACACAATGCAATGCACGCTCCAGAAAGAAGGCCTAAGGTACAATGGAGTCCTTGCTGCGACTGAACAGTTTGGTGATCTCATCAAATGGACGCAGAAGTCTGCATGCGTCGCACATGAGCAGCCACTGGCCAGGTGAAAAAAAAAAACAAGCTCCCCAGAACCTGTCCTGCCCCAGAGTTCGTACAGGTAGTCGTTAATGGCATGTTTTTGCACAAGCTGCCTATCAAGCATATACAAGGTGGAGTTCAAGCGCATCGGGCAGTCACAAATCAGACGTCTGACGGGGGAGTGGTGTCACCGCTGAACATCAGCAAGGCGAGCCATGGCCGTGTAAAATCTTCTAAAATGAGAGCAACCAATATCAAAGTACTAGTAGTTCAATATGTGTGTCAGTAGACCATAGTACACCAAAAATATTACTCCACACATAATATAAATTCATTCTTTATTGTTTTAAAAAGAGAAAAGATCAATACATAATATAACCAAATACTTACAGTGGTAGCAGTGCAGGACAGTACTGCAACAAGTATAAATCCACTCTCCCCTCAAACCTCCTAGAATTGGTTTTGTACCATCAGAAATACATGGAGTATACACCAGGGTCTCAATCTGATGACATCTCATACATCTTATATACTGACCTTATGCTATAACATATTAACCTGATCTTATGCTACCAGTGTAATTCTCATTAGCTGTTGCATAGAGTCTCATGCTATACATTGTAAGATCTTATTTGCACTTGGGAGTATAATTACTAATATCCTGAATAGCAGGATAATTAGTGGTGCAAATTGAGCAAAAGGAAAACAAATACTGACCAGGATCAGAGGGGGAGAAAGGATGCCAACCAGATGCGCGTTTCACCTCACTTTTTCAGGGAGCGTATCCCTCTACTGCGCAATACAGCCATATACAGTGCCTTGCAAAAGTATTCTCCCCCCCCCCCCCCCTTCCTTGACATTTTGTGTGTTTTGGTGCCTCACAACCTGGAATTAACATGGATTGTTTAAGGATATGCATCATTTAATTTACAGAATATGCCCACAACTTTGAAGATGTTTTTTTTATTTTATTTTTATTGTGAATCAAACAATAAATAGGACAAAATAACAGAAAAAGTCAATGTGCATAACTATTCACTCCCCTAAAGGCAATACTTTGCAGAGCCACCTTTTGAGGCAATCACAGCTCCAAGTCGCTTTGGATAAGTCCATATGAGCTTGCCACATCTTACCACTGGGATATTTGCCCATTTCTCCTTGCAAAACTGCTCCAGCTCCTTCAAGTTGGATGGTTTGCGCTTGTGAACAGCAATCTTTAAGTCTGACCCCAGATTTTCTATTGGATTGAGATCTGGGCTTTGACTAGGCCATTCCAACACATTTACATATTTCCCCTTAAACCACTCAAGTGTTGCTTCAGCAGTGTGTATGGGGTCATTGTCCTGCTGGAAGTTGAACCTCCCTCCTAGCCTCAAATCACGCACAGAGTGGTACAGGTTTTGTTCAAGAATATCCCTGTATTTAGCACCATCCATCTTTTTCTCAACTCTGACCAGTTTCCCAGTCCCAGCTGCTGAAAATCATCCCCACAGGATGGTGTTCTTTGGGTGATATGATGTGTTGGGTTTGCGCCAGACAGTGTTTTCTTTGATGGCCGAAAAGTTCAATTTTAGTCTCATCAGACCAGAGCACCTTCCTCCATACATTTTGGGACTCTCCCACATGCCTTTTCGCAAACTCACAACGTGCCTTTTTGTTTTTTGCTGAAAGTATTGGCTTTCTTCTGGCCACTCTTCCATAAATCCCAACTCTATGGAGCGTACGGCTTATTGTCGTCCTATATACAGATACTGCAGTCTCTGCTATGGAACTCTGCAGCTCCTCCAGGGTTACCTTAGGTCTCTGTGCTGCCTCTCTGATTAATGCCCTCCTTGCCTGGTCCGTGAGTTTTGGTGGGTGGCCGTCTCTTGGCATGTTTCCTGTTGTGCCATGTTCTTTATATTTTGTTATGATAGATTTGATGGTGCTCCTGGGGATCATCAAAGATTTGGATATTTTTTTATAACCTAACTCTGACTTGTACTTCTCAACAACATTGTCCCTGACTTGTTTGAAGAGTTCCTTGGTCTTAATGGCAGTGTTTGGTTAGTGATGCCTCTTGCTTAGGTGTTGCAGACTCTGGGGCCTTTCAAAAAAGGTGGGTATATGTAATGACAGATCATGTGACACTGAGATTGCACATAGGCGGACATCATTTCACTAATTATGTGACTTCTGAAGGTAATTGGTTACACCAGAGCTTTTTATGGGCTTCCTAACAAAGGAGGTGAATACATATGCACATGACTATTTTCTGTTTTCTATTTCTAAACAATAGTTTTATTTATATATTTTTTCTCATTTCACTTCACCTACCTAAACTATTGTGTTCTGATCAATCACATAAAATTCAGATTAACAAAGCATTGAACTTAAGGCTATAATGTAACAAAACATGAAAAAAGTCAAGGGGGTGAATACTTTTGCAAGGCCCTGTATATACCACAACTGATGAGGTCATAGTAAGCTGATAGGGCCTCCATTGTTGTACACCTGTATTAAATCGGACATCTTTACCTGTCCAATAGCGGATAACACCAATATGGCCATAGAGATATCGCGAGATCTCTTCCATGAAGCGATTATACACTGCTGGAGCGCAACTGCTCTACTACTTTCATTCGTCAATTCATGTAATAACCCTTAGGTCTCGCGAAATCTCGTGAGGGCATGTGACCATTCGTCACGTGACCCCTTGTCATCTGCATGAATTCTGCATCCTCATCAGGTGCTCCAAGGAGACCACTCCTCCCTCTGACACACACAAGGGGAGAAATACACGAAAAGACCACATCATGCCACATAGCGATATGAGGCATCTTCCCCCTCCATTAGGGTCGCCATGTAGACGGCCAAAAGATGCCACTATTGCCATATTGGTTAAGGGCAAAATTGCCCTCTACCCAAAAACTGAGGCAATCTTGACATTAAATACGGGAGAACATAAATATACAAAAAAATTGATCAAGAGCTCTATTCTATCCGATTCCATATCAAGCAGTGTACATAAAAATTCCCATTAACCAGAATCTCTCTAACCGGAAGAAAGGCCTACTTACAAAGGAACATCCTTATTAATCAATATACTCACAAATCTAAAAGTAATCATAATGTCATAACCATGATAAAGTGCATATCAAATTAAAACGTCATATTTCATGACATGTACACTAGCACTTTTGTATGATAATATATCTGACCAAGCATAATAAAATGAATACATGATTAAGTACAATAAAACAAAACAAAACAGAAGATGCTGAAAAAACACCACATGCATAAATAAAAGTGAACATGAACAAAAAAGTGCATAGTGAAAGTGCAATAGTAACATGCAGTGCAGGTGCTACAGTGAAATAGATATTATTATATTGACCCTTATTGTCAACAATCCCATAGAAGGCATAAAAGACATTTGGCACCAAATTTACTCAGCAATCCAGCCCATGTTCATAGACATACAAAATGCATAACCATATAATAATAAGCCCCCCCAAAGGAACGGGGTTTCTTTTTATGGTCTGGCTCAAGATCCATAGTCATATAGTAATAAGCCTCCCCAAAAAAATCTATATAAAATCTTCTAAAATGGCCAGAGATTTTGCTGGCCTGCCTCAAGATGTCTCACCTGGCTCGTCAAATAGGTTCTGGGGAGATTGGGTGGCGCAGTGGAAGAGAAGGTAGCAGTGGAAAAGGAGGAGTCAGCCAAGGAGGAGAGGGAGAATGGAGTAGGAGGAGGAGAAGAAAAGGCAGGCCTGCATGCAATCCGTGGCGGTAACACCAAATCCACACGGGTGCCACGGGTTGCATGCTTGAATGCCGTCAGAAAGTTCACCAAGTGTCTGGGGTCAGATGTATCTTGGCACCGACACTGTGTGCCAGAGATACGTTCACTTGCTGCTGAACATGGCCATATAGCTCTGGGATGCCCTTCTGGGAGAAACATTTCCTTCCGGGGACCTTCCATTGTGGTGTGCCAATGGTCACAAATTTCTAAAGGCCTACGAGTTCATCAGTTTCTATGGCAATAGTTGGCGGGCTAGCAGTTAGGCAAGAGGGTTATCCGGCGTCATCAACATTCTACGTTCAAACATTTGAGCCACCGAAGCCTGCCTTTTGCCAGATGAACGTGACGATGGCATGGTGGAAGGTAGAGTGGGGAAGAACTGGAAGGAGAGAGGAGAAGGAGAAGAGGCAGGATGTGGAGCGCGGGGCTTTGTGGGTTCTGACGGTGTTGCCCCCACTGGGCTCTGTGATGGGAGGCCAGTTGCCTTCTTAAGGCAGTCATCCCTAGGTGAGTGTTGGGCTTACTGTGACTATTGCATTGACAGCACAGTGTCGGGTATATAAAGCAAATGCTTTATATAAAAATAACAAAAAATAACGGATCAAAAGAAAAATTATGCAAACAATATTGATCCGTGAGATGGACATAATCATCTCAAAACGAGTTTGATCAAGAACCTGATTATTTTGTGCAATCAGTAAAACAGGGTACAAGCGTCTATGCAAAAATATAAATGGTTTATTATACAATAGTTTAATATACAATCAAAAATTAATCAACGTAAATTTCAATAATATACAATGATATGCAGTACCCAGAATTCACCACTATATGATGCCAACAAAACAATACTCAACCAACACAAGAATATTATGCAATACAGCTTTAAATTTGTGAGAGATATATAATCAGTGGATTATGCGGAAAACTCAATCAAGAAGATGACAGATACGAGCCCTTGCTTTGCCCTAAAAATGATGACCAAACTCAGATAATCGTAGTATTGCAACAAAACTTATAAATTATTGGCTTGATATCAAACTAGGGAATACTAAGATCCCAACAGAGAGTTTCTCCAATATTATCCCCTTTATTCAGTTATATGCATCGTAACTGAAACAAGAGAGAATACTGATGTGGCAACTAACGTTACACGTCCGCAAATAAGCGGGTATCTGATTAAGTATCAAGCCAATTAATTTAGATCAATACTACATAAAACAAAAATATACATTACAAAAGGGTCAAGTGATGTGCAGAGTCTTGGAGCAGCCAGCTCTCAAGAGTTTTTCCCGATAATCCAAATGATTCTCCAGAGATCTATAATCCAAATGTTTCTTTGTGTTTGTTTGTTTTTTTCTCCCTCTTTTTTTTCCTAGTAAATGGTTTCTTAACCCAAAACTTATCAGATGAACACGCCCTCCGAGTTTGGAACTTCCAATCATTGTTGGATGGGTGTGTGCATTGATAAGGAGCCTGACGTCATAATACTACCCAGAATGCACTTTTGCTACTGATGTAGTATTAACTGCTCATATCTAGGTGGCACTGTTGTGTAAGCAATAGGCATCATACCATTAAGGGTTAACTCATACATGCCTGATATTTTCACTACTACACCTCTGACGTCTAGAGGCCTTGTCTCAGGGCCGAGGGACAAACTTTGATACATGAATGTATACTTTGAGGAACATCTAGACAATTCTCACACTGTGGAATTCATGTTCAGATATGAAAAACAATGAAGCCTCAGAATCTGCAGGTGCGGTGTATCTTCTAACTTTCTAAATGTATAATATATTGTTACAATAACACTAGCTTTTGAACAGCACAGTAATCTTCTCATGGACTTACTTTGGCCTACATGGAAATCCATACAAAACAGTGAATATAAATCAACATTGCTCTTAAAGGCAATGAATACCCATTATAACTAAAATAAGTAGATATAACTGTTTACACTTATGAAAAAGCACAACAACAGGCAGGCTGCAGATGGCAACACTATTGTCAGCAGCGGACACCTTTAAAAAAGCCCACACTGCAGAGCCATGTGCTGGTGTCCTGGAGCGCCAGATGTGACCGTGCATGGTGGATGGCTAGCTCTAGATACATTTTCAGTCTGTTTTTTCCTCCTGCGCACTGCTAGCTCTGCCTGCTTCTTCTACTTCTACCCCCTATCTGCTGCTCTGTCTCTCCCTCTGAACTCCCCTCCTCTTCCTCTCTTGTGGGCACCCACGTGACATCCATCGAAACGTCATCATCATTGAATATTGGCGGGAAAATGGCTTAATCGGTGCTGTGGCAATTTTTGGTTAAGCCGCCGGAGGAGGTGAACATGGCCATTTGCCGACTTTGTGGGCAGAAGGTGAAGCGATGCCAATGTGGGCAGAAGGTGAAGGATGCCAATGTTGGCACCGTAGCCCTGAGTCAACAAATGCAGCATCACCATAAATTGGCCTGGGAGAACTGTGGCTCCGATATGGTGGTCCAGCCTGCCACAGCAACCGCTGCTTCACCCAGTAGCATGCATCCGATTTCATGCAGTCAAGGCTCCACCATCTCAGACAAAGGGAGCTGTTTGTCCTTCCCATTATCTACTGGTCCTAATGTTCCTGCTCCTTGTCCTCCTACTCCTCGTCAGTCATTTTGTCAGCAATTCATCACCGAAGCGATTGCCAAGAGACAACAGTATGCATGCACTCATTCAACAGAGCAGAAGCTGAACGTGCTCCTGGCTAAGTTGCTGGTGCTGAACTCCTTTCCTTTCCAAGTGGTGAACTCTGCACTAGTGATGGACAAACATTGGCCGGGACGGTTCGCGAATGCGCGTTCGCGCTCAAATGTTCATGAATAGGGATGAGCGAACCCGAACTGTATAGTTCGGGTTCGTACCGAATTTTGGGGTGTCCGTGACACGGACCCGAACCCGAACATTTTCGTAAAAGTCCGGGTTCGGGTTCGGTGTTCGGCGCTTTCTTGGCGCTTTTTGAAAGGCTGCAAAGCAGCCAATCAACAAGCGTCATACTACTTGGCCCAAGAGGCCATCACAGCCATGCCTACTATTGGCATGGCTGTGATTGGCCAGTACACCATGTGACCCAGCCTCTATTTAAGCTGGAGTCACGTAGCGCCGCACGTCACTCTGCTATGATCAGTATAGGGAGAGGTTGCAGTTGCAACGTTAGGGCGAGATTAGGCAGATTAACTCCTCCAAAAGACTTCATTCTGTGATCGATCTGCAGCTGTGGATCATTGAAGTGCTATTATTGACTTGCTCACTTTTTTGAGGCTGCCCAGAGCGTTTTTAGATCACTTTTTTTCTGGGGTGATCGGCGGCCATTTTGTGACTTGTGGTGCGCCAGCACGAGCTATCACCAAGTGTATTTAACCATCGATAGTGTGGTTATTTTGTGCTATATCCTACATCAGCTGCAGGCTGAGCCTGTGTCACCCAAGTGCATTTAACCATCAACAGTCTGATTATTTTTTGGCCATATACTACATCAGCTGCAGGCTGAGCCTGTGTCACCCAAGTGCATTTAACCATCAACAGTCTGATTATTTTTTGGCCATATACTACATCTGGTGCAGGCTGAGCCTGTGTCACCCAAGTGCATTTAACCATCAACAGTGTGGTTATTTTTTGGCCATATATTACATCAGGGGCAAGTTAAGCCTGTCACCCAGCGCCTAAAAAATAGACCTGACATTTCTATTCAACCAAATCTGTACTGTTTTAGCTGGTCAAGTTATTTGTAGTGACCGTAAAAGCAGACTTTTTGTTCTGGGTTGAAAAAGCATTCCCAAATTTGCCATTCTCAAAATAACTAGTTTCTGGTATTTGAGGCCTACTTGAAATCTATCCCAAAAAGAAAATCTTACATTGAAGGTATTGATAGTGTCATTCAGAAAAACCTAAGACACACGCTAGCGTGCTGATAGAAGTGTGATTCTGTGATTAAACCTATACCTGTCACACAGCGCAAAAAAAAACAGGTCTCACATCTCTATTCAACCAAATCTGCACTGTTTTAGCTGGTCAAGTTATTTGTAGTGACCGTAAAAGCACACTTTTTTTTCTGGGTTGAAAAAGCATTCCCAAATTTGCCATTCTCAAAATTGTGGTGAACGGGAACAATGAGGAAAACATCTAATAAGGGACGCGGACGTGGACATGGTCGTGGTGGTGTTAGTGGACCCTCTGGTCCTGGGAGAGGACGTGGCCGTTCTGCCACAGCCACACGTCCTAGTGAACCAACTACCTCAGGTCCCAGTAGCCAGCAGAATTTACAGCGATATTTGGTGGGGCCCAATGCCGTTCTAAGGATGGTAAGGCCTGAGCAGGTACAGGCATTAGTCAATTGGGTGGTCAACAGTGGATCCAGCACGTTCACATTATTTCCCACCTAGTCTTCTGCAGAAAGCGCACAGATGGCGCATGAAGACCAAGCCCATCGGTCTGTCACATCACCCCCATGCATATCAGGGAAACTGTCTGAGCCTCAAGTTATGCAGCAGTCTCTTATGCTGTTTGAAGACTCTGCTGCCAGGGTTTCCCAAGGGCATCCACCTAGCCCTTCCCCAGGGGTGGAAGAGATAGAATGCACTAACGCACAACCACTTATTTTTCCTGATGATAAGGACATGGGAATACCACCTCAGCACGTCTCTGATGATGACGAAACACAGGTGCCAACTGCTGCGTCTTTCTGCAGTGTGCAGACTGAACAGGAGGTCAGGGATCAAGACTGGGTGGAAGACGATGCAGGGGACGATGAGGTCCTAGACCCCACATGGAAGGAAGGTCGTGCCACTGACTTTCACAGTTCGGAGGAAGAGGCAGTGGTGAGACCGAGCCAACAGCGTAGCAAAAGAGGGAGCAGTGGGCAAAATCAGAACACCCGCCGCCAAGAGACTCCGCCTGCTACTGACCGCCGCCATCTGGGACCGAGCACCCCAAAGGCAGCTTCAAGGAGTTCCCTGGCATGGCAGTTCTTCAAACAATGTGCTGACGACAAGACCCGAGTGGTTTGCACGCTGTGCCATCAGAGCCTGAAGCGAGGCATTAACGTTCTGAACCTTAGCACAACCTGCATGACCAGGCACCTGCATGCAAAGCATGAACTGCAGTGGAGTAAACACCTTAAAAACAAGGAAGTCACTCAGGCTCCCCCTGCTACCTCTTCTGCTGCTGCCGCCTCGGCCTCTTCTGCTGCTGCCGCCGCCTCGGCCTCTTCTGCTGCTGCTGCCGCCGCCTCGGCCTCTTCCTCCGCCTCTGGAGGAACGTTGGCACCTGCCGCCCAGCAAACATGGGATGTACCACCAACACCACCACCTGCGTCACCAAGCATCTCAACCATGTCATACGGCAGCGTTCAGCTCTCCATCTCACAAACATTTGAGAGAAAGCGTAAATTCCCACCTAGCCACCCTCGATCCCTGGCCCTGAATGCCAGCATTTCTAAACTACTGGCCTATGAAATGCTGTCATTTAGGCTGGTGGACACACACAGCTTCAAACAGCTCATGTCACTTGCTGTCCCACAGTATGTTGTTCCCAGCCGCCACTACTTCTCCAAGAGAGCCGTGCCTTCCCTGCACAAACAAGTGTCCGATAAAATCAAGTGTGCACTGCGCAACGCCATCTGTGGCAAGGTCCACCTAACCACAGATACGTGGACCAGTAAGCACGGCCAGGGACGCTATATCTCCCTAACTGCACACTGGGTAAATGTAGTGGCGGCTGGGCCCCAGGCGGAGAGCTGTTTGGCGCACGTCCTTCCGCCGCCAAGGATGGCAGGGGAACATTGTTTGCTTCCTGTCTCCTCCTCCTCCTACCCAGCTTCCTCCTCCTCTTCTTCCACCTGCTCATCCAGTCAGCCACACACCTTCACCACCAACTTCAGCACAGCACGGGGTAAACGTCAGCAGGCCATTCTGAAACTCATATGTTTGGGGGACAGGCCCCACACCGCACAGGAGTTGTGGTGGGGTATAGAACAACAGACCGACGAGTGGTTGCTGCCGGTGAGCCTCAAGCCCGGCCTGGTGGTGTGCGATAATGGGCGAAATCTCGTTGCAGCTCTGGGACTAGCCGGTTTGACGCACATCCCTTGCCTGGCGCATGTGCTGAATTTGGTGGTGCAGAAGTTCATTCGCAACTACCCCGACATGTCAGAGCTGCTGCATAAAGTGCGGGCCGTATGTTCGCGCTTCTGGCGTTCACACCCTGCCGCTGCTCGCCTGTCTGCGCTACAGCGTAACTTCGGCCTTCCCGCTCACCGCCTCATATGCGACGTGCCCACCAGGTGGAACTCCACCTTGCATATGCTGGACAGACTGTGCGAGCAGCAGCAGGCCATAGTGGAGTTTCAGCTGCAGCACGCACGGGTCAGTCGCACTGTGGATCAGACCCACTTCACCACCAATGACTGGGCCTCCATGCGAGACCTGTGTGCCCTGTTGCGCTGTTTCGAGTACTCCACCAACATGGCCAGTGGCGATGACGCCGTTATCAGCGTTACAATACCACTTCTATGTCTCCTTGAGAAAACACTTAGGGCGATGATGGAAGAGGAGGAAGAGGAGGAAGAGGGGTCATTTTTAGCACTTTCAGGCCAGTCTCTTCGAAGTGACTCAGAGGGAGGTTTTTTGCAACACCAGAGGCCAGGTACAAATGTGGTTAGACAGGGCCCACTACTGGAGGACGAGGAGGACGAGGATGAGGAGGAGGTGGAGGAGGATGAGGATGAAGCATGTTCACAGCGGGGTGGCACCCAAAGCAGCTCGGGCCCATCACTGGTGCGTGGCTGGGGGGAAACACAGGACGATGACGATACGCCTCCCACAGAGGACAGCTTGTCCTTACCTCTGGGCAGCCTGGCACACATGAGCGACTACATGCTGCAGTGCCTGCGCAATGACAGCAGAGTTGTCCACATTTAAACGTGTGCGGACTACTGGGTTGCCACCCTGCTGGATCCCCGGTACAAAGACAATGTGCCCACCTTACTTCCTACACTGGAGCGTGATAGGAAGATGCGCGAGTACAAGCACACGTTGGTAGACGCGCTACTGAGAGCATTCTCAAATGTCACAGGGGAACCAGTGGAAGCCCAAGGCGAAGGCAGAGGAGGAGCAAGAGGTCGCCAACGCAGCTGTGTCACGCCCAGCTCCTCTGAGGGCAGGGTTAGCATGGCAGAGATGTGGAAAAGTTTTGTCAACACGCCACAGCTAAGTGCACCACCACCTGATACGGAACGTGTTAGCAGGAGGCAACATTTCACTAACATGGTGGAACAGTACCTGTGCACACCCCTCCACGTACTGACTGATGGTTCGGCCCCATTCAACTTCTGGGTCTCCAAATTGTCCACGTGGCCAGAGCTAGCCTTTTATGCCTTGAAGGTGCTGGCCTGCCTGGCGGCCAGCGTTTTGTCTGAACGTGTATTCAGCACGGCAGGGGGCGTAATTACAGACAAACGCAGCCGCCTGTCTACAGCCAATGTGGACAAGCTGACGTTCATAAAAATGAACCAGGCATGGATCCCACAGGACCTGTCCATCCCTTGTGCAGATGAGATATTAACTACCTCCCCTTAACAATATATTATTCTACTCCAGGGCACTTCCTCATTTAATTTCATTTTACCATTATATTGCGGGGCAACCCAAAGTTGAATGAACCTCTCCTCTGTCTGGGTGCCGGGGCCTAAATGTGTGACAGTGGCCTGTTCCAGTGGTGGGTGACGTGAAGCCTGATTCTCTGCTATGACATGAATACAGATTCTGCGCTGACATAAGGCCAGATTCTCTGTTACGGGACCTCTCTCCTCTGCCTGGGTGCCTGGGCCTAAATGTGTGACTGTGGCCTGTTCCAGTGGTGGGTGACGTGAAGCCTGATTCTCTGCTATGACATGAATACAGATTCTGCGCTGACATAAGGCCAGATTCTCTGTTACGGGACCTCTCTCCTCTGCCTGGGTGCCTGGGCCTAAATGTGTGACAGTGGCCTGTTCCAGTGGTGGGTGACGTGAAGCCTGATTCTCTGCTATGACATGAATACAGATTCTGCGCTGACATAAGGCCAGATTCTCTGTTACGGGACCGCTCTCCTCTGTCTGGGTGCCGGGGCCTAAATGTGTGACAGTGGCCTGTTCCAGTGGTGGGTGACGTGAAGCTTGATTCTCTGCTATGACATGAAGACAGATTCTGCGCTGACATAAGGCCAGACTCTCTGTTACGGGACCGCTCTCCTCTGTCTGGGTGCCGGGGCCTAAATGTGTGACAGTGGCCTGTTCCAGTGGTGGGTGACGTGAAGCCTGATTCTCTGCTATGACATGAATACAGATTCTGCGCTGACATAAGGCCAGATTCTCTGTTACGGGACCTCTCTCCTCTGCCTGGGTGCCTGGGCCTAAATGTGTGACAGTGGCCTGTTCCAGTGGTGGGTGACGTGAAGCCTGATTCTCTGCTATGACATGAAGACAGATTCTGCGCTGACATAAGGCCAGATTCTCTGTTACGGGACCTCTCTCCTCTGCCTGGGCCCAAAATGTGTGACAGTGGCCTGTTCCAGTGGTGGGTGACATGAAGCCTGATTCTCTGCTATGACATGAAGACAGATTCTGCGCTGACATAAGGCCAGATTCTCTGTTACGGGACCGCTCTCCTCTGTCTGGGTGCCGGGGCCTAAATGTGTGACAGTGGCCTGTTCCAGTGGTGGGTGACGTGAAGCCTGATTCTCTGCTATGACATGAAGACAGATTCTGCGCTGACATAAGGCCAGATTCTCTGTTACGGGACCTCTCCTCTGCCTGGGTGCCTGGGCCTAAATGTGTGACAGTGGCCTGTTCCAGTGGTGGGTGACGTGAAGCCTGATTCTCTGCTATGACATGAAGACTGATTCTGCGCTGACATGAAGCCAGATTCTCTGCTATGGCATGAAGAGACTGATTCTCTGCTGACGTGAAGCCAGATTCTCTGCTATGGGACCTCTGTCCAATTGATATTGGTTCATTTTTATTTTTTTAATTTTAATTTTAATTCATTTCCCTATCCACATTTGTTTGCAGGGGATTTACCTACATGTTGCTGCCTTTTGCAGCCCTCTAGCTCTTTCCTGTGCTGTTTTACAGCCTTTTTAGTGCCCAAAAGTTCGGGTCCCCATTGACTTCAATGGGGTTCGGGTTCGGGACGAAGTTCAGATCGGGTTCGGATCCCGAACCCGAACATTTCCGGGAAGTTCGGCCGAACTTCTCGAACCCGAACATCCAGGTGTTCGCTCAACTCTATTCGGGAATCGTGTGTTCGCAGCAGGCCCCATAGACTTGAATGGCAGGCGAACCTGAAAAACCTTGGTCACATTTGCAGCCACCAAATAATTACTAGAAGTGCACAAATAGTCCCACAACATTGACAGTGACATACCAGATGTTTTTTTTGAATTTGCGATCTCCATTCATAATTTTTTTCAATGCAAAATATTGGCAATTTAATTTAATATCAGCAACTGGTTTCCACCAGACCGAAGTTGGAAGCGATCAGAAAAGATTTTTGGCAACAATTTTCGCAACGTTGAGGAAGAACTTCTCACTGCAAGTGATTTGACATTAAACCAGTGTATTTGATTACATTTCACATGCATGTTAGAACAAGCGCTGTATAGGGGGGCGGAGCTAGCGCCTGTGCTGAATGCCTGCGTCTGGCTGAAGCTCCTGCTTTCAACCTGCTGTGGGGACAGCATTTTTAAGCTGACGGTTCACAGAAAGGTCAAGTATGGTGGACCCAAGCAAGGGGATCCTATCCCTCAAGCTAAAGTGACCCCTGCTTTGTCAGACATGACTAAATTCTTAAAGAAACAACATGCAGCCAGATCAACTAAAGATCCCAAGATGGCCGCGACTCTCAACAGCATCGCGCTTCGGGCCAATCTGACTGCGAGGACGACTCCGGAGAGGCCGTTGAGTCACAAAACCTCCCATTCTCCTGTCGCTTTATTAAGCAAGCCCTAGAAGAAGCTTCAAACCCTATATACTCCAAACTACAGGAGGTGGCCCATGACGTCCAACAGATAGGCCACAGGGTGGACTCACTGGAAGCTGCACAAGCCGCGACGGTCACGCAATCCCTCTCACTGTGCCAAGCGCATATCAACCAGCTTTACTCATCCCTGGAAGACCAGGAGAACCGGGGCACGCAAAATAATCTCCGGTTCAGGGGAGTTCCGGAATCGATCTCAGCCGCTGACATTCCCTCTGCGATCATGAAGATAGTCGCCTCTTTACTTCTATGCTAATTATAGAAACGGCCCATCGAGCACTACGCCCACACCCTTAAGATAATGACCCACCAAGAGACATTATCAGTCGCTTCCTGAACTTTCAGGACAAGGAGGCAGGGGTCGAGGGGGAACGGGTGGGAACGGCGTTCCTGCACTTTTTTTCACAGCAGGAACGCCGTTTCCGTTCTGGGCCGGCGCTTCCATAAGGCAGACCAAGCGGCTGCCTTAGGGCGCACTCTGCACAGAGAAAGGGGTGGGCGGAAAAACTAACTTTTTTTTTTTTTATCACTTACTTGCCAGCAGCGCTGCCGGGCGCCCTCCCCTCCCCTCCCCTCCCCAGCCAGTGTTCACTCTGTCTAAGCCACAGATAGGAGCAGGAGGCTGCTGATTGGCCAGTATCAGCTAGCTGCCCTGCCATTGGTCCATCCTTTCACACCCCCTTCTCCCTGGAGCTAAACACAGCAGGAGGCAGGCGTTCTCACAGTGGATCATGTGACCATGAAGGAGCATGTGACCAGTGACGTCACAGACCTCCTTCTAACAAATCCATTCTAGCGTCTACCCAGCATGTATGGCAGGACTCTGCTGAGCAAAGACCATGTGCCCAGGTGAGGTGACCACAGAAGTGCCCTGGCATCTGTCTGCTGCTGGAAGCTCAATGTGGAGCTTTATGAATGTAAAAACTAATAGCCAAGAGGCTAAACAAAACCCTGCATGTCTGCTTCTGACCCTAATCTTAACACATAACGTTAATTTGATTGCAATCTACCCTAACACCTAAAGGGATTTTTTAAAGCCTGCTGTTTCTCTAGATGACCTTATGCTGATAGTAGTGTTAATAGAGTCTCAAAGGTCTGTAAAAATAGGGTAACTGCTTTTATAGACCCTTGAGACTCTATTAACACTACTATAAACATAAGGTCACCTAGAGAAAGAACAAGTAAAAAAAAAAAAAAAATTCCCTTTAGGTGTTAAAACATAACTTATTTGATTTCTTGAACACCTAAAGGAGAACAAATTAAAAACCTGCTGTTTCTCAAGATGACCTTATGTTGATAGCAGTGGTAATAGAGTCTGAAAGGTCTATAGAAGCAGTTACCCTATTTTTACAGACCTTTGAGGCTCTATTAACACTACTGTCAACATAAGGTCATCTAGAGACACAGCAGGTTTTTTAAATGATTTTTCCTTTAGGTGTTACAGCAATCAAATGAAAGTTATGTTATAACACCTAAAGGAAAAACATAATTAAAAAAAGATGCTGTTTCTCTAAATGACCTGATGTTGATAGTAGTGTTAATAGAGTCTCAAAGGTTTGTAAAAATAGTGTACCTGCTTCTATAGACCTTTGAGACTCTATTACCACTACTTTTAGCATAAGATCATCTGGAGAAACATCAGGTTTTTTAAATTATAATTTTTTCTTTAGGTGTTAGAGCAATCAAATGGAGGGGGAGAAATGTGACATGGGTGAGGATGGGGTTAAATGATGGGCTGTAGACAATGTCTGTAGTCTGTCTGTGCCATGGACGGGGAGAAATATGACATGGAGGGCTGATGGCTGACATGGGGGTCTGATCTGAGGCATTGGGGCTGTGCCTGCGAGCTGAGGTCTAATTAACATTGCGGGTCTGACCTGAGGTGGAATGAAAAATATTGTTTCCTATTATCCTCCTCTAAAACCTAGGTGCGTCTTATGGGCCGGTGCATCTTATAGGGCGAAAAATACGGTACTTGCTTGCTTCTCCTCCCAACCTCCCCTGCCCTTTGTGTACGCCGCGCGCCGTGACGTCACGCGGAGGCATTTGGGTGAGTTCCCACACTTTTTTTCCCAGGACTTGACCCCTGCAAGGAGGCAATACTCAAAGCGGCTAGAGCAGCGCCATCCATCCTCTTGGACGAGACCCCTATCCAGATCTACCAGGACCTATCTCCGTCCACTCTACAAAAGAGAAGAACCCTGCGACCCCTCATGTCCCTCCTCAAGGAGAGACAGATTCCTTACAGATGGTCCTTTCCATTTGGACTTTTGTTTATTGTCTCCGGTAAGAGGATCGACATCTCTTCCTTCTCGGATCTCCCAGAAGCCTACAACGAGCTGAAAATCACTCCGCTGGATCTAATGGTCTGGGATAAAGTGCAGGACATCACCTCTCTACCATCTCTTCCAGTCCTTCAACCCTGGGAACACTCCATTACCCCAAAGAAACAAAAGTCCAAGAAAAGCAAGTACTCTGTAATTTCTAAGAAGCCGCCTGCTTCTCAAGATGGTTGCTGATTTTTCTTCATCTAATTCATTATTTAATCCCCTCAGGGGTCTCTGATCTGATTCTACCTCAGCTCACCTACTCTCTATATTTTTGCTGGGTAACCAGCGAGCCGTTTATCTGTCTTACCTCTTATTCCCTGCTCACCCCAGTACCTCTCCCTCATCCCCTTTTTTCTGTCCCCTAATTGTTTCTTTCCACCTATGTCCACTTTTTATTTCTCATCTCTTATTCTCTACCTTCCAACCCCCACTCTGTGATCTGTTGTCCTTTGTGCTTACAATCCGCCACTTTATTACAGGTTTCATGTGAATTACTTTTCACTCCCCCCTCCTAATCTTTTATTACTTTTTGTACAACTGCTATTATGGTACTGAACCTTTCAATATGGTTATTAGTTTCAGTTGATTTTTCCTTAGTTAGAATGTTGGGCTTTTTATATTTGCCACAATACTTGTACTCAGCATTGTTTTTTGCCTTTGACCAGATGAGATATGGCTAATTTAAACGTAGTTTCATATAATGTAAAAGGTCTAAGGTCTACCTCTAAACGCTGCCAAATATTCTCCCTTCCATGAAAGGAAAAGTGCTCGGTAGTGTTCCTCCAAGAGACCCACTATAAAACATAACAATTACACCAACCTTTCCTTTTCTAAATTCCCTACATGGTACCATTGCGGTGCAAATGGCGTAGATTCACGGGGAGTCAGTATTTGGGTTTCGCAGGGGCATTCCCTTCACATACCAGAACCATATTCAAGACCCAGATGGTCGTTATATTATCCTGAAAGGTCGTGTTGGCCAGACTCTCTACCTTTGTTAATGCCTATGCACCCAATACTGATCAACCCCGGTGGATTGCTGACCTTCTTTCCTTAGTGGAGATACATAGGGAAGACATCCTTATTTTAGCAGCTGATCTAAACTTAGCCTTTAATCCTCTGATTGACAGCTCCTCGAAGAAGTCTGCCTTATCCTCCATGCTACTCTGGCTAGATTGTTCAACCTTGGGCTTATTGATGTATGGAGATGTTTGAATCCAAATGTAATTGACTATTCTTTTTACTCCCCAGCTAACAATTCTTACAGCAGAATTTATTATATACTGGTGTCGAAAAAACATCTGCAACTCCGTTTACTCAGCTCGAATCGGGGTTATGACGCTTTCAGACCATGCACCCATCTTTTGCACCATCCGTCCTCCCCCTGGAACGGTAGGTCATCTTGCTGGAGGCTCAATGAGTCCATTCTGGGTAATGAACTTCACAAAAATCGATTATCATCTCTCCTGAAAGAATATTTCACCCTTAACCAATCCCCCTCCATTTCCCCCAATGTACTTTGGGACACACAAAGTCTATATCAGGGGTCAAATTATTAGTCTCTGCTCCTTTCTAAAGAGAGAATCTGAAAAAAAGCTAAACTCCCTCCTCTCACGGATTAACTCTTTAGAAAAAACCCACAACATTTCTCTGTTTCAGCTCCATCTGTCTGAACTGACATCCCTTAAATCGGAACTGAAGAACCTACTTAATGAACGTTCTGCTAGGTTCTACTTATCATCCCAACAAAAGTTCTTCGCCCATGGAGACAAAGCCACAAAATTTCAAATGCAGAGAATCAAGCGTAGAAGGCTTGCAAATTATGTCCAGAGCATCACTGCCCCTTCGGGTTCCGCATTATTTAGATCAGAGGATATCGCAGAACAATTTAAGCTCTACTATGAATCCCTCTACAATCTCCCCTCTCCCCCCCTTCCAGAACCTCGTTATGATAAAGAACACAACATTTCTTCCTTCTTCAAAACATTAAACCTCCCGGCTCTCTCGTCTATCCAACAGGCTGCACTTGCTGCTCCATTTACCCTGTCGGACCTAACGGAGGCACTTAAGTCCTCCCCTACAGGGAAATCCCCAGGACCGGACGGTCTACCTCTGTCTTATTATCGCTCCTTTTCAGACACACTCCTACCTCATTTTCTCCCTGTTTGTAACAGAGCTTTACATAATAATCCTGTTTCAGCCGACATGACTAGAGCCACTATAGCGATCATTCCTAAACCTGGTAAAGACCCATCATCCTGTTCAAACTACCATCCCATTTATTTACTAAACACTGACCTCAAACTATTGGCTAAAATGTTAGCTAACAGGCTGCAGCAGCTACTCCCCTCCTTAATTCATCCGGATCAAGTAGGATTTGTTAAGGGAAGAGTGGGGAAAGATAATGTAATGAAAATTTTAAATGCCCTTTACTTTTCATCCCACAAGGCGATTCCATCAGTCATGCTTGGCACAGACGCCAAGAAAGCTTTTGACAGAATTGACTGGTCGTATATTAGGCTCACTCTAGCTAGGTTCAATATCCCAGAGCAATTCTCAAATGCGGTTTCGGCTACGTATCATTCTTCCTCTGCGTCTGTGTCAGTAAATAGCATCTTATCTCCCTGCTTCCGCATTAGAAACGGCACTAGACAGGGCCGTCCCCTCTCTCCCCTTATTTTCGTATTGGTCATGGAAACGTTGTTGCTAGCTTTAAGACAACAAAAAGACATTGTAGGTCTTTGTGTTGGGGATCGAGAAATTAAACTGGCGGCTTTTGCTGACGACCTCCTGATCCTCACGACAAAGCTGAAAAAATCATTTCCAGTTATCCTTTCCCTCTCCAATTTTAAAGTCAATCCTGCTAAATCCCAACTCCTTCATAGGGGTTTCTCCTTGGCAGCTCTTAGGTCTCTCCAATGTCAATCTCTGTTCAATTGGTCCACACAACAGCTAACATACTTACGCGTGAAGCTCTCCCCTAACACTGCAGACTTATATAAACTTAACTACCTACCACTCTTACACTCTATGGTTGCCCAGATTGACTCATTGGATCTCCCGTACCTCTCCTGGTTTGGCAGGAAAAATATGGTATCAGCGCTGGTACTACCCAGACTGACATACCTAATGCAATCTCTGCCAATTAAAATTCCGAAATTCTTTTTCATCACTTTCAATAAAGCAATCCGTAAGTTTATCTGGAGGGGACGGCGCTCTAGGATCTCCTTCGACACTCTGACCAAACCTAAACGATTGGGGGGAATTGGCCTTCCCGAAAATGTACATGAGAGCCATATATCTAACCAGAGTAGTAGATTGGATCAGATCTCCCCCCACAAAGCTTGGGTCCATATGGAAAAAACTTTTCTCCCCTCGAGCTCTCCTACTATAAGGTAAAACCCTCCCATTACTACAGAAGGTCCCAAATTCTATGATACAGTGCACATTATCAGTCTGGGATTGGTTCTCCTCACATAATAAGCAATTAACAACGCACTTACCCCTTCTCACCCTAGGAGATATAATTGATCTAGCTCCTAATGCTCTGAAGGAGAGTTGCCCTCTCTCAATTATACTCTCAACTACACCCCTATCAGAATTACTAAATAATGAAGGATGTGTTAGACCTCTGTTAGATTTCAGTGAGGGTTTGGGAAACTCCACAACTCTCACCTTTCTACAGGGTTTCCTTAACTCAGAAATTATTTCCCTCCTTAGGTCATCTCCTTTACATCCCCTATCTTCCTAGTTTGACATAACACTTGGTGCAAAAGAACCTCCTAAAAGA
This sequence comes from Bufo bufo, assembly GCF_905171765.1. NCBI lineage: Eukaryota > Metazoa > Chordata > Amphibia > Anura > Bufonidae > Bufo > Bufo bufo. The sequence continues at coordinate 298,324,472 of NC_053393.1, forward strand.
GCCATCTCAATTCTATATAGCCGCTTGAAAACACCTGTATCCCTCATCAAACCAGCAATAATCAAATCTTGGGAGCGAGATCTGGGTCTTCTTTTGACTCCTACAGAGATTTCTACGGCTCTTTTGACCCCTCACAAAATATCTAGATATATACGTATTCAAGAAAATGGCTACAAAATTTTGAGGAGATGGTACAAAACTCCTGAATCAATTTTGCTCTATTTTCCAAATAGCTCTAACTTATGCTGGAGATGCCAGTCTCAAACCATTAACGACTGGTGGCGCAATATAATAAAAACCTGCAACCATATTTGCCAGACCCCCCTTACCTGCACCCCTGACCTAACTCTCCTCAGCCTGGGACTTAAAAGTTTAAACAAATGGCAAAGATCTCTATATCTTATGCTATTAGCTGCTGCCAGACTTCTGGTAGCATTTTCTTGGCTTTCCCCTAAAGTCCCAGATGTGGCAAAGTGGGTCCAAAAAGTTGACCAGATTTATAGATTAGAAGAACTTTCTCACTGGGAGCTCCATTCCCGGCCCTCTTTCCTAGCTATTTGGTCCCCTTGGAAACAATATAGAGGTTCCATTGACCCTTTTCCGTATTTTTATGTATCATCATGTCCGTGACTGTTGTGGGGGTTTTGCTCTGGTAGGCGGGCGGTAGCAGTGGCAGTACAGAGGCTCAGGAGACAGGCTTTGTGTCCAAACCGTGCTCTTTTATTCACTCCAGTGCGTCACATCAAAAACTGTGCAGTTCACACAATAGCAATGTTCAGAAACCCCACCTCCCACAACGGAGCCCCAAATGCTGCAGACGTCTCGGTGCCTGTTTACACAGTCTCTCCCACCAGTCTCTCTACACCTTGTCGTGGGGCAGGTTCGTCCAAATTCAAGCAAGGTAGACAGTTCACGTGTCGGCCTGGACAAGGGATTGGCTCCGGCCACCGGATCCCTTCTTTTGGTCCTTCTCTGTGCCTGCATCAGTTGTGCAGTCTTTGCTAGATGGAGCAGACTACAGAGCTCAGCCCGACCCTCCGATCAGCCTCCCATACAGCCCTCTGCAGAGAGACAGAAGACTGCACTACATCAGCCGCCAGTCAGTGAACACCAAACCTATATTCACAGGCTCTGGGTTTAGCAGGAAGACTACACCCACTGAGCATAGTGAAGGATTAACTCCTTCACTACCCGACTAGGGCCAGAGAAACCAACCTGTCCTGATCAGTGTAGACTGACACCAACAACCGAAAACCGTAGTGGTCCATGGGCAACAGACACCCACCCTACTCTTTGCCTGTTCCCAGTAAGACCCGGCCCGGACAGCTGTGTGAACAGCACTCACTGCTGACAAAACACAAAAAACCCGGCTCTTACTCATCCGGGCCACGACTTCCGTCCACTACCACTCCAGATACTCCCCTACATACCCCCTTCCTTTGTTCACCCCTGAAGGCTTGACGACCCTGTTCAATCCTACCGGGGTGAACACACATATAGTAGTGTACCCGGGACAGGGCATCCGCGTTCCCTTGCAGGCGACCTGCCCTGTGCTCAACCCTGAACTGAAAATTGTGGACGGACAAGAACCATCTGGTGACCCGGGCACTCCCCTCCTTGGCCTAGCTCATCCACTGGAAAGGGGAATGGTCAGTCACCAGATGGAACCTTCTCCCCAACAGGAAAAACCTGAGAGATTAAAGTGCCCACTTGATGGCGAGGCATTCTCTTTCTACCACGCTGTATCGGGTTTCTGCTGGGGTGAGCTTGCGGCTCAGGAAACCAACGGGGTGTTCTTCACTGTTGACTTCCTGGGAGAGTACTGCCCCGAGGCCTACTCCAGAGGCGTCCGTCTGAACTATAAACTATAACTATTTTGGTGTCACCAAAACTGGGGACCCGCATAGGGCCGACTTCAAACGGGAGAGCGCCTCTTCCACCTGCTCATCCCAGTGAACCATTACTGACTTTCTACCTTTCAGGAGTCCTGTCAACGGGGCACCTAAAGTGGCAAAATGTGGGATGAACCGCATATAATATCCTACCATCCCTAAAAACGACCGCAGCTGCCTGGTCGTAAGGGGTCTAGGCCTCGATCTTATTTGCTTGGGGCTTAACGACTCCGCGTCCAATGACATAACCCAAATACCATGCTTCCTCCAGGCCCACTGAGCACTTTTTTGGGTTGGCGGTCAATCCTGCCTTCCTGAGCGAGTCTATCACTGCTTGAACCTTTGACAAGTGACTTTCCCAGTCCTGGCTAAATATGATGATATCGTCCAAATATTCTGAGGCATACCGGAGATGTGGTCGGAGGACGATATCCATCAGCCGTTGAAACGTGACCGGAGGGCAGTGCAACCCGAAGGGCAATACTCTATAATGGAACAGTCCCTCCGGCGTGACGAAGGCGGTCTTCTCTTTTGCTGTCTTTTGCTGTCCCTGCCAGTACCCTTTTGTGAAATCTATCACCGAGAAATACCTGGCGTTACCCATTCGCTCTATTAACTCATCTACTCGCGGCATGGGATAGGCGTCAAACTTTGAAATCTTGTTTAGCTTCCAGGAATCATTACAGAAACGTAATGATCCGTCGGGCTTTGGGATAAGAACGATTGGGCTAGCCCACTCGCTTCTAGACTCCTCAATGACCCCTAACCTCAGCATAAACTTCACTTCCTCTGCAATGGCATGTCGCCGAGCCTCCGGTACGCGGTACGGTCGTAAACAGATTTTTTTCCTGGGGCTCGGTGACAATGTCATGTTGGACTAGGTTCTAATGTCCTGGAAGGTCAGATAAAATGTCCTTATTCCTGCTAATTAACTCCTTCACTTCTTGAGTCTGCTTAGTCGACAAACCGCTACCTATCTTTACCGAAGGGGTGTCCTCAGGTACCACCTTAGGGCCTGGGACGATCTCTGCAGCCAAGACAGAGCGGGGGTCATCCCCAAGAAGACCTTCTCTATCTTTCCACGATTTCAGTAAATGAACGTGGTATACCTGCTCTTGCTTCCGCCTTCCTGGCTGGTATACCCTGTAATTCACGGGGCCTAACTTCTCTCTTATCTCATACGGTCCTTGCCACCTGGCCAGGAACCTGCTGTCTATGGTGGGCACTAGTACCAACACTCGGTCACCTGGGTTAAATGTCCTTACCTGAGCGGCCCGGTTGTACACGCGGCTATGGGCCAGCTGAACGCTTCCATATGTTCACGGACTATGGACAAAACTCTCCCTATCCGGTCCTGCATCTTCTCGATGTGCTCGACTATGCTTTGTGGGGGGTAGGCTGCTGCTCCCATACCTCTTTAGCAATATCTAGCAGCCCTCGGGGATGTCTGCTGTATAAAAGCTCAAACAGCGAGAACCCAGTGGACACCTTGGGCACTTCTCGCACCGCAAATAACACATAGGGCAGCAAGAGGTCCCAGTCCTTTCAGTCTTTTGCCACATCTCTCTTGAGCATGGACTTCAGGGTCTTATTAAATCGTTCCACCAGCCCGTCAGTTTGGGGATGATAGACGGACGTACGCAAGTGTTTAATATTTAATATTTTGCAGAGCTCCCTCATCACTTTGGACATGAAAGGAGTCCCTTGATCCGTCAATATCTCCTTCGGTATCCCCACCCGGGAGAACATCCCCATTAGCTTGGCTGACGTGTGGCGCAGGGGTATCTCCTCATCCTGGTCATAGTAGACTACGCTACTTGCTACCCTATGTTGGTGGACTCTGGCTGACTTGTTAATGGGGCCTACCAGGTCCATAGCGACCCTTTCAAAAGGTACTTTGATAATGGGCATGGGCACCAGGGGACTACGATAGTGAGGCTGGGGGCTTGTCCTCTGACACTCTGGACAGGACTGGCAAAACCTCCTGACTTCCTCATATACCCCGGGCCAATAGAAACTCTGCAGTATACATTCCTGAGTTTTATGGACCCCCAGATGCCCCCCTAACACATGAGTATGCGCTAAGTCTAATACCATGCGGCGGTATGGCTGGGGAACCACCAACTGTTCTATTACCTCTTGCCGGACTTTGTCGACCCGGTACAGCAGGTCCTGGTTACAGGCCAGGTGGGGAAATTCCGAGTCGGCTCCCGGGTGCTGAGCCACTCCGTGGATGACAGTCACCCCTTCTCTGGCCCGTAACAACGTCGGATCCTGGAGCTGGGCGGTCCCGAACGTGGGGCTTCCACCAGCTCACCAGCCAACCCTTCTAGGGACAAGCTATCGAGGTGACACTCTTCCTCCTTATTGGTGACCCCTACGGCTGGTATCCCCTCTTCAGGATCTTTGGGCACCGGCTCCGTACCACGTTCCTCCCAGAGAGACCAAAACAGGGGACAATCCCTACCTAGGATGGCAGCGTAAGGGATTTGTCGTCCCACCCCAACCACCTGCTGTATCTCCCTTCCGGGGGCAGACAAGGTCACACAGGTTGTAGGATATTCTGTTTTGCTTCCTTGGGCCACGACCAGCCACCAGGGATTCGTAACTAAACTCCCCGAGTCCAGCAACGCCTTGACTGGGTGTCCATTAATAGAGATGGCACACAAAGGAGGTGTATCAGTGGATAGCAGCGAAGCAGCAACCTACACCGGCTGACTGAAAAAGGAGGACCAGCGTGCGAACCCGCAGTTCATGGGCTCTGCAGCCCTCGGGCAGTTGGCAGGAATGTGTCCCAGGCAGTGACAGTGCAAACATGTAACCCCCGTGGCCTCTCGTCTCCCCAGGGCTGGCCTTCCAGGAGTAGAAATCAGCTTCCCCCCCTTATGTGGTTGAGTCCCGTTCTCAGGTCCCCTTTGTGGTAGGGCGAGTGAACGTGGCATTTGCAGCAGGGCGGAGTCTCGGACTAAGTCCTGGGTCGCCATGTATCTGCCACCGCCAGCTCTCTGAGAAGGTCTGGCAGACGTTCTTCTGTACCTCTTGCATGATGATCTTTGTTTTGGTTTCACTTTGTCATCTCTTTTCCTTCTCCCAGCTGTTATCTATTTACACTGATTGCCTCCCTTTATATTCCCTGGCTTGATTCTAGGTGACCCTGACTCCCTCCGTATTAAGTGCAGGGAGCCGGTGGTTGTGTCCCCTCATTATTAAAGGGGTTTTCAGGTGTCACACAGTCTAGGTACGAGGGCATGCAATTATCTATCATAAAGATCTTTGCATGGGCATAGCAGTCAGGGAGAGCTCTAGGGGTTTTATAGGGCTCACCCATATGTTCCTTAGTTTGGGATCAAGTCAGTCGGATGTTTATTTATAACTTCCAGTTTTCTGCAACACCATCTGTGACAGTATCTCTCAACTAGGCCAACCACTTGCTCCAGGCTGCCAGGATCACCTTGTCCCACCCAGCGCTGTATTGCTCTCGGGAGGGTACGCACCAAACAATCCACCACCACTCGTTCTACCATCTGCGAGGGGCTCAATATCTCTGGCTGCAGCCATTTTTTTACAAGGTGTAACAGGTCATAGGCCTGGGACCGAGCAGGCCGGGACTCGGAGAAGGCCCACTGGTAGACTCGGTGCGCACGCACATAGGTACAGTCCTGATCAAAAGTTTAAGACCACTTGAAAAATGGCAAAAAATCATATTTAGCATGGCTGGATCTTAACAAGGTTCCAAGTAGAGCTTCAACATGCAACAAGAAGAAATGGGAGTAAGACAAAACATTTTTTGAGCATTCAATTTAATGAAAACAACGAATAAACTGAAACAGGCTGTTTTTCAGCTGATGAAAAGTTTAGGACTACACCTTCAAAAAAAAACGAAACCCCCAAAACAGAAATCCAACTTCCAAACATGAACTCAGTAATGATTAGCTCCGCCGTTATTGTTGATCACTTAAAAAATGTGTTTCAGCGTGCTTGATGCAAGCGTTTCCATGAGATGAGTGGGAACATTTCTCCAAGTGGTGAAGACGGCCCCACGAATGAACTGTTGTCCATTTTTGTAAACTTCCCTTGCCATCCATCCCCAAAGGTTCTCAATTGGATTTAGATCAGGGGAACACGCAGGATGGGCCAAAAAAGTGATGCTATTCTCCTGGAAGAAGTCCCTTGTCCTGCGGGCATTGTGTACTGTAGCGTTGTCCTGTTGAAAAACCCAGTCGTTACCACACAGACCAGGGCCCTCAGTCATGAGGAATGCTCTCTGCAACATCTGGACATAGCCAGCGGCCGTTTGACGCCCCTGCACTTCCTGAGGCTATATTGTTCCACTGAAGGAAAAAGCACCCCAGACCATTATGGCGCCCCCTCCACTGTGGCGCGTAGGAAACATCTCAGGTGGGATCTGCTTGTCATGCCAGTAACGTTGGAAACCATCAGGACCATCAAGGTTAAATTTTTTCTCATCAGAGAATAAAACTTTCTTTCACCTTTGAATGTCCCATGTTTGGTGCTCTCTTGCAAAGTCCAAACGAGCAGTTCTGTGGCGTTCAAGGAGAAGAGGTCTTTTGAAGCCCTTCAGTCTCAGATGCCGTCTGATGGTTATGGGGCTGCAGTCAGCACTAGTAAGGGCCTTAATTTGGGTTGAGGATCGTCCAGTGTCTTGATGGACAGCCAATTGGATCCTCCTGCTCAGTGCTGATGAAATTTTTTTGGGTCTTCCACTTGACTTTTTTGTTCCATAACCCCCAGGATCATTTAAGATTTTCAAGAAATTCCAAATGACTGTCTTATTGCGTCCCACCTTAGCAGCAATGGCGCGCTGTGAGAGACCCTGCTTATGCAGTTCAACAACCCGACCGCGTTCAAAAAGGGAGGGTTTTTTTGCCTTTGCCATCACAACATGTGACTACCTGACATACAATGACAATGAATCCACATCTTTACACAGATTTGGCCTTTTAAAGGCATGTGGTCCTAAACTTTTGATCAGCTGACAAACAGCCTGTTTCAGTTTATTTGTTGTTTTCATTAAATTGAATACTCAAAAAATGTTTTGTCTCACTCCCATTTCTTCTTGTTGCATGTTGAAGCTCTACTTGGAACCTTGTTAAGATCCAGCCATGCTAAATATGATTTTTTGCCATTTTTCAAGTGGTCTTAAACTTTTGATCAGGACTGTATTAACCCCAAGACAAGCCAACACCTCCCCCTTCAGCCTCTCATAGCTCTTGGCTTCCTCTCGACTGAGGTCGAAGTAGGCCTTTTGTGCGTCTCCCACTAAAAATGGTGCCACTACTTCGGCCCACTGTTCTGCCGGTAGCCTTTCCTGTTCCACAGTGCGTTCGAGGACCATTAGGAACGCCTCAATATCGTCCTCGGGACCCATCTTTCTTACTACTGAGCGCACCTTATCCCGGGCAGCAGGTAGGATTGCTGCTCCTTGTTGTACTACCCGCATGGATTCCTGCATAGTTGCTGTGGCGAAACCAACCTCGCCACTGGGTTTTGGAGGGGCCTGTTTGCCAGCCTCTTGCCCCATGCTAAACTTTTGAACCCCTGGTCTAATTCGTGCCATTTTGGGATATCTTAAATGTCTATGTGTACTGTAAAGGGTGGGACATTGTATATTTGAGTAGTGATGTCTGTCCTATTGTCTCCATGTGTGTATTGGCGATTTCCCTTTGTCCTGAGAGATAAGTGACTTACTCCTCGGTTGTCTCCAGGACAGAAGACATTGTGTATTCTCCTGCCTGTGATAATTACATCAACCCATTGTGTAAGGTAATTGTATCACAGGCAGAGGGGAGGATTTTGTGTGGGAGTGTTTTACTGTATTGTACGTGTTTATTGGTTGTTTTTACAAAACCCTGTGGGTGGTACTAATGTGTACCAATGTTATATAAGATCAATAAACACACAGCTATGGCTGACCACTGCTTGACCCTCAACACGGAGCCTCGTCTCGTTCTTTGGGGGATTCACTGTATGCTGTTAGAGACTGATTGCTATGAGTGTAAGCCGTTTGGGTGCGTTTCCTATTCGTCTGCTAGCAGCTATTCGTGAGGTTCCATTCGGAGTTTGGAGCATTCCCTTGTATGCCATTGCAATTGGTGGCAAGCGGCGGGATCGTTCTCACAACCCAGAAGGACAGCTAGAAAGTAACATCATTCCCTGGATTTTACAATTTGAGGGCAACGCATGTCCTAGTACAGCGACCCTGACAGCACCAGAATGGAACCAGCAGTGGAGTATGGTGAGGAAGACCTGCATGGCCGGGATGCATTAAGGAAAGGCATCTGGTACCAGGCCCTGGATAATGTACAATACCAGCGAGGCGAGAGTCTCCCCAGTGAAGAGCAGCGATTGCAAAATCAAGTGGCCCTGCGGATGCCCTTCCTGGGAGAGCAGCCCCTGGAGGAATGGGTGAAGAACTATGGCAGGAGCTATGGCTGGAGGATGCCTACCAGGCGCTCTGGTGGTATATGGCACAGTATATACCCTGGACAGCTGAGCATGACAAGCCAGATGGAGAGGAGTGTGATGGTCCTGGCTTGTTATGGGAGTCCTTTGCAGAGCCTGACTTTGGGAGCCCTGCACAGTACAGACTTCAGGACATTTTCTATGAGAGGGAGGCTAGGCAGGATTGGGATGACCCCCATGAGGTAGAGAAAGACCTGGCACACCTAGCAAACCTGGAGTGGGAACTGGAGCAGGACTACCGAGATCTCTTCCACTCCATTGGGAAGGCTCAGCAGGCCAGCGAGAAGTCAGACCCAGGTCCAGAGCCCTTCAGCTGGGAGGATATTGTGGATGTTTACTGGGAAGAACCCCAGGTGGCGGGTGGAGATGGGACCGAGGTCTCTCCACTGCTCCTGCAGGGAATTTGGAGCCCAGTCTCCATTCCCCAGCGGCAGGCTGAGTTACAGGAGCAGAGACAGTCAGTCCTGTCCCCAGCGGCAGTGTGATTTACACAAAATTGGGAGCCCAGTCTCATTTCCCCAGCGGCAGGCTGAGTTACAGGGGGCAGAGACAGTCGGTCCTGTCCCCCAGCGACAGAGTGTCCTACAGGGAATAGAGAGCCCAGTCTCCTTTCCCCAGCAACAGGACACTGTATTGGGAGCGGAGATAGTTGGTCTCCCTCCCCAGAGGCTGGAAATATGTATGGGAGAGGAGCTTGTTACCCCCTCTCCCTATTGGCAGTGTGAATTGCAGGGAATTGGGAGCCCAGTCTACATTCCCCAGCGGCCGTGTGATTTACAGGGAATTGGGAGCCCAGTCTACATTCCCCAGTGGCAGCTTAAAGTACCAGGGGGAGACAGTAAGCCCCACAACCGTGCAGATGGGACCGTGGTCTCTGCACTCACAGCACAGGGGGTAGGAACAGTTGGTCCTGTCCCCCAGCAACAGGGCTGTTTAGCCAAAGGGGAGACAGTAGGTCTCCTCCCAAGGCAGCATGGTGGTTTATCTAAAGGGGAGACAGTCGGTCTCCCTCTCCAACAACCAGGCTTCTTCCGTGGTAGCGCTGGCACCAGGGCAGAGTACCGATGATCCCTGCCCACAAAGCAACTTCCACTCCAAGCCTGGGGGGCAACACAGAGACCGAGAGTACCAGTTACCAACATAACCTCGGTGGACTCACTGGACAGAGACAGGCTACTAAATTCAACAGGTCCAGTATTTGGTTGTGGGTGGACTGCCAGAGTAACTCAGATACCGACCGGCGTGAGGTCAGGTATCTGGTTAGTCTTCCCTCGGAGGGGGAGATGTGTGGCGAAACCAACCTCGCCACTGGGTTTTGGAGGGGCCTGTTTGCCAGCCTCTTGCCCCAGGATTATGGGCCCTCTCATCAGCCCATGCTAAACTTTTGAACCCCTCGTCTAATTTGTGCCATTTTGGGATATCTTAAATATCTATGTGTACTGTAAAGGGTGGGACATTGTATATTTGAGTAGTGATGTCTGTCCTATTGTCTCCACGTGTGTATTGGCGATTTCCCTTTGTCCTGAGAGATAATTGACTTACTCCTCGGTTGTCTTCAGGACAGAAGACATTGTGTATTCTCCTGCCTGTGATAATTACATCAACCCATTGTGTAAGGTAATTGTATCACAGGCAGAGGGGAGGATTTTGTGTGGGAGTGTTTTACTGTATTGTACGTGTTTATTGGTTGTTTTTACAAAACCCTGTGGGTGGTATTAATGTGTACCAATGTTATATAAGATCCATAAACTCACAGCTATGGCTGACCACTGCTTGACCCTCAACACGGAGCCTCGTCTCGTTCTTGGGGGGATTCACTGTATGCTGTTAAAGACTGATTGCTAGGAGTGTAAGCCGTTTGGGTGCGTTTCCTATTCGTCTGCTAACAGCTATTCGTGAGGTTCCGTTCGGAGTTTGGAGCATTCCCTTGTATGCCGTTACAGTCGCCAACTGCTGGGCCAGTAGACTATTCAACTGTTGCTGGTCTCTCAGGGCTTCCTCATGTCTCCGAGTCGCCTCCTCATTACTTTGCACCAAGTGTCTAATGGCCTCCTCCATCTTATCCGGAGCCACAAAACTTGCCGGCTTAATATGACATACATTCCAAACAACACAATTTTCGGCCTCACTGCCGTTTGCCCGCCTCCTCCACCAATTGTGGGGGTTTTGCTCTAGTAGGCGGGCAGTAGCAGTGGCAGTACAGAGGCTCAGGAGACAGGCTTTGTGTCCAAACCGTGCTCTGTTATTCACTCCAGTGCGTCACATCAAAAACTGTGCAGTTCACACAATAGCAATGTTCAGAAACCCCACCTCCCAAAACATAGCCCCAAATGCTGCAGGCGTCTCAGTGCCTGTTCACACAGTCTCTCCCACGAGTGATCGGTACCACACCTTGTCATGGGGCAGGTTCGTCCAAGTTCATGCAAGGTAGACAGTTCACGTGTCGGCCTGGACAAGGGATTGGCTCCGGCCACCAGATCCCTTCTTTTGGTCTTTCTCTGCGCCTTCATAAGTTGTGCAGTCTTTGTTAGACGGAGCGAACTACAGAGCTCAGCCCGACCCTCCGATCAGCCTCCCATACAGCCTCCTGCAGAGAGACAGGAGACCGCACTACATCAGCCACCAGTCAGTGAACACCAAACCTATATTCACAGGCTCTAGGTGTAGCAGGAAGACCACACCCACCGAGCATAGTGAAGGATTAACTCCTTCACTACCCGACTAGGGCCAGAGAAACCAACCTGCCCGGATCAGTGTAGACTGACACCAACAACCGAAAACCGTGGTGGTCCATGGGGAACAGACACCTTCCCTGCTCTTTGCCTGTTCCCAGTAAAAGCCGGCCCGGACCGCTGTGTGAACAGCACTCACTGCTGACAAAACACAAAAGACTCGGCTCTTACTCCAGGCGAGTGTGCTTATCGTTCAGGATCCCCCCTGCTCCGCTGAACGTATTTTCGGACAGTACACTGGACAAGGGGCAAGTCAACAGTTCCATGGCAAATTGTGCCAGCTCTGGTGACAGGTCAAGCCTTCACACCCAGTAGTCCAGGGGTTCATCGCTTCTCAAAGCGTCCACATCGGCCGTTAACCCATTGTAGTCGGACACCTGTCGTTCTAGGCGTTCCCTGAGGCTGGATCTGGAGGACGGCTGTTGATGGGTTGGCTGCAAGAATGATCTCATATCCGAAGTGACCAACACATCTTCAAACCGCCCTCTTCTTGCAAGCGCTGTTGGATTGGTACCCGCAACTGTTTCTCTGTGAGAGGAAATTCCTCTGCCAGCACCAACAAAATCAGAATGCAGCATTTCTCGAAGCAAGGCCTGGAAGTGCTGCATTCTGACAGCCCTCTGTGATGGTGGTAACATGTCCGCCATTTTGTGTTTTTACCGGGGGTCTAAGTACATTGCCACCCACTACTGGTCCTTGCACTTTATGATTTTTATACGGGGGTTCCTCTTCAAACACTGGAGAATGAAGGACCTCATTTTCACTAAAATGAAAGCAGTGGAGTGGCCTTGCTCCTGCTCATCATCCAGGATAATGTCGTCCTCGTTCTCCTCCACCCAGCCAGGGACAACACCAGGGATCCCAGAAAAATTTAAAACATGCTCTTCTTGCTCCTCCTCCGCCCGACACCATCCTCCTCTGACTCCTCTTCAGACTCCTGTTGTTGACTTGTCTCAGATGGAGTAGCCCCACTGGGAATTCTTCCAGCATTGCGACTTCCTCATCTTCCTGCTCCTCGATGGCTTGATCAATGACATGACGCAATGCACGCTCCAGAAAGAAGGCGTAAGGGACGATGTCACTGATGGCGCCCTGGCTGCGACTGACCAGTTTGGTGATCTCATCAAATGGCCGCAGAAGTCTGAATGCGTCGCGCATGAGCAGCCACTGGCATGGTGAAAAAAAAATAAAAAATCTACCCAGAACCTGTTCTGCCACAGAGTTCCTACAGGTACTCATTAAATGCACGTTTCTGCTGGAGCAGCCTATCAAGCATATACAAGGTGGAGTTTCATCGCGTCGGGCAGTCACAAATCAGACATCTGACGGGCAGGTAGTGTCGCCACTAAATGTCAGCAAGGCAAGCCATGGCTATGTAAGATCTTGTAAAATGGTCAGAGATTTTTCTGGCCTTCCGCAAGACGTCCTGGACCCTGGGGTATTTGGCAACGAATCGCTGCACGACTAAGTTCAGGACGTGTGCCATGCACGGCACATGTGTAATTTTGCCAAGTTTCAGCGCGGTCAGCAGATTGGCACCGTGGTCGCACACCAATTTACCAACTGTCAAATTGAGTGGGGTTAGCCACTGTTCGGTTTGTGACCGCAAAGCTGAAAGGAGTGCAGGACCAGTGTGGCTCTTGGCTTTCAGGCACCACAGATGCAGCACAGCATGGCAACGTCTCACCTGGCATGTCAAATAGGTTCTGGGGAGATTGGGGGGAGCAGCAGAAGAGGCGGTAGCAGCGGAAAAAGAGGAGTCAGCCGAGGAGGAGAGGGAGGATGGAGTAGAAGGAGGAGAAAAAGAGGCAGGACTGCATGCAATCCGTGGCGGTAACACCAAATCTACACAGGTGCCAAGGGTTGCATGCTTGATGGCCGTCAGAAGGTTCACCCAGTGAGCAGTAAAAGTTATGAACCTTCCCTGCCCGTGTTTGCTAGACCACGTGTCTGTGGTCAGATGTATCTTGGCACCGACACTGTGTGCCAGAGATACATTCTCTTGCCGCTGAACATGGCCTTATAGCTCTGGGAGAAATATTTCCTTCCGGGGACCTTCCATTGTGGTGTGCCAAAGGCCACAAATTTTCTAAAGGCCTCTGAGTCCAACAGTTTATATGGCAGTAGTTGGCAGGCCAGTTGTCAGCCGTTGGGCAAGTGGGTTATCCGGCATCATCATATTTTTTCGCTCGAACATTTGGGGCAAGGAAGTCTGCATTTTGCCAGACGAACGCGACGACGGCAAAGTGGAAGGTAGAGTGGAGGACAACTGGGAGGTGAGAGGAGAAGGAGAAGAGGCAGGATGGGGAGCGCCGAGAGTGTGGCTTTGTGGGTTCTGAAGGTGTTGCTCCCACTGGTCTCGGTGATGGGAGGCCAGTTGCCTTCTTGAGGTGGTCATCCCTAGGTGAGTGTTGGGCTTACCGCGACTTATGCGTTGACAGCACAGGCTGCAGATGGCAACACTATTGTCAACAGCGGACATGTTAATAAAGCCCACACTCCGGAGCCATGTGCCAGCGTCCTGGGAGCGCCAGATGTGATCGTGCATGGTGGATGACTCGCTCCAGAAAAATTTGCAGTCTGCTTTTTGCCTCCTGTGCACAGTAAGTTCTGCCTGCTTCTCCTCCCTATATGCTGCTCTGTCTCTTCCTCTGAACTCCCCTCCTCTTCCTCTCTTGTGTGTACCTATGTGACGTCCATCGACACATCATCATCGACCGCTTCACCACCACTGACATTAGAGATCTCGGAGTAGGCAGCAACAGTGGGGACCACCCCCCGTGGGCTGATCTGGGTACTGTCGTCAGACTGCTGGTTGGTGACCGACCGCTACCACCCATGCAGAATGGCCTGCCTCTTTCTCTGCCTGTCAATTTCAAAATTACCCTGTGACAAAAGTCCCTGTGGAAGAAGGTATATCACACTCTTGCCTCAATCACTTTTTTGGTGGGACAACTAGTATATCACATCAGTAGAAATTAATTGTTCCAATAGCGTTTGTCACTCTGTATAGCTGCGGTAACGCAGCAAAACCGCAAACAAATGCTACACTACTGAAATGCACTATATAGAAAATATATTATCATCAGTATATAAAACCCCTGCTTCAATCAATTTTTGGGGGTGGCAACTGGTAAATCACATCAGTAGAAATTATTTGTTCCAATAGCATTTGTCAATCTGTGTGGCTTCAATATCGCAGCAGAACCGCACACAACTGCACTATAATATACTTTCTATGTTAGAAAGTATATTATAAGTATATTACACCCCTAAGTATGTCACACCTATCAATAGCACTCCTATACTTGTCCTTAAAAGAACTTTTGTGGCCATCTTAGCTAGCGTTTGGTGTCCCTAACAGTCTGTCCCTGCTCCACACAGCAACCGCTCCCTACACTGGCAAAAGACTGAATGTAAAATGGCGGCCAGATCAGGTTTATTTATATGGTAGGGGGTATGTCCATGTAATGAAACGTATAAATTGGCTGTCCTGTACCACCTGATGGATGTGTCATGGGTCAAAGTTCTTCACAATGTAAAATAATATGGCGGGCGCAAATATCGCCATATGTTCGCCTGTTCAGCGAATCATGAACGCGCAAAGTTTGTAGTGAAACGACCGCCGGGTGAGCCGCAAGGCCATCTCTACTCTGCACCTTTCAGAGAACTGATGGCTTGTGCCGAGCCGGGGTAGAGAGTCCCAACCCGTAATTATTTTTTCGAAAAAGGCAGTACCAGCCCTGCACACATATGTAGAACAGAAGGTGGGCCAGTCCTTGAGCCTATCAGTGTCTGCCAAAGCGCACAGCAGTGCCAATGTGTGGAGCTGTAACTATGGTCAAGGACAATATATTTCCTTTATGGCCCACTGGGTAAATGTGGTTCCTGTCCCAGCAACTTGGCCAAGTGACACCGCTTCTGCCTCCACGTTATCACACCATTGGTCCTGTGACAATGTCCGCCTCTGCCTCCTCATCCTCCACCGTGTCCTCAGCCTCCACTGCAGGGACAATTTACAGTGCACCAGCATACCACATGTACAGGGCACAGCGGCGTCATGCTATTCTGCACCTAGTTTGCCTGGGCAAACAGAATTACCCACGGGAGGAACTGCACCGCGTCCTTCATCAAGAATTCGAATCCTGCTATCTCCTCGAAAACTCAAAATCTGAACCATGGTGACCGACAATAAGAAGAACATGGTGTCGGCGCCCATCCTCACGCAGGTCTGACCGCTGCACTCACATTCCACTGCTATTGCTGCTGGGGAGGTTTAGGGGGGTAGGAGCAGTACCAGCTCCAGCAGCAGCAACTTAAGTCTAGAGTCGCTGATGACCAGTTTTCTTCACCTGCCTACTGAAGAAACTACTCACCAGTAGCAGCAGCTAGACATAGAGCAGAACCTGAACCAGCAGGTTGTTGCATACTTGGGCAGCACCCTTCCATCCCACATCAAAGATCCCCTGGACTACTGGCCATCCAAACTTGATTTGTTGCTGCAACTGGCTGAATTTGCCCTTGACAAGCTTTCCTGCCCGGCCAGCAGTGTGGCATCAGAGCAGGTGTTTAGTGCGGCGGGGGCCACAGTTACCCCAAGGAGAAATCGCCTGTCCAGTCAAAATGTGGAGAAACTGACCTTTGTGAAGATGAATCAGGCGTGGATCAGCCATGATTTTCAAACACCAGTGCCTGATGCATCAGACTAGATCATCCATGGTGCCACACCTACACTTTGACAAAAAAGTTTCTTCTGGCTAACTGCTTTAGCTACTATGTTATTGGACCACTCTGTGGTCTCCTCATGATTCTGTCACCTCAATATTCTGTCATTGGGCCACTCTGTGGTCTCCTCATGCTGTTTCCACCTCACTACTCTGTGGTCTCCTCATGCTGCTGCCACCTCACCAGTTTGTTGTCTCCTCATGCTGCTGCCACATCACCACTCTGTGGTCTCCTCATGCTGCTGCTACCTAAACACTCTGTCATTGGGTCACTCTGTGGTCTCCACATGCTGCTGCCAGCTCACCACTCTGTGGCCTCCCTATGTTGCTGCCACTTCACCACTCTGTGGTCTCCTCATGCTGCTGCTACCTCACCTCACTGGGCCACTCTGTGGATTTCTCATGCTGTTTCCACCCTCCCCACTCCATGACTAGGCCACTATTTTGACTTGTTGGCCTGGTTGACATCATCATTTATTTGACACTTCTTCTGATCTGTCATAAGGAAGGAAAATTAGGCACACAACGTATCATGTCTATGTAGCATCTATAAGGCCTGTATGACATGGTCCCTATTTTGCATTAGAATTGGCTTATGATTTGGTAGACAAAAGCAGGAGTGGGTACAAAACACAGAATACATACAAATATCCCATTCACGTGTCATCTCTGTTTTGGGGCTTTAGCAATACTGAGGGATTGCTCAACAGACAGGATGCATTTTTTATGTTATTGTTCTGACGGTTCAGAGGAAGGGCAAAATAATATGTGACGTCATCTTATTGCGTATATCTTACTGCTGACACCTTCTCCACTCTGTCAGGGGGGCTCTACTTGTATCAGCGTTTAAAAGAACAGGTTCTGTAGAAATCTTTGTGGAATTATCTGACGACGGTGTAAAAGGAGTGCGCTATTTCACGCTATAGTGGGCTCTTGGGCCTCTGCACAGTTCTTTATACCTGGCTCTAACATTGACCTGTAAGGCTGAGTTCACACTTCAGTTATTTGGTCAGTTCTGGCCCATTAACTGCCCAAATAAGGGAAGTGTGCATTGATTCTAAGAGCAATGCCTTTCATCTGCGTGTTATACTGACTCACAGTATTGTTTAACTATCCACAGCAGACTCCATATGCGTGTTTATGCAAGACACAGTGTTCTACACCACTACACAGGCTCTCTGCAGCCAGGAAATAGCTGTTTTTTAACGAGATTCGCCACAAATAAATTCTGATCAAATCAAATTTTTGGGGAAAATTTGGTGAACCGACTGACTCCAGAAATTCGCTCATCTCTAGTCAGAACCTCTGCAGTATAAATCACCAAACTAGTCCTCAAAAGCACTTGATGCTCCTTCCCTTCTGAGCCCTTCAGTGTGCAAATAAAGCGGTGTGCCAATAAAGCATACTGACTCAGTATTGTTTCACTAACCACAGCAGACTCCCTATGCGTGTTTCTGCAAGGCAGTGTTCTACACCACTACACAGGCTCTCTGCAGCCAGTAAATAGCTGTTTTTTTAATGAGATTCGCCACAAATAAATTCTGATCAATCGATTTTTTTGGGAAAATTTGTGAACTGACCGACTACAGAAATTCGCTCATCTCTAGTCAGAACCTCTAAATCACCAAACTAGGCCGCAAAAGCACTTGATGCTCCTTCCCTTCTGAGCCCCTCTGATTGCCACATATCAGGTGTTGCCATATTCAGGAAAAAATGAGTAACAAATTGTGGGGTGCTTTTACTCATTACTTCTTGTGGAAATAAAAAAAAATGGGCCTAAATCGATATTTTCTTGTAAGAATGTCATTTTTCTTTTTCATGGCCAAGTGTTCCTAAGTCCTAAGAACACCTGTCAGGCTATGCTCATAAAACCCATAAAAAAATTCCATGGGAGTATAGTTTCCAAAATAGAGTAATTTTTTGGGTGTTTCTATTGTAAGACTGCATCAGGGTGTCTTCAAATATGACATGGTGAAAATTATTCCAATGAAATCTGCCCTCCGAAAGCCATATGGTGCTCCTTCTCTTCTGAGCCCTGATGTGTGCCCATACAGCAGTTTATAAGTAGAGATTGTGGCGAAACCGACCTCGCCACTGGGTTTTGGAGAGGACTGGCTGCTGGCCTCTTGCCCCTGGATTATGGGCCATATACTAACTTTTGAACCCCTGGTCTGATTCATGCCATTTTTTAATATGTTGTTCCCCTGAATGGATTGATTGCGAATATGTAATTTTTATGTGAATGTGATGTATGGTTTTAGAGTTATGAAAGTTGGGTAGAAAGTATGTTTAACTGTATGTATAATTGAGTCTCCTCTCAGGATAAGGGGAGGGAATATGCTGGGTGTGTTTCTATTGTGCCATTGTCCCATTGTGTGTTTAAAGGGTGATGTCTGTTCTGTTGTCTGCACATGTGTATTGGCGATCTCCCTTTGTCCTCAGAGATAATTGGATTGCTCTTCAGGTTGTCTGGACAGAGAGGAGGAAACCATGATGCATTGTGGGGATATGTTGTCCTATGTCCCAGTCTTCATTCTGGTCCTCTGGGGGCGTGAACGATTGGTTGCTGTAGTTACATTGTATGTGTTGTTAATTACTGATTGGTTGTATTTCAAACCCCTGTGGGCAGTACTATGTTTGTTTTTTGTGAATAAAAGAGGCTGTACTTCAAGTACAGTCAGACCACTGCTTGACCCTCAACACGGAGCCTTGTCTCGTTATTGGGGGGATTCACTGTATGCTGTTAGAGGACCGATTGCCAGAAGTGTAAGTTGATCCCTGTTCGTCTGCTAGCAGCTATTCCAGTTTGGAGTGCTACTTTGTATCCAGTTCGGGAGTTGGTGTATCCTGCAGTAGCTGTGCCTGTCTCTCAGAAAGGGGCTTATCGCCTAAACTGATTTTAACCCCTTGTCTGCGGAAACGTGCCGTTACATTGGTGGCAAGCAGCGGGATCGTTCCTACAGCCAGAAGGACAGCTACAGGAGACACCATTTCTGTGGATTCTACAATTTAACGACAACGCATGTCCCAGTACAGCGTCCCTGACAGCAGCAGGATGGAACCAGCAGTGGCATACGATGAGGAAGACCTGGATGGCCGGGATGCATTAAGGAAAGGCATCTGGTACCAGGCCCTGGATAATGTACAATACCAGCGAGGCGAGAGTCTCCCCAGTGAAGAGCAGCGATTGCAGAAGCAAGTGGCCCTGCGGATGCCCTTCCTGGGAGAGCAGCCCCTGGAGGAATGGATGAAGGAACTAGAGCACCGGGTATGGCAGGAGCTATGGCTGGAGGATGCCTACCAGGCGCTTTGGTGGTATATGGCACAGTATATACCCTGGACAGCCGAACATGACAAGCCAGAGGGAGAGGAGTTTTATGGTCCTGGCTTGTTATGGGAGTCCTTTGCAGAGCCTGACTTCGGGAGCCCTGTACAGTCCAGACTTCAGGACATTTTCTATGAGAGGGAGGCTAGGCATGAGTGGGATGACCCCCATGAGGTAGAGCAAGACCTGGCTCACCTAGCAACCCTGGAGTGGGAACTGGAGCAGGATTACCGAGATCTCTTCCACTCCATTGAGAAGGCTCAGCAGGACGGTAAGGTGACAGACCCAGACCCATTCAGCTGGGCAGATATTGTAGAGTGTTACTGGGAAGGACCCCAGGTGGCCGGTAGAGATGGGACCGAGGTCTCTCCACCGGTCCTGCAGGGAATTGGGAGCCCAGTCTCCATTCCCCAGCGGCAGTGTGAAGTGCAGGGAGAGGAGAGCAGCGTTCTCGCTCTCCAGCAGCAGGCTGAGTTACAGGGGGCAGAGGTAGTTGTTCCTGCCCCCCAGCAGCAGAGTGATATGCCGGGAAGGCAGTGTGAAATGCAGGGAGAGGAGAGCAGCGTCCTCCCTCTCCAGCGGCAGGCTGAGTTACAGGGGGCAGAGGTAGTTGTTCCTGCCCCCCAGCAGCAGCATGATTTTTTGGGAATAGAGAGCCCAGTCTCCTTTCCCCAGCAGCAGGACACTGTATTGGGAGCAGAGACAGTCGGTCCTGTCCCCCAGCAGCAGCATGATTTTTTGGGAATAGAGAGCCCAGTCTCCTTTCCCCAGCAGCAGGACACTGTATTGGGAGCGGAGACGGTCGGTCGCCCTCCCCAGCGGCTGGAAGTATGTATGGGAGAGGAGCTTGTTACCCCCTCTCCCCAGCGGCAGCTTAACGCACCAGGGGGAGACAGTAAGCCCCACAACAGCGCAGATGGGACCGTGGTCTCTGCACTTACAGCACAGGGGGTAGAGACAGTCGGTCTCCCCCTCCAACAACCAGGCTCCAACCAGGCTTCTTCCGTGGTAGCGCTGGCACCAGGGCAGAGTACCGCTGATACCTGCCCACAAAGCAACCTCCACTCCAAGCCAGGGAGCAACACAGAGACCGAGAGTACGAGCTTCCAACACAACCTTGGTGGACTCACTGGACAGAGACAGGCTACTAAAGTCAACAGGTCCAGTATTTGGTTGTGGGTGGGCTGCCAGACTAAGTCAGGTACCGACCGGCGTGAGGTCAGGTATCTGGTTAGTCTTCCCTGGGGGGGGGGAGATGGGTGGCGAAACCGACCTCGCCACTGGGTTTTGGAGAGGACTGGCTGCTGGCCTCTTGCCCCTGGATTATGGGCCATATACTAACTTTTGAACCCCTGGTCTGATTCATGCCATTTTTTAATATGTTGTTCCCCTGAATGGATTGATTGCGAATATGTAATTTTTATGTGAATGTGATGTATGGTTTTAGAGTTATGAAAGTTGGGTAGAAAGTATGTTTAACTGTATGTATAATTGAGTCTCCTCTCAGGATAAGGAGAGGGAATATGCTGGGTGTGTTTCTATTGTGCCATTGTCCCATTGTGTGTTTAAAGGGTGATGTCTGTTCTGTTGTCTGCACATGTGTATTGGCGATCTCCCTTTGTCCTCAGAGATAATTGGATTGCTCTTCAGGTTGTCTGGACAGAGAGGAGGAAACCATGATGCATTGTGGGGATATGTTGTCCTATGTCCCAGTCTTCATTCTGGTCCTCTGGGGGCGTGAACGATTGGTTGCTGTAGTTACATTGTATGTGTTGTTAATTACTGATTGGTTGTATTTCAAACCCCTGTGGGCAGTACTATGTTTGTTTTTTGTGAATAAAAGAGGCTGTACTTCAAGTACAGTCAGACCACTGCTTGACCCTCAACACGGAGCCTTGTCTCGTTATTGGGGGGATTCACTGTATGCTGTTAGAGGACCGATTGCCAGAAGTGTAAGTTGATCCCTGTTCGTCTGCTAGCAGCTATTCGTGAGGTTCCAGTTTGGAGTGCTACTTTGTATCCAGTTCGGGAGTTGGTGTATCCTGCAGTAGCTGTGCCTGTCTCTCAGAAAGGGGCTTATCGCCTAAACTGATTTTAACCCCTTGTCTGCGGAAACGTGCCGTTACATTGGTGGCAAGCAGCGGGATCGTTCCTACAGCCAGAAGGACAGCTACAGGAGACACCATTTCTGTGGATTCTACAATTTAACGACAACGCATGTCCCAGTACAGCGTCCCTGACAGCAGCAGGATGGAACCAGCAGTGGCATACGATGAGGAAGACCTGGATGGCCGGGATGCATTAAGGAAAGGCATCTGGTACCAGGCCCTGGATAATGTACAATACCAGCGAGGCGAGAGTCTCCCCAGTGAAGAGCAGCGATTGCAGAAGCAAGTGGCCCTGCGGATGCCCTTCCTGGGAGAGCAGCCCCTGGAGGAATGGATGAAGGAACTAGAGCACCGGGTATGGCAGGAGCTATGGCTGGAGGATGCCTACCAGGCGCTTTGGTGGTATATGGCACAGTATATACCCTGGACAGCCGAACATGACAAGCCAGAGGGAGAGGAGTTTTATGGTCCTGGCTTGTTATGGGAGTCCTTTGCAGAGCCTGACTTCGGGAGCCCTGTACAGTCCAGACTTCAGGACATTTTCTATGAGAGGGAGGCTAGGCATGAGTGGGATGACCCCCATGAGGTAGAGCAAGACCTGGCTCACCTAGCAACCCTGGAGTGGGAACTGGAGCAGGATTACCGAGATCTCTTCCACTCCATTGAGAAGGCTCAGCAGGACGGTAAGGTGACAGACCCAGACCCATTCAGCTGGGCAGATATTGTAGAGTGTTACTGGGAAGGACCCCAGGTGGCCGGTAGAGATGGGACCGAGGTCTCTCCACCGGTCCTGCAGGGAATTGGGAGCCCAGTCTCCATTCCCCAGCGGCAGTGTGAAGTGCAGGGAGAGGAGAGCAGCGTTCTCGCTCTCCAGCAGCAGGCTGAGTTACAGGGGGCAGAGGTAGTTGTTCCTGCCCCCCAGCAGCAGAGTGATATGCCGGGAAGGCAGTGTGAAATGCAGGGAGAGGAGAGCAGCGTCCTCCCTCTCCAGCGGCAGGCTGAGTTACAGGGGGCAGAGGTAGTTGTTCCTGCCCCCCAGCAGCAGCATGATTTTTTGGGAATAGAGAGCCCAGTCTCCTTTCCCCAGCAGCAGGACACTGTATTGGGAGCAGAGACAGTCGGTCCTGTCCCCCAGCAGCAGCATGATTTTTTGGGAATAGAGAGCCCAGTCTCCTTTCCCCAGCAGCAGGACACTGTATTGGGAGCGGAGACGGTCGGTCGCCCTCCCCAGCAGCTGGAAGTATGTATGGGAGAGGAGCTTGTTACCCCCTCTCCCCAGCGGCAGCTTAACGCACCAGGGGGAGACAGTAAGCCCCACAACAGCGCAGATGGGACCGTGGTCTCTGCACTTACAGCACAGGGGGTAGAGACAGTCGGTCTCCCCCTCCAACAACCAGGCTCCAACCAGGCTTCTTCCGTGGTAGCGCTGGCACCAGGGCAGAGTACCGCTGATACCTGCCCACAAAGCAACCTCCACTCCAAGCCAGGGAGCAACACAGAGACCGAGAGTACGAGCTTCCAACACAACCTTGGTGGACTCACTGGACAGAGACAGGCTACTAAAGTCAACAGGTCCAGTATTTGGTTGTGGGTGGGCTGCCAGACTAAGTCAGGTACCGACCGGCGTGAGGTCAGGTATCTGGTTAGTCTTCCCTGGGGGGGGGGAGATGGGTGGCGAAACCGACCTCGCCACTGGGTTTTGGAGAGGACTGGCTGCTGGCCTCTTGCCCCTGGATTATGGGCCATATACTAACTTTTGAACCCCTGGTCTGATTCATGCCATTTTTTAATATGTTGTTCCCCTGAATGGATTGATTGCGAATATGTAATTTTTATGTGAATGTGATGTATGGTTTTAGAGTTATGAAAGTTGGGTAGAAAGTATGTTTAACTGTATGTATAATTGAGTCTCCTCTCAGGATAAGGGGAGGGAATATGCTGGGTGTGTTTCTATTGTGCCATTGTCCCATTGTGTGTTTAAAGGGTGATATCTGTTCTGTTGTCTGCACATGTGTATTGGCGATCTCCCTTTGTCCTCAGAGATAATTGGATTGCTCTTCAGGTTGTCTGGACAGAGAGGAGGAAACCATGATGCATTGTGGGGATATGTTGTCCTATGTCCCAGTCTTCATTCTGGTCCTCTGGGGGCGTGAACGATTGGTTGCTGTAGTTACATTGTATGTGTTGTTAATTACTGATTGGTTGTATTTCAAACCCCTGTGGGCAGTACTATGTTTGTTTTTTGTGAATAAAAGAGGCTGTACTTCAAGTACAGTCAGACCACTGCTTGACCCTCAACACGGAGCCTTGTCTCGTTATTGGGGGGATTCACTGTATGCTGTTAGAGGACCGATTGCCAGAAGTGTAAGTTGATCCCTGTTCGTCTGCTAGCAGCTATTCGTGAGGTTCCAGTTTGGAGTGCTACTTTGTATCCAGTTCGGGAGTTGGTGTATCCTGCAGTAGCTGTGCCTGTCTCTCAGAAAGGGGCTTATCGCCTAAACTGATTTTAACCCCTTGTCTGCTGAAACGGTCCGTTACAGAGATGAACAAATTTATTAAAAGTTTGATTCGGCTGATTCGCCAAATTTTACAAAAAAATGTGCTTTGTGACAAATAACTTTGGAGGTATATTAGACGGTCATTAGATATCAATTTAACTGAAGGCCAGTGGAGTACAGGCCCCAAACATTAGGCATTCACCGTACAGAAAACAACAAGTGATTATGTGGCTGAAGGTAGGTTAGGTGGTCACCGTATAACAATTTTACTGTTGGCCAGTTAGATTATAGGCCCCAAAACGTATGCATTTACCGAACAGAAAAAATCAAGTCATTATGTGGCTGGAGGTACATTAGGCGGTCACCGTATAACAATTTTACTGTTGGCAAGTTAGATTACAGGCCACAAAAATTCTGCATTCACCTGACAGAAAATATCAAGTGATTATGTGGCTGGAGGTATATTAGACGGTCATTGTAAATTAATTTTACTGCAGGACAGTGGAGTACAGGCCCCAAACATTAGGCATTCACCGGACAGAAAACATCAAGTGATTATGTCGCTGGAGGTACATTAGGCGGTCACCGGATAACAATTTTACTGTTGACCAGTTACTATAAAGGCCCCAAAAATTATGCATTCAACATACAGAAAAGATCAAGTGATTATGTGGCTGGAGGTACATTAGGCGGTCACATTAAAACAATTTTACTGTTGGCCAGTTAGATTACAGGCCCCAAAAATTATGCATTCAACATACAGAAAAGATCAAGTCATAATGTGACTGGAGGTATATTAGACGGTCATTGTATATCAATTTTACTGCAGGCCAGTGGAGTACAGGCCCCAAACATTAGGCATTCACCGTACAGAAAACATCAAGTGATTATGTGGCTGGAGGTACACTGCTCAAAAAATAAGGGGAACACTTAAACAACACAATGTAACTCCAAGTCAATCACACTTCTGTGAAATCAAACTGTCCACTTAGGAAGCAACACTGAGTGAATATCCCATTTGCACAACAACATGTGAAATTGATTGACAACAGGTGGAAATTATTGGCAATTAGCAAGACACCCCCAATAAAGGAGTGGTTCTGCAGGTGTTGACCACAGACCACTTCTCAGTTCCTATGCTTCCTGACTGATGTTTTGGTCACTTTTGAATGCCGGCGGTGCTTTCACTCTAGTGGTAGCATGAGACAGAGTCTACAACCCACACAAGTGGCTCAGGTAGTGCAGCTTATCCAGGATGGCACATCAATGCGAGCTGTGGCAAGAAGGTTTGCTGTGTCTGTCAGCGTAGTGTCCAGAGCATGGAGGCACTACCAGGAGACAGGCCAGTACATCAAGAGACGTGGAGGAGGCCGTAGGAGGGCAACAACCCAGCAGCAGGACCGCTACCTCCGCCTTTGTGCAAGGAGGAACAGGAGGAACACTGCCAGAGCCCTGCAAAATGACCTCCAGCAGGCCACAAATGTGCATGTGTCTGCTCAAACGGTCAGAAACAGACTCCATGAGTGTGATATGAGGGCCCGACGTCCACAGGTGGGGGTTGTGCTTACAGCCCAACACCGTGCAGGACGTTTGGCATTTGCCAGAGAACACCAAGATTGGCAAATTCGCCACTGGCGCCCTGTGCTCTTCACAAATGAAAGCAGGTTCACACTGAGCACATGTGACAGACGTGACAGAGTCTTGAGACGCTGTGAAGAACGTTCTGCTGCCTGCAACATCCTCCAGCATGACCGGTTTGGCATTGGGTCAGTAATGGTGTGGGGTGGCATTTCTTTGGAGGGCCGCACAGCCCTCCATGTGCTCGCCAGAGGTAGCCTGACTGCCATTAGGTACCTAGATGAGATCCTCAGACCCCTTGTGAGACCATATGCTGGTGCGGTTGGCCCTGGGTTCCTCCTAATGCAAGACAATGCTAGACCTCATGTGGCTGGAGTGTGTCAGAAGTTCCTGCAAGACGAAGGCATTGATGCTATGGACTGGCCCGTCCGTTCGCCAGACCTGAATCCAATTGAGCACATCTGGGACATCATGTCTCGCTCTATTCACCAATGTCACGTGGCACCGCAGACTGTCCAGGAGTTGGCAGATGCTTTAGTCCAGGTCTGGGAGGAGAAGATCCCTCAGGAGACCGTCCGCCACCTCATCAGGAGCATGCACAAGCGTTGTAGGAAGGTCATACAGGCACGTGGAGGCCACACACACTACTGAGCCTCATTTTGACTTGTTTTAAGGACATTACATCAAAGTTGGATCAGCCTGTAGTGTGTTTTTCCACTTTAATTTTGAGTGTGACTCCAAATCCAGACCTCCATAGGTTGAAAATGTTGATTTCCATTTTTTTTTTATTTTTGTGTGATTTTGTTGTCAGCACATTCAACTATGTAAAGAACAAAGTATTTCAGAAGAATATTTAATTAATTCAGATCTAGGATGTATTATTTTAGTGTTCCCTTTATTTTTTTGAGCAGTGTATATTAGACGGTCATTGGAAATCAATTTTACTGCAGGCCAGTACAAATACATCTTAAATACATATGTTTAAAAGAACTAAAAATAAATTGGATTAAATACATGGCTAATGAAATCCCCCCTCTTGAATAAAAAAAAAAAATGGTAATAGGTGAAATTCAGTTAAACGTGGTCGTCACAAGTGTTGAATTCCTCCGAGATCCATGCCTCATTTATTTTTAGAAATGATAGATAGTCCACATGTCGTGAGCTAGGCGAGTGCGCTTATTGGTCACGATCCCCCCTGTTGCGCTGAACGTCTTTTCGGACAGGACATTCAACGAGGTGCAAGCCAAGAGTTCCATGGCAAATTGTGCCAGCTCTGGCCACAGATCAAGCCTGCACACCCCGTAGCCCAGGGTTTCCTCGCTTCTCAGAGCGTCCACATCAGCCGTTAACCCGATGTTGTTAGAACGGTCTAGCTGTTCCCTGAGGCTGGCTACAAGAATGATCTCATATTCGAAGTGACCAATACATCTTCAAACCGCCCTCTTCTTGCAGTCACGGTAGTATTAATACCCATACCTGTTTCACTGTGGGTGGAAATTACTCTGCCAGAGCCCGCAACAGCAGAATGCAGCATCTCTTGCAGCAAGGCCTGGAAATGCTGCTTTTTGACAGCCCTTTGTGATGCTGGTAACATGTCCACCATTTTGTGTTTGTACCGGGGGTCTAAGTATGTTGCCACCCACTACTGGTCCTTGCCCTTTATGCTTTTTATATGGAGGTCCCTCTTCAAACACTGGAGCATGAAGGCCCCTATTTGCACTTAATTGAAAGCAGTGGAGCGCGCTGGCTCCTGGTCATTGTCCAGGAGAATGTTGTCCTCGGTCTCTGTCACGGCTGTATGTGAGCAACAAGAGTATACACAGTAAAAAGAGCTACTGACCGGACCCAAACTAGGGAGGATAAAGGGTGACCCCTGTCAGACCCTCAAAGCTCTCCCTATGCTGCTAAAGCACATGCCCGGATCCAAATGGCGGAACGAGGCATGCCCACGTACCTAAGACTGATGACCACTGTAACCCCTACAATAGTGGAAGGGGCACGGCCACCGGTGCCCTGCTCAGTATATGGAGGGAACCGTGGCCACCTCAGATCCAGTCAGAAAATAACCAGGTACACAACAATGTCTGCACACTTAGCTGAAGGTGCTGCAGCCGCAGAGAAGACGGATCCAAGGACAGCTGGCAATATCCGGAGTGCTTGCTGCAGCAGAACACAGGTCCAGTGAACTGATAGCTACAAGTGAAGATACTCAAGCAAGAGCTACAACTGAAATGAGAAATATAATCCACGCCCTACAATAGGAGGAGGGGTGATTTAAAGGCAGGGAAATCAACCGCAGGAGGAACAGCTGGGAGGAAGGAAACAGAAAGTAAAGACTTCATCACAGGGGCGGAGAAACAGAGCAGTGAGAACTCCTCCAAACTCTAGTAGTGACATCATCACAGGGGTGGAGAAACAGAGCTGTGAGAACGTCTCAAAGCTCTGGTAGTGACAGTCTCCTCCCCTCAGCCACGGGCAACACCAGGGATCCCTGAAAAGTTTAAAGCCTGCTCTTCTTGCTCCTCCTCCTCCACCTCCCCCCAGCAACCATCCTCCTCTGACTCCTCTTCAGACTCCTGCTGACTTGTCTCAGATGGAGTAGCTCCCCCTGGGAATTCATTCAGCATTGTGACTTCTTCATCTTCCAGCTCCTGCTCCTCGACGGCCTGATCAATGACACGACACAATGCACGCTCCAGAAAGAAGTTGTAATGTACGATGTCACTGATTGCGCCCTGGCTGGGACTGAACAGTTTAGTGATCTCATCAAATAGCCACAGAAAAATGCATGCGTCGCACATGAGCAGCCACTGGTGGGGTGAAAAAAAACCAAGCTCCCCAGAATCTGTCCTGCTGCAGAGTTCGTATAGGTAATCATTAACGGCACATTTCTGCTGGCGCAGAATACACTGGAGTACCAGTGTATCGGGCGGTCACAAATCAGATGTCTGATGGGCAAGTGGTATCGCCGCTGAATGTCAGCAAGGCGGACCATATCTGTGCAAAATCTTCTAAAATGGCCAGAGATTTTCCTGGCCTGCCGCAAGACATCCTGGACCCCGGGGTATTTGGCAACAAATCACTGCACGACTAAGTTCAGGATGTATGCCATGCACGGCACATGTGTCATTTTGCCCTGTTTCAGCGTGCTCAGCAGATTGGCACAGTTGTTGCACACCACTTTACCTACTGTCAAATTGAGCAGGGTTAGCCACTGATCGTCCTGTGACCACAGAGCTGAAAGAAGTGCAGGAGTGGTGCGGCTCTTGGCTTCCAGGCACAACAGCCGCAGCACAGCATGGCAACGTCTCGCCTGGCACGTCGTGTAGGTTCTGGGGAGTTTGAGCGGTGCAACGGAACAGGCAGAAGCAGTGGAAAAGGAGGAGTCAGCCGAGGAGGAGACAGAGGATGGAGTAGATGGAGGAGAAGAAGAGGCAGGCCTGCATGCAATCTGTGGCGGTAACACTAAATCCAACCCGGTGTCACGGGTTACATGCTTGATGGCCGTCAGAAGGTTCACCCATTGGGCAGTAAAAGTTATGTACCTTCCCTGCCCGTGTTTGCTAGACCACATGTCTGTGGTCAGATGTATCTTGGCACCGACACTGTTTGTCAGAGATACATTAACTTGCTGCTGAACGTGGCCATATAGTTCAGGGATGCCTTCTGGGAGAAATATTTCCTTCAGGGGACCTTCCATTGTGGTGTGCCAATGGCCACAAATTTTCTAAAGGCCTCCAAGTCCACCAATTTTTTTGGTAGTAGTTGGCATGCTAGCAGTTCCGACAAACCAGCGGTCAGCCATTGGGCAAGAGGATTATCCGGCGTCATCATTTTTTTTACGCTTGAACATTTGGGCCACGGAAGCCTGCCTTGTGCCAGATGATCGCAACAACGGCACAGTGGAAGATGGAGTGGAACACAAAAGGGAGGAGAAAAGAGAAGGAGAAGAGGAAGAACATGGAGCGCCGGGAGTGCGGCTTTGTGGGTTCTGACGGCATTGCTCCCACTGGGATCGGTGATGGGAGGACAGGTGCCATCTTAAGGCGGTCATCCTTAGGTGAGAGTTGGGCCTACCTCGACTTATGCTTTGTCAGCACAGGCTGCAGATGGCAACACTATTATCAGCAGCTGGCACATAAAAAAAAAGCCCACACTGCAGAGCCATGTGCCGGCGTCCTGGGAGAGCAAGATGTGACCGTGCATGGTGGATGGCTTGCTCCAGTCCAGATACATTTGCAGTCTGCTTTTTGCATCCTGTGCACTGTGACTTCTGCTTGCTTCTCCTCCTTCTCCTCCCTATCTGCTGCTCCGTCTCTCCCTCTGAACTCTCCTCCTCTTCCTCTTTTGTGAGCACCCACATGACGTCCATCGACACGTCATCATCCTTACCTTCAGCACCACTGTCATTAAAAATCTTAGAGTAGGCAGCAACAGCGGGGACCACTCTCCTTTGTCCGATCTAGTTACTGTCGTCAGACTGCTGGGTGGCGGTCGTTGCTACCTCCTCTTCCTCACCTGATGCCAAGAATGGCTGCCCATCTGTAATGTCTGGGAATGGAAGGAAAATAATTCCTCTGACTCGAGTGGAGGGGCTATGGTGGTGGTGGTGGTGATGTCTTTGGGGGTGCACACAGCAGAGAGTGAGGAAGGTGCATATACAGAGGATGAGGAGGGTGTAGAAGTGGAAGGCTGAGTGAGCCACTCCACCAACTCTGGTGCGCCCTTTGAAATTATCGCACACGCCTTCTCCAACTTCCCACTTAGGCTTCAGCCTGGTGCACCTGCCCGACCCCTACCATCCCTGTGGAACAGACTGCCTCTTCCTCTGCCTGTCATATTTTAAAGGACCCTCTGCCTAAGTCAGTAGAGAAGAGCAGCATTTGTGTAAGATATATAGCAGCCCTCAATCAATATTTGACGGAAACAGGTGTATAGCACCCCTCAATCAATATTTGGCAAAAACAGAAGTTTGGCAACCCTTAATCAGTATTTGGCGGAAACAATTATATAGCTCCAACTTAATCAGTATTTGGTGGAAAAAGGTATATAGCAATAGCACCCCTCATTCAGTATTTAGTGGAAGGTGGTATATGGCACCTCTTAATCAGTATTTGGCAGAAAAAGGTGTATTGCACCCCTCAATCGGTATTTGATGGAAGAAGGTAGATAGCAATAGCACTCCTCAATCATTATTTAGTGGAAGAAGGTATATGACACACCCCTCAATCAGTACTTGGCGGAAACAGGTATATGGCTCCCCTCAGACAGTGTTTAGCGGAAAACAGGTATATAGCACCCCTCAAACAGTATTTGGCAGAATCAGGTATATGGCGCCTTTTAATCAGTATTTGAAGCAGGTGTATTGCAGCCATCAATCAGTATTTTGTGGAAGTAGGTGTATTGCACCACTCAATCGGAATTTGGTGGAAGAAGGTAGATGGCAATAGCACCCCTCAATTAATTTTTAGTGGAATAAGGTATATAGCACCCCTCAATCAGTATTTGTCGGAAACAGGTATATGGCACCCATCAATCAGTATTTTGTGGAAGTAGGTGTATTGCAGCACTTAATCAGTATTTGGTGAAAGAAGGTATATAGCAATAGCACCCCTTAATCAGTATTTAAAAGGAAGAAGGTATATGGCACCCATCAATAAGTATTTGGCGGAAACAGGTATATAGCACCTCTCAATCAGTATTTGGCAGAATCAGGTATATGGCACCTTTTAATCAGTATTTGAAGCAGGTGTATTGCAGCCATCAATCAGTATTTGTTAGCGATAGGTATATAGCAGCCCTCAATCAGTATTTGGTGGAAACAGGCATATAGCACCCCTCAATCAGTATTTTGCAGAATCAGGTATATGGCACCTTTCAATCAGTATTTTGTGGAAGCAGATGTATTGCAGCCCTCAATCAGAATTTGGTGGAAGAAGGTATATAGCACCCCTCAATCAGTATTTGGCAGAAACTGGTAAATAGCAACCCTTAATCAGTATTTGGCAGAAACAGGTATATAGCACCCCTCAATCAGTATTTAGTTGAAGAAGGTATATGACACCCCTCAAACAGAATTTGGCGGAAAATGGTGTATTGCACCCCTCAATCAGTATTTGGTGGAAGAAGGTATATTGCACCCGTCAATCAGTATTTTGTGGAAGAAGGTATATAACACCCCTCAATCAGTATTTGGCAGAAACTGGTAAATAGCACTCCTTAATCAGTATTTGGCGAAAACAGGTACAGTACAGACCAAAAGTTTGGACACACCTTCTCATTCAAAGAGTTTTCTTTATTTTCATGACTATGAAGGCATCAAAACTATGAATTAACACATGTGGAATTATATACATAACAAACAAGTGTAAAACAACTGAAAATATGTCATATTCTAGGTTCTTCAAAGTAGCCACCTTTTGCTTTGATTACTGCTTTGCACACTCTTGGCATTCTCTTGATGAGCTTCAAGAGGTAGTCTCCTGAAATGGTCTTCCAACAGTCTTGAAGGAGTTCCCAGAGATGCTTAGACCTTGTTGGCCCTTTTGCCTTCACTCTGCGGTCCAGCTCACCCCAAACCATCTCGATTGATGGGGTGCTGCGCCAGATGACCTGGCCTCCACAGTCACCGGACCTGAACCCACTCTCCTTCATGGTCAAATAGCCCTTACTTTCAAAGTTTTCCCAATTTTTCGGCTGACTGATTGACCTTCATTTCTTAAAGTAATGATGGCCACTCGTTTTTCTTTACTTAGCTGTTTTTTTTCTTGCCATAATACAAATTCTAACAGTATATTCAGTAGGACTATCAGCTGTGTATCCACCTGACTTCTCCTCAACGCCACTGATGGTCCCAACCACATTTATAAGGCAAGAAATCCCACTTATTAAACCTGACAGAGCACACCTGTGAAGTGAAAACCATTTCAGGGGACTACCTCTTGAAGCTCATCAAGAGAATGCCAAGAGTGTGCAAAGCAGTAATCAAAGCAAAAGGTGGCTACTTTGAAGAACCTAGAATATGACATATTTTCAGTTGTTTCACACTTGTTTGTTATGTATATAATTCCACATGTGTTAATTCATAGTTTTGATGCCTTCAGTGTGAATCTACAATTTTCATAGTCATGAAAATAAAGAAAACTCTTTGAATGAGAAGGTGTGTCCAAACTTTTGGTCTGTACTGTAGATAGCACCCCTCAATCAGGATTTTGTGGAAGAAGGTGTAACGCAGTCCTCAACCAGTTATTTTTTTGGGCAACAGGTATATCACACCTGTTGCAATTAGTTACTCCAATAGCGTTTGTCCCTCTATCTAGCTGCGATATTGCAGCAGAACTGCACACAACTGCTGCACAATACAAATACACTATAATATAATTTCTATGTTAGAAAGTATAAGTATATCACACCCCTCTATATCACACCTATCGATAGTACACCTATACCAGTCCTTAAAAGGACTTTTGTGGCCCTATTAGCTAGCGTTTGGTGTTCCTAACTGTCCCTGCTCCAAAATGCAACCTCTCCCTACACTGGCAAAACACATAATGTAAAATGGCTGCCAGATCGGGTTCTGTTATAGGGTTAGGGGGTGTGTCCATGTGCTGAAACGTTTCAATTGGCTGTCCTGTCCCACCTGATAAATGTGTAATGGGTTAAAGTTTGGCGGCAAGCAAAAATATAAGGCGCGTGCGATTATCGCCATATGTTCACATGGTCGGCGAATTACGAACGAGCAAAGTTTGCCACGAAACGACCGCCGGGTGAACTGCAAGGCCATCTCTAGCCAGAGATACATTCACTTGCCGCTGAAAATGGCCATATAGCTCTGGGATGTCCTTCTAGAAAAAAATATTTTCTTCCGGGGACCTTCCATTGCGGTGTGCCAATGGAAAAACATTTTTCTAAAGGCCTCCGAGTCCACCAGTTTAAATTGGCAGTAGTTGGCTGGCTAGCAGTTCTGACAAGCTAGCGGTCAGCCGTTGGGCAAGAGGGTTATCCGGCATCATTAACTTTTTACGTTCCAACATTTGGGCCACGGAAGCGTGGCTTTTGCCAGATGAACGCGACAACGGCACGGTGAAAGGTGGATCCCACTGGGATCGGTGATGGGAGGCCAGGTTCCTTCTTAAGGCGGTCGTCGTTGACAGCACAGGCTGCAGATGGCAACACTATTATCAGAAGCTGACACGTTAAAAAAAGCCCACACTGCGGAAGTATGTGCAAGAATCCTGGGAGCGCAAGATGGGACCGTGTATGGTGGATGGCTCGCTCCAGATTCATTTGCAGTCTGCTTTTTGCCTCCTGTGCACTGTGACCTGCTTGCTTCTCCTCACTATCTGCTGCTCCATCTCTCCCTCTGAACTCCTCTCCTCTTCCTCTCTTGTGGGCAACCCTGTAACTTCCATCGACACCTGATCATCATCACCTTTAGCACCACTGACATTAGAGATCTTGGAGTAGGCAGCAATAGCGGAGACCACCCTTCTTTGTCCGATCTGGGTACTGTCGCCAGACCGCTGGGTGGCGGCCGTTGCTACCTCCTCTTCCTCATCCGATACCAGGTCTGAGAATGGATGGGAAAATAAATCCTCTGACTCGAGTGGAGGGGCTATTGTGGTGGTGGTGGTGTCTTTGGGGATGCACACAGCAGAGAGCGAGGAGGGTGCAGATACAGAGGATGAGGTGGGTGCAGAAGTGGAAGGCTGATTGAGCCACTCAACCAACTCTGGTGCTCCCTTTGAAATTATCGCACGCGCCTTCTCCAACTTCCAATTTAGGCTTCGGCCTGGTGCACCTGCCCGACCCCTACCATGCCTGTCTGGATTTCTTGGTTCTGCGTATTGTGCTGAATTCGATACACGGATTACCTATACCGAAATTATTGATTTGTTCCTTTGATATTTTTGCAATGTATGATGCATATGCCACAATTATCTTGATTTTGTATAATTCTGTATGATCACTGGTCATGTGCTATGTTTTTTATGTCTAATATGATTTCAAATTGTCTTTTTCTGTAGTATCTGACAAAGGCATTTGTATGCCGAAACGTTATAAATACTGTTGCATGTGAAATTAACATCAATAAATGTACCCAAGCATCGACATTCAAGGCTGCTGTTAATTTTATTGCATCTACTGGGGTGGAACCCTACAGTCAGTCTCTATACAGAGTGCGCTGAATACAGATTTAATATTGAGCTTTCCACAATTTGGTACAAGCACCTGTATCAATCATGACCAGTGACACACTGTCATTTAATCAAGAAGAAGTTACAGCAATACTATCACAAGTCACCGAACCAAGCGACTTCCTCCAGACCCGAGACCTGGAGAGGGAAACACGCCGTCTCCTTAATTACGAATTGCACAGCATCACCCTTGCGGAATATTTAAAGACCAAAAGGATTGAGAATCCGCACACGACCAACCTTTTTTAAGGACAATCCGGAGTTCTGCATTAAGTTTGAGCAGATCCTGAACAAATGTTCCTTTGACATTATCACTTTAACCTTATCATTTCTATATGCAGCAATAACCGATACCAAGGAACTCATACAAGCAACAGAGAATCAACTGAAGGAAATTGTCATCCGATGAATATACGCAACTACAACAAAGAATCTCAACAACCCTGACTGACCGTCGCAAGACTATCGAAGCCACTAAAAGACAAAAATTCTTAAAGGGTTTCTATCACTTCGTATCACATATTTAGGTGTCAGACACTAGCGATCCGCTAGTGTCTGCTCTAACAAACCATCCTAATATGATAGGTTTTTGGGCAGCCGTTTCGCTAAAATAAGAACTTATAATCTATATGCTAATGAGCCTCTAGGTGCTATGGGGGCGTCATTAGCACCTAGAGGCTCGGTCTACCTTTCTAAACTGCCGCCGCCCAGCGCGTCCCTCCAGCCCGCCATCTCCTGCTGAATGCGATCCTCTCCGTGCGCGTCTCTGTTCTGCGCATGCGCAGTGAATGTCTGACCGCTTCCCTGCTCAGACATCTCCACTGCGCCTGCGCCGATGACATCATAGTGCTCCGAGGAACAGGCGCAGTGGAGATGTCTGAGCAGGGAAGCGGTCAGACATTCACTGCGCATGCGCAGAACAGAGACACGCACGGAGAGGATCGCATTCAGCCGGAGATGGGCGGGCTGGAGAGACGCGCTGGGCGGCGGCAGTTTAGGAAGGTAGACCGAGCCTCTAGGTGCTAATGACGCCCCCATAGCACCTAGAGGCTCATTAGCATATAGATTATAAGTTCTTATTTTAGCGAAACGGCTGCCCCAAAACCTATCATATTAGGATGGTTTGTTAGAGCAGACACTAGCGGATCGCTAGTGTCTGACACCTAAATATGTGATACGAAGTGATAGAAACCCTTTAAGAGATACTGAGGACTATCGCCTGAACCGTGTTTATAGGTGGCCTGATTCCTCCTACAGACAACCGACGGATAAATGATCTTCATCAATGGATTCATATCACTCCATATCCAGTGATGACTCACACTCACAACGACGTCCTACACGCGGTCCCAGAAGAGGCAATAGGACTGGCCCGTCTTATACGACAAGTAATGTTACAACGAGATCACAGGTACAATCCCTTGTGTTTAATATCTCATCTGTCATTCTTAGTCCAGCACAATTGTCTGTACTCCAAAAAGGTCTATCTTTCTGTCCCTCCAACACATTGGATACGCTCCATCTTGACATGGACTTACAAAAATTCTTCCGTAATGTACGATTAAAAGCACATTTTGGGGGACAAAAAGAACAAATGACAATATCACAAGAGGACATTACACCAATTTCTGTCAAGACGCTAGGCTTACGAAATAAAAGCACATATATCCCTCCCAAAAATAAACCACCAGTAGAGACATTTATCAGTCTGGTACAAAGGGATATAGTGAGCTTTAGAAAAAATCTCAAGAAAGGGAAGTATAAATTCACACATAATCTTAGTCTCACAGACCGTCAGGCGCTCAATTCCCTCAAAAAGGACAAGAGATTGGTGATAAAACCAGCTGACAAAGGGGGAGCCATGGTGATCATGGACAGGGAGAAATATGTGGCGGAAATTATTCGCCAATTGAATGACGGAGAAGTCTACCAAAAATTAGACCATAATCCCACTTTTAAAATCGCCTCAGAAATCAAACTGACCTTACAAAAATACAGGTCCTTGGGCATTATAGACGATTCTACTGTTACCTATCTCACCAAACAATATCCCATAACTCCGGTGATATACACTTTACCGAAAATACATAAGAATCTAGAAAATCCCCCAGGCAGACCCATTGTCGCGTCCACCGATTCTGTATTGTCACCTCTGTCAATTTTTTTGGAAAAAAGTTCTCACACCACTTGTCAGAAATACTAGGTCTTTCCTTTTGGACACACAATCTTTTCTAGATATCATCCGAAATCTTGAACCACTACCTGCTGAGTCTTTTTTGGCTACTTGGGATGTGACTAGCTTGTACACTTCTATTCAACACAACAAAGGGATCCATGCAGTGGAAAGTTTACTCACTGCCGCCAACACACAGACCACAGTACTCAACTTCTATCTGGACCTTCTCAAACTAGTACTGACATACAATTATTTCTTATTCCAGGATACATTTTTTCTACAGAAACGGGGGACCGCGATGGGGTCCAATGTGGCCCCGCCTTATGCTAACTGTTATATGGATCATTTTGAGAATTCATTTGTCTATACCAATCAACTTTTTACCAAACATGCAACAGTTTGGAAACGATATATCGACGACATCTTTTGCATCGGGCGGGGCCCTTTGGACTCCCTCCTGCAGTTCCACGCTCTCTTAAACTCCATCTACCCAGAGCTCCAATTTACCATTCACTACGATCACTGTACCATTAACTTTTTGGACACCACAATAACACGTGACACAGCAGGCAAACAGACAACGGACCTCTATCGTAAACCTACAGATCGGAACAATTTACTGCACTTCACCAGTTTTCATTCCCCCAATACAAAAAAAGCACTACCAGGATCACAATACCAACGAATTAACAGAATTGTACAAAACAGCCCCACAAGAGAGGCACATCTAAGAGAGATGGCAGATAGATTCCATGAGAGAGGTTATCCAAAATGCATTACCCAACAAAATGTTACTCCAAAAATTAAAATCCGACCCCAGGTACCACGGATTCCCTTTGTTCATACATATCACCCATGTGCACAAAAGATTCTCAATACCATTCGGGGCCATTGGTCTATCCTAGGTAAAGCATATCCAGACATCCTGGAGTTCGGCCAACCCATTTTACCATGTAATAAACGGCCAAAAAACTTACGGGATCTATTGGTCCACGCAGATGAGGGTTCTAACAAGAGCTCCCCTCAACAAACGTTTCTTAAAACACGAAAGAAAGTCACCTTTCCATGTCTGCGTTGCATGCAGTGTTCGCACGTACAGAAAGGATCTCACATTTCACATCCTCGCACAGGGGAATCTATCCCTATACGAGATTTCTTTACCTGCGACTCTGATCATGTCGTCTACATGCTGAAATGTCCATGTGGACTCATATATGTTGGTGAGACAACACAGGAAATACGAGAACGTATCTGTCAACATAAATCTAAAATCCGAAACAATAACTTACTACTCCCGGTCCCGCCCACTTCCATCAAATGCGCCATAACATTGCACAGCTGAAATTCCAGGTACTAGAACACGTCTCGTTACCACGAAGAGGCGGCGATCGAATTTGATTGCTAAAAATGAGGGAAGCATACTGGATCCATCGACTGGATAGCCTTTCACCAAATGGCCTTAACCGTGAATACGAGATCCAGTGCTTTGTATAATTTGTATAAACATATATCTATGTGAATACTGTATAACCATGTCATCATGATGGCTCTAATTTCTTTCGTTCCTTTTTAGGGCCACTAGAATACTTCCGTGCTGCAGAAGGGTATCCTTTTTCTTAATTCACTTAAGATTGACCTTTTTCACTGTACTTTAATATCTCGGTATCACCTTTATTCTATACATATGACTTTACTTCTTATTATTAACGTATCCCTACTTTGTGTCTGTTTATTCTTTGGACTATACATATTATTTATTTTCATCCTATTTCTTCTCATCCTATCTCTTATTCTATCTACACTATTCTGTAGTGGTATAGTTTATTGGTTAGCACAGTTGTTGCCTTCCAGTCACCATCTTGACTTGTCTTATACCGCTGGATGCGGTGCGTTCCACGCTGGAACGCATCAACTTCCGGGTGAGGAGCTTTGCCTTCTGTTCTCGTTTCCCTGATACGGCGGAGGCCTGAGCGAGTCACTTCCGGGTGGTGAGCGCTCGCCGCTATTGCGCATGCGCCAGAAGCGTCTCAGGCTGGAACGCATCCACTTCCGGTACGGGTGCGCTCTGGCCCGTACTTCTCCATATTCTCTCCTCTCACCTGGCAAAAATGGCGCCACTAACTTCTCACACATGCCTTTATAAGTCAGTAGACCTCTTACCTCTCCAGACGCCACTTCCGGCTAAGCATGCAGAGTACATGCACACCTCATCTGAGTCGTCCACTTTGTTCCTTCTTTCTCCCTGCGGCATAGGTAAGTGACATCATAATTTCAGTAACATGTGTGAATTGCCACCAATGATCCTGGTGTTTCATTAATATTTCATATCTCTCAAATTCCTTAACACATGGTTGACAGACAAAATTTAGCACGCTCCATTGGTTCGTTCTTACAATGTAGGACCACCTTGCCTGTCTGGATTTCTTGGTTCTGCGTATTGTGCTGAATTCGATACATGGATTACCTATACCAAAATTATTGATTTGTTCCTTTGATATTTTCGCAATGTATGATGCATATGCCACAATTATCTTGATTTTGTATAATTCTGTATGATCACTGGTCATGTGCTATGTTTTTTATGTCTAATATGGTTTCAAATTGTCTTTTTCTGTAGTATCTGACGAAGGCATTTGTATGCCGAAACGTTATAAATACTGTCGCATGTGAAATTAACATCAATAAATGTACCCAAGCATCAATATTCAAGGCTGCTGTTAATTTTATTGCATTCCTGTGGAACAGTCTGCCTCTTCCTCTGCCTGTCATATTCTAAATGACCCACTTCCTAAGTCCGTAGAGAAGAGCAGCACTTGTGGAAGAAGATATATTGCAGCACTCAATCTGTATTTGGCAGAACCAGGTATATGGCACCCCTCAATCAGTATTTTGTGGAAGCAGGTAAATAGAAATAGCACTCCGCAATCAGTATTTAGTGGAAGATGGTATATGGCACCCCTTAATCATTATTTGGCGGAAAAAGTTGTATTGCACCCCTCAATCGGTATTTGGTGGAAGAAGGTATACAGGGAGTGCAGAATTATTAGGCAAGTTGTATTTTTGAGGATTAATTTTATTATTGAACAACAACCATGTTCTCAATGAACCCAAAAAACTCATTAATATCAAAGCTGAATATTTTTGGATGTAGTTTTTAGTTTGTTTTTAGTTTTAGCTATTTTAGGGGGATATCTGTGTGTGCAGGTGACTATTACTGTGCATAATTATTAGGCAACTTAACAAAAAACAAATATATACCCATTTCATTTATTTATTTTTACCAGTGAAACCAATATAACATCTCAACATTCACAAATATACATTTCTGACATTCAAAAACAAATCAGTGACCAATATAGCCACCTTTCTTTGCAAGGACACTCAAAAGCCTGCCATCCATGGATTCTGTCAGTGTTTTGATCTGTTCACCATCAACATTGCGTGCAGCAGCAACCACAGCCTCCCAGACACTGTTCAGAGAGGTGTACTGTTTTCCCTCCTTGTAAATCTCACATTTGATGATGGACCACAGGTTCTCAATGGGGTTCAGATCAGGTGAACAA
Organism: Bufo bufo; assembly: GCF_905171765.1. Classification (NCBI taxonomy): domain Eukaryota; kingdom Metazoa; phylum Chordata; class Amphibia; order Anura; family Bufonidae; genus Bufo; species Bufo bufo. The sequence continues at coordinate 298,364,748 of NC_053393.1, forward strand.
GGAGGCCATGTCATTAGATTTTCTTCTTTTATACCCTTTCTTGCCAGCCACGCTGTGGAGTACTTGGACGCGTGTGATGGAGCATTGTCCTGCATGAAAATCATGTTTTTCTTGAAGGATGCAGACTTCTTCCTGTACCACTGCTTGAAGAAGGGGTCTTCCAGAAACTGGCAGTAGGACTGGGAGTTGAGTTTGACTCCATCCTCAACCCGAAAAGGTCCCACAAGCTCATCTTTGATGATACCAGCCCAAACCAGTACTCCACCTCCACCTTGCTGGCGTCTGAGTCAGACTGGAGCTCTCTGCCCTTTACCAATCCAGCCACGGGCCCATCCATCTGGCCAATCAAGACTCACTCTCATTTCATCAGTCCATAAAATCTTAGAAAAATCAGTCTTGAGATATTTCTTGGCCCAGTCTTGACGTTTTTAGCTTGTGTGTCTTGTTCAGTGGTGGTCGTCTTTCAGCCTTTCTTACCTTGGCCATGTCTCTGAGTATTGCACACCTTGTGCTTTTGGGCACTCCAGTGATGTTGCAGCTCTGAAATATGGCCAAACTGGTGGCAAGTGGCATATTGGCAGCTGCACGCTTGACTTTTCTCAGTTCATGGGCAGTTATTTTGCGCCTTAGTTTTTCCACACGCTTCTTGCGACCCTGTTGACTATTTTGAATGAAACGATTGATTGTTCGATGATCACGCTTCAGAAGCTTTGCAATTTTAAGAGTGCTGCATCCCTCTGCAAGATATCTCACTATTTTTGACTTTTCTGAGCCTGTCAAGTCCTTCTTTTGACCCATTTTGCCAAAGGAAAGGAAGTTGCCTAATAATTATGCACACCTAATATAGGGTGTTGATGTCATTAGACCACACCCCTTCTCATTACAGAGATGCACATCACCTAATATGCTTAATTGGTAGTAGGCTTTCGAGCCTATACAGCTTGGAGTAAGACAACATGCATAAAGAGGATGATGTGGTCAAAATACTCATTTGCCTAATAATTCTGCACGCAGTGTATAGCAATAGCACCCCTCAATCATTATTTAATGGAAGAAGGTATATGGCACCCCTCAATCAGTATTTGGTGGAAACAGTTATATGGCACCCCTCAATCAGTATTTTGTGGAAGAAGATATATAGCAATGGCACCCCTCAATCAGTATTTTGCGGAAACAGGTATATGGCACCCCTCAATCAATATTTTATGGAAGCATGTAAATAGCAATAGCACCCCTAAATCAGTATTTAGTAAAAAAAAAAAAAGTATATGGCACCCCTCAATCTTTATTTGGTGAAAAATGGTGTATTGCACCCCTCAATCGGTATTTGGTGGAAGAAGGTATATAACATTAGAACCCCTCAATCAGTATTTGGCAAAAACAGGTGTATGGCACCCCTCAATCAGTATTTGGCGGAAACAGTTATATAGCTTCCCTCAATCAGTATTTGGTGGAAGACGGTATATAACAATAGCATCCCTCAATCAATATTTAGTGTAGGAATATATATGGCACCCCTCAATCAGTATTTGGCAAAAGCAGGTGTATAGCTTCCCTCATTATTTGGTGGAAAAAGGTGTATTTCACCACGCAATCGGTATTTGGTGGAAGAAGGTATATAGCAATAGCACCCCTCAATTAATATTTAGTGGAGGAAGGTATATGGCACCCCTCAATCAGTATTTGGCAGAAACAGGTATATGGCACCCCTCAATCAGTATTTTGTGAAAGCAGGTAAATAGCAATAGCACCGCTCAATCAGTATTTAGTGGAGGAAGGTATTTGGCAAAAACAGGTGTATGGCACCCCCCAATCAATATTTGGCGGAAACAGGTATATGGAACCCCTCAATCAGTATTTGGCAGAAACAGGTATATAGCACCCCTCAATCAGTATTTGGTGGAAACAGGTATATAACACCCATCAATCAGTATTTTGTGGAAATAGGTGTATCACACTCCTCAATCAGTATTTGGTGGAAGAAGGTATATAGCAATAGCACCCCTCAATCAGTATTTAAAGGAAGAAGGTATAGGACACCTCTCAATAAGTATTTGGCGGAAAATGGTGTATTGCACCCCTCAATCTGTATTTGGTGGAAGAAGGTATATAGCAATACCACCCCTCAATCAGTATTTAGTGGAAGAAGGTATATAGCACCCCTCAATCAGTATTTGGCAAAAACAGGTGTATGGCACCCCTCAATCAGTATTTGATGGAAAGTTATATAGCTCCCCTCAATCAGTATTTGGCAGAAAAAGGTGTATTGTACCCCTCAATTGGTATTTGGTGGAAGAAGGTATATAGCAATAGCACCCCTCATTCAGTATTTAGTGGAGATTGTATATTGCACCCTTCATTCAGTATTTGGCAGAAACAGGTATATAGCACCCCTCAATCAGTATTTGGCTAAAATTGGTATATAACACCCCTCAATTAGTATTTGGCAGAATCATGTATATGCACCCCTCAATCAGTATTTTGTGGAAGCAGGTGTATTGCAGCCCTCAATCAGTATTTGATTCAAGAAGGTATTTAGTAATAGCACCCCTCATTCAGTATTTAGTCGAAGTAGGTATTTGACACCACTCAATCAGTATTTGGTGGAAGAAGGTATTTAGCAATAGCACCCCTCATTCAGTATTTTGTGGAAGAAGTTATATAGCACCCCTCAATCAGTATTTAGCAGAAACTGGTAAATTGCACCCTTTAATCAGTATTTGGCGGAAACAGGTATATAGCACCCCTCAATCAGGATTTTGTGGAAGAAGGTATATTGCAGCCCTCAACCATTTATTTTTTTGGGCAACAGGTATATCACGCCTGTTGCAATTAGTTACTCTAATAGCATTTGTCCCTCTATTTAGCTGGGGTATGCACAATACAAATGCACTATAATATACTTTCTATGCTAAAAGGTATATTATAGGTATATCACAGCCCTCAATCAGTTTGTTTTGGGGGGGGGGGGGGGCAACAGGTATATTACACCGGTTGCAATTAGTTATTCCAATAGCGTTTTTCCCTCTATCTGCGGTATCTCAGCAGAACTGCACACAACTGCTGCACAATACAAATGCACTATAATATACTTTCCATGTTAGAAAGTATATTATAATTATCAAAGTCAAAATTCGGCACAATGTAAAAGAATATGGCATCAGCAGACATCACCATATGTTTGCATGTTCGGCGAACCGCGAACGATCCGCAAAACAACCACCGGGCGAACCGCAAGGCCATCTCTACTGCTGTGTGCCCATATGGGGTGTTTCTATAAACTGTAGAATCAGGGAAATAAATATTAAAGTTTGAGGGGAAGGGGTGGCTCACCTAATATGGCAATATGTGAGGTGCTCTGGGTCTTATCTGACTCACCCAATCAGAAGGAATATAATACAAATGAAAGTATAGACCGGCACTCAAATATATGGAAAAAGCAGGATTTTAATACTAGAAAATGGGCAAGTGGGGGTAGGTTCAATGTGCAAATGTAAAATCATATTTTGGTATGGCAGAGTAAAACAAAATACAAAAAGCAAAATATAAAAGCTGAGTGACCCTTTGAGTTACCCTGTGGGGTAGCTGATGTGATATAGCTGGTAATAATAGGTAAAAATAGGTAAATGGTAAAAGTCACAGGGTGTCACTATTTGCTATAGTAAGTTTGTGGTAACTTTGTTGCAGTATCTAATTACTGCCAGAGGTGTGTCCCGGCAGATTCAAACAGCGGGAGATGTACAAAAATGATGAACAATACTGCAGACTTCGTGTGGTACAGAAGTTCGAATGGTACAAAAAAATTGAAAAGTAAAAGTTCGGATGATACAAAAAATCGGATGATACAAAAAATCAGATGGTACAAAAATTCAGATAATGTGGGGCCAGGATCGGGTGGCGTCCCACCCGATCTGGAAGTACTGGCCCGTATTATCTTATTCGATGTCTGCTATACGTCTTGTTTGTCCCCGGTCTCCTCCTTGCAAATGCCGATGTTGGAGAGAGTGTACGTTCTGCAGGGTCGGGCGGGCCACGTGTAGGTGCTTGATGCGCGCCGATAATGCACGGGCTTCTGGCGTTTTATGATCGGGTAAATGTTCCTGGGAGATCCTTCTCTGCTGGAAGCGCTTCCGAAGCAATGTAGAATGTTTCTCTCTGTGCAGATTTCCCATACGCGTTTCGAAGTCTTGAGCTGACTTCTTCATCAGCAAGGCCATCTCTACTGCTGCGTGCCCATATGGGGTGTTTCTATAATCTGTAGAATCAGGGAAATAAATATTAAAGTTTGTTTGGCTGCCAACCCTTTCTGTGTTACATGAAAAAATGAAATGACCTTAATTTTCCTTTTCTTGTAGAACACCTAAATGGTTAACAAAGTTTCTAAAATCTGTTTTGAACGATTTGTTGTAGTTTCCAAAATAGGGTCATTTATGGGTGGTTCCTATTATATAATTGTCAGGGGGCACCAAGGGCGCACTCGGTCTCCCATCAGCCGCAGACCTAGTGCTTAGCTTCGGGAGCGAGGATCTGTGTTTGGCCTCGTTCCCAGGGCGGCTTTGCTAGCTGGGAGGCTCCTAGGTCTGCCTTGAGCGCCGAGCTGATCACTCGGTGCTCGACTTGTCTGTCTGTCAGTCATGTGACGCTGGCCACGTCACATGACCTTCAGACCCCACTATAAATACAGGCAGCCTGCTGGCCACAGGTTGCCTGTTAATTCTAGGTTCCTGGCTATTTGTTGGACTACTGAATACTACCTGATCCTGTTCCCTGACAAACCTTTGCCTGCTCCTCCTGTACTGTGCATCTCTCCTGGTATCCTGACCCCGACTTCCACCTGATGATTCTTTGCAGACTCCTGTTGTACTTCATTTCTCTCCTGGTATTTGACCTCGGCTTTTCCTGACTATTCTCTGCTCATTCCTTAGTACTGCGTAGCTCTCTAGGTGATAACCTGGACCGTTCACGTTCCGTTATTTGCCTTGTCTGTCTAACCAGCACGTATCCTAAGTTAGGGACTGCCGTCTAGTTGTCCCCTGTCATTAGGACTTGCAAGGCAAGTAGGCAGGGCCAGGGGTGAGGGTGGAGCGCAGTGGTCACTATCCTCCCCCCTGTGTGTAGTGTACGTGACCGTCACAGATTAACAGGCCATAACCTAACCACTGTATCATGAATCCTCTGGTGACCCTGACTGACCAGGTCTCTAACCTGACACAGATGGTGCAGGAGCTAGGGGAGAAACTCTGTTCTTTTGAGCCCTATAGGACAAGGTACTTCCATCCCTCAGGCCTCCAGTCCGCATTTAGAGCCCCAGATTAAGCTTCCTGAGCCCTTTTCTGGAGATCGGAAGAAGTTTCTTTCCTTTAAGGAAAATTGTAAACTTTTTTCTGTTTGCGCCCGTATCCTCTGGCCCCGAGAGTCAACGCGTGGGCATTGTCATTTCCCGGTTACAGGGTGATCCCCAGGACTGGGCATTTTCTTTACCTGCTGACGCCAGTTGTTTAACATCAGTGGAGGTTTTTTTTCAGGCCCTGGGTACCCTGTATGATGAACCAGACAGGACACTGGTAGCCGAGACTGCTCTAAAGGTTCTGGTTCAGGGCAATCTACCTGCGGAGGAGTATTGCACCCAATTCAGAAGGTGGTGTGTTGCCTCAGGATGGAATGAACCAGCACTTAAGAGTCAGTTCAGGTCAGTAGAGATGTCCCGAACTATTCGCCGGCGAACAGTTCCCGGCGAACATAGCTTGTTCGCGTTCGCCGCGGCGGGCGAACATATGTGATGTTCGGTCTGTCCCCTATTCGTCATCATTGAGTAAACTTTGACCCTGTACCCCACAGTCAGCAGACACATTCCAGCCAATCAGCATCATACCGACCCTCCCACCCCCTGGACAGCATCCATTTTTTCAGATTCATTCGGAAGCTGCAGTCTAAGTGAGAGGAGGGACAGTGTAGCTTCTGCTGATTTAATACCGAAATCGAAAGCTAGGCTAGTGTATTCAGTGTCCACTACAGTCCTGAAAGACTTATCTGATCTCTGCTGTAAGGACAGCACCCCAAAAAGCCCTTTTTAGGGCTAGTACATCAGTCAGCTTTTTTTTTTTCCTGTGTAATCTAATTGCAGTTGCCTGCCAGCATGTGTGTCAGGCTCACAGCGTATACTGTGCCCACTTGCCCAGTGCCACCACTCATATCTGGTCTCACAGTAGCTTGCATTTAAAAAATAAATAAATAATTTTTTTGACTGTGATATAATAGCAGTCAGTTGCCTGCACGCGTGTGTGTTTCATGCCCTGCAAGTGCACAGTGTCACACCAGTGCAACTCATATCTGGTGTCACAGTAGATTACATAAAAAAATAAAAAATATTGACTGTAAAATAATAGCAGTCAGTTGCCTGCACGCATGTGTGTTTCAGGCCCTGCAAGTGCACAGCGTGACCAGCAGAATTCATATCTGGTGTCACAGTAGATAACGTTAAAAAAATATATATATTTTTGACTGTAATAGATTGAATAGCAGTTAGTTGTCTTCAAGCGTGTGCCAGGCCTACAGCGTCTACTCTGCCAACTTCTGCCAGTGCACAGTGCCACTCATATCTGGTGTCACAGTAGCTTGCACGCATAGTACAACTAAACTAATCTAAAAAAAATGACAGGCAGAGGCAGGCCACCCTGCAGGGGCCGTCGTAGTCGTGGTGCTGTGATTCCCTTTGGCCCTAGAATAATGCCCAGTGTTCAGAGGCCACGTACCCTGAACTCGAAAAGTTCTGAGGACATAGTTGACTGGCTAACACAGGACACCCAATCTTCTACAGCTTCCGCTCGGAACCTTGACGCACCATCTTCCTCCAGCTCAGCTTCGGGCACCTCTCAAGTTACCACTCGCCCGCCTGCCGCCACCACCACCAAAACTAGCACCACAGCTGCTTCACTTGATCTGTCAGAGGAGTTATTTACACATCAGTTAGAAGAAATGAGTGATGAGCAACCATTATTGCCAGAGGATGTAGATAACAGGGATATGTCTCAGTCAGGCAGCATTACACACATAAACATACGGTGTGATGATGATGATGTTGTACCCGCTGCTGCTTTCTTTGTTGAGTTGTCAGATACAAGTGAAGCGGTTGATGATGACGATGAGTCCGTGGATGTCACGTGGGTGCCCGCTCGAAGAGAAGAAGAACAGGGTGAAAGTTCAGATGGGGAGACAAGTTGGAAGCAGGGGGAGGTCATCGCAAGGAGCTAGTGGCACAGTCAGACAGCATGCATCGGCACCCGGGGTCAGCCAGACAGCACGCCAATCAAAGCATGCTTTTGCCACCACTAGAATGACATCATTGCAGAGATCAGCAGTGTGGCATTTTTTTGTGTGTCTGCCTCTGACACCAGCGATGCCATTTGCAACCTGTGCCAAAAGAAATTGAGTCGTGGGAAGTCCAACACCCACCTAGGTACAACTGCTTTGCGAAGGCACATGATCTCAAATCACAAACGCCTATGGGATCAACACATGAGTACAAGCAGCACACAAACTCAAAGCCGCCATCCTCCTCCTGGTCCAGCATCTTCAGCCACGTCAACCACTGCTGTCCTCCTTGCCCCCTCTCAACCATCCGCCACTCCGTCTCTTGCCTTGAGCAGTTCCTGCTTATCTGCCCACAGTCAGGTATCTGTCAAGGACATGTTTGAGCATAAGAAGCCAATGTCACAAAGTCACCCCCTTGCCCGGCGTCTGACAGCTGGCTTGTCGGAACTCTCAGCCCGCCAGTTTTTACCATAAAAGCTGGTGGAGTCTGAGGCGTTCCAAAAATTTGTAGCTATTGGGACACTGCAGTGGAAGGTACCCGGCCGAAATTTCTTTGCACAAAAGGCAATCCCCAACCTGTACTCGATTGTGCAAAAGGAAGTCATGGCATGTCTGGCACACAGTGTTGGGGCAAGGGTCCATCTGACCACTGATACCTGGTCTGCAATGCACGGTCAGGGCAGGTATATCACCTACACTGCGCATTGGGTAAACCTGCTGACGGCTGCCAAGCATGGAATGCGTGGAGAGGAGTTAGTGACACCGCCACGACTTGCAGGCAGGCCTGCTGCCACCTCCTCTACTCCTCCTACTCCATCCTCTTCGCTAACCTCCTCGGCTGAGTCCTCTTCTGCGTCTTGCTCCACATCAACTGCACCCCCCCAGCTCCCCAGGGGCTATTCCACATCCCGGATATGACAGTGTCACGCCGTCTTGGGGTTGACTTGCCTGAAAGCAGAGAGTCACACCGGACCAGCACTCCTTTTCGCCCTGAACGCACAGGTGGATCAGTGGCTGACTCCGCACCAACTGGAGATCGGCAAAGTGTTGTGTGACAACGGAAGCAATTTGTTGGCGACATTAAATTTGGGCAAGATGGCACATGTGTTGAATCTGATTGTACAACGCTTTGTGCAAAAGTACCCAGGCTTACATATGCCCTCAAGCAGGCCAGGAAGGTGTGTGGCCATTTCAGGCATTCCTACACGACCATGGCGCACTTTTCAGATATCCAGCGGCGAAACAACATGCCAGTGAGGCGCTTGATTTGCGACAGCCCAACATGTTGGAATTCAACACTCCTAATGTTCAAACGCCTGCTCCAACAAGAAAAAGCCGTCAATGAGTATTTGTATGACCGGGGTGCTAGGTCAGCCTCTGCGGAGCTGGGTATTTTTTTGCCACGTTACTGGACGTTCATGCGCAATGCCTGTAGGCTCATGCGTCCTTTTGAGGAGGTGACAAACCTAGTCAGTCGCACCGAAGGCACTATCAGCGACCTCATCCCATTTGTTTTCTTCCTGGAGGGTGCCCTGGGAAGAGTGCTGGATCAGGCCGTAGATGAGCGTGAAGAGGAAGAGGAAGAGTTGTGGTCACCATCACCACCAGAAACAGCCTTATCAGCATCGCTTGCAGGACCTGCGGCAACGCTGGAAGAGGAGTGTGAGGAAGAGGAGTCAGAGGAGGAATGTGGCTTTGAGGAGGAGGAAGACCAACCACAGCAGGCATCCCAGGGTGCTCGTTGTCACCTATCTGGTACCCGTGGTGTTGTACGTGGCTGGGGGGAAGAACAGACCTTCAGTGAGCTCAGTGAGGACGAGGAACGGGACATGAGTAGCTCGGCATCCAACTTTGTGCAAATGGGGTCTTTCATGCTGTCGTGCCTGTTGAGGGACCATCGTATAAAAAGGCTAAAGGAGAACGACCTGTACTGGGTGGCCACGCTACTAGACCCCCGGTATAAGCAGAAAGTGGCTGAAATGTTACCGAATTACCGGAAGTCGGAAAGGATGCAGCAGTTCCAAAACAAGTTAAAAAGTATGCTTTACACAGCGTATAAGGGTGATGTCACAGCACAACGGGAATCTAACAGGGGAAGAGGTGAAAGTAATCCTCCTCCTACCACGACCACGCCGGCAAGGACAGGACGCTTTACAGACGTGTTGTTGATGGAGGACATGCAGAGCTTTAAGTCCTACGCATCGCCACAGCCCTTCGGGGTCCACCCTCAGAGAACGACTCGACCGACAGGTAGCAGACTACCTTGCCTTAACTGCAGATATCGACACTGTGAGGAGCGATTAACACCTTGACTACTGGGTGTGCAGGCTTGACCTGTGGCCTGAGCTATCCCAATTTGCGATAGAACTTCTGGCCTGCCCCGCTTCAAGTGTCCTGTCCGAAAGGACCTTCAGTGCAGCAGGAGGTATTGTCACTGAGAAGAGAAGTCACCTAGGTCAAAAAAGTCTAGACTACCTCACTTTTATTAAGATGAATGAGGCATGGATTCCGAAGGGACTGACAGTGGGCGATACATTTGACTAAAAAAGGCCTGGTGATGAGATGAGCTGCCTTGGGCTAAAAATGGTCCACACGCTGCAGTATTTTATCTCTGCATGCCGGATGACTTGCGTGACTTCTCCGCCACCAACTAGGGTTCAAGCCAAAATGTTTTAGTGCACTTTCTGCCTGGAAAACATCAATTTTTACGGCCGCTGCTACAGCAACGGCTGCAACAATACCAAATTTTTCAGGCATGTCTACATGTCTAATTTTTCAGGCCTCTGGTGCTGCACTGTGGCTGCAAAAACAAAACAAAAAAAAAGGCACATACATGTGTCAATTCCCCTTCGTGATCGTTACCTTATTGTGGTGAAGGGGCTTGCGTATCACAATGAAGCGATCACCTCTATGAGTGTGTTGGCAATGTTGGCACACCCCAGATGATAAGGTTGTTGCTTCATTGTGAACAGACCAAAAGCGATCGGCTGGATAATTTTGCATAGAAAAAACATTAATTTTCTTTGTGATCATCTAAGGTGATCATTAAAGCCTACTAGGCCAAACAATGGGCCCACACTGCAGAATCATTGTTTTCTGGGTCACTTAACTGTCACTAAACTACCTCAGCACGACCATAGGCTTTGAAAAACCGCCATCGCCTGCAATCTGCCAAACATGCGCACGAGCACAGTCATCACTACACCAAGATTGACGCATAGAGGAATAAAATTTATGTCATGAGTGTGTTAACTATTGACAACTCTTTGCGGTTGTCTAAACTCTATTCCATACACGTCCCCTGATAGGGGACATAACAGGGATTAAACTTATAGGAATAGTACTACTTAACATACCACTCATATTGGGATTGCATAGTACATTGCACGGCGCACGCGCAGTGCCCCAAATTGGAAGTAAGAGGACCGACCAAGCATCTTTTTCCATCTCCCGGTTCCTAAAATCTATTCCATACACCACACCGGCCCCTGATAGGGGACAAAACAGAGATTAAACTGGTAAGAACAGATTTTTTTAATAAAAAAAAAAAAGAGGACAGCCTCTGCGGAGCTGGGTATTTTTTGGCCGCATTACTGAACGCTCATGCACAATGGCTGTAGGCTCATGCGTCTTTTTGCGGAGGTGACAAACCTGGTCAGTCAAACCCAAGGCAACATCATCGACCTCATCCCATATGCGTTTTTTCTGGAGCGTGCCCTGCGAAGAGTTCTGGATGAGGCCGTAGATGAGCATGAAGAGGAAGAGTTGTGGTCACCATCACCACCAGAAGCAGCCTTGTCGTCGTCGATTGCTGTACCTGCGGCAACGCAGAGAGAGGAGTCTGAAGAAGAGGAGTCAGAGGAGGAAGGTGGCTTTTAGGAGGTGGAAGGCTATCCACAGCAGGCGTCCCAGGAGGCTTGTTGTCACCTTTCGGGGACCCTTGGTGTTGTACGTGGCTTGGTGGAGGAAGAGACCTTCAATGACGTCAGTGAGGACAAGGAACGGGACATGGCTAGCTTGGTATCCAACCTTGTGCAAATGGGGAGTTTGCGGTGTCTTAAACGGGGAGTTTGGTCTGTCACTGTGAAGCGGGCGTAACCCTTACACTACCTGATCGATACAACATCATACGTGATGTTTTAAAGCACGTTATTCCAAACAATTTAGTAATGTTAGGTGATTTATGCCCTTTATGGATTAAAACCCGACTCTGCGTCAACTACGTAATTTTCCATGGGAGTTTTGCCATGGATCCCGCTCCGGCATGCCACAGTCCAGGTGTTAGTCCCCTTGAAACTTTTCCATCACTATTGTGGCCAGAAAGAGTTCCTGTGGATTTTACAATTCGCCTGTCTATTGAAGTCTATGGCGGGTCGCCCGTTCGCGAACATTTGCGGAAATTCACGTTCGCCGTTCGCGAATGGAAAATTTTATTTTTGCGACATCTCTATTGATAGACAAGAGAGGAAGATATATCAAGCTTATAGGGGCTGGAAGATATAGATTGGCATAAGAGATAAATTGGTATCAGACCTTAGAGAATATTTTACTCTCAATTCTAAAACTGCTACAAACCAGTTTTTGCTTTAGAACACTCAAATGGCGTACATGCGTGGATTAATGAGCCAACATACAGCCAGATTGAATAAATTCTGGCAAAAACAAACCTTTTAAAAGAAATGGCCAGACAAACACTACTGTACATCAGTCAACCTCATCCTTACAATACTTGACACAACTGAAGGATGCCAGAATGGCCTTACAAAGACATCTAGAAATGTATTTTGATAGACAAATTAAAAAGCTAAAATTTACCTACTATATCTCTTATAATAAAACGAGCAGGTTGAGGGCCAAAAGGGTCAAAGCAGCTAAGTCTGGAATCTCGTGTACTCAGTCTAAGTCCCATAGCTACAGTATAACTAACCCCCAATAACCCCCAAGAAATTGCCTTTTTGGATTCTATTCAGTTGCCAACTTTATGATCAGAACATGTAACCTCCGTAAATATATGTCTATAACCAATGTAGAAGTTCACACTACCATTAAGTCCCTTAAATTGGGGAAATTCCCGGGACCGGATGGATTTTCTGGTAAATATTTCAAGACATATATAGACTTCCTGGTGCCTTACCTATGCAATGTACATTATTTAATTTGGCTTTAACAGAAGGGCATTTTCCCTTAGAAATTTTGAAGGTCACAATAGTAGCACATCCCAAGCCAGGGAAAATGCCTCACGATTTGGTACATTTTTGACCCATATCACTCCTGAAGGTAGATCTAAAGTTATACACCAAAGTAATAGCACACCGAATCCTTCCCTTTCTCCGATCCACCATCAAAAATAATCAAGTTGGGTTCACGATAGGTTGTCAAGCCCCAGACAGCACCAGGAGACTGAAACATTATCAGTGCTGCTCATTCTCGTAACCAACCAACTTTACTTATTCCACTAGATACAGAAAAAGCCTTCAACAGGGTACATTGGGGCAACAATTTTGAAGCTTTACAGTTTTTCAGATTCATGGGCCCTATTCTTTTTTTGCAATTCAGGCTTTATATACTTGCCCATCCGCCCTAGTATTAATCAATGGTATAATGTCCAAACCCTTCCACATCACAAATGACACACACCAAGTATGCCCATTATTACTAGGGATGAGCGAATCGACTTCAGATGAAGCATCCAAAGTCCATTTTCATAAAACTATGTTCTAATACTGTACGGAGCAGGAGCTCCATACAGTATTAGAATGTATAGGCTCAGATGAGCCGAAGTTATTGCTTTGCTAAGTCTCGCGAGAGTTCGTGCAATAACGTCATAAATTAATTTGTACTGTAAAAAAAACATTTCCCGAATTCGGGTTCGCTTCCAAGGTACCACTTGGAACCAAACCCGAGTTCGGGAAATGTTTTTTTATAGTACAAATTAATTTAAGAAGTTATTGCTCAAAGTCTCGCAAGACTTCGTGAAGCAATAACTTCGGCTCATCTGAGCCAATGCATTCTAATATTGTACGGAGCTCCTGCTCCACACAGTATTAGAATTAAGTTTTATGGGAATCGACTTTGGATGTTTCATCCGAAGTCGATTCGCTCATCCCTAATTATCACCCCTAATTTTTGCTATAGTAACGGAACCTTGGCTGAAAGTCTTAGAGCTATTAACATGGTTAAAGGACTTATGATGGGTCAGCAGAGTCATAAGATCAACTTATTTGCTGATGATTAGTGTTGATCGAGCATGCTTGTCTGAACACCAGTTCGGTTCGATCATCTTTATGCTCCGCACATGGCGGTATTTGGCCGAATACCGCATCTGCTCGAGAGCAATGCTCGAGTCTCCTCCGCGCACATTTGTTGGCTGCTACGCAGCCGGTAAGTACTGCCCTTCACTGTAATACCGTAGCCATGTTGGTTACTGGCATTACAGTGATTGGCTGGTCGTAATGCGTCATCAGGTGCTATTTAGCACCCAATGACACTTGTTTGGCTCAGTGTTAGAGAGAGCTGTGCTGAAGAAGTGTAGGGAGTGAAAATTTTTCTTTTTTAAGTTGAAAAACTTGTCGGAGACCCAAAAGTCCTTTTAAGGACTATTGTTGTGTGTGGCAGCAGCAATATATATTTTTAGTGCAACCTGCGCTAAATTGCTAAAACTTTACAGACCCAAAAGTCCTTTTAAAGACTATTGTGTGTGGCAGAAATATATATTGTGAGCGCATCCTGCGCTTAATAGCGTGCAATAGTTTGCCGCTGCAGACAGCGAAATTATCTGCGCTACATCTCCTGTGTAACGTGTGCATATCCCAAAAGTCTCTGTGACATCCAGTGTACTTTTTCCGTAGACAGTGTCCGCTGCGGACAGTGACATTAGCTGTGCACATCCAAAAAATATCACTGACATCCAGTGTACTTCTTCCGTAGACGGTGTCCACTGCAGACAGTGACATCACCTGGGGTACATCTCCTGTGTAACGTTTCCACATCCCAAATACCTGTGATATTCCCTGTAATTTTTTTTAGCCGCTGGTGACATCAGTGACATTATCTGCAGTATTTCTCCTGTGTAACGTTTCCACATCACAAATACCAGTGACATTCCCTGTAGTTTTATATTAGCCGCTGGTGACAGCATTGACATTGTCTGAGGTATTTCTCCTTTGTAACGTTTCCACATCACAAATACCTGTGACATTCCCTGTAATGTTTTATTAGTCGCTGGTGACATCAGCGACATTAGCTGCTGTATTTCTCCTGTGTAATGTTTCCACATCCCAAATACCTGTGACATTCCCGTAATTTTTTATTAGTCACCGGTGACATCAGCGACATTATCTGGGGTATTTCTCTTGTGTAACGTTTCCACATACCAAATACCTATGACATTCCCTGTAATTTTATATTAGCCGCTGGTGACATCAGCGACATTATCTGGGGTATTTATCCTGTGTAACATTTCCACATCCCAAATACCTGTGACATTCCCTGCATTTTTTTATTAGCCGCTGCTGACATCAGCAACATTATTTGCAGGATATCTCCTGTGTGACGTTTCCACATCCCAAATACCTTTTTAAATTTGTTTGTGCATACACTTCCAAATCCTACGCTACTGAACATGTGACATACTTTCAAGTATATATAACATTTAATATGAAAAAGGTCATCAGTAAAGGACAGGAAAGTGGCCATGATGCTGATGGTGCACTCTGAGGCCGGTTGGTCGGTTGGATTGCAGCAGATAATGCTTCCAGTCAGTTAAGCACCACCCTGTCTTCCACCAAGTCCAATCTCAGTAGCCAAGAGTCTGGTCAACACAATCCTCTCCCTGATCCTCCTTCCTCCCACCATGTAGAGTCTTGCCAAACAAGTGATCCCACACTCGGATATTCCGAGGAGCTCTTTTAAGCACCTTTCCTTCATTTGGGCCTCTCTACAAGTCCACTTGAAGAGAGACATGAGATCTTGTGCCCTCATTCCCAACCTCTTGAGCATCCACAGTCAAAAGAAGATGACAGTGGGGAACGGCAATTAGTGTTTCACGAGGTGGATGATGATGATGAGACACAGTTGCCAATAAGTCAACTGCAATTAGTGTCTCAAGAGGTTCATGATGAGGATGAGACACAGTTGTCAATAACTGAGGTTGTTGTTAGGTCAACAAGTCAGGAGGATGAGCAGAGTGAGGAAGTGGAAGAGGAGGTGGTGGACGATGAAGTCACTGTTCCAACCTGGGAAGGTGTCAAGCCGAGCGAGGATAGCAGTACAGATAGAGAGAGATCTGCAGCACTGCAATTGGCTGGAAGAGGCAGTGGGGTGGCAAAAGGGAGAAGGCAGGCCACACCAAACAGGCCCGCAACTGTTCCCCGGAGAACCCCCTTGCAGCAATCTCCCTTGCCAAGGGGTAGGTGTTCCACAGTCTGGCGCTTTTTTGAGGAAAGTGCGGACAACAAAAGAATTGTAATTTAGAACCTATGCCATACAAAAATGAGCTGGGGCGTGAACACTAGCAACCTCACCACCACTAGTATGATCCACGACATGGCTTTAAAGCACCCTAATAAGTGGGCCGGGGTCCACAATCTGTGTCTGCGGGTCACACTACTGCCTACTCTTCCCCTGTGTTACATGCTGGCTAATCCCCTGTCAAAGGTGTAGGCCTGGATGCCTCCCGCTCAGCACCTTGACCTTTACAAGCACCATCAGCGATCAAATCCACTTCCGTGTCCCAGCTCAGCCTACAAATGTCCTTACCTCAGGCATTTGAACGCAAGCAAAAATACCCAGCCACCCACCCACAGGCCATAGCACTAAATGCACAACTTTCCAAATTTCTGGCCCTGGAAATGTTGACATTTAGGCTTGTGGACACTGAGGCCTTCCGCAGCCTGATGTCGGCGGCCGTCCCTCGTTACGCAGTCCCCAGCCGCCACTATTTTTCACTGTGTGCCGTGCCTGCCTTACACCAGCATGTGTCCCGTAACATCACCCATGCCCTGACCCTAGACCATGCCATTAACCACTGACACATAGACAAGTTCTTTCGGCCAAGGACGCTACATTTCCATGACGGCACAATGGGTGAAAGTTGTGGAGGCCGGGAGCGAGTTGTACCCTGGGATGGCACAGGTGCTACCGACGCCAAGGATTGCAGGCCCTAATTCCATCAGGGCTTTTGCCACCACCTAATTTAGTGTCTCCAACCCCTTCTCCTCCTCCGCCTACTACTCCACTTCCACCTCAGAATTATCCTCTTGCAGCACTAGTCAGCCATCAGTCGGTAGCTGGAAGCAGTTTAGCACTGCAGTAGGGAAGCTTCAACAGGCCGTGCTTAAGCTGATGTGCTTAGGTGACAAACAGCACACCCCGCGAAGAGCTGTGGCATGGGATAAGAGACCAGACTGAGCTGTGGCTTTCACCACTCAACCTAGAACCAGGTATGGTTGTGTCTGATAATGGCCAAAACTTGATGGCAGCTTTGGAGCTTGGCAAGCTCGCCCACATCTTCAACCTTGTGGTTCAGCGGTTTCTCAAAACCTACCCCAATTCGGCTGAGCTACTAGTGAAGGTGTGCCGCGTGTGTGCCCATTTCCGAAAGTCATCTACAGATTCCGCCGGTCTGTCAACGCTGCAGCAGAGATTACAATTTCCAGCTCACCGACTGTTATGCGACGTGAGCACGCGCTTGAATTCGAAGTTCCACATGTTGGCCAGGCTTTGTGAGCAGCAGAGGGTAGTAGTGGAATACCAGCTGCAACATGGTTGTCGCCTTTCCAGTCAGCTTACGCTCTTCACAAGTGAGGAGTGGGCATGGATGTCTGTTCTCTGTGAAGTTTTACGAAGCTTTGAGAAATCAACACAGATGGTGCGTGGTGATAATGCAAATATCAGAGTCACCATCCCATTTCTGTGTCTGCTCAAACGGTCGCTGCTCACAATTAAGGCCGACGCTTTGCATGTGGAAGAGGTGGAAATGGGGGAAGACATTACACTGGGTGATAGCCACCCTCAGTTTGTCTTTTCAGCGCAAATTGGATGATGATGAGGAGAAGGAGCAGGAGAAGGTTACCTCTGCTATAGAGGGTAGTACCCATGGAAGTTTAATTCCATCTGTTCAGCGTGGATGGGCAGAAGAGGATGAAGAGATCGAGTCATCCTCCTGATAACGACAACGCTGGAGTATGTAGTTCCTTGGGCAACCGAGGAGGGGAGACGAGGGGAACACACAGCAGTTCCAACAGAGGCAGGGCAACACTCTCGCATACGTGACATGTTTTACATATCTTGGTGGGTGACAGCGGTATAGGCCAGTGGATTGTGGCATGTGCTTTTCTGCTGGTTCTCTTCCTTGTTATCTTTATTTTTATGTATATCATGATATGTTATATATTTATTACAATAAAATGAATTTTATTTTTGGGCATTTTTTGTTGTTGCTTGTCAACTAAAACACTCTCCAAAGCCTGGGACAGTTTCATGACATCCCGCCAGCACCCTCACCCTGATGCGCGGCCTAGTGTCACAAGGATAGAAAAATTTGGGAAGATGGTGAAGGAGTATGTAAGAGACCATGTCAGCGTCCTCAATGATAACTCTGCGCCTTACAACTACTGGGTATCAAAGCTGGACATGTGGCACGAACTGGCGCTCTATGCCTTGGAGGTGCTGGCCTGCCCTGCCGCCAGCATTTTCTCAGAGTAGGTATTTAGTGCTGCTGGAGGCATAATAACTGATAAGCGCATCTGCCTGTCAACTGAAAATGCTGACAGGTTGATTTTTATCAAAATGAACAAGGTATGGATTGCCCTGGACTTCTCTTCTCCACTGGAGGAAAGCTGCTAAACATAAAGGCACTTTAGATGTGGCTTTTATGGTGTATTGAATACATTGTATTCCCATGCTTCCCTTCCACCACAAAAAAGGGTATATGGTTCAATCTTTTCTCGTCCTCCTCCTCCTCCTCCTCTTCCATATCAACATGCTTATTAGTCTGCCCTCACTCCTAATGTTGTAGAGGGTATATCACCTGCAGGCTCTCGCATATAATGTTTTAGAAGGTCAGCTCACCAGCAGGCCCTCACCTACAATCTTTAAGAGGGTCAGCTCACCAGCAGGCCCTCACCTAAAATCTTTTAGAGGGTCAGCTCACCAGCAGGCCCTCACCTACATTATTTAAGATGGACAGCTCACCTGCAGGCCCTCACATATAATGTTTTAGAGGGTCAGCTCATCTGCAGGCCCTCACCTAAAATCTTTTGGAGGGTTAGCTCACCTTCAGGCCCTCAATTATAATGTTTTAGAAGGTTAGCTCACCAACAGGTCCTCAACTATAATTCTTTAGTGGGTCAGCTCACCTGCAGGCCCTTGCATATAATGTTTTAGAGGGTCGGCTCACCAGCAGGCCCTCACCTACATTATTTTTGAGGGTCAGCTCACCTGCAGGCCCTCACATATAATGTTTTTGAAGGTCAGCTCACCAACAGGCCCTCAACCATAATGTTTTACAGGGTCAGCTCACCAGCAGGCCCTCACCTACAATTATTTACAGAGTCAGCTCACAAGCAGGCCCTCGCATATAATGATTTTGTGGGTCAGCTCACCACCAGGTCCTTGACCATAATTTTTTACAGGGTCAGCTCATCAGCAGGCTCTCTCCCATAATTTTTTCAATGGTCAGCTCAGCAGCAGTCACTCGCCTCTAATGTTTTAGAGAGTCACCTCTGCAGCAGACCGTCACCCCTAATGTTTTAGATGGTCAGCTCAGAAGCAGGCTCTGGCCCGAAATGTATTAGAGGGTCACCAGCAGGCACTTGCTCCTAATGTTTTTGAGGGTCAGCAGCAGGCCATCAATCATAATTTTTCAAGGGTGTATGATCCCCTCCTTTATGTGTAATAAAGGGTGTATTGGAGTGCCGGTTCCTTGGAATTTTTGGAATCCCTTTCACTTAGTGCATAGGCTTTATGAGTGTAGGAGTCCCACTACCTGAACAATTGTACCACAATGTGAATGAGGCCCTCCATTATGTGATATACAGGTTGTATCGGAGTGCCTCTTCCTTGTAATTTTTGGCAGCACTTGCACTTTATATGCAAGTAAATATACAGGAAAGAATGTTTCCTAACAAATTTTCCTCTAAAATCGATTTTATCTTTGGTTTTGTGCATATTATTGTCAGTCTGTAAAAGTGGCGTACTACTCGGACAACATCGTTCCCAGCAGCGACCTGGGAGTACAAGATGCATCCAGACATCCTCCCCATGCAGTTTCCGAACCATTTTGGTGTTGTTTCCATCAATATCTGACCTTTTCCTATGAACCAGACACCCTCCCCTCTTCAGAACAGGGGGTGCCTGGTTTAATGCTCGGGTTCTCCCATTGACTTCCATTGTGCTCACGAGGTGTTCAACCCGAGCACCTGAACACCCAAGCACTACTGATGATGTTATCTTGATTCTAACTCACCCACAACAATCACTCTCTCAGGCAGTACATACCCTTGATTTGTTTAGTCACATCTCCTAGTGTAGCTGGCCAGCTAAGACCTGTCCTAGGTTGCTAACATAGCTTATATGTTTATACAGATTGACCTCCAATAATATTATTACAGTTCCTATGTTTGTGTGTTAAACACAAAAGCAGAGTTATTTACAGTGACTTTATGTTTGGATGTCATGTAATAGTTATATTTTGTGTTCACAGAAGCAGAAAAGATTATATGCCTTTAAGAATCATTTTATGGATGTGAGGTAAGCTCAATGACACAGCAGAAACAACAGAAAGCAGAGAGTTAAACTGTTGTTGCTGGGCAGTAGTCTTGACCAATCATAGCCATATAACGTTTGCGCATTCTAAATATCTGTGACATTCAATGTCATTTTTTCGCCGCTGGGGACAGCGACATTACCTGCGCTACATCTCCTGTACAACATTTGCGCATCCTAAATATCTGTGACATTCAGTTTAATTTTTTTGCCGCTGGTGACAGCGACATTAGCTGCGCTATATCTCCTGTATAACGCTTGCGCATCCTAAATATCTTTGACATTCAGTGTAATTTTTTCACCGCTGGTGACAGCGACATTACCTGCAATATTTCTATTGTATAACGTTTGCACAGCCTAAATATCTTTGACATTCTGTGTAATTTTTTCCCACTGGTGACAGCGACAATACCTGTGCTACATTACCTGTATAACGTTTGTGCATCCTAAATATCTGTGACATTCAGTGTAATTTATTTGCGCATACACTTACCTGTGCTTCTGTACGTGTGACATATTGCAAGCATATATACCATTTAATATGCTCAAGGCGAGCAGTAAGGGATGGGGAAGTGGCCGTGATGCTGATGGTGCCTGCAGATGTCGTGGCCCTGGGTGTGGTGAAACTGTGCCTGCTGCCAAAGCACAAGAAACGCTCATCCACGATACCTAGCTTCATGTCCCAGTTTGCAGGGTGGCGCAGAGCACCACTCACTAAGTCAGACCACTGCGACCAGGTGGTCGGTTAAGCACCACCCTGTCTTCCACAAAGTCTAGTCTCAGAAGCCAAGAGTCTGGTCAACAGAATCCTCACTCTGATCCTCCTTCCTCCTACCATGGAGAGTCTTGGCAAACAAGTGATCCCACACTCGAATATTCAGAGCAGCCCTCTCGCCAAGCCCGCTTGAAGAGGGACATGAGGAGATCTTGTGCACTGATTCCCAAACTATTGAGCATACACAGTCAGAAAAAAATTACGGTGAGGAACGGCAATTAGTGCTTCATGAGGTGGATGATGATGATGAGACACAGTTCCCAATAAGCCAGCTGCAATTAGTGTCTCAATAAGTTCATGATTAGGATGAGACAAAGTTGTCAATAAGTGAGTTTCTTGTTTGGTCAACAAGTCAAGAGGATGACCAGAGAGAGGAAGTGGAAGAGGAGGTGGTGAATGATGAAATCACTGACCCAACCTGGAAAGGTGGCAAGCCGAGCGAGGACAGCAGTACAGAGGGGGAGGAATCTGCAGCACCGTAACAGGCTGGAAGAGGCTGTGTGGTGGCAAAAGGGAGAAGGCGGGCCACATCAAAGAGGCCTGCAACTGTTCCCTGGAGCACCCCTTGCGGCAATCTCCCTTGCCAAGGGGTAGATGCAATACCAGAAGGTCCTTGTGGAAAAATTGCTCCAAAACTTTCCAAGATGCATCCAGACATCCTCCCCATGCTGTTCCCGAACCATTCTGGTGGTGTTTCCATCAATTTCTGACCTTTTACTATGAACCAGGCACCTCCTCTCTTCAGAGCAGGGAGTGCCTGGTTTAATGCTCGGGTTCTCCCATTGACTTTCATTATACTTAGGTGCTCGGCAGAGCACCAGAGCAACCCGATGTGTTCGACTCGAACCCCTGAGCACCCGAGCACTATGGTGCTCGATCAACACTAGTGTGTGCCCCGTTCCTGTATTGTGGACAGCAAATATCCCATTGACTTGAATGGGTCTGCAATCTGCAAGATACAGAGTGGTATGCAAGATACAATCTGCAAGATACAGAGCGGAGGCACAAATCAGAAGCCCACAGAAGCAGTACAAAGTGCTTCCAAAGGATTTCTCTCTGTGTTTCTGCACCGCAAAAAATAGAACGTGTTCTATCTTTTTGTGGTCCAGAACATATCTTGCGGATCACTGACCCATTGAAGTGAATGGGTCCATATCTGTAAACTGCCTGCACTTGGCTGGTACCTGTGCATTGCGGGCCACTATATGTGGTGCAGCACTCTTGGGGAAAGCCACCTCAGATGCTGTTACAAAAGACCATGGCATCTGTCTGCGATTGGCATTATGGTCAATCAGACATTAGCCCTGGGTCTCTTTTTTAAAATAGCAGAAACCCAGAACATACAGCAAACATATACAGGAAAGAATGTTTCCTAAAAATGTTTCCTCTTAAATGTATTTTATCTTCGGTTTGTGCATATTGTCAGTCTGTAAAAGTGACTACTCGGACAACATGGTTCCCAGCAGCGACCTAGGAGTCCAAGATGCATCCAGACATCCTCACCATGCTGTTCATGAACAATTTTGGTGCCTGGTTTAATGATATGGTTCTCCCATTGACTTCCATTGCATCTCAAAGTGTTCTACTCGAGCACCCGAGTACTTTGGTGCTCGATCAACACTAGTGATAATGCGTCTGTCACTACGCAAGCAACTCAGCATGCATCTGGCCATTTGTGCAAGAGAATCCCTTCCTTTATCTCCACTGCATACTGCCACGTTGTGTCAGAGTCATCTGCCTGGTCTTCCTCATCGCCCTCTAGCAACTCCTGCTCCTTTCCTGTCACTTGGGCAGAAAAAACACCCAATTATGTATACATTGCTTGTGAGTGAATGTTCTCCTCCTCCTCCAGTTCAGACCCCACAGGGCTCAGGTGGCGATGAGATGTAGGCACCACGTCTCCTGTCCCATGGCCAACCAGATTCATCAGCATCTGCTTCAGGACATAAAGGAGTTGAATTATGTCATTCATCCCATAGTCCTGGCGAATGACAAATAAAGTGCCCTCCTCAAAGGGCCTGAGCAAACGGCAGGTGTCATGCATGAGCTGCCACTGGCTAACGTCAAAGTTACCCAGTGGAGTGCTACTGTCCGCCTGCATCATCAAGAAATCATTTACGGTCTTCCTCTGCTCATATAGTCGGTCCAACATGTGGAGGGTGAAGTATCAGATGATGTTGGTGACCGCAATTCTGTCTTTGCAGCTCAAGAAGGGCATGTTTTACAGTGTAAGAGTGACTGAAGTGCATGCAGAGTTTCTTAGGCATTCTCAGGATGTCTTGCAGTTCGGTGGAAGACTTCAGGAACCACTTTATAACTAGATTAAAGACATGTGCCATCCAGGGCGCATGGCTCAGCCCTCCTTCAAGCAGCACCGACACAATGTTCTTCCCATTGTCGGTGACCATGGTTCCAATTATAAGTTGGGAAGGAGACAGCCAGGATTCGATTTATTCTTGAAGGACGCGGAGCAGTTCCTCCCCGGTGTGACTCAGTTCACCCAGGCAAAGCAGGTGCAGAACAGCATGACACTGCTATGCTCTGCATAGGTGGTATGCTGCAACTCCAAATTGTGCCTGCAGGGGAGGCTAAGGGCAAGCTGGATGATGAGGAGGCAGATAAAGACATTGGCACAGGACTTACAGTTTGAGAACGTGGTGGTGGCAGTGCCGTCACCTGGCCAAGTTGCTGATGTGGCCAGGCAGAAACCACATTTACCCAGTGGGTGTAAAGGACATTTATTGTTCTTGACCATAGTTACATCTCCACACATGGCGCTGCCATGAACTTTAGCAGACACCAACAGACTCAATGACCGGCCCACCTTCCGTTCAATATACGTGTGCAGGTTATTTGAGATAAAATCTTACCTTAATTGTAATACTACATTTGCTATTTATTTGATTACCTGCACAATCTGTGAATTACAGTATGTCGGTTGCACGACCAATGCGATAAAAGTGAGGGCACACAGACACATATCTGACGTGCACACCATGGAATCCGCAGTGTGTCAGCAGTCAGTCTGCATTTTGCGGTGGCTCATGGTGGGGACACGTCAGGTATGTGCATGCAATGAATAGAAAGTGCTAAGATGCCAGCTAGGGGAGGTGATCACAAAAGAAAACTCCTAAATAGGAATCCTTTTGGATTTTTCAACTGGGTAGCTGTCAGCCAAAAGGTTTAAACAAAAGATTGGATCTAATTTTGCAACAATGATATGATATTATTCCCACCACATATTTTGCGTTTTTATGTATTGATATGTTTTTTTCTGTATAAGATTTTTTAAATAGAGGAGTGTTTTTGTACCTTATTACCAGCATGTTCTCTAGTCACAAGACGCCCTAATCATAGGTGCAGCTGTGTGCAACAGCCCTAAACCGGTAGACCAGGATTTTGTTTAACTGGATGTTTGATTTTTAACTGCTGAAATAAAGTACCATTGCACCGTCTGCGCATTGAGCTGGATTACCTTTCTTTCTACTGGATTTCCACTTACCCGCATCCAAGTGCATAGCAGATGAAGAGCAGGTGTGAGCTGTTTAATCTGTTTTGCTGCATACGTGTTCAGGGCTGGTACAGCTTTTTTGGAGAAGTAATGGGACTCTCCACTTTGGCTCCGTACAAGCCATCACTTCTCTGTTAGGTACAGAGTCCACAACATGGAAAGGGAGAGACTGTAGTACCAGCAACTTAACCAAGAGCACATTGCATGCACTCATCCAACGGCGCAGAAGCTGAATCTGTTGTCTTTTTGCAATCACCTCGGTAAACGATTGTTCATGAAACGAGTGTCGAGGAGGAGGTGCGGGAGCATCAGGACCAGTAGATGATGAAAAGGAAACACAGCTCCCTTCTGCTGTGGAGCCGTGAATGCTACAGAAGTGGTCCGGGCCTCTGGGTGATGCAGCAGTTGCTGCGTCAGGCTGTTCCACTACATTAGCGCCACGGTTTTCCCAGGCCACTTTATGCTGATGCTGTATGTGTTGACACAGGGCCGTGCCAATATTGACACCCTGGCCACGCTTCACCTTCTGCCCACATATATTACAAAGGGCCACACTGACGTCCTCTGGCGACTTGCTGAAAAATTCCCACACCTCTGAGTATGTCATTTTCTACCCCGGGCCCATTTGTCTCCAAACCTAACACTACTGCCACCCTGCTGGCTTAGCCGCTGCCTCACTCGCAAGCTGCCACCCTCTTCCCCCGATGATAAAGCCCCCTCTTCACTCAACTCCCATGTGTGATCAGCTAGGGGTGTCAGATGTCAGTTGAGATGAAGTTGAAGACGGGTCAATCATTCAAGGACAGCTGGGATGCTGGTCAAAACATGACCAATAGATGACATTGGCAGCTCTGGCCTGTCACTGCGACTGCTGCTACCCCCCCCCCCCCTTTTCTTATTCTTCTACTTCTTTTGGCCCCTGCCCATTACCTTAGAAGGGCCTGTCACCTTTCTGTCGGACATACTGTACTGTAGCAGTAACTGTAAATTTAAAAATGCTTTAGTATCAGGGAACATTTTCACCCCCAAAACAAGGATGAATGGATGTACTTATATATACGAGAACATGAGCACCCTAAAATGTGTAGTATCAGACCACAATTTCACCCCAATTATACAATAAGGGATTAATGGATATACTTTTGTATAATGAAATCTGATTACTCTAAAATCTGTAGAATCAGACCGCAATTTCACTCCAATTACACAATCACGGATTAATGGATATACTTATGTATACTAAAACGTGAGTACCCTAAAGTCTGTAGTATCAGGCCACAATTTTACCCCAATTACATAATTGAAGATTAACCGATATACTGATGTATAATAAAACTTGATCACCCTACAATCTGTAGTATCAGGCTGCAATTTCACCCAAATTACACAATTAGGGATTAACCGATATACAGGGTGGGCCATTTATATGGATACACCTTGATAAAATGGGAATGGTTGGTGATATTAACTTCCTGTTTGTGGCACATTAGTATATGTGAGGGGGGAAACTTTTCAAGATGGGTGGTGACCATGGCGGCCATTTTGAATCGAACTTTAGTTTTTTCAATAGGAAGAGGGTCATGTGACATCAAACTTATTGGGAATTTCACAAGAAAAACAATGGTGTGCTTGGTTTTAACGTAACTTTATTCTTTCATGAGTTATTTACAAGTTTCTCTTTGTTTACAGCCATTGACATGTTGCCGAGGTTAACACGTGAGGAGCGGATAGAAATTGTGTTGATGTCTGGTGAACGCAGTAACCGGGTCATTGCAGCAGATTTCAATGCAAGACACCCTACGAGACCACCCATATCCCATGCTACAGTTAGCAAACTGCTTGCTAAGTTTCGTGAAACTGGTTCAGTGTTGGATTTGCCAAAATGTGGACGCATGAAATCTGTCTCTAATGAAGAAACATCAGTGGCTGTCCAAGCTTCATTCACCAAGAGCCCACAGCGTAGCACTCGCCGCATGTCACTGGAGAGTGGCATTAGTCGAACATCCCTTCGGCGGATATTAGCTACTCACAAATGGCACCCTTACAAACTCCAGCTACTGCAGCATCTCAACGAGGATGACCCAGATCGGCGCACTGAATTTGCAGAATGGGCAAAACAAAAATTGGAACAGGACCCTCAGTTTACGCTGAAGATTTTGTTCAGTGATGAGGCAAACTTTTATGTAAATGGTGAAGTTAACAAACAAAACCACCGCTATTGGTCTGACACTAACCCACATTGGATAGATCCCTCCAAGACTGTTGGAACAAAAAAATTGATGGTATGGTGTGGTATATGGGATACAAAGATAGTGGGGCCATTCTTCATCAATGGAAACCTCAAGGCCACTGGATATGCAAAATTGCTACATGATGATGTGTTTCCCTCTTTATGCACTGAAGCTGGCACGTTCCCTCAGTTTTTCCAGCAAGATGGTGCACCACCACATTATGGGTGTCAGGTCCGAGCATTGCTAGATGAACAGTTTCCTGGAAAGTGGATTGGTCGTCGTGGGCCAGTTGAATGGCCCCCAAGGTCTCCCGATCTGACCCCCTTAGACTTTTATCTTTGGGGTCATCTGATTGTCTATGCTGTGAAGATACGAGATGTGCAGCACCTGAAACTACGGATACTGGAAGCCTGTGCTAGCATTTCTCCTGCAGTGTTGCTATCAGTGTGTGAAGAGTGGGAGAAGAGGGTTGCATTGACAATCCAACACAATGGGCAGCACATTGAACACATTTTATAATTGGTCAGAAACTTGTAAATAACTCATGAAAGAATAAAGTTACGTTAAAACCAAGCACACCGTTGTTTTTCTTATGAAATTCCCAATAAGTTGTATGTGTCACATGACCCTCTTCCTATTGAAAAAACAAAAGTTGGATTCAAAATGGCCGCCATGGTCACCATCCATCTTGAAAAGTTTCCCCCCTCACATATACTAATGTGCCACAAACAGGAAGTTAATATCACCAACCATTCCCATTTTATTAAGGTGTATCCATATAAATGGCCCACCCTGTACTTATGTGTAATGAAACTTGAGCACACTAAAATCTGTAGTATCAGGCTACAATTTCACCCCAATTAGAAAATCAAGGATTAACGGATTGAATATATATATATATATATATATATATATATATATATATATATATATATAAAAAGAAGGACATATATATGTGTGTGTATGTACTGTATGTATGTATGTTCTGCGATCACTCAAAAACGCAACCATCGATTTCAAGAAACTTGGTATACACATCCCTTGCTACCTAGAAAGAAATTGTCATGGGGAAGGGGAAAACACCAGATACACACAAAAGAAATAGACAACAGTCTAGGCCTCAAAAGCTAAGGAAGAGGGATGGTGACCTCCTAGTAATCCCTAGGCCTTTCCCTAACTCCTGCCAGCATGAGCAGATCCTGATGGTGGAAATGATCATACGCCGTATACCTAGGCCCTGCTGAAACTGACGAGCCCTAGGATAGGTAGCAGGAGACGAGACAGCTGGTTCTTTCCCAGATAAAAGAAACCCGCGTCTCCCTGAGGCCTAGAACAAAACACACCAGCGAACAACAAACAGAAAAGGCAAAAAGCACTTAGCTTTTGGAGAAGCGGGAGATCCTAAAAAAAAAAAAAGTTCTAGCAACTCCAACAGGAAATATCAACCTGGTCAGCAGTGTGAGGCGGACCAAAATAGAGCCTCATCACTTGAGTGAGAGTTTTGGCATTAGGTAAACCTGATAATGCTATAAAGTGCGCCATCTTGCTGAAACGGTCAACAACCACCAGAATCACAGTTTTCCCTGAGGAATTAGGCAAATCTGTGATAAAGTCCATGGACAAATGAATCCAGGGTCGGGATGGGATAGACAAGGGAAGTAAAGATCCTGAAGGCCGAGTATGAGTCCCCTTGGCACGCGCACAAGTCTCACAAGCTGCCACATAGCCCACAACACATTTACGTAACCATGGCCACCAGAATCACTGGGAAATGAGATCCATAGTGGGTTTGACATTTTTAATCCCCGGCCGATAAGTGACAATTAAATTAAACCTTGTAAAAAAAACAAGACCATCTGGCCTGCCTTGGGTTCAGACATTTAGCCGACTCCAGGTAAGCCAGATTTTTGTGATCAGTAATTACTGTAATGGGAATAATCGCTCCATCCAACCAATGATGCCATTCCTCAAAAGCCAACTTAATGGCCACCAACTCTCTATTACTACATCATAAAACCCGAAGATGAGAGTAGGTACCCCAGAAATTGCACTTCCGGGACCGCAAACACACACTTCTCCATCTTAGCATACTATGTATTCTCTCTTAGGATCTGTAAGACCTGTCCCACGTGATCCTCATGCGTCTCCATATCAGGGGAATAAATTAGAATATCATCCAGATAAACCACCACAAACCTGCCCATCAGATAATGAAAGATGTCAAAGTGTTGAAAAACAGCAGGAGCATTGGTCAAACCAAAAGGTATGACCAAATTCTCAAAATGACCCTCAGGAGTATAAAAAGAACATTTTCAATTTGTCCCCTTCCTTGATTCTTACAAGATTACATGCCCGCCTCAAATCCAACTTAGAGAACACCTTGGCGCTGACAATCTGATTGAATAAATCTGGGATCAAAGGAAAGGGATAGAGATCACGGACAGTGATGCGATTAAGCTCACGGAAGTCCAAACATGGCCTAAGAGTTCCATCCTTTTTATAACAAAGAAGAACCCTGCAGCCACTGGTGATTTGGATTGTCTAATATGACCTTTAGCCAAACTCTCTGTGATATACTCTTGCATGGCTACTCTTTTGGGTTCAAAAAAATAAGGTTGACGGGGCAATCATACTCCCGATGAGGGGGCAACTCCTGGTTTCCACTCTCAGAGAATACATCAGAAAAATCCGAAAGAAAAGAAGGTAAAATTTTAGTAGTTACAACAGAAAGCGACGTGCTGAGACAGTTGTCAGTGCAGTAATCACTCCAATCAAGAATATGTTTCGCTTGCTAATCAATAGTAGGGTTATATTTGGTTAACCATGGTAAACCTAGCACCAGAGGAGCAGGCAAGCACTCCAGCACAAAACATGAAATGGATTCAATATGAGAATCACCACCTTTAGGCGAATGTCCTGCACCATTTGAGACAGACACTTTTGAGAGAGAGGGGGGGAATCAATCGCAAACACAGAAATATATTTGTCTAATGCGCTTGTTGTCAAACCATATATACAGACAAACTGACCATCCACTAGGTTAACCCCTGCCCCACTGTCAATGAAAACTTCCATTTCCACAGTTTTGGAGTCTAGCGCCACCTTGGCAGGCAGGAGAAATCGGGTACTACCGGTAAATGACAAAAGTACATTCTCAGATTCCCCACCCACACTACCAAGAGTGAGAAGAGGACCAAACACAGACTTTTATTTTCCCTTTTCACCTTGATGTTTAACATAAGGACATACGTTAACAAAATGTCCTCCTTTACCACAGAAAAAGCTACCGTAAGTCTTTTCTTAACCCTAAAGTTTTTATCACCTGGTCCAGGAGTGACCTGCCCCAATTGCATTGGCTCATCACCAGACATGAGCTCGAGTGTCTCTTAACCCAAAGTGTCAGAAGTGGCCGCTTCCCCATATGATAGTACGTCTCGGGCAAGAGGAACTTATGATCTCTCCCTCAGGCATCTATCATTATGTACAGCTAGAGATATGGCCGCCTCCAATGATTCAGGATTTTCGTGAAATGCCATGGTGTCCTTCAGGTTCTCAGACAGCCTTTGACAGGATTTACTATGGAGAGCTGGGTCATTCCACTCCGTATCAGTTGCCCACCTCCTAAATTCAGAGCAATAGGACTCTTCAGAAGCGGCCGCAATCCACGTAACTTAGATTCGGCCAGGGAAACCCGATCTGGGTCATCGCAGATAAGCCCCAGAGTTCTGAAAAATTAATTCACCGACCGGAGGGATTGTGATCCGGTTGGCAAAAAGAACGCCCAAGACTGAGCGTCACTTTTCAGTAATGAAATAATAATCCTCACTCTTTGACTCTCGTCCCCAGCAGAGTTAGAACGTAGTCTAAAATATAATTTACACGACTCCCTAAACCGAACAAAGTTATCACTTCCCCCGGAAAACCTATCCGTGAGAGTGACCTTAGGTTCAGGGCAGGCCTGGTTCCTGCTGCCGGAACCCACCGCCTGTGGTCTCTCAAACTGTGCAACAGCCGTGCGAAGGTCAGCCACCTCCAAAGACAGCCCCTGTATATGATCGACCAGTGCAGAAACAGTATCCATAGCTGCACTGGCAAAACAAAAGATAAAAAATTTTTGGGAGGTTGCTAATGTCATGGGTAATGGGGAAGGGGAAAACACCAGATACACACAAAAGAAATAGACAACAGTCTAGGCCTCAAAAGCTAAGGAAAGAGGGATGGTGACCTCCTAGTAATCCCTAGGCCTTTCCCTAACTCCTGCCAGTATGAGCAGATCCTGATGGTGGAAATGCTCATATGCCGTATACCTAGGCCCTGCTGAAACTGACGAGCCGTAGGATAGGTAGCAGGAGACAAGACAGCAGTTTTTTTCTCAGATAAAAGAAACCCGCGTCTCCCTGAGGCCTAGAACAAAACACACCAGCGAACAACAAACAGAAGAAGCAACAAACACTTAGCTTTGGGATGTCTGGAGAAGCAGGAGATCCAAAACAAACACGCTCTAGCAACTCCAACAGGAAATATCAACCGCATGGTCAGCAGTGTGAGGCGGACCTAAATAGATCCTCATCACTGATAACGAGCAGAACCTGAGGAGAGGTGAGATCCTGCCAAACAACAACATGCTAACAGGAAAACAGAGAGACCTGTCAGATAGCCTCACATGCAGCAAGTCTATCCGATCTTCTTACCTCTGTCACGGGAGAAACCATGACAGAAATCTTGTGGGGGTCATACGCCTCTACACAGCAGCTACATGGAGTTTGTATGCTCCAACTGTTTTTGCTACATACATATTGCTCTGTAACTCAAAAACTCATTGATCAAGTTCTACTAAACTTGGTACACATATAACTTACTATCTGGGAAAGAATACTGTGGAGGTAACATGCCAGTACACAATGAGTTTCTGTCTGTCTGTTCTTTTTGCGCAACCAAATGACTGTACCGATCTTCACAAAATTTGTAACACAGCTACATTAGGTGTCCGGGAAGGTTTTAGACTGGGTCTCATCTCTCTAGGACATACCGTTCCTGAGATATTCCCAAAAAATTACCTGCATTAGCCAATACAAGCCTGCAAGCAGGGGTGAGCGCACCTGAACTGTAAAGTTCAGGTTCGTACCGAACTTTAGGATTTTTGGACCCCGGACCCGAACCCGAACATTTCAGTAAACGTTCTGGTTCGGTGTTTGGCGATTTCTTGGCGCTTTATGAAAGTATGCAGAGCAGCCAATCAACAAGCGTTTAATTGTGTGACCTTAGAAGCCATCACAGCCATGCCTACTAATGGCATGGCTGTGATTGGCCAGTGCAGCATGTGACCCAGCCTCTATATAACCTGGAGTCACGTAGCGCTGCACATCACTCTGCTGTGCTTAGTGTAGGGAGAGGATGCTGCTGGTGCTTTGAGGGAGAGATTAGGACAGAATCTGTAATCAGAACTCCAATTGAACTCAGCGATCTACATAGATTTAGTTGTGTGGGTGCAGTGCACAATCTTTTTACCCTGCCCTAAGCCCAGTGAGAAAAAAAACTAAAACTTTTATCCGTCTGATAGTTAGGTGGGCGGCGGCGGCCATACAGTGGTTCTATTCAGTTATTTGCAAAACAGCAATTTTGTGCAAAAAACTAAAATTGCGGCCTAGTCTGGATCTGCATGTGTAAAATACACACTTTAGATACTGTGGTTATATTCTGTTATTTGAAAAACAGCCATTTTGGGCAAAAAACTTAAATTGCGGCCTAGTCTGGATCTGTATGTGTGAGATACACACTTTAGATACTGTGGTTATATTCTTCAATTAATAAATCACCCTTTTTGGGCAAAATACACAATTTTACAGACCTTCCTGCATCAGCACGTGTGAAATTTAAGGTTTATATACTGCTGTCATATTTAGTTATTAACCAAACACTCATTTTCAGAAAAAAAAACTAAATTTTGTAGCCTTTGCTGCATATGTCATTGTGAGATACACACTTTAGATACTGTGGTTCTATTCAGATATTTAAAAAACAACCATTTTGGGCAAAATTTTTGAATTCCGGCCTAGTCTGGATCAGTCCGTGTGAGATACACACTTTAAATACTGTGGTTTTATTAGTTATTTGAAAAACAGCCATTTTGTGCAAAAAATGTAGTTTAGGCCAAGTCTGGATCAGTATGTGTGAGATACACCCTTTAGATACTGTGGTTCTATTCAGTTATTTGAAAAACAGCCATTTTGGGCAAAAAACTTTAATTGCGGCCTAGTCTGGATCTGTACGTGTGAGATACACACTTTAGATACTGTGGTTATATTTTTCTATTAATAACACCCTTTTTAAGCAAAATACACAATTTTACAGCCCTTGCTGCATCAGCACGTGTGAAATTCAAGGGTTATATACTGCTGTCATATTTAGTTATTAACCAAACACTTATTTTCAGCAAAAAACTTAATTTTGTAGCCTTTGTTGCATATGTCATTGTGAGATACACACTTTAGATACTGTGGTTCTATTCAGATATTTAAAAAACAACTATTTTGGGCAAAAAACTTAAATTGCGGCCTAGTCTGGATCAGTCCGTGTGAGATACACAATTTAGATACTGTGGTTATATTCTTCTATTAATAAAACCCCCTTTTTAGGCAAAATACACAATTGTACAGCCCTTGATGCATCAGAACGTGTGAAATTCAAGGTTTATATACTGCTGTCATATTCTCTTATTAAACAAACACTCATTTTGGGCCAAAAACTTATTTTTGCAGCCTTTGCTTCATATGTTATTCTGAGATACACTCTTTAGATATTGTGGTTATATTCAGTTATTTGAAAAACAGCCATTTTGGGCAAAAAACGTAAATTGCGGCCTAGTCTTGAACTGTATGTATGAGATACACACTTTAGATACTGTGGTTATATTCTTCTATTAATAAAACACCTTTTTTGGGCAAAATACACAATTTTACAACCCTTGCTGCATCAGCACATGAGAAATTTAAGGGTTATATACTGCTGTCATATTCTGTTATTAAACACCCATTTTGGGCAAAAAGCTTTAATTGCGGCCTAGTCTACATCTGTACGTTTGAGATACACCCTTTACATACTGTGATTCTATTCAGTTATTTGAAAAACATCCATTTTGGACAAAAAAACTTTAATTGCGGACTAGTCTGGATCTGTACCTCTGAGATACACACTTTAGATACTGTAGTTATATTCTTCTATTAATAAAACACCCTTTTTGGGCAAAAAACTTTAATTGTGGCCTAGTCTGCATCTGTACGTGTTAGATACAACCTTTACATACTGTCGTTATATTATGCTATTAATTAAACACCCATTTAGGGCAAGATCCAAAATTTGAGAAATAAGAGGAGAACGTCAAATAAGGGACGTAGCCCAGGTCGTGGTGCTGCTGGTGAAGCTCCTGTTGCAGGGAGAGGACGTGGTCGATCTGTGCCAGCTATACGCACAAGTGAAACCCCTTCCTCAGGTGCGAGTAGGCGACAGAACCTGCAGCGGTATTTGGTCAGGCCTAATGTGGCTCTACGAATGGTGAGGCCAGAACAAGTACAGACGATAGTAGATTGGGTTGCTGACAGTGCCTCCAGTTCCTTCACATTGTCTCCCACCCAATCTACTGCTGAAAGATCAGAGTTGGCACCTGCAGCCGATGTCCATCATTCTTTCATCTCACCCCCTTGTAAATCAGCCATGCAGACTCATCCACCTATATCTGCCCCAGAAGTGGAAGAGATTGAGTGCATTGATGCCCAACCACTTATGTTTCAAGATGAGTACATCGGAGGACCATCGCAGCACGTCTCGGATGATGAAGAAACACAGTTGCCAACTGCTGGGGCTTTCGAAAGTGTGCAGACTAACAAGGAGGGCAGGGGTGAAGACTGGGTGGAAGATAATGTGGAGAATGATGAGGTTCTCGACCCCACATGGAATCAAGGTCATGCGAGTGACTTATGTAGTTCGGAGGAAGAGGCGGTGGTCGCACAGAGCCACCAGCATAGCAGAAGAGGGAGCAGGGTGCAAAAGCGGAGCGGCCGTCCCCTAGACAGTAGGCCTGCTACTGCCCACTGCAGCAAGGGACCGAGCACACCAAAGCCAGCTCCAAGGAGTTCCCTGGCGTGGCAGTTCTTCAGACAATGTGCTGATGACAAGACGCGAGTGGTTTGCACGCTATGCAATCAGAGCCTGAAGCGAGGCATAAACGTTCTCAACCTGAGCACAACCTGCATGACCAGGCATTTAAGTGCAAAGCACGAGCTGCAGTGGAGTAGACACCTCAAAAACCAAGAAAGGTCTCTGGCTCCTCCTGCTTCTTCTTCTGCTGCAGTCTCGGCCTCTTCATCCCCCTCTGGAGTGACAGTGCCACCTGCCATCCCGCAAACAGTGTATCTGCAAGCAACACCACCACCTGGGTCACTAAGCATCTCCACAATGTCCCACGCAAGCGTTCAGCTCTACATCTCCCAAACACTGGAGAGGAAGAGGAAGTACCCCCCTACCCACCTGCGATCCCTAGCCCTGAATGCCATCATTTCTAAATTACTGCCCTTTGAAATGCTGTCATTCCGTCTGGTGGAGACAGAGACTTTTTAAGGCCTTATGGCGGTGGCTGTCCCACAGTACATCATGCTTAGCCGCCACTACTTTTCCAGGCGAGCCATCCCGACCCTGCACAACCAAGTGGGGGACAAAATCAGGTGTACACTGTGCATCGCCATCTGTGGCAAGGTGCACCTCACTATGGATACGTGGACTAGTAAGCACGGTCAGGGACGTTATATCTCCATAACAGCAGACTGGGTAAATGCAGTGGCGGCTGGGCCTGAGGCGGATAGAAGTTTGGCGCATGTCCTTCCACCACCGAAGATTGCAGGGCGCTTCAGTTTGCTTTCTGTTGCTTCCTCCTCGTACTCTGCTTCCTCATCCTCTACCGGCTCCTCATCCGGTCAGCGTAACACCTTTACCACCAACTTCAGCACAGCCAGGGGTATATGACAGCAGGCCATTTTAAAACGTATCTGTTTGGGGGACAAACCCCACACAGCGCAGGAGCTGTGGATAGGCCTTGAACAACAGACCGATGAGTGGTTAGTGCCAGTCATCCTCAAGCCCGGCTTGGTGGTGTGTGATAATGGGTGAAATCTCGTAGCAGCTATGGGAATAGCCGGTTTGACGCACATCCCTTGCCTGGCGCATGTGCTGAATTTGATGGTGCAGTGATTCCTTAAAAATTACCCCGATATGTCAGAGCTGCTGCGTAAAGTGCAGTACGTCTCTGCGCGCTTTTGGCGTTCTCGCGCTGCAGCATAACTTCGGCATTCCCGCTCACCGCCTCATATGTGACGTGCCCACAAGGTGGAACTCCACCTTGCACATGCTGGCCAGACTGTGTGAGCAGCAGCAGGGGATAGTGGAGTTTCAACTGCAGCACGCAAGGGTGAGTCGCTCTGCGGAACAGTACCACTTCACCACCAATGACTGGGCCTCCATGCAAGACCTGCATTTCTTGTTGCGCTGTTTCGAGTACTCCACCAACATGGCCATTGCCGATAACGCCGTTCTCAGCGTTACTATGCCACTTCTATGCCTCCTTGAAAAAATCGCTGCTGGCGATGATGGAAGAGGATGTGGCACAGGAGGAGGAGGAGGAAGAGGGATCATTTCGTAGGGTTTCCGGCCAGTCATTCCCAAGTGGCACCGAGGGTGGGTTCCTGCACCCACAAACCCAAGGTACACAATTGTCCAGCCAGGGCACAGTTCTGGAGGATGAAGAGGTGAAGGATGAGGAGGAGATGGAGGAGGAAGAACCTTGTTCACAGAAGGGTGGCACCCAGACCAGTTCATGGCCATCACGCGTGGATGGGGGGATACAGACAATACACCTCCCACAGAGGACAGCTTTTCGTTGCCTCTGGGCAGCCTGGCACACATGAGCGATTACATGCTGCAGTGTCTCCGCAACGACCGCCGAGTTGCCAACATTCTAACTTTTGCTGATTACTGGGTGGCCACACTGCTGGATCCCCGTTACAAGGACAACGTACCGTCCTTAATTCCCTCACCGGAGTGTGATCGTATGATGAACGAGTACAAGCGCACGCTGGTAGACGCGCTGCTGGTGGCATTCCCACCTGACAGGGGGGCACAGGCGAAGGTAGAGGAAGAGGTCGCCAATGCAGCTGGGGCACCGCCAGCACCTCAGAAGGCAGGGTTAGCATGGTCGAAATGTGGAAAAGCTTTGTCAGCACGCCACAACAACCAGCACCACCAGGTGATATGGAACGTCTTAGAAGGAGGCAGCATTTCACCAACATGGTGGAGCAGTATGTGTGCACACGCCTACACGTACTGAATGACGGGTCTGCCCCCTTCAACTTCTGGGTCTCCAAATTGGACACATGGCCTGAGCTTGCCCTTTACGCCTTGGAGTTGCTGGCCTGCCCTGCAGCCAGTGTATTATCTGACCGTGTGTTTAGCACGGCAGGGTGGGTTATCACAGACAAGCGCAGCCGCCTGTCCACAGCCAATGTGGACAAGCTCAAGTTCATTAAAATGAATAAGGCATGGATCCCACAGGACTTGTCCGTACCTTGTGCAGAATAGACATGTATACTCGCCTTAACCAGCCATTGTTATACTACAGCACGCATATGCTTATTCTTGTATTTTGGATATTTCACACTCTTTTTTGAGTGTACCCTAATAAAAAAAAAAAAAATTAAAACCAAAAACCAGTGTTGGCTACCTCGTCCTTCTCCAACGCTGCTTCCACATACAACGCTACGTCCACCGCCTCCTCAAACTCCTACTCCATATGGACCTCCACCTCATAAATCTAAATTTTTTGGGGGAATTTGTACTTATTTTATTTGATGTCTTTTCACTACTTTGTCTGTGATATACCGCTGCTATACCTAGTAGACGGGTTAAAAAAACTCACAAATTTGTTTGTTACATTTTCGGGTGAAATTCACAAATTTTTGGGTGTGAAGTACCACTGCTATATCTAGTAGATGGGTTAAAAAAATTCACAAATTTGTCTGTTACATTTTCTGGTGAAATTCACAAATTTTTGGGTGTGATGTACCCCTGCTATACCTAGTTGACATAATAAATTTCACTAATTTTTCTTTTACATTTTCGGGGGACATTAACTCCTTAAGGACCAGGCCATTTTTTGCAAATCTGACCAGTGTCACTTTATTTGGTGATAACTTTAAAACACTTTGACTTATCCAGGCCATTCTGAGATAGTTTTTTTTTTTGTCACATATTGTACTTCATGACACTGGTAAAATGGAGTAAAAAATATTCATTTTTATTCATAAAAAAATACCAAATTTGCCAAAATTTTTTAACAATTTCCAAGTTTCAATTTCTCTACTTCTATAATACATAATAACTATTTTTGTAGATATTACTACTTTACATTCCCCATATGTCTACTTCATGTTAGGATATATTTGGGAATGACATTTTATGTTTGGGGAACGTTCCAAGGCTTAGAAGTTTAGAAGCAAATCTTGAAATTTCTCACAAATTTTCAAAAACCAACTTTTTAAGGACCAGTTCAGGTCTGAAGTCACTTTGTGAGGCTTACATAATAGAAACCACCCAAAAATGACCCCATTCTAGAAACTACACCCCTTAAGGTATTCAAAACAGATTTTACAAACTTTGTTAACCCTTTAGGTGTTCCGCAAGAATTAATGGAATATAGAGATACAATTTAAAAATTTCACTTTTTTGGCAGATTTTCCATTTTAATAATTTTTTCCAGTTACAAAGCAAGGGTTAACAGCCAAACAAAACTCAATATTTATGGCTCTGAATCTTTAGTTCACAGAAACACCCCATATGTGGTCGTAAACTGCTGTACGGGCACACGGCAGGGTGCAGAAGGAAAGGAATGCCATACGGTTTTTGGAAGGCAGATTTTGCTGGACTGGTTTTTTGACACCATGTCCCATTTGAAGCCCCCTGATGCACCCCTAGAATAGAAATTCCAAAAAAGTGACCCCATTTTAGAAACTACACCCCTCAACGTATTAAAAACTGTTTTTAGAAACTTTGTTAACCCTTTAGGTGTTACACAAGAATTAATGGAAAATAGAGATACAATTTCAAAATTTCACTTTGGCAGATTTTCCATTTTAATATTTTTTTTTCAGTTACAAAGCAAGGGTTAACAGCCAAACTAAACTCAATATTTATGGCTCTGATTCTGTAGTTCACAGAAGCACCCCATATGTGGTCGTAAACCACTGTACGGGCACACGGCAGGGGGCAGAAGGAAAGGAATGCCATACGGTTTTTGGAAGGCAGATTTTGCTGGACTGGTTTTTTGACACTGTCATTTGAAGCCCCCCATGATGCACCCCTAGAGTAGAAACTCCAAAAAAGTGACCCCATTTTAGAAACTACGGGATAGGGTGGCAGTTTTGTTGGTACTAGTTTAGGGTACATATGATTTTTGGTTTATATTACACTTTTTGTGAGGCAAGTTAAGAAGAAATAGCTGTTTTGGCACCATTTAAATTTTTTGTTATTTACAACATTCATCTGACAGGTTAGATCATGTGGTATTTTTATAGACCAGGTTGTCATGGACGTGGCGATACCTAATATGTATACTATTTTTTTTTCTATTTATGCAAGTTTTATACAATGATTTCATTTTTGAAACAAAAAAAATCATGTTTTAGTGTCTCCATATTCTGAGAGCCAAAGTTTTTTCAGTTTTTGGGCGATTATCTTAGGTAGAGTCTCATTTTTTGCGGGATGAGATGACGGTTTCCTTAGTACTATTTTGGGGTGCATATGACTTTTTGATCGCTTGCTATTACACTTTTTGTGATGTAAGGTGACAAAAAGTATTTTTTTAAACCGTTTATATTATTATTTTTTACGGTGTTCATCTGAGGGGTTAGGTCATGTGATATTTTTATAGAGCAGGTGATTACGGACGTGGCAATACCGAATATGTATATTTTACAGAATAACAGCTTTTCTAAAAAAAAAAAAAAAGTGTCTCCATATTCTGAGCCATAGAATTTATATTTTTTTTGGGCGATTGTCTTAGGGAGGGGTTCATTTTTTGTGGGATGAGGTGACAGTTAGATTGGTAGTATTTTGGTGAGCATACGCTTTTTGAGCGCATGCTGGTTTATTTAGCACAGTTATTTTTTATTTCTTTATTTTTTTACGGTGTTAGGTCATGTGATATGTTTATAGAGACGGTCGATATGGACGTGGCAATACCTAATATGTGTACTTTTTTGCATTCCCTTCACAATGCATTCCAATACTTCTGTATCCGAATGCATTAGCTGCATGAGTAATACAGTGTGTATTATTCATACAGCTTCCGACCTGTTAGATCCAGCGGGCAGGATCTCACAGGCTCGTCACCGGAAGGCAGTGCCCATGTCTAAGGAAGGTATTGCACTGCCTTCCATGCCAGCCGCCGCCGCAACCTGTAAAAGCCGCAAACCGCAGGTCTGAATTGATCGCCGACACGGTGGGGGGGGGAAGGGGGTCACAGGAATGATTTGAGCAGGCACCTTGTTCCGATCGCCGCAGGCCGTCATGTCCGGTACATCATGACCGGTACATCATGTGTTCTTAAGTACCGGGACATCATGCCGTACTGGTACATCATGTGTCCGCCAGAGGTTAAACAATTTTTATCTGTCATAGAACCCTGCTCTACCAAGTAGACAGGTTAATAAATTTCACAAATTTTTCTGTTACATTCTTGGGTTAACATTTTAAAATTTTGGACGTCAATAAACCCCTGCTCTGCATAGGTGACAGGGAACAAAATTTAAGAAATCCTTTCATTCAATGCTTAAACTTTAACAAGTTGTCTCACATTTGCGCTTCAATAATTTGTCCCACAT
Organism: Bufo bufo; assembly: GCF_905171765.1. Taxonomy (NCBI): domain Eukaryota; kingdom Metazoa; phylum Chordata; class Amphibia; order Anura; family Bufonidae; genus Bufo; species Bufo bufo. Next base: position 298,405,263 of record NC_053393.1, read on the forward strand.
TTGCGCTTTAATCATTTGTCCCACATTTGCGCTTCAATAATTTGTCCCACATTTGCGCCTCAGTAACTTTTCCCATATTTTATCCGTTTGTCTCCCTTGGATGTGGTCTCTCTTTCTCATGCTCCCTCTCCGGCGTCGAACCCTGATTCGCCGATAACCGTGATCAACATAGTAGGCTCAGAAAAGAACATCGAAAATTGATAGAGAAGATATCCAAATGGATGGTGGACGTCACGGGGGCACCTCTGCATAGGTGACAGGAACATAAATTAAAAAAAATCGTCTGTTACATTGTCAGGTGACATTTTACCAATTTTGCCGGATAGAAACCCCTGCTCTGCATAGGTGACAGGGAATAAAATTTCTGAAATTCTTCTTTAATTGATGCATCCCACCTCCTTTCATTCAATGCTTAAACTTTAACAAGTTGTCCCACATTTGCACTTCAACACTTTGTCCCATATTTCCCCTCTATCATATTTAATTTAAAAACAATTAAACTTCCTTGGATGTGGTCTCTCTTTCTCACGCTCCCTCTCCGGCGTGGAACCCTGATTCGCCTATAACTGTGATCAACATGGTAGGCTTAGAAAAGAACATCGAAAGTTGATAGAGAAGCTATCCAAATGGATGGTGGACGTCACAGGGACGTGCGATCAGGCAGAAGTTATCTAAAGTTATCTAAAGTACCCCTTGAAAAAGCTGAACGCGAAACGTGCATTGGGGAGCGGACCGGTGGTGTTGCTGCGTGGTATATTCAGTTGCTTGGTCAGTATTTTCTATGTGCCTATTCTAATTGTAGTCACCATATTGCCTCAGTTAGCCTTTGTGGTGTGTATTATCACCCCCAAAATTGGTATCTGTTGTACAATATATGCATATGGGTTGTATGATGCAATCTTGGAGCCATAGCGGTCAGGTCTAATATACCCTTCTACTGATGACCAATCAAGATTTTTGCACGTGCACTTTATTATAATATATACCAGCAGTTCACCATCGGTCCTCTTGGTTTTTAATATGTATTGTGACCTGTGTTAAATGTCTTTGTGTGACTTGTGTCAATCATGTGCGTTTTTGTGATTTTCTAATAAAATTATGCTATTTTGGATTACTTTGGTACCATTAGTGTTCTTTGTACTATATTGACCCACTCCTTTTGGTCGGTTTTCAGAAGTTATCTAGATTCAACAAAGCAGCAGCAGGGCCTCTCCTGGCTAACGTTTCCAAATCCAAAATGCCACAGTGACATTCCCTATCATTTTTTATTAATCATTCCAATAACAGGGCATCTTAAGAGTCCTGTATTGTTATTTATCGTCACAAACTCCCCGAGTCGGGAGTGGGTAATTGCCTCGCGCCCCTCCTTAACTTGGAAGCTTATGCTTCAATACTTTGTCCCACATTTCCGCTTTATTACATTTAATTTCATCCATTGACCTCCCTTGGATGTGGTATCCCTTTCTTAGGCTCCCTCTCCAGCCTGTAACCTTGAATCCCCGCCACCCATGATCACCATGGTAGGCACATAAAAGAACATCGAAAGTTGATAGAGAAGATATCCAATTGGACGTGCGACATGGTGGAGCAGTATGTATGCACACGTCTACACTTACTGAATCATGGGTCTGCCCCCTTCAACTTCTCAGTCTCCAAATTGGGCACATGGCCTGAGCTTGCTCTTTACGCCTTGGAGGTGCTGGCCTGTCCTGCAGCCAGTGTATTGTCTGAATGTGTGTTTAGCACAACTGGAGGGGGTTATCACAGGTTATATTTCCCAATGTTTTGGGGTGTACCCAAATTTAAAAAAATAAAAATACATTTAAAACCAAAAAACTGTGTAGGCTACCTCCACCTACACCGCCACATCCACCGCCTCCTCAACCTCCTACTCCATATGGACCTCGTCCTCCTAGATCAAGATAATTATTTTTTTTTTTTTTACATCTTTTTTGTTATTTAACCACTTCCCATCTGGGCCCTTTGCCCCCTTCCTGACCAGGCCAAATTTTGCAAAACTGACATATCTCACTTTATGTGGTAATAACTTTGGAACACCTTTATTTATCCAAGTCATTCAGAGATTGTTTTCTCGTGACACATTGTACTTCATGATAGTCATAAATTTGAGTCAAAATATTTCACCTTTATTTATGAAAAAATCCCAAATTTACCCAAAAATTTGAAAAATTCGCAATTTTCTAAATTTCAATTTCTCTGCTTTCAAAACAGAAAGTGATACCTCATAAAATAGTTATTATTTAACATTTCCCATATGTCTACTTTATGTTGGCATCATTTTGGAAATGTCATTTTATTTTTTTAGGACGTTAGAAGGCTTAGAAGTTTAGAAGCAATTCTTCAAATTTGTAAGAAAATTGCCAAAACCCACTTTATAAGGACCAGTTCAGGTCTGAAGTCACTTTGTGGGGCCTACATAGTGGATACCCCCATAAATGACCCCATTGTAGAAACTACACCCCTCAAGGTATTTAAAACCGATTTTACAAACTTTGTTAACCCTTTAGGCGTTCCACAAGAATTAAAGGAAAATGGAGATCAAATTTTTAAATTTCACTTTTTTGGCAGATTTTCCATTTTAATCAATTTTTTTCTTTAACACATCGATGGTTAACAGCCAAACAAAACTCAATATTTATTACCCAGATTCTGCGGTTTACAGAAACACCCCACATGTGGTCGTAAACTGCTGTATGGGCACACGGCAGGGCGCAGAAGAAAAGGAACTCCACATGGTTTTTAGATGCCATGTCCCATTTGAAGCCCCCTGATGCACCCTTACAGTAGAAACTCCCAAGAAGTGACCCAATTTTGGAAACTAGGGGATAAGGTGCCAGTTTTATTAGTACTATTTTTGGGTACATATGATTTTTTGATCATTCATTATAACACTTTATGGGGCAAGGTGACCAAAAAATTGGTTGTTTTAGCACAGTTTCTATTTATTTATTTTTACAGCGTTCACCTGAGGGGTTCAGTCAAGTGACATTTTTATAGAGCAGATTGTTACGGACGTGGCGATACCTAATATGTATACTTTTTTTTATTTGTTTCACTTTAACACAATAATAGCATTTTTGAAACCAAAAAAATGATGTTTTAGTGTCTCCATGTTCTAAGAGCTATAGTTTTTTTATTTTTTGAGAGATTTTCTTATGTAGGGGCTCATTTTTTGCGGGATGAGGTGACGGTTTTATTGGTACCATTTTGTGGGACATACGCGTTTTTGATCACTTGGTGTTGCACCTTTTGTGATGCAAGGTGACAAAAATTGCTTGTTTTGACACAGTTTTTTTTATTTATTTTTTACGGTGTTCACCCGAGGGGTCAGGTCATGTGATATTTTTATAGAGCTGGTTTTTACGGACGCGGCAATACTAAATATGTCTATTTTATTTTATTTTTTCTATTTTTTTTTTTTTTTTTTATTCCTTACTTGGGATTTTTTTTTTTTTTACATGTGAACCTTTTTTTTATTTTATTTTTTCAACACTTTATTTTATTTTTATTTTATTTTACACTTTTCGTCCCCCATAAGGTCATACAAGACCTCTGGGGGACATTTACTTCACTTTTTTTTATTTTTTTTCACTGTTGATTTCTCCTGTAACTGGGGCTGACATAGTAGCCCCAGTTACAGAAGAAATGCACCCCTATAGAGGCTGTACAGCAGCAATCCTGCGCTGTACAGCCTCAGAGCAGGGCTGATCGAGGTCTCTGAGAGACCTCACACAGCTCCTGCACACTCCGGTCACGGCGGTCACATGACCGCCGGGCCGGAACAGGAAGCGCACAGCGCTTCCTGCTCTGCAGACACAGCGCTCGGTGAGCGCTGTGTCTGCAGCGATCGTGAAGGCAGGGACACCTGGGCACTGTCCCTGCCTTATCTCTGGGTTGCCCTGCTGTCACTGACAGCGGGCAACCCGATCAGCAGCTGCACGATTAGCGTGCAGCTGCTATTTCTGACAGGACGTTTTAAAACGTGCTGTCAGAAATAGACGTCCACCCATAGGACGTTTATATCCTATGGGCGGACGTGAGGCGGTTAAAGTCATTTCTAGTGATGATCGGGCACCCCAATGCTCGGGTGCTCTGCCCAAGCACACCGGGATGTTCGGGTGCTCTACCGAGCACCCGAGCCCTATAGAAGTCAGTGGGAGGACCCCAGCATTAAACCAGGCACCCCCAGCTCTGAAGAGGGGAGGGTGCCTGGTTCATAGGAAAAGGTCAGAAATTGATGGAAACACCACCAAAATGGGTCAGGGACAGCATGGGGAGGATGTCTGGATGCATCTTGGATTATAATGTTGCTGCTGGTAACGATGTTGCCCGAGTTGTACACCCCTTTTACAGACTGACCATAAAACTCACAAACCCGAAGATAAAAGCGATTTTAGATGTAAAATTGTTAGGAAATATTCTTTCCTGTATATTTACTTTTATATAAAGAGCAAGTTCAGACAAAAAATTTCTTGATTCTCGGAACTGGGGCCATGACTAAGAGGGACGGCCGGTGGTTTCGATTGTGTTGACCGGACTCTTGGACGATCAAACTGAACTCATTGGAAGAGGAACGGCCGGTGGTATCCGTATTGTACCTGTAGAGGTGAAATTCTTGTACCGGCGCAAGCCGAACCACAGCCGAAACCTTTGTTGCCACGAACGTTTTCATTAATCAACAACTTAAGTTGGAGGTTCAAAGACGATCCCAGGCAGCGTTATTCCCATTTCCCGCTGAGCATTTTCTGGGAAACTAAAGTCTTTGGGTTCCGGGGGGAGTATGGTTGCAAAGCTGAAAATTAAACTAATTGATGGAAGGGCACCACCAGGAGTGGAGCCTGCGGCCTAATTTGACTACGCACGGGAAGCCTTATGTTACTAAACTCTTTTTACCCGCTACTATTTGTTGGTAACGTACCTTGTCATCTAATGTGATTTTATGTAATATTCCTTACAAATGTGCATATTCTAAGCCTGTTACATGTATTTTCTGTAGTTTTCTATGTACACCAGCAGGTGGCAGCAATGTGTCAGCAGGACCATAGTTCAGTTTAGCATATCTAGACTGGAATAGTTCGTTCCAGTTTAGCTCCCCCTCCCCTCTTTGAGCAGAGTGGGCTCGCCCATGTCCTGCCTCATGGGGAGGAAAGGAAGTTCAGTTAGTGTGTGTCAGCCCCCCCCGGCTAAAGGAAGGCTGTGCTGGTAGGAGCTCCCAGTTCTAGGGATCCCAACCCAGAATCTTGTCTCGGCTGAGACCAAAGATCTTCATGCCTAGTCTGAGTCTTCAGCCTCAGCTGGTTGACAAGCAAGCAGCCACCTCCAGATCTCCAGGAAGAACCATTCCCTGTGAGCTAACTGTGAGTACCATCCAGAGACCAGGAGAAGCCAAATTCCTCCTCAGCTAGTCAGTCCCATACACAGCAGAAGATAGACAGAGCAGAAGAGACAGATTCCTGCCATATTCTCCAGGCATATGATAGAATCAGAAGAGATAGTAATCCCTGCCATATATTGCCAATACCTGCTGGGACCCAAGACTATTTATTGCTGTATCTCATGTGGATTGATGCTGCCTCCAGTAAAGACAAGTTGAATTATATTTCAAGTCTGGATCTCAATTATTGCTACCAAAACCCTCAATTACTCCTACTAGCAAAACACTCATTTTATTGCAATAGAGTTATTATAAATATCAGATGGTAGTGAACATGTGGTTTTATATTTATTCTTTAAAATAGATGATTTTATTAAAAGTTAGCATGTGCGCACTCCTTAAAGAGATAGGTGAATAAATATTATTAGTTTATGTCCATATAAAAGTTCATATAATCAAAAATTTAAAAAAAATATATGAAAAATATATAAAAGTCATGAAAATAGGTAGTTCATGTGTCCAATGACTGTCACAAAATGTAGGTCAATGTGAGTCGTTGGGCGATCCAGATAGTGGCCGCTCTGAATGCAGGGTAGTTGGTGATCCCTTGTAGTAATAGATGGTTATAAATAGTTGTAAATATAAGTATAAGTTAGCTTCTGAATGTCTGTGCTCTCTATAGGAGCTTCGACTTGTATTTAGGCCGGATCACAACCTGAAAGGCAAAGATCCCACAATGGGTACATTACTACTCCTGTGCAGGATCCTCCTGTGTCTTTCTGCGGCCGTCGGGGAGGTAGGTGGCGTCGTCCTCGCTGCGCGCGTAATTTCCACGAGTTCAGCCGCCGCGATCCTCCTTCCAGTGACGTTTTTTTCTGGGTGGTGGTGTGATTTATCGCGGTCGGCGTGCCATGTGTTCGAATGAGCGGGCTTTTTGAAAAATGGCGGGTTCTTTGTGTATTCTGCAATCCTTTAGTTCCGCAATGTTTTAGTTGTTGTAAAGTATATTGGCCAATATAGTTGTGTATATGGGACTTATGGCTGCTCTCTCCCCATACGCGTTTCAGAGCTACCAGCTCCTTCTTCAGTGGCAATCCAGGCCATGTTCATTTTTATAAGAGTCAACCTGTCAGCATTTTCAGTTGACAGTCGGATACGCTTATCTGTTTTAATGCCACCAGCAGCACTAAATACCCGCTCAGACAAAACGCTGGTGGCAGGGCAGGCCAGCAACTCCAAGGCGTAGAGCGCCAGTTTGTGCCACGTGTCCAGCTTGGACACCCAGTAGTTGTAAGGCACTGAGGGATCACTGAGGAAGCTGACACGGTCTGCTACGTATTCCTTTACCATCTTCCAAAACGTTTCCCTCCTTGTGACACCAGGACGTGCATCATGTTGAGGGTGCTGGCCGGGTGTCATAAAACTGTCCCAGGCCTTGGAGAGTGTTGCCCTGCCTTTGCTGGAAGTGCTGTGTGTTCCCCTTGTCTCCCCACCTCGGTTGCCCAAGGAAGTACGGACTCTGCTGACAGCGCTGTCAGATGGAAATTTTTGCAGCAATCTGTCAACAAGGAACTTCTGGAATAGCACCATTTTACTTGTCCTCTCCACCAGAGGAATGAGAGATGAGAAGTTCTCTTTGTAGCGGGGGTCCAGAAGGGTGAACACCCAGTAATCCCTGTTATCTAAAATGCGTATAACACGGGGGTCACAGGAAAGGGAGACTAACATGAAGTCAGCCATGTGTGCCAGAGTACCAGTGGGCAAGACTTCTCTGTCGTCATCAGGAGGATGACTGTCCATCTCCTCATCCTCTTCCTCCTCTTCTGTCCACCCACGCTGAACAGATGGAATTAAAGTTCCATGGCTACTACCCTGTGTAGCGGAGGCAACCGTCCTCTGCTCCTCCTCCTCCTCCAATATGCGCTATCACCCAGGGTCATGTCTTCTTGCCCCATTTCCAACTCTTCCCCACGAACAGCGTCGGCCTTAATTGTGAGCAGCGAGCATTTGAGTAGACACAGAAGTGGGATGGTTACACTGACAATAGCGTTATCGCCGCTCACCATCTGTGTCAATTCCTCAAAGTTTCTTAACACCTCACAGAGGTCAGACATCCATGCCCACTCCTCGCTTGTGAAGAGCGGAAGCTGACTGGAAAGGCGACGACCGTGCTGCAGCTGGTATTCCATTACTGACCTTTGCTGCTCACAAAGCCTGGCCAACATGTGCAACGTGGAGTTCCAGCATGTGCTCACGTCGCACAACAGCCGGTGAGCTGGCAATTTCAAGCACTGCTGCAGTGTCAACAGACGGGCTGAAGCTGTTGATGACTTGCGCAAATGTGCACACACGCAGCGCACCTTCACCTGTAGCTCTGGAAAATTGGGGTAGGTTTTCAGAAACCGCTGAACCACTAAGTTAAAGACGTGTGCTAGGCATGGGATGTGTGTGAGCTTGCCGAGCTCCAAAGCCGCCACAAAGTTACGCCCATTATCACACACAACCATGGCTGGTTGCAGGTTGAGTGGCAAGAGCTACAGCTCAGTCTGGTCTCTTATCCCCTGCCACAGCTCTGCGGCGGTGTGCTGTTTATCCCCTAAGCATATCATCTTCAGCACGGCCTGTTGACGCATCCCCACAGCAGTGCTACACTGCTTCCAGCTACCAGCTGATGGCTGACTGGTGCTGCACGCAGAGAATTCTGAGGTGGAAATGGAGGAGGAGGCGGAGGAGGAGCCACTTACATAGGTGCTGGCGGTAACCCTGATGGAAGTAGGGCCCGCAATCCTGGGGGTCGGTAGAACCTGTGCCATCCCAGGGTACAAGTCGCTCCCAGCCTCACCCAGTGTGCCGTCAGGGAAATGTAGCATCCCTGGCCACAAGCACTTGTCCATGTGTCAGTCGTTAGGTGGACCTTAGCAGTAACTGCATTGGTCAGGGCACGGGTGATGTTAGCAGACACATGCTGGTGTAAGGCGGGGACGGCACACCGGGAAAAATAGTGGCGGCTGGGGACTGAGTACCGAGGGACGGCCGCCAAAATCAGGCCGCGAAAGGCCTCGGTGTCCAAAAGCCTAAATGGCAACATTTCAACCGCCAGTAACTTCGAATTTTGGGCGGTTAGTGCCATGGCCTGTGGGTGGGTGGCTGGGTATTTGCGCTTGCGTTCAAATGCCTGGGGTAAAGACATTTGGACACTGCGCTGGGACAGGGAAGTGGATGTGGTCGCTGATGGTGCTTGCGACGGTACAAGTGCAGCGCGGGAGGCATCCGGGCCTGCGCCTTCTACAGGCGATTGGTCGTCACCCAACATAGGGGAAGAGGAGGCAGTGGTGTGACCCGCGGACACTGATTATGGACCCAGGCGTTCCTTCCACTTATTGCGGTGCTTGGCTGCCATGTGGCGGATTATGCTGGTGGTGGTGAGGTTGCTACTGTTCATAACTCGTTTTATTTTGGTGTGGCACAGGTTGCAAACTACTATTCTTTTGTCGTCTTCACTTTCCGCAAAAATCGCCATACCGCGGAACACCTACCCCTTGGCAAGGGAGATTTCCGCAAGGGAGTGCTCCATGGAACACTTTTGGGCCTGTTTGGTGTGGCCCGCCTTCTCCCTGTTTCGACCCCACTGCCTCTTCCAGCCTGTTGCGGTGCTGCAGATCGCTCCCCCTCGGGACTGCTGTCCTCGCTCGCATTTCCGCCTTTCCATGTTGGGTCAGTGACCTCATTGTCCACCAAGTCCTTTTCAACTTCCCCACTCCGATCATGCTCCTCATTTGCTGACCCCAACACTCAGTGATTGACCAACTTCAGTGATCATCCTCTTCATCAACCTCTGCAGACAGTAATTGTGGTTGACTTGATGGCAACTGTGTCTCGTCATCATCCACCTCCTTAAACACATCATCTTGTGAGTATGAAGGCTCTAAAGGTTGAGAATCAGGGCACAAGATCTCATGTCCCTCTTCAAGAGAGCTTGTTTGGCCAGACTCTACATGGTGGGAGGAAGTATGATCAGGGTGAAAATTGTGTTGTTGACCAGACTGTTGGCTACTGAGACTGGACTTGGTGGAAGACAGGGTGGTGCTTAACCCAGCGGAAGCATTATCTGCTGCAATCCAACTGACCACCTGGTCGCACTGGTCTGACTTCAAGAGTGTTGTCTTGTGATGCCCTGCCATCTGGGACATGAAGCTAGGTATCGTGGATGACTGTTTTCCTTGTGCTCTGGCAGTAGGCACAGTTGCAACGTGCCCTGAGCCACAGCCTTTGCGTGAACAATCAGAATCACGTCCATTTTCCCGTCCCTTAATACTCGCCTTCTTCATATTGACACTGGATGTCACTGATATTTAGATTAAATATAGGCCTCACACACTGTCTAGAAATAAGTGTATATTTGCTTCTCACTGGTCACAGCAAGCAGAGTTTGAACAATACAGAAACTGACTGCAACTGCTATTTGGATTAAATATAGGCCTCACACACTGCTTGCTGTGACCAGTGAGAAGCAAATCTACACGTATTTCTAGACAGAGTTTGAACAATACAGAAACTGACTAACTGCTATTTAGATTAAATATAGGCGTCACACACGGCCTAGAAATAAGTGTATTTGATTCTCACTGGTCACAGCAAGCAGAGTTTGTATAATACAGAAACTGACTGTAACTGTAATTTGGATTAAATATAGGCCTCACACACAGCCTAGATATCAGCGCTAATTTGCTTCTCACTGGTCACAGCAAGCAGCGTTTGTAGAATGCAGAAAATGAATGTCACTAACGGTCGCCCTGACACAAAAAAATAATTCCCCCAAAATAAATTTTGCTGCCACCTCTAACAATAGTCCTTAAAAAGAAGGTTTGAGATCAAATTTGCTCTACACTCGCTCTGTCCCTTCCTAGCAGCAGTTCTCCCTGACTCGCAATGAGCCGAACCCGCGTGATCGGGTGCTATATAGCACCCGATGACGTGTTCCCGGCCAGCCAATCACTGTAATGCCAGTAGAAAATATGTCTAATGGCATTACAGTGATGGCAATACGTACCAGCATGTTTATTGGCTGCTTAGAAGGCGCCAAATGTCCGGGGAGGAGACTCGAGCATGACGCTCGAGCATATGTGGTACTCGGCAGAGCGCTCGAATCTGCCGAGCATAGCGATGCTCGAGCCAAGCCGGTACTCGGCCGAGCATGCTCGATCATCACTAGTCATTTCCCTATCCACTTTTGTTTGCAGAGCACTTGCCATGCTCTTAACCACATTTTGCTGGCATTTGCAGCCCTCTAGCCCTTTCCATGACATTTTTACAGCCATTTTAGTGCTCAAAAGTTTGGGTCCCCATTGACTTCAATAAGGTTCGGGTTCGGGTCAAGTTCGGGTCCTGAACTCAAACTTTTTTGTGTAGTTCGGCCCAACCCGTCGAACCCGAACATCCAGGTGTCCGATCAACTCTACCTGCAAGTCTTTCTCTTCATATCCCAACTGTCATACACACGGTCAGCCAATAGAAGCTTGTAGGCCCGTCTCCACATACACACAGTTTTACTCCAGGTTTCCATAACAACCCAGCCATTTTTCTTCACTGCTGCAGGTCAGCTTTAGGCTAGGGCTGCACGACGACATGTGTTGCACTAAAATAACTCGAACAACACATAGGGCACAATTACACTGCTACATGTGTCTCGCGAAATTAATGTTGCATCAATGTCGCGCCACATTTTTTATAATGATAGTCTTTAGTGTTGCACTGCGACATGTGACATGCTGCGACATGACAGTTGCAGAAAAATCCATCTTGTCACAGTAATAGCATGTCACATGTCGCAGTGTGACACCATAGCCTATCATTATAAAAATTGTTGAAATAAAATGTCACGCGACCCATGTCGTTATGTAGCCATAGCATTAAAGGGGCGCTGTGGAGGTCACTGTTAAAAAGGCAGGCACTGTGGAGGTCACTGTTAAAGAGCTGTTCACTGTGGATGTTACTGTTAAGGAGGCAGGCTGCTGTGAAGGTCACTGTTAAAGGGGCGGTCACTGTGGAGGTCACTGTTAAGGGGACAGGGGCCACTTATAAAGGGGCAACTGCTGTGGAACTCACTGTTAAGGCAGCGGGGTACTGTGGAGGTCACTGTTAAGGGGACGGGCCCCTGAGGAGGTCAATGTTAAAGGGGTGGGCTGCTGTGGAGGTCCCATTTTAAAGTGGCGGGGCACTGCGGAGGGGTCAGTGTTAAGGGGTAGGGGATTGTGGAGTTCACTGTTAAGGGGGCGGGGTGCTGTAGAGGTCACTGTTATGGGTGATACTGTCAATATTTTTTACCGACACACACAAACATTAAATGAAATAGATGAATTATACCCATGTGAAGCCGGGTCCTTTTACTAGTTGTATATAAAAGAACACAAAGGCCCTAAATTCTGTAGGATCCAGCCACAATTCCACCCTAATTACACAGTCACAGATTAACGGATTGAATTATATAAATAAAACACTGTGAATGCTCCAAATTCTTTAGTATAATACCACAGAAGCAAGGATTACTGGAATTACTGATGTATCGAAGAGTGCAAACAACCTAAAATCTATGGTATTAGATCACTTTTTAACTTTAATCAGAGCAGCAAGGTGTAATAGAATAGCTCCTGTTAGCCAAGCTTTACACTCTTCTATTGGCGCCGACTCTTTTCTCTATAATGTGGACAATGCCTCCCAATTATATCCCTACACTATCAATTATCTGTCACTGAATGGCTCAATAGTAATATTTTGTGAATAAAGTCTACCCTAATCACTGTCCCTAGTGCATATAACATCTCTCCCTGCACTAATTTCACTGGAAAATGACAGAGACCTGTCAGGAGGAGACTTTTAATAGGGCTGTGATATCACAGGGGCTGGCTATCTACTGATTGGCTGTCTACATGGCTTTATGGGTGATCCCTCATTCCCAGGCTTCTTACTTCCTCTTTCTAACATGTGCAGCAGCAATTTTAGAAAAAATATATGTTTCGTTACCATTAAGCGCGAGGAAATTCGACCTCAGAACAAATCACATTTTCCTGAAATTCGGATTGAATTCCACTAAGTCAACTTCGATTTGCTTATCTGTAAATATAACCTATTTATCCGCACATTTAAATCCCTCATCATGCCTTTTTGTACATGCACTCTTAGGCTACTTTTACAAACGCGTTTGGTGCGGATCTGTCATGGATCTGCACAAACGCATCTGTTTAGATAAGACAACTGCATACATCCATTCAGAACGGATCCGTTTGTATTATCTTTAACATAGCCAAAACAGATCCGTCTTGAATAGAGATGTCCCGAACTATTCGCCAGCGAATAGTTCCCGGCGAACATAGCTTGTTCGCCGCGGCGGGCGAACATATGCGATGTTCGGTCCGCCCCCTATTCGTCATCATTGTGTAAACTTTGACCCTGTACCTCACAGTCAGCAGACACATTCCAGCCAATCAGCATCATACCCTTCCACCTCCTGGACAGCATCCATTTTAGATACATTCGGAAGCTGCATTCTTAGTGAGAGGAGGGACAGTGTAGCTGCTGCTGATTTAATAGGGAAATCGATAGCTAGGCTAGTGTATTCAGTGTCCACTACAGTCCTGAAGGACTCATCTGATCTCTGCTGTAAGGACAGCACCCCAAAAAGCCCTTTTTAGGGCTAGAACATCATTCTGCATTTCATTTCTTTTTCCCTGTGTAATCTAATTGCAGTTGCCTGCCTGCCAGCGTGTGTCGGGGGCTCACTTGCCCAGTGCTTCCACTCATATCTGGTGTCACAGTAGCTTGCATTTAAAAATAAAAATAAAAAATTTGACTGTAATATAATAGCAGTCAATTGCCGGCACGCGCGTGTGTTTCATGCCCTGCAAGTGCATAGTGTCACCAGTGCAACTCATATCTGGTGTCACATTCGATTACATTTAAAGAAAAACAACAATTTTGACTGTGAATAAATAGCAGTCAGTTGCACACACGTGTTTGTGTGTTAAAGGCCCAGCTGCAAGTCCATAGTGTCACTTCAGCGCCATTCATTTCTGGTGTCGCATTCAATTACATTTAAAGAAAAACAACAATTTTGACTGTGAATAAATAGCAGTCAGTTACACACGTGTTTGTCTGTTTAAGGCCCAGCTGCAAGTCCATAGTGTCACTTCAGTGCCATTCATTTCTGGTGTCACATTTGATTACATTTAAAGAAAAACAACAATTTTGATTGTGAATAAATAGCAGTCAGTTGCACACACGTGTTTCTGTGTTTAAGGCTTAGCTTAAAGTCCATAGTGTCACTTCAGCGCTATTTATTTCTGGTGTCACATTCGATTACATTTAAAGAAAAACAACAATTTTGACTATGAATAAATAGCAGTCAGTTGCACACACGTGTTTGTGTGTTTAAGGCCCAGCTGCAAGTCCATAGTGTCACTTCAGCGCCATTCATTTCTGGTGTCACATTCGATTACATTTAAAGAAAAACAACAATTTTGACTGTGAATAAATAGCAGTCAGTTGCACACACGTGTTTGTGTGTTTAAGGCCCAGCTGCAAGTCCATAGTGTCACTTCAGCGCAACTCATTTCTGGTGTCACAGTAGCTTGCACGCATAGTACAACTTAACTAATCTAAAAAAAATTACAGGCAGAGGCAGGCCACCCCGCAGGGGCCGTCGTGGTCGTGGTGCTGTGATTCCCTTTGGCCCTAGAATAAGGCCACGTACCCTGAACTCGAATAGTTCTGAGGACATAGTCGACTGGCTAACACAGGCTAACACAGGACACCCAATCTTCTACAGCTTCCGCTCAGAACCTTGACGCACCATCCTCCTCCAGCTCAGCTTCGGGCACCTCTCAAGTTACCACTCGCCTGCCTGCCGCCACCACCAACACTAGCACCACAGCCGCTTCACTTGATCTGTCAGAGGAGTTATTTACACATCAGTTGGAAGAAATGAGTGATGCGCAACCATTATTGCCAGAGGATGTAGATAACAGGGATAAGTCAGGCAGCATTACACACACGGACGTACGGTGTGATTATGATGATGTTGTACCCGCTGCTGCTTCCTTTGCTGAGTTGTCAGATACAAGTGAAGCGGTTGATGATGACGATGTGTCCGTGGATGTCACGTGGGTGCCCGCTCGAAGAGAAGAAGAACAGGGGGAAAGTTCAGATGGGGAGACAGAGAGGAGGAGGAGACGATTTGGAAGCAGGGGGAGGTCGTCGCAAGGAGCTAGTGGCACAGTCAGACAGCATGCATCGGCACCCGGGGTCAGCCAGACAGCACGCCAATCAACGCATGCTGTTGCCACCACCAGAATGCCATCATTGCAGAGCTCAGCAGTGTGTCTGCCTCTGACAACAGCGATGCCATTTGCAACCTGTGCCAAAAGAAACTGAGTCGTGGGAAGTCTAACACCCACCTAGGTACAATTGCTTTGCGAAGGCACATGATCGCACATCACAAACGCCTATGGGATCAACACATGAGTACAAGCAGCACACAAACTCAAAGCCGCCATCCTCCTCCTGGTCCAGCATCTTCAGCCACGTCAACCACTGCTGTCCTCCTTGCCCCCTCTCAACCATTTGCCACTCCGTCTCTCGCATTGAGCAGTTCCTGCTCATCTGCCCACAGTCAGGTGTCTGTCAAGGACATGTTTGAGTGTAAGAAGCCAATGTCACAAAGTCACCCCCTTGCCCGGCGTCTGACAGCTGGCTTGTCTGAACTCTTAGCCCGCCAGCTTTTACCATACAAGCTGGTGGATTCTGAGGCATTCCAAAAATTTGTAGCTATTGGGACACAGCAGTGGAAGGTACCCGGCCGAAATTTCTTTGCACAAAAGGCAATCCCCAACCTGTACTCGATTGTGCAAAAAGAAGTAATGGCATGTCTGCCACACAGTGTTGGGGCAAGGGTCCATCTGACCACTGAGTCCTCTTCTGCTGCTGCGTCTTTCTCCACATCAACGGCACCCCCCCAGCTCCCCAGGGGCTATTCCACATCCCGGATACGACAGTGTCACGCCGTCTTGGGGTTTACTTGCCTGAAAGCTGAGAGTCACACCGGTTTAGCACTCCTATCCGCCCTGAACGCACAGGTGGATCAATGGCTGACTCCGCACCAACTGGAGATCGGCAAAGTCGTGTGTGACAACGGAAGCAATTTGTTGGTGGCATTGAATTTGGGCAAGTTGACACATGTGCATGGCACATGTGTGTAATCTGATCGTACACGGCCATGGCGCACTTTTCAGATATTCAGCGGTGAAACAACATGCCAGTGAGGCACTTGATTTGCGACAGCCTGACACGTTGGAATTCAATACTCCTAATGTTCGACCGCCTGCTACAACAAGAAAAAGCCGTCAACGAGTATTTGTATGACCGGGGTGCTAGGACAGCCTCTGCGGAGCTGGGAATTTTTTTGCCACGTTACTGGACGTTCATGCGCAATGCCTGTAGGCTCATGCGTCCTTTTGAGGAGGTGACAAACCTAGTCAGTCGCACCGAAGGCACCATCAGCGACATCATCCCATTTGTTTTCTTCCTGGAGCGTGCCCTGCAAAGAGTGCTGGATCAGGCCGTAGATGAGCGTGAAGAGGAAGAGGAAGAGTTGTGGTCACCATCACCACCAGAAACAGCCTTATCAGCATCGCTTGCTGGATCTGCGGCAACGCTGGAAGAGGAGTGTGAGGAAGAGGAGTCAAAGGAGGAATGTGGCTTTGAGGAGGAGGAGGAAGACTAACCACAACAGGCATCCCAGGGTGCTCGTTGTCACCTATCTGGTACCTGTGGTGTTGTACGTGCCTGGGGTGTAGAACATACCTTCAGTGAGATCACTGAGGACGAGGAACGGGACATGAGTTGCTCGGCATCCAACCTTGTGCAAATGGGGTCTTTCATGCTGTCGTGCCTGTTGAGGGACCCTCGTATAAAAAGGCTGAAGGAGAACGACCTGTACTGGGTGGCCACGCTAATAGACCCCCGGTATAAGCAGAAAGTGCCTGAAATGTTACCGAATTACCGGAAGTCGGAAAGGATGCAGCAGTTCCAAAATAAATTAAAAAGTATGCTTTACACAGCGTATAAGGGTGATGTCACAGCACAACGGGAATCTAACAGGGAAAGAGGTGAAAGTAATCCTCCTCCTACCACGACCACGCCGGCAAGGACAGGACGATTTACAGATGTGTTGTTGATGGAGGACATGCAGAGCTTTTTAAATCCTACGCATCGCCACAGCCCTTCGGGGTCCACCCTCAGAGAACGACTCGACCGACAGGTAGCAGACTACCTCACCTTAACTGCAGATATCGACACTCTGAGGAGCGATGAGCCCCTTGACTACTGGGTGTGCAGGCTTGGCCTGTGGCCTGAGCTATCCCAATTTGCGATAGAACTTCTGGCCTGCCCCGCTTCAAGTGTCCTGTCAGAAAGGACCTTCAGCGCAGCAGGAGGTATTGTCACTGAGAAGAGAAGTCGCCTAGGTCAAAAAAGTCTAGACTACCTCACCTTTATTAAGATAAATGAGGGATGGATCCCGAAGGGGCTGACAGTGGGCGATACATTCGACTAAAAAAGGCCTGATGAGATGAGCTGCCTTTGGCTAAAAATGGTCCACATGCTGCTGTATTTAATCTCTGCATGCCGGATGACTTGCGTGACTTATCCGCCACCAACTAGGGTTCAAGTCGCAATGTTTTAGGGCACTTTCTGCCTGGGAAACATCAGTTTTTCTGGCCGCTGCTACAGCAGATTAAACCTTAATATACTCCAAGTTCCCAAATAGTACTCCTATTATCTAATGTTCATATATTGTTCCGATCACAGCTTATCAGTCAGTTATGTCTACTGCAGACTCTTTTAGCACACAGAACCAGAGCACATCCTTCCAGGTCACAAGTCCCTGCCTGTGGCCCCTCTGATTGGCTGATCCAGGCTATCTGTCAGCTTCTGAGCCAATCAGGGCATGCTCCCAGTGTCATGTGACTATCTTTCTTCTTCCTCCTTCCATTTTACACAATTCATCCAAAACTAATCAAAATATTTTTGTAAAATTTAGGCGATCTAAAGAGGTCTGTTAAACAAAAGTTTAGTCTTTGATAAAAAATAAAATCTAATAAAATATTTTTTATATTGTATATTATTATTTTTTAGGGTGTGCACATATTTTTGATATATATGTCTAATTTTCCTTATTGAACATGAGTGCATAAACAGCATATGACCTTTGAGACCAGTGATTGGAAGCAGCAGTCATGTGAGCGATGGATGTGACATCATCATTGCAGGGACATGAGCAACTGGTTCCAGAAAGGTGGTGCTGGAAAGGAGGGTCATTTAAAAGGTAACTTTTGTTCATTTCATACTGCTCCATGCTCTGTGCCCACTGTGTAGATTGTGCCAGAATTAGTATTTGACAGAGCCGCATTGATATATAGGGCTGAGTCATGTGCCACGTGATTGAAGGAGTAGCCCTGATTGGTGGTATTTTTAACAGGATGAATGAAAACAATCTATTTTTCAAAATCTACACCAACATTAATCTCTAATTGTATGCATTATAATAAATTGGTTATTGACTATATTATTTTATAGATATTTTGTGCAGACTAATGATGGTGCCACTAAGAGACGTTTCAGTTGTGTCTTTAGGATCAACATTATCTTTTCCACAAGTTTGTAATTAAACTATAATTCCTTAAAGTAAGAAACTCAGCTGTATATCTGCTCTCAAATCTATATTTCTATTTTACTCGTTTCTCTTTTTAGAATCAATATTCTTCTCACCTTTGTCAGCATTTCTTGCCTCTGCTAAGTATCTCTTTTCTGTGACATAATCAATATACATATAGCTGAGCAATGAGTTATGATTAGCACAAAAAGGAGAAAAAAATACATTGATGTGTATTAAATATTCAAATGTGGAAGTAGTGACTAAAATATAGTTAATAACAGGCCAGCTTTTGACACCAGGAGTTTAAAACATGACATTCTTAAGACTACCAGGACAACCTAATTTAATTTAAGATCAACTAGTGTGTAGTTTTAAGTCATATTAGAACAGTAATATTACTTGGCCTATATATTATTTCTAATTACTGGATTTAGCTTTCCTTCTGCTCAGCTGAATAACCATTATACTGATTGCACCTCTTGCATTCCATCACTTAATCCATATTCTGTCCTTGTTAATTCAGCAACCTTTAAACATTTCTGCTTTTATGATAAAGTTTTAATATTAGTCAGCGGTTACTTGCTTTCTTCTCTTTAAAGAAATCTGTAGACAAAATAAGTAATTGTGGTTTGGCTTTTCAGGCAGTTTCATTTGCTTTAATTACTTAGAAAATGTTCACAGGATGTTTAATAAAATGAGAAATTTTATTGGCAAGTAACATATACCAATTCATAGCTGAGTTTTTAAGCTGTAGAATAGGATTTTTTATGTAGCCAACTAATCCAAACAGTATTATGCAAGAATGTGTGCACAATTATTTACACACCTAAAAAGACACACACCTGGGAGTCTACGTAGTGGCATGACGTAGCACTCGGCTACGTGGGTGCGCCGCGCGTCCGTCTGGGTACCGCCCCTGTGTCCATCTCGCCTACCGTCGCTCCACCGTTGGCGTCCTCCACCTGCCGGTGTGCTAGAGCTGTACCAGGGCTGTACTAGGACCAGACTGCGCACCGTCCGGAACGGCCACGACTAGCCCTGGAGGTACGACGTGTGTGACCCACTCCAACCGCATGGAGAACGGGCTGTTTGCCGTATTAGTGTGGCTGAGGGGGCCATGAATGGCAGTACGCTGTGGAGTAGAAGCCCCACTGTAGAAGGTCGGGAGACGCGTGGAAAGACCCGGACCATCTAAAGATACCACCCCCGCATCCCCCCGCACGCCTGTATGCGTCGCCAAGTTGGACCCCTGGCTCCCCCTGCTGTATACTGCTGCATACCTCCTGCTCTCCTCTCCTTAGCCGGCTGGCCGAAGATTGGTGAGACAACGTATTAGCTCTATGCATCTCTAACCCCATTAACAATTAACATAATACACTAACCTTGTGCTGGGTGGCAGCATCACTGTTTGGTTGGCGAGAGAATAGAATGGAGTGACAACAATGAAGAAGGGGGATAGCCGGTCACCAGCTATGCGGGATACAACAGCCGACTGAATTATAGGTTGGGAAAAAAAAAAAAAGGGGGGGGGGGGGGTGCAAGAAAAGCGGAAAAAAGAGGGGAAAAAAAAAAACCTTGGGTTGGAAAAATATGGTGATATTACAAAGCCACTAATACCCCTGATGGAACTACTGGCGGAAATATGAACGCTTTTTCCCCTGCGTCAAGGGTGTGAAGAGAGTGGCCTCTTTATATACATACTGCTTATCTGCCATGCCAAGCTACCGACCTCCACAGAATTGAATTTTGCTCGGTGATTACTGCCACCCGCACCCCTATACTTGGCAAAGGAGAAGATCGCCGCTTTGTTTAACTTGTATACCTTTCCTCCTTAACTTTAGGCCGAAAATGGCTGACTATTAGCGAGACTGTGTTTGTCTACGGTTGATATTAACACTCTATTACTGTGTATAACCTACTAATTCTCACAATCTTGACACATCGCTGGGCCAAATACGTGAGATTACCAGCATGAGGACAGCACTAAAGGGGACCTCTACCTGACCCTTATCCTTATCTGTACCATCTGTAGCAGCTGGTGTTGCTGAACATTTGGGAGAAATCCCTATCCTAGACACTTCTTTACAGCTTATCTGATTATTTACGAGTATACTGGCCTAGGCTGAATTTGCTGAATTGGCGCTTGTATGTATTTTTTTTTTCCTTTGGTAGTTTTCAGACTGGTCGGGGTGAAGTAGCGATTTTAAGCTTTCCCCTATATTTATTTGTCGCCCTCCGTCCATTCTGAAAAAGTACTAATAAGGGATTTATATACGGCTATACCCAATCTATTGATTGTTTGACACTTGTTATATCTGTGGCACCGTTAGTGCGGCAATAAGTGGGGGTTCCACACCTGGGGCAGTGACAAGGCTGAGCAGTATAGCCTTAGGATAGCACAGCGGATAACATGCCGCCTAAATATAATAGGAAATCAGTGGGCACTGGATCTCCAAAAGCCGGGGGCGGAAGTAGCCCACAGGCTAGAATGGAAAAATATTTAAAATCCCCCACACCTAAGCCCAGAGGGTGGAAAAAAACAGTGGAGCCGGCAGAAGTGCAGGGGGACTTGCTAACACAAATGGCGCAGAATAGGGGACCTGATGCCTCCAGATTAGACACCATAGACGACAAGTTGGTGGATATATTGACGGTAGTACAGACCACGAACCAGTCCGTTATAGACATCTCCACCACTGTGAAGACACTACAGTCAGAGATAACCCTTATTAGAGACGATATGAAGAAAATAAGGGCCAGCATTAAATATGTAGAAACAGGCTTGCTTGAGGTCCAAAAAGAACAGCAACAGATGGTTAATAAGATTGAGGATTTAGATAGGGAAAACAAACGGTTCAGTATGAAGCTGACAGAAATGGAGGATAGAGCACGCAGGAACAACTTGAGAGTAGTGGGATTTCCTGAAGGTGTAGAGGGGGAGAACCCCGTGGATTTTGCACAAAAATGGTTGTTAGAGGCCCTGGGGACCAGAGGGGGCATCGCCGCGCTCTGCGTGGAGAGAGCTCACAGAATCCCGTTTAAAAAGCCACCACCCGGAGGCCCCCCTCGACCCCTTTTGGTCAGAATTGTATCCTCCAGTGATAGGGATTGGGCGCTTCGGTGTAAGAGGGAACTACAGGACATTGATTACAATGGAAATCAGATACAGATATATCCTGACTTTTCCAGGGACACCCAAAACAAGCGCAGGGAATACTACGACATTAAGAAAAGATTACGAGAGGCTAATATTAAATACTCCATGTTGTACCCTGCAAAATTAAGAGTGGTGTATGGGGATACGGTAATGTTCTTTGATAAATCCAGAGAGGCCCTCGAGTGGTTGGACTCTGTTAAAGTATAGATAATACGATGTCGGGTGGGGTTGAGGAGTGGGGTTTGGACGTGGTGAGAGGGGCGGGGCGTTCGGAGGCGGGCCCATGGACGGATGGGTGTAATGTAAGAGGTTGACAGGATGCTATGCACCAGTGAACCAGTTTGGGGATGGGGGGGTGGGGGGTGGGCTTGATAGGGGGGGGAGGGGGGGTGGGTCCTGGCCTGGCTGCGGCGGCCCTTGGGGGGCGATGGACGTTTCCTTTATAGTTTACAGCATGACTAATAACAGAGTTATGATATGGAATGTACGTGGACTGGGTGATAGAACAAAACGAGTTGTGGTCTTTGATCTGATTACACGGCACCTCCCCGCAATAGTGGCCCTTTTGGAAATGCACGCTACAACTGATATCCCAGATTATCTAACAAAGAGATGGGCAGGGCATCAGTTCCACTCCGGCTTCTCGTCATATTCCCGAGGGGTCAGTGTGTATGTACATCAAAGCATTGATTTTATCCTACTGGACCAGCTGATTGATAGAGATGGGAGATTTATCTTCCTCTATGCTCAATGGAACGGTAGAAGGTGTGTCCTTGCTTTCCTGTACATCCCGCCACCATTTGCAATGACAGTCCTAAAGCAGCTGACGCTCTTTATGCATAACAAGGAGCGGTCTCCGGTATTAATAGGCGGCGACTTTAACTGCGTACTGGACCCCGAGCTGGACAGAATTTCAGCTGCGGGGAAAGGTGCGCAGGGAAAATACGCATTACTCCGAGGGTTTTGTGAGGAGATAGGACTAATAGATGTCTGGCGATGGCTCTATGGTAATAAACAGGTGTTCTCTTGCTTTAGTAAAGCATATAGTGCTATGTCCAGGATTGATATTGCTTTGGCCAATGGGGAGATGCTCAATTCCATCCTAAAAATGACATACGAGATCCATGGCATCTCCGATCACTCACCGATTCTACTGGTGATGAAGATCGGACAACAAGCGGGTATTACCAGATAGTTCAGATTGAATGAGCACTGGTTAACCATATTAAATGATTCTGTAGGGATCGACAAAGAACTTATACAATTTTGGCAAGAGAACATTGGTACAACACACGTTCATTATGTTTGGGATGCCATGAAGGCGTTCATTCGTGGGCTTTACTTTTCCAGAATAAAAAAGAAAGAAAATGAATTCTTTGAAGAGCAAAAAAAGCTGGAAGCAAATATTGCATACCTGGAGGGTTGTATTCTAATACAGCACGATGTGAGCATACGCACTAAGTTAAAAACGGTTAAAAACCACTATATAACCTTTATGAGGAAAAAAGCTCAGAACCAATTATTCTTCATGGGGTACAAAGACTTCTGTGAGGGTGGCACCCCGGGTAAGTTACTGGTCTCCATTATAGCGAATCAAAAGCCCCCCCAAAAAATTAGACAAATACTAACGGGTGATGGGCGCAGATTGGAAAGAGGAGTGGAGATGGAGGGAGAATTTTTAAATTATTTTGGTACTTTGTATCGCTCCGGAGTGAAGGATACAGAGGCCAAGATAGACGATTTCTTAGAACAGGTTAAGATTCCGATGCTGCCGGACGGGGTCTCGGCCCCCTTGAGTGCCCCCATTTCTTTGGATGAGCTACAGGTGGCTCTACATGAGACTAGGGGCTCCTCGGTGCCCGGAGCGGACGGACTACCGTTTGGCATATATAAGAGCCATGCAGGGGTGCTCCTGCCTGGGCTGCTGCAGGTCCTGAATGAATCTAGCAAATGTGGAAAGCTACCCCCGTCTTTGACAGAGGCAACGGTCACATTGATCCTTAAGAAAGGGAAAAATGGTAACAGAGTTGAGGATTACCGCCCTATATCGCTGCTTAATGCAGACTATAAATTAATTGCAAAGGTTCTCTCCAACAGGTTAAAAAAAGTAATAACTAGCCTAGTCCACACAGATCAGACAGGGTTTATCCCCGGGCGACAGATCCAGACAAATATACGCCGGACCATTCTTAACATTCAGATTGGAGGGGGGGAGGACCGCTCCATCCTGTCACTGGACGCCGCCAAGGCGTTCGATCGGGTGGAGTGGTCCTTCCTTTGGCGCGTCATGTATAAGATGAATCTGGGTCAGGAATTTATCGGATGGGTCAAATTGCTATATAGAGATGCAACAGCCAGAATCAAGGTTAATGGGGTGCTCACCCCGGCCGTCTCCCTAAAGCGGGGGACACGGCAGGGATGCCCCCTCTCTCCACTCCTCTTTTCAATTTTTATGGAACCCTTCGCCTGCAGGATATGGGCTGAACCTTGTATAGTGGGGTTTGGGGGGAGAGGGACGGATGATAAGATCTGCCTATATGCAGACGACGTGCTGCTCTATCTGAATGACGGATGGAGAAGTGTCCCAGACGTTATGCGGATAGCAGAGGAATTTGGTAGAGTTGCTGGATATGAGATAAACTGGACAAAATCTGTTCTCTTCCCCCTGAATCGGATGCCCCCCTTGAATGATCTTAGAGTTAGAACTATTGCTCCAACAGACCACTTAGACTATTTAGGGATAAAAATTAGTAATACCATCAGGGACTATAATATACTAAATATCACCCCTCTAGTAGGGAAAATAAGGGAAAAAATAAGGATATGGCAGAAACTTCCGCTTTCGCAGATTAATAGGATCGCTTTGATTAAAATGGTTCTGTTGCCCTGGATACTGTACACGGTTAGTTCCTGCCCTGCCTGGATTGAGGACAGTGTCTTTAATCTGATTGATCGATTGATAAATGACTTGATATGGGGCAGAAAAAGGGTCCGTATTAAGCTACAATACTTGCGAATGGCGGCAAGTGATGGCGGCCTTGGCCTGCCCCATTTTCAAATCTACTACTTGTGCTCACAACTACAGTGGTGCGTCAATACCGGGGATGGAGTACTATTATCCCATATTTCAGGGCAACGTCAACAGCATACATATAATATATTCAGTATACTGGAATCCGGGCTTCTGGAGCGTGCAGATATTTGCTGCCCCATTGGGGCCGCGCTACAGAAGACCTGGAATAAAATCAAGGTACTCATCCAGGCCCCCCAAATTCTGGATTTTTCCCCGCTATGGGATAACCCTGCGTTAACAGAATTCTTGGCACTTAACGAAAATGATTATTGGACTCGAAGAGGTATCACGTTACTCTCACACATATACACGAAAGGGAAAATTAAATTAATTGGGGAACTGTTTGAACACACACCAATAACTGCATTAGAACAATATAGATATTTTCAAGTACAACACACATTAGCATGCACGCTTAAAAAAATACCTTCTATAGCAGCCACTCAGAGGTTTCTATTATTTTGTTACAATATAGTAGGGAATAAAGTCAAGATCTCACTAATATATAAGAGATTTATTGAGGAACTAAGCACGGTCACTAAATTTAAAAGTGTAGATAAATGGAAGGTGGATATTGGGGAATGTAACTCTTCACAATGGCGGGAAATATATCAAAATATCAAGAAGGCTTCGCCTTCGAGACAACACCGGTTGACACAATTTAAAATAATACACCGTTTATATGTTACCCCGAGTCTCTTATCTAAAATGCATAGTAATAAGGGACAAGAATTCAGTTGCTTGAAATGCTCCCTGGTAGCCGCTGGGTTTGTACATATGCTGTGGGACTGCCCAGTTATTAAGCTCTTCTGGGGTAGTATATTCCAGGCGATGGCGGTACAAAGTGGGAATATCCCCCCCTTAACGATCCAAGTAGTTGTGCTTGGACTTCTCCCTCCAGAGTACAAAAAAAGAACTACCAAAAACGAACAGGCCTATTGGCTGAAGGGATTTTTATTGGCCAAGGTAATAATCATGAGACAATGGGTGAAAGACAGGTCGCCATCAATAAATGAATGGCAAAGTTTAATGACACGAATAACAGACTTTGAGGGTATGAAACGGCGCGGGGTGACCTACGCCACAGAAATGGGCGTAAAGATAGGGGAAATGGCGAGAAGGGAACATCCTCACTGGAATTGATGATCACCTACTCGTTGTCGCTGTGGCCATGTCCTAATATTAAACAAATTAATTGTCGTGCATTCTTAAATAATGAATATCATCATAACAGTTCATACTAAATAGGATTAGATATTATGAAGGTTTGAAAAATACCCAATAGAGGGGCATGAGCGCCCTAACGCCCCTCGTGGCGGCCGTACCAGGCCAGGTACACTGGGTGGGGGGATGTATGGGGGGTTTTTGGAACTCAGGGGCAGGGATGGGTTTTGGTTTTGTTACATGTGACAGTGAATTGATATTAATTGAGGGCACTTCGAGATTTAGATGCCTTTATATGTATATACGCTGCTTAGCATCGAAGTGATGCATTGCTTTAAATGTACCTGTTATATGTACCCATCCGCTGTGACCAGATAACCTTTTTTACATTGGTTTTATCAAGAAAAACAATAAAGATATTAAAAAAAAAAAAAAAAAAAAAAAAAGACACAGTCCTCCAAATACAGTCATGTGAAAAAATTAGGACACCCTTTGAAAGCATGTGGTTTTTTGTAACATTTTTAATAAATGGTTATTTCATCTCCGTTTCAACAATACAGAGAGATTAAAGTAATCCAACTAAACAAAGAAAACTGAAGAAAAGTCTTTTCAAGATCTTCTGTAAATGTCATTCTACAAAAATGCCTATTCTAACTGAGGAAAAAGATAGGACACCCTCACATGTATTCCCTCTTAAATTGGCTCAGATCTCACACAGGTATATCACACCAGGTGCACATAATTAGTAGATCGTTACTCTGCATGTTGAATGAGGCTTGCCCTATTTAAACCTCAGACATTTAGTTTGGTGTGCTCCTGACTGTTGAAGTGAGAGTGAGCACCATGGTGAGAGCAAAAGAGCTGTCAGAGGACTTCAGAAAAAAGATTGTAGCAGCCTATGAGTCTGGGAAGGGATTTAAAAAGATCTCAAAAGATTTTGAAATCAGCCATTCCACTGTCCGGAAGATAGTCTACAAGTGGAGGGCTTTCAAAACAACTGCCAACATGCCCAGGACTGGTCGCCCCAGCAAGTTCACCCCAAGAGCAGACCGCAAGATGCTAAAAGAGGTATCCAAAAACCCTAAAGTGTCATCTCGAGAACTACAGCAGGCTCTGGCTACTGTTGATGTAGAAGTACATGCCTCTACAATCAGAAAGAGACTGTACAAGTTTAACTTGCATGGGAGGTGTGCAAGGAGGAAACCTTTGCTTTCCAAGAGAAACATCGAGGCCAGACTGACATTTGCCAGCGATAAAGTTGACAAAGACCAGGACTTCTGGAATAATGTTCTTTGGACAGATGAGTCCAAAATTGAATTATTTGGACACAACAGCAGAGGACATGTTTGGCGTAAACCAAACACAGCATTCCAAGAAAAGAACCTCATACCAACTGTGAAGCATGGAGGTGGAAGTGTCATGGTTTGGGGCTGCTTTGCTGCAGCAGGACCTGGTCAGCTTACCATCATAGAATCCACGATGAATTCTACTGTGTATCAGAAGGTGCTTGAAGAACATGTGAGACCATCAGTTAGAAAATTAAAGCTGAAGCGGAACTGGACCATGCAACATGACAATGACCCAAAACATACTAGTAAATCAACCAAAGATTGGCTGAAAAAGAAGAAATGGAGAGTCCTGGAATGGCCAAGTCAAAGTCCAGATTTGAATCCCATTGAGATGCTGTGGGGTGACTTGAAAAGGGCTGTACGTGCAAGAAACCCCTCAAACATCTCACAGCTGAAAAAGTTCTGCATTGAGGAGTGGGGTAAAATTTCCTCAGACCGATGACGAAGACTGGTAGATGGCTACAAGAACCGTCTCACTGCAGTTATTTCAGCCAAAGGAGGTAACACTCGCTATTAGGGGCAAGGGTGTCCTATCTTTTTCCTCAGTTAGAATAGGCATTTTTGTAGAATGACATTTACAGAAGATCTTGAAAAGACTTTTCTTCAGTTTTCTTTGTTTAGTCGGATTACTTTAATCTCTCTGTATTGTTGAAACGGAGATGAAATAACCATTTATTAAAAATGTTACAAAAAACCACATGCTTTCAAAGGGTGTCCTAATTTTTTCACATGACTGTATGTGTGCACTCTCAGGGCTCATGCACACACCTGTATTATGACTATTATGTCGGAGGAAGCATTATGCCATAGAAATGTGAGAGGTTTCTATTTGGCCTAAGTAGGCCAACTAACCAGCTTGACCCAGATACACTGCTCAGAAAAATAAAGGGAACACAAAAATAACACATCCTAGATCTGAATTAATAAAATATTTTTCTGAAATACTTTGTTCTTTACATAGTTGAATGTGCTGACAACAAAATCACACAAAAGTAAAAAAAATGGAAATCAAATTTTTTAACCCATGGTGGTCTGGATTTGGAGTCACACTCAAAATTAAAGTGGAAAAACAAACGACAGGCTGATCCAACTTTGATGTAATGTCCTTAAAACAAGTCAAAATGAGGCTCAGTAGTGTGAGTGGCCTCCACATGCCTGTATGACCTCCCTACAACGCCTGTGCATGCTCCTGATGAGGTGGCGGACGGTCTCCTGAGGGATCTCCTCCCAGACCTTGACTAAAGCATCTGCCAACTCCTGGACAGTCTGTGGTGCAACGTGACGTTGGTGGATAGAGCGAGACATGATGTCCCAGATGTGCTCAATTGGATTCAGGTCTGGGGAACGGGCGGGCCAGTCCATAGCATCAATGCCTTCGTCTTGCAGGAACTGCTGACACACTCCAGCCACATGAGGTCTAGCATTGTCTTGCATTAGGAGGAACCCAGGGTCAACCGCACCAACATATGGTCTCACAAGGTGTCTGAGGATCTCATCTCGGTACCTAATGGCAGTCAGGCTACCTCTGGCAAGCACATGGAGGGCTGTGCGGCCCTCCAAAGAAATGCCAAACCGGTCATGCTGGAGGATGTTGCAGGCAGCAGAATGTTCTCCACGGCATCTCCAGACTCTGTCACATCTGTCACATGTGCTCAGTGTGAACCTGCTTTCATCTGTTAAGAGCACAGGGCGCCAGTGGCGAATTTGCCAATCTTGGTGTTCTCTGGCAAATGCCAAACGTCCTGCACGGTGTTGGGCTGTAAGCACAACCCCCACCTGTGGACGTTGGGCCCTCATATCACCCTCATGGACACATGCACATTTGTGGCCTGCTGGAGGTCATTTTGCAGGGCTCTGGCAGTGCTCCTCCTGTTCCTCCTTGCACAAAGGCGGAGGTAGCGGTCCTGCTGCTGGGTTGTTGCCCTCCTACGGCCTCCTCCACGTCTCCTGATGTACTGGCCTGTCTCCTGGTAGCGCCTCCATGCTCTGGACACTACGCTGACAGACACAGCAAACCTTCTTGCCACAGCTCGCATTGATGTGCCATCCTGGATAAGCTGCACTACCTGAGCCACTTGTGTGGGTTGTAGACTCCGTCTCATGCTACCACTAGAGTGAAAGCACCGCCAGCTTTCAAAAGTGACCAAAACATCAGCCAGGAAGCATAGGAACTGAGAAGTGGTCTGTGGTTACCACCTGCAGAACCACTCCTTTATTGGGGGTGTCTTGCTAATTGCCTATAATTTCCACCTGTTGTCTATCCCATTTGCACAACAGCATGTGAAATTGATTGTCACTCAGTGTTGCTTCCACAGAAGAGTGATTGACTTGGAGTTACATTGTGTTGTTTAAGTGTTCCCTTTATTTTTTTGAGCAGTGTATATTTAGCTATGTTAAAATTAAACTTTTATTAGCTTAAAGGGCTTCTGTCACCCCACTAAACAGTTTTTTTTTTTTTTTTGTGTACTTATAATCCTTATCATGCGATATTGCTATACCTTATGTTATTAATAATTTTCGTTCAGTAGATTTTGCAAAAAACGTACTTTTATAATATGCTAATTACCTTTCTACCAGCAAGTGGGGCGTCTACTTGCTGGTAGCAGCTGCAGAAAACCGCCCCCTCCTCTTGTTGATTGACAGGGCCAGCTGCAATCTCCTCCTCCGGCCAGCCCTTTCAGCATTTCAAAAATCGTGCGCCTGTGTTGATACGGCGCAGGAGCTCTGAGATAAGGAGGCTCGCCTTCTCAGCACTCCCTCAGTGCGCCTGCGCCGATGACGTCTTCTCTTTCGGTGATGTCATCGGCGCAGGCGCACTGAGGGAGTGCTGAGGAGCTGAGCCTCCTTATCTCAGAGCGCCTGCGCCGAATCAACACAGGCGCGCGCTTTTTGAAATGCTGACAAAAAAGTAAGCTAACCAAAAATATTATAAAAATAGCTGTTGACTGTGTCACAAACTCACTCGTCTTTCGAATATGAGTGATTTTATGGTGGTAGGGATGTGCACACTCCCTGCACTGCCACTTAAGTGATGCTAACAACTCAACTTATGGCCAGTTGATTCACTGGCTCACTCGAGAAGATGAATGACCCTAATTGCTGATACATGATGCTAGAACGTGGACAACAGTCGACAGATTCCTAAAACCTAAAACTGCCCACCAACATGTTTCGCCAGCTAACCTATCTTCTTCAGGGGTTTGAGGCAGAATTGAAGGGGGATGCTGCTAGTGTGATATAAATAGACTCAGGCACACAATTAACAAGAAGATGATCAAAAGACCTAGAAGTACGTCTTATATATGAAAATGAGCTTCCATATATTATCCAATGCGGCTCAGTGCTGCACTCTTACCTACCACCACTCCACCAATGACCATGTGGAGGGGGATTCCCCGCTTCCTGATGTCCTGCGCAATCATGCAATGAGCCTGGACTCAGAGTTGTGGGCTGCCGTGCTTGCTAGAGAGGATGCACACAGACTTAGAAACTTTCTAATGTGCATGTCCTGCACTAGATCTCGATGCGTGCAGACTTAGATGCAATAAGCCAGAGGGAATGTGTAAAGTTTACTAATGTCTGCTCTAAATGCTGAATCTACAGGATGGGCCATTTATATGGATACACCTTAATAAAATGGGAATGGTTGGTGATATTAACTTCCTGTTTGTGGCACATTAGTATATGTGAGCGGGGAAACTTTTCCAGATGGGTGGTGACCATGGCGGCCATTTTGAAGTCGGACATTTTGAATCCAACTTGTTTTTTCAATAGGAAAAGGGTCATGTGACACATTAAACTTATTGGGAATTTCACAAGAAAAACAATGGTGTGCTTGGTTTTAACGTAACTTTATTCTTTCATGAGTTATTTACAAGTTTCTGACCATTTATAAAATGTGTTCAATGTGCTGCCCATTGTGTTGGATTGTCAATGCAACCCTCTTCTCCCACTCTTCACACACTGATAGCAACACCTCAGGAGAAATGCTAGCACAGGCTTCCAGTATCCGTAGTTTCAGGTGCTGCACATCTCGTATCTTCACAGCATAGACAATTGCCTTCAGATGACCCCAAAGATAAAAGTCTAAGGGGGTCACTGGATATGCAAAATTGCTACATGATGATGTGTTTCCCTCTTTATGCACTGAAGCTGGCACGTTCCCTGAGTTTTTCCAGCAAGATGGTGCACCCACCACCACATTATGGGTGTCAGGTCCGAGCATTGCTAGATGAACAGTTTCCTGGAAAGTGGATTGGTCGTCGTGGGCCAGTTGAATGGCCCCCATGGTCTCCCGATCTGACCCCCTTAGACTTTTATCTTTGGGGTCATCTGAAGGCAATTGTCTATGCTGTGAAGATACGAGGTGTGCAGCACCTGAAACTACGGATACTGGAAGCCTGTGCTAGCATTTCTCCTGCGGTGTTGCTATCAGTGTGTGAAGAGTGGGAGAAGAGGGTTGCATTGACAATCCAACACAATGGGCAGCACATTGAACATATTTTATAAGTGGTCAGAAACTTGTAAATAACTCATTTAAGAAAAAAAAAGTTACGTTAAAACCAAGCACACCATTGTTTTTCTTGTGAAATTCCCAATAAGTTTGATGTGTCACATGACCCTCTTCCTATTGAAAAAACAAAAGTTGGATTCAAAATGGCCAACTTCAAAATGGCCCCCACCCATCTTGAAAAGTTTTCCCCCTCACATATACTAATGTGCCACAAACAGGAAGTTAAAATCACCAACCATTCCCATTTTATTAAGGTGTATCCATATAAATGGCCCACCCTGTACAACGATTAGTAAATATGACTAGTTATGATCATGCACGATAGTGCTCCGGTGCTCGGGTACTCTGGCTGAACACATCGGGATGCTTGGGTGCTCAAGTATAATGGAAGTCAATGGGAGAACCCGAGCATTAAACCAGGCACTGATGAGGGTGTCTGGTTCATAGGAAAAGGTCAGAAATTGATGGAAACGCCACCAAAATGGTTCAGGAACAGCATGGTGAGGCTGTCAGGTCGCTGTTGGGAACCATGTTGTCCGAGTAGTACACCACTTTTAAAAACTGATAATAATACGCACAAAGCCGGAAAAAAAAAATAGAGTCAAAATTGTTAAGAAACATTCTTTCCTGTATATTTACTTGTATATAAAGTGCAAGCGCTGCCAAAAAGGAAGAGGTACTCCGATACAACATGTATATCATATAATGGAGTGCCTCATTCACATTGTGGTGCAATAGTTCAGGTAGTGGGACTCTTACACTCATAAAGCCTATGCACTAAGTGAAAGGGCTGCCAAAAATTACAAGGAACCCGCACTACAAACCACCATCATATTCACCCTTGAAAAATTATGATTGATGGCCTGCTGGTGACCTTCAAAAACATTTGGAGCAAGGGCCTGCTGATCTGACCATCTAAAACAATAGGGTTGAGGGCCTGCTTCCGCATTGGTGACTCTAGATGACCTCTGGGAGATTGCATGTCCCCGTGACGGCGACGATCCATTTGGATGTCTGCCCCATCAACTTTAGATGTTCTTTTCTGCGCCTAGCATTTTGATAACAGGTAATGGGGAATCAGGGTTCGATGTCGGAGAGGGAGCCTGAGAAAGGGCTACCACATCCAAGGGAGGTAAATGGCGGAAATCTGGTTGGCTGTTGTTGCCTTGCCCCTTTTTTTTTCTAATTGTGAACCACCCAGAGAGGGTGGGTCAAGTTATTAAAGCACAAGAATCCAAGGAAGGCAGCAGGCACGCGGCAATTACCCACTCCCGACTCAGGGAGGTAATGACGATAAATAACAATACAGCACTCCTAAGCGGCCTTGTTATTGGAATGAGTACACTTTCCGTTAACGAGGATCTATTGGAGGGAAACTCTGGTGCCAGCAGCCAACTTGCTCCCAGCCTGCACAACGTTCACCCTGTGTGCCATCATGGTGAGGATTGTGCTGACCAGACTCTTGTCTACTAAGACTTGTCTTGTAGGTGAGGGACTGCTGCTGCTTTGTTGACTCTAGATAACTTCTAGGCGATCGCACATCCCCGTAATGGCGACAATCTATTTGGATGTCTGCCCTATCAACTTTGGAGCGATTTTTCAACAAGGACATTCTGGTATAGCACCGTTTTGCTTGTCCTCTCCACCAGAGGAATGAGAGATGAGAGAAGGGTGAACACCCAGTAATCCGTGTTGTCTAAAATGCGTATAATGCGCGGGTCGTGGGAAAGGCAGCCTAACCTGAAGTCAGCCATATGTGCCAGAGTACCAACAGGTAAGACTTCGCTGACGTCATCAGAAGGTGAGCTGACCCTGTGAAAGATTGCAGGTGAGGGCCTGCAGGTGAGCTGACCCTGTAAAACATTATATGCGAAGGCCTGCCTGCAGTTGAGCTGCGAGTGCATATATGCAAGGGCATTATATGCGACAAATAAGCATGTTGATATGATGGAAGAGGAGGAGGATGACAAAAGGAAGATTTAACCATATACCTTTTTTTGTGGTGAAAGGGGTGCATGTGTATTGTGGTGAAAAGGGGTGCAGTACATTAAACAACACATTTAAAGTGCTTTTGTTCATCCGCTTTTCTCTGGTGGACTCTTTTTATAAGAGTCAACTTGTCAGCATTTTCAGTTGACAGGCGGATACGCTTATCTGTTATAATGCCACCAGCAGCACTAAATACCCGCTCAGACAAAACGCTTGCGGCAGGGCAGGCCAGCACCTCCAAGGCGTAGAGCACCAATTCATGCCACATGTCCAGCTTGGACGTCCAGTCGTTTTTAAGCACTGAGGGATCATTGAGGACGCTGACACAGTCTGCTATGTACTCCATCATCTTCCAAAATTTTTCCCTCCTTCTGACACTACGCCGCGCTTAAGGATGAGGGTGCTGGTGGGGTGTCATGAGACTGTACCAGGCCTTAAAGAGTGTTGCCCTGCCTCTGTTGGAACTGCTGTGTGTTCCCCTTGTCTCCACTCCTTGTTTGGCCAAGGAACTACGGATTCTGCCGCCAGCATTGTCAGATGGAAATTTTTGGAGCAATTTTTTAACAGGGACCTTCTGGTAAAGCACCATTTTACTCGTCCTCTCCATCTGATTAAAGAGGTATGAGAAGTTCTCTTTGTAGCAGGGGAAGTTCTCTTCGCTGTCGTCATCAGGAGGATAACTCTCAAACTCCTCATCTGCCCACCCATGCTTAACAGATGTAATTAAACTTCCATGGGTACTACCCTCTGTAGCGGAGTCAACAGTCTCCTGCTCCTCATCCTCCTCCTCTTCATTGTCCAATTCACACTGAGAAGACAGACGGAGGGTGGTCTGGCTATCACCCTGTGTAAGGTCTTCTTCCCCCATTTCCACCTCTTCCACATGCAAAGCGTTGTCTTTAATTGTGAGCAGCGAGCGTTTGAGTAGGCACAGAAGTTGGATGGTTACGCTGATAATAGCGTTATCGCCGCTCACCATCTGTGTTGATTCCTCAAAGTTTCTTAAAACCTCACAGAGGTCAGACATCCATGCCCACTCCTCGCTTTTGATTAGCAGAAGCTGACTGGAAAGGCGACAACTATGTTGCAGCTGGTATTCCACTACTGCCCTCTGCTGCTCACAAATCCTGGCCAACATGTGGAGTTCCAGCGCATGCTCACATCGCACAACAGCCTGAAGCTGTCGATGACTTGCGGAAATGTGCACACATGCGGAGCACCTTCATCAGTAGCTCAGGCAAATTGGGGTAGGTTTTGAGAAACCGCTGAACCACTAAGTTTAAGACATGGGCTAGGCATGGGATATGTCTGAGCTTGCCAAGCTCCAAAGCCGCCACCAAGTTCCGGCCATTATCACACACAACCATGCCTGGTTGTAGGATGAGTGGCAACAGCCACAGCTCAGTCTGGTCTCTTATCCCCTGCAACAGCTCTGCGGCGGTGTGCTGTTTGTTCCCTAAGCATATCAGCTTCAGCACGGCCTGTTGACGCTTCCCCACTGCAGTGCTACACTGCTTCCAGCTACCGGCTGATTGGTGCTGCACGTGGATAATTCGGAGGTGGAAGAGAAGGAGGAGTAGTGGGGGTTGGAGCCACTAACGTAGGTGCTGGCGGAAACCCTGATGAAATTAGGGCCCGCAATCCCCGGCATCGGTAGCACCTGTGCCATCCCAGGGTATGACTCGCTCCCAGCCTCCACAATGTTCACCCAGTGTGCCATCAGGGAGATATAGCGTCTCTGTCCAAATGCACTTGTCCATGTGTCCGTAAATAAGTGGACCTTCCCAGTAACTGCATTGGTCAGGGCACGTGTGATGTTTCGGGACACATGTTGGTGTAAGGTGGGCACAACACACCTCGAACAATAGTGGTGGCTGGGGACAGAGTACTGCGGGATGGCCGCCGACATCAGTCTACGGAAGGCCTCAGTGTCTGCAAGCCTATATGGCAACATTTCCAGGGCCAGTAGTTTTGAAAGGTGCACATTTAGTGCTATTGCCGGTGGCTGGGTGGCTGGGTATTTGCACTTGCGTTCAAATGCCTGGGGTAATGACATTTGGACACTGCGCTGTGACAGGAAGTGGATGTGGTCGCTGATGGTGCTTGCGAAGGTCCAGGTGCAGGACAGGAGGTATCCTTGCCTGCGCCTTTGACAGGCGATTGGCCAGCACGCTCCATGGGGGAAGAGGAGGTTGTGGTGTGAGGCGCAGACACAGATTGTGTACCCAGGCGTTTGTCCCACTTATTACGGTGCTTGGATGCCATGTGGCGGATCATGCTGGTGGTGGTGAGGTTGCTAGTGTTCACACTCCGGCTCATTTTGGTTCGGCACAGGTTGCAAACTACTATTCTTTAGTCATCCGCACTTTCTTCAAAAAAGTGCCATACTGCGGAACACCTACCCCTTGTCATGGGAGATTTACACAAGGGGGTGCTCTGTGGAACAGTTGCGGGCCTGTTTGGTGTGGCCCAATTTCTCCTTTTTGCCACCCCACTGCCTCTTCCAGCCTGTTGCGGTGCTTCAGATCCCTCCCCCTCTGTACTGCTGTCCTCGCTCGGCTTTCCACATTCCCAGGTTGGGTCAGTGACCTCATCGTCCACCACCTCCTCTTCCACTTCCTCACTCTGATCATCCTCTTGATTTGTTGACCTAACCACAACCTCAGTGATTGACAACTGTGTCTCATCCTCTTCATCAACCTCTTGAGACAGTAATTGCGGTTCACTCATTGGCAACTTTGTCTCATCATGATCCACCTCATTAAACACTAATTGCCTTTCTCCACCTTCATGTTCATGTGACTGTGGATGCTCAAGAGGTTGGGAATCAGGGCACAAGATCTCATGTTCCTCTTTAAGCGTGCTTGGCGAGACAGCCAAATCAAGTAATTGCGATGAAAAAAGATCACTAGTTTGGCCAGACTCTCCATGGTGGGAGGCAGGAGGATCAGGAAGAGGATTCTGTTGACCAGACTCTTGGCTACTGAGATTGGACATGGTGGAAGACAGGGTGGTGCTTAACTGACTGGAAGCATTATCTGCTGCAATCCAACCGACCACCTGGTCGCACTAGTCTGACTTTAAGAGTTTTGTCCTGCGACGCCCTGCAAACTGGGACATGAAACTAGGTATCGTGGATGATTGTTTTTCTTGTGCTCTGGCAGCAGGCAGTTTCAACGCACCCAGGGCCATGACCTCTGCGTGAACTATCAGCATCACGGGCACTTCCCCGTCCCTTACTGCTCGCCTTGGGCATATTAAATGTTACATGCACGCTTGACACACAAGATGTGGCACGGATGCCACAGTTCACAGCAAACACAGTATATGGAAAAGTACTTAAAAGTATGGCAAAAGGAAAATAGATTTCACTTAGATTTTTCCTATCTCTGGCCCTGACACACAAATACAGATGTCACAAGTCACTGCAGACACCCTCTATAGAAAAAATATTGAAAATGATGGAAAAAATATATTTATTTTCAGTTATATTTCTCCAATATCTGGCCCTGACTCACAGAAGGTATAATACAGATTTCACTAGTCACTGCAGACACCCTCTATAGAATAAGTATTGAAAATGCTGGAAAAAATAAATTGGTACTGCAGCTATAAAATACTGCCAGCCTGCCATCACACACAATAGTCCTGAAAAGGACTTTTGGGTCTTTGAAGCGTTTTTCTACCGAATTTTATTCTGTCCCTTCCGAAGCGCAGCTCTCCTTGACTACAAATGAGCCGAACATGCGTCATCGGGTGCTATATAGCACCTGATGGCGTGTTCCGGCCAGCTAATCACTGTAATTCCAGTAGCCAACATGGCCAGGTAATGCCGCCATGCCGTAAATTTTACATTGGGGATTATCCTGTCATTCCACCTGCCTATCGGAGGTCTGACCTGCTTCCTCGCCTACTATACCAGTAGACCTGCCTGGACTCCCGCAGCAGTATGCCAGTTTTGCTGATGTTTTCACCAACAAATAGGTGGAGACCCTGCCTCCTCATTGTCCGTATGATTGTCCGATTGACCTTCTGCCTGGTGCCACTCCTCCTTGGGGTCGAATCTATCCCCTCTCACTTCCCGAAACCCAAGCGATGTCTGAGTATTTTTCAAAGAAAATCTCTAGAGTTTTTTTTTTTCCATAAATCTACTTCACCAGCCGGTGCCGAGTTCTTCTTTGTGAAAAAAAAAAAAGATGTATTCTTACGGCCCTGTATTGACTATCGAGGTCTGAATAAGGTCAAAATCAAGATTCAATATCTTTTACCGCTAATCTCGGAATCGGGGAGCTAAGGTCTTTACTAAATTCGACCTGCGCGGCACATATAATCTTATCTGCATTTGAAAGGGTGATGAGTGGAAGACTGCTTTTAATACTCGTGACGGACACTACGAGTATCTCTTCAAGCCCTTCGATCTGTGCAATACTCCCACGGTATTCCAGGAGTTGGTGAACGACATCTTCCGGGATCTGCTTTCTGTCTGTGTAATAGTGTATCTGGACGATATACTGATCTATTCCCTGGATTTAACCACTCACCGGAAGCATGTACGTTTAGTTTACAGCGGTTAAGAGAGAATTGACGCCAAACTCGAGAAATGCCTTTTCGAAAAATCTACTGTACCGTTTCTCGGATACGTCATCTCGTATGCTGGGGTGCAGATGGATCCTAAAAAGTTGAAGGCAGTAATGGACTGGCCCCGCTTCCTGGTATTCCGGTCTTCGGGCTATACAGCTCTTCCTGGTATTCTCTAATTTCTATTGGCAATTCATCCCGCATTTTTCATCCCTTACATCTCTGATTTCTGCTCTTACTAGGAAAGGGATGAATGCCAAGGACTGGAATCCAGAAGCAGAGGCCGCTTTCGTCAAATAAAAGAAGTCCAGATGTCTCCCACCAATTCTTTTTAGAAGTGGATGCCTCCTCCATAGGAGCTGGTGCTGTTCTACTACAGAGAGTTTCCAAGGGCATGATGTTTACCTATGGGTTCTCCTCCAAACTCTTCTCATTGGCTGAGAGGAATTTTTGTATAGGAGACAGAGAACTATCCATAAAACTTGCCTTGGAGGAGTGGCGTTATCTGATGGAGGGAGCCCAGCATCTGGTGATAATATTCACAGATCACAAGAACTACAC
This sequence comes from Bufo bufo, assembly GCF_905171765.1. Lineage (NCBI taxonomy): Eukaryota > Metazoa > Chordata > Amphibia > Anura > Bufonidae > Bufo > Bufo bufo. Next base: position 298,443,748 of record NC_053393.1, read on the forward strand.
ATATCTGCAGACAGCCCAGCGTCTGAACCCTCACCAAGCCAGGAGGACTCTGTTTTTCTCTCATTTTAATTTTGAGTTGCACTTTCGCCCGGCTGAAAAAAACATCAAAGCGGATGCTCTGTCTAGGTAATTTTACTTCACAGACCAGGAGGAGCCCCAATACATTGTAGATTCTGCTCGCTTGATCACAGTGGCTCCTGTCCTTGTAAGAGACATTCCTACCAGGAGGACATTTGTGCCATCTGCCAAAAAAAAACGTGTCCTAATGTGGGGGCACCAAGGTATTCGCAAGACCACAGAACTGGTATCTCGCCACTACTGGTGGCCCACATTGTCCAAGGATGTGCGTGATTATGTCTCTGCCTGCACCGTCTGTGCTCAAAATAAAATCTCCAGGAGAAAACCGCCAGATCTATTACCGCTACCTGTTACTGATGCTCCATGGCAACACATTGCCATAAACTTTATTACAAATTTTCCCTCTTCGGACAGATGTACCATGATTTGGGTGGTCGTGGACGGCTTCTCTAAGATGCAGCACTTCATTCCTTTGACTGGATTTCCTTCAGCTGCGGAACTTGCTAAACTGTTCGTGAAACATATATTTCATCTGCATGGCTTACCTGGGAATATTGTTTCTGATCGGGGAGTCCAATTTACCTCCAAGCTCTGGAGAGTTCTTTGCCGACTGCTAGAAATTGACCTGGACTTCTCCTCCGGTTATCACCCCCAAACCAATTGGAAAGTAGAGCGGGTCAATCAGATATTGGAGCCTTACCTTCGGCATTTTGTTTCAGCTCAACACGACAACTGGGTACAATTGTTACCTTGGGCTGAGTTCTACAATATGCTAGAAAGAAATATGGTGTCGATCACAGCGGCGGCCAAGAACCATAAAATGGTGCAAAGTGCTAAGCGCCACTACCCAAACCCTCAGATAAAAAAGGAGATGCTAGGTGGTGGAGATAAAAGAAACTGAATATACAGTCAGGTCCATAAATATTGGGACATCAACACAATTGTAATATTTGTGGCTCTATACACCACCACAATGGATTTGAAATGAAACAAACGAGATGTGCTTTAACTGCAGACTGTCAGCTTTGATTTGAGGGTATTTACATCCAAATCCGGTGAACGGTGTAGAAATTAAAACAGTTTGCATATGTGCCTCCCACTTGTTAAGGAACCAAAAGTAATGGGACAATTGGCTTCTCAGCTGTTCCATGGCCAGGTGTGGGTTATTCCCTTAATATCCCAATTACAATGAGCAGATAAAAGGTCCAGTGTTAATTTCAAGTGTGCTATTTGTATTTGGAATCTGTTGCTGTCAACTCTCAAGATGAGATCCAAAGAGCTGTCACTATCAGTGAAGCAAGCCATCATTAGGCTGAAAAAACAAGACAAACCCATCAGAGAGATAGCAAAAACATTAGGCGTGGCCAAACCAACAGTTTGGAACATTCTTAAAAAGAAGGCACTGGTGAGCTCAGCAACACGGAAAACAACTGTGGTGGATGACCAAATAATTATTTCCCTGGTGAAGAAAACACTCTTCACAACAGTTGGCCAGTTCAAGGACACTCTCCAGGAGGTAGCTGTATGTGTGTCAAAGTCAATCAAGAGAAGACTTAATCAGAGTGAATACAGAGGGTTCACCACAAGATGTAAACCATTGGTGAGCCTCAAAAACAGGAAGGCCAGATTAGAGTTTGCCAAACGACATCTAAAAAAGCCTTTGCAGTTCTGGAACAACATCTTATGGACAGATGAGACCAAGATCAACTTGTACCAGAGTGATGGGAAGAGAAGAGTATGGAGAAGGAAAGGAACTGCTCATGATCCTAAGCATACCACCTCATCAGTGAAGCATGGTGGTGGTAGTGTCATGGCGTGGGCACATATGGCTGCCAATGGAACTGGTTCTCTTGTATTTATTGATGATGTGACTGCTGACAAAAGCAGCAGGATGAATTCTGAAGTGTTTCGGGCAATATTATCTGCTCATATTCAGCCAAATGCTTCAGAACTCATTGGACGGCGCTTTACAGTGCAGATGGACAATAACCCAAAGCATACTGCAAAAGCAACCAAAGAGTTTTTTAAGGGAAAGAAGTGGAATGTTATGCAATGGCCAAGTCAATCACCTGACCTGAATCCGATTGAGCATGCATTTCACTTGCTGAAGACAAAACTGAAGGGAAAATGCCCCAAGAACAAGCAGGAACTGAAGACAGTTGCAGTAGACGCCTGGCAGAGCATCACCAGTGATGAAACTCAGTGTCTGGTGATGTCTATGCGTTCCAGACTTCAGGCTGTAATTGACTGCAAAGGACTTGCAACCAAGTATTAAAAAGTGAAAGCTTGATTTTATGATTATTTTTCTGTCCCATTACTTTTGGTTCCTTAACAAGTGGGAGGCACATATGCAAACTGTTGTAATTCCTACACCGTTCACCTGATTTGTATGTAAATACCCTCAAATTAAAGCTGACAGTCTACAGTTAAAGCACATCTTGTTCGTTTCATTTCAAATTCATTGTGGTAGTGTACAGAGCCCAAAAATTTAGAATTGTGTCAATGTCCCAATAATGTACAATGGGTACAGGGGGGCGGGTGTATGTGAAATGGATCAAATACCCGCAGTGCAATGTAAAATACTAATGCCACGGAAACAGCATATGATTAAAATGCATATAAAGTATAAAGGCATGCGGATAAACAACATGAAATAGTGGCCATAAAATAGTGAGCACTGAGGGGTAGTCACCAGGATAAACTCATAATAACTGGTGTCGACCGGATCACATGTAGAGTAGACAGAGATTGATGGCAGCATGGAAGGCAAGCTTCTGATCAATCACTTTATTCCATAGGTATCAAGGCTCAATGCATTTTGGGGAACAATCCTCCCCTTCTTCAAGAGTAGGTGCTAAAAAAAAACATATATATAATAACCATACTAGTGAGTCCACTGGGTCATCTCCTTTCTTTGTCGTTTTTGGACAGCATCCTCGTACTCATCCTCTCCCTGTTCATATATCTTCTGGGGTACCAGTGGCGGTTTCCTCTTTTAGGAATTTTTTGAAGATCTGGCAGGATACCAAGATTTGTATCGGTAAAGCAGTGACCTGCATGAAGACAAATGCGGACAGGAAAAGAAGAAAAGTTCAGTTCTCGTCAGAAGATAAGGTATGGCATCAGTTTAAGGGTTCCTAGTTTCAAGTTTGCCCCTAGGTTCCTGGAACCATTTGTAGTTTTGAAGAAGATCAATGAAGTGACCTATAAGTTACAACTACCTCTCTCTCTTCGTGTCCCCAATGCCTTCCATGTATCCTTGCTCAAACCGGTATTCCTTAACCGCTTATCTACAGCTCTGTCTACAGCGACTCTGGTGTCTGAAGACTTGAAAGGGACATTTGAGATCAAGGATATCTTGGACTTCAGGAAACGTGGTAAGAAAACCTACAAATGTAGCAGGGTTAACGGACACATGCTTTATGAGACATGTTATCTAAACTAAATGCAACTAAATGTGTTACGCAATTGCTTTTTAATGGCTTTTGTTTCAAGATAACGCAATGAGTTAAGAAATTTGAGTTGTACTACCTGGTGGATTGGAAGGACTTCTTTCTGGAAGAAAGGTACTGGGAGCCGGAGGAGAATATCCATGCTCCAGACCTGATAAAAAGGTACTTGTCCCATTGTGGACTCAAGAAAGGGGAGCATTGGGGGGGTACTGTAACCACACCGATCTCAAGAGGGAAGGGAACAGGTACTAGGCCTGAAAACTAGGAAAAGGGTCACCACCTAGTGAATCCCTAACCCAAGCCCTGACTATTATAAGTATGAACAGACCTTGATGGTAGGAATGTTCATACGCTGGAACCTGGGGCCCAATATGACCCTTTAGGGTCCTTGAAATTGTGTCAGGACAAGAGATGACCTGTTTCTTCCCAGATGAAGGAACAGGAGACTCTCTTAGGCCTAATAGCAAAAGGGAGGGAAAAACCAAGAACAAGAAATAGGGAAAAGACACTTGACTCCAAAATATGCAGATGAGCAGGAACTCTGAGGAGAACCAGACACCAGCTTTTCACAACCAAATGGAGCTATCAACCGCATAGCATGATGGGTGCGGCCAGACTAAATAGAGGAGTAGGAATTACCACTTCAGCTGCACCTGAGACCAGAGGTGTGGTCATACCTAGCAACAACACAGAAGAGTGAAACCAGAGAGGCTGTCAGATCACATCACATGCAACCAGTCTCCTAGATCTTCTGACCTCTGTCACAGGAGAAACCGTCACACTGCTTCCACGTTCTTATGCCATTGGTCCTCTGACAATCTCCGCCTCTGCCTCCTCATCCTCCACCATGTCCTTAGCCTCCACTGCAGGGACAATTCACGGTGCCCCTCCAGCATACCAGTGTCATGCTGTTCTGCACCTCGTTTGCCTGGGCGAACGGAGTCAAACAGGGAGGAACTGCACCACGTCCTTCATCAAGAAATCGAAATCCTGGCTTTATCCGTGACAACTCAAAATCGGAATCATGGTGACTGACAACGGGAAGAATATGGTGTCAGCACTGTGTCAAGGATGGCTGAGCCATGCGCCCTGCATGGCACACGTGTTCAATCTGGTTGTCAAACAGTTCCTGAAGTCTTCCACCCATCTGCAAGACATCCTAAAAATGGGCAGGAAACTTTGCATGCCACTCGTACACCGCAAAGCACATCCTCCTTGAGCTGCAGTGGCAGAACGGCATCCCCCAACATAGGCTGATATGTGACGTTTCCACGATTTCTTGATGATACAGGCGGACAGAGGTACTCCCCTGTGTAACTTCGATGTTAGCCAGTGGTGGCTCATGCGTGACACCTGCCGTTTGTTCTGGCCCTTTGAGGATGCCACTTTATTTGTCAGTCGCAAGGACTACTGGATGAACAATGTCATTCCACTGATTCATGTCCTGGAACAGCTGCTGCAAAATCTGGCTGACCAGGGGACAGGAGACATGGCAACTATATCTCATGGCCACATGAGCCCTGTGGGGGCTGAACTGGAGGAGTAGGACATTCGAGCACAAGCAATGTGTAGAGAAATGGCTGGTTTTTCTACACAGGTGACAGGAGAGGAGGAGCAAGAGCAGCCAGAGGAGCTACAGGGCGATGAGGAAAATGAGGCAGATGACATAGACACACCATGGCAGTATGCAGTGGAGATGGAGTCAGGGAGTCTCTCCAAGTCACTTGCACAAATGGCCCTATGCATGCTCATTTGCTTGCGTAGTGACAGCCGAATTATTACCATTTGGCAGAGGGATGACTTCTGGCTCTCCACCCTGTTGGACCGGTCCAAAATGGGGGCCTACACCCGCTGAGAGGGAGGACAAACTGAACTACTATATAGACATCCTATGTAGTCAGTTGGTTGCTGCCTTTCTGCGCCATCGTCCATCCTCTCGCAGGTCTGATGGGGGGGGGGCTCTGTGCTCACGTTCCTCTGCCATGGCTGCTGTGGGGGGGGGGGTAGGAGTAGTTCCAGCTCCATCAGCAGCAACTTTAGTCTAGAGTTGCCGATGAGCAGCTTTCTTCACCTACCTAGTGAAGAAACTACTCACCACCAGCAGCAGCTAGACCTGGAGACGGACCTTAACCAGCAGGTGGTGGCATACTTGACCAGCACCCTGCCACCCCATATTGAAAATCTGGTGGACTACTGGGCAGCCAAACTAGTTTTGTGGCCGCAACTGGCAGATTTTGCCCTGGAAAAGCTGTCCTGCCAAGCCATTAGTGTGGCATCAGAGCGGGTGTTTAGTGCGGCGGGGGCCATAGTTACCTCCACTTTGTGGTCTCCTCCTGATGCTGCTGCCACCTCCACACTGTCATTGTGCCCACCTGTGGCCTCCTCCTGATGCTGCTGACACCACCTTCACACTCTGTCATCGTGCCACTCTGTGGCCTCCTGATGATGCTGCTGCCATCTCCACACTGTCATTGTGCCACTCTGTGCCCTCCTGATGCTGCTCCCGCCACCTTCACGCTCTGTCATTGTGCCATTCTGTGGGATGCTGCTGCTGCCACCTCCACTTTGTCACTTGGCCACTCTGTGTTCTCCTTCTGATGCTGCTTCCACCTCACCACTAAGTCATAGGGCCACTCTGTAGACTTCTCATGCTGTTCCCACCCTCCCCACTTCATGACTGGCCACTATTTTGCCTTTTGGCCTGGCTGACATCATCATTTATTTGACCCTTCTTCTGATCTGTCAGAAGGAAGGAAAAATGAGACACACAACGGATCCTGTCTGTGTAGCAGCTGTAAGGCCTGTGTGGCCCTTCAGAATTGGCTTATGATTTGGTAGCCAAAAGCAGGAGTGGGTACAAAACACAGAAGACATGCAAATATTACATTCACGTGTCATTTCTGTTTTGGATCCACTCCTGTTTTTTTGGCTTTAGCAATACTGATGGTTTACTGAAAAAATGCTGACCGAGTGAATGCGGATGCTCCACAGACAGGATCCGTTTTTTGGGGTTATTGTTCTAATGGATCAGAGGAAGGGCAAAATAATCAGTGACATCAACACAAACTTAGTGCTGACACCCACTCCACTCTGTCGGGGGTCTTTACTTGTATAAGCTTTTAATAGAACAGGTTCTGTAGAAATCTATGTGAAATTAGTGAATTGGTGTAAAAGGAGTGTACTCTTTCATGCTATAGTAGGATCTTGGGCCTCTACACGGTTCTTTATACCTAGCACTAACATTGACCTGTTATTTGGTCAGTTTTGGCCCCGTAACTGCCCAAATAAGTGAAGTGTGCAGTGATTTTAAGAGCAACATCTGTCATCTACAGGTCATACTGACTCACAGTATTGTTTCACTACCACAGCAGACTCCCTATGTGTGTTAGGGCTCATGCACACGATCGTATGCCCTCCGAGACATACAGTCCGAGAGCAGGCCATATGTCCCGGAGCGGCATACATCGTGCGCACGGGAGTGCACAGCATCATAGGTTACTATGATGCTGTGTGCATGATATTATGAGTGTGGGACAATAGCCCCGTGAGCTGCCTGATGCTCACAGCATCATAGTAACCTATGATGCTGTGCGCTCCCGTGCGCACGATGTATGCCGCTCCGGGACATATGGCCCGCTCATGGACCATATGTCTCGGAGGGCATACGGTCGTGTGTATGAGCCCTCACTGCAAGGCACAGTGTTCTACACCACTATACAGGCTCTCTGCAGCCAGGAAATAGCTGTTTTTTAATGTGATTCGCCACAAATAAATTCGGATCGAACCTAATTTTTTAAGAAAATTCGGCAAACCGGCCGAATCGAATTTTTGAGAAATTTGCTCATCTCTAATAATAACAATACATTAGTAAGTGGCTTCTATTAACTTTCTCCACATAACAAATCCTATTTGGTAAGACAACCCCTTTAACCATTTCAGTACCAAGCTACGAGCTACTTTTCATCTTAAAGAGGACCTTTCATGATTTTTATTTATTCTAGAGAAATACCTTTACTTGTGGGATACTGATGCTGCCACAGTGCCTGTTTTTTTTTAAATATCGTTCCTGTGCCCCTCTGTAGTTTTCCCGCTTAGTATGTTAATACTGAGCATCGGTACAGGGAGGAGGAGACGTCAGGGTTTCCTTCTCCCTGGCTGTGCCACGATCCAATTACAGCGGAGAGCGTCACAGCCAGGGAGAAGGTGAGGTTTTTTTTCTGCCTGACTGTGACGCTCTCCGCTGTGATTGTAACTCGTCAACATGCTTGACAAAGGCTTTCCAAGCCGAAAAGTTGCATCTGGATTAAATTGCACAAATTTGGATGTGCTGTCTCTGTTTTTTGCTTTTTCATCTTTGTTGTTTACATTATACTTCATTACAGTGGTAAATTTGAGTTGATATATTTAACCTTTATTTATAAAATAATCCAAAAGTCACCAAAAATTAAAAAAAATCACAATTTTCTAAATTTGAATTTCTCTACTTTTAAGACTGATACCTCATAAAATAGTTACCAGTTATCATTCCCCATATGTCTACTTTATGTTGGCATAATTATTTTTTTAGAAGCAATTTTTCAAATATTCAAAATTTACAAAACAATTTTTTTAAGCACCAATTCAGTTATAAAGTGATTTTGAGTGGCTTATGTAATGGAAACCCACATAAATGACTCCATTTTTGAAACTACACCCCTCAAATTATTCACAACTGATGTTACAAACTTTATTAACCCTTGAGGTGTTCTACAAGAATTAAAGGAAAATGGAGGTGACATTTCAAAATTTCACTTTTTTGGTAGATTTTTTTTTTTTTATCACATTTTTCTTGCAAGGGTTAACAGCAAAATAAACCTAAATATACATTACTCTGAATCTTCAGTTTAGAGAAATACCCCATATGTGATGGTAAACTGCGCAACGGGCACGTGGCAGTGGTCAGAAGGAAAGGAGCGCCATATGGTTTTTGGAGGCAGATTTTGCTAGAATGTCTTTTAGGCACCATTTTGTATTTGAAGAGACCCTGACGTACCCCTACAGTGAAAACCCTAAAAAGTGACACCATTTTGGAAACCCCTTAAAGAATATATTAAGGGTGTACTGAGCACTTTGACCCCCAAAGCCTTTTTACGGAATTTGGAAACACATGGCTGTGAAAATGAAAAGTTTCATTTCTTCCAATAAAATGTTGCTTTAGCCCCAAATGTTTCATTTTCACAAGGGGGTAACGGAAGAAAAAGCATGCCATAATGTGTTACCCTTTTTCTCCTGAATACAGCAACATCCCATATGTGGTGGTAAACTGCTGGGGAAGCACATGGCAGGATTCAGAACGGAAGGAGCGCCATATGGCTTTTGCAGCACAGATTTTGATGGATTGGTTTGCAGGTTCCATTGGTTCTTATTTTTTGAATGATGTGGGGGCTCATTTTTGAGGGATGAGGTCACATTTTCATTAGTACCAATTTTTTTATATTTATTTTGGGAAAATGATGCTTTTTTTACTTGAAACTTTTAATTTTTTATTTGTAAAACTACATTTTTTAAAACTTTTTTTAACTTTTTTTTTTTTTTGTCCCACTCTGGGACTTCAACATTTGGGTGCCTGATCCCCTTTACAATGCATTACAATGCATTTGTATTGTAATGCATAGGCTGTAAGTGTAATACTCTTACAGCCTGCTTTCTGTGAGATCTAGGGGACTGGATCTCACAGTCTGACAGGGAAGGCAGCTTGATGCCTAAGAAAGGCATCAGGCTGCTGTCCCAGCCATCGGGTCCCCATCACAGCAGTGCGGGGACCCGATGGCCACCAGAGACCGGCAAGGATACCGCAGTTGGCCCTGACCGCGGTAGTGCGGTTAATGCGCCAGCTTCAGTGTTTTCACCAATGTCTGCGAGGTACAGCAGGGGTCCGGCTATCAGTGACTGCTGGACCCCTGCAAATGATTTGGCAGGCACAGCTCCTGAGATTTCAGACCCAGTTCCCAGCGTTGTACATATATGGCACTGGTATCCTATAGGTTAAGAATAGAGTTGAGCGGACACCTGGATGTTCGAGTTCGACGGGTTCAGCCGAACTTCGGAAAAAAGTTTGAGTTCGGGACCCGAACTCGAACCGAACTTGACCCCGAACCCGAACCCCATTAAAGTCAATGGGGACCCGAACTTTTGAGCACTAAAATGGCTGTCAAAATGTCATGGAAAGGGCTAGAGGGCTGCAAATGGCGTCAAAATGTGGTTAAGAGCATGGCAAGTGCTCTGCAAACAAATGTGGATAGGGAAATGACTTAAAATAACAAAAAATACATAAAAATAAAAAATAATAATCTTGATCTAGGAGGACCAGGTCCATATGGAGAAGGAGGTTGAGGAGGCGGTGGATGTGGCGGTGTAGGTGGAAGTGGCCGTGGAGGAGGAGGAGGTAGCCTACACTGCTTTTTGATTTTAAATTTATTTTTATTTTTTTAAATTAGGGTACACCCCAAAACATTGGGAAATATAACCCTCCATTTGTGCTAAACACATGTTCAGACAATACACCGGCTGCAAGGCAGACCAGCACCTCCAAGACGTAAAGGGCAAACTCAGGCCATGTGCCCAATTTGGAGACCCAGAAGTTGCAGGGGCTGACCCCTGTCAGTTAGTTTGTGTAGGCTTGAGCATACTTACTGCCCCACCCACCATGTCGCACGTCCCCGTGATGTTTACGATCCAATTTGATATCTGCTCTATCAACTTTCGATGTTCTTTTATGCGCCTACCATGGTGATTACGGGTGGCGGGGAATCAGGGTTCCAGGCCGGAGAGGGAGCGTGAAAAAAAAAAAACAAATTTAAGGGAGATAAATTCATTTAAAAAATTTGGGATCGAGAAGAAATGTGGAAAAAGTTATTGAGGCGCAAATGTGGGACAAATTACAGAAGCCCAAATGTGGGCCAAAAGAGTCAAGCGGAATTGTGGGAAAAGCTATTGAGGTGCAAATGTTGGCCAAAAGAGTATAGCGGAAATGTGGGGCAAAGTATTGAAGCTTAAATGTGGTACAACTTGCTTAAGTTTAAGCATTGAATCAAAGGAGGTGGCGCGCATCAATTAAAGAAGCATTTCCCCAAAATTGGTGAATTTGACCCTAAAATGTAACTGACAAATGTTTTTTTTTTTACCGGTCTAATAGGTATAGCAGTGGTACATCACACCAAAAAATTGCTGAATTTCACCAGAAAATGTAACTGACAATTTTTTTATTTTTTTTTGTTAACCGGCCTACTAGGTATAGCAGTGCTACATCAAACCCAAAAATTAGTGAATTTCACCATAAAATGTAAGAGACTTTTTTTTTTTATTGTTTAACCCGTCTACTAGGTAGAGACGGGTTAAACACTCCAAAATTGTAGAATTTTAACTGAAAATGTAACTGACAAATATTTTTTTTTGTTAACCGGCCTACTAGGTATAGCAGTGGTACTATACACCCAAAATTGGTGAATTTCACCCAAAAATCTTAATGACAATTTAATATTTTTTTTTTAACCGGCCTACTAGGTAGAGCAGTGGTACTATACACCCGAAAATGTAAATGACAAAGTAGTGAAATGATATAAAATAAAGCACGTAAAAAAAAAAAATACACTGCTCAAAAAAATAAAGGGAACACAAAAATAACACATCCTAGATCTGAATTAATTAAATATTCTTCAGAAATACTTTGTTCTTTACATAGTTGAATGTGCTGACAACAAAATCACACAAAAATAAAAAAAATGGAATTCAAATTTTTTAACCCATGGAGGTCTGGATTTGGAGTCACACTCAAAATTAAAGTGGAAAAACACACTACAGACTGATCAGTAGTGTGTGTGGCCTCCACGTGCCTGTATGACCTCCCTACAACGCCTGTGCATGCTCCTGATGAGGTGGCGGACGGTCTCTGAGGGATCTCCTCCCAGACCTGGACTAAAGCATCTGCCAACTCCTGGACAGTCTGTGGTGCAACGTGACTTTGGTGGATAGAGCGAGACATGATGTCCCAGATGTGCTCAATTGGATTCAGGTCTGGGGATCGGGCGGGCCAGTCCATAGCATCAATACCTTTGTCTTGCAGGAACTGCTGACACACTCCAGCCACATGAGGTCTAGCATTGTCTTGCATTAGGAGGAACCCAGGGCCAACCGCACCAGCATATGGTCTCACAAGGGGTCTGAGGATCTCATCTCGGTACCTAATGGCAGTCAGGCTACCTCTGGCGAGCACATGGAGGGCTGTGCGGCCCTCCAAAGAAATGCCACTCCATACCATTACTGACCCAATGCCAAACCGGTCATGCTGGAGGATGTTGCAGGCAGCAGAACGTTCTCCACGGCGTCTCCAGACTCTGTCACATCTGTCACATGCTCAGTGTGAACCTGCTTTTATCTGTGAAGAGCACAGGGCGCCAGTGGGGAATTTGCCAATCTTGGTGTTCTCTGGCAAATGCCAAACGTCCTGCATGGTGTTGGGCCCTCATATCACCCTCATGGAGTCTGTTTCTGACTGTTTGAGCAGACACATGCACATTTGTGGCCTGCTGGAGGTCATTTTGCAGGGCTCTGGCAGTGCTCCTCCTGTTCCTCCTTGCACAAAGGCGGAGGTAGCGGTCCTGCTGCTGGGTTGTTGCCCTCCTACGGCCTCCTCCACGTCTCCTGATGTACTGGCCTGTCTCCTGGTAGCGCCTCCATGCTCTGGACACTACGCTGACAGACACAGCAAACCTTCTTGCCACAGCTCGCATTGATGTGCCATCCTGGATAAGCTGCACTACCTGAGCCACTTGTGTGGGTTGTAGACTCCGTCTCATGCTACCACTAGAGTGAAAGCACCGCCAGCATTCAAAAGTGACCAAAACATCAGCCAGGAAGCATAGGAACTGAGAAGTGGTCTGTGGTTACCACCTGCAGAACCACTCCTCTATTGGGGGTATCTTGCTAATTGCCTATAATTTCCACCACAGCATGTGAAATTGATTGTTACTCAGTGTTGCTTCCTAAGTGGACAGTTTGATTTCACAGAAGTGTGATTGACTTGGAGTTACATTGTGTTGTTTAAGTGTTCCCTTTATTTTTTTGAGCAGTGTATATGGATTTATGAGGTGTAGTTCCATATGGAGTAAGAGTTTGAGGAGGCAATGGACGTAGCGGAGTAGGTGGAAGCGGCGGTGGAGGAGGATGAGATAGCCAACACAGGTTTTTGGTTTTAATAAAAAAAAATTCAATTAAAGTACACTCCAAAAGAGTGTGAAATACCCAAAATACAAAGATGAGCAACTGTGCTGCAGTATAACAATGGCTGGTTAGTGCCGGTATACATGCCAATTCTGGACAAGGTACGGACAAGTCCTGAGGGATCCATGTCTGGTTCATTTTAATGAACGTGAGCTTGTCCACATTAGCTGTGGACAGGCGGCTGCGCTTGTCTATGATGACAACCCCTGCCGTGCTTAACACACGTTCAGATAATACACTGGCTGCAGGGCAGGCCAGCACCTCCAAGGTGTAAAGGGCAAGCTCAGGCCATGTGCCCAATTTGGAGACCCAGAAGTTGAAGGGGGCAGACCCGTCATTCAGTACATTTCCCACATACTGCTCCACCATGTTGGTGAAATGCTGCCTCCTGCTAAGATGTTCCATATCAGCTGGTGGTGCTGGTTGTTGTGGCGTGCTGACAAAGCTTTTCCACATTTCGGCCATGCTAACCCTGCCTTCTGAGGTGCTGGCAGTGCTCCAGCTGCGTTGGAGACCTCTTCCTCATCCTCTGCCTTCGCCGTGTGCTTCCACTGTGCCCCCGCTGTCAGGTTGGAATGCCACCAGCAGCACGTCTACCAGCATGAGCTTGTACTCGCGCATCTTACGATCACGCTCCAGTGAGGGAATTATGGATGGTACGTTGTCCTTGTAACGGGGATCCAGCAGCGTGGCCACCCAGTAATCAGCACATGTTAGAATGTGGGCAACTCGCCGGTCGTTGCAGAGACACTGCAGCATGTAATCGCTCATGTGTGCCAAGCTGCCCAGAGGCAACGAAAAGCTGTCCTCTGTGGGAGGTGTATCGTCTGTGTCCTCTGTATCCCCCCATCCACGCACCACTGATGGCCATGAGCTGGTCTGGGTTCCACTCTGCTATGAACATGGTTCCTCCTCCTCCATTTCCTCAAGAACTGTGCCCTGGCTGGACAATTGTGTACCTTGGGTTTGTGGGTGCAGGAACCCACCCTAAGAGCCACTTGGGAATGACTGGCTGGAAACCCTACGAAATGATCCCTCTTCCTCCTCCTCCTGTGCCACATCCTCTTCCATCATCGCCAGGAGTTTTTTTCAAGGAGGCATAGAAGTGGGATAGTAATGCTGAGAACGGCGTTATCGGTACTGGCCATGTTGGTGGAGTACTCAAAACAGCACAACAATTAACACAGGTCTCGCATGGAGGCCCAGTTATTGGTGGTGCAGTGGTGCTGTTCCGCCGAGTGACTCTCCCGTGCGTGCTGCAGCTGAAACTCCACTATCGCCTGCTGCTGCTCGCACAGTCTGGCCAGCATGTGCAAGGTGGAGTTCCACCTTGTGGGCACGTCGCATATGAGGCGGTGAGCGGAAAGGCCGAAGTTACGCTGCAGCGCTGACAGGCGAGCAGCAGCAGGGTGAGAACGCCGAAAGCGCGCACAGACGGCCCGCACTTTATGCAGCAGCTCTGACATATCGGGGTAATTTTTAAAGAATCTATGCACCACCAAATTAAGCACATGCGACAGGCAAGGGATGTGCGTCAAACCGGCTAGTCCCAGAACTGCTATGAGATTTCGCCCATTATCACACACCACCAGGCCGGGCTTGAGGCTGACTGGCACAAAACACTCATCGGTCTGTTGTTCAAGGCCCGTCCACAGCTCCTGCGCGGTGTGGGGTTTGTCACCCAAACATATGAGTTTTAAAAATGCCTGCTGTCGTTTACCCCTGGCTGTGCTGAAGTTGGTGGTGAAGGTGTTACGCTGACCGGATGAGGAGCTGGTAGAGGATGAGGAAGCAGAGTAGGAGGAGGAAGCAACAGGAGACAAACCGAAGCGCCCTGCAATCCTCGTGGTGGAAGGATATGCGCCAAACTTCTATCCGCCTCAGGGCAGCCGCCACTGCATTTACCCAGTGTGCTGTTATGGAGATATAACGGCCCTGACCATGCTTACTGGTCCACGTATCCGTAGTCAGGTAAACCTTGGCACAGATGGCGTTGGGTGGTGCACACCTGATTTTTTCCCCTACTTGCTTGTGCAGGGAAGGGATGGCTCGCCTTGAAAAGTAGTGACGGCTGGGCATGACGTACTGTGGGACAGCCACCGCCATAAGGCCTTTAAAACTATCCGTCTCCACCAGATGTAATGACAGCATTTAAAAGGCCACTAATTTAGAAATGCTGGCATTCAGGGCTAGGGATCGTGGGTGGGTAGAGGGGTACTTCCTCTTCCTCTCCAGCATTTGGGAGATGGAGAGTTGAACGCTTCCGTGGGACATTGTGGAGATGCTTGGTGACCCAGGTGTTGGTGTTGCTGGCAGATCCTCTATTTGCGGGGTGGCAGGTGGCACTGTCACTCCAGAGGTGGATGAAGAGGCCGCGACTGCAGCAGAAGAGGAAGCAGGAGGAGCCAGAGACCTTTCTTGGTTTTTGAGGTGTCTACTCCACTGCAGCTCGTGCTTTGCACTTAAATGCCTGGTCATGCAGGTTGTGCTCAGGTTGAGAACGTTTATGCCTCGCTTCAGGCTCTGATTGCACAGCGTGCAAACCACTCAAGTCTTGTCGTCAGCACATTGTCTGAAGAACTGCCACGCCAAGGAACACCTTGGAGCTGGCTTTGGTGTACTCGGTCCCTTGCTGCGGTGGGCAGTAGGAGGCGTACTGTCTAGAGGACGGCCGCTCCGCTTTTGCACCCTGCTCCCTCTTCTGCTGTGCTGGTGGCTCTGTGCGACCACCGCTTCTTCCTCCGAACTACATAGGTCACTTGCATGACCTTGATTCCATGTGGGGTCGAGGACCTCATCGTCCTCCACATCATCTTCCACCCATTCTTCACCCCTGCCTTCATTGTCGGTCTGCACACTTTCGAAAGCCCCAGCAGTTGGCATCTGTGTTTCGTCATCATTCGAGACATGCTGCGATGGTCCTCCCATGTACTCATCTTGAAAAATAAGTGGTTGGGCATTGGTGCACTCAATCTCTTCCACTACTGGGGCAGGGCTAGGTGGATGGCCCTGGGAAACCCTTCTAACAGAGTCATCAAAAAGCAGAAGAGACTGCTGTATGACTTAGGGCTCAGACTGCATGGCTGATTTGCAAGGGGGTGAGGTGAAAGACTGATGGACATCGGCTGCAGGTGCCAACTGTCGTCTTTCAGCAGAAGACTGGATGGGAGACAATGTGAAGGAACTGGATCCACTGTCAGCAACCCAATCTACTAACACCTGTACTTGTTCTGGCCTCACCATTCGTAGAGCAGCATTAGGCCCGACCAAATACCGCTGCAGGTTTTGTTGCCTACTCGCACCTGAGGAAGGGGTTTCATTTGTGCGTGTAGCTGGCACAGATCAACCACATCCTCTCCCTGCAACAGGATCTCCACCAGCAGCACCAGAACCTGGGCCACGTCCCTTATTTGACGCTCTCCTCATATTTTTTGAATTTAAGATCTTTCCCTAAATAGGTGTTTAATTAATAGTAGAATAGAACCACAATATGTAAAGGGTGTATCTCACACGTCCTGAACCAGTGTACGACTGAATTAAATATTTCTTTGCCTAAAAAGGCTGCATGTCAAATGACTGTATTTCAAATGCTTGATTCAAACCCCTGTATGTAGAGGGAGTATCTCACAGGGCCTGTACCAGTGTGGGCCTGAAGTAAATACTTCTTTGCCCAAAATGGCTGTATTTTAAATGCCTGATTCAAACCCCTGTATGTAGAGGGGGCATCTCACATACTCTGAACCAGTGTAGGCCTGAAGTAAATATTTCTTTGCCCAAAATGGTTGTATTTCAAATGGCTGCATTTCAAATCCCTGAATCAAACCCCTGCAGTGGCGTACCGCCCATAGAGGCAGACCACGCCATTGCTATGGGGCCCGCGGCACTGGGGGGCCCGGAGCTCAGAGAAGGCCCCGCCCACTCATGGCAGCCTATAGCGCTATGCGGCTGCTCTGCTTTTATGACGAGCCAACTATTCTTCCGCAATCGGCCCTGGAGCGCATGAAAGGCCCCGCCCCCTACTATTTTTATGTACGCCCCTGCCCCGGGCCACTTCCCTGCTCCCTCCAGTATCTGACCTGACCGCTGTCTATTTCCGGCCTGAGCGCGGTGAGTCGCTGTCACGATGAGCCGCATCTATCATGAGGGTGTCGGGAGACTGACAGCTGGGCTGTTCTAGAGGTATGGCTGTGTGCTGGGGCAGCTGGGCTTATAGGAGGAAGTGTTGTCTGGGCGAGGGGGCTGTACACAGGGGAGAACTGTCCCTGCCCTGTTGACTGGGCACATATAGCTAAGGAAGCATCCAGCCATACACTGTAGTGTAACCATAGTCTTCTGTAGTGCAGACCTGTGCCAAAGATGTGTGTTTGCCCACTGGCATTGTGTTACATGGACACCTGCAGCCCACCACCCTCCAGTCTGTATGCTTATGCTTTAGATGCATGGCCCAGAGGTTTGCTGAACTTAAAGGGGTATTCCAGTAATAAATTGTCCCGGATGTGGGTCCTGGTGACTTTGAATTTAGCTGCAGGGTACATGCTAATCCCCCACCCTATTCTGGTGATCAGTGAGCACACCATTCCCAGCAGTTATCGCCTGTCCAATGAATAGGTTATAATTTATCACTGGAATACCCCTTTAAGCCCCTTACACACCATGTTTTATGATGTGTGTGAGTATAGGAAAGTGTTTTTTTTGTACATTTTTCAGAAAAAATTGTTGTTAAGTCCAGCTTCCCATAAAAGAAGTTCTTTATTGATACGGAATAAAATCCAGACATCAATTACATGTACAGTGTGTACAGTCTACGCGTCTCTGACTCCAAACATTTGGATCCTTCTTCATGTCATGAGGAAGGATCCAAATGTTTGGGGTCCGAAACGCGTAGACTGTACACACTGTACATGTAATTGATGTCAGGATTTTATTCCATATCAATAAAGAACTTCTTTTATGGGAAGCTGGACTTAACAACAATTTTTTGGAAACTTTGGTATGACCGTGTCCGGGTCTTTTGTCCGTGCTACGCGAGAAGCTTCATAGGTGCAGTTTTTACATCTATTCACAAATTTTTCAGAAAAAAGAATTAAATGGAAATTAAGATGCAAGTGTATCCTGTGTTAGATTTTGTCCATTCCTCTAGACCGACCCCCCCCCCCCCCCCTCTCCCTCCACTAACACGTTGCTCAGATCAGTGAGACCTAGAGCAAGTTTTTCCACATTTGAGAACAGGCAAATTACTACCGCATAGTGTGACTGAATATTACAGCCATACTAAGGCCTCATGCCCACCACCGTATTTTGTATCCGTCTCGTATCCCCCCTTTACCCCCCTTCACCCCCATACTCCTTAGTCCTCTATGAGCCTACAGGGCCCCCCCAGCACATCAGTTACCTTGCAGGAAGGGGGGATATGATTGGTGGCATCAGCAGCAAGGCGTTTAAGGTGGTTATCCAACACCTATAATGCCCCCCAAAATGCCCGGGCACCTTACATACCCGCATCGCTTCTGTTGCCCGCCTAGCTGCCACTGCATCCAAACTGTCGCATGGATGAAAACATCCAGCGACGTGGGGGGCAGTCAATAGCAGGCCACGATGGGAACGAGTCTCCCATAGCGGGTGACGCTAGGGATGCTAATTTCCGACACTACCTACTATTGGCTGCACCCCCCCACTAGGCATAAGTATTATCTGTATGCGGTGCCCGGGCATTTTGGGAGGCATAATAGGGGTTAGATAACCCCTTTAACCCTTAGGATACCGGAGGTTTTTTCCTTTTTTTCAATTTTCTTTTTTCTTCCCTATCTTCCTTGAGCCATAACTTTTTTATTTTTCCATTCACATAGCTGCATGAGGGCTTATTTTTTGCAGAACAAGTTGTACTTTAATATGGCATACAATGTAGTGGTAAGCGGGCAAACAATTCCAAATGGGGTGGAATTGGCAAATGGGGATGTGGTGGGGGAGTGGCCAGGACAGGAGGTGGGAGGGACCAGGTGTGGGTAGTGGGTGGAGTTAGGGGGCCCAATTCAGATTTTTGCGATGGGGCCCAATGATTTCTATGTACGCCCCTGAACCCCTGTATGTAGAGGGAGTATCTCACAGGGCCTAAACCAGTGTAGGCCTAAAGTAAATATTTCTTTGCCCAAAATGACTGTATTTCAAATGGCTGTATTTCAAATGCCCGATTCAAACCCCTGTATGTAGAGGGGGTATCTCACACGGTCTGTACCAGTGTAGGCCTGAAGTAAATATTTTTTTGCCCAAAATGGCTGTATTTTAAATGGCTGTATTTCAAATCCCTGAATCAAACCCCTGTATGTAAAGGTTGTATCTCATACGGTCTGAACCCGTGTAAGTGCAGGGAGCAGGACAGTGGGTCAGTGTATATGTGTAGTAGTTTGTGACACAAATTGCAGCTTGCACAGGTACTGTAGCAGGGCCCTTTAAGATGTTATAGCTCACGTACCAGGTGAGGAATGCCAGAGGGGATAATGTCTCTGTATAGCAGATATGGTAGTGTCAACGGTGTCTCCTACCTTGGTACGGCTGGACTCCTGAATCCTGGCTCACTTGCAATAAAATTGAGTGTGGTCAATAGGAGTAATAGAGGAATAATTGAAATCCAAATAGGTAATAGGATCCAACTTGTCTTTACTTAATGATTGGCAGCTTTGATCGATACAAGTTACAGCAATAGTCTGGGGTCCCAGCAGGTATTGGCAATATGTGGCAGGAATTTTTATCTATTCTGCTTCTTATACATATGCTTAGTAGATCTGGCAGGTATCTGTCTTCTGCTCTGTCTGTAGTCTGCTTAGTTTGGGCCTGACTAGCTGAAGGAGGTATTTGGCTTCTCCTGGTCTTTGGATAAGTACTCACAGGACTGCTCGCAGGGTAAGATGTCTTCTTCCTGGAGATCTATAGTTCTGGAGGACTGCTTTCTTGTCAACCAGCTGAGTTAGATGACTCAGGCTGGAAAGGGTGATCTTTGCCTCCGCCGAGACTTGGGTCCTAGGTTGGGATCCCTGTTTCTGGGAGCTCCTACCAACACAGCCTTCCCCAAGAGGGGGGCTGGTTCACACTGACTAACTTCCTTCTCCTCCTTTATGAGGCAGGGCATGGGAACATCCTACTTCTGCTCACATAGGGGAGACCAGACTGGAATGGACTCTTCCAGGCTGGAGATACTAACTATGACCTGCTACATACTGCTGCCACCTGCTGGTGTACATTGAGATTACAGCAAATATTATGAAACAGGCATATCATGGAAATGCACAGTGGGATTACACAAGATGGACATACACATATGCACCTGACATTATTGTAGCAGGGATACAGAATTTTAGTGACATACTTCAGGATGTTACATACCCGCTTACTTTAAGATAAGCCGTCCTTGGCGTACGTTGAGGAGGTGAGGAATCAGCTCTGGGTACCCAACACAATACAAAGTGCTGCATGAATTACATATAAAGACATACAAATACAAAACATTTAACGGTTTCCTCAAGGTTCCTGCCCGCTAGAGTAAGGTGTCCAACACACAGTTTCCTTCTCTTGGTATAACCAGGTAACC
The DNA here is from genome assembly GCF_905171765.1 of Bufo bufo. Lineage (NCBI taxonomy): Eukaryota > Metazoa > Chordata > Amphibia > Anura > Bufonidae > Bufo > Bufo bufo. The sequence goes on from NC_053393.1 coordinate 298,464,118, forward strand.
TAATACTGCACAAAGCAAACATTACTGACTGACTTTTGAGATATTGTCCACCAATACCAAAGAAAGCATGGGGGTGTCTTTACTCCGTAATCCCACCATTGTGTAATGCAAAGCCCGCAAATGGAAGGGTGGCTTTATCCTGTTTTCCCTTCCCTGCACCATAGCCTGAAGAAATTTGGCTTGTAGCACGATCACTATGATGTCTAAGACAAAGCTAAATATAAGGCTCTAAGGCTTGAGGTACCATACCTTAGGCAAACGCTCAGAAGGGGAGGTATTTATCGTCTCCGTGTCTTCTGGCTAGTCACAGGAGGAGGGCAGTACGTTCCCATGGATCTCCTGGAAATAAGACACCTCCGGATGGGAACAATCCGGAACATTTAACAAGCGGAAAGGAGTAGCCTAGGGCTTCTAACGATTCCCGAAGCAGCAGGGGTACCTGTGAAGTAATTGGATCTGCCTGGACTTACCATCTGGTCCTACCCTTGGTACCTATGGGTATCCATCACCTTCCCTCTGATGACAGTCCGTATAAGGGGGGAGAGAACAAAAGCTGTAAAAAGGCACACTTTAAGTAAGTTGCTACATTTTTGTTAAGTGCAATGGTTAAGTGCAATCATTGGAAACAGTGCATAAATTCACATTGCGGCACCTAGAAGGTTAATACACACAATGGGCAGGTGATCTTGAACGTTACATAACAGTAAACTGGTTAAACTAGTGCAAAAATATTAAATAGCATGAGGATTGAGTGCAAGCTTTTATGTTGCAATAAAACATTTGATATAAAATAGTGCAATTTTATAAGTGCAAGGATAGGCTCAACAGTAACTTGAGTCCTTATTCCTGGAAATGCTTGTAGTTGAAGAATCCTCTGAAAACTGATAAAAGTTCTTTGCAATCCACAGGGCAAAGGAGTTAATTGTAATCCAAAGGGTTAAAAATGTAATATAAGAATAGCAGCAACAGGCTATCAAGTAACCTGAGAAAGGGGATAAAACGTTCAACTTGGAGATGAGGGGGTTAAGTGCTGATGGGGGAGTCCTTACTGACATGACCATCTGGATGAGGACTAACTAGGCAACCTGAAACAAAAGGTTAAAACACACACAAAGGCCAAACAGGTCCTCACCCGTCAGGAGATCAGTCCATGGCGTTTTTCTCAAACAATTTCACTGATGGATTTTTCTACTGTTGGGGACACCTTATAGGTAGATGTCCAGCTCCTTATCACTGCTAGAGCTGCTTAACCTCATCAGAGGTTGCTGCTGCCGCTGATGATAGCTGAGGGTGGCGTTGATTGTGGTGCGCCACTGCCCTCTACCGGTGGCTGTAGGGGTTGGCTGTGCTGACAGCCTAGTAAATTCTGCGGTGACCCGCTGTAATCCGGAATCCACAGCCGGTACAGGAGGTTGGAGCACTTCTGGCTGCAGGGGTTCAGGAAGGCCTGGAGCAGATTGTTGGGGCTGCTTCCAGGGTAGCACGTATGGTGGCATGATGCAAGGCTGGACCTTAGGGTTAAAGGTCAGGACAGAATTATTTATCTGCCTTACCCTCAAGGTTGGTGGTGGTGACAGGGCCGGTATTAATGGTGCAGGTACAGGCTGTGGCTTCTCTTTAAACTGTACACGGCCATCCGGGGCTTCTTGAAGGCATCTGGTCCTGCCTGCAGAGCCTGGATCCTCCTGTCAGGTCTCTGGGGTAATGGCAGGGGTAAGCAGCTTGTCAAGTAGAGTGACACCCGCCGCAAAGAGTCCTTGCATGGATCTCATCGGGGTGTACTCGATCTGGTCTCCTGCATAAAGATTGTGCTGGGCCTGGGGGAAGTAATGTCTCTTGACGGAACGCCGGCCTACGAACAGTTCAGTGCCGGAGTGACTGTCCTGCACAAAGCCCACCCATCTTTCTACCAAGAACCATAGTACGGTTCCGATTCTCCTTGTCAGCTTGGGATCTCCTGGTTGGGGGTCATCTATCACCTGCTTCACCTATTCCTCGACCGCTGACTTGTATTCCCATGCAGTCTGGGCGAAAGCAGTGATTTTGTGCGGGACGTCGGGATTCAGGCTCCGCAACTTATCATAGCTGGGCGGCGGAGTGGAATCACTGGCCACCTCCGCCGTACCAGTAGGTACTGACAGCGGGGCAGGTTGAGGCCTGGTGACGTTGGCAGGGGTCGCTGGACGCGGTGCAGGTCTGGGCCTGGCAGCGGGTGCTGGGGTCTCTGGACGCGGGGTAGGATTAGACTCGGACCGGGCCTGGGCCTCAGGGAGCGGGGCAGCCCCTACCTGTTGCGGCGGCCGATCCGGAGCCTCCTGGTGGTCATCAAGGGGTGTCATCTCCATCTGGAACACCATCTTGTCAGTGGCTGTGGTAGCTGCGTCAGCGGCATCCTCCGCGGGAACCATCCTGACGTCGACCTCCATCTGGTCTGGTACATAATCTTCTGCGGGGGTGCTTGACTTGGCGGAGGGATCCACGGCCTCCGGGAACTTAATCAAGTCCTGGCTTTCCAGATCATGGATCGGGGCATCAGCGGCAGCTTTCTCCGACTCCTCTGGGATGCTGGCCAGGATAGGTGATGTTGGGCCTTTGGATACGGAGGGATCCACTGCCTCCGGGCCGGTACCAAAGGTTGAGGGACCGCGTCTTTGCAGTAGCTGGGAGACCTGGATCTCCAGCGGATGTTCCGGATAAACGGGCTCTCCGCCGATGGTCATCTCGTTCCACCTAGGACGCGGGTAGGCCATGTTTGCTGTTTTCCTGAACACACAGACTGCTAGAACTAAGGGAGGGGCGCAGAGGGTAAGGTATTTATCACCTCGGGTCCCAATGGCAAGTTCATGGAGGGCAGTCTCTATTTTTCCCGCTTCTGAAGGGGCATATTCGTTATCTTCGCGCTCTTGAGGGGGAGTTACTAGGTTTTACCTCTTCTGGGGGGCGTATTCAGCATTTTCGCGCTCTTGAGAGGGTGTTTCTTTCTCTCTTTGTTTCTGGGCATGAAGATGAAGCACAATTTTAACGAATATGGCGAATTTCACAATGTCGAATTAACTCTTTGAATGCTGGAGCGCACTTGTAGCGCTTTCTGGCACAGCAATACAGTCACTTTTCAGGGTCTTTGCACAAGCGGCAGCACTTGCAGTATTGTGAAACATGCGATCTGGTCCGTTTAAACACACAATTGGATCCGGTTCTGTTATCAGGGATGGACACACAATTCAATCCGATCCTGTTCGTGACGCCACTTTATGCAATGGGCAAGACAATGGGTCAGTGGGAATGCTATGCAGTGGGTCAGTGTATATGTGTAGTAGTTCATGACGCCAATTGCAGCTTGCGCAGGTACTGTAGCAGGGCCCTTTAAAATGTTATAGCTCACGTACCAGGTGAGGAATGCCAGAGGGGGATAATGTCTCTGTATAGCAGATATGGTAGTGTCAACGGTGTCTCCTACCTTGGTACGGCTGGACTCCTGAATCCTTGCTCACTTGCAATAAAATTGAGTGTGGTCAGTAGGAGTAATGGAGGAATAATTGAAATCCAAACAGGTAATAGGATCCAACTTGTCTTTACTTAATGATTGGCAGCTTCGATCCATACAAGTTACAGCAATAGTCTGGGGTCCCAGCAGGTATTGGCAATATGTGGCAGGAATTTATATCTATTCTGCTTCTTATACATATGCTTAGTAGATCTGGCAGGTATCTGTCTTCTGCTCTGTCTGTAGTCTGCTTAGTTTGGGCCTGAAGGAGGTATTTGGCTTCTCCTGGTCTTTGGATAAGTACTCACATGACTGCTCGCAGGGTCAGATGTCTTCTTCCTGGAGATCTATAGTTCTGGAGGGCTGCTTTCTTGTCAACCAGCTGAGTTAGATGACTCAGGCTGGAAAGGGTGATCTTTGCCTCAGTCGAGACTTGGATCCTAGGTTGGGATCCCTGTTTCTGGGAGCTCCTACCAACACAGCCTTGCCCAAGAGGGGAGCTGGTTCACACTGACTAACTTCCTTCTCCTCCTCATGAGGCAGGGCATGGGAACATCCCACTTCTGCTCACATAGGGGAGACCAGACTAGAATGGACTATTCCAGGCTGGAGATACTAACTATGACCTGCTACATACTGCTGCCACCTGCTGGTGTACATTGAGATTACAGCACATATTATGAAACAGGCATATCATGGCAATGCACAGTGGGATTACACAAGATGGACATACACATATGCACCTGACATTATTGTAGCAGGGATACAGAAGTTTAGTGACATACTTCAGGATGTTACATAAGCCTGAAGTAAATATTTCTTTGCACAAAATGACTGTATTTCAAATGGCTGTATTTCAAATGCCTGATTCAAACCCATGTATGTAGAGGGAGTATATCACAGTGCCTGAACCAGTGTAGGCCTGAAGTAAATATTTATTTTCCCAAAATGGCTGTATTTCAAATGGCTGTATATCAAATCCCTGAATCAAACACCTGTATGTAGAAGGAGTATATCACAGTGCCTGAACCAGTGTAGGCCTGAAGTTATAATTTCTTTGCACAAAATGGCTGTATTTCAAATGCCTGATCCAAACCCTTGTATGTAGAGGGAGTATCTCACAGGGCCCGAACCAGTGTAGGCCGGAAGTAAATATTTCTTTGCCCAAAATGGCTATATTTCAAATGGCTGTATTTCAAATGCCTGATTCATACCCCTGTATGTAGAGTGGGTATTTTACAGTGGCTGAACCAGTGTAGGCCTAAAGTAAATATTTCTTTGCCCAAAATGGCTGTATTTCAAATGGCAAATAGTTGTATTTCAAATCCCTGAATCAAACCCCTGTATGTAGAGGGAGTATCTCACAGGGCGTGAACCAGTGTAGGCCTGAAGTAAATATTTATTTGCACAAAATGGCTGAATTTCAAATGGCTGTATTTCAAATGCCTGATTCAAACCCCTGTACGTAGAGGGAGTATCTCACGCGGTCTGAACCAGTGTAGGCCTGAAGTAAACATTTCTTTGCACAAAATGGCTGTATTTCAAATGCCTGATTCAAACCCCTGTATGTAGAGGGGGTATCTCACACGGTCTGAACCAGTGTAGGCCTGAAGTAAATATTTTTTTGCACAAAATGGCTGTATTTCAAATGGCTGTATTTCAAATCCCTGAATCAAACCCCTGTATGTAGAGGGTGTGTCTGACAGGGCCTGAACCAGTGTAGGCCTGAATATCTCACAATGACATCTGCATCAAAGGCTGCCAACTAAAGTTTTTGTGCCCAAACGAGTGTTTGTTTAACAACTGAATTTGACAGCTGTATATAAGCCTGTAATATATATATATATATATATATATATATATATATATATATATTTTTTTTTTTTTTTTTTTAATTTATTTATTTATTTTTTTAAAGTGTGTTTTTCAAACCCCAGAAAATTATGGGTGTATTTCTAGCTTAAATTGCACACTGACTAATCAAGATGTTGTAGATTGCCAAAAAAGTGTTTTTTTGGTAACAGAATATGAAAGCTGTATATATTAACCGCCTCTGTAAGTAGCACCAATCACCACTACACTACACCCCCCCTGTCACTTGTTAACCCCTTGTGAGACAGTGACAGGTCTCACGCAGGTTAGAGGCAAGGAAGGGGTGGATAGTTCGGTCCACACCCCTATTCCACCACAGGCGAGACCAGCTGGAAGTAATCAGGCTGGCACAAAGCACCTCCCAGGGTGTCAACAAGGGGGGAGTGTGTTGCCTGTGGACAGAGGCATGGAGGCTCTGTGTGGTCCAAGCCAGGAGGGCTGAGAGACCACTATTCCCCATGTGTGCTGAGACACTGGACTGGAGGCAGTGGGCGTACTGTGCTCTGTACAGCCAGGAGGCTGTGGGACATTGGCTGAGAAAGCCGCTTGTGTTCACAGGGTGTGAACAAGGACTTAGGTGAGTCAGGAAACTCTGTGTTAGTTAGAGCCTAGCCGGGCAAGTGTTTATTATTTTATGTGGATGTCACATGTGTTAGGTGAAGCTGCGACTTCATGATAACCTGTATTGGTTGGAGTGTGCACAATAAATACACTGTTTGGACCTGAAACCTGGTGTCCTAAATTTGTATCTGTGAGAACGACCCCCAAATAAGAGGCGATCCCTTACACCCTTATTAACCCCTGATCACCCCATATAGACTCCCTGATCACCCCCCTGTCATTGATCACCCCCCTGTAAGGCTTCATTCAGACCTCAGTATGTGTTTTGCGGACCCACGGACCCGCGGATCCACAAAACACATACGGACGTCTGAATGGAGTCTTACAGGGGGGTGATCAATGACAGGAGGGTGATCACCCCATATTAGACTCCCTGATCACCCCCCTGTCATTGATCACCCCCCTGTAAGGCTCCATTCAGACTTCAGTATGTGTTTTGCGGATCCGCGGACCCACGGATCCGCAAAACACATACAGACGTCTGAATGGAGCCTTACAGGGGGGGTGAACACCCCATATATTTAAAAAAAAATTTACTTTTTGACCTCACAGTACAAGTTAACGTTTTAGTATTTAAATTTACAAACCGGATTCCAAAAAAGTTGGGACACTAAACAAATTGTGAATAAAAACTGAATGCAATGATGTGGAGATGGCAAATGTCAATATTTTATTTGTAATAGAACGTAGATGAACGATCAAATGTTTAATCCGAGTAAATGTATCATTTTAAAGGAAAAATATGTTTATTCCAATTTTCACGGTGTCAACAAATCCCAAAAAAGTTGGGACAAGTAGCAATATTAGGCTGGAAAAAGTAAATTTGAGCATAACGAAGAGCTGGAAGACCAATTAACACTAATTAGGTCAATTGGCAACATGATTGGGTATAAAAAGAGCTTCTCAGAGTGGCAGTGTCTCTCAGAAGCCAAGATGGGTAGAGGATCACCAATTCCCACAATGTTGCGCAGAAAGATAGTGGAGTAATATCAGAAAGGTGTTACCCAGCGAAAAATTGCAAAGACTTTGCATCTATCATCATCATCAATCATCCCGACATGTTTCGCTGTGTAACCAGCGTCTTCAGGGGATAAAGCATGTGTCACACAGCGAAACATGTCGGGAAGCAGAGTGTAGGAGTGTTTAGGTTTTAGGCAGTGAAATAGCGTCAGTATGCTCAAATATATGGGCACATTTACAGAGTCATATAGCAAGCGGCAGCAATAGAATCAACATAGGACAAGTTATATAACAGTTAGAGAGGGAAGAGGAGAAATATGAGTAGCAGCTGAGCAGGAGGAGGAAAAAATAAGAGCAGCAGAGGCTGCAACAATTACAAACAAAAGTGAAGTAAGTAAATCTATCACACAGTAGAGTAACGCTCCAGAGTATATAGGAGCGTATAATAAAGCTACTACACAGCAACACCACCTCTAACCTATTCATAAAGTACCTCACTTACCCTCACTATCCATCACATGTCCCTACCCCTCACCCTCTCCCTTCCCCTCTGCTGTTTAGTCCATTGATACAAGCCAGCTACAACAGCGAATCATTGAGCATATAGGTAGGAATAAATTGAGTAAGACCGCATCACTGAGAGTTTTAACGTCTATAGTTTAGTAGTTATGTTCTAAGTTTAAAAATACTACATATATATTAAAAATATGAAATAAAAGTGAAGTTTTAATTTAATAAACAGTACATGATCCAAAAACGTAAATAGGTCCTGAGTGACCACCAGTTAGTAAATTTAAATCACCCCATATAGACTCCCTGATCACCCCCCTGTCATTGATCACCAACCTGTAAGGCTCCATTCAGACGTCAGTATGTGTTTTGCGGACCCGTGGGTCCGCAAAACACGGGCACCGGCAATGTGCTTTCCGCATTTTGCGGATCCGCACATGCCAGAACTATATAGAAAATGCCTTTTCTTGTCCGCAATTGCGGACAAGAATAGGACATGTTCTATAGGCTCTACAAAAAACGCAGTGTTCGCCCGATCAGGCCTGATCTTGTGCGGACACTTGCGTTCAGTCCGCCCCACCGCAGTGACAGAATATTTTTTTTCTGATCACTGCAAAAACACAGTAAAATCGCTGCGGCGCTATAAAAAGATCACTTTTGAGGGGCATGGCGAGTTCATAGAAGATTTGTTTTTGTCACAAGTTAGCGGAAATTACAAAGTCTCATATTCCACTAACTTGTGACAAAAAATAAAATCTCACATGAACTCACCATACCCCTCACGGAATCCAAATGCGTAAAAAATTTTAGACATTTATATTCCAGACTTCTTCTCACGCTTTAGGGCCCCTAAAATGCCAGGGCAGTATAAATACCCCACAAGTGACCCCATTTCGGAAAGAAGACACCCCAAGGTATTCGCTGAAGGTCATATTTAGTCCATGAAAGATTGAACTTTTTGTCACAAGTTAGCGGAAAGGGAGACTTTGTGAGAAAAAATAAAAAAATAAATCAATTTCTGCTAACTTGTCTAAAAAAAAAAAAAAACTTCTATGAACTCGCCATGCCCCTCACGGAATACCTTGGGGTGTCTTCTTTCCAAAATGGGGTCATATGTGGGGTATTTATACTGCCCTGGCATTTTAGGGGCCCTAAAGCGTGAGAAGAAGTCTGGAATCCAAATGTCTAAAAATGCCCTCCTAAAAGGAATTTGGGCCCCTTTGCACACCTACTGTAGGCTGCAAAAAAGTGTCACACATGTGGTATCACCGTACTCAGGAGAAGTAGGGCTGTGTGTTTTGGGGTGTCTTTTTACATATACCCATGCTGGGTGAGATAAATGTCTCTGTCAAATGACAACTTTGTGTAAAAAAAAATGGGAAAAGTTGTCTTTTAGAGAGATATTTCTCTCACTCAGCATGGGTATATGTAAAAAGACACCCCAAAACACATTGCCCAACTTCTCCTGAGTACAGCGATACCACGTGTGACACTTTTTTGCAGCCTAGGTGGGCAAAGGGGCCCAAATTCTGAAGAGCACCTTTAGGATTTCACAGGACATTTTTTACACATTTGAATTTCAAACTACTTCTCACGCATTAGGGCCTCTAAAATGCCAGGGCAGTATAACTACCCCACAAGTGACCCCATTTTGGAAAGAAGACACCCCAAGTTATTTGTGATGGGCATAGTGAGTTCATGGAAGTTTTTATTTTTTTCACAAGTTAGTGGAATATGAGACTTTGTAAGAAAAAAAAATCATAATTTTCCACTAACTTGTGACAAAAAATTAAAAAGTTCTATAAACTCACTATGCCCATCAGCGAATACCTTAGGGTGTCTACTTTCCGAAATGGGGTCATTTGTGGGGTTTTTCTACTGTCCGGGCATTGTAGAACCTCAGGAAACATGACAGGTGCTCAGAAAGTCAGAGCTGCTTCAAAATGCGGAAATTCACATTTTTGTACCATAGTTTGTAAACGCTATAACTTTTACCCAAACAAATAAATATACACTTATTGCATTTTTTTTTAATCAAAGACATGTAGAACAATAAATTTAGAGAAATTTATATAGAAATGTAGTTAAAAAATAATAATAATTACAACTGAAAGTGAAAAGTCATTTTTTTGCAAACATTTCGGTAAATTTTGATTAATAACAAAAAAAGTTAAAATGTCAGCAGCAATGAAATACCACCCAAATGAATTTTACCTCCTTTTCTTCTCACTAATAGAGCTTTCATTTGGTGGTAAGTTGTATGACCGAGCAATAAACCGTGAAAGTAGTGTAGTGCAGAATTGTAAAAAGTGGTCTGGTCATTAAGGGTGTTTAAGCTAAGGGAGCTGAGGTGGTTAAACTTGAATATAACACTTGCAGATATGGAAAATACCGTTTTTTTGAAAAAAGTTAGTTTTTCAAACCCCACAAAATGATGGGTGTATTTCTAGCTTAGGCTACTTCACACTGCCGCTCAGAGCGGGTCCGTCTGATGTCTCTTCAGACGGATCTGCAGCACGCCAGACCTGCAGGGTATTGCGAAGTGAGGTCACGGTTATGGGCAATCAAGGGTTTCTCACTGTATTGGAGAACCCTGGGCAGGCATGCGGCAGTGAAGGAGAGGTAGACACAGTTCCTCTGGGGCACACTCGGTATGTAGGGACCAGGCCTGATGGTGGAGGAGGTGCCCTGGATGTTACAGCTATTTTTAGTGCCTGAAGCAAGGTCCCTTTTGGATTCGTGACGCCAGTGCCTGTAACGGTGGCACACCGATTTATAGTTGGAATAAGTGAGGTACACAGGTGGTATAGTGAACCAAACGTTGCTTTACTTAAACAGTCCAACTTTGTACATCAAGATAGTAATGCACTCCTTTATATCACAAGCTTCACAAGCAGGCTTATTTCACAAGATGGCAGGTATTGATCATGCAAGATACTCAGAGGGTAAATCCACAACACACTCAGAATCAGGCTGTACCTTTCCTCAGAAATAGTGTACACTGTTCTTTTAGAACTCCTGTCTGGTTTCTTATCCCAAGGCCCGGATGCCTAAATGGTGGCTTAAATCCTTGGTAAAATATATATCTTCCTCCCGTATTAATCCTTGCTTTGCTTTATAGTTCCTCTGCCTATTAGTTTACTTATCTTGGCTGGAAATATCCTTACTTGGCTTGAGGATGACTGAAGGTTTCTCCCAGGAGGTTCTATCCTACCACTGGGGTGACTTTGGAGCTAACTGAGGCTCCCTTGGACTACAGGCAGGCTAGGGTTCCTCACTAGCCTCCTGGTCATAGCTAGCAGCCAGGGCTATCAAGATGCATGTCAGGAGGAGGCCCTCAGCATATCTCTGGCTGGTGCCTTCTGACTTCTGTATCCACAGACTCTTGACTCTGAACTACCACTCCCTGTCTGGGCCTGGACATTTATACTAGGGGCTCCCTATCTCCCTCTAGTATCTGGGATGTCTAACTACACCCTAACTAGGCCTGCTAAGCATTTACACAGGGGAACATTGCATATAAAAAACACATTAGCAAATACATTAAATCCATAGTTAAATATAACATTTCTGTCCCTTATGAGTAGGAGTAACACGCACACCAATTGACCCTTGTGTAGTGCCCACGCCTATCTAGTGGGACACTACAGATCCGCTCCTATAATGCAGACGTTTGGATCCGTTTGCATTATAGTTTAAAAAAAATTCTAAGTGTGAAAGTAGCCTGAACGGATCCGTCCAGACTTTACATTGAAAGTCAATGGGGACGGATCTGTTTGAACATTGAGCCATATGGTGTCATCTTCAAGCGGATCCGTCCCCATTGACTTCCATTGTAAGTCTGGACGGATCCACTTGCCTCCGCACGGCCAGGCAGACACGCGAACGCTGCAAGCAGCGTTCAGGTGTCCGCTTACTGAGCGGAGCGGAGGCTGAACGCTGGCAGACTGATGCATTCTGAGCAGATCCGCGTCCACTCAGAATGCATTAGGGCTGGACGGCTGCGTTCGGGGCCACTTGTGAGCCCCTTCAAACGGAGCTCACGAGCGGACACCCGAATGCAGGTGTGAAAGTAGCCTTAATTTTACAGACTAATCAAGATGTTGTAGATTTCTCAATTTTTTTTTATTGGTAACAGAATATGAAAGCTGTATATATTAAACTTGAATGTAACACTTGCAGATCTGGAAAATACAGTTTTTTTGAAAAAAATTGTGTGTTTTTATTTCTAGCTTAAATTGCACACTGACTAATCCAGATGTTGTAGATTGCCAAAAAAGTCTCTTGTTTTTGGTAACAGAATATGAAAGCTGTATATATTAAACTTGAATGTAACACTTGCAGATCTGGAAAAAACTGTTTTTAAAACCCCAGAAAATGATGGGTGTATTTCTACCTTAAATTGCACACTGAGCTTGCATAAAATGGCCGCCCCCCGCCACCCACCTAACTAACAGAATTATAAAAGTAGTTTTTTTTTTTGTCAATGGCCTCAGGGCAGGGTAAAATGATTGTGTCCTGCACCCACACAACTATATCTCTGTAGATCGCTGAGTTAGATTTTCTCCTATTCTCTCCCTGAAATCACAAGTCCAGCAGCATCCTCTCCCTACACTTGTAACAGCAGAGTGACGTGCAGCGCTACGTGACTTAAGCTTATATAGAGCCTGGGTCACATGCTGCTCTGGCCAATCACAGCCATGCCATTAGTAGGCATGGCTGTGATGGCTTCTAAGTTCAGACAGTTAACCGCTTGTTGATTGGCTGCTCTGCAGCCTTTCAAAAAGGGCCAAGAAAGCACCGAACACCGAACCCGAACTTTTACGGAAATGTTCGGGGTCCAAAAATCCTAATTTTCGGTACGAACCCGAACTTTACAGTTCGGGTTCGCTCAACCCTATTAGGGATTTTCGCAATGGCGCTTTTTTTAAGCACTCGATCTGCATATACAGCGATTGTTATAACATGCATGTGAAATGTAATCAAATACACTGCCTTAATGTATACAATCTTACAGTGATCAGAAATTCTTCCTCAATGTCGCAAAAATTGTTGCCAGACATCTTTTCTGATCGCATCCAACTTCAGTCTGGTGGAAACCCAGTTGCTGTAGTAGGCCGCACATATTTTACGCATGCGCATAGGCGAAAATTACATTGCCGATATTTTGCATTGAAAAAAATAATGAATGGAGATCGCAAATTCGAATAATACATCTGGTATGTCGCTTTCCATGTTGTGGGACAATTTGTGCACTTCTTTTAATTATTTGGTGGCTGCAAATATGAGCTGAAGGTTTTTCAGGTTTGCCTGCCATTAAAGTGACCCAATTTTATGACATCTATGACTTCAGGGAGGGTATGCAAGATTGGGCTGACCCCAATGAGTTGAGACCAGACTTGGAATACTTAGTGACACTGGAGTGGGGGCTTGAGCAGGACTACCGACATCTGCTTCATGTAATTGAGAATACCCTGCAGGAGAGTTGGTTGGCAGTCCCAGACCTAAAGCCCTGCGGCGGGGAATACCCGGTTGAGGTACCCCCTACTTCATTACCTGCTACAGAGGTAGGGTACCTGATAGATAAGTTCTGGTGGGAACTCCATATGGCAGGTGGAGATGGGACCAAGGTCCTTCCACCGGCCCTACAGGGATACTGGGCAGTCAGCCCAGATCCCCAACGGCAGCCGGAGTTTCAGGGAATAGGGACAGTATGCCCTTCTCCCCAGCGACAGTATGTTTTGCCAGGAGAGGAGAGCATCATCTCCCTTCCCCAGCGGCAGTGTACCTTGCAGGGAGAGGAAACAACTGGTCTCTCTCCCCAACCACATGGGGACAGCACCCCTAACTCTGATGGTGCAGATGGGACCACGGTTTCTGCACCAGACCTACAGGGATGCTGGATGGCCGGTACAGATCCCCAACCAACCCCACAGTAATGCCAAGAGGAGGTAATCGATCCCTCCTATCCACAGCAGATCTGCAACCAGGTCCTGGGGGTAGTATTCCCTGACCACATCCCAGTGGAAGAGCGCCGCTGGTCTCTGCCCTACTTGTCCCTTTGTTACAGGGCAGGACTGCGCACCAGTTTACCCAGCTGAAGCGATTGCACCAGGGCAGAGTACTGCTGATCTGCCCACAAAGCAACCTCCACTCCCAGCCAGAGAGCAACACAGAGACCGGGAGTACCAATTTCCAACGCAACCTTGGTGGACTCACTGGACAGAGACAGGCTACCAAATTCAACAGGTCCAGTATTTGGCTGTGGGTGGGATACCAGACTAACTCAGGTATCAACCGGCATGAGGTCAGGTACCTTGTTAGTCTTCCCTGGAAGGGGGAGATGTGTGGTGGAAATAACCTCGCCAATGGCTTTTAGAGGGGCCTGTTTGCCAGCCTTTTTCCTCAGGATTATGGCCCATATACTAAAACTTTGAAGGAGAAGGTAGACCGACCACCCATCCTAAATGTTTGGAACTGTTTTGGGCTGGAAAGCCATGCTTACGGTCGGTCAAAAGTGACTTCCATGGAATTTGGGAACCCCTGCGTTTTCTGGATATGTTGTTCGCCCAGATCAGAGCTATCCAGGGATGTAGAATTTATGGGGATATGTGGGGCTTTGGAGTGTTTTCTGTGCTTTGGGGAAAAATTTGTGTTTTCTGCCTGTGAGTGATTAAGTTAGCCCATTATGTTTGTTAATTGTATCATAGGAAGAGATCATTGTGTTTGCTAATTATTTCATAGGCAGAGAGGGGGGGTTGTGTACAATTGCTGGGAGTGTTTACATACTGTAAATGCATGTGATTGGCTAATATAAAAACTGTCTCAGTCTTCCACAAGGTCCCCAGGGGAGTTTCCCTTGCTGGAAGACCTTCATAAAAGGCTGACATGTAGCCCCATTAAAGAGTTCCTCTTTTATCCTCAACATAGAGCCTTGTCTCATGTGTGTGGGGAAAAGGCTGCATCTACACTGGGGAATGCTATATGCTGTATACTCCCCCTATAATCCCTGAGCTCTTGTAAGAGCTTATTCCTGCATTGCTCGCTGAAGGAATAGGTTCACCCACTGGAACCTGGAAGCCTTGTTGTAGGTCCAGGGTGGGTAGTGGGTAGAAGATGGCAAGATCCCATTCAAGATGCAGCAGTTTGTGGGGTCGGCAGTGCTTACGATGTCTCCTAAGTATTCCAAGTCTGGTCTCAACTCGTTGGGGTCAGCCCAATCTTGCATACCCTCCCTGAAGTCATAGATGTCATAAAATTAGGTCACTTTAAAGGGAACCTGTCACCTGGATTTGGGGTATAGAGCTGAGGACATGGGTTGCTAGATGGCCGCTAGCACATCCGCAATACCCAGTCCCCATAGCTCTGTGTGCTTTCATTGTGTATAAAAACCGATTTGATACATATGCAAATTAACCTGAGATGAGTCATAGCTTGAAAATATGACTCTTCTCTGGTCACACAAGTAAGATATGACTCTTATGTTAATTTGCATATGTATCAAATCGGTTTTTTTACACAATAAAAGCACACACAGCTATGGGGACTGGATATTGCGGATGTGCTAGCGGCGATCTAGCAACCCATGTCCTCAGCTCTATACCCAAAATCCCGGTGACAGGTTCCCTTTAATGGCAGGCAAACCTGAAAAACCTTCAGCTCATATTTGCAGCCACCAAGTGGAGTTCTTGGAGCCCTCGGGAAGCACTATGAGCATCCATCAAGGGAGGTACCAAGTCGGGGTGCCAGGAGATCCGTTACACCTGCCAATGCATTTTCTTACAAAACTTTACACATTGATGCATAATTAACATTGATGAGTGAAAACTGCAGGGATTTTCACAATCTGCTGAATGTCAGTTCTCTAATAGTATCCTGTAGAGATAGGCAAATTTATTGAAACACTACCAGCAATTGTACACAATCTCCCCTCTGCCTGTGATACTATTAACAAACACAATGGGATAACTTAATCACTCACAGGCAGAAAACACACATTTTTCCCGAAAACACCCCAAAGCCCCACATATCCCCATAAATGATACATCCCTGGATAGCTCTGATCTGGGCAAACAACATATCCAGAAATCACCCAGATCCATGGAAGTCACATTTGACCGACCATAAGTATGACTTTCCTGTTTAAAACAGTTCCACAGATTTAGGCTGTGCCATATGACATCTTCAGACTAAAAAAGAATACCCCAAATTACCCCAAATTGGGGCCTAAACTAAAATAAATGTGGTCGCCAAATTTAAATACATAGAATTATAATAAAAAAGACATGGAGGAGAATACAGCACCACATACAGTACCTCTTTCATCCAGTGACATCTCGTTTCATGTGGACCTTCTTTTTCCTCTTCTCCTCCATTTGACTATCATGACAAATTCTTTCAGCCGCATCTCGTCTCTACAGAGTTTGTAACATAGACACGTTATATTTCTAAATTTTTCCATAAAGCTCCCCATCCTGGTCTTCCCACAGTGTCATTCTGCTGCCACTCCCAATACTGTGTCCGTTGTGCTCCCCAATGCCCCAGGTACTATACTGCAAAAAAAAGTGACCCTAATGGGTTGCATCAGAAGGGGCATAGATTCCCGTGATAGGAACATAGTCCTACCACTTTACAAATCGCTAGTCAGACCACACATGGAGTACTGTGTACAGTTCTGGGCTCCTGTAAACAAGGCAGACATAGCAGAGCTGGAGAGGGTTCAGAGGAGGGCAACTAAAGTAATAACTGGAATGGGGCAACTACAGTACCCTGAAAGATTATCAAAATTAGGGTTATTCACTTTAGAAAAAAGACGACTGAGGGGAGATCTAATTAATATGTATAAATATATCAGGGGTCAGTACAGAGATCTATCCCATCAGCTATTTATCCCCAGGACTGTGACTGTGACGAGGGGACATCCTCTGCGTCTGGAGGAAAGAAGGTTTGTACACAAACATAGAAGAGGATTCTTTACGGTAAGAGCAGTGAGACTATGGAACTCTCTGCCTGAGGAGGTGGTGATGGTGAGTACAATAAAGGAATTCAAGAGGGGCCTGGACGTATTTCTGGAGCTTAATAATATTACAGGCTATAGCTACTAGAGAGGGGTCGTTGATCCAGGGAGTTATTCTGATTGCATGATTGGAGTCGGGAAGGAATTTTTTATTCCCCTAAAGTGGAGAAAATTGGCTTCTACCTCACAGGGTTTTTGGCCTTCCTCTGGATCAACTTGCAGGATAACAGGCCGAACTGGATGGACAAATGTCTTTTTTCGGCCTTATGTACTATGTTACTAATATACATAATTGGTGTCATTTATCAAACTGGTGTAAAGTAGAGCTGTCAAAAATTTATGGTGGAACCTGATTGGCTGCTATGGGCAACTAAGCCAGTTCTACTTTACACCAGTTTGATAAATTACCCCAAATGTCCCTATAGTGTCCACAGCAGCTATAATGTCCCCAGAGTGCCCCCAGTAATAATAACACCCTATATTGTGCTCCAGGCAACAATCCCTGTATAGTGTCCCCAAAAATTATAGAATTGTCCCTACAGTGCTTCCCCAATAGCAACTATAGTAATTTCCCCCACACAGTAATTTCCCCCACACAGTAATTTCCCCCACACTGCCACATATAGTAATTTCCCTCACACTGCCCCAACACAGTAGTTTCCCTCACACAGTAATTTCCCCCACATAGTAATTTCCACCACACTTTCCCATTTTGTATTTTCTCCCACACTGCCCCATATAATAGTTTGCCCCCAAATAGCAATTTCCCCCACACTGCCCCCACACAGTAATTTCCCCCACACTGCTGTTTCCCCAACACAGTAGTTTCCCCTACACTGCCCCCACATAGTAATTTCCCCCACCCTGCCCCATATAGTGACTTGCCCCCACATAGTAGTCCCTCCCATAATAATTTGGCCCCACAACAGCCCCCACATAGTAATCCTTCGATAAAAATTTTCCCCAACATAGTAATTTGCCCTCATACAGAAGCCCCAATATAGTAATATCTCTTCACTAATATGTCCTCCTGTGTGTCCCCACCTCACATGTCCCCCAAAGTAGGCACATGAAATGTCCAGGGAAAGGGGCTTGCTCGCAGAGGAAGGCAGGATGAGGCAGGCTCGCACACGTCACAGTGCTGCGTCCTGGCACAGAATTACGTCATCAACTCACCTGCGCTGGGATTTTACTACCGCATAGGCCTCAGGCCTACTAGGCCTGAAGCCTATGGTGGGGATCAAATTCCCCTATTGTAATCCGCCACTGAGCCTTGGGCTTTGACAAAAGAATATAACCAGGCCAAATATCTATCCATAGACAGCTGTTTCAGGGTGCTTGTCTTTCTGTCTCAGTGTGATGTCTTGGAAGCAAGGCAGGGTGCTGAATCTCCTTAGAGCAACCAATCCTGTATGGAGACGTATAGGTCCTTCATGGTATGGAGACTTATCAGCAATGTTCCATGGGAAATTAATATGAAAAGAAGTATCTCCCAAGAAAGAGAACCATCCCACTGGTGCCAAAAAAATGCATGTTTGTAGCTAAAAGTCTGACTCTCACAGAGCCAAAGTCATATAACAACTGAAAAATAAAAGCTCAGGATTTGCATAGTTCATAATACCATTGCCAGTATGCATAGACCAAACCAAATAGACCAAAAAGTTCTAAAATTAAGATACCGGTAAACAAAGAGATAAAAAGAAAAATGTGCAGTGGGTGATTTCATGTGCCACTACCTCATCTTATAACTCCTTTACTAGAAAAAAGCCCTCAAGCGTGACAGTCAGAGAAAACATATACTTTCTCATTGGTA
Organism: Bufo bufo; assembly: GCF_905171765.1. Taxonomy (NCBI): domain Eukaryota; kingdom Metazoa; phylum Chordata; class Amphibia; order Anura; family Bufonidae; genus Bufo; species Bufo bufo. The sequence goes on from NC_053393.1 coordinate 298,482,394, forward strand.
GGGGGGGTGGTAACTAGTGTTGAGCGCAAATATTCAAATAGCAAATTTCTATCTCGAATATCCCAATTTCGAGAATTCGCGAATATTTCTAATATAGTGCTATATATTCGTTATAGCGAATATTCATAATTTTTTCCCATCTGAACACTATTCCTCACTGCTTCTTGCTTGTGGGCCAATCAGTCATTGGCCCAAAAGTAACTTAAGCAAGAAGGAATCATGACTTTAAATGGAAAAAATGATGAATATTCAAAAAAACTAAATTTATAGCACTATATCGAATATATTCTTTTTTTAGAATATTCGTCTTTTTTTTTTCAATCTGTACAGTTGTTCCACTTTGGCATACTCCTCCCTGACAAGCATCCTCGTCACCAAGGGAACGCCTGGGGGTTAGAATATACCACGGATCACGATCTAATGAGTTCGTGAAAACTCAGATCCGATGGTATATTCTAACCCCCAGGCGTTCCCATGGTGACAGGGACGCTTGTCGGGGAGGAGTATGCCGAAATAGAACAACTGTACAGATTGAAAAAAAAAAAAGACGAATATTCTAAAAAACTAATATATTCGATATAGTGCTATATTCGTTTTTCAGAAATATTCGTAATATTCTAACACAAGAATATATAGCAATATAGCGAATATTCAAAAAAAACGAATGTAAAGAAATGTATCTAATATAGTGCTATAATCTTCTTCTCATCTGAAGTTCGGATTTGAAAAAAATTCTGACTATTAAAAAAAAACATTATAGCACTATGTTAGCTAAATTGCTTTATATTTAGGATACAGGAAAAAATGTTAACGTTTCCATTTGTGATGAGCGGCAGGGTCCATATTTAATTCACAATTTCGTGAATATTTTGTAGAATATTCGCAAATATTCGACAAAAACTAATTTATAGCTACTAGAGAGAGGTCGTTGATCCAGGGAGTTATTCTGATTGGAGTGGGGAAGGAATTTTTTATTCCCCTAAAGTGGGGAAAATTGGCTTCTACCTCACAGTTTTTTTTTATTGCCTTCCTCTGGATGAACTTGCAGGATAACAGGCCGAACTGGATGGACAAATGTCTTTTTTCGGCCTTATGTACTATGTTACTATATTGAATATAGTGACATTCGTTTTTCATAATATTCTAAAACAAGAATATATAGCAATATAGCTAATATTCGAAAAAAACAAATATAGAGCAATTTAGCTAATATAATATAATAGTCGTAATTTTTTTCAAATCTGAACTATAGATGGGAAAAAAATTACAACGAAGATTATAGCACTATATTAGAAAAATTGCTCTACATTATTTTTTTTTTTTATATTCGCTATATTGCTATATATTCTTGTTTTAGAATGTTACAAATATTCTGAAAAACGAATATATAGCACTATATTCAATATATTGCCATATATTTGTTTTTGTCAAATATTTGCGAAATATTGTGAATTCAAATATGGACCCTGCCGCTCATCGCAAGTGGTAACGTGTAAAATATTTTCTGTATCCCCTCTGTCAGTACAGCAGGAAAGATGGCAATAACAGCCAGTGATCTTCCTACTTCTCCTTTTCCACCTCTCCCTTACATACATACACACACACACACACCACACATATACACAAATGTATATACTTGTGTATGGATATATTCGCTTCTAGAAATGTGTGTATGGAAAATCTGCAGCATTAACATTAGCAGAGAAGTAGATAAGATTTTTTTAAATTTCATTCAAAACCTGCAGAACTATTCCACAGCAACATCCATAAATAACATTGCACAAGGTGCAGATTTTAAATCTCTAGCATGTAAATTTATGCTCCAGATATCTGTCAAGAATTTCACCCATTGTAGTGTAGAGTGTGAAATCTACAGCGGGTGGGCTCACATCATGTTTTATGCCTCCGTTTGATGTATACGTTAGAAAAAAAAAGAATACAAAAATGCAGCACACCTTTCTTGTATCCTGCACAGTTGGGTAAAAAAAAATTTTTTTATTTTATTTTTTACAATGGAACTCTATAGTGAACAGATGCAACTCTATGGCATCAATCTGAGGCATCCATTTAACGTATACATTTTTTTTTAACGTTAAACGGATGGGAAAACGTGATGTGAACCCACCCTTACCCGCAACACTTCTGTGATTTAATTTATTTATTTACTTACCGTAATTCTATTATTTATTTATTTATTTATTTATTCTGCAGCACAAGCCAAACCAATTGGTGTGAATTTTGCTGTGGTGCATTTTTGGCAGATCCACTGCAGAATTATCTGCAGTAGACTCACCAGGTGTAGTCCTACCTTCAAACTTTTGCACCAAGTGAACTGTGAACTCCTTGCATAGTTCCCAGCAAGGTCAATTGAATTGGACCCTGGCAAAAACTACCTATCTATAAGACTTTGCTTTTTTCGTGTCATTTCTATTTGGCATCACACGATGAATTGTATTATTTCATGAAGTTGCTAAATTATTTAAATTTATGTATCAGTGACTTCAATCAGCTGAATGTGTACTTACACTCACCTAAAGAATTCTTAGGAACACCTGTTCTATTTCTCATTAATACAATTATCTAGTCAACCAATCACATGGCAGTTGCTTCAATGCATTTAGGGGGGTGGTCCTGGTCAAGACAATCTCCTGAACTCCAAACTGAATGTCAGAATGGGAAAGAAAGGTGATTTAAGCAATTTTGAGCGTGGCATGGTTGTTGGTGCCAGACGGGCCAGTCTGAGTATTTCACAATCTGCTCAGTTACTGGGATTTTCACACTCAACCATTTCTAGGGTTTACAAAGAATGGTGTGAAAAGGGAAAAACATCCAGTATGCGGCAGTCCTGTGGGCGAAAATGCCTTGTGGATGCTAGAGGTCAGAGGAGAATGGGCCGACTGATTCAAGCTGATAGAAGAGCAATGTTGACTGAAATAACCACTCGTTACAACCGAGGTATGCAGCAAAGCATTTGTCAAGCCACAACACGCACAACCTTGAGGCGGATGGGCTACAACAGCAGAAGACCCCACCGGGTACCACTCATCTCCACTACAAATAGGAAAAAGAGGCTACAATTTGCACAAGCTCACCAAAATTTGACTGTTGAAGACTGGAAAAATGTTGCCTGGTCTGATGAGTCTCGATTTCTGTTGAGACATTAAAATGGTAGAGTCCGAATTTGGCGTAAACAGAATGAGAACATGTATCCATCCTCTGATGGCTACTTCCAGCAGGATAATGCACCATGTCACAAAGCTCAAATCATTTCAAATTGGTTTCTTGAACATGACAATGAGTTCACTGTACTAAAATGGCCCCCACAGTCACCAGATCTCAACCCAATAGAGCATCTTTGGGATGTGGTGGAACGGGAGCTTCGTGCCCTGGATGTGCATCCCTCAAATCTCCATCAACTGCAAGATGCTATCCTATCAATATGGGCCAACATTTCTAAAGAATGCTATCAGCACCTTGTTGAATCAATGCCACGTAGAATTAAGGCAGTTCTGAAGGCAAAAGGGGGTCCAACACCGTATTAGTATGGTGTTCCTAATAATTCTTTAGGTGAGTGTATATCTGAGCATTTTACTTATGTTCAAACAGTATGCACCATGGGATTTTAGGGCACATGTGTATTGTGTACATGTCTTTGCCTATTTTTATTTCACCTGTTTTGTAGGTTGCCTCTCCCTAGTTTTAATTGACTTACATGCAATAGACCAAAGTGATATAATGCCTACATAGAAATCCCACTGTACATCTGTTTGATTAATAAATCAGTTCTGTGAGTTAAATTGGTGTGAAACCATGATCCATGATATTGTTTTGTGCATGAATTTACAGATCACACATTGAGTTTCACTTGTTTTTAAACAGTATTTTACCTGGAGCTAGAAATGTCTAGTCACATAGCCCAAAGCAAATTTAGGGGTGCCCTGTAGTCAATGAAACACATGAATTGGCTATATACAATGTCATAGTGTTGTAAAAATACAGCAGGTAAAATGTAATTGGTTTGGATTGTAGCTCCACAGGGCGAAGAAAACACTTCAATTAGTAATTTACTAAGCCATTGTGCAGTTTCCTATTTCTTAAATTCACTGGTTATAATTCATTTGAAGATGGTAAAAAATGTTCTGGGGACTTTTTTAAAGCAATGGACAGCTTAATGAAGACTGATCTGTACTTTTCTCATTGAGCCTGGAAGGTACAGTTTGATATAAAACAGAGAGTGAAGCCCTGAGGATACACAGCAAAACAGAAAAAGTAACATAGCTCAGTGTGTATGTGGGAAATCCAATTATTCGTCTCAAGCTTAGAATTTAGAAATGGATTCAGAATCTCCAAAAGCAATTATAATTTGCACTCAGAAGACAAACTGACTCCTATGCCAGATGATAAGTGTAGGCAACGCAGTTGCCGTATTTGTGGGAGGGGAGGCTCCCCGCACTTACTACTTAAGGCACCTCCGTGCCCTCCCCTCTGGCAGCTGTCGTTTCGATTCCCGGCACTGCAGCGTGTGCCGCGTCACTTCCGGGTCACGTGGTGCATCAGCCTCCGACGGCCGCCGTCCTGCGTTCCACTGCGCTCACCTCCGCATCCGATTCCCGCTCCCGTCCGGCAGGTATCCCAGCTCAGATAACGGTGGGGTACCCTCTGGCTGCATATCCCACGCCCAGGCAGCGGAGGGTTCGGTAGCCGCGCGCCATTTCTGAGGAGACACGTTAATGATTCCCGGCACAGCAGCGACTACCGCGTCGCTTCCGGGTCACATGGCGCATCAGCGTCCACGACCGCCGTCCCACAGCTCTCACCTCCACCTCCCGCTCGGCAGGTTTCCTGGCCGGGCAATGGTCGCATGCCCCACGTCCAGGCGGCGGAGGGTTTGGCAGCCGGCGCCACTTCCCTCCACCGCCGGGCAGCCACACTAGCACATTTCACCGCCAGCATCCTCCTAGCAGCGGTACCGCCTACCGCCACGCACGTCCCGATCCGCCGGTAAGTGGTGCCTGCACCACTGTCACTAGCCATGCGTCCCGGCTGCAGGCCCAAAAGTTTAAACTACGGCATGCTACGGGGTTCATACACCCAGCGTGTCAACACCCACGCGGGGCGCACAGGGTATGGCATCGCCATATGCGGTATCCCATGCGTCCGTTATACCGTGTCATCCACGGTCTCAATACCGCACTGGCCAGTGCGCTATTCCAGGCGCACCCACGCACGGCGCACAGGGATTGGCATCGCCATACGCAGTATCCCATGCGTCCGTCATACCGTGTCGTCCACGGTCTCAATACCGCACTGGCCAGTACGCAATTCTAGGCACACCCGCGCAGCATACGGGTGGCACACATTGTATAGATGTCCGGTGTTTTTATGCTCCACAGGTTGTTCGTTACTGCCAGTCGGCAGTGGGTACTGTCAATATCATTCATGCTTTCATCCCATAATAGGTGTCTTCTCAGGCTTCAAGGGCTCGCACGGTCGAAATATCAAACTCCGACAAATCCTGGTGCAGGTAGATTTCAGTAACATAGTTAGGTCAGGTTTAAATTTTCTTAAGCTGACCTGGTGCTCTGTTTTGTTCACAGTCAAGTAGTCACATACTCCATCCTTCAGGATCCGGTAAAGGGAAATTTATTTTGTTTTTCTCTCCCCCTTTCTCTCTCTTCTCTTCCTCGCCCTCTCCGCACCAGGGGTTCCACTACTCACCAGGGGGTTCATGTACAGCCATTATAAAATAATTTTAAAAAAATATTAAAAAAAAAAAAAAAAGGGGGGGGGTGTTTCTTCCCACGCCCTCTGACTCACATGCAGTCTCGGCACGTTCAGCCTCGACAGGTCTGTCACGTCCTCAGACTCATACGCAGTCCCGGCACGTTCAGCCTCGACAGGTCTGTCACGTCCTCAGACTCAGTTGATAGTCCCGGGATATCTCAGTCCCACGTCTGACACGTGCTCAGACTCTCACGCAAATTCTGTCACGTTTCAGCATTTGCCAGTTCTGTCACGTCTTCAGACTCAACGTAAGTCCTGTCACGTCCTCAGGCAAACTCGTCAAGTCTATCACGTCTTCAGACTCGGTCAAGTCCTGTCACGTCCTCAGACTCAGTCTAAGTCCTGGCACGACTTCAGGCATACGCAACTCCGTCACGTCACCAGAGATGACGCAAGTCCTGTCACGGCTACAGGCGCCAGTATAGTCCCAGCTCGGTACGGCTTACAGGTCGAGCTTACAGGTCTCCTGCCTCACACGCATCTACTTTAACCCACTCACGCGCAGTTGTGGGCCTCCTCGATCAGCAGGTGTCACAGCTGTACATGCCCCGTCTTGGGGTACACTAGGTGGCAGGGGGTGTCAGGGTACACGGGTGTTGCACGTAATTTCCCTCAGGCACAGCTCGCACGATTAGTCTTTCTTCCCTAACCAGTTCACCAGGGTGCATGGTACGGGCAACCGTCACGTTTAGCTAGCCATCGTGTCATGCATTTCATATATTCTAGATGGAGCTGCCACATAACCAAGTTCCGATCGCATCCGCGTCATCCCAAGCCAGCGGGGACGTACAGTCGGAAAGAGGCGTGACCCCTTCCCTAAGGTCATGGACCATATCCAGAATTACCACGGAACTGTTACGCAGAGGGATCCCCTTCCCTGCATCTGCCAGGAAGGCTGAACTTTTCCGCTTACTACAGTCCGAACCAGGCTCGAGTCAAGAGATGTTTACGCCCAATACCATACAGACTTCCATTACCCAGTTACACGCGGCTATTGACAACATGGCGTCCTCCATGTCTGGCTTCCAAACCAGTCTAGAGGCAATTCAGAACAGGGCATCCACATCCAGCGCCGGCGCCCCAACACTCATGTCTCCGTCAGTTCCCTCCACGTCTGCGGCGACCCCCCACCCCAACTTCCCTAATGTCGCACCGTCGCATTTCATTCCGGCTAACGTTAGGCAGGATATTCTAGACGGTAAGGATGTCAACTTAGCCTGTCTGCTCATCGCTACACACGAGGTACCTGATAATAAGACCATCGCCTGCGGGGAGGTGTCTGTCATCCTCAAGTCACGGGACATCAGGCTAAACCGCAAACTCAGTATTACGGAGTTTGTGTTGGCGTTTAGCCTATACCGGGACTGTTCCGTGTCGCCCAGTCGGCGCGAAGAATTAGACCTGTACCTTTACAAAGTGGTAGACTTAGGCCACAAATACGGTGGCACGGCCTTCTACGAGTATCACAGGTCTTTTTCCGCAAGGGCAGCAGCCTTACTCACACAGTTTCAGCACACCGTCGACTGGGCAGTGACTGACACCGAGCTTTTCTGCCGCCATTTTGCTGGCTTGAGAGCCCCCGCGTGTTCCACTTGCAGTGCACACTCCCACACCGCAGAGTGGTGCTCGTCCAGCAATCCTCCGTCAGGCAGCTCCCTGACTAGGCAGGCACCCGATAGCGTCACACCCAAATCCGCCACAGGGGTCGATAAATTAAGCAGGCCCATTAAGTACTTGGGCAAATCGCAAATTTGCAATAACTTTAATTACACAGGGTGCTTCTACAGCCAATGCCGGTTGCTGCATTTATGCACCAACTGTTTCCGGGCCCACCCCAAGACGGCGTGCCCCCAGAAAGGCCTCCACCCGGCATGACTAGGCAGGGTGCATGTTGACACGCTAGCCACATTCCTGGCTGGTCATCCAGACCAGCAGTGGGTCAGGTTCCTCCTAAACGGTTTCACCGTAGGTTTTCACACAGGCCAGATATCCCTACCACAGTCCACGTACGAATGCAGGAATTTGCTGTCTGCTGTCAGGAACCCTGAGGCAGTCAGCAGCCTCATTCAAGCAGAGTTGGCAAAGGGCTACCTGATAGGTCCTCTGCGCCAGCCCCCTTTCGATTGCTGGAGAGTTAGTCTGATAGGCATGGTTGTTGGCAAGTTCTCAAATAAAAAACGCCTGATTTATGACCTGTCAGCTCCACATTCTTCTGACGTGCCTAGCCTCAATGCTCTCATTCCCTCCGAGGAATTCGGCATGAAATATGCGTCCATAGACGAGGCTATTCAGGTCATACTGTCTTTGGGGCAGCACACGTGGCTGTCAAAAGCAGATATCACCGACGCTTTTAAACTGCTGCCCATTCACCCCCAACTATGGCAGTGGCATGGCGTTAGGTGGTATGGGCTTTATTATTTCGCTAACTGTCTCACTTTCGGCTCAAAATCAAGCCCGTGGTTGTTCGATCAGTTTGCAAGCAGTCTACACTGGATCCTTGAGCACACCTTCAGTGCCCATCACGTCATCCACTATCTAGATGACTTTCTGCTGATCGAACCTCCGTCTCGGCCTCCAGGTGATCTAGGAGTCTTGACCGAAGTGTTCAGCAAACTCAGTGTTCCAGTAGCGAATCATAAGCTCGAGGGCCCACACACCAGTTTGACCTTTTTAGGTATCCAGCTAGACACCGTCGCGTTGCAAGCTAGTTTGCCTCCGGACAAGCTATGTAGAATCAGAGATAATATCCACAAGTTAGCTTGCGCAGGCATTTGTTCCAGAGTAGAGCTCCAAAGTTTGCTTGGCATGCTCAATTATGCCATGAGGATCATCCCGCAAGGCAGGACTTTCATCTCCAGACTCCTTAGCCTTCTTCCATCAACCACCGACCAAGATAGCCAGGTGAGGCTAGATCAACAAGCTCTGGCCGATTTAGTCATGTGGGACCAGTTCCTTTCCAACTGGAACGGTATTTCATTGTTTACTCCCTCAGTGTCCAGCCACTCCCCCGTTCTTCACGCCGATGCTTCATCAGCTCTGGGCTTTGCCGCCATTTACGGCAACCACTGGATGGCCAGCGCTTGGCCACCCGAGGTTACTTCCATACCTGGGTTTTCTCAGACATCCTCACTGTTCGAGATCTACCCCATTGTCGCTGCAGCACAGGCGTGGGGAGCTTACTGGCGCAAGAACACAGTGTTGATTCTGACCGATAACGAAGGTCTGGCAGCACTGATCAATAAGGGTAGGTCAGACTCCAGTGAAATCATGGCCTTTTTGAGACGGTTCATCTGGTTGGCTTTACAACATCAATTTCATTTCGAATGTGCACATATTCCCAGCAAGGTAAACGCGGCAGCAGATGCTCTATCTAGAGGTAAATGGCAATTTTTCTTTCAGATTTCACCAGAGGCGGACCCCGTACCAACCCCTACACCATCGCACAGCCTGTTAGTCATGCCTTGAACACGCACCTGGTCACAGCCAGGCTCCTCATGCAGAGGTCATTGTCCGAGAATACGGCCAGGATGTACAAGACGGCATGGTCCCATTTTTCTAGGTTCCAGCTAAAGTGTCCACAACTGGGCATGGACGATATTACGTATTTACTTGCGTTTATAGCTTTTTGCCACTCAGACCTCAAACTAGCACACGGCACAATCAAGTCATACCTAGCCGGTATACAACATTGCTGGCACATCTCTCACCCAGATAGACCCTCGCTATTCTCCGCTCACCCTATTAAAACGATCCTCAAGGGGATCCAGAATTCAGCAGCAGTCAGCACTATTTCCAGGAGACCCTTCTCCGGGGACATGTTCAAGTCCTTAGCAGCCGTCCTAGATACCAACCCCTTCGGATTAAGGACTAGCGCCCTAGTTAAAACCGCCCTGTATCTATGCTTCTACGGCTTCTTACGACCCGGGGAATTCACCTGCCCTATTTCCCGCAATACTTTCATTCAGAAACAACACTTACAACACTTAGGCTCCCACTATGTGCTCATACTTAATCACACCAAAACGTCCAGACCCGGCGAGACCACCAAGGTTAAATATTTTTCCACGGGTAACGCATGGTGCCCAGTAGCTGTATTTAACGAATGGTCGGTGGTGATCAAGCATGATACACCTCACTCCCCTTTGTTGTCCTACGATGCCGGCCCACTCACTATCCAGACTTTCCTTAGGTTCGTCCGCGCATTGTTGCCGGGACTGGGTGTGGATCCGTTGAGCATTACCGGCCATTCCTTCCGGATAGGCGCAGCATCAGCCGCCTCTAAAAACAATGTACCGGGTCACATTATTAAGAGGTTAGGGCGTTGGAAATCGTTATGCTACACGTTATGCTAAACATCAGACAGGAAGAGCTTTTCCACAATCTCACACATGGAACATACAAAGCAGTAGATTAGCTGTCTATTGGCGGTAGTAGTAGTGGTATTAGTGGCAGATGTGTAGCGTTAATAGTGGTGGCACTAGGGGAATAGCAGAGAGTAGCAGCTGAGGCGGTGGCAGCCTAAGCAGCCATATGGTACATGTTGGTAAGCAAGCAGCAGCATTATAGAGGCAGCGGCAGCCATACGGAACATGATGGTAGGCAAGCAGCAGCAGTGGCATAAAGGCAGCAGTAGCATGATGGAGGCAGCAATAGAAAACATGTTGGTAGGCAGGCAGCAGTGGTGGCATGATGGCAGCAGTGGAATGATGAAGGCAAATGCAGCAGTCTTACAGAACATGATGGTAGGCAGGCAGCAGCAGTGGCGTGATGGAGGCAGCAGTAGCTATAAGGAACATAATGGTAGGCAAGTAATATGATGGTAGGCAGGAAAGCAGGGAGGCAGACAGAAACGGTGACAAGATGGGGCAGCATCAGCAGGGCCAGATCTATTCATTGGCCTCAGCCAGAGGAGTGTGAAAATCCCGGCTGGAATAATTTTTACAAAAGTGATGTTTTGGACACTGGTAGAGGACAACTTAGTCCATTTGGGTGTTACCACGGCACTGAATACTTTCTCCAAGATGACATTGGAGGCTGGGCAAGAAAGAAGAAAGAGAATGTGATGTAACAGTTCGGTCCATTGTTCCAGTCTTCCTTGCAAGAAATCCATGAGGTCAGGGAACAGGGTATGCGCCAGAGATGGGCCAGAGTGTAGGTAGGCCTGAACCAACAGAATTCCAGCAAGTTGGAAATTTGTGGATTAAGCAGTGTAGCAGTATACTGTTCTGTCATTGCAAATCCAGGAGGGCATTCCTCACTACGTAAGAATGGCAGAAATATGAGGACAGTCTCCTGGACATTGCCAGCATCTTCTGAAGCCATTGTACTTTTTAAAAACATTGCATGAATAGGTTAATGACATGTGCCATTCAGCGAGCATCCATCGTTTTCGTCATGATTAAAAACACGTTTGTTCGAAACGCTTAGACGATCACTTGGAACACTGAGGTGGTGCTGTCACTGTATGGATCTGTACTACATTGAATAAAGGAACCCACATTATTTTCAACTTCGATGCTGGATTCATCTTTTTCATTCCTACAAGTTCACGCTCTTACCAAGGTTTCCGTGCATCAGGGAAGTCAATTCAAGGGATAGAGGCAGCAGGTGAGCTGGATATTGTCCACAACTTGCATCCATCCTTTTCCCCAGGTGCAGAGCGCCCACAATGTTTCAGCCACTATCACTGACCACCTTGGCCATTTGGAGTCTGCAGGGTGACAGTCAGCAGGATGTTTGTTGCTTGCTGTACTTTAGCAACTGCTCACCTGTGTTGCTACTCTTGCTCAGGCCAATCAGCTCCAACACCGCATGGCAACTTTTGAGTTGACACATGTGATAGGAAGGAGGGGGAGTGAAGCTGTGCCCTTCTGCTGCTGGGGACAGGAGCGTGTCCATGGAGGAGGAGGTGGATAAGTACCTGATGTGGGGGCTAGACCGACACAATCGTGGGGTAGTTCAAAAGGACCTGGTCTTGTTGCTGGGAGGCTGCCTCAGCCACTGCCACAAAAAACATTAACTCGGTGGATGATGAAAGATGTGTACTGTCCCTTCTCGTAAGAGCTGCTCCAGGTTATCCATGACTGATGACAGAGAGAAGGAGGAGTCTGAGCCGGAGAAGCAATGTGATGATAATGATCATATGAAAGACACCATACTGCCCGTGAATTCAGTCTGGCTGTCACATGGGATACTATAGGAAGAAGGAAACTCTTCATGCGGTAGCAGGTGGCCACCTATGTTTGCCTATGGGATAGGGTGATGCCGTAACATGTGGTTCAATAGAGCTATAGTGCCTATGTTTGTGTTTGCCGCCCCATGGCTTATTTTACTCTTCCCGCAGCGTGGACAAAAACTGGCAGATGGAAGATACTCGTGCAGAACTAGAGGCAGCCAAGCTTGGCTTATCTCTGGCACATTTTGGGTTTAATGCTCTCACTCTCAGCGGCATCACTAGAGCCCGATGCAGATAAATCCCTGGCAATTAAGAGGGCATGGCACTGTGGTGGTCACTGTTAAAGGGGTCTGCTGCTGTTGAGGTCACTGTTAAGGGGGAGGGCCACTGTAGAAGTCATTTATGGGGGCAGGGCATTGTGCCTTGGAGGTCATTGTGAAGGTGGTTGGCAGCTATGGAGGTCACTTAAGGGGGTGGGCCACTGTGGAGGTCATAGTTAAAGGGTCAGGTCACTGTTGAGGTCATTGTTAGGGAAGTGGAGTTATGTTAAGGTCACAGTTAAGGGGTGGGGTGCTGTGGAGGTCATTGTATGGAGAACACTGTTTATATATTTTAACCTCACACACAAACATTAAATGAAATAGTCGAAATACACCCATATGAAGCCGGGTCATTCTGCTAATAATAAACAGAAACATAAAAAAAAAAAAAAAAAAAACACAGGCTAAGGCCTATTGCACACGACCGTAAGGCTTTTTCAGTGTTTTGCGATCCGTTTTTCACGGATCCGTTGTTCCGTTTTTTGTTTCCGTTTCTGTTCCGTTTTTCCGTTCCGTTTTTCCGTATGGCATATACAGTATACAGTAATTACATAGATAAAATTGGGCTGGGCATAACATTTTCAATAGATGGTTCAGCAAAAAACGGAACGGAAACGGAAGACATACGGATACATTTCCGTATGTGTTCCGTTTTTTTGCGGACCCATTGACTTGAATGGAGCCATGGACTGTGATTTGCGGGCAATAATAGGACATGTTCTATGTTAAAACGGAACGGAAAAACGGAAATACGGAAACGGAATGCATACGGAGTACATTCCGTTTTTTTTGTGGAACAATTGAAATGAATGGTTCCGTATACGGACCGTATACGGAACGCAAAAAACGGCCAGTAAACGGGAAAAAAAAACGTCCGTGTGCAATAGGCCTAAGGCTACTTTCACACTAGTGTTCGGGGCTCCGCTTGTGAGTTCCGTTTGAAGGCTCTCACAAGCGGCCCCGAACTGATCCGTCCAGCCCTAATGCATTCTGAGTAAATGCGGATCCGCTCAGAATGCATCAGTCTGGCACCTGAACGCAGCTTGCAGCGTTCGGGTGTCCGCCTGGCCATGCGGAGGCAAACGGATCCGTCCAAACTTACAATGTAAGTCAATGGGGACGGATCCGTTTGAAGTTGACACAGTATGGCTCAATTTTCAAACGGATCCGTCCCCCATTGACTTTCAATGTAAAGTCAAAACGGATCCGTTTGCATTATCATGAACAAAAAAAAAAATTTTTTTTTTTTTTTTTCATGGTAATGCAAACGGATCCGTTCTGAATGGATCTAAGCGTTTGCATTATAGGTGCGGATCCGTCTGTGCAGATACCAGACGGATCCACACCTAACGCAGGTGTGAAAGTAGCCTAAGGAGTATCCTTGTATAGGCCCCTCACATGATTTAAAATTGATTTTAGAAATATTGTTTACCCTTTAGTGTTCTACAGGAAATAAAGCAAAATGGAGGTGAAATGTAATTTCTGCGATAGGCTCTTTATCATCAAACTTTTCCCAGTGTATAGACCAATTCCTGCAGCTCTATGTAAAGGTATTGTCTAGTTATATCAAAGATACCACACAGGTAGTCCAACTTATAGAACAAATAAAATAGCAACAACAATGGTTCCTTGTGTCACTAGATGTGAGCTCTCTCTAGTCTTGCATCTGTCATGAATTAGGTGTAAAAGATGTACAATATTTTATTGAAATAGGTGAAAACCTGCCAGACACAGTTCATCTTGGACTGTGTTGAATACATTCTTACTCAATTATTTTATGTTTGAGTCACTATATTACCTCCAGACAAAAGGGACCATGATGGGTACGAGATTTGTACGCAGTGACGCAAATTAATTTATGGGATATTTGGAACAATTTACAGTCGCTCCATATCTGGGCACGGATATGGTGCTCTCATATTGATACATCGACAATGTCCTGTTGGTCTGGGGGGGGGTGGCGACTTCAATAGTTTACAGGAGTTCATAAACAGCATTAATGATAATTAGTTTAATTTGAAATTCACACCTCAAATCAGTAATAGCCATATAGAGTTCTTGGATCTAAAAATATCAGTCGGTGATAATAGGTTGATCTGCTACACTTTTTGTAAACTTACAGCAATAAAAAGTTACATTTTGCCCTTTTACCTAATTGGATATAAAATATACTTTTGAGCCAATACAGACGTTAAAATGTAACTGCACCCATGATACAATACTTGAGGAAGAAGCACAGAAGCATAAGCTTTAAAACAAGACTTTTTAGATCAACAATACAGCATTCAACCTTTACAAAAATCGCTAGAAAAAGTTACTGTTGCACAGGCATTCTTTTTTCTGGACAAGATATCATATTCAGGAAGATCTCAGAAAGAAGACATTGGTCCCAAATTGATATTCCTGTTTAACTTCTTCCCGACCGACGCCGTGCATGTACAGTCCTGCGCCAGTCTGATCAGGGCCAGGAGCCCGGCAGTCACTGATATCCGAGCCCCTGCTGTATACATCAGCATCAGTGAAAACACAGATGCATGCACTTTAACCCTTTGTATGCTCATGTCAGCGGTGATGGTGGCATGTATGGGGTTAGTGGAGGGAGGGGGTTCTCGTTCCCATCGGGTCCCTGCACGGCTGTGAAAACAGCCCCATAGTGACTGCCTTCTACGGAACCCTGTGAGACCCAGCCCCATGAGTCTTATAGGCAAGAAGGCTGTCAGTGTATTACATTGGTAATACACTGACAGCCATTGTATTACAATACACATGTATTGTAATGCATTGTAGAGGGGATCAGGCCCCCAGAAGTTTTTTACATAATCACAAAAAAAATGGCTCTCAGAAAATGGCAACACAAAAACAAGATAATCTTTTCAAAAAAGATTTTATTGTCTAAAACATAACAATAAATAAATAAATAGACATTAGGTATTGCCGTGTCCGTAACAACCTGCTCTATAAAAATATCACTATATACCCCCTCAGGTGAATGTTGCAAAAAAAGTGTAATACCAAGCGATCAAAAAGTTGTATGTACCCCAAAATGGTACCAATCAAACCATCATCTCATCCCCAAAAAAATAGACCCTACATAAGATAATTACCCCCAAAAAAATTAAAAAAAATATGGCTCTCAGAAAATGGCAACACAAAAACAATATTTTATTATTTTCAAAAATGCTTTTAAAGTGTACAATTTTACAAAAATAAAAAAATATACATATTAGGTATTGCAGTATTCGTAACAACCAGCTCTATAAAAAATATCAAATGATCTATCCTGTCAGGTGAACACTGTAAAAATAAATAAAAACAGTGCTAGAACAGCCATTTTCTGTCATCTAGCCTTAACAAATGCATAATATTGAGTGATCAACAAGCCATATGTACCCCAAAATGGTACCAATGAAAACAAAACAGCAAAAAATAAACCCGACATAAGACAATTGCCCCAAAAAATAAAAACCAATGTCGCTTGTAAACCAATCTATCAAAATCTGAGCTGCAAAAGCCATATGGCACCAGTCCTGCCATGTGCCCCTTCAGCAGTTTATGACCACGTTATGGGGTGTTACCATATTTAGGAGAAAATGGGTTACAAATTGTGGGGTTCTTTTTCTCCTGTTACCCTTTGGGCTAAAGCAAAATTTTATTGGAAGAAATTAAACCTTTCATTTTCAAAGCTGTGTTTCTAAATTCTGTGAAACACTGGGTCAAAATGCTCAGTACACTCCTTAATAAATTCTTTGAGAGGTTTAGTTTCCAAAAAGGGGGTCACCTTTTGAGACTTTCCACTGTAGGGGTACAGTACAGACCAAAAGTTTGGACACACCTTCTCATTCAAAGAGTTTTCTTTATTTTCATGACTATGAAGGCATCAAAACTATGAATTAACACATGTGGAATTATATACATAACAAACAAGTGTGAAACAACTGAAAATATGTCATATTCTAGGTTCTTCAAAGTAGCCACCTTTTTGCTTTGATTACTGCTTTGCACACTCTTGGCATTCTCTTGATGAGCTTCAAGAGGTAGTCCCCTGAAATGGTCTTCCAACAGTCTTGAAGGAGTTCCCAGAGATTCTTAGCACTTGTTGGCCCTTTTGCCTTCACTCTGCGGTCCAGCTCACCACAAACCATCTCGATTGGGTTCAGGTCCGGTGACTGTGGAGGCCAGGTCATCTGGCGCAGCACCCCATCACTCTCCTTCATGGTCAAATAGCCCTTACTTTCAAAGTTTTCCCAATTTTTCGGCTGACTGACTGACCGACCTTCATTTCTTAAACTAATGATGGCCACTCGTTTTTCTTTACTTAGCTGCTTTTTTCTTGCCATAATACAAATTCTAACAGTCTATTCAGTAGGACTATCAGCTGTGTATCCACCTGACTTCTCCTCAACGCCACTGATGGTCTGAACCCCATTTATAAGGCAAGAAATCCCACTTATTAAACCTGACAGGGTACAGCGGGGAAGTAAAAACCATTTCAGGGGACTACCTCTTGAAGCTCATCAAGAGAATGCCAAGAGTGTGCAAAGCAGTAATCAAAGCAAAAGGTGGCTACTTTGAAGAACCTAGAATATGACATTTTCAGTTGTTTCACACTTGTTTGTTATGTATATAATTCCACATGTGTTAATTCATAGTTTTGATGCCTTCAGTGTGAATATACAATTTTCATAGTCATGAAAATAAAGAAAACTCTTTGAATGAGAAGGTGTGTCCAAACTTTTGGTCTGTACTGTACGTCAGGGTCTCTTCAAATACAAAATAGTGGCCAAAAAACATTCTAGCAAAATCTGCCCTCCAAAAACCATGTGGCGCTCATTACCACTGCCATGTGCCCCTACAGCAGTTTACCACTGTATATGGGGTATTTTATGTAAACTGAAGAATTAGAGTAAGGCTACTTTCACACTCGCGTTTGGTGCAGATCCGTCATGGATCTGCACAAACGCATCCGTTTGTATTATCTTTAACATAGCCAAAACTTTTCTATTGTGCCATATTGTGTCAGCGAAAACTGATCCGTCCCCATTGACTTACATTGTGTGTCAGGACGGATCGGTTTGACTCAGTTTCGTCAGATGGACACCAAAACGCTGCAAGCAATGTTATGGTGTCAGCCTCCAAAGCGGAATGGAGTCGGAACGGAGCCAAACTGATAAATTCTGAGCTGATCATTATCCATTCAGAATGCATTAAGGGCAAAACTGATCCGTTTTGGACCACTTGTGAGATCCCTGAATGGATCTCAGAACGGATACCAAAACGCCAGTGTGAAAGTAGCCTAATGAATATTGCTGTGTTGCAAGAAAAAAATGTATTAACATAAAAATCTGCAAAAAAATGAAATTCTACCTCCATTTTCCTTTATTTTTTGTGGAACACATCAAGGGTTAATTAAGTTTATAACATGAGTTTTGAATAACTTGAGGGGTGTAGTTTCTAAAATGGGGTCATTAATGGGTGGTTTATATTATGTAAGTGTCACGACCGTAGGCAGGGACATGCACTCACACAGTGAGCCCTAACTTGAACCTAGCCCGGTGACCCTGCTTACTTGCAGAATAGGTCCTAGGCGACAAGTAGGGATGAGCGAACCCGAACTGTATAGTTCGGGTTCGTACCGAATTTTGGGGTGTCCGTGACACGGACCCGAACCCGAACATTTTCGTAAAAGTCCGGGTTCGGGTTCGGTGTTTGGCGCTTTTTGAAAGGCTGCAAAGCAGCCAATCAACAAGCATCATACTACTTGCCCCAAGAGGCCATCACAGCCTTGCCTACCATTGGCATGGCTGTGATTGGTCAGTGCAGCATGTGACCCAGCCTCTATATAAGCTTGGGTCACGTAGCGCTGCACGTCACTCTGCTGATACAAGTGTAGGGAGAGGTTGCAGCTGCGACGTTAGGGCGAGATTAGGCAGTGATTAACTCCTCCAAAAGACTTCATTCAGTGATCGATCTACAGCTGTGGATCATTGAACTGCTGCTATTCAATTGCTCAGTGTTTTTAGGGTGCCCAGTCACTTTTTTCTGGGGTGATCGGCGGCAATCTTGTGGCTTGCTTGTGCGCCAGCACAAGCTGCAACCAAGTACATTTAACCATCAATAGTGTGGTTATTTTTTGCTATATCCTACATCAGGGTCAAGCTTTCATCAAGTGCATTTAACCATCAATAGTGTGGTTATTTTTTTGGCCATATACTACATCAGGGGCAAGTTGAGCCTGTCACCCAGCGCCTAAAAAATAGGCCTCACATTTATATTAATCCAAATCTGTCATTACTGCTTTAGCTGGTAAAGTTATTTTTAGTGACCGTCAAAGCACAGTTTTTGTTCTGGGTTGAAAAACAATTCCCAAATTTGCAATTCTCAAAATTAGTGTTTTCTGCTGTATCAGGCCTACTTTAAATCTATCCCTAAAAGGGTATATTAGATTCAAGGTGCTGATAGGGTCATTCTCAAAAACTTAACACACGCTACAGTGCAGATCCAAGTCTAATTCTGTGATTAAACATATACCTGTCACCCAGCGCCTAAAAAATAGGCCTCAAATTTATATTCAGCTAAATCTGTCATTACTGGTGTGCCTGTATTAGTGTAATACGGTACCTAAATAGATAGCCAGATCGTGTTAGGTGTCTGTAAAAAAAAGGCCTGAATTTTAATTCAATACATTGGCCTGAATAATATTTTTCTTATTGTGGTGAACGGTAACAATGAGGAAAACATCTAGTAAGGGACGCGGACATGGTCGTGGTGGTGTTAGTGGACCCTCTGGTGCTGGGAGAGGACGTGGCCGTTCTGCCACAGCCACACGTCCTAGTGTACCAACTACCTCAGGTCCCAGTAGCCAGCAGAATTTACAGCGATATTTTGTGGGGCCCAATGCCGTTCTAAGGATGGTAAGGCCTGAGCAGGTACAGGCATTAGTCAATTGGGTGGCCTACAGTGGATCCAGCACGTTCACATTATCTCCCACCCAGTCTTCTGCAGAAAGCGCACAGATGGCGCATGAAAACCAAGCCCATCAGTCTGTCACATCACCCCCATGCATATCAGGGAAACTGTCTGAGCCTCAAGTTATACAGCAGTCTCTTATGCTGTTTGAAGACTCTGCTGGCAGGGTTTCCCAAGGGCATCCACCTAGCTCTTCCCCAGCAGTGGAAAACATAGAATGCACTAACTACTTATATTTCCTGATGATGAGGACATGGGAATACCACCTCAGCACGTCTCTGATGATGACGAAACACAGGTGCCAATTGCTGCGTCTTTCTGCAGTGTGCAGACTGAACAGGAGGTCAGGGATCAAGACTGGGTGGAAGACGATTCAGGGGACGATGAGGTCCTAGACCCCACATGGAATGAAGGTCGTGCCACTAACTTTCACAGTTCGGAGAAAGAGGCAGTGGTGAGACCGAGCCAACAGCGTAGCAAAAGACAAAGAGGGAGCAGTGGGCAAAAGCAGAACACCCGCCGCCAAGAGACTCCGCCTGCTACTGACCGCCGCCATCTGGGACCGAGCACCCCAAAGGCAGCTTCAAGGAGTTCCCTGGCATGGCACTTCTTCAAACAATGTGCTGACGACAAGACCCGAGTGGTTTGCACGCTGTGCCATCAGAGCCTGAAGCGAGGCATTAACGTTCTGAACCTTAGCACAACCTGCATGACCAGGCACCTGCATGCAAAGCATGAACTGCAGTGGAGTAAACACCTTAAAAACAAGGAAGTCACTCAGGCTCCCCCTGCTACCTCTTCTGCTGCTGCCGCCGCCTCGGCCTCTTCCTCCGCCTCTGGAGGAACGTTGGCACCTGTCGCCCAGCAAACATGGGATGTACCACCAACACCACCACCTGCGTCACCAAGCATCTCAACCATGTCACACGGCAGCGTTCAGCTCTCCATCTCACAAACATTGAACCCAGACACAGACTTTGGCACCAAAATTCGTGTTCGGGTTCAGCTCCCGGACACCAAAATATCCGATGCGGTCCCAAACGTGGCTGTCCGGGTTCGCTCATCACTAGTCGTAGATCATTAATAAAATTAGTTATTCTCCCTAGGTTACTGAATTATATGCAATCTCTGCTGATTCATGTCCCAAAGTACAGTAGCTCTTTCAACAGCTGAGATCCATTCTTTAAACCTTTCTGTGGAAAAAAACAAGCACAACTAACTTGGCTTATAAATATCTGATCCAGCATACTAGTGACCGTGGTACAGATCTTTACATTTTAAATCTTACTACAAAGAGATTCTGGTTAGAGATGAGCAAATTTATTGAAAATTTGATTAGGCTCCTTCGTTGAATGTTACAAAAAAAATTGCTTTGTGACAAATTACTTTGTCACGAAGCGCATTTATTTGTAAGTAGCGGGTGCAATTACAGGGAGCTGCGACAGCGCCGCCCCTGTCATTGTACCCCTCAGATGCCGTGTTCATACATGATCGCGGCATCTGAGTGTAAAATTAACAATAATTCAAACTTACAAAATTAATCTTACTGCCTCCATTTGCTCGCGACGGGCCGGCCGCCACCATCTTGCTTGAAGATCTTGGCTGAAATTTCGTGCAGCGCAAAATTATGTCATCACGCCGGCCGGCATGATGATGTAATCTCGCGCAGCACGGAATTTCGGGCGGTCTGTCGCAAGCAAATGGAGGCGGTAAGTTTGAATTTTATTGTTTTTTATACTATTTCAGGTTAAATCAATTCACTAACATGAAGCACAAGGAAATTCGGCTTCTAGGCGAATCAAATTTATCCTAAAATTCGGATCGAATTTGTAGGATTCGATTTGCTCATCTCTAATTCTGGTGTCTAAATGCCTTCCATGGTTATGCTCTTCTAACACGATATATTGGATATCCAGGTAAAAAAAAAAAAGGGGGTTATTTACTAACAAATATACCACACTTTTTGCAGTGCAATCTGCAACTTTTCCTAGCTCACACCAGGTCTAAAAAAGGGGGCATGGAATGGGCGGGGAAGGCGGCAGGCCAGCTAGCCCGTCTCATTTATTATTTTCTACGCCTGTTTTAGGCATAGAAAATGGTCTGAATCTATGTCAGCAAGGGAGCTGGCTTAGATTTAGACAGGCGGTGGATATGCCAAAGTTATGTAGAGGCTGGCACCTCTACATAAATTTGGCACATCCACCGCCAGCTAAAAGGGATATTAGGACTCCAGTCTTAATTAGAGTTGAGCGGACACCTGGATGTTCGGGTTCGACCGAACTTGAGAAAAAAGTTTCAGTTCGGGTCCCGAGTCAATGGGGACCCGAACTTTTGAGCACTAAAATGGCTGTAAAAATGTCATGGAAAGGGCTAGAGGGCTGCAAATGGCATCAAAATATGATTAAGAGCATGGCAAGTGCTCTGCAAATAGGAAAATGACTTTAAATAACATAAAATAGGTAAAAATATAAAAAAATTATAATCTTGATCTAGGAGGACGAGGTCCATATGGAGTAGGAGGTTGAGGAGGCGGTGGATGTGGCAGTGTAGGTGGAAGCGGCGGTGGAGGAGTAGGAGGTAGCCTACACTGCTTTTTGGTTTTACATAAAAAAATAAATAAATTAGGGTACACCCCAAAACATTGGGAAATATATCCTGTGATAACCTCCTCCAGTCATGCTAAACACACGTTCAGACAATACACTGGCTGCAGGGCAGGCCAGCACCTCCAAGGGGTAAAGGGCAAGCTCAGGCCATGTGCCCAATTTGGAGACCCAAAAGTTGCAGGGGCTGACCCCTGTCAGTCAGTTCGTGTAGGCATGTGCACACTTGATGTTCACGATCCAATTTAATATGTTCTTTTATGCGCCTACCATGGTGATCACGGGTGGCGGGGAATCAGGGTTCCAGGCCAGAGAGGGAGCGTGAGAAAGAGAGACCACATCCAAGGGAGGATTCATTTTTTCAAATTTAAAATTATAGAGTGGAAATATGGGAGAAATTATTAAAGCATAAAAGTGTGACAACTTTTCAAAGTTTAAGCATTAAATGAAAGGATGTGGCGCGCATTAATTACTGAATAATTTATAAAATTGTTTTCCCTGTCACCTATGCATAGCAGGTGTTTATTCACGTCTAAAATTGTATAATGTCAACCCAAGAATGTAACAGAAAAATTATTGAAATTTATTAAGCTGTCAACTAGGTATAGCAGTGGTACATCACACCCATAAATTGGTAAATTTCACCAGAAAATGTAACGGACAATTTTTTTTTCTTTTTTCGGTCTACTAGGTATAGGAGTGGTACATCACAAACAAAAATTTGTGAATTTCACCAGAATATAGAACTGACAATTATTTTGTTCTTTTTTCGGTCTACTAGGTATAGCTGTGGTACTATACACACCAAGATTGGTGAATTTCAGCTGAAAATGTAAATGACAATTATTATTTTTTTTTTGGCCTACTAGGTATAGCAGTTGTACTATACACCCAAAAATTGGTGAATTTCACCCGAAAATGTAAATGACAATTTTATATATTTTTTTTAACCAGCCTACTAGGTATAGCAGTGGTACTATACACCCAGAAATTGCAGAATTTCACCAGAAAATGTAACGTAGTAGTGAAATGATATAAAATAAAATACGTACAAATAAAAAATAAAAAAAATTATTTATGAGGTGGAGTTCCATATGGAGTAGGAGTTTGAGGAGGCGGTGGACGTAGCGGTGTAGGTGGAAGTGGCGGTGGAGGAGGACGAGGTAGCCAACACAGGTTTTTGGTTAAATTATATATTTTTTTTAATTAGGGTACACTCGAAAAGAGTGTGAAATATCCAAAATACAAGAATGAGCAATTGCGCTACAGTATAACAATGGCTAGTTAGTGCCGGTATACATGTCTATTCTGCACAAGGTACGGACAAGTCCTGAGGGATCCATGCCTGGTTCATTTTAATGAACGTGAGCTTGTCCACATTGGCTGTGGACAGGCTGCTGCGCTTGTCTGTGATGACGCCCCCTGCCGTGCTAAACACACTTTCAGATAATACACTGGCAGCAGGGCAGGCCAGCACCTCCAAGCGTAAAGGGCAAGCTCAGGCCATGTGCCCAATTTGGAGACCCAGAAGCTGAAGGGGGCAGACCCGTCATTCAGTACGTGTAGGCGTGTGCACACATACTGCTCCACCATGTTGGTGAAATGCTGCCTCCTGCTAAGACGTCCCATATCAACTGGTGGTGCTGGTTGTTGTACCGTGCTGAAAAAGCTTTTCCACATTTCGGCAATGCTAACCCTGCCTTCTGAGGTGCTGGCGGTGCCCCAGCAGCGTTGCAGACTTCTTCCTTGTCCTCTGCCTTCGCCTTGTGCTTCCACTGTGCCCCCGCTCTCAGGTGGAAATGCCACCAGCAGCGTGTCTACCAGCGTGCGCTTGTACTCGCGCATCTTACGATCACGCTCCAGTGACGGAATTAAGGATGGTACGTTGTCCTTGTAATGGGGATCCAGCAGTGTGGCCACCCAGTATTCAGCACAATTTAGAATGTGGGCAACTCGGCCGTCGTTGCGGAGACACTGCAGCATGTAATCGCTCGTGTGTGCCAGGCTGCCCAAAGGCAATGAAAAGCTGTCCTCTGTGGGAGGTATATTGTCTGTGTCCTCTGTAACCCCCCCAGCCACGCACCAGTGATGGCCATGAGCTGGTCTGGGTGCCACCCTGCTATGAACATGGTTTTTCCTCCTCCATCTCCTCCTCTTCATCCTCCACCTCGTCATTGTCAAGAACTGTGCCCTGGCTGGACAATTGTGTAACTGGCGTTTGTGGGGGCAGGAACTCACCCTCGGAGCCACTTGGGAATGACTGGCCGGAAACCGTACAAAATGATCCCTCTTCCTCCTCCTCCTCCTCCTCCTGTGCCACATCCTCTTCCATCATCGCCAGGAGCGTTTTATCAAGGAGGCATAGAAGTGGTATAGTAACACTAAGTACGGTGTTATCGGCACTGGCCATGTTGGTGGAGTACTCGAAACAGCGCAACAAGGAACACAGGTCTCGCATGGAGGCCCAGTCATTGGTGGTGAAGTGGTGCTGTTCCGCTGAGCGACTCACCCGTGCGTGCTGCAGCTGATACTCCACTATCGCCTGCTGCTGCTCGCACAGTCTGGCCAGCATGTGCAAGGTGGAGTTCCACCTTGTGGGCACGTCGCATAAGAAGCAGTGAGCGGGAAGGCCAAAGTTACGCTGCAGCGCTCACAGGCGAGCAGCAGCAGGGTGAGAACGCCAAAAGCGCTCACAGATAGCCCGCACTTTATGCAGCAGCTCTGACATATCGGGGTAATTATTAAGGAATCTCTGCACCATTAAATTCAGCACATGCGCCAGGGAAGGGATGTGCGTCAAACCGGCTAGTCCCAGAGCTGCTACGAGTTTTCGCCCATTATCGCACACCACTAGGCCGGACTTGAGGCTGACTGGCACAAACCACTCATCGGTCTGTTGTTCAAGACCCGTCCACAGCTCCTGCGCGGTGTGGGGTTTGTCCCCCAAACAGATACGTTTTAAAACTGCCTGCTGTCATTTACCCCTGGCTGTGCTGAAGTTGGTTGTGAAGGTGTTACGCTGACCGGATGATGAAGCAGAGTAGGAGGAGGAAGCAACAGAAGGCAAACTGAAGCGCCCTGCAATCCTTGGTGGTGGAAGGACATGCACCAAACTGCTATCTGCTTCAGGCCCAGCAGCCACTGCATTTACCCATTGTGATGTTATAGAGATATAACAGCCCTGACCGTGCTTACTGGTCCACGTATCCGTAGTCAGGTGCACCTTGCCAAAACTGCAGCACAAGAGGAAGCAGGAGGAGCCAGAGACCTTTCTTGGTTTTTGAGGTGTCTACTCCACTGCAGCTCGTGCTTTGCACTTAAATGCCTGGTCATGCAGGTTGTGCTAAGATTGAGAACGTTTATGCCTCACTTCAGGCTCTGATTGCACAGCATGCAAACCACTCGTGTCTTGTCGTCAGCACATTGTCTGAAGAACTGCCACGCCAGGGAACTCCTTGGAGCTGGCTTTGGTGTGCTAGGTCCCTTGCTGCGGTGGGCAGTAGCAGGCGTACTGTCTAGAGGACGGCCGCTCCGCTTTTGCACCCTGCTCCCTCTTCTGCTGTGCTGGTGGCTCTGTGTAACCACCGCCTCTTCCTCCAAACTACATAGGTCACTCGCATGACCTTGATTCCATGTGGGGTCGAGGACCTGATCGTCCTCCACATCATCTTCCACCCAGTCTTCACCCCTGCCTTCCTTGTCAGTCTGCACACTTTTGAAAGCCCCAGCAGTTGGCACCTGTGTTTCGTCATCATCAGAGACGTGCTGTAATGGTCCTCCCATGTACTCATCTTGAAAGATAAGTAGATGGGCATCGGTGCACTTAATCTCTTCCACTTCTGGGGCAGGGCTAGGTGGATGGCCATGGGAAACCCTGCTAACAGAGTCATCAAAAAGCAGAAGAGACTGCTGCATGACTTGGGGCTCAGACTGCTGATTTGCAAGGGGGTGAGGTGAAAGACTGATGGACATTGGCTGCAGGTGCCAACTGTGGTCTTTCAGCAGGAGACTGGGTGGGAATCAATGTGAAGGAACTGGATCCACTGTCAGCAACCCAATCAAGTATCGCCTGTACTTGTTCAGGCCTCACCATTCGTAGAGCAGCATTAGGCCAGACCAAATACCGCTGCAGGTTCTGTCGACTACTCGCACCTGAGGAAGGGGTTTCACTTGTGCGTGTAGCTGGCACAGATCGACCACATCCTCTCCCTGCAACAGGAGCTCTACCACCAGCACCACGACCTGGGCCACATCCCTTATTTGACGCTCTCCTCATATTTCTTGAATTTAGGATCTTGCCCTAAATGGGTGATTATTTAATAGTAGAAAAGAACGACAGTATATAAAGGGTGCATCTCACAAGGCCTGAACCAGACTAGGCCTCAATTAAAGATTTCTTTGCCCAAAACTGCTGTATTTCAAATGCCTGAATCAAACCCCTGTATGTAAAGGTTGTATCTCACGCAGCCTGAACCACTGTAGGCCTGAATTAAATATTGGTGCAACAAATGGCTGTATTTCAAATCTCTTAATCTAACCCAAATGTATTAAGGGTGTATCTCACAATGACATCTGCAGCAAAGGCTGCCAAAAAAAGTTTTTTTGTCCAAACGGGTGTTTGTTTAATAACTCAATATGGCAGCAGTATATTACCCAGGAATTTCAAACCTGCTTATGCTGCAAGGCCGTAAATATTGTGTATTTTGCCCTAAAAAGGGTGTTTCTCACATGGCCTGACCCACTGTAGGCCTGAATTAAATATTGGTGCACCAAATGGCGGTATTTCAAATCTCTGAATCTAGTCCAAATGTATTAAGGGTGTATCTCACAATGACATATGCAGCAAAGGCTGCCAAATAAACTTTTTTTGCCCAAACGGGTGTTTGTTTAATAACTCAATATGGCAGCAGTATATAACCCAGGAATTTCAAACGTGCTTATGCTGCAAGGCCGGAAATATTGTGTATTTTGCCCCAAAAAGGGTGTTTTATTAATGAAAGAATATAAGCCCTGTATATACAGGGTGTATCTCACATGGCCTGACCCACTGTAGCCCTGAAATAAATATTGGCCTGAGCTGTGTATCTAATCCTATCATGTGTGATACTGACTGCTGTGTGTCTAAGTCTATTGTGTGATACTGTCTGCTGAGCTGTGCTTGTCATCATGTAACCCTACCCTAAAGCTGACCTACATCAGTGACGAAAAATGGCTGGGTTGTTGTGGAAACCTGGAGTAAAACTGTGTGTATGCGGAGACTAAGAGCCTGCAAGCTTCTAATGGCTGATAATGGATATGTGACCATGTGTATTGCAGTTGGGGGCTTGTATTGGCTAATACAAGTAATGTTTTGGGGAATATATCAAGAACGGTACTTCCTAGAGAGCTGAGACCCGGTCTAAAACCTTCCCGGATACCTGATGTACCTGTGTGCCAAATTTGGTGAAGATCGGTCCAGTCGTTTGGTCGCACATAAAGAACAGACAGAAGACAGACAGAAACTCATTTTTATAATATAAGAGAAGAGATAGTGCCATTGTTTTAATTAGAGGGGATAGTTCCTGTTCTCATGAAAGTGTTTCTGTTTATCTTGAAGCAATGTGGAACAAAGAGTTTAATGCTCTCAGATTAAACAATGTGACAGAAACACAGTCACACTAAATGACGGTTGATTAATTAAAAAAATGTTAAAATTGCATGTTTACACGGAGACAACAGAAATTACTATGCTTGGTTTGTTTAAATTATATTGTTCATGAGTCTTGTGACAGATAAGAATGCCTTGAAACAACATGCAGACATAGCATTATAAAGAGAAAACATATTTATATATAAGCAGGTTTTTTCTAAAGATGAGCAAATTTAAAAAAAATTTGATTCTGCCGGTTCAATGAATTTTTTCGAAAAAATTTGGTTTGATCTGAATTTAATTGTGGCCACTCGCGTTCAAAAACGGCTGTTTCCTGGCTACACAGAGCATTTATAGTGGTGTAGAACACTATGCCTTGCAGTAACACACATAGGGAGTCTGCTGTAGTGGTGAAATTATACTGTGGGTCAGTATGACATGCAAATGCCAGGAGTCGCTCTTAGAATCACTGCATACTTCACTTATTTGGGCAGTCACGGGGCCAAAACTCACCAAATAACTCAAGTATGAAGTCAGCCTTACAGGTTGATGTTAGCGCCAAGAAGAAGTGCACTCCTTTTACA
The DNA here is from genome assembly GCF_905171765.1 of Bufo bufo. Taxonomy (NCBI): domain Eukaryota; kingdom Metazoa; phylum Chordata; class Amphibia; order Anura; family Bufonidae; genus Bufo; species Bufo bufo. The sequence continues at coordinate 298,510,455 of NC_053393.1, forward strand.
CCATCGTCAGCTGATTCCACATAGATGTCTACAGAACCTGTTCTATTAAACGCTTATACAGAGTGGAGAGGGTGTCAGCAGTAAGTTTATGTTGACATCACTGAATATTTTGCCCTCCCTCTGATCCGTCAGAACAATAACCCCCAAAAAACTGTTTCTGTCTGTTGAGCATCCGCCTTTACTCGGTCAGCATTTGGTCAGTAATCCATTAGTATTGCTAAAGCAAAAAAAAATACAGGAGTGGATCCAAAACAGAGATGACATGTTAATGGAATATTTGCATGTCTCCTGTATTTTGTACCCACTCCTGCTTTTGGCAAATCACAAGCCAATTCTGATGGGACCATACAAGCCTTACAGCTGCTACACAGGCAGGATTTGTTATGCAACTCATTATTCCTTCCCTCTGACAGATCAGAAGAAGGGTCAAATAAATGATAATGTCAGCCAGGCCGAAAGGCAAAATAGTGGATGAGTCGTGAAGTGGGGAGGGTGGGAACAGCATGAGAAGTCCACAGAGTGGCCCTTTTGACATAAAGGTGAGGTGGAAGCAGCATGAGGAGACCATAAAGTGGCCCAATGACAGAATCTAAAGGTGGCGGCAGCATCAGGAGGAGGCCACAGAGCAGCACAATAACAGTGTGGCAGTGTGGAGGTGGAGGCAGCATCAGGAGACCACAGAGTAAAACAATGACAGATTGTGGAGGTGGCGGCAGCAACAGGAGGCCACAGAGTGGCACAATGACAGTGTGGAAGTGGCAGCAGCAGCATCAGTAGACCACAGAGTGGCAAGGTGACAGCAACATCAGGAGACCACAGAGTGGGAAGGTGACATAGTGTGAAGGTGACATCAGCATCAGGAGACCACAGAGTGACTCAGTGACAGAGTGGGGAGGTGGCAGCAGCATCAGGAGACCACAGAATGGCAAGGTAACATAATGTAGAGGTGACAGAAGAATCAGGAGACCACATAGTGTGGAGGTGGGTGGCAATACGAATACCAGCTGAAGATGGTGGGTGAAAGAAGGAGCACTTGGCATCAGGCAGGTGGCAGCATCATAATAGTAGCTGAGGCAGGTAGCAGAAGAAATCAGTCTTTGTTGTCAAAGTGTGGCACCATGGATGATCTAGTCTAATGCATCAGGCATTGGTGGATGGAAATCCTGGCTGATCCACGCCTGATTCATCTTGACAAAGGTCAGTCTCTCAACATTTTGGGTGGACAGGCGAGTTCTTCTTAGGGTAACTATAGCCCCCACCGCACTAAACACCCGCTGCCCAGTATTCCAGTGGATATTCAATGTGGGGTGGCAGGGTGCTGTCAAAATATGTCACCACCTGCTGGTTCAGGTCCTGCTCCAGGTCTAGCTGCTGCTGCTGGTGAGTAGTTTCTTCACTAGGCGGGTGAAGAAAGCTGTTCATCAGCGACTCTAGATTCAAGTTGCTGCTGATGAAGCTAGAACTGCTCCTACCCCCCCCCCCCCCCCCATGTCAGAGAAATTTGAGAGCAGAGGGCCCCTCCGGTCAGACGGTCAATGGCGCAGATAGGCAGCGGCCAACTGACTACATAGGATGTCTCTATAGTAGTTCAGTTTGTCCTCCCTCTCAGCGGGTGTAAAAAAGTCCCCTATTTTGGACAGGTAGCGAGGGTCCAACAAGGTGGAGAGCCAGAAGTCATCCCTCTGCCAAATGCTGTCACTATGCAAGCAAGTGGGCATGCATTGTGCCATTTGTGCAAGTACCTCGGAGGGACTCCCTGCCTCCATCTCTACTGCATACTGCCATGGTGTATCTGGGTCCTCTGCCTCGTCTTCCTCATAGCCCTGTAGCTCCTCTGGCTGGTCCTGCTCCTCCTCTCCTGTCACCTGTGTGTAAAAACCACCAATTTTTCTACAAATTACTTGTGCTCCAATGTCTTCCTCCGCCTCCAGTTCAGCCTCCACAGGTGGAAACGCTGCATATCAGCCTATTTTGGAGGATGTCGTTCAGCCACTGCAGCTCAAGGAGGGTGTGCTTTGCGGTGTACAAGTGGCTGAAGTGCATGCAAAGTTTCCTAGCCATATTTAGAATGTCTTGCAGATGGGTGGAAGACTTCAGGAACCGCTTTACAACCAGATTGAACACGTTTGCCCTCCATGACACAGCACCGACAGCATGTTCTTCCCATTGTCAGTCACCATGGTTTTGATTTTGAGTTGTCGTGGAGAAAGTCAGGATTCAATTTCTTGATGAAGGACACGGAGCAGTTCCTCCCCTGTGTGACTTTATTTGCCCAGGCAAAAAAGGTGCAGAACAGTTTGACACCGCCCTGCCATGCACATGTGGCATGCTGGAGGGGCAATGTGAATTGTCCCTGCAGTGGAGGCTGAGGACGCAAAGGACATGTATTGTCCCTGACCATAGTTATAGCTCCACACGTCGGCTCTGCAGTGCACTTTTCCAGACACAGACAGGCTTAAGGACTGGCCCACCTTCTGTTCTAAATGTGTGTGCAGGGCTGGTACTGCCTTTTTGGCAAAGAATTGACGGCTTGGGACTAGAGTTGAGCGGACACCTGGATGTTCGGGTTCGACAGGTTCGGCTGAAATTCACAAAAAAGTTCGAGTTCGGGACCCGAACTTGATCCGAACTTGACCCCAAACCCAATTGAAGTCAAAGGGGACCCGAACTTCTGAGCACTAAAATGGCTGTAAAAATCTCATGGAAAGGGCTAGAGGGCTGCAAAGGCAAGCAAAATGTGGTTAAGAGCATGGCAAGTGCTCTGCAAAAAAAAAGTGGATCGGGAAATGACTTTAAATAACATAAAATACATAAAAAATAATAATCTTGATCCAGGAGGACAAGGTCCATATGGTGGAGGAGGTGGTGGATGTGGCGGTGGAGGAGGAGGTAGGTTACACAGTTTTTTTGTTTTAAATTTATTTATATTTTTTCATATTAGGGTACACCCCAAAACATTGGGAAATATAACCTGTGATAACCCCCTCCAGTCATGCTAAACACACGTTCTGACAATACACTGGATGCAGGGCAGGCCAGCACCTCCAAGGCGTAAAGGGCAAGCTCAGGCCATGTGCCCAATTTGGAGACCCAGAAGTTGCAGGGGGCAGAACCATCAGTCAGTTCGTGTAGGCGTGTGCAAACATACTGCCCCACCATGTCGCACGTCCCCGTGATGTTCACGATCCAATTGGATATCTGCTCTATCAACTTTCGATGTTCTTTTCTGCGCCTACCATGTTGATCACGGTTAGCAGCGACTCAGGGTTCCACCCCTGAGAGGGAGAGTGAGAAAGAGAGACCACATCCAAGGGAGATCAATGCATGAAATTTAATTGTGATCGAGCGTAAATGTGGGAGAAGCTATAAAAACGTAAGAATTAAAGGAAAGGAGGGGGCGCACGGCAAATACCCACTCCCGACTCGGGGAGGTAGTGACGATAAATAACAATACAGGACTGTTAAGATGCCCTGTTATTGGAATGATTAATAAAAAAAAATTATAGGGAATGTCACTGGGGTATTTTGGATTTGGAAACGTTAGCCAGGAGAGGCCGTGCTGCCGCTTTGTTGACTCTAGATCAGGGGTCTCCAAACTTTTCAACAGGAGGGCCACATTGAAGATTTTACAAGTATTCGGGGGCCGGAAAAAAAAATCAGTTATGTATTAAATTAAATGTATATATTTTACATGGATCGTTTTTGTAATCAGCATGATATGACTGAGAACAAAAGAGAAAAAACTTTAGCAAAACAACGCAAAGACACCCGTGTCCCTATCAGCGGTGTCCCCATCAGCACAAAAATGTCCCCATCAGCACAGCAATGTCCCCATCAGCACAGCAATGTCCCCATCAGCACAGCAATGTCCCCATCAGCACAGCAATGTCCCCATCAGCACAGCAATGTCCCCATCAGCACAGCAATGTCCCCATCAGCACAGCAATGTCCCCATCAGCACAGCAATGTCCCCATCAGCACAGCAATGTCAGCATCAGCACAGCAATGTCAGCATCAGCACAGCAATGTCAGCATCAGCACAACAATGTCCCCATCAGCACAGCAATGTCCCCATCAGCACAGCAATGTCAGCATCAGCACAGCAATGTCAGCATCAGCACAGCAATGTCCCCATCAGCCGTGTCACCCTTAAGCACAGCAATGTCCCCATCAACGATGTCCCCATCAGAACAGCAATGTCCCCATCAGCGGAGTCCCCATTAGCAGCTGATAGGGGCCACCACTGATGGGGACACTGCTGTTGGGGACGCGGCTGATGGGGACACCATTGATGGGGACACCCGTGTCCCTATCAGCGGTGTCCCCATCAGAACAGCAATGGCCAAATCAGAACAGCAATGTCCCCATCAGAAAAGCAATATATTACCATAAAAAAAAAAATATTCCCATCAAAAAAACAATATTCCCATCAGAAAAACAATATTCCCATCATGGGGACACCCACTGATGGGGACGCTGCTGTTGGGGACATTGCTGTGCTGATGGGGACACCACTGATGGGGACGCTGCTGTTGGGGACATTGCTGTGCTGATGGGGACACCACTGATGGGGACACCATTGATGGGGACACCCGTGTCCCTATCAGCGTTGTCCCCATCAGCACAGCAATGTCCCCATCAGCGGTGTCCCCATCAGCACAGCAATGTCCCCATCAGCGGTGTCCCCATCAGCACAGCAATGTCCCCATCAGAACAGCAATGTCAGCAAACTCAGAATACATTTTATTTTGCCCCCTCTCACTCAGAATACATTTTATTTTGCCCCCTCTCACTCAGAATACATTTTATTTTGCCCCCTCTCACTCACAATACATTTTATTTTGCCCCCTCTCACTCAGAATACATTTTATTTTGCCCCCTCTCACTCAGAATACATTTTATTTTGCCCCCTCTCACTCACAATACATTTTATTTTGCCCCCTCTCACTCAGAATATATTTTTATTTTGCCCCCTCTCACTCAGAATACATTTTATTTTGCCCCCTCTCACTCAGAATACATTTTATTTTGCCCCCTCTCACTCACAATACATTTTATTTTGCCCCCTCTCACTCACAATACATTTTATTTTGCCCCCTCTCACTCAGAATATATTTTTATTTTGCCCCCTCTCACTCAGAATATATACAATGTGAGAGGGGGCAAAATAAGATATATACAATTTTGCTCCACAGGTGGGGAAAGTGGAATATCGATAAAGAGGGGAAAATGGAATATATACAGAGGGGGCAAAATGGATATAAATAGAGGGGCCCTGTATATATCCATTTTGCCCCCTCTGTATATATTCCATAATCATTTATCCCCTGTGTGTATATATTGCATTTTTGCCCCCTCTGTTATCTGTTTAATTTTTTTTCCATTTTTTTTGCCTTTTTTTCTTATTGAAATATATTTTTGTTCCCCATTGGTCCCCTGTGGAGGATTTCTTGCCTGACATTTAGTTCCATGCCAGGTGCCCCCCTGTGAGTTATAGCCAGGCAGTGGTGGTGTGCACATTTAAAAAAAAAATACTTACCTCGTCAGACTGCTCCGCTCCCGCCTTCTTGCTCTTGCTTGCAGCCCACAATCCTGTCTTCCAGCGTGCGTTGTGTGATCCCGCGAGACCTGGCTGGCGCGATATCACAGCGCCACCAGGCCTGAATGGGTGGAGGCGGAGCCCGAATGGATGGAGGCAGGGCTGGGGTTGGTGGGGCGGCGCAACTACTCACAGAGGCCGGGGGCCCAAGCGACCAGCCATTTACATAAAAATGTTAAAATTACTTGCGATGGGGCGACGGAGCTGCGGGCCCCCCCCACCGCCGGGCCCGGTCGCGGTCGCATCCTCTGCGACCGCGATCGTTACGCCCCTGGGCGGTTGTGCGGATTTGGTTCCTGCAACCTGCCAGCTGCGGACGGGCCGGATCGAACGCACAATCGGGCCGGATGTGGCCCGCGGGCCGGGGTTTGGAGACCCCTGCTCTAGATAACTACTGCCTGATCGCACGTGCCTGTGACATTCACCATCCATTTGCATATCTTCTCTATCAACTTTCGATTTCTGAGCCTACCATGTTTTTCATGGTTATCGGCGAATCAGGGTCCCATGTTGGAGAGGGAGCCTGTACTTGTTCTGGCCTCATCATTCGAAGAGCCGCATTAGGTGGCAGGTTCTGTCGCCTACTCGCACCTGAGAAAGGGGTTTACAAAGAATGTAAAGGTTGTATCTCACACGTACAGATGCAGACTAGGCCACAATTAAAGTTTGTTTACCAAAATGGCTGTTTTTCAAATAACTGAATAGAACCACAGTATCTTAAGCGTGTATCTCACACATACTGATCCATACTAGGCGGCAATTAAAGTTTTTTGCCTAAAATAGCTGTTTTTCAAATAACTGAATAGAACCACAGTGTCTAAAGTGTGTATCTCACAATGACATATGCAGCAAAGGCTGCAAAATTAAGTTTATGACCCAAAATGGGTGTTTGTTTAATAACAGAATATGACAGCAGTATAAAAACCTTGAATTTCACACGTTCTGATGCAGCAAAGACTGTAAAATTGTGTATTTTGCCCAAAAAGGGTGTTTTATTAATAGAAGTGTGTATCTCACACATACAGATCCAGACTAGGCAGCAATTATAGAAACATAGAATGTGTCGGCAGATAAGAACCATTTGGCCCATCTAGTCTGCCCAATATACTGAATACTATGGATAGCCCCTGGCCCTATCTTATATAAAGGATGGCCTTATGCCTATCCCATGCATGCTTAAACTCCTTCACTGTATTTGCAGCTACCACTTCTGCAGGAAGGCTATTCCATGCATCCACTACTCTCTCAGTAAAGTAATACTTCCTGATATTACTTTTAAACCTCTGCCCCTCAAATTTAAAACTATGTCCTCTTGTAGCAGTTTTTCTTCTTTTAAATATTCTCTCCTCTTTTACCTTGTTGATTCCCTTTATGTATTTAAAAGTTTCTATCATATCCCCTCTGTCTCGTCTTTCTTCCAAGCTATACATGTTAAGGTCCTTTAATCTTTCCTGGTAAGTTTTATCCTGCAATCAATGTACCAGTTTAGTAGCTCTTCTCTGAACTCTCTCCAAAGTATCAATATCCTTCTGGAGATATGGTCTCCAGTACTGAGCACAATACTCCAAATGAGGTCTCACTAGTGCTCTGTAGAGCGGCATGAGCACCTCCCTCTTTCTACTGGTAATTCCTCTCCCTATACACCCAAGCATTCTGCTAGCATTTCCTGCTGCTCTATGACATTGTCTGCCTACCTTTAAGTCTTCTGAAATAATGATCCCTAAAATCCCTTTCCTCAGATACTGAGGTTAGGACTGTATCACTGATTGTATATTCTGCTCTTGGGTTTTTTACGCCCCAGGTGCATTATCTTGCAGTTATCAACATTAAATTTTAGTTGCCAGATTTTTGACCATTCCTTTAGTTTTCCTAAATCCTTTTCCATTTGGTGTATCCCTCCAGGAACATCAACCCTGTTACAAATCTTTGTGTCATCAGCAAAAAGACACACCTTACCATCAAGGCCTTCTGCAATTTCGCTGACAAAGATATGGCCCAAAATGGTTGTTTTTTTAATAACAGAATATGATAGCAGTATATAAACCTTGAATTTCACACGTTCTGATGCAGAAAGGGCTGTAAAATTGTGTATTTTGCCCAAAAAGAGTGTTTTATTAATAGAAGAATATAACCACAGTATCTAAAGTGTGTATCTCACACGTATTGATCCAGACTAGGCCACAATTAAAGTTTTTTGGCCAAATTGGCTGTTTTTCAAATAACTAAATAGAACCACAGTATCTAAAGTGTGTATCTCACACGTACATATCCAGACTAGGCCGCAATTAATTTTTTTTTTAACCAAAATGGCAGTTTTTCAAATAACTGAATAGAACCACAGTATCTAAAGTGTGTATCTCACAATGACATATGCAGCAAAGGCTGCAAAATTAAGTTTATGGCACAAAATCTGTGTTTGTTTTACAACAGAATATGACAGCAGTATATAAACCTTGAATTTCACACGTTCTGATGCAGCAAGGGCTGTAAAATTGTGTATTTTGCACAAAAAGGGTGTTTTATTAATAGAAGAATAAAACCACAGTATCTAAAGTGTGTATCTCACACGTACAGATCCAGACTAGGCCACAATTAAAGTTTTTTGCACAAAATGGCTGTTTTTGTAAATAACTAAATAAAACCACAGTATCTAAAGTGTGTATCTCATAATGACATATGCAGCAAAGGCTGCAAAATTAAGTTTATGGCCCAAAATGGGTGTTTGTTTAATAACAGAATATGATAGCAGTAGATAAACCTTGAATTTCGCACGTTCTAAAGCAGAAAGAGCTGTAAAATTGTGTATTTTGCCCAAAAAGGGTGTTTTATTAATAGAATAATATAACCACAGTATTTAAAGTGTGTATCTCACAAATACAGATCCAGACTAGGCAGCAATTAAAGTTTTTTGACTAAAATGGCTGTTTTTTTAAATAACTGATTATGTTTAATCATATTTTATTGTTTTTGAAAGAATAAAAAGTATAATACTGCAAAAGAGACGCCTACACACTAGGCGCTCCATATAAGGTCATAATAATTCTGAGTTATGAAAATACAATATGAGTTCACAGAGAAAGTATATGACAAATAAATTTTCATACATCAAAGATCAATCCATAAACCCATTTGACCTCAGGTCCGAGAAAGAAAGAGAAGAAAAAAAAAAAAGAGGCAAAGAGGGGGGGGGGGGGGGGGGGGGGAAGAGGGGAGGAAGGAGCACATTGTGAGTCTCTAGTATATGAAAAGAGTTTTGCTGTAGTGTTTCCAGCAAACTTAGTAACGCTTTATATAGCCAGCAAAGCAAGGAAATCAGAAGATTCTAATGCATTTATCCAACATGCCCAAACCTTACAGTATTTAGTAGATGAATCAGTTGCGTCAGCTGAAATTTCTTCCATCCTAGCTATCTGTTGCATTTCTTGGAACCATTCCCTCATAGTGGGGACCTGTGTTGAACGCCAATGTCTAGGAATCACTGTTCTAGCGGCCGTAATAAAAAATCTAACGAGGGACCCTTTTTGAGATGATACTGAGCCCGGTAGGATGGAGAGGAGCGCTATTTGAGGAGACTTATCCACCTGTCTAGGTGTTATTTTATTAAAGGCTTTAAATACTGAATCCCAAAAGGGTTGGATTAAGTCGCAGCCCCACCAAACATGAAGCATCGTGCCTCTATCCTTACAACATCGCCAGCAGAGCTCCGTCACTGAAGGAAAAATTCTATGAAGTCTTACTGGGTATCTATACCACCGAGATAAAATCTTATAATTCTTTTCTTGAGCGGCACATGCCATGGAGAGCTTGTGGGAGTACAAGAATGCTTTTTGATAATCAGCTTCTCCTAAGACAATACCTAAGGCCTAGTTCACACGAACGTATGGCTTTTATAGTTTTTTGCGGTCCGTTTTTCACGGATCCGTTGTTCCGTTGTGTTTCCGTTTCTGTTCCGTTTTTCCGTATGGCATATACAGTGTACAGTAATTACATAGAAAAAATTGGGCTGGGCATTACATTTTCAATAGATGGTTCAGCAAAAAACGGAACGGAAACGGAAGACATACGGATGCATTTCCGTATGTGTTCCATTTTTTTTGCGGACCCATTGACTTGAATGGAGCCACGACCCGTGATTTACGGCCAAATATAGGACAAGCTCTATCTTTAAACGGAACGGAAAAACGGAAATACGGAAACGGAATGCATACGGAACACATTCCGTTTTTTTGCGGAACCATTGAAATGAATGGTTCCGTATACGGACCGTATACGGAACACAAAAAAACGGCCCGTACACCCGCAAAAAAAACGTTCGTGTGAACTAGGCCTAACTCTGATTCCCAACCTCTAATGAAACTAGGACGGTCCTTGTGAGAGCTTGTTAGAAGAATCTGATATAGATGTGAAAGGAGATGAGTCGGTGGAGAAGACATTGTGAACAATTTTTCAAACTCTGTTAGTGTAGCTCCAAAAGAACACTGAGCCCCCCTGGACAATACGAAGGATTTGATTTGTTCATACACTACACAGGGGATCCGCATATCTGGGAATTTAGATGAGATGGAAGAAAGGGAAGGGAATGCGTTCCCTGACATCAAGTGGTAAAAACGAGGGTCATCTGTGGCTTTCAAGCCTAAGAATGAGTCTTTTCCCAATCCGGCAAGAAATGCTGGGTTACGGAAAATAGGGGTAAGGGGGCTAAGTCTCCTGATACCCACCCCCCTGCGGGTTAAGGAGTCCCAAATTTTGAGTGTATGTTGCAATAATAAGTGATGACTAAGCGTCCGAGGGCGGTCTACAGGCGATAGCCAAGGAATATGTTTGAGAGGGAGAGAGCATAAGGTCTGCTCCAACCCTACCCATTGTTTTGTGCATTCATTGTGTTTCCAGTCTAGTACTCTGGTGAGTATTGCGGCCGTGTGATATAATTTTAGGTCAGGAAGGCCCACACCCACAAGAAGTTTCGATCTAACCAGAATGGAATGACCTATTCGCGAACTACCCCGTCCCCAGATGAATCGTGAAAATGCAGTTTTAGCTTTCTGAAAAAAGGAGGATGGTGGTAAAAGTGGGACCGTCTGAAATATGTACAAACCGGATTCCAAAAAAGTTGGGACACTAAACAAATTGTGAATAAAAACTGAATGCAATTCTGTTTGGGGAAGGTGGATATAGAATTTGGGTCACACTGCCGAAGCCTGGCCCCAGACTTCAGGTATCACTGTGTGTGTTCTGAATTCTGGGGGCTCACACCCATCTACTACATTATCTGTACTCAGAGAGTTTTCCCTGTGTTATCTGTGGTGTTACATAGGACTGCAGATGACATCTACTGCATTATTTTTAAAAAGGGGCGTGGTCACAGGTGGGGGGAGGCACAATACTTGGCTTGCCCTGGGTGCTGGCAACCCACGCTACGCCACTGTCGTCAGTACAAGGCTCAGGCTTGATCTCCACAGGAGACGAAGCTGAGGCGAAACGCGCGTCGGGGTCCTTTGCCTGTCCTGTGCCTGCTGTCTCTGCCCTCCACCATGTCTCAGGGTATGTTGTGATTTGTGATTTTTCATCTTACACTTCAGGTTGAGTCCCTCTGCTTACAGCTCTTTAGTTGATCTGATTTATGGGGTCTCATTCACTTTGAGTACCCTATATGGGCAATTTATTATATACTTATATTTTTTGTCCATGTTTACATCTGTGACATATTAGGATCCATACGTCTCATCCTGCAGCTACGCATCTAGGTGATGATTACAGACTAGATTACCGCATTGGGTGTATATTCATATTCCCTACTTTTCTGTCCTATCACCACATTGTGTATCCTATACATGCCCTACATGTGTTCCATCTTGTGGTGGGTTATAGAGACACAGGCCCGGGGGACTGCGGCATCCGGAGTTTTTCCACTGACTCTCTAAAATCCATCACTTTTTTTGTTATTCTTTATATTTCTATTATTATGTACTATTTACTATTATGAAATAAAATATACCTTTTTAATATACTGGGCATTCAATTGTTGTTTGTCGAACGACTTTTTAGGTTTATATAGTTGGTTTTCTTGTTTGCCCTCGATTATGAACATATAGATGAGGCCTTTTTCTTGTTTGGTTCTTTGATCTCCACAGGAGACTGGTCTCTGGTTTGGATATAACTTGTGGAAAAAGCAAATGCTCCCATTGTCTCTCCCTAATGCATCTGTCCAGTTTTACAGCAAGAGTCATGGTTTGATCCAAGGTCCCAGGAGAGGGATAAGCAACAAGCATATCTAAACTGACTTTTAAGAGCTGGTTCATTAAAACCAGAGGGAATGCACCATTTACGAAATTGAGTACAGTAATCTTCTACCGGTCGGTCAACCTGCCCAAGGGATTTTAACCAAATTTCAGTTACAGAAGCTCTGTCAGGGTCATCATATAAAACTCAGAGGTCTTAAAAAAAATATGTCAACAGATCTAAGACACTGAGAGTCAGGGGGTAACGAAAATGCCCAGTCTTGGGGGTCGCCTTGTAATAAGGACATAATTCCTACTCTTTGTTGAGCAGAACCAGAATAGTGAGGGCGCAACCGGAAATACACTTTGCAGTTCTCCTTAAAGGCCAAAAAACAATTGTGATCCCCCGAGAACCGATCAGGAGCCTTATTATGTGGTTCCGCCTGTAGAGCGGATGACAAAGAAACAGAGAGGTTTCGGACAGTTTCCTGTCCTTGAAACCTCTCCCCTAACTCCTGGACAATCTGAGCCAGATTTTGGACATGATCCGTGAGAGTTTGCAATAGATCCATGATTTGATAGTAAGGCCTGAGATTCTGTCACAAAGGGGGTAGGAAAACATGCACCCCTGACTCTACCAACTCCTCTGTCCCTGCCTACTTGCACTACCCGTCCTAGGCAACGGAGCGCAACTGGGCAGTGATCCCTAACCTGCGTAAGTGCGGAGGGACAGACAACAGACAAAGACATGGAGGTCAAATAAGCAAGGTCAAAACCAGGATATCACAACAGTAACAGTGACCAAGCAGAAGCAGCGTCAATGTACAAACCGAAAGTCAATACCAGGAGAAGCAAAAATAGGATGAAGGGAGCAAGCAAGGGAAGTCAAAGTCAAGCAGAGGTCAAATACCAGGAGATGCAAAAGTACAAAAGGAGCAAGCAAAATACAAAGTCGAGTAAATAGCCAGAGTTCAATATAAAGTGAAAAGCCAACAGAGTATACATTAGGTATAGGACCTTAATCTCAGGCAACTTGTGGCCAGCAGGCTGCCTGTTAAATAGGTGAGAGCAGGAGTCATGTGACGTGGCCAGCATCACATGACTCATCCCCCTGCATATAGCTGAGCGCCGAGTGCCCAGTTCGGCGCTCAGACATTTCGCAGTCACTATGGAAGCGGAGGACGCCGGCCACGCTAATGAGGCGTGCGCGGCCGGGTCCTCTCCACCCCTCGTTGCTTTGGAGACTAGGACGCAGCACGTGTCCTTGCTCCGAACATATCGCAGGGCGTCGGCGACACTGAATAGACAGAGTGCAAAGTCGGCGCCCTATGACAATGTGGCTGGCTGGAGGTAGATAACACGGTCATTGGTTATCAATTTTACAGCATGCCAGTGGACTACAAGCCCCCAAAATTATTCATTCAGCGGACAGAAAAGAGCAAGTAAGTATGTGGCTGCAGGTAGATTACAAGGTCATTGGATATCAATTTTACAGCAGGGCAATGGACTATAGGCCCCAAAAATTATGCATTCAGCGGACATAAAAGTACACGTAAGGACTCATGCACACAGCCGTTGTTTTGGTCCGCATTCGAGCCAACCATTTTGGCCGTTCAGATGCGGTCCAATTTACTTCAATGGGGCCACAAAAGATGCAGACGTGTGCTGTCCGCATCCGTTGCTCCGTTCCGTGGCCCCGCAAAAAAAATATAACATGCCCTATTGTTTTCCGTGCTTTGCGGACAAGAAAAGACAGTTATATGTAAAGGCTGTCCGTGCCGTTCTGAAAATTGCAGTACCTTGCTTTGATTTCCTTTGGCCCTAGAATAATGCCTAGTGTTCAGAGGCCACGTACCCTGAACTCGAAAAAATTTTAAGACATAGTTGACTGGCTTACACTGGACACCCAATCTTCTACAGCTTCTGCTCGGAACCTTGACGCACCATCCTCCTCCAGCTCAGCTTCGGGCACCTCTCAAGTTACCACTCGCCCGCCCGCCGCCACCACCAACACTAGCACCACAGCCGCTTCACTTGATCTGTCAGAGGAGTTATTTACACATCAGTTGGAAAAAATGAGTGATGGACAACCATTATTGCCAGAGGATGTAGATAACAGGGATATGTCTCAGTCAGGCAGCATTACACACATGGATGTACGGTGTGATGATGATGATGTTGTACCCGCTGCTGCTTCCTTTTCTGAGTTGTCAGATTCAAGTGAAGCGGTTGATGATGATGATGTGTCAGTGGATGTCACGTGGGTGCCCGCTCGAAGACAGGAAGAACTGAGGGAAGGTTCAGATAGGGAAACAGAGAGGAGGAGGAGACGAGTTGGAAGCAGGGGGAGGTCGTCGAAAGGAGCTAGTGGCACAGTCAGACAGCATGTATCGGCACCCGGGGTCAGCCAGACAGCACGCCAATCAACGCATGCTGTTGCCACCACCAGAATGTCGTCTGACAGCTGGCTTGTCGGAACTCTTAGCCCGCCAGCTTTTACCATACAAGCTGGTGGAGTCTGAGGCCTTCAAAAAATTTGTAGCTTTTGGGACACTGCAGTGGAAGATACCCGGCCAATTATTTTTTTTTTTCACAAAAGGCAATCCCCAACCTGTACTCTATTGTGGAAAAGGAAGTCATGGCATGTCTGGCACACAGTGTTGGGGCAAGGGTCCATCTGACCACTGATACCTGGTCTGCAAAGCACGATCAGGGCAGGTATATCACGTACACTGCGCATTGGGTAAACCTGCTGAGGGCTGCCAAACATGGAATGCGTGGCTCTGCAGCGGCGTTGGTGACACCGCCACTACTTGCAGGCAGGCATGCTGCCACCTCCTCTACTCCTCCTACTCCATCCTCTTTGCTAACCTCCTCGGCTGAGTCCTCTTCTGCTGCTGCATCTTGCTCCACATCAACTGCACCCCCCCAGCTCCCCAGGGGCTATTCCACATCCCGGATACGACAGTGTCACGCCGTTTTGGGGTTGACTTGCCTGAAAGCAGAGAGTCACACCGTACCAGCACTCCTGTCGGCCCTGAACGCACAGGTGGATCAGTGGCTGATTCCGCACCAACTGAAGATCGGCAAAGTGTTGTGTGACAACGGAAGCAATCTGTTGGCGGTATTGAATTTGGGCAAGTTGACATGTGTTGAATCTGATCGTACAACACTTTGTGCATAAGTACCCAGGCTTACAGGACGTCCTCAAGCAGGCCAGGAAGGTGTGTGGCCATTTCAGGCGTTCCTACACGGCCATGGCACACTGTTCCGATATTCAGCGGCGAAACAACATGCCAGTGAGGTGCTTGATTTGCGACAGCCCGACACGTTGGAATTTAGCACTCCTAATGTTTGACCGCCTGCTCCAACAAGAAAAAGCTGTCAACGAGTATTTGTATGACTGGGGTGCTAGGACAGCCTCTGCGGAGCTGGGTATTTTTTTGCCACGTTACTGGCAAATGCCTGTAGGCTCATGCTTCCTTTTGAGGAGGTGACAAACCTAGTCAGGTCACCAAAGGCACCATCAGCGACATCATCCCATTTGTTTTCTTCCTGGAGCGTGCCCTGCGAAGAGTGCTGGATCAGGCCATAGATGAGCGTGAAGAGGAAGAGGAAGAGGAAGAGTTGTGGTCACCATCACCACCAGAAACAGCCTTATCATCATCGCTTGCTGGACCTGCGGCAATGCTGGATGAGGAGTCTGAGTCAGAAGAGGAATGTGGCTTTGAGGAGGAGGAAGACCAATCACAGCAGGCATCCCAGGGTGCTTGTTGTCACCTATCTGGGACCCTCAGAGAACGACTTGACCGACAGGTAGCAGACTACCTCGCCTTAACTGCAGATATCGACACTCTGAGGAGCGATGAACCCCTTGACTACTGGGTGTGGCCTGAGCTATCCCAATATGCGATAGAACTTCTGGCCTGCCCCGCTTCAAGTGTCCTGTCAGAAAGGACCTTCAGCGCAGCAGGAGGTATTGTCACTGAGAAGAGAAGTCACCTAGGACAAAAAAGTCTAGATTACCTCACCTTTATTAAGATGAATGAGGCATGGATCCCGAAGGGACTGACAGTGGGGGATGCATTTGACTAAAAAAGGCCTGATGAGATGCCTTGGGCTAAAAATGGTCCTCACGCTGCTGTATTTAATCTCTGCATGCCGGATGACTTGCGTGACTTATCCGCCACCAACTAGGGTTCAAGCCGCAATGTTTTAGTGCACTTACTGCCTGGAAAACATCCATTTTTCCGGCCTCTGCTACAGCAGCGGCTGAAACAATACCTAGTTTTTCAGGCATGTGTACATGCCTAAATTTTCTGGCCTCTGGTGCTGCACTGTGGATGCAAAAACAAAACAAAAAAAAAGGCACATACATGTGTCAATTCCCCTTCGTGATCGTTACCTTGTTGTGGTGAAGGGGCTTGCGTATCACAATGAAGCGATCACCTCTATGAGTGTGTTGGCAATGTTGGCACACCCCAGATGATAAGGTCGTTGCTTCATTGTGAACAGACCAAAAGCGATCGACTGGATAATTTTTCATAGAAAAAACATTAATTTTCTTTGTGATCATCTAAGGTGATCATTAAAGCCTACTAGGCCAACAATGGGCCCACACTGCAGAATCATTGTTTTCTGGGTCACTTAACTAAAGGTCACTGAACTACCTCAGCACGACCATAGGCTTTGAAAAACCGCCATCGCCTGCAATCTCCCGAACGTGCGCACGAGCACAGTCATCACTACACCAAGATTGACGCATAGAGGAATAAAAATTCTGTCATGAGTGTGTCAACTATTGACAACTCTTAGCGGTTGTTTGCAGTGCGTTAAACGGGGAGTTTAGTCTGTCAGAGTTTGGTCTGTTACTGTGAAGCGGGCATAGCCCTTACAGTACCTGATCAATACAACATCATACCTGATCGTATACACACACTGGATGTTTTAAAGCACGTTATTCCAAACAATTTAGGAATGTTAGGTGATTTATGCCCTTTATGGATTAAAACCCGAATCTGCGTCAACTACGTAATTTTCCATGGGAGTTTTGCCATGGATCCCACTCCGGCATGCCACAGTCCAGGTGTTAGTCCCCTTGAAACAACTTTTCCATCACTATTGTGGCCAGAAAGAGTCCCTGTGGGTTTTAAAATTCGCCTGCCTATTGAAGTCTATGGCGTAAATTCGCGTTCACCATTTGCGAATGGAAAATTTTATGTTCGCAACATCTCTATTGGGGAGTGTAATTTGGTCAATTGGTACTGCATGGACTTAAGGAGAGGGGTGTAATTGAGTGTGAAAAGTTTGTTTATATCCTGAGGTATTTTGACCCCTATATATGCATGAAAGGAAGCTTCCCATTTGAAAGGGGACGTTCTGGCCAGTTTTTGTTTAACTGAAGGTTTAAGTCCTACTGGGAGGACGTTGGATTTTTTCAGATTGATCTTAAAATTTGATAGAGGGCTAAAGATTTCCAAAATGTTATAGACAATGGGCAGGGAAGTTTCAGGGTTGGTTGTGATTATCATAAGATCATCTGCAAAAGCAGCGACCTTATGATCCTGTCCCCCCAGGTTAATGCCTTTTATTTTGCTTTCTTGGCGGATAGTTTAAAGTAAGGGTTCCATAACTAATACAAAGATAAGGAGGATAGGGGACAGCCCTTTCTAGTTCCATTCTTAATAACAAATGAAGGGGAAAGGGAATTGTTCACGATCACTGATGCTGAGGCATTTAAGTACATTGAAAGGATTGCCATAATTTAAGCTGAAGGGAATCCAAACTTTTCTAGTGTGAGGGTCATGAAGTCCCATTTCACTCTATTAAATGCTTTCTCAGCATCAGTTCTGAGAAGAACAAGTGTTTTTTAGCGTGGAACAAGGCATTAATTAATCTGGTTGAGTTATCCTTACCCTCTCTTCCGGCTACAAACCCCGTCTGGTCTCTGTAGATAAGCAGCGAGAGGAGGGGGAAAAGACGGTTGGCCATCATTTTGGCTAAGAGCTTCAGATCTAAGTTCAAAAGAGATATGGGGCGGTAATTCGCACATTGAGTTGGGTCTTTCCCTTCTTTGGGGATGATGGTAATATGTGCCTTAGTCTTGTCTGGGGACAGGGGAGAGCCTTGTAGTGATAAATTGCAAATTTTTAAGAGGTGCGGGACCAGAGATCCACTAAAAGTATGGTAATATAGGGCTGGTAGACCATCTGGGCCAGGGGCTTTGTTTTTAGGAAGGTTTTTTATAGCTAAGGTCAATTCTTCGGATGTGAATGGGGAACTTAGTGCCTTCTTTTGGGATTCTTCTAGCTTAGGAAGAAAGATGTTTTGGAGGAACTGTTTAATTGGATGAGAGGTGGAAGAAGAATCTGAGTCCCTTTCTTTCTGGGGGATGTTGTAAAGGGCCTGATAATATTCTTGGAATATAAAAAAAAATGTCTCGTCTGCACTGGATACGTGCAGCGAGCCAATAGACTTAAGGCGCAAATCACAACCCGAGCTTGGATAAGAGATTTTTTATTTTGAAAAGACGACGCGTTTCGGGGTACTCAGGACCCCTTTAGCAAGTCTGAAAAAACATATGGTTGTTACAGTAGTCTGTAGCAGTGTAAATAAATCAAAGGTGTAAATAATGTAAAAGTATAAATAATCAAAAGTTCATAGTAGTAGTTAGACAATAGCTAAAACAGTGTGTATACATACGTGCGTACATGCACACATACACACATTTATATCTGTATATATAAAAAATTGTTTGGATGTGTGGATGGATCAATGAATGAAAACAAAAACATAAACACAAGCATAAACGTAATATATATCCATAAGTAATAGATTGGTTTAGTGTTTTGACTGGATGATTGTTTACACAAATGAAAAAATATAGGATAAAAGTCAAAAATTTATTAAAAATGGCTAAAGGATATAGATAAAATGGATTATAGATCTAAAAAGATAAAAAACTGACACAAACCCTGTTGGGGGTATATATAGCTGCATCGGACGGTTTCCTGGTTGTGTACAGGTCTAAATGTATGCAGGAACAGATAGGTAAAAGTACATGGTTTAGAGTGTAGATAAAGGGAGTCCCTTACAAGGGGGAGAATAATAATATTTTTTCTTTTTTCATAAAGGATGAAGAGAATTTCAACTCAAAGTAAAATGCTATCATCTGGATAGGAGTGCTAGACTTTGCTATTCTCTTGTTTAAAACTGGAAGTTGTACTGTACATAAGTGTTTTATAATGAGACGGAATGCCTGCAGTACCTGTATCCTTGGCACCGTGAGCCCGCTGGTGCACTCTCCTGGAGGTCCCTTTCAGAAGGAATGCTAGTCAGCGTTAATGTGGTCAATGAACGAAGTAGTGGGGATAATAAAATAAAAATAATTTTTGGTGAGGTTTGATTGGTAAAATGAAATGAACTTTTTTTGGGTCATGTGTTTCATTTTGTGTTGGGGTTTTTTGTTGTTTGCTTGTTGATAGGTGTGTTAAGAACTGTATGTCTAGGGTTGTGAGCAATCAGTTGAAAATATATAATATATGTATATGTGTATATATATATATATATATATATATATATATATATACACTGCGTGCAGAATTATTAGGCAAATGAGTATTTTGACCACATAACCCTCTTTATGCATGTTGTCTTACTCCAAGCTGTATAGGCTCGAAAGCCTACTACCAATTAAGCATATTAGGTGATGTGCATCTCTGTAATGAGAAGGGGTGTGGTCTAATAACATCAACACCCTATATTAGGTGTGCATAATTATTAGGCAACGTCCTTTCCTTTGACCCAAAATGGGTCAAAAGAAGGACTTGACAGGCTCAGAAAAGTCAAAAATAGTGAGATATCTTGCAGAGGGATGCAGCACTCTTAAAATTGCAAAGCTTCTGAAGCGTGATCATCGAACAATCAAGCGTTTCATTCAAAATAGTCAACATGGTCGCAAGAAGCGTGTGGAAAAACCAAGGCGCAAAAAAACTGCCCATGAACTGAGAAAAGTCAAGCGTGCAGCTGCCAAGATGCCACTTGCCACCAGTTTGGCCATATTTCAGAGCTGCAACATCACTGGAGTGTCCAAAAGCACAAGGTGTGCAATATTCAGAGACATGGCCAAGGTAAGAAAGGCTGAAAGACGACCACCACTGAACAAGACACACAAGCTGAAACGTCAAGACTGGGCCAAGAAATATCTCAAGACTGATTTTTCAAAGGTTTTATGGACTGATGAAATGAGAGTGAGTCTTGATGGGCCAGATGGATGGGCCAGATGGATGGGCCCGTGGCTGGATTGGTAAAGGGCAGAGAGCTCTAGTCCGACTCAGACGCCAGCAAGGTGGAGGTGGAGTACTGGTTTGGGCTGGTATCATCAAAGATGAGCTTGTGGGGCCTTTTCGGGTTGAGGATGGAGTCAAGCTCAACTCCCAGTCCTACTGCCAGTTTCTGGAAGACACCTTCTTCAAGCAGTGGTACAGGAAGAAGTCTGCATCCTTCAAGAAAAACATGATTTTCATGCAGGACAATGCTCCATCACACGCGTCCAAGTACTCCACAGCGTGGCTGGCAAGAAAGGGTATAAAAGAAGAAAATCTAATGACATGGCCTCCTTGTTCACCTGATCTGAACCCCATTGAGAACCTGTGGTCCATCATCAAATGTGAGATTTACAAGGAGGGAAAACAGTACACCTCTCTGAACAGTGTCTGGGAGGCTGTGGTTGCTGCTGCACGCAATGTTGATGGTGAACAGATCAAAACACTGACAGAATCCATGGATGGCAGGCTTTTGAGTGTCCTTGCAAAGAAAGGTGGCTATATTGGTCACTGATTTGTTTTTGTTTTGTTTTTGAATGTCAGAAATGTATATTTGTGAATGTTGAGATGTTATATTGGTTTCACTGGTAAAAATAAATAATTGAAATGGGTATTTGTTTTTTGTTAAGTTGCCTAATAATTATGCACAGTAATAGTCACCTGCACACACAGATATCCCCCTAAAATAGCTAAAACTAAAAACAAACTAAAAACTACTTCCAAAAATATTCAGCTTTGATATTAATGAGTTTTTTGGGTTCATTGAGAACATGGTTGTTGTTCAATAATAAAATTAATCCTCAAAAATACAACTTGCCTAATAATTCTGCACTCCCTGTATATATACCCACACAATATTCTTGGAATAGCTGGGCTATTTATTTTGTTGTTAGGGCAAGGTTACCGTCTAGCCTGGCTATTTTGTTGATATAGTTATGTTCTCTTCTCTTTTTGATCCTATTCATCATGAATTTGGAGGCCTTGTCCCAGTGTGCAAAAAATTTGTATTGTTAATGTAAAAAGAACTTAGCTGATTGTGTGTTTAGGTAATTTTTTAATTCTGCCCTTAGACTGCAATGCCGGGATAACTGGGCATCTTGGATGGATTTTTTGTGGAGGGTTTCTATTTTTTGGATTTCTGATAGCAGGTAATCTACATGTG
Organism: Bufo bufo; assembly: GCF_905171765.1. Taxonomy (NCBI): domain Eukaryota; kingdom Metazoa; phylum Chordata; class Amphibia; order Anura; family Bufonidae; genus Bufo; species Bufo bufo. The sequence continues at coordinate 298,531,758 of NC_053393.1, forward strand.
CTTTCCTTTTTCTTTTAAGTATTGAACCTGCGCTGATAAACTGACCTCTCATGTAGGCTTTATGGGTATCCCAAACCACATCGGGGGAGGTATCTGGGAGGGCATTTATGGTGAAAAATTCATCCATGGATTCCTGTAACTGAAGTATCTGCTCCCTTGAGGATATTAACTGCTCATTAAGCCTCCAACTAAGAGTTCTGGGGGACATTTGAGGGGTAGAGATGGATGCCATAACTGAAGAATGGTCAGAAAAATGGATTGAATCAATCCAGGCTTTGTTGCATAGAAAGAGGTGTTCTTTAAATATCATAATATGGTCCAGTCTGTGGTAAGAGCCATGGATATGTGAGAAGAATGTGTAGTCTCTGGATTCTGGGTTAAGGCTCTCCAAACATCTATAAGGTGTTGGTTGTGGAGCTGTTTTATAATAGCGTTTAATGCTTTGTGAGAAAGGGCTGACTTGTGAGAAATTGAATCCATCTGGGGGTCAAAGGTCATATTAAGGTCCCCTCCCATAATAACTATGCCCTCTTTAAAAGTGTCTATTATTGGGGTGATACTCTCAAACCAGTTTCGTTGGTTGGTGTTGGGGGCATAAATATTAATGAGTGTATAGACCTGGTTGGATATATGTCCCTTGAGTAAAATATAGCGTCCATCTGGATCCTGTATATGAGAGCAATACTGGAAAGGCACATCCCCTCTAAATCCCACACTAACGCCTCTTGAGGCTGAGGAATTTGAACCACAATGAAACCAGAGTGGATATTTGGAATGGGATAGGTTTAGGTAGTGGTTAAATTTGAAATGTGTTTCCTGTAGTAACAGGATAGAACAGTTTTTTTTTTTTTTTTCAGGAATGAGAGGATTTGGCATCTTTTGGACGGGGCATTAAAACCTTTGACATTATATGAAGCTATGGTTAAATCTGCCATCATAATTTGGTAATAGGGAAGGGGTCAGCCCTTCAGAAGCTGCTCTCATTATCAAAATTAGCAATTTCAGTCTGATATATCTCAATATTGCTATCACCAAGACATCTACTTGTAGTACAAACAGTATAAAACTGTCTTAACTTGGAATAACAAAACCACATTACTATTTGCATTAATATTAGCAACAATAAGATGTGATGAATAGTATTAAGGTTGTAGTGATAATGTGAAGATCACTTGGTGAATAGATAGGTAAGATAGATAGTAGGTAATTAGGGGGGAGAGAGAAAGAAAAATATGTTTCAGTGCCCTTTTTTTTTTTTAGATATTGGTCAGGGGAGACCAGAGGGGGCTGAGGACTGAGGTTGTCCCAAGGGAGAAAAGAAAGATAATAGGACATAGGAGAGGGAGGAGAAGAGGAAAACAGCAATTGACAGTGCTTGAATTAGGCCAAGGCTGATTGATCACCTAAATGTTAAGTTCTTAATCCCCTAGCGGCAGCCTTCTTGGAGTAGATTTCTGCGCTCCTCTTCTTCCTCTTTGTTGCTTAGGGGTGAGTGGTTTGTCCCAAGATTCGGAAGGAGGAAGGGCTGGCAGTCCCATCAGGTCTTGAACCAGATCCCAGTCCTGGATGTCAAGTGGGCCAATGTTCAGATGGTCATAGACTTTGTCCAGATCCAGATGAGATGTAATGGACATCCTGCGGCCCTCAAATTTCCTTGTCTGCCACATTCTGAGCATCGTCCTTAATTGTGAACAGCGATCGTTTGAGTAGACACAGCAATGGGATGGTTACGCTGATAATTGCGTTATCGCCACTAACCATCTGTGTGGATTCATCAAAGTTTTTTTAAACCTCACAGAGGTCTGACATCAATGCCCACTCCTCGCTTGTGAATAGTGGCAGTTGACTCGAAAGATGACGACCATGTTGCAGCTGGTATTCCACAACTTCCCTCTGCTGCTCACAAAGCTTGGCCAACATGTGTAAAGTAGAGTTCCAGCACGTGCTCATGTCGCACAACAGTCGATGAGCTGGAAGCCGCAAGCACTGCTGCAGCGTTGACAGACCGGCTGAAGCTGTGGACGAATTGCGGAAATGGCCACCCACGCGGTGCACCTTCATTAGTAGCTCTGGCAAATTGGGGTAGGTTTTGATAAACCAATGAACCACTAAGTTTAAGACGTGGGCTAGGCATGGGATGTGTGTCAGGTTGCCGAGCTCCAAAGCTGCCACCAAGTTACGGCCATTGTCAGACACAACTATGCCTGGTTGTAGGTTGAGTGGCGAGAGCCACAGCTCGGTAGCGGTGTGCGGTTTGTCCCCTAAGCAGATCAACTTCAGCACGGCCCTTTGACACTACACTGCTTCCAGCTAGTGACTGATGGCTGCTGGAGGTGGAAGTGGAGGAGGAGGTGGAGGAGAAGTGGGGGTTGGAGCCAGTAACATAGCTGCTGGCGGAGACCCTGAGGGATGTAGGGCCCTCAATCCTGGGCGTGGGTAGCACCTGTGCCATCCAAGGGTACGACTCACTCCCGGCCTCCACAAAATTCACCCAGTGTGCGGTCAGGGAAATGTAGCATCCCTGGCCATCAGCACTTATCCATGTGTCCGTAGTTAAGTTGACCTTCCCAGTAACTGCGTTGGTTAGGGCACGGGTGATGTTCTGGGACACATGCTGGTGTAAGGCGGGCACGGCACACCGTGAAAAATGGTGGCGACTGGGGACTGCGTACTGAGGGGTGGCCGCCGACATCAGGCTGTGGAAGGCCTCAGTGTCCACAAGCCTAAATGGTAACATTTCAAGGGCCAGAAATTTGGAAAGTTGCACATTTAGTGCTATGGCCTGTGGGTGGGTGGGTATTTGCGCTTGTGTTCAAATGACTGTGTTATGGACATTTGGATGCTGCGCTGGGACAGGGAAGTGGATGTTGTTGCTGATGGTTCATGTGAAGTTCCAGGTGCAGGGCGAGGGGCATCCGTCCCTGCGCCTTCGACAGGGGATTGGCCAGCAGTGCATAACACAGGGGAAGAGGAGGCACATGGTGTGACCCGCAGACCCAGATTATTGACCCAGGCTTTCGGCCCACTTATTAGGGTGCTTGTATGCCATGTGGTGGAACATGCTGGTGGTGGTGAGGTTGCTAGTGTTCACGCCCCGGCTCATTTTGGTACGGCACAGGTTGCAAACTACCACTCTTTTGTTGTCTGCACTTTCATCAAAAAAGTGCTATACTGAGGAACACCTACCCTAAGGTAGATTTATGCATGGGGGTTCTCGGTGTAATGGTTGCGGGCTTGTTTGGTGTGGGCAGACTACTCCCTTTTGCAACCCCCACTGCCTCTTCCAGCCTGTTGTAGTGCTGCGGATCCCTCCCCCTCTGTACCGCTGTCCTCGCTCGGCTTTTCATCTTCCCATGTTGGGTCAGTGACCTCATCGTCCACCATTTCCTCTTCCACTTCCTCACTCTGCTCAACCTCCTGACTTGACCTAACCACAACCTCAGTGATTGACAACTGTGTATCATCATCATCCACCTCGTAAACAAATGATTGCCGTTCACCACCGTCATCTTTTTGAGACTGTGAAGGCTCAAGAGGTTGGGAATCCGGGCACAATATCTCAGGTCCCTCTTCAAACGTGCTGGGCGCGAGGGCCAAATGTAATAGTGATGCTGGAAAGAGCTCCTCGGACTATCCGAGTGAGATCACTCGTTTGGCAAGGCTCTCCATGGTGGGGGGAAGAATAATTAGAGTGAGGATTCGGTTGACCAGACTTTTGGCTACAGAGACTGGACATGGTGGAAGAGAGGGTGGTGCTTAACCTACTGGAACCATTATCTTCAGCAATCCAACCGACCAACTGTTCGCACTGGTCCGAATTGGAATGTGTTGTCCTGCGCTGCCCAGCTAAGTTGGACATGAAGGTGGGTATGGTGGATGTATATACACTGCTCAAAAAAATAAAGGGAACACAAAAATAACACATCCTAGATCTGAATTAATTAAATATTCTTCTGAAATACTTTGTTCTTTACATAGTTGAATGTGCTGACAACAAAATCACACAAAAATTAAAACATTAAAATCAAATTTTTCAATCCATGGAGGTCTGGATTTGGAGTCACACTCAAAATTAAAGTGGAAAAACACACTACAGGCTGATCCAACTTTGATGTAATGTCCTTAAAACAAGTCAAAATAAGGCTCAGTAGTGTGTGTGGCCTCCACGTGCCTGTATGACCTCCCTACAATGCCTGTGCATGCTCCTGATGAGGTGGTGGACGGTCTCCTGAGGCATCTCCTCCCAGACCTGGACTAAAGCATCTGCCAACTCCTGGACAGTCTGTGGTGCAACGTGATGTTGGTGGACAGAGCGAGACATGATGTCCCAGATGTGCTCAATTGGATTCAGGTCTGGGGAACGGGAGGGCCAGTCCATAGCATCAATGCCTTCGTCTTGCAGGAACTGCTGACACACTCCAGCCACATGAGGTCTAGCATTGTCTTGCATTAGGAGGAACCCAGGGCCAACCGCACCAGCAAATGGTCTCACAAGGGGTCTGAGGATCTCATCTCGGTACCTAATGGCAGTCAGGCTACCTATGGCGAGCACATGGAGGGCTGTGCGGCCCTCCAAAGAAATGCCACCCCACACCATTACTGACCCAATGCCAAAACGGTCATGCTGGAGGATTTTGCAGGCAGCAGAACGTTCTACACGGCGTCTCCAGACTCTGTCACGTCTGTCACATGTGCTTAGTGTGAACCTGTTTTCATCTGTGAAGAGCACAGGGCACCAGTGGTGAATTTGCCAATCTTGGTGTTCTCTGGCAAATGCCAAACGTCCTGCACGGTGTTGGGCTGTAAGCACAACCCCCACCTGTGGACGTCGGGCCCTCATATCACCCTCATGGAGTCTGTTTCTGACCGTTTGAGCAGACACATGCACATTTGTGGCCTACTGGAGGTCATTTTGCAGGACTCTGGCAGTGCTCCTCCTGTTCCTCCTTGCACAAAGGTGGAGGTAGCGGTCCTGCTGCTGGGTTGTTGCCCTCCTACGGCCTCCTCCATGTCTCCTGATGTACTGGCCTGTCTCCTGGTAGCGCCTCCATGCTCTGGACTCTACACTGACAGACACAGCAAACCTTCTTGCCACAGCTCGCATTGATGTGCCATCCTGGATAAGCTGCACTACCTGAGCCACTTGTGTGGGTTGTAGACTCCGTCTCATGCTACCACTAGAGTGAAAGCACCGCCAGCATTCAAAAGTGACCAAAACATCAGCCAGGAAGCATAGGAACTGAGAACTGGTCTGTGGTCACCACCTGCAGAACCAATCCTTTATTGGGGGTGTCTTGCTAATTGCCTATAATTTCCACCTGTTGTCTATCCCATTTGGACAACAGCATGTGAAATTGATTGTCACTCAGTGTTGCTTCCTAAGTGAACAGTTGATTTCAAAGAAGTGTGATTGACTTGGAGTTACATTGTGTTGTTTAAGTGTTCCCTTTATTTTTTTGAGCAGTGTATTTTTTCTGGTGCACTGGCAGCAGGCACAGTTTCATTGCGCCCAGGGCCACGGCCTCTGCGTGCACCATCAGCATCACGTGCACTCTCTCGTCCCTTAGTGTTTGCCTTCTTCATATTAATGGTTTTGTCACTAGATGTGGCGCAGATTGTTTTACTGTCCGCTAAAGACACCGTTTTCGGATGCAGGACAGTATATGTCACAGAAACCCACAGAATATGGACATTATATTAGGCCCAGATTAGTTAAATTTGCCCTAAAGAAACAGTTTTCAGATGGTGTACTGTATATGTCACAGAAAGTTACACACTATGGATACTAGATTAGGCCCATATTAGTTAAATTTGCCCTAAAGAAACAGTTTTTCGATTGGCATACTGTATATGTCACAGAAAACAACACTATGGACACGAGATTAGGCCCAGATTATTGGAATTTGCAATACAAACTCAGTTTTCGGATGCAGGACAGTATATGTCACAGAAACCCACAGAATATGGACACTATATTAGGCCCAGATTAGTTAAATTTGCCCTAAAGAAGCAGTTTTCGGATGGCGTACTGTATATGTCACAGAAAGCCACACTATGGACACTAGATTAGGACCAGATTAGTTAAATTTGCCCTAAAGAAACTGTTTTTGGATGGTGTACTGTATATAGGTCACAGAAAACAACACACTATGGACACTAGATTAGGCCCAGATTATAGAAATTTGCAATACAAACTCAGTTTTCAGATGCAGGAAAGTATATGTGTCATGGTAGGTATGATAAGGGAAGGGAACAGAACACTGCAAAGTAAACAGAAGAACTGACTAGGCCCCAAAATCTAGGGAACAAAGGGGTCACCTCCTAGCAATCCCTAAGAGACTTTCCCTACTCTGCTATGCCCATGTGCATATCTCGATGGTAGATATGCACATGCCCACGTACCTAAAGCTGTAACACACTGGACCAAACCCTCAGCTGTAGGGAAGAGGGAAAGAACTATAACCCGCAAAGGCTATAGGGAGAGGGAGGAATAAATAGCCTCACCAATAACCAAATGAACCACACCTGATGAAAGGTGGTATTCTGCTCAAACCCACAAAAAAAAACCTGTCAGATCTAGTCATGTGCAGCAATTCTGACAGATCTCCTCAGAACACCGACAGGGCAGGGCGTGAAAGTACCCCCCCCCCCCCCCTACGGGTGACCTCCGGACACCCAGGCCCAACTTTATCCGGGTGTGCCCTGTGAAAGGCATTAACAAGGCGGCTAGCGTTAACATCGGTAGCCGGAACCCACATTCTTTTCTCGGGACCGTATCCCCTCCAATGCACCAGGTACTGAAGGGAACCCCGAAGAACCTGTGAGTTGAGAATTCTAGAGATCTGGAACTCCAGATTACCATCAACCAAAACAGGAGGAGGAGGCAAAGGAGATGGTTCTGCAGGTTCCACATATTTCTTCAACAATGACCTGTGAAACACATTATGGATCTTCCAGGCCTGCAGAAGACACCACATCAAAGGGAATGCCATGTATTTTCACAATGTTGTCAATAAAAACCTGAGCGAGAGTTTTCGCATTGGGCAAACCTGATAATGGTACAAAGTGAGCCATCTTGCTGAAGCTGTCCACAACCACCAAAATCACAGTTTTTCCAGAGAAACTCGGCAAATTAGTAATGAAGTCCATGGACAAATGCGTCCAAGGACGAGATGGGATGGACAAAGGAAGATGAGATACTGATGGCCGAGTGTGAGCCACCTTCGCGCGTGCACAGGTCTCACAAGCTGCTACATAACTCTCAACACTATTACGCAACCCTGGCCACCAGAATCTCTGGGAAATAAGATCCACAGTGGATCTACTTCCAGGATGTCCCGCAAGGACAGTATCATGATGTTCCTTGAACACCTTGTATCGCAGTTCAGAAGGAAAAAACAACTTGCCTGGAGGAAATGAATCAGGTGCCTTCTCTTGAGCACCCAACACTTCCATCTCCAGCTCGGGGTAAAGAGTGGAAACCACCACCCCATCAGCCAAAATCGGAGCGGTATCCTCCGAATCCCCCCCCCCCCGGAAAGCTACGTGAATCCCAGGGCAATAGATGACCACAAAATTGAACCTGGTAAAAACAACGACCATCTAGCCTGCCTAGGATTTAAACGCTTTGCAGATTGCAGGTAGGCCTGATTCTTATGGTCAGTAAATACCGTAATCGGATGGGTAGCCCCTTCTAGCCAATGGCGCCACTCTTCAAAGGCCAATTTGATGGCCAACAACTCTCCATTCCCAACATCATAATTTCTCTCGGCAGCCGAGAGTTTCTTGGAGAAAAAAGCACACGGAAGCAGTTTGCCAGGAGAGGGACCCTGCCATAAGACTGCTCCAACTCCCTCTTCTGACGCGTCAACCTCCACAATGAAAGGTTGAGACACATCAGGTTGCATCAGAATGGGCGCAGAAGCAAAACTTTTCTTAATAGCAGAAAAAGCCTGTAATGCCCCATCCGACCAGACAGAAGTCAGCGCCCTTGCTAGTCATATCTGTCAAAGGTTTTCACAATGGTGGAATAATTAAGGGTGAATTTTCTGTAGTAATTAATAAATCCTAAAAACCACATCAGGGCTTTCTGATTCTCTGGCCGGTCCCATTCCAGTACTGCACAGATCTTTTCGGGATCCATTCGAAAACCGGAGGCAGAAAGCAAGTTCCCCAAAAACGGCTGCTCCTGAACAGCAAACACACATTTTTCCCCCGAAGGATCAATAACACTTGTCTTAAATGATCCTGATGAGTCTTCATATCGGGAGAGTAAATTTGTATGTCATCGAGGTAAATAACAACAAACCTCCCCACCAAATGATGAAAAAGGTCATTGATAAAGCACTGAAAGACTGCTGGAGCATTAGTTAAATCAAAGGGCATGACTAGGTTCTCAAAGTGATAAGAAAAGGGAACAGAACAGCGCAAAGTAAACAAAACAACTGACTAGGCCCCAAAAGCTAGGGATCAAAGGGGTCACCTCCTAGCAATCCCTAAAAGACTTTCCCTATGCTTCTATGCCCATGTGCATATCTCGATGGTAGATATGCACATACCCACGTACCTAAAGCTGTAACACACTGGACCAAACCCTCAGCTGTAGGGAAGAGGGAAAGAGAAAACCAGCTCCTTCCACAACTGAAGGAGCTAGTGTCACTCTAGGGGCCTAGTAAAAACAGACACAGAAGGAAAAATGGAAAATGACTTATCTATAGATGAGATGGAGCAGACAATCCACCAAAACTTCCAGAGCTCAAACAAGGAAGAACTATAACCCGCAAAGGCAATAGGGAGAGGAATAAATAGCCTCACCAATAACCAAACAAACCACACCTGATGGGAGGTGGGATTCTGTTCAAACCCACAACCAAAAAAACTGTCAGATCGAGTCACGTGCAGCAATTCTGACAGATCTCCTCAGAACACCCACAGGGCAGGGCGTGACAATATGTCACAGAAACCCACAGAATAGGACACTATATTAGGCCCAGATTAGTTAAATTTGCCCTAAAGAAACACTTTTCGGAAGGCGTACTGTATATGTCACAGAAAGCCACACACTATGGACACTAGATTCTGCCCAGATTATTGGAATTTGCCCTAAAGAAACAGTTTTCGGATGGTGTACTTTATATGTCACAGAAAGCAACACACTATGGACACTAGATTAGGCCCAGATTATTAAAATTTACGCTAAAGAAACAGTTTTCGGATTGCGTACTGTATATGTCACAGAAAACCACACACTATGACACTAGATTAGGCCCAGATTAGTTAAATTTGCCCTAAAGAAAAAAAAATTCGGATGGCATACTGTATATTAGAAGAAGAGACCGGCACTCACTTGGTCTTTTGCGAACTAAATCCTTTATTCGTCACATATAAGGTGCAATTTTCTGTGACGCGCGTTTCGGCTCCAATCCGAGCCTTTCTCAAACAGATATGGCATACACATGATACAAAATACACAATTTAAATAGACCGCCTAGGCGGAAGTGACATCAAGTAACCATAGTGATCAATTGAACAAAATGAAACAAAAACAGAAACACGTGAAGAAACAGCCCAACTGCAGCAGCATCGATCAAGGCTGGGTTACTAATATAGTATATGGAATTCTCCAAAAAATCGAGACCACTTCCAAGTCAGATGATGCGGTTGGGGGTTCTTCACGTTTTCGGAAAAGAGTAAAGAAAAAAACAAATAAATACATAAAATTAAAAATGCACATAAATAGTGGAGCTTGGAAATCACAGGAAGCTATACAGATCATACTCCCAGTTTAAACCCATGGGCTCAAGTGTCTGCAATGTGTGAATCCAATAGGATTCGCGTCTTTTTAACATTTTAATCCTGTCTCCCCCTCTGCGCGGTTGTGCCACATGTTCGATGATTTGAAAGCGCAATTAGGCGATATTATGTTTGCAGCGATCAAAGTGGTAGGGAATAGGTAAGAGCAGGTTCTTTTTTCGTATGGTGGACTTGTGTTTCGAGAAGCGATCCTTCATTCGCATGGAAGTTTCTCCTATATACAGGAGTCCACACGGACATTTCAATAGATACACTATATAGTTACTATTGCATATAAAAAAAAACTTTAACAGGAAAACGCTTGCCCGTATGGGGATGTGAAAAATATTCCCCTTTAATCACGCTCGAACAGTGTATACATCTGAGTGTATACACTGACCAGGAAACTGTGCATGCACTTCAGCCACTCTTACACTGTAAAACATGCCCTCCTTGAGCTGCAAAGACAGAGCAGTGTTCCCCAACATCACCTCATATGCAACATATCCACCCATTGGAACTCCACCCTGCGCATGTTGGACCAACTATATGAGCAGAGGAACGCGGTGAACAATTTTTTGATAATGCAGGCAGACAATAGTACTCCCCTGTGTAATTTCAACGTTAGCAAGTGGCAGCTCATGCGTCACACCTGCCGCTTGTTCAGGCCCTTTGAGGAGGCCAATTTATTTGTCAGTCGCCGGGACTACAGGAAAGAAGGATCAACACCAGCTCCATCAGCAGAAACTTAAGCCTGGAGTCTCTAATTAGCACTTTTCTTCACCCACCTACTGAAGAAACCACCCAGCACCAGCAGCAGCAGGTGGTGGCATACTTGAACTGCACCCTGCCACCCCTGATCCAAGATTCCCTGGACTACTCGGCAGCCAAACTTTATTTGTAGCCGCAACTGGCCAAATTTGCCCTGGACAAGCTTTCCTGCCCAGCCAGTAGTGTGGCATCAGAGCTGGTGTTTAGTGTGGAGGGGGTCATAGTTACCCCAAAAATAACTTGTCTTTCAATGCAAGACGTTGGGAATCAAACCTCTGTAAAGATAAATCATGCGTGCATCAGCCAGAATTTTCATACGCCAGTACCTGATGCATCAGACTAGATCATTCTGGGTCCACACCAAAACATTGTGAAAAATGGCCCCTTACTTCTCGCCATGTGCTTCATCCACTATTCTGATGCTATTACCCACCTGATGCCACATACTTGCTGCCTCTGCTGCCATCTTCTCCTAATGCCGCTATTTTGTGCTTTTTACTGCCACTACTGTTTCCCCCATCTCACCACTCTGTGATGAGGCCACTGTATTGGGTCCTCTCGCTGTTGCCACCCTCAAAACTCTGAGACTGGGCCACTAGGTTGACTCATGAAGCTGTTGACACAACACGACTGGGCCACTGTGTTGATTCCTCATGTTGTTTCCACCTCACCACTCTATGACTGGGCCACTGTGTTGATTCCTCATGCTGTTGCCACTGTCATCACTCTGTGATGGGGCTACTAGTTTCCCTGTTTGGCCTTGTTGACATCACCTATTATTTTACCCTTTTTCTGATCTGTCAGAAGATCCGAAAAATTAAAAACAAAATGGATCCTGTCTTTGGAGCATCCATAAGGCCTCTATCATATGGTCAGTATTTTGCATCAGGATTTTCTCTTGATTTGGAAGCCAAAAGCCAGAGTATCTGTAATGACCCAGAGTGGGCATTACCACCTCCTTTTATACTCCCATTATCTTTATGGGTGAATCCTGTGTCATCTCTTGTATTTTATTGCCATCTCCTGCAATGTGTGTATGTATTTCCTTATAAACTAATGTTCAAGTGTAATGCTCCTGGTTAACCAGCAGGTGACAGCAACATTGGCAGTGGTAGTTTCTCTGGAGAGGAACCTTCTAGGTCCCTTCCAGTCCTCTTTAGAGAGGAAGGAGTTAGGTAGTTAGTGTGCAGTCTAGCCTTACCCCCTCCTGGGGAAAGGTTGTGTGTTGGCTAGCAGAGCACCGTCTGCTCTGCTAGGCCCACAGGCCCTGCCTGTGAAGTCTACATGGTTGCTTGTCCCCTCCTGGGCTTGTGTTGCCTAAACTACAATCTAAGAGAGCTTGATGCAAGAAAGAAGTTCCTAGGTTTAAAGTAAAAGACAGACTACAGACAGCTAAGCTAAGTTCCAGAAGAAGAGGAAAAGTTCCGATTTACTCCAGCTAACATAGAAGGGCTGAGAAAGCTACAGCATAGCAGAGCTGATATTGTTGTTGAAGTGTTTGCCTGCAAAAGTTAAGCCAATACCTGCTGATGACCAAGATACCGTTTGGAAACTGTTTGTATTATAGTTTTATGCCAAGTAAAGTTGTGTTCTACGTTAACACAAAGTCTGGACTCAATTATTCCTTCATCATCCAAGTTACTCTTCCCTTTTGCACTTGCTTCGGACTACACCACGTCTGGGATCCAAGGATATCCAGGTAGGAGCACCGTGACATGAGCATACAACATCTACAGAGACATTGTAGGCCACTCTACACCACTCTGGCAATCCTACCCTGGGTACCAACACTACCATCTACAAAGGGGACTCCAAGTCCTCGTTGCTTAACTGCAACTGGCGCACAATTAATTGCTCTATAAGAGGGACATATTTCGTAGAAACCTCCTAAGGGGCAAGGGATACCCCAGATGCTGGCAGTAGGCCGCTGCATATCCAAAACACACAGAGCATGCAAATATTTTCATGACATATTATATCTGTTTTGGATTCACTGATCAAATACTAATGCAAAAAACTGACCAAATACTGTCCTTGTGATAGAGGCCATTAAAGGCCTACATGCAGGACTTATTTTCCCATCTGAATAAAACCGATTTCCAAGGCAAATAACCAAAACTCATGCAAATTTTGCATGAGGCCTCCTTTACACAGTCAGTATTTTGCATAAGAATTTTCTCATGATTTGGAAGCCAAAAGCAGGAGTGGGTACAAAACAATGTGAAGACATGCAAATATTCCAATCACGTGTCATCTCTGGATCCATTGCTATTTTTTCTGGCCTTAGCAATACTGATCAAGTACTGACAAACACTGACCATGTAAAGGTGGATGCTGAAAAGACAGGATCCATTTTTTTGGGATTGTTCTTCTGATGAATCAGAAGAAGGGAAACATAAACAGTGACATCAATCCAAACTTACTGCTGATACCCTCTCCACTCTGTCATGCACCCTCTATTTGCATCAGTGTGTAAAAGCACAAGTTATATTGCAATCTATGTGGAATCAGCAGATGGTGTAAAATGAGAGCTGTCTTTCACTCTATAGTAGAATCTTAGTAAAGTATAGTAGAACCACTTTGTCGTTAAGGCCTTTATGCCTGATGTTGACCTTGACCCGTGACACCAGTTATTTGGTTAGTTGTGAACTGATTCTAAGAGTGACTTCTGTCAACTGCCTGTCATACTAATGCATATTAACTGTTTCACAGCTGCAGCAGACTAGCTATGCATGTTTCTGTGTTGAACAGTTATGAACTCAGAGATACAGGCTCACTGCAGCTGGGAAATAGCGTTGTGTCAATTTTATTTTCATCAAATCAAATTTTTAGGGAAAATTTGGTGAACCTTCCAAGTCGAATTTTTTAAAACTTCACTCATCTCTACGGATGCTGTTCGCCTGCCTGCCATCCTGCCTACCATCATGTTCCATATGGCTCCTGATGCCTCCATCATGCCACTGCCGCTATCTTGTCACTGCTGCTGCCTCTCTACTACCATGTTCCTCACAGCTGCTGCTGCCTCCATCATGCCACTGCCACCTTCATGTCACTGCTGCTGCCTGCCTACTATCATGTTCTGTATGGCTGCTGCTGCCTCCATCATGCTGCTGCCTGCCAGCATGTAGGATATAGCTACTGCTCCTCGCTGCTAATCACCTACTGCCACCACGGTAGTGTCCCACTCCAGTTGCATTTCCTTTGTCGCAGCTGCTAAATTCCTATTTCAAGCTGGTGAATGCATTACATACATCCAACACTAGAGGTCTCTATAACACCATTTATATAGGTCAGCCACAGGAAGTTAAAGAGGACCTTTCATCAGATTCCTTTTCCCTGGATGTGAGTGGTCTACTATGATTAGATCGCGCTCACAGCCAGGGAGAAGTAGACACCCACAGCAGAAGACTGTGTCTCCTCCACATTGCGAGTTTACTGCTTATTATAATACAGTGCACCAAATCATTGCGGACAGTGAACGAACGGGGGGGGGCTTTTTTTTTTTTTAAAACCCACACATGGCATCAGTGGGGCCGCCCTACAAGGCAATACCATAATTAGGAGTGAGGAGTTAGGAGTAGAGGAGACAGACTTGGCTCTTTCCTCCTGGGCCTAGCCCAGGGAGGGAAGCTACTTCAACCTTTAAAGTCCAGGACTAGGACTTATTGATCCTTGACTGTAATACCCCTTCCAGGGTTTAAGAGAATAATTGCAGTATCTTGTGCAACCTTTTCATTGAATGGAGCAGAGAGTTTGCCTGCCATGAGGGAGACTGCCCTTGGGTTGCTGAAACACAGAATATTGCTAAATTGCAGAATAGAACTTACAGAGGATCCAAACTATTATTGAAAGGCTGAGTAACCAGAGCAGTATCAGGAACCAAGTACAAGTAAGATCATCACTCCTACACAGTTGAGCTGGAACCTACATACACCACCTCACTGAGCCTATTATTGGGATTTACAGCTTTACCATCTGTATTTATGACAAAGTGCTGCTATTGGATGATATTGCAAGACCACAATTTACAAGTAAAGTTCCTGTCTGGTTCAACTACTGCCTCTCTCATCATTCAACTCTATCTCCTAATTGCACCTGGTGCTGGTGTCACGAACACAGTGGCCCAACCACCAAAGCACCCTAAGTGTACCCATTACCATCAAGGGCACATCAACTTCCATCTGGCTGGTATTCCCTGCAATAGAGAGTGCCCCAGAGGATTTAGTGCTGTCTTCCTCATCACTGCACACCGACCCAGGGAGCTGCAAAACCGTGAGTACTACTAGTACCCCCATCAGCCCACCATGCACTCACATAATACCCCTGCAGTCCGGTCTGCTGCACCACTATCAATGCTACGTATCTGCCACTACTACCACTACTAATACTACTACCACCCATAGCAGTCGATCTACTGCCTTGTATGTTCCATGCTATGCTGCTTCTGCTGTTGCTGTTATTGCAGCCAGATGCCTTTAATGCCTGACCCTTTCCATATCCACTCTGCACTGCTGCTGTTCCCAATTAAATGGGAGAATTTTTATAGGCTTGTTCAGAATTTGCTACTTTTTATTCTGACAATACTTGTGTGTGTCATATGGGCAGGCATTCTGACTCAGTCAAGGCATCATTTTTGATGGTTGGTACCTGAAAAAGCCACTGTTTTCATCCATAACATTGTTTGTGTTTAAACACCGTCTATCCCCGGTAAGGGACAATTTTTGGAAGTTTTGGAAGTTAAAAAGCAGAACACATGCTGCTAATGCCATCAAACAAGCATTTACACATAGCTACAGTATGTAGGTCAGTGTCACTCAGACATGATTTACTATTGATATCATTGCATTTAAGGGCTTAGGGTGGGGGTAGAAAAAGCAAAAATTCATTAAAAATGAACAAAAAGAGATAAAAAAATTTCCTAATAAAGAGTCCTAGATAACTAGAAATCGTGCAAGATTTTGCTCATCTGTAATATATATATATACACATGTGTGTGTGTATATATATATATATATATATATATACAGTACAGACCAAAAGTTTGGACACACCTTCTCATTCAAAGAGTTTTCTTTATTTTCATGGCTATGAAAATTGTAGATTCACACTGAAGGCATCAAAACTATGAATTAACACATGTGGAATTATATACATAACAAACAAGTGTGAAACAACTGAAAATATGTCATATTCTAGGTTCTTCAAAGTAGCCACCTTTTGCTTTGATTACTACTTTGCACACTCTTGGCATTTTCTTGATGAGCTTCAAGAGGTAGTCCCCTGAAATGTTTTTTACTTCACAGGTGTGCCCTGTCAGGTTTAATAAGTGGGATTTCTTGCCTTATAAATGGGGTTGGGACTATCAGTTGCGTTGAGGAGAAGTCAGGTGGATACACAGCTGATAGTCCTACTGAATAGACTGTTAGAATTTGTATTATGGCAAGAAAAAAGCAGCTAAGTAAAGAAAAACGAGTGGCCATCATTAGTTTAAGAAATGAAGGTCAGTCAGTCAGCCGAAAAATTGGGAAAACTTTGAAAGTAAGGGCTATTTGACCATGAAGAGAGTGAGAGAGTGATGCGGTGCTGCGCCAGATGACCTGGCCTCCACAGTCACCGGACCTGAACCCAATCGAGATGGTTTGGGGTGAGCTTGACCGCAGAGTGAAGGCAAAAGGGCCAACAAGTGCTAAGCATCTCTGGGAACTCCTTCAAGACTGTTGGAAGACCATTTCAGGGGACTACCTCTTGAAGCTCATCAAGAGAATGCCAAAAGTGTGCAAAGCAGTAATCAAAGCAAAAGGTGGCTACTTTGAAGAACCTAGAATATGACATATTTTCAGTTGTTTCACACTTGTTTGTTATGTATATAATTCCACATGTGTTAATTCATAGCTTTGATGCCTTCATAGTCATGAAAATAAAGAAAACTCTTTGAATGAGAAGGTGTGTCCAAACATTTGGTCTGTACTGCATATATATATTTATCAAATATTAGGAGTGGCACATTGTGGTTGCACATTGTTTTTTATGGCATTTGTATCTGTCCCATTCTGTGGGAACAATTTTATGATTTTTTTAAATATATTATTTCTATGATTACTTAATATTGATGTATTTATTTTTGGATTATATATGGTTTTAAGTGTTTTTTTTTTTTATTATTAGGCTTTTGTATTTTATTGTTGCAGATCCAAGCCTCAAGAATGTGGGAATTTCACAGCATAAACAGTTTGTGAGCCTCAGGGAACCAATCCTGCTTAGTTAAATATACAGTTGCAAGAAAAAGTATGTGAACCCTTTGAAATGATATGGATTTCTGCACAAATTGGTCATAAAATGTGATCTGATCTTCATCTAAGTTACAACAATAGACAATCACAGTCTGCTTAAACTAATAACACACAAAGAATTAAATGTTACCATTTTTTTATTTAACACACCATGTAAACATTCACAGTGCAGGTGGAAAAAGTATGTGAACCCCTAGACTAATGATATCTCCAAGAGCTAATTGGAGTGAGGTGTCAGCCAACTGGAGTCCAATCAATGAGATGAGATTGGAGGTGTTGGTTACAGCTGCGCTGCCCTATAAAACACACAGAACAGTTCTGGGTTTGCTTTTCACAAGAAGCAATGCCTGATGTGAATGATGCCTCGCACAAAAGAGCTCTCAGAAAACCTACGATTAAGAATTGTTGACTTGAATAAAGCTGGAAAGGGTTATAAAAGTATCTCCAAAAGCCTTGCTGTTCATCAGTCCATGGTAAGACAAATTGTCTATAAATGGAGAAAGTTCAGCACTGCTGCTACTCTCCCTAGGAGTGGCCATCCTGTAAAGATGACTGCAAGAGCACAGTGCAGACTGCTCAATGAGGTGAAGAAGAATCCTAGAGTGTCAGCTAAAGAATTACAAAAGTCTCTGGCATATGCTAACATCCCTGTTAGCGAATCAACGATATGTAAAACACTAAGCAAGAATGGATTTCATGGGAGGATACCACAGAGGAATCTGGTGGCACAGTAGCTTGCATTTAAAACAATAAAAAAAAAAAATTCTCTGTAATATAATTGCAGTTGCCTGCCAGTGAGTGTCATTCCCACAGACTGTACTGTGCCCACTGCTTACCACTCATATCGGGTGGCACAGTACCTTGCATGCATAGTACCACTAATCTAAAAAAAAATGACAGGCAGAGGCAGGCCACCCCGCAGGGGCCGTCGTGGTCGTGGTGCTGTTATTTCCTCTGGCCCTAGAATAATGCCCAGTGTTCAGAGGCCACGTACCCTGAATTCGAAAAGTTCTGAGGACATAGTTGACTGGCTAACACAGCACACCAAATCTTCTACAGCGTCCGCTCGGAACCTTGACGCACCATCCTCCTCCAGCTCAGCTTTGGGCACCTCTCAAGTTACCACTCGCCCGCCTGCCGCCACCACCAACACTAGCACCACAGCCGCTTCACTTGATCTGTCAGAGGTGTTATTTACACATCAGTTGGAAGAAATGAGTGATGACGATGAGCAAACATTATTGCCAGAGGATGTAGATAACAGGGATATGTCTAAGTCAGGCAGCATTACACACATGGACATACGGTGTGATGATGATGATGTTGTACCCGCTGCTGCTTCCTTTGCTTAGTTGTCAGATACAAGTGAAGCGGTTGATGATGACGATGTGTCCGTGGATGTCACGTGGGTGCCCGCTCAAAGAGAAGAAGAACAGGGGGAAAGTTCAGATGGGGAGACAGAGAGGAGGAGACGAGTTGGAAGCAGGGGGAGCTAGTGGCACAGTCAGACAGCATGTATCGGCACCCGGGGTCAGCCACACAGCACGCCAATCAACGCATGCTGTTGCCACCACCAGAGTGCCGTCATTGTAAAGCTCAGCAGTGTGGCATTTTTTTTGTGTGTCTGCGTCTGATAACAGCGATGCGATTTGCAACCTGTGCCAAAAGAAACTAAGTCGTGGGAAGTCCAACACCCACCTAGGTACAACTGCTTTGCGAAGTCACATGATCTCACCTCACAAACGCCTATGGGATCAACACATGATGAGTACAAGCAGCACACAAACTCAAAGCCACCATCCTCCTCCTGGTCCAGCATCTTCAGCCACGTCAACCACTGCTGTCCTCCTTGCCCCCTCTCAACCACCCGCCACTCCGCCTCTCACCTTCAGCAATCAGGTGTCTGTCAAGGACATGTTTGAGCGTAAGAAGCCAATGTCACAGAGTCACCCCCTTGCCCGTCGTCTGACAGCTGGCTTGTCGGAACTCTTAGCCCGCCAGCTTTTACCATACAAGCTGGTAGAGTCTGAGGCCTTCAAAAAATTTGTAGCTATTGGGACACCGCAGTGGAAGGTACCCGGCCAAATTTTTTTTTCGCAAAAGGCGTTCCCCAACCTGTACTCTATTGTGGAAAAGGAAGTCATGGCATGTCTGTCACACAGTGTTGGGGTAAGGGTCCATCTGACCAATGATACCTGGTCTGCAAAGCACGGTCAGGGCAGGTATATTACATACACTGAGCATTGGGTAAACCTGCTGACGGCTGCCAAGCATGGAATGTGTGGCTCTGTAGAGGAGTTGGTGACACCGCCATGACTTGCAGGCAGGCCTGCTGCCACCTCCTCTACTCCTCCTTCTCCATGATCTTCGCTAACCTCCTCGGCTGAATCCTCTTCTGCTGCTGCGTCTTGCTCCACATCAACTGCACCCCCCCAGCTCCCCAGGGGCTATTCCACATCCCGGATACAACAGTGTCACGCCGTCCTTGGGTTGACTTGCCTGAAAGCAGAGTCACAGCACTCCTGTCCGCCCTGAACGCACAGGTGGATCAGTGGCTGATCCCGCACCAACTGAAGATCGGCAAAGTGGTGTGTGACAACGGAAACAATTTGTTGGCGGCATTGAATTTGGGCAAGTTGACACATGTGTTGAATCTGATCGTACAACTCTTGGAATTCGTTGGAATTCAACACTCCTAATCTTTGACCGCCTGCTCCAACAAGAAAAAGCCATCAACAAGTATTTGTATGACCGGGGTGCTAGGACAGCCTCTGCGGAGCTGGGTATTTTTTTGTCACGTTACTGGATGCTCATGCGCAATGCCTGTAGGCTCATGCGTCCTTTTGAGGAAGTGACAAACCTAGTCAGTCGCACAGAAGGCAACATCATCGACCTCATCCCATATGCGTTTTTTCTGGAGTGTGCCCTGCGAAGAGTGCTGGATCAGGCCGTAGAGGAGCATGAAGAGGAAGAGTTGTGGTCACCATCACCACCAGAAGCAGCCTTGTCATCGTCGATTGCTGGACCTGAGGCAACGCAGAGAGAGGAGTCTGAAGAAGAGGAGTCAGAGGAGGAAGGTGGCTTTGAGGAGGTGGAAGACCAACCACAGCAGGCGTCCCAGGGGGCTTGTTGTCACCTTTTGGGGACCCTTGGTGTTGTACGTGGCTGGGTGGAGGAAGAGACCTTCAATGACGTCAGTGAGGACAAGGACATGGCTAGCTTAGTATTCAACCTTGTGCAAATGGGGAGTTTGCGTATGTGCAAATGGACTGTTTGCGGTTGTTTGCGGTGCGTTAAACGGGGAGTTTGGTCTGTCAGAGTTTGGTCTGTCACTGTGAAGTGGGCGCAACCCTTACACTACCTGATCGATACAACATCATACCTGATGTTTTAAAGCACGTTATTCCAAACAATTTAGGAATGTTAGGTGATTTATGCCCTTTATGGATTAAAACCCGACTGCGTCAACTACGTAATTTTCCATGGGAGTTTTGCCATGGATCCCCCTCCGGCATGCCACAGTCCAGGTGTTAGTCCCCTTGAAACAACTTTTCCATCACTATTGTGGCCAGAAAGAGTCCCTGTGGGTTTTAAAATTTGCCTGCCTATTGAAGTCTATGGCGGTTCGCCCGTTCGTGAACATTTACGGAAATTTGCGTTCGCCGTTCGCGAACGGAAAATTTTATGTTTGTGACATCTCTATTTGTCATATTAAGCAGCCCATATACACCACTGTGACACTATCTGTGTGTGACCGAACCTATTTAGAAGTAGCTGAACTAAAGCTATTTTACTCAGAATCTGTCATATTAGCTAGCCCATATACACATGTGTGACACTATCTGTGTGTGACCGAACCTATTTAGAAGTAGCTAAAATAAATCTATTTTGCCCGGAATCGGTCATATTAACCAGCCCATATACACAGCTGTGACACTATCTGTGTGTGACCGTACCCATTTAGAAGTAGCTGAAATAAATCTATTTTGCTGGGAATCTGTCATATTAACCAGCCCATATATACCGTTCCCTTTATTTTTTATTTCTTGCTTGGCGGAACTCTAACCATGAGGAAAAACTCTAATAAGGGACGCGGTCATGGTCATGATGGTGGTGTTGGTGGAGCCACTGCTGCAGGGAGAGGACGTGGCCGTTCGGGCCCAGCTACACGTCCTAGTAAATCAACTACTTCGGTTCCCAGTAGGCGCCAGAATCTCCAGAGATATTTGGTCGGGCCTAATGCCGTTCTAAGGATGGTAAGACCTGAGCAAGTACAGGCGATAGTCGATTGGGTAGCCGACAGTGGATCCAGCACATTCACATTATCTCCCACCCAGTCTTCTGCAGAAAGCGCACAGGTGGCGCCGGAAACCCATGCCCATCAGTCTGTCACATCACCCCGTGCATATCAGGGAACCTGTTTGAGCCTCAAGTCATGCAGCAATTATGCTGTTTGAAGACTCTGCTGGCAGGGTTTCAAAGGGGGATCCACCTAGCCCTTTTCCAGGGGTGGAAGACATAGAATGCACTGACGCACAACCACTTATGTTTCCTGATGAGGACATGGGAATACCACCTCATCACGTCTCTGATGATGACGAAACACATGTGCCAACTGCTGTGTCTTTCTGCAGTGTGCAGACCGAAAAGGAGGTCAGGAGGAAGACTGGGTGGAAGACTATGCAGGGGACGATGAGGTCCTAGACCCCACATGGAATGAAAGTCGTGCCACTGACTTTCAGAGTTCAGAGGAAGAGGCAGTGGTGAGACCGAGCCAACAGCGCAGCAAAAGAGGGAGCAGGGTGCAAAAGCAGAGCAGCCATGGCAAAGACAGTTCGTCTGCTACTGGCCACCGTCACCAGGGACCGAGCACACCAAAGGCAGCTTCAAGAGGTTCCCTGGCATGGCACTTCTTCACACAATGTGCTTACAACAAGATCCGAGTGGTTTGCACGCTGTGCCTTCAGAGCCTGAAGCGAGGCATTATCGTTCTGAACCATAGCACAACCTGCATGACCCGGGCTGCAGTGGAGTAATCACCTTCAAAACCAAGAAAGGGCTAAGGCCCCTCCTGCTCCCTCTTCTGCTGCTGCCTCGGCCTCTTCCTCCCCCTCTGGAGGAACGTTGGCACATTACAACCAGCAAACAGAGGATGTGCCACCAACACCACCACCTCCGTCACCAAGCATCTCCACCATGTCACACGCAGTGCTTGAAGTGGGCCGGAACGCGGCGGTACTCAGTACCGCCACTTCCAAAAATTGCCCTGGAGAGTACCAGCACCTCTCCGTGCGCCCAGTACGTGGGTTTCCGGTACCGGAGCGCAGGGCCGGCCTTTGGGGTGTGCGGGCTGTGCGGCCGCACAGGGCGCCATAGTAACAGGGGCGCTGGGCGGCCGACAGCTCGCAATGTAATATGCGGCAGGCGAGGCTGAACTTGTGTTCTCCCTCGGGGCGCCCCCTCCATCTAGCCCTCCCCTGTCTGACCTGATTCGTTCCTCCTCCCCTGTCTGACCTGCCTGCTGCCCCCGCCGCTGCCAATAAGAAGAGAGACGGGAGGAGGAGGGGAGGGGCTGTGGCCACTGCGCCACCAATGAAGATAACTGACCTGAATACAAAAACAGGAGGCGGGTGCTGGAATCAAATAGCCGACAGCCAACCTCTGTGACAGGGAGCTGCGATCAGCTGCAGTTGAGTTAACCCTTCAGGTGCGGTACTGGAGGGGTTAATTGTAGCTGATCGCAGCTCCCTGTCACAGAGGTCGGGTGCCGGCTATTTGATTCCAGCACCCGCCTCCTGTTTTTGTATAAGAAACGTTTGTGGCACAGTGCGCCCCCCCCCCCCCCCCCCCAACACCCCAGTATAAGAAACGTTGGTAGGCAGTGCGCCCCCACCCCCCCCTCAGTATAAGAAACGTTTGTGGCACAGTGCGCCCCCCCCCCCCAACACCCCAGTATAAGAAACGTTGGTAGGCAGTGCGCTTTCCCCCCCAAACACCCCAGTATAAGAAACATTGGTGGCTCAGTGGGAAGTGCCAGTGAGGGTTAAAAAATAATAAAAAATTTTTAACTCACCTCCTCCAGATGATCGCGTAGCTGCCGTTCTCCTGTTTTCTTCAAGACCTGTGGTGACGTCACTGAGCTCATCACATGACCCATTACCATGGTGATGGATCATGTGATGCTAACAGTGATGTCACCACAGGTCCTTTGACAGGTCATGAAGAAAGAACAGAAGACGATCAATTGGAGGAGGTGAGTTAATTATTATTTTTATTTTTTAACCCTCATTGGCACTGCCCACTGCGCCACCAATGATTATTATATTGAGGGGGGGCCCACTGCGCCACCAATGATTATTATATTGAGGGGGGGCGCACTGCGCCACCAATGTTTATTATATTGAGGGGGGGCCCACTGCGCCACCAATGTTTATTATATTGAGGGGGGGCGCACTGCGCCACCAATGTTTATTATACTGGGGTGATTGGGGGGCGCACTGCGCCACCAATGTTTATTATACTGGAGTGTTGGGAGGGGCGCACTGCGCCACCAATGTTTATTATATTGGGGGGGCGCACTGCGCACAATGACGGGTTAGGGAAATTTCACAGCAGAGTGCGCATGCGCTGGGAGCCTCGCCGGCGGTTAGGGTAGGGAAAAATTATGGGCCAGTGCACAGGTGCGGTGATCGGATGGATGTTCTCAGCAGGACACCGGCCGACACTGCGCATGCGCTGGGGGGTACTGGTACAGAGAGGAATTAATGTGTGTGTGTGTGATGAGTGGGGGGGGGGGTCTGATGTGCAGGGGGGTACTGGTACAGAGAGGAACGAATGTGCGGTGGTGGGGGGGGTACTGGTACATAGAGGAACTAATATATATGTGTGTGATGGGGGGGTCTGATGTGCAGGGGGGGGGAGCACCGGCGCCTAATAGAGTACCGGCACCTCTTTTGGCCCACTTAAAGCACTGGTCACACGGAAGCGTTCAGCTCTCCATCTCCCAAACCTTGAAGAGAAAGCATAAATTCCCACCTAGCCACCCTCGATCTCTGGCCCTGAATGCCAGCATTTCTAAACTACTGGCCTTTGAAATGCTGTCATTCAGGCTGGTGGAGACGGACAGCTTCAAACAGCTCATGTCGCTTGCTGTCCCACAGTACGTAGTTCCCAGCCGCCACTACTTCTCCAGGAGAGCCGTGCCTTTCCTGTACAACCAAGTATCGGATAAAATCAAGTGTGCACTGCGCAACGCCATCTGTGGCAAGGTCCACCTAACCAGATACATGGACCATTAAGCTCAGCCAGGGACGCTATATCTCCCTAACTGCACAATGGGCAAATGTAGTGGCGGCTGGGCCGCAGGCGGAGAGCTCTTTGGCGCATGTCCTTCCGCCGCCAAGGATCGCAGGGGATCATTCTTTGCCTCCTGTTGCCGCCTCCTCCTACTCGGCTTCCACCTCCTCTTCTACCACCTCCTCATCCGGTCAGCGACAGACCTTCACCACCAACTTTAGCACAGCCAGGGGTAAACGTCAGCAGGCCGTTCTGAAACTGATTTGTTTAAGGGACAGGCCCCACACCACGCAGGAGTTGTGGCGGGGTTTAGAACAACAGACCGACGAGTGCCGTCTGTGCGCGCTTTCGGCGTTCTCATCCTGCCGCCGCCCGCCTGTCTGTGCTACAGTGTAACTTCGGCCTTCCCGCTCACCGCCTCATATGCGACGTGCCCACCATTTGGAACTCCACCTTGCACATGCTGGAGAGACTGTGCGAGCAGCAGCAGTCCATAGTGGAGTTTCAGCTGCCGCACGCACGGGTGAGTCGCACTGCAGAACAGCACCACTTCACCACCAATGTGAGACCTGTTTGCCCTGTTGAGCTGTTTCGAGTACTCCACCAACATGGCCTGTGGCGATGATGCCGTTATGAGCGTTACAATACCACTTCTATGTCTCCTTGAGAAAACACTTAGGGCGATGATGGAAGAGGATGTGGGCCAGGCGGAGGAGGAGGAGGAGGAGGAGGAAGAGGGGTCATTTTTAAGACTTTTAGGCCAGTCTTTTAGAAGTGCCTCAGAGGGAGGTTTTTTGCAACAGCAGAGGCGAGGTACAAATTTGTCCAGCCAGGGCCCACTACTGGAGGATGAGGAGAATGAGGAGGAGGAGGATGAAGCATGTTCACAGCAGGGTGGCACCCAACGCAGCTCGTGCCTATCACTGGTGCGTGGCTGGGGGAATACAGAGGACGCAGACGATACGCCTCCCACAGAGGACAGCTTGTCCTTACCTCTTGGCAGCCTGGCACACATCAGCGACTACATGCTGCAGTGCCTGAGCAACGACTGCAGAGTTGCCCACATTTTAACGTGTGCTGACTACTGGGTGGTCACCCTGCTGGATCCTCATTACAAAGACAATGTGCAGTCCTTAATTCCCTCACTGGAGCGTGATAGGAAGATGCGCGACTACAGGCGCACGCTGGTAGAGGCGCTCCTGAGAGCATTCCCGACTGACGCCGGGGGACAAGTGGAAGCACAAGGCGAAAGGCAGGGGAGGAGCTGTGTCAGCGCCAGCACCTCAGAAGGCAGGGTTAGCATGGCCGACATGTGGAAAAGCTTTGTCACCTCGCCGCAACAACCGACTCCAACTGGTGATATAGAGCGTGTTAGCAGGAGGCAGCCTTTGACCAACATGTTGGAACAGTACCTGTGCACACGCCTACATGTACTGACTGATGTTTCTGCCCCATTCAACTTCTGGGTCTCCAAATTGTCCACATGGCCAGAGCTTGCCCTGTATGCCTTGGAGGTGCTGGCCTGCCCTGCAGCCAGTGTACTCTCTGAATGTGTATTTAGTACTGCATGAGGAGTCATTACAGACAGACGCAGCCGCCTGTCCACAGCCAATGTGGACAAGCTCC
Organism: Bufo bufo; assembly: GCF_905171765.1. Classification (NCBI taxonomy): domain Eukaryota; kingdom Metazoa; phylum Chordata; class Amphibia; order Anura; family Bufonidae; genus Bufo; species Bufo bufo. Next base: position 298,557,533 of record NC_053393.1, read on the forward strand.
CGTTCATTAAAATGAACCAGGCAGGGATCCCTCAGGACTTGTCTGTACCTTGTGCAGAATAGACAGTTCTAACAGCCTCAACCATCCATCCTTGTACTCAAGTGCACTTATTCATTTTTTTTTTATGTCCCAATATTTTGGGGGATACCCCTATGTTAAAATGCAAAATAACACACATCTGTCTTGACTACCTATTCCTCCTTCGCCGCCGCTTCCACCAAGACCGCCTAGTGAGCCTACACCGCCACATTGACCCATTCACCGCCTCCTCAACCTCTTACATCATTCCTAATTTTTTTAACGTATTTTATGTTATTTTAATTCATTTCCCTATCCACATTTGTTTGCAGAGCATTTGCCATGCTCTTAGGCTGGGTTCACACGTTCAACAGGCAAGAACCAATAATTCCCTATGGGAATGGTTCTCACCTGAGCGTTTTACAGTGCGTACGAACGCGCTGTAAAACGCCCTATGCCCCAAGAAGTACAGGAGCTTCTTTGGGGCGTATGGTCGCTCATTCCTGTACGTAGACTTCCGGGAACGCGCGACAATGGGCGTTTGCTAGTTTCGGAGCCGCGGATGAGACACCCGATAAAATCGCGCTTACAGAGCGCTCCTTCGATACGCTCAGGTCTGAACCCAGCGTTGAGCACATTTTGCTGCCTTTTGCAGCCGTCTAGCACTCCAGGGCTATTTTAGAGCCATTTTAGTGGCCAAAAGTTCAGGTCCCCATTGACTTCAATGGGGTTCGCGTTCGGGGTCAAGTTCGGGTCCCGAACCCGAACATTCAGGTGTCTGCTCAACTCTATTGATCATCATAAATTAAAAAAAACAATAAACTCTCAGATTTGTTGTCCAGGATGCCGTTCTTAAGGATATGGTGTATGTTATTACTACTTATGTTGGGAGAAACCCTTTAATTATTTTTTGATCAATCACTAAGTTGCAGTTCAGCAATGTCCGTTGTAATAAGGATTTTCACCCTTGGAAGCATCTTTCTCTTATGATTTCTTCCATTAAATGGTACTCTCCCGTACCCAGTAACTAAAATAGACATATAGGATCATTTGCTTTTAGCCAAGCATCGTTGACAGGAATACTGATTGGCTGAAAGCAGCTTGAAAAAGTATTCATAAGGCTTGTTGAAACTGCTCATTTTAACTAGATGTGGGAAAACTAGAAGATTAGACAGAAGTCAGAGAAAGAGTGAGACAACAATCAGTACTGAGCAGTCTCACTAGTCGACAATCGGTCCAATCATCGCTTAGACACTTAACCCCTTAGGGACCGGGCTCATTTTCACCTTAAGGACCAGGCCACTTTTTGCAAATCTGACTAGTGTCACTTTATGTGGTAATAACTTTAAAACGCTTTGACTTATCCAGGCCATTCTGAGATTGTTTTTTCGTCACATATTGTACTTCATGACAATGGTAACATGGAGTAAAAAAAAATCATTTTTATTTATAAAAGAATACCAAATATGGAAAAATTTGCAAATTTTTATGTTTCAATTTCTCTACTTCTATAATACATAGTAATACCTCCAAAAATAGTTATTACTTTACAATCCCCTATATGTGTACTTCATGTTTGGATCATTTTAGGAATGATATTTTATTTTTGGGGATGATACAAGGCTTAGAAGTTTAGAAGCAAATCTTGAAATTTTAAAGAACCCACTTTTTAAGGACCAGTTCAGGTCTGAAGTCACTTTGTGAGGCTTACATAATAGAAACCACCCAAAAATGACTTCATTCGAGAAACTAAACCCTTCAATGTATTCAAAACTGATTTTACAAACTTTGTTAATACTTTAGGTGTTCCACAAGAATTACTGGAAAATAGAGATACAATTTCAAAATTTCACTTTTTTGGCAGATTTTTCATTTTAATATTTTTTTTTTCCAGTTACAAAGCAAGGGTTAACAGCCAAACAAAACTCAATATTTAAGGCCCTGATTCTGTAGTTTACAGAAACACCCCATATGTGGTCGTAAACTGCTGTACGGGCACACGGCAGGGCACAGAAGGAAAGGAATGCCATACGTTTTTTGGAAGGCAGATTTTGCTGGACTGGTTTTTTGACACCATGTCGCATTTGAAGCCCCCCTGATGCACCCCTAGAGTAGAAACTCGAAAAAAGTGACCCCATTTTAGAAACTACTGGATAGGGTGGAAGTTTTGTTGGTACTAGTTTAGAGTACCTATGATTTTTGGTTGCTTTATATTACACTTTTTGTGAGGCAAGGTAACAAGAAATAGCTGTTTTGGCACCTTTTTTGTTTTGTTATTTACAACATTCATCTGGAAGGTTAGATCATGTGGTAATTTTATAGAGCAGGTTGTCACGGACGCGGCGATACCTGGTATGTATACAATTTTTATTTATTTTTTATGTAAGTTTTACACAATGATTTCATTTTTGAAACAAAAAAAATCATGTTTTAGTGTCTCCACTCTCCATAGTCTGAGAGCCATAGTTTTTTCAGTTTTTGGGCGATTATTTTGGGTAGGGTATGATTTTTGGGGGATGAGATGACGGTTTGATTGGCACTATTTTGGGGTGCATATGACTTTTTGATCGCTTGCTATTACACTTTTTGTGATGTAAGGTGACAAAAAAGGCCTTTTTTAACACAGTTTTTTCTTTTTTACAGTATTCACCTCAGGGGTTAGGGCATGTGATATTTTTTAAGAGCATGTTATTACAGACGCGGCGATACCTAATATGTATACTTTTTTATGTAAGTTTTACACAATGATTTCATTTTTGAAACAAAAAAAAATCATGTTTTAGAGTTTCCATAGTCTGAGAGCCATAGTTTCTACAGTTTTTGGGCGATCTTGGGTAGAGTATGATTTTTGCAGGATGAGATGACGGTTTGATTGACACTATTTTGGTGGGCATACACCTTTTTAATCGCTTGCTGTTTTACTTTTTGTGATGTAAGGTGACAAAAAAATGGTTTATTTAGCACAGTTTTTATTTTTTACGGTGTTCATCTGAGGGGTTAGGTCATGTGATATGTTTATAGAGCCGATCGATACAGACGCAGCGATACCTAATATGTCCAAAAAATAATAACTTTTTTTTACCAATTTTTTTTTACTTTAAACTTTACATTTTTGGGGGGGAAAACTTTATTTTTTCAACTTTATTTTTTCACTTTATTTTTTGTCCCACTTTAGGAATTTAACTTTTGGGGGTCTAATCCCCTTTACAATGCATTCCAATACTTCTATATTGGAATGCATTGGCTGTATGAGGGGGCCTGGATCTCACAGGCTCTTAACCGGAAGGCAGCGGCGATGCCTAAGGAAGGCATTGCGCTGCCTTCCATGCCATCGTGTCCCCCTTACAGCCGCACGGGGACCCTATGGCACCTCCGACCGCCTGCTGCAACTCCAGTAAAATCCGCAAACTGCAGGTCTGAATTGACTTGCGGTTTGTGGCGATCGCCGATACGGGGGGGGGGGGGGGCCGGGACCACCCCGCGCGTTGACACAAGGTGCCTGCTCAATTATTTGAGCAGGCACCTTGTTCCGATCACCACCCGTCGCGCGGCGGTGATCAAAAAAATACACAGGACGTACAGGTACGCCCTGTGTCCTTAAGTACCAGGACATCAGGGCTTACCTGTACGCCCTGTGTCCTTAAGAGGTTAAAGTTATTCTGTCAGATGCCAAACACACCCCAAACTAGAATAAGCAGCGTATAGTGTAAGTGGTGCTGAGTCAGATAATGTCATTTTTATCTTTCTACTCATTTGCGTTCAGACGCTGTGCTCCAACAAACCAAGAGTAACATACATTGAGAGACCTCCTCATTGAGTCCTCTCCATTATGTGCGTGAGCATGGGAGTCCTATCAATGCATTTTGCTGATGGTTTCTCAAAGCATAGCGTCAGAATGTAAGTGAATATGAACCCGGAAATTACATTAACAGACCCAGCGCCATTTACACTTTACACTGCTACACTTTATGGTTTCCCAATTTCTACTGCCTTTATTCGACAAACGTCTTGAAGTATTGCACACTAGAGATGGCCTTGATTTTTGCCTGGCGGTCGTTTCGCTGCAAACTTTGCTAGTTCGCTGTTCGCCGAAAGGGCAAACATATGGCGATATTTGCGCCTGCTATATTCTTTTACATTGTGAACAACTTTGACCCATGACACATCCATCAGGTGGTACAGTACAGACAATAGAGACATTTCAGCACATGGACATACCCCCTACCTTATAAATAAACTTGATCTGGCCGCCGTTTTACATTTAGTCTTTTGCCAGTGTAGGGAGAGGTTTCTGTGTGGAGCAGGGACAGACTGTTAGAGACACCAAACACTAGCTAATAGGGCCACAAAAGTCCTTTTAAGGACTGGTATACTTGTGATATCGATATTTGCAACATACTAAGGAGTGTAATATACTTATAATATACTTTCTAACATAGAAAGTATATTATAGTGCAATTGTATTGTGCAGCAGTTACAGTCAGGTCCATAAATATTGGGACATGGACACAATTCTAAAATTTTTGGCTCTATATACCACCACAATGAATTTGTACAATAAAACAAACAAGATGTGCTTTAACTGCAGACTGTCACCTTTAATTTGAGGGTATTTACTTCCAAATCAGGTGAATGGTGTAGGAATTACAACAGTTTGCATATGTGCCTCCCACTTGTTAAGGAACCAAAAGTAATGGGACTGAAAAATAATCATAAATCAAACTTTCCCTTTTTAATACTTGGTTGCAAATCCTTTGCAGTCAATTACAGCCTGAAGTCTGGAACTGTCTTCAGTTCCTGCTTGTTCTTGGGGCATTTTCCCTTCAGTTTTGTCTTCAGCAAGTGAAATGCATGCTCAATCGGATTCAGGTCAGGTGATTGACTTGGCCATTGCATAGCATTCCACTTCTTTCCCTTAAAAAAGTATTTGGTTGCTTTTGCAGTATGCTTTGGGTCATTGTCCATCTGCAGTGTGAAGCGCCGTCCAGTGAGTTTTGAAGCATTTGGCTGAATATGAGCAGATAATATTGCCCGAAACATTTCAGAATTCATCCTGCTGCTTTTGTCAGCAGTCACATCATCAATAAATACAAGAGAACCAGTTCCATTGGCAGCCATATGTGCCCACGCCATGACACTACCACCACCATGTTCACTGATGAGGTGGTATGCTTAGGATCATGAGCAGTTCCTTTCATTCTCCATACTCTTCTCTTCCCATCACTCTGGTACAAGTTGATCTTGGTCTCATCTGTCCATAGAATGTTGTTCCAGAACTGTGAAGGCTTTTGTAGATGTCGTTTGGCAAACTCTAATCTGGCCTTGCTGTTTTTGAGGCTCACCAATGGTTTACATCTTGTGGTGAACCCTCTGTATTCACTCTGGTGAAGTCTTTTCTTGATTGTTGACTTTGAAACACATACACTTACCTCCTGGAGAGTGTTCTTGATCTGACCAACTGTTGCGAAGGGTGCTTTCTTCACCAGGGAAAGAATTCTTCGGTCATCCACCACAGTTGTTTTCCGTGGTCTTCCGGGTCTTTTGGTGTTGCTGAGCTCACCGATGCGTTCCTTCTTTTTAAGAATGTTCCAAACTGTTGTTTTGGTCACGCCTAATGTTTTTGCTATCTCTCTGATGGGTTTGTTTTGTTTTTTCAGCCTAATGATGGCTTGCTTCACTGATAGTGACAGCTCTTTGGATCTCATCTTGAGAGTTGACATCAACAGATTCCAAATGCAAATAGCACACTTGAAATGAACTCTGGACCTTTTATCTGCTCATTGTAATTGGGATAATGAGGGAATAACACACACCTGGCCATGGAACAGCTGAGAAGCCAATTGTCCCATTATTTTTGGTCCCTTAACAAGTGGGAGGCACATTCGCAAACTGTTGTAATTCCTACACCGTTCACCTGATTTGGATGTAAATACCCTCAAATTAAAGCTGACAGTCTGCAGTTAAAGGACATCTTGTTTGTTTCATTTCAAATCCATTGTGGTGGTGTATAGAGCCAAAAATGTTAGAATTGTGTCGATGTCCCAATATTTATGGACCTGACTGTATGTGCAGTTCTGCTGCGATACTGAAGCAACACAGAGTGCCAAATGCTATTGGAACCAATAATTTCTACTGGTTTGATTTACCAGTTGCGCCCCCAAAAAACTGATTGAAGCAGGGGTGTTATATACCAATAATATACTTTCTATATAGTGCATTTAGGTAGTGCAGCATTTGTTTGCGGTTTTGCTGCATTACCGCATCTACACAGAGTGAAAAACACTATTTGAACAAATAATTTCTACTGGTGTGATTTACCAGTTGACCCCCAAAAAACTGATTGAAGCAGGGGTGTTATATATCAATAATATACTTTCAATATAGTGCATTTAGGTAGTTCAGCATTTGTCTGCGGTATTGCTGTGTTACCTCAGCTACAGATAGTGACAAACACTATTGGAACAAATAATTTCTACTGGTGTGATCTACCAGTTGCCCCCCATAAAAACTGATTGAAGCAGGGGTGTTGTATACCAATAATATACTTTATATATAGTGCATTTAGATAGAGCAGCATTTGTGTGCTGTTTTGCTGCATTACCGCATCTACAGATAGTGACAAATGCTATTGGAACCAATAATTTCTACTGGTGTGATTTACCAGTTGCCTTCCCAAAAAATTTATTGAGGCAGGGGTGTTATATACCAATAATATACTTTCTATATAGTGCAGTTGGGTAGTGCAGCATTTGTTTGCGGTTTTGCTGCGTTACCACATCTACACAAAGTAACAAACACTACTGGAACCAATAATTTCTATTGGTGTGATATACCAGTTCCTCCCCGAAAAAATTTGATTGAGGCAGGGGTGTGATATACCTATAATATAATTTATATATAGTGCATTTCTATTGTGCAGCATTTGTGTGCAGTTCTGTTGAGATAGCGCAGCTATACAGAGGGACAAACGCTATTGGAACAACTAATTGCAACTGTTGTGATTAGAGATGAGCGAATCGAAGCTGACAAAGTTAAATTTGTTCCGAATTTCAGGAAAAATTCTATTATGAACAAATGCAAATTTACTCACGCTTCGTGGTAAGGAATTGCATTATTAGCAAGAGTTTAAAGTGCCCACATATAGCACATAGTGGGACATTGCATCAAGATGAATCAGGCGTGGATCAGCCAGGATTTCAACACACCAATGCCTGATGCATCAGACTAGATCGTCCATGGTGCCACACCAACATTTTGACAAAATAGACCGTTTTCTTCTGGCTACCTGCCTCAGCTACTATTCTGATGCTGTTACCCGCCTGATGCCAAACATCTGATGCCAAGTGCTGCTTCTTTCACCCACCTTCACACTATGTCACCTTGCCACTCTGTGGCCTACTGATGCTGCCATGTCCACACTATGTCACCTTGTCCACACTATGTCACCTTGCCACTCTGATGCTGCCATCTCCTCGCTGGCCTCCACATATTGCTGCCAACTACATACTCTGTGATTGTGCCACTCGGTGGCCTCCTCACACTGCTGCCACCTTCACACTGTCATTGTGCCACTCTGTGGCCTTTTGATGCTGCCGCTGCCTCCAGACTTTGTCATTGGGCCACTGTGTGGTCTCCTCATGCTGCTTCCACCTCACCACTCTGTCATAGGGACACTATGTGGACTTCACATGCTGTTCACACCCTCCCCAATTCATGACTGGGCCACTATTTTGGCTTTTGGCCTGGCTAACATCATCATTTATTTGACCTTTCTTCTTATCTGTTAGAATGAAGGAAAAATGAGACGCACAACATATCCTGTCTGTGTAGCAGCTGTAAGGCCTGTATGGTCCCATCAGAATTGGCTTATGATTTGGTAGACAAAAGCAGGAGTGGGTACAAAACACAGAAGACATGCAAATATTCCATTCACGTGTCATCTCTGTTTTACATCCACTCCTGTTTTTATTGGCATTATCAATACTAAGCAAATGCTGACCGAGTGAAGGCGTATGCTCCAAAGACAGGATCCGTTTTTTGTGGATTATTGTTCTGACGGATCAGAGGAAGGGCAAATGAATCAGTGACATCAACACAAACTTACTGCTGACACCCTCTCCACTCTGTCAGGGGGGCTCTACTTGTATAAATGTGTAATAGAACAGGTTCCGTAGACATCTATGTGGAATCAGCTGACGAGGGTGTAAAAGGAGTGCACTTCTTCTTGACACTAACATCGACCTATAAGGCAGAGTTCATACTTGAGTTATTAGGGCAGTTTTGGAAAATTTAAGTATACTTTCTTATAATTTTAATCAAGTTTTGGTTTAATAAAATCAATGTTAAAATATTTAATAAATGTAATAATAAAAATGTAATGTTGCGTAAGACAGGAGAGAATCGGCCAGTCTTCTGTTTATTCAATGACATGTGTTGCGATGGAGAAAGCATTCCAAAAAAACTATCGCTCTATATACTGGAGCCGAATCATGTCAAGATTGATGCAAGTGCGGTATTGGCTGCTCATCCAGCAAGATACTTCTGGGGGAACCTGCCTGCCAGGCTTAGGCCTCTACTAGTGACAGACAATGAGAAGAAGAAAAAGCTTCAAGATTGCTTGTAGCCCGGAAGAGTTGTGAATTTAATTATGATTCAAACCAACCAGGGCCCAGTCTCTTCGTCAGGGGTTTCCAGTAGTGATGAGCGAGCATGCTCGGCCGAGTACAGGTTCGGCTCGAGTATCGCTATGTTCGGCACGTGGCGGTACTCGGTCGAATACCACGTGTGCTCGTCGCATTGCTCGAGTCTCCTCCCTGCACGTTTGGCGCCTCCTAAGCAGCCAAGCAACGTTCAGGTAAGTAATTCCCTTCAGTGTAATGCCCTAGCCATGTTAGTTATTAGCCTTACACTGATTGGCTGCCCGGAACACGTGATACCAGTTTATATTGGAGCCAATGTCCCGCGCTCGGGTCCTTCAGCGTCAGGGAGAGCAGACAATAGGCACAGACAGATAGCGTTTTGCTGGAAATTCACAGATTTAACTCCAAAAAAAGATTGAATGACCAAACAGTCCTCTTAAGAACTACAGTGTGTGTTTGACAGCAGTGCAGCACCATTTTTATTTAATTTTTTACATGGGGTTAAATTCAGCTGTATCAGGGACAGGCGTCTTCAGGAAAGGACAGATAGTGCAGGGCTAGAAAATCGCTTTTTTAAGTACCCAAAAGCTTTTAAAAGACAGAAAGATTTGATATTAGTGAGATCTACAGTACGCCATGAGAAAGCAGTGTGTTTAGCAGACATTATAAAAAAGGGGCTTATTCACTAGAGTGTGACTGCAAGTGAGATCTACAGTACGCCATCAGAAAGCAGTGTGTTTAGCAGACATTATAAAAAGGGGCTTATTCACTAGAGTGTGCCTGCAAGTGAGATCTACAGTACGCCATCAGAAAGCAGTGTGTTTAGCAGACATTATAAAAAGGGGCTTATTCACTAGAGTGTGACTGCAAGTGAGATATACAGTATGCCATCAGAAAGCAGTGTGTTTAGCAGACATTATAAAAAGGGGCTTATTCACTAGAGTGTGACTGCAAGTGAGATCTACAGTACGCCATCAGAAAGCAGTGTGTTTAGCAGACATTATAAAAAGGGGTTTATTCACTAGAGTGTGCCTGCAAGTGAGATCTACAGTACGCCATCTGAAAGCAGTGTGTTTAGCAGACATTATGAAAAAGGGCTTATTCACTAGAGTTTGTCTGCAAGTGAGATCTACAATACGCCATCAGAAAGCAGTGTGTTTAGCAGACATTATAAAAAGGGGCTTATTCACTAGAGTGTGACTGCAAGTGAGATCTACAGTACGCCATCAGAAAGCAGTGTGTTTAGCAGACATTATAAAAAGGGGCTTATTCACTAGAGTGTGACTGCAAGTGAGATCTACAGTACGCCATCAGAAAGCAGTGTGTTTAGCAGACATTATAAAAAGGGGCTTATTCACTAGAGTGTGACTGCAAGTGAGATCTACAGTACGCCATCAGAAAGCTGTGTGTTTAGCAGACATTATAAAAAGGGGCTTATTCACTAGAGTGTGACTGCAAGTGAGATATACAGTATGCCATCAGAAAGCAGTGTGTTTAGCAGACATTATAAAAAGGGGCTTATTCACTAGAGTGTGACTGCAAGTGAGATCTACTGTATGCCATCAGAAAGCAGTGTGTTTAGCAGACATTATAAAAAGGGGCTTATTCACTAGAGTGTGACTGCAAGTGAGATCTACAGTACGCCATCAGAAAGCAGTGTGTTTAGCAGACATTATAAAAAGGGGCTGATTCACTAGAGTGTGACTGCAAGTGAGATCTACAGTACGCCATCAGAAAGCAGTGTGTTTAGCAGACATTATAAAAAAGGGGCTTATTCACTAGAGTGTGACTGCAAGTGAAATATACAGTATGCCATCAGAAAGCAGTGTGTTTAGCAGACATTATAAAAAGGGGCTTATTCACTAGAGTGTGACTGCAAGTGAGATCTACAGTACGCCATCAGAAAGCTGTGTGTTTAGCAGACATTATAAAAAGGGGCTTATTCACTAGAGTGTGACTGCAAGTGAGATATACAGTATGCCATCAGAAAGCAGTGTGTTTAGCAGACATTATAAAAAGGGGCTTATTCACTAGAGTGTGACTGCAAGTGAGATCTACAGTACGCCATCAGAAAGCAGTGTGTTTAGCAGACATTATAAAAAGGGGCTTATTCACTAGAGTGTGACTGCAAGTGAAATATACAGTATGCCATCAGAAAGCTGTGTGTTTAGCAGACATTATAAAAAGGGGCTTATTCACTAGAGTGTGCCTGCAAGTGAGATCTACAGTACGCCATCAGAAAGCAGTGTGTTTAGCAGACATTATAAAAAGGGGCTTATTCACTAGTGTGACTGCAAGTGAGATATACAGTACGCCATCAGAAAACAGTGTGTTTAGCAGACATTATAAAAAGGGGCTTATTCACTAGAGTTTGTCTGCAAGTGAGATATACAGTACGCCATCAGAAAGCAGTGTTTTTAGCAGACATTATAAAAAGGGGCTTATTCACTAGAGTGTGCCTGCAACTGAGATATACAGTACGCCATCAGAAAGCTGTGTGTTTAGCAGACATTATAAAAAGGGGCTGATTCACTAGAGTTTGCCTGCAAGTGAGATATACAGTACGCCATCAGAAAGCTGTGTGTTTAGCAGACATTATAAAAAGGGGCTGATTCACTAGAGTTTGCCTGCAAGTGAGATATACATCGCACCATCAGAGAATATTTTTTTCTGGGGAAATTAACCTAATTTGTGCCACATCTGTGTGTGCGTTCAATCCGCAACAGTTATATACAGTACTCCAGCAGAGTATTATTTATATTTTGGGCAAATTTAGCTAGTTTTGGGCACATCTGTGTGTGCGTTTAGGCCACAACCGTATATACAGTATTCCAGCAGAGAATAAATTTTATTTGAGACAAATTTAACTACTTTTGGGCACATATGTGTGTGCGTTTAGGCCACAACCGTATATACAGTATTCCAGCAGAGAATTATTTGTATTTGGGACACATTTAACTACTTTTGGGCACATCTGTGTGTGCATTTAGGCCGCAACCATATATACAGTACTCCAGCAGAGAATTATTTGAATTTGGGACAAATTTAACTAGTTTTGGGCACATCTGTGTGTGCGTTTAGGCCACAACCGTATATACAGTATTCCAGCAGAGAATAAATTTTATTTGAGACAAATTTAACTACTTTTGGGCACATATGTGTGTGTGTGTTTATGCCGCAACCGTATATACAGTATTCCAGCAGAGAATTATTTGAATTTGGGACAAATTTAACTAGTTTTGGGCACATCTGTGTGTGTGTTCAATCCACAAACGGTTTATTTACAAATGCCTATACAGGCGCTGAACCTATCTTGCCCCAGGAGAAAATACTTCACTTTTATTGTTGCTGATTAAAATCTAAACTTGTGCTCAGTACCTTTAATTGAACTTAAACTATTAGACCAAAAATCAAATAAGTTAAAAATACAGTCACCACTCCACTGTGAAATCTGAATAATATCTAAATATCTGAAGTCAGTGGATCAAGAGGGAGATCAGTGCACTTTCTCTCACCCCCGTCACTTAAATGGCAAATTGCTGCCAGTAGTCAGCTTACAGTGCCACTAAACACCTAATCTAAGTTGTGGGAGCGCGGAGCCGTCAACCCACTGAGACCCCAGCACACTAAGTGTTGCATGTGCTGTCATGCCAATATATATATCCTATTGACAGTGGCCACTGCAAACGGACAAGGCTCAGCTTTGATGCCGTGTCTAACTGCTAACACAGATAAGTAGGCCGGCTAGACTACTTCTAACTGTCTAACAGTGGAGTGATTTACTGGATTAAAAACAGGGTCTGCCCCCCAACATGTTTCACCAGTAAACCTGGCTTCTTCAGGGGAATGGGCAGCAATGAGTGACTGTGACCTGGTAGAAGTATATATAGGTCATGCTTTGATTGACAGACTAGGCATCCAATGAACTCTGTGACACAATACCTGTCAGCAGGTAGTGTCATGGATCCCACCCCCTAAAGAGGTGTGTCGCACCCATCGTACCTTACTAGCTGGTTTTCCATCCAGGGCACACCATCATGATGCAGGTCGCAGAGGTCGGACGTCATCAGTGACGTCCTGCCGAGCCAGTGGCTGCGCCGACACTCTGAGCATAGGATCCGATATTGTTGAACTACGCATACGCACAGACTTAGACTCCAGAAGGGGGAAAGATACTGTGCATACTGCGGCTGTGCAGGCACTTAGAACAGGAAATCTCATTTTCCTGAACTGTGCATGCGTGCCGACTCGGAAAAAAACATGCATACACGATTTTAACCCCGATTTAATTAAGGCTACCTTCACACTAGCGTTCGGGGCTCCGCCCGCGAGCTCCGTTTGAAGGGGCTCACAAGCGGCCTTGAACGCATCCGTACTGCCCTAATGCACTCCGAGCGGATGCGGATCCGCTCAGAATGCATCAGCCTGGCAGCGTTCAGCCTCCACTCCGCTCAGCAGGTGGACACCCGAACGCCGCTTGCAGCGTTCGGGTGTCCGCCCGACCGCGCGGAGGCAAACGGATCCGTCCAGACCCACAATGCAAGTCAATGGGGACGGACCCGCCCGAACTTGACACTATATGGCTCAATTTTCAAACGGATCCGTCCCCCACCGACCCCCAACGCAAAGTCCGGACGGATCCGTCTGAAGCTACTTTCACACTTAGAATTTTTCTACAATATAATGCAGACGGATCCGTTCTGAACGGATCCCAAGTCTGCACCATATGAGCGGATCCATCTGGGCACAAATGTTACATACAGTATTCTAGCAGAGAATTATTTGTATTTGGGACGCATTTAACTACTTTTGGGCACATCTGTGTGTGCGGCCAATCCACAAACGTTATATACAGTATTCCAGCAGAGAATACATTTTATTTGGGACAAATTTAACTAGTTTTATGCACATATGTGTGTGCGTTTAGGCCGCAACCGTATATATAGTATTCCAGCAGAGAATTATTTGTATTTGGGACACATTTAACTACTTTTGGGCACATCTGTGTGTGCATTTAGGCCGCAACCATATATACAGTATTCCAGCAGAGAATTATTTGTATTTGGGACAAATTTAACTAGTTTGGGGCACATCTGTATGTGAGTTTAATCCACAAATGTTATATACAGTATTCCAGCAGATAATTATTTTACTTGGGTCAAATTTAAATAAGTTGTCCAACATCTATTGAATAAACCTTTTAATATGAAGAAGGCGAGAACTAAGGGACGGGGAAGTGGGCATGTTGCTGACGGTTCAGGCAGAGGACGTGGCCCTGGGCGCAATGAAACGGTGCCAGCTGCCGGTGAAACTGGAAAAAAGAAAAAAAAGCCATACCCAGTTTCATTTCACAGTTAACTCTGCGTCACAGGACAACACTGTCCAAGTCTGACCAGTGCGACCGGCTGGTAGGTTGCATGGCAGAAGATAATTCTTCCACCCTCTCTTCCTCCAAGACCAGTCTCATTAGCAAAGAGACTGGTCCACAGAATCCTCACCCTGATCCTCCTTCCTCCCACCATGTAGAGTCATTAGTCGGACAAACCGTTGATACCACACTCGGACATTCCGAGGACCTATTTTCATCGCCATCACTAGATTTGGCCCTCTCGCCAAGCACGCTTGAAGAGGCACAGATCTTGTGCCCTGATTCACAACCCCTTGACCTATCACAGGGTCAAGAAGATGAGGGTGGTGAACGTCAATTATTTGTTCACGAGGTGGATGAGGATGAGACACAGTTGTCAATCACTGAGGTTGTGGTTAGGTCAAGTCAGAAGGATGGGGATGAGGAAGTAGTCAGCTCAGCAGCAGGCACTCGTCCCTAATTTTTTATAGGGTCACCAGCATGCCCTCACTCCGAATGTTTTGGAGGGTCACCAGCAGGCCATCAAGGATAATTTTTCAAGGGTGTGTATGATGCCCTCCTTTATGTGTAAGAAAGGGTGTATTGGAGTGCCGGTTCCTTGTAATATTTGGCAGCCCTTTCACTTAGTGCATAGGCTTTAGGAGTGTAGCAGTGTGCCTGAACAATTGTAGCACCATGTGGATGAGGCCCTCCTTTATGTGATATACAGGCTGTATCTGAGAGCTTCTTCCTTGTAATTTTTGGCAGCAATTACACTGATTATATGCAATTGAATATACAGGAAAGAATGTTTCATAATAATCTTTCCTCTAAAAAGTTTTCTTTTGGGGGCGGGGGGCGGGGTTTTGGGCATTTTTTTTTTTTTGTCGGTCTTTAAAAGTGGCGTACAACATGGTTCCCAGCAGCGACATTGGAGTCCAAGGTGCATCCAGACATGGTCCCCCTGCTGTTCCTGATCGATTTCTGAGGTGTTTCCATCACTTTCAGGCCTTTTCCTATGAACCAGGCAACCTCCCCTCATCCGAGCAGGGGGTGCCTGGTTGTCTCCCATTGTACTCGGGTGCCCTGGTTGTCTCCCATTATACTCGGGTGCTCGGCCAAGCGCACTAATACTAGTACCGAGTACCTGAACACTCAAACACTTTGGTACTCGCTCATCACTAGTTCCTAGTCATCATGGAATGGAAAGAAGGACATCCTTATTATATTTAATAAATTTTATAATAAAATAAATTTTATAATAAAAATAAAAATTTTCCTAACACAGGAGGCGGAGGACATCCTGTGGTGCACGGAAATGGAGAAGGTCTTCGGATTCCCACACAGACATCTCAGAAATGAACCGCGGCTCCCAAAAGCAGCTCTTGGGAAGATCATGGAGCGGGACGCTCATCCGTCATCTATCCTCCAACTTTATTTTGGAAGTGTGTAGAACCCATGTGGGACCCCCACACTGAAGATTGATCTTGGAGACACCAAATTTTATAATATATATGGAATAAATTTCATAATAAAATGTTTAATACATTTTATAATAACATTTATTTATTTTTCTTAGGAGAGAATCGGACAGTTTATTCTTCAGGTTATTCAACGACGTGGATGGTGTTGCGATGGAGAAAGCATAAAAAAAAAACTATTCCTCTACACCTGGAGCCGAATCCTGTCAAGATTGATGCAAGTGCAGTATTGGCTGCTCATCCAGCAAGATACTTCTTGGGGAACCTGCCTGGCATGCTTAGGCATCTACTAATGTCAGACAATGAGAAGAAGACAAAGCTTCAAGATTGCTTGGAGCCCGGAAGAGTTTCAAATTTAATCACGATTCAAACCAACCAGGGCCCAGTCTCTTCGTCAGGGGTTCCCAGTCATCATGGAATGGAAAGGAGGGCATCCTTATTATAGTTAATAAATTTAATAATAAAATGTTTAATGAATTTTATAAATGTGGGACTCCCACGCTGAAGATTGATCTTGGAGACACAGAATTTTATAATATATATGGAATAAATTTCATAATAATAGGAGAGAATCGGCCAGTCTTCAGTTTATTCAACGACGTGGAGGGTGTTGCGATGGAGAAAGCATTAAAAAAAAAATTCTGTCAAGATTGTTGCAAGTGCAGTACTGGCTACTCATCCAGCAAGATACTTCTGAGGGAACCTGCCTGCCATGCTTAAGCCTCTACTAGCGACAGACAATGAGAAGAAGACAAAGCTTGTTCTTTTCTGTACATTGAATGAATAATTTTTGGGGCCTGTACTCCACTGGCCTGCAGTAAAATTGATATCTAATATACCTCCAGCCACATAATCACTTGATGTTTTCTGTCCGGTGAATGCCTAATGTTTGGGGCCTGTACTCCCGTGGCCTAAAATAAATTTTTTCTAGGCTCCAGCAGGGCAGATTTTTGAGAGTTTCAATTTAAGACGCATAAAAATGGCTCCTGATTAAAATACATATTTTTGGCGGGAATTTTTGCCATTAATCCCCCTTTAGTATGTCACTGTCCATGTTTGGTGGCTGCAAATATGAGCTGAAGGTTTTTCAGGTTCGCCTGCCATTAAAGTGAATGGGTGTGCCGCAAACTTGAGGTTTGCGAACATTTAATTGCGTTTGCGCGATCGCGTTCGCAAACCATCTCGGCCGATCTTCGTTCATCACTATTGCACACCTCTATTAATAATGCCCTATCCTCGATTACCTCCAATACCCAAAGTATTACTGAGGTCAAACAGCAGATTAGTGGAAGCAAAGATTCCTTGATCATACTTCAAAATACAGCCTCTCAGCAAGAGACACAATCTAAGCTACTACTGGACCACCTGGAAGACCCGGATTCATCGAAATTCCTGAATTTATCAAACGTAAAGTCCTTTTCCACTTCCTCTCCCACAAACTAATGCAAGCTCTAGATCTTCCTACTTCCCACCTTCTTCCCCTCATCGAGAGGGTTCATTGTTTGGGAAAAGAATGCCCTGTAACTCTAAATTTTTCCCACCCCACTATCGCTAAAATCTTAAATTTCCTAACCAAAGAAAATATGTTCCATAATTACAGAAGGGAACATTCCTTGGATGTTGGAGACCGTAAGATTCTAATTAATGCTGAATGAATCAAAGTCCATGAAGTTCAGGATAAATTCGATTTGTCACAAAGCCAAATTTCCTCATGCTTTGTGAGAGCGAATCAATTTAACCTGAAATAGTGTAAAATACAAAAAAAATCATACTTACCTCCTCCATTTGCTCACGATGGGCCGCCAGCCGCTATCTTGATTGAAGATCTTAGCTGAAATCATGTGCGTGGAGACGTATGACGTCACCACACTAGCTGGCGTGATGACGCCATCTCACACCACACGAGATTTCGCTCCATATCCTCAAGCGAGATGGCGGTGGCCGTCCCAAGAAAATGGAGGCGGTAATTTAAATTTAAAGAAAAACTGTTAATTGTACACAGTTTTTACACTCAGATGCCGTGAACATGTATGAATGCAGCATCTGAGGGGTACAGTAAGGAGGGGGGCGGCACTATCGAAACTCCCTGTGATTGAACCTGCTACGTACAAAAAATGTGCTTCATGACAAAGTAATTCATCACAAAGCAAATTTTTTTGTACAATTCAGTGAATCAGTCAAATCGAACTTTCTGAAAATGTGGTCATCTCTATTTCCTACTACAAGACACGCACTGGAACAAGCATGACCCCTGTGTTCTGAGGGCACCATGAATTGCAAAGTGTCTTTCAACTTCCTACCACTCGAAATAAAGAGAGCTCACCATTTGTCCTCACAAATTTCTCTATTATACCTACGAACTGGTAGCTTAATCAAACAATAGCAGGGGTTCCACCAAAACCCTCATGATTCCCAACCATGAGACATATTCTTTTATTTAATCTGCAGTGTTGTCCTAATCTTCTCACATGGTGGTCTCTATTTGACAGTCCTCGCATACTCCATTTCCCCCCTTGTTCTCCCTTCCTTTTTCCTTTTCCCCCTCTTGTTTCTTTTCCTTCCTCCCTTCTCTTCCCTTGTTTTGTTCCCCTTATTAGGCCACACAAACATTACGGATTCTCTCAGGGTTTATTCAGGAAAAAAACTGATGGTTTTGCATGCAAGTTCAGTCAGTTTTGTCTGCAATTGTGTTCAGTGTTTCAGTTTTTTCCATGCTAGTGCAATCAGTTTACCTGGGGCAGATATTTAAAGTGTCCCATTTACACATATATGTGGGACGCTGCATAAACCACTGCTAAAAGACAAGTCATCCTTGACGTTTGCAGTGATTGAAGCTGTGGATCTATATGCTGTTGTTGTGTCACGTCCACACACACACAGGGGGAAGGATAGTGACCACTGAGCTCCGCCCTCACCCCTGGCCCTGCCTACTTGCCTCACGAGTCCTGATGACAGGGGACAACTGGACGACAGTCCCTAACTTAGGATACGTGCAGGGAAGACAGACAAGACAAAATACGGAACATGAACGGACCGGGTCAGAACCAAGAGAGCTACGCAGTACAAAGGGTTAAGCAAAGAATGGTCAGGAGAAGCCGGGGTCAAATACCAGGAGAGTAGAGAAGTACAAGAGGAGTTCTAAGAGAGTAGTCAGGTGGGAGCCGAGGTCACAATATCAGGACGGATGCGCAGTACAGGAGGAGCAGGCAAAATGATCGTCAGGGAACGGAATCAGGTGAGTATTCAGTAGTCCAACAAATAGCCAGGAACCTAGAAATTAACAGGCAACCTGTGGCTAGCAGGCTGCCTGTATTTATAGTGGGGAGTGAGGGTCATGTGACGTGACCAGCATCACATGACCGACAGACCAACCAGTTGAGCACCGAGTGATCAGCTCGGCGCTCAAGGCAGACTTAGGAGCAGGAAGCCACCCAGCAGTAAAGCCGCCCTGGGAATGAGGTCAAACACAGATCCTCATTCCCAAAGCTAAGCAACAGTTCTGCGGGCAATGGGGGACCGAGTGCACCCTCGGAACCCAGGCAGAATCGTGACACTCACCCAACAGCTGGAGACTAAATTGTACGGGAACAAACAACCTATCTGTTGGGGTGGATGCTGGTGCCAGATGTTGTTCAGCCTTAATGCGAGCCGAGATATCCCGGGTTAGAGCCGCTAAGAAGATGTTTGCTGGTAGGATGGATTCTGGCGGCGTCTCAGTGGGTTGAAAAGCATGGAAGCTCCGAGATAATGCGTCTGCCTTCACATTTTTACTTCCCGGCCTGAACGTAATGGAGAAATCAAAATGGGTAAAAAACAGAGCCCATCGGGCTTGTCAGGGATTCAACCTCTTAGCGGACTCGAGAAACATTAGGTTTTTATGATCAGTGGCAACAGTTACTCGATGCCTTGCCCCCTCCAAAAAATGTCTCCACTCCTCAAATGCCCATTTAATAGCGAGCAGCTCCCTATTCCCTATGTCGTAATTTCTCTCCGTGGGAGAGAATTTCCTAGAGAAGAAGGCACACGGTCTCAGGTTAGTGAGACTAGCAGGACCTTGTGAAAGGACTGCTCCTGCGCCGTCCTCGGACGCATCCACCTCCACAATAAAGGGTCTCTCCTGATCAGGCTGGATCAGAATGGGAGCGCTACTAAATGCCTTTTTTAATGTTTCAAATGAAGAAATGGCCTTGGTAGACCAATTCTCCAAATCCGCCCCTTTCTTAGTAAGGTCGGTCAATGGTTTAGCAATTACAGAAAAATGAATGATAAATTTACGGTAGTAATTAGCGAAACCCAAAAACCGTTGTAAAGCCTTTAAGGATGAAGGCCTTACCCATTCCTTAATTGCTAAAACCTTACCAGGATCCATCTTAAAGGCGTGAGGAGTAAAAACATGCCCTAGAAACAGTATCTTCTGTACACCAAAGACACATTTCTCTTGCTTAGCGGATAGCTGGTTCTCCCTCAACACCTCTAATACTTGTTTGACATGGGACACATGAGATTCGAAATCAGGAGAGAATATCAAAATGTCATCAAGATAGACAATAATAAATTTACCTAAGAACTCCCTAAGAATATCGTTCATTAAGTTTTGGAACACAGCTGGGGCATTGCTGAGTTCAAAAGGCATCACCTGATATTCAAAGTGTCCTATCGGAGTATTGAACGCTGTCTTCCATTCGTCTCCCTCCTTGATTTGGATTAGATTGTATGCCCCTTTCAGGTCAATCTTGGAAAACCAGGTTGCCCCCAAAACCTGGTTAAATAAATCCGGAATCAATGGGAGAGAGTATCTATTTTGGACAGTGATTTTATTTAATCTCCGGTAATCAATACAAGGCCTAAGACCACCATCCTTCTTTTTAACAAAGAAAAACCCTGCTCCCATAGGAGAGACTGAAGGTATAATATGCCCTTTAGCAAGGTTCTCCTTAATATAATCTTCCATAGCCTTGCGTTCAGGCCCTGAAAGATTATAAATTTGACCTTTAGGAAATTCGGCACCCTCTATTAGCTCTATGGCGCAATCATAAGGTCTATGGGGGGTAGAACCTCTGGAGTAAGGGACGAGAACACATCAGAATATTCCTTAATAACAGAGGGTAATGTATTAGACCTTACTGAAACCCCAGCCTGGACCACGGACAAGCATGAGTCACACTTAGGTCCCCATTTCACCAACTCTCCTTTGGACCAATCAATTGTGGGGTTATGTAAACGGAGCCAAGGCAACCCTAGTACCACCTCAACCGGTAGGTTCTCCAGGACTAGAAGAGAACATCTCTCAGAGTGGCACACACCCACGGTCAGAGAAATTTCAGAGGTACATGACCTCACCGTACCACCAATCAGGGGAGTAGCATCAATAGCCATGACATGGATAGGTGTAGGTAAAGCAAACATTGGAATACCCAATTTACAAGCAAACTCAAAGTTAATAAAGCTGGCCGCTGAACCGGAGTCAATAAAGGCCTTACCCGGCCACTTATTAGCCCCCAGAGAAATTGTTATGGGTACCAAAAGCTTACCTTTAGAAAAATCAGGGTGTACCTGGTCTTTAGGTTGTCTTGCCTTAGGAGACTTGTCAGAGAGGACCCTCTTAGGACACTTGTTGATCCAATGGCCAGGATCTCCACAGTAGAAGCACTCTCCGCGTCTGCGACAAAGATTACCCCGGGTCATGCCAACCTGCATGGGTTCCTCGGTGGAGACCTCAGTGTTGTCCCTGGAAAAGGCCTCTGGCTGGACCACCATCTGAGAACAGAACTGTTGTTCTTGTCGTCTCTCTCTAACTCGTCTGTCAAGTCGGACAACTAGGGTCATCATCTCCTCTAAGGTCTCAGGAATTTGGTAATTGACCAATAGATCTTTTAAATTATCAGATAGACCAGACCTAAACTGACTCTTCAGGGCTGGTTCATTCCATCCTGAGGGGACACACCACCATCTGAATTGGGTGCAATACTCCTCCGCAGGGAGATGGCCCTGAACCAGTGCCCTAAGGCTCAGTTCAGACCTGAGCGTTTTACAGCGCGTTCCTACGCGCTGTAAAACGCTCAACAAGGAGAAACCAATGCTTCCCTATGGGAATGGTTCTCACCTGGGCGTTTTACAGCGCGTACGATCGCGCTGTAAAACGCCCGACGCTCAAACAAGTACAGGAGCGTTTTTTTGGGCGCTTGTCGCGCGTTCCCGTACATAGACTTTCGGGAACGCGCGACACTGTGTGTACGCTTGTCTCTGTATGCGCGATTGTAAACGCCCGTACAATCGCGCATACAGAGCGCTCCTTTCAGAACGCTCAGGTCTGAACTGAGCCTTAGAGCCGTCTCGGCTAGCAGGGCCCTGTCTGGTTCGTCATAGAGGGTACCCAGGGCCTGAAAAAAAACCTCCACAGAAGTTAGACAACTGGCCCCAGGAGGTAACGAAAATGCCCAGTCCTGGGGATCACCCTGTAGTAGAGAAATGATAATAGCAGTGGTACATCACACCAAAAAATTGCTGAATTTCACCAGAAAATGTAACTGCCAATTTTTTTTTTTTTTTTTTGTTAACCGGCCTACTAGGTATAGCAGTGGTACATCACACCCAAAAAATGGTGAATTTCACCATAAAATTTAGCAGACAATTTGTTTTATTGTTTAACCTGTCTACTAGGTATAGCAGTGGTACTTCACACCCAAAAATTGTTGAATTTTAACAGAAAATGTAACTGACAATTTTTGTTTTTTGTTATCCGGCCTACTAGGTATAGCAGTGGTACTATACACCCAAAAATTGGTGAATTTCACCATAAAATGTAACAGACAATTTTTGTTTATTGTTTAACCGGTCTACTAGGTATAGCAGTGGTACTTCACACCCAAAATTTTTAGAATTTTAACTGAAAATGTAACTCACAAATTAGTTTTTTTTGTTAACCGTCCTACTAGGTATAGCAGTCATACTATACACCCAAAAATTGGTGAATTTCACCCGAAAATGTAAATGATATTTTTTTTTCTTTTTTTTTAACCGGCCTATTTGGTATAGCAGTGGTACATCACACACAAAAATGTTTAATTTCAACCGAAAATGTAAATGACAATTTATTTATTTTTTAACCAGCCTACTAGGAATAGCAGTGGTACTATACACCCAAAAATTTGTTAATTTCATCAGAAAATGTTAATGACAATTTATTTTATTTTTTTAACCGGCCTACTAGGCATAGCAGTGGTAATATACACCCAAAAAATTGTGAATTTCACGCGAAAATGTAAATTACAAATAAGTGAAAGGATATAAAATAAAACGCACAAAAAAAATTAAAAATATTGATTTATGAGGTGGAGTTCCATATGGAGTAGGAGTTTGAGGAGGCGGTGGACATAGTCGAGTAGGTGGAAGCGGCGGTGGAGGAGGACGAGATAGCCAACACAGGTTTTTGGTTTTAATTTCATTTTTTTAAATTAAGGTACACTCCAAAAGAGTGTGAAATATCCAAAATACAAACATGAGCAATTGCGCTGCAGTATAACAATGGCTGGTTAGTGCCGGTATACATGTCTATTCTGGACAAGGTACGGACAAGTCCTGAGGGATCCATGCCTGGTTCATTTTAATGAACGTGAGCTTGTCCACATTGGCTGTGGACAGGCGGCTGCGCTTGTCTGTGATGACGCCCCCTGCCGTGCTAAACACACGTTCAGAAAATTCACTGGCTGCAGGGCAGAAAAGCATCTCCAAGGCGTAAAGGGCAAGCTCAGACCATGTGCCCAATTTGGCGACCCAGAAGTTGAAGAGGGCAGACCCGTCATTTAGTACCTGTAGGCGTGTGCACACATACTGCTCCACCATGTTGATGAAATGCTGCCTCCTGCTAAGACGTTCCATATCAGCTGGTGGTGCTGGTTGTTGTGGCGTGCTGACAAAGCTTTTCCACATTTCGGCCATGCTAACCCTGCCTTCTGAGGTGCTGGCGGTGCCCCAGCTGCGTTGGCGACCTCCTTCTCTTCCTCTGCCTTCGTCTTGTGCTTCCACTGTGCCCCCGCTCTCATGTGGGTATGCCACCAGCAGCACGTCTACCAGCGTGCACTTGTACTCGCGCATCTCACGATCACGCTCCAATGAGGGAATTAAGGACGGTAAGTTGTCCTTGTAATGGGGATCGAGCAGCGCGGCTACCCAGTAATCAGCACAAGTTAGAATGTGGGCAACTCGGCGGTCGTTGCGGAGACACTGCAGCATGTAATCGCTCATGTGTGCCAGGCTGCACAGAGGCAACGAAAAGCTGTCCTCTGTGGGAGGTGTATCGTCTGTGTCCTCTGTATCCCCTCATGCACGCACCAGTGATGGCCATGAGCTGGTCTGGGCGCCACCCTGCTGTGAACATGGTTCCTCCTCCTCCATCTCCTCCTCCTCATCCTCCACCTCCTCATCCTCCAGAACTGTGCCCTGGCTGGACAATTGTGTACCTTGGGTTTGTTGGTGCAGGAACCCACCCTCGGAGCCACTTGGGAATGACTGGCCGGAAACCTTAAGAAATGATCCTTCTTCCTCCTCCTCCTCCTGTGCTACTCCATCATCGCCAGGAGCGTTTTTTCAAGGAGGCATAAAAGTGGAATAGTAACGATGAGAACGGCGTTATCGGCACTGGCCACGTTGGTGGAGTACTCAAAACAGCGCAACAAGCAACATAGGTCTCGCATGGAGGCCCAGTCATTGGTGGTGAAGTGGTGCTGTTCTGCCGAGTGACTCACCCGTGTGTGCTGCAGCTGAAACTCCACTATCGCCTGCTGCTCGCACAGTCTGGCCAGCATGTGCAAGGTGGAGTTCCACCTTGTGGGCAGGTTGCATATGAGGCGGTGAGCGGGAAGGCCTAAGTTATGCTGCAGAGCTGACAGGCGAGCAGCAGCAGGGTGAGAATGCCGAAATTGAGCACAGACGGCCCGCACTTTATACACAGGTCCGACATATCGGGGTAATTATTAAGGAATCTCTGCACCACCAAATTCAGCACATGCGCCAGGCAAAGGATGTGTGTTAAACCGGCTAGTCCCAGAGCTGCTACGAGATTTCGCCCATTATTGCACACCACCAGGCCAGGCTTGAGGCTGACTGGCACAAACCACTCATCGGTCTGTTGTTCAAGGCCCATCCACAGATCCTGCACGGTGTGGGGTTTGTCCCCCAAACAGATAAGTTTTAAAACTGCCTGCTGTCATTTACCCCAGGCTGTGCTGAAGTTGGTGGTGAAGGTGTTACGCTGACCAGATGAGGAGCTGGTAGAGGATGAGGAAGCAGAGTAGGAGGAGGAAGCAACAGAAGGCAAACTGAAGCGTCCTGCAATCCTCGGTGGTGGAAGGACATGCGCCAAACTGCTATACGCCTCATGCCCAGCCGCCACTGCATTTACTCAGTGTGCTGTTATGGAGATATAACGTCCCTGACCGGGCTTACTGGTCCATGTATCCGTAGTCAGGTGCACCTTGCCACAGATGGCATTGCACAGTGCACACCTGATTTTGTCTCCTACTTGATTGTGCAGGGAAGGGATGGCTCGCCTGGAAAAGTTGTGGCGGCTGGCCACGATGTACTGTGGGACAGCCACCGACATAAGGCCTTCAAAACTATCCGTCTCCACCAGACGGAATGACAGCATTTCAAAGGCCAGTAATTTAGAAATGCTGGCATTCAGGGCTAGGGATCGCAGGGGGGGTAAGGGGGTACTTCCTCTTCCTCTCCAGTGTTTGGGAGATGGAGAGCTGAACGCTTCCGTGGGACATTGTGGAGATGCTTGGTGACCCAGGTGTTGGTGTTGCTGGCAGATCCTCTGTTTGCGGGGTGGCAGGTGGCACTGTCACTCCAGAGGTGGATGAAGAGGCCGAGACTGCAGCACAAGAGGAAACAGGAGGAGCCAGAGACCTTTCTTGGTTTTTGAGGTGTCTACTCCACTGCAGGTTGTGCTCAGGTTGAGAACGTTTATGCCTCGCTTCTGGCTCTGATTGCACAGCGTGCAAACCACTCGTGTCTTGTCGTCAGCACATTGTCTGAAGAACTCCCACACCAGGGAACTCCTTGGAGCTGGCTTTGGTGTGCTCGGTCCCTTGCTGCGATGAACAATAGGAGGTGTACTGTCAAGAGGACGGCCGCTCCACTTTTGTACGCTGCTCCCTCTTCTGCTGTGCTGGTGGCTCTGTGCGACCACCGCTTCTTCCTCCGAACTACATAGGTCACTCGCATGACCTTGATTCCATGTGGGGTCGAGGACCTCATCGTCCTTCACATCATCTTCCACCCAGTCTTTACCCCTGCCTTCCTTGTCGGTCTGCACACTTTCGAAAGCCCCAGCAGTTGGCACCTGTGTTTCATCATCATCCGAGACGTGCTGTAATGGTCCTCCCATGTACTCATCTTGAAAGATAAGTGGTTGGGCATCGGTGCACTAAATCTCTTCCACTTCTGGGGCAGGGCTAGGTGGATGGACCTGGGAAACCCTGCTAACAGTGTCATCAAAAAGCAGAAGAGACTGCTGCATGACTTGGGGCTCAGACTGGCTGATTTGCAAGGGGGTGAGGTGAAAGACTGATGGACAACGGCTGTAGGTGCTAACTGTGGTCTTTCAGCAGGAGACTGGGTGGGAGACAATGTGAAGGAACTGTATCCACTGTCAGCAACCTAATCTACTATCGCCTGTAGTTGTTCAGGCCTCACCATTTGTAGAGCCGCATTAGGCCAGTCAAAATACCGCTGCAGGTTCTGTCGCCTACTCGCACCTGAGGAAGGGGTTTCACTTGTGCGTGTAGCTGGCACAGATCGACCACATCCTCTCCCTGCAACAGGAACTCCACCAGCAGCACCACTACCTGGGCCACATCCCTTATTTCAGGATCTTGCCCTAAATGGGTGTATAATTAATAGTAGAATACAATGACAATATGTAAAGGGAGTATCTCACAGGGCCTGAACCATTGTAGGCCTGACGTAAATATATCTTTGCCCATAATGGGTGTATTTAAAATGGCTGTATTTCAAATGCTTGATTTAAACCCCTTATAGGTAGAGGGGGTATCTCACAGGTCCTGAACCAGTGTAGGCCTGAAGTAAATATATCTTTGCACAAAATGACTGTATTTCAAATGGCTGTATTTTAAATCCCTGATTCAAACCCCTGTATGTAGAGGGGGTATATAACACGGCCTGAACCACTGTAGGCCTGAAGTAAATATATCTTTGCACAAAATGGCTGTATTTCAAATGGCTGTATTTCAAATGCCTGATTCAAACCCCTGTATGTAGAGGGGGTATCTCACAGGGCCTGAACCAGTGTAGGCCTGAAGTAAATATATCTTTGCAAAAAATGGCTGTATTTCAAATGGCTGTATTTCTAATGCCTTATTCAAACCCCTGTATGTAGAGGGGGTATCTCACACGGTCTGAACCACTGTAGGCCTGAAGTAAATATATCTTTGCACAAAATGGCCGTATTTCAAATGGCTGTATTTCAAATGCCTGATTCAAACCCCTGTATGTAGAACAGGTATCTCAGAGGGCCTGAACCAGAGTAGGCCTGACGTAAATATATCTTTACACAAAATGGCTGTATTTCAAATGGCTGTATTTCAAATCCTTGATTCAAACCCCTGTATGTAGAGGGGGTATCTCAAACGGTCTGAACCAGTGTAGGCCTGAAGTAAATATATCTTTGCACAAAATGTCAGTATTTCAAATGGCTGTATTTCAAATGCCTGATTCAAACCCCTGTATGTAGAGGTGGTATCTCACAGGGCCTGAACCATTTTAGACCTGAAGTAAATATTTATTTGCCCAAAATGGCTGTATTTAGATGGCTGTATTTCAAATGCCTAATTCAAACCCCGGTATGTAGAGGGGGCATCTCATACGGTCTGAACCAATGTAGGCCTTAAGTAAATATATCTTTGCACAAAATGGCTGTATTTCAAATGGCTGTATTTCAAATGCTTAATTCAAACCCCTGTATGTAGGGGTGTATCTCACAGGGCCTGAACCAGTGTAGGCCTGTAGTAAATACACTGCTCAAAAAAATAAAGGGAACACTTAAACAACACAATGTAACTCCAAGTCAATCACACTTCTGTGAAATCAAACTGTCTACTTAGGAAGCAACACTGAGTGACAATCAATTTCACATGCTGTTGTGCAAATGGGATAGACAACAGGTGGAAATTATAGTCAATTAGCAAGACACCCCCAATAAAGTAGTGGTTCTGCAGGTTGTGACCTGACCACTTCTCAGTTCCTATACTTCCTGGCTGATGTTTTGGTCACTTTTGAATGCTGCCGGTGCTTTCACTCTAGTGGTAGCATGAGACGGAGTCTACAACCCACACAAGTGGCTCAGGTAGTGCAGCTTATCCAGGATGGCACATCAATGCGAGCTGTGGCAAGAAGGTTTGCTGTGTCTGTCAGCGTAGTGTCCAGAGCATGGAGGCGCTACCAGGAGACAGGATCAGGAGATGTGGAGGAGGCCGTAGGAGGGCAACAACCCAGCAGCAGGACCGCTACCTCCGCCTTTGTGCAAGGAGGAACAGGAGGAGCACTGCCAGAGCCCTGCAAAATGACCTCCAGCAGGCCACAAATGTGCATGTGTCTGCTCAAACGGTCAGAAACAGACTCCATGAGGGTGATATGAGGGCCCGACGTCCACAGGTGGGGGTTGTGCTTACAGCCCAACACCGTGCAGGACGTTTGGCATTTGCCAGAAAACACCAAGATTGGCAAATTCGCCACTGGCGCCCTGTGCTCTTCACAGAAAAATGCAGGTTCACACTGAGCACATGTGACAGACGTGACAAAGTCTGGAGACGCCGTGGAGAACGTTCTGCTGCCTGCAACATCCTCCAGCATGACCGGTTTGGCATTGGGTCAGTAATGGTGTGGGGTGGCATTTCTTTGGAGGGCCGCACAGCCCTCCATGTGCTCGCCAGAGGTAGCCTGACTGCCATTAGGTACCAAGATGAGATCCTCAGACCCCTTGTGAGACCATATGCTGGTGCGGTTGGCCCTGGGTTCCTCCTAATGCAAGACAATGCTAGACCTCATGTGGCTGGAGAGTGTCAGCAGTTCCTGCAAGACGAAGGCATTGATGATATGGACTGGCCAGCCCGTTCCCCAGACCTGAATCCAATTGAGCACATCTGGGACATTACGTCTCGCTCTATCCACCAACGTCATGTTGCACCACAGACTGTCCAGGAGTTGGCAGATGCTTTAGTCCAGGTCTGGGAGGAGATCCCTCAGGAGACCGTCTGCCACCTCATCAGGAGCATGCACAGGCGTTGTAGGGAGGTCATACAGGCACGTGGAGGCCACACACACTACTGAGCATCATTTTGACTTGTTTTAAGGACATTACATCAAAGTTGGATCAGCCTGTAGTGTGTTTTTCCACTTTAATTTTGAGGGTGACTCCAAATCCAGACCTCCATGGGTTAAAAAATTTGATTTCCATATTTTTTTTTGTGTGATTTTGTTGTCAGCACATTCAACTATGTAAAGAACAAAGTATTTCAGAAGAATATTTAATTAATTCAGATCTAGGATGTGTTATTTTTGTGTTCCCTTGATTTTTTTGAGCAGTGTATAAATTTGCACAAAATGGCTGTATTTCAAATGGCTGTATTTCTAATGCCTGATTCAAACCCCTGTATGTAGGGGGGTATCTCACACGGTCTGAACCAGTGTAGGCCTGAAGTAAATATATCTTTGCACAAAATGACTGTATTTCAAATGGCTATATTTCTAATGCGTAAATAAAACCCCTGTATGTAGGGGGGTATCTCACACGGTCTGAACCAGTGTAGTCCTGAAGTAAATATATCTTTGCACAAAATGGCTGTATTTCAAATGCCTGATTCAAACCCCTGTATGTAGAGGTGGTATCTCACACGGTCTAAACCACTGTAGGCCTGAAGTATATATATCTTTGCACAAAATGACTGTATATCAAATGACTGTATTTCAAATCCTTGATTCAAACCCCTGTATGTAGAGAGGATATCTCACACGGTCTGAACACTGTAGGCCTGAAGTAAATATATCTTTGCACAAAATGGCTGTATTTCAGATGGCTGAATTTCAAATCCCTGATTCAAACCCCTGTATGTAGAGGGGGTATCTCACACGGTCTGAACCAGTGTAGGCCTGAAGTAAATATATCTTTGCACAAAATGGCTGTATTTCAAATGGCTGTATTTCAAATCCCTGATTCAAACCCCTGTATGTAGAGGGGGTATCTCACACGGTCTAAACCAGTGTAGGCCTGAAGTCAATATATCTTTGCACAAAATGGCTGTATTTCAAATGGCTGTATTTCAAATGCCTGATACAAACCCCTGTATGTAGAGGGGGTATCTCACACGGTCTGAACCACTGTAGGCCTGAAGTAAATATATCTTTGCACAAAATTTCTGTATTTCAAATGGTTGTATTTAAAATGCCTGATTCAAACCCCTGTATGTAGATCGGGTATCTCAGAGGGCCTGAACCAGTGTAGGCCTGACGTAAATATATCTTTGCACAAAATGGCTGTATTTCAAATGACTGTATTTCAAATCCTTGATTCAAACCCCTGAATGTAGAGGGGGTATCTCAAACAGTCTGAACCAGTGTAGGCCTGAAGTAAATATATGTCACGAGGGTGTCAAGAACCACGTCTGACTCCGTTATACCCGGGGTCAGGAAGTCGCAGCGGTTGGCTGCGCGCTCTATGTAAGATAGGGCTGTTTCCTTATGGTAGCTTTCTGGGTTTGCTTTGCAAACCCTTTTGGCTCACTCAGGGATCCGTAGCTCCTTCTCCTCAGTTGTTCCTTGTCCAGCACTCCCAAACCTCCTTATATTCCCCTCTCACACTTCTCTGGTTGCCAGATATAGAGCTTCCTGCCTGGACATCTATTCTGACCCTCTGGAGCTGTGTTGCTGCGTTCTCTGGTAGTTGGTCCAGAACGCTACCCTCCGGATGCCTGTTGGACCTTTGTGGTCTATTGTGGTCACCCACATGAGTGTATGTGTTTGACTGTTTTGTCTGTCCTCTCCCTGGTGTTTCCCTCTTAGTGACAGTGGTGCGGACTAGCGATCCCACCGGCCCGTTCACTATCTAGGGCTCATTTTAGGGAAAGCCAGGGTTTAGGCACGTAATCGCCGCACCGGGGAGGTACCCGTCTAGGGACGTCAGGGCAGTCAGGTGCCAGGAGCAAGGTGAGTTAGGGGTCACCACCTTTCCCTCTCCCTTGGGCAGGGCTTTCCCTTTTTCCTCCCTGTGCGTGACGCCGGTCATTACAATATATCTTTGCATAAAATATCAGTATTTCAAATGGCTGTATTTCAAATGCCTGATTCAAATCCCTGTATGTAGAGGTGGTATCTCACAGGGCCTGAACCATTGTAGACCTGAAGTAAATATTTATTTGCACAAAATGGCTGTATTTCATATGGCTGTTTTTCAAATGCCTGATTCAAACCCCTGTATGTAGAGGGGGTAGCTCACACGGTCTGAACCAGTGTAGGCATTTCAAATGCTTGATTCAAACCCCTGTATGTAGAGGGGATATCTCACAGGGCCTGAACAACTGTAGGCCTGAAGTAAATATAAATTTGCACAAAATAGCTGTAATTCAAATGGCTGTATTTCTAATGCCTGATTCAAACCGCTGTATGTAGAGGGGGTATCTCACACGGTTTGAACCAGTGTAGGCCTGAAGTAAATATATCTTTGCACAAAATGGCTGTATTTCAAATGGCTGTATTTATAATGTCTGATTCAAACCCCTGTATGTAGGGGGGTATCTCACACGGTCTGATCCAGTGTAGGCCTGAAGTAAATATATCTTTGCACAAATTGACTGTATTTCAAATGGCTAATTCAAACCCCGGTATGTAGAGGGGGCATCTCACACGGTCTGAACCACTGTAGGCCTGAAGTAAATATATCTTTGCACAAAATGGCTGTATTTCAAATGGCTGTATTTCAAATGCTTGATTCAAACCCCGGTATGTAGAGGGGATATCTCACAGGGCCTGAACCACAGTAGGCCTGAAGTAAATATAAATTTGCACAAAATAGCTATATTTCAAATGGCTGTTTCAAATCCCTGTATGTAGACGTGGTATCTCACAGGGCCTGAACCATTGTAGACCTGAAGTAAATATTTATTTGCCCAAAATGGCTGTATTTCAAATGGCTGTATTTCAAATGCCTGATTAAAACCTCTGTATATAGAGGGGGTATCTCACAGGGCCTAAATAAGTGTAGGCATGAAGAAAATATATTTTTGCCCAAAATGCCTGTATTTTAAATGGCTGAATTTCAAATCCCTGATTGAAACCCCTGTATGTAGAGGGGGTATCTCACACGGTCTGAACCACTGTAGGCCTGAAGTAAATATATATTTGCACAAAATGGCTGTATTTCAAATGGCTGTATTTCTAATGCCTGATTCAAACCCCTGTATGTAGGGGGGTATCTCACACGGTCTGAACCAGTGTAGGCCTGAAGTAAATATATCTTTGCACAAAATGGCTGTATTTCAAATGGCTGTATTTCTAATGTCTGATTCAAACCCCTGTATGTAGAGGGGTTATCATTCACGGTCTGAACCAGTGTAGGCCTTAAGTAAATATATCTTTGCACAAAATGACTGTATTTCATATGGCTGTATTTCAAATTCCTGATTCAAACCCCTGTATGTAGAGGGGGTATCTCACACGGTCTAAACCAGTGTAGTCCTGAAGTAAATATATCTTTGCACAAAATGGCTGTATTTTATAAGGCTGTATTTCAAATGCCTGATTCAAATCCCTAAATGTAGAGGGGTTATCATTCACGGTCTGAACCAGTGTAGGCCTTAAGTAAATATATCTTTGCACAAAATGACTGTATTTCATATGGCTGTCTTTCAAATTCCTGATTCAAACCCCTGTATGTAGAGGGGGTATCTCACAGAGCCTGAACCACTGTAGACCTGAAGTAAATATTTATTTGCCCAAAATGGCTTTACTTTAAATGGCTGTATTTCAAATGCCTGATTCAAACCCCTGTATGTAGAGGGGGTATCTCACAGGGCCTGAACCACTGTAGGCCTGAAGTAAATATTTATTTGCCCAAAATGGCTTTATTTTAAATGGCTGTATTTCAAATGCCTGATTCAAACCCCTGTATGTAGAGGATGTATCTCACAGGGCCTGACCACTGTATGCCTGAAGTGAATATATCTTTGCACAAAATGGCTGTATTTCAAATGGCTGTTTTTCTTATGCCTGATTCAAACCCCTGTATGTAGGCGGTTATCTCGCACAATCTGAACCAGTGTAGGCCTAAAGTAAATTTATCTTTGCACAAAATGGCTGTATTTCTAATGGCTGAATTTCAAATCCCTGATCCAAACCCCTGTATATAGAGGGGGTATCTCACACGGTCTAAACCAGTGTAGGCCTGAAGTAAATAAATCTTTGCACAAAATAGCTGTATTTCAAATGCCTAATTCAAACCCCGGCATGTAGAGGGGGTATCTCACACGGTCTGAACCACTGTAGGCCTGAAGTAAATATATCTTTTCACAAAATGGCTGTATTTCAATTGGCTGTATTTCAAATGCCTGATTTAAACCCCTGTATGTAGAGGGGGTATCTCACAGGGCCTAAATAAGTGTAGGCATGAAGAAAATATTTTTTTGCCCAAAATGGCTGTATTTTAAATGGCTGCATTTCAAATCCCTGATTGAAACCCCTGTATGTAGAGGGGGTATCTCACAAGGTCTGAACCACTGTAAGCCTGAAGTAAATATATCTTTGCACTGAGGAAGGGGAGAGAGAAGCCACTGAGGAAGGGGAGAGAGGTCCCGAAACGCGTTTGGCGTAAGTTCACCCCTATAAAGAGAGATCTGGACTAACTACAGAGGACCGATGACTACTTGATTTGTGAAGCGCTTCACAAGAATCGACAAATAAATATTCGTAAGCAACACCGGACCAAACAGACCAAGTCCCGCGAGACATATACCACGTGACCCGGAAGTCTCGGACGAGGACGCCAAACGGGAGAAGAAGACGCCGGTACAAGGTGGTGAGTGGAGATAAGTCATTTCCAAGCGGCGTTCCCGATACATCAGGGGTAAGAGATCAATCTACGCCTCACTCACCACGCACAGTTTACATTAATATATACCGGAACATTAAGGTCCCGTTTTTCGGACTCTATTACTGTTTTTATTGCCCTTAAACAAGGGAATACTTCTGAGAGAATATTGTGATTATTAAGGAAGTAACTGTCTTCTCAAAAAACAGTGCCGGACCCGGAACTTCTTTTTATGAACCATACGCTCAACCTTAATTAATTGAAGGATATATATTATATACCTTGATTGAGTGTTTCAAGTGTGTTTTTACTCTGTGGATTCATTTTATATTATTTTTGATTTTAATGGGATTGTATTTTATTGTATACCCTTTTTAAGTGTGATTAATTACTGTAATAAATTGCCACAATCTATATGATCCACATAATTGAGTGCCAGTCTCACACTATTTGTCTCTAATAATTTTCCTTACTGATTGGGTGATCAGTCGCAGACTAGAGCACCAGCTTCATACTGAAAAGGAGGTGAGCTATCCACTTCAATACTATTACTGAAGTAAATATATCTTTGCACAAAATGGCTGTCTTTCAAATGGCTATATATCAAATGCCTGATTAAAACCTCTGTATGTAGAGGGGGTATCTCACAGGGCCTAAATAAGTGTAGGCATGAAGAAAATATTTTTTTGCCCAAAATGGCTGTATTTTAAATGGCTGTATTTCAAATCCCTGATTGAAACCCCTGTATGTAGAGGGGGTAACTCACAAGGTCTGAACCACTGTAAGCCTGAAGTAAATATATCTTTGCACAAAATGGCTGTATTTCAAATGGCTGTATTTCAAATCCCTGATTCAAACCCCTGTATGTAGAGGGGGTATCTCACACGGTCTAAACCAGTGTAGGCCTGAAGTCAATATATCTTTGCACAAAATAGCTGTATTTCAAATGGCTGTATTTAAAATGCCTGATACCCCCTCTACATACAGGGGTTTGTATCTCACACGGTCTGAACCACTGTAGGCCTGAAGTTAATATATCTTTGCACAAAATTTCTATATTTCAAATGGTTGTATTTCAAATGCCTGATTCAAACCCCTGTATGTAGATCGGGTATCTCAGAGGGTCTGAACCAGTGTAGGCCTGACGTAAATATATCTTTGCACAAAATGGCTGTATTTCAAATGACTGTATTTCAAATCCTTGATTCAAACCCCTGAATGTAGAGGGGGTATCTCAAACAGTCTGAACCAGTGTAAGCCTGAAGTAAATATATGTCACGAGGGTGTCAAGAACCACGTCTGACTCAGTTATACCCGGGGTCAGGAAGTCGCAGCGGTTGGCTGCGCGCTCTATGTAAGATAGGGCTGTTTCCTTATGGTAGCTTTCTGGGTTTGCTTTGCAAACCCTTTTGGCTCACTCAGGGATCCGTAGCTCCTTCTCCTCAGTTGTTCCTTGTCCAGCACTCCCAAACCTCCTTATATTCCCCTCTCACACTTCTCTGGTTGCCAGATATAGAGCTTCCTGCCTGGACATCTATTCTGACCCTCTGGAGCTGTGTTGCTGCGTTCTCTGGTAGTTGGTCCAGAACACTACCCTCCGGATCCCTGTTGGACCTTTGTGGTCTATTGTGGTCGCCCACCTGGGTGTATGTGTTTGTCTGTTTTGTCTGTCCTCTCCCTGGTGTTTCCCTCTTAGTGACAGTGGTGCGGACTAGCGATCCCACCGGCCCGTTCACTATCTAGGGCTCATTTTAGGGAAAGCCAGGGTTTAGGCACGTGATCGCCGCTCGGGTGAGGTACCCGTCTAGGAACGTCAGGGCAGTCAGGTGCCAGGAGCAAGGTGAGTTAGGGGTCACCACCTTTCCCTCTCCCTTGGGCAGGGCTTTCCCTTTTTCCTCCCTGTGCGTGACACCGGTCATTACAACATATCTTTGCATAAAATATCAGTATTTCAAATGGCTGTATTTCAAATGCCTGATTCAAATCCCTGTATGTAGAGGGGGTAGCTCACACGGTCTGAACCAGTGTAGGCATTTCAAATGCTTGATTCAAACCCCTGTATGTAGAGGGGATATCTCACAGGGCCTGAACAACTGTAAGCCTGAAGTAAATATAAATTTGCACAAAATAGCTATAAGTCAAACCGCTGTATGTAGAGGGGGTATCTCACACGGTTTGAACCAGTGTAGGCCTGAAGTAAATATATCTTTGCACAAAATTGCTGTATTTCAAATGGCTGTATTTATAATGTCTGATTCAAACCCCTGTATGTAGGGGGGTATCTCACACGGTCTGATCCAGTGTAGGCCTGAAGTAAATATATCTTTGCACAAATTGACTGTATTTCAAATGGCTAATTCAAACCCCGGTATGTAGAGGGGGCATCTCACACGGTCTGAACCACTGTAGGCCTGAAGTAAATATATCTTTGCACAAAATGGCTGTATTTCAAATGGCTGTATTTCAAATGCTTGATTCAAACCCCGGTATGTAGAGGGGATATCTCACAGGGCCTGAACCACTGTAGGCCTGAAGTAAATATACATTTGCACAAAATAGTATATATTTCAAATGGCTGATTCAAATCCCTGTATGTAGACCTGGTACCTCACAGGGCCTGAACCATTGTAGACCTGAAGTAAATATTTATTTGCCCAAAATGGCTGTATTTCAAATGGCTGAATTTCAAATGCCTTATTCAAACCCCTGTATGTAGAGGGGATATCTCACACGGTCTGAAACAGTGTAGGCCTGAAGTAAATATATGTTTGCACAAAATGGCTGTATTTCAAATGGCTGTATTTCAAATGCCTGATTAAAACCTCTGTATATAGAAGGGGTATCTCACAGGGCCTAAATAAGTGTAGGCATGAAGAAAATATATTTTTGCCCAAAATGACTGTATTTTAAATGGCTGTAATTCAAATCCCTGATTGAAACCCCTGTATGTAGAGGGGGTATCTCACACGGTCTGAACCACTGTAGGCCTGAAGTAAATATATCTTTGCACAAAATGGCTGTATTTCAAATGGCTGTATTTCTAATGCCTGATTCAAACCCCTGTATGTAGGGGGGTATCTCACACGGTCTGAACTAGTGTAGGCCTGAAGTAAATATATCTTTGCACAAAATGGCTGTATTTCAAATGGCTGTATTTCTAATGTCTGATTCAAACCCCTGTATGTAGAGGGGTTATCATTCACGGTCTGAACCAGTGTAGGCCTTAAGTAAATATATCTTTGCACAAAATGACTGTATTTCATATGGCTGTCTTTCAAATTCCTGATTCAAACCCCTGTATGTAGAGGGGGTATCTCACACGGTCTAAACCAGTGTAGGCCTGAAGTCAATATATCTTTGCACAAAATGCCTATATTTCAAATGGCTGTATTTAAAATGCCTGATACAAACCCCTGTATGTAGAGGGGGTATCTCACACGGTCTGAACCACTGTAGGCCTGAATTAAATATATCTTTGCACAAAATGTCAGTATTTCAAATGGCTGTATTTCAAATGCCTGATTCAAACCCCTGGATGTAGAGGGGGTAGCTCACACGGTCTGAACCAGTGTAGGCCTGAAATAAATATATCTTTTCACAAAATGGCTGTATTTCAAATGGCTGATTCAAACCCCTGTATGAAGAGTGGGTAGCTCACATGGTCTGAACCAGTGTAGGCCTGAAGTAAATATATCTTTGCACAAAATAACTGTATTTCATATGGCTGTATTTCAAATCCCTGATTCAAACTTCTGTATGTAGAGGGGATATCTCATACGGTCTGAACCACTGTAAGCCTAAAGTAAATATGTCTTTGCACAAAATGGCTGTATTTCAAATGGCTTTATTTTAAATCACTGATTCAAACCCCTGTATGTAGAGGGGGTATCTCACACGGTCTAAACCAGTGTATGCCTAAAGTCAATATATCTTTGCACAAAATGGCTGTATTTCAAATGGCTGTATTTCAAATGCCTGATACAAACCCTGTATGTAGAGGGGGTATCTCACACGGTCTTAACCACTGTAGGCCTAAAGTAAATATATCTTTACACGAAATGGCTGTATTTCAAATGGCTATATTTCAAATGCCTGATTCAAACCTCTGTATGTAGACGGGGTATCTCAAAGGACCTGAACCACTGTAGGCCTGAAGTAAATATTTATTTGCCAAAAATGGCTTTTTTTTAAAGGCTGTATTTCAAATGCCTGATTCAAACCCCTGTATGTAGAGGGGTTATCTCACATGGCCTGAAAAACTGTAGGCCTGAAGTAAATATATCTTTGCACAAAATGGCTGTATTTCAAATGGCTGTATTTCTAATGCCTGATTTAAACCCCTGTATGTAGAGGGGAAGCTCACATGGTCTGAACCACTGTAGGCCTGAAGTAAATATATCTTTGCACAAAATGGCTGTATTTCAAATGGCTGTATTTCTAATGCCTGATTCAAACCCCTGTATGTAGGGGGGTATCTCACACGGTCTGAACCAGTGTAGTCCTGAAGTAAATATATATTTGCACAAAATGGCTGTATTTTATGAGTGCTGTATTTAAAATGTCTGATTTAAACCCCTGTATGTAGAGGGAGTATCTCACACGGGATAAACCAGTGTAGGTCTGAAGTCAATATATCTTTGCACAAAATAGCTGTATTTCAAATGGCTGTATTTCAAATGTCTGATTTAAACCCCTGTATGTAGAGGGAGTATCTCACAGGGCCTGCACCATTGTAGACCTGAAGTAAATGTTTATTTGCCCAAAATGGCTGTATTTCAAATGGCTGTATTTCTAATGCCTGATTCAAACCCCTGTATGTAGACGGGGTATCTCACAGGACCTGAACCACTGTAGGCCTGAAGTAAATATTTATTTGCCAAAAATGGCTTTATTTTAAATGGCTGTATTTCTAAGGCCTGATTCAAACCCCTGTATGTAGGGGGTTATCTCACACAATCTGAACCAGTGTAGGCCTAAAGTAAATTTATTTTTGCACAAAATGGCTGTATTTCAAATGGCTGAATTTCTAATGTCTGATTCAAACCCCTGTATGTAGAGGGGTTATCATACACGGTCTGAACCAGTGTATGCCTGAAGTAAATATATCTTTGCACAAAATTTCTGTATTTCAAATGGCTGTATTTCAAATGCCTGATTCAAACCCCTGTATGTAGAGGGGGTAGCTCACACGGTCTGAACCAGTGTAGGCCTGAAGTAAATATATCTTTTCACAAAATGGCTGTATTTCAAATGGCTATATTTTAAATGCCTAGTTCAAACCCCGGTATGTAGAGGGCGCATCTCACACGGTCTGAAATACTGTAGGCCTGAAGTAAATATTTATTTGCCAAAAATGGCTTTATTTAAAATGGCTTTATTTCAAATGCTTGATTCAAACCCCTGTATGTAGAGGGGGTATCTCACATGGCCTTAAAAACTGTAGGCGTGAAGTAAATATATCTTTGCACAAAATGGCTGTATTTCTATTGCCTGATTCAAACCCCTGTATGTAGGGGGTATCTTACACGGTCTAAACCACTGTAGGACTGAAGTAAATATATCTTTGCACAAAATGGCTGTATTTCAAATGGCTGTATTTCAAATTCCCGATTCAAACCCCTGTATGTAGACGGGGTATCTCATAGGACCTGAACCACTGTAGGCCTGAAGTAAAAATGTATTTGCCAAAAATAGATTTATTTTAAATGGCTGTATTTCAAATGCCAGATTCAAACTCCTGTATGTAGGGGGGTATCTCACACGGTCTGAACCAGTGTAGTCCTGAAGTAAATATATCTTTGCACAAAATGGCTGTATTTTATAAGGCTGTATTTCAAATGCCTAAATAAACCCCTGTATGTAGAGGGGGTATCTCACACTGTCTAAACCAGTGTAGGCCTGAAGTCAATATATCTTTGCACAAAATGGCTGTATTTCAAATGGCTGTATTTAAAATGCCTGATACAAACCCCTGTATGTAGAGGGGGTATCTCACACGGTCTGAACCACTGTAGGCCTGAAGTAAATATATCTTTTCACAAAATGGCTGTATTTTAAATGCCTTATTCAAACCCCTGTATGCAGAGGGGTTATCTCACAGGGCCTGAACCAGTGAAGGCCTGAAGTAAATATAAATTTGCACAAAATGGCTGTATTTCAAATGGCTGTATTTCTAAATTCTAATTCAAACCCCTGTAAGTAGAGGGAGTATCTCACTGGGCCTGAACCACTGTAGACCTGAAGTAAATGTTTATTTGCCCAAAATGGCTTTATTTTAAATGGCTGTATTTCAAATGCCTGATTCAAACCCCTGTATGTAGACGGGGTATGTCACAGGATGTGAACCACTGTAGGCCTGAAGTAAATATTTATTTGCCAAAAATGGCTTTATTTTAAATGGCTGTATTTCAAATGCCTGATTCAAACCCCTGTATGTAGAGGGGGTATCTCACATGGCCTGAAAAACTGTAGGCCTGAAGTAAATATATCTTTGCACAAAATGGCTGTATTTCAAATGGCTGTATTTCAAATGCCTGATTCAAACCCCTGTATGTAGGTGGTTATCTCACACAATCTGAACCAGTGTAGGCCTAAAGTAAATTTATCTTTGCACGAAATGGCTGTATTTCAAATGGCTGAATTTCAAATTCCTTATCCAAACCCCTGTATGTAGAGGGGGTATGTCACACGGTTTGAACCACTGTAGGCCTGAAGTAAATATATATTTGCACAAAATGGCTGTATTTCAAATGCCTGATTAAAACCCCGGTATGTAGGGGGGGGGGGTATCTCACACGGTCTGAACCACTGTAGGCCTGAAGTAAATATATTTTCACAAAATGGCTGTATTTCAAATGGCTGTATTTCAAATGCCTATTTCAAACCCCTGTAGGTAGGGGGGGGGGGAAGGATCTCACAGTGCCTGAACCAGTGAAGGCCTGAAGTAAATATGTCTTTGCACAAAATGGCTGTATTTCAAATGGCTGAATTTCAAATTCCTGATTCAAACTCCTGTATGTAGAGGGGAAGCTCACACGGTCTGAACCACTGTAGGCCTGAAGTAAATATATCTTTGCACAAAATGGCTGTATTTCAAATGGCTGTATTTCTAATGCCTGATTCAAACCCCTGTATGTAGGGGGGTATCTCACACGGTCTGAACCAGTGTAGTCCTGAAGTAAATATATCTTTGCACCAAATGGCTCGATTTTATAAGGCTGTTTTTCAAATGCCTGATTCAAACCCCTGTATGTAGAGGGGGTATCTCACATGGTCTAAACCAGTGTAGGCCTGAAGTCAATATATCTTTGCACAAAATGGCTGTATTTCAAATGGCTGAATTTCAAATGCCTGATACAAACCGATGTATGTAGAGGGAGTATCTTACAGGGCCTGAACCACTGTAGACCTGAAGTAAATGTTTATTTGCCCAAAATGGCTTTATTTTAAATGGCTGTATTTCAAATGCCTGATTCAAACCCCTGTATGTAGACGGGGTATGTCACAGGATGTGAACCACTGTAGGCCTTAAGTAAATATTTATTTGCCAAA
The DNA here is from genome assembly GCF_905171765.1 of Bufo bufo. NCBI lineage: Eukaryota > Metazoa > Chordata > Amphibia > Anura > Bufonidae > Bufo > Bufo bufo. Next base: position 298,598,666 of record NC_053393.1, read on the forward strand.
AATGGCTTTATTTTAAATGGCTGTATTTCAAATGCCTGATTCAAACCCCTGTATGTAGAGGGGTTATCTCACATGGCCTGAAAAACTGTAGGCCTGAAGTAAATATATTTTTGCACAAAATGGCTGTATTTCAAATGGCTGTATTTCTAATGCCTGATTCAAACCCCTGTATGTAGGGGGTTATCTCACACAATCTGAAACAGTGTAGGCCTAAAGTAAATTTATCTTTGCACAAAATGGCTGTATTTCAAATGGCTGAATTTCAAATCCCTGATCCAAACCCCTGTATGTAGAGGGGGTATCTCACACGGTCTGAGCCAGTGTAGGCCTGAAGTAAATAAATCTTTGCACAAAATGGCTGTATTTCAAATGCCTGATTTAAACCCCTGTATATAGAGGGGGTAGCTCACAGGGCCTGAACCAGTTTAGGCCTGAAGTAAATATAAATTTGCACAAAATGGCTGTATTTCAAATGCCTGATTCAAACCCCTGTATGCAGAGGGGGTATCTCACAGGGCCTGAACCAGTGAAGGCCGGAAGTAAATATAAATTTGCACAAAATGGCTGTATTTCAAATGGCTGTATTTCTAATTTCTAATTCAAACCCCTGTATGTAGAGGGGTTATCATACAGGGTCTGAACCAGTGTAGGCCTGTAGTAAATATATCTTTGCACAAAATGACTGTATTTCATATGACTGTATTTCAAATACCTGATTCAAACCCCTGTATGTAGAGGGGATATCTCATACTGTCTGAACCACTGTAGGCCTGAAGTAAATATGTCTTTGCACAAAATGGCTGTATTTCAAATCCCTGATTCAAACCCCTGTATGTAGAGGGGGTATCTCACACGGTCTACACCAGAGTAGGCCTGAAGTCAATATATCTTTGCTCAAAATTTCTATATTTCGAATGACTGTATTTCAAATCCTTGATTTAAACCCCTATATGTAGAGGGGGTATCTCAAACGGTCTGAACCAGTGTAGGCCTGAAGTAAATATATCTTTTCACAAAATGTCAGTATTTCAAATGCCTAATTCAAATCCCGGTATGTAGAGGCGGCTTCTCACACGGTCTGAACCACTGTAGGCCTGAAGTAAATATATATTTGCACAAAATGGCTGTATTTTAAATGGCTGAATTTCTAATGTCTGATTCAAACCCCTGTATGTAGGGGGGTATCTCACACGGTCTGAACCAGTGTAGGCCTGAAGTAAATACATCTTTGCACAAAATGGCTGTATTTCAAATGCCTGATTCAAACCCCTGTATGTAGAGCAGGTATCTCACAGGGCCTGAACCACTGTAGACCTGAAGTAAATATGTATTTGCCAAAAATGGCTTTATTTTAAATGGCTGTATTTCAAATGCCTGATTCAAACCCCTGTATGTAGAGGGGGTATCTCACAGGGCCTGAACCACTGTAGGCCTGAAGTAAATATTTATTCGCCAAAAATGCCGTTATTTTAAATGGCTGTATTTCAAATGCCGGATTCAAACCCCTGTATGTATAAAGGGTATCTCACAGGGCCTGAACCACTGTAGACCTGAAGTAAATGTTTATTTGCCCAAAATGGCTTAATTTTAAATGGCTCTATTTCAAATGCCTGATTCAAACCCCTGTATGTATATTGGGTATCTCATAGGAGCTGATCAACTGTAGGCCTGAAGTAAATATTTATTTGCCCAAAATGGCTTTATTTTAAATGGCAGTATTTCAAATGCCTGATTCAAACCCCTGTTTGTAGAGGGGGTATCTTACACGGTCTGAGCCAGTGTAGGCCTGAAATAAATAAATCTTTGCACAAAATGGCTGTATTTCAAATAGCTGTATTTCAAATGCCTGATTCAAACCCTTGTATGTAGAGGGGGTATCTCACAGGGCCTGAACCACAGTAGGCCTGAAGTAAATATTGTTTTGCCCAAAATGGCTGTATTTTAAATGGCTGTATTTCAAATGCCTGATTCAAACCCCTGTATGTAGAGGGGTATCTCACACGGTCTGAATTACTGTAGGCCTAAAGTAAATATATCTTTGCACAAAATGGCTCTATTTCAAATGGCTGTTTTTTAAATGCCTGATTCAAACCCCTGTATGTACAGGGGGTATCTCACATGGTCTGAACCACTGTAGGCCTGACGTAAATATTTCTTTGCCCAAAATGGCTATATTTTAAATGACTGTATTTCAAATCCCTGATTCAAACCCCTGTATGTAGTGGTGGTATCTCACACGGTATGAACCACTATAGGCCTGAAGTATATATATCTTTGCACAAAATGGCTGTATTTCAAATGGCTGTATATCAAATGCCTGATTGAAACCTCTTTATATAGAGGGAGTATCTCACAGGGCCTAAATAAGTTTAGGCATGAAGAAAATATTTTTTTGCCCAAAATGGCTGTATTTCAAATGGCTGTATTTCAAACACCTGATTGAAACTTCTTTATATAGAGGGGGTATTTTACAGGGCCTGAACCAGTGTAGGCCTGAAGTTAATATATCTTTGCACAAAATGGCTGTATTTCAAATGGCTGTATTTCTAATGCCTGATTCAAACCCTTTTATGTAGGGTGGTATCTCACACGGTCTGAACCAGTGTAGGCCTGAAGTAAATATATCTTTGCACAAAATGACTGTATTTCAAATGGCTGTATTTCAAATCCTTGATTCAAACCCATGTATGTAGAGTGAGTTTCTCACACGTTCTGAACCAGTGTAGGCCTGAAGTAAATATTTCTTTGCACAAAATGGCTGTATTTCAAATTGCTTATTTTAAATCCCGGATTCAAACCCCTGTATGTAGAGGGTGTATCTCACAGGGCCTGAACTAGTGTAGGCCTGAATTCAATATTGGTGCACCAAATGGCGGTATTTAAAATCTCTGAATGTAACCCAAATGTATTAAGGGTGTATCTCACATTCTGCATCAAAGGCTGCCAACAAAATTTTTTGTGCCCAAACGAGTGTTTGTTTAACAACTGAATTTGACAGCAGTATATAAACCTGTAATTTCACACGTGCTGATGCTGCAAGGCCTGAAAATTGTGTTTTTTTTTGTCAAAAAAGTGTGTTTTTCAAACCCCAGAAAATGATGGGTGTATTTCTAGCTTAAATTGTACACTGAATAATCAAGATGTTGTAGATTGCCAAAATTGTGTTTTTTTGGTAACAGAAATATGAAAGATGCATATATTACACTTGAATTTAACACTTGCAGAACTGGAAAATACATTATTTTTTTTTTTTTTAACTGTGTTTTTCAAACCGCAGAAAATGATGGGTGTATTTCTACCTTAAATTGCACACTGACTAATACTGATGTTGTAGATTGCCAAAAAAGTCTTTTTTTGGTAACAGAATATGGGAAGCTGTATATATTAAACTTGAATTTATTACTTGCAGATCTGGAAAATACTGTTTTTTTTGGGAAAAAAAGTGTGTTTTTTAAACCCCAGAAAATGATGGGTGTATTTCTAGCTTAAATTGCACACTGACTAAGGCCTCATGCACACGGCTGTGTTCCGCGGCCGAAAGCGGTCCGTGGTAACCCGGCCAGGATTCCTTCTGACAAAAGGAGCGCACGGCGTCATTGGTTGCTATAACGCCGTGCGCTTCATGCCGCCGCTGCTGTACAGTGATTCATTCGTATGATCTACGGCCGTGTGCATGAGGCCTACTACAGATGTTGTAGATTGCCAAAAAAGTGTTTTTTTTGGTAACAGAATATGAAAGCTGTACATATTCAACTTGAATTTAACACTTGCAGATCTGGAAAATACTGTTTTTTGAAGAAAAAAAAGTGTTTTCAAATCCCAGAAAATTATGGGTGTATTTCTACCTTAAATTGCACACTGACTAATACAGATGTTGTAGATTGCAAAAAAAGTTTTTTTTTACTAACAGAATATAAAAGCTGTATATATTAAACTTGAATTTAACACTTGCAGATCTGAAAAATAGTGTTTTTTGAAAAAAAAAATAGTGTTTTTAAAACCCCAGAAAATGATGGGAGTATTTTTACCTTAAATTGCACACTGACTAATCTGCATGTTGTAATTTGCCCCCAAAAAAATGTGATTTGCAATGTCCCAAAAGCTCAGATGCAGTGCTGGTGAACTGAGCATGCATAAAATGGCCGCCGCCGCCACCCAGCTAACTAACAGAATTATAAAAGTTTTAGTTTTTTTTTGGTCAATGGCCTCAGGGCAGGGTAAAACGATATTGTCCTGCACCCACACAATTATTTCTAGGTAGATCGCTTTTAGATTCTCTCCTATTCTCTCCCTAAAATCACAAGTCCAGCAGCATCCTCTCCCTACACTTGTAACAGCAGAGTGACGTGCAGCGCTACGTGACTCAAGCTTATATAGAGCCTGGGTCACATGCTGCTCTGGCCAATCACAGCCATGCCATTAGTAGGTATAGCTGTGATGGCCTCTTGGGGCAAGTAGTATGACGCTTGTTGATTGGCTGCTGTGCGGCCTTTCAAAAAGCGCCAAGAAAAGCACCGAACCCGAACTTTTACGGAAATGTTCGGGTCCGGGGTCCAAAAATTACAGTTCGGGTTCGCACAACCCTAGATTTGTGTCGTCACCAGTGCAGCGGTCCTTGGCTGTCTGTGCAGGGCTGCGCACACTCCAGGAGCAGGACATTTTTTTAATTTATTTTTTATATTTAGAATGATGGTCACTGGGGGCTGGTGGGGGCACTGGGGGCTGATGATGGAGAGGTTGTGGGGGGCTGATGAGAGTCACTGGGGGTGGGGCTGGTGAGAGGCACTGGGGGCAGATCAGAGGCACTCAGGGCAGATGGAGAGGCTGCTGGGGCTGATGGAGAGGCACTAGGGGCTGATAAAGAGGCTGCTGGGGGCTGATGGAGAGGCTGCTGGGGGCTGGTGAGAGGCTGCTGGGGGCTGATGGAGAGGCTGCTGGGGGCTGGTGAGAGGCTGCTGGGGGCTGATGGAGAGGCTGCTGGGGGCTGGTGAGAGGCATTGGGGCAGATGAGAAGCACTGGGGGCTGATGAGAGGCACTGGGGGCTGATGGAGAGGCTGCTGGGGCTGATGAGAGGCACTAGGGGCAGATGAGAGGCACTGGGGCAGATGAGAGGCTGCTGGGGGCAGATGAGAGGCACTGGGGGCAGATGAGAGGCACTGGGGGCAGATGAGAGGCTGCTGGGGGCAGATGAGAGGCTGCTGGGGGCAGATGAGAGGCTGCTGGGGGCTGATGAGAGGCACTGGGGGCTGATGGAGAGGCACTAGGGGCTGATGGAGAGGCACTGGGGGCTGATGGAGAGGCTGCTGGCGGAAGATGAAAGGCACTGGGGCAGATGAGAGGCACTGAGGGCTGATGAGAGGCACTGGGGCTGATGAGAGGTACTGGGGGCTGATGAGAGGCACTGGGGGCTGATAGAGAGGCTGCTGGGGGCTGAGGAGAGGCACTGGGGGAAGATGAGAGGCACTGGGGGAAGATGGAGAGGCTGCTGGCGGATGATGAGAGGCATGGGGCTCCTATCTGAGGTCTGATTGGGGGTCATTCATATTGGGGTTTGAGCTGAGGTCTGATTGGGGGTCTGATCTGAGGTCTTATTTGGGTCTTATTAACATTGGGGATCTTATTGGGGCTGTTAGCTAAGATCTGATTAACATTGGGGGTCTGATTGGTGGTCTGACCCGAGGTATAATGAAAAAAAATTTTTTCTTATTGTCCCCCTCTAAAACCTAGGTGCGTCTTATGGGCCGGTGCGTCTTATAGGGCAAAAAATATGGTACTTGCTTGCTCCTCCTCCCGATCTCCCCTACCCCTTGTGTATGCCGTGTGCCGTGACATCACACGGAGGCACTGCAACACTAGGGTGAGCCCCGGTCTCCTTCTTGAACTGCAGACTGGTGCCCACTTCCAGCCCTGAGCCCAGCTGCCCAGATCACTGATCCTGAGCCTGCTGGAGTCTTCAGAACTGTAAGTATTTACAGTAATTCACTGTAAGCTATATTAGACATATTACTTGTTTTATGTGAGTAAGGGTGCTGGGTGGTTGGAGAAGGGGAGGAATGGAGAAGGGAGAGGGAGGGGTGGATGGAGGGGTTAGTAGTACATTTGTATATTTGTCTTGATTCAGAACATCAATATCCATTATAAAACAAGGAAAAGGTGGGAGTGCATAGTGAGCTGATTCGGTGGTGCAATGGGCCTCTTGACTGGATTTGCCCCCCAGGACAAAGGCTGCTAGCCCTCCCCTGTGAGGTGCCCCCCCCTCCCTGTGCGGGGGGGGGGGGAGAGACTGGGATCGCATACTTTTACAGCACGAGGCACGTTGGATTCATACCCTTGGTCTAAATGAACAACTTTGATTTAGCTGCATAGGCGTGCGCAGCCTATTGCATTAGGGTGTGCACCCTAAACCACAAACACACACGCCCCGCGCACGTGTGTATGTATATATATATATATATATATATTATATACATACATACACACAGGCCGGGCCTCACCCTAGCGTTGGCGTGACTCTGCCTCTGTGCCTAGGAACAATATAGTAATATAACTGAGGAGTAGTGTTGAGCGAACAGTTCGAGCATAGTTCGGGTCCGTACCGAATTTTGTGGTGTTCGTGACACGGACCCGAACCCGAACTTTTTCGTAAAAGTTCGGGTTCGGGTTCGTCGTTCGGCATGTATTTTGGCGCATTTTGAAAGGCTGCAAAGCAGCCAATCAACATGCATCATACTACTTGCCCTAAGATGCCATCGCAGCCATGCCTACTATTGGCAAGGCTGTGATTGGCCAAGTGCAGCATGTGACTCAGCCTCTTTATAAGCTTGTGCGCACGTCGGGACGTGCTCACTCCCGATGTGAATAGAACAGGGATAGACGCAGCTGATGCTAGGGCGAGAATAGGCAGGGATAATTGAATAACTGGAAGCAAATTTCTCTCCTCCACCTGTGATTCATCTGAACAACTGCAGCTGAGCTGCTTTTTTGATAGGGATTGGGTATTTTTAGAGTGGCCAGAGTGATTTTTCCATCCACATGTACCTGGGCTGACCACCGGCAGCCAGAAGCTGCCACAGTGTGCATTCCAAAGCTCCAAACAAGTCAGACATCTACACCTGGAATTCAGACCAATAGCGATTTAGCAGCACAGTCCAAGGCTATTTTTTTTAAAGGTTGTGCAGACCATTTTGTGGCACATGTTACTGGGCTGATAGGCGGCGGCCATCTTGGGACTAGTGCTGCAGCACAATCTCTCCCAACGTCCATTAATCACTTGTAATAGTGGTCTGTGCCATAGAAATCCTACATCAGGGACTTGGGTGTGCTTGTGTCACCCCTACTAATACCAGTCCACCTGTAATCCATACAGTGAAAAGCCATAAAGTATTCCAGTGAGGGAATTTTTTTTTTATTTAAAAAAGGCCAAGTTAGTTTATCTGGCGTTTAATATACTAGATACAGTTAGGCCTGCGTTTCATACATCTGGAATTAGCAAACTAATGTGCTGGGGTTGGGAAAACATATATGTACCCATACTAGAATCTGTCAAAGAAAGCGGTACTCACATATAACAGTCATTCCATCTGTAATCCATACAGTCAAAAGACTGAAAGTATTCCAGTGAGGGAATTTTTTTTATTTAAAAAAGGCCAAGTTAGTTTATCTGGCGTTCAATATACTAGATACAGTTAGGCCTGCGTTTCATACATCTGGAATTAGCAAACTAATGTGCTGGGGTTGGGAAAACATATATGTACCCATACTAGAATCTGTCAAAGAAAGCGGTACTCACATATAACAGTCATTCCATCTGTAATCCATACAGTCAAAAGACTGAAAGTATTCCAGTGAGGGAATTTTTTTTATTTAAAAAAGGCCAAGTTAGTTTATCTGGCGTTCAATATACTAGATACAGTTAGGCCTGCGTTTCATACATCTGGAATTAGCAAACTAATGTGCTGGGGTTGGGAAAACATATATGTACCCATACTAGAATCTGTCAAAGAAAGCGGTACTCACATATAACAGTCATTCCATCTGTAATCCATACAGTCAAAAGACTGAAAGTATTCCAGTGAGGGAATTTTTTTTTTATTTAAAAAAGGCCAAGTTAGTTTATCTGGCGTTCAATATACTAGATACAGTTAGGCCTGCGTTTCATACATCTGGAATTAGCAAACTAATGTGCTGGGGTTGGGAAAACATATATGTACCCATACTAGAATCTGTCAAAGAAAGCGGTACTCACATATAACAGTCATTCCATCTGTAATCCATACAGTCAAAAGACTGAAAGTATTCCAGTGAGGGAATTTTTTTTTTATTTAAAAAAGGCCAAGTTAGTTTATCTGGCGTTCAATATACTAGATACAGTTAGGCCTGCGTTTCATACATCTGGAATTAGCAAACTAATGTGCTGGGGTTGGGAAAACATATATGTACCCATACTAGAATCTGTCAAAGAAAGCGGTACTCACATATAACAGTCATTCCATCTGTAATCCATACAGTCAAAAGACTGAAAGTATTCCAGTGAGGGAATTTTTTTTATTTAAAAAAGGCCAAGTTAGTTTATCTGGCGTTCAATATACTAGATACAGTTAGGCCTGCGTTTCATACATCTGGAATTAGCAAACTAATGTGCTGGGGTTGGGAAAACATATATGTACCCATACTAGAATCTGTCAAAGAAAGCGGTACTCACATATAACAGTCATTCCATCTGTAATCCATACAGTCAAAAGACTGAAAGTATTCCAGTGAGGGAATTTTTTTTTTATTTAAAAAAGGCCAAGTTAGTTTATCTGGCGTTCAATATACTAGATACAGTTAGGCCTGCGTTTCATACATCTGGAATTAGCAAACTAATGTGCTGGGGTTGGGAAAACCTATATGTACCCATACTAGAATCTGTCAAAGAAAGCGGTACTCACATATAACAGTCATTCCATCTGTAATCCATACAGTCAAAAGACTGAAAGTATTCCAGTGAGGGAATTATTTTTTTATTTAAAAAAGGCCAAGTTAGTTTATCTGGCGTTCAATATACTAGATACAGTTAGGCCTGCGTTTCATACATCTGGAATTAGCAAACTAATGTGCTGGGGTTGGGAAAACCTATATGTACCCATACTAGAATCTGTCAAAGAAAGCGGTACTCACATATAACAGTCATTCCATCTGTAATCCATACAGTCAAAAGACTGAAAGTATTCCAGTGAGGGAATTATTTTTTTATTTAAAAAAGGCCAAGTTAGTTTATCTGGCGTTCAATATACTAGATACAGTTAGGCCTGCGTTTCATACATCTGGAATTAGCAAACTAATGTGCTGGGGTTGGGAAAACATATATGTACCCATACTAGAATCTGTCAAAGAAAGCGGTACTCACATATAACAGTCATTCCATCTGTAATCCATACAGTCAAAAGACTGAAAGTATTCCAGTGAGGGGATTTTGCTTATAAAAAATAATATATTTCATTGTGGTGCGAGTTGAATCGCAACAATGAAGAAAAATACTATTAAGGGACGAGGACGCGGTCGTGGTGGTGTCCGTGGAGCCTCTGTTGCTGGTAGAGGACGTGGCCGTTCGGCCCCAGGCGCACACAGTAGGGAACGAACTCCCTCAACTAGCCGGCAGAATGCACCGCAATATCTCGTGGGGCCCAATGCCGCTCTTAGGATGGTAAGGCCTGAGCAGGTACAGGCATTAATCGATTGGGTGGCCGACAGTGCTTCCAGCACGTTCACCACATGGTCTTCCACCCAGTCTTCTGCGGAAAGCGCACAGGTGGCACCTGAAAACCAAGCCCATCAGTCTGTCACATCACCCCCAAGCATATCAGGGAAACGGTCTGAGCCACAAGTTATGCAGCAGTCTCTTCTTCTGTTTGAAGACTCTGCTTCCAGGGTTTCCCAGGGGCGTCCACCTAGCCCTTCCCCAGTGGAGGAAGACATACCATGCACTGACGCACAACCACTTATGTCTCCAGATGAAGAGGACATGGGAATACCACCACAGCAGAGTCACCGACTCTCTGATGATGACGAAACACAGGTGCCCACTGCCGCGTCTTTTTGCAGTGTGCAGACTGAACAGGAGGAGGTCAGGGAGGGAGACTGGGTGGAAGACGATGCAGAGGACGATGAGGTCTTAGACCCCACATGGACTGAAGGTCGTGGCGATGACTTTCACAGTTCAGAGGAAGAGGTAGTGGTGAGACCGAGACAACAGCGAAGCCAAAGAGGGAGCAGGGGGCCAAAGCAGACGAGCCGCCGCCCCCAGAGTTCGCCTGCTACTGGACATCGCCAACAGGGACCCAGCCCCACAAAGGCAGCTTCAAAGAGTTCCCTGGCATGGCACTTCTTTAAACAATGTCCTACCGACAAGACCCGAGTGACTTGCACGCTCTGCCATCAGAGCCTGAGGCGAGGCATTAACGTTCTGAACCTCAGCACAACCTGCATGACCAGGCATCTACATGCAAAGCATGAACTGCAGTGGGGTACACACCTTAAAAACCAGGCACTCGCTGAGGCTCCCCCTGCTCCCTCTACCGCTGCTGCCTCGGCTTCCGCCTCGAGAGGAATGTTGCCACCTGCCGAGCAGCAAACAGAGGATGTGCCACCGACACCACCACCACCGCCACCGTCAACTAGCGTCTCCACTATATCACACAGCAGCGTTCAGCTCTCAATATCTCAAACCTTAGAGAGGAAGCGCAAATTCCCCCCGAGTCACCCTCGAGCCCTTGGCCTGAACGCCAGCATTTCTAAACTGCTGGCCTTTGAAATGCTGTCATTCCGGCTGGTGGACACAGACAGCTTCAAACAGCTGATGGCCATGGCTGTCCCGCAGTATGTGGTTCCCAGCCGCCACTACTTCTCCAAGACAGCCGTGCCTTCCCTGCACATGCAAGTGTCCGATAAAATCAAGTGTGCACTGCGCAACGCCATTTGTGGCAAGGTCCACCTAACCACAGATACGTGGACCAGTAAGCACGGCCAGGGACGCTATATCTCACTAACTGCACACTGGATGAATGTAGTGGCGGCTGGGCCCCCGGCGGACAGTTCCTTGGCGCACGTCCTTCCGCCCCCTAGGATCGCAGGGCATCATTCTCTGCCTCCTGTAGCCTCCTCCTCCTACTCGGCTTCCTCCTCCACTGCTTCCACCAGCTCATCCGGTCAGCCACACACCTTCACCACCAACTTCAGCACAGCCCGGGGTAAACGTCAGCAGGCCATTCTGAAACTCATATGTTTGGGGGACAGGCCCCACAGCGCAAAGGAGTTGTGGCGGGGTATTGAACAACAGACCGACGAGTGGTTTCTGCCGGTGGGCCTCAAGCCAGGCCTGGTGGTATGCGATAATGGGCGAAATCTCGTGGCAGCTCTGGGACTAGCCGGTTTGACGCACATCCCTTGCCTGGCGCATGTGCTGAACTTGGTGGTGCAGAGGTTCATTCACCACTACCCCAACATGTCAGAGCTGCTGCATAAAGTGCGGGCCGTCTGTGCGCGCTTCCGCCGTTCACATCCTGCCGCTGCTCGCCTGTCTGCGCTACAGCGGAACTTCGGTCTTCCCGCTCACCGCCTCATATGCGACGTGCCCACCCGGTGGAACTCCACCTTGCACATGCTGGAGAGACTGTGCGAGCAGCAGCAGGCCATAGTGGAGTTTCAGCTGCAGCACGCTCGCGTCAGTCGTACTGCCGAACAGCACCACTTCACCACCAATGATTGGGCCTCCATGCGAGACCTGTGTGCCCTGCTGCGCTGTTTCGAGTACTCCACCAACATGGCCAGTGGCGATGACACTGTTATCAGCGTTACAATACCACTTCTATGTCTCCTTGAGAAAACACTTAGGGCAATGATGTTAGAGGAGGTGGCCCAGGTGGAGGAGGAGGAGGAGGATGAGGGCTCGTTTCTAACACTTTCGTGCCAGTCTGTTCGAAGTGGCTCAGAGGGAGGTTTGTTTAAGCAGCAGAGGACAGGTTCACAAGTCGCCAGCCAAGGCACTGTACTGGAGGACGAGGAGGTTGAGGAGGAGGAGGTGGAGGGGGACGAGGATGACGCAAGTTCACAGCGGGGTGGCAGCCCAGGCCCATCACTGGTGCGTGGCTGGGGGGATACGGTGGACGATGACGATACGCCTCCCACAGAGGACAGCTTGTCCTTACCCATGGGTAGCCTGGCCCACATGAGCGAATATATGCTCCAATGCCTGCGCAACGACAGCAGAGTTGCCCACGTTTTAACGTGTGCAGACTACTGGGTGGCCACCCTGCTGGATCCCCGGTATAAAGACAATGTGCCCACTTTAATTCCTGAACTGGAGCGCGACCGTAAGATGCGCGAGTACAAGCGCACGCTGATAGAGGCGCTCTTGAGAGCATTCCCACATGTCACAGGGGAACAGGTGGAAGGTGAAGGCAGAGGAGTGGCAAGAGGTCGCCAATGCAGCTGTGTCACGGCCAGCTCATCTGAGGGCAGGGTTAGCATGGCAGAAATGTGGAAAAGTTTTGTCTCCACGCCACAGCTATCTGCACCGACACCTGATACGGAACGTGTTAGCAGGAGGCAGCATTTCACTAACATGGTTGAACAGTATGTCTGCACACCCCTCCACATCCTGACGGATGGTTCGGCCCCATTCAACTACTGGGTTTCGAAATTGTCCACGTGGCCAGAGTTAGCATGTTATGCCTTGGAGGTGCTTTCCTGCCCGGCGGCCAGCGTTTTATCTGAACGCGTATTCAGCACGGCAGGGGGCGTCATTACTGACAAGCGCAGCCGCCTGTCCACAGCCAACGTGGACAAGCTGACCTTCATAAAGATGAACCAGGCATGGATCCCACAGGACCTGTCCCTCCCTTGTGCAGAGTAGTCCTTATTAACTGCCTAAAACATGTCTTGTTGTGCTACGGGCCACTTCTTTATTTGATACAAATTTTATGAAACCCACAGTTGAATGAAACTCTTCTCTGTCTGGGCGCCGGGGCCTAACCAGATGAAAGTGGCCGGTTAAACTAACGGGTGACATGAAGCCATAACCTCTGCCATGCTACCTCTGTCTTCTGTCTGGGTGCTGAGGCCTAAGTCAAATAAAGCGGTCTTCTGCTGTGCTGGGGGATATGAAGCTAATCTCTGACCTCTCTCCTCTGTCTGGGTCCAAAGGCCTAAATCACTGAAAGAGGCCTTCTCCTGTGGTGTGTGATATGATGCCAGAATATGTGCTGTGGGGCCTCTCTCCTCTTCCTGGGTGCAGGGGTCAAAGTAACTCAATGGTGGCTTCTCCTGTGGTGGCTGATATGATGCCAGAATATGTGCTGTGGGGCCTCTCTCCTCTTCCTGGGTGCAGGGGTCAAAGTAACTCAATGGTGGCTTCTCCTGTGGTGGCTGATATGATGCCAGAATATGTGCTGTGGTGCCTCTCTCCTCTGTCTGGGTCCAAAGGCCTAAATCACTGAAAGAGGCCTTCTCCTGTGGTGTGTGATATGATGCCTGAATATGTGCTGTGGTGCCTCTCTCCTCTTCCTGGGTGCGGGGGTCAAAGTAACTCAATGGTGGCTTCTCCTGTGGTGTCTGATATGATGCCAGAATATGTGCTGTGGTGCCTCTCTCCTCTTCCTGGGTGCGGGGGTCAAAGTAACTCAATGGTGGCTTCTCCTGTGGTGGCTGATATGATGCCAGAATATGTGCTGTGGGGCCTCTCTCCTCTTCCTGGGTGCAGGGGTCAAAGTAACTCAATGGTGGCTTCTCCTGTGGTGGTTAGTATGATGCCAGAATATGTGCTGTGGGGCCTCTCTCCTCTTCCTGGGTGCAGGGGTCAAAGTAACTCAATGGTGGCTTCTCCTGTGGTGGCTGATATGATGCCAGAATATGTGCTGTGGTGCCTCTCTCCTCTTCCTGGGTGCGGGGGTCAAAGTAACTCAATGGTGGCTTCTCCTGTGGTGGCTGATATGATGCCAGAATATGTGCTGTGGGGCCTCTCTCCTCTTCCTGGGTGCAGGGGTCAAAGTAACTCAATGGTGGCTTCTCCTGTGCTGATTGATATAAAGCTGATGGTTGTGCCATCTGACATGGTTGCCAGGGTCTGATTCAATGGGGGCCTACTCCTGTGGTGGGTGATCTAAATGCCTGATTCTCTGCTGTGAAACCTCTCTCCTCCGTCTGGGTGTAGGGGTCAAAGTCTTTCAAAGTCGCCTTCTCCTGTGCTGATTGATATGAAGCTGATGGTTGTGCCATCTGACATGGTTGCCGGGGTCCCATTAAATTGTGGCCTACTCCTGTGGTGGTTGATATGATGCCTGATTCTCTGATGTGGAACCTCTCTCCTCTGTTTGGGTGAAGGGGTCAAAGTAACTAAATGGTGGCTTCTCCTGTGGTGGCTGATATGATGCCAGAATATGTGCTGTGGGGCCTCTCTCCTCTTCCTGGGTGCAGGGGTCAAAGTAACTCAATGGTGGCTTCTCCTGTGGTGGCTGATATGATGCCAGAATATGTGCTGTGGTGCCTCTCTCCTCTTCCTGGGTGCGGGGGTCAAAGTAACTCAATGGTGGCTTCTCCTGTGGTGGCTGATATGATGCCAGAATATGTGCTGTGGTGCCTCTCTCCTCTTCCTGGGTGCGGGGGTCAAAGTAACTCAATGGTGGCTTCTCCTGTGGTGGCTGATATGATGCCAGAATATGTGCTGTGGTGCCTCTCTCCTCTTCCTGGGTGCAGGGGTCAAAGTAACTAAATGGTGGCTTCTCCTGTGGTGGTTGATATGATGCCTGATTCTCTGCTGTGAAACCTCTCTCCTCCATCTGGGTGTAGGGGTCAAAGTCTTTCAAAGTCGCCTTCTCCTGTGCTGATTGATATAAAGCTGATGGTTGTGCCATCTGACATGGTTGCCAGGGTCTGATTCAATGGGGGCCTACTCCTGTGGTGGGTGATCTAAATGCCTGATTCTCTGCTGTGAAACCTCTCTCCTCCGTCTGGGTGTAGGGGTCAAAGTCTTTCAAAGTCGCCTTCTCCTGTGCTGATTGATATGAAGCTGATGGTTGTGCCATCTGACATGGTTGCCGGGGTCCCATTAAATTGGGGCCTACTCCTGTGGTAGGTGATCTAAATGCCTGATTCTCTGCTTTGAAACCTCTCTCCTCCGTCCGGGTGTAGGGGTCAAAGTCTGTCAAAGTCGCCTTCTCCTGTGCTGATTGATATAAAGCTTATGCTTGTGCCATCTGACATGGTTGCCGGGGTCTGATTCAATGGTGGCCTACTCCTGTGGTGGGTGATCTAAATGCCTGATTCTCTGCTGTGTAACCTCTCTCCTCCGTCTGGGTGTAGGGGTCAAAGTAACTAAATGGTGGCCTACTCCTGTGGTGGGTGATATGATGCCTGGTTCTCTGCTGTGGGACCTCTCTCCTTTGTCTGGGTGCTGTGGTCAAAATAATAGTAAGTGACCTTCTCCATTGGTGGGTGACTTGAAGCCTGATTCTGTGCTATGGGACCTCACTCCAATTAATATTGTTTAATTTTTATTTATTTTATGTTAACTCATCATTTCCCTATCTACATTTGTTTGCAGGGGATTTAAGTACATTTTGCTGACTTTTGCAGCCCTCTAGCCCTTTCCGGGTGTGTTTTACAGCCTTTTTAGTGCCCAAAAGTTCGGGTCCCCATTGACTTCTATGGGGTTCGGGTTCGGGATGAAGTTCGGGTCGAGTTCGGATCCCGAACCCGAACATTTTTCGAAAGTTCGGCCGAACTCGTCGAACCCGAACATCCAGGTGTTCGCTCAACTCTACTGAGGAGGGCTTTTAAGGACATTATACAGGGGGGATATAAGTTACATTACCCCTGTATAATGTCCCCTGATAGCCCTCTTCAGTTATGTTACCCCTGTATAATAATGTCCCCTGATACCCCTTAGTTATATTACCCCTGTATAATAATATCCCTTGATACCCCTTAGTTATATTACCCTGTATAATAATATACACTGATACCACTTAGTCATATTTCCCCCGCCCTGTATAATTTAACCTGATACCCCTCAGTTATATTATATAACTGAGGGGTATCAGGGTACATTATACAGGGGTAATATAACTGAGGAGGGCTATCAGGGACATAATACAGGGGTGAGGAGTAAGATAAGTTATATTACCCTGTATAATGTCTGATAGTAGCCTAGCCCTTCTCAGTTATATTACCCCTCATGTACCCTGATACCCCTAGTTATATTACCCCCTGTATAATATACCCTGATACCCCTCAGATATACACTGCTCAAAAAAATTAAGGGAACACTTAAACAACACAATGTAACTCCAAGTCAATCACACTTCTGTGAAATCAAACTGTCCACTTAGGAAGCAACACTGAGTGACAATCAATTTCACATGCTGTTGTGGAAATTATAGACAATTAGCAAGACACCCCCAATAAAGGAGTGGTTCTGCAGGTGGTGACCACAGAACACTTCTCAGTTCCTATGCTTCCTGGCTGATGTTGTGGTCACATTTGAATGCTGGCAGTGCTTTCACTCTAGTGATAGCATGAGACGGAGTCTACAACCCACACAAGTGGCTCAGGTAGTGCAGCTTATCCAGGATGGCACATCAATGCGAGCTGTGGCAAGAAGGTTTGCTGTGTCTGTCAGCGTAGTGTCCAGAGCATGGAGGCGCTACCAGGAGACAGGCCAGTACATCAGGAGACGTGGAGGAGGCCGTAGGAGGGCAACAACCCAGCAGCAGGACCGCTACCTCCACCTTTGTGCAAGGAGGAACAGGAGGAGCACTGCCAGAGCCCTGCAAAATGACCTCCAGCAGGCCACAAATGTGCATGTGTCTGCTCAAAGGGTGAGAAACAGACTCCATGAGGGTGATATGAGGGCCCGACGTCCACAGGTGGGGGTTGTGCTTACAGCCCAACACCGTGCAGGACGTTTGGCATTTGCCAGAGAACACCAAGATTGGCAAATTCGCCACTGGCGCCCTGTGCTCTTCACAGATGAAAGCAGGTTCACACTGGGCACATGTGACAGACGTGACAGAGTCTGGAGACGCCGTGGAGAACGTTCTGCTGCCTGCAACATCCTCCAGCATGACTGGTTTGGCATTGGGTCAGTAATGATGTGGGGTGGCATTTCTTTGGAGGGCCGCACAGCCCTCCATGTGCTCGCCAGAGGTAGCCTGACTGCCATTAGGTACCGAGATGAGATCCTCAGACCCCTTGTGAGACCATATGCTGATGCGGTTGGCCCTGGGTTCCTCCTAATGCAAGACAATGCTAGACCTCATGTGGCTGGAGTGTGTCAGCAGTTCCTGCAAGACGAAGGCATTGATGCTATGGACTGGCCCGCCCGTTCCCCAGACCTGAATCCAATTGAGCACATCTGGGACATCATGTCTCGCTCTATCCACCAACGTCACGTTGCACCACAGACTGTCCAGGAGTTGGCAGATGCTTTAGTCCAGGTCTGGGAGGAGATCCCTCAGGAGACCATCCGCCACCTCATCAGGAGCATGCACAGGCTCTTGTAGGGAGGTCATACAGGCACGTGGAGGCCACACACACTACTGAGCCTCATTTTGACTTGTTTTAAGGACATTACATCAAAGTTGGATCAGCCTGTAGTGTGTTTTTCCACTTTAATTTTGAGTGTGACTCCAAATCCAGACCTCCATGGGTTAAAAAAATTGATTTCCATTTTTTTATTTTTGTGTGATTTTGTTGTCAGCACATTCAACTATGTAAAGAACAAAGTATTTCAGAAGAATATTTAATTAATTCAGATCTAGGATGTGTTATTTTGTGTTCCCTTTATTTTTTTGAGCAGTGTATTATATAACTGAGGGGTATCAGGGTAATACAGGGGACAACAGAGGAGGCATAGCACTGTGGGACGGGGGTTACAATACTTCTTTTTTTATATGCCCTCAGCCCTCACCCTCACCTCACCAACTTGCAGGCGCGCTAGGTACACACAGATGCAGCGTAATGTGACATTACGTCACGTCACGTCAACTCAGCCTGCGCCGCACAGCACGCACCGTACGGCTCCCTCTCTGCCTCCGCTGGGTCCAGGACTCCACCCCCTATGTGAATACTAGCCACCGCCCAGCATAACAGACAGGGGAATCAGCGGGAGGCAGTGAGCACGGAGGTGACTATTAAGGTGTGCCCAGGCATACCCAGCACTCCCCGTGCGCACGCCTATGTTTAGCTGTTTTATCTGATAACTATATGCGACGGATCTGTGTTTGGCCTCGTTCCCAGGGTGGCTTTGCTAGCTGGGAGGCTCTCTGCTCCTAGGTCTGCCTTAAGCGCCGCACTGATCACTCGGTGTTCGACTTGTCTGTCTGTTGGTCATGTGACGCTGGCCACGTCACATGACCCTCACTCCCCACTATAAATACAGGCGGCCTGCTGGCTACAGGTTGCCTGTGATTTTCGTCCTCTAGTCTGTGTACTTTATTGTTATTAAGCTACCTCTGGAATTGAACCTCGATCCGCCTCTTGACACCTCTTCTGCCTGCTCCCTGTACCTTGACGCTACCTCTCGGATTTTGACCTCGGCTTGGTTACGGATTTGTCTTTGCATCTTCCCTTGTTCTGACGTGACCTCCTGGACTGACCTGGGCTAGTTGACCTGCCTTGCCTTCCGTTTTTGTTCTACCTCTTGTCCGCTTATTGTAACTTCTCAGTGGCTGTCCTCTTCCCTGCTGTCTCTTTCTCTCTGCTTGCACTTAGTAGGTTAGGGACTGTCGCCCAGTTGCGCTCTGTCACCTAGGGCGGGTGGTGCAAGTAGGCAGGGACTGGGGACCGGGTGGCAGCTCAGGGGGTGCACCTCCGCTTTATTTTGATTCCTGTGACTCTACCCGTGATATTACATTTATAACATCTGATAGGCCCACTCACCCTTACACCTAGGTTAAACATCCCCTATATACCTATGCTAAATAATGACCCTGTGTGTGGGTCCTACTGGCCAGAGCACCTTCCTTTTATTTGATCGCCAAAAATACCACTATAATAAGCATTGTCCTATGTTATGGATCGTGCTGTCACGTTGATGGTTGCCACAAACAGTCCTGATTGCTAGGCAACACATTCAACTATGGCCATTGGATGGAAAGTGTCTTCTTGGGCTTATGACACAATCTATTGCCATTTGCTATGACGTCCGCTAAACCGGCCGCGTCACTTTGCATCCTCCAGTTCCACAAGCGCTTTCTATCTTCAGCACGGACAGCGCATAGACGGTCACATCGACTGCCCTGCTGACATCACCGAGCTGCACTCCAAGCCTTGCTCTGAGGCGAAGTTTTGTTTAAATACAAGCGGGCGAGTATCCTCAGGTAGGCTACACCACAGCCTCAGGACATATCGCGGTGCTCTGATTTGGGGAGCAGGCCATCAATAGGCTGCCCATACTACATTGCCTTATATATTTAGGTATGCTTTGAGCCCCGATACCAAGTGGAGTCTTTATCACAGGCTACCACCTGTATTGATTTAATGTTTCTTTGCTTTCACATCTGATACCTTTCAGTGTTGGTCATTTATTCATCTGTAGTAAGACCATATGTGATTTTTTGCCCTTTTGTATGTGCTCAATGTTCCCCTGATGAGTGTTATAGGAAACATGCGTGTAGGGATTAGCTACACTAGGGCACAACAGGGCCAAGTAGCGTGAGGGCAAGGTTCCGGAAGGGTTGTTCTAGTTAGGACAGGTGTTCTGTGGCTAGGACGTCAGGGTCACGCTAGCACCCATATCTCAGGGCTGTCTAGGGATCTAGAGCCCACTTATATTCCCGTCTGGTGCCTGCTGCCTTATCTATTTCCAGTAAGACTACATCTACTGAATATCTACAAAGACTGGAAGACTCAGAGGATATGGTAGGATAACCGGTTATTTTAGGTGCCGCCACGCACCATGTTATTTTTGTGTTATTGTACACTTTTTTGCAATCATTAATATTTATCTAGGGACCCTTTTCTATCGAATGAATTAAAAGTTACGTTTTAATAAGGATCACCACCGCACTCTTTTTCTGGATTCTGTAATGGCAGGTGATCAAGTCATTGATTATCATATAGCTTTTTCCTATTTTGTATATCACAAATCAGATTTTTTTGGGAGCAACTAGTATATCACACCAGGTTGCAATTAGTTTTTCCAATGGTGTTAGTCCCTCTGTATACCTGCGGTATCTCAGCAGACTCGCACACAAATGCTGCACAATACAAATGCACTATATAGAAATTATTTTATAGATATATCACACCCCTGCCTCAATCTGATTTTTTTGGGGGTGTTACAAAACTGCTATTTACCCTGTTAGTCTGAATGGATGAAGCACATGGTGAGAACAATGGATGGCGGCCATTTTAACTCACAGACACTGTTTGGACTCTTCTACACGGTGCCATCTCGCCGTTATTTGGTGCACAAAGACATCGGGCAGTAGTTTTAAACTATACAACAGGGGACACATTATACAGTAATTTTATATAGCCTGTATATGTTCTGCAGAATCTGCATTAAACTGTATCTTCCAAACTACTGAACGGATCTGGGTGAATTTTGGATATGTGGTTCACCCAGATCCCCCGGTTCCAAGGATATACTTGTTATGGGGTTATTGCATGTTTTGGGGTTCCTGTGATATGTTTTATAAAACTGTATTTCTCTGCTTGTGATAATTATATTCGCCATTGTGTTCAGTAATCTTATCACAGGCAGAGAGGAGGATTTTGTGTGGGAGTGTCTGTGTTTATTGTACGGATTGATTGGTTGTATTTCAAACCCCTGTGGGCAGTACTATGTTTGTGGAATGTGAATAAAAGAGGCTGTATGCCCCAGTACAGCCAGTTCTAGCTTGACCTTCAAATCGCAGCCTCGACTCGTTTTGTGGGGGAAAGATTATCCTAGCTGTAAAATAGCTAGTGGGATTGTACTACATTTACAGGATCCTTCTGGATATCGAGACAAAGCGGCTCCTCTCTCTCTCTCTAAACAGAGATCCAGACTATCCAAGCGGTCCAGCTTCCAGCTAGCCTGGGAGTAACCGTAACAGGGGGCAACTGGTATATCACACCAGTTGCAATTAGTTGTTCCAATGGCGTTTGTCCCTCTGTATAGCTGCGGTATCTCAGCAGAACCATACACAAATGCTGCACAATACAAATGCACTATATATAAATTATATTATAGGCATATCACACCCCCTTCTAAATCAGATTTTTTGGGGGGCAACTGGTATATCACACCAGTTGCAATTAGTTGTTCCAATATTGTTTGTCCCTCTGTATAGCTGTGGTATCTTAGCAGAACCGCACACAAATGCTGCATAATACAAATGTTCTATATAAAAATTATATTATAGGTATATGATAAACCCCTGCCTCAATCAGATTTTTTTTAGGGGCAACTGGTATATCACACCAGTTGCAATTAGTTGTTCCAATTTTGTTTGTCCCTCTGTATCTCAGCAGAACTGCACACAAATGCTGCACAATTCAAATGCACTATATAGAAATTATATTATAGGTATATCACACCCTTGCCTCAATCAGATTTTTTGGGGGGCAACTGGTGTAGCACACCAGTTGCAATTAGTTGTTCCAATAGCGTTTGTACCTCTCTATAGCTGCAGTATCGCAGCAGAACCGCACACAACTGCTGCACAACTGCTGCACAATACAAATGCACTATAATATTCTTTCTATGTTAGAAAGTATATTATAAGTATTGTGAGGATTTGCTCTGGTAGGCAGGGTAAGCGGACGCAGTACAGAGGCAAAACAAGTTTGTAAATCAAAATTTCAGTGTTTATTCACACAAAAGGCAAAAGAAAAATGACTTATTACAGTCTTGGTGTTAATTCACACAATATAGAACAGACACGTCACTTTTCTAGCCGTTTTATCCCCGACAGTTCACAGCAGGCTTTAGGGGGCCTGTTTCCAAGCGTGCAGCCCTCATACGGCTCTCAGCCTTGCAGCTCAGCACCATGCTTTAGATCCCAAAACAGAGACTCAGCTGCTGAGCCCAGCTGCCTATTTAAAGGAGAGCCAGGTTCAGCCAAAACCTGGACCGGCACTTAAACTCCGGTCCGGTAGTTGATCTCACCTGGCAGGAAATTAGCCCAGCCGCCCATGTTGGGAGGAAAATACCTGCCTTCTCAAACAAAACCCTTTGCTATGTCACAGTATATTTCACCCCTCAGCATGTCACCAGAGCGGATTTTTATTGCGGCGGGGGCCATAGTTACCCCAATAAGAACTCGCCTGTCCACCCATAATATGGAGAGACTGACCTCTGTTAAGATGAATCAGGTGTGGATCAGCCAGAATTTCCACCCACCAATGCCTGATGCATCAGACTAGATCATCCATGGTGCCACACCAACACTTTGACAAAAGAGACTGGTTTCTTCTGGCTACCTGCCTCAGCTACTATTCTGATGCTGCCACCCGCCTGATACCACACATCTGATGCTAAGTGCTCCTTCTTACACCTACCATTGTCAGTGGGTACTGTTATTGCCACCCACCTCCCAACTCTGTCACCGGGTCACTCCGTGGGCTCTTTATGCTGCTGCCACCTCCACACTTTGTCACCTTGCCACTCTGTGGCCTCCTGATGCTGCTGACACCACCACACTATGTCGCATTGCCATTCTGTTGTCTCCTCATTCTGATGCCACCTTCACACTATGTCACCTTGGCACTCTGTTGCCTCCTGATGCTGCTGCCACCTCCACACTATGTCACCTTTCCACTCTGTGGCCTCATCATGATGCTACCACCTCCACACTATGTCATCTTGCTACTCAGTGGTCTCCTCATGCTGCTGCCACTTCCACACTATGTCACATTGCCACTCTGTGGCCTCCTCATGCAACTGCCTCCTCCATACTATGTCACCTTGCCACTTTATGGTCTTCTCATGCTGCTGTCACCTCCACACTATGTCACCTTGCCACTCTGTGGCCTCCTGATGCTTCTTCCACCTCCACACTCTGTGGCCTCCTCATGCTGCTGCCACCTCCACAGTATGTCTCCTTGCCACTCTGTGGCCTCCTCATGCTGGTGCCACCTCCACACTATGTCACCTTGCAACTCTGTGGTCTCCTTATGCAGCTGCCACCTCCACACTGTGTCACCTTGCCACTCTGTGGCCTCCTGATGCTGCCGCCACCTCCACACTGTCATTGTGCCACTATCTGGCCTCCTGATACTGCTGCCACCTCCACACTCTGTCATTGTGCCACTTTGTTGCCTCCTGATGCTGCTTCCACCTCACCCCTATGTCATACGGCCACTCTGTCGACTTTGCATGCTGTTCCTACCCTCCCCATTTAATGACTGGGCCACTATTTTCCTTTCGGCCTGGCTGACATCATCATTTATTTGACCCTTCTTCTGATCTGTCAGAATGAAGGAAAAATGAGACTTGCAACGGATCCTGTCTGTGTAGCAGCTGTAAGGCCTGTATGGTCCCATCTGAATTGGCTTATAATTTGGTAGCCAATAACAGGAGTGGATACAAAACACAGAAGACATGCAAATATTTCATTCACATGTCATCTCTGTTTTGGATCCACTCCTGTTTTTTTTGGCATTAGCAATACTGATGGATTACTGACCAAATGCTGACCGAGTGAAGGCAGATGCTCCACAGATAGGATCCGTTTTTTGAGGGTTATTGTTCTTATGGATCAGAGGAAGTAGATCACCAGCCATATGGTAGTTGAGGTGCCCTTGATGGTATAGGAGTTTAGGGTGCTTTTGAGTCTGGGACCCCGGTTGTTTATGACGCCAGCACCGTTAGGTTGGTGGTGGAAAAGATGAGGAGTCGGTTGTAGTAGAACAGTTGAACTTTTACTTAAATCACTTGTCTCCAGGTAGTCAGTACAGTTCATTTACATGGCATAAAGATAAGACTCAGATATTGGTTTAGCTGTAATCCTTGTAACAGGCTGGACAGTTGTCAGTTAAGGAGTTTTCCTAAGACTTTTACTTTAACAGGCAAGAAAAAGGCTCTTTCTTATATAAGTCTGCTCTAAGTCCATTCTCTAGCACTCAGGTACTGAAAATAATTATTCTTACTGATCAGTAGCAATCCACAGGGCGGCTCCCTAATGGCAGGCATCAGTCCTTTGCTCCATTCTTTGAAAAGGATGCTTACGGTCCACTATGTTTGGGTTTGAGTTCGATTATTAGCGAGTTAATGGAGCTCATTGAAAGGCCAATCAACAAGCGTTTAACTCGTGTGCCCTTAGAAGCCATCACAGCCATGCCTACTAATGGCATGGCTGTGATTGGCCAGTGCAGCATGTGACCCAGCCTCTATATAAGCTGGAGTCACATAACGCTGCATGTCACTCTGCTCTTATTAGTATAGGGAGAGGATGCTGCTGCTGTGAGTGACAGAATAAGAAAGAATCTTTTATCAGAAGTGCTTGTTAACTCAGTGATCTACAGTGATTTTGTTTTGTCGGTGCAGTGCACAATTTTTTTACCCTGCCCTGAGCCCAGTGACACAGAAAAATAACTTTTATCCAGCTGTTAGTTAGGTGGTAGGGATGAACGAACCCGAACTGTATAGTTCGGGTTCGTACCAAATTTTGGGGTGTCCGTGACATGGACCCGAACCCGAACATTTTCGTAAAAGTCCGGGTTCGGGTTTGGTGTTCGGCGCTTTCTTGGCGCTTTTTGAAAGGCTGCAAAGCCGCCAATCAATAAGCATCATACTACTTGCCCCAAGAGGCCATCACAGCCTTGCCTACTATTGGCATGGCTGTGATTGGCCAGTGCAGCATGTGACCCAGCCTCTATATAAGCTTGGGTCACATAGCGCTGCTCGTCACTCTGCTGATACAAGCGTAGGGAGAGGTTGCAGCTGCGACGTTAGGGCGAGATTAGGCAGATTAACTCCTCCAAAAGACTTCATTCAGTGATCGATCTACAGCTGTGGATCATTGAAGTGCTGATATTCAATTGCTCACTTTTTTTAGGCTGCCCAGAGCGTTTTTATATCACTTTTTTCTAGGGTGATCGGCGGCCATTTTGTGGCTTGTGGTGCGCCAGCACAATCTACCACCAAGTGCATTTAACCATCAATAGTGTGGTTATTTTTTGCTATATCCTACATCAGGGTCAAGCTTTCATCAAGTGCATTTAACCATCAATAGTGTGGTTATTTTTTGGCCATATACTACATCAGGTGCAGGCTGAGCCTGTGTCACCCAAGTGCATTTAACCATCAATAGTGTGGTTATTTTTTGCTATATCCTACATCAGGGTCAAGCTTTCATCAAGTGCATTTAACCATCAATAGTATGGTTATTTTTTGGCCATAAACTACATCAGGTGCAGGCTGAGCCTGTGTCACCCAAGTGCATTTAACAATCAATAGTGTGGTTATTTTTTGCGATAATGGGTAGGGATGAGCGAACCCGAACTGTATAGTTCGGGTTCATACCGAATTTTGGGGTGTCCGTGACACGGACCCGAACCCGAACATTTTCGTAAAAGTCCGGGTTCGGGTTCGGTGTTCGGCGCTTTCTTGGCGCTTTTTGAAAGGCTGCAAAGCAGCCAATCAACAAGCGTTATACTACTTGCCCCAAGAGGCCATCACAGCCTTGCCTACTATTGGCATGGCTGTGATTGGCCAGTGCAGCATGTGACCCAGCCTCTATATAAGCTTGGGTCACGTAGCGCTGCACGTCACTCTGCTGATTGAAGCATAGGGAGAGGTTGCTGCTGCGACGTTAGGGCGAGATTAGGCAGATTAACTCCTCCAAAAGACTTCATTCTGTGATCGATCTGCAGCTGTGGATCATTGAAGTGCTAATATCGACTTGCTCACTTTTTTGAGGCTGCCCAGAGCGTTTTTAGATCACTTTTTCTGGGGTGATTGGCGGCCATTTTGTGGCTTGTGGTGCGCCAGCACAAGCTAACACCAAGTGTATTTAACCATCAATAGTGTGGTTATTTTGTGCTATATCCTACATCAGCTGCAGGCTGAGCCTGTGTCACCGAAGTGCATTTAACCATCAACAGTCTGGTTATTTTTTGGCCATATACTACATCAGCTGCAGGCTGAGCCTGTGTCACCGAAGTGCATTTAACCATCAATAGTGTGGTTATTTTTTGGCCATATACTACATCAGGGGCAAGTTGAGCCTGTCACCCAGCGCCTAAAAAATAGACCTGACATTTCTATTCAACCAAATTTGTACTGTTTTAGCTGGTCAAGTTATTTGTAGTGACCGTAAAAGCACATTTTTTGTTCTGGGTTGAAAAACTATTCCCAAATTTGTAATTCTCAAAATAACTAATTTCTGCTATATGAGGCCTACTTGAAATCTATCCCAAAAAGGATATCTTACATTGAAGGTGCTGATAGTGTCATTCAGAAAAACCTAAGACACACGCTACCGTGCAGATAGAAGTCTAATTCTGTGATTAAACCTATACCTGTCACACAGCGCAAAAAAAAAAACAGGCCTCACATTTCTATTCAACCAAATCTGTACTGTTTTAGCTGGTCAAGTTATTTGTAGTGACCGTAAAAGCACATTTTTTGTTCTGGGTTGAAAAACTATTCCCAAATTTGCCATTCTCAAAGTAACTAGTTTCTGCTATATGAGGATTACTTGAAATCTATCCCAAAAAGGATATCTTACATATTAGGTGCTGATAGTGTCATTCAGAAAAACCTAAGACACACGCTACCGTGCAGATAGAAGTCTAATTCTGTGATTAAACCTATACCTGTCACACAGCGCAAAAAAAAACAGGCCTCACATTTCTATTCAACCAAATCTGTACTGTTTTAGCTGGTCAAGTTATTTGTAGTGACCGTAAAAGCACACTTTTTGTTCTGGGTTGAAAAACTATTCCCAAATTTGCCATTCTCAAAATAACTAGTTTCTGCTATATGAGGCCTACTTGAAATCTATCCCAAAAAGGATATCTTACATATTAGGTGCTGATAGTGTCATTCAGAAAAACCTAAGACACACTTGCTACCGTGCAGATAGAAGTCTAATTCTGTGATTAAACCTATACCTGTCACACAGCGCAAAAAAAAACAGGCCTCACATTTCTATTCAACCAAATCTGTACTGTTTTAGCTAATCAAGTTATTTGTAGTGACCGTAAAAGCACACTTTTTGTTCTGGGTTGAAAAACTATTCCCAAATTTGCCATTCTCAAAGTAACTAGTTTCTGCTATATGAGGATTACTTGAAATCTATCCCAAAAAGGATATCTTACATATTAGGTGCTGATAGTGTCATTCAGAAAAACCTAAGACACACGCTACCGTGCAGATAGAAGTCTAATTCTGTGATTAAACCTATACCTGTCACACAGCGCAAAAAAAAACAGGCCTCACATTTCTATTCAACCAAATCTGTACTGTTTTAGCTGGTCAAGTTATTTGTAGTGACCGTAAAAGCACACTTTTTGTTCTGGGTTGAAAAACTATTCCCAAATTTGCCATTCTCAAAATAACTAGTTTCTGCTATATGAGGCCTACTTGAAATCTATCCCAAAAAGGATATCTTACATATTAGGTGCTGATAGTGTCATTCAGAAAAACCTAAGACACACTTGCTACCGTGCAGATAGAAGTCTAATTCTGTGATTAAACCTATACCTGTCACACAGCGCAAAAAAAAACAGGCCTCACATTTCTATTCAACCAAATCTGTACTGTTTTAGCTAATCAAGTTATTTGTAGTGACCGTAAAAGCACACTTTTTGTTCTGGGTTGAAAAACTATTCCCAAATTTGCCATTCTCAAAATAACTAGTTTCTGCTATATGAGGCCTACTTGAAATCTATCCCAAAAAGGATATCTTACATATTAGGTGCTGATAGTGTCATTCAGAAAAACCTAAGACGCACTTGCTACCGTGCAGATAGAAGTCTAATTCTGTGATTAAACCTATACCTGTCACACAGCGCAAAAAAAAACAGGCCTCACATTTCTATTCAACCAAATCTGTACTGTTTTAGCTGGTCAAGTTATTTGTAGTGACCGTAAAAGCACAATTTTTGTTCTGGGTTGAAAAACTATTCCCAAATTTGCCATTCTCAAAATTGTGGTGAACGGGAACAATGAGGAAAACATCTAATAAGGGACGCGTACGCGGACGTGGACATGCTCGTGGTGGTGTTAGTGGACCCTCTGGTGCTGGGAGAGGACGTGGCCGTTCTGCCACAATTACACGTCCTAGTGAACCAACTACCTCAGGTACCAGTAGCCAGCAGAATTTACAGCGATATTTGGTGGGGCCCAATGCCGTTCTAAGGATGGTAAGGCCTGAGCAGGTACAGGCATTAGTCAATTGGGTGGCCGACAGTGGATCCAGCACGTTCACATTATCTCCCACCCAGTCTTCTGCAGAAAGCGCACAGATGCGCATGAAAACCAAGCCCATCGGTCTGTCACATCACCCCCATGCATATCAGGGAAACTGTCTGAGCCTCAAGTTATGCAGCAGTCTCTTATGCTGTTTGAAGACTCTGCTGCCGGGTTTCCCAAGGGCATCCTCCTAGCCCTTCCCCAGGGGTGGAAGAGATAGAATGCACTAACGCACAACCACTTATTTTTCCTAATGATGAGGACATGGGAATACCACCTCAGCACGTCTCTGATAATGACGAAACACAGGTGCCAACTGCTGCGTCTTTCTGCAGTGTGCAGACTGAACAGGAGGTCAGGGATCAAGACTGGGTGGAAGACTATGCAGGGGACGATGAGGTCCTAGACCCCACATGGAATGAAGGTCGTTCACAGTTCGGAGGAAGAGGCAGTGGTGAGACCGAGCCAACAGCGTAGCAAAAGAGGGAGCAGTGGGCAAAATCAGAACACCCGCCGCCAAGAGACTCCGCCTGCTACTGACCGCCGCCATCTGGGACCGAGCACCCCAAAGGCAGCTTCAAGGAGTTCCCTGGCATGGCACTTCTTCAAACAATGTGCTGACGACAAGCCCTGAGTGGTTTGCACGCTGTGCCATCAGAGCCTGAAGCGAGGCATTAACGTTCTGAACCTTAGCACAACCTGCATGACCAGGCACCTGCATGCAAAGCATGAACTGCAGTGGAGTAAACACCTTAAAAACAAGGAAGTCACTCAGGCTCCCCCTGCTACCTCTTCTGCTGCTGCCGCCTCGGCCTCTTCTGCTGCTGCCGCCGCCTCGGCCTCTTCTGCTGCTGCTGCCGCCGCCTCGGCCTCTTCCTCCGCCTCTGGAGGAACGTTGGCACCTGCCGCCCAGCAAACATGGGATGTACCACCAACACCACCACCTGCGTCACCAAGCATCTCAACCATGTCACACTGCAGCGTTCAGCTCTCCATCTCACAAACATTTGAGAGAAAGCGTAAATTCCCACCTAGCCACCCTCGATCCCTGGCCCTGAATGCCAGCATTTCTAAACTACTGGCCTATGAAATGCTGTGATTTAGGCTGGTGGACACACACAGCTTCAAACAGCTCATGTCGCTTGCTGTCCCACAGTATGTTGTTCCCAGCCGGCACTACTTCTCCAAGAGAGCCGTGCCTTCCCTGCACAACCAAGTGTCCGATAAAATCAAGTGTGCACTGCGCAACGCCATCTGTGGCAAGGTCCACCTAACCACAGATACGTGGACCAGTAAGCACGGCCAGGGACGCTATATCTCCCTAACTGCACACTGGGTAAATGTAGTGGCGGCTGGGCCCCAGGCGGAGAGCTGTTTGGCGCACGTCCTTCCGCCGCCAAGGATCGCAGGGCAACATTCTTTGCCTCCTGTCTCCTCCTCCTTCAGCACAGCCCGGGGTAAACGTCAGCAGGCCGTTCTGAAACTCATATGTTTGGGGGACAGGCCCCACACCGCACAGGAGTTGTGGGGGGGTATAGAACAACAGACCGACGAGTGGTTGCTGCCGGTGAGCCTCAAGCCCGGCCTGGTGGTGTGCGATAATGGGCGAAATCTCGTTGCAGCTCTGGGACTAGCCGGTTTGACGCACATCCCTTGCCTGGCGCATGTGCTGAATTTGGTGGTGCAGAAGTTCATTCGCAACTACCCCGACATGTCAGAGCTGCTGCATAAAGTGCGGGCCGTCTGTTCGCGCTTCCGGCGTTCACACCCTGCCGCTGCTCGCCTGTCTGCGCTACAGCGTAACTTCGGCCTTCCCGCTCACCGCCTCATATGCGACGTACCCACCAGGTGGAACTCCACCTTGCATATGCTGGACAGACTGTGCGAGCAGCAGCAGGCCATAGTGGAGTTTCAGCTGCAGCACGCACGGGTCAGTCGCACTGCGGATCAGACACACTTCACAATGACTGGGCCTCCATGCGAGACCTGTGTGCCCTGTTGCGCTGTTTCGAGTACTCCACCAACATGGCCAGTGGCGATGACGCCGTTATCAGCGTTACAATACCACTTCTATGTCTCCTTGAGAAAACACTTAGGGCGATGATGGAAGAGGAGGTGGCCCAGGAGGAAGAGGAGGAAGAGGGGTCATTTTAGCACTTTCAGGCCAGTCTCTTCGAAGTGACTCAGAGGGAGGTTTTTTGCAACACCAGAGGCCAGGTGCAAATGTGGCCAGACAGGGCCCACTACTGGAGGACGAGGATGAGGAGGAGGTGGAGGAGGATGAGGATGAAGCATGTTCACAGCGGGGTGGCACCCAAAGCAGCTCGGGCCCATCACTGGTGCGTGGCTGGGGGGAAACACAGGACGATGACGATACGCCTCCAACAGAGGACAGCTTGTCCTTTCCTCTGGGCAGCCTGGCACACATGAGCGACTACATGCTGCAGTGCCTGCGCAACGACAGCAGAGTTGCCCACATTTTAACGTGTGCGGACTACTGGGTTGCCACCCTGCTAGATCCCCGGTACAAAGACAATGTGCCCACCTTACTTCCTACACTGGAGCGTGATAGAAAGATGCGCGAGTACAAGTGCACGTTGGTAGACGCGCTACTGAGAGCATTCCCAAATGTCACAGGGGAACCAGTGGAAGCCCAAGGCGAAGGCAGAGGAGGAGCAAGAGGTCGCCAACGCAGCTGTGTCACGGCCAGCTCCTCTGAGGGCAGGGTTAGCATGGCAGAGATGTGGAAAAGTTTTGTTACCACACCACAGCTAACTGCACCACCACCTGATACGGAACGTGTTAGCAGGAGGCAACATTTCAATAACATGTTGGAACAGTACCTGTGCACACCCCTCCACGTACTGACTGATGGTTCGGCCCCATTCAACTTCTGGGTCTCCAAATTGTCCACGTGGCCAGAGCTAGCCTTTTATGCCTTGGAGGTGCTGGCCTGCTTGGCGGCCAGCGTTTTGTCTGATTGTGTATTCAGCACGGCAGGGGGCGTCATTACAGACAAACGCAGCCACCTGTCTACAGCCAATGTGGACAAGCTGACGTTCATAAAAATGAACCAGGCATGGATCCCACAGGACCTGTCCATCCCTTGTGCAGATTAGACATTAACTACCTCCCCTTAACAATATATTATTGTACTCCAGGGCACTTCCTCATTCAATCCTATTTTTATTTTCATTTTACCATTATATTGCGGGGCAACCCAAAGTTGAATGAACCTCTCCTCTGTCTGGGTGCCGGGGCCTAAATGTGTGACAGTGGCCTGTTCCAGTGGTGGGTGACGTGATGCCTGATTCTCTGCTATGACATGAAGACTGATTCTGCGCTGACATAAGGCCAGATTCTCTGTTACGGGACCTCTCTCCTCTGTCTGGGTGCCTGGGCCTAAATGTGTGACAGTGGCCTGTTCCAGTGGTGGGTGACGTGATGCCTGATTCTCTGCTATGACATGAAGACTTATTCTGTGCTGACATGAAGCCAGATTCTCTGTTACGCGACCTCTCTCCTCTGTCTGGGTGCCGGGGCCTAAATGTGTGACAGTGGCCTGTTCCAGTGGTGGGTGACGTGAAGCCTGATTCTCTGCTATGACATGAAGACAGATTCTGCGCTGATATAAGGCCAGATTCTCTGTTACGGGACCTCTCTCCTCTGTCTGGGTGCCTGGGCCTAAATGTGTGTCAGTGGCCTGTTCCAGTGGTGGGTGACGTGATGCCTGATTCTCTGCTATGACATGAAGACTTATTCTGTGCTGACATGAAGCCAGATTCTCTGTTACGCGACCTCTCTCCTCTGTCTGGGTGCCGGGGCCTAAATGTGTGACAGTGGCCTGTTCCAGTGGTGGGTGACGTGAAGCCTGATTCTCTGCTATGACATGAAGACTGACTCTGTGCTGACATGAAGCCAGATTCTTTGCTATGGCATGAAGAGACTGATTTTCTGCTGACGTGAAGCCAGATTCTCTGCTATGGGACCTCTGTCCAATTGATATTGGGTCATTTTTATTTTTTTTATTTTTATTTTAATTCATTTCCCTATCCACATTTGTTTGCAGGGGATTTACCTACATGTTGCTGCCTTTTGCAGCCCTCTAGCTCTTTCCTGAGCTGTTTTACAGCCTTTTTAGTGCCCAAAAGTTCGGGTCCCCATTGACTTCAATGGGGTTCGGGTTCGGGACGAAGTTCGGTTCGGGTTCGGAATCCGAACCCGAACATTTCCGTGAAGTTCGGCCGAACTTCTCGAACCCGAACATCCAGGTGTTCGCTCAACTCTATTGGACGGTCATTGGATATCAATGAAACTGCAGGCCAGTGGAATATAGGCCCCAAACATTAGGCATTCATCGGACAGAAAACATCAAGAGATTATGTGGCTGGAGGCACATTAGGCGGTCACCATATAACAATTTTACTGTTGGCCAGTTACACTAAAGGCTCCGAAAATGATGCATTAAATGTACAGAAAAGATCAAGTCATTATGTTGCTGGAGGTACATTAGGCGTTCAATGTATAACAATTTTAATGTTAGGCCAGTTAGATTATAGGCCCCAAAAATAATGCCTTCACCGTACAGAAAAGATCAAGTCATTATGTGGTTGGAGGTATATTACACAGTCTTTGGATATCAATGAAACTGCAGGCCAGTGGAATATAGGCCCCAAACATTAGGCATTCATTGGACA
The DNA here is from genome assembly GCF_905171765.1 of Bufo bufo. NCBI lineage: Eukaryota > Metazoa > Chordata > Amphibia > Anura > Bufonidae > Bufo > Bufo bufo. The sequence continues at coordinate 298,631,748 of NC_053393.1, forward strand.
GAAAACATCAAGTGATTATGTGGCTTGAGGTACATTAGGCGGTCACCGTATAACAATTTTACTGTTGGCCAGTTACATTAAAGGCTCCAAAAATCATGCATTAAACGTACAGAAAAGATCAAGTCATTATGTGGCTAGAGGTACATTAGGCGTTCAATGTATAACAATTTTACTGTTAGGCTAGTTAGATTACAGGCCCCAAAAATGATGCCTTCATCGTACAGAAAAGATCAAGTCATTATGTGGCTGGAGGCATATTTGATGGTCATTGAATATCAATTTTACTGCAGGCCAGTGTAGTATAGTCCCCAAACATTAGGCATTCACCGGACAGAAAACATCAAGTGATTATGTGGCTGGAGGTAAATTAGATGGTCATTAGATATGAACATACATATGTTTAAAATAACTAAAAATATAAAATTGGATTGAAAACATGGCTAACAAAATCCCCCTCTTGAAAAAAAATGAAATTCAATTAAACGTGGCACAGGTGTTGAATTCCTCCGAGATCCATGCCTCATTAATTTTTAGAAATGTGAGGTAGTCCACACTGTCGTGAGCTAGGTGAGTACGCTTATCGGTCACGATCTCCCTTGCTGCGCTGAACGTTCTTTCGGACATGACACTCGACGAGGGGCAAGCCAAAAGTTCCATGGCAAATTGTGCCAGTTCTGGCCACAGGTCAATGCTGCACACCCAGTAGTCCAGGGGTTCCTCGCTTCTAAGATCGTCCACATCGGCTGTTAACCTGATGTAGTCGGACACCTGTTGGTCTAGGTGTTCCCTGAGGCTGGATCCGGAGGGCGGCTGTCGATGGGTCGGCTGCAAGTATGATCTCATATCCGAAGTGACTAACACATCTTCAAACTGCCCTCTTCTTACATGCGCTGTAGGATTGGTACCCGCATCTGTTTCTCTGTGGGTGGAAATTTCCCTGTCAGCGCCCACAAGAGCAGAATGCAGCATCTCTCAAAGCAAGGCCTTTAAATGGGGCATTCTGAAAGCCCTCTGTGATGCTTGTAACATGTACGCCATTTTGTGTTTGTACCGGGGTCTAAGTACGTTGCCCCCCCAGTACTGGTCCTTGCCCTTTATGCTTTTTATACGGGGGTCCCAATTCAAACACTGGAGCATGAAGGCCCCCATTTGCACTAAATTGGAAGCAGTGGAGTGGCCTGGCTTCTGCTAATCGCCCAGGAGAATGTCGTCCTCGGTTTCCTCCCCCCCATTCACGAACAACACCAGGGATCCCAGAAAAGTTTAAAGCCTGCTCTTCTTGCTCCTCTTCCTCCTCCCCCCAGGCACCATCCTCCTCTGACTCCTCTTCAGACTCCTGCTGACTTGTCTCAGATGGAGTAGCTCCCCCTGTGATTTCATTCAGCATTGCAAATTCCTCATCTTCCTGCTCCTTGACAGCTTGATCAATGACACAATGCAATGCACGCTCCAGGAAGAAGGCATAAGGTATGATGTCACTGATGACGCCCTGGCTGCGACTTACCAGTTTGGTGTTCTCATCAAATGGCCACATAAGCAGCCACTGGCGAGGTGAAAAAAAACAAGCTAGCGGAAAAGGCGGTAGCAGTGGAAAAGAAGGAGTCAGAAGAGGAGTAGAAGGAGGAAGAGAAGAAGAGGCAGGCCTGCATGCAATCCGTGACGGTAACACCAAATCCACACGGGTGCCACGGGTTGCATGCTTTACAGCCGTCAGAAGGTTCACCCAGTGGGCAGTAAAAGTTATCTGCCCTTGATTGCTAGACCACGTATCTGTGGTCAGATGTATCTTGGCACCGACACTGTGTGCCAGAGATACATTCACTTGCCGCTGAACTTGGCCATATAGCGCTGGGATGCCATTCTGGGAGAAATATTTCCTTCCGGGGACCTTCAATTGTGGTGTGCCAATACCCACAAATGTTCTAAAGGCCTCTGAGTTCACCAGTTTATATGGCAGTAGTTGGCGGGCTAGCAGTTCCGACAAGCCAGCGGTCAGCCGTTGGGCAAGAGGGTTATCCGGCATCATCAACTTTTTACGTTCAAACATTTGGGCCACGGAAGCCTGCCTTTTGCAAGATGAACACTATGACAGCACGGTGGAAGGTGGAGGACAAATGGGAGGAGAGAGGAGAAGGAGAAGAGGCAGGACGTGGAGCGCCGGGAGTGTGGCTTTGTGGGTTCTGACGGTGTTGCTCCCATTGCGCTCGATGATGGGAGGCCAGGTGCCTTCTTAAGGCGTTCGTCCCTAGGTGATTGTTGGGCTTACCATGTCTTATGCGTTGACAGCACAGGCTCCAGACAGCAACACTATTGTAGCAATACTATTGTCGGCAACGGACACGTTAAAAAAGCCCACACTGCGTAGCCATGTGCCGGCGTCCTCAGAGCGCCAGATCTGACCGTGCATGGTTGATGGCTCGCTCCAGATACATTTGCAGTCTGCATTTGCCTCATGTGCACTGCAAGTTCTGCCTGTTTCTCCTACTTCTACCCCCTATTTGCTGCTCTGTCTCTCCCTCTGAACTCTCCTCCTCTTCCTCTCTTGTGGGCACCCACTTGACATCCATCAACATATCATCATTGTCACCTTCTCCACCACTGACATTAGAGATCTCGGAGTAGGCAGCAACAGCTGGGACCTCCTCCCTTGGGCCAATCTGGGTACTGTCGTCAGACCGCTGGGTAGCGGCCATTGCTACCTCCTCTTCCTCATCCGATGCCAAGAATGTCTGCGTAAGGTCTGGGAATAGATGGGAAAATTATTCCTCTGACTCGAGTGGAGGGGCTATTGTGGTGGTGGTGTCTTTGGGGGTGCACACAGCATAGAGTGACGAGGGTGCAGATACAAGGATGAGGAGGGTGCAGAAGCGGAAGGCTGAGTGAGCCAATCAACCAAATCTGGTGCGTCCTTTGATGTAATCGCACACACCTTCTCCAACTTCCCACTTAGGCTCCAGTCTGGTGCACCTGCCCAATGCCTACCACCCCTGCGGAGTACCCTGCCTCTTCCTCTGCCTGTCATTTTCAAAATGACCCTGTGACAAAGTCCCTATAGAAGAGCAGTATTTGTGGAAGCAAGTATATAGAACCCCTTAATGATTATTTGCTTGAAGCAGGTATATAAGACCCCTTAATCAGTTTATTTGGGGGCAACTGTCATATCACACCAGTGCAAATTAGTTGCTCCAATAACATTTTTCCCTCTGTATAGCTACAGTATCGCAGCAGAATGGCACACAACTGCTGCACTATACAAATGCACTATATAGAAAGTATATTATAGGTATATCACACCCCTGCTTCAATCAGTTTTTTGGGGGGGCAACTGGTATATCAAACCAGTTGCAATTAGTTGTTCCAATAGCGTTTGTCCCTCTGTATAGCTGCGGTATCTCAGCAGAACCGCACACATCTGCTGCACAATACAAATGTACTATATAGAAATTATATTATAGGTATTTCATTAGTGATGATCGCGCGCCAAAGTGCTCGGGTGCTCTTGCTGAACACATCGGGATGCTCGGGTGCTCTACCGAGCACCCAAGTATAATGTAAGTCAATGGGAGAACCCGAGCATTAAAACAGGCACCCCCTGCTCTGAAGATGTGAGGGTGACTGGTTCATAGGAAAAGGTCAAAAATTGATGGAAACACCACCGAAATGGTTCAGGAACAGCATGGGGAGGATGTCTCGATGCATCTTGGACTCCCAGGTCGCTGCTAGGAACCATGTTGTCCGAGTAGTACGCCACTTTTAAAGACTGACAATAATACGCACAAAACTGGAAAAAAAATAAAAAAAATTTGAGGAAAAATTGATAACAAACATTATTTCCTGTATATTTACTTGTATAAAAAGTGCAAGTGCTGCCAAAAATTACAAGGAAGAGGTACTCCGATACAACCTGTATATAACATAATGGAGGGCCTCATTCACATTGTGGTACAATAGTTCAGGTAGTGGGACTCCTACACTCATAAAGCCTATGCACTAAGTGCCAAAAATTACAAGAAACCGGCACTCTAAAACATCCTTTGTTATACATAAAGGAGGGCATCATACACACCCTTGAAAAATTATGATTGATGGCCTGCTGGTGACCCTCAAAAACATTTGGAGCAAGGGCCTAGGGGCTGCTGCCGCATTGGTGAATCTAGATAACCTCTGGGTGATTGCATGTCCCCGCGATAGCGACGGTCCATTTGGATATCTGCCCCATCAACTTTAGATGTTCTTTTCTGCGCCTACCATGTTGATCACGGGTAAAGGGGAATCAGGGATCGTTGTCGGAGGGGGAGCCTGAGAGCGTGGGTCCAGTTATTAAAGCACAAGCATCCAAGGAAGGCAGCAAGCGCGCGGCAATTACCCACTCCCGACTTGGGGAGGTAGTGACGATAAATAACAATACAGTACTCCTAAGCGGCCCTGTTATTGGATCAAGAAAGTGGAAAACTGTGCTGCTTGATACGCCTCCTCCCTTCTTGGTACGGGTTACAAAAGGCACGGGGAAGGATCTGCCAGGGGTATACCCGAGGATCCTTCCTCTCTCCAACACTCCTGTGGGTAATTAAAGGTCGCAACAATAGTGAAGCCCAGACTGCCACCATTACGTGCAAAGATTTATTGTACTTACAACAGTATCTCTAATAAAACGCATAAAACAATGGTATGCACACTTCGGTATCGCCCGACCCGAGTTTCGCTGTCACGCTTCATCAGGAGCTAACATCTTAGCATCAGAAACCAATCTTAAATACCATTAAAAGGCACACCCTTTCCCTGCATCACCACTCAGGGTCACACCTCCTTTGTTACAATAAAATACATCAAAATTTATCATAAAAGAAGTGTATAAATAAGTTCAATAAAAGTCAACAGATTCACAGTATCAAAATACATAAAACAAATAAAACCATCTTGCTAGTACTCGCTCCTAATAGATCTAAACCCACCACTTTCAGTACCCCTCCACACTTCTATCTCAGGCCGGCCCCTTCTAGCTGGTCACAGCGGCTCTGCTCAATCACCTCATTCATTCTATCACATGACTCGATTAGTCAGACCTTCAATCTACCTTTCATCCTATCCCGGTTAGGAAGAACTCCTCCCATCACAGGTCCTACCTATCACGGATGGTGTTGCAGAAAGTTGAAACTTATAAATAAACATCCGACTGGCTTGACCCCAAACTAAGGAGCATATGGGTGAGCCCTATACAACCCCTAGAGCTCTCCCTGACTGCTATGCCCATGCAAAGATCTTTATGGTAGACAATTGCATGTCCACGTACCGTATACTATCTGACACCTGAAAACCCTATAATAGTGAGGGGACACGACCACCGGATCCCTGCACTTAATACGGACGGAGTCAGGGTCACCTACAATCAAGCCAGCAAGTAAACACAAATAAAGGAAACAGACTTATCTGAGGAATCAGGAGCAGGAGCATCCAGCAGTGAACAACTCATCCAGGAAGAAGTATAAACCGCAAAGTGAGGCAGTATGGGAGGGAATATAAAGGGAGACAATCAGTGCAAATAGATGACAGCTGGGAGAAAGAAAGGAGATGACAAAGTGAAACCAAAACAAAGAACTTCATGCAAGAGGTAGCGAAGAACATCTAACAGACCTTCTCACAGAGCTGGCGGTGACAGTACCCCTCCCTCTATGGGTGGACTCCGGACACATCTGACACCTCAAAGTGACCTGTTGCCGCTGGGTTTTTTTTGTTAAGAAAAAAGATGGTTCTTTAAGACCTTGTCTGGATTTCAGGGAGCTGAATCGTATCACGATTCGTGACCCATATCCGCTTCCTTTGATCCCGGACCTGTTTAACCAGATTGTTGGGGCTAAGGTTTTTTCTAAGTTGGATTTAAGAGGGGCATACAACCTAGTCAGGGTCACCTACAATCAAGCCAGCAAGTAAACACACATAAAGGAAACAGACTTATCTGAGGAATCAGGAGCAGGAGCATCCAGCAGTGAACAACTCATCCAGGAAGAAGTATAAACCGCAAAGTGAGGCAGTATGGGAGGGAATTTAAAGGGAGACAATCAGTGCAAATAGATGACAGCTGGGAGAAGGAAAGGAGATGACAAAGTGAAACCAAAACAAAGAACTTCATGCAAGAGGTACCCTTCTCACAGAGCTGGCGGTGACACTACCTGGTCACAGGTAAGAGAAGTGGAGGATGTACAATAGACCGGACTATACGATGCAAGGTTTTAAATCGCACTCAATGTTCAGTCCGTGAGGTTGTAAAGTGCCCAAATTGTACATCCATTCCACCTCTTTTTTGGATGCACAATTTGGGCACTTTACAACCTCACGGACTGAACATCTAGTGCGATCTTCCCACATCGCATTGAAAACCTGCAGCACAAGATTACAGATACAGATATGTATACTAGTAACTTTTTTACTGTGAGGCCCTGTTATTGGAATGAGTACACTTTCCGTTAACGAGGATCTATTGGAGGGCAAACTAAAAGCCAAACAAGTGGAGTGTTATATCAAAAGATGTCATTTATTATAAAATATAAAACATGGAGAACAACAGGATGTTATACAGTTACACGGAGAAGCACAGGGTAAGTCACATCAAAAAACACCACCATGGAACTGCGCAAAATGAAGCACAGATGGGCACGACCAAAAGATAAAGCTAAGGCTCTGGGAAACCAAGTGAGTGTAACATATAATGGTCTCCCCAATAGGGATATAGTACACAAGGTACCACAGACCAAATAAGGTAAACCCAAAGCCTTTAGCTAACATACACGGAATGATAAGGCATCACATTCAGCCAAAGACAATAATATAATGAATGAAAATCACTAGGCTGGGCTCAAAAATAACTGGCGTGCGCCTAAGTGCAAGGGACCCAATGTGGATATATACAAGGGTACCCCGCACACAGAGTGGAACCGTGCTAGTACCAGGACGTACCTGAAGACATGGTGGTGGGAGGAATGACAAGCCCTGGGCGCGAGACCTCGACGCGTGTTTCACCTCAGCGGCTTCGTCAGGAGGCGCACGCCAGTTATTTTTGAGCCCAGCCTAGTGATTTTCATTCATTATATTATTGTCTATTGGAGGGCAAGTCTGGTACCAGCAGCCAACTTGCTCCCAGCCTCCACAACATTCACCCAGTATGCCATCATAGTGAGGATTGTGTTGACCAGACTTTCGGCTACTGAGACTGGACTTGTAGGTGAGGGCCTGCTGCTGCTTTGTTGACTCTAGATAACTTATAGGAGATTGCACATCCCCGTGACGGCGACAATCCATTTGGATGTCTGACCTATCAACTTTGGAGCGATTTTTCAACAAGGACCTTCTGGTATAGCACCGTTTTGCTTGTCCTCTTCACCAGAGGAATGAGAGATGAGAAGTTCTCTTTGTAGCAGGGGTGGAGAAAAGAGAACACCCAGTATTTTGTGTTGTCTAAAATGCGTATAACACGGGGGTCGTGGGAAAGGCAGCATAAAATGAAGTCAGCCATGTGTGCCAGAGTACCAACAGGCAAGACTTTGCTGTCATCATCAGAAGGCGAGCTTACCCTGTTAAAGATTGTAGGTGAGGGCCTGCAGGTGAGCTGACCCTGTAAAACATCATATGCAAGGGTCCGCAGTTGAGCTGACCCTGAAATACATTATGTGCGAGAGCCTGCAGTTGAGCTGACCATGAAAAACATATGTGAGGTCCTGCAGTTGAGCTGACCCTGTAAAACATTATATGCGAGGGCCTGCAGTTAAGCTGACCCTGTAAAACATTACATGTGAGGGCGTGCAGTTGAGCTGACCCTGTAAAACATTATATGCGAGGGCCTATAGTTGAGCTGACCCTGTAAAACATTATATGTGAGGGCCTGCAGTTGAGCTGACCCTGTAAAACATTATATGAAAGGGCCTGCAGTTGAGTTGACCCTGTAAAACATTATATGCGAGGGCCTGCAGTTGAGCTGACCCTGTAAAACATCATATGCAAGGGTCCGCAGTTGAGCTGACCCTGAAATACATTATATGCGAGAGCCTGCAGTTGAGCTGACCCTGTAAAACATTATATGCGAGGGCCTGCAGTTGAGCTGACCCTGTAAAACATTACATGCGAGGGCCTGCAGTTGAGCTGACCCTGCAAAACATTACATGTGAGGGCGTGCAGTTGAGCTGACCCTTTAAAAAATTATATGAGAGGGCATGTATGCGAGGGCATTATATGCGACAAATAAGCATGTTGATATGATGGAAGAGTAGGAGGAGGAGGAGGAGAAAAAGAAGATTTAACAATATACCCTTTTTTTGTGGTGGAAGGTGTGCATGGGAATACAGTGTATTCAGTACATTAAACAACTCATTTAAATAGCCTTTGTTCATCAGCTTTCTTCTGGTCGAGTCGAGAAGTCTGGTGCAATACAGGCCTTGTTCATTTTTATAAGAGTCAACCTGTCAGCATTTTCAGTTAACAGGTGGATACGTTTATCTGTTATAATGCCACCAGCAGCACTAAATACCCGCTCAGACAAAACACTGACGGCAGGGCAGGCCAGCCCCTCCAAAGCGTAGAGAGCCAGTTCGTTCCACGTGTCCAGCTTGGACACCCAGTAGTTGTAAGGCACTGAGGGATCATTGAGGATGCTGACATGGTCTGCTATGTACTCCTTCACCATCTTCCAAAATGTTTCCCTCCTTCTGACAGTAGGCTGCGCATCAGGGTGATGGTGCTGGCGGGGTGTCATGAAACTGTCCCAGGCCTTGGAGAGTGTTGCCCTGCTGTGTGTTCCCCTTTTCTCCCCTCCTCGGTTCCCCAAGGAACTACGGACTCTGCCGTCAGCGTTGTCAGATGGACATTTTTGGAGCAATTTTACAACAAGGAACTTCTGGTATTGCACCATTTTTGCTCGTCCTCTCCACCAGAGGAATGAGAGATGAGAAGTTCTCTTTGTAGAGGGGGTGGAGAAGGGTGAACACCCAGTAATCTGTGTGGTCTAAAATGCGTATCACGGGAAAGGCAGCCTAACATAAAGTCAGCCATCTGTGCCAGAGTACCAACAGGCAAAAATTTGCTGTCGTCATCAGGAGGATCACTCTCAATCTCCTCATCCTTTTCCTACTCTTCTGCCCACCCACACTGAACAGATGGAATTAAACTTCCATGGGTACTACCCTCTGTAGCGGAGGCAACCATCTCCTGCTCCTCCTCCTCTTCATCGTTCAATTTGCGCTGAGAAGACGGACGGAGGGTGGTCTGGCTATCACCCTGTGTAATGTCTTCTTCCCCCATTTCCGCCTCTTCCACATGCAAAGCATCGTCCTTAATTGTGAGCAGCAAGCGTTTGAGTAGACACAGAAGTGGGATGGTTATGCTGATAATAGCGTTATCACCACTCACCATCTGTGTTGATTCCTCAAAGTTTCTTAAAACCTCACAGACTTCAGACATCCATGCAGACTCCTCGCTTCTGATTAGTGGAAGCTGACTTGAAAGGCAACGACCATGTTGCAGCAGGTATTCCACTACTGCCCTCTGCTGCTCACAAAGCCTGGCCAACATATTGAACGTGGAGTTCCAGCACGTGCTCACGTCACACAACAGCCGGTGAGCTGGCAAGTGAAAGCGCTGCTGCAGCATTGACAGACCTGTTGAAGCTGTCAATGACTTGCACACACGCTGCGCACCTTCACCAGTAGCTCAGGCAAATTGGGGTAGGTTTTGAGAAACCGCTGAACTACTAAGTTTAAGACGTGGGCTAGGCATGGGATGTATCTGAGCTTGCCGAGCTCCAAAGCCACCACCAAGTTACGGCCATTATCACACACAACCATGCCTGGTTGTAGGTTGAGTGGCGAGAGCCACAGCTCAGTCTGGTCTCTTATCCTCTGCAACAGCTCTGCGACAGTGTGCTGTTTGTCCACTAAGCATATCAGCTTCAGCACAGCCTGTTGACGCTTCCCCACTGCAGTGCTACACTGCTTTCAGCTACCGGCTGATGGCTGACTGGTGCTGCACGCAGATAATTTGGAGGTGGAAGTGGAGAAGGAGGCGGAGGAGGAGAAGTGGGGGTTGGATCCACTAACGTAGGTGCTGGCAGAAACCCAGATGGAATTAGGGCCTGCAATCCTCGGCGTCGGTAGCACCTGTGCCATCCAAAGGTATGACTCACTCCCGGCCTCCACAATGTTCACCCAGTGTGCCGTCAGGGAAATGTAGCGTCATGCACTTTTCCATGTGTCCATGGTTAAGTGGACCTTCCCAGTAACTGCATTGGTCAGGGCACGTGTGACGTTTTACAACACATTTTGGTGTAAGGCGGGCACGGCACACCTCTAAAAATAGTGGCGGCCGAGTACCGCGGGATGGACGCCGACATCAGGCTGCGGAAGGCCTCAGTGTCCACCCTCTATAGAAAAATAATTTAAAATTATGTAAAAATATATTTCTTTTCAGTTGTATTTCTCCAATCTCTGGCCCTGACACACAATACAGATGTCACTAATCACTGCAGACACCCTCTATAGAAAAATTATTGAAAATGGAGAAATATAACTGAAAATAAATATATTTTTTCCATAATTTTCAATAATTTTTCTATAGAGGGTGTCTGCAGTGACTAGTGACATCTGTCCAATACCTTCTGTGTGTCAGGGTCAGTGATTGGAGAAATATAACTGAAAATAAATATATTTTTTTACATCAATCTCTGGCCCTGACACACAGAAGATATGATACAAATGTCATTAGTCACTGCAGACACCCTCTATAAAAAAAAAATTTGAAAATGATGTAAAAAATATATTTCTTTTCAGTTATAGTTCTCCAATCTCTGGCCCTGACACACAGAAAGTATGAGACAGATGTCAATAGTCACTGCAGAAAAATTATTGAAAATGATTGGAGAAATATAACTGAAAATAAATATATTAGCATAGCAGGTATAATACAGATGTCACTAGTCACTACAGACACCCTTTATAGAAAAATAATTGAAAATGATGGAAAAATATATTTATTTTCAGTTATATTTCTCCAATCTCTGGCACTGACACACAGAAGGTATAATACAGATGTCACTAGTCACTGCTGACACCCTTTATATAATAAGTATTGAAAATGCTGTAAAAAAAAAATGGTACTGTAGCTGTAAAATACTGCCAGCCTGCCACCACACACAATAGTCCTTAAAAGGACTTTTGGGTCTTTGAAATGTTTTTCTACAGAATTGATTGCGATCAGACTCCCTACACTCTCTGTCCCTTCCGAAGCGCAGCTCTCCCTGACTACAAATGAGCCGAACATGCATCATCGGTTGCTATATAGCACCCAATGATGTGTTCAGTCATCGGCTACAGGCATTACATCAAGGGCAGTACTTACCTGCACTATTATTGGCTGCATAGCAGCCGAAGAGCATGCGGAGAGGAGACTCGAACATGGCGCTCGAGCACATGCGGTACTCGGCCAAGTACTGCTATGTGCCGAGCATAGCGATGCTCGAGCCAAACAGCAGTTTGTCCGAGCATGCTCGCTCAACACAATATATCACGCCCCTGCCTCAATCAGTTTTTTTTGTGGGGCAACTGGTATATCGCACCAGTTGAAATTAGTATCTCCAATAGCGTAGGGGAAAGCTTGGGATCTAGTGATCACCAGTCAGTGTGGTTTAATATAAGTACAGTGACTGAGTCACACCACACAAAAACAAAAGTTTTAGATTTTAGAAAAACTGACTTTTCTAAAATTTGATTAGTGGTATACGAGTCCCTATCAGATTGGAACAGTTTCAATGGAGTCCAGGAGCAATGGGACTACTTAAAAGTGGCACTATTGAAGACAACAGATAATTGCATTAGGCTTGTCAGTAAAAGCAAAAAAAAGGAAGAGACCACTGTGGTACTCAGCAGAAGTGGCCAAAATCATTAAAAACAAAAAGATAGCATTTAGTAATTATAAAAAAATTTAAAAAAAGAGGATGACTGGCAAATTTATAAGATTAGGCAGAGAGGCCAAACAAGTTATAAGAGCTTCTAAAGCACAGGCAGAAGAGAAATTAGCTCAGTCAGTGAAAAAAGGCGATAAGACATTTTTCAGATACATAAATGAAAAAAGGAAACTAAAACAAGGAATTAACAAATTAAAAACAAAAGAAGAAAGGTATTTGGAAGAAGATAGAGAACTAGCTGACTGCCTCAATGAATACTTCTGTTCAGTTTGTACAAATGAAAATGAAGGAAAAGGACCTCAGTTAGGAAGGAAGACTAATGAATCTTTTGATGCATGTGTCTTTACAGAGGAAGAGGTTCTAAGTCAGCTGTCTAAAATTAATACAAATAAGTCACAGGGGTCTGATGGGATACACCCAAAGCTAGTAAAAGAGCTTAGCGGTGAACTAGCAAAACCATTAACAGATTTATTTAACCAATCACTGGTAACAGGAGTCGTCCCAGAAGATTGGAAATTAGCAAATATTGTGCCCATTCACAAGAAAGGTAGTAGGGAGGAATCGGGCAACTATAGACCAGTAAGCCTGACATCAATAGTGGGGAAATTAATGGAAACCATACTTAAGGAGAGGATTGTGGAACATCAAAAATCCGATGGATTGAAAGATGAAAAACAGCATGGGTTTAATTCAGGGAGATAATGTCAAACTAATTTAATTGATTTTTTTGATTGGGTGACTAAAATAATAGATAGCGGAGGTGCAGTAGACATCGCTTATCTAGACTTTAGTAAGGCTTTTGATACCGTCCCACATAGAAGGCTTATCAATAAATTGGAGTCTTTGGGTTTGGACTCCCATATTGTTGAATGGATTAGGCAGTGGCTGAGGGACAGACAACAGAGGGTTGTAGTCAATGGAGAGAAATTCAGACCATGGTCTTGTTACCAGTGGGGTACCTCAGGGATCTGTTCTGGGACCCATATTGTTTAATATCTTTATCAGCGAAATTGCAGAAGGCCTCGATGGTAAGGCATGTCTTTTTGCTGATGACACAAAGATTTGTAACAGGGTTGATGTTCCTAGAGGAATGGTCAAAAATCTGGCAACTAAAATTTAATGTTGATAAGTGCAAGATAATGCACCTGGGGCATAAAAACCCAAGAGCAGAATATAAAATCAGTGATACAGTCCTAACCTCAGTATCTGAGGAAAGGGATTTAGAAGTCATTATTTCAGAAGACTTAAAAGGTAGGCCGAAAATGTCATAGAGCAGCAGGAAATGCTAGCAGAATGCTTGGGTGTATAGGGAGAGGCATTACCAGTAGAAAGAGGGAGGTGCTCATGCCGTTCTACAGAGCACTAGAGATGTCGCGAACATTAAATTTTCAGTTTTCAAACTGCGAACGCCAATTTCCGCAAGTGTTCGCGATTGGGCGAACCGGGCGAACCGCCATAGACTTCAATAGGCAGGCGAATTTTAAAACCCACGGGGACTCTTTTTGGCCACAATAGTGATGGAAAAGTTGTTTCAAGGGGACTAACACCTGGACTGTGGCATGCCGGAGGGGGATCCATGGCAAAACTCCCATGGAAAATTATGTAGTTGACGCAGAGTCGGGTTTTAATCACCTAATATTCCTAAATTGTTTGGAATAACGTGCTTTAAAACATCCAGTGTGTGTATACGATCAGCTATGATGTATTGATCAGGTAGTGTAAGGGTTACGCCCACTTCACAGTGACAGACCAAACTCTGACAGACCAAACTCCCTGTTTAACGCACCGCAAACAACCGCAAACAGTCCATTTCCACAACCGCAAACTCCCCATTTGCACAAGGTTGGATACCAAGCTAGCCATGTCCCATTCCTTGTCCTCACTGACGTCATTGAAGGTCTCTTCCTCCACCCAGCCACGTACAACACCAAGGGTCCCCGAAAGGTGACAACAAGCCCCCTGGGACGCCTGCTGTGGTTGGTCTTCCACCTACTCAAAGCCACCTTCCTCCTCTGACTCCTCTTCTTCAGACTCCTCTCTCTGCGTTGCCGCAGGTCCAGCAATTGACAACGACAAGGCTGCTTCTGGTGGTGATGGTGACCAAAACTCTTCTTCTTCATGCTCATCTACGGCCTGATCCAGCACTCTTCGCAGGGCACGCTCCAGAAAAAACGCATATGGGATGAGGTCGATGATGTTGCCTTGGGTTTGACTGACCAGGTTTGTCAGCTCCGCAAAAGGACGCATGAGCCTACAGCAATTGTACATGAGCGTTCAGTAACGCGGCCAAAAAATACCCAACTCCGCAGAGGCTGTCCTCTTTCTTTTTATTAAAAAAATCTGTTCTTACCAGTTTAATCTCTGTTTTGTCCCCTATAAGGGGCCGGTGTATGGAATAGATTTTAGGAACCGGGAGATGGAAAAAGATGCTTGGTTGGTCCTCTTACTTCCAATTTGGGGCACTGCGCAAGCGCCATGCAATGTACTGTGCGACCCTATATGAGTGGTATGTTAAGTAGTACTATTCCTATCAGTTTACTCCCTGTTACGTCCCCTATCAGGGGCCGGTGTATGGAATAGATTTTAGGAACCGGGAGATGGAAAAAGATGCTTGGTTGGTCCTCTTACTTCCAATTTGGGGCACAGCGCGTGCGCCGTGCAATGTACAGTGCTACCCTATATGAGTGGTGTGTTAAGTAGTAGTATTCTTATCAGTTTAATCCCTGTTACGTCCCCTATCAGGGGGCGTGTATCGGATAGAGTTTAGACATTCGCAAAGAGTTGTCAATAGTTGACACACTCATGACATAAATTTTATTCCTCTATGTGTCAATCTTGGTGTAGTGATGACTGTGCTCGTGCGCACGTTTGGGAGATGCAGGCGATGGCGGTTTTTAAAAGCATATGGTCGTGCTGAGGTAGTTTAGTGACAGTTAAGTGACCCAGAAAACAATGATTCTGCAGTGTGGGCCCATTGTTGGCCTAGTAGGCTTTAATGATCACCTTAGATGATCACAAAGAAATTTCTTTTTTTTTTCTATGCAAAATTATCCAGCTGATCGCTTTTGGTCTGTTCACAATGAAGCAATGACCTTATCATCTGGGGTGTGCCAACATTGCCATTGCCAACACACTCATAGAGGTGATCGCTTCATTGTGATCCGCAAGCCTCTACACATGCCTGAAAAATTAGGTATTGTTGCAGCTGCTGCTGTAGCAGCGGCCGGAAAAATAGATGTTTTCCAGGCAGTAACTGCACTAAAACATTGCGGCTTGAACCCTAGTTGGTGGCGGAGAAGTCCCGCAAGTCATCCGGCATGCAGAGATTAAATACAGCAGCGCGTGGACCATTTTTAGCCCAAGGCATCTCATCAGGCCTTTTTTAGTCAAATGCATCCCCCACTGTCAGTCCTTTCGGGATCCATGCCTCATTCATCTTAATAAAGGTGAGGTAATCTAGACTTTTTTGACCTAGGCGACTTCTCTTCTCAGTGACAATACATCCTGCTGCACTGAAGGTCCTTTCTGACAGGACACTTGAAGCGGGGCAGGCCAGAAGTTCTATCGCAAATTGGGAAAGCTCAGGCCACAGGTCAAGCCTGCACACCCAGTAGTCAAGGGGTTCATCGCTCCTCAGAGTGTCGATATCTGCAGTTAAGGCGAGGTAGGGTGGACCCCGAAGGGCTGTGGCGATGCGTAGGACTTAAAAAGCTCTGCATGTCCTCCATCAACAACACGTCTCTAAAGCGTCCTGTCCTTGCCGGCGTGGTAATAGGAGGATTACTTTCACCGCTTCCCCTGTTAGATTCCCGTTGTGCTGTGACATCACCCTTATACGCTGTGTAAAGCATACTTTTTAACTTGTTTTGGAACTGCTGCATTCTTTCCGAATTCCGGTTATTCAGTAACATTTCAGCCACTTTCTGCTTATACCTGGGGTCTAGTAGCGTGGCCACCCAGTACAGGTAGTTCTCCTTCAGCCTTTTTATACGAGGGTCCCTCAACAGGCATGACAGCATGAAAGACCCCATTTGCACAAGGTTGGATGCCGAGCTACTCATGTCCCATTCCTCGTCCTCACTGATCTCATTGAAGGTCTGTTCTTCCCCCCAGCCACGTACAACACCACAGGTACCAGATAGGTGACAACGAGCACCCTGGGATGCCTGCTGTGATTGGTCTTCCTCCTCCTGAAAGCCACATTCCTCCTCTTCCTCAGACTCCTCTTCCAGCGTTGCCGCAGGTCGAGCAAGCGATGCTGATAAGGCTGTTTCTGGTGGTGATGGTGACCACAACTCTTCCTCTTCATGCTCATCTACGGCCTGATCCAGCACTCTTCACAGGGCACACTCCAGGAAGAAAACAAATGGGATGATGTCGCTGATGGTGCCTTCGGTGCGACTGACTAGGTTTGTCACCTCCTCAAAAGGACGCATGAGCCTACAGTCACTGCGCATGAGCGTCCAGTAACGTGGCAAAAAAATACCCAGCTCCGCAGAGGCTGTCCTAGCACTCCGGTCATACAAATACTCGTTGACGGCTTTTTCTTGTTAGAGCAGGCGGTCGAACATTAGGAGTGTTGAATTCCAACGTGTCGGGCTGTCGCAAATCAAGAGCCTCACTGGCATGTTTTTTCGCCGCTGAATATCTGAAAAGTGTGCCATGGCCGTGTAGGAATGCCTGAAATGGCCACACACCTTCCTGGCCTGCTTGAGGACGTCCTGTATGCCTGGGTACTTATGCACAAAGCGTTGTACGATCATATTCAACACATGTGCCATGCACGGCACATGTGTCAACTTGCCCAAATTCAATGCCGCCAACAAATTGCTTCCGTTGTCATACACAATCTCCAGTTGGTGCCGGGTCAGCCACTGATCCACCTGTGCGTTCAGGGCGGACAGGAGTGCTGGTCCGGTGTGACTCTCTGCTTTCAGGCAAGTCAACCCCAAGACGGCGTGACACTGTCGTATCCGGGATGTGGAATAGCCCCTGGGGAGCTGGGGGGGGTGCACTTGATGTGGAGCAAGTTGCAGCAGCAGAAGAGGACTCAGCCGAGAAGGTTAGCGAAGAGGAAGGAGTAGGAGGAGTAGAGGAGGTGGCAGCAACGCCTGCCTACAAGTCGTGGCGGTGTCACCAACTCCTCTGCAGAGCTACGCATTCAATGCTTGGCAGCCGTCAGCCGGTTTACCCAATGTGCAGTGTACGTGATATACCTGCCCTTACCGTGCTTTGCAGACCAGGTATCAGTGGTCAGATGGACCCTTGCCCCAACACTGTGTGACAGACATGCCATGACTTCCTTTTCCACAATAGAGTACAGGTTGGGGATTGCCTTTTGTGAAAACAAATTTTGTCCGGGTACCTTCCACATTTTTTGAACGCCTCAGACTACACCAGCTTGTATGGTAAAAACTGGCGGGCTAAGAGTTCTGAGAAGCCAGCTGTCAGACACCGGGCAAGGGGGTGACATTGGCTTCTTACGCTCAAACATTTCCTTGACAGACACCTGTCTGTGGGCAGATGAGCAGGAACTGCTGAAGGTGAGAGGCGGAGTGGCGGGTGGTTGAGAGGGGGCAAGGAGGACAGCAGTGGTTGAAGATGCTGGACCAGGAGGAGGATGGTGGCTTTGAGTTTGTGTGCTGCTTGTACTCATCATGTGTTGATCCCATAGGCGTTTGTGATGTGAGATCATGTGCCTTCGCAAAGCAGTTGTATCTAGGTGGGTGTTGGACTTCCCACGACTCAGTTTCTTTTGGCACAGGTTGCAAATGGCATCACTGTTATCAGAGGCAGAGACACAAAAAAATGCCACACTGCTGAGCTTTGCAATGACGGCATTCTGGTGGTGGCAACAGCATGCGTTGATTGACGTGCTGTCTGGCTGACCCCGGGTGCCGATACATGCTGTCTGACTGTGCCAATAGCTCCTTGCGACGATCTCCCCCTGCTTCTAACTCGTCTCCTCCTCCTCTCTGTCTCCCCATCTGAACTTTCCCCCTGTTCTTCTTCTCTTTGAGCGGGCACCCACGTGACATCCACGGACACATTGTCATCGTCAACCGCTTCACTTGTATCTGACAACTCAGCAAAGGAAGCAGCAGCGGGTACATCATCATCATCACAACGTATGTCCATGTGTGTAATGCTGCCTGACTGAGACATATCCCTTTTATCTACATCATCTGGCAATAATGGTTGCACATCACTCATTTTTTTCAAATGATGTGTAAATAACTCCTCTGACAGATCAAGTGAAGCGGCTGTGTTGCTAGTGTTGGTGGTGGCGGCAGGCGGGCGAGTGGTAACTTGAGAGGTGCCCGAAGCTGAGCTGGAGGAGGATGGTGCGTCAAGGTTCAGAGGGGAAGCTGTAGAAGATTGGGTGTCCTGTGTTAGCCAGTCAACTATGTCCTCAGAACTTTTTGAGTTTAGGGTACGTGGCCTCTGAACACTGGGCATTATTCTAGGGCCAAAGTAAATCACAGCACCATGACCATGACGGCCCCTGTGTGGTGGCCTGCCTCTGCCTGTCATTTCTTTTTAGTTTAGTGGTACTATGCGTGCAAGGTACTGTGCCACCCGATATGAGTGGTGGGCAGTGGGCACAGTACAGTCGTGGCCAAAAGTTTTGAGAATTACATAAATATTGGAAATTGGAAAAGTTGCTGCTTAAGTTTTTATAATAGCAATTTGCATGTACTCCAGAATGTTATGAAGAGTGATCAGATGATTTGCATAGTCCTTCTTTGCCATGAAAATCAACTTAATCCCAAAAAAAACTTTCCACTGCATTTCATTGCTGTCATTAAAGGACCTGCTGAGATCATTTCAGTAATCGTCTTGTTAACTCAGGTGAGAATGTTGATGAGCACAGGCTGGAGATCATTATGTCAGGCTGATTGGGTTAAAATGGCAGACTTGACATGTTAAAAGGAAGGTGATGCTTGAAATCATTGTTCTTCCATTGTTAACCATGGTGACCTGCAAAGAAACGCGTGCAGCCATCATTGCGTTGCATAAAAATGGCTTCACAGGCAAGGATATTGTGGCTACTAAGATTGCACCTCAATCAACAATTTATAGGATCATCAAGAACTTCAAGGAAAGAGGTTCAATTCTTGTTAAGAAGGCTTCAGGGTGTCCAAGAAAGTCCAGCAAGCGCAAGGATCGTCTCCTAAAGAGGATTCAGCTGCGGGATCGGAGTGCCACCAGTGCAGAGCTTGCTCAGGAATGGCAGCAGGCAGGTGTGAGCGCATCTGCACGAACAGTGAGGCGAAGACTTTTGGAAGATGGCCTGGTGTCAAGAAGGGCAGCAAAGAAGCCACTTCTCTCAAAAAAAAAACCTCAGGGACAGATTGATCTTCTGCAGAAAGTTTGGTGAATGGACTGCTGAGGACTGGGGCAAAGTCATATTCTCTGATGAAGCCTCTTTCTAATTGTTTGGGGCATCTGGAAAAAGGCTTGTCCGGAGAAGAAAAGGTGAGCGCTACCATCAGTCCTGTGTCATGTCAACAGTAAAGCATCCCGAGACCATTCATGTGTGGGGTTGCTTCTCATCCAAGGGAGTGGGCTCACTCACAATTTTGCCCCAAAACACAGCCATGAATAAAGAATGGTGCCAAAACACCCTCCAACAGCAACTTCTTCCAACAATCCAACAACAGTTTGGTGAAGAACAATGCATTTTCCAGCATGATGGAGCACCATGCCATAAGGCAAAAGTGATAACTAAGTGGCTCGGGGACCAAAATGTTGACATTTTGGGTCCATGGCCTGGAAACTCCCCAGATCTTAATCCCATTGAGAACTTGTGGTCAATCCTCAAGAGGCGGGTGGACAAACAAAACCCCACTAATTCTGACAAACTCCAAGAAGTGATTATGAAAGAATGGGTTGCTATCAGTCAGGAATTGGCCCAGAGTTGATTGAGAGCATCCAGAAGTTGATTGAGAGCATGCCCAGTCAAATTGCAGAGGTCCTGAAAAATAAGGGCCAACACTGCAAATACTGACTCTTTGCATAAATGTCATGTAATTGTCGATAAAAGCCTTTGAAACGTATGAAGTGCGTGTAATTATATTTTACTACATCACAGAGACAACTGAAACTAAGATCTAAAAGCAGTTCAGCAGCAAACTTTGTGAAAACTAATATTTGTGTCATTCTCAAAACTTTTGGCCACGACTGTACACTCTGTGGGCCTGACACACACTGGCAGGCAACTGCAATTATATTACAGAAAAAACAATGTTTTACTGTTTTAACTGCAAGCTACTGTGCCACCAGATATGAGTGGTGGGCACTGGCAGTGGGCACAGTACACTCTGTGGGCCTGACACACACTGGCAGGCAACTGCAATTATATTACAGAGAAAAAATGTTTTACTGTTTTAACTGCAAGCTACAGTGCCACCAGACATGAGTGGTGGGCACTGGCAGTGGGCACAGTACACTCTGTGGGCCTGACTCACACTGGCAGGCATCTGCAATTATATTACAGAGAAAAAATTATATTACTTTTTTATCTGCAAGCTACTGTGCCACCAGATATGAGTGGTGGGCACTGGCAGTGGGCACAGTACACTCTGTGGGCCTAACACACAGTGGCAGGACACTGCAATTATATTACAGAGATTATTTTTTTTTACTGTTTTAACTGCAAGCTACTGTGCCACCAGATATGAGTGGTGGGCACTGGCAGTGGGCACAGTACACTCTGTGGGCCTGACACACACTGGCAGGCAACTGCAATTATATTGCAGAGAAAAAAATGTTTTACTGTTTTAACTGCAAGCTACTGTGCCACCAGATATGAGTTGTGGGCACTGGTAGTGGGCACAGTACACTCTGTGGGCTTGACACACACTGGCAGGCAACTGCAATTATATTACAGAGAAAAAATTGTCCACTGTGCCCACTGCAGTGACTGTGCCCACTGTCAGTGCATTGTGTACTGTGCCCACTGCTAGTGCCCACCACTCATATATGGTGGCACAGTAGCTTGCAGTTAAAACAGTAAAACATTTTTTTCTCGGTAATATAATTGCAGTTGCCTGCCAGTGTGTGTCAGACCTACAGAGTGTACTGTGCCCACTGCCAGTGCCCACCACACTGGCAGGCAACTGCAACTATATTACAGAGAAAAAATTGTTTTACCTTTTTAACTGCAAGCTACTGTGCCACCAGATATGAGTGGTGAGCACTGGCAGTGGGCACAGTACACTCTGTGGGCCTGACACACTGACAGGCAACTGCAATTATATTACAGAGAAAAAATTTAATTGTTTTACTGTTTTAACTGCAAGCTACTTTGCCACCAGATATGAGTGGTGGGCACTGGCAGTGGGCAGAGTACACTCTGTGGGCCTGACACACACTGGCAGGCAACTGCAATTATATTACAGAGAAAAAATTGTTTTACTGTTTTAACTGCAAGCTACTGTGCCACCAGATATGAGTGGTGGGCACTGGCAGTGGGCGCAGCACACTCTGTGGGCCTGACACACACTGGCAGGCAACTGCCATTATATTGCAGAGAAAAAAATGTTTTACTCTTTTAACTGCAAGCTACTGTGCCACCAGATATGAGTGATGGGCACTGGCAGTGGGCACAGTACACTCTGTGGGCCTGACACACATTGGCAGGCAACTGCAATTATATTACAGAGATTTTTTTTTACTGTTTTAACTGCAAGCTACTGTGTCACCAGATATAAGTGGTGGGCACTGGCAGTGGCCCAGTACACTCTGTGGGCCTAACACACACTGGCAGACAACTGCAATTCTATTAAACAGAAAAATAAAAAAACAGACTGATGTACTAGCCCTAAAAAGGGCTTTTTGGGGTGCTGTCAGGACGCTGTCGTTACAGCAGATCAGATGAGTCTTTCAGGACTGGAGTGGACACAGAACACTGGCCTAGCTAACAATTTCCCTATTAATTCAGCAACAGCAGCACTCTCCCTGCTCTCACTAAGGCTGGGTTCAGACCTGAGCGTCTTTGATATGAGCGTTTAACGCGCGTTTTTGACGAGCGTTTTTTGCAATAGTAAACGCGCGTTTGACGCGCGTTTGTGTGATTGACTGCAATGTCCTATGGACACAAACGCGCGTCAAAACGCCCCAAAGAAGCTCAAGTACTTGTTTGAGCGTAGGGCGTTTTACAGCGCGTTTTTCAGCGCTGTAAAACGCTCAAGTGAGAACCAGGGCCATAGGGAAGCATTGGTTTTCATGTGTTGAGCGTTTTACAGCGCGTTTGAACGCGCTGTAAAACGCTCAAGTGTGAACCCAGCCTAACACTGCAGCTTTAGAATGAATCTAAGATGGATGCTGTCCTTGCTTTTTGATAGGAGGTGGGAGGGTCTGGGAGGGAGGGTATGCTGCTGATTGGCTGTAATGCGTCTGCTGACTGTGAGGTACAGGGTCAAAGTTTGCTCAATGATGACGTATAGGGGGCGGACCGAATATCGCAAATGTTCGCTTGCCGCGGCGAACGCGAACAAGCCATGTTCGCCGGCGAATAGTTCGGGACATCTCTACAGAGCACTAGTGAGACCTCATTTGGAGTATTGTGCTCATTACTGGAGACCATATCTCCAGAAGGATATTGATACTTTGGAGAGAGTTCAGAGAAGAGCTACTAAACTGGTACATGGATTGCACGATAAAACTTACCAGGAAAGATTAAAGGACCTTAACATGTATAGCTTGGAAGAAAGACGAGACAGAGGGGATATGATAGAAACTTTTAAATACATAAAGGGAATCAACAAGGTAAAAGAGGAGAGAATATTTAAAAGAAGAAAAACTGCTATAAGATGACAGAGTTTTAAATTAGAGGGGCAAAGGTTTTAAAGTAATATCAGGAAGTATTACTTTACTGAGAGAGTAGTGGATGCATGGAATAGCCTTCCTGCAGAAGTGGTAGCTGCAAATACAGTGAAGGAGTTCAAGCATGCATGGGATAGTCATAAGGTCATCCTTCATACAGGGAGTGCAGAATTATTAGGCAAGTTGTATTTTTGAGGATTAATTTTATTATTGAACAACAACCATGTTCTCAATGAACCCCAAAAACTCATTAATATCAAAGCTGAATATTTTTGGAAGTAGTTTTTAGTTTGGTTTTAGTTTTAGCTATTTTAGGGGGATATCTGTGTGTGCAGGTGACTATTACTGTGCATAATTATTAGGCAACTTAACAAAAAACAAATATATACCCATTTCAATTATTTATTTTTACCAGTGAAACCAATATAACATCTCAACATTCACAAATATACATTTCTGACATTCAAAAACAAAACAAAAACAAATCAGTGACCAATATAGCCACCTTTCTTTGCAAGGACACTCAAAAGCCTGCCATCCATGGATTCTGTCAGTGTTTTGATCTGTTCACCATCAACATTGCGTGCAGCAGCAACCACAGCCTCCCAGACACTGTTCAGAGAGGTGTACTGTTTTCCCTCCTTGTAAATCTCACATTTGATGATGGATCACAGGTTCTCAATGGGGTTCAGATCAGGTGAACAAGGAGGCCATGTCATTAGATTTTCTTTTTTTATACCCTTTCTTGCCAGCCACGCTGTGGAGTACTTGGACGCGTGTGATGGAGCATTGTCCTGCATGAAAATCATGTTTTTCTTGAAGGATGCAGACTTATTCCTGTACCACTGCTTGAAGAAGGTGTCTTCCAGAAACTGGCAGTAGGACTGGGAGTTGAGCTTGACTCCATCCTTAACCCGAAAAGGCCCCACAAGCTCATCTTTGATGATACCAGCCCAAACCAGTACTCCACCTCCACCTTGCTGGCGTCTGAGTCGGACTGGAGCTCTCTGCCCTTTACCAATCCAGCCACGGGCTCATCCATCTGGCCCATCAAGACTCACTCTCATTTCATCAGTCCATAAAACCTTTGAAAAATCAGTCTTGAGATATTTCTTGGCCCAGTCTTGACGTTTCAGCTTGTGTGTCTTGTTCAGTGGTGGTCGTCTTTCAGCCTTTCTTACCTTGGCCATGTCTCTGAGTATTGCACACCTTGTGCTTTTGGGCACTCCAGTGATGTTGCAGCTCTGAAATATGGCCAAACTGGTGGCAAGTGGCATCTTGGCAGCTGCACGCTTGACTTTTCTCAGTTCATGGGCAGTTATTTTGCGCCTTGGTTTTTCCACACGCTTCTTGCGACCCTGTTTACTATTTTGAATGAAACGCTTGATTGTTCGATGATCACGCTTCAGAAGCTTTGCAATTTTAAGAGTGCTGCATCCCTCTGCAAGATATCTCACTATTTTTGACTTTTCTGAGCCTGTCAAGTCCTTCTTTTGACCCATTTTGCCAAAGGAAAGGAAGTTGCCTAATAATTATGCACACCTAATATAGGGTGTTGATGTCATAAGACCACACCCCTTCTCATTACAGAGATGCACATCACCTAATATGCTTAATTGGTAGTAGGCTTTCGAGCCTATACAGCTTGGAGTAAGACAACATGCATAATGAGGATGATGTGGTCAAAATACTCATTTGCCTAATAATTCTGCACTCCCTGTATAAGAGAAGGACAAAGGCTATTCATAGTATTCAGTATATTGGGCAGACTAGATGGGCCAAATGGTTCTTATCTGCCGACACATTCTATGTTTCTATAAGTGTCCTTATCCGAGAGTTGTCGTGTAATCTCATTCATGTAATCAGTCTTATCCATTACAACAAAAGAACCCCCTTTGTTCGTAGGTTTTTTTATTACCGATTTGTCTTTCATTAGTGACTGCAGAGCCCTATTCTCTTGTGTTGTCATGTTTGTGGTATTCCTTAAATCTCCCCTTTGTATTGATACACTAATTCTTACCTCCATGCTTCTGGCAGCGATGCGATACAGGAGTCTTCTGGCCTGTGTCCCGCGCTGTATAATGCCAGGCTCAGGATAGGGGGATCATTGTGCCGCCTGCCCTAGCCTCTGAAAGACTTCAGGCCTAGTGCCTTCATCCTACCAGAGGAATGGGGAAGAGTCCCCCAATCCCCCCTCCCAACATCCAACTGCATCACTGTCCTGAGGATGGAAATACAGATGAATGTAGAAAGATAAGCGCTTCCACCCCCCCCCCCCCCTTACTTATTCCCAGGGCCGCGCCGCCTAAAGAATTCTCCTGACCTCAACTAATTGGTGGTTGAACCCAGGGGCAGTGGGCCCCGGCACTTGCCCAGGTATGCTGGGTGCTGACGCTGGCTTTAAGGCTAGGGCTACACGACAACATGTGTCGCACGACAATAAGTCGCACAACACATAGGGCAAAACTACACTGCAACATGTGTCACGCGGCATTGATTTCACACCAATGTCGGTCAACAATTTTTATAATGATAGTCTATAGTGTCACGCTGCGACATCCTACAACTGTGACGTGACAGTCGCAGAAAAATCTATTTTGAATGGATTTTTTGTGACTGCTGTGTCGCAGTCGCAGAATGTTGCATGTTGCAGTACGACATCATAGACTATCATTATAAAAATTGTTGTGAGACATTGGTGCGACAAATGTCGTTGTGTAGCCCTAGCCTAAGTATTTTCAACTGCGCATACCTATTTAGGCAATTGCAAACCTCTAGGAATATCATTCTCATAATACAGTTGTAAATACACCCAATCGACTGTAAATCTCACAAACAGTAGACTTGAACATTATTTTTCACCACATGTTCTATTTTGTCTTCCTCCACTCTGCCCTCACTATCACATAATTCCCAGGTCTTCCATATCTCCTGAACCACTTTAGCACTGTTCACTTTCAGTGATTTCACTCTTCCTTTTTGAATACAGGTATTTCCCATTATCTTCCCCATGTCTTCCCCATGAAGGAATAATGCAAGTCACCCGTACATACTAAATGGTAAAACACTCGGTAACACTGACATGGAAAAGGATCTAGGAATTTTAATAAACAGCAAACTAAGCTGCAAAAAACAGTGTCAGGCAGCGGCTGCCAAGGCCAATAAGATAATGGGTTGCATCAAAAGGGGCATAGATGCCCGTGATGAGAACATATGAACATATTCCTACTACTTTACAAATCACTGGTCAGACCACACATGGAGCACTGTGTACAGTTCTGGGCTCCTGTAAACAAGGCAGACATAGCAGAGCTGGAGAGGGTCCAGAGGAGGGCAACTAAAGTAATAACTGGAATGGGGCAACTACAGTACCCTGAAAGATTATCAAAATTAGGGTTATTCACGTTAGAAAAAAGACGACTGAGGGGAGATCTAATTACTATGTATAAATATATCAGGGGGCAGTACAGAGATCTATCCCATCATCTATTTATCCCCAGGACTGTGACTGTGACGAGGGGACATCCTCTGCGTTTGGAGAAAAGAAGGTTTGTACACAAACATAGAAAAGGGTTCTTTACGGTAAGAGCAGTGAGACTATGGAACTCTCTGCCTGAGGAGGTGGTGATGGTGAGTACAATAAAGGAATTCAAGAGGGGCCTGGATGTATTTCTGGAGTGTAATAATATTACAGGCTATAGCTACTAGAGAGGGGTCGTTGATCCAGGGAGTTATTCTGATTGCCTGATTGGAGTCGGGAAGGAATTTTTTATTCCCCTAAAGTGAGGAAAATTGGCTTCTACCTCACAGGGTTTTTTTGCCTTCCTCTGGATCAACTTGTAGGATGACAGGCCGAACTGGATGGACAAATGTCTTTTTTCGGCCTTATGTACTATGTTACTATGTTACTACTATGTCTCTTTCAAGTCCATCTGCTAGCAGGATCCAGTCTTTTTACCGTTCAGCCATATTTACTGCAGCAGCTTTAATAGAACTTCCACCTCTCAAGGAGCACGGATCTTATATTAAAACAGATGTTTTAAAAATGCTAAACACAGTGCTATATTTTGTTCAATATACTGAATAAGTTGAAGAAGCAGCACAAAAGCAGATTACTCTCTGTGAGTGCTATGACCACACCATTCACACAAATCCTGATTGTGTTTAACCTCTGTATACAGTAATCAAAGAATACAGAAAAATAAACAATACTATAGAATGCAGGTTCTACTATGATGTATGCATAATCTGTGTGAGACAAGCATATATTTTTGCTCAATTCTGAAATCAGGAGCAGACCTCAAAGTAGTTCTGGAAAAAACATAGAAGTGGTCTCATGTTGTAGGTGGATCCAAACTGGCAGAAAGCGAGGTCAAGCCAAGAAGGCAGGGTTTTTCGGGAGCCAATCTCTAGTTTTTATTGACACTCAGTGCAGGTGGAAAAAGTATGTGAACCCCTAGACTAATGACATCTCCAAGAGCTAATTGAAGTGAGGCCTCAGACAACTGGAGTCCAATCAATGAGATGAGATTGGAGGTGTTGGTTACAGCTGCCCTGCCCTATAAAAAACACACACAAGTTCTGGGTTTGCTTTTCACAAGAAGCATTGCTTGATGTGAATGATGCCTTGCACAAAAGAGCTCTCAGAAGACCTACGATTAAGAATTGTTGACTTGCATAAAGCTGGAAAGGGTTATAAAAGTATCTCCAAAAGCCTTGCTGTTCATCAGTCCACAGTAAGACAAATTGTCTATAAATGGAGAAAGTTCAGCACTGCTGCTACTCTCCCTAGGAGAGGCCATCATGTAAAGATGACTGCAAGAGCACAGTGCAGACTGCTCAATGAGGTGAAGAAGAATCCTAGAGTGTCAGATAAAGACTTACAAAAGTCTCTGGCATATGCTAACATCCCTGTTAGCGAATCTAGGATACATAAAACACTAAACAAGAATGGATTTCATGGGAGGATACCACAGAGGAAACCACTGCTGTCCAAAAAAACATTGCTGCACGTTTACAGTTTGCACAAGAGCACCTGGATGTTCCACAGCAGTACTGGCAAAATATTCTGTGGACAGATGAAACCAAAGTTGAGTTGTTTGGAAGAAACACACAACATTATGTGTGGAGAAAAAGAGGCACAGCACACCAACATCAAAACCTCATCCCAACTGTGAAGTATGGTGGTGGGGGCATCATGGTTTGGGGTTGCTTTGCTGCGTCAGGGCCTGGACGGATTGCTATCATCGAAGGAAAAATGTATTCCCAAGTTTATCAAGACATTTTGCAGGAGAATTTAAGGCCATCTGTCCATCAGCTGAAGCTCAACCGTAGATGGGTGTTGCAGCATGACAACAACCCAAAGCACAGAAGTAAATCAACAACAGAATAACTTAAACAGAAGAAAATACGCCTTCTGGAGTGGCCCAGTCAGAGTCCTGACCTCAACCCGATTGAGATGCTGTGGCATGACCTCAAGAAAGCGATTCACACCAGACATCCAAGAATATTGCTGAACTGAAACAGTTCTGTAAAGAGGAATGGTCAAGAATTACTCCTGACCGTTGTGCACGTCTGATCTGCAACTACAGGAAACGTTTGGTTGAAGTTATTGCTGCCAAAGGAAGTTCAACCAGTTATTAAATCCAAGGGTTCACATACTTTTCCCACCTGCACTGTGAATGTTTACATGGTGTGTTCAATAAAAACATGGTAACATTTAATTATTTGTGTGTTATTAGTTTAAGTAGACTGTGATTGTCTATTGTTGTTACTTAGATGAAGATCATATCACATTTTATGACCAATTTGTGCAGAAATCCATATAATTCCAAAGGGTTCACATACTTTTTCTTGCAACTGTATATGCCTTTTTGATCACTTTTTATTCAGTTTTTTGGGGACAAAAAAGTTGAATCCGCAATTTATTTATTTTTTTTTCTTTTACTTAGTTCACTGTATGGAATTAACCGCCTCCGGACCGCCTAACGCAGGATCGCGTTCCGGAGGCGGCTCACCCAGGCAGAGTCACGCATATACGCGTCATCTCGCGAGATGCGAGATTTCCTGTGAACGCGGGCACACAGGCGTGCGCGTTCACAGGAACTGCAGGTGAGCGAGTGGATCTACAGCCTGCCAACGGCGATCGTTCGCTGGCAAGCTGTAGTTGCGATTTTTTTAACCCCTAACAGGTATATTAGATGCTGTTTTGATAACAGTGTCTAATATACCTGCTACCTGGTCCTCTGGTGGTCCCTTTTGCTTGGATCGACCACCAGAGGACACAGGCAGCTCTGTAATAAGTAGCACCAAGCACCGCACTACACTACACCCCCCCTGTCACTTATTAACCCCTAATTAACCCCTGATCACCCCATATAGACTCCCTGATCATCCCCCTGTCATTGATCACCCCCCTGTCATTGATCATCCCCTGTAAGCCTCCATTCAGACGTCCCTATGTGTTTTGCGGATCCAATCCATGGATCCGTAAAACACATACGGACGTCTGAATGGAGCCTTACAGGGGGGTGATCAATGACAGGGGGGTGATCACCCCACATAGACTCCCTGATCACCCCCCTGTCATTGATCACCCCCCTGTAAGGCTCCATTCAGACGTCCGTATGTGTTTTACGGATCCACAAAACACATACGGAAGTCTGAATGGAGCCTTACAGGGGGGTGATCAATGACAGGGGGGTGATCACCCCATATAGACTCCCTGATCACCCCCCTGTCATTGATCACCCCTCTGTCATTGATCACCCCCCCTGTAAGGCTCCATTCAGAGGTCCGTATGTGTTTTACGGATCCATGGATCGGATCCACAAAACACATACGGACGTCTGAATGGAGCCTTACAGGGGGGTGATCAATGACAGGGGTGATCAGGGAGTCTATATGGGGTGATCACCCCCCTGTCATTAATCACCCCCCTGTAAGGCTCCATTCAGACGTCCGTATGTGTTTTGCGGATCCGATCCATGGATCCGTGGATCCGCAAAACACATACGGACGTCTGAATGGAGCCTTACAGGGGGGTGATCAATGACAGGGGGTGATCAATGACAGGGGGGTGATCAGGGAGTCTATATGGGGTGATCACCACCCTGTCATTGATCACCCCCCTGTAAGGCTCCATTCAGACGTCCGTATGTGTTTTGCGGATCCGTGGATCCGCAAAACACGGACACCGCGGATCCGCAAAACACGGACACCGCGGATCCGCAAAACACATACGGACGTCTGAATGGAGCCTTACAGGGGGTGATCAATGACAGGGTGGTGATCACCCCATATAGACTCCCTGATCACCCCCCTGTCATTGATCACCCCTCTGTTAGGCTCCATTCAGACATTTTTTTGGCACAAGTTAGCGGAAATTGATATTTTATTTTTTTTGTTTTTTTGTTTTTTCTTACAAAGTCTCATATTCCACTAACTTGTGACAAAAAATAAAATCTCACATGAACTCACCATACACCTCACGGAATCCAAATGCGTAAAAATTTTTAGACATTTATATTCCAGACTTCTTCTCACGCTTTAGGGCCCCTAAAATGCCAGGGCAGTATAAATACCCCACATGTGACCCCATTTTGTAAAGAAGACACCCCAAGGTATTCGCTGAGGGGCATATTGAGTCCATGAAATATTGAACTTTTTGTCCCAAGTTAGCGGAAAGGGAGACTTTGTGAAAAAAAAAAAAAAAAACAATTTCCGCTAACTTGTGGCAAAAAAAATAAAAATCTTCTATGAACTCGCCATGCCCCTCATTGAATACCTTGGGGTGTCTTCTTTCCAAAATGGGGTCACATGTGGGGTATTTATACTGCCCTGGCATTTTAGGGGCCCTAAAGCGTGAGAAGAAGTCTGGGATCCAAATGTCTAAAAATGCCCTCCTAAAAAGGAATTTGGGGCCCTTTGCGCATCTAGGCTGCAAAAAAGTGTCACACATGTGGTATCGCCGTACTCAGGAGAAGTTGGGCAATGTGTTTTGGGGTGTATTTTTGCATATACCAATGCTGGGTGAGATAAATATCTCGGTCAAATGCTAACTTTGTATAAAAAAATGGGAAAAGTTGTCTTTTAGAGAGATATTTCTCTCACCCAGCATGGGTATATGTAAAAAGACACCCCAAAACACATTGCCCAACTTCTCCTGAGTACGGCGATACCACATGTGTGACACTTTTTTTGCAGCCTAGGTGGGCAAAGGGGCCCACATTCCAAAGAGCACCTTTAGGATTTCACAGGGCATTTTTTACACATTTTGATTTCAAACTACTTCTCACGCATTAGGGCCCCTAAAATGCCAGGGAAGTATAACTACCCCACAAGTGACCCCATTTTGGAAATGAGACACCCCAAGGTATTCCGTGAGGGGCATGGCGAGTTCCTTGAATTTTTTTTTTTGGCACAGTTAGCGGAAAATTATGATTATTTTTTTTTTTTTTTACAAAGTCTCATATTCCACTAACTTGTGACAAAAAATAAAAACTTCCATGAACTCACTATGCCCATCACGAAATACCTTGTGGTGTCTTCTTTCCAAAATGGGGTCACTTGTGGGGTAGTGTGAAATCACTGATGCCGGCACATTAACCCTTGAACTGCCACGGTCAGCACTGACCATGGCAAATGCGGGCTTCAGATGTGTGCGGGGTGTCCATCGGGTCCCCGCGTTGCTGTGATGGGGATCCCATGGCAAGGAAGGCAGCCAGATGTTTGGGTTACACATAACTTTCTGATTAACTTTTATTAGCTCTTTCTGGGAGAGAGATGGGAAAAACAGCAACACTGCCACTTTACGTTACAAATTTTACGGTGTTAATTTTTCGGTATGAATAACATAATATCTTCATTATATGTGTCAGTACGATTACAATGATATTCACTGCCTGAATGAAGGACACTAAAATAACATTTATTTCATAAACGGATGCCAGATGCTAACTTGCTGCACGCAGGACATCAGCGGCGTGCAGCGTGTTTTTCTATGTGCAAATGTTACCTGATAGGCTCCTAAGGAATAGCTGAGTTAGAGTAGCTGTAGAAACATGTCGAGCCAGAACAAGGGTTCCTATTCAGTATATAATATTGAGGTAGCAGAGCACTTTATTTTTAGCAGGGCAACAGCAATAGGTGGATATAAAGAAATCATCCACTGTGAGGGGGGAAAAGGGTAGTGTAACTATTAGACGCCACAGATGTGATCTGCAATAATCCTTCCGTCTTTGCTGTCCACTGCAGTGATTTATTAGTCAACAGAACTAGAGACTGAATCCAAGGTGCTGGTGAAGGAATAAAGGGACCTTGGTTTGATAGTGAAACAATTCTGTAACGGATCTCCTGTCACCCCGACTGGGTACCTCAGTTGATGAATGCTCCTAGTGCTGCCGAGGACTCCAAGCACTCCGCTCGACACTGTAACCACCACAGGAACAAGGAACAGGAACAGCTCTTACAAGTGCTAGGGGTTATAGTCATGGGAGTATACAGCGTATAACAATCCACACACACATGAGACGAGGCTGTTATGCAATCAATAACAGAATAGGAATTGTCTATGACGCAATTAACAACACAATGGCATTGTCTGTGGCATATTTAATAAACACAATGGACTTAATTACTCACAGGCATAAAATACACATTTTTCCCAACCACAGAAAACACCCTAAAAGTCACATCCCTTGATAGCCTTGATCTGGGTGAACAACCTATCCAAAAATCACCCAGATTGGTTCAGGGGTTCAGGAATTTCATCGTCTTCTTACTTATTCTTTTAGGACCTGCAAAAGTACCTTTGATAACGTAATCGCGATCACAACGTGGTGAGCATGGTGATGTCAGCGCAGGTCCTGCTGAATGAAAATATTCTATCTTCATTCAGTGATTACGTCATCAAAGGTCCTTTTGCAGATCCTGAAAGAATAAGAAAGAAGACGATGCCGGCTGTGCGAACAAGTGGATGAGGTGAGTTATATATATATTTTTTTTTTAACCCCTCATTCGACATTTTAGTAAGCATTCTGTATTAACCTCTTCAAGACACGTGACGTACCGGTACATCATGTTGTCCTGATACTTAAGGACACATGACGTACTGGTACGTCATGTATGGTTCCGATCACCGCTGCCCGGCGGGCGGTGATCGGAACCCGGTGCCTGCTCAAATCATTGAGCAGGCACCTAGGCTAAATGCGCCGGGGGGTCCTGTGACCCCCCCATGTCGGCGATCGCAGAAAACCACAGGTCAATTCAGACCTGCGGTTTTCTGCGTTTCCGGGTTATTCGGGTCTCTGAGGACCCGATAATCCAGAACAGGATAATGATTAGTGGTGTGATTTTACCTCACCAATCACCATCCTGCGATCCTGAGAGGTGATGGTGACATCACCTCTCAGGATCATCTCTAATTGGTTGGTGGGCGGGCCGGCGGCAGATTCAAATGTTGCCAGCGCTCCTCTCCTCCCCCTTTTGTGTCCCGGAGCCGGAGAAGAGAGGAGCTACCTGCACGTTGTGGATTTGTGACAGCATCACCCCATCTGTGCCCACCAGGACCCGATCTGTGCCCCAGCACCCCCCATCTGTTTAGCAGGTACTTAGGGAAAGGTTGGGCTAGGCAGGGAAAATAAAAGGGAAAGTTAGTTTGAAAAGGTTTGATTGCATCACCCTAAGTAGGGTGTCTGGGGTCCACAGCACAGCTGTGTGACCCTAGACCCCCCAGGAGTGCTGCCGCTTGCCCCCCCTGCCCCCCCCCAACTTTTTCGGGGTGCAGGATTTTTTTATTTTTTTTTGTGTACGCTGACTGTGGCCGGCACTCTTAGCGTCCGGCCACTGTTAGCGCATTGCACACTCCACCGCTGATCAACTTCGGACGGTTGATCAGAGGTTTAGAATTTTTTTTTTCACATTTTTTGCCCTTTTTTTTAGTTAGTTTATTTTATTTTTTCTGTTAGTTTTAGGGTGAGTTCGCAAACACCCGTGCCCCCACACACACGCACACCAAATAAAGATTTACACACATGCACATACACACGCAGACACACACTCCCCTATGGCTCGCCGGCCGTTCTCGGCCGAGGAAGCATACGCCCAGCTTGCCTCCGACTCCGAGAGTCCCAGTGAGGACGAGGATGACCCCACTTTCCTGTTGTCATCTGCGTCCTCCTCATCATCTAGCGATGATGATGAGCCCCCAAGGCGGCGGAGGAAGGGGACCACCATGTTAGGGACCCTGTAGCCCACCCTAGTACGAGCATCTCTGGGGCTCGTACTAGTTTTCCGGCCCACCAGTTAAATCCACCGGAGCACCCTGCCGGTGAACTTGTCTGGTGTACCCCAGAGCGATATGAGCCCGCGATTCCTGATTTTGTAGGCCAATCAGGAATCCAGATTTCCACAGTGGGCTACACTGAATATGACTTTTTTTGTCATTTTTTCAGTGACCCACTGGTAAATCTGATGGTGGAGCAGACAAACTTGTACGCCCAACAGTTCGTTGCTCAACACCTGGGCTCCTTTTTGGCTAGGCCCGGTGGCTGGACACCGGTCAGTGCAGCCGAGATGAGGACATTTTGGGTCCTCGTGCTGCATATGGGCCTGGTCAAGAAACCCATTGTCAGGCTGTACTGGAGTGGGGACGTCCTCTACCAGACCCCACTTTACAGTACGGCCATGACACGCTCCCGGTTTGAGGCTATCCGGAAATGCCTGCATTATTCAGATAATGCAGCATGTCCCCCCCGAGGTGATCCTGCCCATGACCGTCTGTATAAGATACGGCCGGTCATCGATCACTTCGGGGCCAAATTCATGGAGGCCTATGTACCTGGAATGGAGGTCGCGGTTGATGAGTCTCTCATTGCGTTCAAGGTGAGACTCATTTTCCGCCAGTATGTTCCCTCCAAGCGGGCGAGGTATGGAGTGAAGCTATACAAACTTTGTGAGAGTACCTCAGGGTACACTTACAAGTTTCGTGTATACGAGGGGCGAGATTTTCGTATTCAACCCCCAGAATGTCCCTCCACTCTGAGTGTTAGCGGGAAACTTGTGTGGGACCTTATGTACCCACTGCTAGATAAGGGTTACCACCTTTACGTGGATAACTTTTATACTAGTATCCCCTTGTTCCAGTCCCTTGCCGCCAGATCCACGTCTGCTTGTGGGACCGTGCGGAAAAATCAACGCGGTCTCCCTGCCCTCCCCCTCCAGGTACCTATCGCCAGGGGTGAGACCCGTGCCCTTACCACTGGAAACCTGTTGCTGGTCAGGTATAAGGACAAGAGAGATGTCCTTGTACTGTCCACAATTCATGGTAACGGCATCACCCCTGTCCCTGTGCGAGGTACCGCGGCAACGGTCCTCAAGCCCGATTGTATCGTCGACTACAATCGGTATATGGGAGGAGTTGATCTCTCTGATCAAGTCCTCAAGCCATATAACGCCATGTGCAA
This sequence comes from Bufo bufo, assembly GCF_905171765.1. NCBI lineage: Eukaryota > Metazoa > Chordata > Amphibia > Anura > Bufonidae > Bufo > Bufo bufo. The sequence goes on from NC_053393.1 coordinate 298,666,983, forward strand.
AACCCGGGCATGGTACAAAAAAGTTGCGGTCTACTTGGTGCAGGTTGCCATGTACAACTCTTTTGTGCTGTCCCAGAGCTCTGGCAACACAGGGACATTCCTTCAGTTCTATGATGCAGTCCTCAAGGCCCTGATCTTTTCGGACCGGGAAAGAGCAGGCCGGAGTACCTCGGGAACTGTAGGCGCCCGGATCGTCCCTGGCCAACACTTTCCAGGTGTGGTCCCCCATACTGGAAAGAAGGGACGAACCCAAAAAAGGTGCAGAGTGTGTCACAGGAGGGGGATACGGAAGGACACCACTACTCAATGTGACACGTGCCCCGATCATCAGGGCCTCTGCATTATTGGTTGATTCAGGGAGTACCACACTTCCAAGGAGTACTAAATTTATATCCCAATTTAGCACTGACATCAGATAAAAAAACTGTTTCTCAGACTTGAGACACCCAAAAAAAAATTTAAAACTAAAATAATTTATTAAAAGTATACAAATTAGGTATCTCAGCGTCGGTAATAATCTCCTCTATAAAAATACCCCATGACCCAACCCCCAAGATTAACACGGTCCAAAAAATAAATTAAAAAATCTGTGCAAATTTTATTTATTTTTTGTCACCTTACATAACAAAAAGTTTAATAGCAAGCGATCAAAAAGTCATATAGCCCCCAAAATAGTGCCAATAAAACAGTCCTCTCATCCCGCAAAAAATGAGCCCCCACATAAAATAATCGGCAAAAAAAAAAAAAAATTAGACTTAGACTTCAGAGATACAAAATTTTTTTTTTTGTATCAAAAAGGATAATACAGTCTAAAACCTCAATTATTGTAAAAAAAAGTAGACTTATTAGGTATCACCGCGTCCGTAAAAATCTCCTCTATAAAAATACCCCATGACCCAACCCCCTAGATTAACACTGTCCAAAAAATAATAATAAAACGGTGCAAAAAATGAGCCCCCACATAAGATAATCGGCAAAAAAAATAACTAAAAAATACTCTTAGACTTTAGAGATACAAAAAAAAATTTTTGTATCAAAAAGGATTATATAGTCTAAAACCGAAATAATTGTAAAAAATGTAGACTTATTAGGTATTGACGCGTCCGTAAGAATCTCCTCTATAAAAATACCCCATGACCTAACCCCCCAGATTAACACGGTCAAAAAAAAATTATTTAAACGGTGCCAAAACCGCTATTTTTGGCACTTTTCCATTTCAATCCGTTTTTTCCGGTAACAAAGCAAGGGTTAACAACCAAACAAAAGTTAATATTTATTACCCTGATACTGCAGTTTACAGAAACGCCACATTTGTGGTCGTAAACTGCTGTATCAGTAAAAGGGAGGCCGCAAAAGAAAAGGACCAACATGGTTTCTGGAAGGCCGATTTTGATGGCCTTTTTTATTGACACCATGTCCCTTTTGAAGCCCCCCTGATGCCCCCCTAGAGTAGAAACTCCCTAAAAGTGACCCCATCTAAGAAAATACACCCCTCAAGGTATTCAAAACTGATTTTACAAACTTTATTAACCCTTTAGGTGTTCCTCAACAGTTAATGGCAAATGGAGATGAAATTTCAGAATTTCAATTTTTGGTAACCTTGCCTCACAAAAATGTAATATAGAGCAACCAAAAATCATATGTACCCTAAAAATAGTCCCAAAAAAACCGCCACCTTATCCCGTAGTTTCCAAAATGGGGTCACTTTTAGGGAGTTTCTACTCCAGGGGTGCATCAGGGGGGGTTGAAACAGGACACGGTGTAAATAAACCGGTCCATAAAAATCAGCCCTCCAAAAACCACACGGCGCTCCGTTCCCTCTACGCCCTGCCTTGTGGCCGTACAGTAGTGTACGACCACATATGGGGTGTTTCTGTAAACGGCAGAGTCAGGGCAATAAATATACAGTCTTGTTTGGCTGTTAACCCTTGCTTTGTTACTGGAAAAAATGGGTTAAAATGGAAAATCTGGCAGAAAAATGAAATTCTCTAATTTCTTCCCCATTTGCCAAAAACTCTTGTGCAATACCTAAAGGGTTAACGACGTTTGTAAAATCAGTTTTGAATACCTTGAGGGGTGTAATTTCTTAGATGGGGTCACTTTTAGGGAGTTTCTACTCCAGGGGTGCATCACGGGGGTTGAAACAGGACACAGTGTAAATAAACCGGTCCACAAAAATCAGCTCTCCAAAAACCACACAGCGCTCCGTTCCCTCTACGCCCCGCCATGTGGCCGTACAGTAGTGTACGACCACATATGGGATGTTTCTGTAAATGGCAGAGTCAGGGCAATAAATATACAGTCTTATTTGGCTGTTAACCCTTGCTTTGTTAGTGGAAAAAATGGGTTAAAATTGAAAATTTGACAAAAAAAATGAAATTCTCAAATTTCATCCCCATTTGCCAATAACTCTTGTGCAACACCTAAAGGGTTAACGAAGTTTGTAAAATCAGTTTAGAATACCTTGAGGGGTGTAGTTTCTAGAATGGGGTCAATTTTGGGTGGTTTCTATTATGTAAGCCTCGCAAAGTGACTTCAGACCTGTACTGGTCCCTAAAAATTGGGTTTTTGAAAATTTCTGAAAAATTTCAAGATTTGCTTCTAAACTTCTAAGCCTTGTAACATATCCCAAAAATTTAATATCATTCCCAAAATGATCCAAACATGAAGTAGACATATGGAGAATGTAAAGTAATAACTATTTGTGGAGGTATTACTATGTATTATAGAAGTAGAGAAATTGAAACTTGCAAATTTGCAATTTTTTACAAATTTATGGGAAATTTGGTATTTTTTATAAATAAAAATTAATTTTTTTGACTTCATTTTGCCAGGGTCATGAAGTAAAATATGTGATGAAAAAACAGTCTCAGAATGGCCTGGATAAGTCAAAGCGTTTTAAAGTTATCACCACTTAAAGTGACACTGGTCAGATTTCCTTAAGGTGAAATAAGGCTGTGTCAATAAGGGGTTAAGAATGCCATTATTTTCCCTTATAACCATGTTATAAGGGAAAATGAATACAGTGAATTTACTTTAATGGGGTCCGGGTTTGCTCATCACTATCATCTCCTAGTAACCATGCGTGAAAAACGCACAGCATCTGCCCTTGATTGCGGATGCTTGCTATTTTCACGCAGACCCATTCATTTCTATGGGGCCTGCGTTGCGTGAAAAAGGCAGAATATAGAACATGCTGCAATTTCGTCTCCAAGGGTCCTTTTGCAGGTCCTGAAAGTAGAAGAAAGAAGACTATGCCGGCTGCGCTATCAAGTGGATGAGGTGAGTTATATTTTTTTTATTTTTTAACCCCTCAATCGACATTTTAGTTAGTATTCTGTATTAGGAATGCAATTATTTTCCCTTATAATCATCTTATAAGGGAAAATAATAAAATCTACAGAACACCTAATCCAAACCCGAACTTCAGTGAAGAAGTCTGGGTTCGGGTCTGGGTACCACATTCAGTTTTTTATCACGCGCGTGCAAAACGCATTGCACCCGCGCTATAAAAACTGAACAACTCAATGCAATCGAGAGTCAAAACTTACTGAAATCGCGTGCAATGCACAAGCGACGCATCTGGAGAAATTCTGGGACGCCCCTGTAAAAGAGGCCTAAGGGCTTCATTTTTGCGGGCCGACTTGTAAATTATGTTTTTAGATCGCTTGTTATTACGTTTTTTCGGTGCCAATTAAGAATACATTTGCAATTCTGTTATTTTTTTTTTATATACAGTACAGACCAAAAGTTTGGACACACATTCTCATTCAAAGAGTTTTCTTTATTTTCATGACTATGAAGGCATCAAAACTATGAATTAACACATGTGGAATTATATACATAACAAACAAGTGTGAAACAACTGAAAATATGTCATATTCTAGGTTCTTCAAAGTAGCCACCTTTTGCTTTGATTACTGCTTTGCACACTCTTGCAAGAGGTAGTCCCTTGAAATGGTCTTCCAAGAGTCTTGAAGGAGTTCGCAGAGATGCTTAGCACTTGTTGGCCCTTTTGCCTTCACTCTGCGGTCCAGCTCACCCCAAACCATCTCGATTGGGTTCGGGTCCGGTGACTGTGGAGGCCAGGTCATCTGGCGCAGCACCCCATCACTCTCCTTCATGGTCAAATAGCCCTTACTTTCAAAGTTTTCCCAATTTTTCGGCTGACTGACTGACCTTCATTTCTTAAAGTAATGATGGCCACTCGTTTTTCTTTACTTAGAATTTGTATTATGGCAAGAAAAAAGCAGCTAACAGTCTATTCAGTAGGACTATCAGCTGTGTATCCACCTGACTTCTCCTCAACGCAACTGATGGTCCCAACCCCATTTATAAGGCAAGAAATCCCACTTATTAAACCTGACAGGGCACACCTGTGAAGTGAAAACCATTTCAGGGGACTACCTCTTGAAGCTCATCAAGAGAATGCCAAGAGTGTGCAAAGCAGTAATCAAAGCAAAAGGTGGCTACTTTGAAGACCTCTTAGTGACCACCATAAACAGGTGTATGGGTGGTCATTAAGGGGTTAACAACCCCCCACCCCAATTAAAAAAATTAACATTGTGTGGAGATAGAGATGAAAGGAAACAGATTTAGGCCTAAATCTGTTAACACTCACAAGAAAATACTGTATTTTTCGCTTTATAAGACGCACCTGATGATAAGATGCATCTAGGTTTTAGAGGAGGACAATAAGAACATGTTTTTTTTTCATTTGCCCTCAGATTAGGCCAGCAATCAGACACCCAATGTTAATCAGACCTCATCTGACAGCCCAAATCAGACCCCAAATGTTAATAAGACACTCGATCAGACCCCCAATGTTAATAAGACTCCAGTAAGACCTCAGATCAGTCCCCGTGCCTCAGATCAGCCTCCTCATGCCTCTGATCAGCCCCCATGACATTGCTTAGCCCCCCATACCATTTATCAGCCCCCACTATGAGCCCAATGCCATATTTGAGCCTCCATTATGAGCCCCCATTCCATTTGTCAGCCCCAGTGCCATTTATTAGCCCCCATTATGAGCCCCAGTGCAATTTATTAGCCCTCATGCCACAGATTAAATAAAAAAATTAAAAAAAAACACTTACCTCTCCTGCTCCTGGACGCCGCCACTCCTCACCTCAAGCGCGTTCTGTATTCATCATGCTGCGGCTGTCATGTGACCCAACGCGCACAGCGTGAGGTCACAGAGCGCACTCACGCTGTGCGCAGCCACAGCACAGCCGACAGCCGAGGACCAGGGAGTGGTGAGTACAGAGCCTTCACCGCTTCCCGGTCCTCAGGTACTAATGAGCACTTTCATAATGGAAGCGCTCATTAGTATTCGCTTTATAAGATCAAGGCCATTTTCCCCCCACTTTTGGGGGAAAAAAGTGTGTCTTATAAAGATAAAAATATGGTAGTTGCCCTAGCCTGTGTATTGCTGTATTGATCACCTATTTGCTGGTTTAATTAAATTGAACAAGTACCAACAATTTTTTATTCCAACCGTGTGGAAATAGAATACATAGAAACAAACTATTGAGGCCTGGTGCTCAATTTCTTAATATCACTCACTGGAAAGTAGGTGCCCTAGCCTTTGTATTGCTGTACTGATCACTTATTTGCTTGTTTAATAAAAAAAATTACTTTTCAACCGTGTGGTAGAGTTGAGAGGACACCTGGATGTTCGGGTTCAACGGGTTCGGCCGAACTTCCGAAAAAAGTTTGAGTTCGGGACCCGAACTTGACCCCGAACCCCATTGAAGTCAATGGGGACCCGAACTTTTGAGCACTAAAATGGCTATAAAAATGTCATGGACTAGAGGGCTGCAATGGCATCAAAATGTGGTTAAGAGCATGGCAAGTGCTCTGAAAACAAATGTGGATAGGGAAATTACTTTAAATAACATAAAATACATAAAAATAAAAAACAATAAACTTGATCTAGGAGGACGAAGTCCATATGAAGTAGGAGGTTGAGGAGGCGGTGGATGTGACGGTGTTGGTGAAAGCGGCGGTGTAGGAGGAGGTAGCCTACACTGCTTTTTGGTTTTAAATTTTATTTAAAAAATTAGGGTACACCCCAAAACATTGGGAAATATAACCTGTGATAACCCCCCTAAAAACACGTTTAGACAATACACTGGCTGCAGGGAAGGCCAGCACCTCCAAGGGGTAAAGGGCAAGCTCAGGCCATGTGCCCAATTTGGAGACCCAGAAGTTGCAGTGGCTGACCCCTGTCAGTCAGTTCGTGTAGGCATGTGCAAACTTACTGCCCCACCATGCCGCACGTCCCCATGATGTTCACTATCCAATTTGATATCTGCTCTACCAACTTTCGATGTTCTTTTCTGCGCCTACCATGGTGATCATGGGTGGCGGGGAATCAGGGTTCCACGCTGGAGAGGGAGCGTGAGAAAGAGACCAATTTTTTTCAAATCTGAAATGATAGAGTTGAATTATGGGAGAAATTATTAAAGCATAAAAGTGTGACAACTTTTTAAAGTTTAAGCATTGAATGAAAGGAGGTGGCGCACATTAATTACTGAAAAATTTATTAAATTTTAATCCCTGTCACATATGCAGAGCAGGGGTTTATTCACATCTAAAATTGTATAATGTCAACCAAGAATGTAGCAGAAAAATTAGTGAAATTTATTAACCTGTCTACTTGGTAGAGCAGGGGTCTATGACAGAAAAAAATTGTTTATTGTCACCTGAAAATGTTAAAGAAAAATTATTGAAATTTATTAAGCTATCAACTAGGTAGAGGATGGGTATATTACACCCAAAAAATTGGTGAATTTCACCAAAAAATGTAACAGACCAATTATTATTTTTTTAAAATCTGTCTACTAGGTATAGCAGTGGTACTATACACCCAAAAAATGGTGAATTTCACCAGAAAATGTAACAGACAAATGAGTGAAATGATATAAAATAAAATATGTACAAATAAAAAAATAATTTATTAATGAGGTGGAGTTCCATATGGAATAGGAGTTTGAGGAGGCGATGGACGTAACGGTGTAGGTGGAAGCGGCGGTGGAGGAGGACGAGGTAGCCAACACAGGTTTTTGGTTTTAATTAAATTTTTAAAAATTAGGGTACACTCTAAAAGAGTGTGAAAAATCCAAAATATAAGAATGAGCAATTGCGCTGCAGTATAACAATGGATGGTTAGTGCCAGTATACATGTCTATTCTGCACAAGGTACGGACAAGTCCTGAGGGATCCATGCCTGGTTCATTTTAATGAACGTGAGCTTGTCCACATTGGCTGTGGACAGGCAACTGCGCTTGTCTGTGATGACACCCCCTGCCGTGCTAAACACACGTTCAGATAATACACTGGCTGCAAGGCAGGCCATCACCTCCAAGGCGTAAAGGGAAACTCAGGCCATGTGCCCAATTTGGAGACCCAGAAGTTGAAGGGGGCAGACCGTCATTAAGTACGTGTAGGCGTGTGCACACATACTGCTCCACCATGTTGGTGAAATGCTGCCTCCTGCTAAGACGTTCCACATCAGCTGGTGGTGCTGGTTGTTGTGGCGTGCTGACAAAGCTTTTCCACATTTCGGCCATGCTAACCCTGCCTTCTGAGGTGCTGGCAGTGCCCCAGCTGCGTTGGCGACCACTTCCTGGTCCTCTGCCTTCGCCTTGTGCTTCCACTGTGCCCCCGCTGTCAGGTTGAAATGCCACCAGCAGCGCGTTTACCAGCGTGCACTTGTACTCGCGCATCTTACGATCATGCTCCAGGGACGGAATTAAGGATGGTACGTTGTCCTTGTAATGGGAATCCAGCAGCCTGGCCACCCAGTAATCAGCACAAGTTAGAATGTGGGCAGCTCGGCGGTCATTGTGGAGACACTGCAGCATGTAATCCCTCATGTGTGCCAGTATGCCCAGAGGCAACAAAAAGCTGTCCTCTGTGGGAGGTGTATCGTCTGTGTCCTCTGTATCCCCCCATCCACGCACCAGTGATGGCCATGAGCTGGTCTGGGTGCCACCCTGCTGTGAACACGGTTCCTCCTCCTCCATCTCCTCATCCTCCACCTCGTCATCCTCAAGAACTGTGCCCTGGCTGGACAACTGTGTACCTGGCGTTTGTGGGTGCAGGAACTCACCCTCGGAGCCACTTGGGAATGACTGGCCGGAAACCCTACAAAATGATCCCTCTTCCTCCTCCTCCTCCTGTGCCACATCCTCTTCCATCATCGCCAGGAGCGTTTTTTCAAGGAGGCATAGAAGTGGGATAGTAATGCTGAGAACAGCGTTATAGGCACTGGCCATGTTGGTGGAGCACTCAAAACAGCGCAACAAGGCACACAGGTCTCGCATGGAGGCCCAATCATTGGTGGTGAAGTGGTGCTGTTCCGCCGAGCGACTCACCCGTGCGTGCTGCAGCTGAAACTCCACTATCGCCTGCTGCTGCTCGCACAGTCTGGCCAGCATGTGCAAGGTGGTGTTCAACCTTGTGGGCACGTCACATATGAGGCGGTGAGCGGGAAGGCCGAAGTTACGCTGCAGCGCTGACAGGCGAGCAGCAGCAGGGTGAGAAAGCCGAAAGCGCGCACAGACGGCCCGCACTTTATGCAGCAGCTCTGACATATCAGGGTAATTTTTAAGGAATCTCTGCACCACCAAATTCAGCACATGCGCCAGGCAAGGGATGTGCGTCAAACCGGCTAGTCCCAGAGCTGCTACGAGATATCGCCCATTATCGCACACCACCAGGACGGGCTTGAGGCTGACTGGCACAAACCACTCATCAGTCTGTTGTTCAAGGCCCATCCACAGCTCCTGCACAGTGTGGGGTTTGTCCCCCAAACAGATAAGTTTTAAAACTGCCTGCTGTCGTTTACCCCTGGTTGTGCTGAAGTTGGTGTTGAAGGTGTTACACTGACCAGCTGAGAAGCCGGTAGAGGATGAGGAAGCAGAGTAGGAGGAGGAAACAACAGGAGGCAAACTGAAGCGCCCTGCAATCCTCGGTGGTGGAAGGACATGCGCCAAACTGCATTTACCCAGTGTGCTGTTATGGAGATATAACATCCCTGACCGTGCTCACTGGTCCACGTATCCGTAGTCAGGTGCACCTTGCCACAGATGGTGTTACGCAGTGCACACCTGATTTTGTCACCTACTTGGTTGTGCAGGGAAGGGATGGCTCGCCTGGAAAGTAGTTGCGGCTGGGCACGACGTACTGTGGGACAGCCACCGCCGTAAGGCCTTTAAAACTAACCGTCTCCACCAGACGGAATGACAGCATTTCAAAGGCCAGTAATTTAGAAATGCTTTCATTCAGTGCTAGGGATCTCAGATGGGTAGGGGGTACTTCCTCTTTCTCTCCAGCGTTTGGGAGATGGAGAGCTGAACGCTTCCGTGGGACATTGTGGAGATGCTTGGTGACCCAGGTGGTGGTGTTGCTGTCAGATCATCTGTTTGCGGGGTGGCAAGTGGCACTGTCGCTCCAGAGGTGGATGAAAAGGCTGAGACTGCAGCACAAGGTGAAGAAGGAGGAGCCAGAGACCTTTCTTGGTTTTGAGGTGTCTACTCCACTGCAGCTTGTGCTTTGCACTTAAATGCCTGGTCATGCAGGTTGTGCTCAGGTTGAGAACATTTATGCCTTGCTTCAGGCTCTGATTGCACAGCGTGCAAACCACTCGTGTCTTGTCGTTAGCACATTGTCTGAAGAACTGCCATGCCAGGGAATTCCTTGGAGCTGGCTTTGGTGTGCGTGGCGAAAATAACCTCGCCACTGGGTTTTGGAGGGGCCTGGTTGACAGCCTCTTGCCCCAGAATTATGGGCCCTCTCATCAGCCCATGCAAAACTTAAACCCCATGGCGATTTGACTGTGTTTGTGGCATCTGAGCGCTCAGCTCCAAGCCCTATGGGGACATGTGGGGTTTTGAGGTTTGTGACAGAACCATCTGTCTGTGTAATTGTATTGTATGTTATGTGATGGTACCCAGATAGCTAATTTTATTGTATTTGTGTATTCTGAGTGCTATTCACCTAATGATATGCACTCAGACTTGAGCTATCTGGGAATATGTTAAATGTCTGTGTTTGCTGTGAGGGTGTGACATTGTGTGTTTGGGTGGTGATTCCTGTCCTGTTGTTCCCACATGTGTATTGGTGATTTCCCTTTGTCCTGAGAGATAATTGAATTGCTCCTCAGGTGTCTCCAGGGCAGAGAGGAGGGAACCATGATGCATTGTGGGGATGTGTTGTGTCTGTGTATCCTGAGTGCTACGTATCTGTCCTGTGTCACAGTCTTCCTTCTGGTCCCCTAGGGGCGTGCACACCAGATGGGGACCTGCATAAATACGGGCGGGTAGCCCTCAATAAAGTGTTCCTGTTTTACACTCAACATAAAGCCTCGTCTCATGTATGTGGGGATTGCTATACGTGTATACTCCCCTGGCTATTACTCCTAGCTCTTGTAAGAGCTGTTCCTTTTCCTGGTTCCTGTGGTGGTATCAGTGTCGAGCGGAGTGCTTGAAGTCCTCGGAGGCACTGGGAGCATTTATCAATGGAGGTACCCGGTCGGGGTGCTAGGAGATCCGTTACAGTGTGCTCGGTCCCTTGCTGCGGTGGGCAGTAGCAGGCGTACTGTCTAGAGGACGGCCGCTCCGCTTTTTCACCCTGCTCCCTCTTCTGCTGTGCTGGTGGCTCTGTGCGACCGCCGCCTTTTCCTCCGAACTACATCGGTCACTCGCATGACCTTGATTCCATGTGGGGTCGAGGACCTCATCGTCCTCCACATCATCTTTCACCCAGTCTTCACACCTGCCTTCCTTGTCGGTCTGCACACTTTCGAAAGCCCCAGAAGTTGGCGCCTGTGTTTTGTAATCATCCGAAACGTGTTGCGATGGTCCTCCCATGTACTCATCTTGAAAGATAAGTGGTTGGGCACCGGTGCACTCAATCTCTTCCACTTCTGGGCAGGGCTAGGTGGATGTCCCTGGGAAACCCTGCTAACAAAATCATCAAAAAGCAGAAGAGACTGCTGCATGACTTGGGGCTCAGACTGTTTGGCTGATTTGCAAGGGGGTGAGGTGAAAGACTGATGGACATCGGCTGCAGGTACCAACTGTGGTCTTTCAGCAGGAGACTGGGTGGGAGACAATGTGAAGGAACTCGATCCACTGTCAGCAACCTAATCTACTATTGCCTGTACTTGTTCAGGCCTCACCATTCGTAGAGCTGCATTAGGCCAGACCAAATACCGTCGCCTACTCGCACCTGAGGAAGGGGTTTCACTTGTGTGTGTAGCTGGCACAGATCGACCACGTCCTCTCCCTGCAACAGGAGCTCCACCAGCAGCACTACGACCTGGACCACGCCCTTATTTGATGCTCTCCTCATATTTCTCGAATTTGGGATCTTGCCCTAAATGGGTGTTTAATTAATAGTAGAATAGAACGACAGTATGTAAAGGGTGTATCTCACACGGCCTGAAGCAGACTAGGCCTCAATTAAAGATTTCTTTGCCCAAAATGGCTGTATTTCAAATGCCTGAATAAAACCACTGTATGTAAAGGGTGTATCTCACATGGCCTGACCCACTGTAGGCCTAAAATAAATATTTCTTTGCCCAAAAGGGCTGCATTTCAAATGCCTGAATCAAACCCATGTATGTAAAGGGTGTATCTCACACGGCCTGACCCACTGTAGGCCTGAATTAAATATTGGTTCACCAAATGGTGGTATTTCAAATCTCTGAATCTAACCCAAATGTATTAAGGGTGTATCTCACAATGACATCTGCAGCAAAGGCTGACAACTAAATTTTTGCCCAAACGAGTGTTTGTTTAACAACTGAATTTGACAGCAGTATATAAGCCTGTAATTTCACACGTACTGATGCTGCAAGGCCTAAAAATAGTGTTTTTTGGCAAAAAAAGTGTGTTTTTAAAACCCCAGAAAATGATGGCTGTATTTCTAGCTTAAATTGCACACTGACTAATCCAGATGTTGTATATTGCCAAAAAAGTGTTTTTTTGGTAACAGAATATGAAAGCTGTATATATTAAACATGAATTTAACCACCTCCCGACCGCCTAACGCAGGAATGCGTCCTGTGGGCGGCCGGGTTATTCCTCCTGGACGCATCGGCGTGTCCTCTCGCGAGACGCGAGATTTCCTGTGAACCTGGCACACAGGAGCGCGCGGTCATAGGATCAGAAGGTAAACGAGTTCATCTACAGCCTGCCAGCGGCGATCATTCGCTGGCAGGCTCTAGATGCGATTTTTTAACCCCTGAAAGGTATATCAGACGCTGTTTTGTTAACAGCGTCTGATATACCTGCTACCTGGTTTTCTGGTGGTCCCTTTTGCTTTGATCGACCACCAGAGGACACAGGCAGCTCTGTAAAGTAGCACCAATCACCACACTACACTACACCCCCCACTGTCACTTATTAACCCCTTATTAACCCCTGATCACCCCATATAGACTGCCTGATCACCCCCCTGTCATTGATCACCCCCCTGTAAGGCTCCATTCAGACGTCCGTATGTGTTTTGCGGATCCGGGGATCCACGGATCCGCAAAACACGGACACCGCGGATCCGCAAAACACGGACACCGGCAATGTGCTTTGCACATTTTGCGGATCTGCACATTGCCAGAACTATATAGAAAATGCCTTTTCTTGTCCGCAATTGCGGACAAGAATAGGACATGTTCTATAGGCTCTACAAAAAACCCAGTGTTCGCTCGATCAGGCCTGATCTTGTGCGCACACTTGCGTTCAGTCCGCCCCACCGCAGTGACAGAATATATATTTTTTCTGATCACTGCAAAAACACCGTAAAATCGCTGCGGCGCTATAAAGATCACTTTTGAGGGGCATGGCGAGTTCATAAAAGATTTTTTTTTTGGCACAAGTTAGCGGAAATATTTTTTTTTTGTTATTTTTTTTTTGTTATTTTTTTTGTTTTTTTTTTACAAAGTCTAATATTCCACTAACTTGTGACAAAAAATAAAATCTCACATGGACTCACCATACCCCTCACGGAATCCAAATGCGTAAAAATTTGGACATTTATATTCCAGACTTCTTCTCACGCTTTAGTTCCCCTAAAATGCCAGGGCAGTATAAATACCCCACATGTGACCCCATTTTGGAAAGAAGACACCCCAAGGTATTTCATAAGGGGCATGGCGAGTTCATGTAAAATTTTATTTTTTGTCACAAGTTAGTGGAATATGAGACTTTGTAAGAGAAAAAAAAAAAAAAAAAAAACATTTTCCGCTAAGGCTACTTTCACACTTGCGTTCGGAGTTCCGCTTGTGAGCTCCATTTGAAGGCTCTCACAAGCGACCCCGAACGGATCCGTACTGCTCCAATGCATTCTGAGTGGATGTGGATCCGCTCAGAATGCATCAGTTTAGCACCGTTTGGCCTCCGTTCCGCTCAGCAGGCGGACACCCGAACGCAGCTTGCAGCGTTTGTGTCCGCCTGGCCGTGCAGAGCCAAATGGATCCGTCCATACTTACAATGCAAGTCAATGGGGACGGATCCGTTTGACGTTGACACAATATGGTGCAATTTCAAACGGATCCGTCCCCCATTGACTTTCAATGTAAAGTCAGGAGTCCCCTATTAATACACCATCAGATCGGAGTTTTCTCCAATCCGATGGTATATTTTAATTTGAAGCGTCCCCATCACCATGGGAACGCCTCTATGTTAGAATATACCATCGGATTTGAGTTAGATCGTGAAACTCAGATCCGACAGTATATTCTAACACAGGCGTTCCCATGGTGATGGGGACGCTTCAAGTTAGAATATTCTGAGAACTGTGTACATGACTGCCCCCTGCTGTGTACATGCCCCCCCTCCCCCCCTGTATTTAACTCATTGGTGGCCAGTGCGGCCCCCCTCCCTCTCTCCCCAGTATTAAATGTGACCAGTGCGGCCCCCCTTCCTCTATATTCATTGGTGGCCAGTGCGGCCCCCCCTCCCTCCCTCCCCAGTATTAAATGTGACCAGTGCGGCCCCCCTCCCTCTATATTCATTGGTGGCCAGTGCGGATTCCCAGTATTAAATGTGACTAGTGCGGCCTCCCCTCTCCCCTAATTAAAATCACCCCCCCATCATTGGTGGCAGCGGAGAGTTCCGATCGGAGTCCCAGTTTAATCGCTGGGGCTACGATCGGTAACCATGGCAACCAGGACGCTACTGCAGTCCTGGTTGCCATGGTTACTTAGCAATTTTAGAAGCATTATACTTACCTGCGAGCTGCGATGTCTGTGACCGGCCGGGAGCTCCTCCTACTTGTAAGTGACAGGTCTGTGCTATAAGCAATGCGCCGCACAGACCTTTCACTTACCAGTAGGAGGAGCTCCCGGCCGGTCACAGACATCGCAGGTAAGTATAATGCTTCTATTTATTGCTAAGTAACCATGACAGCCAAGACTGCAATAGCGTCTTGGCTGCCATGGTAACCGATCGGAGCCCCAGCGATTAAACTGGGACTCCGATCGGAACTCTCCGCTGCCACCAATGATGGGGGGTGATTTTAATTAGGGGGGAGGGGAGAGGGGAGGCCGCACTGGTCACATTTAATACTGGGAATCCGCAATGGCCACCAATGAATATAGAGGGAGGGGGGCCGCACTGGTCACATTTAATACTGGGGAGGGAGGGGGGCCGCACTGGCCACCAATGAATATAGAGGGAGGGGGGCCACACTGGTCACATTTAATACTGGGGAGGGAGGGGGGGGGCGCACTGGTCACATTTAATACAGGGGAGGGAGGGGGTCTGCCCCCTCCTGCCTGGCAGCACCTGATCTCTTACAGGGGGCTATGATTCGGCACAATAATTGTGCGGATCACAGCCCCCTGTAAGAGATCGGGTGCTGCCAGGCAGCAGGGGGCAGACATGTTCACAGTTCTTTTAGTATATTCTAACTTGACGCGTCCCCATCACCATGGGAACGCCTCTGTGTTAGAATATACTGTCGGATCTGAGTTTTCACGAAGTGAATAATCGTATCTGTAAAAACCAGTTATGCAGACGGATCCGTTCTGAACGGATGCAAGCGTTTACATTATAGGAGCGGATCCGTCTGTGCAGACACCAGACGGATCCGCTCCAAACGCAAGTGTGAAAGTAGCCTAACTTGTGCCCAAAAAAAATTATTCTAGGAACTCGCCATGCTCTTCACGGAATACCTTGGGGTGTCTTCTTTCCAAAATGGGGTCACTTGTGGGGTATGTTCTGGCATTATAGGGGACCTAAAGCGTGAGAAGTAGTTTGGAATCCAAATGAGTAAAAAATGCCCTGTGAAATCGTAAAGATTCTCATTGGAATTTGGGCCCCTTTGCGCACCTAGGCTGCAAAAAAGTGTCACACATGTGGTATCGCCGTACTCAGGAGAAGTAGGGCAATGTGTTTTGGGGTGTATTTTTACATATACCCATACTGTATGTGAGAAATATCTCTGTAAAATCACAACTTTGCATTAAAAAAATGGGAAAAGTTGTCTTTTACAGAGATATTTATCTCACCCAGCATGGGTATATGTAAAAATACACCTCAAAACACATTGCCCTACTTCTTCTGAGTACGGCGATACCACATGTGTGACACTTTTTTGCAGCCTAGGTGCGCAAAGGGGCCCAAATTCCAATGAGAATCTTCACGATTAAATACCCCACAAGTGACCCCATTTTGGAAAGAAGACACCCCAAGGTATTCCGTGAGGGGTATGGTGAGTTCATGTAAAATTTTATTTTTTTGTCACAAGTTAGTGGAATATGAGACTTTGTAAGAAAAATAAAAAAAAAAATAAAAAAAAAAACATTTTCCGCTAACTTGTGACAAAAAACATATGTTTAGTTTACCGGTAAACTGCTTTCCAGGAGTCCGGAATGACAGCACCCATGGAGGATGTCCTTATTGGCTTCTGTAGGGACAGGAAGAGAGACAGTTTAAAGGGCCCCTCCCCACCCCCTTGCTCCAGTGTTTATAACTTACTACACCGGATAGGCTGCCACATCTTTATTTTGAGAACAAGTGTTAATTCACACTGTATACAGTAGCAGTATAAATATACAAACCAAATAGTGTACCAGAAGGAACAAAAATGGGGGGGTAGTATTGGGTGCTGTCATTCCGGACTCCTGGAAAGCAGTTTACCGGTAAACTAAACATATGTTTCCAGGACGTCCTCCATGACAGCACCCATGGAGAACTAACAACTTAGAACGTAATATTAGGGGGGGACCACTGCTTGTAGGACCTTACGGCCAAAAGCTAAGTCCTGATTGGCCATAGAGTCCAGTCTGTAGTGTCTGACAAAGGTAGTGGAGGAAGACCAGGTTGCTGCCTTGCAGATCTGATCGATGGAAGCTCCGGCTTTCTCCGCCCAGGTTGTAGACATGGCTCTGGTAGAATGAGCCCTCAACGTTATGGGGCAGGACGAATTCTGCAGTCTATAACATTCCCTGATGGTCTCTTTGATCCAGCAGGCTAAAGAGGTCTTAGAGGCTTTGCATCCCTTGTTTCTACCACCGAATTGGATGAAGAGATTCGCTGACTTTTTCCAAGGTTTTGTCCGCTTGATGTAGGCGAGGACTGTTCTTCTCACATCAGTGGAACCGCTCCTCCTGTATGTTTTTGGGGGCGGTACAAAACGAAGGGAGAATTATCTCCTGTTCTTTGTGAAACATTGAGACAACCTTGGGGAAAAAAGGAATGATCCAAATTAAGAACTATCCTATAGTCTAGGACCTTCAAAAAGGGTTCCCTAACTGACAGGGCCTAAATCTCGCCTATCCTACGAGCAGTAGTGATGGCTAATAAAAACACCGTCTTGAGGGATAGAAGTTTGTCGGAGATATCCTCAATAGGTTCGAAGGGAGAATCACATAAGCT
Source organism: Bufo bufo (assembly GCF_905171765.1). Lineage (NCBI taxonomy): Eukaryota > Metazoa > Chordata > Amphibia > Anura > Bufonidae > Bufo > Bufo bufo. The sequence continues at coordinate 298,683,872 of NC_053393.1, forward strand.
GTTTAGAACTATATTTAGGTCCCACGTGGGAACCGTTTGTCTTAGGGTGGGACGCATTCTGGAGACTGCTCTGACAAATCTCTTGACCCACCTGTGTTCTTCTAATGGGAAGTCTAAGCAGCAACTTAAGGCTGAGATCTGTACCTTGAGAGTGCTTGGTTTTAGACCTATATCAAACCCTTTCTGGAGGAAATCTAGTATGGTGCCTATGGATGGATTTCTGGACCCTGGATGATTTTGAACTAGCCAAGATGAGAATTTCTTCCATATTTTAAGATATATGGCCGAAGTCACGGGTTTACGGCCTTGTTGCAGCGTTGATATTACCTGATCGGAGAGACCCTTCTTCCTCAGGGTTTGCCTCTCAGGATCCAAGCAGTCAGTCTCAACTTGTTGAGATTGGGATGCTCCAGAGGCCCTTGCGTCAACAGATCTTTCCTGTCTGGAAGGGGGTACGGGTCTTTGACCGACATCTCTTTCAAGATAGGGTACCAGGCTCTCTCTGGCGCAATAAGGATCAGAGTGGTGGCACTGGTCCTCATCTTCTTTAGGACTGACGGGATTAGGGGAAAAGGAGGAAAGGCGTAGGCCAGTTTCATGTCCCAACTCTGGGCTAAGGCGTCTACTGCCACTGGGTTTCCGCTGGGGTTTAGTGAGTAGAAACAGTCCAGCTGAGAATTTTCCCTGGACGCGAAGAAGTCTATCTCTGGTTGACCCCATAGCTGGCAGATCTGTCTGAAAACCTGTTTGTTCAGATTCCATTCTCCTGCGTCGATCCTGTGACGGCTTAGGAAGTCGGCTCTCAAGTTCTGAGACCCCTTTAAATGGGTCGCTGAAATGGACAGAACTTCTCTCTCTGCCCATATGAAGATCTGATCTGCTAGATCCTGAAGGAGCGGGCATCTGGTACCGCCCTGTCTTTTTAGATAACATACCGTAATTATGTTGTCGGATAGGATCCTGACGTGTTGATCTTTGAGGAGATGTTTGGCTGCTCTCAGAGTCTTCAGCACTGCCTTCAGTTCTCGGTAATTTGAGGATTTTATTTTGTCCTGAAGCACCCAGGAACCCTGGAAGAGATGCTGGTCCACATGCCCCCCCCAGCCATTCAGACTTGCGTCCGTGGTAATGGTTATGGCTGGAGTCATATTCCACGGAACTCCTTTCTCCAAGTTCCTTGGTTCTATCCACCAGGACAGGGATTTTACCACTCTGTCTGATATTTTCATCCTAAAGTTCAGAGAGCGGTGGTCTCTGTTCCAGGCTGTCAAAACTGCCTCCTGGAGGGTCCTGGAGTGTAATTGGGCCCATGGTATAATTGAGATACAGGAGGTCATCAGTCCCAGGATCTGCATGGCTTCTCTGATTGAGTGGGTTCTCTTCTTTTTGAACAACTCCATCTTTTGTCTTAAATTTATCTGTTTCCTCTCTGGAAGAAAGGAGTGTTGTATCCTTGTATCCAGGAGAGTGCCCAGGAATTCCTTCCTCGTGTCTGGTACCAAGTCCGATTTTGGGTAGTTCACGATCCACCCCAAGTCCTTGAATAGGGCTAAAGTCTGATGGATGTCCCCCTGCAATTTTTGAACTGAGTCTGCTATCAGTAAGAAGTCGTCCAGGTAGGGCACGATTGTAATTGAATTCTGGCGAAGGTAGGCCATCATTTCTGATACTACCTTTGTGAATAGACGGGGGGCAGATGAGATCCCGGACGGCAGGCACTGAAATTGGTAGTGAAAGATCTCCTCCTTGTACTTGACCGCAAACCTTAGATACTGTTGATGTTGAAGATGCATTGGGATGTGGTAGTACGCATCCTTGAGGTCCAGTGTGCAAAGATGAGCACCTGGAGGGATCAGAGGAGTAGAGGATCTTATCGATTCCATCTTGAACCTGTAGTACGTCACCCATCTGTTTAGGAATTTTAAATTGATTGTCCTCACCGACCCGTCTGGCTTCTTCACAAAGAATAGTCTCGAATAGTGACCTGTGAACTGCTGGGGAGGAGGAACCTGGGTGATAGCTCCCAGAACCAGAAGCTTTTGAATATGTGACCGTAGTTGTTGCTGAAGGAGAGGAGATTCGAAATAAGTCACCTGGAAGGTCTGTGGAGGAGGAGTTCTGAAATCTATCCTGAAGCCGTCCCTGATGGAGTCCAGGATCCATTGATTGTGAGTAATTCTCTTCCATCTTTCCCAAAAGTGACAAAGTCTCCCTCCAACTGGTCTGGCATCATGGTTTCCCTGTGTTGGTATTGGGGTTGAAGAGGAAACCCCTACCTCTACCCCCTTTGGGGTAGCTCCAACGGCCCGATTTAACTTTCCCTCTATAGGCCTTGGCCTGACTTTGGCCCGAGGGTCTACGAAAGGGCTGGGGCTTTTTAGGCTTCTCTTCAGGGAACCCTTTCTTGTTATCTGCCGCATTCTGGAGGATAGAGTCCAAGACTGGGCCGAACATAAAAGAGCCAGAGAACGGAATGGAGCAGAGTCTGTTCTTTGATGCTACATCCCCAGACCAGGACTTGAGCCAGAGGGCACGTCTAGCAGCGTTAGTCTGAGACTGAGACTTGGCTGCAAATCTAATTGTTTCGGCTGAGGCGTCCGCTAGGAAACTTGAGGCCATTTTTAGAAGAGGGAGGTACTCTAGGATTTCTTCCCTGGATGTTTTAGCCCTGAGGTGATTCTCCAGTTGATTAATCCACAAGATTAAGGCTCTGGAAACTGAAGTGGCTGCAATGTTGGTATTAATTGCAGCCGCCCCTGACTCCCAGGATTTTTTCAACAGACGTCCAACTTCCTATCCATGGGGTCCCTCAGCTGCGATGAATCCTCAAATGGTATTGAGGTCTTTTTCACGACTTTGGCCACCTGGACATCTAATTTGGGAACTTCGTCCCAGAGATTAGTGTCCTTTGGATCAAATCGCAGTAGATTTTTTAAATCCCTGGGAATGAAGAGCTTCTTTTCGCCATCAGCCCATTCCTACTGTGATGAGATCTTTAAGATTTTCATTTACTGGGAAGACCTTCCTTCTCCTGACTTAAAGACCGCCGAACATCTCGTCTTCAACAGAGCGAGTTTGTTCCTCCTCCTCAATAGCCATGGTCTGTCTAATGGCGGTGAGCAGGGAATCTAAATCCTCGGAAGAAAAGAAGTATCTACTTTGTTCATTTTGATAGAGGGACACTACGTCATCGTTGTCTGAAGCACATAACCCCTCTTCCTCTGAGTCAGAGTCTGACTGGATCCTTGCTCTTTTGGAAAGGGGGGGGGGGGATGGAGGGTCTGGGATCTGGCTTGAGGTTGCCGCCTGCACCTCCTCTCTTACAATATCCCTCAAATCTGTTAGTAGGGATGCCCGTTCGTCTTTCAGAATTTTGGAAATACACTCTGGGCATAATTGTTTTTTATATGACTCTAGCAGCTTTGTTTGGCAGGTCGCACATTCCCTGCCCTTCTTTTTAGGGTCCCCATGAGGCCTGTGCCCTGACTCCTTAGAGGTCTAAGAGAAAAGGCGGATAAGGCCAATTAGGGAACTGCTGAACAAAACAATTATCCCTGTTTAAAAGCATAAAGGCAGCTTACTTACAGGGGCCTGGACGGGGGAGTCTGAACAAGTTTCATGCTTGCTGGACGCCTGGACCTCCATGATGCAACCTACCAGGCTGCCATCCGGCATCTTAAATAAGTTTCTGCTCACTTACCGGTCCGCCCGTCGCCGCCTAGCTCCGCCTCCTCTTGCTCTTTCCCAGGGGGACTCATTCCAAGGAAGAGTCTACCCCCAAGACATGCGAGACCACCCGATCCGGCGTGTCTCCAGCATGCTGATGCGCGTCGCCATGACTCTTCCGGCGACGAGTCCTGGCTTCCGGTCACGTGGGCGCAGCCGGGATCCTAGACGTAGTGAGCGTAGGGGAGCGCAGGAGCCGCAGCCGAGCCCAGAGCTCCGAGGGGGGAGAAGCAGCTACGGCGTCCCCGATTCCTGCGGCTGGCCAGAAAAGGGAATCGGGGACCTAACCAGGGGACCGCTTCCCAGAGTGGTGCTGGTTCAGGGGCTGCAGGAGTCTGAAGAGGAAAGGTAAGTACCCCCCGACCAGACTCGCCCCGTTCCCTACCAAATCTTGCTAGGAGAGAGCTGTCTACTCCTCCTATCCCAGTAGGGACAGGAAGAACACTGGAGCAAGGGGGTGGGGAGGGGCCCTTTAAACTGTCTCTCTTCCTGTCCCTACAGAAGCCAATAAGGACATCCTCCATGGGTGCTGTCATGGAGGACGTCCTGGAAATAAAAACTTCCATGAACTCACTATGCCCATCAGCGAATACCGTAGGGTGTCTACTTTCCGAAATTGGGTCATTTGTGGGGTGTTTCTACTGTCTGGGCATTGTAGAACCTCAGGAAACATGACAGGTGCTCAGAAAGTCAAAGTGCGTAAAAGAGCGTAAACCAATAAATATACACTTATTGCATTTTTTTTTTAGCAAAGACATGTAGAACAATAAATCTAGAGAAAATGTATATAGAAATGTAGTTATATTTGAAAAAATTTACAACAGAAAGTGAAAAATTTCATTTTTTTGCAAAAATTTCGGTCAATTTCGATTAATATCAAAAAAAGTAAAAATGTCAGCAGCAATGAAATACCACCAAATGAAAGCTCTATTAGTGAGAAGAAAAGGAGGTAAAATTCATTTGGGTGGTAAGTTGTATGACCGAGCAATAAACCATGAAAGTAGTGTAGTGCAGAATTGTAAAAAGTGGTCTGGTCATTAAGGGGGTTTAAGCTAGGGGAGCTGAGGTGGTTAACACTTGCAGATCAGAAAAATAGTGGTTTTTTTGGGCAAAAATTTGTGTTTTTAAAACCCCAGAAAATGATGGCTGTATTTCTAGCTTAAATTGCACACTGACTAATCCAGATGTTGTATATTGCCAAAAAAGTGTTTTTTTGGTAACAGAATATGAAAGCTGTTTATATTAAACTTGAATTTAGCACTTTCAGATCAGGAAAATAGTGGTTTTGGCAAAAAAAGTTTTAATCCAGATGTTGTATATTGCCCAAAAAAATTGGATTTTCAATGTGCCAAAAGCTCAGATGCAGTGCTGGTGCACTGAGCTTGCATAAAATGGCCGCCTCCGCCGCCCACCTAACTGACTTTTTAAAGTTATTTTTTTTCGCTCAATGGGCTCAGGGCAAAAAAAAATATTGTGCCCTGCACCCACAAAACACAATGTATGTAGATCGCTGAGTTAGATTCAGATTTTGAGCAAAGACTCTAACCTGTTCTCTCCCTGAAATCACCAACAGCATCCTCTCTCTGACTGTATACAAGCAGTTTTTTTCTTTTCTCCTTCTCCTTTTAGAAAAAAACCGAGGGCTGCAAATGTCCTATTTGTGGATATCCTGCAACTGAAAAAACTAAAATAGTGTAAATCCGTACGGTTGTTTTGCCCTGCAGTGCACAGGTTGTACTTACACGGCACTCCACCAACAAAAAGCGTGTATGCGATATCCTCCGCGGCTGGTTAGATTTTTTGCGGCGAAGATCCACGTTCATACACAACCAAACAGGGTTCAACCACGGACTTGGTTCCAGTACACACCAGATAAGTCTGCTAATATTCCCAATTTCTTTTCCTAAAGGTTTCTGTGGATACAAGTGGCTCCTACCATAGTGAAGCTCCGGTGACTGTTTTTAAAAAGTTTATTAGTACATACTTACAAACATGCACTTTAAAATTCGCATTAAAAAATCCCAGCGTCTTAGGCTTTGCCCGACCCAGGTTTCGCTCCTAAAGCTTCGTCAGGGGCACAATTCATCTCTCCCTCCCCCTTCTTTTTATTTGGTAGGCTAGAGTTAATCAAGCACCTGATGTGCTACTCCAGACACCTTCTCTTTTTCCTTCACTTTAACCCTATACTTGTATCTCCTAGTTCTCAAGGGAGAAAAACACAGATCTTTAGGTCCCAATTCACATGGGGATAAATGTTCTACCAATTTATTAGTCTAATTTAGAACGGCTTGCATGTCAAAATCTACATTCAGACCCCCTGGTTGTAGCGTAACATAATTCGTATATCCACCTACTTTCTTTTTTATTAATTCTCTCTAGAAAACTTCCTCCCCTCCAGTGGTTTTGTACTAATTCCACCCCCATGAACTTTAATCCCTCTGGGTTTTTTTGGTGACATTTATTATAATGTGCCGAAACACCATGACTTTCAAGCCCCTTTTTAATATTCCTTATATGCTCCTGCACCCGGACCTTGAGGGGTCTAATGGTCCGTCCTACATACTGGAGGCCACAAGGGCACTCCAGTACACATACGACCCCTTTGCTGTGGCATGTCATCTCTCCCACTACTTCCAATTGTTTGCCTTTTACAGTACTATTTACTATAGTACTATTTTGTGATCTTTCTGTTTTTTTTTCTTCTATTTTTACAGGCAATGCAAAAGCCACACCAATTGAAACAGTTTTTAATTTTTTTATTTTTATCTTCTGGTCGGTTGGCACTGTGTACTAGTTTGTTTTGTAAATTGGGTGCTCTTTTATAGATGACTAGTGGTTGTTCAGGAATTGCAGGTCCGAGTACTGGGTCATTTTTCAAGATGGACCAGTTTTTTTTAATTGCGTTTTCTAGTTCCCCAGAACATTGTGTGAACTGGGTTATGAACGAAAAACGAAAGAGAGAATTAATAAAAAAGAAAGTAGGTGGATATGCGAATTATGTACGCTACAACCAGGGGGTCTGAATGTAGATTTTGACCTGCAAGCCGTTCTAAATTAGACTAATAAATTGGTAGAACATTTATCCCCATGTGAATTGGGACCTAAAGATCTGTGTTTTTTTCCCTTGAGAACTAGGAGATACAAGTATAGGGTTAAAGTGAAGGAAAAAGAGAAGGTGTCTGGAGTAGCACATCAGGTGCTTGATTAACTCTAGCCTACCAAATAAAAAGAAGGGGGAGGGAGAGATGAATTGTGCCCCTGACGAAGCTTTAGGAGCGAAACCTGGGTCGGGCAAAGCCTAAGACGCTGGGATTTTTTAATGCTAATTTTAAAGTGCATGTTTGTAAGTATGTACTAATAAACTTTTTAAAAACAGTCACCGGAGCTTCACTATGGTAGGAGCCACTTGTATCCACAGAAACTTTTAGGAAAAGAAATTGGGAATATTAGCAGACTTATCTGGTGTGTACTGGAACCAAGTCTATGGTTGAACCCTGTTTGGTTGTGTATGAACGTGGATCTTCGCCGCGAAAAATCTAACCAGCCGCGGAGGATATCGCATACACGCTTTTTGTTGGTGGAGTGCCGTGTAAGTACAACCTGTGCACTGCAGGGCAAAACAACCGTACGGATTTACACTATTTTAGTTTTTTCAGTTGCAGGATATCCACAAATAGGACATTTGCAGCCCTTGGTTTTTTTCTAAAAGGAGAAGGAGAAAAGAAAAAAAAATGTTTGTATACCGTCTGTTTATGACACGCGCGGTCCGAACCCTATATATACAGGGAGTGCAGAATTATCAGACAAGTTGTATTTTTGAGGATTAATTTTATTATTGAACAGCAACCATGTTCTCAATGAACCCCAAAAACTCATTAATATCAAAGCTGAATATTTTTGGAAGTAGTTTTTAGTTTGTTTTTAGTTTTAGCTATTTTAGGGGGATATCTGTGTGTGCAGGTGACTATTACTGTGCATAATTATTAGGCAACTTAACAAAAAACAAATATATACCCATTTCAATTATTTATTTTTACCAGTGAAACCAATATAACATCTCAACATTCACAAATATACATTTCTGACATTCAAAAACAAAACAAAAACAAATCAGTGACCAATATAGCCACCTTTCTTTGCAAGGACACTCAAAAGCCTGCCATCCATGGATTCTGTCAGTGTTTTGATCTGTTCACCATCAACATTGCGTGCAGCAGCAACCACAGCCTCCCAGACACTGTTCAGAGAGGTGTACTGTTTTCCCTCCTTGTAAATCTCACATTTGATGATGGACCACAGGTTCTCAATGGGGTTCAGATCAGGTGAACAAGGAGGCCATGTCATTAGATTTTCTTCTTTTATACCCTTTCTTGCCAGCCACGCTGTGGAGTACTTGGACGCGTGTGATGGAGCATTGTCCTGCATGAAAATCATGTTTTTCTTGAAGGATGCAGACTTCTTCCTGTACCACTGCTTGAAGAAGGTGTCTTCCAGAAACTGTCAGTAGGACTGGGAGTTGAGCTTGACTCCATCCTCAACCCGAAAAGGCCCCACAAGCTCATCTTTGATGATACCAGCCCAAACCAGTACTCCACCTCCACCTTGCTGGCGTCTGAGTCGGACTGGAGCTCTCTGCCCTTTACCAATCCAGCCACGGGCCCATCCATCTGGCCCATCAAGACTCACTCTCATTTCATCAGTCCATAAAACCTTTGAAAAATCAGTCTTGAGATATTTCTTGGCCCAGTCTTGACGTTTCAGCTTGTGTGTCTTGTTCAGTGGTGGTCGTCTTTCAGCCTTTCTTACCTTGGCCATGTCTCTGAGTATTGCACACCTTGTGCTTTTGGGCACTCCAGTGATGTTGCAGCTCTGAAATATGGCCAAACTGGTGGCAAGTGGCATCTTGGCAGCTGCACGCTTGACTTTTCTCAGTTCATGGGCAGTTATTTTGCGCCTTGGTTTTTCCACACGCTTCTTGCGACCCTGTTGACTATTTTGAATGAAACGCTTGATTGTTCGATGATCACGCTTCAGAAGCTTTGCAATTTTAAGAGTGCTGCATCCCTCTGCAAGATATCTCACTATTTTTTACTTTTCTGAGCCTGTCAAGTCCTTCTTTTGACCCATTTTGCCAAAGGAAAGGAAGTTGCCTAATAATTATGCACACCTAATATAGGGTGTAGATGTCATTAGACCACACCCCTTCTCATTACAGAGATGCACATCACCTAATATGCTTAATTGGTAGTAGGCTTTCAGCTTTACAGCTTGGAGTAAGACAACATGCATAAAGAGGATGATGTGGTCAAAATACTCATTTGCCTAATAATTCTGCACTCCCTGTATACTCCATGAAAGTGTGATTGACCCCACAACACTCCTCGGACCTGCAGCGCAACATTTTTGCGGACTGGTGATTAGATATCTTTCTTTTTTACAGCATTAGCTCTCTACATTAAGCACAGCAGAGTGTCACACCGGTGACAGGTTTGAGAAGATCTGAAAGATTATCTGCTCATTAGTGATCTGACAGCATCTTTTGGTTTCACTTTGTCTGTGTGTTGCTTGTATGTCCACACCTCCTGTTCAGGTGTGGATCATGTGACCTTTACCTTCCCCTATTTAGTTGGACTCCACCCATCACTCCTTGCTCTGGATAGCTTCATTTGGTGTTGGAAGAGCTGGAGTGTGGTTCTATTTGAAGTCCTGATCATCCATCATCCTTAAAAGTTAAGTGTTCCGCTTGTTGTGTTTTGTATTCCTCCCCCCTCTGTTGTTTACTAGGCCTCAGTGAGACGCTGGTTGTCTCTGCCCTGTCATAAGTCCAGGGCATCTGAGGGCCACCAGGGTTTTCTAGGTTCCTGTGTATGGGCATCTCTACCATTGAGAGGTGCCCATACGGATAGGAGTTAGGGCCAGGAGCAGGGTTTCATAGGTGGTGACCCTTTTCCTTCCCTAGCGGTGAGGCCTAGTGTCTTTTCCCTTCTGTCTTGTTGTCTTTTGGTGTTCTCCCCTATTACATCCGTGACATTATCCAGAGCCAATACCGCCATTTTTTTGTTCTGATCTCTGCAGCTATGGATGCTATGACTTCACTGGTCGAACAGATGCAGAATCTGACTTTGGAGGTAGCAGACCTCCGTGCAATGATTTTGCAAATTCAGAGCCCACAGGCTGCTGGTTCCGGTGGTGGGTTCCAGGCCTGCCCTAAACCGAAGGTAGCTCTCCCGGACAGGTTTTCCGGGGGTAGTGACAATTTCATCCGGTTCAGGGAGTCATGTAAATTATATTTTAGGCTTCGTCCATACTCTTCTGGTGATGAGTGTCAACGTGTGGGTATGATTATTTCATTACTTAAAGAGGACGCACAATCTTGGGCTTTTTCTCTGCCGACCGGATCACCGTCCCTCCGGTCGGTAGATGAATTCTTTAGAGCCTTGGGTCTAATCTATGATGACCCGGATCGGATCTCTCAGGCCGAGACCAAGTTACGTGGTTTGCGGCAGGGAAAACGTTCTGCGGAGACCTTTTGCTCTGAATTTAGGAGATGGGCTACGGATACAGAGTGGAACGATTCTGCTCTCCGTAGCCAATTCTGCCAGGGTCTCTCTGAGAGACTGCAGGACGCATTGGCTTTTCACGAAAATCCTGAGTCATTGGAAACGGCTATGTCCCTTGCTGTATGTCTTGATAGACGCCAGAGGGAGAGATCTAGGGGTCCTCACCTTCAGAACATACTGTCCAATAAGGGTACTGCTTCCTTTGACACTTATGGTGGCGAGACTTGGGTGGTTGTGCCTTGTGATGAGCCTATGCAGTTAGGAGGAGCTACTCCTGGCAAAAGCTTGGGTCATTTGAAAGGAGTCTGCTTTTGTTGTGGCAAGAAGGGACATTTTGTGAATATTTGTCCGTACTTGCAGCATCAAGGTGTAAACCAATGGAAAAAAAAAGTTTAATCCCCAAATTACTATTGGAAGTGTGGGTGGGCAGCAAGAAAACCTACTTTTGTCTTTTACTGGTAGTACCCGTTTTCTCCTGTCAGCCGAGGTGGCGCTAGAGTCCAAAACTGTGAAAATTGAAGCTTTTATCGACAGTGGGGCAGGAGTTAACAGGACAGTTTGTACGCATTCACGGGGTTGACTACTAATGCATTAGAGAATAGTATTTCTGTCTTTGCAATTGACTCAGCACCTCTCGCCCAAAAATGCCTGTCACAGGTAGTGAATGACATTCATTTAAGAGTGGGTGATTTTCATCAGGAATCTATATCCTGTTATGTGTTGGAGGGTCTGCCTGCTCCGTTGGTGTTGGGCTTACCATGGTTAAGCAAACATAACCCTAACATCGATTGGCAAGCGAGACAGATTCTCGAGTGGAGTGATTTTTGCATGGACAACTGTCTTAATGCATCGTTCTCTATGGTTACCACTAAAACTGTACCCTCGTTCATTTCTGAATTTTCTGATGTGTTTTCTGAGAATGGTAATCAGGAGTTGCCTCCGCACCGGGAGTATGACTGTCCCGTCAATCTTATTCCCAGAGCTAAATTGCCCAAATCTCGGTTGTATAAGGCTATGCAAGAGTATATCACCGATCGTTTGGCAAAGGGACATATTAGACCATCCAAGTCCCCAGTGGCTGCTGGATTTTTCTTTGTAAAGAAAAAGGATGGTACCCTGAGACCATGTCTGGACTTCCGTGAGCTCAATCGTATTACCGTCCGTGATCCTTACCGCCTTCCTTTGATTCCGGATTTGTTTAGTCAGATTGTTGGTGCCAAGGTGTTCTCTAAATTGGATCTGAGGGGGGCATATAATCTGGCAAGGATCAAGGAGGGGGATGAGTGGAACACCGCTTTTAATACCCCTAAGGGTCATTTTGAAAACCTGGTCATGCCCTTTGGGTTAACCAATGCTCCTGCGGTTTTTCAACACTTTGTCAATGACATCTTTCATCATCTGGTGGGGAGGTTTGTCGTTGTATAACTTGATGACATACTAATTTATTCGCCTAATATGGAGACTCATCAGGATCATGTGAAACAGGTGTTACAGATCCTAAGAGAGAATAAGTTGTATGCTAAGATGGAAAAGTGTGTATTTGCTGTACAGGAAGTGCAATTTATGGGTTACCTGCTATCATCCTCAGGTTTTCGTATGGATCCCGAGAAGGTCCGTGCCGTGTTGGACTGGGATCGACCCGAAAATCTGAAAGCTCTTATGCGTGTTTTGGGGTTTACCAACTACTACCGTAAATTTATCTTGAACTATTCATCGGTGGTTAAACCTTTAACAGACATGACTAGGAAGGGTGCTGATATTTCTATCTGGTCTGATGCGGCATTACAGGCCTTTTCTGCTGTGAAAGAATGTTTTGCTTCGGCCCCTATTCTGGTGCAACCGGACGTGTCTCAGCCATTTATTGTTGAGGTTGACGCCTCAGAGGTTGGGGTAGGAGCAATATTGTCGCAGGGTCCTTCACCTAGTAAATGGCGCGCATGTGCATTTTTCTCTAAAAAACTTTCGACTGCTGAAAGGAATTATGATGTGGGGAATAGGGAGTTGCTGGCCGTTAAGTTGGCGTTCGAGGAATGGCGGCATTGCTTGGAAGGAGCAATTCATCCTATTACGGTAATTACGGATCACAAGAATCTGGCCTACTTGGAGTTGGCTAAGCGACTGAACCCAAGGCTGGTTCAGTTGGGTCATTGTTTTTCACCAGATTTAACTTCATCGTCACTTACTGCCCTGGGGTTAAGAACGTCAAGGCGGATGCTTTGTCACGTAGCTTTCCTGGGGGGGGGGGGGGGGTGAGTCTAATGACCCTAGTCCCATTTTATCTGAAGGGGTAGTTATTTCCGCTCTTTATCCTGATCTCGAGGCCAGGGTGTTGGAGGCGCAGGAGGATGCTTCGGACTCTTGTCCTCAGGGGAAATTGTTTGTTCCCTCTGAATTGCGTCACAAGGTGTTCGAGTAACATCACTGTACGGTGCTTGCTGGGCACCCTGGGAGCAGATCGACTATCGATCTCACCTCTCGCAGATTCTGGTGGCCGGGGTTGCGTAAGTGTATTGAGGACTATGTGTCAGCCTGTGGTACCTGTGCACGTGCTAAGGTGACTCATACTCGGCCTTCCGGATCACTGCTTTCATTGCCCATCCCGTCCATGGATTTTATCACGGATTTACCGAATTCTTCAGGAAAGACCGTGATTCTGGTAGTTGTCGATCGTTTTAGTAAAATGGCACACTTTATTGCATTACCTAGTCTACCCAATGCTAAAACTCTTGCGCAGGTGTTTGTCAACAACATCTTGAAACTACATTGCATTCCCTCTGATGTGGTGTCCGATAGAGGGACTCAGTTTGTTTCCAGATTCTGGAGAGCGTTCTGTACTCGTCTGGGTGTACAATTGTCCTTCTCTTCGGCTTTTCATCCTCAGTCGAACGGACAAACGGAGCGCACTAATCAGAATTTGGAGACTTACTTGAAATGTTTTATTTCAGAGAATCAGGAAGAGTGGTCTTCATTTTTGTCGTTAGCTGAGTTTGCTATAAATAACCGTAGAAAGGAATCCACTGATAAGTCGCCGTTTTTTGGGGCATATGGGTTCCATCCACAGTTTGGTACATTTTCTGGTGCTCATAATTCCGGCATTCCTGAGGAGGAACGATTTTCCTCTTCTTTGTCTTCTATTTGGCGGAAAATCCAAAATAACCTGGAAAATATGGGCAACAGGTATAAGCGTGCGGCTGACAGGAGACGTATGAGTGGTCCGGACCTGAGAGTGGGTGATTCTGTGTGGCTGTCTACAAGAAACATTAAACTTAAGGTACCTTCTTGGAAGTTGGGACCAATATTTATTGGTCCATATAAGATCACTGCCATTGTTAACCCTGTAGCCTTCTGTCTTGAACTTCCTCAGGCATTAAAAATCCATAACGTATTTCATAAATCATTGTTAAAGAAATGTGTTGAACCTGTTGAGTCGTCCTCCTTGCCTCCCGCTCCTGTCATGGTGGACGGCAATTTGGAATTTCAGATCAGCAGGATTGTGGACTCCCGGGAGATCCCTCCAGTATCTCGTTCATTGGAGAGGGTACGGACCAGAGGAGAGGATGTGGGTTCCAGCAACCGATGTTAATGCTAGTCGTCTGGTGAGAGCATTCCACAGAGCTCATCCTGATAAGGTTGGTCCTGGGTGCCCGGAGGTCACCCGTAGAAGGGGGGGGGGGGGTACTGTCACACCGGTGACAGGTTTGAGAAGATCTGAAAGATTATCTGCTCATTAGTGATCTGACAGCATCTTTTGGTTTTACTTTGTCTGTGTGTTGCTTGTATGTCCACACCTCCTGTTCAGGTGTGGATCATGTGACCTTTACCTTCCCCTATTTAGTTGGACTCCACCCATCACTCCTTGCTCTGGATAGCTTCATTTGGTGTTGGAAGAGCTGGAGTGTGGTTCTAGCTGAAGTCCTGATCATCCATCATCCATCATCCTTAGAAGTTAAGTGTTCCGCTTGTTGTGTTTTGTATTCCTCCCCCCCTCTGTTGTTTACTAGGCCTCAGTGAGACGCTGGTTCCTTCACCAGGGAAGGAGCGGGTTGTCTCTGCCCTGTCATAAGTCCAGGGCATCTGAGGGCCACCAGGGTTTTCTAGGTTCCTGTGTATGGGCATCTCTACCATCGAGAGGTGCCCATACGGATAGGAGTTAGGGCCAGGAGCAAGGTTTCATAGGTGCTGACTAGAGTTGAGCGAACACCTGGATGTTCGGGTTCGACGAGTTCGGCCGAACTTTCGAAAAATGTTCGGGTTCGGGATCCGAACTCGACCCGAACTTCATCCCGAACCCGAACCCCATAGAAGTCAATGGGGACCCGAACTTTTGGGCACTAAAAAGGCTGTAAAACACACCCGGAAAGGGCTAGAGGGCTGCAAAAGGCAGCAAAATGTAGTTAAATCCCCTGCAAACAAATGTAGATAGGGAAATGATGAGTTAACATAAAATAAATAAAAATTAAACAATATTAATTGGAGTGAGGTCCCATAGCACAGAATCAGGCTTCAAGTCACCCACCAATGGAGAAGGTCACTTACTATTATTTTGACCACAGCACCCAGACAAAGGAGAGAGGTCCCACAGCAGAGAACCAGGCATCATATCACCCACCACAGGAGTAGGCCACCATTTAGTTACTTTGACCATTACACCCAGACGGAGGAGAGAGGTTACACAGCAGAGAATCAGGCATTTAGATCACCCACCACAGGAGTAGGCCACCATTGAATCAGACCCCGGCAACCATGTCAGATGGCACAAGCATAAGCTTTATATCAATCAGCACAGGAGAAGGCGACTTTGACAGACTTTGACCCCTACACCCGGACGGAGGAGAGAGGTTTCAAAGCAGAGAATCAGGCATTTAGATCACCCACCACAGGAGTAGGCCCCAATTTAATGGGACCCCGGCAACCATGTCAGATGGCACAACCATCAGCTTCATATCAATCAGCACAGGAGAAGGCGACTTTGAAAGACTTTGACCCCTACACCCAGACGGAGGAGAGAGGTTTCACAGCAGAGAATCAGGCATTTAGATCACCCACCACAGGAGTAGGCCCCCATTGAATCAGACCCTGGCAACCATGTCAGATGGCACAACCATCAGCTTTATATCAATCAGCACAGGAGAAGGCGACTTTGAAAGACTTTGACCCCTACACCCAGATGGAGGAGAGAGGTTTCACAGCAGAGAATCAGGCATCATATCAACCACCACAGGAGAAGCCACCATTTAGTTACTTTGACCCCTGCACCCAGGAAGAGGAGAGAGGCACCACAGCACATATTCTGGCATCATATCAGCCACCACAGGAGAAGCCACCATTGAGTTACTTTGACCCCCGCACCCAGGAAGAGGAGAGAGGCACCACAGCACATATTCTGGCATCATATCAGCCACCACAGGAGAAGCCACCATTGAGTTACTTTGACCCCCGCACCCAGGAAGAGGAGAGAGGCACCACAGCACATATTCTGGCATCATATCAGCCACCACAGGAGAAGCCACCATTTAGTTACTTTGACCCCTTCACCCAAACAGAGGAGAGAGGTTCCACATCAGAGAATCAGGCATCATATCAACCACCACAGGAGTAGGCCACAATTTAATGGGACCCCGTCAACCATGTCAGATCGCACAACCATCAGCTTCATATCAATCAGCACAGGAGAAGGCGACTTTGAAAGACTTTGACCCCTACACCCAGACGGAGGAGAGAGGTTTCACAGCAGAGAATCAGGCATTTAGATCACCCACCACAGGAGTAGGCCCCCATTGAATCAGACCCTGGCAACCATGTCAGATGGCACAACCATCAGCTTTATATCAATCAGCACAGGAGAAGCCACCATTGAGTTACTTTGACCCCCGCACCCAGGAAGAGGAGAGAGGCCCCACAGCACATATTCTGGCATCATATCAGCCACCACAGGAGAAGCCACCATTGAGTTACTTTGACCCCCGCACCCAGGAAGAGGAGAGAGGCACCACAGCACATATTCTGGCATCATATCAGCCACCACAGGAGAAGCCACCATTGAGTTACTTTGACCCCTGCACCCGGGAAGAGGAGAGAGGCCCCACAGCACATATTCTGGCATCATACTAACCACCACAGGAGAAGCCACCATTGAGTTACTTTGACCCCTGCACCCAGGAAGAGGAGAGAGGCCCCACAGCACATATTCTGGCATCATATCAGCCACCACAGGAGAAGCCACCATTGAGTTACTTTGACCCCCGCACCCAGGAAGAGGAGAGAGGCACCACAGCACATATTCTGGCATCATATCAGCCACCACAGGAGAAGCCACCATTGAGTTACTTTGACCCCCGCACCCAGGAAGAGGAGAGAGGCACCACAGCACATATTCAGGCATCATATCACACACCACAGGAGAAGGCCTCTTTCAGTGATTTAGGCCTTTGGACCCAGACAGAGGAGAGAGGCACCACAGCACATATTCTGGCCTTTTTTAAATAAAAAAAAATTCCCTCACTGGAATACTTTCAGTCTTTTGACTGTATGGATTACAGATGGAATGACTGTTATATGTGAGTACCGCTTTCTTTGACAGATTCTAGTATGGGTACATATGTTTTCCCAACCCCAGCACATTAGTTTGCTAATTCCAGATGTATGAAACGCAGGCCTAACTGTATCTAGTATATTGAACGCCAGATAAACTAACTTGGCCTTTTTTAAATAAAAAAAATCCCCTCACTGGAATACTTTCAGTCTTTTGACTGTATGGATTACAGATGGAATGACTGTTATATGTGAGTACCGCTTTCTTTGACAGATTCTAGTATGGGTACATATATGTTTTCCCAACCCCAGCACATTAGTTTGCTAATTCCAGATGTATGAAACGCAGGCCTAACTGTATCTAGTATATTGAACGCCAGATAAACTAACTTGGCCTTTTTTAAATAAAAAAAATCCCCTCACTGGAATACTTTCAGTCTTTTGACTGTATGGATTACAGATGGAATGACTGTTATATGTGAGTACCGCTTTCTTTGACAGATTCTAGTATGGGTACATATATGTTTTCCCAACCCCAGCACATTAGTTTGCTAATTCCAGATGTATGAAACGCAGGCCTAACTGTATCTAGTATATTGAACGCCAGATAAACTAACTTGGCCTTTTTTAAATAAAAAAAATTCCCTCACTGGAATACTTTCAGTCTTTTGACTGTATGGATTACAGATGGAATGACTGTTATATGTGAGTACCGCTTTCTTTGACAGATTCTAGTATGGGTACATATATGTTTTCCCAACCCCAGCACATTAGTTTGCTAATTCCAGATGTATGAAACGCAGGCCTAACTGTATCTAGTATATTGAACGCCAGATAAACTAACTTGGCCTTTTTTAAATAAAAAAAATCCCCTCACTGGAATACTTTCAGTCTTTTGACTGTATGGATTACAGATGGAATGACTGTTATATGTGAGTACCGCTTTCTTTGACAGATTCTAGTATGGGTACATATATGTTTTCCCAACCCCAGCACATTAGTTTGCTAATTCCAGATGTATGAAACGCAGGCCTAACTGTATCTAGTATATTGAACGCCAGATAAACTAACTTGGCCTTTTTTAAATAAAAAAAATTCCCTCACTGGAATACTTTCAGTCTTTTGACTGTATGGATTACAGATGGAATGACTGTTATATGTGAGTACCGCTTTCTTTGACAGATTCTAGTATGGGTACATATATGTTTTCCCAACCCCAGCACATTAGTTTGCTAATTCCAGATGTATGAAACGCAGGCCTAACTGTATCTAGTATATTGAACGCCAGATAAACTAACTTGGCCTTTTTTAAATAAAAAAAATTCCCTCACTGGAATACTTTCAGTCTTTTGACTGTATGGATTACAGATGGAATGACTGTTATATGTGAGTACCGCTTTCTTTGACAGATTCTAGTATGGGTACATATATGTTTTCCCAACCCCAGCACATTAGTTTGCTAATTCCAGATGTATGAAACGCAGGCCTAACTGTATCTAGTATATTGAACGCCAGATAAACTAACTTGGCCTTTTTTAAATAAAAAAAATTCCCTCACTGGAATACTTTCAGTCTTTTGACTGTATGGATTACAGATGGAATGACTGTTATATGTGAGTACCGCTTTCTTTGACAGATTCTAGTATGGGTATATATATGTTTTCCCAACCCCAGCACATTAGTTTGCTAATTCCAGATGTATGAAACGCAGGCCTAACTGTATCTAGTATATTGAACGCCAGATAAACTAACTTGGCCTTTTTTAAATAAAAAAAAAATTCCCTCACTGGAATACTTTATGGCTTTTCACTGTATGGATTACAGGTGGACTGGTATTAGTAGGGGTGACACAAGCACACCCAAGTCCCTGATGTAGGATTTCTATGGCACAGACCACTATTACAAGTGATTAATGGACGTTGGGAGAGATTGTGCTGCAGCACTAGTCCCAAGATGGCCGCCGCCTATCAGCCCAGTAACATGTGCCACAAAATGGTCTGCACAACCTTTAAAAAAAATAGCCTTGGACTGTGCTGCTAAATCGCTATTGGTCTGAATCCCAGGTGTAGATGTCTGACTTGTTTGGAGCTTTGGAATGCACACTGTGGCAGCTTCTGCTGCAGCACTACAAGTTGCAAAATGGCGGCCGGCGGTCAGCCCAGGTACATGTGGATGGAAAAATCACTCTGGCCACTCTAAAAATAGCCAATCCCTATCAAAAAAGCAGCTCAGCTGCAGTTGTTCAGATGAATCACAGGTGGAGGAGAGAAATTTGCTTCCAGTTATTCAATTATCCCTGCCTATTCTCGCCCTAGCATCAGCTGCGTCTATCCCTGTTCTATTCACATCGGGAGTGAGCACGTCCCGACGTGCGCACAAGCTTATAAAGAGGCTGAGTCACATGCTGCACTTGGCCAATCACAGCCTTGCCAATAGTAGGCATGGCTGCGATGGCATCTTAGGGCAAGTAGTATGATGCATGTTGATTGGCTGCTTTGCAGCCTTTCAAAATGCGCCAAAATACATGCCGAATGACGAACCCGGACCCGAACTTTTACGAAAAAGTTCGGGTTCGGGTCCGTGTCACGAACACCCCAAAATTCGGTACGGACCCGAACTATGCTCGAACTGTTCGCTCAACACTAGTGCTGACCCTTTTCCTTCCCTAGCGGTGAGGCTTAGTGTCTTTTCCCTTCCGTCTTGTTGTCTTTTGGTGTTCTCTGCTATTACATCCGTGACACAGAGTGACGTGCAGTGCTACGTGACTCCAGCTTATATAGTGGCTGGGTCACATGCTACACTGGCCAATCACAGCCATGCCATTAGTAGGCATGTCTGTGATGGCTTCTAAGGTCAGACAATTAACCGCTTGTTGATTGGCTGCTCTGCAGCCTTTCAAAAAGCGCCAAGAAAGCACCAAACATCGAACCCGAACTTTTACTGAAATGTTCGGGTCCGGGGTCCAAAAATCCTAAAGTTCGGTACGAACCCGAACTTTACAGTTCGGGTTTGCTCAACCCTAGTCGGCAAAGAGCTCTCCAGAGCTTGGAGGTAAACTGGACTCCCCGATCAGAAACAATATTCCCAGGTAAGCCATGTAGACAAAATATATGTTTCATGAACAGTTAAGCAAGTTCCGCAGCTGAGAGCAATCCACTCAAAGGAAGGAAGTGCACCATCTTGGAGAAGCAGTTCACAACCACCCAAATCACAGTACATCCGGCCAAAGAGGGCAAATCTGTAATAAAGTCCATAGCAATGTGTTGCCATGGAGCATCAGGAACAGGTAGCGATAACAACAGACCTGGCGGTTTGCTCCTGGATATTTTATTTTGAAAACAGCCGGTGCAGACAGAGACATAATCACACACATTCTTGCAGAATGTGGGCCACCAGTAGTGGCGAGACACCAATTCTGTGGTCTTGCGAATACCTGGGTGACTGGCCAGTTTAGAGTTGTGCCCTCACGTTAGGGTACATTTTCTTTTGGCATATGGCACGAATGTCCTCCCGGGAGGAATGTCTATTACCAGGAAAGGAGCCACTGTTACCAAGCAAGCAGGATCTATAATGTATTGGAGCTCCTCCTCCTGGTTTGCGAAGTCAAATGACCTAGACAGAGCATTCGCCTTGATGTTTTTCTCAGCCGGGCGAAAGTGCAACTTGAAATTAAAACGAGAGAAGAAAAAAGCCCACCTGGCTTGGCGAGGGTTCAGACACTGGGCTGTCTGCAGATATGTGAGATTCTTGTGATCAGTGAATATTATCACCGGATGCTGGGCCACCTTCAACAGATAATGCCACTCCTCCAAGGCAAATTTTATGGCTAGAAGTTCTGTCTCCTATGCAATAATTCCTCTCAGCTGTTGAGAAGAGTTTGGAGGAGAACCCTCAGGTAAACATCTTGCTCTTGGAACCTCTCTGTAGTAGAGCAGCACCGGCTCCTATGGAGGAGGCGTCCACTTCTAGAAAAAATCGGTGGGAGACAATGTGATGGCGCAGAACAGGCGTGGAAGCAAAGGACTTCTTTAATTGGACAAAGGTGGTCTCTGCCTCTGGAGTCCAGTCCTTGGCATTCACCCTTTTCATAGTAAGAATGGAGATCGGAGATGTAAGGGATAAAAAATTCGGAATGAATTTCCGATACAAATTAGCGAATTCCAGGAGGCGCTGTATAGCCCAAAGACCCTGTGGGCAGGGCCAGTCCATTACTGCCTTCAACTTTCCAGGATCCATCTGCAACCTGGCATCCGAGATGACGTATCTGAGAAATGGTACAGTACATTTTTTGAAAAGGCATTTCTCAAGTTTGACGTAAAGTTGATTCTCTCTTAACCGCTGTAATACTAAACATACATGCCTCTGGTGAGTGGTTAAATCCGGGGAATAAATCAGTATATCGTCCATATACACTATTACGCAGACATAAAGCAGATCCCGAGAGATGTTGTTCACCAACTCCTGGAATACCGCTGGAGCATTGCATAGACCGAAGGGGATGATAAGAAACTCATAGTGTTCATCACGAGTGTTAAAAGCAGTCTTCCACTCATCACCCTTTCAAATGCGGATAAGATTATATGCGCCGCACAGGTTATATTTAGTAATGACCTTATCTCCTAGGATCTTGTCGAAGAGTTCCGAGATTAGCGGTAAAGGATATCAATTCTTGATTGTGACCTTATTCAGACCTTGATAGTCGATACAGGGCCGTAAGGATCCATTTTTTTTTTTACAAAGAAGACCCCATCACCAGCTGGTGAAGTAGATTTCCGGATAAACCCCCTCTCAAGATTTTCTTTAATGTACTCTGACATCGCTTTGGGTCTTGGGAAGTGAGAGGGGATAGACTTGACCCCTAGGAGTAGTGGCACCAAGCAGAAGGTCAATCGGACAATCATACGGACGATGAGGAGGCAGGGTCTCCACCTCTTTCTTGCTGAAAAAATCTACAAAACTGGCGTACTGCTGCGGGAGTACAGGCAGGTCTACTGGTATAGTAGGCGAGGAAGCAGGTCCAATAGGCAGGTGGAATGACAGGATTATCCCCAAAGTATAATCAGATCGGAGTTCCAGTCCAGAACTGGAGAGTGCTGACGCAGCTAGGGAAGACCAAAGATAACCAGATTCACGGACGCTGGCAGCACGTAGAAGGAGATCATCTCAGAATGCAGAACCCCAATTTGCAGCTTGAGGGGCATAGCCACGGAGGCCACAGACAGAGGCCTTTCAAGACGCATGGTAGAAAGCTGGAACTGATGGACCAGAGCTTGCTGAATGATATTACCGGCCGATCCAGAGTCCAGGAATGCAGGCACAGACAGCATTACTCCCTTGTGCAAGAGAGTCACTGGAACAGAAAGTTTCAGAGAGGACTTCTCTTTGTCTAGGACCACCTCTCCAACAGATCCTAGACATTGGCATTTCCCTGCTCCTGGGGACAATTACTCACGAAGTGGGCCTTGTCACCGCAATACAAACACAGGTTCATTGCTTTGCGGCGTAAACGTTCCTGGTCAGACAATCAAAGGCTCTCTATTTGCATGTGCTCTTCAGGTGGGGTGGACACTAGAGGAAGGAGTGGCCTCTGGAAGGATGGAGCCAACCGAGGTAGCATTCAGGTGCATGTGACCTTCTTAGCACGTTACTTGAAGCACATATCTATCCTTGTAGCCAAGGTGTTCAGGTCATTCAGAGTAGATGGATGGTCGCGACCATCTATTTCATCCTTAATCCGGTCAGAAAGGCCCTCCCAGAACACCGCCAGCTGAGCCTCATTGTTTCATGCAAGTTCGGAAGCCAGGGTATGAAACTGGATGGCTTACTGACCCACAAACGAGGGTGGACCAGGAGATACCTGAGTAGGTACCAGAAGTACACGCGTAGCCAGGCAGGCAAATACGTTACCAGGAGCAATGGTGGAGGACATAAGGATGAGGCAAAGATGTGGTCAGACAGGCAAAAGGTCAGGGCAGGCGGCACAGGTACAGGTCAGGCAATCCGGATCGGCAACAGGAGAGTCAAAGCAAGCAGGCAGGGATCAGACGATAAGCAGAGTCCAGGAACGAAGTGTAGATTAGGAGCACACGAGAGTGTCAGGAACTAACAAATGCAAGGACCTTGACACTGAGACATCTGGGAAGAGGGCTGAGACACTTTAGTACCTGCAGGAGAGCCAGGTTTGGTCAGCGAGGTCATCTGACCTAACCCACACAGCCCAGGGAGTGATGCGGTCTGCACTTAGAGCAGTGTAACATGAAACCGGCCAAACACAAGCTGTGTCCAGGGCTGAGTGGAAGCTGTGGAGCGGAATCCTCAGAAGCAATAACAGAAACAGAGCCCAGGATCGCAGCGGTGAAATGGGCGCCCGGGACCGCGGCGATAGGCGGGGGAACAGTGGTGTACAGCAGCCGCTGTTACAATGGCAGTCTCAGCCAAAAGGAGAAAATAATGAAAGAACTTCTGTATCAGAGGATACATCACTGAATGTAAGAGGTATGTAGTGCTGTATTCTCCTGTATGTTCAGTAGAACTGGCTTGCTGCTGTGACCCACATCTTACCTTATCATATCATTTTGTGCTGTTGGGGCAATTTATTTTGCTGCATTGTGATATTTTATATCTGCTGGGACCATATTTGTCCTGCACTTCAGTATTTGGTTCTGCAGTCCAATACAGTTCTTCAGCAGAACCAAATAGCACAATGCAAAACAAAATACTACCAAAACAGAAACAAACACCACAGTGTCAAGAATATTTGCTGAGACAATATATTGTGGTGTTCTGTGGTGTTTGGTTTATGTGGAGCAGTATATTGTGCTATGCTGTTTTATTTTGTTCTGCGGGGTGGAATATTGTAGTGCACTGTGTAATTGGTTCTGCTGGGGCTGTATATTGTGCTATGCCTTGGTATTTGGTTCTGCTGAAGAATCAAATACCAAAGTGTAGAACAATATACTGCCCCTCTTTGGTATTGCCACATATGTGTATTAACCCTCACCTACTTGAGTTGTGCCTGTCCCCTTATATTGGCCTTACCTTTTTTCAATTTGGGCCCTGATAGGGAGTATTCAGACTTGGTGCATAAACACAGCCCTGCCAAGAGCATTGCTTTCCTTTCACCCCAAATAATTTCCTTGGAAATATTACCTGTTGAATTATATTACCATTTGAGAATTGAATTCCTTCAAATGATTGCAGAGGGTCTTAATGAAACAAAATGGTGCGTCCAAAGAGGGCAACTTTAACATCAGCTAATTCTAGCTGATTTTGTAATACATACAATATTGTATAATACATTTCTTTTCTTAATGGTTTCATTGTGTATTGTTTAATTACTGACATGCCTAGTTTACCTTGTTTACCTTGTTTTCATAAGTCTTTGATGACATGAACAATAGAAACAAACTTTTTACTGTGTTAAAATGTTGCAAAATGATGCAGAAATAGTAGCTTTATTGTTTAGGTTGTGCAACAGCTGTCAAAGAGAACTAACAAGCCCATTTCAACTATCTGTTGTCTGAGGAGTAAAGTTAGAAATCATTCTAAACAATACAATACTGCTACATAAATTTAAACAGCCCAGACAGAGTTCAAGAATAGTTGATGCCATTAGAATAGAAATCCTCTTAAGGCACAAAAGTTAAATGGCTTTACTGTACAGCTACACATAGATCTGTAATTAAAGTGAGTGGGCACTGTTCCCTGCAGCAGGGATTTTCCCTTTACTAATCCAGGTGTTGGTAAAGTTAGACATTCATTTGTAGTCTTTGGTTGTTAAAACAAACTATGTCATCTCTCTTTTAGCCAGCACACATACTTTCCACAAAGAACAATACTTTACTCCAAACAATCACACCTTTGTCTCTCTCCAGGAATGTGCATAATACATAGGTGTGGATGAGCATACAGGATGTCTGTTTTCTTTTCCATTCCATCTCTACTCAAAAAATTTAAAACTTATCTATAGTGAGGATTGTTCAAATTCTATCAATATGGGGGAGATTTATCCAAACTAGTGTAAAGAAAAACTGGCTTAACTGCCCATAGCAATCAGATTCCACCTTTAATTTTTCAGAGCTTTTTTGGAAAATGAAATATGAATTCTGAGTGGTTGCTATAGACAACTAAGCCAACATTTATTTACACCAGTTTTGATAAATCTTGCCTATTGTGCTGTCATTTTCTACAGGTCAGAAAATTACGCTTTGACTTCTCCTTCTAAAATTTGTAAAACATGTGTCAAACTTAGGGCCCGGGGGCTGAATACGACCAACCACTTAATTTTATATGGCCCATGTGAGGTCCAAGCGCCAACAAAATCATAACATTATGTGGCCGCTGCAAGATGCTTCCCTTACACTAAAGAACAGACAATCTAAAGAGGACTTGTCTGTAAGGTGCGACTCCTCTGTGATTGGCTCGGTGGGTGAGGAACCAGAAGAAAAGAAAAGCTTCAGACCTGGCTGCTGTGGCTTCCAGTTTCTTCACAACAGTAAGACACGCTCGTGACATTGTGTCTATGATTGTCAAGAGAGTGAGTAGGGCGAGGACAATGGGCAGGAGAAAGTAGGAGTCCATAAATAATGTGTAGTAGAGCACAACACGGCACTCACCTAGGACTAAAAATCTTGTTGCTTTATTGCTTTCTGCGGGTTGCATAGACATGGACATCCAGGCGATGGACGTTTCGTGCATAACCTGCACTTCATCTGGCCTTCCTTGCCATGAAAGTAGGAGCCCGCCTAGGGCAACATCTTGCTACCTGCAAAGGAAGGGGGGGGGGGGACAACGACTTTTATTTAACTTAAAAATACCAAAAGACAAACAACTTTTTAACTGTAACAACCAACATAAGCCTCAACGAAATAACATGGCATGCCTCGAAACACAATATATAACATACAACTAACTCCCTAAGGGAATAAAGGGCTCACACCTATAAAGTTTGTATAAAAATAAAAAATGAAGATTTTATTGAAACATGCAGTAATAATATGGGACAAAGAACATCAGATAATAGAATAATATCCATGAAATGCTGTACTACATGTAGGACCCTCCTCGTAACACTGTTCCCCCAAATCACTGTAGGACTAATGGGAGGAAGACCCAAAGGGTGTCACTATAGTAAAGCAATATAAAAATAATTACCCACCAGTCCACATAATGAGGGAGGGAGGGATCAGAGGCACAGAAGAAAACCTTGATGCGCGTTTGACACTAGGCTTAGTCAGGAGCTCTTCCTGACAGCCCCCCCCTGGGGGAAGAGGGGGATGTGTGAAGCCTGATCCCCTGACATGCTAAAGGCATAGGTGAGTGAGAGAAGTTCTCTGTATAGTCAGCACTGAGACTGGCAGGTGTTTATTTTGATGTTTTGTGTTATGCTTTATGTGTTGTGGCTTCATCCAAGTGACTGTTAACTTGGATGCCCTGTATTGTGCTGTGCTGGATGAAAAATAATGCACTATTTGGACTTTTGACCCCCAAAGTCTAGGAGTCAGTCATTGCCAATAGGCATGAGCGACAGGGGCAATATTCGTATTCGCAATATTTGACGAATATTTAGCGAGATATTCGTGATATATTCTCAAATTTGTTATATTCGTACATTCGCCGAATTCGCATAGTATCTGATTATTTTACAAAAGATTAATCGCATGCGCATAGATAGTATTCGTTATTTGTCATACTGCGATAACATATTCGTGTGTGCTTGCACAATTTTGGGCGTGGCTTCTTCCAGAAGGCGGATAGAACAAGTTCTTATGTCTGTGGATGTGAATCCATCTTGAACAAAATGGTTGGAGGCAAGTTCAGCGAGGCGGAGGAAGAAGTCCTGATCAAAGTAAGTTATTTATCAACATTAAATCTAGTACATTGCACATGCTTGTAATATTCTAATGTATGTTAACTTAATAACTCTTGCGAATAAATGTGCGCAATTGCGAAAAATACTTTAAAAATTCTTTTCACATCATTAGCTTAATGCTTATGCTTACATATAAATGACTATTAGAAACAAACCTAGTTTACTTAAAAAAAAACATTAATTTTTTTCACAAATCATTATTATCTATGAAACCTAAATAATATGTTATGTAATATGGATTGAACCAAAATATAGGTAAACTTTTTCCATCTGGTCTGACATCAGAGCATTATGTCACTGTCATCTGATAGATATTTACATGCTATCCATACATACATGCGGCCTACATTAATGTCCTTAAGTATGGATTGCAGACAAATATATTTTAGATGCACATTGCACATCTGATTTTCCGCCTTACACAATATACCCTCACTATATACCCACCGCTATATGCAACCTCACCACAACCTATACCTACCAGACCCCCACCTCAAACCCACACCCCCTAAGACCACCCCCCACCCCCAACAAAACACACAGACACACACACACAGTCTAAAGCAGGCATTCTGAAGCAGCGGCCCTACAGCTGTTGTCAAACTACAACTCCCATGATGCACTATTATGGGCTTCGGATGATAGCTTTAGGCTATAATGGAATGAAGGGAGTGTTATGTTTGCAACAGCTGGAGGGCCGCAGTTTGCAGGATGACCACACTTTGATGATGCCTAGTCCATAGATTCTAATAAGTGTCCTGGTGGTCAGAAGTAATGTTGGACATTCAGTATTTGCTGGTTCATTTAGTGTTACCCAGGGTGCACCGCTGGGAGGCGAACCAGTTTTACACCCCATACCGTCCCGTCACTTAACTAGACAGGTACACCTCTCCTCAGATGGCCAATAGCTCATACTCCGCACACATACACTTTCAATACAATCCCTAATATTTGTAAAACATAAGATTACTCGACTTTAACATTAGTGGGCGGGAAGTACGTCTGACTATTCCAGGAAGGTGAAAGCATGTTGTATCCATACTGCCGCTAGGTCACCTAAGCCCCCAGTATGACGCTTTTTCCCCATTGACAATAATGGTGGCGGAGTTCCGGCAGCAAGGCAGCACCTGGCGAGAGACAGTCTAACTAAAAGCTATGCATGTCGTTTTTTAAGTCCGGGGAACCTCTCGCCATGCGCTGCCTTTTTTCTGCCGTAAGTTTGCTATAGCCAACAACATTTCTACATCATGTTAACCACTCCAAATTTTCTTTATTATTGTTTGAAAGGAAAATATTAGATTGAATGTTACTGTTATAAGATCATATTATATGCTTGTTTTTTTATACTTCAGCGCATGTTGTAGCGGAAAATTAGCTGTAAAGTTACCGTTATAACATCTGATCATATGCTTTTTTTTTTTACATTGCAGAGAATACTTGAGCAGGGATATGACCAGACCCGCTCACATGTGGAAAAAAGAAGAATTGTGCGCAGGATTGCGTATGAATTGTGGTGGGAGCACGATGGCCAGCATAAGTGGCTGGCCATACTCAAAAAATTGTCAGATTTAAAGAGGAGGCATGCGGCCAGAATCGGGGAAATCCGGGACCAAAATTGTCCAGGTATAATGATTACAGAGTGTTGGTGAAAGATACAATAGTAATGTGAAGCATATGTACATTTATGGTCGCATTTTTATTTAAAAACGTATTCAAATTTGTTGTTATAGGTGTTCCTCTTCCCTCAGTCCGGCACCGGACTGACACAACGGAGGTGTGGCAGGTGTCTAAGGAGGAGGAGGCACAGCCCGGGCCCTCAGGTCAGCCACCTGCCCCTAGACCCCCAGAGGAGGCTGAGTCCAGAGTCCATGGAGGGACCTGAGGGCGGACCCTCAGCCCAATCTGCTTCCCCCACCCAATTGTCTGAGGATGAGGATGACGATGTGGAGGTAGCGACCACCCCCCAACAGGAGGGTAATTATGTACTATGGCAGTTTTAAATCATTCACTGTTCACACACACAAACACATGTCAGTTTAGTCTTCACCATAGGCATGCTTTCTTTGACCAAGCAATAATAATAATTTCAACGCTTTTAAATGAATCTTTGTTCACGACACACATATTGGATAACCTAAATTCCCACACTTACATTTAGATGCAATTGCATTAACAAAGTACTAGCTCCACACTCTTTACAGTCTATGTGAGGTCTGGTTCCCCTCTTGTATTGTTTTGCATTGTGATCGTCAAAAAAAATAAAAATAATCACCAAAAAAATGAATGAAAATAACTTACATATGTATGAAGATCCAAACAACTTTATTGGAAGTATGTATAAACATATAAACAATACATACATATATAATAAAACAGGCAGCACAAGGCGGGACACACAGATGAGTAGCAGGACCCAAGGAGAGGCCTCAATCTCTACAATCGCCTCCTTTGCACTTTGTTTGGGGCGTTGCTGCTATGAGACTCTGAGGTATGCTCTTTCAGCTAGCATTCTTTTTCCCTGTTATTTCGTGCATCGATCTCCCGGCCTTTCCTTGGGTCCTGCTACTCATCTGTGTGTCCCGCCTTGTGCTGCCTGTTTTATTATATATATATGTATTGTTTATATGTTTATATATACTTACAATAAAGTTGTTTGGATCTTCATACATATGTAAGTTATTTTCATTCATTTTTTGGGTGATTATTATGACTCCTTGGGGGTCCGATGTTTTTGATATTAATCTGTCCGGTTAATATTGGTTGACCATTGTGATCGTCAATCAACATGTATTTAAACCACTTTTTTAACCACACCGTAATGAAAACCACAAGCTGTCTCTGTTCACTCTTAAAACACATACCCCATATCCTTTTTAAATAAAAGATTCTATAAATAGAGTTGAGCGGACACCTGGATGTTCAGGTTCGGCAGGTTCGGACGAACTTGAAAAAAAAGTTCGGGTTCGGGAACCGAACTTGACCCGAACTTGAACACGAACCCCATTGAAGTCAATGGGGACCCAAACTTTTGGCCACTAAAATGGCTCTAAAATAGCCCTGGAAAGAGCTAGAGGGCTGCAAAAGGCAGCAAAATGTGCTTAAGAGCATGACAAATGCTCTGCAAACAAATGTGGATAGGAAAATGAATTAAAAAACCATAAAAGACCTTAAAAAATAAAAATTAGGAATGATGTAGGAGGAAGAGGTTGAGGAGGCGGTGAATGGGTGGATGTGGCGGTGTACGCTCATGTGGCTGTCTAGGGAAAGCGGCGGCAAAGGAGGAATAGCCAAAACAGATAGCCAAGACAGATGTGTGTTATTTTGCATTTTTACATAGGGGTATCCCCCAAAATATTGGGACATATAAAAAATAAATATGAATAAGTGCACTTGAGTAGAAGGATGGATGGTTGAGGCTGTTAGAACTGTCTATTCTGCACAAGGTACAGACAAGTCTAGTGGGATCCAGGCCTGGTTCATTTTAATGAACGTCAGTTTGTCCACGTTGGCTGTGGACAGGCGGCTGCGTCTGTCATGACGCCTTCTGCCGTGCTAAATACACATTCACAATACTAAAGAGCGGGGGGCACACCAATGGTAATCAAACTGAGTGCTGGCCTGGTATATGAAGCAAAAATAAAGGAATCCCAGCTGCTGTGTCTTTGTGAATAAGCCTCTTTTTATTTTCTCAAAGTAGAATGTCCTACAACCAGGACCGGTTTCGGCATACAAGCCTTTCTCAACAGATACATCCAAAACAGAAAAATCAAGCTATATATAACATATAGTACCGCCCATCTAGGGACGTCTCCACCCATTCTAATGTGTGGTATTCAATTAATGATCAATCAAACTGATTAAACAAGGTGAGACAAAGTAACATATAACTGAAATTTATATTTGTATTCTACCTTATTGAAGAATCTAAATGTTCATATTTATTCATATTTCCATCATAAGGCTAAGGTCTAGAGAAAGTGCATAAAAGTGTATATCAATCTTCTATAATAAACGTATTAATCTATTCACAACAATCTTATAAATGTATGACCTCATAGTCTCTGTTTAGACCCCTTGGATGCAGCGTATCTAAGGTGTGGATCCAAAAGGCCTCTCTTCTAAGGAGAAGTCTTTTGATATCACCTCCTCTTCTAGGTCTCTTTATTTGTTCCAACACTTGAAACCGCAATTGTGCAACTGTGTGTTTACATTTTTCAAAATGATATGGGACCGGTAACATACGTTTTTTTGTCCTTATGTCGGATTTATGCTTACTAATACGATCCCTCACTGCCTGCATTGTCTCGCCCACATACAAAAGGCCACAAGGACATTTAATAAGGTATATTACGTTTGCTGAGTCACAGGTAAAAAAAACTTTTACTCCAAAGCTTTTCCCAGTATGTGGATGGGGAAATGAAGGGCCTTTGATTATATGAGAGCATTGTAGACAATGCAGGCAGGGGGAAGTACCCATCCGTGGCGTGGATATCCGTTGCTGTTTCAATATGGCTTTAGTACTACCTAAATCTGCTTGTGCTATTTTGTCACGATAACTAGGGTTCTTTTTATTACAAATCAAAGGGGTTTTTTTTGAATTCCTCAACCTGCGGATATGATTTATTCAACAAATGCCAATGTTTCCTGACAATGTTGTCAATGCCCACATTAAATGGATGGTGTTTATGTATCAAAGGTATTCTAGACATATTGGCCCCATCTTTTGGTGTCCTATCAACTTGTATCCCTTCCCTAGCTTCATTCAGAACAGTCAGTGGATAACCACGTTCCAAGAATCTTTCCGTCATTTCTACTATTCTTATATTTTGCGTAATAGGGTCTGAGACTATTCGTTTTACCCTTTGATATTGCGATCTAGGGATCGCTTTTTTTAGGGACACAGGGTGGGCACTCTTGAAATGGAGAATACTATTTCTATCAGTATCCTTGCGATAAATATCAGTGGACAAATGACCACCAGAGTCCTTAACGACCATAGTGTCTACGAAGCTCACCATATTGGTGTCAGTGTTAACTGTAAACTGCAAACCATCAACAGCAGAATTGAGATATTCCATGAAACTGGATAGGGTCTCACGCGGCCCCGCCCATATGCAAAAAATGTCATCGACAAATCTTTTCCAAATAATAACATTTTTTTGAAATAATTCATTATTGTATACGTTATTTTCTTCAAATGTCGACATAAATATATTTGCATAGGGCGGAGCCACGTTCGACCCCATCGCGGTGCCACGCCTCTGTAGGTAAAATGTATCCATAAATAAGAAGTAATTTTCATACAGGACAAGATGTAATAAATCAAGAAAAAATTCTTGTTCTAATGTCGTATAATTGGTCCCATTCAATATGGTTGAAACAGCTTGCATACCCTCCTGATGACTAATGGAGGTATACAAACTGACAACATCAATGGTCACCAGGAGGCTATCAGGGGGAACTGGACCTATTTCAGCGATAATTTTGAGAAAGTGTGGTGTATCCCATAAAAAGGATTTTGTAGATTTTACCAAAGGAGTTAAAACCTTTTCTAGAACGACCGCTGGAGGGGATAAAATGGATCCCACTGAGGACACTATCGGGCGTCCAGGGGGATCGATTAAAGTTTTATGGACCTTTGGCAAAATATACAGGACCGGAGTCTTAGTAGTGTGATTTACCAGAAATTTACTTAAATGTTGATCAATGACACCCAAGGTTACATAACGTTCAACTATTGCCATAATCTTATGTTTAATTCCAAACAGTGGATCAGTATTCAGTGGTTGGTATGTGGACTGATCTGATAACTGTCGCATTACCTCTTGTATATATTTCACTTTATCCATTATAACAATGGAACCACCTTTATCAGCGGGTTTAATTATCAGATCTTTATCCTCTACCAACAACTTAATCGCTCTTTTTTCAGAAACAGAAACATTATGTCTTAGGTGCAATTCACCCCTTTTAATAGAGTCCAGTTGTTCCCGTACCTCCCTGGTCACCAATTGTACAAAGGTTTCTACTGGGTGATACGTCTTTGGGGGCATAAATGAAGATTTATTCTTGAGACCTAAGTCAGACAGACGTAGGCCAGGTCTTATCTCCATAGGTTCAGCATTAGGCTGCTCTCCAAGGGGTCCAGAAAAATGCGCTTTTAGTCTTATTTTTCTAAAAAACTGTTGCAGATCAATGTCCATTTGAAAAGAATCAAAGTCCGCTGTTGGACAGAATGATAGACCCCTTTGCAGGGCCTGAATCTGCTCAGAGTCCAGACACCGGGATGACAAATTTATCACTAAAGAGGGGCTCTTACCGGAGACCGGGTCTGTAAGATTTGGCTCTGCGTCGCCCCTGATGTTCCGCCGGTGGTGCTTCCGCCCCGCTCGTCTCCTCCTCCACGCGGACGCCGGCCGCCTCTCCGGAAAAAATGACGAGTATCGCGAGAGCTTACTGATTCACTTCCGGAGCTTGAACTTTGATATCTCGCAGGTTTTCGGTATCCGGCCTGTGATCTCGAACCGGTGTCTTGCCATCTATAGACTCGATTAAGGTAGTAGTCCTCACTGTCATGCAGGAACTTTGATCTTTTTTTCTCCTCAGTTTCAGGTTTGTAAGACGCAATCTGTATATCTACGGCTTCCTTGAGCTTTTTAAAATCGTCAGAGGACAATGAATCCCGCAACTGTTGTTCAGTACTGTCAACTTGTGCTTTTGGAACAAATGAAGAGACCTAGAAGAGGAGGTGATATCAAAAGACTTCTCCTTAGAAGAGAGGCCTTTTGGATCCACACCTTAGATACGCTGCATCCAAGGGGTCTAAACAGAGACTATGAGGTCATACATTTATAAGATTGTTGTGAATAGATTAATACGTTTATTATAGAAGATTGATACACACTTTTATGCACTTTCTCTAGACCTCAGCCTTATGATGGAAATATGAATAAATATGAACATTTAGATTCTTCAATAAGGTAGAATACAAATATAAATTTCAGTTATATGTTACTTTGTCTCACCTTGTTTAATCAGTTTGATTGATCATTAATTGAATACCACACATTAGAATGGATGGAGACGTCCCTAGATGGGCGGTACTATATGTTTATATATAGCTTGATTTTTCTGCTTTGGATGTATCTGTTGAGAAAGGCTTGCATGCCAAAACTGGTCCTGGTTGTAAGACATTCTACTTTGAGAAAATAAAAAGAGGCTTATTCACAAAGACACAGCAGCTGGGATTCCTTTATTTTTGATACATTGGAGGTAGCTCCTCTCCCGTGCAGCGTGCAATACCAAGGTGAAGTGCTGACCTGTTTCCTTCTTTCCATTATCTGGTATATGAAGCAAACATGAATAAGACTAGACAAAGATATACCATACAATGGCCACACCTCCAAAATAAAGCACAATTTATTGAAATATAAAAGTTAAAAACAACGTTTACATGGAGCAAACCCCAAGGATGGGACAATTCAAGTATGACAAGATGAAAGAATATATATATATATATATATATATATATATATATATATATAATTTTGTGCCACAGAATGAACAATCCAAAAACAGGTGAGCAATCAAATCCCTGCAAAAATCAAGATACTATAGTGGTCACAAAACAAATTGGTAACACATGAGGCATACAAAACCCATCCAAGAGGAGAGCACTAAGCCCTGACGCGTATCGCTAGTGCCTGGACTAGCTTCCTCAGAGATCCATGTTCATCTGAGTCATAGGATCTAATCCTATATAGTCAGTAGAATCAAATAATTAATCAATAAATATAAATAAGCTGTGGTCATACCTGTTAAGAAAACATTGGGGAGGGAGCCAGAGAAGAAGCGCCAATGAGTGTCACCTGAATGTGTCCCAGTGCATGGTCCACGCGCACCTGAAGACGTCAGCATAATTTGGCTGAACTAAACGGGTGCGCATGCGCAAGATGGCGTCCGGAGCGGAAGCCGGCGCCATGATGCGTTACAAATAGCGGAAACACAGCCCGGCTTCAGATGTCATATACAGGCGCCACGTCGCAGATGAATCCAGATGGAACGCAAAAAAGTAAATAGAGGCAGGCGCAACCAACTCAGAACTCAGATATTGAGTCGAGTATCAATAGATTAGAAATACAGTTTTGTAATTTGAGGACATGATTTCGGCTAGTAAAACTATAAGAATAAATGAATGCATGATTACTACATGTCACAGGATAGTATAGTGTATCCCATAGAACAATTATACAAATAACTACATGATTCATATCTAATATATAATACAATTCATGGATACTAAAATATACCAGACGAAAAACACCCCTACAAATCAAAAAGTGCATATATATAAAAATTCATACATGATTATCAGAAGACCAAAATCCACATATGCTAATATGCAGTGGTGTCATACAATCTAATAAAGTGCATAATGGGTGCATTGTTGTAAAAAGTACAATGCCCCATAATAAAGAATAAAAAAGTTTATTTATTTCAGTACATATAGAAATCATCGACTCTATCAGTGCTTTCTCTATACACATATAGTATAGTGAAACCCAATACACCCATCATGAATGCCACTAATTATAAAACAATGTATGCATACATATAGTAATAAATACCCAAAGTCCCCCATTATGTAATTTGTACATTTCAATTAAAACGATGAATCAAGCAACGAGTCGGCAGCGCCTGAAAATCCTCCAATAATCACTCTGCATCATAATAAATACAACTAAAGGACAGATAAGCAACTCAATTAATTATTACAAATGTGATTGTCCTGAAATAGGAGAGTAATTTAAGCACATATATTGCAAACCAAAGGATGTGGACCATGCACCGAGACAGGTGAGACCAGAGAAGCGCAGGCGCATGTCAGGAAGAAGAACAACAACCAGGGACACATCTAGATAAATAATAGGTACATTCTCAATTGAAGAACAGATATTAGTTATATATCATTAAATCCTGTATGTGTCCATACAATAACTTTCTCAAGCAGAATATGTACATGCAAAGGGTGAACCAGAAAAAAATAAAAATAAAATATGATTCAAGAGGGCCCCACTCAAAGGAGTGGTAAGAGAAGGAGGTCATATGGGTTCTCATGACCCAGGGTCATTGGAGTCACATGATGAAAGTCATGTAGAGTCCAATGACCCAAGGTCAATAAAGTGCCAAAGGGCCATATTGTGATGAGTTATCCGTGTATTTGTGATAG
Source organism: Bufo bufo (assembly GCF_905171765.1). NCBI lineage: Eukaryota > Metazoa > Chordata > Amphibia > Anura > Bufonidae > Bufo > Bufo bufo. Next base: position 298,719,789 of record NC_053393.1, read on the forward strand.
TGATGACAGGGAAATCCAGGAGGGGAAAGCCCGTAATGCGGTAAGTCCTGTATTCCAATGGGCACCGATCCTGTGGTCCTGAGAAGTGAAAAATATGGTAAGTGTAATACTATTGTGAGAAAAAATACACATTCAGAGAGTACACTGGCTGCAGGGCAGGCCAGCACCTCCAAGGCATACAGGGTAAGCTCTGGCCACGTGGACAATTTGGAGACCCAGAAGTTGAATGGGGCAGAACCATTAGTCAGTACGTGTAGGCGTGTGCACAGGTACTGTTCCACCATGTTGTTCAAATGCTGCCTCCTGCTAACACGCTCCATATCAGCAGTTGGGGCCGGTTGTTGCGGCGAGGTGACAAAGCTTTTCCACATGTCGGCCATGCTAACCCTGCCTTCTGAGGTGCTGGCGCTGACACAGCTGCGTTGGCGACCTCTTCCTCCTCCCCTGCCTTCGCCTTGTGCTTCCACTAGTCCCCCGGCGTCAGTCGGGAATGCTCTCAGAAGCGCCTCTACCAGCGTGCGCCTGTAGTCGCGCATCTTCCAATCACGCTCCAGTGAGGGAATTAAGAACGGCACATTGTTTTTGTAACTGGGATCCAGCAGGGTGGCCACCCAGTAGTCAGCACACGTTAAAATGTGGGCAACTCTGCTGTCGTTGTGCAGGCACTGCAGCATGTAGTCGCTCATGTGTGCCAGGCTGCCCAGAGGTAAGGACAAGCTGTCCGCTGTGGGAGGCATATCATCTGCGTCCTCCGTATCCCCCCAGCCATGCACCAGTGATGGGCCCGAGCTGCGTTGGGTTCCACCCCACTGTGAACCTGCTTCATCCTCATCCTCCTCCTCATTCTCCAGTAGTGGGCCCTGGCTGGCCAAATTTGTACCTGGCCTCTGCTGTTGCAAAAAACCTCCCTCTGAGCCACTTCTAAAAGACTGGCCTGAAAGTGTTAGAGATGACCCCTCTTCCTCCTTCTTCTCCTCGCCCTGGGCCACATCCTCTTCCATCATCGCCCTAAGTGTTTTCTCAAGGAGACATAGAAGTGGTATTGTAACGCTGATAACGGCGTCATCGCCACTGGCCATGTTGGTGGAGTACTCGAAACAGCGCAACAGGGCACACAGGTCTCGCATGGAGGCCCAGTCATTGGTGGTGAAGTGGTGCTGTTCCGCAGTGCGACTCACCCGTGCGTGCTGCAGCTGAAACTCCACTATGGCCTGCTGCTGCTCGCACAGTCTCTCCAGCATGTGCAAGGTGGAGTTCCACCTGGTGGGCACGTCGCATATGAGGCGGTGAGTGGGTAGGCCGAAATTTACGCTGACGTTTACCCCTGGCTGTGCTGAAGTTGGTGGTGAAGGTCTGTCACTGACTGGATGAGGAGGTGGTAGAAGAGGAGGAGGAAGCCGAGTAGGAAGAGGAGGCAACAGGAGGCAAAGAATGATGCCCTGCGGTCCTTGGCAGCGGAAGGACGTGCGCCAAACAGCTCTCCGCCTGGGGCCCAGTCGCCACTACATTTACCCAGTGTGCAGTTAGGGAGATATAGCGTCCCTGGCCGTGCTTACTGGTCCATGTATCTCTGGTTAGGTGGACCTTGCCACAGATGGCGTTGCGCAGTGCACACTTGATTTTATCCGATATTTGGTTGTACAGGGAAGGCACGGCTCTCCTGGAGAAGTAGTGGCAGCTGGGAACGACGTACTGTGGGACAGCAAGCGACATAAGCTGTTTGAAGCTGTCCGTCTCCACCAGCCTGAATGACAGCATTTCAAAGTCCAGTAGTTTAGAAATGCTGGCATTCAGGGCCAGGGATCGAGGGTGGCTAGGTGGGAATTTACGCTTTCTCTCCAAGGTTTGTGAGATGGAGAGCTGAATGCTGCCGTGTGACATGGTGGAGATGCTTAGTGACGGAGGTGGTGGTGTTGGTGGCACATCCTCTGTTTGCTGGGCGGCAGGTGCCAACGTTCCTCCAGAGGTGGAGGAAGAGGCCGAGGCAGCAGCAGAAGAGGGAGCAGGAAGGGCCTGAGCCCTTTCTTGGTTTGGAAGGTGCTTACTCCACTGGGGCCCGTGTCTTGCATGTAGATGCCTGGTCATGCAGGTTGTGCTAAGGTTCAGAACGTTAATGCCTCGCTTCAGGCTCTGATGGCACAGCGTGCAAACCACTCGGGTATTGTCGTCAGCACATTGTGTGAAGAAGTGCCATGCCAGGGAACTCCTTGAAGCTGCCTTTGGTGTGCTCGGTCCCTGATGGCGGTGGCCAGTAGCAGGCAAACTGTTTTGGTGACGGCTGCTCTGCTTTTGCACCCTGCTCCCTCTTTTGCTACGCTGTTGGCTCGGTCTCACCACTGCCTCTTCCTCCGAACTCTGGAGGTCAGTGGCACGACTTTCATTCCATGTGTTGTCTAGGACCTCATTGTCCCCTGCATCGTCTTCCACCCAGTCTTCCTCTCTGACCTCCTTTTCGGTCTGCACACTGCAGAAAGACGCAGCAGTTGGCACCTGTGTTTCGTTATCATCAGAGACGTGCTGAGGTGGTATTCCCATGTCCTCATCAGAAAACATAAGTGGTTGTGTGTCAGTGCATTCTATGTCTTCCACCCCTGGGGAAGGTCTAGGTGGATGCTTTTGGGAAACCCTGCCAGCAGAATCTTCAAACAGCATAAGAGACTGCTGCATGACTTGAGGCTCAGACAGGTTCCCCGATATGCACGGGGGTGATGTGACAGACTGATGGGCATGGGTTTCAGTGCGCTTTCTGCAGAAGACTGGGTGGGAGATAATGTGAACCAGCTGGATCCACTGTCGGCCACCCAATCGACTAGTGCCTATACTTGCTCAGGCCTTACCATCCTTAGAACGGCATTAGGCTACTGGGACCTGAGGTTGTAGGTTCAGTAGGACGTGTAGTTGTGGCAGAATGGCCACGTCCTCTCCGTGCATCAGAGGCTCCACCAACACCACCACCACGTCCCTTATTAGATGTTTGCCTCATAGTTAGCGTTCACCAAGCAAAGTAAAAAGTCGTTAAGTCTGTTAAAAATAATAACGCCCAATAAAAACCTGGATGTAGGGTATTGCACTATTTTATTTTTTTTAAACTCTATATGACAGCGGTACTTATGGCCTAAATTTCACAGTAACTTATGCCCCTCTAATGCCAGATGTGCAGTAGATCAGAGGTTTTTTTAACCACAGTAAGCAAAAGCCGTATTTGTGGCCTAATTTTCACAGTAACTTATGCACCTCTAATCCCAGATGTGCAGTATATCAGAGTTTTTTTTTTTTAACCCCAGTAAGCAAGTAAGCAAAAGCCGTATTTGTGGCCTAATTTTCACAGTAACTTATGCACCTCTAATCCCAGATGTGCAGTATATCAGAGGGTTTTTTAACCCCAGTAAGCAAAAGCTGTATTTTTTACCTAAATTTCACAGTAATTTATGCACCTATAATCTCAGATGTGCAGTATATCAGAGTTTTTTTTTTTTTTTTTATCCCAGCAAGCAAAAGCTGTATTTGTGGCCTAAATTTCACAGTAACTTATGCACCTATAATTACAGATGTGCAGTATATAAAAGTTTTTTCCACCCCGGTATGTGAAAGCCGTATTTCTGGTTTAAAATGAACACCTATAATCCTAGATGTGCACTATATGAAACAAAGGGGTTTGTTTCACCCAGTATGCCCCAGTATATGAGAGCCGTATTTCTGGCCTAAATTTCACAGTCATTTATGCACCTCTAATCCCAGATGTGCAGTATATCAGAGGGTTTTTAACCCCAGTAAGCAAAAGCCGGATTTCTGGCCTAAAATGAACAGTCCCTTATGCACCTATAATCCTAGATGTGCACTATATGAAACAGAGGGGTTTGTTTCACCCAGTATGCCAAAGTCGTATTTCTGGCCTAAATGTGACACTCACTTATGCACCTATAATCAGAGATGTGCACTAAATGAAACAGATGGGTTTTTTTTTTTCACCCCAGTATGCCCCAGTATGAGAAAGCCGTATTTCTGGCCTAAATTGAACAGTCACTTATGCAGCGATAATCCTAGATGTGCACTATATGAAACAAAGGGGTTTTTTTTTAACCCCAGTGTCTCAAGGCAGTATTTCTGGACTTGCAGACATGCAGATATCCTGTGCTGGTGCACTATTGATGCATAAATTATGCCGATTATGTATTGATATTGACTAACTGAAGGAAAAAAAGTTTGTTTTCAGTAGTAGTTGGCTCAGGGCAGGCTTAAAATAATTGTGCACTGCACCCACAAAACACATTTGCTGTAGATCGCTGAGTAAAGAAGCAGTTCTTCATTAGATTCCTCCCTGATCTCTCCCTCACAGCAGCTGCAGCCTATCCCTACACTAATCCGAGCAGAGTGACGGGCGGTGCTAAGTGACTCCAGCTTAAATAGAGGGTGGGTCACATGCTGCAGTTGGCCAATCACAGCCATGCCAATAGTAGGCATGGCTGTGATGGCCTTTTGGGGCAAGTAGTATGACTCTTGTTGATTGGCTGCTTTGCAGCCTTTCAAAATGTGCCATAAAAATCGCCAAACACCGAACCCGAACTTTTACGTAAAGGCTCGGGTTCGGGTCCGGGTGCCGAAAAACCTAAAGTTCGGTTCTATAAACCTATTGGTACAGCAGTAAAGATTCACAGAAATAATCTCAATGAGGCATACAGTCACATTGAGACATACAGAGCATCCATGATTCTTCTCTTAGTGCAACTACAAAGCAGACAGTAATAAAAATCCAAATTTAACAAAAAAATTAATAAATAAAAATGTATAACAATTATGTAAACTACGAAGGTATCACAAGAACAACATTAATTTAAAACAACAACACAAATGTGACAACCACCAACCAAACCCCTTATACTATGCCACCTTTGCGATACATGGTTCGTGCACTACAGAGTATTGACTTCTGGAGATGAATCCACAGTGAGCACCGTTGACCATTAAGATTGGGTGTTGTTCCTGAATATCATTGAATTAATTTTAGATCTCAAAGAGTCCTTTACAGCTAGTAGTTTATTTTGGAACAATTCATTAGAGTTTATAGTTCTTATGTGTAAAGTGAATAATTAAGTTGTAGATGAATTAATGAGTATCTAGTGTTGACTTAGCAATTTAAAAGTACAAAAAACCCAAGATCCCTCTCATTAACCCCTTTAGGATGCAGCAATATTTTACCTTAAGGACCAGGCCATTTTTTGCAAATCTGACCACTGTCACTTTATGTAGTGATAACTTTAAAATGCTTTGACTTATCCAGGCCATTCTGAAAAATTTGCCAATTTCCAAGTTTCAATTTCTCTACCACTATAATACATAGTAATAACTACAAAAATTAGTTATTACTTTACATTCCCCATATGTCTACTTCATGTTTGGATCATTTTGGGAATGACATTTAATTTTTTGGGGATGTTACAAGGCTGAGGCCCCTTTCACACGGGCGAGTATTCCGCGCGGATGCGATGCATGAGTTGAACGCATTGCACCCGCACTGAATACCAACCCATTCATTTCTATGGGGCTGTTCACATGAGCGGTGATTTTCACACATCACTTGTGCGTTGCGTGAAAATCGCAGCATGCTCTATATTCTGCGTTTTTCATGCAACGCAGGCCCCATAGGAGTGAATGGGGTTGCGTGAAAATCGCAAGCAAGTGCAGATGCGGTGCGATTTTCATGCACAGTTGCTAGGAGACGATCGGGATGGAGACCCGATCATTATTATTTCCCCTTATAACATGGTTATAAGGGAAAATAATAGCATTCTGAATACAGAATGCATAGTAAAATAGCGCTGGAGGGGATAAAAAAATAATAATAATAATTTAACTCGCCTTAATCCACTTGCTCGCGCAGCCCGGCATCTCCTTCTGTCTCCTTTGCTGAACAGGACCTGTGGTGTCATCACATGATCTTTTACCATGGTGATGGATCATGTGATGACCGGAGTGAAGTCACCACAGGTCCTGTTCAGCAAAGGAGACAGAAGGAGATGCCGGGCTGCGCTATCAAGTGGACTAAGGTGAGTTAAATTTATTTTTCTTTTTTTAACCCCTCCAGCTCTATTTTACTATGCATTCTGTATTCAGAATGCTATTATTTTCCCTTATAACCATGTTAAAAGGGGAAATAATACAATCTACAGAACACCGATCCCAAGCCCGAACTTCTGTGAAGAAGTTCGGATTTGGGTACCAAACATGCGTGATTTATCTCACGCGAGTGCAAAACTCATTACAATGTTTTGCACTCACGCTGAAAAATCACGGGTGTTCCCGTAACGCACCTGCACATTTTCCCGCAATGCCCGTCTGAAAGAGGCCTTAGAAGTTTAGAAGCAAATCTTGAAATTTTTCTGAAATTTTCCAAAACCCACTTTTCAAGGACTAGTTCAGATCTGAAGTCACTTTGTGAGGCTTACATAATAGAAACCACCCAAAAATGACCCCATTCTATAAACTACACCCCTCCAAGGTATTCAAAACTGATTTGACAAACTTTGTTAACCCTTTAGGTGTTCCACAAGAATTAATGGAAAATAGATATACAATTTAAAAATTTCACATTTTTGGCAGATTTTCCATTTTAATATTTTTTTCCAGTTACAAAGCAAGGGTTAACAGCCAAATCAAACTCAATATTTATAGCTCTGATTCTGTAGTTTTTAGAAACACCCCATATGTGGTTGTAAACCGCTGTACGGGCACACGACAGCGCGCGGAAGGAATGCCATACGGTTTTTGGAAGGCAGATTTTGCTGGACTGGTTTTTTGACACCATGTGCCATTTGAAGCCCCCCTGATGCACCCCTAGGGTAGAAACTCCAGAAAAGTGACCCCATTTTAGAAACTACGGGATAGGGTGACAGTTTTGTTGGTACTATTTTAGGGTACATATGATTTTTGGTTGCTCTTTATTACACTTTTTGTGAGGCAAGGTAACAAGAAATAGCTGTTTTGGCACCGTTTTTATTTTTTGTTATTTACAACATTCATCTGACAGGTTAGATCATGTGGTATTTTTATAGACCAGGTCGTCACGGATGCGGCGATACCTAATATGTATACTTTTTTTATTTTATTTATGTAAGTTTTACACAATGATTTCATTTTTGAAACAAAAAATAAATAAATCATGTTTTAGTGTTTCCATAGTCTGAGAGCCATAGTTTTTCAGTTTTTGGGCGATTATCTTGGGTAGTGTATGATTTTTGCGGGATGAGATGACTGTTTGATTGGCATTATTTTGGGGTGCGTATGACTGTAACGGATCCGCTTCCGTTAATGGACGCTTCCTAGCTTGCGCTGAGGACCACAAGCACCGCACTGGACACGACAACCACCACAGACTCCACAACCGCCGTAGCTTAACTGGAGCCGCGCCGTCTTCCTTCCACCCTGAATGAACCTCCAGCATTCAGGACCGTGTGGGAAAGATCTCTCCTACAGGGAATATGCAGAGCATAGCAATCCCCAGCGTGACACAGCAATTCCCTCCAATAACGAGACGAGGCTGCGTTTTGAAGGGTCATATGTCCCGGGGCCATAGTCGTAGGGCAGGAGGCTAGCCATAAGTCCTCTACAATGCCCAGTGGCAAATGGCAGTTTGTCACACATCTCCCCTTTGGGGGGAAGACTAATCAGGCACCTGACCTTCTGTCGGTCAGTGCCTCCGTTAGTCGATCCACCAACCCACAGTAACCAGATGCCCGAGTAGCCCACCCACAACAAACAGGTACAAGGGTGACCCACCCACAAGAAACAGTTACTGCACCTGGGTATTTTGCTGTGGTGATGGGGCAACATGCTGTGGGGACTTGAGGGAGGGCAGAGGCCGACTGCACTCTGCCCAGCTGCCAGCTCTTCTGCTGGGGTGCTGAGACCATAGTCCGGCTCAGTAGCCAGAGGAACATGGGAGTCAGCAGGGGTTAACATCGCCTCTGTTAACCCTGAGGCCACGTTAGGAGTTAACTGGGGAGGGGAATTTGTACTTACCCCCTCCTCCTGTTGTCCTGGTGAGGGTAGTGGGGGATCTGGACAGGCTGTCCAGCATCCCGGTAGGTCAGGCGCAGAGACCAAGGTCCCATCTGCGCCGTCTGAGCGATTAGTGTCTCCCCTTGTTATGTTAAGCTGCCGCTGGGGAGAGAGGGTGCTTCGCTCCTCTCCCTGAAACACAGGCTGCCGCTGGGGAGGAAGGACGATACCTTCAGCTCCCTGGGGTTCACACTGCTGCTGGGGGGGGAAGGACGACACCTTCGGCCCCCTGGGGTACACACTGCCGCTGGGGAGGAAGGACGCCACCTTCAGCTCCCTGGGGTTCACACTGCCGCTGGGGGGGAAGGACGACACCTTCGGCCCCCTGGGGTACACACTGCCGCTGGGGGGGAAGGACGACACCTTCGGCCCCCTGGGGTACACTCTGCCGCTGGGGAGGAAGGACGACACCTTCAGCTCCCTGGGGTACACACTGCCGCTGGGGGGGTAGAGGACACCTTCAGCTCCCTGGGGTTCACACTGCCGCTGGGGGGGAAGGACGACACCTTCGGCCCCCTGGGGTACACACTGCCGCTGGGGGGGAAGGACGACACCTTCGGCCCCCTGGGGTTCACACTGCCGCTGGGGCGGAAGGACGACACCTTTGGCCCCCTGGGGTACACACTGCCGCTGGGGGGGAAGGACGACACCTTCGGCCCCCTGGGGTACACACTGCCGCTGGGGGGGAAGGACGACACCTTCGGCCCCCTGGGGTACACACTGCTGCTGTGGGGGAAGGACGACACCTTCGGCCCCCTGTAACTCACATTTTTGCTGGGGCGCAGGGACGGAATACTTCGCCATCTCTGCCCGATATTCTGCTTCCTGCTGCAGATACTCCGCCAGTTCTCTCCTCACTTCCGGTACCAGTTCCTCTGTTAGGTGGGGCCCGTAGATAGCCAACCGCCTCTTCAGCATAGCGTCAAACCGTACGTGGCTATACCAATACTCCAGCTTTGCTTGGTGTTCCCAGGATGCTGCTCCTCGCACTAGGGAAGCCATCCCACCGCTTGCCACCAATGTAACGGATCCCCTTCCGTTAATGGACGCTTCCTAGCTTGCGCCGAGGACCACAAGCACCGCACTGGACACCACAAGCACCGCAGACTCCACAACCGCCGTAGCTTAACTGGAGCCGCGCCGTCTTCCTTCCACCCTGAATGAACCTCCAGCATTCAGGACCATGTGGGAAAGATCTCTCCTCCAGGGAATATGCAGAGCATAGCAATCCCCAGCGTGACACAGCAATTCCCTCCAATAACGAGACGAGGCTGCGTTTTGAAGGGTTAGAAAGGAACTCAGCTGAACTGAACATACAGCCTCTTTTATTCACAAACCAAAAACATAGTACTGCCCACAGGGGTTTGAAATACAACCAATCAATATATTACAACACATCCCCACAAAATCCTCCCCTCTGTCCGTGATAGAATTACCTCACACTGGGTTGATGCAATCACCACAGACAGACGAATACACAATATCCTTTGTCCTGAGAGATAATTGAATTACTTCTCGGTTGTCTCCAGGACAGAGGATATTATGTATTCGTCTGTCTGTGGTGATTGCATCAACCCAGTGTGAGGTAATTCTATCGCGGACAGAGGGGAGGATTTTGTGGGGATGTGTTGTAATATATTGATTGGTTGTATTTCAAACCCCTGTGGGCAGTACTATGTTTTTGGTTTGTGAATAAAAGAGGCTGTACGTTCAGTTCAGTTCCTTTCTAACCCTTCAAAACGCAGCCTCGTCTCGTTATTGGAGGGAATTGCTGTGTCATGCTGGGGATTGCTATGCTCTGCATATTCCCTGGAGGAGAGATCTTTCCCACACGGTCCTGAATGCTGGAGGTTCATTCAGGGTGGAAGGAAGACGGCGCGGCTCCAGTTAAGCTACGGCGGTTGTGGAGTCTGCGGTGCTTGTGGTGTCCAGTGTGGTGCTTGTGGTCCTCGGCGCAAGCTAGGAAGCGTCCATTAACGGAAGGGGATCCGTTACAATGACTTTTTGATCACTTGCTATTGCACTTTTTGTAATGTAAGGTGACAAAAAATGATTTATTTAGCACAGTTTTTATTTTTTACGGTGTTCATCTGAGGGGTTAGGTCATGGGATATTTTTATAGAGCCGATTGATACGGACGCGGCAATACCTAATATGTATACTTTTTTTTTATTTATGTAAGTTTTACACAATAACAGCTTTAAAAAATATATATATATATTTAGCACAGTTTTTATTTTTATTTTTTACGGTGTTCATCTGTGGGTTTAGTTCATGTGATATGTTTATAGAGCCGGTCGATACAGACGCGGCGATACCTAATATGTCTAATTCCCCCCTCCCCTATTTTTTACCAATTTTTGGGGTTATTTGGGGAAAATGATGTTTTTGTTTATTTTTACTTGAAACCTTTAATTTTTCGGGGGCAAACTTTATTTTTTCAACTTTTTTTTTCACTTAATTTTTTGTCCCACTTTGGGACTTCAACTTTTGGGGTTCTAATCCTTTACAATGCATTCCAATACTTCTGTATTGGAATGCATTGGCTGTTTGAGTAATACAGTAAGTATTACTCATACAGCTTCCGACCTGTGAGATCCAGGGAGCTAGATCTCACAGGCTCATAACCGGAAGGCAGCGCAGATGCATATGGAAGGCATTGCGCTGCCTTCCATGGCATCGGGTCTTCCCTACAGCCCCACGGGGACCCGATGGCACCGCCGCCGCTGCACCAGGTAAAAGCCGCAAACCGCAGGTCTGAATTTTCCCGTGGTTTGCGGCGATCGCCGACATGGATGGGGGGGTCACTGGACCCCCCGCGCATTTAGCCAAGGTGCCTGCTCAATGATTTGAGAAGGCACCTTGTTCCGATCACCGCCCGTGGTGATCGGAAATACATAGGACATACTGGTACGTCCTGTGTCTTTAAGTATTGGGACATCAGGGCGTACTGGTACGCCCTATGTCCTAAACAGGTTAATACCAATTGTTCAAAATTTCGTCACAGCAGACATAGGTAAATTAATAACTATTCCGGCCATAATGGATAGATTATACATTAAACAAACAGAATTTATGTAGACATACCCACTCAAACAGTGCTTTTTACCATTCTGTGTTGCTGCTACAGTCACCATCATTGTAGTGGTTTATACAATATTTTTTAAAAATGAAAATATTTGCACAAAAATAACCTTTTTTTTTTTACAGTATTGAAAGAAATGAAAAAAAAATTTGGGGAGCTTCAGCGGGATCACCAACAGGATGTCAAGGAGCTGCGGGAGCACCATGCCCAGAAAATTCAGGAATTGAAGCTGCAGTTTGCACATCGATTGTGCAAAATGCAGGAAAAAAATAGTAAGGCCATGGAGGTGCTTTTAAACATCCACAACAAACTCAAAGCCTTGCCCTAAGGGGAATTGTTATATTACATAGTTTTTATTATTTTTCAAATCATTCGATATATAAAGTATTTGTCTTAAACTTTAATTGTTTCGCGTTTTTATTAAAAAAATAAAAATTATGTTTATTTCTAATTGTTAAACTTTGGGTTACATTTACGGCCCCTACATTACATCCAAAATCCTACAACATTTCAATCAACAGTTTTAACAGAATAACAAAAACAAAACAAACAATATTAGAATAAAAACTTAGAAGAAAATACTAACTAATACAAAACATCTTAACATTCTTAAACGTGATAACTCTTGAATGTTTTAAAAGTATAAACAATTATAGTAAATTTTTTGGGGGAAAACCCAAAAAATTATATTTCCAAAAATGAAAAATGAAAAAAAAAAAAAAAAAACTATGGTAGAAGGAAAGAACAAACCAGCATGGATCTTCCATTACATAGATTTCTTTTCAACTTTGGATACTGTTACATAGCTTCTGCTTTACATCCAGAAACATGTGATTACATATGAGTATATGAAATTCTCTAAGTGGTGATATATCTTAAAGAACATAATATACACTGCTCAAAAAAATAAAGGGAACACAAAAATAACACATCCTAGATCTGAATTAATTAAATATTCTTCTGAAATACTTTGTTCTTTACATAGTTGAATGTGCTGACAACAAAATCACACAAAAATTAAAAAATGGAAATCAAATTTTTCAACCCATGGAGGTCTGGATTTGGAGTCACCCTCAAAATTAAAGTGGAAAAACACACTACAGGCTGATCCAACTTTGATGTAATGTCCTTAAAACAAGTCAAAATGAGGCTCAGTAGTGTGTGTGGCCTCCATGTGCCTGTATGACCTCCCTACAACGCCTGTGCATGCTCCTGATGAGGTGGCGGACGGTCTCCTGAGGGATCTCCTCCCAGACCTGGACTAAAGCATCTGCCAACTCCTGGACAGTCTGTGGTGCAATGTGACGTTGGTGGATAGAGCGAGACATGATGTCCCAGATGTGCTCAATTGGATTCAGGTCTGGGGAACGGGCGGGCCAGTCCATAGCATCAATGCCTTCGTCTTGCAGGAACTGCTGACACACTCCAGCCACATGAGGTCTAGCATTGTCTTGCATTAGGAGGAACCCAGGGCCAACCGCACTAGCATATGGTCTCACAAGGGGTCTGAGGATCTCATCTCGGTACCTAATGGCAGTCAGGCTACCTCTGGCGAGCACATGGAGGGCTGTGCGGCCCTCCAAAGAAATGCCACCCCACACCATTACTGACCAAATGCCAAACCGCTCATGCTGGAGGATGTTGCAGGCAGCAGAACGTTCTCCACGGCGTCTCAAGACTCTGTCACGTCTGTCACATGTGCTCAGTGTGAACCTGCTTTCATCTGTGAAGAGCACAGGGCGCCAGTGGCGAATTTGCCAATATTGGTGTTCTCTGGAAAATGCCAAACGTCCTGCACGGTGTTGGGCTGTAAGCACAACCCCCACCTGTGGACGTTTGGCCCTCATATCACCCTCATGGAGTCTGTTTCTGACCGTTTGAGCAGACACATGCATATTTGTGGCCTGCTGGAGGTCATTTTGCAGGCCTCTGGCAGTGCTCCTCCTGTTCCTCCTTGCACAAAGGCGGAGGTAGCGGTCCTGCTGCTGGGTTGTTGCCCTCCTACGGCCTCCTCCACGTCTCCTGATGTACTGGCCTGTCTCCTGGTAGCGCCTCCATGCTCTGGACACTATGCTGACAGACACAGCAAACCTTCTTGCCACAGCTCGCATTGATGTGCCATCCTGGATAAGCTGCACTACCTGAGCCACTTGTGTGGGTTGTAGACTCCGTCTCATGCTACCACTAGAGTGAAAGCACCACCAGCACTCAAAAGTGACCAAAACATCAGCAAGGAAGCATAGGAACTGAGAAATGGTCTGTGGTCACCACCTGCAGAACCACTTCTTTATTGGGGGTGTCTTGCTAATTGCCTATAATTTCCACCTGTTGTCTATCCCATTTGCACAACAGCATGTGAAATTGATTGTCACTGAGTGTTGCTTCCTAAGTGGACAGTTTGATTTCACAGAAGTGTGATTGACTTGGAGTTACATTGTGTTGTTTAAGTGTTCCCTTTATTTTTTTGAGCAGTGTAGTTGTCAGTCTATATTTCACATTTTAAAGCATTGGTTAAAGAGGACTTTTCATCTGGCAAAAAATTGTGAACTAAGTGTCATGATCTGTACAGCGGCGCCCAGGGATATCACTGCACTTACTATTATCCCTGGGCACCGCTCCGTTCTCCTGCTATGCCCTGCGGTATGTTCGGTCACTTGGTTATAGTAGGCGGAGACTTAGGGGACTTGGTTATAGTAGGAAGAGACTTCCCTTGTTCTCCTGGGCGTCTCCTTCTCCTAGGCTGTAGCGCTGGCCAATCGCAGCACAGACCTCACACCCTGGGAGAAAAAAAACTGCCAGACTGTGAGCTCTGTGCTGTGATTGGCCAGCGCTACAGCCTGGGAGAAGGAGACGCCCAGGAGAACAAGGGAAGTCATTTTATTATTGCCAATAATTAAATTAAACTAGAAAAGTAGGTAGGCATATATACATGTTACAATACGGCTCTAATGACAAAACTTAGAATATCTGTACTCCTGGTAGAACTTGCTATTTTGGTTTTCCAGTTTATATCTGGAAGATTGAAATCTCCCATAATGATAACTTCTCCTTTCATTGTCATTTTAGCTATTTCTTCAACTAGTAGATGATCTAGTTCTTTAACTTGACCAGGTTGTCTATATATCACACCTACACGAGTTACTGCATGGTTAGCAAACTGCAACGTAACCCAAACTGACTCTATGTTGGCCTCACCAACTTGTATTAGGTTAGATTTAATGCTATCTTTCACATACAGGGCCACTCCTCCTCCTTTCTTGCCTTTTTTGTCTCTTCTGTATAAAGAGTACCCTGGTATGGTTATGTCCCAGTCATTTCTTTCATTAAACCATGTCTCCGTAACAGCCACTAAATCTACATTCTCAGATGCCATTATTGACCCAAGTTCATTGATTTTTTTACCTAAACTGCGAGCATTTGTAGACAGGACTCTGAGCTTATCATTTCTTAACCTCTGTGCTTCTGACCTGTTCTGGCATTGTTTCGGGGGGCAATTGGACTCTTTTATTTTCACTCTTTTGCCCCCCCTTCCTAGTTTAAATACTCTTCCACAAATTCTTGGAGTTGTTCACTAAGTACATTTGTTCCTTTGAGAGAAAGATGCAAACCATCTTTTTTGTACAGTTCCTTTCTATCCCAAGTAGAGCTATCATGAGAAACAAAGCCAAATCCTTGCTCTTGACACCATTTACCAAGCCATATGTTGAACTCCTTTATGCGCCTCTGCCTATCATTCCGAACATTATGCACAGGCAGAACTTCAGAAAATGAAATGGTGGATGCAAAATCCTGTACGTCATTACCAAGTGTGATAAAAGATTTTTTCACCTCTGACACTTCATTGCAAGCCAGGTCATTTGTCCCTAGATGGACAAGAACATCCACGTCCCCTTCCTGCTTTGCTTGCTTAACAATATTAATAATACGTCTTCTATCTCTTCTAGCAGTAGCCCCAGGGAGACATCTCACAAAACCATTTTCTTTAAGCTCCACACTTCTTATGATTGAATCCCCCAGCAACAGCTGCTTCCTTTGAGACTTCACTTTATCTTTTTTGTTGCATACATTAGACATAGGAGTCGATGGTTTCTCACCCTCTGTGCTTGAGTCCATATCCATGTTGTCCTTACATTCTTAGAGTGCTGCAAATGAATTATGGAGAACCACCGACTGTGGGACATGTCTTCTATCCACCACTCTAAGTCTTCCAGAACCTACATTAACCCATCTGCCATTTCTGGGGGTCCTCTGTGGCAGTGGCATTGCAGCAGTCCTAGCTGGAGTTTGTTTAACAGATAATTTAAATATTTCAGATTTCAAAAATTCAATTTCCTGCTGCAGTAAGGAGAACTGTCTACAGATCTGACAGCATCCGAATCTCCAAAGAGTGGAACATGAAATAAATGCACAACAATTCCTGCACTGAACCAAGTCTGCCATTTTAAAGAGGAGAAAAAAAAATAAAAAATTGTAAATTTAAATCAAACAAATCTTACCTTTTTTTTTTTGTATTGTTTCCACCTTCCAGCCTATCTCCTGCAATATCTCTTTACTGTACTTAATGTAGTACTTGCAGCTAATGAATTAGGCCAGCTAATGAGTCTGTCTCTATATATACACACACTGCTTCCCAAACTCCTCCCCCAGCAACAAATGTAACACCTTAGTGAGCTAGGCTCATTAGCAAACGCACAATAGCAAACAGCTGACCAAATTCCTTACCTCTTTTCAAGCAATGGTCAGAAAAAACAACACAGATGAGCCAGATGCAGACTCTAAGCCAATCTCTTGCAGTATGTCTTCAGTATGTCTGCAGTATGTCTTCAGTATGTCTTCACTTGAAGGTAGTACTTGCAGCTAATGAATTAGGCCAGCTAATGAGTCTGTCTCTATATATACACACACTGCTTCCCAAACTCCTCCCCCAGCAACAAATGTAACACCTTAGTGAGCTAGGCTCATTAGCAAACGCACAATAGCAAACAGCTGACCAAATTCCTTACCTCTTTTCAAGCAATGGTCAGAAAAAACAACACAGATGAGCTAGATGCAGACTCTAAGCCAATCTCTTGCAGTATGTCTTCAGTATGTCTGCAGTATGTCTTCAGTATGTCTTCACTTGAAGGTAGTACTTGCAGCTAATGAATTAGGCCAGCTAATGAGTCTGTCTCTATATATACACACACTGCTTCCCAAACTCCTCCCCCAGCAACAAATGTAACACCTTAGTGAGCTAGGCTCATTAGCAAACGCACAATAGCAAACAGCTGACCAAATTCCTTACCTCTTTTCAAGCAATGGTCAGAAAAAACAACACAGATGAGCCAGATGCAGACTCTAAGCCAATCTTTTGCAGTATGTCTTCAGTATGTCTGCAGTATGTCTTCAGTATGTCTTCACTTGAAGGTAGTACTTGCAGCTAATCGTTGTTATGTCAACAACGTAGTGTATGTCCTTGAATTTTATCAACTGAAGCCAACACATAATGTAGTGTTGTGTGCAAATGACCTCAGATTTATCAGCATGATCATGACAGGCCGCAGCAACAACAGCAAGATTTCAACATTTTTCGATTCTGTGTCATATGTAGCTTTCCACAATTCAGCTGCACAAGCAACCGCAGAAGTAGCAGCATTAATTTTAATGGCAAAAGGGCCAAAATTCACTCAACAGGATCATAACAGTCAGCAACAGGAGTTCATAAGCGGTGTAGTATGAGGGACACCTGTAGTTTGCACCAATTCAGCAGCATAAGCAGCAGCTGCAGCATCTGTAATTTTAAAAAGGGCCAAATGTAAGTCCAGAGGATCAAAACTGAAATCAGGAGGTTTTCATAAGAGGTCTAGTATGAGGGACATACAGTATTTGTGTTGTTTTACACTCGAAATATGGAAATCATTATTTTTTTTTTTAAGGGATTCATTTCTATAGTGTTAAATAATAATTTCTGTTCTTTCAGTAGTTTTTTTACAGCGCAATTTACAATTTAAATGTGTACATTTTTATTAGGGTTGAGCGAAACCGAACTCGTGTGAAACAGAACTTAGTCAGTGTGCAATTTAAGGTAGAATACACCCATCATTTTCTGGGGTTTGAAAGACACACTCTTTTGACAAAAAACACTATTTTCAGGCCTTGCAGCATCAGCACGTGTGAAATTACAGGCTTATGTATATACTGCTGTCAAATTTAGTTTTTAGACAAACACTCATTTGGGCACAAAAAATGTAGTTGGCAGCCTTTGATGCAGATGTCATTGTGAGATACACCCTTAATACATTAGGGTTACATTCAGAGATTTTAAATACCACCATTTGGTGCACCAATATTTACAGCAGGCCTACACTGGTTCAGGGACTGTGAGATACTACCTCTACATACAGGGGTTTGAATTAGGCATTTGAAATACAGCCATTTGAAATACAGCCATTTTGTGCAACAATATATTTACTGCAGGCCTACAGAGGTTCAGGCCCTCTGAGATACCACCTCTACATACAGGGGTTTGAATTAGGCATTTGAAATACAGCCATTTGAAATGCAGCCATTTTGTGCAAAGACATATTTACTGCAGGCCTACACTGGTTCAGGGCCTGTGAGATACTACCTCTACATACAGGGGTTTGAATTACGCATTTGAAATACAGCCATTTTGTGCAAAGATATATGTACTTCAGGCCTACACTGATTCAGGGCATGTGAGATCCCCTCTATACATACAGGGGTTTGAATTAGGCATTTGAAATACAGCCATTTGAAATACAGCCTTTTTGTGTAAAGATATATTTACTTCAGGCCTACACAGGTTCAGACCGTGTGAGATACCCCCCTACATACAGGGGTTTGAATTAGGCATTTGAAATACAGCCTTTTTGTGCAAAGATATAGTTACTTCAGGCCTACACAGGTTCAGACCGTGTGAGATACCCCCCTACATACAGGGGTTTGAATCAGGCATTTGAAATACAGCCATTTGAAATACAGCCTTTTTGTGCAAAGATATATTTACTTCAGGCCTACACAGGTTCAGACCGTGTGAGATCCCCTCTATACATACAGGGGTTTGAATTAGGCATTTGAAATAAAGCCATTTTAAAAACAGCCTTTTTGTGCAAAGATATATTTACTTCAGGCCTACACAGGTTCAGACTGTGTGAGATACCCCCCTACATAGAGGGGTTTGAAACAGGCATTTGAAATACAGCCTTTTTGTGCAAAGATATATTTACTTCAGGCCTACACAGGTTCAGACTGTGTGAGATAATCCCCTACATAGAGGGGTTTGAATCAGGCATTTGAAATACAGCCATTTGAAATACAGCCTTTTTGTGCAAAGATATATTTACTGCAGGCCTAAACTGGTTCAGGGTCTGTGAGATACCACCTCTACATACAGGGGTTTGAATTAGGCATTTGAAATACAGCTATTTGAAATACAGCCATTTTGTGCAAAGATATATTTACTTCAGGCCTACAGAGGTTCAGGCCCTCTGAGATACCACCTCTACATACAGGGGTTTGAATTAGGCATTTGAAATACAGCCATTTGAAATGCAGCCATTTTGTGCAAAGGTATATTTACTGCAGGCCTACAGAGGTTCAGGCCCTCTGAGATATCACATCTACATACAGGGGTTTGAATTAGGCATTTGAAATACAGCCATTTGAAATGCAGCCTTTTTGTGCAAATTTATATTTACTGCAGGCCTACACTAGTTCAGGGCCTGTGAGATACCCCCTCTACATACAGGGGTTGAATTAGGCATTTGAAATGCAGCCATTTGAAATACAGCCATTTTTGCAAAGAAATCTTTAATTGAGGCCTAGTCTGGTTCAGGCCGTGTGAGATACACCCTTTACATACTGTCGTTCTTTTCTACTATTAATTAAACACTCATTTAAGGCAAGATCCTAAATTCAAAAAATATGAGGAGAGCGTAAAATAAGGGACGTGGCCATGGTCATGGTGCTGCAGGTGGAGCTCTTGTTGCAGGGAGAGGACGTGGTCGATCTGTGCCAGCTACACACACAAGTTAAACCCCTTCCTCAGGTGCGAGTAGGCGA
The DNA here is from genome assembly GCF_905171765.1 of Bufo bufo. Classification (NCBI taxonomy): domain Eukaryota; kingdom Metazoa; phylum Chordata; class Amphibia; order Anura; family Bufonidae; genus Bufo; species Bufo bufo. The sequence goes on from NC_053393.1 coordinate 298,738,993, forward strand.
CAAAACCTGCAGCGGTTTTTGGTCGAGCCTAATGCGGCTCTACAAATGGTGAGGCCTGAACAAGTACAGGTGATAGTAGATTGTGTTGCTGACAGTGGATCCAGTTCCTTCACATTGTCTCCCACCCAGTATCCTGCTGAAAGACCACAGTTGGAACCTGCAGCCGATGTCCATCAGTCTTTCACCTCACCCCATTGCAAATCAGCCAAGCAGTCTGAGCCCCAAGTCATGCAGCAGTCTCTTCTGCTTTTTGATGACTCTGTTAGCAGGGTTTCCCAGGGCCATCCACCTAGCCCTGCCCCAGAAGTGGAAGAGATTGAGTGCACCGATGCCCAACCACTTATTTTTCAAGATGAGTACATGGGAGGACCATAGCAGCATGTCTCGGATGATGACGAAACACAGGTGTCAACTGCTGGGGCTTTCGAAAGTGTGCAGACCGACAAGGAAGTCAGGGGTGAAGACTGGGTGGAAGATGATGTGGAGGACGATGAGGTCCTCGACCTCACATGGAATCAAGGTCATGCAAGTGACCGATGTATTTCGGAGGAATAGGCGGTGGTCACACAGAGCCACCAGCACAGCAGAAGAGGGAGCAGGGTGCAAAAGCGGACCGGCCGTCCTCTAGACAGTACGCCTCCTACTGCACACCGCAGCAAGGGACCGAGCACACCAAAGCCAGCTCCAAGGAGTTCCCTGGCGTGGCAGTTCTTCAGACAATGTGCTGACGACAAGACACGAGTGCTTTGCACGCTGTGCAATCAGAGCCTGAAGTGAGGCATAAACGTTCTCAACCTGAGCACAACCTGAATGACAAGGCATTTAAGTGCAAAGCACGAGCTGCAGTGGAGTAGACACCTCAAAAACACGAAAGGTCTCTGGCTCCTCCTGCTTCCTCTTCTGCTGCAGTTGCGGCCTCTTCATCCACCTCTGGAGTGACAGTGCAACCAGGCACTTCACAGAGGATCTGCCAGCAACACCAACACCTGGGTCACCAAGCAACTCCACAATGTCCCACACAAGCGTTCAGCTCTCCATATCCCAAATGCTGGAGAGGAAGAGGAAGTACCCCCCTACCCACCCGCGATCCTGCAGCCAGCCAGTTGCAGGGGCAACACGTGAGGTGCACGGTGGACAGATGAGGGGCCAAATTATATAACACACAGTTCATGAGTTTACTCACGGTTAGCAGAAAGCCTCCCTGGGCTGGCAGCACAGTGTTGAGGTGGACAGCACGAAATCCTCTCGGGTAGGAAGCATCAGCCAAGATGGTGGTTGAGGTGCCTTTGATGTTAGGGGTGCTTAGGGTGCTTGTTGCGGCTGAGTCCCTTAATGGTTTTTGTCGTGACGCCAGTACCGTTAATGGTTATACAACGATAGGTAGTAATAATGAGGAAGACAGTGGTAAGATGCAACTCACAACTTTTACTTTGGATGTCTTTGGGTTGCAGCAGTACAATTATGCAGTCTCTAGATGGTACAGAGTTAATTCTGCAAATCCACTGTTTTAGGCTGTTTAGGTTTCTTGGTTTTGGAGCAGTGGGTTAGGTGTACCTGGTTCCTTTAGATGTGTTGGATCCTATTCCTTGACTTTCCCTCAACTGTCTCTCAGAAGTTTGGTGTGGCTGCCTGAAGCTATAAAACCTCCACCATGCAAAGGTGTCTGTGGCCCTCATATATGGCTCTTATCACCGATGAATACCTAGGAATGCTTGTTTCTTTTCCAGGGAGGCAAATTTTTCTCCTACTGGTCAGGGATGCAAGTCTACAGTCCAGCTACAGAAGGAAAACGCTCTTCTGAGCCTCACATCTGAGTATCACCTACTAGCGAAGTTGGCTCCACTCACTAATCTGTGTTGTGAAGTCTTCACTCTATCTTTCCTCCCACTAATTTGATCTGTCTACCTCAGATCTTCTCTCTTCTGAACTACATCTTCCTAGCTATCCTGATCATCACCTCCCTCACTAGGCCTGACCTAGGGGTATATATATATATATACATATATATATATAACCGAAACTTTATCCCCATCTAGTGGTGGGATGTATAAATTGCACCTAATAGGCCTGTTAACAGGGATTTTGCAGATACACAAATGCAAAGTTATACATTACAACCTAGTGCTCCTAATAATGTAAAAAGTGCTTTTAAGCAGTGCCCATACACACGTAGTGGGACGCTGCAATCCCTAGCCCTGAATGCCAGCATTTTTTTAATTACTGGCATTTGAAATGCTGTCATTCCGTCTGGTGGAGACGGACAGTTTTAAAGGTCTAATGGCGGTGCCTGTCCCACAGTACGTCGTGCCCAGCCGCAACTACTTTCCAGGCGAGCCATCCCTTCCCTGCGCAACCAAGTAGGGGACAAAATCAGGTGTGCACTGCGCAATGCCATCTGTGGCAAGGTGCACCTGACTACGGATACGTAGACCAGTAAGCACGGTCAGGGCCTGAGGCGGATAGCAGTTTGGTGCATGTCCTTCCACCACCGAGGATTGCAGGGCGCTTCAGTTTGCCTCCTGTTGCTTCCTCCTCCTACTCTGCTTCCTCTTCCTCTACCAGCTACTCATCCGGTCAGCGTAACACCTTCACCACCAACTTCAGCACAGTCAGGGGTAAACGACAGCAGGCAGTTTTAAAACGTATCTGTTTGGGGGACAAACCCCACACCGCACAAGAGCTGGGGACGGGCCTTGAACAATAGACCGATGAGTGGTTTGTGCCAGTCAGCCTCAAGCCCGGCCTGGTGGTGTGCGATAATGGGCGAAATCTCGTAGCAGCTCTGGGACTAGCCGGTTTGACGCAAATCCCTTGCCTGGCGCATGTGCTGAATTTGGTGGTGGAGAGATTCCTTAAAAATTACCCTGACATGTCAGAACTGCTGCATAAAGTGCGGGCCGTCTGTGCACGCTTTAGGCGTTCTCACCCTGCTGCTGCTCGCCTGTCAGCGCTGCAGCGTAACTTCGGCCTTCCCGCTCACCGCCTCATATGCGACATGCCCACAAGGTAAAACTCCACCTTGCACATGCTGGCCAGACTGTGCGAGCAGCAGCAGGCGATAGTGGAGTTTCAGCTGCAGCACGCACGGGTGAGTCACTCGGCGGAACAGCACCACTTCACCACCAATGACTGAGCCTCCATGCGAGACCTGTGTTCCTTGTTGCGCTGTTTCGAGTACTCCACCAACGTGGCCAGTGCCGATAACGCCGTTCTCAGCGTTACTATCCCACTTCTATGCCTCGTTGAAAAAACGCTCCTGACGATGATGGAGGAGGATATGGCACAGGAGGAGGTAGAGGAAAAGGGATCATTTCGTAGGGTTTCCGGCCAGTCATTCCCAAGTGGCTACGAGGGTGGGTTCCTGCACCCACAAACCCAAGGTACACAATTGTCCAGCCAGGGCACAGTTCTTGAGGATGAGGAGGTGCAGGAGGAGGAACCATGTTCACAGCAGGGTGGCACCCAGACCAGCTCATGGCCATCACTGGTGCGTGGATGGGGGGATACAGAGGACACAGGCGATACACCTCCAACATATGACAGCTTTTCATTGCCTCTGGGCAGCCTGGCACACATGAGCGAATACATGCTGCAGTGTCTCCACAACGACCGCCGAGTTGCCCACATTCTAACTTGTGCTGATTACTGGGTGGCCACGCTGCTGGATCCCCGTTACAAGGACAACGTACCGTCCTTAATTCCGTCACTGGAGCGTGATCGTAATATGAACGAGTACAAGCGCGCGCTGGTAGAAGCGCTGCTGGTGGCATTCCCACCTGACAGCGGGGGCACAGTGGAAGCACAAGGCGAAGGCAGAGGACGAGGAAGAGTTTGCCAACGCAGCTGGGGCACCGCAAGCACCCCAGAAGGCAGGGTTAGCATGGCCAACATGTGGAAAAGCTTTGTCAGCACACCACAACAACCAGCACCACCAGCTGATATGGAACATCTTAGCAGGAGGCAGCATTTTACCAACATGGTGGAGCAGTATGTGTGCACACGCCTACACGTACTGAATGACGGGTCTGCCCCATTCAACTTCTGGGTCTCAAAATTGGGCACATGGCCTGAGCTTGCCCTTTACGCCTTGGAGGTGCTGGGCTTCCCTGCAGCCAGTGTATTATCTGAACGTGTGTTTAGCACGGCAGGGAGCGTCATCACAGACAAGCGCACCTGCCTGTCCACAGCCAATGTGGACAAGCTCACGTTCATTAAAATGAACCAGGCATGGATCCCTCAGGACTTGTCCGTACCTTGTGCAGAATAGACATGTATACCGGCACTAAGCCGCCATTGTTATACTGCAGCACAATTGTACATTCTTGTATTTTCGATATTTCACACTCTTTTGGAGTGTACCTTAATTTTACAAAATTAAATTAAAACCAAAAACCTGTGTTGGCTATCTCGTCCTCCTCCACCGCCGCTTCTACCTACTCCGCTACGTCCACAGCCTCCTCAAACTCCTACTCCATATGGAATTCCACCTCATAAATCCATTTTTTTTTTTGTACGTGTTTTATTTTATATCAATTCACTACTTTGTCATTTACATTTTATTGTGGAATTCACCAATTTTTGGGTGTATAGTACCACTGCTCTACCTAGTAGGCCGGTTAAAAAATAAAAATAAAATTGGCATTAACATTTTCAGGTGAAATTCACCAATTTTTGGGTGTATACCTCCACTGCTATACCTAGTAGGCCGGTTAACAGAAAAAATATATTTGTCAGTTACATTTGCAGTTTAAATTCAACAATTTTTGGGTGTAAAGTACCACTGCTATACCTAGTAGACAGGTTAAACAATAAAAAAATTGGTCTCTTACATTTTATGGTGAAATTCACTAATTTTGGGGTTTGATGTACCACTGCTCTACCTAGTAGGCCAGTTAAAAAATAAAAATAAATTTATCATTAACATTTTCTGGTGAAATTCACGAATTTTTGGGTGTATAGTACCACTGCTATACCTAGTATGACGGTTAAACAATAAAAATAATAATGTCATTAACATTTTCTGGTGAAATTCACCAATTTTTGGGTGTATAGTACCACTGCTATACCTAGTATGACGGTTAAAAAAAAATAAAAAATTGTCATTAACATTTTCTGGTGAAATTTACCAATTTTTGGGTGTATACCACCACTGCTATACCTAGTAGGCCGGTTAAACAATATAAAAATTTGTCTCTTACATTTTATGGTGAAATTCACAAATTTTTGGGTGTGATGTACCACTGCTATACCTAGGAGGCCGGTTAACAAAAAAATAAATAAATTTGTCAGTAAAATTTTCTGATGAAATTCAGCATTTTTTTGGTGTGAAGTACCACTGCTATACCTAGTAGACCGGTTAAAAAATAAATAAATTGGCAGTTACATTTTATAGTGAAATTCAGCAATTTTTTGGTGTGATGTACCACTGCTATACCTATTAGAACAGTAAAAAAAAAAAAAAAAAAACATTTGTTAGTTACATTTTATGGTCAAATTCACCAATTTGCTTAATAAATAAATAAATAAATTTCAATAATTTTTATTTTACTTTTTCGGGTGACAATAAACAATTGTTTGTTTAGACAAGTTAATTAATTTCTGTAATTTTTCTGTTACATTCTTGGGTTGACATTATACAATTTTAGACGTGAATAAACCCCTGCTCTGCATAGGTGACAGGGAATAAAATTTCTGAAATGTTTATTTAATTGATGCGCGCTACCTCCTTTGATTCAATACTTAAACTTAAGCAAGTTGTACCACATTTAAGCTTCAATACTTTGTCCCACATTTCCGCTATACTCTTTTGGCCAACATTTGCGCCTCAATAGCTTTTCCCACAATTCCGCTTGACTCTTTTGGCCCACATTTGGGCTTCTGTAATTTGTCCCACATGTGCGCCTCAATAACTTTTCCCTCATTTTTTCTTGATCACAAATTTTTTAAATAAATTTATCTCCCTTAAATTTGGTCTCTTTCTTACGCTCCCTTTCCGGCCTAGAACCCTGATTCCCCGCCACCCATAATCACCATGGTAGGTGCATAAAAGAACATTGAAAGTTGATAGAGCAGATATCAAATTGGATCGTGAACATCACGGGGACGTGCGACATGGTGGGTGGGGCAGTAAGTATGCAAACGCCTACACGAACTAACTGACAGGGGTCAGCCCCTGCAACTTCTGGGTCTCTAAATTGGGCACTTGGCCTGAGCTTGCCCTTTACACCTTGGAGGTGCTGGCCTGCCCTACAGCCGGTGTATTGTCTGAACGTGTGTTTAGCACAACTGGAGGGTTATATTTCCCAATGTTTTGGGGTGTACCCTAATTTAAAAAAATATATAAATAAATTGAAAACCAAAAAGCAGTGTAGGCTACTTCCTCCTCCTTGACCGCCACTTCCACCTACACCGCCACATCCACCGCCTCCTCAACCTCCTTCTCCATATGGACCTGGTCCTCCTAAAACAAGATTATTATTTTTTATTTTATATTATTTTAAGTCATTTCCCTATCCACATTTGCCATGCTCTTAACCACATTTTGACACCATTTGCAGCCCTCTAGCCCTTTACATGACATTTTTACAGCCATTTTAGTGCTTAAAAGTTCGGGTCCCCATTGACTTCAATGGGGTTCGGGTTCGGGGTCAGGTTCGGGTCCCGAACTCTAACTTTTTTCCGAAGTCCGGCCGAACCCGTCGAACACGAACATCCAGGTGTCTCTGCTCAACTCTAATTTTTATATTTATTCTCAGTCTGTGTTTGAAAGTTTTTCATTGTTTGTATAGTTTCGGGGCCCATTTTTGGTTTTGCATTTTCATTTATTTCCTCCCAACTTTTTACATTTTCCATTCATATAGCCATATGAGAGCTTATTTTTGGTGGGAAAAATTGTACTATTTAAGAGCACCATTCAATTTACCATGTCTGTTATTAGAAAATGGGGAAAAAAATTATTTGTAGGGTTAAATTGAAAAATAAAAATACTGTTTTGCCAATGTTTTGAGGGGTTTTACATCACAATGTTCACTGTGCACTAAAAATTACATAAAATCCTTATTCTGTGGGTCAGTACGAATAAGACAATACCAAATTTGTATATATTTTTTTAGTTTTACTAATAAAAAAAAAACATTTGAAAAAAAATCTGAATTTTGTTTGCATCAACATTTTCTGACAGCCATAACTTTTAAAAATTTCGGTCTGTAGAGCTGTATGAATTTTTTTTTTTTTGCGGTACAAAATTTTGATTTTGTTGTTACTATTTTTGTGCATATACGACTTTTTGATCACTGTTATAAAAAAATTTGGTGGGGAAAAGGTGACGCGAATCCTATGTTTTAATTTTTTTTCCATTACCGTGATCAGCACACAATACATTTTTATTCATATTTTAATAATTCTGAAATTTTCAGACAATCTGATACCTACTATGTTTATTTTGTTTATATATATATATCTAGGAGAGACACACAAGAGAGAGGAGAGATCAGAAGGAAAATAGGATCTAATCTTGCTTCACATTTGAATCTTGATGCTGATTTCTTCCAGACAGATTCTCTGGTCTAGTATACATTTTGTCTGTTTTGTCTGTTAGGCAACTGATTAGCCATATACACATATACAGTCAGGTTCATAAATATTGGGACATTGACACAATTCTAACATTTTTGGCTCTATACACCACCACAATGGACTTGAAATGAAACAAACAAGATGTGCTTTAACTGCAGACTGTCAGCTTTAATTTGAGGGTATTTACATCAAAATCAGGTGAACGGTGTAGGAATTACAACAGTTTGCATATGTGCCTCCCACTTGTTACGGGACAAAAAGTAATGGGACAGAATAATAATCATAAATCAAACTTTCACTTTGTAATACTTTGTTGCAAATCCTTTGCAGTCAATTACAGCCTAAAGTCTGGAACACATAGACATCACCAGACGCTGGGTTTCATCCCTGGTGATGCTCTGGCAGGACTCTACTGCAACTGTCTTCAGTTCCTGCTTGTTCTATGGGGATTTTCCCTTTTAGTTTTGTCTTCAGCAAGTGAAATGCATGCTTATGGCCATTGCATAACATTCCACTTCTTTCCCTTAAAAAAATCTTTGGTTGCTTTTGCAGTATGCTTTGGGTCATTGTCCATCTGCACTGTGAAGCGCCTTCCAATGAGTTCTGAAGCATTTGGCTGAATATGAGCAGATAATATTGCCCGAAACACTTTAGAATTCATCCTGCTGCTTTTGTCAGCAGTCACATCATCAATAAATACAAGAGAACCAGTTCCATTGGCAGCCATACATGCCCACGCCATGACACTACCATCACCATGCTTCACTGATGAGGTGGTATGCTTAGGATCATCATGAGCAGTTCCTTTCCTTCTCCATACTCTTCTCTTCCCATCACTCTGGTACAAGTTGATCTTGCTCTCATCTGTCCATAGGATGTTGTTTCAGAACTATGAAGGCTTTTTTAGATGTCGTTTGGCAAACTCTAATCTGGCCTTCCTGTTTTTGAGGCTCACCAATGGTTTACATCTTGTGGTGAACCCTCTGTATTCACTCTGGTGAAGTCTTCTCTTGACTGTTTGACACACATACACCTACCTCCTGGAGAGTGTTCTTGATCTGGCCAACTGTTGTGAAGGGTGTTTTCTTCACCAGGGAAAGAATTCTTCAGTCATCCACCACAGTTGTTTTCCGTGGTCTTTTGGTGTTGCTGAGCTCACCAGTGTGTTCCTTCTTTTTAAGAATGTTCCAAACAGTTGTTTTGGCCAAGCCTGATGTTTTTGCTATCTCTTTGAAGGGATTGTTTTGTTTTTTCAGCCTAATGATGGCTTGCTTCACTAATAGTGACAGCTCTTTGGATCGTATTTTGAGAGTTGACAGCAAAAGATTCCAAATGCAAATAGCACACTTGAAATAAACTCTGGACCTTTTATCTGCTCATTGTAATTGGGATAATGAGGGAATAACACACACCTGTCCATGGAACAGCTAATAAGCTAATTGTCCCATTACTTTTGGTCCCTTAACAAGTGGGAGGCACATATGCAAACTGTTGTAATTCCTACACAATTCACGTAATTTGGATGTAAATACCTTCAAATTGAAGCGGACAGTCTGCAGTTAAAACATCTTGTTTGTTTTATTTCAAATCCACTATGGTGGTGTATAGAGCCAAAAATGTTAGAATTGTGTCGATGTCCCAATATTTATGGACCCGACTGAATACAGTGGATATAAAAAGTCCACACACCCCTGTTAAAATGTCAGGTTTCTGTGATGTAAAAAAATGAGACAACTTTTTCCACCTTTATTGTGACCTATAAACTGTACAACTCAATTTAAAATCAAACTGAAATCTTTTAGGTAGAGGGAAGAAAAAATTATAAAAAATAAAATAATATTGCTGCATAAGTGTGCACACTCTTAAACTAATACTTTGTTGAAGCACCTTTTGATTTTATTACAGCACTCAGTCTTTATGGGTATGAGTCTATCAGCATGGCACATTTTGACTTGTCAAGATTTGCCCACTCTTCTTTGCAAAAACACTCCAAATCTGTCAGATTGAGAGGGCATCTCCTGTGCACAGCCCTCTTCAGATCACCCCACAGATTTTCAATCGGATTCAGGTCTGGGCTCTGGCTGGGCCATTCCAAAACTTTAATCTTCTTCTGGTGAAGCCATTCATTTGTCGATTTGGATGTATGCTTTGGGTTGTTGTCATGCTGAAATATAAAGTTCCTCTTCATGTTCAGCTTTCTAGCAGAAGCCTGAAGGTTTTGTGTCAATATTGATTGGGATTTGGAACTGTTCATAATTCCCTCTAGCTTAACTAAGGCCCCAGTTCCAGCTGAAGAAAAACAGCCCCAAAGCATGATGCTGCCACCACCATGCTTCACTGTGGGTATGGTGTTCTTTTGGAGATGTGCAGTGTTGTTTTTGCGCCATACATATCTTTTGGAATTATGGCCAAAAAGTTCAACCTTGGTTTCATCATACCATAACACCTTTTCCCACATGCTTTTGGGAGACTTCAGATGTGTTTTTGCAAAATGTAGCCTGGCTTGGATGTTTCTATTCGCAAGAAAAGGCTTTCGTCTTGCCACTCTACCCCATAGCCCAGACATATGAAGAATACGGTAGATTGTTGTCACATGTACCACACAGCCAGTACTTGGCAGATATTCCTACAGCTCCTTTAATGTTGCTGTAGGCCTCTTGGTAGCCTCCCAGACCAGTTTTCTTCTTGTCTTTTCATCAATTTTGGAGGGACATCCAGTTCTTAGTAATGTCACTGTTGTGCCATATTTTCTCCACTTGATGATGGTCTTCACTGTGTTCCATGGTATATCTAATGCCTTGGAAAAAATGTTGTACCATTCTCCTGACTGATACCTTTTAACAATGAGATCCCTCTGATGCTTTGGAAGCTCTCTGTGGACCATGGCTTTTGCTGTGGGATGCGACTAAGAAAATTTCAGGAAAGACCAACTAGAGCAGCTGAACTTTATTTGGGGTTAATCAGAGGCACTTTAAATGATGGCAGGTGTATGCTGACTCCTATTTAACGTGATTTTGAATGTGATTGATTAATTATGAACACAGCTACATCCCCAGTTATAAGAGGGTGTTCACACTAATGCAACCACATTATTATTATTATTATTATTATTATTATTATTTTTATTTTTGTTTTCTTCCCTCCACCTAAAAGATTTCAGTTTGTTTTTCAATTGAGTGGTACAGTTTATAGGTCACATTAAAAATGGAAAAAGTTCTGAATTGATTTATCTTTGTCTAATTTTTTTACAGTACAGAAACCTGACATTTTAACAGGGGTGTGTAGACATTTTATATTCACTGCATGTTTATTCAAATATACCATATTGTTCTTTGTAGGATCTAGATTGATTGGAGATAATTGGAACTGCAGCATTAGTTGTGCCCTTTTCAATCTAGGGAGATAATTCTATACGATTTATATATCTACAAATGTATAATCTCCAGAGAACTGATTGTAGTTCTAGTCAGATGGTCCAATAGAATTGACACACATATATATATATATATATATATATATATATATATATATACCGTATTTTCCGGCATATAAGACAACTTTCTAACACTAGAGATTCTTTTCAAAAGTTGGGGGTAGACTTATCTTATACGCCGGTTATAAGGCAGTACAGGGGAGAAGGAAGCAGTCCCTCCCCCCTGTGCTGCCCGCTGCCACCAATGATGAGAGAGGGGCGGAGGAGGGGCCTGTTGTTTATTTATTGCAAAAAACCCCAAATAACCGATTTTATAGATAAAAAATTTACCAGTACCGATACCTTTGTACCCAAGGGGCTGTCGCCGTTTTGTGCCCAGCCACGCCCTGAATTCTGGATCCCAGCACCGCCCCTCCCTTAATTTATTCACTGCACTTCTGTTTTTTTTATCTTCTGAAGCCGCTCATAATCTCGCGCATGCACAGTTAGTTGGCGCTGTCTCCTCTATTCCCTCAGCCCTCACAGCAAGAACGAGCGAGTGCTATCTGGATCTAGGAGTAGAAGGTTGAGGAGGCGGTGGAGGTGGAAGCGAAGGTGAAGGAGGAATAGGGAGCTAACACTGATTTGTGTTATTTTTTATTTTTAAATTGGGGTATCCCCCAAAATATTGGGACTAGAGTTGAGCTAACACCTGGATGTTCGGGTTCGAGAAGTTCGGCCGAACTTCACGGAAATGTTCGGGTTCGGGATCCGAACCCGACCCGAACTTCGTCCCGAACCCGAACCCCATTGAAGTCAATGGGGACCCGAACTTTTGGGCACTAAAAAGGCTGTAAAACAGCCCAGGAAAGAGCTAGAGGGCTGCAAAAGGTAGCAACATGTAGGTAAATCCCCTGCAAACAAATGTGGATAGGGAAATGAATTAAAATAAAAATTTAAAAAATCAAAATGACCCAATATCAATTGGACAGAGGTCCCATAGCAGAGAATCTGGCTTCACGTCAGCAGAGAATCAGTCTCTTCATGCCATAGCAAAGAATCTGGCTTCATGTCAGCACAGAATCAGTCTCTTCATGCCATAGCAGAGAATCTGGCTTCATGTCAGCACAGAATCAGTCTTCATGTCATAGCAGAGAATCAGGCTTCACGTCACCCACCACTGGAACAGGCCACTGTCACACATTTAGGCCCCGGCACCCAGACAGAGGAGAGCGGTCCCGTAACAGAGAATCTGGCCTTATGTGAGTGCAGAATCTGTCTTCATGTCATAGCAGAGAATCAGGCTTCACGTCACCCACCACTGGAATAGGCCACTGTCACACATTTAGGCCCCGGCACCCAGACAGAGGAGAGAGGTCCTGTAACAGAGAATCTGGCCTTATGTCAGCACAGAATCTGTCTTCATGTCATAGCAGAGAATCAGGCATCACGTCACCCACCACTGGAACAGGCCACTGTCACACATTTAGGCCCCGGCACCCAGACAGAGGAGAGAGGTCCTGTAACAGAGAATCTGGCCTTATGTCAGCACAGAATCTGTCTTCATGTCATAGCAGAGAATCAGGCATCACGTCACCCACCACTGGAACAGGCCACTGTCACACATTTAGGCCCAGGCACCCAGGCAGAGGAGAGAAGTCCCGTAACAGAGAATCTGGCCTTATGTCAGCGCAGAATCAGTCTTCATGTCATAGCAGAGAATCAGGCTTCACGTCACCCACCACTGGAACAGGCCACTGTCACACATTTAGGCCCAGGCACCCAGGCAGAGGAGAGAGGTCCCGTAACAGAGAATCTGGCCTTATGTCAGCGCAGAATCAGTCTTCATGTCATAGCAGAGAATCAGGCTTCACGTCACCCACCACTGGAACAGGCCACTGTCAGACATTTAGGCCCAGGCACCCAGGCAGAGGAGAGAGGTCCCGTAACAGAGAATCTGGCCTTATGTCAGCACAGAAAAAGTCTTCATGTCATAGCAGAGAATCAGGCTTCACGCCACCCACCACTGGAACAGGCCACTGTCACACATTTAGGCCCCGGCACCCAGACAGAGGAGAGGTTCATTCAACTTTGGGTTGCCCCGCAATATAATGGTAAAATTAAATTAAAAATAGTATTGAATGAGGAAGTGCCCTGGAGTAGAATAATATATTGTTAAGGGGAGGTAGTTAATATTTAATCTGCACAAGGGATGGACAGGTCCTGTGGGATCCATGCCTGGTTCATTTTTATGAACGTCAGCTTGTCCACATTGGCTGTAGACAGGCGGCTGCGTTTTTTCTGTAATGACGCCCCCTGCCGTGCTGAATACACGTTCAGACAAAACGCTGGCCGCCGGGCAGGCCAGCACCTCCAAGGCATAAAAGGCTAGCTCTGGCCACGTGGACAATTTGGAGACCCAGAAGTTGAATGGGGCCGAACCATCAGTCAGTACGTGGAGGGGTGTGCACAGGTATTGTTCCACCATGTTAGTGAAATGTTGCCTCCTGCTAACACGTTCCGTATCAGGTGGTGGTGCACTTAGCTGTGGTGTGTTGACAAAACTTTTCCACATCTCTGCCATGCTAACCCTGCCCTCAGAGGAGCTGGGCGTGACACAGCTGCGTTGGCAACCTCTTGCTCCTCCTCTGCCTTCGCCTTGGGCTTCCACTGGTTCCCCTGTGACATTTGGGAATGCTCTCAGTAGCGCGTCTACCAACGTGCGCTTGTACTCGCGCATCTTCCTATCACGCTCCAGTGTAGGAAGTAAGGTGGGCACATTGTCTTTGTACCGGGGATCCAGCAGGGTGGCAACCCAGTAGTCCGCACACGTTAAAATGTGGGCAACTCTGCTGTCGTTGCGCAGGCACTGCAGCATGTAGTCGCTCATGTGTGCCAGGCTGCCCAGAGTTAAGGACAAGCTGTCCTCTGTGGGAGGCGTATCGTCATCGTCCTGTGTTTCCCCCCAGCCACGCACCAGTGATGGGCCCGAGCTGCTTTGGGTGCCACCCCGCTGTGAACATGCTTCATCCTCATCCTCCTCCACCTCCTCCTCATCCTCGTCCTCCTCGTCCTCCAGTAGTGGGCCCTGTCTGGCCACATTTGTACCTGGCCTCTGCTGTTGCAAAAAAACTCCCTCTGAGTCACTTCGAAGAGACTGGCCTGAAAGTGCTAAAAATTACCCCTCTTCCTCCTCTTCCTCCTGGGCCACCTCCTCTTCCATCATCGCCCTAAGTGTTTTCTCAAGGAGACATAGAAGTGGTATTGTAACGCTGATAACGGCGTCATCGCCACTGGCCATGTTGGTGGAGTACTCGAAACAGCGCAACAGGGCACACAGGTCTCGCATGGAGGCCCAGTCATTGGTGGTGAAGTGTGTCTGACCCGAGCGTGCTGCAGCTGAAACTCCACTTCGGCCTGCTGCTGCTCGCACAGTCTGTCCAGCATATGCAAGGTGGAGTTCCACCTGGTGGGTACGTCGCATATGAGGCGGTGAGCGGGAAGGCGGAAGTTATGCTGTAGCGCAGACAGGCGAGCAGCGGCAGGGTGTGAATGCTGGAAGCGCGAACAGACGGCCCGCACTTTATGCAGCAGCTCTGACATGTCGGGGTAGTTGCAAATGAACTTCTGCACCACCAAATTCAGCACATGCGCCAGGCAAGGGATGTGCGTCAAACCGGCTAGTCCCAGAGCTGCAACGAGATTTCGCCCATTATCGCACACCACCAGGCCAGGCTTGAGGCTCACCGGCAGCAACCACTCGTCGGTCTGTTGTTCTATACCCCGCCACAACTCCTGTGCAGTGTGGGGCCTGTCCCCCAAACATATGAGTTTCAGAATGGCCTGCTGACGTTTACCCCGTGCTGTGCTGAAGTTGGTGGTGAAGGTGTGTGGCTGACTGGATAAGCAGGTGGAAGAAGAGGAGGAGGAAGCTGAGTAGGAGGAGGAGGAGACAGGAGGCAAAGAAGGTTGCCCTGCGATCCTTGGCGGCGGAAGGACGTGCGCCAAACAGCTCTCCGCCTGGGGCCCAGCCGCCACTACATTTACCCAGTGTGCAGTTAGGGAGATATAGCGTCCCTGGCCGTGCTTACTGGTCCACGTATCTGTGGTTAGGTGGACCTTGCCACAGATGGCGTTGCGCAGTGCACACTTGATTTTATCGGACACTTGTTTGTGCAGGGATGGCACGGCTCTCTTGGAGAAGTAGTGGCGGCTGGGAACAACATACTGTGGGACAGCAAGTGACATGAGCTGTTTGAAGCTGTGTGTGTCCACCAGCCTAAATGACAGCATTTCATAGCCCAGTAGTTTAGAAATGCTGGCATTGAGGGCCAGGGATCGAGGGTGGCTAGGTGGGAATTTACGCTTTCTCTCAAATGTTTGTGAGATGGAGAGCTGAACGCTGCCGTGTGACATGGTTGAGATGCTTGGTGACGCAGGTGGTGGTGTTGGTGGTACATCCCATGTTTGCTGGGCGGCAGGTGCCAACGTTCCTCCAGAGGCAGAGGAAGAGGCCGAGGCGGCGGCAGCAGCAGCAGAAGAGGCCGAGGCGGCGGCAGCAGCAGAAGAGGCCGAGGCGGCAGCAGCAGAAGAGGCAGCAGGGGGAGCCTGAGTGACTTCCTTGTTTTTAAGGTGTTTACTCCACTGCAGTTCATGCTTTGCATGCAGGTGCCTGGTCATGCAGGTTGTGCTAAGGTTCAGAACGTTAATGCCTCGCTTCAGGCTCTGATGGCACAGCGTGCAAACCACTCGGGTCTTGTCGTCAGCACATTGTTTGAAGAAGTGCCATGCCAGGGAACTCCTTGAAGCTGCCTTTGGGGTGCTCGGTCCCAGATGGCGGCGGTCAGTAGCAGGCGGAGTCTCTTGGCGGCGGGTGTTCTGATTTTGCCCACTGCTCCCTCTTTTGCTACGCTGTTGGCTCGGTCTCACCACTGCCTCTTCCTCCGAACTCTGAAAGTCAGTGGCACGACCTTCATTCCATGTGGGGGTCTAGAACCTCATCGTCCCCTGCATCGTCTTCCACCCAGTCTTGACCCCTGACCTCCTGTTCAGTCTGCACACTGCAGAAAGACGCAGCAGTTGGCACCTGTGTTTCGTCATCATCAGAGACGTGCTGAGGTGGTATTCCCATGTCCTCATCATCAGGAAACATAAGTGGTTGTGCGTTAGTGCATTCTATCTCTTCCACCCCTGGTGAAGAGCTAGGTGGATGCCCTTGGGAAACCCTGGCAGCAGAGTCTTCAAACAGCATAAGAGACTGCTGCATAACTTGAGGCTCAGACAGTTTCCCTGATATGCATGGGGGTGATGTGACAGACTGATGGGCTTGGTTTTCATGTGCCATCTGTGCGCTTTCTGCAGAAGACTGGGTGGGAGATAATGTGAACGTGCTGGATGCACTGTCGGCCACCCAATTGACTAATGCCTGTACCTGCTCAGGCCTTACCATCCTTAGAACGGCATTGGGCCCCACCAAATATCCCTGTAAATTCTGGTGGCTACTGGGACCTGAGGTAGTTGGTACACTAGGATGTGTGGCTGTGGCAGAACGGCCACGTCCTCTCCCAGCACCAGAGGGTCCACTAACACCACCACGACCATGTCCATGTCCGCGTCCCTTATTAGATGTTTTCCTCAGTGTTACCGTTCACCACAATTTTGAGAATGGCAAATTTGGGAATAGATTTCAAGTAGGCCTCAAATACCAGAAACTAGTTATTTTGAGAATGGCAAATTTGGGAATAGTTTTTCAACCCAGAAAAAAAAGTGTGCTTTTACGGTCGCTACAAATAACTTGACCAGCTAAAACAGTACAGATTTGCTTGAATAGAAATGTGAGACCTGTTTTTTTTTGCACTGTGTGACAGGTTAAGGTTTAATCTCAGAATCAGACTTCTATCTGCACGGTAGCGTGTGTCTTAGGTTTTTCTGAATGACACTATCAGTACCTTCAATGTAAGATATCCTTTTTGGGATAGATTTCAAGTAGGCCTCAAATACCAGAAACTAGTTATTTTGAGAATGGCAAATTTGGGAATAGTTTTTCAACCCAGAACAAAAAAGGGCTTTTACGGTCGCTACAAATAACTTGAGCAACTAAAACAGTACAGATTTGCTTGAATAGAAATGTGAGACCTGTTTTTTTTTTGCACTGTGTGACAGGTTAAGGTTTAATCTCAGAATCAGACTTCTATCTGCACGGTAGCGTGTGTCTTAGGTTTTTCTGAATGACACTATCAGTACCTTCAATGTAAGATATCCTTTTTGGGATAGATTTCAAGTAGGCCTCATATACCAGAAACTAGTTATTTTGAGAATGGCAAATTTGGGAATAGTTTTTCAACCCAGAACAAAAAGTGTGCTTTTACGGTCACTACAAATAACTTGACCAGCTAAAACAGTACAGATTTGGTTGAATAGAAATGTCAGGTCTATTTTTTAGGCGCTGGGTGACAGGCTCAACTTGCCCCTGATGTAGTATATGGCCAAAAAATAACCACACTGTTGATGGTTAAATGCACTTGGGTGACACAGGCTCAGCCTGCACCAGATGTAGTATATGGCAAAAAAATAATCAGACTGTTGATGGTTAAATGCACTTCGGTGACACAGGCTCAGCCTGCAGCTGATGTAGTATATGGCCAAAAAATAACCAGACTGTTGATGGTTAAATGCACTTCGGTGACACAGGCTCAGCCTGCAGCTGATGGAGGATATAGCACAAAATATCCACACTATTGATGGTTAAATACACTTGGTGATAGCTTGTGCTGGCGCACCACAAGTCACAAAATGGCCGCCGATCACCCCAGAAAAAAAGTGATCTAAAAACGCTCTGGGCAGCCTCAAAAAAGTGAGCAAGTCAATACTAGCACTTCATTGATCCACAGCTGCAGATCGATCACAGAATGAAGTCTTTTGGAAGAGTTAATCACTGCCTAATCTCGCCCTAACGTCGCAGCTGCAACCTCTCCCTATGCTTCAATCAGCAGAGTGACGTGCAGCGCAACGTGACCCAAACTTATATAGAGGCTGGGTCACATGCTGCACTGGCCAATCACAGCCATGCCAATAGTAGGCAAGGCTGTGATGGCTTCTTGGGGCAAGTAGTATGACGCTTGTTGATTGGCTGCTTTGCAGCCTTTCAAAAAGCGCCAAGAAAGCGCCGAACACCGAACCCGAACACGGACTATACAGTTCGGGTTCGCTCATTCCTAATTGGGACATATAACAAAATAAAACAAAGAATAAGTGCACTTGAGTACAAGAATGGATGGTTGAGGCTGGTATAAATGTCTATTCTGCACAAGGTACGGACAAGTCCTGTGGGATCCATGCCTGGTTCATTTTAATAAATGTACGCTTGTCCACATTGCCTGCGGCCTGTGATAATGCTCTCTGCCATGCTAAACACACGTTCACACTATACACTGGCTGCAGGGCAGGTCAGCAC
This sequence comes from Bufo bufo, assembly GCF_905171765.1. Lineage (NCBI taxonomy): Eukaryota > Metazoa > Chordata > Amphibia > Anura > Bufonidae > Bufo > Bufo bufo. Next base: position 298,757,433 of record NC_053393.1, read on the forward strand.
TAGAGATGTCCCGAACTATTCGCCGGAGAACAGTTCCCGGCGAACATAGCTTGTTAGCGTTCGCCGCGGCGGGCGAACATATGCGATGTTCGGTCTGCCCCCTATTCGTCATCATTGAGCAAACTTTGACCCTGTACCTCACAGTCAGCAGACACATTCCAGCCAATCAGCAGCATACCCTCCCTCCCAGACCCTCCCACCTCCTGGACAGCATCCATTTTAGATTCATTCGGAAGCTGCAGTCTTAGTGAGAGGAGGGACAGTGTAGCTGCTGCTGATTTAATAGGGAAATCGATAGTTAGACCAGTGTATTCAGTGTCCACTCCAGTCCTGAACGAATCATCTGATCTCTGCTGTAAGGACAGCACCCCAAAATGCCCTTTTTAGGGCTAGAACATCAGTCTGCTTTTTTTTTTTTTCCCTCTGTGATCTAATTGCAGTTGCATGACAGCGGGTGTGTCA